>NC_062219.1:1790029-4190029 GCF_902686445.1 Sciurus carolinensis
CTGGATTCTGACCTGACGGGACACTCTTGTGTAGGGCTGGGCTCTGACCCTGAGGAAACAATCTTGTGTAGGGCTGGGCTCTATACTGAAGGGACGCTCTTGTGTAGGGCTAGGCTCTGGCCCTGAGGGGACACTCTTGTGTGGGGCTGGATTCTGACCCTGAGGGGAAACTCTTGTGTAGGGCTGGGCTCTGACCTGAGAGGACGCTCTTGTGTAGGGCTGGGCTCTGACCTGAGGGGACACTCTTGTGTAGGGCTGGGCTCTGGCCCTGAGGGGACACTCTTGTGCAGGGCTGGGCTCTGACCCTTAAGGGACGCTCTTGTGTAGGGCTGGATATTGACCCTGAGTGGAGACTCTTGTGTAGGGCTGGGCTCTGGCCCTGAGGGTACACTCTTGTGTAGGGCTGGGCTCTGACCTGAGGGGACACTCTTGTATAGGGCTGCATTCTGACCCTAAGGGGACACTCTTGTGTAGGGCTGGGCTGGGGCCCTGAGGGGACACTCTTGTGTAGGGCTGGGCTCTGACCTGAGGGGACACTCTTGTGTAGGGCTAGATTCTGACTCTGAGGGGACCCTCATATGTAGGGTGGGCTCTGACCCTGAGGGGACACACTTGTGTAGGGCTGGGCTCTGACCCTGAGGGGACACACTTGTGTAGGGCTGGGCTCTGACCCTGAGGGGACACTCTTGTGTAAGGCTGGGCTCTGACCTGAGGGTACACTCTTGTGTAGGGCTGGGCTCTGACCTGAGGGGACACTCTTGTGTAGGGCTGGGCTATGACCTGTGGGGACGCTCTTGTGTAGGGCTGGGCTCTGGCCCTGAGGGGACGCTCTTGTGTAGGGCTGGGCTCTGGCCCTGAGGGTATGCTCTTGTGTAGGGCTGGGCTCTGGCCCTGAGGGGACACTCTTGTGTAGTGCTGGACTCTGACCTGAGGGGACGCTCTTGTGTAGGGCTGGGATCTGACCCTGAGGGGACACTCTTGTGTAGGGCTGGGCTCTGGCCCTGAGGCGACACTCTTGTGCAGGGCTGGGCTCTGACCTGAGGGGACACTCTTGTGTAGGGCTGGGTTCTGGCCCTGAGGGGACGCTCTAGTGTAGGGCTGGGCTCTGGCCCTAGGGGACGCTCTTGTGTAGGGCTGGGCTCTGACCTGAGGGGACACTCTGGTGTAGGGCTGGGCTCTGACCTTGAGGGGACACTCTTGTGTAGGGCTGGGCTCTGACCCTGAGGGGACACTCTTGTATAGGGCTGGGATCTGACCCTGAGGGGACACTCTTGTGTAGGGCTGGGATCTGACCCTGAGGGTACACTCTTGTGTAGGGCTGGGCTCTGACCTGAGGGGACATTCTTGTGTAGGGCTGGGCTCTGACCCTGAGGGGACACTCTTGTGTAGGGCTGGGCTCTGTCTCTAAGGGGACACTCTTGTGCAGGGCTGGGCTCTGACCCTGAGGGGACGCTCTTGTTTAGGGCTGGATTCTGACCCTGAGGGGACACTCTTGTGCAGGGCTGGGCTCTGACCCTGAGGGGACGCTCTTGTGTAGGGCTGGGCTCTGGCCCTGAGGGGACGCTCTTGTGTAGGGCTGGGCTCTGGCCCTGAGGGTATGCTCTTGTGTAGGGCTGGGCTCTGACCCTGAGGGGACACTCTTGTGTAGGGCAGGGCTCTGACCTGAGAGGACACTCTTGTGTAGTGCTGGGATCTGTCCCTGAGGGGACACTCTTGTGTAGGGCTGGGCTCTGTCTCTAAGGGGACACTCTTGTGCAGGGCTGGGCTCTGACCCTGAGGGGACGCTCTTGTTTAGGGCTGGATTCTGACCCTGAGGGGACACTCTTGTGTAGGGCTGGGCTCTGACCCTGAGGGGACGCTCTTGTGTAGGGCTGGGATCTGGCCCTGAATGGACACTCTTGTGAAGGGCTGGGCTCTGACCTGAGGGGACACTCTTGTGTAGGGCAGGATTCTGACCCTGAGGGGACAATCTTGTGTAGGGCTGGGCTCTAAACTGAGGGGACGCTCTTGTGTAGGGCTAGGCTCTGGCCCTGAGGGGACACTCTTGTGTGGGGCTGGATTCTGACCCTGAGGGGAAACTCTTGTGTAGGGCTGGGCTCTGACCTGAGAGGACGCTCTTGTGTAGGGCTGGATTATGACCCTTGGGGACACTCTTGTGTAGGGCTGGGCTCTGGCCCTGAGGGGACACTCTTGTGCAGGGCTGGGCTCTCGCCCTGAGGGGACACTCTTGTGTACGGCTGGACTCTGGCCCTGAGGGACGCTCTTGTGTAGGGCTGGGCTCGGGCCCTGAGGGGACACTCTTGTGTAGGGCTGGGGTCTGACCTGAGGGGACACTCTTGTGTAGGGCTGGGCTCTGACCTAAGGGGACACTCTTGTGTAGGGCTGGGCTCTGGCCCTGAGGGGACACTCTTTTGTAGGGCTGGGCTCTGGCCCTGAGGGGACACTCTTGTGTAGGGCTGGGCTCGGGCCCTGAGGGGACACTCTTGTGTAGGGCTGGGCTCTGATCCTGAGGGGAAACTATTGTGTAGTGCTGGGCTCTGGCCCTGAGGGTACACTCTTGTGTAGGGCTGGGCTCTGGCCCTGAGGGGACACTCTTGTGTAGTGCTGGGCTCTGACCTGAGGGGACGCTCTTGTGTAGGGCTGGGATCTGACCCTGAGGGGACACTCTTGTGCAGGGCTGTTCTGACCCTGAGGGGACACTCTTGTGTAGGGCTGGGCTCTGACCCTGAGGAGACACTCTTGTGTACGGCTTGGCTCTGGCCCTAAGGAGACACTCTTGTGTAGGGCTGGGTTCTGGCCCTGAGGGGACGCTCTTGTGTAGGGCTGGGCTCTGGCCCTGAGGGGACGCTCTAGTGTAGGGCTGGGCTCTGGCCCTGAGGGACGCTCTTGTGTAGGGCTGGGCTCTGACCCTGAGGGGACACTCTTGTGTAGGGCTGGATATGACCCTGAGGGGACACTCTTGTGTAGGGCTGGGCTCTGACCTGAGGGGACACTCTTGTGTAGGGCTAGATTCTGACTCTGAGGGGACACTCTTGTGTAGGGCTGGGCTCTGACCCTGAGGAGACACTCTTGTGTAGTGCTGGGCTGTGACCTGATGGGACACTCTTGTGTAGAGCTAGGCTCTGGCCCTGAGGGGACACTCTTGTGTAGGACTGGGCTCTGGCCCTGAGGGGATACACTTGTGTAGGGCTGGGCTCTGACCCTGAGGGGACACTCTTGTGTAGGGCGGGGCTCTGACCTGAGGGGACACTCTTGTGTAGTGCTGGGCTCTGTCCCTGAATGGACACTCTTGTGTAGGGCTGGGCTCTGACCTGAGGGGACACTCTTGTGTATGGCTGGATTCTGACCCTGAGGGGAAGCTCTTGTGTAGGGCAGGATTCTGACCCTGAGGGGACACTCATGTGTAGGGCTAGGCTCTAAACTGAGGGGACGCTCTGGTGTAGGGCTAGGCTCTGGCCCTGAGGGGACACTCTTGTGTGGGGCTGGATTCTGACCCTGAGGGGACACTCTTGTGTAGGGCTGGGTTCTGGCCCTGAGGGGACACTCTTGTGTAGGGCTGGGCTCTGACCTGAGGGGACACTCTTGTGTATGGCTGGATTCTGACCCTGAGGGGAAGCTCTTGTGTAGGGCTGGATTCTGACCCTGAGGGGACACTCTTGTGTAGGGCTGGGCTCTGGCCCTGAGGGGACACTCTTGTGTAGGGCTGGGCTCTGACCTGAGGGGACACTCTTGTATAGGGCTGGATTCTGACCCTGAGGGGACACTCTTGTGTAGGGCTATGCTCGGGCCCTGAGGGGACACTCTTGTGTAGGGCTGGGGTCTGACCTGAGGGGACACTCTTGTGTAGGGCTGGGCTCTGACCTGAGGGGACACTCTTGTGTAGGGCTGGGCTCTGACCCTTGGGACACTCTTGTGTAGGGCTGGATTCTGACCCTGAGGGGACACTGTTGTGTAGGGCTGGGCTCTGGCCCTGAGGGGACACTCTTGTGTAGGGCTGGGCTCTGTCCTGAGGGGACACTCTTGTGTAGGGCTGGGCTCTGACCCTGAGGGGACACTCTTGTGCAGGGCTGGGCTCTGACCCTGAGGGGACACTCTTGTGCAGGGCTGGGCTCTGACCCTGAGGGGACACTCTTGTGTAGGGCTGGGCTCTGACCCTGAGGGGACACTCTTGTGCAGGGCTGGGCTCTGACCCTGAGGGGACACTCTTGTGTAGGGCTGGGCTCTGACCTGAGGAGACACTCTTGTGTAGGGCTGGGCTCCTGGTCCTGAGGGGACACTCTTGTGTAGGGCTCGGCTCTGGCCCTGAGGGGACACTCTTGTGTAGGGCTGGGCTCTGACCTGATGGGACACTCTTATGTAGGGCTGGGCTCTGGCCCTGAGGGGACAGTCTTGTGTAGGGCTGGATTCTGACCCAGAGGGGACACTCTTGTGTAGGGCTGGGCTCCTTGTCCTGAGGGGACACTCTTGTGTAGGGCTCGGCTCTGGCCCTGAGGGGACACTCTTGTGTAGGGCTGGGCTCTGACCTGATGGGACGCTCTTGTGTCGGGCTAGGCTCTGGCCCTGAGGGGACAGTCTTGTGTAGGGCTGGATTCTGACCCAGAGGGGACACTCTTGTGTAGGGCTTGGCTCTGGCTCTAAGGGGACACTCTTGTGCCGGGCTGGGCTCTGACACTGAGGGGACGCTCTTGATTAGGGCTGGATTCTGACCCTGAGGGGACACTCTTGTGTAGGGCTGGGCTCTGCCCTGAGGGGACGCTCTTGTGTAGGGCTGGATTATGACCCTGATGGGACACTCTTGTGTAGAACTGGGTTCTGGCCCTGAGGGGACACTCTTGTGCAGGGCTGGGCTCTGACCTGAGGGGACACTCTTGTGTAGGGCTGGGCTCTGACCTGAGGGGACACTCTTGTGTAGGGCTGGGCTCTGACCTGAGGGGACACTGTTGTGTAGGGCTGGGCTCTGACCTGAGGGGACGCTCTTGTGTAGGGCTGGGCTCTGGCCCTGAGGGGACACTCTTGTGTAGGGCTGGGCTCTGACCTGCGGGGACACTCTTGTGTAGGTCTGGGCTCTGACCTGAGGGGACACTCTCTTGTAGGGCTGGATTCTGACCTGAGGGGACACTCTTCTGTAGGGCTGGATTCTGACCCTGAGGGGACACTCTTGTGTAGGGCTCGGCTCTGGCCCTGAGGGGACACTCTTTTGTAGGGCTGGGCTCTGACCTGATGGGACACTCTTATGTAGGCCTGGGCTCTGACCTGATGAGACGCTCTTGTGTCGGGCTAGGCTCTGGCCCTGAGGGGACAGTCTTGTGTAGGGCTGGATTCTGACCCAGAGGGGACACTCTTGTGTAGGGCTTGGCTCTGGCTCTAAGGGGACACTCTTGTGCAGGGCTGGGCTCTGACCCTGAGGGGACGCTCTTGATTAGGGCTGGATTCTGACCCTGAGGGGACACTCTTGTGTAGGGCTGGGCTCTGGCTCTAAGGGGACACTCTTGTGCAGGGCTGGGCTCTGACCCTGAGGGGACGCTCTTGTGTAGGGCTGGATTCTGACCCTGAGGGGACACTCTTGTGTAGGGCTGGGCTCTGACCCTGAGGGGACGCTCTTGTGTAGGGCTGGGATCTGGCCCTGAATGGACACTCTTGTGAAGGGCTGGGCTCTGACCTGAGGGGACACTCTTGTATAGGGCAGGATTCTGACCCAGAGGGGACAATCTTGTGTAGGGCTGGGCTCTAAACTGAGGGGACGCTCTTGTGTAGGGCTAGGCTCTGGCCCTGAGGGGACACTCTTGTGTGGGGCTGGATTCTGACCCTGAGGGGAAACTCTTGTGTAGGGCTGGGCTCTGACCTGAGAGGACGCTCTTGTGTAGGGCTGGATTATGACCCTTGGGGACACTCTTGTGTAGGGCTGGGCTCTGGCCCTGAGGGGACACTCTTGTGCAGGGCTGGGCTCTCGCCCTGAGGGGACACTCTTGTGTAGGGCTGGACTCTGGCCCTGAGGGACGCTCTTGTGTAGGGCTGGGCTCGGGCCCTGAGGGGACACTCTTGTGTAGGGCTGGGGTCTGACCTGAGGGGACACTCTTGTGTAGGGCTGGGCTCTGACCTAAGGGGACACTCTTGTGTAGGGCTGGGCTCTGGCCCTGAGGGGACACTCTTTTGTAGGGCTGGGCTCTGGCCCTGAGGGGACACTCCTGTGTAGGGCTGGGCTCGGGCCCTGAGGGGACACTCTTGTGTAGGGCTGGGCTCTGATCCTGAGGGGAAACTATTGTGTAGTGCTGGGCTCTGGCCCTGAGGGTACACTCTTGTGTAGGGCTGGGCTCTGGCCCTGAGGGGACACTCTTGTGTAGTGCTGGACTCTGACCTGAGGGGACGCTCTTGTGTAGGGCTGGGATCTGACCCTGAGGGGACACTCTTGTGCAGGGCTGTTCTGACCCTGAGGGGACACTCTTGTGTAGGGCTGGGCTCTGACCCTGAGGAGACACTCTTGTGTACGGCTTGGCTCTGGCCCTAAGGAGACACTCTTGTGTAGGGCTGGGTTCTGGCCCTGAGGGGACGCTCTTGTGTAGGGCTGGGCTCTGGCCCTGAGGGGACGCTCTAGTGTAGGGCTGGGCTCTGGCCCTGAGGGACGCTCTTGTGTAGGGCTGGGCTCTGACCCTGAGGGGACACTCTTGTGTAGGGCTGGATATGACCCTGAGGGGACACTCTTGTGTAGGGCTGGGCTCTGACCTGAGGGGACACTCTTGTGTAGGGCTAGATTCTGACTCTGAGGGGACACTCTTGTGTAGGGCTGGGCTCTGACCCTGAGGAGACACTCTTGTGTAGTGCTGGGCTGTGACCTGATGGGACACTCTTGTGTAGAGCTAGGCTCTGGCCCTGAGGGGACACTCTTGTGTAGGACTGGGCTCTGGCCCTGAGGGGATACACTTGTGTAGGGCTGGGCTCTGACCCTGAGGGGACACTCTTGTGTAGGGCGGGGCTCTGACCTGAGGGGACACTCTTGTGTAGTGCTGGGCTCTGGCCCTGAATGGACACTCTTGTGTAGGGCTGGGCTCTGACCTGAGGGGACACTCTTGTGTATGGCTGGATTCTGACCCTGAGGGGAAGCTCTTGTGTAGGGCAGGATTCTGACCCTGAGGGGACACTCATGTGTAGGGCTAGGCTCTAAACTGAGGGGACGCTCTGGTGTAGGGCTAGGCTCTGGCCCTGAGGGGACACTCTTGTGTGGGGCTGGATTCTGACCCTGAGGGGACACTCTTGTGTAGGGCTGGGTTCTGGCCCTGAGGGGACACTCTTGTGTAGGGCTGGGCTCTGACCTGAGGGGACACTCTTGTGTATGGCTGGATTCTGACCCTGAGGGGAAGCTCTTGTGTAGGGCTGGATTCTGACCCTGAGGGGACACTCTTGTGTAGGGCTGGGCTCTGGCCCTGAGGGGACACTCTTGTGTAGGGCTGGGCTCTGACCTGAGGGGACACTCTTGTATAGGGCTGGATTCTGACCCTGAGGGGACACTCTTGTGTAGGGCTATGCTCGGGCCCTGAGGGGACACTCTTGTGTAGGGCTGGGGTCTGACCTGAGGGGACACTCTTGTGTAGGGCTGGGCTCTGACCTGAGGGGACACTCTTGTGTAGGGCTGGGCTCTGACCCTGATGGGACACTCTTGTGTAGGGCTGGATTCTGACCCTGAGGGGACACTGTTGTGTAGGGCTGGGCTCTGGCCCTGAGGGGACACTCTTGTGTAGGGCTGGGCTCTGTCCTGAGGGGACACTCTTGTGTAGGGCTGGGCTCTGACCCTGAGGGGACACTCTTGTGCAGGGCTGGGCTCTGACCCTGAGGGGACACTCTTGTGCAGGGCTGGGCTCTGACCCTGAGGGGACACTCTTGTGTAGGGCTGGGCTCTGACCCTGAGGGGACACTCTTGTGCAGGGCTGGGCTCTGACCCTGAGGGGACACTCTTGTGTAGGGCTGGGCTCTGACCTGAGGAGACACTCTTGTGTAGGGCTGGGCTCCTGGTCCTGAGGGGACACTCTTGTGTAGGGCTCGGCTCTGGCCCTGAGGGGACACTCTTGTGTAGGGCTGGGCTCTGACCTGATGGGACGCTCTTGTGTCGGGCTAGGCTCTGGCCCTGAGGGGACAGTCTTGTGTAGGGCTGGATTCTGACCCAGAGGGGACACTCTTGTGTAGGGCTTGGCTCTGGCTCTAAGGGGACACTCTTGTGCCGGGCTGGGCTCTGACACTGAGGGGACGCTCTTGATTAGGGCTGGATTCTGACCCTGAGGGGACACTCTTGTGTAGGGCTGGGCTCTGCCCTGAGGGGAAGCTCTTGTGTAGGGCTGGATTATGACCCTGATGGGACACTCTTGTGTAGAACTGGGTTCTGGCCCTGAGGGGACACTCTTGTGCAGGGCTGGGCTCTGACCTGAGGGGACACTCTTGTGTAGGGCTGGGCTCTGACCTGATGGGACGCTCTTGTGTAGGGCTGGGCTCTGGCCCTGAGGGGACACTCTTGTGTAGGGCTGGGCTCTGACCTGATGGGACGCTCTTGTGTAGGGCTGGGCTCTGGCCCTGAGGGGACACTCTTGTGTAGGGCTGGGCTCTGACCTGCGGGGACACTCTTGTGTAGGTCTGGGCTCTGACCTGAGGGGACACTCTCTTGTAGGGCTGGATTCTGACCTGAGGGGACACTCTTCTGTAGGGCTGGATTCTGACCCTGAGGGGACACTCTTGTGTAGGGCTCGGCTCTGGCCCTGAGGGGACACTCTTTTGTAGGGCTGGGCTCTGACCTGATGGGACACTCTTATGTAGGCCTGGGCTCTGACCTGATGAGACGCTCTTGTGTCGGGCTAGGCTCTGGCCCTGAGGGGACAGTCTTGTGTAGGGCTGGATTCTGACCCAGAGGGGACACTCTTGTGTAGGGCTTGGCTCTGGCTCTAAGGGGACACTCTTGTGCAGGGCTGGGCTCTGACCCTGAGGGGACGCTCTTGTGTAGGGCTGGATTCTGACCCTGAGGGGACACTCTTGTGTAGGGCTGGGCTCTGGCTCTAAGGGGACACTCTTGTGCAGGGCTGGGCTCTGACCCTGAGGGGACGCTCTTGTGTAGGGCTGGATTCTGACCCTGAGGGGACACTCTTGTGTAGGGCTGGGCTCTGACCCTGAGGGGACGCTCTTGTGTAGGGCTGGGATCTGGCCCTGAATGGACACTCTTGTGAAGGGCTGGGCTCTGACCTGAGGGGACACTCTTGTATAGGGCAGGATTCTGACCCAGAGGGGACAATCTTGTGTAGGGCTGGGCTCTAAACTGAGGGGACGCTCTTGTGTAGGGCTAGGCTCTGGCCCTGAGGGGACACTCTTGTGTGGGGCTGGATTCTGACCCTGAGGGGAAACTCTTGTGTAGGGCTGGGCTCTGACCTGAGGGGACGCTCTTGTGTAGGGCTGGATTATGACCCTTGGGGACACTCTTGTGTAGGGCTGGGCTCTGGCCCTGAGGGGACACTCTTGTGCAGGGCTGGGCTCTCGCCCTGAGGGGACACTCTTGTGTAGGGCTGGACTCTGGCCCTGAGGGACGCTCTTGTGTAGGGCTGGGCTCGGGCCCTGAGGGGACACTCTTGTGTAGGGCTGGGTCTGACCTGAGGGGACACTCTTGTGTAGGGCTGGGCTCTGACCTAAGGGGACACTCTTGTGTAGGGCTGGGCTCTGGCCCTGAGGGGACACTCTTTTGTAGGGCTGGGCTCTGGCCCTGAGGGGAAACTATTGTGTAGTGCTGGGCTCTGGCCCTGAGGGTACACTCTTGTGTAGGGCTGGGCTCTGGCCCTGAGGGGACACTCTTGTGTAGTGCTGGACTCTGACCTGAGGGGACGCTCTTGTGTAGGGCTGGGATCTGACCCTGAGGGGACACTCTTGTGCAGGGCTGTTCTGACCCTGAGGGGACACTCTTGTGTAGGGCTGGGCTCTGACCCTGAGGGGACACTCTTGTGTACGGCTTGGCTCTGGCCCTAAGGAGACACTCTTGTGTAGGGCTCGGTTCTGGCCCTGAGGGGACGCTCTTGTGTAGGGCTGGGCTCTGGCCCTGAGGGGATGCTCTAGTGTAGGGCTGGGCTCTGGCCCTGAGGGACGCTCTTGTGTAGGGCTGGGCTCTGACCCTGAGGGGACACTCTTGTGTAGGGCTGGATATGACCCTGAGGGGACACTCTTGTGTAGGGCTGGGCTCTGACCTGAGGGGACACTCTTTTGTAGGGCTAGATTCTGACTCTGAGGGGACACTCTTGTGTAGGGCTGGGCTGTGACCCTGAGGAGACACTCTTGTGTAGTGCTGGGCTGTGACCTGATGGGACGCTCTTGTGTAGGGCTAGGCTCTGGCCCTGAGGGGACACTCTTGTGTAGGACTGGGCTCTGGCCCTGAGGGGATACACTTGTGTAGGGCTGGGCTCTGACCCTGAGGGGACACTCATGTGTAGGGCGGGGCTCTGACCTGAGGGGACACTCTTGTGTAGTGCTGGCTCTGACCTGAGGGGACACTCTTGTGTAGGGCAGGATTCTGACCCTGAGGGGACACTCATGTGTAGGGCTAGGCTCTAAACTGAGGGGACGCTCTGGTGTAGGGCTAGGCTCTGGCCCTGAGGGGACACTCTTGTGTGGGGCTGGATTCTGACCCTGAGGGGACACTCTTGTGTAGGGCTGGGTTCTGGCCCTGAGGGGACACTCTTGTGTAGGGCTGGACTCTGACCTGAGGGGACACTCTTGTGTATGGCTGGATTCTGACCCTGAGGGGAAGCTCTTGTGTAGGGCTGGATTCTGACCCTGAGGGGACACTCTTGTGTAGGGCTGGGCTCTGGCCCTGAGGGGACACTCTTGTGTAGGGCTGGGCTCTGACCTGAGGGGACACTGTTGTATAGGGCTGGATTCTGACCCTGAGGGGACACTCTTGTGTAGGGCTGGGCTCGGGCCCTGAGGGGACACTCCTGTGTAGGCCTGGGGTCTGACCTGAGGGGACACTCTTGTGTAGGGCTGGGCTCTGATCTGAGGGGACACTCTTGTGTAGGGCTGGGCTCTGACCCTGAGGAGACACTCTTGTGCAGGGCTGGGCTCTGACTTTGAGGGGACACTCTTGTGCAGGGCTGGATTCTGACCCTGAGGGGACACTGTTGTGTAGGGCTGGGATCTGGCCCTGAGGGGACACTCTTGTGTAGGGCTGGGCTCTGTCCTGAGGGGACACTCTTGTGTAGGGCTGGGCTCTGACCCTGAGGAGACACTCTTGTGCAGGGCTGGGCTCTGACTTTGAGGGGACACTCTTGTGCAGGGCTGGGCTCTGACCCTGAGGGGACACTCTTGTGTAGGGCTGGGCTCTGACCATGAGGGGACACTCTTGTGCAGGGCTGGGCTCTGACCCTGAGGGGACACTCTTGTGTAGGGCTGGGCTCTGACCTGAGGAGACACTCTTGTGTAGGGCTGGGCTCCTGGTCCTGAGGGGACACTCTTGTGTAGGGCTCGGCTCTGGCCCTGAGGGGACACTCTTGTGTAGGGCTGGGCTCTGACCTGATGGGACACTCTTATGTAGGGCTGGGCTCTGGCCCTGAGGGGACAGTCTTGTGTAGGGCTGGATTCTGACCCAGAGGGGACACTCTTGTGTAGGGCTGGGCTCCTGGTCCTGAGGGGACACTCTTGTGTAGGGCTCGGCTCTGGCCCTGAGGGGACACTCTTGTGTAGGGCTGGGCTCTGACCTGATGGGACGCTCTTGTGTCGGGCTAGGCTCTGGCCCTGAGGGGACAGTCTTGTGTAGGGCTGGGCTCTGACCCTGAGGGGACACTCTTGTGTAGGGCTGGGCTCTGGCCCTGAGGGGACACTCTTGTGTAGGGCTGGATTCTGACCCTGAGGGGACACTCTTGTGTGGGGCTCGGCTCTGTCCCTGAGGGGACACTCTTGTGTAGGGCTGGGCTCTGCCCTGAGGGGACGCTCTTGTGTAGGGCTGGATTCTGACCCTGAGGGGACACTCTTGTGTAGGCCTGGGTTCTGGCCCTGAGGGGACACTCTTGTGCAGGGCTGGGCTCTGACCTGAGGGGACACTCTTGTGTAGGGCTGGGCTCTGACCTGAGGGGACACTCTTGTGTAGGGCTGGGCTCTGACCTGAGGGGACACTGTTGTGTAGGGCTGGGCTCTGACCTGAGGGGACGCTCTTGTGTAGGGCTGGGCTCTGGCCCTGAGGGGACACTCTTGTGTAGGGCTGGGCTCTGACCTGCGGGGACACTCTTGTGTAGGTCTGGGCTCTGACCTGAGGGGACACTCTCTTGTAGGGCTGGATTCTGACCTGAGGGGACACTCTTCTGTAGGGCTGGATTCTGACCCTGAGGGGACACTCTTGTGTAGGGCTCGGCTCTGGCCCTGAGGGGACACTCTTTTGTAGGGCTGGGCTCTGACCTGAGGGGACACTCTTATGTAGGCCTGGGCTCTGACCTGATGAGACGCTCTTGTGTCGGGCTAGGCTCTGGCCCTGAGGGGACAGTCTTGTGTAGGGCTGGATTCTGACCCAGAGGGGACACTCTTGTGTAGGGCTGGGCTCTGACCTGAGGGGACACTCTTGTGCAGGGCTGGGCTCTGACCCTGAGGGGACGCTCTTGATTAGGGCTGGATTCTGACCCTGAGGGGACACTCTTGTGTAGGGCTGGGCTCTGTCTCTAAGGGGACACTCTTGTGCAGGGCTGGGCTCTGACCCTGAGGGGACGCTCTTGTGTAGGGCTGGATTCTGACCCTGAGGGGACACTCTTGTGTAGGGCTGGGCTCTGACCCTGAGGGGACGCTCTTGTGTAGGGCTGGGCTCTGGCCCTGAGGGGACGCTCTTGTGTAGGGCTGGGCTCTGCCCTGAGGGTATGCTCTTGTGTAGGGCTGGGCTCTGACCCTGAGGGGACACTCTTGTGTAGGGCAGGGCTCTGACCTGAGAGGACACTCTTGTGTAGTGCTGGGATCTGTCCCTGAGGGGACACTCTTGTGTAGGGCTGGGCTCTGTCTCTAAGGGGACACTCTTGTGCAGGGCTGGGCTCTGACCCTGAGGGGACGCTCTTGTTTAGGGCTGGGATTCTGACCCTGAGGGGACACTCTTGTGTAGGGACTGGGTTCTGGCCCTGAGGGGACACTGTTGTGTAGGGCTGGGCTCTGACCTGAGGGGACACTCTTGTGTAGGGCAGGATTCTGACCCTGAGGGGACACTCTTGTGTAGGGCTGGGCTCTAAACTGAGGGGACGCTCTTGTGTAGGGCTAGGCTCTGGCCCTGATGGGACACTCTTGTGTGGGCTGGATTCTGACCCTGAGAGGAAACTCTTGTGTAGGGCTGGGCTCTGACCTGAGGGGACACTCTTGTGCAGGGCTGGGCTCTGACCTGAGGGGACACACTTGTGTAGGGCTGGGCTCTGACCTGAGGGGACACTGTTGTGTAGGGCTGGGCTCTGACCTGAGGGGACACTGTTGTGTAGGGCTGGGCTCTGACCTGATGGGACGCTCTTGTGTAGGGCTGGGCTCTGGCCCTGAGGGGACACTCGTGTGTAGGGCTGGGCTCTGACCTGAGGGGACACTCTTGTGTATGGCTGGATTCTGACCCCGAGGGGATACTCTTTTGTAGGGCTGCGCTCTGACCCTGAGGGGACGCACTTGTGTAGGGCTGGGCTCTGGCCCTGAGGGGACACTCTTGTTTAGGGCTGGGCTCTGACCTTGAGGGGACACTCTTGTGTAGGGCTGGGGTCTGACCTGAGGGGACACTCTTGTGTAGGGCTCGGCTCTGACCTGAGGGGACACTCTTGTGTATGGCTGGATTCTGACCCTGAGGGGAAGCTCTTGTGTAGGGCTGGATTCTGACCCTGAGGGGACACTCTTGTGTAGGGCTGGGCTCTGACCATGAGGGGACACTCTTGTGCAGGGCTGGGCTCTGACCCTGAGGGGACACTCTTCTGTAGGGCTGGGCTCTGACCTGAGGAGACACTCTTGTGTAGGGCTGGGCTCCTGGTCCTGAGGGGACACTCTTGTGTAGGGCTCGGCTCTGACCCTGACGGGACACTCTTGTGTAGGGCTGGGCTCTGACCTGAGGGGACACTCTTATGTAGGGCCTGGGCTCTGACCCTGATGGGACGCTCTTGTGTCGGGCTAGGCTCTGGCCCTGAGGGGACAGCTCTTGTGTAGGGCTGGATTCTGACCCTGAGGGGACACTCTTGTGTAGGTCTGGGCTCTGACCCTGAGGGGACACTCTTGTGTAGGGCTGGATTCTGACCCTGAGGGGACACTCTTGTGTAGGGCTGGGCTCTGACCCTGAGGGGACGCTCTTGTGTAGGGCTGTATTCTGACCCTGAGGGGACACTCTTGTGTAGGGCTGGGTTCTGGCCCTGAGGGGACACTCTTGTGTAGGGCTGGGCTCTGACCTGAGGGGACACTCTTGTGTAGGGCTGGGCTCTGACCTGAGGGGACACTCTTGTGTAGGACTGGGTTCTGGCCCTGAGGGGACACTCTTGTGCCGGGCTGGGCTCTGACCTGAGGGGACACACTTGTGTAGGGCTGGGCTCTGACCTGAGGGGACACTCTTGTGTAGGGCTGGGCTCTGACCTGAGGGGACACTGTTGTGTAGGGCTGGGCTCTGACCTGATGGGACGCTCTTGTGTAGGGCTGGGCTCTGGCCCTGAGGGGACACTCGTGTGTAGGGCTGGGCTCTGACCTGAGGGGACACTCTTGTGTATGGCTGGATTCTGACCCCGAGGGGACACTCTTTTGTAGGGCTGGGCTCTGACCCTGAGGGGACGCACTTGTGTAGGGCTGGGCTCTGGCCCTGAGGGGACACTCTTGTTTAGGGCTGGGCTCTGACCTTGAGGGGACACTCTTGTGTAGGGCTGGGGTCTGACCTGAGGGGACACTCTTGTGTAGGGCTCGGCTCTGACCTGAGGGGACACTCTTGTGTATGGCTGGATTCTGACCCTGAGGGGAAGCTCTTGTGTAGGGCTGGATTCTGACCCTGAGGGGACGCTCTTGTGTAGGGCTGGGCTCTGACCTGAGGGGACACTCTTGTGTAGGGCTGGGCTCTGACCTGAGGGGACACTCTTGTGTAGGGCTTGGCTCTGACCTGAGGGGACACTCTTGTGTAGGGCTGGGCTCTGACCCTGAGGGGACACTCTTGTGTAGGGCTGGGCTCTGACCCTGAGGGGACACTCTTGTGTAGGGCTGGGCTCTGGCCCTGAGGGGACACTCTTGTGTAGGGCTGGATTCTGACCCTGAGGGGACACTCTTGTGTGGGGCTCGGCTCTGTCCCTGAGGGGACACTCTTGTGTAGGGCTGGGCTCTGACCCTGAGGGGACACTCTTGTGTAGGGGTGGGCTCCCCTACTTCTCCAGCCCTACCTGCGTCTTTTCTAACAGAACCCCAGGGCTCCCCGCTCGTCCCCCGCCTACTCGCACATTCCACGCAGCAGTCCTGTGGCCTCCCCTCCTGGCCCCTCCACATGGGCCAGCCACTCAGGCCCAGGGCTCCCGTGGTGCGTGTCCCTGTGGTGTGACTCCTCATGGGACAGTAGGCATTGAGAACCGACTGCCACAGACTCCAGAAGGTATGAGCTGCTGTGGGGCGGCCAAGTCCCCTGGAATCCTGCCCCTCACTGGGCCAGCAGGAAAGAGACCGTGAAAGAACAGCTGCTCCTGTCCAGCCGCGGGGAGTCGGGCCTGGTGGGCCACACCCAGCACGCGCAGGCTGCGGTGGGAGCAGAGCCGAGCTTCCTTCACGCCGGCTCTCCAGATCCCTGGTACTTAGAATGCCAGCTGACCTGAGCCCTCTCCAGGCCCCTTACTGTGCCCATGTCCGGGGACAGGAGCACTCAGGGCCAGTGACTACTGCCCTAGAGGGTGAGTCGGCTCTTCTTCACCATGGTCCAAAGACCCCACAAGAGCCACTTAGAGGAGGAAAAGTTCATTTTGGTTCATGGTTTCAGAGATTCAGTCCGCAGAAGGCCAACTCCATTGCTCCGGGCCTGGAGTGAGGCAGATCATCATGGCAGAGGGGCACAGCAGGGGGAAGCAGCTCGGGACAGGGGGACCATGAAGCAGAGAGACGTAGGGAAGGGCCTCGGGGGAGATGCGGCCCCCCAGCACCGCCCAGAGGCCCCCCGCCAGCCCCGTCTGCCTGCAGTCACCACCTGTCAGTCCATTGGAGCCAGAGTGGGCGACTGGGCTGCACTCCCCCCCGACACTTCATGTCCAAAGCACACAGTAGGGTCACAATCGATTTCAGCAGGTAGGTAGACTCCGACTCCAAGGCCACAGGCGAGAGCATCCCCGCCCTCTGGAGGAGGTGCCGTGGGCCGGCTCCCTCCCGGCATGTTCCATACTTTGCTCAAGTCCCTACTTTGTGCTCACTCTGAGGGTACCTCAATGGAAGAAGTCTAAAATCCTCCCCGAAATTCAAGCTTCATCGCTCTAAGGAAGCCCAGTGATGATAGCAGGGAATTTTGATCTGACGACCAAAAATTAAAAATCCATGTGCAAACTGGACCCTCAGCCGTAAACACGTACGAGCAGCCCTGCTAGCCGTGCGGTGGCTGCCTGTTTTCCTCGCGCTAGAATGACGCCCCTGGTGACCTGCTTGAAAGGTTGGCCACCTGTGGACATCCAGGCAACCCACCCAAGAGTCCAGGGTTCGGAGACCCCTTCCTCAAGCTCGAATGGCCTGCCTGGGCTGTGGTCCGGGGTGGCCCCGAGCAAGCTGTGTGGCTGTGCCACAGGGTGGCGGCTACTTCTCTGCCTCGCTGGACCTCCCGGGCTCCCAGCCGCTGCCCAGCAGGTGAGGAGTCATTTTAAGTGGCATCCAGGACCCCTTCCAGCACATTCTTCCAGGAACTTAGGACTCTGGAGGCAGCAGGGCCTGGGCACGGCAGGGTGAGGAGAGGACTGGCTCTGGGAGGCTGGACTCCCGCCTCCCCCGGGGAAGGCCGGGTAGGGGCCAGGGCGACGCTCCCTGCCCCCCCGTGAGCTGCGGAGGAGCCACTTCTGACTGCCCTGCGTGCTTCCTTTCAGGGACGCTGCTGAAAACCTCCCAAGGACCTCGAGCCGGATGGGGACTCTCCCAAGAGATCCAGACAGAGCAGCTCCCAAGACGACAAGGTGGAGCCTCTGGCCTTGGCCGCCGGCAGCCCTCAGCGTCCTCCGTGTTGTGCTTTCTGCCTGTCATTAAGTCAGGGTGGCCGCCTGTGCTCTGTGATGGCCAGGCGGGCTGGGTGTCCTCAGCTTCCCGGAGGACAAAGGTTTGTTAGATCAGCACTTAGACACTTTGCTGGCTCCGCAGCAGGGTAGCCCGCCTGCCCTGAGTTTCTGTTTTTGCAGTTATTTTAGAAGGATTTGGAAGAGATATCTCTGTTCAAAGAGTCTATGTTTGTGGGCCGAAGAGCAGCCGCGTCCATGACCTGGCCGACTCTCTGTGGATTTCCCTGTGACTCACTGAGGAGCCCCTGTGGGCAGTGTTATCCTCTGTGCAAGGAGAGCGCTCCATGTATCCTGGACAGGGACGCCCCCTCCAGCAGGACACCAGCTGAGCCTGACCCGCAGGGACCCGGCAGAGGACCTGTGCGCACAGCACCTGAGCACGGCAGACCCCCGAGGAGCCTCCTCAGACCAGGAGCCCACGCCAGGGCACATATGCAGACCGGGGCTGCCCCCTGCTGGACACCGGATGAAACAAACCAGAACAGAGCAAAACCCAGGGGAAGAGGCCAAGGCAGGAAAGTGGGAGTGAATCTGCCTCCAGGAAGGGCTAGAGCATCCACCTTGGCTCAGACGCTGTCCCAAGGTCCCCGCGTCTGGGCTCCGTCTTGATCTCTACAGGGCTGAACCCGAGCGCCTGTGTAATAAACCCTGCAGCCCTTCTGCATCCTACTGTGGAAGTCTTACCTGGCAAACAGGTGTGAAGCTTTGTTTTCTGCCCGTTTTCGTGCATATGCGTGCACACCTGTGTATTCCAAGTTGTGTCTACATGTGTGCTTGTGTCTGTGTATCAGGTACATGGTACAAAAAATTGGCATATGAAGAAAATCACATAAAATCAAAAATATGGGTCCAAATACCTTTCAGTTCATGTGACTTAAAATGGTTAGAGATAAAAAAAAAATTTTAAAGTCTTCGAAATTACTAACCCACATTTTCCAGGTGATCAGTCAAAGAAGGGTGTTGTTTTCTATAAAGTAAAAAGTCTGTTGATTCTAGGATTTTTCTTAAGCAGAAAATGAGGGCTTAAAATGTTAACTCAACTTTGTTTTCATGGGAAACCTAGGTTAAAAGTGGGTAAATCAGATTTAACATAAATGGGATAAACATTATAAATGTGTTTTTTAATTTGCTGGTCAATGGAAAAACAGTTTAAGACTGCTTTGTTTCTGGGTCTTCACTAAAAGCAAGATGATTAAGGTTTAAAAGTCTACTTTCATGTATTGTTCTACATACAAGGATTAAAAGAATAAAAAATCAAAAGATGAAAAAATACTGTTGTCTTATTGGGACCCAAGAAAACTTCAGTATTCTGACTCGAATGTTTGGCCTCCGAAAGGTCAACACCCCTGACTTCTGCCTCCAGCTGATCCAAGAACAAGAGGACGGAGACTCTGAGCCACTGCAGAGGCTCCCAGTCCCGCTGCCCTGATCCTTCACCGTCCACGCCACGGAAGGAATCAGAGCGGGGCCAGAGGAAGGTTCAGTTCCGTTTTGGGGGAAGAACAAGGAATGATTTGAAAGACAGCGATAACAGCGTGGGAATAACCGTGGCCTTGTCATTTCTCATTCGAAAGCTGTCTTGAGGAAGCTCAGGGTTTCCGTGGTGAGTTCACACTTGGTCCTGGAGCCCCGATCAGGACATTCGGGTCCATGAGTCTGGATCTGTCCAGCTGGAGTTCTCAGCCCTCTGCTTTTCCTGCTGTCTTTGTTCAGAGGTCAGTTACTCAAGAAAAAGCTGTGAATCTGTTTCCTGATGGTTTTTGTATATTGTGTGCATCTGTATATTTTATCTTGTGACTCTCTATATGTCTAAGGTACATAATATCAAAATTGGCTTATACATAAATGAGTACTCCTAAATTAAATAAATGGGCCCAAATAGTTTTAGTCCATATGTCTTAACATTTTTTTAAAAGGTTCAATTTTAGTTGGTTAAACAGATAAGAAAAAAATGTCTTTAGAATCACTAACCCACACGTTCTAGGTGGTCAAACAATCTGAGTGTTGGTTTCTATAAGATGTTCGAAGTGTAATATCCACTGCTTCTAGGATTTTCTTTGGCAGAGCAGAGGCTTGTACTGTTAACTACACCTATCTGATATCTTGGTTTTTATGGGTAACCTAAAGTTAACAAAATTAAATAAATTAAACATAAATGGGATTAGTTTTTATAAAGGTATTTGTTAGAAACGACATTTAATTTGTAAAGTTAAAATATCAATTGCTAACTGGAAATCCATATGCAGTAAAATGAAATTAAATGCCTACTTCTCACCCTGCAGAAAACTCAACTCAAAATACCCTCAACAGATCAAGGACCTAGGAATTAGACCTGAGACCTTACACCAAATAGAAGAAAAAGTAGGCCCAAATCTTCATCAGGTTGGCTTAGGACCAGACTTCCTTAACAAGACCTCCAGAGCTCAAGAAATAGAAGCAAGAATCAATAAATGGGATGGATTCAAACTAAAAAGATTTTTCTCAGCAAAGGAAACAATCAATAATGTGAAAAGAGAGTCTACAGAGTGGGAGAAAATCTTTTCCACACACACTTCAGACAGAGCACTAATTTCCAAAATGTATAAAGAACTTAAAAAATTTTACACCAAAAATAAAAAGAACACAATCAATAAATGGGCTAAGGAACTGGGCAGACACTTCACAGAAGAAGATATACAGGTGATCAACAAACATATGAAAAAGTGCTCATAATCTCTAGTAATTAGAGAAATGCAAATTAAAACCACCCTAAGATTTCATCTAACTCCAATTAGAATGATATCAAGGACACAAGCAATAATAAGTCTTGAGGTGAACGTGGGGAAAAAGGCACACACATACATTGCTGGTGGGACTACAAATTGGTGCAAACACTCTGGAAAGCAGTGTGGAGATTCCTCAGAAAACTTGAAATGAACCCACCATTTGACCCAGCTATCCCTCTCCTTGGCCTATACCCAAAGGACTTAAAATCAGCATAGTACAGTGATACAGCCACATCAATGTTCATAGCTACTCAATTCATAATAGCTAGATTGTGGAACCAACCTAGATGCCCTTCGATAGATGAATGGATAAAGAAACTGAGGTATATAAACACAATGAAATATTACTCAGCCATAAAGAAGAATAAAATCATGGCATTTGCAGGTAAATGAATGGAGTTAAAGAATATCATGCTAAGTGAAATAAACCAAGCCCAAGAAAACCAAAGGCTGAATGTTTTCTCTGATAAGTGGATGATGATACATAAGGAGGTGGATGATGGGGGACAAGAGAAGAATGGAGGAACTTTGGATTGTATAGAGGGAAATGGGGAGGGAGGGAATGGGGGAAGGAAAGATAGTGGACTGAGACAGACATCATTACCCATGTACATGTATGATTACATGAACGGTGTTAATCTACATTGTGTACAAACATAGAAATGAAAAGTTGTACACCATTTGTGCACAATGAATCAAAATGTAGTCTATAAAAATAAAAAATAAAAACATCAATCACTACATATAAATTCAAGTACTTATGACTTCTTAAATCCCACAAGGTAATATATACTTTAGTATTATAAGTGTTTTTACAAATTGGTAGATAAAATGAAAAGTGTCCCTAATGTTGGCATCATATCTGTATTATTCTCCCTCCCCACACCACTTTACAACCCAGTCTGTGAACGTCCCAGCCAGCTACTGGTCTGCTCGTCAGCCTGTGAGCATTCTTGCAGTCATTGGTCCAGATTGTCACCCCGTGAACAGTCAGTCACTGGTCTGTTATTAGCCTGCAAACTACTTAAGAATAGCTCCCCCGCCATTTTCTCTCTCTCCTCCTCGCTTTCCTGCTCTCCCCCTGGACTGCACTCTCTCTTGCGTGTGCTCACACTCTCTCTTTTCCTCTTTCTCTCTCTCACCTGCAGGGAGACGCTCTGCCTGTCTGATTAATAAATCTCTTGCGTGAGTCTTGGCATCTGAAGTGGTTTCTGGGTGCTTCCACCCAACACTTCCAGGGAAGCCACAGGTGGTCATCATGACCCTGACCCTCCTCTACAAATGGTAGAAGAATCTAAAGCAGCTGAGAGGCTCCCGACTAGTCCCCAGGAGGGTCCCCTGGGGAATCTCGCAGACTGGTCTGGGCAGGGCAGAAGTTGAAGTTCTCCGCTTCTGGGCACGTGGGCTGCTCTTACCCGCTCTGTTGGCCCGTGGCTGTGACGCTTTGGCCCTGCCTCCTTGACCCCTCTCGACTGCCACAGTGTCGGCCTGAGTTTTCGCTGCAGGATTCACAGCAGCTGCTCCAGCAGTTGGCATTGGGCTCAACAGCTCCCATCAGCAGTCTTTTCCTCTGGGACAAGATGTCTTTACTCTTGCTTGTGTTGATTTGCTCCCGTTTGTGGACTGGAGCCTCTCAACTTGTGACCCATGACTTCATAGGACTCCATCAAGATGAGGTATCAGCACAACCCTGCTTGCTCTTACCCATCTCTCCTAACAGGACGGCATCTCAGGAAGCCACAGTTGGATAGAAAGGTCACCCACGTCCCAGTCCAGACCTCAAAAGGTTGAAATCCCAGAACATTATTTAAAAGGTGGTTATTGACTTTGGGGAAAACTTGAGCGTCTCTTAAGTATTGTGTTTCCACGTTCGGGGCTGCCTCCCCGGCCCACCTGCTACCCCTGGGTGTAAGATCTCTGGTCTCACAGAGGCTCTGATTAAAAGGGAAGCAAGCGCTCGTGTCCTGACTTTATGGAAATGTAAACCTTCAAGTCGGGTGAGCTCTTTAACCCTGTGATCCAAACATCAAAGGAGGAAACAGTTGAAATTTTATCAGAAAGCAAAACGATAACATGTTGCCATCGGTGTCTGTGTGAGCCCTCCGCAACTCAGCTGCAGATCATTTGCCTTAGAAAACAACCACTCATGGAAACTAAGAAACAGCTCCCTTGCACGAGACCCCCAACGGTTCAAGAACTCCTAGAGCCTCCAGCAGAGCCTCAGCCGCTGACTGGCTGGGTTTGCAGGGCAGAAACCCAACTGCCTGCTGGCCAGCTGAACACAGGCTGCCCACAAGGAGCAGAGAGGCTGTCGGTATCAAAGAAAAACAAAATCTGCCAGAGACCAGCCAGACACTTAGGTTCTCACATCAGGCGGGGACAGCAAAGGCTGGGGACTTAAAAATAAGTGAAGTGCAGCCTGTGCCACCCCCACCCCACCACTGGTCAAAGGCCCAAGGGATCCTGGGAGAGAGGCCCCTGCAACATGGATCCCTGGGTCCTCAGCCTGGGCCAGCTCCTGTGTGAGGCCTGAAGAGGACAGGAAAGACCCCCTTGAGTGGGAATCAAACCAGGAGGTGGCCTTTCAATCAAGGCCTAAATCCCGTGGCCCCGGTCCCAGGGCTTCCTGATACAGGAGTCCAAATTCTTAGTTCATAAAAAGAACAAAATAACCTTGGGAGTGCTAAGCCAAGAACCTGGACTCTGGCAAAGACCACTGCCATATTCATTCACACAAACTGACGTCGTCCAGCTGGATGGCCACCCAGCCCAGAGCACTGCAGCGCTGCTCGGCTGCCACCGGAGGCTGAGCAGCTGACACTGGACGAAACCTCAGAGTTGACCTCCGGCTCTCAGTTGTGACCCTGATGGATAGCAGAGGTCACCAACGACTCACAAATGCACAAATGACTACTGCCAAAGGGCACTATGTGAAAATCCACGGGTAAAACTGGAACCGCACAAATTCCAAAGCCAGCTGCCTGCCTAACGGGCGAGGTGGGCCCCTGAGCGTCACTGTGGAGCCAGATGAAGCAGCACACACTGTGATTCCACGTAAGAAAGTCTCAAATAGGCAACCCTGGTGAGTGGAGGCAGGGCCGACTGGGAGGAGGGAGGGGCCGTGTGCATGCTGAACCTGTCACTCACCTTCAGCTGAGTCTTGGCTGCACAGGAACCTTCATATGTAAAGATTCCTGAGCTCCACCCTGAAGATTTGATTTGAGCCTCACAGGACTGACTTTCCCATTAGGTACAGGAAGCCCGATACTCAGGATCCATGATTCCAAAGGGACACATGGAAATGCTTTAACTTCTAAGATCAAAGAGAAAAACACAAATATGATCCTGGCCTATATTGTCTTTAACAGTCAAAAACTAAAGTTTTCAGTATTTTTATAGGGAAAGAGGTCCAAATGGCAAAGTGCCCATGCTCTGCTGAAGTCCTACACAGCCCCAATGCCACGTGTGAAACCACTCACAGCTCTGTGCGTGTCCCACGTCCCTGTGGCCATGGGAGGTCTGCATACTGCCCCGTTGCTGTGCCTACCCTGGTCTGGACAGCTTTCGTTCCCTGTGACGAAACTCTCAAAGGCTGAGTGGTTCCTTGCGTTGAAGTCAGACAAGAGGAAGACGGACAGCCAGGAGGCAGGCTGTGCTCCACCTGGATGGGATTCGAACTCAAGGAGGGTAAGTCTGGCCGGTCAATTAGAGGGCTTTGCACTAGGTCAGCCTGGAGAGGGCGCCTCAGGAACCCCAGAAAGACGGGCTCTGTGTGTGCTGCCTTGTTCCCCCTCAGGGAGGACAGCACTGACCGATGGATGCGGGAGGACAGACAGAGGTTCCCAGTCAGGTGGCCCTGGCTCTGCCGTGACTCACTGGGGAAGGTGGGGTGGGAGGAGGCCTAAGGGAAGTCCAGGTGTGCTCCCGACAGGCCTGGCCAAGCACTGGGAGCTGGGCCCTCCTGAGCTCCACTGAGGCCCAGCCAAGCGCATCACACGGGGAGTGAGGGGCTACCATACTTTCAACTGCAGTCCTCTGAAGAGACAGGAAGTGAGGACCTCGAGTGTCGATAGGAGAAGGTCTCCCCAAAGCCCAGAGTGGCTACGTTTTGAGACGTGAGATGACGAGTCCATTGAACTAGTGTTCACGTCTTAATTTCTTTCCAAGTAAATACGGTTTCCACACAACCCCACCCCAACGAGGCAAAACACCTCTGGAGAGCTTTCCTACTGTGATCCTGGAAATGGACAAAGGACTGGAGGCCCCAAAGAGGGATGACCACTGTGGTCGTGTCCAGGCTGGGTGGGGCCGTTTCTGGCTCTGACCGCACAAGGAGCCATTGTGAGGACAGGTCTCCGGGCAGGTATATAAGCGGGTGGCTGGGGCTGGCTTTTCGTCCATAAGTACAGGAAGCTCTTGGTGGTGACCTGTCGGACTCCCAGCTAGTTAGCACGTTTGGTGGTTGGCGGTCGGTGGTTGTGGTGTGTGGATCTTGGTTCTTTGATTTGGGTTTCTTGTTTTGTCTGGTTTTGGTTTTTGGTTCGATTTGTTGTTTTGGCTTGTTTTTGTTTTCAGCCAGCGTCCTCAGTGGGTGTTCCTGGTGAGGATGGGTGTGTTCAGGGAGAGTAGTGAGTCGAGTGTAGTGTCGCAGGGGCCCGGCCCCTGCCACGAGCAGCCCTTCCTGGACCAGTACGAGGTCCTGAGGGCCATCGGGCAGGGCGAGTTTGGCCAGGTGCACCTGGCCTGCCACCGCCTGACGGGGGCCGAGGTGGCGGTGAAGGTGCTGAGGCTGGCGGTGCAGAACATCCCGGTGCTGTCGGAGCCCTACATGCTGAAGAGGCTGGAGCACCCCAGCGTGGTGCGGCTCTTTCAGGTGATGGCCACCCAGGAGAAGCTGTACGTGGTGATGGAGCTGGCGGCGGGGGAGCCGCTGCTGCGGCGCATCCCGCGTGGGGGCATGCAGCGCGAGGAGGCCCGCAGGGTCTTCAGGCAGGTGGCGTGCGCCGTGGCCTACTGCCACGAGCAGGGCGTGGCGCACCGAGACCTCAAGCCCGAGAACATCATGGTGGGCGCCACGGGCCGCATCAAGCTCATCGACTTCGGCCTCGGCGCCCGGTTTAGGCCCGGGCAGAAGCTCCGCAATTTCTGGGGCACTCTGGCGTACCTGGCCCCAGAGATCGTCCTGCGGCAGGAGTACGAGGGCCCCCTGGCCGACGTCTGGAGCCTGGGTGTCCTGCTCTACTTCATGTTGACAGGCAGCCGCCCGTTCAGGGCCCGCACGGCGCTGGACGTGCTGATGGCCATCGTGCAGGCCAGGTTCCACCTGCCCAGCTCTGTTCCCACCCAGGCGCGGAGGCTCATCCTCCAGATCCTGACCGTCAAGCCCGAGAAGCGGCCCACAGTGCAGCAGATCCTGCAGCACCCGTGGCTGCGGCAGGGCGAGCTGTGTGCGCCCCATCGTCCCAGCCAGGCGCTGCCCCAGCGCCCGGACCCCGCCCTCCTGACCGTCCTCTTCGACCTGGGCTTCGACCCCTACCACACCTGGCTGTCCCTGGCCAAGAGGAAGTTCGATGCGGCCATGGCCACCTACCTGCTGCTGAAGCACCAGCAAGGCCAGGGGGTAGGGTTTGCACTGCAGGGCCGGCCCCTGCCTCCCTGGCTGAGGTCTCGCCAGCGCCCTGAGGACCTGTCCCCTGTCCCTGTGCTGCCCCAGAGGAGCGCCAGCGAGCCTGCCCTGCGCACCTTCCCCGGGTCCCCTGAGGGTCCGCTGCCCCGGGAGACCCAGGAGCCAGGCCGCCAGGGCACCAGAGCTGCCAGCCTGCCCGCCGTTCCTCTGCGCTGCCAGCCCGCCGGGGCCCCCACCCTCGGCAGCTGCCTGCAGTCGGACTCTGACCTCCACCTGGCCGGCTCCTGGGGCATCTTGTACGTGTGGTCCAGGACGGGCAGCAGCAGCACCTCCTCCCAGGACACGGACCCACGGCAAGGCCACACAAGTGCCTGGAAGCGGGTGAGGAGGACGATCGGCGCCTGCCTCCGAGGGCTGTGCTGCTGCCTGCCGCGGGCCAGCTCCAGAGTGGCCCCGACGCCACGGAGGGGAAGCGGGCCACACCGTGAATGGCCAGCCTCCCAGGAGCTGGAGAGCTGAGCAGACGGCGCCCAGGACGGTCCGAATCTCCTCTGCCCCGCCCCGCGGAAGACCTCGGAGACCCTTCAGCCGGGACGCTTGCCCCTGCCCCGCCTGCCCCTCTCCTTCCCCGTCCCTCTCACCGGCTTCTTAATAAATTGCTTTCACACAAGTCAGATCGCGACCTCTTTGTTCCAGGGATGAAAATGCAGGTGATGGAAAGAAAGGTGGGCCTCAGGCTGAGGGCGGGGCCCTCGGCCCCCATCGTCTCAGGCCTGGACCTCTGTCCCTCCCTCTGCAGTGAAGACAGGGACCCACTGGCCGGGAGCCAGAAGAGAGGGCACTCACTCCTAGAGCCAGCGGAGAGCTTTCACTGGCTTTAAGGAGTCCTGCCCCGTGAGCCCCTGTAGACAGGACTCCCACGTGGTGAGCTAGGCCGGGCGAGTCCCTCCCTGAGGACTGAGGGCACGGTGGGCGGCGACCGCTGGGTCATCTCCTCTGGGAAGCCGGTGGCCTCAGTGTTCTGTGGCACCACCTTCATGGTACCGTGTGCAGGGAGGAAGGGGTGGCCTGTGGGCAGGGCGGGCTGCCCGAGGGGGCCTGGGCACTGGTGAAGGGACTCGGGCCTGGGGCGAAGAAGGACAGCATAGAGAGTTGTGGAAAGCACTGCAGTGCTGGGAGGGAGAGCCGCCATGGATGGTGCCCCCGGGCACCCCGTGCCCGGCTCCAGCATGGCCAGGGCCTCTGCCACTGCTCCACTCAGAAGCATTCCTGAGGACTTCCATGGTCCTAAGCATGCCCGGGCACCTTTTTGGTGATGCGAGAGCCTAAGCAAGAGTAGCACAGGGAGAGGTAGCAAGTCCTAGGTCCCCTCGTGCACTTATGGACACCTCTGAGGGCCTCAGGAGGCCAGCCGTGCCTCCTGGCCAGCGTCCCTTTGAACCTGGTCCGGCCATCCCCTCCTCAGCCTCTGACCCTCACATCGCTCTCCATGTCCCTCCTGGCTCTGCTTGGCTGGGCTGCCTGGACCCGGCTCCTGTTCTCCAGATACTCAGAGGCCCGTAATGACCATGGGCAGACCCAGGGCTCACAGTACAATGTAGAGCTTGTGCTACACAGAGACAGGAGCTGCAGCCCACGGCCGTGACGAGCCCCAGGCCTCCCCCGGGGGTCACTGGCAAAAGCAGCTTCCTCAACCCTCAAACACAAGAGCTGGAAGCGGGCGGGAATGAAAACCTGCATGACCGCCATGCCACGCACAACTCCTCAGGGCCGCAGGGCTGCTCAGCCCCTGCCCCGTCCCCTCAGCAAAGCAGGACGCCTCTGTAAGAACACAGGGCCCTTGCACGTGGGGAGGCCGCTGGCTGGGAGAACCACCCCTGAGCGCTTCCCCTGGAAGGACCCCAGGCAGCCGGCCCGCCCTTTGGACCAGGGACACCAAGTTGAGAGAGGAGCTGCACAGCCAGGCCTGGCCAGGCACAGACCCTCCTGCCAGGAGCCGGCAAGGCTATGGCCAGGCCTGGCTGCGTGACTTAGGGACCTTCTGAGAAGCTGCTGGCTGCTAAGCAGGCCGAGACCCTGACTTCAAGTTGGACATTTCCAGTGATTTGATCGCCTCCTATTCCTGATAAGGAGGCGTTGGTGAGGCTCCCTAAGTGCTGCCCTGGCCAGCTCTCGCCGGTCATTTCCAGGCCCGTCCTCTGTTCTCACCCAACCAGGAGCTGGCTCTGGGGGCACAGAAGCTCCGGCAGCCTCAGCTGTGCAGGCCCTCCCGGAGCAGCCCTGCCATCTGGTTGTGTGCGAATCGGGGGAAGCACGGGCTCTCCATTAGTGCCTGGGGGAGCCTGTGGCCACATTTCCAGATGACAACACCACACAGGTCACGGGACCGTGAAGACGGCAGGACACAGTTGGCCGAGTCCCTCGGCAAAGGGCAGCTCTGTGGAATCTTAATTGACAAGGCCGGAGTGAAGCGACAGACGTGTGGCTCCAGGCAGGGTCCTCCTTCAGCTGACACCTCCCTCCTCTGAGTAGTTCACGGCCATCTTCCAGCCCGGGTGCTGCTCACGTTTTTAAAAAGTCAAGTCTGAAAAGCATAAACCAAGGGTGGGTCTGGCAGTTATTCTAAGCCAGGGAAGGTGACCAGGCTCAAGCACTGCCTGGGCCCAGACTGCCCAGTTAAGTGGCTTCATCCATCCTGAATTGACTCAGCAGTTTGTAATTCTTCCATCATTTGGGTCCACGCTCGCCCTGTGGCTGGGAGTCTGGGCTGAGAGGGGAAGCGAGCCGTCCAGCCTGCAGCCCTGGCTGAGGCACGTGGCCATGCGTGAGCTTCCCCAGGTGAGAGCACACAGCCCAGGACCCTTGCCCCTGCTCCGCCTCCTCTCCACACACCCTGGTTCTGCTGGCTCAGCTCCCCGTGTCTCAACCGTGAAAGGCAGAGGGTGGCTGAAGCTCCTAGTGAGGGACCACATGGAGCCTGGGGTTGGTGGCTGATGGGCTGGCCCCGAGGAGCACTGGCGACCCCGTGGCCCAGGGTCACCTGAGCCTCTGCTTCACTCTGAAGCACGTGACACACCCCAGGGCTCTCCACGTTCAGGTGTGTGGACCTAACGAGCAGCCACCACGATGGCCTGAGTCCGGCCCGGCTCCCGGTCTGCTCAGGACACTCACTTCACTGGCCTCCTGACGGGTCAGAAGGTCCACGCATTGTGGCGCTTGAGCTCCAGAAGTTGGGCGAAGTCCAAGGAAACGCTGGGCCAGTGACCGGAATCCTCCCCCCTTCCTGAACCTCCATCCTGCCCCCAGGTGATCACAGACTCGCACCCGGGCCCTCGAGAGCAAAGAGTCACCGCCACCCACCAGGCCCAGGGGAGAAGGGCTTGCAACATGACTCGCCAGAACTGGAATGTCCTCTTGCGCCGACCAGGTGACGGAGCCTTGGCCTTTGTGGTCAGTGTCCCGGAGACACCGGGCTGGCACAGCTGGGAGCAGGGCACATACACGAGGGGGACGTTGGTGAGTTACGTGGACACTCTGGACCGCTGGGAGTGGAGTGAGCACCACCCAGCGGCTGGAGCCTGCTGCAGTTCAAGGGAGACTGCAGAGGCAATGTCCAGGGTCAGAAAGGGAGGCGAATGAAGACTGTCCCCGCTCAGGTTACCCAAGTTATCCTTGAGAACGGCCAGGATGTCTCATGACAGATCAGAATGAACACCCACAGCCTGGGAGGTCCTTCTGGAAAGACGCCTGCTCCTGGCACCTCTGAAGAGAGGCCTCAAGGGGCTCTGCACAGGGTGGGCGTGTCCTTTCCAAGCCTGGAAACGTGGCTGCTTCGGGAATAGTGCTGCGTCCTCACAGTGAGTTCACAGGAGCTCACGCTGGAGCAGCAAGCCCTTGGTCCACAGGCTGCTGTCCTTGCAAGAGTGGACACACAGACCCAGAGAGGAGGTGACCTGTGAGGATAGAAGTGCAGGAAGGTGCATGTGAAGATGGGCAAGGGCCTGAGAGAGGCACCTACCTGCCCAGGAACACCAGGGCTGCTGGTCCCACCAGAAGCTGGAAGCAAGGGTGATTCTGCCCTGGAGCCTGCAGACCCTGGGAAATGACTGAATGTGGACACAGGACACTTACAGAGCTATTTAAGGTAAAATGAGGGTCCTTCAGGACCCTGGCCTGACTTGGCCCCACATGGACTCAGTACCAAGGCTGTGGCTCCCCATCTGCCAACATGGTTGGAAGCTAGTGCATCCATCTTGGATTATCCTGGAAGCAGAAGCCACCATTCTTAGGTGGGGCAACTCCCATCCTGAGATGCCTGGTGGAGACTGGAAGGTCATTTTCAGGAGAGGCTTTGGAAATCTATAGGGTCATTTTGAACCTATAGGGGGGAAATGCAATACTCCAGATTCACACTACTAGAGGGGAAGATACATGAACAACATGAAAAAACAAGGGAAGAAAGTGTTCTGCACAAACTAGATTCTATATTAATAGGATCCAGAGATAGCATGGTAGAAGAAATCTCAGAAAATGAGTTCAGGATATACAGAATTAAAATGATCTGTGAAGCAAAGGATGAGATAAGAGAGCAGATGCAGGCAATGATTGATCACTCCAATAAAGAGTTAAGAGTGCAAACGCAGGTACCAAAAGATCATTTCAATAACGATATAGAGATTCTCAAAAAAAAAAAACAGAAATTCTTGAAATGAAGGAAACGATAAACCAAATTAAAAACTCAATAGAAAGCATAAATAACAGACTAGATCACTAATAAGACAGAACCTCAGCAAATGAGGCAAAATATTTAATCTTGAAAATAAACTTAATCAAACAGAGAAGATGGTAAGAAATCTTGAACAGAACCTCCAAGAACTATGGGACATCATGAAAGGGCCAAACTTAAGAACTACTGGTATTGAGGAAGGCACATAGATACAAACCAAAGGAATGAACAACCTATTCAATGAAATAATATGAGAAAATATCCCAAATCTGAAGAATGAAATGGAAATTCAAATACAAGAGGTTTATAGAACACCAAATGCACAAAATCACAACAGATCCACACCAAGGCACATTACAATGAAAATGCCTAACATTCAAAATAAAGATAGGGTTTTAAATGCCGCAAAAGAAAAGCATTAGATTATATACAGAGGGAAAGCTACAAAGGCCTGGAACAACATATTTCAAGCTCTGAAAGAATATGGTTGCCAACCAAGAATCCTATACCCAGCAAAACTAACCTTCAGATTTGAAGATGAAATAAAATCCTTCTATGATAAACAAAAGTTAAAATAATTTACAAATAGAAAGCCTGCACTACAGAACATTCTCAACAAAATATCCCGAGGAGGAAATGAAAAACAACAATGTAGGTCAGCAAAGTGAGGAACTACTCCAAAGGAAAAACCATTCAAAGGAGAAACCAAGTCAAGTTAAAAACCAAAAATAAGCCAAAATATCTCAATAATAACCCTGAATGTTAATGACCTAAATTCATCAATCAAAGGATACACACTGGCAGATTGGATTAAAAAGGAAGACCCAGCATTATGCTGCCTTCAAGAGACTCATCTCATAGAAAATACATCCACAGACTAAAGATGAAAGGATGGGAAAAACATACCATGCACATGGTCTCAGTAAAAAAGTGGGGATTTCTATCCTTATATCAGATAAAGTGTACTTTAAACCAAAGTTAGTCAGAAGGAATAAAGAATGACATTTCATACTGCTTAAGGGAACCATAAATCAGGAAGACATAATGATCGTAAATATTTATGCTCCAAATAACAGCACATCCATGTATGTCAAACAAATCCTTTTCAATTCCTGGAACCAAATAGGCCACAACACAATAATTCTGTGTGACTTTAACACATCACTGACACAACTGGAAAGATCTTCCAAACAAAAACTGAAGAAATAAACCATAGAACTCAATAACACAATCAATAACTTAGACTTAACAGACATATAGAATATTCCATCCATCAATAAGCAAATGCATGTTCTCAGTAGCACATGGATCCTTCTCTAAAAGAGATCATATGATATGCCACAAAGCAGCCCTTAGTAAATACAAAAAAACAGAGATACTACCTCTGTATTCTATCAGATCATAATGGAATGAAATTAGAAATCAAAGATAAAATAAAAACAGAAACTATTCCAATACCTGGAGACTAAATAATATGCTATTGAATGAAGCATGGATAACAGAAAACATCAGGGAGGAGATTAAAAAATTCTTAGAAGTAAACAAGAACAACAATACAACTATGAAATACACTATGAAAGCAGAACTAAGAGGAAAGTTCATTGCATGGAGCGCATTCAAGAAAAGAATAAAAAGTTAACAACTAAATGACCTAACATTACATCTTAAAGCCAAGAAAAAGAACAGATCAACACCAAAAGTAGTAGAAGACAGGAAATAATTAAAGTCAAAGCTGAAATCAATGAAATTGAAGCAAAAAAAAAAAAAATTTGAAGATTGAGAAAACATTGGGTCTTTGAAAAAGTAAACAAAATAGACAAACCCTTAGTCACACTAATGAAGGAGAGAGAAAAATCAAATTACTAAAATTCGTGATGAAAAGGAAATATGACAGACACCATTGAAATACACAACATAATTAGAAGCTACTTTGAAAAATCTATATGCCAACAAAATAGAAAATCTTAAAGACATTGACAAATTTCTAGAGACATATGCTCCTCCCAAATTGAACCAGGAGGACATACACAATTTAAACAGATCAATATCAAGCAATGAAATAGAAAAAGCCATTAAAAACCTACCATCCAAGAAAAGCCCAGGACCAGACAGGTTCTCAGCCAAGTTCTACAAGACCTTCAAAGAAGAACTCATTCCAATACTTCTCAAAGTATTCCAGGAAATAGAAAAGGAGGGTACCCTACCAAACTCATTCTACGAAGCTAATATCACCCTCAACCCAAACCAGGAAAAGACACATCAAGGAAAAAAACCTCAGATCAACATCCCTGATGAACATAGATGCAAAAATTCTCAACAAAATTCTGGCAAATTGCATACAAAAACATATTTAAAACAGCATACCACAATCAAGTGGGATTCGTTTCAGGGATATAAGGTTGGTTCAACATCCAGAAATCAATAAATGTAATCCATCACATCAATAAACTTAAGGTTAAGAATCATATGATTATTTCAATAGATGCAGAAAAAATGCTCAAAACACTAGGAAAAATAGGGATAGTAGGAACATACCTCAACATTGTAAAGGCTATCTATGTTAAACCCACGGCCAACGTCATTCTTAATGGAGAAAAACTGAAAGCATCCCCTCTAAAAACTGGAACAAGGCAGGGATGCCCTCTTTCACCACTTCTATTCAACATCATCCTTGAAACTCTAGCCAGAGCAGTTAGACAGACCAAAGGAATTAAAGGGATACAAATAGGAAAGGAGAATTCAAGCTGTCACTATTTGCTGACAACAGGATTCTGTATTTAGAGGATCCAAGAAACTCCACCAGAAAACTTCTAGAACTAATTAATGAATTCAGCAAAGTGGCAGGATATAAAATCAACATTCATAAATCTAATGCACTTCTATTCATAAGTGATGAATCCTCTGAAAGAAATTAGGAAAACCACTCCATTCACAATAGCCTCAAATAAAATAAAATACTTGGGAATCAATCTCACAAAAGAGGTGAAAGACCTCTACAATGAGAACTACAGAACACTAAAGAAAGAAATTAAGGAAACCCTTAGAAGATGGAAAGATCTCCCATGTTCTTGGATAGGCAGAATTAATATTGTTAAAATGGCCATACTACCAAAAGTGCTATACAGATTCGATCCAATTAAAATCCCAATGATGTACCTTACCGAAATAGAGCAAGCAATCTTGACCTTCCTCTGGAAGAATATGAGAACTCGAATAGCCAAAGAAATCCTGAGCAGGAAGAGTGAAGCAGGAGGTACCACAATACCAGACCTTCAACTACACTACAGAGCCAGAGTAAGAAAACAGCATGGTATTGGCACCAACATAGACAGGTAGACCAATGGTACAGAATAGAGGACACAGAGACAAACCCACATAAGTAAAGTTACCTCATACTAGACAAAGTTGCCAAAAACACACAATAGAGAAAAGACAGCCTCTTCAACAAATGGTGCTGGGAAAACTGGAAATCCATATGCAGCAAAATGAAACTAAACCCCTATCTCTCACCCTGCACAAAACTCAACTCGAAATGGATCAAGGGTCTACGAATTAGACCTGTGACCCTTCACCCAATAGAAGAAAAGTAGGCCCAAATCTTCATCAGGTTGGCTTAGGACCAGACTTCCTTAACAAGACCCCCATAGTGCAAGAAACAAAAGCAAGAATCAATAAATGGGATGGATTCAAACTAAAAAGTTTTTTCTCAGCAAAGGAAATGATCAATAATATGAAAAGAGAGCCTACAGAGTAGGAGAAAATCTTTTCCACACACACTTCAGACAGAGCACTAATCTCCAAAATGTATAAAGAACTTAAAAATCTTTACATCAAAAATACAAAGAGCTCAATAATAAATGGGTTATAGAACTGAGCAGACACTTCACAGAAGAATATATACAGGTGATCAACAAATACATGAAAAAGTGCTCATCATCCCTAGTATTAGAGAAATGCAAATTAAAACCACCCTAAGAATTCATTTAACTCCAATTAGAATGGCTGTTATCAAGAACACAATCAATAATAAGTATTGACGTGGATGTGGGGAAAAAGGCACACTCATACATTGCTGGTGGGATTGCAAATTGGTGCAGCTACTTTGGAAAGCTGTGTGGAGATTCCTGAGAATACTTGGAATGGACCCATCATTTGATCCTACTATCCCACTCCTCAGTTTATACCCAAAGGACTTAAAATCAGTATACTATGGTAAAGCAGTCACATCAATGTTTATAACTGCTCAATTCACAATAGCTAGATTGTGGAACCAACTTAGATGCCCTTCAATAGATGAATGGATAAAGAAACTATGGTATATAAACACAATGGAATATTACTCAGCCATAAAGAAGAATAAAATTATGGCATTTGCAGGTAAATGGATGGAGTTGGAGAATATCATGCTACATGAAATAAGTCAAGCCCAAAAAACCAAAGGCCAAATGTTTTCTCTGGTAAGTGGATGATCATACATAATGGGGGGTGCACGTAAGAGAAGAATGGAGGAACTTTGGATTGTGTAGAGGGAAATGGGGTGGGAGCAGGTGGGGGAAGGAAAGATAGACTGAGGCAGACATCATCACCCTATGTACACGTATGATTACATGAATGGTATGAATCTACATCATGTGCAAACATAGAAATAAAAAGCTGTACACCATTTGTGTACAATGAATCAAAATGCAGTATGTAAAAATTTAAAAAAATAGATAAAAAGAAAAAGAAACACACCATAGATGTCTAGAGAAAATCTTCACATGTGCTCATGGAGAAAAATACAATCATGTCCAAGCCAGCATGGTACAGAACGGTGAGAAATTGAAAATGACTTTAATCCCCAGTGATGGGAGAATGATTGAATAATTAAACACTAGATAGCAGTGAAGCTGTGTGTACAACATTAGTAGATCCATATTTTTGGAAGAAACAGTTTGAAGATTAATGGGTGTGATTCGATGCCTTTAAATTAAAAGACAAAACACACTATGCAAGTGCGTGCATCACATCTCATGCATGTGCACACGGAAGTGGAAGTGCTGTGCACTCCTCCATGGACTAGCCTTCTCAAAGCGAGAGTAGTGCACACAAGGAGAGACCCAGCAAGGAGGGGCCTCTGCAGTCAACCAGAGGCCTCAGGACAAGCCAGCCCTGCTGACATCCTGATCTTGGGCTCCCAGCCTCCAGAACTGTCAGGAAACAGGGTTTGTTGTTTATGTCACCTTGTGACACTTTGTCATGGAAGCTAATAACTGAGCCACCTAAGAGGTGGAGCCCTCTCAGGCAGACAGGATTCTCCGTGTAGGAGATTCTCGGAGGGTGCCCTCCTCTCATTACAGGAAGCACATGAAAAGATCTGAAAATCAAAAACACCATGCCCACCCCTTTAAACAGGAGACGCTAACTGGGTAAAAATAAAATAGAGTGTCCAGCTCATAAAGGTGTTCTGGAGGATTCCAGGCACTGTCTTTGTATCCACCCCCGTGGCAGCGAAGATGGACAGGGTGGCTCCTTGAATTCCTCGCAGCAGGGAAATCCAGCCTCTGAGGGTTGGGGGTCCATTCCCGATCCAACTGCACCTGGCAAGCTGACCATCCAAAACAGACAGGCAGCACCCGAGAGGACCTGGGACAATGGCCCTGCCTTAGTCACTCGGGAAGCTGACCACTCTACACAGGCAGAACCTGAGGAACCAACCGCTACCTGGGAAAAGTGGACCCTCTCGTGTCCACGTTGGTCTGTTTACTGCCAGGCTCCCCCAGGCACTCCTGTTTGGTCCCTGCATCCTTAACATACCCACCAGTTTTTCTCCTGCTTAGAGGCCACGAAATTCCAAATGGTCCTCCTGAGTTACCAGTGGCTTAACTTGGAGGAAAAGGGCTAAAACGGGCATCAGAGGTGGGGAAACGTGGTGGCAAAACCAGGCCTGGTGGTGACCCAGGTCACAAAGACGTTCAGCAAGAAGCCGGTGTCTGGGGCGGGGCCGGCCCCTCCCTCCCCACCTCCTCCAGGACGCCGCGCTAGCCACGTCCCCACCTGCTGGACTGAAAACAGCTGCCCTGGAGTCTGACCTCTCCCTCTCGATAGGAGCACCCTGGGCAGGCTTTCAAGGCTGACCGATGCCTGTGGAAAGAGCCCTCCTCTGTTTCTGCGGCAGGCTTCCTGTCAGGACCCTGCCCAAGGCCTCCGTCCCTAAGATGAGGAAGTGTTTTAAAAGAGGAAGAAAACCAGTGACAGATGGGTCTAAGACGGCACCACACACCTGTAAATGTCCTAAGGAAGCTGCAGACCAGGGCTCAGAACCCGGAGCCTGCTGTCCCCTGGGTCAGGACCAGGGCTCAGAACCCAGAGCCCGCTGTCCCCTGGGCCTGGACCAGGGCTCAGAACCCGGAGCCTGCTGTCCCTGGGCCAGGAGCAGGGTTCAGAACCCGCAGCCTGCTGTCCCCTGGGCCCGGATCAGGACTCAACCCGGAGCCTGCTGTCACCTGGGCCTGGAGCAGGGCTCAGAACCCGCAGCCCGCTGTCCCCTGGGCCAGGACCAGGGCTTAGAACCCGCAGCCTGCTGTCCCCTGGGCCCGGATCAGGACTCAACCCGGAGCCTGCTGTCCCCTGGGCCAGGACCAGGGCTCAGAACCCGCAGCCCGCTGTCCCCTGGGCCAGGACCAGGGCTCAGAACCCGCAGCCCGCTGTCCCCTGGGCCAGGAGCAGGGCTCAGAACCCGGAGCCCGCTGTCCCCTGGGCCAGGACCAGGGCTCAGAACCCGCAGCCCGCTGTCCCCTGGGCCAGGAGCAGGGCTCAGAACCCGGAGCCCGCTGTCCCCTGGGCCAGGACCAGGGCTCAGAACCCGCAGCCCGCTGTCCCCTGGGCCAGGACCAGGGCTCAGAACCCGGAGCCCGCTGTCCCCTGGGCCAGGACCAGGGCTCAGAACCCGCAGCCCGCTGTCCCCTGGGCCAGGACCAGGGCTCAGAACCCGCAGCCCGCTGTCCCCTGGGCCAGGACCAGGGCTCAGAACCCGCAGCCCGCTGTCCCCTGGGCCAGGACCAGGGCTCAGAACCCGCAGCCTGCTGTCCCCTGGGCCAGGACCAGGGCTCAGAACCCGCAGCCTGCTGTCCCCTGGGCCCGGATCAGGACTCAACCCGGAGCCCGCTGTCCCCTGGGCCCGGATCAGGACTCAACCCGGAGCCTGCTGTCCCCTGGGCCTGGATCAGGACTCAACCCGGAGCCTGCTGTCACCTGGGCCTGGAGCAGGGCTCAGAACCCGCAGCCCGCTGTCCCCTGGGCCAGGACCAGGGCTCAGAACCCGCAGCCCGCTGTCCCCTGGGCCAGGAGCAGGGCTCAGAACCTGCAGCCTGCTGTCCCCTGGGCCAGGACCAGGGCTCAGAACCCGGAGCCTGCTGTCCCCTGGGCCAGGACCAGGGCTCAGAACCCGGAGCCTGCTGTCCCCTGGGCCAGGACCAGGGCTCAGAACCCGCAGCCTGCTGTCCCCTGGGCCAGGAGCAGGGCTCAGAACCCGCAGCCTGCTGTCCCCTGGGCCAGGAGCAGGGCTCAGAACCCGCAGCCTGCTGTCCCCTGGGCCAGGACCAGGGCTCAGAACCCGGAGCCTGCTGTCCCCTGGGCCAGGACCAGGGCTCAGAACCCGCAGCCTGCTGTCCCCTGGGCCAGGAGCAGGGCTCAGAACCCGCAGCCTGCTGTCCCCTGGGCCAGGAGCAGGGCTCAGAACCCGCAGCCTGCTGTCCCCTGGGCCCGGATCAGGACTCAACCCGGAGCCTGCTGTCCCCTGGGCCAGGACCAGGGCTCAGAACCCGCAGCCTGCTGTCCCCTGGGCCAGGAGCAGGGCTCAGAACCCGGAGCCTGCTGTCCCCTGGGCCAGGACCAGGGCTCAGAACCCGCAGCCTGCTGTCCCCTGGGCCAGGACCAGGGCTCAGAACCCGCAGCCTGCTGTCCCCTGGGCCCGGATCAGGACTCAACCCGGAGCCCGCTGTCCCCTGGGCCCGGATCAGGACTCAACCCGGAGCCTGCTGTCCCCTGGGCCTGGAGCAGGGCTCAGAACCCGCAGCTCGCTGTCCCCTGGGCCAGGACCAGGGCTCAGAACCCGCAGCCCGCTGTCCCCTGGGCCAGGACCAGGGCTCAGAACCCGCAGCCCGCTGTCCCCTGGGCCAGGACCAGGGCTCAGAACCCGCAGCCCGCTGTCCCCTGGGCCAGGACCAGGGCTCAGAACCCGGAGCCTGCTGTCCCCTGGGCCAGGACCAGGGCTCAGAACCCGCAGCCTGCTGTCCCCTGCGCCCGGATCATGACTCAACCCGGAGCCTGCTGTCCCCTGGGCCAGGACCAGGGCTCAGAACCCGCAGCCTGCTGTCCCCTGGGCCAGGACCAGGGCTCAGAACCCGCAGCCTGCTGTCCCCTGGGCCAGGACCAGGGCTCAGAACCCGCAGCCTGCTGTCCCCTGGGCCAGGAGCAGGGCTCAGAACCCGCAGCCTGCTGTCCCCTGGGCCAGGACCAGGGCTCAGAACCCGCAGCCTGCTGTCCCCTGGGCCTGGATCAGGACTCAACCCGGAGCCTGCTGTCACCTGGGCCTGGAGCAGGGCTCAGAACCCGCAGCCCGCTGTCCCCTGGGCCAGGACCAGGGCTCAGAACCCGCAGCCCGCTGTCCCCTGGGCCAGGAGCAGGGCTCAGAACCTGCAGCCTGCTGTCCCCTGGGCCAGGACCAGGGCTCAGAACCCGGAGCCTGCTGTCCCCTGGGCCAGGACCAGGGCTCAGAACCCGGAGCCTGCTGTCCCCTGGGCCAGGACCAGGGCTCAGAACCCGCAGCCTGCTGTCCCCTGGGCCAGGACCAGGGCTCAGAACCCGCAGCCTGCTGTCCCCTGGGCCAGGACCAGGGCTCAGAACCCGCAGCCTGCTGTCCCCTGGGCCAGGACCAGGGCTCAGAACCCGGAGCCTGCTGTCCCCTGGGCCAGGACCAGGGCTCAGAACCTGGAGCCTGCTGTCCCCTGGGTGGTTTGTTTCCCTCTTGTGGAGTCGGCAAGCATTCCCAGGGTCCGGCTCTGTTTGTGGCCAGCTGGTTAGGCGAGCAGAGTCTCAAGGCAACCCCAGCTAGATGGCCTTCCTGTCCTGCAGTGCTGCAGCATGCTTTCGGGTGATGTAATGGAGGTTTGCAAACTAGGGACAGGTCAGCTTGCACAGCAGAGCCCTGAACCAAAACCCTGTGCCGTCCCGCCTGGCTCCGGTGGCTGTGCTCCCCAAGGTCCTAGGTCCCCAATTCAGGCTCCCAGACTCTGTAATGCCTAAGGCCACAACATAAAAAGGGGAGTGAAACCAGAGAGAGACTCCTCCGCAGAGGCGGGGTCCAAGCTGGGGCCTGCGGCGGGCGTGGGTGTCCGCTCCTTTATCCTTTCTTCTCACGTGCCCTCCTCCCTTTTCCTGGCCAAACAGTGGGAAGGCGCCTCAGAGGTGCCTCTCCATGTCTGCCCAGAAAGGGAGGAAGTACGCCCCAGGTGCTCCGTCAACTCCTGGAGGGAGGAGCCTTCCCTGGAGGCAGGGAACGGCACGGGTGGGCATGCTCTGCAGGGTCTGGGCGGTGTCCTCCTCTGCGGCCCCTTCCTCTCCATCCTTCCTCTCTTCCTCTGACTGTCCTGTCGCCTGGGCCTCAGGAGGAGCACAAACCCGGCCCTTTCACTTTACCAAAGAGGGACATCGGTACTTTAGACCGTATTACCGCTACCATAAGCACCTTAGAGCTTAGTGTAATTTTATTTGCATATTCATTCATTCATTCATTCATTTGGCCCTGGGGACTGAACCAGGGGCACTTTACCACTGACCCACATCCCCTGTGCTTTCTATCTTTTATTTTGAGACAGGTCTCGCCAAGCTGCTAAGGCTGGCTTTGAGTTTTTGGTCCTCCTGCCTCAGTCTCCCTAGTCACTGGGATTATAGGCATGCACCGCTGCACAGAGCTCCTTAGAACAAATTATAAGAAAAAGACGTAATCTTAGACTAAAGGGTAGTCTTTTAAAGTAAACATTCTTACCCATTTCTCATTTGTTTAATCTCATTTTACCAAGAACTGTTGACAAACCACTACTAGGGATCCAATTGGGTCTCCCCAACATTCATGTTGAGGTTCTAACCTCCAGTACCTCCAAATATGACCTTATTTGGAAACAGTTTCAATGCAAATGTAACTAGTTAAGTTGGGGTCACACTGCAGGAGAGTGGGTCCTAACCCACCAGCCTGTGTCCTTATAGAAAGGGGAGCGTGGACACACACCACCCGCAGGTGGAAGTAGAGCCCAGGAATGCTTCTAGAGGGACACCCAGGAGGCCAGCCAGCCCCCCGTGACTGGGGCTGGGGCAGGGGCCCCTTGCAGGTCCCGGGCACGCTGCCTCTTAGGTCTGCAGGCCTCAGATCACAGCCAAGAAACACCAACAGGCACAGCGTCAAAGCAGATTCCGCATCTTGTGTCAAAGCCTGTGTCTGCATAAATACAAAATTCTCAGATGTGGCAAATCCAGCCCAGGTAAATACGAATCACACCCACCGGTGTCTCTGCCGACCGGGATGGCAGGAGAGGCCCCTCCCTCCCTGCTGGTTTCTTGCCAGCAGATGCTCGCTGTGGCTCATTCTAGCACGCTTGCAGAGATGGCCCCGGAGCTCTGGGCTGGGACTGCCGGCCGGTCTCTCCGGCCTGAGCTGCCTGCTCCAGGGAGATGAGGCGTGCGTGTCACGGGCTGGCTGCGGCTGGGTCTGCAGGAGCCCCGTGGGAGGACTTTGGTCAACACGTTTCCATTTGCGAGCAACTCGCTTAGTCCAACAAACTCTGAGAATTTTAGATGGAAGGCCGTCCTGTTTTTAAGCCCAAAGGAATTTCTTTTTCTAAACATCAAGTTGTTAATGGGAAAGGAACCTTGTTTGGCATTCACAACATTTTTATTAAAAAGTAATACAGAAAACAAGATTTTCAATTCTAATTATTATTGTTATCATCTTAACATATTTCTTTCCACTTACCAAAGATAAAGTTTGAATGTTATATAGTTTTGTATCCTGTGCCTTTACATAAAAAAAAAAAAAAAAATCCCATGTGGAAAAAATACTCTAAGATAGTTTTTACAATCCTCAAAACTATTCTATCATCTTGATGCAAAGCAACATATTCAAACCAGTTCTTCATTGTCAGTCATAAATGATTTTGCAAGTTCTTAATCTCACAGTCTTAAAACTCACAAAGCGTTATGCGATCTTCTGTCTAAATAACTGGGTCAACAGGTATCAAGACTTTGAAACGTGTTAGCACTATTAACTGTTTTGTCTCTGCTGTGAAGTTTTGCATCTAGTACTTGACTCTTAATTTTTGTGACATTTGTTTTGGTGAAAACTGTGAAGGAAGAGTCTATTTTTCATATGCTTGAAGCGTCCTTCCTGGGGGACCACGGCTGTGTCACCCAGTTCCTGAGTGTTGCTGTCCCCAGCCTCACGGGTCGGCCGGGCTGCATCTGGGACCTTCTGCTCCACACAGATGCAGGCGCACTGGCTCCAGAGTCCCTCCAAGCTTTCCAAGAGCTGTAGCTGAAAGATCCTGCAATAGGTTGACCATGGCCACATCCCTGTCCCTCGTCTCGTCCAGCATGTCCAGGGTTGTTTTCATCTGCTTATTTATTCCTTACTATATTTCTAAAAATTGATTTTTAAATTCAGAAACTCGGTGCACCTCCAGGCGATTTTCCTGAAGAGTTAGACGACCCTTCACCTTGAGCTTTCTGCCCAGATCCAGTGATTGCATTGCCTGCAACAGGCCAGTCTGGGTTCTTCCTTACCAGTGATGGTGCCCATTGCCCCTTCCTCATATTTGATGGCATTGCAGAAGCTCCAGAACAGCGTGACAGCTGATCAGTCACAGTCATAAACAGTTCGTGCTTCATTTCAAAGGGTCCATAGCAGATGCCTCGCTCTCCAGATGATGCCAGCTGACTGAAAGCTCTTCTGTTGAGTAGAGTGCTCTTCTCTTCAAATGCTGGTATCAGAAAACGTTTGGAGCCTTCACAAGGAGACTCAGAACAGATGACAAATCACCACGTGTCAGTCCTTGCCCTGTTGCTCTAAGGTCCTGGATTGAAGCACAGCCCCACATCAAGCTGCACGGTCATAGAGCCTCGTTCTCTGAATATACTACAGGGTTCTTAAAGGTACTTCACTGCACACAGATGTGCAGTCTACAGCAGGCACGTGCACAGTGTATGCCTGTGTGTATGCGTGGGTGTGCACGTGTATGTACAGGTGCAGGAGTGCATGTGTGTATGCTCATGTGGTTGTGGGTTTGTGCACCTGTGTGCAGGCATGCACTGGTGTACAATCATGTGATTGTGGGTGGGTGTGTTTGTGTGTGCATGTGTGTGTCTGTGTGCAAGAGTGCAAGCACATACTCAAGCTGGGCGTGCGCATGCCAGGGTGTGCTCCACACGGGCTCATCTGAAGCATGTGGGCACACAAGCCAACAGGACTTGTGTTCCAGCGTGGCAGGAGGCAGGCCACTTTGGCGGGGAGTGGAGGCTGGAGAGAAGGCTGGAGCTGCACCATGCGGCCTCCCTAGGCTCTGCCTGCTCCAGTCGCTTCACGAGGGGAGAGCGGAGGAGGACGAGCCTCTGATGGCCTTGCAGCCCACTCTGGGGCGGAGCGGCCACAGCCTCCCCCCGGGAACTTGGGCTGCCCTGCCATGAACCCTGAAGCCATCACGCTGCGAGACGGACACCAGAAGGTCCAAGGAGGAGCAACCAGGAGCCTGGCCAGGCGAGGACACCCCAAAAGAAGCCTCGGGACACCACAGCACAGGCGTCCTCCCCAGACCACCTGCTGCCTGGCCATCGGGCCCGGGCCAGGACACTGGCAAAGGCTGTGGGGTTTTGGTTGGTTTGTTTGACCAAAGCCCAGCTGCAGAGCCACTGAGGGCTGGGAGGACACCGGATGTCACTGACCTCAGTCAGGGACAGTCTTCTCCAGAATGGTGGAGCCGCCTGTTCTGCCCTGCTCTGCCCTTTGACCTCATTACATCACTCTGCTGACTTCAGCCAACCGCAGTGATTTCTCTGGGTCACCAGCTGCACTCAAGCCCTGGGGGGAGAGGGGCCTGTGTGGACTGTGCGAGGGTGGACCCCTGCTTCCGGAGCGCGTGGAGCCTGACCAGCGTGCCATCACGGAGACTGGCAGGGGTCTTCCACTGCACTCCCAGGGAGTCCAACGCTGCTACAGGTGCCTGGGGCCTCTCTTGCCCGGGCCTCTGGGTCAGCGGGCACGTCCACATGCTGGGTGCCCATCCACCAATCAGAACTGTCCTGCTTTCCAAAGAGCACCCCTGGGTCAGGGCCACCAAGTCTGACCACAGAGACCCCTCTCTGCAGCACAGACAAGGGCAGCACACACACGGGGCCCCTTGTGGGTGTCCCTCATGCTGTCCCTGGGCACCTAGGTGTCATCAGAGCACATGGGGGACCGTAGCCTCCTGCTCCCTGGCAAGCGGCTGAGACCAGGAGGCTGACGCTGGCTGGAATAATGGGAGCAGAGGCTGTGGGCACTGTGGGCCCCTCCACCCCCCCTTCAGGTGGCAGCCACACTCCAGGCTGGACCTGAGCCAGACCCTGCCATGCCAAGTTCACCCTGAGGCCTCAATCGCGGGGGGGCGGGGAGGGGCGGGCAGCGTCAGGACAAGGAGGCCAGCAGGCTGGACAGACGCAGGCCGTGAGGCGCCTCCCGCGGCGCAGACTCACCTCCCCCTGGCTGGGCTCCTGGAGGGCTGCTGCAGACCGTGGACACCCGCTGGAGAACCTCCCAGCTGCCTCGGGCTGCTCCTGGAAACCCAAGGCCCCCTCTGGGTCTGCAACCCGCTCTTGTTCCACAGTGAAGGCGGGAGTGGCCTCGGCCCTCGCTGCTCTCTCTGGCTCACCCCACCGCTGACCTTTACTGTCAATCAGAGGCTTCAAGATGATTGATTCCAGAACAGTTCACCTTTACGTCCCTATTTTTAAACCCGTTCTTTGGGGCCTCCTGTACCCTGGCACTGCTGGGTTATCGTCATGAGCATTCTGATCACACCCTTGGGTTGATTTCCTTGCATCCTGTTATCTCGGCAGGGTCTCCAGCCATGGAGCGGGCAGATGCGCCCCCTCCCTCCCTGCCTGGCGCCCTGGTGATCATCCCCGAGTGGGTCCTGTTGGCGAGCCTTCCCTGGGTGCCAGAGTCTGGATCGGTGTCCCCCAAGGGATCTCGGTTAAAGGTCTGGTCCCCGTCGTGGTGTGTGGGAGGCATGGGAACCGTAGGGGCCTGTGGGCAGGTCTTCAGGTCACCGAGGGATTGCGACACCCAGCCCTCCCTGCTCCCTGCTGTGTGAGGCCAGCGCTTCCCTCTGCCCCGAGCCTCTGGGATGAAGGGCCACCTCCCCACAGGGACAGAGCCGTGGGCCCATTATCGTGACCCGAGCTGCGGGACCTGAGTCAGATGAGCTGACTGCCTCAGGCACCTGTGGTGCCACCAGAGCTGACTGACAGGTGAGGTGGTGTCTGTGTCTGCCAGAGGCCTCGGGAGGAGCCCGGACCCGGGTGGCAGTCCCAGGCGCAGCCTGCGTGATTTCTGGGTTGACTAACAAGGCTGTTGGCCTCATCTGCAGGCCAGGGTCCACATTTCATTTTCTGCAACAAATTGAAGTAGGTTCTTCCTGCCGCTTTCCACCCTCACTTCCTCCAGATCTCTCTGGATCCTACAGTGAACCAACAGCATGGCCCCTTGCCAGGCTTCCCAAGTTGGAGCGGGGGAGCTCCTGGGATGGGGACAGTGCCCCTTTGCTGGGTGCGCCAGGACAAATGGCAGCACGAAAACATTGCTGGTGGCACAGAATGGGCCTCCGTCTGCAGGGGCTGTGAGGGAGGCTGACTCTGCCCCTCGGATAAGTGCGGCCTCCCGAGCACAGTCGGGAATTAAGAAGAGGCCCCAGAAGATGTTTCCTGGGAAGGTCGTTCATGTCATAGCTAAAAACAGCGGGTCATTGGCACAGAGCAAGCCCGGCACCCAGGCCAGCTCCATCAGCGTTGCTGGGGTTGGCCAGCCACAGCGGAGTAGCTGGGGGAAGTGAGGAGCGGGAGAGACACTGACAGCCCCCAGGCCGACATGGCAGAGAGAGAACTAACAGGTGAAAAGAAGCAAGCGCACCCTGGGGCCACTTGAGCGAGGTGCTCAGTGCAAAACGCCCTCTAACCTCTGAAGGCCTCAGAGCAAACTGCTGAAAATTAGCCCCATTAATAAAAAAGGTGCTGACAGGAAGTTAGCACACTCCAGGTAGGAGCAGGCGTGCATGTGCTCTTCAGAGACAGCCATCTCCCAAGGACAACGCAGTGGAGGTATGTCCCGCTGTTTTAAGCCACCTGCCTGTGGTCCTTTGTCACGCAGCCACAGGAGACTAATGCCACCTGCGACCAGCTGCACTTTGCATCTGTGAGGTAAAAAGCAAGGCTTCTCTCAGGACAGGAATTTAAAGAACGGGAAACTGTTGTGGGTTTCCCAGAGTTTAAATGGTAACCACCTCCTCCCCAATTTGAGCTGCACCCCAACCATCCCTGCAGCTTGGCCAAGCGGCCCACTTCCACACTGAGCACGGAGGGTGCCTGGACCTTGGACCTGCAGCCTTAGGCCTGCCAGAATGACCACTGTCTCCCCTGCTCTGCCTAGGCTGGGTTAGGGAGAGAAGTCATGGCTTCAGGCAAAGGGAGTCGCTGAGCCCAACCCGCTCCATTAGAGAACTAGCCTTGACCATCAGGACCACCTGTCACTTACAGAGTTATCTCTCCTCTCTCTTCCTCCCCTCCCTCTTTCCCTCTCCCTCTCTCTCTTCCTCTTTCTCTCAATCTCTCCCTCTTTCCAAAGCATTGTTTGCAGACTTAGAAGATTTCTCTAGTAGAAATCTATTTTTTACTTATTACTCTAAATTAAGAGTTTGTGAAATCTTGTTTTATTAAAATCCAGAAGCCCGGTCAAAAAACCTTTAAAGTGCTGAGTGAGATAAACCAATTTGTCCCCATGTGGAGTCCCTCACTTGCCTCTTCATGGCTTCTGGTGACCTCTGGCTATTCCTGAAATCCCTTGGCTTGCAAATGGGTCACTCCAGTCTCTCACCATAGTGCTCTGGTCCCCATGCATCCATGTTTGCTTGAGTCTCTTCTCTGCTTATAGGGCACAGTTCAATAGAAACACAGTACCTACATAGTCAACATGTAGCAGTATCTTCAAATGAGCCATGATAGCCTACATTCTGTTTTCATACTAAATCTTCAGAATCTGTCCTCTTTATACTTACATGCATCTCAGCTTGGACCAGCCACATTGCAGATGTTCAAGAGCACCATGTGGCTAGCAGCCACCACTGGCGACAGTGCCAATTTAAATGACGGGATGCAGCCAGCTAAACGGGAGTGGGATTCTAAGACCCACCTGGCCGGTAAGTTCTTTGCTATTCCTCCCTTCCAGCTGAGTACAGGCTGGACTCACCACTTGCTCTAATACTAGAATTATGGGAAGATGGTGGTGTGACTTGCTCTTTGCTCCCTCTCTTGGATCAGATCAGTCACTGTCTCTGAGGACTCCCGGCTGTCTATCAGGGCCTCCTGGGGCAGCATGGAGGTCCCTGCTGTCCAGCATGGAGCATATGCCATGTTGGTAACTCAGGGTCCCTTCCTCTACCAGATTCTAAGTTTCCACAGTCACGAATGAAGCTGTGGTAAACACCCACACGCGGATCTTTGAGTGGATGTAAGTTTTCAGCTTCTTCAGGTAAATACCAAAGGAGAGACTGCTGGAGCCAATGGAAGGGGTGTCTTCAGTTTTGTGAGAAAAGGCCAAGCTATCTTCCAAAGTGACTGTGCTGCTGGGTGCTCCCACCCCCAGCAATGTGGGAGAGTTCCACAGCTTCCCTTCTAAAAAACAAAAATGAAAACAAACAAAAAACATTCTTCCCATAACAATAATAAATATTTATGCCCCAAACAATGGTGCATCCCTGTACATCAAACAAATCCTTCTCAATTTCAGGATTCACATAGACCACAACACAATAATTCTGGGTGACTTTAATGCACCGTTGTCACCACTAGATAGATCTTCCAAACAAAAACCAACCAAAGAAACCATAGAACTAAATAACACAATCAATAACCTAGACTTAATAGACATATATAGAATATTCCATCCATCAATGAGCGGATACACTTTCTTCTCAGCAGCACATGGAACCTTCTCAAAAATAGACCACAAAGCAGCCCTTAGGAAATGCAAAAAAATAGAGATACTGCCTTGTGTTCTATCAGATCATAATGGACTGAGAGTAGAAATCAATGACAAAATAAAAAATAGAAATTACTCCAACACCTGGAGACTAAATAATATGCTATTGAATGAAACATGGATAACAAAAAATATCAGGGAGGAGATAAAAAAAATTCTTAGAGGTCAATGAGAATGACGATACAACATATCAAAATCTCTGGGACACTATGAAAGCAGTACTAAGAGGAAAATCCATTGCATGGAGCGCATTCCAGAAAAGAATGAAAAGTCAACAATTAAATGACCTAACATTACAGCTCAAAGCCCTAGAAAAAGAAGAACAGAATAACAGCAAAAGTAGTACAAGACAGGAAATAATTAAAATCAGAGCTGAAATCAATGAAATTGAAACAAAAGAAACAATTCAAACAATTGACAAAACAAAAAGTTGGTTCTTTGAGAAAGTAAACTAAAGAGACAAACCCTTAGCCACACTAACAAAGAGAAGGAGAGAGAAGACTTAAATTACTAAAATTCGTGATGTAAAAGGAAATATCACGACAGACACCACTGAGATACAGAACATAATGAGAAGCTACTTTGAAAATCTGTATTCCAACAAAATAGAAACTACTGAAGACATTGACAAATTTCTAGAGACATATGTTCCTCCCAAACTGAATCAGGAGGACATACACAATTTAAACAGATCAATATCAAGCAATGAAATACAAGAAGCCATTAAAAACCTACCATCAAAGAAAAGCCCAGGACCAGACGGATTCTCAGCTGAGTTCTACAAGACCTTCAAAGAAGAACTCATTCCAATACTTCTCAAAGTATTCCAGGAAATAGAAAAGGAGGGTATCCTACCAAACTCATTCTATGAAGCTAATATCACCCTCATACCCAAACCAGGTAAAGACACATCAAGGAAAGAAAATTTTAGACCAATATCCTTGATGAATATAGATGCAAAGATCCTTAACAAAATATTGGCAAACCGTATCCAAAAATATATTAAGAAAATAGTGCACCACGATCAAGTGGGGTTCATCCCTGGAATGTAAGGATGGTTTAACATCCGTAAATCAATAAACATAATCCATTATGTCAATAGACTTAAGGATAAGAATCATATGGTTATATCAATGGATGCAGAAAAAGCGTTCAACAAAATACAACACCCCTTCATGCTCAAAACACTAGAAAAAATAGGGATAGTGGAAACATACCTGAACATTGTAGAGGCTATTTATGCTAAGCCCATGGCCAACATCATTCTTAATGGAGAAAAACTGAAACCATTCCCTTTAAAAACGGGAATAAGACAGGGATGTCCTCTTTCACCACTTCTATTCAACATTGTCCTCGAAACTCTAGCCAGAGCAATTAGGCAGACCAAAGAAATTAAAGGGATACGAATAGAAAAAAGGAACTTAAGCTGTCACTATTTGCTGATGACATGATTCTATATTTAGAGGATCCAAAACCCTCCTCCAGAAAACTTCTAGACCTCATCAATGAATTCAGCAAAATAGTAGGCTATAAAATCAACACGCATAAATCTAAAGCATTTTTATACGCAAGCAATGAAACAGCTGAAAGGGAAATGAGGAAAACAACCCCATTTGCAATAGCCTCAAAAAAAAAAAATAAAATACTTGGGCATCAATCTAACCAAAGAGGTAAAAGATCTCTACAATGAAAACTACAAAAAACTGAAGAAAGAAATTGAGGAAGACCTTAGAAGATGGAAAAATCTCCCATGTTCTTGGATAGGCAGAATTAATATTGTCAAAATGGCCATACTACCAAAAGTGCTATACAGATTCAATGCAATTCCAATTAAAAATCCCAATGACGTACCTTACAGAAATAGAGCAAGCAATCATGAAATTCATCTGGAAGAATAAGAAACCCAGAATAGCTAAAGCAATCCTTAGCAGGAAGAATGAAACAGGGGGTATCGCAATACCAGAACTTCAAATATACTACAAAGCAATAGTAACAAATGGCAAGGTATTGGCACCAAAATAGACAGGTAGATCAATGGTACAGAATAGAGGACACGGACACAAACCCAAATAAATACAATTTTCTAATACTAGACAAAGGTGCCAAAAATATGCAATGGAGAAAAGACAGCCTCTTCAACAAATGGTGCTGGGAAAACTGGAAATCCATATGCAACAGAATGAAACTAAACCCCTATCTCTCATCCTGCACAAAAATCAACTCACAATGGATCAAGGACCTTGAAATCAGACCAGAGACTCTGTATCTTATAGAAGAAAAAGTAGGTCCAAATCTTCAACTTGTTGGCTTAGGATCAGACTTCCTTATCAGGACTCCCATAGCACAAGAAATAAAAGCAAGAATCAATAACTGGGATAGATTCAAACTAAATAGCTTTCTCTCAGCAAAGGAAACTATCAGCAATGCAAAGAGAGAGCCTACAGAGTGGAAGAATATCTTTGCCACTCATACTTCAGATAGAGCACTAATTTCCAGAATATATAAAGAACTCAAAAAACTCTACACCAAGAATACAAATAACCCAATCAACAAATGGGCTAAGGGAGATGAGTTAAAATCCAAAGAGGAGTCCCTGTATTGGGGCGTGGTGTTCCTATTTCTGCATAGAAAAACCGGAGTGCTAAATCCTACAAAGCCCTTCCATGCAGCCAACATCTTGACTGTCTTACACATACAGGGCAACTAATCTCCAGACACCCCATAAGCACATTCCTTTAGTTTCCCCATTTCACAGATAGACACACCGAGCTAGAAAGTGTCAAGTGACCTGGCCAGGATCACAGAGCAAGAAAGGGCAGTCACCATATGAGTCCAAAGCCAGGTTTCAGAGTCCAGTTCTTGCACGCTGTGATGGTTCCTGTCAGTTTGCACTTCGCACTGATCACATGAGAGAATGGATTGGACTGTTTTGAAAGATATGAATGTAAAATAAACTAATGGTATGATTCACAATGACATGTGAATGAACTCATTTATTCCAGAGTTTGCCTGCCTGCAAAGATGGTGCCCACCTGGGTGTGAGCACACAGGATGAGTAATGAATGCCACAGCGGAATGTGCTTGCAGGCCCTGGAACAGGAAGGCCTGCCTCCTAAAGGGTTAGCCCTGCAGCCTTCCCCAGCCATTGATCCTCTCTGGCCACCAGCGTCCTCTGTAAAATGGGAAAGTAGTTTCCTCCCTAAAACTGAACACTGATTTAGTAGACAGTTGGTATTACTAAAAAATGGCTCACACTCAACAACAAGTCTCTTGTAGTTAAACAAGAAAGACGTAAATCTCACTGCAAGTGAACCTGTGGTACAACTGAGGTTAGAAGCCCACGTTGGGAGGGTCTAGAGGAAATTCGACCCCGGGGTCTGTTTATGTGAGCTTGGCCCTGGTTTGTTCATGCACAAGGTGACTCTCCAGCACCAACAGCTCATGGAGATTTCAGCTATAAACACACCAGACAGAGATTCCTGTCCCTGTTGGGGCTCAGATTCTAGCTGAAGGAGTCAAACTGAACGGGTAAAGCATACACATTCTCTGAAGGAAACCCTGGGAACAGAGCGTGGAGAGGAAAGGGGGAAGTAGAAATTCACAAAGCCCCTGAGGAGGATGCTGGGGCCCACAGCAAGTCCGGCAGGTCAGAATTCAGGAGAGACAGGGCTGTCTCCAGCCCTGGTGTCTAGAAGGACTGCTCCTGGCCGCCTCTCACCTCGTGGCACTTCGAGGTCCTGGGCCTGGGACTTCCCTTCTCCCCCAGATACCCACAAGGCTTCTCCCCCTCTCTCCTCAAGGTTTCTGCTCAAGCCAAAACTCTCCCTGGTCGCCCAGGGGACCATCCACCAGGACCCAGGAAGAGTCTTCAGGGCTTCTCCTTCCCCTGCGAGGTCCTGGCCAGTCTGCCTGCTGAGAACGGTCCCTGCTTCTTAGGGCCCGGCTTCTGAACCTCCCCAGCGCCCAAGAAACACGGGCTGTGCCCACTGCCCGGCACCTGCCCGGCCAGGTCAGCCCTCCGTCCCGGGAAGCCCTGGTCCAGGCTGCGGACGTCCGCGGGCAGCGCTGAGATGGGGACAGCGCGCCCAGGCCGGGCCGGCGGGTCGGCTCCTCAGGACCTCGCGCGCTCCCCTCAGCGCGGGGCGCAGCCGCCGGGTCAGCGGGCCTCGGCGAGCCCGGGGGATCAGCCCCGAAACGGTGCCCCGCGACCCCGGGACAGTGAGAGCCGGGACTCTGCGGCCCCGCGGTCCCACGGGGCGTGGCGGGCCGCGCCGGCCAATCCGGAGCCCGGGTCGCGTCATCCTGGCGTCGCCGCCTCCCGCGGTTCCACCCCAGCCGCCCGGATGGAGCCCAAGCCGGCAGGTCAGCGCGTAGTCTCCCAGGCGGGGCCGCGGGGAAGGGGCGCGGGGCGCGGACCGGCTGTCCCCCTCGCCGCCGGCGTCTTCCCGGGTTCGTGCTCCAGGGCCTTGGCCGGGTTGGGACCCTCCCCAACCCGCTGTCGGGGGCCGAGAGGCCGGGTCGGGTGGGAGGACTGGGGTCCTGGGGTTCGCGCCTGGGGAAGGGAGCCCTCCCGCAGCCACCGCCCCGTTCCACGGCTTTCTTCCCGAGGCAGGCGCACGCCCGGGCGGCCTGGCCGCGCATCCTCCTTAGTCCCCCGCACCTCAAGGGTGGTGGGACCCAGAGGGCGCAGGCTGGATGCTGACCCACAGCCCGGAGGGAGGGGCTCTGTGGAGGGGCAAGTGCCCCTGAGAAGGTCAGCCCGCAGGGGCCCAGGTGCGGGTGATGGGGTGCGGGACTGACAGGAGGTGAGAAAAGGACACCTGGGGGTAAATGGTGAAGCTAGGACAAGGTTTCCTTTGTTCTGAGGCCTCCAGCTCCTCCTTCCCTTCCTGCTCAGGGAGGGTCTGGCAGGGTTGGGTGGAGCCAGTGGGTACTGGGCAGGGGGCTGGGGCTGGGTGGCCCTGCAGCCAACCCCCTCCACCCTGCCTTCTGCTATGGATCACACCCCCTCCCACCCCTGGTTCAGGGGTTAAGAACTGACACAGAGGCGATGGCAGACCCCGCAGGACGCTGTGGAGGAGCTGGGCACCCCTGGAGCCTCCAGGCCTCACCTTGAAACAGGTCCAGGGTCGGCAGCGAGCAGCTGCAGTGACACAAAGGACCCCGTAAGCTGCCTTGCACTAGACATGGTCTCTGCCTGGCCGACCCCACATGGGCTTTATAGGGTTTCCTGGAACCCAGGGTCCTGGCAGCTTTATTCTTGGAGATGAGGCCACAGGAAGTCCCCAGCCCAGCATGGCCACCCACAGACAATGCAGCATATCTAGTGCCTCCTGAGGCTGGGTGGGCATTTCTCTAGGGCCCCTTCCTGGCTGCTGGGCAGGGCTGGGCTGGTCCAGTAGGCTTTTGTGAGGTTCAGGTCTGGGACACGTACTCCACAGGTGAAGAGAGGGTCCAGGCCCCCATGGAGAACTTTCCAGAGACAGCAAAGTTGTCATCAGGGGTTGATTCTCCAGGATTCTGCCCTGGCTCCTACCAAACTCCTTTAGTAAACAGGAGGCTTGGACTCAAAGGCAGGGAATCCTAGTCCTGCGAACACCAAGGGAGACAGTAGTCACGGGGCTTCAGAATATTTTTCCGCAGGATGCAGCCAGGTCAGGGGCAGGGCTTGCTCAGCTGTCCCCCTCCCCAGGCCCAGGTGAGCCAGAGCTGGCCTGAGCCTCCTTATCTCCCTTGGTCCCAATCTCTCTGCCAGTCCTGCAAACCTGGACCAGGGAGGGCTGCATTCTGCATTCCTGTCTTCCGGAAAGGAGGAATCCCAAACTCAGGGACGCAAAGCAGCTCCTGCAACAAGCCAGACTTTGCTAAGGGAGCCTCTGCCCTTGCAGAGGGCTCCTCTTATTTCCAGAGCCAGACCTCAACAGCCTTTTCCAGAGGCAGGTGGCACCTGGAGCACCTGCACTCGCTTCCTCCCTGCGTACCCAGTACCCACCAGGGCACTTGGGTGGAGACACCGTGGCAAATGGCGCTCCGGAACCTCACCTTACGATGCAGATCCTGTCCGTGTTTCACGAATCTTTCCTTTGTCTTGGGGGTAGAGTCGTTTTCTTTGCTCTTACAGAGATCTCTTTGTTCAGAAACCTCAGTGTTCTGGAAAGGGTCATGTCCTTCCCAGCAGGAACACCATCTCCAGCTCCTTCCTGGGTGTCATTTGAAGTGTGCTTGTTGAGACTCAGACTGGACACTGGACTGATGGGGATTCTACACAGGCCATTTTCAAAGGACTCGACTCTGGATGGTCACTGTGGTCTCTTCTATGGACTGGACCACACCCAGCTTTGCCTGGACACTACCAGGTGTCACCTGTTGTCCCAGTGGGGACATGGTCCTGGTGTGCCAGGCCTCTCCTGTCCATGTGCCTGAGGCAGCAGGCGGGCCAGGTGTCTGTAGGTGGCTCTTACACACCTCTGGTGGGATGCTGGGGACCCTGCAGGTGCTGATGCTGTGGCCCCGGGAGGGCGGGAGGCCCAGCCCCCAGAAACACAGGGAACCCTCTCAGTTGGGAGCAGGCTGGAGCCACGTCTGCCCGGCCTTGTGTCACGGTGCCTCTGGTGGGTCTCGTGCTGCGGCAGGTGGAGGATTCTTGGCGTAGATCAGTGCTCGTGGAAACCAGATCTGTGCCCAGGAGAGGGGACCAGCCCTGTGGACTCGGATGATGGGAAGACAGTGCCCTGTAGACCCCACCCTCTGAAGAACTCTGAGCTCCATGGATGGTGGTGTGTGAGGCTTTTAAACGCAAGCCGATTGCGTTGATTCAGAGTCTTCAGTTGCTTTGCAGGTTTGCCACAGTGTTTGGAGATGGGAATCTGAAGGGTTGGCTGGAGGAGACAGGCCCCGAGCCCTGAGGTCATAACTGGACACAGCCGGGGGCTGCGGGGCGGGTTTCCAGGGCCATGTGGAAAGGACTTGGGCTGTACCCAAGGACCCCTCTGGGAGTCTGCTCTCCGAGGGAGACGGTCCTGGCCCAGAGCCTGGAGCCCTCAGGGCTGCAGTGGCTGGTTGGTGGCCGCCCCTGTGGTGGCACAGGCTGTGTGACTTGCTCTGCCTGAACTCCCGCAGGAAGCGTAGCAGCTCTAGCGGTGCTCTGGCTCCCGGGCCCCTCCAGGCTCCCAGGCATCCCCCGATTGGGCTGGCCTGGGGCTCCGAGTCAGCCAGGACCGTGGCATCCGAAGGGGCCAGAGAAGTGCCTGCTGGGTATTTTGGTTCTAGTCTTATTGATTGATTCTGCCTTGGGGGGATTTGGGGCGCCAGATCCTTCCAGCTGTAAATGGAAGTCATGGGAACCCCTTGTTCCCATGGGACTGCATGCGTGAGAACATCTGGAAACATGGAGAGCACCCCACAAACACGGGCCTTAGCCATGCCCTGCGGAGCTGAGCCAGCCACGGACGCCAGGCCGTGGGACTGCGGGGTGACCCTAACCCGATGACACGTGGCCAAGATTTTGTCCAGCCCTGCGGGATGCCAGCACCCAGAGTGGACCTCAAGCTCTGGGTGGTGGCGACGTGGCCGTGTGGGGTCATCAGTGTGGCAGCCCTTGGGTAGGCAGCATGCTCCAGCAGGGTGGGCACTGCATGGGAAACCTCCGACCCTTCCTCCCAATCCTCTGTAACCTCAAATTGCTCTAGGAAATAAAGCCTACTTACCGAAAATAAAAGTGGAACAGAGCTGGTCCGGGAAGAGGGGAAGGTGAACAGGACAGGTCAGGCTGTGCTGAGCAAGGCAGGCTGGCAGGGACACTGGTCACCCTGCAGTGTAGGCGTCTCCCGAGAGCGTCCCACCAACAGCCGGCTCCATCCCACACCACGCGCGGTTTCCTCCTGAGTGGAACTCTCCTTCCGCCGTAAGTGAAGCAGAAGTGCACGAGGCAGACCCAGCAAGGACCAGACAGGGTGACCGTTCAGAGAATCCAGGCATGAGGTGCGGGGCGCCCTCGTCTGCTCCCAGTGCAGGCTGGGTGTGCAGACTCTGGACTGTCCTAGAGACTCTCCATCCTCTGGGCCCCACGGTGTGCCCACAGAGATCGAGGAAACCCTCTCAGAAGTGCTGGATCTAGGGTGTTGGTCCTGCCTTGGCGGAGACACCAGTGCCCCCTAGGGAGGGCAGGCCTGGGCGGGTGCAGCTGTACCCAGGACTGCCCATTGAGGGTCAGGGGCAGGGCTTCGGGAAGGGGGAGGAGGCGCTGGAGATGGCCAGGGGAGGGCAGGTGGTGGGCAGGTGGTGGACACGCAGGTGGGAGAGTGGCTGGGAGAGACTGGTGTGCGTGGAAGCTGACACCTCGAGATCCCCAGCGCAGACCTGGGGTGGGAGAGCAGAGAAACCAGGGGACTCCCAGGGGGCAAGGGAGTGCCTAGTATAAGGCCTGGTGAGTTAACTTAAAAAGTTGCCAGAGCTGCTGATGCTAGAAAGGGTTAAAAATGAAAAGCTGCAGACGAGCGGAGGTCAGCCTAGCTAGATAACAGGATGACCTTGCAGCTAGTTTAGGCTGTTGTTAGGGGTAACGGGATCTTCCCAACTGTGGTCAAGCTGACCTCCTATAGACCAGTGGTTACTATGGTGACTAAAACTTGGCAGCCAAAACATATCCTGATCTGCAAACAAGGACACAAACCCTTCAATTATAAAAGGGAGTTCCTTTGTCTGAAGTGTATAAAACGGCTTGTAAATTTGTGCTTGGGATACTCGGCATTGACTGCAAAGCTGGTCTGTCAAGTCCGAGCAGCTGCTTGAATAAACTGGCTCTTTCTGTGGTTGCATATGGCTTGGTCTCCCTCGTGATCTCTTTGGTGGTGGTTCGGGGCTTGGGCACAACACCTACCCAGAGGTTCGGGCACATCACTAGAGCTCATCAGCAGCCCAACACATATCTCTTGGATAAAGGGAGGAATGCAGGTTGTGGAGGACGGCGTGACTGCAGCCCCTGTGGGAGCCGGCGTCCTGCTCACAGGCTCTTCCGTCATGGCCGGGGCTTTGTGTTTGGCGTAGCGGCAGAGCCTACTTCCTGATGAACCTGAGTGGGGAACTGCCTGCAGACGAGCCTCAGGGTCTGGAGGACCCTGAGTGGGGACGCCTGGTGTAGTCTCTTTGTAGTCTTCAAAGACGACAGTGGGAGGTGACAGCCATCGGCAGTGCCGACGGCAACGCCCACCCCACCCCACCTTCCAGGAAAGGCCCAGCCACTCGGCCGCATCCCTGAGGCTGGTCCCTCCAGGTGCCCGGGCCACAGGAAGAGCTGCTCTGGGCCAGCAAACCGGTCTCTACAAAAGACAGCGGGTGTTCCCGTATCCAAGGGCAGTGTGGCCCTGCGCACAGCTGACCAGCCCTGCCGAGCATGACCACGAGGGCTGCAGGTGGTGTGTGCAGGTGTGCTGACCCCAGGTCCCAGGCTGGACGCCCCCTCCGCCTGGAATCGCCCGGAACAAGGCGGTCTTTGGCCAAACTTCATTTCACTTTCCAGAATGTACCTTTCTCCTGAGCCAGGGCCCCAGGTCCTGTGAGTCGGGGACAGGGGTGGCAGGCAGGCTTCCCAGGGTGGACACCAGCAAGGGTGATGGACAGCGTCTGCTCAGGTCACTGTGTTTGAAAGTGTGCAGTCGCCCGTGCGCGGCCTCAGAGGCGGTGTGGGGAGGGCGCAGGGAGCCAGCGCTCAGACGGCCTGTCTGTCTGTCTGTCTGCGTCCTCTTGTGCCTCTGGCCCTCTGGCCTCAGCGTGGGCCCCTGGTTAAGCCTACGGTGTTGGGACCAGCAAGGCCGAGAATTGCAGGGACCTGCCCTCGGCTGGCAGGGGAGTCCCTGACTGAGACCAGCAATGAGGACTTAGGGAGGGCGGGGTGACCCTCCCTGTCACCCCTCTCCCACCCTCGGGCATCTTTCCAGGCAGCGAGGAGGCCACCGCCTACGCGTTGCGTGGGGTGCACGCTGAAAGCCAGGGTCAGGGAGGAGGACTTGGGCATGACCCCCACAGGACCCTGGAGCAGAAAGGCGAGGGGTGGAACTCGGCACAGGTCCTGCTTCGCCCCGTGTAGACGACTCAGCCCAGAGGCGACCTCCAGGGGAGTGTCCTGAGAGCCCCCTGCTGCCCGAGGACCCCACACCCTGTCCTCAGGTCCCCCTGCGGCCCATGGGTCCCGTCCTGCCACCAAGGTCAGTTAGAAAGGCAGAGGCACCTGCCAGAGACAAGACAGGCTAGACCGTGCGGGGCCTTGGGTTACAACTGCGGCCCCAGGGCCGGAGCAGGTCTGAGCTGGCAGGAAACAAGCTCCAGGCCTCCCACTGGGCGCTCCGGGCGGCCTGTCCCTGCAGGCAGCCCGTCCCCAGCCCAGACACGAGCCACAGCCGGGACTGGCCAGTGAGGATACCCAGCTGGGGGCCTCCTGCAGCCCTTCCAGAAGTCCTGCCCGGCCCTGCGGTGCCACAGGCAGGGCGTGGGAGTCTGTGCCCACCTGCAGATGCCCACACCAAGCATTGGGGCATTTTCCAAAGTACAGACCTGCAGAAGTCGGGCTCACGCCTGGCACGCGTGGGAATCTGGAGCGGCTCTGGAGTGCGGAGGCCTTGGACGTGCTGGAGCCTGGGCCCTGAGCAAGGCCCTCAGCTCCTCTGTGTTCCCCTGCTTTGAAAGTGTGCAAAATGTGTCCCCTGTGCCCCCATTCCTGTCCCTCCTGAGAACCCGGAGCATGAAGGCAGTCTTCGGGAAGTGCCCTGAGCAGCCCTGGGGTGCGCAGAAGCAGCCGCAGCCGGCTTTCTCAGCAGGCTCCCTGTGGGGTGGGGGTTCAGGACACTGGGAAGTGACGTGCAGGTGGGGAGGTGCTGCTGGCCTCTGAACACAGACCCCTCCCTGAAGGGGATGCCCCGGCCGTGAGTGAGCCTCTCAGTGAAGGTCTTTGCCTGTGGCCGTGACAGACAGGGAGGGTCATCGGAGCCCTGAACAACGCTGAGGGCTGCGTGCGCACACCCTGCACAGGCCAGCCCCTGCCGTGTGCCTCAGGGCACTCACCCAGCACACCCCCACCCATGCAGCTGGCCGCCGGGGCACAGGGCTGCTCCCGGGCCGTACGCACTGAGCAGCTGCCTGTGTCCTCCCGGTTCTGCAGCTAGTTCTGTTCTGGTAGCTTTACTGAGGAAGAACTTACAGACTATAAAATGCATTCTTAGTAAGTGAACATTGCAGTGCATTTTAGCAAGTTTAAGGTTGTGTGACCATTGCCTCCATGTGATTATAGAATGTTTCTGTCACCCCCAAAAAAAAACCTGCCCGTGGGCGGTCCCTGCAGCCGGGCAGTCACACAGCTGCCCCCTGGCTGGAGATGTGGCCGTCCCTGGACACTTGGGCAGTGCGATCACAGGTGTGGCCGCGGCCCTTGCCAGCAGCTTGGGTTTTCCGTGTGAGCACCCCTTCCTTTGCTTTTCTGAGAGGTGTCCCACATTGCTCTCCAAAGCCTGGCCCTTGAGGGATGTGTCTCAGAAGCTTTAGTTCTAGAACACTCTCAGCAAGCCATCTAAAGATGAAACCCACTGTCCAGAAGAAGGGAGAACCGAATGGAGGGGTCGGAGGGCCCGTCTGGGAAGAGGCCTGGCCACGCCTTGGCATCTCGCCCCGGACCTGAAATCCCAGCCCTGGCCTGATAACTGATCCAGAGCCCAGAAGGCAGTGCACACCGCTGGCACTCCGCTCCTGTGGTTCCACATCTGTGCACCAGCGAAGCTCGGACCAAAGATGTTTGGGAAATGCTGTATTTCTACAGATTCCCTGGCCCTCGTTCCCTAGCAATTCGGTGTATCAACCACTGCAAAGTCACTTGGCATCAGGTAGGTATTGTAAGTCACTTCCAAGTGATTAGTTGTTTGCAAAATGAGCGCCATTTTATGCAAGGGACTTGAACATCATGAATGTTAGTCTTGCGTGCAGGTGTGTGGAGCCCCTTCCTGCAGGTAGCGAGGCACAGCGGTCTCGGGAGTGAGGCACAGTCTTGGTACCTGGCTGTGCTTCTGTTTTCTCAAAGGATGGAAAGCTGTAACCTTCCTGATGGGCCAAAGGACAGTGCTCCAACTGTCCCCCGGGCTGTTGGTGTGTGGGGTGGCGGAGCACCGTGGGGAGCAGCCTTGGGTTCTGGCCTGAGGCTTGCTCCTGCCCAGGGATCCACGGTTTTTTTACCAGTGGGAGCTCAGGGTTCTCATCCTTTTTGCCTGGAGAAGACAGCAGCACCCATACCCGCCACAGGGCTCCGTGGCTGCCGACCACCCCCTGCCCAGGAGGCTTCTCCCCGGATCACTTCCTCTTGTGTTCTCTCAGTGTCCCCGGGTGACCCTGGTGCCCTCCTGTGCTCAGACACCGCAGGAAGAGTGGTCACTACTGTCCTCCACTGCTGGAGCTGGTGTCCATCCGTCGCCTGACCAGCAGCCAGTCAGCAGCCAGCTGGAGGTGCAGGACGGTGAGGACCAGAACCCAGCCCCGTTTTCAGCAGTTTTGGCTGACGGGATGCACACATCCCCTGTGATGAGGAGCTTTGCTTGCCCTGCAGAGAAAGCAGGCTCAGGCAGGAGGGCTGAGCCTGGGTGGGGTGCTGGGCAGAGGTGAGGCGGAGCCCCCACCCCTGTGCGTTCTGATCTTCCAAAACCCAGGCCAACCCTAGGGGTGCTGGAGTGCCAGCCTCCTAAGACCAGCAAGCTACCCCTTAGGAGCCTCCTGGGTTCCTCCACTGACAGCCTCTCGGGCACAGTAGGAGGGACTCCTCTAAGGAGTCCTGAGACTCGGGGACAGGAAGGAGGCTCGCCAACCCTGGCTGAGGCCAGAGGTCCACAGCCCAGGCCAATGGGTCCAAAATCTCCTGGACATGAAATGCCCCCAGGTGTTGGCTGTCCCGGGCCAGGTGGCCTCCTGGGGTCCCTGTTAGAGCCTGGCGAGTCCACGGTGGCCTCAGACTGATGGCAGAGGCCTGTCAGGTCTCTGCCTGGAGATTCCACTGCCGGCTTCTGAGAGTCCACACCCTGGTCCGCGCCCGCTGGGCCCTGCCCCAGCGCTTCCTGCCGTCCCAGCCTACTGCAAGGGGACATGAGTTGGCTCTGGCTGGAAGAGCATCCTCAGCTCCCAGCCGGCCGGAGCCCGAGAGGGCCCCACGGCAAGATCCCCTCAGGAGCTGCCGCTCTGTTGTGGGAATCAGCAAGAAGCAGAGCGGGCACTCCAGAGCGGGCGGGCCCAGAGATGGGCACTCCAGGTTCCGAGCGCCCTCACCAGTTTTCCCAGCACTCATAGCCTATCTAGGGTCATGAATTTTCTAGTCCAAAATGATACATGGCTGTGGACAAGGTTTCAAAAGACGGCGATGATCGTGTCGGGGTTCTCAGGAGGAAGCAGGTTTACAGAGGCAGCGTGCCCCAGGGGACTGGCCCTCTTATGGGCCTTGGTAGATCTCTAGCCTGGGCCTTCACACTTAAAGGACAGTGGCTAGCTCCTGGGGAAGTCCTTTACGATGCAGAAGGTAGGAGGAGTGGTGCTAGTTAGGAAAACCAGCTGCGGCCGGGAGCTCTCCTGGCCCAGCGCTAACTCCTGCCCAGTGTCCCCAGGCCTGGGGCAGGTTTACCCACTGCGACTTCAGCAGGGCTCCGGCCCATGGCCGCTGCTCGCGGGAGGGTGTCATCCTGGGCTGGGGAGTTCCTCTCCCGTTGCCTCTCCCCCAGGCTCCCTGCGGCTGCAGCGACCCGGGCCACCCTGGTTCTGGGGTCTGTCTTGGGGCCTGTGTGGCCCATCTGTCCTCCGCAGAGGGTCATCTTGAGGCGTGGGTTTCCGGCCCTTCCTGCAGGGGCGCACTGTGGTCCCTGCTCTGTGGCCTGGCACGGAGCCTCACCTGCCTGGGTCGTGGCGAGATGGCTAACAGTCGTCCTCTGCACGCCCAGCACGCGCCTGACCCTTGTCCTGGCACAGCCGCAAGTTCCTGACCCTTTCTCAGCCAGTGCCAGAGACACAGCACAGAGGCACCGGAGCTGGTGGCCAGGGAAGACCAGAGACGGTCGTGTTGTGGAGCCGCTGGGGAGGCAGGGGGCCTCCAGCCGCGCCCTCCACGCTGGACAAACCCCAGCTCCTCTCTCCTACAGGAGTCGGGCAGGCAGAGGCTGGTCCGTGCGCAGCCCGGCGGTGCCACCCTGGGAACAGCGAGATGACCTCGGAGCACAGGGAGGTCCTTGTGCTGCTGCCCACCCAGAAGCAGCTGCGTCTGATGGTAGGGTGAGCACAGTGTATGCCCGGGGGTGGTCAGGAGGGCAGTTGGGGCTGTGTGTCCAGAGGGTGGCTGGGGGACAGTGGGGACCACATGTCCAGAGAGTGATGTGAGGACAGAAGGGGCTATGCACTGGGCCACCTGAATAGAGGAGACCTCCAGTCGCCACTGCGCCTGCTACGATGCAGGCCAGTGCAGCAGGCAGGAGCTGAGAGCTGCCCAGTCCCCTCAGTGTCCTGGGTTTCCTGGTCCTCCACAGCGTCCAGGGCCCGCCTGGCTTGACTTTTTCCAAGGGACCTGTCCGATCCCTGAGCACCGTCCTGTGTCCTCCTGTAGGAGAACCTGGATTGGAAAGGCTGACGAAGCTCCGCAGGAGGCTGGGGAGAGGAACGGTGCCCCAGAAAGCAGGAGAGCCAGCAGCTGAGTTCAGCCCTGAGGCCTGCGCAGCGCTGCCCCTGCCCCCACCGCCCGGCACCCCCAGCCCTGCCCTGTCCTCCACACTGGGCTCCAGTGGAACTGTGCCTCCCTGGGTTTCTCTCCAGAGCCCCCTCTGGAATCTGTACTGCTGGGGTCCAGCCCTAGCAGGGGTCGGAGTGGTCACAGGTGATGGAGTGGGCGTCGGCCAGGTGGAGAACAAGGCAACACAGACTCAAGGAATGGATTTTATTTTTCCCAGCCAGCTTTTTATACATTAAAAGGTTGACAGTTAACATATGTTTTTTCAGAATAGAAAAAGATCACAAGGAAAAATAACAAAAATATCTTGTATAATCATTACTAGAGCAGGCAATGAAGCATTCTAATTATTTTTAGTAATTGCTTACTCGTGATAACTTATAACTTAAAAATAAGACATATATTGCTTAACTAATCATAAAGGTTAAGGCAAGTTCAGCAGGGTTGAGTAAATGTCAGTTGTGTGGCTACTGCTGTGGTTAATAAGTGCTAGACAGTTGAAGCTAACAATAATATGATACCATCTTATACTGTGTGAACTTAACATTGAGGAACTCTTTCTCTGGGGGATAGGTAGCCAATAATATTTACAGCATTTAGTAAATCCTAATCTTTAAGAAATCGAATATCTCACACTCTTGTATGTATACTTTCAAACCAGATTATAACATGTCCTGATTTTACATCTAAATATCCAGTGGGAGATAAAGGAGGGTCTAAATCCAGGGGATTAAGAGGCATCCCTCTGTAAGGATGTCATGGCTTTCCATTAATTAAATAAGCATTGTCATAAGGCGTTTTAACTGTAGAAACTCTATTTTCTTTATTTCTCCTGTTCCTGTTATTCCTTCCTGATGGGGTTGGAGTTATTCACCTACATACTTCAGGTCATCTGAGAATAGTCAACAGGGGATCGGCAGCTAGAGTCTGTTTTTGTATTTTCTCATAGCAGTCTTGGTGACTCAGAGTTTCATAGCAAATGACTAAATCTGAAATCACTGTTCCATTAGAAGTCTGCTTTTTATGTTTTAACCCTGGTTCTGTTAAGACCCCTGTTTTCAGGGAAAACACATAAAATATTAATAGTAAACCTACACATACTAAGCAAGCAAGGAAGGAAAGTCCACAACCAAATTCCCAACACGATGAGACTTTGCAAACATCTTTATTACTCAGCGGAATCCTTGTCCAGCACTGAGGGGATGCAGGTGGCGTAACACTGTACCCCACGGTGGGGCTGTGAGTGTCATGGGGAGCAGCCTCTTCTCCTGAGACCCCAGCCTCTTCCCTCTCTGCCACCTCTGCCCCACCCTTCAGCCTCACCCTCCACCTGGTGAGGACCCTCGAGGCTGGACTCCCCCTAGGTATGATGGACGACCATGTCACCCTCAGAAGCGGGGACACCCCTGCCAGCCCCAGGGAAGAGCTCACCAGCTGACAGAAGGCCCCTACCTTCCATCCAAGGTCACCGCCAAGGGCTGTGCCGCAAGTCACAGAATCACCAGATCTCCCTCAAGAGAGCATCTGGTGAGAGAAATGCTGAGCGCTCTCCAGGAGCCGCGCCAAGCCAGAGGACCGGACGCCGACTCTCAGGACAGAAGTCTGCTAGCCGTGGCCCTGTGACCCCCGCCACAGCCTCCACAGACTGTTTTAAAAATGGCTCAAAAGTCAGACTGTGACACTTTGAGAATGACACCGCACGCGGGTGCACAAGGCTCGTCCCCCGCGCCTCCCTGGTGCGCCCTGTGGCTCTCCACACCCTGGGCCTCGTGTAGGCATGGGGTCTGAGACGGACACGAAGGAGCAGGCCTGGGCCCTTGGCCTTCCGTGGGGAGCTTGGCCTCCTGGGGGTGCCGTCTTGCCGCCTCCTGCTTCTCCCTGCCTCCCATCACCGGGGCAGTGCTGCCAGGTCACGGTCCTCAGGTCCCTGTGGCCTTGGGGACAGCAGGCACGTGCAGCTGCTGCAGGTGCGGCTCTTCCTGGCTTGCCACCCTGGGGAGGAAGGGAAGGGGCTCGGGGTCGGGCCCGGAATGCGTCGGAGCGGGTCCAGGCCCAGCGTCTCTGCGCGGGCTTCCTCCCTGCGTACCGTGTGCCAACTTGGAGGAGGCTCATCTCTCACACCGTCTGAAGGAACGGGAAGTGGCTTTTAGTTCCCATGCTGGGCCCGAAGGTGATGTTGCCACCTTAAGTTTGGACGGTGAAAACTGGTAATAGAAAAGATGGTGTCTGCTGAGCAGTTTCCTCCGAGGGGAATTTGTTGAGTCACCTTGTGGACGACTTGGACTCTGAACCGGTGACGTGCGATAATGTCCTGGTTCACCCCCGCTGGAACCTGGTGTCAGCTGTGGGTCATGTTTCCATATTTAGTAAATGCCGGCACTTACGTTTGGGGCAGGGTCCCCAAGCATTGTGTGCCCATCTGGTGAGGAGATGTGGGGCTCCTGGGCCCTCCCAGGCTGGCCTCAGGCTGCACGTGCTCCTGCCCTGCAGCCCTGAGTGGTCCTCTCTTGTTTCCTCACTGAACATCACTGTGAGATTTCAGTTGGAGGCTTCGCACCCAGAACAGTGCAAAGCCCCATGAAGTCATGCTCTTGGCCTTTGTGGGGCCCTGGAGAAGCATCTCCAGCTCCTCCACCCCAGCCTGGACCTCCGATTGGCAAGAGCCCAGCCAGCTCGCCCTCGGGGTGTGTGCTGGGCACTGTGGGCCACAGGGCCATCGAGGGAGTCCATTTAACCATGGGCGTGGCTCCAAGTGCAGTCGGTGAACAAGCGTGGGCTGAGAAGATCTTCTGCCAGCCTGCATCGTGGCACAGTGGCTCAGCACGCTACTTGGATCCGGCGAGCCGACCTTCCAGTAGCTTACCTTTGATAAGCAGGAACGTGCCATGCAGGTGACACAGAGGCTCAGATAGCAAACCAGCTGCCCTGGCCCCGGGGGCTCCGGTGTCCGCTGGAGGACCCGCCGGGGCTTCACAAGGGCCGGGCCCACGGTCTCTCTCCCGCCGAGGGCCTGTCGCCGTGGGAGATGAGTGGCTGTCCCCCCGCAGGCAGGCACAGGAGATGAGGACAGCACTGCCATCCACAGCTGGGTCTCTCCAAGAATCAGAGCAGAAGCAGCCGAGGGTGCCACAGCCCTGGTCTGCCCATGTACTGGTGGCATCTGAGGGGACCGCACCGTGTTCCTCCACGCACGCAGCTCAAGGAGGGACCCTGGAGAGGGGACGTCGCCCAGGCTCAGATTCACTAAGCAGGCATACAAAGTTGGCACAGTACCAGGAGCAGTTTGAGGGCTTGTGGGGTTTTGAGGAGAGATTGCTGTCAAGTGTCCGTCATCACGAAGCCACGTTGGGATCACGCAAAGCAGATGGCCCGAGGCGATCTCAGGAGAGGCAGAGCCAAGCCGCGCCTGCGCGCAGAGGAAAGCAGCCCATGGACAGCAGCAGGACGCCCCTCCCTGGGCATGAAGCTGCCCAGTGGTGCCTGGGGGCGCAGTGTGGGGCCCCCAGGGACCAGCTGCAGGAGTGTGTGTCCCATGGCTTGGACCAGCCCAGGCGCAGACTGCAGAGTGAAGCAGGTCCTCGGGGACCTGAGGCCCAGCTCAGACTATGCACGGTGGCTGCTAGTTAGATCTGCAGCGCACTGGGCAGGCAGTGTGTTCCCAAGGTGTTGTCGGCCCTTTCTGGGTCGGGGCCCTCCTCCCTCAAAAATCAGGTGTCCCCTGCACACAGACGCCCATTTCAGGGGTGGCCAGTATGTTTGCAGGGGTGAGGAGGCTCTGGGGGGCGTGCCCCAAATTGAGGCACGTCATCGGAAGGGGTGGAGGGCGCCGCTGCACCGCTCACAGGCAGCTCTGTGGAGGTGCGAGGGCCTGCGCCGAGCACTCGCCAGGCACCGCGCGCTTCCCGATGCGGGCGCCCTGAGCACTCGCCCCTGTTGCCGGGGAGGGCCGCGCGCGGGAGCTCTTCCAGCAGGTGTGCAGCGCCCTGTGCCTCCGGGAAGCCCACTTCTGCCTCAGTGTGGTCAGAGGTAGGTGGCGCTCCTGTCCCCTCTGGGCAGGTCCTTGAAACTCAGGCTGCGTTTGCCCAGGCACCCGCCTTGGCCTGTAGCTGCCACGCCGCCCACGTGTGACACACCCAGCCGGCAGGGTGACTGGGCAGTCGTGTGTGTCATCTGCAGGTGATTGTGCGCAAATGTGCACAACACGTGTGGGTGTGTGAGCACCACACGCCAGGGGCCGAAGGCTCACACGCCACGCCTGCACACACCACAGCACAGACCACGCAGACAGCACGTGTGCAGATGACTGCACACAACAGGCCACCCCCTCACCCGGCACACGTGCACACTGCACACACTGTCTGTCCAGGGATCGGCCCCGAGCCTGATCCCTGAAGCCCAGCAAGAGTGGGGGAAGCAGTCCTGCCGCCGTGGGCAGGGGACACATACCCTGCATGCCTTAGGACAGGGCGCTTCTCCCTGGGGACCCAGAATGCAGAGGTGCTCAGCTTCCTGCCAGTTAGGAACTCCTCAGGTATTAAAGCCAAGTGTGCAACCTAGGCGTCCTTCTACCAATGAATGGATAAAGAAAATGTCTGTGTGTGTGTGTGTGTATGTGTGTGTGTGTGTGTGTGTGTGATGGAATATTATTCAGCTTTAAAGAAGAATGAAATTCTGGAACTTGCTGGTAAATGGATGGAGTTGGAGAATATCATGCTAAGTGAAATAAGCCAAACACAAAAAACCAAAGAAACCAAAGGCTGAATGTTTTCTCTGATATGTGGATGTTAATTCACCATAAGTCGTGGGGGGCTAGGGAAGAATAGTTACTTTATATTAGGTAGAGGGGAGTGAAGGGAGGGGAAGGGGTGTGGGGTAGGAAGGATAGTAGAGTGAACCAGAAACTATTCCCTCATGTGTGTATATGACTGGATGACTCAAGTGACCGGCAATATGTGTAATCGGAAAAATGAGAGATTACGCTCCATGTAGGTGTGACTTCTCAAAATGTGTAAATGCATTCTACCGCCAAGTACTAGTTAGAATAAATAAAAAAATTAAAATAAAAAAAGCCCTGGTGATACCGTACTGGTGCCTTTGGCCGCCCCTGTGGGGAGTCAGAGCCTGCAGTGTGACATGGCCAGTGGCTCAGGACCTTTGTCCTTTGAATTGAGGCTCAAGGTCTATACCACGAGCTGCCCACCCCCCAGGGACCCACTCGCGGCCTTCAGCATGGGTGTGCATGGAGCACACTGTGAAGAGGACCTGTGGTAGCAGGGAGGAGCCGCGGAGGTCCTGGCAGTGAGCCGGGGCGCCCAGGCTCAGGCCTGCAGCAGAACTGCCCAGGCCGGGCTCCAGCCGGCAGGCCCAGTGCCCTCCGGGAGGAGTCCAGGTGTGTGTGGCAATTGCTGGGAGCGTGGCCATGCAGGGACCCGCAGCGGGCATTGCCAGGGGAAGGCAGCGCCACCCAGCCCTGTCCCTCCACCTGGCAGCTGAGACGCTGCCGCGGCTTCCTGCTCTGGGAGCCGTGGGCAGGGTAAGGAAGACTGAGGCTCCCTGGCCCCAGGTGGAGCCAGGCCCTCCCTCCCCTGCCTGGGACCCGCGGAGGACTGAGACTGCAGCCCGCTGACCTCCACCTTGAGCTCGGCCCAGGGCCACTGCGCCTTCCTGGTTTGCGGCCGGAGCTCGCCCCTGGGAGATCGGCCTTCTCAGTAGGACTGGACTCCCTGCTTCAGTTGTCACAATGGGGTTTGTGTGCGTTTCTGACCCTGGGGCCTGTAACGGAAAGCGAGGGAAGAGACCCCGCAGGCACCTGGGCTTGGACACAGGGGAGGTGGAGCAGAGAGACGGGGAGCTGGGTCGGCTCCTCCTTGTCCCGGGATGTGGCAGGGGCATTGCTGTCCCCACGTGCTGTGTGCCGGGCTGCCGGTGTGCACACCACACCCTGCTCGGGTCCTTTTCCCCTTAAGAAAGATGAGGTGAAGTTTGAATCGCGTCCACTCTTAGAACCAGGCGAGGGCTGAGGCTGGGGACGCACCTCCGCCCCTGTCCGTCACCCTCCCCCACAGGGCAGCTGGTGGCCCCGGGCGCCCTTGTCACCTCCCTCAGGGCGCAGTCCTACTGGAGAACAGGAGGGTCCTGAGGTAACTCCTGCTGGCGTCCAGGACCGTCCCGGGCGGCTGGTCCGAGTGGTTCTGGCAGTGCCGCTGGGGCGTGGGGGGCCTGGCCCTGCTCCTGGGGCCGCGTCCGAAGGCCGTGCTGTGCAGACGTGGCCTGCTCGGACACCGGCCTGCCACGCCAGGGTGGGGACTCCCTGGGGCTGGGAGGCCCTGCTGGCGTCTGCTGTGAAGGGAGCTGTCCCCTGCCCGGGGTCTCCCTGCGCCCCACTGCCCGGGCTGCTGGTGTCTGCCTAGGCAGGAAGGTTCCTGGGACAGGGGAGGGTGGCCTGTAGGGATGGGCTGCTTGTCCTCAGATGGCCGCCTAGAGCCGGCAGGACAACCAGGAACCCACGTTCCGCGGGATAAGGGGCTGCTGCTCCCAGAGGGCAGCGGGGGCAGCGGGCTAGCGTGCGGGCTCTGGAGAAGGGGAGGCTCCTGGGCCCCTGGAGCTGCGGCAGGCTGTGGGGGGATGGCGGTCTCTGCTGGAGTGGCTCCCTGGGCAGGCCCCTCCCTCCGGGGCAGCTGCTCTCTGCTCACCGAGGAGGGTGCCCCCGGCACTGCTCTGTGTCTGCCCGGCAAGGCCGTGGGCGGGAGCCTGCGGGGCCCTGGGCCGGGCTGTGCTGAGCAGCTGGAGCACGGGCCCTGCTGCCCCCAGCGGAGCGGGTGCTGAGGTCCCAGTGCACGCACAGGGAGGAGGCCTACTTCCTGCGGGCTGCCTGCGCGGGGCAGGCTGACCTGGGCCCCACAAGCTGCCCCACGCTGGGTGGTACTTCGAGCCGCAGGCCTATGTCCCGTGGTGGGTAAGGACCCCATGGCACCCTCCTGGGGAGGGTCACCTGACACTGTTCCCAACAAAACTCCGGGTCCATGCAGAGGGGAGGCTGCTGAGCTGGGGAGCGGCAGGAAGAAGGGCAGGCGGGAAACAGGGGAAAAGTCCGGAGCAGGCTCCAGTGCTCCTGAGCACACTCGGCGGCTGTGTGACCCGGGCAAGTGGCTCTACTTCTCTGAGCTGCTGTGAAGAACAGCCACCTGCACGGGCAGTACTCTTTACCCTTCTCTCTAAGTAGCTCAGGACTCCTGGGGGCCACCCACACCCACGCCTCAGTCCCTCTGTGCCCTGGAAGAGGGTGGCGGGCACAGAGGATTCCACTTGTGTTCCAAGCCCCGGCACTGTGCCCACTTTGTGGCAGCACTGGGCACTGGGTTGTGGTCCCAGGGACAGGGCTCTGCCCTGGTAGAGTCCTGGGTTTCCCTCCCTGTGGGTGTCTCCTCGTGCTCTGTCACATGAGGGTCGGGCTTTGTGTCTGCTCTGCACACTGGTCACTGTGCCCAGGGCTGGGGTCCAACCTCTCCCGGCACCCCTCCCGCTGGACACGTACAAGGCGCTCCTCAGATTCGCGTCCCTCAGGTTGTAGCCAGTGCCCCGCGGGGCCCCCACCTGTGCCCACGGGGTGCTGTACAAGGAGCCACCGCTTTGGGCTTAAATACCCCAGACTCGGCTTGTTCCTGGGTCTCCGTGGTGGGCACTGGGGTCCCAGAAAGAGAGGGGCTTTCTTTGGGTGCTTGAGGCTCGGCACACTCACCTCGGGCACAGGCCCGGCCCTCGTGCTGGACGGCTCCTGCTGGGGGTCCTCTGCGACTGCAGGAGGCTGGGAGACTTCCGAAGGGGAGGCCCAGTTGGAGAGAGGGGAGGGAAGGCCGGGCTGGACTGAGCTGGCTGCGTCCTCAGGTCTTCGCCAGGAGGGGCCAACTACCTCCTCCAGCACGTGCCCGCCATGCACGCGAGCAGCAGGGCCTGTGCCCCAGGGCAGTCATCATCAGGGAGGCCTGCCAGCTGGAGGCCGAGCCCGTCCACTTCTTCAGGCTGTACAAGGTTGAGCCCAGGGCCTGAGGGCCAGGGCAGGGGGGACGAGGGCCTGTGCTGACCGTGTGCCGGGGCCCCAGGACGGGTGGGCAGAGCCCCTGCAGGGGACACCGGATCCCAGAGCAGAGCTGGACAGCGTCCCCCAAAGCTGAAAGTGAGACCAGGACCCCAGGATGGAGTGACAGATGTCCCGACCCGAGGGACATCAACGCAGGACGGCAAACCTAAGAGAGAAGGAATGAAGGGACAAGAGACACAGGGAGTGACAGCAAGACAGGAATTCTGATCAAGCTGCAAATTTTTATTGTTCTCAAGGGTATTTATGCTGAGGGAATGAGGGTATGATGAGACACAGGCTGGTTGGCTGTGTTTTTCTTTTGGGCTCCTGATAAGGTGCAAGTTCACGCCGGCGGGCCATAGGCAGAACTATCAGCCGGGAGTGGGGAGGGGGCGCGCTCTGGGAATCCGTCAGCCTTCAGCTGCAGGGTGCCTGAGTCAGCTGCAGGGTGTTTGCAGGGGAGGCAACCGCAAAATGCTCCCTGGGCTGCTGCTTATCATAAAGGTCAGAACGTCCTCAGAATGAGAACTTCTTCTTGGTCCCTGACATTTCCCCCTTTCTTATATAAAATTATTGACCATATTCTGAGAGCCATATTTTAAAGGGGTGATAGAGGCTATGTGGCGAGGCATGGGCGTGACTTGCCCGTACAGGTACAGCGCTGGAGTGACAATCCCTCGGGAACTGCGCCTGTCTTAGGTTGTCCGTGACAGAGCAACATCCTTACCCGTCATTGGATAATGAGGCTCTAGCCCTCATTTCCTGTCTTAGGTTGGTATGAGCTCTCACGAATCCTACCCATCATTGGCTGTCCAGTTCAGCTCACAGGAGTGATGGTCTTTTAAGATCACCATCACGATCCATCATCTCCAGTCGATGGTAATGAACCTGAATAGGTTTTGCCAGTATAGCCTCAATATGAGCTCTAAGAAAAGCCATGATCTTGTTGAGTATCAAAGGACCTATAGATATGATAAGCAGCAAGCAAAGGAGGGGACCTTAGCAGGGTCCTCAAGTCTTGCATGGCTGTGGGAGAGCAGTGAACAGGCAGCCATTATCCAGAAAAGCAATGGTGTGCAGTCACAGGGTTTGCCATTCAGGGGATTTTTCACATAGATTGTCGGCTGCATCTATAAGAGAGGAAGATTCATCCTCAGGGGGAAGGTTTCCGTCCCTGGGTTGTGGTAAATCATTGACCTGTTTGACCAGGCGTTCTGGTAACCATCTTGGGGCTGCTTGTTCTTGATCTAATAACAATTGTTAAGATCATAGGTATTAGGTGCAGCGATTAACAAATCATCCATATAATGTAATATATAAACTTGTGGCCACCGCTCTCTCACAGGGTCTACTGCTTGAGCAACATATTTTTGGCAAAGACTAGGGCTGTTAGCCATACCCTGGGGAAGGACCTTCCAGTGAAATCTCTGCATAGGGCCCTGAAAATTGATGCGGGGGAGGCTGAAAGCAAAATAGGGTCTGTCATCAGGATGTAAAGGAATAGTAAAAAAGCAATCTTTTAAGTCAATGACCATTTTATAATAGTCCCTAGGAATAGCTACCGGTGTAGGGATGCCTGGCTGTAGTGCCCCCATCGGGCGCATAACCTTATTGATAGCGCGCAAATCCTGTAAAAGGCGCCATTTGCCTGATTTCTTCTTAATAACAAAAATAGGAGTGTTCCAGGGTGAGGTTGAGGGTTCCACATGGCCGGCTGTCAACTGTTCCTGTACTAACATGGAGGCAGCCTCTAATTTTTCTTGGGTAAGGGGCCACTGATCCACCCACACAGGAGTTTGAGTTTCCCAAATAATTTTGTCTGCATGGGGTACAGGAGGGTCAGGGACCGACACTAAAAATCCACATACCCAAGTCCAAATTTGTCTGTTTTTTGTATGGGCTGTACAGGCTCAACCTGTCCTTGTCCTAGCCTCCCAAGGCCTGTACCAGGGATAAAGCCCATACAAAGCATTTGATGAGTGACTAAAGAGTCGGGACTAGCAAGAATAACTTTCATTTGGCTTAGAATGTCTCGTCCCCAAAGGTTGACAGGGAGATCAGGAACAACGAAGGGGGTAACAGTTCCTTTATTTCCTGTGTTATCTTTTGTGTCAGTCCAATTAAGCACCCTGGAGCTAACTAAGGGGTTTCTTGATTGCCCTATTCCTTTAAGGTCAGTTAGTGATGAGGTGAGGGGCCATTCTGATGGCCAATATTTTTGAGAAATAACTGTGGCATCTGCACCAGTATCTAGGATCCCTTGGAATTTCTTTCCTTCAATAAATAAGGTAAGAGTGGGTCTTTTGTGGGAGATAGGTTGGACCCAATACACATCAGAGGAACCTAAAGAGGCCATGTTTCGTGGTAAATTTTGGGCGGCGGGAGTATTTCCTGAATTGAGGGGAAGGAGTATTAATTGTGCAATTCTTGTTCCTGCAGGGATGGCCGCTATTCCATTAATAGCTGTGGCCAGTATTTTAATTTCTCCAGTGTAATCATTATCAATGATTCCAGGGAAGACCTGAACACCTTGTAAGGTGGTAGAGGCTCTCCCAAGAATAAGAGCACACATATGAGGTGGAGGGGGGCCTACAACCCCAGTGGGTATTATTTGGGGTCCTTGCATAGAGTCTAATATTGTATCGGTGGAGGCACAGAGGTCCAACCCTGCGCTGCCTGGGATAGTGTGATGGAGGGAGGTGATTGTGGAGAAGGACAGGGGGCCTGGATTGGGTTGGGAGTCTGAGAGGGAACAAACCTTATTGCCCCTGGGTTTGTTCTGGGGGCTGTCGGGGCCAGAGGCTGGCCCCGAGAGGAGTTTCCCGAGAAGTGAGAGGGAATAGGCTGTCCAAGGGCATTGGTCTTGGATCTACACTCCTTGGCCCAGTGGCGACCTTTACCACATTTAGGGCAAAGGGTGAGCGGAGGTGGTTTAGCCCCTGTTTGAGGAGATATGGGTCCTTGACCCAGTCTCCCTGTTGGGCACTCTTGCGCAAAATGGCCAGGTTGTTTGCAAGTAAAGCAAGTACGTGGGCCAAGGTTGTGAAGGGCCTTGGTGAAGGCGGCGCCAATAGTGAGACCCATGGCATGGGCCGTTCCTACCCCAGCACACAGCCTAATGAAGACAGAAAGGTCCCCTTTATCTTTATGGGGCCGAAGAACATCTTGACATATTGGGTTGGCATTTTCAAAGGCAAGATATTTTACAAAGGAGCTCTTGTTTTCACTTGGTCCAAGTAAGTGCTCCGCAGCTAGATTAAGCCCGGCAACAAAGTCACTGTAAGGCTCGTCAGGACCCTGATGAATTTTTGCTAGGGAGGTGGTGGCCGAGCCCTTTTGAGGGAGCCGTCTCCAAGCATGCAAACCAGCAGTTTGAACTTGTGCTAGGAGCCCAGTAGGGAAGCGCGCCTGTTTAGGGTTAGTATCAAATGGCGCATTGCCTACTAGTTTAACATAGGTCCAGGATTTAGAGGAAGCCTTGGTTGAATTTTTTTGGGCAGTTTCCCGACAGTATTCCCTAAAGTCTGCGTTCCACAACAGGAAGTCACCCGCACTGAGGGTGATTCAGGCCAAAAATTTCCAATCATTAGGGGTGAGCCATTGTGTACTATGGTTCTCCAGCAAGGCCAGTGTATAAGGTGCAGTGGGGCCATACTGAGCACAAGCCTTTTTAAGTCTTTCAAGAAAGCGGAGGCTCAGTCTTTTATAAGAACCAAGGGCTCCACTCTGTCCAGAGGTGGGCTCCTCCTCATCCCCTGATTCCTGGTCCTCCTCTTGTTCTCCCTCTGGTTCTACCTCTTGTTCCTCCCAATTCCTTTTCCTGACCTCCTTCTAGACCCTCTGCCTTAGTCTGTGCGAGCTGATCTGCTTGACTGCGAGTAACTGGAAAGGCAAGAACAGGCTGACCACACAGCTCACCTTACGAGTATTAAGGGGTTTGGGGCCAGTTTGTGTTAACTCCGTGCCCAAGGCCAGTGAGCGAAGTTCAGCATCAAGGGCTTTTAGTTCTTTTAAAAGTTGGATTTGTTCCCGCCTATGTTGGAGAGACTCACGTAAAGGGGTTAGATTAGGCAAGGGAAGCGGGGAAAAAATATCTGGGGGGGGGGGGTAGTAGGTCCCTGAAGGGTCGGAGCACGAAAGGCAGGGGGTGTATAAGAGGGAAGTGGATTTTTAAGAGGTGGCAGGTCTGGAGAATGGTGTTGAGCTGCTGCCTCCTCCAGGGTAGCCTCCTCCTCTGGGGTCACCTCATCATAGGGATTTAAAACCGGATAAGTCTTAGGGGGATTTTTAGGGGACTCTTTTGGTAAGGTGGGGTCTGGGAGGGTCCCGGGGTCTGGGAGGGTCCCAGGGTCCTGAGAAGGCTGAGTAGGGGGCATTTGAATACTAACTGAAGGGCATGCTGAGGGGGGGCGAGAGGTGGATTGCATTGCCTGCTCCCCAATTTTTACAAGTTTTAAAGTACCACTGTCAAAGGGTGAACTTTTAAGAATCTCATTAATTAAATTCCAATAAGAAAAGGCAGTGACAGGCACCTTTTGAGGACCAAAAGTCTCATAATAATCTTTGAGGCAGTCTCCTACTCTGAGCCACCTTTTACCATCAATTGACCCCTCGAGGGGAAACCAAGGACACAAATCCTCTATGTATGAAAAGAATAATCTTAAATCCTTTTTCTTAACACGCGCTCCCCAAGTCTTGAGGGCCTCCTCGAGACCCGTCAGAAACAAATCATGTGACGAAACTGCTTGTCCCATGGTGTGTCACTCACCTTGCGCCGGCCTCACTCTCCTCCTGGATCTGACTCCCGGTCGCGTTTACCGAGGCGATCCCGAATCCCGCTTGGCCAAGTCTTCCCCGGAGGGCGGCGTTCGCTTCTCTGGCAAAGGTTCCAATCAATCACGTTGGGCGCCAACTGTCCCGACCCGAGGGACATCAACGCAGGACGGCAAACCTAAGAGAGAAGGAATGAAGGGACAAGAGACACAGGGAGTGACAGCAAGACAGGAATTCTGATCAAGCTGCAAATTTTTATTGTTCTCAAGGGTATTTATGCTAAGGGAATGAGGGACATGATGAGACACAGGCTGGTTGGCTGTGTTTTTCTTTTGGGCTCCTGATAAGGTGCAAGTTCACGCCGGCGGGCCATAGGCAGAACTATCAGCCGGGAGTGGGGAGGGGGCGCGCTCTGGGAATCCGTCAGCCTTCAGCTGCAGGGTGCCTGAGTCAGCTGCAGGGTGTTTGTGCAGGGGAGGCAACCGCAAAATGCTCCCTGGGCTGCTGCTTATCATAAAGGTCAGAACGTCCTCAGAATGAGAACTTCTTCTTGGTCCCTGACAGACAGAGTCCCCACAGGTGACAGTGTGACGGGCCCCGTCCTGGGAACAGAGGCCTCAGGGTAGGCTGGTGTGGCGAGGCAAGGGGCCTGCGCCCTGGTGGTTGTCTGGGATGTGGTTTGCAGAGCTCAGGGTCGGGCAGACCTCTGGGGACGGGGCTCAGCCGCGGCTGCTCTGCCCGGGGTCTAGTGCTGCAGCCTGGGGCCTGGCCTCCGTGTCTGCCGGTTGGGCCCTCAGGCGACCCAGCGTCCAGTATCCAGGGAGAGGGCTTGGCGGATGTCTTGTCCATCGGCTTCAGGGGTTCAGACGTGTTTGGGGGGTGCAGACCAAGGCAGCGTGCAGGCAATTGGCCGGGACATGGCTAGTGTGCAGAGGGCCAGGGGAGGGTCGGGGCAGAGCTGGGCCAGTCATGGGGCCTCTGGCCTCTTGCCACCCAGGCCCAGGGCCTCCACCTCCCCACCTGTCCTTTCAGGATAAGAAGCAAGCGCCCTGCCATCCTCCTGGGACTCACCCTCACGGGGATGCACATCTGTCAGGTGAGAGGGGCACCTGGCCCTCCCTGGAGGCCCTCCTGGCCGCCCCCTGGACACAGTGCCAGCTGTCCTGCAGGAGGTGAGCCACACTCCGCAGCTGCTGCACGGCTTCCCCTGGCCCTGCGTCAGAAGCTGGCCTTTCTGGTGAGCATGCAGGGCTCTCAGCTCTCAGGAGCCCCACGGAGCCTAGGCAGAGGCATCTCCTCCTTCGGGGCAGGTGCTCCCTTCCTGCTGCTCCCGACCCCCGTGATGCTCTATGTCCACCCGTCCTAGCGGCTGGGCTGACCCGGGCCTGCCGGGACTAGGCGTTCAGCCATGAAGCGGAGGTCCCCATGCTGTTCCCATGCCATGTGACTTCTGGTTCCTAGAAACACACCTGTGTACCTGTCCCTCTCTTCTGGCCCGGAGCTGTCACCCAGAGCGCCCATGGCTGAGATAGTGAGGGCCACTGGACAGAATGGACGGAGAGACATTTGCACCTTCACCAACCCAAGGCAGGGTCTGTGTGGAGAGCTGCCCCTGATGTCCTGACTGCTTTCTGGTGGCTAAGTTCAGACAGAGCATCCAGGTCTCAGTGACCACAGAGACCTGTTTGCTCATGGAAGTCAAATCTTTAAAAGGGACCTTGGCCATCACCCCGTCAGGGCCGACGTGATGCCTGATGTTTAAAATGCTTCTTTCCTGATGCTGGAATGACCTTTCAGCGTTCAGTCACATCCCATGTCCCTTTCTTTCTACTCAGGGAAGAAGTGGGAGATCAGCGGGATGGGCTGCCCCCCCCCAGAGGCTGCCCCCCCCAGCTCTGCCTGGCGTCCCCGGAACCTGCTTCAGCTGCTCGGCTCCAACCACAGTTCTACCTCCGTGTGCAGCCCCTGCTGCGGCAGCGGAGGCTGCTGGACGAGGCAGAAGGTGGTCTGTGTCCCCTCTGGGGTCTGGACACCTAGCAGATGCTGCACACACCCTCTGGGTGGGGGTGGAGCAGACTGTACCCAGAACTCGCCACGACGGGGTAGCCCACTCTGGGCTCAGCGGAGAGGCTTCTCCCACAGTGGTCAGTGTCCTCTCAGTCCTGTCCCCCAGATGCTCCTGGTGACGAGTGGTGGTGACCCTAGCAGGACCCTATAGATGGGGTGGGGTTCAGGGCACGGTGAGGGCCACACCAGCTCTGCCTGGGCTCTGGAGCCTCCCTTCCTGCACCTCGCACTGTTTGTCCCATGCAAAGGCACAAATGCAAGTGGTGCCAAGCGCTGGTCGCAGTGCCCCGAAAGGCCTGGTCTTGGTCTCCGAGTCTGTAGCTGAGAGGGGCTGTGCTCACCGTGTCCTTAGAGGGAGCGCCAGGAGACGGTCCGTGTGCATGCTGCGGTTGCAGAGCGTGGCGGGTGAGGGTCTGAGCATGTGTGCGTGCATGTAGCGGGGTGAGCTGCACAGGTGTGTTTGTGTCTGTGCCTGTGTCGTGAGAGAGCCCAGGGGACACCTGCCCTCAGGGGAGGCTGATAGCCTGTCCTGGGTGGCCGCTCTGGCTGTTCAGGGTGAGCCTGCGTCCTGAGACAGAGCAAGAGCCTGGGACAAGCCTCCAGCACCAGCTCCCACCTCTCCCCACGCCCCGCAGAGAAGAAGGGCTACCGGGAGGCCTACGTCAGCGCCCCACTGGAGCTGGACCCAGAGCTGACCAGCAGGAACCAGAAGGAGAGTGGCCTGCACCCCCTTACTGCCTCTGGCTCAGCTCTGCTGGCAGCCACGGCAGGTCCCACGCGCCAGGCGTGGGGGCCGACCCTCAGCATGCAGACTCTGGGGAGGTGGCTGAGGGGCTCTGCAGGAAGATGCCGTCCATCAGCCCCGGGGACAGTGGTGGTAGCCAAAGTGGGCTGAGAAGAACTCGATAGTGAAGAGCCTGGCCCGCCCCAAGTGTAGGCCCTGGGAGAGGCCAGGCGGCTTGTCACTGTGACTCTGGGAACATGCCAGCATGCACACCCAGGGCCACCTGGTGCCACCCAAGGCCAGCCAGAGTCATCTGGGGTTACCCAGGGTCAGGCAGATCCATCGCCAACCCAGTGTCCACTGCTGGCCTTTGCCTCGGATGTCTGGGCCAGTTCTGGTCTAGACCCAGCGGAAGTGACCGCAGCACCGCCTGGCACGGAAGTGTCTTCTATCTGACCTGGGAGCAGGCCAGGGGTCAAAGCCACAGGACAGCGAGCGCCGCTGGGGAGAGCGGCCACCAGGACACCACCTGGCCTCCCCCAGCCTCAACATGGATGTGCCTGGGGGGACTGCCACCCCAGCTCCTGGGGAGGTCCTGGGCTTCCTCCCCTGACAGGAGCCAGGCGGGCAAGGAGAGGGAGCCCGCGTCAGGCCGAGCCAGACGCCCTGGGCTTGCTGGCACACGGGGCCTCGTGTGGGTCACAGACCACCTCCCACCTGCTGGCCAGGAGTGGTGCTTGGCCCCCGGCTGGGAGTCGGGCCCAGGGCAGAGCACTGGGGCGGGCGGCAGCAGCCCGGGTGCGGGCAGGACTTCCCCGCCAGCCTGCTCACGCCCGCCCTCCTCCTCAGCCTCCCACTCAGAGCTTCACCCTGGTGCAGGTCTCGCCGGTCAGGACCAGGGGCCGGAGGACCAAGGCCCGACACAAGGTAGGCCCCGACCCCAGGCTGGGGCCGCGTGGCCCTCGGGTGACCATGCGTGCGGTCTTCCCTCCATCCAACTCGGCCGCTGTGGGACTGGCGCTGCTCTCTGCCTCCCCAGAGCCCGGGGCCTTGGCCCACCACCCCGACTGCTAGAGCACAGGCCGGCCGGGGACCTGTGGTGACGGCAGGGGCCTGGCGGGCGCAAGGGTGGCAGCAAAGCCGCCGCTGCTGGGAGTCGGGGCCTTCGGTGACGAGAGTGGGTCGCGAGGTACTGGAGCGGAGCACCCGGGCTGGTGGGGCAGGCTCAGGCCAAGCCAGGGCAGCAGGAGCCCTGCAGGGGTCCCGTCCCCAGTGCCAGAACCAGCCAGCACCTGCAGGGAGTGCAGCTGGGGGGTCTCGGGTGCGCCCCCTGCTGGGCGTGAGGAGGCCGCCACGGCTTCGCCCTGCAGGTCCAGGAGGCCGAGGCTGGCCACAGGGAGGACCTGCACAGCCGCAGCCTGGACCACACGCACCAGCCCCCACGGGCACCTGCCTCTCACCACTACGCCTTCGGCTGCACCCTGGCGGGGCTGCTGGCACCCCAAGAGGCCAGGGCTGCCCTCTGCCGCAAGAGGTCCATGCGCTGCCTCTCCCTGGGCCTGCTCAGGGAGGGCCGGACCCCCAGGTTCGTGGGGTGGACGCTGCCCATGAGCCTCGTGGGCAGCCGGCCCCGACACTGCACTGTGGCCAACCTGCGGCAGGCGGTCTTGGCCCTCACTCCCTCCCATCTACCCACACCCACTTCCTGGCCAGCTTCCGATGGCCTCCACCTGTAGGAGGTGTGGAGCCAGCTCTGACGTCAGCCAGGGTGACGCCAGGTCCTCCTCGTGGCTGCCTGTGGCCTGCGAGCTCCCTCCCTGTCCCCAGCGGGGAGTCAAGGTCTGGCCTCCAGCGTCCAGCAGAGCAGGCATCACTGGTGTTGGCCCTGGGCTGTGCAGCAGCCGTCCACAGGTGAGAGGAGTCCGACTGGACTCCAGCCCCGCGGGGAACCCTGACCTTACACGCCTGCATGGGACCCAGCCCCACAGCTGCACCCACCTTCGCCCAGAGGGCCACGGCCTCCACACCACGCATTCTGGGATTCTGCTCAGAAGTACTGGGGCCTCCAGACACAGCCTCCTGCACTCGGGGCTCGGCTGCCACCCCAGGCCCCACCCAGACACCCTGTCACCTTGCAGCACTAGGGAACGGGTGGCTTTCCCTGCAACAGACCCCTGCCCTGCGGCGAGGCTCCCTCCCGCCTCGGGCTGTGGCCCCTTTCCAAGCCCACCTGACCATACCTGGCCCAGAGGCTGCTGCCAGCGCTACGGCCCTTGAGGGGTGGGTAAGGGGTTTGGGGTGGGGCTGCTCCTCTGCCTCACCTGCCTGCCACCCAGGTGGCCCCTGCCTTCCTCCCAGAGGCTCCAGGGGCCACACGCAGGTGGACGCCATGAGTTACTCCACCCTGGGGTCTTAGGCGCCTGAAGAGCCCAGGGCAGGCTAGGTTCATTACGGTGGCCCCACACAGGGCCCTGCCAACACACCTGCTGCCCTGTTTACTTGGACGTGTGGACCTGTGTGCCTGTTGGTCTCAAGCCCTACGCCGGTCACTGGGAGCCACGGCTGCTCAGCCCTGCGCCTGACCCTTTCTGTGAAAGGGACTTGCATCGTGTGCCCTTGGCACATGCAGTAAAGAACAGCCACACCGGATCGTGGGCTTTATCCTCTCCTGCGGCCGGGCCAGGCCGGCGAGTCCTGCCGTGAGCCCACTCAGGACTTCCATTAAGCTGCAGGCTTTGTCCGAGGACAGCGTGACACGCAGGGAAAGACCCGCCGCAGGTCCGTGTGCGACTGGCGCCCTGGGTGGGAGAGGCGCCCAGAGCTGGCACAGGCTGCCTTCCCTCAGGCAGGCTCCTCGTGGGAAGAGGGGCTCCCTGAGCGAAGCTGGGGCGAGAGCCCAGCCCACGTGGGGCGGGCACCGGCGCCTGCCCACAGGAGGCCCACACGCAGGCAGCGCGGGCACGGCTCACCCCGCCACAGGCAGGCTCGGGAGCGGGGCCAGCGGGCAGCCTGCCTGACGCGACTGGCCTGGGGTCGGGCACCGGGCCCCACTCCCCACGTCCCCGGAGAAGGGGCTCGAGCAGAGGGGGAGCTGCATGGCTGGGGGGCCACCCAAGGTGCCCTGCTCCTCCAGCAGGGCCTCCAGCACGGCCCCTGGAGCCGGGGTCCCCTCGCTGACGAGGAGGGCAGTTGCCCCTGCATCTTCATTTCTTCCCTGGCGGCTGCTGAGGTCGAGTGTGGACACGTGGCAGGGCCTGCCAGGCATCGTCGGTGTCGCTGGGACCACCAGGGCTCCCGTGGAGCCAGGGCCTCCTGAGGGAGAGCGGGCACCGGTGCTGGGAGGCCGTGGCTGAGGGTCTGTGCCCAGTGCCTGCTGAGAGGACAGCGGCCGGGACCAGGGCCTCACCCAGCGAGTCCTCCCTGAGTAGCCCGGGGAGGACACCCTGCTGTTCTGTACTTCTCCTTGTGTCGGGCGATGGGCCAGGAGTCCCAGCTGCAGTCAGCTGGCCCTCCCAGAGCAGGTCACCGCCTTGTGTCCAGGTGCCCCCTGCCAGTCACCCTGGCCCTGCCCTGAGGGTTGCGGCTTCCAAGCACAGCTGTGTGGGTGTGCTGCCTGTGGGCAGCTGCGGCCGGGTCAGGGAGGCCAGGACCTGCACTCTATTCTCCCAGATGGGAGGCAGAGGGCCACTGGCTGACCCGGAACCACGGGGGGCCCACGGCCTTCTATTTCTGTCCTTCCTCTGGGCCTGAGACCTGCGGGGAACCAGGCCAAGTGCTCCCAACCACCAGGCAGCACCGACGTGGCTGCACTCTGGTCTGCGGGGTGAGTGAGGGACACTAGAGGCCAGGCTGCCTCTGAGTCAGCAGGACAGCCTGAGGCAGGGGCTCACCTCCTGCCCACCCGAGTGAAGCCGGACCCCTTCTGACTGCCCACGGCACCCTTGCCTTATAAATGCCTCCTCCTGGGGAACGCAGCGGTCTGAGCCCCGTCCGCTATGCCTTCTGAGAGGGTGGAGAACGCCAGCCCCTCGGGAGGGGTCAGCAGCAGGGTCAGGCAGCAGCCGGCACACCAGCACCAAGGCAACTGAGTGTGGAGCTGCAGCTGCATGAGCACGCTGCTGACCCCGTCCCTCTCCACCAGCACCATCACCCTCCTCACCACGGGTGACCTGCTGGACCCGAGGCCTGCAGGGGGCTGGTGCAGCCTTGGGGCCACGTCTAACTCAGGCCTGGCGGGAGGCAACCGGGGCTCAGGCCAGGATGCGGGGGTGGCAGACTTCTGGATGGCACAGGGCAGAGGCCACATCAGGAGGTGGACACATCCTCCAGAGCCAGAGCAGGAGGGGCAGAGAACACCTCCCCGTTCCACAGCTCCTTTCTCACCCTGGGTCCTCATCGCGTCACCTGTCACCAGACACAGGGGACACACCTGGGACTCACTGCTGGGAGCACTCTGGCCTGCCAAGCCAGCCAGCTGGTTCGCGGCGCAGTCCACAGGACCCGTCTGAAAGCGCCACAGATTGGTTCATTGCTTGTTACTCAGGCGACCAGTTCCTAAGAGTGCTATTTCGTTTGTGTTGCTTTCCAGCCTTTCAGAAGTTGTGATTTGAGGATTCTAAAATCTTCCTGTGCTTACCTACTTCAGAATGCTCAGCCTTAATTCTCCCCTCCTGGGAGGGAGCTCCCCGTGACCGTCTGATGGTCTCAGGCCTCCGAGTCAGGCTCCAGCTGGGGCTGCGCATGTCGGAGCCTCTGGTCGCAGAGCTGACTCCCAGGGACGTGTGTCCGGTGCCCCCCTCTCCGCTCACAGTCCTCCAGCTGGAGGATGGAAGGCCTCAGACTGGTGGCTTCTCTGGGGTCCTCCTCTGCCTGACCCTCCACACCCCTTGACATGGGTGGGAGGCCAGGGTCCTCTGCCCAGAGGGAGAGCACTCGGCCTGTGAATGGAGGGTCAAGCCCACAGGAAGACCAGACCAGTCCCCGTGGTGGTGACAGGTCCATGAAGCAATGCCCCTGGCCTGGAGCCAGGGCCCTGGAGGTCGGTGGCCACATGCTGCTGCCTCTCCTTGTACGTGGCTTTCCTGAGCGATGACCCACGGCGCTGGCCTGTGGAGGAGCACCTGCGTGCAGCCTCTGCATGGCTCCTTCCACACACCACACTGGGGCTGCACGTCCAGGCTCAGGGCCCTGGCCAAGCCGGTTCTGGTCCAGGCCCTCCCCCTGCTCGCCGTGACCCTCTGGCCCTCAGGTCAGCAGCCCCACACACTCTGACAGTGGGGAATTGTCCTTCACAGGTGTGGGCGTGAGACGGAATGGGGGACCTTGAGGGCACAGCTCAGCACCCACACTCAGTCCCGCGTCCTCGCCGCGGTTGCTGCCTGCCTCCGGGGCTCTGCTCAGAGCCAGGTCCTCGGGGAGCCTCCCCAGACCAGAGGCACTGGGCCCCTCTACGCCCCGACACCCACAGCCTGTCACTCTGGTGGCCAAGAAGCCTCTGCCTTCCTAGAGGGTCTGGTCTCCCAACGCAGCCTCGAAGAGCTTCCTAAGGGTCTGGTCTCCCAACACAGCCTCGAAGAGCTTCCTAGACTTCTGCTGAATGATTTCCTTCCAACAAATCAGTGTGAAACACCTTTAAAACCAGGGACCTCAGACCTCTTCCAGGTTTGAAGAGAGCGGGGTGCTGCTCCAGCCCTCCACACGGGAGCTCCTGGGGGTCGCGTGGGACCCTGCCTGCCCACACAAGGTCAGAGCCCAAGGTTGCAGCCTCTGGCCACTCGATGCTGGTCACCAGCGCAGGCCGTCTTCTGGAGGGGTGCACTCCACTGCCACCCAGAGCTGGGCTCCTTGCCTCCGGAGACGCTCAGGGATCCTTTGGAGCTGGGTGCTGCTGGGAGTCGGGGCGAGCTGGGGACAGCTCCACGTGCTGCCCGTCGCTGCTGGTGGCTCTCTGGACCTACAGGCACCTCTCCAGAGTCCTGAGCCCCTGTTGAGAACCTCCACACTCCACATCCAGTGTTGAACAGGGTCTGCACCGACCTGGATTCCACCTCGACCTTGCACCAGGCCTGCGGTCAGGCCTGTCCAAGCCTGCAGGCAAGGGAAGGACGGGGGCTGTGCTTGGCGGTCACACCCCCCATCTCCACGCTCACGGCCAAGTGAAGGCCAGCCCATGCTGCAGCACCCTCTGGGCACAACCACCAGACCCTGGTTCCTCCATGGTGGGCATTTGAGGGTCCTGGGAGACCACCAGACAACCTCCTCGCAGCCTCTCCTGTGGCGCACAGAGTTCCTGTTCACAGCCTCCCCAGGCAGGAGTGCCTCCGGGGCAGGGTCTTTGCCAGATGACCAGCAGAGGTGGCCCACCCTCCTGCCCCAGCTCTCCTCTGCTCTCCACAGCCCCTCCTGTCCCACAGAACCCCAGCCTGAGGGGTGGGGAGGACGCAGTCCCCGCAGGCGTGGGCGCAGGCTTCTCTGCCAGCCTGGTGCACTGGGGCTCAGCACAGGGGTCACAAACAAGGACCGCAGCTCTCAGGTCGCGAGCGAGGCCTGTGACGTGGCTCCCACACTCACGGACACCAGCAGCAGCAGGTCCCCTCGCCCCCCGCAGGCCCCCATAGTGCCCTGGCATCAAGTCCCCAGATGCTGCGTGGTCTCCCACGTGTGGGGGTACGTGAGTTCAGGGGCTGGGAGACATGAGACCGGGCGTTTCTTTCCCAGGTGCCCAGGGTGCACACCAGCCACCAAGATCCAGAGGTCTCGTCACCGCCTGCTGCTATGCCCGGCCTGGGTCCTCACTCGGCCAGGGGCGTGACATACACCACCTCTGGGGTGCGGCACGCTCCGTGAGGCCTCCCTGGCCTGTACTGCTCACCCATCCTCACCCCAGCTCACAGAAAGGAAATGGGGCTTTGGCTGCCCGGGACACTGAGCTGTGAGGAGGCAGAGCCCCATCCGTCTGGCTCCGGAGCCTGTGTGTGGAGCTCCTAGGACGGTGGCCTCATGGGGGCCAGTGCCTGCCATGCGGACGGTGCAGCTCTTCACCCACCTGCACACCTGCTGCCCCACTGGTTCCAGCAGGAGGCTCCCTGGAGGAGCCTTCCTCCTCCCTCAGCCTCCTGGACTGGGTGAGCTGGCCTGAGCTGTGTGGGGATCTCCTGTCCATCCAGCCCCAGGTCCCTGGGGTACAACAGGCTCATGGAATCCAAACACTTTTATTCCCTGGGTACATGCACAACAAACAGTGACAAACGGCACACTTCGAAGAAGAGGCTCATTGAGATGCCGAGCCGGCGCCCGACCTCCTCTTCCCGGGGCAGGAGGGCCTCCTCCCAGCCTGTCCTCGCTCAGCCTGCCGAGCTCGGGTCCCAAACCCCAGGCCCTGCAGTGTCTCTGCTACGTGCTTCTGCCCGGGGGACACACAGAGAATCACCAGGAGCTTTGCATCACCCCCTTAAATAAAATGACAAGACGTGAGCTGAGTGGGAGTCCATGAAAGGGCATCTGTAGGTCCCAAAGCACTGACCAGGGTTGAGCTGCCTACAGAGAGCAGAGCGGTGCCCCCACCCCACTCAGTGGAGCTGTAGCACCCACAGCTCGGGGACCCAAGGAGCAGGTGGCCCTGGCTGCTGCTGAGTCCAGTGTGGTGGAGGGAGGGGTGTGGGCTGCCCTCAAGAGCCCTGAGCTGGCTGGACGGCTAGGGAGAACACCAGCCAATGGCCCCAGACTATGGAGAGCACAGGTACCGGGGACACTGGAGAGGGGATGTCACAGGGGCCCAGCAGACTTGGCTGGGCCCCAAGGACAAGCCGGGCTGGGGACAGCTCCCCAAGGCAGGGCTCCTGCTTCCTCTGCTCTGGGTCGTCGCAGGGGGACGAACCGATGGTGTCCTGGAGCAGGTGGGTGAGCTTGCTGTTCCGATAGGGCACGTGGCCACGGCGCTCCGACAAGGCCCCCAGGACGTCTGCCAGGGCTGCCAGGCTCCGGTTGATGAATGAGGTCTCCCTTAGCGCCAGGCCCGTCACCCCAGATGCACCTGCGAAGCACAGAAGCCCCCAGCCTCCCTGTGCTTCAGCAAGTGACCAGCAGGAGCAGCGGCCGTGGGTGGGGAAGCACGTGGCTGGGCGTCCTTCCAGGGGACTCAGCCACCAAGGCAGTGTGGCTCCTCTAAGGGCCAGAGCTGCTCCTGGGAGCCGAGTTCCTCTGGTCTCAGAGCACCAGGGGAGGGACATGACCCCGACTGCCCTGGTGAGACCACCGAATGTGACAGGGCTTCGGGTCACCTGAGTGGAGGTGCCGGCTCAGAGCTTCCCGGTGGCCAGTCACACTCCGGCCATCGGCATCCCCAGGCAAGCTGCTGCCGACACCCTACCCACACAGAAACCCTCCAGCCTCCTCTCACCTGCGCACTCGCTGCCAGCCAGGTCCACCAGCTGCAGCTTGGCCCGTGCTTGCCTCTCTGGGCCTGTGTGGTCCACAGGAAGGGGCTGGGGAGGCGAAGCCCGGGGAGAGGCGCTGCGCCCCTGACCTGCCCCAGCATGCCCCTGCCGGAGGGCCGAACGGGGCCTCTGGCCTGGCGGGAAGGGAGGACAGACGGAAAGGAGTCAGTGCTAGAGGCCGCAACTCCACCCAGGCCTCACCCATCAGCGAGAAGCCAGTTCCGCCTCACTCTCCCTCTTAAAAGGAAGTTCCCTCTGTGGCTTCCGTAGGGGAGTGGGACAAGAAACAGGAGCAGGGAGCCGGCTTCACGTGGAAATCCAGCAGCACAGTCCATCCCGGGAGAACTAAGCGATGCTTCCCAGAAGTCTTGGTGACGATGTTCCTGAAGCCCCAGAGCAAACCCAGTGTCCCTGGAGATAAGGCCGCAAGCGCCACAGGAGCCCTGCTGAGGTGCCGTTCGCTGGCGGAATTCCCAGACGGCTTCACGAGACCCTCCAGGACACAAGCTCACGGCACAAATCAGAGAGCAGACCTTTCTCTAGGAGGTCCCAGAACCCTGCCCGGAAGCACCTGTGCGCCTGTCTCGGGCAGCTGGGCAGGACGAGCAGAGCTCCTTACACGTTGCGCGCAGGTGCGGCTGGGCCCCACCCGAGCGAGGCCTGCGGGCTCTCCTGGAGGGCGGAGCAGCTGGAGGAGTGAGTGTGCTGCCCACCCACCCCGGCCACTCCCTTGCCTGGGGACCACGGCGTGGATGCCATCGCATGGGCGCCCAGGGCAAGAGGGAAAGCAGCCCCAGCGGGAAGCAGGGCCCGTGTTGCCGCGGTGTGGGGTGGGCCGAAGCTGGACTCCACAGGCCCACTTGGCCGTGGACTTGCAGGGACACCGACTCAGGACCGCCAGTGCCCCGAACCGTGGCGCCCTGCAGTCCAGGTGCCTCTCGCAGCCCGGGACCCTGGGCACCTTGAGGCACGCAGGCAGCTTCTCTTACACGCTGGAGTCGCTCACTCTCCCCAGCTGCTGGCAGCCCACCCACCGAACCTGCACCCACGCCCTGCAGGATGTGCCCGTGCCCCCAGTGCCGCGGGCTCTGTCCCTGTGTCCTCTGGCAGAGTGCTTCCTACTGCCCACCTCCCCGTTCCCAGGCTGGGGTCCTGGGGCCTCCTGTTCAGGTCCCAGATTCTAGATCGTCGGCCAGTGTGGCTGCGATTCCTGCTCCGGATCCTGTGGTCATGCTGGGAGCTTCCCTTGGTGGATTTCCATTACTTGAACTGACCCGGCACCAACGGCAACTCACCGGTGCTGTCTGAGGGGGCTTTCCCGGTCAGAGTCACCGTCACCACCAGGTGAGATCTGGAGGAAGCTGCATGCACCAAGGTGGGGTGCCGGGCCCTGAGCCGCAGACCTCCGTGGACAAGGGCTACCAGCTCCACGGCACTGGCGACGGCCCTGGAGGGGAGGAGTGTCAGAGGGCACCAGAGCGCAGGGAGCCAACACCGCCCCGTCCCAGGTCGACCCAGGCTCCACCACGGAGGGGCGCCGCTCCCAGACACTGGGCTGCCAGTTCCAGAGAGGGAAGCTGATCTCAGGCAGAAGAGAACACAGCAATTAAAAACAGCCAGAGGCCTCACGGTCAGAGCTGCCGACCTTCCAGCATGCTCTGTTCCCTCACCATCTCCCCCTCACGCACCCAAGTTTTAAAATGTTCTCTCGGATTAAATTCACGAGATAAAAGCCTATGTCAGTGGATGAGAGGGTGCTGCTCAGGGCGTCACCAGGGGCGGGTGGCACTTGGGTCACAGTTCATCCTCAAGAGCCGCAAGTCTGGATTACTTTCCGCAACACATGGTGATTAAATGCCCCGGTCTTCAGGCTTCTTGAAACATGACCAGTGGCCGGCACAGCCTACCCTTGCTGAGGCTGAGTCCCGAGCTGGGCAGTCCTGCCACGGCCTCCAGGAGAATTCCTCCCATCTCCTCCCTGGTGGCACGTCCTGCCGTGGGAAACTGGCCCCCTGCACGCGGCTTTCACCAGAGTAACCTGGAGGAGAGTACTCAGGTAACATGAGGATCCTCACGAACTGTGCTCCATAAAAGGCTGACTCTCAAGTGTGAGGGGTACCCCGTCCTCACCTGAGCGGCGGGCACTGATTCGCCTCTCCACACCTTTCCTCCTCCATAAGGTGAGGCTGCGACAGGATGCAAGAAACAAGCCCAGGTGGGAAGGGGTTACAGAGGGAACAGGGCCGTGACTTTGCCCTAGGACGCTGGACCAGCTCTGTTCTCCCAGGCCCGCTCTCCTCCAGCCTGGTTCCTGAAAAGCCCGTGGGCCTCAGAGTGCCCGGAGCCCAGCTACCCAGCGTCCACACAGGCTGCTGGCCTACACAATGTATTTTCTTTAGACTAAATAAAGTCGAGGAAAAAAAACGTTACTCGAGACTTATGAGGTGGGCACACTGTCAACGTCATCTACCAACTCGACCACGTCAGCCTAGAGACCCTGAGACGACCAGACCCCGGACCCACCCTGTGTCCTGATCAGAAGACTCCCGTGTTCACTAAGGACAGTTTCCTGTAATAGAAGAGACCCAGGCCACCTCGTTCCTGGACGGCCACATGCTCTGTCCCTCGGGAGTGCCCCTTGCCTTCCTAAGTGGATCTCTGCTATGCCTCTTTCTGACAAGTCCCCAAATTCTTTTTTCTGCAACATATGTCAGAGCCAACAAAGGCCGAGTGGAGGTCTCTCCTGGGGAACCTTGTCGGACCCCACTAGGTGACAGGATGACACTTGTCTCATGGACTCTGATGAAGATGTCTTTAAAAAGACATTTATTTATATTTTAATTTTTAAAACATCTTTTTTCCATTTCTTTTCTTTTGTACTAGGGATTGAAAACTGGGCCCTGCACGCACAGGCTGGCCTTCCACCGAGCTGCGAACCAGGCCTTTCTTATTTTAATAGCATTATTAACATACGCCGACTTACAAAAATCTGTGTTCATTCGAGGTGTGCACCTTGACCTTGATGCTTTGACAGATTTACACATTGCGAAATGTTCACAGCATTCTAGCTAATTAACATGTCTGTCACCTCTGCACCCTTACCAGTAAAAAGGGTCATTTCTTGGGCTGGGAGTATACCTCAGTGGTGGAGCGCTTGCATGGCCCACATAGGCCCTGGGCTTGCTTGATCCACAGCACCATGGGAGGGAAGGAGGGAAGGAAGGAAGGAAGGAGGGAGGGAGGGAGGGAAGGAGGGAGGGAGGAAGGGAGAGAGGTAAGGAAGGAAGGAGGGAGGGAGAGAGGGAAGGAAGGAAGAAAGGAGGGAGGGAGGGAAGGAGGGAGGGATGGATGGAAGGAAGGGGGGAGGGAAGGAAGGAGGGATGGATGGAAGGAAGGATGGAGGGAAGGAGGGAGGGAGGGATGGAGGGAAGGAGGGAGGGAGGGAGGGAGGGAAGGAGGGAGGGAGGGAGGGAGGGAGGGAGGGAAGGAGGGAAGGAGGGAGGGAAGGAAGGAAGAAAGGAGGGAAGGAGGGAGGGAAGGAAGGAGGGATGGATGGAAGGAGGGAGGGAAGGAAGGAGGGATGGATGGAAGGGAGGAAGGAGGGAGGAGGGAGGGAGGGAGGGAAGGAAGGAGGGATGGATGGAAGGGAGGAAGGAGGGAGGAGGGAGGGAGGGAGGGAAGGAAGGAAGAAAGGAGGGAAGGAGGGAGGGAAGGAAGGAGGGATGGATGGAAGGAGGGAGGGAAGGAAGGAGGGATGGATGGAAGGGAGGAAGGAGGGAGGAGGGAGGGAGGGAGGGAAGGAAGGAAGAAAGGAGGGAAGGAGGGAGGGAAGGAAGGAGGGATGGATGGAAGGAGGGAGGGAAGGAAGGAGGGATGGAGGGAAGGAAGGAGGGAGGAAGGAAGGATAATGCTTAAATCGAACTAACAACTGGGCAACGGACACTAAGCACTGAAGCCATGTGACCCGTCCCAACGACGCCAGCCCTGATCTTCCTGCACAGCTGGCTCTGCCTGGGCTGGGGGTGACTTCTGCCCCTGAGTGGCAACTGCCCCTGGTGGGCCAGCAGTAACTCACGTGCAGGTCAGCAGGGGGACCTCCGTCCGTCCTTCCTGGGTTGTCACCACCTCACGCTTGACCCCAAACACTGCTGCAGAGTCCTCTTTGGCCAGGAGATCAAAAATGTCATTGTTGTAGATCTCCAGGACAGAAACCTCGAGCGTGGGCCTTCCTGGCGAGTTTTCGGAGATGAGCCTGGGGAAGCACCATGGGACCGATGGACAGAGGCGCGACCCAGCCCCCGCACCACGGGACTGATGGACAGAGGCGCGACCCGGCCCCAGCAGACACAGAGCTTGTCCAGCGGCTGCAGGGCGGGTCTCACAGCACCCAGGTTGCTGGGAAGGGACCCATCTGAACTGCAGGGTGGACAGCACCTAGGGACAAAGGTGCTTCTTGGGAGTCTTGCTCAGATCAGCTGCTGCCACAGTCGCCAGCCACGGGGCCTGGCCCAGGTGAAGGAGGATGGGTGCACAACCAGGACCAGAGACCGCAGCTGGCTCGCCATGGTGGGGGCCTAGCATGAGCTACAGATGGCCAGGCGGGTGGCGTCCCCTGCCTTCGGCTCCTGTGTCTGAACCCTCCAGCTTCAGGGAGGCTGTGTCCAGAGGGCTCTGGCCAGTCCACTCATGCCGTTCAGCCGAAGCTCCCCTGGCCCCCCGTGTACTCACTCAGCTCGCCAAAACAACTGGGGCCTCATGTTGCTTCAGTTTTTAAGTGTGACATGCTGACCACAGCAGAACTCAAACTAAGGGGCGCTCACCTAGGGGCGCCCACCCCAGAGCACAGGCTGCCCTCCTACAGTCCTCCTGCTCTTGCTCTGGTGTCGGACAAGACTCCCACCAGACCTGTCCCAGGTCAAAGGCCAAACGAAGCTGGCCTTCCAGATTGCTGCCTCCCTGATGGGCCCAGTAAGGTCAGCTGACCCCACCCTGCATGCTCTTGCCCACGGGGACAGGCCCCGGGGAGAGCAGTGACGCTGCGCTCAAGGCAAGTCCAGCTGGGATTTTCCTGTCCAAATTTTGCTAGAAGGAGTCTTTAGTCCAGATCTAGAGAGAGTTGGGGACAAAACAAGAAACTGATGTCTTCTAACAGCAAACAGCAGACGAAAGCGACAGACCAATGTGAAAGAGAAGGAAGTCAAACTCCCAGGTAATCTCTGGCCAGGGTCCAGTCTCGGCTGTCCTCACAAGGCAGCGTGTGGGCAAGGTGCCAGAGGAGCGCAGAGCCGGCGACCGGGAGGACATGGCCCGTGCGGAGCGGTCCTTGCTCTGTGGGGCCGTGTGTCACAGGGTCACGGATCCTGAAGCAGACACTTCTCATCCACAGAATACCCCAGAGTTTATTTAAAACACTCATCAAGTTGTCAGATGGATTCTAGAAGTGGGTTGAAAACCACCATCTTCCTTTAAGCAGCAAAATGCTTCTCAGGCAAGACACACAGTCATCATGGAAAGCAGTGTCCTGTGGTCAGCCCAGGCTGAAAGCCACCCCAGACTCCCAGGAGGCTCCAGAGGCAGCACCGCAGGGGCTCCTCCTCCCGCCACGTCCCCTCAGCTGCTTCGTGTCCTGCACATGTCCTCCTGACCACAACCACTGATCCCTTCCCCCTCTGGGCTCCTCGAGGGCAGAGCGTTCGTCACACACACTCATCTTGGTGCCTTTGACAGCACCTAGGAAAGCACCCCGCATCAGGTGGACCAGGGCGAAGCAGAGATGTAGCCAGAGGACGCAGTGCCAGCAGCCAGCTTAGACGGAGCGGGGAGGTGGCAAAGCACAGAACCCCGGGCAGCTCGCTGTCTCGCTCTAAATGGCAGCCACGCCTTGCTCTGGTAGCCACAATCTAGCAGGACTGTGTTTGAGGATGAAGGATACAGACACTCCCTGATTCGCAGGCCCCGTGTCACAATTCTGTCTTTCAGGCAGGAGGACGGAGTGCTTGTTCACTCTGGCACACCCAGACTCACACACACCAGGCTGGGCACCTCCAGACCTCATGTACAGTGACTGGGAATTGGAGAGGTCGAAGGCCCTCTGTTTGGGCTGTCATTCTTATTCTTGCAGAACAAGAACGGGAGGCTGGTAAAGGCTGGACTCCAGCCCTGGCCTCTCAACCAGAAGAAGGGATCTGAAGTCCTGCTTGGAGGGTCTTAATGCAGCCACGTCAGGTTATGATTCATGCCAGGAGACTCAGACCTTTCAGCGCCCACTTTGGAATGAGATGAGTTAAAACACTCAGCTGTAAGGGATCTTCCACTTGGTGAAGCTGAGGACTCCCTCTCTAGGCAGCTCTGCAGCCCAAACACTTTCCTGACTCATCCTCAGGCTGCTGGGCAGCTAGCAGTCCTTCCCAGTGCCCTTGAGTTCCGGGCCCTTCCAGTCCTGATAAGCTCCAGTCTGTGCACTGCAGGACAAAGAGATGTGCCTCTCGCATGTAAGTGCCCGCTGGGGACACACTGTGCAATGTGCATCGTGACACCCCTAGGCAGGCACACGGTGCACACTGGAGACACGAGGAAGCCAAGCTCAGAAACACCGTGAGCCGCATCCCCAGGAGCCCGGGCTCTGCTGGGCACCCCAGGGTCCCACTGCCACTACTGAAAGGGAAAGCAAGCAGGAATCCACCCTGGATCCCGCTGTTCCCCCACTTCCACCTTCAGCTCCCGCCACTCTGTCACCTGGACTCGCTGCTTCCGAGCCTTAAAAGTTTGTGTAGCGGGAAGAAAAATGATTCATTGGTTATTTTTAGGTAGACTTATTTGCTGTCTTGCTGACTGGCACCCAAAAGCATAAGAATCGTACATACCAACGGGTGCCACAAGGTGTCACAACGCAGGCACACGTTGCAGCATCCTGTAAATCGGGTTCACCCTACACATTTCTCTATGGTGAGAACGTGTAAAACCCTGTCTTGTAGCTTTTTGAAATACAGGTGCACCTCCACTGCACACAGTCACCCTACTGTGCAGTAGCACAACAGAACTTCTTGCTCCTACCTGTGACTTAGCACCCACTGGCCAACGTCTCCACCCCCCACACCCCGACTCCCCCCACCTCTGGAGCCACCCTTATGCCCTCGGCTTCCTGAAGATCAACCTCCTCAGCTTCCACTAGGACTGAGGTCACACGGTGCCTGTCCTTCTGAGCCTGGCTTAGTTCTCTTGGCACAGTGATCTCCAGGGCCATCCTGCTTGTTGTGAGTGACAGGACCCTCCTTCTGTGGCGACCCGGGTCCATAGTGCACAGACCCCGCCCCTCTCTGTCCATCCTCAGCTGATGGACACTTGGGCTGCTCCAGTCTTGGCTCCTGTGAACAGAGCCGCAGTGGCCCAGGGGAGCTGGGGTCCCTTCAGCACTGACTCCTTCCCTCTGGACGTGCACCTGGCAATGGGATTGCTGGGTCACGTGCTTGTTCTACTGTTGATATTTCAGGGAATCGCTGCTGTTTTCCACGGTGGCTGTGCTGATTTGCACTCCCACCGGGCAAGGGCTGCTTTCCTCCACCTCCTGAGGTCTGTTTGGTAACTGCCATTCTGACTGGAACGAGCTGAGGCTCACAGGGGTTTTGACTTGCATCTCCCGGCTGGTGTGAGCGCTCGTGTGCCTGTTGGCTGTGTGCACGAAACGTCTGTGCAGGCCTGTTGCCAGCTCCAGTTGATTCTCTAAGGACTGAGCCCTCCAGGCTGTTTTCTCCACTGCTCCAGATGGTCTGGGGGCTACGGGTGCCGATGCTGAGAGGCTGCAGGAGCAGACCCCTCTCTGTGAAGGAAGAGCAGGAGGCCAGGGAGCGTGGAGGCAGCTGCTCTCCAGGAAACCCCTCTGCTTGCTTTCTCAGCCTCCATCTCCAGATGAGGGGAGGTGCCTCGTGCTAAAGTCAGCAGTCACACTCCGAGCTGCAGCCGGCTTGCCTGGGGGGCTCCCCCAGCTCTTCTGCAGCCCACCGAGTCGGCATCTGGAGACACTGTGACTCCGAGGCAGGGCCCCCAGACGTGTGCCCAGTCTCTGTGCTGCAGCAGCGTGCGTGTCTACAGTGGCCCCGATGCTGCTCACAGGCCCTGCTCTGCCAGCTGTGGTCAAGGAGATGGGGCAAGATGGACACGTGCCCAGAGGGGTCACTAAGTGCTTGTGCATCCTCCCGCCCCTCAAGCACACAGGCACGTGCCCCAGTTGACTTCCCGCCAACCTGGGTCACGTGTCCCGGAGATTCTCAGGACGTCTGTCACTGCAGCGTGTGCCCCAGGACATGGTACCGATGACAGAAAACATGGAAGGACTTTGCAACACGTTTTCAGAGGTACTTAGTGCATGTAAGTTGATACGCACCCGTGTTTGCACAAATATTTAAAGAATATTGGTTTGAAGAGACTAAAGCATCAGGCTGTGGTGGAGTTGTTATGTCATGGTTTGTCCCTGGTTTCAGGACAAGAAAGGACAATACAAGGAAATAGAGAGACAAAAGTCAGATCTCAGAGGCCAATGGCTGTGCTGTGTGCTCCACAGGCATCCTCGGGCCAGCGTGGGCTGGGGTGGGCCTCTTCCCACCAGAGTGAGTCCTGGCACAGGACAGCAGTGCACAAACCAGAGGGGTGGGCTGTGAGCGCACTGTCGCCGTCACCCTCGCCAAGGGCCCTGCCAAGGGGGCTGCTGAGGACCCTCTCAGTGTTCTTCTAGGACTAATTTAGTTGGTGACATCATGACCAGGGCCAGGGGTCTCCTGTGGGGACATGTTAATGGGACAGGAGACCCTCCAGCAGGAGGAATCTGCCCCCTGCGGGGGGCAGGAGGAGCCCAGGGACCTCTGTCAAGAAGCTCCTGAGGTAGATTTTCAGAAGCACGTGAGCCCAGCTCAGAGCCGACCAAAGTGACTGAGCCCTGGACCTGTCCTCCTGCCCCGCCCGCCTCGCCCCGCGCAGCAGCACGCGCCCGCTCGGGGCACCAGCAAAGGTACCTGAAGAGCTCCTCGGCGGCCCTGGGGACAATGCCCGAGTCACCGTGCGTCCCTGATTGCTGCCCAGGCTGGCCCTCGGAGGGCGGCCCCAACATGGTGTAGCTCTTCCCGCTCCCGGTCTGCCCGTAGGCCATGACGCACACGTCGTACCTGAAAGGCACCACTCACTTCATTTCAGCCCCCGCCCCTCCGCCTCCGCCCATCAGGCTCACTCGGCCTCAGCTCTGCTCAAGGGGTCCCCCACCACCCGGTGGATTCCCACGCACACGGCCGCTCTCGCCACCACCTGCGCGGCGTCCGGGCGTCTCTGGTGGGGACCACACTCACATCCTCTGCCAGCGCAGTTTACCCAGGCTCTCACGGCAGCGGGTCCCTCCCACATTCCCAGTTTCTCACTAGCTTTCACCACAGTAGCAGAGTGGCCCAAGGCCAGCTGGTCTCCATAGACGAGGCTCATTAAACACAGCGTCCGTGAGATGGTGCAGCAGGTTGCGTCCCCTCTTTCAGGTTCTGAGAGCACCTTGCTCACCGCATCCAGAGTCCGTGGGCAGCGCTCATGGCTACACTCCACTTAAGACTAACACACCTTTCCACACTTTGTCACCCAGAGGCTGCGGGGTTTCCTCATTCACGGTGAACCCAGAGTGCCCAGGCCCTCTGCGCTCTGCGGACTGGGGCCACTGGACAAGTTTGTTTCATAGGAGGCCAGTGTTTCTGATGGATCCCCAACTTTCCCACCAGTTCTTGTATTTAACCCAAAACATCAATGGGAAGGCTGGAAACACTTGAAGGAATGTCTAAAATTAGTTTATGACACGAAATTCAATCCTCAGCCATAGTAGGTCTTGTCTGAAAGGTGCGGGTGGCTGCTGGCCAAACGTGCCCTGCAGGGTGCTCCACCCTGACTGCCCCGCAGGGCCGGGCATCCACTATCCCGCGCTCCCCTCACCATGGACACTCCGCTCTGGTTTCTCCATCTGAACTGGGACTGTCCACCTCACCCCTGAGTCAGGTAAGTGCTGCTCCTGGGCAGAGGGGTTTGGGGAAATGATTGATGGTCACCTCAACACCCAGTGTCCAGAGCCAAGACCAGCCCAAAGGCCCAGACTGAGGGAGCCATCGCATCTACCAGAGACCGTGGGGCTACGAGGGACCAGCTTGGGGCTGTGGGCTGCGGCCTGCTCTGTGGGGTTGAGAAGGCTGGAGGACTGGTGACAGGAGCCACCACACCCTCTCTCACCCACCTTGCACAGACAGACCTGTGCCCCTGACCCTGTGGAGGTTCCTCAGGTCTCCCTGCCCCTCAGGGGTGGAGCCAGGCAGCACAGCACCTGGAACAGGGCAGCCTGCCTGAGCACGAGGGGCGGACAAGTACGGGGAAGACCTGCAGCCATGGCTTCTCACTTCTGAAAGAGGCCTGCTGTCCAAGAGCTGACTTCCCGTTTGGAGGATGGACACAAAGCCAGCTGAAGCAGAAGCTGCCCAGCAGCGAGGGCGGAAGCCCCCGGTGGTGGGGTGGACGCGGCGCCCACGCCAGCCCCACCACAGATCACAGGCCTCAGGGCCAGCCAGTGCACCGACTACCAGACAGCAACGCTGTGATTAGTTTCTATTTGTGGAGGTCGGTTACAGAGACGCCTCGCTGGGCAGACACGAGGGCGTCTCCTCCGGAAGTTGGACATGGTTAAATATTCAAAGCTGGTTCTGTGGCTGTTAAAGAAGCTCTTTACTCCTAAGACCGCTGCTTTAAAATCAGTAGTTGTGTTTTCCAAGAACAGAGAGAGCCCTCCAATACGATGGGCACATTCACAACAGAAGTCTACAACACCGGAAATGTGGAGCGCCACGGGGGACGGCAGCTGCCGCGAGGCCAGGTCCACACACTGACCAAGCGCACCTGGGACTGGGCACGGCACGCTCTGACACTGCTCTCAGAGCGTCCCCTCCTTCCCAGGGGCTGAAGCACGGCGCAGTGTGGGACTTGCAGCCAGCACCAGGCCACTGGCTGCCCCGTCTGCCTCTGGTTTCTGTATCACAAGCGTTTGCTCATATTTCCATGCAGCCGTGATCACAGCCCTAAAGACGTTCACGCTCACCCGTCCAGGAAGGACGTCAGCAGGGGGCGCACATCGGCAAACACGGCGGTCTGAGACTCTGCTGGACCGTAGACCCTGAAACAAGTGGAGGGGGTCAGTGGAGGACTCCAGATACCTGCCTGTCCAGAGCAGAAGAGAAGCTGTGCTTTGCTCAAGCTGAGAGGATGAGGAACGCACAGGGGCACCCTGCTATGGAGCTCAGACGTGGGGTGCAGGCCGGCTCCCCATGGCCGCTGTGTGGCTTTGGGGCTTGCACTTCAGTGCTGCTGGGCAGCCCAGCCCCCGAGACCCAGCTCGACCTCACCTGGTGGTCTGCAAGGCTCCTAACCCTGTGTGCTCTGTGGGCTCCACCTGCTTCTCCCTGGAGGCTCTTTCACTGATGCCCTGTCCCTACCCACTCACATGTTGGTCAGCACCTACCTCAGGACTTGGAGGAATCTGAATCTCCAAGTGACCCACAAAGCTAGAGGCCACTGCAGGGACAGGAAGAAAGTCCTCAGACACGGCACTCAGGAGCAGAGGGCTAAGCCTGTGTCTGCGTCCCCTCTCCATCCTTTGGTGATCATTGTAGGGAGGATAAGCAGCTTCCCAACCCTGCTTCCAGCCCTTCTGTGCCTCCTGGGTCTCCCCCTGCCACCCAGGAGCCAGGATTATGGGCACCCAGCTGCCCAGGAAGGCCTCTGACGTGGATACCATTGTTTGTCACTGTTACCAGGTCAAAAGCCCTATCAACAACCAGGAGAGAAAGACTCTGGATCTACCTGAAAGGCTGGCACAGGGTCATCTCTCAGCACCATCCCCAGAGGCAGAACCGTGGCACATCTGCCAGTCAACTCCCATGTACAGTACGCATGCTTTGTGTGTCCTTGGGCCTCTGCTTCCTCTTGAAAAGCACTTACCTTTCAAAGGTATATGTCTTGTTGATCTTAGGGTGGCCAGGACGATGGCATTTCACCAGAATAGTTTCCTAATAGAAAAAAATAGAGCCATCAGACCCAGCCAGGGCTTCACTAATGGAACATGGAGCCACGGCTGGAGAGGACGGTGCCTGGCCAGGGCCGGTGGCAGCCTGTTCTGTCCACACACTGTACCGGAACACACGGAGGCCTTTGCTGATGAACCTGCAGCCTGAGATGCGGAGCAGTGGTGGGTGATCCAGGCAGAGGCCGGACGGCCTGGGGACGGCAGTCTGCCCTGCCTGCCTTTAGAGGAACGGTCTGCCGACCCAACCCAGAGAAGGCGGTCACAGTCACAGGGCCAGCGGCCTGAGCAGCCTGGGCGCTGCCGTCTCGGGGACGGCAATGACGCCTAGGGCGGCCGTGACGCCGTGGAGCTGAAGTACCTGCTCTTCAGCCACACCAGCTGGGGCTTGCTGAGCTACTCCCTCAGGCACGTCCCACCTGAGAGGAGCTGAGGCCCTTCCCGCAAGAAGTGGGGTGCTAGCTTCAGCTCACTACGGCGAACAGACGAAACCGGAGTGGTTCCCGTTCCAAAACAAATTGCAAATGCATGAAAAGATGGTGGCTTGGGGACATCGAGACACACGAGCAACAAGCAGGCTCTGAGCAGCCAAGCACTGGCTCTTCCAGACCGTGTCTAGAGGACGCTGGGTGGAGCTCACAGGCCCTGGCCAACGTACAGTGTGTGCACGGGAAGCATCACGCGTTCCTGTGAGGCGATGAACACCTGTCAGCACGTGCCCGGCTGGGGTGGAGCGGCCGCGGGCCCGGCCAGCACTGCTCCTCTTCACCATCGATGGCAGAAAGCTTGTGATGGCGGCGGCAGCGCAGGTCGCACCCCTGGTCGGGGAGGGCTCTCGACGCAGCTCTGAGGCTGCCACAGCGGCGACCCTCCACTGTCCACACAGAGGGCAGTGCCACATGAGTCCCAGCGTGCATCGGGTTACAGCAGTTATGGAGAAATGATTAAGTGTTGGCTTTGCACACGTCCTGTGTGGGCCAAGCTTGGTCTGCTGCCAAAGAGACTGGCTTGGCCACTCCAAGCTGCTGCCCCTGCCCGGCCAAGGATGCAGGCCCTGCCACCACTGCAAGGCAGTCTCTCCAAGATGCCAACTGGAGAAGGGAACAGGCGAAGTCCCTGAAGCCTGAAACAGGTCATAGGGCCTGACACAACCAGGTCTTGCAGAAGATCACTGAGCCCTTACTTCAAGTCCCTGTAGGCTGTGGCCACGGTGAAGATCAGGAGCATGGCAGGCTGAGCCTGGCCGAGGCCCTGGGGAGCACCCACTATGCCCCGATGCTTTGAGAACTGCAGGTTCCTGCACCCCACTGTCATGAGCCCAGACACAGCTCCCTGCTCTCCTCACACCCCAAACTCCCCAGTAAGAGTCAGAAGCAAGGCTCGGACACAACCAGGACCAGGGCACCCACAGACCGCGAGTGGACCAGCTGCCAGCTCCCACACACCACTGCGGCCAGCCTCAGCCCCGCTCCCGCTAGCCTGCACCCCTCACTTGACTCCGACACCAGGAGTGGCCTCCGTGCCTTGCAGGCGTCACACAGGAGCTAACGCTCCAGCTTCAGCGGAGGAAACACCAGTGGAAAGTGCTGAGGTCCACAGAGCCTGCCTGAAGCTCAAGGGACCCCTACGGACGCAGCAGGCCCAAGCACAGCTGCAGCCCAAGGCACCCCGGCTCCCGGGACCCCCGCCCACAGTGAACTGGCAGGTGAGCACCTGGAGCGTCCCCGGGAGCCGTGCTCGCCGTGGCCAGCACCGCTCAGGGGCTCTTCTCAGCCTGTCCCCACGGAAGCTGTGGTTCACGACACTGCACGCCTTTTGGTCTCACGGATCAGGCTCACTTCCTCCAGCCGCCGGGTGGGAGCTGCCTGGTGTGGCACCATTCCCAGAGGCCCGTGGGCCCGCGGCTGTTCATCTGCAGCCCTGGCCACCCTGCGGGCTGCCTCGGGGTTCCGGGGGACTGTGTGACTCAGAGCCCTGTTTGCCCACGACTGGCTGCTTTGTTGCCATTTCCTGAGGCTTCTGGGGGCTAAGGGATGCAGCCCAAGCCCACGGGCGAGGCCAGGGCTGCAGGCCGAGCGGCACCCCAGCCTGCACGGTCTATTTCCCTGTTCCTCTCCAGCGTCCCAGCCAGCTTTAAAACTCGCAGGGCGTAGAACTGCCCCCAAATCTCAGAGCTGAAAGTACAGCGTGATCCAAATCTCACATTTTATAGAAGTAGTCTGGGGGCAGGAGGAGGAAGGCAAACTCCACTCAGACTGGAAAGCCTGCTTCTCCTCCATGCCAGCCCAGGGAGGTGGCACTCACGGCCACGGCTGCCCAGCTTCTCAGGTAGCAGGAAGGGAGCCCCACCCAAGCTGGGCACTCGGGTGGGGCAGCCCCTCTGCATCCTTTGGGAATATCACCTGGATGCCACTCATGGGTCAGAGTCTCCTAACTGACAAACCACAGGGTGACACAGAGCCACGATCCCCTCCTGGGAGGACACATCTGAGGACCAGGCCTGAGGACCCAGCAGAGTCCTGAAGGAAGCTACTCAGGGTGGAGTGCTCCAGACGTACTGGACCTCTGCGGGTAGGACAGCACCTGCAGTTCATAAGCACTACTAATTCCGTGTCCGTTTTCAGTGTGCGGCACCAGCAGTACCAGGTGACCGGGTGACCAGCCTACAAGGGGACATCAGGAACCTGCGGGCCACACAGGCAGAACCAGAGTCTGGCTTCCACCTTGGTGACGGATTCATAGGTGCTTTTTAATATTGTGAAATAATGATGTAGGTGTGGATTTTGAATCACCCACATCTCCAGGTTAAGAGAGAACAGAGTCGTCGGGAACAAAGGCCCCAACGCCACACATTCACTGTGTGATTCTGTGGCTGGGCATTCCTATGAGCCCGTGGGGACATGGGTCACAAGCGTGGACCCAACAGTGACCCCTGGCCAGCACAGCTGGGACACGGGCTGCACGCCGGGGGCAGATCACACTCAGTGGAGGCAAGCCCCAGGCATGCTGGGCCACGGGTCCCACGGAGACGGACACCAGTCCCTCACTGACCCTGCACAGGGCATGAGGTCAGCATCCTGCTGCTTGTTCACCCTGCCTTCCTCTCGGGTTGCTGCTGGATAGCACAGGGGGTGTCCAAGCATCCCCCCAGGTTTCCAGGAACAGAGAGAATTGAAGGAGCTAGACTCTCACCAGCTAGGGACAGGAGAGCTCACGGCCACTGCTGACCCCAGGGGCACCAGACCACACGCACCTCCCTCCCACCTTGAGATGCCTGGTGCACGTGCCAGCTGGCAGGATGTGCCGAGGATGGGAAGGAGATGAGTGGCACCCAAGTGTGTCAGCCCACTGGGGCCGTGGGGGCGGTGGGCAAGACCCAGGGCCCTGAGCCAGGGCTCTCGGGCACTGAAGGCAGGCAGTGCTGCAGGCGCCGGGGGAACAAGACTGTCACACACAAGAGGACAGCACAGCAGAGTGACCGCAGAGTGCTCAGGGAGGTGCACTGGCCACCAAGACGAGGGGACGAAGCCGAGGGGCGAGGCCGGGGCGGTGCCTGGGTCGTGGCCTCTGCCGACCTGGCTCACACCAACTCCACCCTCACCTCTGTCCTGTGTGACTTTGTGTTGAGACTCAATCTCATGAAAATTCAAAGAAAGGGAAGCAGTAAACAACTTAGGGAGGGCTGAGAGGAGCAGAAAGCCACAGTACCCACAGACCAGCACCCAGGCGCGACTGGCATGGCCGGGCACGCCTGCTGGAGAGGCAGCCACCAGGACACGCGAGCCACCCGGTGCCGCCGAGGTCCCCGGCGCTAGTTCCTAGGTCTTCAGATGCATGAGCAGAGGGCGGGTGGTGGCACAGGGGCCAGGAGGAGGGACGGCAGGAGCACCCGTGGCAAAGCTCCAGCTCAGCCAGACGGGCGCAGGGCCCCGAGCTGCAGAACCGAGGCACGCACGCGTCGTGACACAGTGAGGAAAGCAGAGGGCTCGTCCCCTCCAGGCCTGAGGCCACCTGGGGTCACGCTCCTGCCAGGCCACTCCCACGCTTGTGGGGTTCAGTACTGCCTGGGACCCCAGCCTCTGGACCGTTCTGCGCTGTATCTGACGAGCTCCAACCTTCTCGTCCAGGGCCCGGCTGGTGGTCCCCGTCCTCGTCCATGGGCCCCGTCCAACACTCCGACCGTTCAGCCTCATCTCAGTCCTTCCTCCACGGCCAGCACCTGGCCCTGCACCCTGAGCTGCATCCCAAGCCTGCCCTCCCTGAGGGCCAGGAACACAACACCTCCTCCTAAATCTGCCATCTGCTGTCACGTGGCTTAGCCTGTGGTGAGGACCACACACCTAACACCTGACACCAAGTGCCAAATGATACTCCCTACGTTTTTCATGGCCATTGAGGAACAGAGATGGTCTGGGGTCTCAGGGAAGGTGCCTGTCAATACCCCCAGGTGGTCCTCAGGTGCACATGGTACACAGTACCCTTCTCCCAGCTGCCTGAGCCTACCCAGGGGTGTCAAGTCCACAGGACAATGTCCCTGACCAGCGGGACTCTTCTTAAAAGGCAACTAAAAGAATGTGCTTGTTACTCTTGTGTGTGGTGGACAAATGTCTTAGGTGGCCCTGCGGCCTCGCAATCACATAGTTCATCAGGTCTACGGGTCTGTGACTTAAGTATCCGCGAAATGAGAAAATATTAGGAACTTTCAGCAGAAAAGGAACATACTCCAGAGGGCCCCTGCAGGAGTGGGTAGCTTTCTAAGGGGACCAGTGCACAGGTAGCCCACGCTGGCCATGACCAGGGGCTTCAGACCAGCTCAGGGAGAGGTGGTGGTGAGCAGGATCCCTCCTGTCCATTGGGGCCAGCACACCGAGGCTGGCTGGTAGGAGAGGAGGCTGAGCACAGGGAGCCGGCTGGGATCAGTCACCCTCCTGCCCCACGCCTCCTGAAACGGAAACCCAAGTCTCTCTGACTTTGAGTCTGTAAAAGTCACATTTGTTATTAGTGTTCTAATAACAAATTTTCTAATAACAAATTTTTGATTCCTCACAATTGATTCATATTTGTAAAACTAAGCTTGATCCTGAAAATGTCCCTTTTAAACCCAGTCCTATGTATGGTTGGAAAGAAGACAGCCTTAGGAGTCGCACCCCGCCACGTGGAGGCTGAGAGAAGGAAGTGGCTGGATGCTCTTCACCCTGCCTGGCTCCCAGACTCTGGCTCCGCAGGGACGCGCCCGCTAAGTGGGACAGCTTGGGGCAGGATCCCGGGCCACACGGGGCAGGCGGGAACTACTCACATCGTCCAGGGCGTGGGCCGCTCCTTGCGAGACGGTGCTGTGGGGATAAACGACATTTAGATGCCCGCGGCAGTCGCTTCCTTCCGGACGCCCGGGGTCCCTGCTGGGAACACCTTGCTGCCTCCAGGCTGGGTCCCTTTCCTGCCCCTGGCTCCTCCCCACCCGACTCCCTGCAGTCATCCTGCTCCCGCGGTGCTCCCGACCCCTCAGGCATCCATGCGTCCCTCTTGCACACGTTCCTGTCCCTGGCTCAGCTCCTCCCCACACACCCTTCCCTCCTCTTGGCTGTGTTCTCCACCGCCTCTGCTCTGTCCCCATGTGCTTCAGAACAGGGCCTGAGCAACAGCGATGCCAACTTCAGGGCCACGTGCCTGCGGGAGCCCAGCCCAGCAAAATGCCCGCCTTTGCTGAGCGCACAGGCGCGGAGTCAGGTCTGTGGAGTCAGGGCCGGCTCTGCTGGGAGCAGCCTGCATCTGAGCTGCCCACGTCACACCTCGAGGTGGCAAGCACAACCGAGAAACCCGGTTTCTGATTCGTTCAATTTGCATTTATTAAATTTCATCGGCGACTTGTGGTGGGTGGGTGGCTCAGGAACAGATTAAAACACGAGAGCAAGTTGCTTTCAGTACTTTGAGGTGAGGACCACGGGAAGCCAGGCCCAAGAAACCTCGCCACACGTCAGGGTCACTACCACACCGCTTTCCCTGCCTCCAGCAACAACGAATGCTACCAGTCAACACTGCACTGCGCTTCCCGAGGCCTTCCTGAAGTCCAGTGCTAAGTCACCCAGTGTAAATAAGGAGACCGGTGCCAGGACTTAGAGGGGAGTGAAATGTGGACAGAATAAGGGGGACTTGAGACCAGGAGGGCAACACCAGCCAGACTAGGCAGCAGGAAGCAGATGACAGAATCAGCCTGGCTGAGGCAGGGGAGGCAGGGGAGGCTGGGGAGGTTGGGAAGCCTGGGTGGAGCAGGTTAGGCTAGGGAGCCTGAGTGAGCCTGGAGAGGTAGGGGAGGCAGGGAAGGCAGGGGAGGCTGGGGAGGCTAGATGAGGCAGGGGAGGCAGCAGAGGCTGGGGAGGCTGGGGGGGACTGGGGGGTACAGGTGTTTGCGCCACTTTGAAGCTTCGTCCCGGGAGCTAGTCACCCAGCGGGGAGCGCCACCCTGAAGGAGAGCTCTACTCCCACCTCAGCAACTCCCGTGGGGCCAGGGCTGGGGACCAGGGGTGTGCAGACTCCTGCCAGTTCTGTGCCTTTGTCCTCAACACCCCACATGGCCACAGATGCAGATGGAGATGGAGTGCAAAGTCACCTGCTGCATGAAGCCGAGCCGTCCCACTCACTGTCGAAGGGCAGCAGGGGTCGGATCCGACAGTGCACTCGGATGCTTCCTCTCAGCTCCTGCAACAATGACGTCCGCTGTTCACCCGGCCCGAGACGCGATGGGAACCACCGCCTGAGGAGCAGCTCCCCGCCACCAGCGGCACGTGGTCAGGGTCAGTGGGCTTCCCTGACTCTGACCTAACACATCCGTTCCCTTGGCAAATGACCATCACTTGGCAATAAGAACCCACAGGAGGGCGGGATGCGTCCTGATTTTAGGGCAGGTTCAGACATTGGGTCCTCCTGCTCATCATCCTGACCCTCCCCAGGCTGCGCCCAGGCAACCAGGAGAGGAAGTGAGCGCGGAGCACGGGTTCGACTGCTCTGCTAGCGAGGGGCGCAGCAGCTGCTGCTCCCATGGGCAGCAGGTGAGCAGCTGAGTGCTGCGTGGAGCCGGCGACCATCGGCCCCTCTGTGCCCAGACGCCTCTCCCCACCGCCTCGGGGGCTCAGGACCACACTGAAGGAGCCAGCGCCCCTTCCACACGGCACTGGTCAACCCACCCCTCAGCTCCAGCACCCTCCAGGCCCGCCTTCTCCCCTGACTCTCCATGCTGCCTGCTCAGAATGAGTCCCAGCACGTCCTGAAGGGCTAGGATCCACCCGGTAGGGTTTCCTCCCTCTTCCACTGAGGTGTCCACAACTAGAGGCACGGCCAGGTGGGGCGGGTCACTGTGAGAGCAGAGAGGCTGAGGACCACTCTGACCCGCATGCTTTCTGTCGGTGCAGCCAGCAACCCCCCTGCTTGCTGGGCCGCTCTGACCTGGCACTGACTGCATCGGGGACCATCAGTCAAGCCACCAGTTGCTGGTGCTAAGGTGTCTCGTACCCAAAGAATTCTGGACCCAACTCGAAGGCAACCCTAGGTTCTCCCAGTCTTCAAATCATGGAAGTATTCTCGGGAAAGCCAGTGAGTCCTCAGCAACGCCTGTGGGCAGATGCCTGGGCGTGAGGAGCCCGAGTCCCTGGGAGCAGTGCCAGGGCAGCCTCCACGGAGGGCGGTGAGGTGACCCCCGCGGGCTCCTCACTGCAGAGTGAAGGGCCTTGCCCCTGGCACTGTGCAGCACTGGGCTCGGGTGCCAGGTGTTGGCAGGGCCCTCTCAGGCCCTTCTCTGGCCAGGGTGCAGTTCTGCTGGAATCTGGCCTTGGCTTAGCAGGGTGCCGCTGTGCAGGGGTCCCTAGGTCCTGCGTCTTTCTACCCGTCCCTGTGCGTCTGGATTTCGCACCCAGGTGGGGTCAGCCTATCGCTCTGGCCTGTTGAGATGTCCTGTTATCGGCTACCAAGCGAAACTGTGTCTCCTCTGAGATCATCGCCAAGTCTCCTGCATCCCAGGTACTCCTGAAATCAGGGTCTGAGGAGAGCAGGGGCAGGACCAGAGGTGCCGTGGGCGCAGTGCCGAAGCCTGGCCCTGCCGGGCTCCTGGGGGCAGGGGATCTTAAGTATGGAGATGAAAAGCCCAAGATAGTGCACCTGGGAAAAGGGAGTGGAAAAGCCAGCCAGCATGAGCACCGATGGCCTTCGTCTTTCAGGATGCGTCCTCTGCAGCTGCTGGCCCCTGGCGGGAGAAGGGGCTGCACCCGCCCAGAATGGCAGCCTCTAGGAAACGCTGATCTCTTCCACAGGAAGTCCTCTCGGGTGCTGGCCGCCGACCCCCAACCCGAACACCCAATGGACATGCTCACGAACCCCCTCTCCATACAGCCTCTGTGAGCCCAAACCCTCCTTTTGCCAGTGGCTCACTTTCCACCAGGAGAGGTGTAATCCTGCTCCTGGGTAAGAAGCTGAGGGGGCCCGGGAAGCTTGCGTCCAGCCGGCCCTTCTGCGCTAACAGGGGTGGACCACCTCCTCTCGCTGGGTGTGGGGAGCAGCGGGTGGTGCCCCAGCGAGTGGCAGCCGGCTCCTGCCTGGAAAATCCGTCCACAAATATCTCACGCAACACTCTCTCGTGGCTGGCTGGGAGCAGAGGCTCCACTGTGTCACAATGCCTTGATTTCAAACCTGAACATTTTTTTCCTGTAGATTCCTGCTGCTTTCAGGGAGTGACTCTTGCTTCTCAGAAACTCTGAGCAGTCCATTCTAAAGCTCGCCTTTGGTTTATGACGAGCGAATTCAACAGGTTCCGCACTAAGGCTGCTTCTATTGTCTGAGAACCAGGTAAGTGATAGTGTAATTGATTTTCAGCCTCTTGAGCTTCCAGACACTGAGATCTGCGCCCTCTTTGCACACCGCCCTGTCGGGGAGGGCCCCTTCCGCTGGCCTGGGGGACCCAAGCTCCTTCCAGACTCAGGATTCTGCACCTTCAGTTCTTCCGTACTGGACTCCGTCCCTCTTTGACGTGTGTTTCAACCCTTCTCCCTCAATCCCACGCTGTCCCTAGCACCCTGGGGCGGTGCTAGGACAGCAGTCTTAAGAGAAACTCCACGTGCTGTGGAGGGCCGAACCCCAAGCACCCAAAGATGCGCTGTTGCGCACGGAACTGCAGAGCTGCGCCTGAGGTCAGAGCCACTCCCGCTGAACGTTTCACCTGGTGAGCCGAGCACCCCATCGGGAGCAAAGCTCTGTGGGCAGGAGGTGGCTGGAATTCAGACGTTGGCCAAAGTGCCATGCAGGGTCAGACCTCACAGGGGAGGTGCAGCAACAAACCATCCTCCTGGCCAGCTCACAACAGTGGGTGGGAACTGTCTTGGCCTTGACCTTTGGAGTCAGACCCCACGTCTTTGAAGCAGTGGGGGAATCTCCCTAATGGGCCTGGAGGAAAGCGGCTAAGGGGCTGCAGGGAAGGGTGACTGTGTCCTCCACACCTCCCGGAGACCTCTGCAGCTCCGCAGCCGGGCCAACTCAGGTCTCCTGCTCCACAGCCGGGCCAACTCAGGTCTCCTGCTCCGCAGCCGGGCCAACTCAGGTCTCCTGCTCCACAGCCGGGCCAACTCAGGTCTCCTGCTCCGCAGCCGGGCCAACTCGGGTCTCCTGCTCCCCAGCCGTGAGAACTCAGGTCTCCTGCTCCCCAGCCAGGAGAACTCGGGTCCCCTGCTCTCAGCTCCCCAGCCGGGAGAACTCGGGTCCCCTGCTCTCGGCTCCCCAGCCGGGAGAACTCTGGTCCCCTGCTCTCGGCTCCCCAGCCGGGAGAACTTGGGTTCCCTGCTCTCGGCTCCCCAACTCCACTCTTCATCCCCAGGGGCTCAGTTCCTGCAGGTCTCACAGGGGCTGCTGCAACCCCAGCCTACACCAGACATGGTTCCTGTGAGGCCTGGGCCACGAGTGCCTATCGATGCCACGGTGGCCCCTTCTTCCCCACCCCTGCCTCCTGACCGAGCAGCCAGAGTGGCCCGTGGGGTCAGATTGAGGGAGGGCAGGGGTGGGCGCCTCCCCGCGGCGCCGCGCTCACCAGCAGGCTGTTGTGGAGGGCCCGCCTTCTCTGCCTCTCCTGGTGGCAGTGCTCCTCCACCTCCTGCAGGGACCGCTCCAGATGAAGCGCCTTTGACCGCCAGGCTGGAAGACAGTGGGGCCCAGTCCTGGTGCTGCTGCAGGAAGGCGGCCGTGCAGTCCGGCAGGCCACACCGCTGCATCTGCTGCTGACAGGCCCGGACCAGTGGCAGGGCCCTCGCTCGGGAGCCGTGGAGCCAGGACCCAGAACTGCAGGCCTGCCCGGGGCTCCCAGGTGCCACGGGACCCTCTGCGGGAAGAGCCAGCAGCAAGGAGACCCGTCTGAGTCCCGCTTCAGGTGAGTGCTGACCTGGGGCCTCCACTCCCTTCCCTGTCCACTCAGGGTGACCCTCTGGCCAGGCTGTGAGGATGCGGGGAGCCTGTTCACTACACCCTGGGGCCAAGCACAGCAGCAGCAGAGCCGGGACGCCCGGGAGCCCAGAGGGCCACTGTCACAATGGCCTGCTGCCCACATGGCGTCTAGCACAGGAAGGGAGCGTCTCGTCAGGGCTCGAGGTCAGCCGCAGCCAGGCCTGCTCCAGCGTCTCAGGTGCTACACCTGGTCTGCGTGCAGGTCTGGGGAGGAGACCTGGTCAGCAGGCACTCCTCTCAGGGTTGTAGCAGACTCGGTGCCCGGTCAGACAGCACAGGCGTAAGAGGGGAGCCCACCCCGAACAGGGCCTCCGCAGCTGACCTGGGACTCTGTCTCAGGCCTGCTCCCCTCTCGGTCCTGTGGGGTGAACTGCCTGAGCATCGGGTGCGTCTAAGCTTCACCTCTGATGGGAACAAACTGCAGGGGAGGAGAAGCCTGCGGAGCTGCCTAGCCAGGACCCTCCAAGACCACTGGACAGGACACGTCAAGGAGCAGCCTGGGGCCATGTGCACAGCCTCAGATGCAGACACCAGCACTGCCCTAGGGAATAGCCCTGGCTCCGGCAGGCCTTCCCTGCGAGGTCCATGAAGCACCTTACCTGTCCAGGCTGAGCTGCGTCCTCTGCCCCCAAGGAAGACAGCAGACTGCCCACCAGTGTCAACTGGGGAGACCATGCACAGACAGACACTCCACATGCACCACGTGCACACCTGAGCACACACCGCATGTCTACACACACACCACAGAGCTGCACACACCACACACGCCTAAATACACACCACACACACCTACATACACTCCACACATGCCTACACACACCTACACACATACCACCTGCATATCTATACACATACCATGTGCACACCTACACACATACCATCTGCATATCTACACACACACCTACACACACCACACGCCTACACACATACCACACACACCACACACCTACACACACACATACACACATACAACACACACCACACGCCTACATACACACCACACACCTACACACACACCACATGCACACACCACACACACCTGCATACATACCACCTGCACATCTACACACACACATGCACACCTACACACACACCACATGCAAACCACACACACCTCCATACACACCTTGTACACACACATACCTATGCACACACACCACCTGCACACCTCTGCACACACACCTACGCACACATACCTACACACACACCTCTGCACACACAACCACACACACACACCTACGCACACACCACTTGCACACTTCTGCACACACCACATGCACACACCCCACGCGCCTACAAGCACAGACACATGAGCCCCTGCAAGAATTGCTGGGTCTGGTCCCTGAGGAGGCCACGGTGGAGCCCGATCCCCTGGTCTCTGGAACACACCATCCTGACAAGCAGGGGCCACGGTCTCCTCTTTGGGAGGCACTGGAGAGGCCAACGCCCTATGGTCCTGCTGGCCGTCTTCGGGCTGAGCCACAGCGTGACCCACACGCAGGTGGCACACAGTGCTGACCATCCTGACCACAAGCTCGCGTAGCTGACGAGCAGCCCAGTCGCTGGGGATTCATGGAGAGGAGGCTCTCCACCCCTATTTTGGGGAAATCTGACTCTGAAAGCTCAGCACGCGTGCGTGCAGGCTCCGGGGCAGCTGGAATGTCAAGGGCAAGAATCCCTCTTGCCCTGACCAGGGAGGAGACCCCACAGCAGTAGTGCAGCGGCCAGGAGACAGGACGCGGGGACAGCAGCCAGGTGGGGCGGCAGCCAGGAGACAGGACGCGGGGGCAGCGGCCAGGTGGGGCAGTGGCCAGGAGACAGGACGGTGCTTCTCATGCTGCAGCAGGCATGTGGGGAGCTGCAAAAGTGGGTGCTGGACCTGGGTGGCCTCCCAGGCAGGCCCGGCCGGCCCAACATGGCCGCCTCACCTTGCATAGCCTCCCTGTCCAGCTGCGCTCCTTGTACCACGGCCGCTACTGCAGAGAGGTGGGCCCGGTACTGGTCCTGACAGGTGCCCATCAGCTCCAGAAAGGAAGAGCGCAACTCCTTCACGTCTTGCTGAAGCCTCTGGGGAGCAGAGCAGACGTGCAGCACAGCTGGCTGGGGCACTGTCACCGCTAGTCAGTCGTGACACGTGCCTGTGAGTGCCCATGAACCAGCCCAGCCCCGTGGCAGCCGGCATGCCACACACCCCACAGCCAGAAAGTCCATCGGGCAGTGGCACCTGGGTCTCCTCACCGCCACATCCGGATTCCACAGGCTGGGACCGGTGTTGTGAAAGCAGCTCATGTGACTTTAGAGCCTGTGTCTTTAAGGGACAAAGGAAATAGAAAATCAAGTGTGTCACCAATTCTCACAGCAGAGCTGCCCATCGTCTGGAAGTGGACACTCCTGGCCTGTTCTGACACAGTCCTCGTCTCTGTGTCCCTCTCCAGGGAACAAACTGATGGGAAATCCAGACCAGCTTCTGGAAGCCCCATTATCATGAGCTCCTGCCAGTGAGACCATTGGCCAGAGGGGCCCTAACAGCATCCCAGGGACAATCACAGGAAAGCATCCAGGGAGCTGGGGACATGGCGGTGGTGTCCTGGTGTCCTGTGCACCAGCTACTCTTTCCCCTGGAACCGTTTCAAGGACTTTCAGGTTGAGGACACAACAGTCACAGGATGAAGGAGCTGGTGAGCCACAAGACAGAGGTCACCACCAAACGCTGCTGGGCTGTGGGGCCCGAGGTGGCCCCAGTCCTCTGCTCGGAGTGTAGCCTTCTTTTTCTATAAAAACAGGCAAGTTCTTCCATGTGTTTGGGGAACACTTTAATAGAACGTAAAAGCTAGAATGAACAAAACCATTTTATTGTTTAGAGTGCAGATAAATTGTACAGCTTATTTTCAGAGATGGATTCATTTTCCTCCAGTGGAAGAGAATTAAATATATAAATCCATTCTGAATGTGAAAAAAAATTACAAGCCTCTGAATCTGACCAGCAATGAGGTGGCTAAATCCTGTTTGCAGATGGTGTGTCACTGTTGTGACGATGTGTGTCTTCCTGGCTTTTACCCTGGTCGCGCTGTTCACAACAAAAGGCGAAGCAGCGCTCCTAACCAGAAGTACAAAAACATCCACCCAGCCCACCCGGGGGTGACCAGACATGCTGGAGTCTTCTTTCCAGAACCCTCTAGCCGTGTGGGAGGGGCAGCTCGCATGGTCGCCAAAGCAGTCATCTCACCCTCCAGGCGGCACTCGCCTTGTCACGCGGCAGTGGATAGCGGCGCTGCCTGACCTCTCTGACCCGCACAGCGGCCTCGGCCACCCTGGGCCCGGCCAACACAGAATTTCTGCTCCCACTTTTGGACACAGGCTCCTAGGTGGCTTCCGCTCAGCAGGAGCTGGAGAGTGGAACCCCAAGGGAAAGGAGCCTGCTGCGGATGGCGGGCCTGGCGTCCCTCCCCTGGGGGGACCCGGGGACCCGGGACCCCACCGCCCTGCAGTTCTGGAACTGCTTGCTCCTGGGTGGGCGGCAGGCAACGTCTACCTGAGCCAGGTTCCAGGGCTGGGCCAGCGCTGGGTGTGCACCTCCCTGCCCGCGCTGCCTGCTGCTGAGCTGAGCAGGAAACTGCGTGGCCTGGAGGCCGCTCTTCCCGACCCGTCCTTGGTACTGTTGAACAGGGAGAGATAAAGACGGTGGGAAGTCTTCAGTGCAGAGACGCCATCGCTCTGAGGGGAACGGTCGCGACACCCTGCGGAAGGGCAGGGAGGCAGGGGCTTGACCCCAGTGGGCTGCTTCGGGAGGAGCAGCCAGGAGGGCAGGGCCCTCTGAGGGCTGGTGGAGCCGCTGCTCGGGGCTGAGCTGTAGGTACTGGCCTGGTGGACAGGAGAGGCCCGTGCCCAAGGAAGAGGAGCCACGGGACAGGGATGCCACCAAGGACACACCCTGCAGACCCCAGAAGGGACAGGGCAAGGCACAGAAGCCCGAGCCCCCGAGGAGCTGGGTACTGTCCCCAGGACACAGCAGCAGGGCTCTGGAACAGGTCGTCCTGGAACCATCACTTGGGACTTCCGTGGGGAGGGTGGTGTGAAGGGAGGAACCTCACCGCGCCAGGCGACCACCCAAGACCTCAAGCAAGCGGGGAGGGCGAGGGTTCCAGAAGCACCCGCGACACTGATGGGCGGGGCAGGGTGCAGCCCGGGTTCTGGCCTGCAGCGCACGGCGAGCACAAGGGGACGGGTGGGTTTTGCCTTGGTCCGGGGGTGTCTGTGCTCCGCAGGGGCCGTCACAGCAGGGACCCTGAGGGCGAGCCGCCAGGCTGTGCCCACACGCAGCTAACAACGCCTCCTCTCCCACGGGGAGGCCCCTGCACCCCGGCGGGCGCGAACGCCGCAGGGATGTGTGGTGGACAGGCAGGTTGCCCGCAGGAACCCAGCCTGTTGCTCGGGATGGTGCCAAAGGGAGCCACTGGGTGGGCCTCGGCCTCGGCCAGTGGGCTGGGCTCAGCGTCACGCTCCTGGTGTCCTGCCTCCTCCAGCATGGCCGTTCCACGGAGGCAGGGCACGGGCTCCCAACCAACCAGGCTGCGAGTCGCTGGCACGGTTCACGCTGGACCAGGGGAGTGGGCAGATTCCCTCACACAGCCTGAGAGGGAGGGCCAGGTCAGCAGGGGCGTCCAGCAGTGTGCTTGCACTCGACCCTCAACCAGCGATGGCCACTGAGAGGGGCTCCTGACAGGGCGGGAAGGCCACACAGTGCAGAGAAGGCCCAGGCAGGGCGCTCAGGGGCAGGCCAGCACCACGGCACTGCAGGGAACCTGCTGCCCCACGTGCAGCCAGAGCAAAGGAGCATCTGGGGCTCACAGCTTCCCCTTAAGTCTCTAACCAAACTCAGACTGCGGGGTGGTATATATACACACACAGGAATCAAGAATCACATTCCAAAGCGTCTCATGTAGACTTCTAGAGGGCTGGAGAGCAGAGAATAACTTAAGCAGAAGGGTAACCTGCACCAGCTCTGCCCAGAGTCGGGCTTCGGGGGCAATTTGGTTTCAGGTAACAAGAAGGAAAGACAATGTGCATTCCGGCTGGAGAGAGTCTCAGGAAGGACACAGAGGAGGAGGGAGTGGGCAGGCAGGTGCCCAACTGTGGTACCTGCTTGGGAGGCTGAAGAATAAAGCCAGTAAGCACAGAGAGGCTGTCAGTGGGGCAAGGGTGTTGGACTTGGGTCAGGAGAGGAGAAAACTGGAAACAGGAGAGGCAGGCACTATGGTGCACATCTCTAATCCCAGGGACTTGGGAGGCTGAGGCAAGAGGATTCCAACATAGGGAGACCCACCCGGCCTCAAAATAAAATGCACAGAGTTGGGGATGTGGCTCAGTGATAGAGTGCTCCAGGCTTAATCCCCAGTATCACAAAGAAAGGACGAAGGGGAGGGAGGGGAAGAGGAAGAGGGAGGAGTCTGTGGCGGCAAGGCTGCCGGCCCGCAGGTGACGGAGGACTCCGCCTCCACACTGAGGTCTGCGGCAGTGCACCTGAGGGCAGCTCCTTTACAGGGAGGCCCCTTCAAACATGCTGCACGGGGGACGCAGGCCCTTCCCACGGCAGGGTGAGCGGGTGGTGCTCTGTCACCAGGAGGCAGGAGGCACAGTCACAGAAACCACGACTCTGTCTTCTAATCACCAAAGTGACCACCACACAGAAGTGCCAGGAAAGCAGGCTGCGTATGAGCAGGTGCTGCCAGGCAGGTGCAGTCCTGCCCGCCTGGGCATGCTGAAGGACATGCTCAGCAAAGAGGTCCCCAGACGCGGGGCAGGGAGGCTGAGTGCAGTGGGACTCTGCACCTAGAAGGTGCAGGTGCTGCTGGGTTTCAAGGGCCCTCCAAGATGCCTGCTGCAGTGTCAAGCCCACTGGTGGCCTTCAGGGGGATGAAGTCCCCAGCTCCACTCTCACAAATGGACTAGCTCCTTACAAAGGCAGTGCTGAGGGAGCAGCTTGGGCCCTCCCTGCTCTTCTGCATTCCCACAGCGCGAGGACACCTAGCTGGGTCACTTGGAGTCACAGATACCCAATCTGCAGAGCCTTGATCTTGGACTCCCAGCCTCCAGAAATCAATGTTCTTTGTAAATCACCTGGTCTCAGGTACTTTGTTACAGTGACACAAAAAGACAAGGACAGTTTGACAAAATTCACTCAACACAGATCGTACAACTCACAGTGGATGAATTTATGGTACATACATCAAACCTCACTAAAGCTGTTAAAAGAAAAACAGCCTCCAGATGCATCCTGAATGTATCACTTATTAAATACTTGCGAGGCAGAGACGAATAGGAATTCAGAACACAACCTTGTTCCAGTACAAGAAGACACGCTAAAATGTCAGCTCAAGAGTTCTCTCACCTCACCAGACAGAGAACAGACAAGATCAAAGGAGAGAGTGTCACCTTCAATTTATTTCTTGGATGAAGGCTGAAAACTAATTTCAGCACTAAATGACTGGATGCAATTCAAGACATTTAAAAATATTACCTCTGCCAATTTCAGATGAAGAACTGCATTTTCCGTTTCCAGTTCAACTATGCTTTCTTCTTTGACCTACGAGCAAGGATCCAGAAAGGAAAACTGTCACCACACACTGGCCTTGGTGAACTGAAGTCACAGGAATCAAACTGCACACACAAGAAGAGAGACGGTGCCTTAGAAAAGGGGTCAGGCTGGGCTGGAGGACTCACTGCAGACCCGTCTGCAGCAGGCCTGGCTCTCCCTCCACCAAGCCATGCCTACAACCCCTCCCTGCCCAAGGGCAGCCCCCAGACGGCAGCAGCAATATTGGTGGCAGACTAGAAGTGCAGGACCCAGGACCCTCACGCCCTCTGGTCAGAAAGGGTGCTCAGGAAGGTGTGTCAGTGGGGACAGGAGTGATGGAGGAAAGGCAGTGCCGGGTCACGGGGGGTGAGCTGGGCACACCACGGAGAAAGAGTGCAATGCGGGCTGGGGCAGAGGGGAGTGCAGAAAGGCAGCCATGGAACTGGAAATGTGCACTTAATCACACTCAGAGGACAGCCCAGGAGGTACTGGAGTAGAGTTCGCTAGGTACTTAGACTAAGTACTCCAAGAGCAGGAAACTGGAGCATAGAGGACAGAAAACAGCCAGCGCCATAGGTGAGTTCAGGTGAAGTCCTCCTGCTGGGGAATGAACCTCCTGGGGGGGCTCAGTCCCTCCTGCTGGGGCTCAGTCCCTCCTGCTGGGGAGTAAACCTCCTGGGGAGACTCGGTCCCTCCTGCTGGGGAGTGGACCTCCTGGGGGGGCCTCAGTCCCTCCTGCTAAGGAGTGAACCTCCTGGGGAGACTCGGTCCCTCCTGCTGGGGAGTGAACCTCTTGGAGGGGCTCAGTCCTTCCTGCTGGGGAGTGGACCTCCTGGGGTGGCTCAGTCCCTCCTGCTAAGGAGTGAACCTACTGGGGAGACTCAGTCCCTCCTTCCGGGGAGTGAACCTTCTGGGGGCTCGGTCTCTCCTGCTGGGGACTCAGTCCCTACTCCTGGGGATTCCTCCTCCTCCAAGCCTGCTGATAAGCAGGTCACAAAAACCTGTGATTATTTTAGGACTATCTTGCTTGTAATTCTAAACTTTCTGACTGGTGATACAAACCTGATTCCTTGGAATTATCTATAGTACTATTGTTATGTCCATTTAATTTAACCCTTATAAATATCCCCAGAATATTTCCAAAGTGCTTTCCAAGGTCCCCGCATGTCTACATGCTCAACCGCAATAAAAGCTGAAGTTAAGAGTCTGATACATCTATGCTTAAATGTATTCTCACATATTTAGATACTTTCATGATACTATATATAAATTGTTGTCTTAATTTTTGGGTTTTTTTTTTTCATTACTATAGCATAGAATTTTTTTTTTTTTTTTTTTTTTTTACCATGGATCTTGTTATCCTTCAGTCTTGCGGGACTCACAGTTTTTAGGACAGACTCACGGTGGATTCCTTGGGATTTCCATCTACACCATGTATGAATACAGATGTCTTATTCTTCTCTTGCCCTACTGCCCTGAGCAGCGTGTCCGGAGTAGTGTTGACCAGTAGAGCTCAGGAGGGATGTGCTGACTTTGCTCCTGATCATGGAGAAGCGTCCACCTTCCACCACACAGTGGGATGTGGCTCTGGGTTCTCCTAAATGCCCCTTGTCGACTGAGGAATTGCATTATCTCCCTTTTACTCCTAGTTGGTATGGTTTTGTTCATCTGTTTGTTTGTAATACTGGGGATTGAATACAGGGACACTTTACCACCGAGGTACAACCCCATCCCTTCTAGTCTTTTTACATTTGATACAGAGGACTGCTGAATTGTTGAGTTTGGCCTTGAACTTGGGACACTTCTGCCTCAGCCTCCCTCTCTGTGCCCTGCGGTTGGGTGTTGAGTGTTGCCTGTCTAACCCTTTTTGTGGAACTATTAAGATGGTCGTGAAGAGCTTTGTCCTTTATCCTACTGCTACGGTCTGTTTTATTAACTGATTCTGGAATACCCCTTCCTGGAGTACACCCGGTTGGTTGTAGGACATAATCCTTCTTGGACACTGATAGAGTATTTTACTCGTATTCTGCTGAAGGCTTTTGCATCTGTATTCATAAGAGATCCTGCTCTGTGGTTCTCCTTCCCAGGACTGTCTGGGTGGTTTTGACCTCAGGACAATCAATGCTGGCCTCACAGAGTAGAAAGCGCTCTCTTCTCTTCTATTTGGAGGAGCTGAAGGACGGTGTGAGTCCTTAAAGGGGCTGGTGCATTAGTGAGGCCGGGTGGGCCTGGGGAACTACTTGCAGGTTTCGTGACTACTGATTCAACCTCTTTACTCATTACAGTTCTGCTCAGCTTTTCTATTTCTTCTTGAATCAGTTCTGGTAGTGTGTTCATTTATAGAAATGTGACCCTTCACCTGAGTTGTCTAAGGTGTTGGCGATGTTCACAGTATCTTCTCACAATCCCTGTTCCTATGTACTTGGTAGAACTGAGGCCTTTAGATTCTAGTAATTCTAGACTTCTTGCTCTCTGTCAGCCAAGCTAAACATCTGCATGCTGTTGACATCCCCTGTGGTTGTGTGGTCCTCTGCTCGTGCACTTCCTCCTCACTTCCATCTCCCTGCTTAGGGTCAGAAGCGCTCTGCCTTAGCCAGTGCCCTATGGTGGACAGTTAGATTGCTACTAAGACACCTATCTTATTTTTAATGTTTTACAGCTATAAATTCCCCCGGGCACACCATAAAGTTCTGCACATGCATCTTTCCTATCTCAGATATTTCGTTTTGTTTGTGGTTTCTTCTTTGCCCTACTGGCTGTTTAGGAGTGTCTGGTTCAATTTCTATATACTTGTGTATTTCTCAAATCTCATTTGTTATTAATGTCTAATCTCACTCTAAAGTGACCACAGAATGGACCTCGTGTGATTTCCAGCCTCTCAAACTCGCCCCGCGTGGCGCTGGGGCTGGTGAGCCTGTGCCGCCAGCTCTTAGCTGCACTTGGGGGTGTGTTGTTGGTGGTGCTGCGGGGACGTCTCTCGCGTCCAGCTGGCTCCTAGTGCTATCAGGTTTTCCAAGGTCCCTCTTAGGTCTCCTGGTTCCACTATGGAACGTGAAGCGCTGCCGTTCACAAGCTTGATTTCTAAAGTGCCTATTTCTGCTGCCCTCATTCTAGGCCTGTTTTCAGTTCCTCCCAGTCATACTTTTTATGACTTCCTGATGGACCGACCGGCCCATCCTAACGAACGTCACTCAGTCCCTGGAAGAGTGCCCTCTGGAGTAGCACACTCGCTTCCCCAGGCTTGTGGGCAGCAGGCTGCGTCCCTGTCTCGTCTGCTTTCAACCCACTTGTGTCTGTGCCTCAAGGGGAGCCCTGGGGACCTCTGCCTTTTGACGGAAGTGTTTAGTTTACTCGCACTTACAGATTCGCTTGCACTACGGGGGTGCTGAGCTTGGGTCTGGCTGGAGTGTGTCCCTCGGGGCTGCGTGTGGGAGGCTCAGTCCTCGGTGGCAGTGCTGGCAGGTGGTAGGTCCCAGTGAGATCCTCAGGTCACGAGGGCGCGCCCTCAGCAGGGGTTAGTTCTTCAGGAGCGACTGCTGCAGGAGCCCGCAGCTGCGCGTCTGGTGAGGTCGTCTGTGCCATGCGTGCTCCTTTAAGTAGCGATCTGCCAGTCGCAGGGCCTCCTGAGAGGCCCAGGAGAGGCTGGGCCAACCCAGTAGCCCAAGCTTGGACCTTCAGCTTCCAAACCTGAGCTAAAGAACACATTTTGTTCCTAAGCTCCGGTGTCAGGTGTCATCATTGTGACGAAACATGGACTGACAGAGCGCCACTTGATCTCTGTTTTCTTTGCGTCTCCTGGTTTCTGGTTCCCTCCTGTTTGTATTCCTTTATTGTGCACCGAATGGTTGCTTCCTGGCAACACATGCCATTGCTTTGAGGACGCCTTTACTGGTCTTCGAGTCAGCCTCGTGGTTGCTCAGGGCTTAGCACGCCGTCCGACGCTGGCTGCAGGAACGTGGTGCTACATAGCCGCGCTCTGTTCCTGTTTCATTGTCTCACTGCAGACATCATGTCAGAAATGTGACACGACACTGTTATGTCATCACTTTACATAATTCAACGTTCATTGTGCCCAGAAAAAAGGGAGCAAGGACACACTTACAGGACTTTAAGGAGGTCCTTGTTGCCATCTCCACTCCTCCACGTGGCCCTGACCCAGCCTGCCCTGTCCCTGCCGACCCCGTCTACACTAAAGCCCGTGTCTTTCTAGGTGCTCTTTTTGTTGATGACACTAAACCCCCGCTTCTGAGGCCCAGCAACTACACGCTGTGGTACACAATCACTTTTTAAATCAGTTACAAGGAGGATAAAGAAACGTGCTTATACTGTCTTTTAAAATCACGAGATTGCCTTCCCTGACACCCTCTGTGGATCTGTACTATCATGGAGGTGGCTTTTAGCTTGAGGGATTTTCTTTACTATTTCTTGGAAGATACATCTGAAAGTAACAAATTTTATCAGATGTTGTCTTTACAGGAATTTTCGTTTTTCTTTTGGTACTAGAGATTGAAACCAGGTTCTTCATTTTTATTTCTTTGAGACAGGGTCTCACTACGTTGCCCAGGCCAGCCTTGAACTTGCGACCCTCCGGCCTCGGCCTCCTGGGTCTCTGGGATTACAGGAGTGCACCACCACACCCGCTTTTGCCTTCATTTTGGAATGACAATTTTGCTGGATCAAAGATGTTGGCTGAGAAATTTTTCCTTCCACACTTGGGACACACCCTCCCGCCCTGGCCTCCACTGTTCCTGGAGCTGGTGCCAAGTCCTCCTGGGGTCCGTCACGTCTCTGACCACTGGTCTCTCTTCCTGCTCTTGAGATGTTCTCCTTGTCTGGAAGCATTTTCATGTGGTGTGGGTGGGATCTCTACCTTTACTCCACCTGTGGAGTTCTTGAGCTTCTCTGGTGTCGAAGGGCACGTTTCCTAGCACTGCTGGGGAATGTTCAGCCATCATTCCCTTGAATACCTTTTCTGCTCCTGTGTCTCTCTTCTCTCCATCTTGTCCTTCCATTATACATGTTGGTGAGCTTAAAGGTTTCACATCTATCTATTCCTGATGTTCTGTTCATTTTTCTTCGACTTATTTTTATCTGTTTTTAAGGCTGTGTGATTTCTACCAATTTATCTTGAATTTCTTTTCCCAGAAGAGTCTCCCGATGACCTCACTGTGGCCTCAGTGTGGCCTCATCAGGCTACACTGGGTTGGTGGGGGTCTGAGTGGGGCTTGTTGCCTGTCTCATTTTCTGACCCCTCTGGTTGAGCTGCCCCTGTTTGGTACCACATCTACTTAATTACTGATTGCTCTACTGATGTGGACAGTGACCTGGGGCATACATTTCTCTAACGCAGGGCAGTGATGAGTTTTGAACCAGTCTTTGAAGTCTGTTCTAAGCCCAGAGGGCTCTTAGCCACCTCCCCACTCGCTCCAGTGCCCTAGCTGGCCTATGGTTTAGCATGTGGCTTGGTATGGGCTGGCTTGCCCTCCCTTTAAGGTACATGTTGAAGTCCCAATTCCCTGGACCTCCGAGACTGCATTTGAAGACAGCCCACCCTGAGGTAGCTGAGGCAGAGGGAGCCCATCCTCTTGGTCACCCCAACACAGGAGCTTGTGAAGCTGAGCCGAGTGGAGGAGGGAGACAGGGACCTCCATGATTTGGGGACGTCTTAGCACGTTGTTTTTACTGAATGCTTTTTCACTTGATGTACGCACTTAGGATTCCAGAGCCTTAACTGCTTATTTCCTATGGTTTTCACCAGTTTTGCTTACAGCAGGTCCACAGAGCTCCACACCTCACCCTCACCCTGGAAGTCCTCACCTGCAACAGCCTTCTCAAGTGGCCTCCGTGATCCTTCATGCCCTTGAACCATGACTGCACAAGTGACATTACAAAACACAGATCTGATCATGAGTGTTAGTTCCTTCATGCTGAGATCCTTGGGCATCCTTCGTGGCCAGGGCCCTTGTTGTCCTCTGTCTCGATGCTGCTTGGTGTGCCATCCAGTTCAGGCCCACCACATATCACTCCCCACGGGAAGTCTTTTCTAGATCCTCAGCCCCCATCGGACATGGTTCGGCCATCAGGACACAGGGGACCCTCCTGGCCCCTCAGGGCTGCATTATAAACCCCTGGGGTTGCCTCTGAGGCCTTTGCCACAGTCACATTATCACTTATGTAACTGTGCTTATTTCACTGCTTCCTGCCCCCTGCAGGCTCTCTGGGGTAATGCCAGGGTGATGCCCATTGCTTTCCTGACCACGCATGCCCAAGCAGCACCTGCCCATCATGCAGCAGCATTCCACACAGGGGAAGAGGCTGTATGAAGGGCAGTGGAGTGGGGGTGGGAGGACGGTAGAACGTGAACAGACCGACCGGTGGGTGGGCACAGAGGGGCCCAGATGGGAGTTGGAGGCAGGGAGCCTCTGGGAACGTTGGGGAAGGGGAGACAGTCCAGTGACCCCTTCTGTATTGAAGCCCAGATGGATGTGTGTGCGCTTTGGGCCCTGCCCCTAATTTCACGATTCCATGAAATCCCTAAACCCCACCAAATTCTCCCTTGGCCCACAAAGCCCCGGTGAAGGGGAGGCCCAGGCTCCCAGGCCCCTCCTGGACTTACCCGCACTTGACGCTGCAGCTGCTGCGTCCGCCGCTCTGCGAGACCCAGTAGGGCGCAGCACCCACCGGCATCACCCGCACCTGCGGGCTTCATGGCAGGGTCCAGGCCTACAGAGGAGGGGGACCAGCGGGAACCAGGGACCGATGGGGTAGGGGCGGGGCGGGGCGGAGCCAGCAAGCGCGCGGGGCGGGGCGGTGGAGGGGCGGGGCGAAGGGGCGGTGGAGGGGCGGGGCGAAGGGGCGGGGCCAGCGCAGGGCGGCCTTGGCTGCAGGCCGACTCCCACCCCCACCCTGCTCGGAGGCTCTTTCGGAACACTCCGGGCGATCAGTGCGGCTGGGCTGCCTGCTGCGAGAACACAGCTGCTCATCATGGCCTGCCAGGCCTCTCCCACCCGGCACCCAGCCCCCTCCAGGCGCTGCTCTGGCCGCAGGCTCTGGCCGCGGACATGCGGTCCGTCGTGCCACCCACTGCCTGCCAGTGTCCCGTCCTCTCAAAAAAAAGCCGCTCGTTTTCTGCGGGGGTCCACTGCCCTGAAAGTTCAGTTACTAAACGCATGTTTACATAAACGAAGCCATGCCAGAAACACGCTTCGGGGCAGCTGGGGTCGTGGGTGACCTCTGGCCAGCTGGCGCCAGCAAGCTTCCGTGAACATCACACCAGAAATGACTTCCGCTCCCAGTCTGAAGTCTAATATGCAAACGTGCACCCTTCTGATTACCGACTTTTCTGAATCAACTGGACGAAATGCCAGCATACAAAAATGTGACAATTTGGGGGCCTATTTTCCCTTCTACAAATAACTTAAATTTTGTTTACTGTTTCCTAAATGTATAACTCTGCCTTTCTGTCCAGTAAAGCCCAGAGGATATTTTTGTTCAGTGGTACATAGCAGAAGATTATCAAGGACTCCCCAGCTATTTCATGTGGTCGAGTCCTCAAGGGATCACGACTTCCATAGAAAAAAGCCAGAGAAACACAGCTGTGAGAGGGGATGGAATCAGAACTGATCCTGAGTATTTACCTCTCCAGACTTTCAAGTATCTTTTGAAAAAGTAAAAGTGAACAGTGTGATTCAAAAATGTAATTATCCGGTTCTACCAAAAACTTTCTCCTGCAAGTTCTCACAGCCCTGACATGCCGCTTCCTTCATAGAAGTCCAGTCTCATTGCTTATTTTTACAACACAGTACTGACCGTAATCACCCCACTGTGCAGCAGATCCCCAATCATTTCTGCCTGTCTGCAACTCTGCCTCCTCTGACCCACGCATCTCCATTCCCTCCCTCCCACCCCACAGAAGCCCTCGGCATACTCTGCACCACCCACCCCACAGGCACGAAGCATGAAGGCACCCATGTGTGAGGAACAGATACCTTGGAGACAGGCAGGTTGGGGGAAGCAACCAGGCAAGAGGAGGCGCCGGCAGGTCTGGCCCTGCGGGAGCAGTCTGCACAGACCTGGCCTGGCCACAGGGCTTGCTCTCGCTCACGGCCAGAGGGAGGTCCTGTTTCCTCAACACGGACTTAACACTTTTAGTCTCGCACACCCCTTTCACACCAGCTACCTGAACTTGGTGCTTGCATTTAAACACAGTTCAGGAACATTCATATAATATTCTTGTTACTGGGTGCGTTTAGGAATTTCAAAGTGGCCAGGATGGGACATCATAACTAAGAAGTGGTCCAGGGGCCACCTGGGGTGCAAACCAGAAGTCACACAGGTGGGGAAGGTGCAGTCTGGTCACGGACAGTGTGCAAGTCACCTGAGCCTCAGCGGACTCAGGCATCCTGCAAAAAACACATCCCCACAGGCAGAAAACACTGCCTGACACGGGAGCAGAGTTCTGCAATGTTTGTGAGGGACAGACGGAAACAAGGGAGAGAGGGGCTGTTGTTAGAAATATGAACTTTGTCAACATTTTTAAAACAACAGCAAATACACTTAAATACATAGAAAGTTTATTAAAAATAGGTTGCAACCGAAATACAGTAGAAATGGAAAACGACAGCAGTTTGGATCTTCCCATAGCAATGCACATCATGAAGAGCGTTCACACATATTCACATTGACCTCATAGTCCAGGGGTGGCCAAATCCACCTCTCTCTGGGTGACAAACACACAAATATCCCTGTTTGCACGCATGCTGTGTGTGTGTCTGTCTCCCACGTGTGACAGGCAGCGGTCTGCACCCGTGTTCCTCCAGGCAAGGTGTGGATTTGCCACCTGGAGGTGCCAGTGCTCCTGAGACAGCAGGAGGAGCTTGCTCTTCCCCAGGCACGTGTGCAACCCTTCCTCAGCTCTCAGGACCATTCGACTCTTACTTACAGGGGGATGGAGAAAGCACACTTTCAAATAAGGACCCTGATAGACATAAAAAGTATTTACACTTGCACTTTGGAGAATTTATCATACAACTCATATTGAAGTGGTTTCTAGGGCAGCAAACGCCTGGGTCCTATTTGAAAGTGGGCATATCTTCCCCACATACACATTTGTGAGAGAACGATATGGTACAGAAAGATCATCTGGACCCCATTAGGGCTTTGTCAAATAGGAAATATGCTTAAAATCAAAGAAATTTACCATTTTAACATCACACAATATAAACAAACTGAGGTCCGTCTCCCCAACATCAGCCACATACCCACAGCTGAAAAAATGACAGTGATAACTCCTAATTCACAAATTAAAATTAAATAACTCTACGATACGACAAAAAACAAAGCTCGAACTGCCATGAATCATTCTTGCATTACTCCAGCTACAGATGGCACGGTCATGGAATTTCTTTCTTTCCCACACAATATCAATGTAAATCTGTCTTCCAAATTTAAATTTGAGTGACTTCTGTGCTTGGGGGTCACCTAACAATCTCCCCATTTCCTTGGGCGTCTCTGACCCTAGGCACGTTGACACTGTTCAGGTGGAGATCTCTGATAGGCTCCTTGGCCTAATGAAACATCAGTCAACATTCTAGAATAAGTGTCATCCTCAATCTCAACAATGATTTATTAGGCTAACAACAACTCATGTTTATAAAAATAAAATCTCCTAAAATTAAATCCTCAAGATTTTCTTCTTTGAGAATTTTAAAAATCAAATATTCATCAAACATTGAATCAAATGCTCAGAACTGACTGGGCGCGCGCATCTGTGGGGCCGAGGCGGGCCGTCGCCATCCTGCTCACAGGCGCTGCCACCTGGGCAGCCTCCCGCGTGGATGAGAGGCAGCTGCAGTGACCCCCGGAGGGCAGGGAGGAGCAGGCCAGTCTCCACTCCTGAGGCTGAGGCGCTGCATTCCCAGAGGGCAGGGCGGGGCAGCCAGTCTCAGTGCTGCGTAGGTGAAGTTTCCGAGAAAGTCCAGGAAGAGACTTCTTTGTGTAGTGTGTGGCGCGAGGACAGGGAGACGTTACCCTGACTGTCTTCATTTTGCCCAGTGAGCCCAGGACTCCAAAAGAAACCAACAAAGATACCCTCACACAAGTAGCTCACTCAGAATCAGACAGAGTTCAAATAGTACAAACAATTTCTTGCTAAAGCAAAATAAAATGTCTTGGAATCTGAACACCTCTAAATCGCAACCATTTTAGCACTGAAATTGGACATCGCCAGAAACACCCGCCCTCCGTTTCAGATTCCCACCCACGGCCCTCACGCAGGCCGTGTGCACACACTCGCCTGTGCCTCTCCTCACTTGGTGTTTAGTTCATTCTCCAGTTCTGTCAATTTACGGGAAGCTTTCACCTTGTTGGACACATCTTGACCTTGTGAAAAAAGGCGCTGACGCTCTCTGAAGGTCAGGTTTTCAGGGGCTCCAGAACTCCCAGGTAAGTCTGCATCTTGGCTGGACAAGAGAGAAATGGAAAAGATCACCCTTCAACGTAGACACACCTGCCCGTAACCAGCAAAGTCTGCACAATGAGCAATCATTTGGAACTCTCAGCGAGAGATGCATTCTTTGCTGAATGTTGCTATAACCTTTTCTATAAGTAAACTTATTGGGGCTGTGTTTAAATCTACATACAAACATAGGCAAAATGTTCTCTTTATTAAAATGAAAACATTCCCCAGTGATACCCAACATTCAAAAGACTACTGAGTCTGAGTTCAGCAAGCAGGTATTTCTTACCAGTTAAACGAGTTTAACTAAAGGGTTCAATTTCAAAACACAGCATAAAACTCACACTTATAGATACACCTGATTTAAACAATGGCTGTTTTCAGAACAGCTGGCCTTGAGAACTAAGACCCAGGTGAGGACAGTCCGTGACAATGTGGAGCTGGTTTATGTTCTGGGTCATCTCAGAGTTGGCTCCACATGGTTGAGCAATACCCTTGGCCACTGTCCTCAGATTTTCAACCTTCTCTGGTAGGAGCGAAGGGCAACACAGCCAACTGCTTCTAGTGTCCTGGGCAGTGGGTCTAGCACCTACAGCACTATCTGAAACAGAACTACATGAGAAGCCAGTGCTAACAGGCCTACGTGTGCTCACGTGATTTTCTACAATGAAAACATGGAGCTGATGAAGTCTCTGAAATCTCAACCCAGCCTCCCAGAAGTCAGCAACCTCAGTCACAGGCACTGCAGCACGACTCGCGTACCTTCTGGTGTGTTTCTCTCTCCCGTCCTGAGGAGCATCAAGGGCACCGCTGACTGCCCCAGCAGACGCCGCGTAAGGGTGTGGTCCTTTTCCAAAAAAGAAAAAATCCAAGTTAAAGTACCTGATTATCTGCGAAATTTTATGATCATAAAGATATGGTGACCCCCACAAAATAAGACACCTTTAATCACTGAGCAAACAAGAAAGTGAAAGGCTCTTCATATTAGATGAAAGAGGCACCCCAGGAAGCACCTCTCTTGGTGGCCTGAGTAATCCAATCACTACTGAACCTGTGTTCAATGACTGACCTGCCTTTACTGTTTGAGCGGAAACCTGCAATGGATATGTAGGAGTTAGCTCAAATCTGATGGAGTGCACAGTTAGCACAAGTCCAGAAACAGACCCACAGAGACCTCACTTAGACAGGAGGTTAGCAAAGTGCTCCAACACGCTGGTGACACCAAGAATTGTCTTAAAAGCTCTCCGGAGCAAATGCAGCGCCAGGGATTAAGCAGGTAAGCACATGACTGAAGTTCTTCTCTAGAAAACTACTGAACTGTTTCTCAAGATAAATGGTTATAATTATTAAAAACAAAGTAAAGCTTTTAAAACAAATGAGCCTCCCCACAAAAACCCACCTTAGCACACCATACTAGCACTACAGGTTCAATAGTGCTGAAAAAATGAAAAGGAGGGAGCTGCTAGCACTGTGGGAGGGGAGTGTCCCCAGTCTGCGCCTCGGGCACCTCGGTGAGTTGCTGAAGATCCAAAGGGATGATGCAGACAGCATGTTTCAGGTGCATCCATGCACATGGTAGCACTGTCACTGACAATATGCTACTAAACCACAGTGCGCTGAGTCAGTATTCATGCATTTCTATTAATTATAACATTAAAATACTAAGGGCACACCTGAAAAACCCGCTGGAGTACTAAAAGCTCGAAATACTCCACACTGACAGTAGCAAATGTTGGATTAAACAGGCCACAGAGCTATTGCTGTATTTTTATATTAAAGCTTTTTTCTTTTCAAAGTGCACATAATGAATTTTCAAGTAAATGGTTTTCTTCCATATGAAGAGCCCATGGGGCAGAGATCCCCAGACACACAGGCAAGAGAGCGGGACTATGGGGCACCTTGTCTGTCACACGCCCAGTGTCCCATGGCTGCCCCAGCGCATCCACCCCTACCCCAACAAGGCTCAAAAGACACAGGGCAGTGTCTCCACCTCACGGTCATCCGTGGTGGCCTCTCAGAAGCTATGAGGAAGGAACTTTCCAGAATGAATTCCAAATACTTCCTTCATTTCATCTGTCATTAGATACATCTTTTGAGCTTTGTTGAAAATGATACCAGCTTCTTCCAATGGTAACAAATAATCAGTGTTTCAAAATTTCTAGAACTGTTTCCTAGAATATCAAAAACTTTCAGCAAACACTACGTGAACACTGCCAATTACAAAAAGTCTCCCCAGAGCTTTAGTCGCACTTCCTTTTTAATTATGCTGCTATGCTGAAACCAGCATTCTTCCTTCTGATTCACACCCAAGTCTGTCCCTCACGCTGCCACTGGAAGAGGCCAAGTCCCCGCAGAAGCAAGCCTGCCGGAGCTCACAGAGGGCTGGACACAGCAGGTGGGGGACGGAGACAGGGCCAGGTGCACTCTGCATGTGCTGCAGACGCTGCACCACCAAGGACCTTCGGAGGCTGAGCGACCCATGCAGGCTGTAACCTGCTCCTCAGTGCCCCTGGGTTGCGCATGAAGTAAGGGTTAGCGACAGGACTGAGCCAGGACGGGGAGAGTGACTCCGACCTGCAGCGTTCCGCCACCAAACCTCATGACTGTTCGTCATGACACGGACAAATATGTATTAGCCCACCTTACAAAATTTAATACAACCCTGATAGTATCTTCCTTCAAAATTTGTTACTCCATGAGTGTCTTTAAGAGGTACCAAATTCTAAACATTCATGGTGAAAGATCTAAGTTGGCTTCCAGAGTCTCGGCCTAGGTATCATGATACACCAACCCTTCAATGTGGACTGAAGCTGATTCAGGTGGGAAACAGAATTCTGGAAAAACTCCTCTGCCAGGCTGCACCGAGCCCTGAGCTGCTGACCCCCACTTGCTGGTGACATGGAGCCCCAAAGAATGCAGAAGGTGTGTGTACTTGCTAAAGCTACAAGACCGAGTCTGAGGGGCTCCAGGCTGGAATTCCAGTGTTGTCACAGCGAGGCGAGCATCTGAGCAGAGCTGGGTGTATCTTAAGCTCAACTCCAGTGCTAAGGCCTGCCGATGGTGCCTCTGCAGGCAGCAGCCTGTGTGTGCTGGCAGTAGCAGGACCCTCCGGTGTGCAGGCAGCCAGAGGCTTTTCCCTAACTAGCAGCAGCTGCAAGTCTACGGCTGCCTGGCTACTGGTGCTGACTGGAAGGCCAGGGCGAGGAGAGGAACCTCGGGACAACGGGGGCGCTGGACCCTGGGAGGTGGCTGTGCTGGAGACCAGTTCAGCAGATGCTCTGCTCCCCAGCAAAGCTACCACCAAGGATGGGCTGCCTGATGTGGACACTGAAAACGCACTTTCAACTCTACCTTTAGGACGGTTCAATGTGGGAAAAAAACACGTGCTCAACCACAGGTGAGAACTGCTAGAAGAGGGGGAGAACGAAAGCCAAGACCAACAGTACTCATGGTCTGGAGTAATGGGGAGGGCGGGCTGCCAACTGACTAACGCGAGGCAGCTTCTCAGAGGGAGAGAAACCAGAGCACTGAGACATTCGTCAGCAGAGCGATCATTAGCAGGACACTGCAGCTGAAGGTGGAGGGAGATCACCAGGCTGAGAGCAAGAAAGTGGAACCCAGGCTCGGCGGCAGGTGAGCTCCAGCCACGTCAGGTGCAGTTGCGCAGAGGCCAAGGTCCCGATCATCAAGAGCAGAGGGTGGGGCTTGCACTCTACCTTCACCTCTACCTTTACAGTGGCCGGGATGGCAGAAGCTTGGTTTGTTTGGAGGGGGTGGGGGCTGTACTGTTTTGTGGGCAGTACTGTTGGCTTTGGCCGAGGGTGGCTGGGATGAGTTGGAGAGAAAGATGCCAAAGGAGGCCGGGCGTGGCTTGCAGGGGGGCTGCTGCGGCTGCAGGGCAGCAGGAGGAAGGTGCCCATGAGACTTCCTCACGCTGGAGTACTTATCCTGACCTGCTAGGCTGCAGTCCTCCTCCTCCTCCTCCTCCTCATTGTACGAAACAAACTTGGCAGTGAACAGCGAGTCTGGGGAGAGGACCTGTGTTTTGAGGTAGGAGGCGTTTCGCTGAGGTGGGGGAGGAGGGGTGCTGGGCACAGGGGATGGGGACGGGGGCTCGTAGTCCCGTGGAAGCGGAGGTCGGCACAGCCCGGGCTCCTCGGGCTCCAGCAACCTGCGCGCCGCCTCCTCGTGCTGTCTGCGCCTCTCGGCCTCCAGGCGGCTGTAATACCCTTCTTCCTGTCGCCTCTGCAGGCGGGAATAGACAAGAGTGCAAGGGTCAGAGATCAGGAGGGGACAGGCGGACCCACTGGGCCCTCACGGAAAATGACAGGTGCACTGATCAGCCCCATCACCACACCGACCACACGTCCACGGGACGTCACATTAACTGTCACAGCTACTGCAACAGAAGAGGTGGGTCACCCAGAAAGGTCTCCTTACGGAGATCTTCTTCCCTGTGGAGGGTACTTAGTTCACAGTCAGACTGCTCTGCATTGTCTGACATGAAACTGCCCAGGGGCAGTTTGGACCACTCTCAGGCCCTCCAGTCACGCAGCGAGTAGGTGAAGCCTCGCAATCCTGCCTTTCCTCCCGCTCCTCCTCCCGCCTGTTCTGGTAGGACATTAACTCACCTGTTAATGCTGGTTTACTAGGAAACCATAAACTGTAAGGAACATTGCTCATTTTCCCAAAGTAACAAACTAACAAATATGCTTTCCACAGTTCTTAACTTACATTTCAAACCTTAACAAACTCCCCGGTGGACAGAAAATTAGAGAGCCAAGCATGAATAGCAACAGCAAGATACTGTATTCAAATATATTTTGACACATACTGTACATTTTTTCTGACATACATCTGCACAAACTACAGTTGACAGTGTTAAAATTCTTTTGACATTAAAAAAGGTAACAGCACAGTTTTGATAAAGATTGACAAGAGTTTTAGAGCACAGAGGGAAAAAGTAAGTATGAGAGGGGACGGAAGATCAAGCCAACACCCTGCCTCGCCCCGTGAACGTCTGGTGCTGATGTACAGTGAGGTTTCAGTTCATCCAACCAGAGAGAACCAACGGGGCTGCGGGCACCAGGACCAGCGTTCAGTCCTGCATCTCCGGCTGCGTCCTCTCCCTGCTCCTCTAGAGCCAAAGCACACCACAGCCCCTGCACCACCTGCAGAGGGAGGAAACTAGGCACTACCAAGACCAACCTCTAGCTTCGTCTTCTGCTCTCTGCTGGGAGATCCTTGAAGGAAAGGGATTTTTATCTTCCTATCTATACAAAGTCAGCATTTCCTTGGGCTGGGCACACTAAAACAACTTCTGTGACTCTGGAACAGCACCGTCAAGAGCCTTAGAATTACAGGAGAAGCAAGCTGCCTGATAACGTTGTAGGGCGAAATCAAACCCCTTTCAGTTACACCAAGAGTAGATAGTCACATGACCAAGGGGACTGACTCTACCCAGAAAAGGACCACACATTTTTCTACAAGGATACAAACCCATCAATTCTGAATGTTCTGTATTAAAAATAGGTTTTTCGACTTTTTTTTTTTTTACAGTGCCTACTCAATTATAGAAGTGGTTACTAAAACACAAGTGTATTCAACCTAATAGTAAGTTCAAGAATGCAGGTTGGAAAAATGAACCCAAGAGTTTCTCAACAAGAAAACGCAGCCCGGTCTCTGTGGACACAGCCCCGAGGTGATGGCGAGGCTGCCTCACCATGGCTCCAGCAAGGCTGAGGCTGGGCCTGACTACAGGCATGGGCACCGGCAGCACTGGCACGGCCAGGCAGACCCTGACCTGAAAAGGCACCCTCCCAACAGTCGGGGGCTTTCCTTCAGAACAGCAAACCACCACCACCAACTCCACAGGCTTAGAAACCAGGTGGTCAGACTCTGGAAACACCACGCTTGACTTACATCCACAAATGGAAGACCTGGGGGGGAACCGAGCCTCCTCAGTCCTCGGGAGCTGCTATCCACAGCAGTGCTGGAGAACACCCTTCTCAGGAGGCCAGGCCTGGCAGCACCCACGGCGTTAGGTGGCAACGCGCCCCTAAGTCGTGGCAGCGAGCACAGCATGTGTACCAGTCCTGCTCTCAGCCAGACTGCCCTGCAGCCTAATGAAGCGCAGCAGCACTAAAACGACTGGGGGAGTACCCTGCTGACACGGCTCACTGCACTGTCAAGGAGAGACTGCTGAAAACAGCTTTCCCTGTCAGCGGTCGACATGCAGGGCGGTTTCGACCTTTGCAGAGGGGAGGTGGCTGGGAGCACGGCCCCTCTGCAGCCGCGTGGCTCCCTGCAGTCCCTGGACGGGATGGCGCCCCCTCGCGCGCCCAGAGCACGGCAGCTAGGCACACAGATGCGGATCTGGGAACTGCCTCACGAGGCCTGGTTCTCAGAAGGCCAAAATCAGGTGTCATTTTACAATTCAACTGAAAAATCACTTGAATTAACACACACACACACACACACACACACACACACGCAGATAAATAACTCAGAATAGTAATCAGATTGTAGACTGAATTTTCCTTGAATGATGTTTTTCTCTATAAGCCATCTGTTCTCTTAATTACCACCCAAATGAGTGATTTTAGCGAATAACCTATGGGAAATGGTCTTACTGTGCTCCTACTGCCTCCCACGGACCCGACTCAAGTCAACAACTGAACAAGTGGCATCTTCACAAAACGAGCGGACCTTGTCCGGCGGGGTCCACACCCCGCGAGGGGGCCTGTGCCCAGAAGCTCACCGCCATGCAGACCTAGGAGTTCGGGAGTCTGAGGGAGACCAGCTCAGAAGGCAAGGGGCCTGGAGACAGTCCAGAAGAGAGGTAGCAGGCCAGACGGGAGAGTGTTTTTGGTCCAGTAACAGAGCTGGGGGTCCGGCCCTGTTCTGCCGTGTGCATCTGAGCCCCGAGGGCTAGCCCCTTTGCCCAGCCAATCACCGGTTCAGGCTAACTGGGAACGCTAGCTGCCCTCAGAGGACCAGGACCTTTTCTTCGGCGTCCCGCTTGGCTCGCTCCTCCTCCAGACGCCGCTCCTCCTCCTGTCTCACTCGGTCTTCTGCTTCCCGCCGGCGCATCTCCTCCAACTGCTGCTGGCGTCTGCGCTCCTCATCCTGCAACTGACAGGGAACTGCCTTTAACTCTCACCCACGCCTCCCCAGCAAAGACACCAAGAGCAGAACCAGACAAACAGGACAAGGAGACAGGACACACACAGAAGGCGGAGTTTCTACTCAGGAGATGACGAGACGCACAGCTTCACATGGCTACTTTCAAAATGAGAGGCCTACGGTCCTCGTCTCCACAGTCCCAGTTACTCTCCCACTCATCAGGGCTCAGGGAGACGAGCTCTCACAGGCACACACGGAACCGCCACGATCTTCCTCAGCACCGACAGGCCTGCATGGAAGGCAGCCCCACTGTACGGGACCAGGGAATGCCTCCGCCACCCCGAACGTCGAGCAGAGGGTCCTCCCTGAGGGCTGGGGTGGCAGTACAAAGTTGCCCACTCTGGGCCCCATTTCTGCTGAGAGTTGTCCCAAGCAGCCCAGCGTCCCTGGGGGACATGAGAGGCCTAGCGCTCCTGTTCCTCCGGATCCCATCCTAGACCTGGAGAATTTCCCAGCCTACATTCCAAACTCTGAGCCACAGAATCTAAACATGAGGTTTGGAAGGGACTCATTCTGATTTGTGTCTATCTGCATCCACCAAATGCCCAGGGACCACTGCCAACCCCTCACATGGTACACTCTGCCTTAGGTAACAACCAGTCTAAATGTCTTATGTTGGTCCAGAATTCATCACCTTATGTTTTTTTCTTTTTTTGGTCACTTAGGTTCTGCCTTTATGAAATAATAAAAATGTAATGTCTTTCCTTCATGCCATTCAAATAAAAGGACATCTTCCGATAACCTAGATACTCCTTCTATTTGGTGTTTAGCTTCTTGTTCTCCTGGTCACACTTCTCTGTACATCACAGGTTGAAAATACCTTTTCTAGACAGGAGCCCTGGATTACTGACCAGAACAACACTGAGACTCTCCTTCTTCATCTTGATACATGGCTATCTTTACCTTACAGCCTGAGACAGGGTAATCTCGAAACCCCTGCACTGTTTCTCACCTGGCATGGACCTGGGCCACAGGACACCCACAGTCACACCATGACACACATCAAAAGAGTGATTCAAAGTCTCTAAGATTACAAAGGAACACAAAGCCATCTAATTCAATCTCTAACCACTGCAAAAATGCCTTACATAAAATTTCTCTAAGATGTATTTCAATATCTAGAGAATTACTGGTTTTTCTATAAATTGATCATAGCAAACTTTAAAATGTTAACTTATAAATTTTTTTTTGCAAGCTAAGAAACTAGTGCCTTCTCTATTCCTTGAATTCTGTGGAACAAAACACCATATCTGGTTGGAAATAAATCAATCTGTGTTATGAGGGTTTCTTCATGTCAGTAAACACGGCTAAAACAATTCAAAAGAACTTAAACGGCCTTCTAGGGGAGAGACGAACTTTTCTTGAGCATGACCTAGACGTCAGTGCAGGGAGGTCAGGATATCTAGCTTCAGGGGGTTTGCAGCAGGAGCAGAGCAGGCCCAGGCGGCCTGCAAGCTAGGCGAGGGAGGGCGGCAGTCAGGGCCAACGATATCCAGGCTTATGATGACCGCAGCGTCCGCACCCATGATGAGAAGCGCCCACGCAGCAGCAGCAGAGCGCACAGCACGTGCGTCTTAGGGAAAGGCAGCTCTGGAGTCAGGCTGTGCCCCGCAGCAGACGTTTCCCTTCCAACCAAGGTGTGCCTCACACAACACTGCCCAGAGCCACACAGAACAAGGCCTGCATGGCAAGGCTCCGCACCCAAGGCAGCCCACAGGAGCGGCACTGCAGGAGGCGAGAACAGCAGGACTCCCAGGAGCACCTACCTTACAAATAAACCTTTGAGCAGGCATCTTCTCCAGAAAAGCTCTCTCTCTTTAAATCAGGATGGTGGACAGCAAGTAAGGGGCCTTTTCCTTGTGATCAGTTCATTAGTTACTAATTTTAAAGTAAGACAAATTAACTAGTGCTTTATAATTAAGAATTTTCTTTCCACTATTTGGCTAATTCATGTATTTTTCATTTACAAAAGAATTGTTGTGTTTTCCAAAAATATGTTCATCTATTTCCCCTTCTGCCCTCTCCAAAGCACTAATGGGAAAAGAGAGTCTATTGATTTAATTAGAATAACAGTTCCTAAAAGTACAGTGAACGTACAGTTATGGTTGTTGACGTCTGAAGGGCAGCAGGACGTAAAGGACAAGTCTGACCACTGTGCCATCCAGTGGCACACTGCCTGATGTGACCGTGAACTTCAGTTAGGGGAGAGTGAGAAGCCTGGCGCCATACGCTCCAGATCAGGCCCGGGGTGCAGGGTGGGCCAGGGCCGTGCTGCACTGGCCGTTCACACATCCACGAGTGCTTCCGAGTTTTAAAAAGTGCAGGCTGAGAGCTGTACGTACACAATTTCATGCGATGAAACGTGCACTTCTAAAGTGTTTACTGTGGGACTCCCCATGGCCGACAGCAGTGCTTCACGATACCTTGGCTTTTTTGACATTGTCACTAAACAGACAAATTGTACTCTTGGTAAAGCCCTTAAGAATCCTTCTTCCCCTATAGACCTTTCCTGCTTACGCTCCTTCCCACTGGAAATGACCCCCCCCCCCCGGAAAAAGCCCCATTTAAAGCCAAAAAAAATGAAGAACACCTGTGATTAGATGACTCATTACAACCCTGAGGCCTGGGTTCAGAGCCCAGCTCTGCAATGCAACAGCTGCTTATCCAAGAGAGGCTCCGTGGCTATGGTCAGATGTCCTCCTTAGGAAATAGCCCTTCCCACAACAGTACCAGGTGTCCCTTGCTGCTGCTACTGCCTTTCCCTGGTCTAAGGAAACTGATGAAAACTAAGCCCCAGAGCTCAGCTACTGCACTGTCTCAGTGACAGAGACAAAGCAGAGTGACCCAAGCAGGCAGTAGGGCTCTCGGGGCCCAGACACGCACCTGGCGCTCCTTCAGGTCAGCTCTGGTCTTGCACCTGCAGGCAAGTTCCGTTTTCTCCGTGACACACCCACGGGCTGTGAGAGGAACACGTCTCTCCTCCTGATCCCTTCAGTAACACTGCCTCCTTGGGGAGCCGCTGTCCATGCTGGGCAGGGCCTTGCCAGTGTGCTCCAGTATGGATGGTGCCCAGGTTTCTCTGAAGGTCACTTCCCAGGCTAGGCTTTTGATCTAACCCCCATTCCTGGGATGCTCGGAGGGCTTTGCCCAGTGCCTACTGCCACACACAAGCCACAGGCCAGAAAGCGGCGTGGGACCGGAAGGTCAGTGGGGGTTTCACTCGAGATGCTCGGGGAGTTGCTAAAATCGAAAGCACCTCGGAGGAGGAACAATGCTGTGTGGGTCCTCACGTCGTTCTCATCAACAGATGACCACTGACTTGTGGTAAAAGGCAGGGCTGAGATGGCCACTGGTGCCAGCCAGGCCCCGGGAATGTCTAGTGGAGAGAGTGGCCGGCCAGCACTGCTGCAGGACAAGGGACACAGGGTGCAGCACCAGGAGCTCCAGCCTGTGGCAGGGCCAAACTCTCACACGGGGCTTGGCTCTTTCACCCACCCACATGGCAGGTTTGTTATGAATAAAGGAGAAACAGAAGTGATTATCTGGAGAAAATGGCAAAGGTCACGCACACTGTCACTGGGCGGGAGGACAGGCAAGCTGCCTCGTGGACCTCTGCCTGCGAGGCTTCGACCGGATGGGCTCCACAGGTAGGACAGGCCCAGACATGCCCAGGCCTCCTGGAGCCCATCTGCCCATCAGAGTTAAGGGAAAGACCTGCTGGCAGAGCTCTGCTGGAGGCTGGCCCCTGGGTGCCCCCCAGCTAGACCCTCTGGGTGAACAGGATGGGACACCAACTCAGTAAGACCTGGAGGGCCTCTCAGTCTCTCCCTCCAGTCAGGAGGGCCACACCCCTTGGAGTTTGGGGATCTGGCCCCAGGACTACACCCCACTTGCCTGGCATTACTGACCATCAACCACATGCTAGAACTTCTCGAGAAATAGATGTCACCCAAGAGGGTCGAACACACACGTGACAAGCCACGTTTAGGATGCAGGACACGAGAGCTCAGTACAGAAGCAGCAAGCAGGAAGGGCGATCAGGAGCTGCGAGGAGGGAACAGGTCACAGCGCTGGGCAGCGAACCCACAAGATGTCATGGTGGGAGGCAGCTAGTCAGGGCAACCCCAGGTAGGCAAGGCAGCCCGCCGTCAGGAGCTGGCAGGCACGCTGAGAGACGTCACATGGGAGTGGCCAGGCAGGCGCTTGGACACTGAGGAGGACATGGAGCCACACAGACTGCAGGGAGGCCAGAATGTGCTGTGGGGGCGAGGGGCAGTGGGGAGACTCACTCAGGAAAGACTGCTACAGCTACTATGTCTAGAGAGGTCTGTGAAGAGGCAGGGGAGAACAAAGTGCAGCCACACTCTCCCCACGAACAGGCAGGAAGGGACAGCAGCTCAGGCTAGGGGGCAGAAGTGGTCAGGCACAGAAGAAGAGCGGCCAGCGGTCCCTGAACAGAGAAAGGGGCCATGGAGACCCGAGGGTTCCCAAGCCAGCAACAAACCCTTCACTGGAACAGAGAGGGAGGTGGTGGAGTGGCTGCTGGGAGGCGTGTGCAAGGGTCTCCGGGTCTCCCGTGCAAGGGAGGGACCAGACGTGGACGCGTGGCACTGGCATCATGCAGCCTGGGGCGGCAGGGGTCATGAGGGGCCGGAAGAGCAGGAACCAGCCAGGCAGCCTCACGCTCTTCAGGCGGCTCCCTGAAGACCACGAGCTTGCGGCTGCCTCCACCCCTTCAGGAGGCTGCTGGGGCAACCTGCCAAGTCTGACGGCACGGGCCTTCTACAGACAACGGCCCCTTACCAGTGACACCGATACTCACCAGGTGCTGCGCCAAGAGGCGCTCAGGAACGCTTGGTGGTTAAGGTGAACGTTAATACTCAAAATGCTTATCCTTTTAGATGCTCAGAGCTATTTCTCTGAAATAAAAATCTAAGTGTGACCATTGTTCTTAAGCACGGCTGCTCATCTGTCAGTCAGATGCCCCATGGCGCTGAGGCTCTGGTGGGGCAGAGCCAGCCTCTCAAAACCTTGGGCCTATGCCTGCCACGTGGTGGAATCTGACGAACACATTAAATGCTCCACCACCCAACAGTTTCCAGTTACATCTATGGATACCTCGCACACAAGGTGTGTGGGGCAACATACATTTTTTCATTAGGTTTCTTTACATAAAACAAACAAAAAAAGCAGAGCTTATAAAATCTGTCTTCTGATTACCAGCGAGGGAAACGTCTTAAGTTAGCTTTTCTCTGGGTAACACTGCTCCTGTGCTGAAGAAGGGACAGGTGAAACGTCATCCAAGGCAAACCTAGATTAAGGACCGTTCACAGTGCTGCCTGGGGCTGCCACCATGTCACCCAGAAGTTAACCCAGAGCAAAATGACTTCAAGTCAGTAAATTCACACCACTTACAATATGACGGTCTAGCAGGTGACATATATGCTACTTAAGCATGAAGAGCAGTGACTCCTCAACCAAAACTCTCCCCAAACTGGCAGACATGTTGGGCTCACAACAGAACAGAATGTGACCTCAAGTCTGGTACAGTTGATAAAGCTAAAATCCATGCAGTACTAGTAAAGAAAGCATAAATAATGTTCACTGGGCCTCTCTCTTACTCTGTCAACAGACAGTGACATCTTAGTCACATCTTGAAAGTGGCAAGTGAATATCATTTTCAACTGAGCTTATAACAATTGAACATGTAAACTCTACCACTTCTGTAACAAGAGAGAAATAGATTACTCATTGCAAACTAGTTCATTTGCTCATATGACTACATAAGAATACACAGAATCAAATTATAACTAAAACTGAGAAAAGATCAAAACCATAAACAAACAGTAACACTTAAAATTAACAGAGAAAAGCAGAAAGTAACTAAATCTAGTAACATTCAAAAGCATGCTTCTAGAGAGTCACAGGGCCAGTCTCCTGGTCTAGGAGACACTGGGCAGAGCTGATCTACTGAGAACATAAAACAGCCACCACCAGAGGAAGGAAAATCGAGACAGGAGAAGCACCAAAGGAAAGAAACAAGAACATACCAAATCTAGAACAGAGATTGCTGGCACAGCAGTCTGCTGCAGGCAACAGAGAAGGAAAAAAAAGAAAGATGAAGCGTGAAAAAAAAAGTTAGACTCAGACTGAATTCTGCCATCAGTATATTTTGTTGCTATCATGCTTCACGTTTTTGGACAACCCAAGGAGAAAACTGAAGAACTGAAGGCTAACTTCTCATATTCAGAAGTAGGAAAATGTCCACATGGTATTAAATACTTGGGCTTCAACATTAAGATACACAGAAACTAAAAAAAGCAAGATTTCCTTTGGTCTCTTATTTGGACACTAAGATAATAACCTTAATGTAATTAATGGAGAAAAAATACTTTTCATTAAATTCTTAAAAAAAGCTTCCTAAGTACAATCCATACTAAAAGGCTTTGAAATATTCAGCGTTTGAATCATCTGGGAAAACTGGCAGGCCCTCAGTAAAAATCTCATCCTCACAGAGAGGAACCCTCCCTCTGGGATGCCATGCTGCAGCCACCCACCCGCCCGGCTGCTACAGCGGCTACGGTGGCAGGGTGCCCACACCGCCTGCTCGGGGCTTGGGGGGTGGTCTGCACCACGGGCAGAGCTGTGCTGTCCCTGCACCTGAAGCCTCTCTGAGCAACGACCTGTCTCCTGGCACTGAGCAGGGCCCTGGTCAGCGTGGAGCGGGCACACCACAGCTGGCCAGGAAAGCGAACGTCCCCAAGAGCTGAGAGCTCTGACATCAGCTGGGGGAAACGACTCAAAGGACCTGCGCCAAAGTCCCTGGCTGTTATCAAACTGGCTCTTTCAAAGAAAGTACTTCTACGGTCAATACTGTCATTCTTAAGGGAGCTTACTGCTGATGACTTACTAAAACAGTGCCATCGTTAAAATCACAGTTTGGCCTCAGTTAAGAAACATAATTGTCTAAAAGGGACCCAGGATCAATTTGAGCAGTTATGAATATATCTGGCTGGGATATACACATCTATATTAAGAAGCACGCATGTGAGTAAGCTGAAAAGGACCGCAGCGCTGGGCTCTACACTCCCGAGTACTACCTAAGGGTGGACTTCCTCAGGAGGTGGAGGGACAGGGCTGACCTACCATCAGTTCTGCTTCAGCCCTTCAATTCACAGCTTTAAACAAGAGCTGAAATTAGAAACCAAATGCAAGACCACGAGGAGACGCTCATGGCTATGGCTGTCTTCTCCCAACACTGCACTTGCAGGTTAAAAAGGAGCATGGAGACCACCAACAGGACCTCAACAACAGGACTCTCCACAAGTTTATGTTCAAAGCCAAATTAGTATGTGCCTCTCTGGATGGGGCAACAAAGAATCTTCCACCTAAAATTTGGCATTTTAATAAGTAATTGCACTAAAATAAATTTTGGTTTTAATTTTTATTTGAAACAGTAATTTCTATAATATGGAGAAATATGAATTGAGACCAAAAGTTCTCAATATCTTTACACTCCAATAGTTAAGCTATTTATTAATCTAACAAATACCTGCTTCATGGGTGGTACTGTTACCACAAAGACTGTTTCTGGCAGTGATCTGAACTTTCACACTCTTTGCTCACAGTCAGGAATAGAGAGCGGCCTGACCCATGTCTGTGTGCAGCTCTGTCGGCACCCACTGGGCTCACAGCAGAGTCCATGAGGCCAAGCCAACTATTTACTGACTAGCCCTTGTAAGGAAAGCCTTGCCAACCCCTGATCAAGATTCTTAGTGGTCACTAACAAATACCTGTTGTCTCAACTGAAGTGTTAATACGAAAGCTAATTATGAGGCTGCTAGGATTAAGACAATAAAGATCCACTGGAACTATATTTAATTCTTGTCAAAGCACAAGTACAAAAAATTCCAGTGCCATGGCCTGGCTCACTTCTGTGGGACAAGGGCCAACACTCTTCCTGCAGCAAGCATGCTGAGCTTGAACCCTCTCTACGCCCTCCTGCCCCCGAGGCCTGGCTGCCTCCAGGACACACACGTGGCAGTTAAAGCAGGGAGCACAGATACGCACGACCCAGGCACTTTGCCCTTTACCCTGGCTCTCCGCTCAGCCTCTAGGCGCTGCATGATCAGCATGGTGTCCACGTCGTCGTCTTCCTCCTCCTCGTCGTCCTCATCCTTCTGCTTGGACTCCTGGAGTCTCTTCTGGAACTGCCATTCCAGCATGAGCTTCCGCAGGCGGTCACTCTCCTCCGCGGTGCGGTCTGCCTTGTTCTGCAGCTCGTGGATCTCCTTGCTCAGCATGTCCACGATGTGCATCTGCTGCTGCTTCTCCAGCTTCTCCCTGGCATCCCGCTTCCAAGGGTCTGGAGACAGGCTGTCCCCAGAAGAAAGCTCCTCTTTGCTGATGGTGATATACTGCAAGTCTCTGCGCTCGATGGTACGGGGCTGCTGCTGGGGCTGCAGTTCTCGAATAACTGTTTCCTGGGGCCTCTGGAGTGTGGACGGCTTCTCAGGCTTCGACTGTGGTGTGGCCAGGGGAGGGAAGGGAGCGGGGTGCAGGGGTGGCGTGCGCATCTGGCCCAGCTTCCTCTCCTGCTCCCTGCGCTTCCTCTCACGCTCCTCCTCCAGGCGAGCCTTCTCTTTCTCATACCACCTCTGGTGCTCCTCCCTCTTCTTCCGTTCTGCAGCTGCCTGAGCAGACTGTGGAACCACCTGGTTGGCTGGAGGGGGTGGGAGAGGCAAATCCATTGGAATCCCGTCAAAGTCTCCAGCGTAGTGGACAGGAGGCGGAGGCGGAGGTGGAGGCAGCTCTGTTCTGATGGGCTGGGAGATGGCCACTGGGGTGGGCAGCACTGCTGCTGGGGTTTTCCAACGGCCAGGGCCACTTTTGGTCAGCGTGGAAGCAGGGGTGGCCGACTTGGAGGAATGGTTCAGGTGTTCTTGGCTGGAGGTGCTGGATTCCACTGAGGAGCTCTGATTGACCCACAAGTCGCTATCAGACTTCCGATCCATAACTGCCTCCACCTGGTGCCGCTCTAGCTGGTAAGCCTTCTCTTCTCGAAGCTCTTCTTGGGAACGGGCAATGCGCTGGGAAAAGAAAGAGGAGAACTATTACATTTTAGCCGTTCGCCAGAAAAAAATCACCAAAAATTTACAGACATTTCACATTTGTGGGGAAAACAGACTACAAAAGCTACTGAATGAGGGTCTGGACTGGAGGCTGAGGCCACCCTGTGGCCCACTGGTCAAAGACTGCAGTGAACTGATCTGCCCAAGGGATGAAGATCAAACCACTCTGCATCACAGGGACACTCAGGCCCATCACTGCTGGCGTCCTCCTTGTGCTCCAAGGACAGTGCACGAGGGCTCCTCCACCTTCAGGCCTTCAGGTAGGCCAGCCCCACAGCTGGCTCCCGAGAAAGTGGGTGCAGTCTTATGAAGGGCAGCAGCAGTGAGTTCTCTTTAACAAGAATTCTAATCCTCATGAAGAGGAATTGTTATATTTTAGCCATTTAATCCATCCATGGACCATTTCTGAAGGAGTCCTAAAGCTTAGGACTAGCTTTACAAGCTCTCTGACAGAGATGTACCATGGATAAGTCCCATCATCTGAGATGTAACCATTCCCATCCTAGAAGTGTAGAAAAGGTAGTGGTAAAAATCTGATGATCATGAAGTTTTATGTGTGCATGAAAGAAAAAAGAAGTGAACACACTCTCCCAAAACAAAAAAGATAAAAGTATCACTTTATAACAGCATAATGGAAAAGTGGAACATTTACTTCCAATGTTTAGCTAGAGCTTTACTCTGCAAACAGAAAGAGCTTCTTCATTACCAGGGTGCATGATCTGCACACTCCATGAGGTATTAAATTATGTGGAATCTGACTCTGCACCTGAGGCCTGGCAAGCATCCAGGCAGGGGCAAGGAAGGGCATCCAACCCTCACAGGACCAGGCTGCCGTGGGCCATCAGGAAAAGGCAGGATGGGCCAGTGGACCAGACCGGAGGGCCACGTCTGCCCTCAGAAAATGGGCCCTGGCTCTCCTGTGTGCACTGTCCCCTGGGAGTGCAGTGCCCTCCCAGAGAAGCTGCTTCTCTCTCCCTTCCAGGCTCAGCTCCGACCTGCCTCGAGGCTCACGGGCTCTCCGACACCTGAATGGAAGGATGCTCCCTGCAGGCACTCGGTATCTACCCTCGACTCTGCCTAACGTGAGCGCACGTTCGCCTTCTCAGTCACATCAGATGGTACTCTCTCCAGACTGCAGCATGGTCTGCCATTGCCTTCTCTACAGATGCGGACACAGTCCAAGCTGCTCAGCTGCCTCACAGGGTCCTTCCGACCTGCTTCATCTCCTCCACGTCTCAAACCCTGCTATTGGCTGCAGCCCACTCTGGGTTCCTGTTCAGTGACATCCCTGCACTCTTCTCCCCTCGGCCTGAACTGTTCCCCAAGCAAGCAGCCGGAATGGAATCCAGGAACCACCAAGTTCTCATGGTTCGGTGCTCAGCGGGACCTACCACCTCAGCAGCACAGACTACACTGTGACCACCTGCCTCACGAGCTCCAGGGGCAGGGACAGAAACAAAGCGCAAACCACATCCCTGCTTCTCACGGCTCCACCCCGCCTCAGGGAGCCCTGTGCACCCCAGCAGCTCAAGGTCTGCAGAAAGGCCCTTGCTCAGACCAGGGAGCACGGAAGCCCTGCCCTCACTGTCCCTGCATGCTATCCTACTCCCTTCTCCTCCGACTTCACCACAAAACCATAAAAGAAAAAAAGAAAGAGGCAGCCTTACTGTTCTAGAGAACATTCCAACTGTGCCTCAGAAATCACCTGTCACCCTGTCCCTCTGGCCCCTCTTGCTCCCTTGCAGGTGCAGAGGTCTGTGCAGTCGCTAGCTCCTAACCTGAATGGCAACACTGGAATGGTTGCTGTCTGCATGCATGTGGGGCTTCTCCTCATACTCTGGCCACTGGGTCTGAGAAGGAGCCATGCGATCCTGGGATTTGGAGGCTGGGAAGGTGAAATACTCTCTGGTGTATGTCTGGGTTGGGATGGGGTAGGCTTCAGGTCTGGGTGGAGGGCTCTGTTCCTGCAAAATATGAAGAACACGGATTAGTGAGTCATTTGCAATTTCAAAACAGATTGATTTCATTTCCAGTGATCTGTTTTAAGATATAAAAAACCCTATATATGTTTAATACTGTGTTAAAAATTTAAGTGTTTGATCCCATGTTATGAATAATAAAACACATTTTGCCCAGATTTGATTTAAAACTAATTTATCTGACTAGTTACTAAACATCAAAAGATTAAATGCTGTTAAACCTGAGAATCAGAATCAATGTCAATTTGCTGAGTGAGAACTGCTTTAGATTACTCAGATATCCCAAGGGGAAATCTAACGCTACAGAGAAGAGAAAGTAGCCAGCACATCACTCAGACCTCAGCGCAGAGATTCCCCGTGGAGACAGAGGTTATCTTGGCTGTTGTTCCAGAGGAATATGGGCTCTTCCCTCCAGGACTAGGTGGCTGATCTGTTGGAAAAGGGAAATGTTTCACAGTAAATAAACCAACCAGAGCAGCATGTAAGAATGTCCCATTAAAGGCAGCAATGGCATCTCACACACCAGCACACTACTAATGAGGTGTCCAGAACAGAGACACATGTGCGGTGTGGGAGAAGCTGGATCCCCCAGCTTGCAGACCTCATGCTGTCCCAGCCCAGAGCTTTTTCCAAGACCAGGGAAGGGGGCTAGATAGTGAGCACACCAGGCTTCGAGAATCTTGTGGCTTGCTGTGTTTCCTATGATTTCTCCTCCTTTCTGTTAACAAACCCTTAAAAATGTAAGAACCATCTTAGCTTCTGTTGGTAATTTGCCAACCTTGGTCAAAGACATTACCAATACATTTTGCCCAGAGCATCAACTGGGCTTTTACTTTTGTTACAAGAACAGAATGTTAAAAATGTTAGTCATGATACCCCTTAAGGAAACTGGCCTAGTTGGCTGACATATACAGGTAATAACCCCTCAACAGCTAACAAAGCACCATGTCCCCTCACTGACAACTGTGACCACTGAGGTGCTGAGGAAGTGGAAGGACCCCTCTTACTTGCCACATTGGGGCTAGAGCGATGATCAGCTCTGTTTTTCATCAGTCTGTCATCTGGCAATTTCTTTGGTTCACTGTACTCTGCCCAGGGCAGCTGAGGACTTTCTGGCGACCCATTTTGAGCTGAATTATTATAGAGCTCAAAACCTTCACTCTTTGGTCGAGGTTTTCCCGAGCCACGTCGATCTGAAACTGAAATCAAAGTACATTCAGTACCTCTTCATTGGTTCAAAGATTTTAGACACCCTGTTTACCTTTCAAAGGAAGATGAATTCTAAAATACTTATATTTCATAAGAACTTTTTCTAACCAAAAAAAAAAAACAAAACAAAACAAAAAACAGTGATTTTCAAGTAAGGGTAGATTCTTTGTGTAGAACTATAAGAACTTTAAAACAAAAATCCTGAGAATATAGAAAGCATCTTATTTAACCAGAATCTACAGAAAAAAAATATACATTTAAAGTTCCATTCACATCAAATGACACCCATTTTAAGTAAATAACCACTTCTAAGGTAACTTTAAAAACTAGGAGGTAAATGAGCTCCTCTCATTCCTCAAGACTTGCTAATGGTCTCGTCACAGGGTCCCCAGGGTCATGGCGGTGGCCCTGGACATGGTGCCAGCTGTCTGCGTCCCACATTCCACCAGCTGCCAACTCTGCTCAGGGGCTTCTCTCTCTGGCTTCTAACGCAGTCTAGCTTGTTCGTGTCATGTTGTGTGAGGTCAAAGGTAAGAGGCACACCGAGGTAAGGCTCATAATGAATATGTGGTTAGCTGGGGTGCCCTCCCTGTCTGCTGGCTTCAGTAAGCACAGGTACAGATGCCGGGTGCCCGGCCTGCTACTTTGGCTACTTCCAGTTATAGATGCCAGGTTCGTACAGAGAGGAGGGCTCCGTGAAGACCACACTTAGCAGGGATGTGCATGTTCAAAGGCACTGCTCTGGAAGATATTCCATGACTTCAGAGTGTGAGTCATCGTGGTTTCTCCTTGAGATTTCTGAAGGGATTCTTTAAAAGTCCCGAATTTATATTGATTTTATTGAGAGATTTTTTTATGTAGTTATACATAACTACATAACACAGTTATGTAAACACAGTTCTCACAAATAAATTATTTTAAAAACTGAGTTTTTAATTTAAAGTGAACTACATGCACTAAGATACTCCTAGCTTATTACAGCACACGTGAGACTGAACTAACAGCTCACAACCGTGTGCACACTCCATAGAGAACGCAGCATGCCCTCCAATCCTCCCGTCCAGGTTTGCCTGTCAAACTCAGCCTTTACCCACTCACGCTGGCTGAGCACCTGCTTGGATCCTGGCCTTCGGAAGCTTACCAGCAGCCAATCAGCCCCCGGAAACGGAAAGGGACTAGAGGGTCGAGTGGGCTCCCAGGGCAGGGAGCACCACCTGAGTCAGGCTGAGTGGCATTGCTTAGCACCTTGCTACTGTGCTCTCAGCCTTGACGTCCTTATTTTCAGAATGGGGACAGTGATAATACCAGCATTGGGTTTGCTACAACTGTGAACACATCATGTCTGGAACATCTGGCACACAGCACAAGCTCAGAAGCCAGCTGAGCACTTTATGGTCCTTACTTCTCTGCATCATGGGGGATGGCTGGTTGAGGAGGGTGGCCAGGCCGTGATAGATGGCACCTTGCTTTGCTACCTCGAGTGTAACCACGGAACTCGTTCTTGTCATGAGTTCTGCTGCCCTGGGAAGAGAATTTTACCAGTGTGAGAAAAATGAAACCATGTTCACTGTCACTTTGTCAGTGGAGGCAAGCACAGCTACCAATCAAGCACAGCAACCAAGCTTCTTCTGCCATTTCAGGCAACAATTCTGACTTTTCTGACAGATTTCTGCCAATTTCCTTCCTTTGAAAATGAACCATAAACGCACGTTAACATATACCCTGATAATGAGATGAGCTGGGTGTGGTGGCACATCTCTGTAATTGAGGCAAGGGAATCCCAAGTTTGACATAAACCTGGGAATTTACTAAGACTCTGCCTCAAAAAACAACAACAAAAAATGGGGCTGGGGATGTAGCCTAGCAGTAGAGCACCCCTGGGTTCAATCCCCAGGAGGGCGGGGATGGGACAATATTAAAAAATTACCAACTGCAGATATTACTAAGTACATATGTGTTTGTGTGTGTGTGTGTGTGTGTGTCTGTGTGTCTAGTTTACAAGAAACTATTCTAGACTAAACTATATGCTTCTAATTTGACAACAAAGAAAATGTCAAATACACTAGGAGTTTACACTTAACATACAATAGAATAATAAGGGCACAGAGCTTTTTAGAATGACTTTCAATTCCCAATTTCAAAACTGTATGTGAAAATCCCATAAAAATGCTAATGCTAAGCTTTCAAACAATCCATGGGTCATACCTTTCCTGAGAGAGTCCCACCAGGCTGCGCCCATCCACACTGAGGAGCTGGTCTCCTGCAGCTAGTCGTCCATCCTGGCCACACACGCAGTGTACAAATGCATTGGGACAGAAGAGAAGTGGTATGAGTAGCCTGGCTGTGCCCCCCCCCCCCCCCCGCCCTGTCCAATGCCCTGGCCAAGGGCACCAGTGCACAGCACCCCATCCCGACCATCAAGCACAGGACACCAAAAGCCTGCCTCCTCAGCAATGATACTGACCACATCTGCAGCGCCTCCTTTCACGACAGACTTGACATAGATGCCCAGTTTATCCTGGCCGGCACCCTACACAAACACAAGGTCAGAACACTGAGTGCAGAGCAGGAGATGAAATGGACCGCAAAGTGCAACAAAACCAAAACCTCCCATGAGCACAGAGAGCCACGCTTCACATCCAGAGCTCTCAACTACTTTCACAGAATCAATACTCCGCTTGGAGAATCTGAAGGAACTATAGAAACTATTTTTATTTTGTGGTTCCAAATTCAGAAGGAAAAATACTACTGAACAAATCAATTATTCATGATCAGCTGATGAGACTGAAATGAACTTGGAATCCTGAAGCTGATTAAAGCATGGTCAGTGCAAGTGAAGCAAATCAGCAACGCTCACACGACACATGCCGTTAGCACAGGGTGGTACTTCTGCCTCTGCTAGTCCAACTATGCCCACGTTCTTTTCATATATGTAATTCAAAATTTAAAATAAGATGATTTTTTTGTGGTCAATAATAAGAGGGACTTAGGTAGTAAGAAAATCATGCATAAAATACTGTAACTTATACATTGTGACTCTAAATAAATACTAAAGCAATAAAACCCAATCCTCATAAAATTGTTACATTATGAAAGAATAATGAAATGATACAGAATTAGGTACACGTACAGTTACAGAATCATCAATATTCTACTTAGACATCACAACTACATAAGAATCAACACCAGATAGTTTTCTAGGATCATCAAAGGAAACATTACACATGAAATCTTATTTTGGTACTACTGACAATATTCTATGGTTGAGTACATACATTTTTAGACCATGACAAATAAAGGTAAATCCAAATCCATTTTAAATACTTAAGAATTATTACATCATACAAGAAAATCTATGACACCACAGAAAGGGATAAAAATAGGGATTAAAATTGATTTTTACAAGACCCTGTGATCATGCAATTTTCAGTTGGAAACTATTCACATTTACCCGTTAACAATTTCCTGTCCCGTGTCTACTGCTGCATACACCACCACTGTCACCAGCTGCACTCCCCCAGTCCCAGGCAGTCCTGTGAGGTCACCCAGCACTGCAATACACTTTCATGGAACTCCATGACTGCCGGAAGCATACCTGGAGCAGTTTAGGTAAAGCCTGCGCCTTTCAGACAGACTGAACCCACACTAGGCACCCAACAAATTGCAACTTTCTGACCTCAGTCAGTCACTTAGTAAAGTTAGTAAGCTACACCTTTTACCTGACCTCACCTGCACAGGTACCACCTTCCTTGGTCAAGGGGCCCAAGACACACACAGGATCTGACTTCTAAGGCAACCCCAGCTGCTATTAAACTGGACTAGTGATCTAAGTAGTCCAGGTGTCACACAATCATATCTTTATGAGATAGAAACTTTCTTAATTGCACAACACAGCTGTTCAAACGACTGTCTTGCTCATTCAACAAACCTCCCTGGTACTCCCCTGTGCAAGCACACTCAGAAAGAGATGTGCCTGCCCTGACAGAGCCTACCTGCCAGGAGGGCTCCTGCTCATAGGCATCAATCATTCTGCTGGGACACTGAACCCCTTTTCCTTTTCCCGCACAATGGTTCCCTGTTAGCTGGTACCTAGGCCAGATTTTTTTTTAAAGTTCTAAAAAAGACTCTGTTGTTCTGCTTCCTGCTTGATGGATAGAAAAGCAATGCTTACCACTACGGGTGTGAATAGGCACTTACCCATGTTTTCACACGGTAGTATCTTTTGGCTAAGGCAACACTGACTTTGTACTTAAATAAAAACTATTCTCATGATAATAAACCATTACTAGCATCACTGTCAAAGGAAACTGCTTGGCAACAATGCTAGCAATAAGAATAGCACCAATGCTGTAAACAAGAAAACAATGAACACAATAAGAATAGCACCAATGCTGTAAACAACAAAACGATGAACATGATAAGAACAGCACCGCTGCTACAAACAACAAACACAATAACAGCACCAATGTTACGAACAAGAAAACAACAAACACAATAAGAACAGCACTGATGCAACAAACAAGAAAACAGCAAACACAATAAGAATAGCACCGATGCGACAAACAAGAAAACAGCAAACGTATTCTAAGACGATTGAGCCTCTTTTCCCCGTTTCTGTGTGCTTTAGAATACTGCCATGAGTATAAAAGACCAAAATAACTCCAACTGCCTATCTGAACAAAGTGAAATAAGAAGACCCTTTACAGAATCACAAACTGGGTTGACTACGATGAGACAACAGCCCCTCCCTGCTGTGTGTCTTCAGGGGCTCTCTGGTATTCAGAGGCTCACCAAGGAAGGGCCGTGATAAGCCATGATCACTACAGGTTGCTCTGGGTGGGAATGTCTTCAACAAATCCTACGTTCAGGAATCACAGCCCGAGGACTCCACTAGCCCTTACTTCAAAACTACATTGTAGACACTGACAACACATGGTCAGGCTGCGGACCCCATGTCAATCACAAGTGTATCCAGGTAACCTGAATCCTGTACTGCTTTGATCAGGCAATTAACAATGCTATATACCATGTGAAATATGTAAATCCAAATTGAAATATTAAAGTAAACTGATCATGTAATGAGTACTCAATGCCACTATTACCTATTTTCAAATAGGCAGAAGTAGACACCATGAATTTCAGAAGCCTCTGGCAAGACCAGAAAGCTGCTGTGCAGCAGAGGTGCTGGCTTCCCCACGGCCGACCCGCCTCTCAGGAAGCTAGTGTGACTCATGCCGTCCTGACCAGGCAAGCCGCCTCTGCGCTCCAGGCTCCCCGCCACGCTCCACCTACCCGACACTGACTTGTGTTGACGTTCTCATTTTCTCCACCCAAAACATCCTGCTGACACCATGGATCTGCCCAGATCCCCACTGTCCCTCAACCCCTAGGCCCACCTGCCCTCCACCACCTGCCCCTCGCTTGCTCTCCCCAAGAAGGGAGCTGCCATTTCTTCTCACTTGTGCTCCCACGGGGCTTCCCTGGAGCACAAGTCTGCTTGGCTCTGCCATGGGACCTGTCGGGGTGGGTCTCCCTCAGCCCGGCACACACCGCTGGGGTTCTGGGACTGTGCTCTAGGGCACTGTCTAACCAGGCTGCCCACTGGCCAACTACATCTGGTTGACTCCTTGTGTTAGAGGACTAGGATAAGGAGTCTGTTGTTTTAATGAATGAATACTTCAGGAAGTGAAGGAAATTCTCTGATTTCTAAGTTAGAATCCCTTCTTTTAATTCCAAGCAAATTAAAATTTTAAGTGTATCTGCTTGTCACAAAAGAGGTTTTCATCTTGGGAAAAAAAAAATCGTTCATGATTATCAGAGACTAATCTGAAAGACCCAATGGAGTAGAGGTTGTCACCAATTCTGACTGAAAGTCAGAGAGTTCACTATGGAATGTGTTGTTTTTATTAAAAACAAACAAACAAACAAAAAAACACTCTTAGAAAAGGCAGACAGACACGATGTGGACTATGTGGAAAGAGAGCCAGGAGCTGCACCCGCCCTGCTCACCCGGGGGAAGCGCTCTGAGGGCACCAGCCGGCATGTGCCCAGGGAGTGGGGCCATCTGCCAATACTATACTGCCCTGCACACTCAGCCGGCTCTGTGGCACCGAGTCTCAGAAGTTCCCTTTCCCAGGGCTCTTGTGTGGGAGTGCCTAAGAGTAATGATCACAAAGGACTCCAGGTTCACACGTCCGTCCTGAGTTAGTGTGAGCCTGATCGCATGGCTCTACACATCTTCCTGACCTGTGTTTCACTGATATGATCATGAATCGCTGTCCTTGTGGTTTTCAGAGATCGGCTAACTAATACTAATACTAATTGCTTTTGTGCTAATTGTTTACAAAAAAGTAAAGCTTTGCTGTCTTGTTTATTGTTGTCTGAGCATGATCCCTGCCCTGCATGTGCCTTGTCCAGTCACCTGCCCTCTGCCACTGTGGACTCTGGACTGCTCTGGTGCTGAGTGTCCTTGACTGTCCATGCCCCACCTGACAGAGAACAAGGACTTTGGGTACTTCCCTCAACTTCGCTCTCTTTCAGTCGGAAGCAGCTTGGAGAAGTTGTTGCCCATTTTTCCATAGAAATGGAAGCGAGAAATTGACAGTGGGGAAATGTAACAGTGTCCACTTTATGCTTTGAATACAGGCCTTGCTGCTCGGCCACTGCAACTGATTTTTAAAATGGACGTGTTTCATTCTCCTCCTTTCTCCCTGCTCCTCCCTAATCCCAGGGGACACAGGATTCCCGCCCCTCCCCATCCTAGGCAGTTCCCTGGCCCTGAGCACCCACCCACCACAGGAAGAAGTAATCCAGACTTGGGGGTGGCACCAGAAAGATCTCAGAACTGACCGTCTCCCAGATCCACAAGTGAATTACAACTCCCACATGTGGACTGTAGCCTTTGAACCCCTCTTTAAAAGTCCCTGTTCCTGCTGATGGGTAGCATCATCGCCTCTGGGAAGGAGCCTTCTGTGCTGCTCCTTTGCTATGAAAGCAATAAACCTTTTTCCTTTTCCTCAAAAAAAAAAAAAAGAAAAGAAAAGAAAAGAAAAAAGTTCCCTTCCCTTCTTCCCTCGGTGGATGGAAATCCCGCCCCAGTTCCTGTGCAGCTCAGTCACACACATTCCATAAAAAGCTGTGAACACGACTGCTGTAGAGAATTTACAATTCCTCTGGTGTTTATTTCAGAAAAGCAAAATTAGAGAGGAGTACCTTGAGATGAAAGAACACTAAGAAATTTCTAACCATCTGCATCAGATCATAAGGGTAGTTACTTTCAGCGCCAGCACCACACTGTTGGCCCAACTGTATCTGGCTACAGCAGTCCTGGCCTGACCAGCTGGACAGCAGAGTTAAAGAAGCTGTCCATCCTGGAAACGGACAACTACTGGACAGGTGCAGAAGAAAACCCACTGCTGCGCCATGACAATTCCTTAGCTTTAGTGAACCCCTTACTACCTGCCACTTCATCTGCACAGAAATGACATGTTAGCCCAGGACAAAAATATGCAAGATAAACTTATTAGACCACTTTGATTCATGTCTAATTTCTAAACAGTAATACACAATATAACCTTGGTCTGGTAAGACTGACTCCAAATTTATTACATGATCCATCAGCTCCCACTTTACACACACACACACACACACACACACACACACCTCATTTTATGGTAATTCTATTCCTTTCCCAGTTGAGAAAGGAAACTGAGGTCCAAAAGTTATGCCTTCTCTGCCACTGTATGTCAGTGGACAGCATATCAGTCACCGAAAGCTGAAAGTACAAGCTCTGCAAATACCGACTAGAAGTCAACTCAGGAACACACAGCAAGTTATGGCTGTTGGTGGGCTGCTGTCAGTCAGCCTACAACTGTCCCATCCAGTAAAGGCCTTGACCTTGGCTAGCCTGAAATGAGGCATCTGAGTATAAGACACCCAGATTTCAACACATGTATGGAAATAATGACTTTTACATTGACTACATGCTAAAGCAACATTTTGGATGTATTATATAAAATGAAGCACTATAAAAATGAATTTCACTTGTTTTTTTTTTTAATGTAGCTAACAGAAAAATTTTCAGTTACTTATGTGGTTCACATTATATTTTTATTGTATAGACCTGATCTAAAACTGAAGGATTTTCATGGTTATCAGTAATCAGAGGCACCAGTAATGAATTTATAATCATGCAGATAATTGGTCAAAACAAGATCTTATTAACACATATACATGCAAACATTACACTCTGGTTTCCAACTATGAGAAAAACAATGAGAGCCATTATCATTGAGAACACGACATAGTAGAGCAATACATAAGAGCTTAATAATGTTAAGAACTGCTTGCCTAAATGTCCCTAAGATGGTACTTAAAAATACTGCATTTTGGTCTTATTATTTGCAAACCATTCAGCATTGCCCACTCCTCATCACCAGGTCAGTTCCTTTACACAGTAAGCGGGGCACTTAAGTGAACAGAATCTTAGGATTTAACTAACAAACTTAAGTATCAAGGATGCTTTTTTTTTTTCTTTTTTAATAACAAAAGCGCACTTTCCCTACAGAAGCACTTGGGAAAGACACCCACAGCTCAGTGTCTGGGGCATGCCTGCAGGTCTTACGCCTTCTCCATGATTCCCAATAGGGAGACTGACAGGCGACACACAGGCAGGCAGTGCCCAGCACAGGGGGCATGGGACCCAGAGAGGCCACCCACAGGAGCTCCGCATCCCAACCTTAAAACGCACTGGCAGCCACTCTCCCTCCTAGAAGAAAGGGACTCTGAGATGAAAGAGCAAGAAGGGTAGAGCGAGAGGTGGGTGAAACAGACCGCATCTCAGCTTTACCTCTGGACAGTCATGTGTGAGCGTGGCAGAACAAAACCGGAACCAGGACAAGGAGAAATAACCCCACCAGGCCACCAAGTACTGCCCTGGACATGAGAGACTGGCACCTCCAGCTGCCTTGGCCGAGGAGGGGAGGGCTGCCCCCCATGCCCGCCCTGGTTCCTCACCTGCCTTTTCAGAAGCTGGCAAAGGCAGCCATCCTCGGCCTTAGGTGCAGGCAGGCACAAGCAGGAGCCAGTGCTCCAGGAACCCAGGAGCAAATGCAGAGTGTGTGGGAGTCCGTGTGAGTAACAGCACAAAAACATCATTAAGCAACAATCCAGAAGGGAAAAAAATGCCGGAGGAAGAAGGTGCTGCCAAGCTGCCTGGCCCGGTCCATTGTTCTCAGGTGCAGAGGCCAGCCTGGCGCCCGGCTGGAGCAGTAAACAATGTGGGCCTGTGACCCCAGGGCCCCACACAGTTGACCCTCCAGATGCTCAGTGTGCAGCTGGCTCGCCCACTGTTCCCAGGCTTCAAATGCTTTATCTCCAAACTATTGAAATCCCAACTGTTGTTTAAAGAACATTCTGAAGAGTTCTCTTTTTGGTAGAAATTACCTCAATGTTTAAATAATCAGTTCTAAAATCCATTCCTTCCATAGCTTCAACACCAGCAACTTTGAGAGTAAATGACAAATTATCCTAACGGACATGGTAGGTATACACAAGCAAGCTTGGTCTTCATGAGGAAATGCTAATTCCAGCTGTTTGTTGTTTACCCCTTTGTACCAAATGCAAACAGGACAAACCAAAACACACCCCATCACCCAACACTTCCCTCTACATAGAATGAAGAGGCAGGAGAGGCCGAAGATGGGTCCCAGGAAGGTCTGAGGAGGTCCAGGAAACCCCAGCAGTGAGCGTGTGACCATCACCAGGGAGGAGAAACCCCAAGCTTTCCTTGGACTCTCAGAGTGGTGAGGCGCCCATAGAGGACCCACACTTCCTCACAGAACTGGCCAGTTAATCTGCACAGGGTGCACCTGGACCCTAAGCCCGACGGGGAGACGGGCGGGGCCAGTGCAGTCCGAGCTTCTACGTGCACCACGCTGTGAGAAGACGGTTCGTCAGAGGACTAACGACTTATGTCCCTCCTCTTTTACTATGTAACAGAATTCATCAATATTCCAATCAATCCAGGAAATTAGCACTTGGGTCATAATTTTAAAAAATCAGTGAAAGGATCATTCTTTTAAATAGTCCACTATTTTGCTTTTGGCACAAAAATATAAAATATGGTTTTCATACTCATGGGTAAAAGTCACAGGGGCACTTTTGTCCTTTCAAATGACCTAGGAGGAAGGCACTCTGGCACTTCCCTGGAGCTGTGCTGGTGTTAGGGAGTGGTCCTAATGAAGGGCCCAGAGCAGGCTGACGGCGCTCTGCAGCGCTCCCACACATGGAACCGGACACAAGAGGAAGTCTCGACCCCCCAAAGGACGGAGTTTATGGCACGACCTGCTCTTCAGCAGTGGCGCCATCGGGGACTTGGCCATTCCCCTCTCCAGGGACACGCACTGTGTTCCAAGGTGAGGCTTAAAAGCTGGATCTAGGCTAAGAGCACGGACATCTTCAAGGTGCTCATCAACCACCCATTTTACACAGGTTAGTAAACGAGTCTAAGCACTGTTAAAGTCGTCCCTTTCATGCTGCTTTTAAAAAAAGAAAACAGATTTTGAGAAAGGCTACAGTGACCCCACTCAGTGCAGCAAAAGAAAGTCAGGTGTGGCGACCTCAGTCCTGGCCGGGCACGCCACTGCTGGCTGCCACTCTTTAAAGCAGTCTTCACCCTGTGTGACCGGCAGGAGCCAATGTCAGTGAGGTAGAGATTTAAAGCACTGTAACTTACTGGCACATGAACTATCTCACTCTCTTATATCTGTCTCCATTTAATTATTTTGTGCTACAGAAAACATTAAAATATTTTTCTGTTAAAAAATGTTATGGCTTTTTTCTCAAATAAAAAGCATATAAAGGCTTTATATTCTTATGAACCTTAAGAATTTAGAGCATAAAGAGAGCACCCACCACCTGGGTATGTAATCACAACTACATAAATGGTTCTTCCCAAGCAAGTTAATCATCAGCAGGTCTGAACAAGTGGCCTGAGAAGCCGTCAGGGTCCCGGAAGGGCTCGAGACACTCACCGGCGCTGCCCTTCCCACCACAGAGAACCACATCCTCCTCTCTAGGACAACAGCAGCGTCCCAGGCTGAACACCAGCTGCCCACTTCTCAGTTTCAAGCTGCCAACAGCTGACTCCTCAAGATAGGGATGGCCCCAACCCCGAGCTGGACACTCCGGCATGGGTGGCGCTTACCACACGCGCTACAACCAACGCGACACAGGCTCTTATGCAACCAGTGCACTCTGATTCCCGTTCACTGTGCACTTCATTAAACTTCCAAAAGAGTCAGAAAAATTAAAAATCATGTCTTTCAAAAATCCAAACTAAACAGGAAGCCTGGTGTTGTTCCATAGAAGAGTAAGAAGCAGCAAGCCGAACTCCCTAAAAACAACGTTTCAAAACAAACTGCACACACACGCCCGGCTTCCCCATCATCTGGATTTCATAAAACTAACCAGCACGTGGAGGGCGAGGTGGAGAACTTCACATCAAACAAAGTTCAGGGTTACAGCAGCTCAGCCACACACCAATCAAAAAAGGAAAGAGGCCTGGGCGGAACACAAACCCAGTTACAGCAAGCAGCAGCGCAGACGCAGAAAGGCCACAGGCTGGCAGGCTCCTCTGCAGAAAGAGACACTGGCCGGGCGGACACGAGACCACAGGAGCACACGTGGCCCTGCTGCCGCTGTGCATGCTCTCCACCAGGCGCTGCGGCCACTACCAAAGCACCAAGGGCAAGGAAACGGGCCTCCAGAGGGATGGCAACTGGACACTGGTGGTGGAGGCAGAGGGGCACAGCGTGCCCTGGAGCCCAGGCAGCAGACAGACGTCTGTGGCCGACTCCTGCTGCAGGTGAAGCCTGCCACACACTGACCCACCCTGTACCTAGAAGACACCCTGCAGTCTGAGAAACAAGTCAAGGGCTCTAACTCTGCACACCGGGTCCCCTCTCAACCACACCATGGTAGCCTGGCAGTACTCAGGACAGGACGCCTGCTTTCTTCTGTGGGCCTTCTCTCAAGAAGCCGGAGAAAAACAGGCTGCCTGAAGAACAGCTCCCTGGGGGCTGCGTCTCAGTTTGTTTCCACTCCAAGGACAGACATCGAACGCTATTTTCAGTTCTGAAACAGCATCCACTGCTAGGGAACAGGTGGTCTTCTCGGCCGTCTCCTTGGGAGCCTGCGCTCGCTCCAGAGCTTCCCCTCTGGCTCCAGCCTTCTCAGCTCCATTCTCCAACTCTGCCAGGCACCCTCTTGGCTTGTGAGGCTCCCCAACTTCAAGTGCAACCTGTTCAAACCCAGCTCTGACTCCCCCCATAGCTCCAGCCCCTTGGCCCTTCCCTGTCTCCAGCAGCCCCACCTTGAGGGACACCTCAGTACCTGTTGCTCCAGAGAGAACCACAACTTACTGTGTTATTCACCCAAGTCACTTGCCACTCAAACAGCATCTTCCCACATATGTAAGTCAGCACTAACTCCCAGTCAGATCTGGCAGCCCCTCAGCAAGGCCCAAGAGCCGAGGCTGCCCCCAGCAGGGTCTGTGGAGATACTCAGGCCTCAGCACACCAGCCACAGGCTGCTTCCTGCCACCCCGCTGGCTGCTCGGATCCCGCATGTGGGAAGCCAGTGCTGAAAGCCTCTGATGTCTGTGCCACAGCACAGGGGAGCTAAAGTTTAACTTTCGCCTTCATCTACATTTGAAGGCCACTGTCTCACCTATAATCCAACCCACAGTCCTTTCAAGACCCACCTTCACCAGGTTCTGCCTCAGGGGCTGGCCAGTAGCCCAACACCTGCTCTTGTACATAAAATTTTATAGGAACACTGGGTCATTTGCAAACTGGCCTATATGTGTTTGCAGATACACAGAGCACACACTGTGCAACAGAGCTCATGAGGCTGCAAAGTGGAGCCCGGCTACAGTCTGGCCCCTCAGAAGCAGCTGCTGACTGCTCTGTGACCTGCCCACCCGCCTGTGCTCTGCAGATGCACACGGCCTGCCTTTCTAACCTGGCAGCCCTCGCTCTCCGTTTAGGTCTAAACTAAAATCCACTTCCTCAGCGCCACCTTCACAGAGTCTTCTACCTCAGAGTCAGACCCTCAGACAACATCCCTGCACAAGCAAGGTCCCACGAGGCCACCCTGTGCTTGCTGGTTCACCAAGTGCCTCCAATGAAGAAGTGCCTGCGGACAGGGCAGCTGTCCAGCAGTACCATGAAGACAGAGAAAACTCTGACCAGGAAAAGAGCAACTTCTAGGAGAGCCGAGTCCACTCGCTCTCATTCAGTTTCTTCACAGCTGAGTAAACCATGGCAGGATGACTGCACTCTCTCGTGGGAGAACTGTTACTGTTCGCTTTAATTTCAAATTCACGCACTCTAGTCACTGTAGGAAACCTCTGAAAAGACCAAAGAGGATAACAAAGTGAAAACCGCCTCCAAGCCAGGGAGAAGACTGCCCTCACCTACAGCAAGGACAGAAGGAGGCGCCTAGACAGCCCCCAGTCCTGCGTGGAGTGAGGTGGTGACAATGGGCAGGGGTTGGGCCACAGGCTCTGCTCTTCACAGTGCTGTCCTGAGGGGACAAAGTCTGCACGTGCCTCTTTCCAGGAGCTGTGGTGGGAGGGCCACTGTGCACAGGTAGCACAGGAGGAGAAGGTGAACTCAGGGGCTCAGGTCCAGCGAAGATGTCCACGTGGCCATGTTGCTTGAAGCTCCAGGAAGCCCTAATTCTGAACCCTGTACTGCAGATAGAAACACCACCACCATGGCTACTCTCCAGGCTAGGAATCCTCCTAACCATCCCCCTCAGGATGGGAAACACAAGAAAGCCAGGAGACTGAAGAGTGAAGAATTACATTCTCCTTGTCACCATCAGGCCATCAGTACCCTCTTCTAGGATAAATATTCTAACAATAAGCCACTTATTAAGTTTACTCTAATACTAGTAAAGGTAACAACCTGGTCTTAACAGGGCTCTATGGCCTAAAGACCCTGGGGGACACCCTCACCACATCAGGCTTGGGTTCCACAACTGTTGTACTTTTGTGACAAGGCCACTTCCTGCTCAGATGTAGAGGGGAGGCTGCATACTCCTTAGAGGCTTCGCTGCACATGAGCAAATGCCAAAGCAGCTCCAGGGCCTCCACCAACTCACAAGAGGCTGAGGTGGGGCATGACCACAGACACTGCAGGGCAGCTATGCCAGGCGCCCAGCACTGCACGTCAAACAGTCTGAGGCCTGACTGGCCCTGTCAGCCACAGGTCTGCATTCCAGCCCAGAGCCTGACTGCATCTTGCACGCCTTCCCCACCCACCCAGGTCCACAACAGGCAGGGCCAGGTTTCCCATCTGCTCATCCTCTGACTCCCAGCCTGAACCTTCCTGGGAAAAAAGCAACACAGGGCAATACCCTTGTCTTTGGCATCTTGCCTGCACCTCTGCATAACAGAACAAAGGCTCAACTGTGCCTTTCAGCTTGGCTTGTCCTAACTGTTCGCCTGACACCTGGCAGCCTGGGAAGAACACAAGTTGGGAGCAGAGAGTGAGCCATGCCAGGTAGAGCCTGAGTCCCACCCCGCCTCCCCGCCATGAAGGTTGGCTCCTCTGTGTCAGGACACCATACCAGAGAGGAGACCAAATTCTACCCATATCACAAGGCAACAGCAACAAGTGGTTGTGGATTGGGAGTCTGATTAAACTGGAGATGATGGTGACTCTTACAATGGAAGCTCAACCCACATGCCCCAAACTCCAGGGAAACATGCTCGTGAAGTGGGACTGTCCATGCAATGGGGAGCACAGACGTCGAGTCGCTCCTGCTCTGTTGCAGTGTCCTCTGCAGTTCTGGGGTGGAACCCAGGCCTCACCCATGCCTGGAGAGCACACTGATCCTGACGACACCCAACCCAGGGCAAAGGTTTCCCTACGTATCTAAGCATGCTGGGATCAACTTTGATCCTGATGTTTTCCTCATCCTGCAACTGGGTGCTGACCAGCTAGTGAGTAAAGAGGGAAAAGAATCCCACAGCTGGTACTTCCCTTTTCACATCTCTAGATGTTTTGAGTTATGGGTCAAGGGAAATGGCAAGTGTCTGGAACTACATACAGCCCGCCAGCCCAGCTGTACCAGGGCTGAGCAGGGGTTCTGGACTGTGGGCTGGGTTCCACATCCCTGCTCCTTCCTCTTGGGTGACTCCCTGTGACTCAGGCTCCAGAGATGGCCCACTGAGTTCCACACGGGCTTCTGCAGGAGACCCTGAGCGGTCCAGGCCTCCTTCTCTGAACCCTCCTCCTCCCAGGCAAGCCCACCACTCCTCAGTGGTGCTGGCTCCATGCTGCCCTCCCTACCTGCCCCAGTGCCATCCAGCACAGCAGGCACGGGGCTGGTCTGCTCGGCCCCGCCTGCCTCATGGCATCAAGCCTTTCTCACAGAAGTACACAACCCAAGGACCAGCTGGCTTCAGCGTTTCCACTGTGCCCCACCACTGCTTCTAGGACACTAACCTCCTCTGTCCACTGTTCTAAAATGTACTGGATCTTTCTAACTGTATCCATCTATGGATAATAAACTTCAGAGCTAACCCAGTGAGCATATTTTAACATAGTGACATTACAACATGTAAATTAACTTTCAGGATTAAAGATACAGCAATCCAAGTACCATTCTATAACACTAAAAACAAAACAAAACAAAAAACCCAAAGATCTGTTCTTGCTTATCCATTTTTTTCAAGAAATATTTTCCCGCTGGGGAGATAGCTCAGTTGGTAGAGTGCTTGCCTTGTAAGCACAAGGTCCTGGGTTCGATCCCCAGCACCAAAAAAAAAAAAGAAAGAAATATTTTCCCTTACTGTCTGCCAAGGACTGTCAGGGAGCAAGGGTGCTAGAGAGCAGGCTCTGCAGTCAGCCATGGGGAGAGCAAATGCCTACTGATGACTTCCAGCTGTAGAATGTACTTCAAAGAGAAGCATGGAGGGACCTGCCCTCCCTCAGGGGGCAGCAATGAGAGGGTGGGCTGCCAGGGAAATCCTGGACATAGGACACACCCTACATTCCTGTTTTGAGAAGGAGCACAAGGGACAAAGACTGCAAGAAGGGGAAACAGTGTTCACAGAAGTCCCATGTCAGGAGGCCTGCATGCTCCAGCTCACTGTCTGCAGAAGTCACAGACTCAGCCAGCCCCTCTTCTGCATGTCTGCTGCAGTACTCGCCTCACGGCTTGCCCTGTGCCCTCATGCCAACTGCTGAAACACTGTGGATCCTTGGGCAATGGGAATAGCAGGGTTCCAAAGACAGTTTGTTTACTGTCAATTAATACTCAGTGTTATGATTCGGATCTAACACTGTCTCCCATTGTGTGATGCAATGTAGCAATGATCAGTGGTGAAAAGGGCTGTCACCTCATCATGGATATTCATTTGATGGATTAACAATCTGAATGGACTACTGGGTGGTAACTGTAGGTAGGCTGGGTGTGGCTGGAGGAGATAGTCCACTGGGGTGTAGCCTTGGGGACTCTGTCCATGGTCACTTCCTATCTGTTTCTCTGCTTCCAGGCTGCAAGGAACAGAGCAGTGCTCCTCCACCATTGCTCTGGGCTCTGCTTCACTGGGCCCAGAGCAATGGACATGGCCGACCCCGGGCTGAACCTCTGAAACTGAACAAAAACAAACTTCAGGTTCTCTGAGTAGTTGTTCTTGGGTATTCTGGTTACAGCAACAATAAGCCAATGAACACACTCAGGATAACAGACCATCTGGTATAGACAAAAACAAATTTCAAACTAAATTTCGGTTACTATTACCAATTTAAAAATACTTCTCAGGATACACTACCAGCCTGCAATGCATAAGGCATTTCTATCATACTGCTGCATGGTATCATGCAAGTTTTCCAAACATATTCCCTAGGGCTAGGGAAAGGTAATTTTATTGCTGAAGCATTATTTTAAGCAACATATTAGCAGAGTGTACTGAACTATTAGTCACTGAATATTATCTTTAAAACTCATACTTGTTTCTCTGAACACATCTATGAATCCACCAAAGTTGAAGACACACAAACCAGCTTAGGCATCCATGGTGGAAGAGGCTATGAGTAGTAACTCCAGTTCTTCAACTGAGACTGTGTGGCTGTCAATGTCCTGCCAGATTAGTGGGTGCCAGAACTCAGACCCCAAGAGCCTCAGGGGACAGCCCAGCAGGCAATACCAAGAGGAGAGTGATGTGCAGAGGTCTCCTAAACCCCAGTTCACCTCTGCAAGGGAACACCTGGAGGCAGGCCCAACTCTGCAGTGCCAGAGGTCCCCAGTGGCCCTCAGTGCCAATGCCCGCTGCGAGGAGGCGGTGAACCTGTGTGGACTTCTCCTGGGCCCACGCTTCTCACTGCCTTCAAGGGCACCACCCACCCAGCCACATTCTCAGAGCAGGAGTCACCCCACAGTCATCAGCCAGCACAGTGGCTCCACTCAGGCTGCAGCTCTGGCCCCAGTGGGGCGTGGGGCTGTGGGAGGGGAGGGCAGAACACTCCCAGGCTCATCCCTTACCTTTGCTGCCACAATGCTGAGGCCCATTCCATTCTGCTTCTTTAGGGTCACAGTGATTATTTCAGGCTCCTTCCTCAGAGGCTGGGCCTGACAGAGGAAAATAAAGGCTCTCTTTATAAAGGAAGGAAAGGAAGACTCAACCTCAGCCTCATTCGCTGCCCTGGAGAACTGAATACTGGTGCTCTTAAGCATGGAGAGGACTGGCGATAAGTGCCATTTAAAAGTTCTTTTAAGAACTTAATTCATAAACAAAAATGAATCTCCACTGCTCTCATGTTAGAAAACCTGCTTATAAGATAGAAATCTCATCTTTGCCTTGGTCTTCCAAAATAAGCCACCAGGGTCTGGGGGTGGTACGGCTTTTATCCAAAGAAGAAATCTGAACGTATTTCATAGGGCCTGTAGGGAGGACACAAAACCAGCTGTAACACAGATGACCGAACACCTCAGTCTCTTGGGAAAACCAACATCGTTTTATTTTAAATGGGAAAAAAAAGTGGCTACAGGAGCTGCATAGCAGCGTTCAAAGTCCTATGCAGGAAGACGGGCCAGTGGGCAGGATTCATCAGCCAGGAAAAGGAGCCTCCAAAACCACGTGTGACCCACATGACACACCTCATCCCAACATGGGGCAAACCCGAGGCACACCCCCAGCACACAGGCCACACGAGCGCTGCGCAGCAACACCCAGGCCCACCGGCAGCAGGGTGATCGCATGCAGGCTGCTTAGTTGCGAGAAACAGCAAGCCTAAGAGATCTGGAGGGGCGTAAATAAAATAAGGTGACCTCAGAATTAAAAAAAAAAAAAAATCAAGACCTGAAATAGAGGTACTTGTTTTCCTATAAAAATCTGGTAATCAGAAGTTGCTGCTGTAACTTTGAATTTGCCCAACAATGACCAGCGATGGCTGATGGGTAGTAAAATGGGATTACATATTTGGTCTAACAGAGCCACTGTTAATCAACTTTTGGAGATGGCTCTGCTACTCAAATGTAAGATAGTCTAGGGGAGCCAAAATAAATTACTCTGAATTAAATAAACAAATGAGCATCTTTTTGTTTAAAACTCTGTATGAAGCAAAGGAGAAAATTTCCTCAAGAAGTTATAAAGCTATTTACTATTTCAAAAGATGCAAAATATTAGTTAAAAACGTGATATACATTTAAGACAAGGTAGAACAAATGAGAAAATGATATTTTTGCCAAGGAAAAATACTTTTCTAATAAACTCTGTTGAGGACACCATATTAATATGTTTTTAAAAGATGCATTTACATTAATGCTGGCAAAACTGTGAGCTTAAATATTCTTTAAACAGTTCAATTTGCTAACAGGCAAAACTGTAGACTAGACATGGTACAAGGAAATATACCTATATAAATGCATGTCATATGTATAAATCATGGCTTTAAGGTGTCTCAATCAAATCAGTATTTAAGAATGGCCTAAAACGTTCCCCATCACAACAGTGCTCAGTGCAAGCAAGGAACACATCCATATCACATCTTCATGTTGCTGTGGCCCAACCTACTCTCTCAGAGTACTTACCAGTTCTGTGTTCTCACGCAGAAAGTGGCTCTCATAATCCGCACCTTCAAAATGTATTGTCCAAGTGCCTGGTGAGCGCGCGTGAGGAATCAGCCTGCAAAACCCTAGGGGCACATAAGCGTGTTAGGACAGGGAAAAGCCCAGAGCTAAGGACAGCAGCCCTGCCCAGCAAGCCAGACACCACCCAGTCTGGCACCTCACACGGTCAACTCCTCTCTGAGCCTTCATTCTCTAAAAATCCAATGACCAGACACTTAATTATATATTGTTTTTTTTTTTTAAATATTTTTTAGATGTTGACAGACCTTTATTTTATTCATTTATTAATATGTGGTGCTGAGGATCGAACCCAGTGCCTCACACATACCAGGCAAGCGCTCTACCACTGAGCCACAACCCCAGCCCCTATATATTGATTTTGATCCAATAAGATTTCAACACCAAAGTGAAAAGTGAAATTGGGTCTCTCTTTCCTTTGGGTCCCAAATGACTTTTTTCATTACTTCTGAGAGAAATCAGCTTAATTATCCTGTCATAAATTCCTTACAGAACTGTTTACTACAGACTAGGAGACCCTCAGTGGCATTCAGAGTACCTACTCAGCAGAGGAGAGGGAAGAGGGTGGAGCCAGAGAAAGGCACAGACGTGGGCATCTGCTGTGCGGCAGACCTGTCACCTGGTGGACGTGCAGGGTAGATAATTGTGGGGCCAGTGGGTCCCTTCTCGTTACTCCTTGTCCAGACCTTTTACAAGTTCATACTTGAGTAAATTTCTTACAAATAAATTTCAGAACCGTATTATGTTTTAAAGATGGACAAATGGCATCTCTTTATAACCAAACCTTTTAAACACATCACCCTTCACTGAGTGGAATCCAATCTGTGCTCCGGAGTGGTGTCTCAACACAGCCCTGTCACACAGCCTGCGCTGCCTCCTTCCTGCCATCAGCAGCTGACACTGACGGACAGCACCCTGCGTGGATGCTGTGTGACGTCCAGCTGGGCCCATTCACACCTCCCCCCAAGTGTTTCCCCAGTGCTGGTAATTTGGACTGCTATTTTTTGGACACCCATGACAAGGTTATTTGTGAGAAAGAGAAAGGGGGAGGGGGTCTTAAAAAATATTCAGTTAAAATACAGATAAAGTTTTACTGCTTTAAGCCTTTTTTTTTTTTTTTACAAAAAAATCATCATTGCAAATCCAGTTTCAACAAAATAGAAATACAACTTGCTTTTCCTTCCCATGTTTTAGGGAATCACAAATGATCAGATATGAAGTCCCAACAGTCACACATCATGTTCCTGTTCTCTAGAAAGTTAGGCTTCAGACGGCAAGGTGCAGCCCGTGCAAGGAGGCTTCTCTGCATCACAGCTGCAGGAGCAGCTCAGGCCCGCCCCACCAGCCTGGCTGATGCGCTTCCGCCACAGAACTGCACTGTGTGTGAGAGTGGCAACACGTCCTCGGCCGACTGACAGCCCAGAGCCCGAGGACCCAGATGCCATGTCATAAGACAGCACCTGTGCCCTGAGCTCTAAGTGCTGTGAACACCCATGAACTGCAGTGATGACGAGGCTAGGAGGTGGTCTCACACATGTCCCGAGTCAATCAGAGCCTGGAGAGCCACACAGAGAACTCACACGAAGCCCTCGCCACTCCCACACTGGTGAACGCCTGTTCTGTGGTGCACGGCAAAGCTCCAGGCTGCTCACACGCTACACATGCTGTGCGGCGTATACTTAACTCCACTCTTGCTATTACTCTTTCTTTTCCCACATTTTTTTTTTGATACCGGGATTGAACTCAGGGATACTTGAACACTGAGCCATATCCCCAGTCCTATATTGTGTTTTATTTAGAGACAGGGTCTCAGACTTGCTTTTAGCACCTCACTTTTTGCTGAGGCTGGCTTTCAACTTGTGATCGTCCTGCCTCAGCCTCCCAAGCCACTGGGATTACAGGTGTGGGCCACCAGTCCAGCTTGCTATTACTCCTTGTTTAAGTAAATCCCTGTTTTCTTTATTTTATTTTATTTGTTCTAATTAGTTGTACATGATAGTAGAATCCCTATGTTTGACATCTATTTTTCTACTCATCTGAGCTTTACTCTACTTTCCCCAAAAGTAGCAGAATGGAATCAAAATTTGGTCTGATTCAGAAGCTCATTCTTCAGCAATAACAGTGGTATTTTCCATCAATAAACAAAAGCAAGACAATGTAGAGAGGGTCATGTGACAGCCCAGGAAGTGCCTGAGGTAGACTCCTAAGGGCAGTGTCACAAGCCCCTCCATGCCCCAAGAGCAGGGTGTCACGCACAGCAGGCAGCAGGCTGCCCTGGCCCCGCTGGCAACCTGTCCAGTCCTCACAGCAACGTTCTAGACCATTTTACAGGTGAGAACCGAGGCAAGGGGAAAACTGCCCACGAGAGCACAGCTGTCAGGCGGGCTGGACTTGGGTAGTTGGTGCTACTCTCCATGCTCTGCTGGGCTGGCACCAACGTCATTTCACCCAGCGGGCAGGAGAGGTGCTTGCTGCAGGGCCACCACACACCACAGTCCTGTGAACAGACCTGTCTGCCCTCACGTCACCATGAAACACTTCTCAAGTCAAGGCAGACTCCTCAGCAGACCTGGGGCAGCCACTGCCTTTCACACAGATAGTGGGGAGAGGCTTCCTCCTCCCTCCCGGACCGCAACTCAGAATCCACCAGGTAAGCTGCACTTACCTCTCTGGCACAGAGGGTCTAAAAACTCCTGTAAACCGTTTGGAATGTTTCTGACGACATCACAGGAATAGCCATCTTCTGGCAAGAGGAAAGGCAGCTGCAGGTCAGGGTCCTCCTCCAACTGTACGTCCCTCCCGTCGCTGCGGGCTAGCTCATCAGCCGTGTTCTCAGCCACAGCCACCACATTGTCTATGAGATCCTGTCGGAAACAAACACTGAGTCACGGAAAACGCTCAGCTCCTGAAGTGCGGGACCAGCAGCACTCAGAAGCCAGGTGATCACGGTGGCTCACCACCTCCCAAACACACCTACCTGGCGAAGGGCTCTGGAGAGAGAGCAGGCTCATCCATACTCACTAGGCTGGTTTTATGAAACAACAGCTCACAGCCAAGTTGTTCACGTTTTAAATGGAGACCGAGATGCCATTAAATCTCAACTACTTACAGCTTCACATAGAGAGGAGCTGTTTAACACTAGAAAATGCTGTTTTCTTTTCCGAATAGTCATTTCTGTGCACAGTTCTTAAACAGCTTTATTTTTCATTTGTTTATGATCATATTCTTGTTGAATATTTAATAAGAGTGAAAAGGTTGGATGTGGTAGTGCACACCTCTAATCCAGAGACTGGGGAGGCTGAGGTAGGAGGATCACAAGTTCAAGACTAGCCTTAGTAACTTAGCAAGAGCTTCTCCCAAAATAAAAAATAAAAAGGGACTGGGGATATGGCTTGATGGTTAAGTGTCCCCGGATTTAATCCCCAGTACAAAAAAAGGAAACACAGTGCAAAGCTTACATAATGTTAAAAAAAATAAATAAATATATATACATATACATACATACATATATACATATACATACATATATATGTATATGTATATATATATATATAAATGAGTGATTTATGTTTGAAAAACATGTTAACTGCTACATGATACACACAGGGAACTTTGGTCCTAATGGTACAGCTCAACGGATGAAGGACCCAACTCAGCCATCCTTCTACTCCCACTCCAGATACCAACATGGGCCCTGAGAACACCTAGCCCCATCCTTCCTGCCTCCTCAATGGACAGGCCACCTGCACTTGCACACCAGCCTGGTCAGATCTATTCCTGGAACTCATGCAGATGGGAAGCAGCCCGAGTGTCCTGCACACGGCCTCCCCATGCCCCATACACCAGCATGTGCACCAGGCTGCTGTGGGGCCAGAGTCCACTCCTCCTCACTGCAGGTGGCACTCCCTACATAACAACAGCACGCTCTTCTGCCAGGTGGCACTGCTGATGGTGGCTTCAAGTGTTGGCTGTTTCCTGCTTCCGGCTGGCACACAGCAACACTGAAGGGCGGCTCACACAGCCACCACTCAATTCTTGGGGCTCGGACGGTGCCCCAAGGTGCGGTGTCTGCAGCAGCTGCCTCTGTGCAGAGGACCACCAGGGCAGCCTCTGTGGACTGGGTTCTGTGTGCCATTCCTTCCCGCCAGCAGTGTGCCAGCCCAGCTCAGGCTCTTCCAGATTCAGCTCTTTTTCTTTCTGCTAAAAGACCTGTGTAGTTTCTGCTCCTCGCACTGAACTGTCTCAGATAACTGCAAAATGGTCCCATAAGATTTTAAGTAAACTAATGTACAAAGTAATTTGTGAAGCAGGTGTTCCTTTTGTCCTCAAATTTTCCCTGTGCAAACACACTCATACTTGGTTGCAACGTAACACTCACTTACCGTAGGGATAAAAGGCTCATCGGGTGCACAGTGATAATTTTGTAGTAAGGCTTGAAGCTGCAGTGAATTTAACTTAAAGCAGGTGCTGTTTATATTTGGAATGTCATCAGGTGCATATTTATCCATGGTAAGCAAAGTGGTTGCCTATTTAAAAGAATAAATGATATGAAATATCATGACTTAAATGTATTTCAAAAATATCCTCTGTAGCTAAGCTTATGCTCTACTGCTGATCAGGTACAAGGCCCTGTTCAAATCCCCAGCAGCAAAAAAATAAGTGTTTTATGTAATATTTATAAAGCAAAGAACTTGCTTATATAATTTTGAAATTCAGGAAGAAACACACTTTAATATAAACTAATATATAAAACTAAGAGCACCATCTTATACAGGTATTTAGATGCCCTCTGGATTTTACTATTATACATAATCAGATCCAATTATTAATACTCATAATACATTTCAAAAGTCCCTTGGAGCTGGGCACAGTGCTGTACACCTGTAATCCCAGCAACTCAGGAGGATGAGGCAGGAGGACTCCAAGTTCAAACCAGCCTCAGCAACTTATTGGGGCTCCAAGCAACTTAGTGAGAACCTATCTCAAAATAAAAAATAAAAGGGCTGGGAGTTTCCCAGTGGTTAAGTAACCCTGGGTTTAATTCCTGATACAAAAAAAAAAAAAAAAAGAAGTTTTGAGGCTACAGATAACTCATTTCCTTAACTGTAAAACACAGTGCCTAGTCTTTGATATAGAAAATTTTCTCAGAGCTAGTCAGGCATTAGGACATGATCTGGCTTGTACATTTTAAAATTGGAATTTATCTTTCACTATGAAGCCTTCTGAAACACACTTCCCTTGTCTCCATACTCTACCAGTTATTGTTGCGGGTTGCACTTGTTGCGGGTTGCACTATGTCCCTCAAAATTCTGATGTTTGGAGGTCTAACCCCTAGTACCTCAAAAAGGGCCACATTTCGATGTGGCCTTTACAGAGGTAACAAGTCAAAGTGAAGCTGGCAGGCTGTGCGACTGGCATCCTTTCACAATCGCACACGTGGACAGGCATGAACCCAAGGAGAGAGCAGACCTGGGAGGATGTGTCTAAAGGCTAGTCTGCCCGGAACACCTGAGGCTGGGGAAATCTGGAACACATCCCCCCTCACGGGCGCAGGAGGAGGCAGCCCAGCCAACACCCAGATTTCAACTCTGGCCTGCAGAACTGAAAGACAACAAACTTCCATTACACCTTCCAGTTTGTGGTGCTTTTGTAGGGCAGCCCAGGTACTAACGTACCGTTTGACTATTGGTACAGAGGAAAACCCAAAAGAGGTGCTGAGTTTCATCACATCTAAACTCTTGTCCATCACACACCTGACACATCCGCCATAAAATATATCACCCTGGGATGGGAACCACACTCACCTGCACGATCCTGCTCAAGTGACAGTCCGCAGCCAGTTCCAGACCCTGTTTCTCTGCCCAGGCTTCGATATGTCCCAACTGTTGGCGGATGATTGCTCCCCAATAGTGGGAGCACAGTCCTGAGTCTGGGTCTGTCACCAATCTGTTGAACAGCCACATATTGATGAAGTGGAACAGCTGAGAGAAAAGCTGGATGGTCAGAGCAGCATTGACTCTGCAGCGCCGCAGCAAGGACATGGCTCCCGTGAGCGTGTGCAGCACGTCATCTGTCCAAGACACAGAATGAAGACAGGCCAAATGTCACCCGAGAACTTCTGGACCACACCAAACTCAGACATGGCAGCTATGGTGGTCACTGTGTTGACTTCCTTTTTACAAGTACCAATCTCTCTCCAGTAGGAAACAGTGCATGGTCTTAAAGTATTCATTGTTATTAACTGACCACTCTCCACATGCACATTCACTCAAAAGACTCAAAGTAGGACTAGCATGACATGCCCAGAAGAAAACTGTTCATAAACAAAACAGACAGTGGTTACGAGTTATTATTTTCAAGACTGCCAAATTCAATGAGACATCTCATTTACTTAAAAACACAACCTTACATATTCTAAACATTAAGATGGAGCTAAATATGAAGGGAGAGGAGGGAGAGAGCACAGGACAGCCGAACCTATTTTTGGTCTTTGCAGACTGTTCTCTTCAGGATCATCCAGAAAGGCGGGCATGTAGTTATTCAGTTCTGACTGAAGACAGTGGACCAGGTATCTGAAAGCATCAGACAAGCTCGATCATCTCAGCACCACGCTCCAGCACTGCCAGACATGCTACCACAGGGGAAATAACCTGCACTCTTTAGAAATATTTTCCATTCGGAAAAATAACAGTCTCACTATTTTCAGGATTCCTGAAACAGAGCTCAGTGAATCCAAGACTCTCAACCAACACCTCTGGTTTATGCTCCTTAGCACTTATCTTCAATTAAGGTAAATAAAACACCGACACTCGCTTTGGAAACTGAACAAGAAAGGATAGAATTCGATTCTACAAAACTGTGCTCCTCACTTAAATGCCATCTGAACCAGATGCGCGAGAACGTCCTGGGCATCGAGCGTGATCCGACTGAGGTCTCGGTCCTGCTTGATGAAGTTGAGCAGCTCGGAGGCGTTGGCCATCCAGAAGGCAAGTGCCCCTGCGATGTTCTTCTGCTTCTGTGGGCAGAGCACAGCTCCATCACAAACATGGCACAAGTACAGGGACAGCCACAGACAGGATGCTCCTGAAGCTGCAAGGACAGACCAGTACCTTCCACTTCCACCCAGCAATTGACCACAGATACCAGATACTTGCAGAGGGAATTTGGATGCATACAGAGAATGGGAAGCAACAGCCACTGCAATTGCTTCTTAGGACCCATGTTCACAGGCATGGGTCAATCAGCTCTGGTTCATGCAATCGGTGGAGAAATGGAGATATCAAGTAATACAACACCAAATTGTAGGTTGTGCGTTATCTGGTAATCTGTGCAGTATACACAAATGTATCCGTGGTTACCCACAGCCACCCTGATACTCGCAGTCACTGGCATGGACACCATGCGACTCAGTATCCAGTACTGATCTATCGCGTCCTCTCCCGACCACATGTGCAGGCCAGGCAACCTCAGATGAGAGAAAGAGTAGGAACCAAAGACAAATAATAAGGAGAAGAAACAGAACTCTGGTCATCTCATATCCACACTGAAGTGCATTAAGCAGAAATTATGAAATGCTGATAAAAGTTGCACAGTATAAGGGGTTTTAGTACTGCGTGTTCAGTTGCTGGATGAGGGTTATGAACTTTCAGTCCAGGTGCTATAGTGTCGTACTGGACATGGAAGCAGCATGAGAAACTCAGCTAAGCCAACGCAGCTAGGAGCAGCTCCCAGCAGTATGTCCTACCTGATCAACCTGGTCTACCTCCTGGAGAAAAACAGACGGGGAAATCAGCAGAACAAGAGAAAGAAACGTGTAAACAATCATGACAGTTTAAAAAAATCAAAACACTAACATGAAGGTACGACATGAAGGTACAACATTCAGTTATGTTATTTCCAATTACATTTCATCTATGATTCTGAAGCAGCTTTGGAAGTACATGACATAAAGGATTAGTTTCATGTTCTTAAAATTGGCACAGTAATTAAATGAATTTTAGTTTATCTATAAAGATGATGTCATAATAAAACACACATGAACATACTGATCTCTTTAAAAGATAGGCAAAGGAAGGACTTCTAGACATCCTTCAATGACACCGTATGCTTAAGGCCCATGAGCTAAGTGTCCATTCCAGAGTTAACTAGTGGAAATGAAAGAGACAGGAAAGACCAGTACAAACATCAAAGCAAAAGCTGAGAATTTAAAAATGCATGAAGAACTTACATTGCACCTACACAAAAGGGAACAAATGGGACTTTGGAAGCAGAATTTAAGTTATTTGTTGTCACAGTTCTTGTCTACTAATCTGAAGCTTCGAAGCCCTGTCCTAATAGCGGTGGCTGCCCTGACTAGTGGACACTGGCAAGGACATATCTACCAAGGGCAGTCTGTGGCTGGCTTCAGTCTGAGATGTGCTTTTCAATTTCAAAAACAAAGGGAGACACAAGCAGCGGCTCTGAATGACAACTGAAAAGGAAACTCATGCTTGCCAATAAAATGATGATATCAAAGTCACAAAAAGGTGAAAAGGTGATCCAAATAAAATGGTTTTTCTTTTTATCTATTTCTTAGCTTAAGTAAGAGAATCATAACCCCACCGTAATCACATCATGCTAATTAATCGAATGTGAAGAAAACATTTTGGTTTTTAAAAACAATTCTGAGGGAATTAAAAGATCACCTTAGTTTCCCCCAAATGGTCTTGCAGGAGGAAAACAATCAAACCATCTACCCGATCATTTAACATCATATTACTAGAGTGTTATATCTGAGTAAAACACTCTTAAAATCTGTAAATCTACCACTAAGGACTTAAAAGATTGAACCCTCAAATGAAGCTCTGCTATCCCAATTTTGTCAACTGTAGATCGAGAGAGTACTTAGAGGAAACAAACCATTCTACCAACAGAATGCACCCTCCTGTCCTGAGAGGTTCAAGACAGGTTCATGAGAGGATTTCATCCTAAGTGAGAAATCTGTCCTGATGCCCACCACTCCTCTATGTATGTGATCAGAAACAGACCACTCCCACAAGAGCACAGTGGACACACCCAGGGAATAGCACAGGCCAGGCCCACGACATACTGAAGGTGGCAGCTGCCAGGAGTGGCAGGCCTGAGTCAGTGATGGAGCCTTTTGGACAGGGTAGTCACACAGCACTGTGCATGCACTAACTGCTACTGACCTGTTCAGATCAAAAAAGACAACTGTTTCACATTATGTAAATTACACTTCGATAGTCATTTTAAGGAAAATGCTATACAAATGCACAAAAGTCTCAACACTTGCTCACAACCACTGAGGCAATTGTAAAGTCTATATTTCCTCTGAACATCTTAAGGCACACACTTTCTATACTCTAGCTATAACTCATCTAGAAAGAAGAGCCTCAGGACAGTCATATGTGCAGCAGGCCAGAAGTGTGAAGAACTGGCCTTTCCTGTCCCAGTGCTAACCCCTTTGTACTATAACCCCAAGTCTCCTGCCACACTCACCTGGATCACCCCCTCCATCATGCTCACCATCTTGTTGACCACGGCAATGACCTTGTGCGTGCGCTCTGTAGGACTGACATCTGGCCTGTGCTGGCTGGACAGCACATGCCGACAGGCCATGTACAGCACATATGTAGGGGACAACTTAAAATGCACTGTAGAGCTATTAGTGTAATTGATGATGGCAGATAGAAAGGAATCTTCCGCTGTAAAAAGATTGTAAGACAGAAAAGAGAATGTAAGAATCATATGGAGAAAAAATGAACAAGAAATAAAGCACCAATAGCAGAATCTGAAATTACTCACAACTTTCCCTGAATTCAATGCTTGCAGGCAGTATCAGTTCCGGCCCAGAAGCATCCTGAGTTCTAAAGAAGGAAAGTTCAAACATGGTCACACATTTAGCAACATCACTAGCAGCCTAGGAGATTTCTATAACTACTTTTTAAGTCTCCTACAGAGTTTGCAAATGGGAAATAAAAACCAGCGCAGCCTGGCCTCACAGGTGATCTCCTCAGACACTGAGGGGTGTGGACAGGAGCAACCTTACCGGCACACCCACTGGATGCCAGCTCCTTTGGGCACAGACTTCCATGCCACAGCAGCTCTGACACATGATCCCGGTTGTCAGCAAGCACTCCTGCTGGCACAAGGCTCAGATGTCCTGCACCCACTACAGCATGGCTCAGGTGGCAGTGTGGAGACACTTAGAGAAGCTGAGCCATGGCAAGCTGGACCCCAAGTCCAGCGTGTCCTAGAAGCGGGACACCATTTGTCCTTCTCTACTGATGGCTACCAGACAAGAAGACTCCTAGGGTTCTGCTTGCCACTCAGTATTACAGCATTGAAGACATCTACCCTCCCGTCTTCTTAAGGTACTTTTGAATCAGTTGGCCTGACATTACATAAATATGGAACTATCAAAAAATAAAAATAAAGAAAAAACTAGAATTTGGAGCATTTCTAAGAATCAGCATTGTGTATGTTTACATATTTCCAGGTTTTCAGGATCAAATTAATTCAAAAGGTAAGGATGTTTCTATTGCTGTTAAGAGTTCTTTGCTGTAAGAGAGGTTCTTTGAATAGAGGGTCACCACCTAACAGTGAGGCATAGGGTGACCTTTTGTTGTGACAATGGTCAAAACACATTTTAAAGCCACTGCTAAGCATAGACTTTCATTCAAGAGAAACAGTCACAATTCTAATTTAAACCTCCTGCTTTCCCCAGTGGATAGTGCTTAGCTTAAATACCCTTTCTCTTATATATATAATTAGGACCGTGAAGTTTTATTACTCTTTAGTTTGCTATTAGCTACACTTTATATGTAATATTTACCAAAAGCTAGATACACACACAAATGAGTGATTAGCTTCCCTAACATTTCAAAATCTTTATCATTTAGTCAATTTTAACAAACAGTAAGAATTTTCAAATACTCTATCTTTGAAAAATCAAGGAAACTGACAGCAGAAGCCAAGGAACACATGTCCTACCTTTCTGTAAACAAGAGAAAACTGAGTTGTTTGGATTAGAGACTTACACTGCAAGGAAAATATCCATTCCATTAAATACTGACTTGGATCAACCTGAGATTAGCACGAATTCAAACAGATCATGTATCTGCGAGATGGAAAGCCAGCACAGCTGCTGGACATCTGAAGCTGAGTTAGGAGGCAGACCCTGGGCGACCACCTGCCAGCAGCAACACTTCATTCCAGAGACTGACAGCTGGTGGTTAGCTGCCGAAGCAAGCATTTGGAATCACTGGTACACTCGCTGAATGAATAAACCAGATAGCCAGAAAAGAGAAACCGGGGCTGGGTTATCAATCTCCCTTCACCTCACCCTCCCCGAGCACCAGGTGAACAAAGAGAACAAGAACACGGTGTGCATTAGCACAAGCTTTGCACTCCTAAGAGCAAAGCCCCTTCTTATCAAATTGGGTTCTTCAAAGTTTATTTTCCAGCCTACGATTTGACCATTTGGATTTAACTCAATAATTTAGAAAAACAAAGACACACTTTTTTTTTCTTTTTTGGTACTGGCGATTGAACCCAGGGACACTTAACCACTGAGTCACATTCCCAGCCCTTTTTTTGTATTTTATTAGAGACAGAGTCTCACTGAGATGCTTAGGGCTTCAATAAGTTGCTGAGGCTGACTACAAACTCATGATCCTCTTGCCTCAGCCTCCAGAGCCACTGGGATCACAGGCGTGTGCCACCGTGCCTGGCCCAAAGACTCTCTTATAAACAGAATACACTTAAAATTCTCAATGACTATCTCTCTCTTATACTGCTATATTTACAGACACCTAAACTGCAGATAGACAATTACTTTAAATTTCTTAATGTCCCACAAAATGAACCTGGATAAACTATTTGTTTCATAATTTTAACAAATCTGGTAAAAATAAGGTTAAACTGTGATTAGAAAAACAAATTGTGACAATACAAGGATTTTTTAAACTAAAATTAGTATTTAAGGAGCACCCTTGTATATTGGTAAAGGAATAAGAAGTATGTGTCACAGTTTCCAGTTTATAGAAGTTTGAGTGAGGATGTGAATCCAGATGGAGAGGGAAAGTCTGCGTAGGATGTGTAACATTAATAAATAGGGGTGGTGTGTTAACGTGGTGTCAGAATACCCATATGATGGTTAATCATATGTCAGAAATTCACTTTTTATAAGAACACATTTTAATTAAATATTTTAAGGTAAGATGAGTTTGTAAAGACTTAGGGTCTTGTCTGAACTGTTATCAGGCTGCTTTGTGGATACTGAGACAAGAAGAAAGCAGAAGAGCCTTTCCTCGCATTCCTGCCTCATTCTCACTGTCTTTACATATACAGCTTTGGAACAAGTGATACTTATTAAATTGGTGTAGTCATAAAATCCGAGTCACTTTAATAAGTACCTTTAAAATACTATTTGATCACTGGGACGGAGGACACTGAAGTTCTGCAATGCACAGTGACCTCTGCTGGAAGATGGGAAAACGAATAGCTGCCTCCCCACCTCCTGCCTCAGCTACTGCATGGCTGACAGGGAAAAGCCAGATGGCTTCCTCCACCATGTACTGAACAACACAAGGTTCTGCTATTACTTTTTAACACACACACTGTCCGGGAACTCATGAGGACACAGAATTTCAACTTATTAAGGTGAGACATTAAAAATCTTAAGAAAAAGAAACAGAAAGCAGTAGTACTCTATCCTAAAGATCAGGTAAGAATAAAGCCAGGGGGGAAACCATCTATTCTCCACCTGTCTGCACAGAGAGCCCACCACATCAGGCATAGGGGCCACACAGGGAACTCTGACACACTTCGAAATTCTCTTCAAAGTCAGTTTGGCTTTATATCTTTCTAAACATTAAGATTTCTTCTAGAAATGGGTGAAGTGACTAGTTTCCTCTGAATAGAAGAGGTATCAGGATTAAGATCCTGTAAAAACCTCTTTCTCCACATGTTGTTACAGAGCAGGCCATCTGGAAAAGCTACCTTGTAACTCAAGGTACAGCTTGCATCAACCCAGTAACACTACAGCATGAGTGAGGGACACACTTACTGAGCAGGCATTTTTTTTTTTTTTTAATTCAGAAACACATAAAGAAAATACCTTAAAGATATGATTGAAAGCATTCTTAAAATGTCATTCTAAAAACGTCAGTTCTGTAGTTCGCTATCTCTTGCCTCAAAGGGCTCCAGGAATGCTTTCCCTTCTCACAGTTACACACAACACTCCCTACCTGCTCTCCTGCCTGCGGTAATCCTGCTGCTGATCCACTCGGATCATGGGCTTCACCATCCCTCGTTCAGCGGTGCTGGAGGTCGAGGATACCCTGTCGCTGTCCAGTCTGGTGGTGCTCTGTGCCAGGGAAGCAAAGTGTGTCAGTGTGCACGCAAACAAGGCTCTGCACGGTGCACTCAGCACTGTGGGCAGATGCTGGATGCAGGCCTGCTCGTGGGGCAGGCACAGCCCAGCCAGGTCAACGCCCAGCAGCCAGTCAGCAGCATGCCCGAAGCGTATGGCACTGCGAGCAACATGAAATACTGGCCATTTCTGTTTTCAAGAACTGGGAGTGAGCTAGAAAAGGAAAGTGCCCATGCACAAGGATTCTCATACAGCAGAATGACAACATGACTCCACTCCCAAGAATTCTTCTGAAGTCCGGCCAAGAGCTGAAAACTGTGTACAGCATAAGCAGTTGGGGTCTTTTGTTTATTTTTCAGTCTTACGAACAGATTTAGAAAGCCTACTTATTTTACAGCTCAAAACCTAGCGAATTCAGCACAGAAGCTAGTTTATTTCTAATCATTACAAAGCAAAATCATGTGGAGACCTGATATGATAGTTAAGTACTTATAAACAGTAGACATTCCTAACCATTTGCAAGGCACACAAGAAAGAGGACAAAACCATCAAAACATTCAAAGTTACAGATGATAAATTATCTGCAGCAAAAAACCATGCAAGAAATCATCTACTATAGAAATTGAACATAGGTAAGGGGTAAATGAGGATTGTCCTTCTCTCACTACTCAAAGATTAAAATTGAGTATGTATTTTTTCAGTTTTTAATGTTTTCCATAAATGGGATTATATAACCCATTTTGTAAAATACTCTTCATATACTGTAAACAACTTACATCACTAATTTTTATATTATGGAGTCATAAATGGCTATACACTATTTTATTATCTATTCCTCATAGTTCATTAAGTCATTAATACTTTATGACACTGTTGGGCTAATCAGCATAGAGTGCTATGACGACTGTGATGTGGATATACGTATCTGTGCACCACAATCACTCCAGGAGACACACTCACGGAAATCGAATGGATATACGTATCTGTGCACCACAATCACTCCAGGAGACACACTCACGGAAATCGAATGGATATACGTATCTGTGCACCACAATTACTCCAGGAGACACACTCAAGGAAATCGAATGGATATACGTATCTGTGCACCACAATCACTCCAGGAGACACACTCATGGAAATCAAATGGATATACGTATCTGTGCACCACAATCACTCCAGGAGACACACTCACGGAAATCGAATTCCCTGGTCAATCACTGGAATACAATTTGCAACAAAAATCTGTTACAAATGCTAGTAAATAAATCATGGCAGATTTACATTCACGTAAGTTTGCTTTACTTAACTTTTAAAAACGTAGAACGTGTTCACAAAGTGACAATTGAAGGAAGTAAGACAGAAAGGTGTGGAGAGAGCGATCTGCCCATCCGTGCTGAACCGTGTCGAGGAACACTTGTGTGCACAGTTCAGGAAGGGCCAGGGACACGTTCTTCACTCCCTTCTCTCTACCTGCCAGGGCTGCCTTGTCAACGACAGCTGCTTCTGAGAGATGGCCCTGCCTGGCTCTAGCGCTCTTGCTCGACTCTGCAGGAGGTGAGTGCTGAGACTATGAAGTGCCAGCACCTGTCTAGGCAGGAGGTGAGTGCTGAGACTACGAAGTGCCAGCACCCGTCCAGGCAGGAGGTGAGTGCCGAGAACATGAAGTGCCAGCACCCGTCCAGGCAGGAGGTGAGTGCCGAGAACATGAAGTGCCAGCACCCGTCCAGGCAGGAGGTGAGTGCTGAGAACATGAAGTGCCAGCACCCGTCCAGGCAGGAGGTGAGTGCTGAGACTACGAAGTGCCAGCACCTGTCCAGGCAGGAGGTGAGTGCTGAGAACATGAAGTGCCAGCACCCGTCCAGGCAGGAGGTGAGTGCTGAGAACATGAAGTGCCAGCACCCGTCCAGGCAGGAGGTGAGTGCTGAGAACATGAAGTGCCAGCACCTGTCCAGGCAGGAGGTGAGTGCTGAGAACATGAAGTGCCAGCACCTGTCCAGGCAGGAGGTGAGTGCTGAGAACATGAAGTGCCAGCACCTGTCTAGGCAGGAGGTGAGTGCTGAGAACATGAAGTGCCAGCACCTGTCTAGGCAAGGGAGGCACGGCAGTGGCTGTGGAGCAAGAACCTGGTACCCAAAGCTCACAATCCCTTCCAATGGGAGAGGCCGGCTCACGCAGGAGCAGGCTGGTGGGCCAAGCAGCAGCAGAGCTGGCAGATCAGGAGGGAAGGGGAAGCCAGACAGGGCACCAGCAGCACTGCACGCACACTTCTGAAGTGGGAGGATGGCAGAGAGGGAGACCCAGCAGCCATCATGCCAGGCTGAACCAGAGCCCTCTGAGGCAGACACGCAGTGTGCCTGCTCCCGTCAGAGGATGAGCCAAGGAAAGGAATACGGGAAGCCTCCGCCAGGCTCGTGTTGGGCAATGTCCTACGGACGGTGATATCATTTACAAAGATGGAGAAGAACCAGGGGAAGAAGTAAGTCTGAAAAAGAGAATCCAGTCTTGTACTAGCTATGTTAACTGTGAAGTACACTCACACACCACATGGAGATGTCAAGCAACCCTCTAGAGACTGAAGTTTGGAAAGGTCAGATGACAGGCATACACAATGAATGTCAGATGGTGAAGCTTAGGCAACAGGGCAAGATTACCAAAAGCACATGCATAAATAGGAGAGGAGGGGCCTTGGCTGAGAGCTTGGCCCTCCCAACTGCAGAAGACAAGCCTTCAAGGAAAAAGGACCAACCAGCAGTCAGACTGAGCAGGGACCACCAGGCAGTTGGGAAGGGTCAGGAGAGGACAGCCTGGAAATCAAAAGAAAGCACATCCAGGAGTGGTACACAGCTGAGAACTGCCACAAAGGACAGCGCAGAAAGCCAGGCTTTCTCTGGCAGCTGGAGGAGCCAGCAGGAGCAGACTGGAGTATGGGGTCAGGAGTGGAGACAGCCATGACTCAGGACTGTTCCCAAGAAACTGCAATATGAACTGAACAGGAAAATGGACTCGACAGCTGGAGGCAGGGGGGGCGCACAGCAAGGGTCCCTAAAACCAGGAGGTCCCTTGATGTGCTCTGATGTGGGAGAGTACGCCCAGGCCTTGCTACATCATGGCCACCCTGAGCAACACCCTAAGTGCTGCTCCTCCCCTAGAACCAAGGTGAGCGGGGCGAGCCTGTGGTTTGCTTCAACCAGTACAAGGCAGAGGTACAATGCCGTGCCCACCCTGGGCCTACCCCTTAGAAAGGTCTAGAAGTGCCAGGTTCTGTGAGTTGCCACGCAACTAGAAGGCCAGCAAACCAAATGGCCCATAGTTCCAACTAGACCATACAACTGCAAACAAAGACAATGCCTGTTGTGGCAGCCACAGAGCTCCAGCATGGCTTGTGATCTAGCACTGATGACCACATGAGGAGGGGACAAATCGCATGAGCACTACGGGACAGGTGAGAAGGCCGTGGCTAAGAGGCCAAGCGCAGGTCAGCTCGCACACCAAGGGTGACGAGAGCAGTGCAGGCCCCCCCGACAGGGTGGGCACACACAGGAGAAGCCCCGGGACAGGTGTGCTCCTCGTGGAAGAGAAAGCATGACAGCTCTGCACGGGAGAAAGGAGCAGTCCTCTAACTGCCTCCGTGTATCACTATGGAGCAATGGCAGAGCAGGGACCCGCAGGAAGGGCCGCTGTGAAGCCTGTCTCGACGGAGTGCTGTGGGCACGTGACCAGCGCGTGGTCAGTGCGTCTGCCTACGGCGTCCTCTCAGGTCACAGACGTGCCACCACCTACCCTGCTCGTCGGCAGTGCTGTCCCACTGTGGACATCTCCTCCCAGATCGAAGGTTGTTTCCTGAACAGTCCTGGCCGAATAAAAAGAAACATGGAATTAATTTTCAACTGACAGGGCAAAGTTTCTCGATAATTCAGCAAGAACAGTTAGTTAAATATCCCACAGTTCAAACATTGTCAAGAAAATTCTTTATTTTCAGCACATGGATTTACAGAATTTAAAAAAAAAAAAAAAACTATGGTAAACTTATGAACTCTTCTTACTGGTACGAACTGAACACTCTGAAGATTGTATTTTCCTAAAAACGAATAACAAGGAACTAAATGGACATAAACAAAGAGGATATTTCATCATATTTGGTCTGCAAATGACATAAATGGAGTGCACAGAGTTTATTTATATGTATATGAAGTGCGCAGAGGTGCTCAGGACCCTCTCTGTGGACACAGCCACAGCAAAAGTGAGCACACAGAGGCTGAGGAGACGCCTGCTCAAGAGACAGCTGACGGAGTTATGAATCACATGGACATCACTACTTAAGCTACAATAAAGACCTGGGAAACTTTCAATAATTCTAGTCATCTAATCAAGAAAAATCCTAGTTTGAACACTTTTAAAAATATCTCAAAATACCAAAACTTCTAAATGCATGATTATTAAAAAGTAACACAGAATAAAACAAAATACCATTTTTCAGAGTAAAAAGGGTGAAGTAAGCTATATTCTTTGGCACAAAGAAAGGGTGAATCAATCCACTGGTCCCAACCTAAGGAAAAAAAGATCCCTAAAATCACCTGGAATCAAAGGTGATTAACAGCTAATGTTCTGGACTGCTACATAGAAAATTAAAAAGAAAATCTCTTTTGTTCTAATATTTGAAAAATATATGGTCTATAATTTCAAACCATCATGCTACTTAGAATTTTTACTGAAGTTCAATCTATAGAATTAAGTAAGGAAGTGTTATAGTAGCATAAACGATTTTCCAAATTAGAAAAGCAGGTATAAATTCCTCTACCTCTTAAGAAAATAAACTATCTTGTAATGCAAAATAATACAATGCTTTAAGTAGTAACTTTTGAAAAAAGTTCAAGATTTTACTGCAGGCTAAAATACTCATCAACATTCTGTAAACATCCCCAAGTTTTTCTTAATCATCATCTGTCACCAACATATTCACAAAAACGTGGACGTGCTCTGCTGGCCCAATGCTACTGGCTCTCTGACGGGGACAGAGATACACAGCTGGCCCTCCATGCTGCTGCCTGTCAGAGCTGCACGCACACATCTCCTTCCTGTGCTCCTCTTAAGGACAGCACACCAGTATGCTGCCTTCTTGCTCTTCATGATTAATACCCAGTGACCAATTCACAGCGCCATGCAGAGCTCTTTGACCCTCCCTCCAAAGCTAGCTCCTTCAAGCCGAGCGTGGGCCGTCTGTGCTGTTTGGCACCTGAGCAAGGCCAGAGTGACTTAGTACATACATGGCTGTGATGGGTGCCACCTTCCTGTCCTCAGTACTGAAACCGTGGGAGCACAGCCCCTGGCACCCGACAGACACACACTAGATGCACACATGATGCATCAGTGCGTCATCCCAGACTGACCCTCGGTACCAAGTCTGCCACCTGCTGGTAGATGCCTGCAAGGATCTGGAGGTGGGCTCTGACATCTGTGTCCAAGAGCTTGGCAATTACCTCAGAAAAGCTTGTGGCAACTGGACAGTAGAACAAAATGACTATTTACAAAAAGAGAGCTCTTTCTAATTTATGAATGGTATAGTCAACCACAAGCAGTTTTCATCGCATTGCCAGAAAAATATATAATAATAACAAATTTCACAGCACATTCTCCTTATTGAAACCTAAGCCATGCTCTTATATTTTGGCCAGAGACCAGTGAGAAGAAACAGGATCAGGAAGTGGGAGAGGGCTGGAAAGGACTTCTGGACACTAGTGGTCCTGGACACGGCTGAAGGATGAATGCACACATAATCTGTCTTAAAGATGGAAGAAGGTGTTGGAAATAAACGGGTTTTCCTAGGAAGGAGAGAGTAAAGGCACTGGCTGGTTTTCTTTAGAAACTGAGGGGTTTGGCCATTTGCTAAAACCTCACCTCAAGTGGAGCCGGGAACAGATCTAACAGCCATCGACTTCAACCAATGCCCTCTGCCTGCATGTGTGATTGCCATTCAGTGTTCATTTTGGAGAAAGACCAACATCTAAATAAAACACCTGGCCCAAAGTGTAAGCTCTGGTGGGTAACCAGAGGATGTCATGGAAAAACTAACAGGAGCAACAGAGAGAAGCCTGCTGGCAGGCTGGTTTACTCTGTTCTCTGGACTGAAAGCTCACAGAATGCTCAACTAGCACAGGGGAAGAGCTACTGCAGCTGTCTTTAAGATCAATGCCTATCAACCTGCAAAACAGATGACAAAGAGGCTCCACAGTGGTCCTTCAAGACTGCCGCACCAATATGCAGGCGGGCCTGGGGTTCAGCAGCGGCCACAGCAGGACCTCAGAGAAGCTCCACGTGGAGCCCTCGGGCTCCGTGACCGTGGGAGAAAGAGACACGTCACTAGAATTTAAAAATCCCAACACACAAGACGATCACATGAAATATTATGATTTTCTACAAAGGAACAGGTATCATTTTGGTGTATTGGCTAAAAAAAGGACCAACCATAAACAATTCCAAGGCCATCAGAAATTCCAGCATCAAGATAAAGTCATGCCCTTTTTTTCCCTCTGAAACCAACCCAAATCAAGTAAGAATAGAGACAAAAATTACAAACCCCACTTTGACTTTTTTCAAAACTAAAACAAAATAAAAAATAAAAAGTCAAGTCATTTACACCTCAGTCAAGTGACTCCCAGTCAGGACACACTGTCCCTCTGGCTCACCCAGGCTTATGTCTTGGGCCCTTCACCATCAGGCCTCCATCCACAGATCTCTTGGCAAGAGCGTGGTCCTGGCTGGGGTCCACAAACTTGAACACATGCGACACCCCAAACTGCACTTTCATGCCACTCTGCAGCATGGTGGTCTCCGAGATGCGCTGGCCATCCACATAGGTCTCTGCATCCATACTTCTGGGTGTCACGGTAACCACTCCGTCCATGTTGGTGAGGTCACAGTGATGGGGCTGGATTCCTGGGCCAAAGAGCTGAAAGCACAAGGGGGCCAGAGTCTTGTTCAAGCATGCACAGATTTAAAGGCAAACTGAAAACTGTGAGTTCCCCTTTTATGATCAATGTCATCTAATGAGCCCTGGATTCTTGGAGCTTTATTAAGTACATTTCCCCCAACACCAACAGTATAAAATCATGCAATGCTGTCAAAATACCACAGTATTTTTAGCATCTAGTCACGTGATTTAAGGCATATTGCAATTCTGCATTAAGAAGCAACTGGCCTGGGGATGTAGCTCAGTGGCAGCACCTGCCTAACACACACAAAGACTGGTTTCCCTTGCGACCCTGGGAGAAGAAGAAAGCAGCAGCAGCAGCAGCAGCATTCAGTTATCATAAACACTGACTAGGGAATTCACAGCCGAAGCTACACAGACGGTTTTGACTGAAACTCCCCTCTTACCCGTCTCACTGCTATGCTAAGAATGAAGGAATGTAGACCTGGAAACCCCACCGTTTCACAACTGAGAATCAAGACAACTGAGGGTGATTTGCAGGAGTTCAAACGAGGCAACAAATCCTGTGCTAAGTTCTGTTTTAAGCTCCCAAGAATTACACCCAGTTCCTGCTCACAGAAGGCCTGCTACTGAGCATGGGACCCACTGTGGAGCTTCCACAGTTCTCTCTTTCACCATCTTCTGGAGAAAGTCCACAGCCCTCGAGGAAGGCAGCAGGCCCACTCTCGCTCACTGAAACAGTGAATGCAAGGTCTGCAGTCCTTCACCCATGAGTGAGCCCCATGGCAGGCTCTCCCCTGTGCGCTCGCTGCTAATGACGTGTGGGTGCCACAGTGGAGGGCAAGGCCAGAGCCTCCGCACTGCCACTTCATACCTGGATGGAGCTGTCGTCCAACCTTTCTGTCCCAACTTCAGTCACACTCAGCTGAAGGCGGTAAAGCTTTGGCTTGTCTCTGGAGTCAGAGCCATCTGTGAAGAGAGAGGGAGAGAGCTCTGCGTGCCAAGTCTGATGTTCTTGCTATTTGAAACAAAGGGGGGTCCTTAGGAAAGACACTACAGCTCTCTTCTCAAAACTTCTAAGACCTCTCCAACTTGCATCAGAGAGCTCAACAACTGGTGCGGAAACTTCAAAGAACCCACACCAGCTTCTGTTTAACATGAAGTGCTACGACTGCTGCTCGTCCCCATCTTCTCGTCACATATAAGGAAATGCTCCCACCACACTGCCCAGAAATTTGGCCACTAATGCTGAGATAATTGAATCCATAACAGGAAGATCATTAAAGGCACATGGGCCTTTACTTCAGCCGCCTTCACAGCACACCCCGACCTCCTGGAGCACTGTCCCGGGATGCGGTGTAGGTGAGACTCCTGACAAGTGACTCTGACGTCCATCACTAAGGAGAAGAGCTGGACACGTGCTCAGTTCCTTAAGCAGAGCTGGAGTGAAGGGCAGGAAGGAAGACTGGGTCTGTCCGGGTTCTGTCACTATACCATCTCTGAACTGTGAGCACTCATGACTCATGACCTCTCACCACGGGAGGGGAGGTGGCAGTGCCAGGCCTCTGTCCTGCTTACACAGGGCACGCCTACTCACTCATCCGCCACAGCATCCCTGCTGGTGCAAGAGGTATCCCCTGAAGACTTCTCTGATTTTATAAGTCACATGTGAAAATGCACACCTCAGAATCCAAGAATTAGACGTGATCTCAGACCCCAGCAAACATACCACAACTGTACTCAGTCCCTTGGCAAAGACAAGAAGCGGTGTCCTCAAAAGGAGCTTGTGAGTCTGCCTGACCTGTTTTGTGAGGCTCAGGAGAACTCTGGGAGTCACTCCTACCATCTCAGTCCCTGCAATCACGAATGTGAGCTGCCAGGCTTCCGGAGCTGGAGGTCCTGGCAGCATGGGCATTCGGAGCTCTGGCCAGCTGAACTCGCAGCTGAGGTGAGCCTGAGCCCTCAGAGACAAAGCACCTTGAACACACTAGTCTACAAAACAGCATTCTAATGATAACAGCTTTGTATTTCTGAAACATTCAGAAACCTCTGACGTGGGTGAACCCAGAAGAAATCTGGCTTCACAACACTGACTCATCTGGACATTGCACCTGTCCTGATTCAGGCAAGGCATAAAGTCCCCTGGGGCTTTTCCTGGACCTGGGCACTTTCCTCTCCTCTTGAAGTTCTGCTCATTTTAAATGGCCTGGGCAGTTCTAAGCACGTGCCTCTTCTGTGTCCAGAGCACCTCAACCACTTCCTCTCAACCTCACGGTGTTTTACGAAGATTCCTACCAACTCGTCTCCCTGCTCCTCGGGCCCCTCGGTGGCCAGGCTGTCCCCAGCCCTCAGCACCCAGTGTCCACACAGGCAGTCGTCCAGCGGCAGCGCACAAACAGCAACTAATACTCGGTCGTGCAATCAATACAGGTGCACAAAACTACGCAAATGGAGCGAAAAGGAAGCACGAGGAACAAACACGCAATCATGTGAAACAAGAACAATTACTTCAACGTAAAGCTAAAATGCGGAACCTAGGGATACGTCTGTTCAGGGCAGGGGAGAAACGCACACCACGATTCCTCTGAAATGTCAACCTCCAAAAGCTTCCAGAAGTTGGCCCAGAGCCGCTGTGTGCCTTTCCTCATCACAAACTAGAAACAGAAGGAGGGGGAGCACAAGCTGCGCTCCAGGCTCTGCTTTCTCACCACACTGCAACAGGAGAAACCAGAGAGGACATCTGTGCAGGTCCAGGACACCCTGGGTGGGGCCCAGGGCCAGTGAGCAAGTGGTGTTTGGTCCTAGTCAGGGAGCAGGAGGCGTGAGCAGGGCAGCAGAGTCCAGGTGCCTCCTGCCCCTCCAGTGACAGCCCAGTTCCTACTCCTGACCAACAGCAGCTAGCCATCTCCAAGGCCAGACAATAAGACTGCTCCCTCCACCAACATCCCTGATGTCCTCCCCTTCCCCTACAACCAACTTTGGCCCCAAGAATCAGAGCAACTTCCTCCCAGTGAACAGCTACAACAGACCTGGAGCACCCTGGCATGCAGGTGACTCAGCAGAGATGTGGTCCTCCTGCGAGAAAGTCGCTCTGCTTTAGCGTCCCCTGTCCAAAACCACTGGGACCAGAAGTTTCAGATTTCATACTGCTTGGATTTGGAAGCATTAGCATATGCATGATATTCTGAGAATGGAGCCCAAGCTGAAGTATTGGCTTCGCTTGTGCCTCATACACATATGCTTGCGTTCCCACTGTGACCCATTACACAAGGCAGGTGTGGAAATTCCCATCTGTATGTGGGACTTTTCAGGTGTGGAATGCTCCACCTGCACTCTCAACACGAGGGGCAATGGACTGGCATGAACAGAGCCAAGGGAAGCAACTGTTCTCAGTCTACAGCAAAGTTGCAGCCAGCTGTGCCCAGTCACTGCTGCTCCCCAGAGCGAACTGGGAAAGCAAGAGCAGAACAACAGGCTTCTCATCAACCAAGTGGGTTCTGACACAGGACACTGCGCAGGTGTGAGGACAGCGGCACAGCCAACCAGCTGCGCTGCAGACATGGGGCGCTGCACAGGTGTGAACAATAGGACAGCACATTATGTTCTTGGACATGCAACAGCAGGTCATCAACGTTATTTTGCCATGAGGTTGTTAGTGCACAGTTACAAAAGTAGGATGGAGTGCAGCATTACCTTCGTAAGTGTGACAGCTGTAGTAGGCAAAGTGACTCCTTCTCCCTGGGGCTGAGACACAAGCAGGACCCAGGTGAAGGCAGCAGCCCAGGACAGAGACCATGCAGAGCAGCAGAAGAGGGAAGGAGGAGAAGAGACGCAGAGGTGAACTTCAGTGAGACTTGGCTCAAAGGAAGAAAAGGTACACTTTACCCTCAGCTTTCAGAGCTGTGCGGACAAGACTACAGAAGTGCCCCAGTCATTGTTCTAGAATCAGTGAGACTGTTAGGAAAAACAGGACAGCAGGTGAGTCACCATGCAGCAGGGCAGCAACAGTAACAGTGAGTGAGCTACACAGGTCGCCACCCCACCTGCTTAATGGCCCTGCTTAAAGAGCACATTCAGATCCACACAAAGAACAAAGCTGCACCCTGCCCATTCCTCCCACAGCTGGGGCAGGCACACGCCACATCTCAAAACCTCCCTCTCCACCTGGCAGGACCTCACTGAGGTTGTGTGCTTGGCTGCCCATGTGCCCAGTCAAAATGCAGCCCGTGTCCATTCATAACAAATCAATATGCACAAATATTATTTTCTCATGAATGGAAAACAGATCAATTTCATTCAGCATGCAGACTGAGCAATCAGTAATAATGAGAACCTAGAAAGACCTCATAACCTAGTGGAAGAACAAGGCTTTGCTGCAGTTAAGACCTGGGTCTAGCATTCAGGCCTGCCATCAACACTCTGGCCTTCAGGACAGCACAAAGAGTTCTGACCCTTGAGTAAAGTTCTCCCTGGCAGCTAGAGAAGGTGGAGGCCTCGAGGGTTGGAGACAGGCCCTGTTACAGAGCTGTGACCACCTCCTGGCATTGGGGCTCCCTGAGCACAGGACAGTCTTGGTCACCTCTGCATCTGCAGCTCTGCCCCAGCAGGTGTTCAATGTGCAGAAAGATGCAGAGTACCAAGACACGTTGTCAGGAGCACCCGCTGAAAGGAGCACAGAAACGCCATTCACCTAGGGCTGATCATCTTCCCACCCCTAAGAAAGTCTACGTATTTGATTGTCTCACAGATTAAAAGTACGAAATAAGCAGCTCGAATGGGAATTCCCACTGGAATGTGAAGCTGGGTTTGATCTGCTTGGTCAGTGCTGCACCTCCATGGTACAGAAAGGTGTCCGACAGTGTTTAATAAGTGTTTTATCAACTGCTGGAGGGATGAACACAGCCTGACTGCTAGCCACCATAATCAGCTTTCCACTCTTCATTTGAAAAATCTCTCTGTTGGCTGCTCTTTATCAACTTCTCTAAGGTCTAATACCTCTTCAGTGTTCAAAAATTTGGATTTCAAGAAAACAATCTCAGTTTCCAGCATTTAATGAAAATATTTTAAAGAATAGACCTTACTTCTGTCTGCACTCCCTCCCTCACTTTTCCACACTTAATAGACACACAGGGATGTCAGGGCATGGGTCTAGCACGACAGTGCCAAGGCAAAGCTTCAAGGCAAAGCAGCACTGCCACATCCCCAGGCATCCTAGAGCACGAGGGAGCAGGGAGGCTGCCACCTGCAGCCAGGCTGCCACCAGCCAGGCAGCATCAGCATCCCCGGGCATCAGCAACCCAGCTCACTCCAAGGCTGCCGGGCATTTTTATGCCATTTTTTCCTATAATTACTAATTGGGCTTTATTTAAATGAGTTTGGGGTAGGGAAGATGGAATAATATCTTCACAATAATAATGGTCACATAATCCTGTTTTAAATAGGAAATTACATAATTTTGGCTGAATGATAAACAAAATGTCACATACAGAAAATGTACACAATGTCCAGCACACAGGAACGTGTCTCTGGGAAAGCGTGTTAAGGCTGGTGTGCAAGTCCACCCGAGGGACAACCAGGGCTCGAGCGCACTCTCCAAGCAGTGACTCAGAGGACGGGCAGGAACACAACTCAGACTGCTACTTAGAGATCCAAGTGGGCTTCTAAAGCGCCCTGTTACATTTAAAGATTCCTTTTGAACACTGTGCACACATTTTGAAGAATAGGATCTGGGCACACACACGTGTGCACGCGCACACACACACACACACCCACGTGCGCACGTGCACACACACTCACACAAACACACACACATTAAATTTGCACCAAGAGGAGTAAATTTCAGTTTGCTGTTTTTAGCAGATTAACTATTTAACTAAAGTTATTTTGGAAAGAAAACTTCTTAAAAGAGATTGCTTCAAATTATCTTAAAATGTTGTACACCTTATTTTAAATTTTGTTTAATACTCATCTTTGTCCATGTGAACTTTATTTTTATGTGTGAATACATATACTTTATGATATTTGGTTTACTTGCTATTTTAAATAAATGTCATTTTAAGAAGGTTCCTTTTTTAAAAAAGTAAGTAGTCTAAAAATGGTAAGTCAGTCAACAGCAAGGACACATTAAAAAGCAGTAGCAGTCAAAGCTAAAAATGCACATTTGTACACTCTCTGGTATGACCAGCTTCCTCACCTGGGCTTAACTCCACTAAGTAGGGCAGCTTCTCAGGGGGGAGAGCAGAGCCGTAGCCTGAGCCATCCACTCTCTCCTTCCCCTTCAGCGGCTTCCCTTCTGCGTGCTTCTTTGCTTTCTTTGGGATGTAGTCCGACGGCCTCCTCTTCAACTGAAAGACTAAAATCCCTGGAATAGGAACATTGGGAACCCTCAGCAGACAGGCTGGTGTGCAGGTGCGGATGGGCAGTTAAACACCAGACATTTATCAAGACGGTGCATCTTCATAACCTCTTCTGAGGAACAAGTTTGTGAAGGCTGTCCACTTACATGTTTACTCAGCAAAGGAAGCACTAGTCTCTGATGTGCTGCGAAGGCTCTCGCAAACTCTGCAAGGATCTCTCAATTAACAATGGGCTTCCTAGGGCATCTTCTGGGGCAAACTGCACATCAGTGTGAGAAGATACGAATCTTCACTGGTGGACAGCCCATGATCAGTGAACAATGTGTCCCCACACACATAACATCCATCGCCCCTCACAAATACAACCTGTTTCAGTTGAGCTGATTTTGATTTAATTCAAATGAATAACTTGGAATTCAAAGCAATTTTTCTTTAATGAAGTTTACCTAAACACTGTCCAGAAAAGTGCTAAATGACTATTTTAATGAAGTTAGAAATCTACTTACTGAGGGGTTTGCTCATTTGGTGTTTTTAAAGTTGGCACCTACGTCCAATATTGATATGATTAACTGGCAATGAATTTTTATGCCTTTATTAGTGCAAAGGCTGTTACTACTTACTAAAGCAACAATCAATTTATGATGCAACACTAAAAGTTAAAAACTTGTATTTAATAAAAAAATCCTCAAAGCTTTAAGCCATTGTTTTGAATTAATTAGGAGATATTACAAATAATGCCAAGTGTGAATTCGTTACAAGTTGAGCACCCCTGATCTAAAGTCCAAAATCCGAAATGCTACGAATTCCAAAACCTTCTAAGTGCCAGCATGTGACTGGTGGAAGGCAAGGTGCAGGTGCACTGAGCCACTGCATGATGGCGCCTCCAGCGGCAAGTGAGGCGCACACCAAGTGAGTCTTATGCTGGTACCTGGTCTAATGTCCAAGGTATCTGATCATGAAAATGCAGATGTTCTGAAGCTTAAAAAAAATCCAGAATCCAAAATCTCTGGCCCCAAGCATTTCAGATAAGGAATACTCAGCCTGAATCTGAAATGCCACAATACTGAGCAATATGTAGGTTGTAGATTACTTTTGCTATCATATCAAATCTGTTCATATGTCACATATCAGTTTAGAAAGTGCTTCACTGCTTAAAAAATAAATTAAATTAGATTAAATTAAAAAAAAAAAAAAAAGTGCTTCACTGCTAACTGGTAGCAAAGACCTTGCACTGCTAATAGTCCAGTGTCTCCTGAGACATAGTTTTCACCTGTAGAATCACTGTGCAAGATCTGTGCATTAGACTCAGAAGACCTGAGCCTGGTCCCACAGACAATGGCATATGGAGAAGCTGCCCAGCAAGTCCACAGAGGAGGTGGAACACCATGCAGTATAGGGCCATCAAAAGTCACTCATGCACACATCTGCACAATCTGGTGAACAACAGATGTGCCATGCATAAGTCTGAGGTATCACAGAGATTTTTGTAATCTCTAATAGGGAAGTTTACCTTTGTCACTTGGCCATTCCCTGAAGATCTGCAAAGGACACTCATCGTCATCAAGAATGATTTCTTTAGCACCTCTTTCATCAGAATGCTGGGCTCCAGGAGGAAGCATAACCTAAAGAAAAGTAATTAACAGTGAATATATCTACAAGGTAAATCAGCAGCCATTCAAAAGAAAGAACTCCCAATGTTACTGACTGAATATAATGTCACTGTAATATGGGTGCGGTGGTGTACACCTGTGATCTCAGCTACTCACAAGGCTGAGATAAGATTTCATGTTCAAGGTCAGCCTGGGCTACTAAGTAAGACCCTGTCTCAAAATAAAACGAAAAGGATATAGCTCAGGGCAAGCATGAGGTCCTTTTTTCAATCCCCAATATCATAAAGAAAAGTCACTGCAGAATTAAATTGACATGCATGAGAAGCAATTCTCACTAGTTATCAAAAATCAAATCATTCACAAATACGAAGGAATCAGTTTCAAACAAAAAGCTTAGCCAGCTGATTTGGCAGAATTCACTCGGTCTCTAAAATGAACTAATCTTGGGTATTTTTATCTGTAAACAAATGTCACATGGATCATGTGGGAGGCTAACCGCTGAGCGACCTCCTCAGGAAGACCTTCTTCAAGGCGACTTCAACATCTCCAGGCCCTGCCCACCTTCTCACGCCAACAACCAAACAACGCGTCACCCAGATCAGGGTAGATCTTGCACTTGTAGATAATGTCTTTATGATTAGAGTCTAATCAGGTCATGTAGATACACGCATGACCATTTATTCAACGAGCATTTAAGCAACTGCTTCGTGATACCATGTTCACGACACTCCTAACAGATAATGCCGTTACTTCTCACTATGGTTCTGACTGCAGTCAAACACACTTTCTTAATCACCCAAGACAGCTGTGACAGGGAGGACAGTGGCCACCGCCCTCATCTGGTGGCCGTACACAACGCAGAGCCTGTGCTGCCTCGTCACTCCAAAGGGCCAGCAGGAACCACACACGGAAGCAATCAGAGCGCCCAGGGCCCGTTCCCATGCAGTCACCCTGGAAGAGCTCCTGTCTCGGGCCTCACCACCTAGCGCATGGCGCTCCTCACAGACTCGGGGTCACACTCCTCAGACCCGTCATGCCTTTCCACAGGGCTTCCGGTGCCCTGAAGACGCAAAGCCATGAGAGGCCACTGCACTCCAGCTTTTAAATTCAACTCCTGGCCTAGCACACAGGCTACCTCAGGACCTGAACCCTGCTCAACTCCGTCGTCTCAGTCCTCGTCACACATCTCCTGAGCTGAGCCACACCAAGTACGTGCAGCTCACAACCAAGTCCTGTCCCTCAGGCTTCCAGCAACCCTCTGGCCACCGTTCACACCTGGCCAGCGTCCACCCATCCTGCAACTGGGGTTCAGCTTTTTAAGGAGCTTTTGCTGACCTCGCTTCAAGTTGGGAAGCCCAGTTGTTTCTTGGCCTTTCTGTCCCACTTTACCATAATCTCTTTGAAGGACAGCTGTCAGTTTTGTATCCCAGCATGACATCTAACAAACAGGAAGACCTGCAGTATTTATAAATGACTAACTGAACAGGTAAAATAACAAGTGACTGAAGAACATCTACCACTACAATTCATGAGATGGCATGAATATGGAATTTCTAATTCAGGGGAAAAGAACAATCAGCTCTTGATTTGGACTCCCTAAGCTTGCAAAAGAAAATGGGTCAGAAATTATTAGAGCAGAAAGCCCAAAGTAAAGTGACCCTCTAAAGAAATCAACAAACCCAAAGGAACTGCCAGTAAGCCCAAAGTAAGCTTCTGAACTTCATGACCCTGATCAAGGTGTTTTTTATTTCCGATTTCCACCAGTAAAAGCAGCCCCTGATTACTATAAAGATATTAAACTGTTCCTTATCACATACCAAATCATATGCACTTTTATGGAACTGACTGTCATCAGATATTTTAACACACCTCAACAAGAACACTCCCATGCCAAACACTCGAGCAAGACCAGGTATCAGGTTCGATGTCCCTGCCCCCGCCCCACGCTCATAACTCAGCAGAGCACATGGCTGGAAGAGGACCAGGCCTATGCTCACTAACAGACCCTTATTTACACCACTGCTTCACTTGTATTATTTTGACTTAGAAAAATTTTACAGCATCACTAACCAATTTTAAGTATAAGGAACACTTATAAAATCTGCCTTATCCACAGACTTCATTACTCAACTGGAGATAATGTCTCCCTCCCGTATGTACAAAACTGCTTGCTATGTAACAACTACCTCATGAAGCCTGCATTGCCTGATGTGGTGGCCCCCACCTATAATCCTATAACTTGGGAGGCTGAGGTAGGAGGGTTGCAAATTCAAGGCGAGCCTCAGCAACTTAGCAAGACCTCAGCAACACAGAGAGACCCTCTCTCAAAAAAATAAAAATAAAAAGGACTGGGGATGGAGCCAAATAGTACCACTGGGTTTAATCCCCAGTATCAAAACAAAAACAACAATAACGAAAAATACCCCTGCATTATGCATTCAAGTAGGGCTTTCCTCTACTTCATACATACTTTCCTGGAAGAAAATTCACCCAGACATCTTTATCCCAACTATCTCCTCTTGGGAAAGATGCTCTGCTATGCTTGCTACCTCCTAATCCAAGTCGGCGCAGGCAGAAACCTCCCACTCCCTCAGCCTCTCTCCAACGGGCTGCTGACACTATAGCTGGAAGGGGAAAGGCAGTCTAAGAGGACTACTCTCTCTTTAAAATCTTGCAACCCAATATTTCCTTGGGAGTACCACTGTCCATCTCACCTAGTTTGTGCAGAGTGCTGACCCTGGATCCTCCAGGGCTGTGCCTTGTGCACCTCCCGCCTTGCCCTGACCATCCCAATGCAGGCATCCTGTGCCTGGTAAGGTGTGGACCACCTGTCAGAGAGGACTCTGCTGTGCAGGCATTTCTTCGTGCTCTCCTTGTTCTTGTGCCTATAAACCATTTTATCCCCTATCATAGTAATGTGAGGAAAATACTTATTTCCATGTTTCAGTTCTCAGCTGAAAACTGGGTCATATTCATAAAATTATGGATCTACTAGATTTTCCAACTGAATATAATTTCTTAGCTTTTCAGCAGAAAGATAAAATTCAAGCAAGCTCTTTTATAAAATTTCCTCTGAGGTCAACCAAAGAGGTACGAGAACCCAACACTGAACCCTGTGAAGCGTCAGTGAAGAGCCGCCCCATGGGCACTGTGGAGAGGGGAGGCTCCACGCTCAGCACACGCAGGGCAAACACAGCCATGTCCCAGACAGCTCCAGTTGGAGCCTGCAGGCTGATCTAAAGGTCATGAGGCACAACCCAGAGTAAAGCATGTTTTAAAAGCAAAAACAGAAAAAGAACAAAACTGGTATTTGCTTCTACGTGATTTTAAGACTTACGAATCTACAGTAATGAAGACAGCTCATTACTGACCCCCCCAAAACAGTGATGTAGATCACTGGAGGAGAACAGAGTTCAGAAAATGACCATATACGTATGTAGTTGATTGACTCTGACAAAGAGGCCAGAGCATTCAATGAGAAAAGAGTTTCCAACCAATGGTCAACTGGGTTATCTGTACAGAAAAAATGAGCATCAGTCCTTACTGCACACAAGAGCAAACATCCACCGGAAAGTCAGACTCCAATACGCCACGTCCCCAGCATTCTGGGGCAAACACAGGAGGATCCACAACCTTGAAGGCAGCCAATTCTCACAGAGGACAAATGGCACAGGAGGTCAAAGAAGCAGCTGAGCTTCAACCCAGTCAGAGCTTTTACTCTCTAAACGGTACCATTTTAAAAAGAAAAAGAAGCCCCAGATGGGGGAAATTCATAATATAAAGATCACAGGTAGGACATGGTTCCAGAATATGAAATTCAAACCACATCAGGACAGTGCTAGACATCAGTGTGGTGAGGAAAGGGTGCTCTGGTGGGGTGCAGACGGCATCACTTGAAGCCAGCGTCCTGGCCTCCTGAAAGGTATGCGTGCACTTGCCACCAGAGGGAGCCACTGCAGTGCCCAGAGATCACCCCACAGGAAGCCTTCAGAGCTGAGCGGGGAAGCAGGCGGAGCGTTCACCACGGGGACAGGGCTCATGACTGCTCTGACCACACTGACGCCACTCAAGGCACACAACAACCTGGACTGGACCCAAGCCACCGTTCAGTCAGAAGCTGAGCAACAGGGTGCTGACTGGATGCTGCTGGTCACAGGGCAATTCTGAAAATCACAGCAGCCCAGAGGGGACAGACAGACAAGGTGAAGCACCAGAGAGGGACAGGTCACAAAGAGGCACCAGAAGCCCTCTGAGTGAAGGGGTGCTCAGTTGACCCTCTTGAGCTGAGAGCTGAGACTATAAACGTGTGGTTTGCTGAACTTCATTCCTTAATAATTTGCTAAACTTTCATAATTCGACAACCACTTGCTGAGATAGGAGAAAGGGGGACAGCTTTGTTTTAACATCTACTCAACTGCAATTCTGATGGAAAGATCATAGGTCGATCTATGGCTGGGGCTGACTCAGAGGTTAAGAACTTTCCACATAGCTTATTTCTCAGAATAGAAAGCTTGTTGGATTTTAACTTAACATTACCAAATCAGTACTAGAGTCAAGGACACATTCTTCATCACTAAGAAATTGTGATTCTAAAGCAGATTTTAGTACAAATAAAACTAAGCTGCCTATGTATGTAAAACAGGAACTGGAAGGATGTACATCCAAACATGAACAGTGTGGTTATCCTTTGGGAGCAAAACTTTAAGCTATCCTTATTTTTTTTAATTTGTCTTTTCATGCTTTTAGCTTTTATAACAGGAACGTGTAGTTTTGTGACAGAAGAGATTGCTGTTTCTTTTATGTGCATCTAACACAGGCTTCCCCATGTCAGAGCCACAGGACCCAGTGGGCGAGAAAACCTAAATGCGAAGTCCTGAGCAAGAGCCAGTGGGAACAGTACTGCAGTTACATACCTGAGCAATGCAGTATTCCTTGGGATTCTCCTTCTCCAGACCATACTTCTCTAAAGCTTCAGCCACAGCAAAGTCTGCAGGATCCGTAGTAGACAGCAGGATTGTCTTATAAGGAATGTTTGGCTTTAAACTATCTGCATAAATTCTCAATGTTCCACCTGAAAAAACGTTTTGACATCTTTGAGTACAACCTCGTTTCACACCGATGAGAGACGGCTACCGTGGGGAAGGCGCTCAAGGGCTAACTGCAACGCTGCCCCGGCGGCCTCGGCACCGCCATTCTGCTTTCGGCCCCGGTGGGAAGACGGGCACCACAAGAAGTACTGCGCAAGGAGGCTGCGCCAGAGTCTCCTCCCCGCAGTGCAGCCGCTCCTGCTCCACTCCGGCACTAGAGCACAACACCTGTCCCTCCACTTCCACTTCCTGAACCTCAATCTGAAGTGAGAAATCAAACCTACTAAGGAGATCCCCTTCTAAGAAGTGAATAGGAACCAGGAGCTCTCAGGTGCTCAAGTCCAGAGACTGCATGAGGGCTGAGCCAACAGAGCAGGGCTATTTCATTCCTGGATAGTACAGACTAGAACATCATTTCTAGCTGTTAACACATTTGGGGGTGAGGGGCAATCAGCCAGAGCAGAGCAATCTGGGACCCTGAGATTCTGTTGTGTATTTCCTTTTAACAGAAATCCACAAATCCACACGTGCTATACTACTGCCACTCCTAGGAGTCTGCATCCTACTTAAGGACCTGGCTAAGAAGCACTAAGTCCCACGTCTAGAGGAGAGAGCCATGAGGAAAGAAGGTCCCCATACCATGGCATGACCAAGGCACAAGTTCCTGCCTTCAGTCCTTGGCTTTCTCACCTGTTAAGAGCTGCCCAGAAGGTCTGTGGATCTCTTGAAGCAAGTTCTGAATTTCCACAACTCCCTGGCCCTCTGAACTCTAAAGGAGCAATTCTGGTTACTGAATGTTCCCATGTTCTCTTTTTCAACAACTCTGGCATAAACTGCATCTTTGTAACTGAGCACTGTAAATTCTAGTCTTCTAAGACATCTGGCAGACCACACTAGTGTGAGAATGTGGACCTGCTGAGTCAGGTCACCAGCCAGGTTGCTGGCGTATCTCCACCAAGGGCACACTCACACCAATACAGAGCTGAGGACATGGCAGCCCTCAAAAGACTCGAATTCTGGATGGGAGGAAGGATGCAGGGGAGAAAACTAACGAAGAAAATACATGATGCAAGACAGCGATTCAAGCTGTGAAACAGGAGGTACAGCCCTGAGAAAATGAGCAACCAGGGCTTCCAAAGCTCAGGGGATTGCAAAGGCCACTGAGACCCGAATGACTTGACAGGGGAGCTTCCTGAGCAGGGCACCTCTGGGAGCCAAGGCCCCTGGCTGATGCAGGGATCCCTGGCTAGGGTGGACAGGGTGAAGGAAAAGGGGAAGATGCAGTCAGGGACTGGCTGAGACAAGATCTCACAGGACTTCCCAACCTGACCACAACCTTGGGTCTCATCCTAGAGAGTTCTGAGAATGAGTGTGAGCATGTGCTTGAAGGCATGCACACATCTCCATCCATGGTTCATGCAGGGAGAAGGGCAAAATGCCACTCACTGAACAGAGGACTCCAGTGCTGGGCAAAGGAGGGCGACACCAGGAGTGAGCCAGTCCAAGGCACATGTCCACCTACTGAAACACTGCCCCTCCTGAGCTATGCTCTGCCCCAGATGCAGACTCGAAGAAATCTGCAAGCCATGTATGTGTACGGCAGGATAGGCATGAAGTGTGCAGACAGACTCAGGCGGCATCTGCACATCGCACCAGCTCTGAAAGCTGTCAAATGAGTCTGTACCCTGACCCAGGTGTCCACAGAAAAATGCAAATAGGGAGAAAATGCAGAAAGCATCCAACAAAATCATGCCAGGTGAGCGTATGCATATACCACGGGGAGCTCCAACTTCACATGCACCTGTGGCGCACTGACTAAGAATGAATAAACGAGTGGAAGGAAGACTGTGCAATAGAGGAAGGGGACTGGGAAGACGACTGGAAGGAGGAGAGGAGAGAAGTGGCACAGGACCTGAAATGGAGGAAATTAAAACCCATGCACGTATGATTATGTGATGAGCCCAACGATTGTGGTAACTGATAAGTGCCAAAAAAAGAAAAAGAAAGAAAAGGAAACTGCAAACGGGCAGACACCTAATTTTTGTACATTTTCTAAATCCTCAGACAAGTACTTTTTGATCCCAAAGTTACTGACCATATAGCATACGGCACCATTTGGTCTGAAAAAAATTTATGGATGAAATTTACCAGGTCACTTAAAAAAAAAAAAAAAAAAAAGCAAGGGTCCTACAGATGATTTAATCCTGAGTCACTCACTGCTCTTTTAAAAAACACATCACGATTAGGCAGTTGTACAATTCCTATTCTTGTGGTCAAACAAATTTAGTTACTTAGTTTTAGTATATAGTGAATGTTGAGTCATTCTAAAACACAAAAAAGCAATAAACAGGTAGAGTCCAATGTAAAGATTTCTAGCTTTATAAACACAAAACTATGGTATGGTCAGAGCAGAGATACACCCTCCACACTTGACCAGGAAGGGGAAAGCAAAGAGGAGGACTAAAGTCCATTTGCACGAACATCACGTCAATTCTGACAGATACATTATTTCCCCATTTTGAAAAATGAACACACTGAGGCTCATTTGTGCACAGGTTTCCAATGGCACCCCTAACCCCAGGCCTGTGTCCTTCTGCAGTGCCCCAAAGCTCCCAGGGCTGTGCACTGAGAAAGAGAGGTAGATGAAGGAATGACTCTCCAGAATCCTTACAACTAATGAACATCTCAGAGACAAAACCCATGACAGTAACTGGTAGAATATCTGCGCCACATATCAACTAACTGAGAAACACAGAGCATTTCAGGGCCAGCTGCACTTTGAAGACACCAGAGGGAACACACCTGCATGCTAGAAGGGCCTGAAGAGTGCGGGCAAGCCTATCGCTCTGCATGGGCATAGGAGCTAAGCCTTCAGGACCTGGGGAACCAGGCCCAGGGACAACAGCAGGCACAGCCGTCACTCCAGGAAGCAGCACCTCCAGTCCACAAGGAGATTCACCAGGTCGCGCTCGTGATACTGGAGGCTGCCAGGTCCATTTTTATGAGTAATTAATTTATTAAAATAGACAACTTGGACTTAATACTTTTGACTTCCTCAATATTAACCATTAATAGAGGAGGTTTTTCAAGATGGCAGAATAGAGGAGGTCACTTTCCTGGCTGCTCCACAGCATGAAACCAAGAAAGCAAAAAGGCAGCTTCTCAGCAAGTGGGTGTGAAGAAAGGGACTTTACTGGTAATTAATACTGAACATTCAAAGCAGACTGGGGGGCTGGGGAGATAGTTCAGTTGGTAGAGAACTTGCCTTGCAAGCACAAAGCCTTGGGTTCAATGCCCAGCACTGCAAAGAGAAAAAAATAAATGTGAACTGGGGACACAGGAGGTTGGATATAATAAGGAAGAGATCCCCAGCTCCACTTGCTGCTGCTGCCACCAGCCACAGCACCAGCCAGAGTGGTTCCCCCATAAGCAAAGTGGAGGGATAAGGGAATTAAAGGAACCCACATTTTTAGGAAGCCTGAGGTGTGTCTGGGTACAAAGAGATCAAAGATACTGCCCAACTAATCTGAAAGACATATTGCACAATCCTTGTGCCAGAAAGAGCTACATCTCTCCCAGTCATCCACAGGAGGACAGAGGAAGGAAACATCTGCAGCTGTGGCAAATGGATCCAGAAGCTGGGGGAGTCAATTCCTACAAACCCAAGCTTGGCCCAAAATACAGGCCTGGCAAATGCATACCACACAACCCAGAACTGGCTGGGAGAGATGTGCCCAGCCAAAAATTCTAAAGGGCAAGGGTGGGAGTGATTAAGTTTGGAGACTAAACCTGAGAGACCAGTAAATGTGGGGTCTGTAGGTTCTGTGGGTACTTTATGGGGAGGACAAGGGATTTGGCCCTTCAACCTCACAAGTGGAACAGAGGGGTGACCCATGGGGTGCAGTCTCCCAGCATGGAGCAGCAATTGCTGTGCCCTGGAGGTGTGGTGTTCTAGAATCTTCTCACCAACTGCCAGTCAAGGAAGAACCTGAGCCTACCTAAACCTCAACCCTACCTGCAGGAGTTCCACCTGTGCCTACAAGATCCTCCCTCACAGAAAACGCCAGTGACCTCCCCTGAAGGTGGAGCAGCCACCGTCGCCAACAACATCACCTAACACTGCCGAGAAGGGAAGCTGAGACTCTTGAACTTCAACAGAAATCATTCTTTAACTTTTCATCAAGATCTTTTTTTTAAAGCTTTTTTCCTTTTCTCCATTTAATTGGGACCTGAATGGTTCATGAACACTTACACATATACACATTTGCTTCTTTTTTCTCATTTCTATCATTTTTGGAAGGCAGTTATTTTTTCAAAGATCAGTATTTTCAAGAATAGGATTAATCATCACATCCTATATCACTTCTGTTCACTCCCTGTCCACCATTCAAAATTGTAAACCCTTTTGATAACTTGCTGTTTTTACTGTGGGCAATAACTGATCCACTATTTCTGCTTATTGTGACAATTAACATTGTATATGCCATAGCCAGAACTACTTAGTTTAATGCTATATATTACGCTATATATAGTTTGCATAGGTGGTTGTAATTATTTGTCTCCCCATAAACAGTGAGGTACTGTAAACATTCAAGGACCCTGTAAGTCCACAGGGCAGAAACTCTACTGCCTCAGATCCATGCTGTGAGATGGGTAGACACACAATCAACATGAAAAAGCAAGGGAGCAAATCACCACAAACAAACCAAGATACTCCAGTAACAGAATCCATCGACACCACAGTGCAAGAAATGTCACAGAAGTTTAGAATGTTTGTAGACAAACAACTGCAAGGTAAAGGATGATGTAAGGAGTGAAAACAGAGAGAAAATATAGGAAGTAAAATATCACTTCAATAAAAACATAGAGCTCTGAAAAAGAATCAAGCAGAAATCCTCAAAATGAAGGAATTGACAAACCAATTAAAAATTCACTGGATAGCATCACCAGCAGACTAGACTACTTGGAAGACAGAGATTCAGGCAATGAAGACAAAACATATAATCTAGAAAATGAAGTTGATCATGGAGAAAAGCTGTTAAGAGACCATGAACAGAACTTTCAAGAAATATGGGATAACATGAAAAGACAAAACATTAAGATTTATCAGAATAGATGAAGGCTTGGAGATACAGATCAAAGGAATGCACAATGTTTCCAATGAAATGATATCTTAGAATTTCCTAAATCTTAAGAATGAAGTGGAAAATCAAATACAGGAGGTTTGGCTTATAGGACCCCAAATATACAAAATTACAGAAAACCTACACCAAGGCACATTACTGCAAAAATGCCCTAACATACAGGAAAAGGACATAAGGCTACCAGAAAAAACAACAGGTCACATTTACAGGGAAATCCATCCAGATTTTAGCTGATTTCAAAACCCAGACCCTCGAAGCTAGGTGGTCTTGGAGAAATATATCGCAAGTTATAAAAGAAAATGGATGCCAGGCAAGAACACCATACCCAGAAAAATTAAGCTTCAGAATTGGTGATGAAATTAAAAACCATCCATGATAAACAAAAATTAAATGAATCCACAATTAGAAAGCCTACACTACAAAATAAAACATCAATAAAACATCTCATGATGATGAAATGAAACCTAAAGTTCAAAACCAGCACAGAATCCAAGAAAAGCCCAGGACCAGACGGATTCTCAGCCGAGTTCCACAAGACCTTCAAAGAAGAACTCATTCCAATACTTCTCAAAGTATTCCAGGAAATAGAAAAGGACGGTATCCTACCAAACTCATTCTATGAAGCTAATATCACCCTCATACCCAAACCAGAAAAAGACACATCAAGGAAAGAAAATTTTAGACCAATATCCTTGATGAATATAGATGCAAAGATCCTTAACAAAATATTGGCAAACCGTATACAAAAACATATTAAGAAAATTGTGCATCACGATCAAGTGGGGTTCATCCCTGGAATGTAAGGATGGTTCAACATTCGTAAATCAATAAACGTAATCCATCATGTCAATAGACTTAAGGATAAAAATCATATGGTTATTTCAATTGACGCAGAAACAGCGTTCAACAAAATACAACACCCCTTCATGCTCAAAACACTAGAAAAAATAGGGATAGTAGGAACATACCTGAACATTGTAAAGGCTATTTATGCTAAGCCCATGGCCAACATCATTCTTAATGGAGAAAAACTGAAACCATTCCCTTTAAAAACGGGAACAAGACAGGGATGTCCTCTTTCACCACTTCTATTCAACATTGTCCTTGAAACTCTAGCCAGAGCAATTAGGCAGACTAAAGAAATTAAAGGGACATGAATAGGAAAAGAGGAACTTAAGCTGTCACTATTTGCTGATGACATGATTCTATATTTAGAGGATCCAAAACCCTCCTCCAGAAAACTTCTAGACCTCATCAATGAATTTAGCAAAATAGCAGGCTATAAAATCAACACGCATAAATCTAAAGCATTTTTATATGCAAGCGACGAAACAGGTTAAAGGGAAATGAGGAAAACAACTCCATTTGCAATAGCCTCAAAAAAAATAAAATACTTGGAAATCAATCTTAACCAAAGAGGTAAAAGATCTCTACAATGAAAACTACAAAACATTGAAGAAAGAAATTAAGGAAGACCTTAGAAGATGGAAAGATCTCCCATGTTCTTGGATAGGCAGAATTAATATTGTCAAAATGGCCATACTACCAAAAGTGCTATACAGATTCAATGCAATTCCAATTAAAATCCCAATGACGTACCTTACAGAAATAAAGAAAGCAATCATGAAATTCATCTGGAAGAATAAGAAACCCAGAATAGCTAAAGCAATCTTTAGCAGGAAGAATGAAACGGGGTATCGCAATACCAGAACTTCAAATATACTACAAAGCAATAGTAACAAAAACGGCATGGTATTGGCACCAAAACAGACAGGTAGATAAATGGTACAAAGTAGAGGACATGGACACAAACCCAAATAAATACAATTTTCTCATACTAGACAAAGGTGCCAAAAATATGCAATGAAGAAAAGACAGCCTGTTCAACAAATGGTGCTGGGAAAACTGGAAATCCATATGCAACAGAATGAAACTAAACCCCTATCTCTCACCCTGCACAAAAATCAACTAACAATGGATCAAGGACCTTGAAATCAGACCAGAGACCCTGCATCTTATAGAAGAAAAGTAGGTCCAAATCTTCACCTTGTTGGCTTGGGATCAGACTTCCTTAACAGGACTCCCATAGCACAAGAAATAAAAGCAAGAATCAATAACTGGGATAGATTCAAACTAAACAGCTTTCTCTCAGTAAAGGAAACTATCAGCAATGCAAAGAGAGAGCCTACAGAGTAGGAGAATATCTTTGCCACTCATACTTCAGATAGAGCACTAATTTCCAGAATATATAAAGAACTCAAAAAACTCTACACCAAGAATACAAATAAACCAATCAACAAATGGGCTAAGGATATGAACAGACACTTCACAGAAGAAGATCTACAAGCAATCAACAAACATATGAAAAAATGTTCACCATCTTTAGTAATAAGAGAAATGCAAATCAAAACTACACTAAGATTCCATCTCACCCCAATTAGAATGGTGATTATCAAGAATACAAGCAACAATAGGTGTTGGAGAGGATGTGGGGAAAAAGGTACACTCATAAATTGCTGGGGGGGATGCAAATTAGTGCAGCCACTCTGGAAAGCAGTGTGGAGATTCCTTAGAAAACTTGGAATGGACCCACCATTTGACCCAGCTATCCCACTCGTTGGCCTATACCCAAAGGACTTAAAATCAGCATACTACAGAGATACAGCCACATCAATGTTCATAGCTGCTCAATTCACAACAGCCAGACTGTGGAACCAATCTAGATGCCCTTCAATTGATGAATGAATAAAGAAACTGTGGTGTATATATATATATATACAATGGAATATTACTCAGCTATAAAGAATAATAAAATTATGGCATGTGCAGGCAAATGGATGAAATTGGAGAATATCATGTTAAGTGAGATAAGCCAATCTCAAAAATCCAAAAGATGAATGATCTCACTGATAAGCGGATGATGACACATAATGGGGGGTTGGAGGCGGGCAAGAATGGAGGAAGGAGGGACTGTATAGAGGGAAAAGAGAGGTGGGAGGGGTGGGGGGGTAAGGAAAAAAAATAACAGAATGAATCAAACATCAGTACTCTATGTAAATGTATGAATATGCAAATGGTATGCTGTTACTCCATGTACAACCTAAACAACATGTATCCCATTTGTTTACAATAAAAAAAAAAAAAAAAAAAAAAAAATTCAATTGTGCCCAGGACACAATTTAAAATTACTCCAACCAGGAAGAGGTGACTCATTCTCAAGGGAAGATAACAAAAAAAAAAAAAAAAGAACAGCAGAGAAGAACTACATTAGAATAGGCAATCAAAGAAGACTTGCAAATTAAAAAACAGAAATGAATCCAAATGACGGGGAATAAAAACCATTTCTCAAAAATAACATTGAATGTTAACAGCCTAAATTCATCAAACAAAAGACAAATGTAGATTGGATTAAAAACAAGTCCCAACAGTATGCTGTCTCCACTTATGAGACTCACCTCATAGGCAAATACATCCACAGACTAAAATTAAAAGGATAGGGAAAAACATATCATTCACGTGATTCTCATGAATAAGCAGGGATTTCTATCCTCACATAACATAAAATGGACTTTAAGCCAAAGTTAATCAAAAGGGAAAAAGAAGGTCATTTCATACTGGTTAAGGGAATTACACATCAACAAGACCTAACAATTTCAAATATTTATACCCCACAACAATGGAGCATCTATGTACATTAAACAAACCCTTCTCAATTTCAAGAATCAAATAGAATACAACATAATAATACTGGGTGATTTTAACACACCTCTCTCATCACTGGATAGATCCTCCAAAACCAAATAAAGAAGCTATGGAACTAAAAGACACAATTAATAATTAAGACTTAACAGATATATATAAAATATTTCATCCATCAATGACTGAATATGCTTTCTTTTCAGCAGCACATGGATTCTTCACTCAAAAAAGACCATATTTTGGCCACAAAGCAACTCTATGCAAATACATAAAAAAACAGATAATATTTTGCATTCTATATTCATAATGGAATAATATTAGAAATCAATGAAAAACAAAAAAAATAGAAGCTACTCTAAAGCTTGGAGACTAAATAACATGCTATTAAAGGACCAATGGATAGCAGAAGAAATCAAGGATGAAATAAAAAAATACTTAGAGGTAAATGAGAACAGCAACTCAACATATCAAAATCTATGGGACACTATGAAGGTGTTTCTAAGTTTCTAAAAGAAAAGTTCACTGCATTGAATTCATTCATTAAAAGAACAGAAAGTCATCAAAAGTAACCTAACATTACATCTTAAAGCCCTAGAAAAAGAAGTACAAATCAACACCAAAGTAGTAGAAAACAGGAAATGATTAAAATTAGAGCTGAAATCAATGGAATTGAAACAATAAAATTAAAAAAAAAAAAAAGAAAAAGAAAATCAATGGAACAAAAAGTTGGTTCTTTGAAAAAATAAGTAAAATTGATAAACCCTTAGTCAAGAGAAAGAGGAAAAACTCAAATTACTAAAATTTGTGATGAAAAAGGAAATATCACCAAGGAAACTTCTGAAATACAGATGATGATCAGAGACTATTTTGAAAATCTACACTCCAATAAAATAGAAAATCTTGAAGATAATGACAAATTTCCAGAGACATATGACATACCCAAATCAAATCAGGAGGACATAGAAAATTTAAACAGATCAATTTCAAGTAATAAAATTGAAGACACCATCAAAAGTCTACCAAGGAAGAAAAGCCCAGGACCAGACAGATTCTCAGTCCTGTTCTTCCTGACTTTCAAAGAACTGACACCAATCCTCCTCAAATTATTCCATGAAATACTAAAGGAGGGAACCCTTCCAGATTAGTCTATGAAGTTTATCATGCTGATATCAAAACCAAAGACACATGAAGGAAAAAAAATTGCAGACCAATATCCCTGATCAACATAGATGGAAAATTCTTAACAAAATTCTGGCAAATTGCATACAAAAACATTAAAAAGATAGTGTACCATGATCAAGTGGAGTTCATCCCAGGGATGCAAGATTAGAAATCGATGAATGTAATTAATCATATCAATAGACTTAAAGATAAGAATCACATAATTATTTCAATAGATGCAAAAAAAAGCATTGGAAAAAATACAGTATTCCTTCCTGTTCAAAACACTAGGAAAACAAGGGACAGTAGGAACACCTCAATATTGTAAAAGCTGTCTGTGCTAAACCCAAAGCCAACATCCTTCTAAATGGAGAAAAACTGAAAGTTTTCCCTCTAAAAACTGGAATAAGAAATGGATGCCCTTTTTCACCACTAGTATTCAATATAGTCACTGAAACCCTGGCCAGAGGAATTAGGCAAAAGAAAGAAATTAAAGGGATACAAATGGGAAAAGAACTCAAACTATCCTATTTGCTGATGACATGATTCTATATTTAGAAGAACCAAAAACCTCTGCCAGAAAACGACAACTCATAGAATAATTCAGTAAGTAGCAAGATATAAAATTAGCACCCATAAATCAATTGTGTTCCTATATACCAAAGATGAATCAACTGAAAGAGAAATTAGAAAAACTATTCCACACACAATAGCCTCAAAAAAAATAAAATTCTTGGGAATCAACCTAACAAAAAGGTAAAAGACCGCTACAATAGAAACTACAGAACACTAAAGAAAGAAACTGAAGAAGAACTTAGAATATGGAAAGGTCTTCCGTGCTTTTAGATGGGCAGCATTAATATTGTCAAAATGGCCACACTACCAAAAGCACTACACAGATTTAATGTAATTCTGATTTAAATCCCAATGGCATTCTTCCTGGAAATAGAAAAAGCAGTCATGAAATTCATTTGGAAAAATAAGAAGCCCAGAACAGCCAAGCAACCCTCAGCGAGAGAATCTTCTGCCCCCAGCAGCAGAGATAGAGCATCAATCTCCAGGATATATAAAGAACTCAAAAACATAACACCAAAAAAATAAAATAACACAATCAATCAATGGGCAAAGGTTCTCCAATAGGCACTTCACAGAAGAAATACAAATGGTCAAAAATATATGAAAATATGTTCAATATCTCTAGCAATTAGAGAAATGCAAATTAAAACTACACAGAGATTCTATGTCACTCTAGTCAGAATGGCAATGATCAAGAATACAAGTAACAATACATGTTGGTGAGGATGTGGGGAAAAATGTTCACTCATACATTGTTGGTGGAACTGCAAACTGGTGTAATCACTATGGAAAGCAGTATGGAGACTCCTCAGAAAACTTGGAATGGAACCACTATTTGACCTAGTTACCCCACTCGTCAGCAAATACCCAAAGGACTTAAAATTGACAAACTACAGTGATACAGTCACATCAGTGTTTATAGCACCTCAATTCACAATAGCTAAGCTATGGAATCAACCTAGGTGCCCTTCAACAGATGAACAGGTAAAGAAAATGTGGTGTGTGTACACATTGGAATATTACTTAGCCATAAAAAAGAATGACTTTATGACTTTTGCCAGTAAATGAATAGAACTGGAGACTATCTTGCTAAGTGGAATAAGCCAATCCTAGAAAACTAAAGGCTGGATGTTCTCTCTGATACAATAAGGGAATCAGGGAACAGAAGTTCAGTGGATTAGACAAAGGAGAATGAAGGAAGGGAGGAAGATGGGAATAGGAAAGACAGTTAAATGAATCAGACATCACTTTCCTATGTTTGTATATGAACACATGACCAGGGGAACTCCACAACATGTATCACCTCAAGAACAGAATCCTAATTAGAGTAAGTTATACTCTATGTCATAAGATGTCAAAATACACTCTTGCCATGTCTATCTAAAAACAAATTAAAAAATAAAAAAAATAAATAAATAAAAAACCACAAATAGCTACTTTGCCAAAAGCATTTACTATCTTAAAGAGTTTTCCTGGGACTCCAATACATAAAAATGTTCCTTTTGTGCCCAGCCATCCATTTAATAGAGAAGCTCTGCTTGGGCATGCTGCTGTTTCTCCTCTGAACTCTTGGGGTCTCCTTCCTGTTTTCCTCCCTGGGCCCCTGGAACACCTAACTATTCTGCAGGCTGTGGTTTTCCATCACCACTGTGCTTCTCTGCAACAAGCCTCACGCTCCCCGTGAAGCTGACACCCAACCACACAGATGATTCTCCCACTCCACTGCCGTCTGACACTGCAGAGCAGAGCTCCAGTTCAGTCACTAAGTCACCAGCCCAAAAGATGCCAGCACCTCACCTGACGCACATAAGCCCATTTTCCATCCAGAATGGTCTCTCGTTCCACATCCATCGATCTGTTCAACACTGCTGAGTAAAACCCGTCTTCACAGGTCCTAACGTTCCACCCTTCCATGTTCCTCTGTGCTCTCTGTGGTCCTCCGCCTCGCACGGGCAATGCAATGCTTTCCTGGGCTTGTCGCTCCTACCCACAATTCCCTCAAATCTAGCTTCTACACTGCTTCTAGCTGTCTCTCTAGATCTGAAGCTGAGGCTAAACTGAACACTTTTCAAATCCTCAGCTCAAAATCTCTTCAGTAGCTCATTAACAATGCCCATCAAAATTCCCAGAGTACCCAGACATCAGTGGAGCATAAGAATGGGCATCTGGGGGCACCAGCTGAGTGATGTGCAAAAAGCTTCCAGTTTCTTTAAAAATGCACACAAATGTTACATTCAACCCATTAGTGCGGATTGAAAAGTTTAAATAAACACTACGCGCCTTACAAAACGGACACTGCAAGCCAGCTCTTGTCACAACTCACATGCACCCGAGCTCACGCATGGCACTCCTCCAGGAACAGTGGACTCTACTCTCTTCAGGGATACCTCGGGCTCCTCCTCTAGCCAGTACCTTCAGGCCTGGCAGCAACTGGCACAGGAAGGTGTTTCTGAGTGCTCCTCTTGTGCTTTTTAAAATTTTTGCTTCTTTATATTTCTCTGCCTAATTTTCTTTCTTCCTTTTTCTTGGTTGCATATATTTATACATAATGACAAATTCTTGACAGAACAACACAGGACACATTTAAACAAAAAATCCTGGAGCTCAAAAATGCCTTATTAAAGTATTTAGAGAATCAAGAAGTCCCTTACACTCCTAGTCCTAGTTTGTTTTGTTAAGTCACTAGTAGTATAATCCCTGTGAAACATCTAATTAAAACTCGTTTTCAGGGCACTGAAGAGAGCACTGTGCTCCAGCAAACAAGCTGGAACTGTCTGGAACCCACACTGAAATGTGCTAGAGCCCTGAGTCCTCGGCAACCCCTGCCTAGGGCAGGACAGTGACCACACATTTTTGAATGCAGTCCACGGAACCCACCTCCTGTGTGGCGGTCAGACTGGGTATACCAACAAGATACATTCACACCTCTCCAGGAATGAACACAGGTGTGAACACTGCTTCCCCGTCACAGACCCAGCCTCGTGTGCTCAAGCACTGACAGCTGACTTAGGAGAGAAAGAGCTGGAAATGAGCAGCTTTCCAGACCAAAACCATGATAAACAAGGCTCCAGAGAAACTGCCAATCCTCATGTCCCAAACCCTACAACTGTCAAGTAGGGCAGGAGGTGTCCAAACGTACAATTCCGAAGCACCTGAATGTGACATTACTCAGGAAACACAGAGGTGAACCAGACCAAACCTCTGGGGGCAAGCTGGGTCAATACAGTGATTTTTTTTGTTTATTTGATTAAACTCAAATGATTACCCTATTATTGTTTTAACAAGTAAAACGATTTTGTAACTAAATTGTAACTTTGTAATAAGTATCTTCTTTGCGGAACAGGATCACAGATTGAAGTAAAAGCTTTACATCAATGCTCCTGTGGTGTCCATGGAGACAGGCTGAGGTGGCCGAGCTCCGGCCCCAGGCAAGCAGGCGCCAGGACAGTGAAGATGTCAGCCTCGTAGTCCAGACCCTGTCCAGGCTGTGAGCAGGAGGAAGCTGCAGCCCACCCAGCTGCCTCACCCTGACACCTTCTGCAGTAAACGAGATAAAGCAGCTTCTGAAAGATAAGTCTGAGCACGTGGGAAAGTCGGTGTGTGAACTAGGGGCTGTGAAGGCCTTTCTTACACTCTGGAATGAACAAGACAAAGGAGATTCAGATGAAGAGGTTGTTCGAGATGGAGTCAGAGTGTTCACCGAAAAGAAAGCACAGCTGACACTTTTAGGAACAGAAATGGACTATGTTGAAGATGAATTATCCAGTGTGTTTGTCTTCAATAACCCAAACATCAAAGGAACATGTGGCTGTGGAGAAAGCTTTAATATTTGAAACCGCATAACTCCTCTGGCTGTAACTCCAGGAAAGCTTGCTAAGGAACCCATGTGACTGTCACATGCCTCAGGTTTATAATGTGTGGTTGCCTGTGGGGAAAATAAAATGATGCATTTTGAAAATGAAGCCACTATGCTAGCTAGATTCCAGAAGACATGATATTTGTATTCTCCAAATGGGACAGAAAATGAGAAGTCATTGCTCTTTCTGGATCATTGTTATGTAAAGAAAAAAGTCCTACTCTGCACTTAACTCTCATGCATCCTTTCTATTAGAACCAGTCCCATTAATGCTGACTCCCTGAGAGTAATTCAGAAACAGGTTGGTAGGTGTATGCTTGCTAGATTTCTATCAAATGGCTTGAATGTACATTTCCATCTGCATTTTTCCAACCAGATTAGTGGTTCCCAAAATTTAGAGGTGAGAAGTCCTGACTACTGACAGTAACATGGTAGTGCTTTGTTTTTGTACCCAAATTGGCATGACCTCTTTTTTACATTTTTATTAAAAATTTCATTGTCAAAAAAAAAAAAAAGTTATGTCAAAAAGCTAAAAATATTCACAACCAACAACAGCAAGTTTATCTATTTCTATGCTCTTTATGATTTCCATTTCCCTCAGAAATGCAGAGCAAACTCCAGAACAGGCTGGCAGAGGGAAGGTGAGGTGAGAGGAGAGAGCTCACACTGCTCACTAGACCACGAGCCAGGCTTCTCTGTGTGAATCTTGGTTTGTAGGTCTGACTTTGAAACTATGAAAAAATGTAAGTTATGAAGAAGCAAACTTCTAAAAGTAAAAAACAATCCTAAGTGTAAATCAATAAGGGAACACAGCTATGGAGATAGGAACTGTGTGATTTTAAAACAGCAATTCAACAGTACATTTTTGTAAGATAAAGTCCCAACTTCACAAACATCTTCAAATGTTTTCTGAACACTATTGTTAATGGTATTTTTTTAAATTTTGACACTGTTTCTATGTTTACAGAGAAAAGCAAATAGTCATGTTGATGTTATTAGGTGGAAAGAATGCTACTGTAAAAGATACACAGGTTTTCTAACATCAAAACAGTTAAAGGAATAAGAACTCTTGAGAGAAGCAGCTGTCTCAAAGCCCAGGCAGGACATGTGCACAGAGTGGACATTCTGCCAGACACCAAGCCACCAGGAGCATCAGTAGCCAAGGCCCAGGAGCTTGCTGGAAGACTCTAGCGAACCATGGAGGAAAACAACTGCTGTGGAGCAGAAGCACAAGAGAGCTACACCATACATGAGCTCAATAAAAAACCTTAAAGTCACTGCTCCTGGTGAGAAGAGAATAAAGTAAGTGTTCCGGACCTACCTCTACCTACACCTAGTCACGAAAAAGAGAGAAAACAAGGAATAGAAGGCAACTGGCACAAATGGATATAGCCAGCAGAAGCTACAAGGTCAATGACAAACCAACAAAACAAAACAAAGTGAGGAAAGGGAATTTCACAGTAAAAAAACTACAAAGGCATATCAATTGATGTTTAAGTCTCTTTTGGATCCTAATTCAAATAAACATATTAATCCATTTTCATGTGTAAGCATCATTTGGATCCCAGTCCAACTAAAGAAACTACCAGAGACAGCTGGGAAAAATGAAAACAATGTATTTGATGAGAGTAAGAAGTTATTGTCAATTTTTTATATGTGATAATAGTATTGGGAAAGAGGCAATGTATATTGCAGGAAAGAAGAAAAGGGTTATTGATCATTGAAATTCTGTGAAAAGTGCATGGGTTTTCACTACCTTTTTCTCTTGTTTTGTATATATCTGAAATACTCTAGGATTTTTTTTGTTTTAAGAAGTCATCCTGGGGGAAAACATGCAACTGGCCGTTCCTTTATGGAAGAGAATTCTTTTACCCAAGAGAGTGCACATTTGGTACTGCAGATCTGCCTGGCCTATGTGGAGCTGAGGAAGACCTTGTGCACAGACAGAAAGTCAACTTGGTGCGCACCTGAGTCGGGCCGCCCGTCAGAGCTGCGAAACTCCTGCATCCTCTTCTCCAGCTTCTGCTGCCGCCGTCGCTTCATGACCACCTCGGGATTAGAAATGGTTCGTGTAAAGCTGGTTTCTGGCATGTCCTTGTAAACCTCAGCAGCCAGTCGGGAATTCTCACTGAGGAAACAAGTGGTAACAGAACTTTAAAAACCTTTTCCCACTGGAAACACAGAACTACATAGAAATCAAAATAGATGTTACTGGGCTACCTCTAAATCTGCAGGAAAGCTGTACACTACTTGCCATGTGCTAATTAATTACTATGAAATAGAGAATACACTCTCTCAATAATATACTGAACTAAGCAGGTATTTACAACAAAAGCCTTATCATTAGTTCACAAGACATAAGTGTTATATATTCAATAACAAAGCCAAAGGAAAATCTACAGATTATACATTCTAGAAATTCTGACTCTTATTATCCTAAAACAAATCAAATGAATGAGATTATATTGCAACATTCCAACCATGAGAAATACAGAATTGAATGCACTTAAGTAAGAACCTTATTTAAAATTATAATATATCTTCAAGATCTCAAAATAATGAAATCTCATGATTTTGTAAAACCTAAAAGATTTACCAACATTCACTTTTCTAAAGTTAAGCTTTCAAAAGGAAATTGTTCTAACAGTTTCTATAAAGGAATCAACTACACAGAGTGATGAGCGGAAAACTAAATATTAAGACAAAATGGAAAAAGTGATATGCTTTTAATAAATACACCTCAAATATGTAATTTTCATAATTAAAAATCAAATTTTAATTAATCAAGTTAACAATAACTCATTTAAACAGCTCATTTTCTAAATCAAATTATACATCGTCTCGAAACCTGAACTAATCAACAGAGCAAAACATAAGGCATCAGTTTTAAACTCCACTTTTATTTGATGTTTTTATAAATGACCAATTGATCTATACAAATTTCTTCTCCCACACAACCACATTAAATAGAGCCTGCCATACTATGCCCACGTGATTATATCCCGGCACTGCTTATTAATACCCATACTAGCTTTGCCACATCTGAAACAGGCTCAAGTTCCACTCTAAGGGTAATATCACTCATGGACACATGGTTGATATGCTTGATAAGTACAGAAAACATCAAATCATCTTTAAAAAATGGGAAGAAAACAACCTCAAGGAGACCACTGCACCACAAAATATAAATGGCTAATGAACACATGAAAGATACTACCTTATGAATAATAAAATTAATTCAGTATGTGGAGAATACCATGTATCATAGAGGCAATGCAGTGACCCAAGAGGCAAGAGGTATACGCATGTACGAAAGTGAGAAAGGATGGTTGGCCACAAGCTGAGTATCCAAGTCGAGGTGCTACGAAACCTCTCGAGGAGGCTCACAGACCTGCCCGATCCACTGTCCTATGGCACCTCCCCGGAAGCCTTGGGATGAGCTTCCGTAGTAGCAGGAAGATGTTCACTGGGTCATTATTCAAACCTGGGACAGGGAGGTGGATTACAAACAAATACAGGAACACTGAAAAGAAACCGGGTACATGAATGACGGAAGAACCATAATGGAAGGCCCTACGATCTGGGAACCATTTTTGTGGAATACCTGTATCTTAGAGGAGAATACCATGTAAAATGTTCCAGCTGCAGAAGCTGCGATTGTATTTGTTTAAAGATTCTCTATGTAAGCACTTTAAGTGCGTGTATGTGTATGGAAAAACAGACAGACTGGGTTCTCTGGTTCTTCAAGGGTGCTGGCCCATCTGTCTTCTGACTTTCTGACGTGAACACTCCTTATTTTGGCCACATAACATCCATCATGCAGTGTGTTCAATGCCAAGGCAGCAGAAAGCTACCTGAGTAGCAAGCCCATGCTAGGCAAATGAAATAGCAACTGGACAAGCAGAGTGCAACCTGGGAACTGGAGTCCACTCAGGGAAAGTCCAGGTGACCTGTATCTCTTCCTGTTTCACAGAACACATATATTTCCCTTGTTCCCTCAACTCTGAGCTCAGGAGCTCAAATACCTTGGGACAGGTCAAGTGCACCCACCACAAGGCTGCAGTGACAGAGTAGGAATGGGGGACTTGTGTCTGGACCCTGATGGGGAACCCGGCCCTGACCCTTCTATCAGGCATCCTGTCCCCGAGGCATGCAGGAAACCACGCTGCCTCACTCCAGGTGACCACTCTGACAGCAGGGCTACTCAGCAAACAGGCACCTCAGCCAGGCTTGCGGGTGAGCAGGAAGGCAGGCAGGCTTCTGACCACAGGGGGCCTTGCTTGGTTCAGACCCGCTTACTCTGTAACTTTGTTGTTCAATCCGTATCCTTTCCATAGTCCCCCAAGAAGGCTAAAAACCTGCTGCTCTAACATCTGCTTGCAGTACAAAGCCACAGGAATACTTTTAGAGCAAACCCACCTGTCATCCCCTCGGGAAGGTCCGTCCTCCTTATCAGATGTCTGTCTCAAGGCCTCCTTCTCTCTCTTCTTTTTTTCCTTCTTCTCTTTCTTTGAGAGAGTTCTCTTGAAGTTCTGGATGACACCTTCTTTCTCCTGCTTTTCTGGTCCATTACTTTGAGCCTTCTGATAGAAGTAACATCGTCACCTGTTAGCCACTACCCAGGAATCGCATGACCTTCCCCGTGGAGGAAGGCCTTCACACACTGCATCTCAAACCAGAGCTACGGGAACAGGTGAGCTCTGGGCTGTGGGGACGTTACACAGAGCTGAGTGAGCTTAAAGTGACACGGGCAATTTTCAAAACCAAGTGATATAGACACTTGAGGTCTGTATGTTTCACTGTACATAAACTTACCTCACTTTCAAACCAAATAAGCAAGTAGGTAAACAAACACACAAAGCTAATAAGAACACTGGGTGTGATTCGTGAACTCTGACTTTTAATGAATAAAACTCAAGTAAGTTGCCACCAAGTAACCTCAGTAAAAGGAGCCTAATAAAAAATGTGGAAATAAGGAATCTAAACCACCATCTGCTTAGTAGGTACTTTTCTTTAACTTCAAAAGAGATGTTAAAAGTAGCTATAATGAGTGGCTTTCACAAACCATGGTCCTACTTACCGGCTTTCTGCAAAATGCTGCTCTTTCAGGCCTTGTTTGTGTTTGCTCAGTCTTAATCTACATTTCAACTACAAAAAGGCCCTCCCACACAGCCATATTATTTTTATGTGAAACTTAACAGGTGGAGAATTTTAAAAAGAAGAAAAAGGAAAAGTGCTGAGAGAGAAAGCTACCTTCTACTTTATAAGATGAGGTAGTAAGGACCATTCAGGTTCCTGTTTCCATTCTAGATTTTTTTACATCGCACTGGTCCTAATAAGTTTGCACAAGGTCCACAGTAAAGTGCACAGAATGCACAGCCCCAGTTGATACCATGGTACAAAAATGAAATGAAATGTGAGTAGCAGGACCACAGAAACCGACCCGAACCTTGTAAGCATCGCTTCACATGCAGCAAGTCACTACACACAGCCACAGGGAAGTCAAGAACAGGTGCACAGGTGTCAGGATCAGCAAGCAGTACTGGCCTACACAGAAGGAAAGTGTTCTGCCACTGACGGTCTGCAAAGACAGCCTCTGACGGTGCACGGGGGTCAGACAGAATATCCCTCAAAGTCCTCTGATCTTTGCCTTTGCTACCACTTGCTAATACTGAATTTTTGGCAAGATGCTACCTGATTTAGCACAGAATTATGTAGCATTTTCAAATTATATCAATATTTCTAGTATTCCACAGAAAAACGAAAAGCAGTAGTACAGAAATTCCAGATGACCCAAGAAAGATTTAAAACTCACATGGCTCCCTGGTCACCAGCCACAGAGCCAGCCCAATAATCCCTGCTGAGGCAGTGGAGCATGACTGGCACAGGCCCGAGGTACGGCAGGCCAGCGCCAAGGTGAGCCACGACACGCTGGCCTGTCACCCAGTCCCAGCCTAGCCTGGGCCTGCTGCAGACGCTGCTGCAGAAACCCACCCCCCACAGCACCACAGCTCAGAACCACCATCCACCGTCCAACAACCTCGACCTCCCACTTGCCCACAAGCAGTGGAAAATGAAAGTGCAGCAGACCTGAATGGGATGGCAGGTGACCCTACAGCACTGGTACTTTTCCAAACCCTGATGGGCATAAACCTGGACCAACAGCGCTGACCCGAGCACTACATAAACCCTGCACTAGCAAGCTCAGGCGACAACCCCTCTGGGGGTCCCCTCTCACCCTGCAACAGTTCTGTTTCTATTCACACTTGAATAAATCCTGCTCTTACACTCACTCACCCTCATCTGCAAGACAAGAACCCAAAGAGAAAACACTGGTGGTGAGCTGCTGGGGTCTGCCCCGACACGGAGGGGCACAGCCCACCTTTAAGAGCTGCAGCACGTTTCCTGGCTGCAGAGCCTGCAGCCTGTGCAGAGCCCACCTACCAGTCTAAGTGGAAAATCTAGTTTCATCGCAAACCCCAGTTTCAGACTCATCCCTCCACCATCCAAGCACACCGAGAGTTGCCGATCCTGACTCGCTTGCACACTATGGAAAGGTCACCACGTGCCTCATGCAGTGGCGTCTGAAAGTTCACTATAGATAGGTTATCAGAGCTTCCTCTTCCCTCCTGAGTCTCATTAAAGCAATTTTGATTTTACAGCTTAGGGAAAGAACGGAAGGTGATGACTTGATCACTAACTCAGTCACAAAAGCTTACTTCTCTTCCAAAGCAAGAGAAGCAATACCTGGAGCAGTACTGGATGAAATGGATAAAGCAGAGACTATTAGGCTTATTTTACGTTATTTTCTAGGAGGACAGTAAAGGGGTTTGAGGCGAGAAGACAAACAGAAGGAGCTCCTGCAACAAAAACTCCACCCTGTTCGCTCCCACCCAGACAGGTCAGTGTGACATCGAGAGGCGCCACCTTGGCAGGGGCCGCGTCGTTCTCATTCTTGAGCACGAATCTGCCTTCCCGGTCATCTTTGTTCCAATTCAACTGCACAACTAGAGGCTTCTCATCAGTGTCCAATCTTCTTTCTTCTTCAAAACATGAAATGGAAAAAGAATATGCCGTAGTTATTTCATGGCATCAGCACAACTGACCAAGTCACATGATCGTTGATTTCATAAAGTATCTTATTCCTCCAAGGACCCACTGCAGACTGAAACGCACTGTTCAGAAAGGCAAGTCAGCGCTTATTAACTGGACATCTGTCACTACTAGACACCCATTACCATGGTCCAGTGCCAGGGCTGACAGGCAATTCCCCTTGTTTAGACGTAATTGGGAAAAATAAGAGAAATATACATAAACTAGGACAAAAGTAAACACAACTTCACTATAACTTTATTTCCATAAGTCAAACCATCTCTCATGCAACTAGAAAATAAGGAAATGAGGTCAGTACAACACAGAAGTTCCACTGACTTGTGAGGCTTTTCTTACCCTTTTATGCCTACAAGAACAGCAATACCCACCGTCCGTCTTAGATGCAACGACTGCAGTGACCCTCTGCATCCATCCTTTCCTCTGAAACTTGCCAACCTGACCCTCAGTTCACCTCCACCAGAAAGCTGCATGCCTTTCTCTGTGCTACTGTGAAGTGTGTGTCTGGTGCACTGTGCCCCACAGAGCAACTCCCAGGTGCCCCCCGCAGCCTGGACCCTCCGAAGCCTACATTGGGGTGCAGGCTCCAGGGAGAAGGCACCAAAGGATACACAGGTGTGGCGCCACTTGGCCGAGAGGAGACTAAGGAGCAGGGCAGTCCACCTTTAAGAGCACTCCTCGGTGCGTCCTCATCCAGAGAGACCTGCTCACCATGCTTTCCGGCTCACTTCCTTGCCACCACTGTTACACACTTAAACAGGCCTAGAACACCTGCCCAGCGTCTCCTTCTTGTGAAGTCTGCCTTGGGGTACACCTGGCAGAACGCGCACTCTTCCAGGAATGCCTACTGCAGAAGCACCACGCAAAATTCCTCCCAACCTGGTGCTTCACCACCCCTGTGAACAGCAGACCCAGCACTTCCAGGCCTGAGGAAAGGGGAAAACTCACCATAAAACCAAAGCATCTGATGAGGCAGGGGACAGACTCCCTCTCCCATGGGCAGCCTCCCGTGACCAGCCCTGCCACTGCGCAGCAAGCTGGTCACCACCACCTCCAGGAACATGGGCAGTGCACACACCCAGCTACTGTCAGGTAGGTACAAATCCTACACAGAGTGAGACTGGATGATGCCCATTGGTCAGCGAATATCTCTTTAGTTAAAGAAATGGTTGGCAAGGGCCATGACAGGAGAAAGGTCCAGGCCCCGAGGGCTGAGAGCAGTACGTGTGCTGGTTCCGTGATGGGCCAGGACTGCTCCTCCTGACCAGACTCCACAGTGGCACAGCAAGTAAAGAAGTAGAGCAAGAATTAAGTCTTGTTTTGTGAACTGACCTATAAGTGACACTAAATTCTATTAAACATGAGATTCACTTCATTTCTCAAACAATGTCTCTATCAAACTTCTGCCACTGTTCACTGTACAATGTTTTCAGATGGAAGTGGAGTTATTTTAAGGGACTTGTTACAGGTATCAGGTGTCAGGTGTCTTGGGGTAACAAGCTCCATTGTATATAACAACACACCAGTGAACACACCAGCTGAGGCAATTCAAAGCCACCCTGGACCAGGGTCACCCAGTGAAGAGGCCTCCTGGAGCACAGGCCCAGCCAGCACTTGAAGGGAAGGAAGGGTATGTGCTGCTCCAGAGGAGGTCAGAGAGACAGGCAGAGGGTGGGCAGAGCTCCAGCCATGGAGTGACCACAGCCCCCAGCAGGGTGAGAACTGTCATGATCAACATTGCCAAAGCCATGCCCAAACCCAGATTCTACACAGACACTAGCATCCCCAGCCAGCGATGGCACCTCAGCGACAGATGACAACGGGACGATGCTCTCACAGGGCAACACAGAGGACCCGGGCAACTGACTCAGGACACACCACCATGAGACCAGACGGCAGGCAGTGAGGCCAGTCAAGGGCTCACTGTGACAAAGGAGGCACGCATGCCAGGAAGAGCTCAAAGACAGAGACTTTCAGAGGCTCTTAGTAAATTCTATGGACAAACAGTAATGCAGTTTATCAGAATGCAGGAAAAAAGAATTTCAAACTATGAATTAAACAGCTGAAAATATGAGAAATGAAAATCAGCTTAATAAACTGGTAAAAGAATTAATAAATTTGTTCAGGTATGGTGGCAAACACCTGTAATGCCAGCAGCTCAGGAGGCTGAGGCAGGAGGATCACAGTTCAAAGACAGCCTCAGCAACTTAATGAGGCCCTGTCTCAAAATAAAAAATTAAATGGCTCAGGATATGACTCAATGGGTAAGTGTCTCTGGGTTCAATTCCTGGTACCAAAAACAAACAAACAAACAAACAAAGAATCAAATTTGAATTCTTCCATAAGCAAGAATTACCAAATTGTTCTGGTTACAAAATTTATACTAGATTGAAATTCTTCATGTTGTCACAGCGTAACCTTTAGTGAACTAACATTAAAATTAAATCATAAGAGTAAAACAAAACAAAGGTGGGCTATTCTTAAAGCATGGCGATGAATCGCTAAATGTGAACTTAAAATGCTCTGGGCCTCTCTGCACTTCAGTCACTAGAAAGTCCTTCTGCCTTAGTGCTTCATGCTTTTTTTTAGTAGCATAATCTTTCATGTTTCCACTTGAATTCACATGAGGAATCCTATCCATAAAAAGGATAGAAGTGAGGTTCCCTGGTGGGTGACACAAGGATCTGGTCACAGAGGTAGCCCACAGGGGCTGGCAGGCAGACACAACAAGGCACCCCATGACCACAGGCTACTGGGGAGTACTGAAAGGTTCAAGGAACCTAGGTGCACCTGCCAGACACCACGGAAGCCCTGGTTCCAGGTCTGCATCGACTATGTAGCGTCACTTTGGTCAGTACCTTGGGCGCTGCCAAAAGGGAGTACTGTCTGAAACCCACAGGGACAGGAAGTGAGAGCCAGGGTCTGAGGGGCTCAGGAGGCCCAGGAGGCATTCCTCATCAGCAGCAGTTGTGCTAAGCATGAGATGAATAGCTTAGGTTGCCTTTCATTTTATGTGTGCTATTTTTTCAACCATCTACCAGATTGTTAATTAAGTATGCATCAATTGTCTGAATCTAACTACTTAATAAACTGAACTACTGTGTATTTCCTTTGGGGTCATTAAAAACTTACTGAGAGTCTAAGAACTCAGTGAAGCCTGACAACCTGTGTGCTTGGATTCCCAGTCTGAGGCCTGGATGCAACATCTTGCTCCATGCAGAGCAGGCAAGGGCACCCAAGGGCTAGGGAGAGCACTTCTCTTGCCTTTTAACAGCCTTATTTTGTTTATCCCATACCAAAAAAAAAAAAAAAATATATATATATATATACATATAATATATATATATGCAATTTTTTAACATTTTGATTAAAAACATCTTACATAGAAAGTTTAAAGTAGAAAAGTTCCTTAAAAGAGGTTGATACCATTAAGTTTTTAGATCTCAAATACCAGTCTTTCATATCACTTCCAAAGACTTCAGCTGGTAGGACCAAATAACCAGACAACAGGAACAGAAAAAGAATTTAAGTTAGATATCTACTTTTCTTTGAACCCTATTTACAACAGTTCTAAGGTAAAAGAAAAATACCCCAACTTGCAAATATTCTCTATCATCAAATTTAGTTTGATATTATTTGTACAGGGAATATGCTCAAATCCTTAAGAAGTCATGAATGTGGCTCACCTCCTATACCTCCTATACTTCCTACACCTGGAAATCCCCCAATGACAAACATTTCAGTCCAATTTCAAATGTACAAAGCAAGTTGTATATCTGAAGAAAAACAGATGATGTTCAAATAAGATTTGTGGATAAAATTTACAAGGGATTCAAAGAGGGGTTGTGCCAAATGTAGACTTTAATCTGCTGAACTAACTATAGCCTGCGCTTTTTCCACAGGTCATATGACATTTTTAAAACACCTATAAAAATTTTATAAACTTCTACATTCCTAATCAATCCAACTGGAGTTGTCATACGGTAGAGTTAAGCTGTATATGACCCTAGAGAATGTAAGACAGTTTCCAAGGTTCAGCCCAGGATGAACGATAGCTACATCAGGGGATTCCCTCAAGATGTTCAACACTGCCTAAGAACAAAAGCCTGCAGCTCGCAATGCAGACCCACAACTTACACCACGCCTAGTTACAGCAGCACAACAGTACTGCTGTTTGGCGTGCCCTCCAAAGGCACACGGCAGCCATCAGTCACCATGCATGTGACACCAGACTGCCGCACCCCGAGAGCCATCAGGTGTCACGCCCCTTCCTCCAGAGAAGCAAGCACGTGTAAAACTGAAATGCTCGTTCTTCTCCAATGAACACGTGTGCTGGGCACTTACATGAGCACTTCCCAGACATAAGAACCTGTTGCCAACCCGCCCATCACGCCCCGCCCATGCAAAAAGAGGCAGAGGGCGATGGTGACTGAAATGCACAGGGCAGGCTGTGCACTCCAGGTCAGGGATACGTCCCAGCAGACGCTCTGCGAACACTGACCTCCGCTGACGTGCACTTCATACAGTGAATACTTGGGAGACGACAGCATGCGCATGTCGGGGCGGAATTTCTCTGCCAGAGTTTCAATCACATCTTGGGTGGTAGCAGTGCTAGAGACACGGATGCATTTTGTGGCAAAGTTTCCAGCAGCTTTATCTTGAAAATAAAATCTCATCACACCATGGAACTCCAGATCCTAAAACAAAATGATACATTTTTGAAAAAAAAAAAAAAAACACTTTGAAGAGATTCACTTTTGATATTTATGCATAATAAGTGAAAAAGGCTAGTCATTGTTTTCTAAAAATGGTTGTTTACTTAAACATCTGGGACACAAATTCAGATAGAATTTTAGTCTTCGAGTTTAACTATGTGACACTGGACAAGTTGTTCAAGGTTCTCTGCCTCACTGTCCAGTAGCCAACAAGGGATGTGAAGAAACGGAAGGCGGCAGCCAGCTTCACAGCGTCCTCCCCAGGGCAGGCACAGGCGGTGTGCCCTGTCTGCGTCTCTACACCACAGGCGCTGGGGAGACTACTTCAACCCTCAGGTTCACCTCTGCTTGAGAAGGTGCGGCAGACCTGGAATCACAACCCAGAGCCACTGTCTCTGAAGTTCAGCCTGTGCTGCTCCTGGGGTCCCTCCAGCTCTGAGCTTCTGACATGTCAGCCATGGTATGGCCACCTCTGGGGATAAATGAAATTCTCACCTTTCCAGGCATACGAGTGCACCCAATTCCCAACATAACTACTCACCCTAGATAGCCAGCAACCTTGATCCTCCTCTCAAAGGCTTACTTTAGAGAAAAGCCACCGTGAACCCCAGCTCCACGCACAGTCCTGGCTGAGGCCTGCACAGGGCACGCCCTCTCCTGCTTCTCCCTTGAGCACAGGAGCACAACTCCTGAGGGGCCTCCCAGGAGCACCTCCGAGGCCAGGCTACTCCCAGTGGCCAGCAGGACTGGGGACTCAGCTCACCCCTGACTCCTCTCATCCACCACATCTACCTTCTCAAGAACCAACCAGAATCTAACTCAAAATTTGTTTAACCACCATCCCCAAGCAGGGTCACATCAGCCCTTGGCTGTACCCTCCAGGCAGCCTCCCTTCTCTCAGAAGTCTGTCTGACCCCACCCAAAGCAAGGCCCCTCTGGGCCTCTCTTCTCCCCAGTCCACTGGTCTTTTCTTCGCTATTAGTTGTGAACTAGGAAGTACTTATTGGAAGTGGGGTTTACAACTGTATAAACAATATGAAAATACAATCAGGAAGCAAGACAGTAAAGAAGACTTGCAACTCAAAGGTTCCCTGAGTCTGTTCAGCCTGGACCTGTTCCACCATGTCCACCCCACTCCCCAGGTGCCGGGGGAAAGTGGCCTGAACAGTATGTGTACGGCACCACAGTGAACCAGGGGTTTGGGGGAGGCAGGGTCCCCATCGTGGGGTGGACCTGAGAAAGTTTCCCCACTTAGCCAGGTGGGAGCTACAGTAGTAGGAGTCCTGCTCTGATCTCTCAGAGCTTGAAGCAACCTCCTCTTTGGTCTGGATGGAGTAACAAAGCAAACTAAGCTGGTAAGCCCTTCAGAGTCTCAGGCTGCTCTGACAACCCTGGACCCTCCCAGTGACAGCACATGGGAGGAAGCTCAACTGCAACCTGTGGGGCGGAGCTGCTCAACACCAAACTGCAACAGGCCCTTGCCAGACACTCCCATGCAGCCTGCCCAGTTCTTCCATTCAAGAACCTTCCACTGCAGGTTCCACTCTCCTTCACTAGCTCCAAAGTTGCTATAATGTTTAGTTACATAGATCCAAGTTCTAGTTTTCCTGTAGAAGCCATATTTCCAACCCAAGAGTGTGAGACTGTTAACTGCCACCACTCCGAAGCCTCAAAGGTCAGTTGGTGCTTTTGCCCTGACAGGAGTGTCACCAAAAGGGTCCATCAGCCCCATGGCACTCAGCCAACAGGTGGACAGAGCCGTCAGGTCGTCAGCAATGCAACCCCAAGGAACACAAATGCACAAGTCTCCCTGAGAGCTGTCAGCACGTGATCCCAAACCAGGAGAAGCTGAAGAATCAGAACAGCAACATTGCCTTTGCGGTGGAGGGTGGCACCACCAGTACCAGCAGGATCAAAATGAATGGATAATAACAAACACTGAAGGTGGAGATGTCTACCTAACTTCTCGCCGTTCCTTACAGACAGGTCATGACCCTGTCAAGTGAAAAGGAAATAGCAGATAGAAACCCCTCCCTAATGCTTCAGTTTCCAACCTTACCTACCATGCTGGGAGGAGTAGGGAAACCCAGTCAGTCCGAGGGGTGGGGAGACGCAGATGCCCCCACCCACAGCCCTTGTACAGAAGCCTGAGCACTACCCAGGGGTCTGATGAGACCATGTTCAAGGCCTGACAATGTGAGCCATGTATCTAAGAAGACCACCTTCCATTTGATTTCATTTGACCCCGACATAGTAAGTTTGAATCACACAGAAGTAGCTGTTACAGCTTAGATATGAGGTGTCCCCCAGAAGCTCCTGTGTGAGATAATACAAGAAATGACTGGTTTATATGACCATGGACTGAACCTCTGAAACCATGAGATAAAATAGACTTTCCTCCCCTCTATGTTGTTCTTCTCAGATCTTGGGCCACAGGATAAAAAAGCTGACTAAAACATTGTCTATGATCAGACTATTCCCTCAATAAATTAATAGGTTAACATTCTGTTCAATTATTTGGCAATTCCTAAGATTGGCTAATATAAGTGCACACAATCTAATCAAACATGAAAAAAAAAAGTTCCTGAACTTGAAAATTGGGTTGTAGGGACTAAACTAACGAATAATTATTAACATACAAAAAAGACTTACTACATGTCAGGTACTAAGAGATTCATACTTAAATCCCCCAAATAAGGAACTGGGCATGATCATTACCGTCACTAAGTAAGGGGGGAAAGAAGAGCGTGCCCAGAGGGGCTCAGTCACCCAGCCTGCAGGGAGCAAGGCTGGGATGTGCCCGCCTGAGCAGCCAGGACAGGACTCTGGCACTGCTCTCTGCTCCCACAGGCTCCATGCCACACACAGGAAGGGGTGCTATTTTTCTTTAAGGACCTTAAGAAACACATGGCCCACTATTAGCCACCTGCGTCTTTCATCTTCCTGGACTGCACTGGCACGCAAATCAGGGATGCATGCTCAAGTGGAGCAGAGGTCAGGCTGGCTCTGCCTCAGCACCACTGGCCCATATGCCATGACACCTGGGAGAGGGGAGAGGGCAGAGGGCAGAGACAGGATAGTCAGCACATCAGGCTACGTCTTTAACTGAGTGACTTAATGAGGCTGTGAACTTGAATTCCCTCTATTATAAAATGAAAATAAGCTTGTTTTGAGGATTAAACAAAACATATATAGCAATAAGCACGCTGCATGACACAGAAATAAGTGCCCAACAGTCACAAGGCTTGCTTTGCAGTCCCTCCCAGGGGAGCATGGCTATTATGAGGCAAGAAAACCTCTTTCATTCTTTATGCTAGGTCTTCCTTCCAGGCAAAAGGCAATGCTCTGCAGGTAATTGTACAGCAAATTTCAGTCAGAACCCCAACAGCCGATCTGAGTCTTCCAGCTGCAGTGTCCATTTTCAACTGCTAAGAACTCTAGAAAGCAAAATTTTAAATTTGTAATAAACAGCCAAGAAGGCTTGAGGACAGAGCTATTATTCTAATAATGCTGCAGCCAAGTCAGCCATGATTTTTAAAGACAAAGGCTGCCTTCGAGAGGAGAAGCACATCTCCCTCCCACGTCACTGTCAGCTGTACGAACTACCAAGGACAAAGGATATGAATATTGCCATATGGCAGGTTCTCCAGGCCAAAAGGAAGGACCTGCTTGCAGACAGAGTATTTTTGAAAGAAATTTGTTTAGAACAGGTAATAAGTTCCCATAATCAATCCATCAGTACAGTCAGCATACAATGCTAATCTAGGTCATTTAATTTGAAGGGAAGTGAAAAAGACAGACAGAAATCACCAGCAATCCTTACAGGGTATTCCTCCTAACAGAAACACACATTTCTGGTATATATTTACCTTTGCATAAACCTCTCCCTGAGAAGTGTCATCACCAGAAATGGAAACTCTGTGTAGGGTCAACAACAAACAAAATTATTTTATCAGAAAGAACACAATGCTCAAACAAAAAAAATGCTACACTGTAGAATCAACTAGAGAGCCAACGCCTCAACAACTCGTGAGATTGGTGATCAACTGGTAGGAAACCCAAACCTCCTTTTGAAAAAGCTGACCAGAACCACTAGTTCCAAGACAAATGGACCAACCATGCACAATTCACTTCTCTTGCCCATGTTCAGCACATACTAAAATCCCACATCCCTAGCCTGTAACAAAAGCATTCTAACTTCAAACACAGCATCCCCATTCCAGTTCCCCACGAGGAAACAATGGCTGGCAGAACCAACCACTATACTGCACACACAATTTTCTTCTAGTTCTGGTGCCTCCAAAATACGTAGCCCCTCAAGAGTGGGGCACATGAAACAAGACTGTACTGGACCCTGTCTATGCTATGTACTTTCTATACATACCTACAACCAAGTTTAAATTGTAAACAGGCACAGAAGATTGATAATGATGACAAATACTAAAGTAGAATACAGCGACTAGATACAAGATTATTCATTGAATTAACTAATTAAAATTATTTAAATCTTATAAATTATTTATTTCTGGAATTTTCTATTTAATATTCCCGGACCATGATTGACCATGGGTAACTGAAACCTTGGAAAGCAAAACTGCACACAAGGGACTGCTGTATGTGCACATGTTAAACAAAGCTGTGTCCTCGGCTTACCCTTGCACACACACACTGCTAGTACACAAAACAATGGACAGCAACGACTGTTCCTCCTGCTTCTGCTAAACCACAATGATGTGTGGTCAGTGTCAAGTGGAGGGTGGAAGGAGGAAGCAGTGGAACGAGTTTTGGAACCTCATATGAACACTTTAAATGCTAGCACTCTGGAGAATACTTTTTAAGATGATTTTCGTTTATTACCTAAAACTTTTACAAGACAAGCAATACTTCTTAGAAAAAAGAGGTTTCACACACTAAGGCTCCTCTCCCCAGGGTCCCCCTGCCAGGGGTCTCCCATGCCTCACTCCCAGGGGTTAGGAGGGCCTACCAACCCTATGCTCTCCAAGGGCATTAATTATATGCCCTTGTAATTGTCTGACTTCCTCAATACAAAAGCATTTTCTACAAAATTTCAACGAATGTGCTTTATATTGAACTATCTCCAGATAACTACAGGTTATAGGTTAAGAATTATGACTGAACTCAAATCCCAGTTTTACCACAATTCAGCTTAATTTCTCTGAGCCTTAGTTTTCTCTTGTAAAATGGAAATAGTAAGAGTGTAGATTTCCATAGGACACTGTTACCTTGGTCGGGGTGCTCTAGTATGCAGCCACCTGAGAGCAGCTAAGCAAATGTGCATACTCTGGCCCTCAGACACACAGAAGGGAAGTTTCACTCAGCACCTGCACATACACAATTTGTCTTTATAATAAAATGTCTTTGTTAAAACTTTGCCGTCTGGAACTAAAGGCATAAGCTCTGGTACCCAGCAGCACATACCTCTGCAACCACTGTGAACCAACCACTGTACTTCCAACATTTCAGTGCTGGTTTGCCAAATTTGGAAGCCCACTTTCCCTGAATGTGGTGAGAAAGGCCATTGCTAAGGTACAGAAGTGTCCCGGACTCAAATACTGGTGGGCGTACCAGGACGTGAGCAGACCTTCCTTCCTATGGAGGCATGCTGACACCCACCCAGTACCCAAACATCTAACGTTTCTTAAAAAACATCAGAAAGCAGCCCACTGTGAAAACCAAGAAGCAAACACCCCATTTTTAAACACCTCAGTTATAAATGCCAATACTATCTACCGAACAACCACCTGCTCACAGCTGCCAGACCTCCATGAGCCATGACCCTGTCAACTTCCCCAGCAAGTCAGAGTCCATGGAACTGAAGCTCAACCCAGGCCCTCGGGAGCACCGCAGAGGGCTTGGAGCGTGGAGGTCCCTGGTGCTCTCCAGCTCTCTGGTGCAAGCCACATCCGGAACGAGTCCAGGACCTCTTCAGAAGGACCCTCTAATTCTGGTTCCTTCCACTGCCCCCTTCCTGTGACCTAATTCCAAGTCCACTCACCACTGTATTCACTTCTCTTTTCCACATTTCTGTTCTACTTCCCAGCCTCAAAGAGACCCAGACTGACCAGGGAGCTCCATGTGGAGCAGCAGAGGACACTGGTTCTGTACACTAAGCTGTAACTGATGCAACTTAAGACTACACCAGCCTTTTGGTGACCACTTCATGGTGTCAAATCACCAGATTCCAGCAAAATAAAAATTATTACATCATTTTCACGTTAATCTACCCGATAACATTTCTCTGGCTTGGTTCTCACCCATTCAGTTAAAGTTAAAGTTGTGCCTTTAAGTACAACTAATCAACTGGTTCCTAATTCATCAAGCTGTTTTAAAGAATATGATTTAGACATTGTTGGACTCGCTTATAAAGCCCAAACACTTAATGGCTGCTACACTTCTTTGTTCTAGGTGTGTCTGTCTCTCTGGATTTCCCTGCATTTAATAAGCCATATTGATTCCTATAACTGGCATCATACAGCTGTTCAAACCCAAGAACTCCTAAGTCTTTCCATAATCTCATTTCTGAAAAAGGTCCCAACCAGGTCACATCCTGCTTCTAAAACTTCTCACTGTGTAATAAACATCGTCCTGGAAATTCACACTTAAAGAATTATACATTTAGATATACAAAAGTATACATGCTAGCGCACATGAAAATAAAAGATACAAAACAATGAGACAAAAGCTCGAGAAATATTCTTTGTATCCAAATCTGCCTCAAATGTATCAATAAATATATCTAACTGATTACAGCAGAACTCTGTGTGCAAGACATTAAGACTCCCTTTTCACAAATTAGAGAGAGATCTTTCTGTGGTAGCATTGTTTGCTGTGCAGCCTCAGTTATCTCCTCTGTCAAAAGGAAGACAACACATCCTCTCCTTGTCACCAGAACTGAGACAGGGCTCAGTGCAACAGAGCATCTTTAGTCTGCACTCACTTCTTTGTTCAAAGAGAGCCACCCAGTGACCCAGAGTTCTGTCTACAAACTAACAGGGAGAACCACCCAACTTCCAGTCAAACCTAAACTACCCTAGAGGAAGGATAAGACACAGGTATTACCTGAGAGTATCTGCACACAAATGTTGAGCCGCACATGAACTGCCTTATGACCCTTCAGAAAGGTAACGCTGCTCCCAGGTGAGTACAGTGAAGGGGCCTGTAAAATCTGACACACTGAAAGTAGAAGTCAACCCTAAGAGAGACTAGCCATCATGCTTCAGAGAGGCCTTGGATGGGAAGTGAAATAAAATGGCACTAGCTTTTGTCTAAACATTAAGGTCACTATTTGGTGCAGCCTAGAGACTGACCCAGACTGAAATTCCATGTGATATTCCAGCTCTGGGAAAAATCAGGCATGGTTATAAAACTACAATATATCATTCTGGCACCTAGAAAAAAGTCTGAACCAAGGTGCTGCAGTTGTCTCACAGGCAGTGAACAGAAGGTAGGTAGAACCTTCATTCTAAGTCTGTAAGAAGTTGATGGGCCTGACTGCAGTACAAGAGCAAGTCCAACGCACGGGGACTTAACTGCTGTCACCAGTGCCCATGGGTCCTGGAATCATGCTGCTTTTCACTAGGTCATGTGCCCAGACTTACTACCTAGTTCTGAAAGATCCTATCATTTGATATATTATTTTAAGAAAGAAAGATTTTCCAGCATTCATTATTTAGTATTCTTGGGAGTAGGGGTAACTTGGCTCACTTCAACAAGTCATTTGTGTGTTCGATTAGCTAGATTCCTGATCGACAGATCAAGAGCTGAAAAATAATTCATCACGAGGGTGTGCATTTTCATGACAGTACAAAAGTGATCTATGACTCCATGTCACTTCAAAAACTTTAGTGAACTAGAATAACAAACTACATCTATGACACCCAATTTCAACATAAAAGTTATCAAGGACAAGGAAATACACATGAAATCAAATCAGACTGAATAAATGCCCTTAAGCAACCTGTTTTCAGAACAAGAGTTCTCCTGTGCTACTCACAAAACCTTTTGTTTAAATTTAACTTGTAAATTTAAGAAAATACCCAAATAAGAAGTTGTGGGGTGTTTTACCTGGAAAGAAACAAGCAACTTTAAAAGTTAATTCCTATGGGGAAAAATAAGCAAGAAATGCAGCAAGACGCAGAAACGAAGAGCTGTAACTATGGAAGGCCAGTCCACTAGGTGCTCAGAAAAGTGTGAAGTCTCATGTCACAAAACCTGAGGTGTATGGAAGGAAGTACTTGGAAACAGACCTTTAGGGGGTGTCCAAATCAGTGTTGAAAGATGGCTTCCTCATGGGTAATGCTGAGACAGGGAGACAGACAGCCCAGGCAAAACCAGATCCACACACCCACTGCACCTTGAGACAGATCCCAAGCAGATAAGAGACACAGGTCAATTCTGCTAACCTTAGGAACAGGGCAAAACTTCCTGCCCATTATCCAAAATGCTAAAGCAACTCAAGAAATATTAATAAAGCTGACCACAGAAAACCCACATCACAAAACCAAACCAACTCAAACCCATATACATTTGGCAAGTCCAGAGGAGAGAACCACAGTGGGAGAAAACATCCCAGCCTGCACCCAGAAAGGAATGTAGTGTCTCTAAAGCACAAAGGGTTCCCAAAATTTGAAGAAAAGGACCCTGACCCACAGAAAAACAGGCAAGATGCAAACACCTCCAGCAGTACCTGAAATGGTGAGGATGTCCTCAAATATGCAAAAGGATGGACTACATCACTCTCACCCACTCAAAACAGAACAACATTAACAGGGCCATCCTTCTTCAACAACTCAGCTGGCAAAACCTCCACCTGGGGGAACAGTGCAGTGCACAACCAGGGAGAATGCAGCAATGCATGGCAAAAATCACACACAGACGCACACATGGACACAGCAGCCCACTAGTGTATACCTGCCCTGGAGGTCTACCTGCAAGAGTGTGGTATGCTGAATGCAAGATTATCCACTGTGTGCAACAGAGGCCTGGGCACAATCCAGTGTCAGGGCTAGCTGAGCAGATCTGGCACATCCATATAAGATGCTGCCACTAAAATGAACAGGAGGCTTGCAGACGGGCAAGGCAGGCTGTGTGAGACACTGTCAAGCGAGGACAGAGCTCAGCAGCATGCACCTGAGTCCCTCCTACAGAAGGGGCAGGAAACACCACAAAGTATACTTGGGCTGGACAGACCCAAGTGCAACATACCAGGCGAGCTTCCCCAGGTTCACTCCATTGAATAGGTATAGCTCTGGAAACGTGAGTCTTTTAAATAAGAAAAACTAAGTTTTAACAAAAAGATCACTGAAAATATAAATCATGCAGAAATCAATGAGTCTAACTGTATCTCAAATTGGTCACATTATTGCACAGAAAAAAAGATTTTTTTCCAAGTGAATTTAGAAAACAGTTTTTGACTTCACATTCCAAATGGGCTATTCTAGTGACAAATATCTACGAAGAAATTTTAATCCTCCTTCAAAAGTCCTATTGTTAAGTAGAGATACTGGTATTATTTTATATAATACCTATGTAACAGAATAATGCCAGAAAGTCATTGTATTACTATAGTGACAAGATTTTCAATGTAAGAGAAAGAGATACAAAACAAATGAGATTTAGTAAAAACTCTATAAGGCCAATCTGAATTCTCACTAAGAACATGTGCGTTTTTCTACTCTCCAAAATAAAACAAAACAAAAAGAAAACTACTCCCTAGTCTTTCCACAGAACAAGCCTGGAAGCAAAGACCTAATACCTGGCTCTCAGCCCTCCACACCACTCTCCAGGCTCCGGGGGAGGCATGGCTTCTGGTTACTCTAGAAAGAAAGAAGCTCACAAAGATTAAGAATTCATGTCAAAGGAACCTCCAGCCAACCAAAGTGCACAGCTGGCCAAATGCAGGGCAACTGGACACCAGTAAGATGAAGACAGAAATGCAGTACATGAAAAAGCCCACGAGCTCATAACGGTGCTAAAGAAAAATAATAACCTGAAAACAAGTCAAAATCACTATAGGTAGCCAGGCCACCCCCTCCTTAAGCTGAAAATAAGCAACTCAAGGAAGAAAAAAAAAAAGGAAATTTTTTGTTGTTGTTGTTGTTGTTTTCCTGCTTTCCTGTATTGGATGGTAAGGAATTCATGTTCCTACTTGTTTCAAGAATTTCAAGGCTGGGGATATAGCTCAGTCGGTAGAGTGCTTGCCTTGTAAGCACAAGGCCCTGGGTTTGATCCCCAGCACCAAAAAAAATAAATAAATAAATAAAATAAAGGAAGAATTTCAACCAATAAACATGAAAGAAATGATGGAATTATTAAAACTGACATTTTGCACCCTAAAGGCCTGGGCAAAGACCACATTTATAGCACCTTCTGGTGAAGGTTGGCGAGAAGCTAGACAGGAGAGGGCTCTGGGACTGAACCTGTTATGCTCCCCCAGAGGCCAGCAGCACCCACAGAACACATGGAGAAGCTGATCTGAAGGCAGCTGAGCCTCAGACACCATCACACTGAAAAAGAAAAGCCATGACCAGAACAAGGAGATGCTACAGGAAAACCTAGTCCAGATTCTCCAAACATCTAAGGCATAAAACAACTGCTCTTGACTAAAGGAGAACTGCCTTCAGTGTGAACCTTTTAGGCTCCAATTCAATTAACTGCAAAACACATTCTTGAGATACAGGGAAATCTGAGCCCAGAACAGGGATTGGACAATAACGGGGAATTATGGCCAATTTGGTTGCTGGGATTATCCTATTATGGTTCAACCTTTTGAGATGCACATTAAAGTACGGGAGAAATAACACAACTCATCTTAAGATTTGCTTTAAAACAGGTGGGCCAGAAACAACAAAACGATGAACTAAGAATGAAACCTGAAAATTCTAAAGCCTGAATTTCATCTGCTGTAAGATTTCCATATTAAAGTGCTTACATGGAAAAAAAAAACTGTCATAACTGCAAACTATCATTATATACAAAATAAATGTATTTTCATAATACAGATGCTCTAAAAAAACCCAAGCGATTTGATTCCATAAATAGATAATAAATTATTTAACATCCCAAAGAGGAGGCAGCAAATGTGTGATGGAAAAGTGAGAAAGTGAGGAGGAGCCTTGGAAACAGCCACTTGCCAGCCTGCGGCCCCGGGGAGGTAGCCGAATCCTCCCAAACCTGCTCAGTCATGGAGCAGAGCTACTCCTGCATGTGGCCAAGAGCATACAAGCCACCTGCCATAAACAAGGCACCTGCTGCTGAGTGTCATTCCCTGAGTGCACTGAAGGTCTACATGGGAAACATAAAAAAGCAGACTTTGCAGAAAAAAAATAAAATGACCCCTATACACAGTCATAATCCTGTTGCTGAAATAAAAGCTCCAAGTGTTCAAATCACTTCCAATGATTTAACTGATTCTACCCATAACATATATAAAAGTATGAAATATCGGCAGTTCCTGATCTTGCCTCAGAAGTACAGCCACCAGAATATAATCCAAGCAGAGGAGATGAGAAAACTGCATGAAGACTCTCCTTCGTGCATATGGAATATTGTAAGTTTCTTAAATTTGAAGGACAAAGGTAATGAACCATACAGATATTTACATAAATACTGGCCGGCTATCATTTACTTGTATTTACTAACTTTAACATCAAAGCAACACAAATTCTCAAACTGGCAACTTAACCACAGAAGTTTACTACAATCACAATGTTCCCATCTACACCTTTTCAGTAAATTAAGAACTGACTGCATAGCATCCATCTAGCACTAAACCAGTAAAAACTGGGAAAACAGAAAAAGTCAAACCACTTTCCTAAGTTGAAAATATCCTCAAATCTACTAAAGTACTGTCCTAGCAAACAAACACATCTGACATTCAAGCAGCTTTTCACCCTCTGTCTGAAGGACTCAAGACAGGCACACTCTAAAGGGGCTGAGGCAGAAGCAGAAAGAGCAACAAGAAAGAAAGAACTTTTGAGCAGCACAAATAACCTGAATGTTACTGCATCACTCAGAATTTTCAAGCTGAAACCAGACTCCTCCTCTGGTTCAAGATCTCTCCTGGGTTTCAGGAGCAATCCTGAACTGGGGACCTGGGACCTGGTGCAAGCAGTCCCTTCCTGCTTCCCTGTTTGCTTTACCAATGATTACTGCAGACTGGAATGTCACTTGGTACCAGGCCTGAGGAAAACAAAAAGGTAAGATGCACAAATCAGCCTGGCAGCTTTGGAAAAGAGGGCGAGGTGCTGAGGACTCCACACCAGTAATTTAGAGGAGGGTGGGAGAGGCACAAGAGGACAGATGAAACAGCTGACCTCTCAGCGAGCCGCTTCCCTGACACAACTTGCAAAGAGCACCCCAGTGAGGAGCCACTCGCTCAGCTGGAATCTCATCACTGGGGCGGCTCACAGCAGCACCTCAGCCCTGCTCTAGAGGATCTTTCTTCCATGTGGTCACACAGAGCTCCCAGCGAACACAGGCACACACGCAGATCCTGGAGTGACTTAGGGGATCAACAGCACACACAACGGGTGTGCACTCAAAGACAGGAACACGGAAATACAGCAAGTGTTAATCAATTCCATGACAGAAAGTCTCAGAATCAGTGTTTCTGCTTTTATGTGTAAAGTCACACTATTCATGAAATCTCATTTAAGGACACTTTTAAAGAAAATATTACCATTTCTAGATATGACTGCACACAAAATAAGAAGCAACCGCAAACATAATTTTCTTGTTCACTTTAAGATAAGGAATGTAGAGTCAACCAAAAACACCAACAGCAGACCTGAAACTGCCCCTCCTCCACGCAGCATCAAATGATAGGAACCCCAGCACAGAGACCTGCATTTCCTTCCTGAGACAAACAAGATGTTCTACTGGAACAAAGAAAGCAAAACAAAGTGAAGGAAAAAGAAAACGCAAATAATAATAATGGTGCAGACAATGAGAATCTTCCTCATGCTCACGCAGATAACCCAGGCTAACACAGAGCCTGTGCCCAATGCTGTGCTGAGGGCTTCCAAGGCATCGCCTACTCTGACCTCACAGCACCCAGGAGGCAGGCACTGATCCCCATGCAGCTACACCAGTGGGCCAGAATTTAGGCTCAGGCAATGTCAAGCAAAAGGCTGCACAGCATCTCTCCTGGCCTCATGGTGTCCCCAGCAACCAATCTCCTACACAACAGACAACAGGAAACAAACTTGAGAGTCAACACACAGCTTGGTTTGTAAAAGAGAAATCCAAATCCATGTCATGAGTACAGGCTGGAAAACATATGGGCCAACTCCTGGATAAGCACCACCCACCCTGGGCAGGTTGCTGTGGGAGAGACGTGAACAACTAAGCAGTGAAACGCAGAATACAACAGAAAGCTGGTTCATCAAACAGCAGGGGAGAAACCACAAGCAACATAAAGATGGGAAAGTCAGCTATGCTTAAAAGGTATCAATCTAAAGAGCAATAGCGAAAGCCATAAATAACAATTTACACCCAATGTACACATGATTAGTATTCAAAACATATAAAGAATTCCTGCAAGTCAATTGGAAAAAGGCAAACAGCTCATTGGAAAAACTTGGACAAAATACTTGCACAAGCAACCCAAAGTGAAAATCAGAATGTCTATAAACACAACAAAATATGCTCACTGAAGTCAGTAATACAGACTTAAGTCATTGTTATTTCAAACATTTCAGCCTATTAGAAATTTGAAAATACTGAATATGTTACAAACTTTGAAGTTGAAATGTAAACTGGTATTGCCATCTCAAAGATTAACAAGGCAGTACTCAGTAAAGTGGAATCCAGGCATCCCACCTCTAGGTACTAGTACTAACAGACTTCCCTGAGTACAGATGGATGAAGGGCAGACAGTCATGAATCCCACATTCTCCCCAGTGGGAAAATACAACTGTCCCTAGACAGAAGTAGAGATAAGTTAACTGGGTTTATCTGTACAATGGAATACTACAGAGCAAGCAAAACCATGCAGTACATCTACTAACACGAAGTTCCAGATGCACAGTTTTCCTGGGATAGGCTGAGGGAGAAGGAAAGCCTTCCGCACCGATCTAACTGAAGTTCTTAAGCTTCCTGAACCTTGTCACCTAAAAGAAGTACACATGACAACAACACATCCCTTGTGCCTTTGGGAGTCAAATGAAACAGCAGGTTCAGCCTAAATCCTGGCTAGGCATGCAAGCTGTTGTCAGAGAATGGGACAGTGACCATCATTAACACGCCAGCCCCGAGGAAGGTGCTCCCCAATACAAGAACTCCAAGGAGAACAAACATCTACTAGGAGCCGGTCAGTTACTAGATACAAAGGCTATCTGTGTTTGTCCAGTAGTGATTATCAAGGAATGGAAGGGAGGAAGATGGAGCTCACCTACAAAGAGGAAGAAACAAAACCAACCCTGCAGGTCAGATTCCAAAGCTGGGTCACAAATCAGCTGAAGGACAAAGCTCATTTCACAGTACTACTCTTGAGATCACATTATGTATTTTAAATACCAACTCATAAAGTTATGTTAATCTAAAATAAATGTTTTAAGGGAAAAATGCAATTTAATAGCCAAAGAATGCTCGGAACAGGCGTAAACCTGGAGGAACAGAAAACTTTCAGGAGATCCAAGATGGCGGACTAGAGAGAGGCTGCATTCCTTGTCGCTCCGTAACTCCGGTTTCAAGCAGAGGATATCTGTTTCTTGGTGAGGCAGTTTTTGCTGCTTATCGATCCCCTGCTGTTTACCCCATTTCTCTGCTGCGATGACCTGCAGTCTGCCAGCATACCAACGCGTTTTTTGAGTGCAGATTGCTCACTGTCAGGCGCCTATCATCCACCATTTGCCTGCCTCTCACCTGTCCATCGCCTGCCTTACACCTATCCATCACCCAACGCACGAGGTTCACCTCCCGATAGTCCGACAGCAGTCAGCAAACTGATCGCCAACTGCCAGTGGAGCGCCAGCTGCCTGCTGTTGCCTGGAAGTTCACTGTCACAGTACCTGCAGGTTTGATTACATGTGGCTGCCGCCATTTTGAGACAACAGCCAGGCCCCATAGGACCCCTGGCCAGACTGACTGAGCCCCATCTCCAGGATCCCTCAGCCCGACCGATCACTCCCTGCCTCTGGGACCCTCACATCGACTGACTGCTCCCTGCCGCCAGGACCCCCAGACTGACTGCGCCCTATCACTGGGACCCCAGATGGACTGATTGCACCCGGCCTCCAGGATCCCACAACCACACCAAACACACCTGACCTCCAGGACCCCTGCCTGACCAACCGCACCCTGCCTCCAGGACCTCCAGCTGACCACATCCACACCCTGAGCTGCAGCTCCCCATTTGCCAACACATTTGGAAGCCAGGGCGGCCATCTTGGATAATCCTGGAAGCCAGAGCTCCAATCTTTAGGTGGGGCAAATCCCATCCTGAGACGCCTGCTGGAGACTTGAAGCTCATTGTCAGGTCCCTCTCATGCATCAGGCTACTGAACCCTGGGAGGTTTCATTACTATATGACTGTTATACTGTAGATTTTTTTTTTCTCCTTATTGAAAAATTTTAAGTTTTTATTTCTTTACTTTTCTTGCTCTCTTTTCCTTTTGTTTGCCTGTTCCCTCAGAGTCTCTTTCTCCCTTTTTTGCATGCTAACATCCAATTTCTTTGATTACACTCTCACCCTTTCTATTATCTAGAACTTCTGTATATTCTTTTCTTATCCCATTAACAGCCACATTCTACATCTCTCTGCATCCTCTTTGTCCTCCATTAGAAACTGCAGACCTTATTGCAAATTTGTTTGTTTTACTTAAGATAATATTTGAACTCATTCTGTTTATTATGACAATTTTGTTATTGCCCTCATAGGGGCTATTTGGTCTAGGATTGCATAGTGTCTGATTTGGGCACTGCTAATATTGATCTCCCCTTAAAGAAAGGGTTTTGGAAACCTATAGGACCACTATAAGCCTATAGGGGGAAATCTGCAATACCCCAGATCTGCACTGCTAAAGGGAAAGATACATGAACAACATGAAAAAACAAGGGAAGAAAATGATCCAAACAAATCTAGATTCTATATTAATAGAATCCAATGATAGTATGTTAGAAGAAATGTCAGAAAATGACTTCAGGTTATACATGATTAAGATGATTCGCGAAGCAAAGGATGAGATAAGAGAGCAAATGCAGGCAATGAATGATAATATCAATAAGCTGAAAGAGCAAGTGCAGGAAGCAAAAGATCATTTCAACAAGAGATAGAGATTCTCAAGAAAACTTTCATTTCAGTTAAATCATCACTGTCATTATCACCCTCTCTATTTCTAGGCACTGGGAAAAGAAAAATAACGAGTCTCTGCTCTGGTGGCACTCAAAGTCCATCAGAGACACACATGTGAACAGTGGAGATACACAGAAGCCCTGAGAGGCTGCTAAGAGGGAAGATACCCTTTCACACATGGTAGCCAAAAAGGCCTATGGAAAGGACACTGAGCAATGCCTGACTGTGTGGAAGGAGCATTCTCAGCCAGGGCACAAGCCCAGCCAGCCTGTCTGAGATGAGAGGAGACCACTGTGGTAAGCGCAGAGAGAGAGCAGAGGACGTGTGACCCCAGGGGAGGCATCTCGCTGGAGCTGGCAGGACAAGGTATTCTTTGAGTGATACAGAAGCCAACCCAGGGCTGACGTAGAAAAATGACATGATTTATCTTAAGACTGTACCTCAGGACAGGAAACAGACCTGGGGCACAGGTCAACAACAGAAATAAACAGACACCAGGATGTGACAGACAACACAATACAAGGCAAGAGTTTACTTGAACAAGTGACGTGAGAGATGGGGACAGCTTGGATGAGGGTCAGAAGTAGAATGTTTAGGGGCTGGGGTTTGGCTCAGTGGTAGAGCACTCGCCTAGCATGTGTGAGGCACTGGGTTTGATTCTCAGCACCATGTATAAATAAATAAAGGTTCATCAAAAAAAAAAAAGTAGAATGTTTAGAAGTGGTTAAATAATAAAACACTGTGGAGGTAGAGCAGGCAGTTTACTGATCAATTAGACAAAGGAAGGAATCAAGAATAAACACCAGATGGTCAGCATGCACCCTGGGACAGCAGGGAGGAGGGCCTGGAGAAAGAGCAGAGTGGCTGGTGGGGACACCCTTAACGCTGGATCCCTTGGATGCACCAAGAGCCGTCCAGGCAGCAGAGAGACAGGTGGGACTGGAGTTCAGAGCAGTGGTAGGCTGAGAACTGTGAGTCTGCAACACCCTGCACTTCTCAGAACAGGAGGAAGTCTGGAGAGTGGACGCGGAGCAGACCCCAGGCACTCCCCCACGTGGCACAGGACAAGACGGCAGTCCTGAGGTGCTTGTGAGGGCCACGCAGGTGCCCAACAGGAGGGCTGGAGAGCTCCGGCAGCACAGAGCACAGAGAGTCCAGTCAAGTCGAGGGCTGACCCACCTGGCACAAAAAGGCAAATGAAGATGTTCTGAAATGTAGCTTTCACCTCTCAGATTAGACCATTTAAACTGACAGCAGAGTGCAAGCTGATTTTCTCTTTTATAGGTGACAGGTTCACATCAAGCAATCAAACTGGAAAAGCAATACTGACTGTCTCAACAATGCAGAGTCATCTGGTAGAATCTTGTTTGTACAGTCTCGAGTCTTCATCCTACTTCAGCACCACACAACTCCCTGCAATGCCAGGGATCAGGCTTCAGTCTCCAGCCAGGTTCCCCAGGTACCAAGAAAACAAAATGCTTGGGTATTTGTTTTGTTTTTTCTTTTTAATATTAAATATCCTTTGTCCATCTATTAAATTGTTTGTTTACTATATTTGTGGAAACAAACTGAAAATAGTCAGAATATGATCTATGTCACTATAATAAGCCAAAAGTGAATTAGCAGTTTCAAGTCTTCTGACATCTCAGCAGCCGCCCTGAGCCATGCAGCTGGACCCCGTCTGGGGGTGGTGGTGGAGCTGGAGGCTTCCCCTCCTAGGGTGTCACGGCCTGGATAAGGGTGTGGTTTTCGCACTCCCCACATCTGTGATGCTGCGGCAAACAGACCTACTGTGCTGCCAGGCAGAGAAAAGTAGAACCCTCCAGTCACAGTCATTACACAAGACGGGGGTGAGGGTGAACTGCTCCGGGCTCATGTATTACTACACCGTGCTTTTCACTGCTCCTTTAGAGTCTTTCCTCCCCCACCCTTTGTTGTTGTTGTTGTTGTGTGTCTGTGGTGCTAGGAGTGGAACCCAGGCCTAGTGCTTGCTAGGCCACCACTCTGCCACTGAGCTTCATCCCCAGCCCTCCTCCTTCCACTCAGAAAACCTGACAGCAAGAGTGGCCTCATCTCCCACTTCCTGTGTCCCCTGGTCACACACTTTTCTCTTGTGCTTGATTTGTTCTCATGCTGCTCTGTTCACCGTGGCCCTAGGGGCAACAGGCTATGCTCCTTAAACGGGCTAGGCGCACAGCCGACTTCACCACCCATGTTCACGTTGGTATAAGTACACCATCTGATGTTCACGCCACAAAGCTGCCTACCAGGCACTTTTGAATTGCATTCCTGTCATAAAGAGGTGCACAGCTACATTTGCAATCAATAATGCCACCCTCTACAGAACTCATGGCTTATTTACAAACTTTTAAAAGCTCATGCTCTGGTTCTGGGAGGACTTGTATACGTGTGAGAAAAAGAGAGAAAGTGTATGTATGTGTAGATGCACAAAAGCACACCCCTGTAGTTCACTTTGAGAAACTTCTCAGTGCAGAAATGAAAAAAAAAAAACCACTACAGTAAAATTAACTTAGTATTTTGTAGTTGTACTGAAAAATCAGAGACTTCTTTTTAAACCAAAGCATCTCAACTAGCCAACATTTAAAGATCTCAGAAACACCTGTCTATAGCCAAGGCTCCAATGATGCTCACAGTTCACTGGCAAATTTAATGGATCTGAGCCCAGTTTAAGAAGAAAAGACCACCCAAGCTCTAATGAATATGGCATTTACCAAATGTAAAAGGGCAAAATGGCACAAGCCATCAGCTCTAACTGCAGCTAGGACATGCAGAATTGCAAAACATAACTGTTGTGTTGGTCTTTCTAGTTCCAATTCAAGAACCCTAAAAATAAGGAAACAAACAAACCAATAGAAAAAGGTCCTTAATGACAAACATACCACAAAGTCAGAGAACCAAAAAAACTAACTAGGAAAATGCATTTGCAAACACAAAATATCAACATGTCTTTTTTTTTTTTTTTTTAATTTCACAAGTTGGTAAGAATAAAAGACTCTCCTGAGAGAAAGGCAACGTGGACGGCAAGGACACTGAGGAAGAGTTCTCAGCAAACAAGAAGGCCCCGGGGTGAGCCTTGACATCAGGGCGGGGACAGCCACAAACCCGCCAGGCACAGGGTAGAAGGTGGACCTGCCTCTTAGGAACCAGTGTGGGAGTCGTCCACCCTCAGATCCAAACTCCACTCCTAAGGCGTGCTGCCTGGAACACACAGGACGCTCGCAGCAGCCTCCTCCCCGCCCTACGCTGTGTTCTGGGGATGCCGGGATGCTACTCCACAGTTAGGGAATGGTGGGGAATGCAATATGGGTCAGTTATGAAGAGGTGCAAACTACATGTCCATACATACATTTTCTGACTTATGGGATAATTTCTTCAATATAAAACATGTTGCAGAAAAGTATAGAACCTCTGATTCAATTCAAAAATAAAATTCAAATACACACTATTCATTTGAGGATTCAGAATAAAACTGGGGAAGACAAATTCTAAAACTTCCTCACAGTGGCTATTTCTGAAAAACTAGAATTAGAAGGAAAGGAGACTTTCAAATTTATAGAATCCATAAAAAAAGTCATGATCTTAATCTTCATGAATCTTCGTAAACACAGGCTCTCCATATCACCTGTCACAAAACTTGTCTTCAGCCTCCTTTTCAGAACAACAGGTACAACCCTCCAGAAGAGCCCACATTGTTCCTTAGTTACTCTCAGCAGGGGCAGAAAGTTGCTCACAAGGTGGCAGATGACAAAAGCTCCCCAGCAGGGGCTCGGGCTGTGGCTACACGTGATGGAGGCAGCATTTCCCAAGGAATATTCCCAACTGCCTGCCAGACTAAAGCTCAACACCATCCTTGGATTTTGGTACAGGAGGGAAAATCATCACCTAGATTGCTTGGCCCGGACTCTGTGATGACAGCAAGAAGACATGGACACAGTGGAATGGAACCCAGTGTGTGAAATCCAGGTGAAGGGGAGAAAGAAGAGGCAGTGCCGAAGCCAGCCAACAGGAGTCAGGCCCCACCACTTCCTGGCAGAGTGTCCCACCACCTGAGAGTGCAAAGCAAGTTTAAATACCCAACAAATGTCAAGTAAGAATATTGTCAGCCAAGGTCAGAACCAACCTGCCTCCCTGATCTCAGGACAATGGTCCCACAGTCAACCATGGCCTTTTTTACTGAAAGAATGGGTAGAAGACACCAACCCAGGATTGCAGCACACCACCAAGAGAAGGGAAAACAGAATCCTCCAATGGCCTCTAGAAAGACAAGGGTCATCCATTAAAATAATGCCTCTGTGCCCTCAAGGGACTACTGGCTTTGGCAATCAGAATACCAAAACGTTCAAGCACAGCAGACTAAGTCATGAGGCAGGGCCATACTGAGAAGGGGTCACACTAGTCAGGAGCAAATGGGAAAGGCTGGAGTAGGAAGGTTTGTTGAATGAATGATGCGGTACACAATGCGGCAGTCACAAGACAGCAAAGGTAGTTCCCAAAAACAAGACAGAAGCTGAAAGCCTCTTAAGAGAACAGAAAAGCCCAAGATGGATGAATGGAGGTGGGAAGGGAAGAATGAATGAGGAAGGCAGCAAAGTCCCAGGGCAACTGGATCTCACACAGAGGTGCTGGTGAGAATGCTCCAGAAGCAACCGCATAAGAAGGGTGTTTCCAGCAACAGGACAAAGAAAACTGGCGACTCAGAGTGAAGTGCTGCAGCTGATGCATGCACACAGATGCTCAAGAAGCAGTGCTCCCACGGTGCTAGAAAGGGCACTTCAGGGGTTCTGAAAGACGTCACGCAACCAGCCCTCCTGCAGGAAACCCACACCAACCACGCTACCCCCTTCTTGGCTGTCCTGGTTGCTGGAAGGACTGGTATGGCATTGCTGTACTGATATCTGAATAACCTGCATCTTAGGTAAAAAGGGCCAAAGTACAAACTCTAGCCCATGCGTTGCATGACTGTCATTTTAGGGTTAGCTGTTACTGTCATTCTGAGTCTAATTTATAAATTAAAGTTCATCACAGGAGTGCATATACGTGAATATACATGGCATGCTTAGGGTACAGTACTGCCCTTGGTTTCAGACATCCATGGGAGCCTTGGAACAGATCCCCTGGAGTTAACGGGGATAAGTGTACTTAACCTCCCCCAGAGAAGTTTCCTCCAGGTTGCTAAGTTTTACTATTTCCTATACAAAGAAAAACCAGGTTTATCACCAGAGAATTGAGTGTAGGGTCTACAAAGGTGCAGAAGGCTATTCCCAAACTTGCTCCTATGTCTGAAATTCAATCCTTCTTGTTTGGAAATAGCACATATTTGCTCAATTGATTATATGGCACCGTTAATAATAATCAAGAAATTTTAGTAGTCTCTTAAAAATTCTACAAAAATTCAGATGTTACTTGAGGAAAAACTGATAATACATAAATAAAAATTCAGGAAGTTAACTGAGTCGTAGTAGAGAGAAGAATCAGACTGTCTGCAACAGTCATAACACAAACAAGTTGTGTTTGCTCTTTACTTTTAGGCCTCACACAGGCAAGGCAGAGATGACCATCAAGGAGGACATCACTGATCAAAAACACAGGAGAGAAGGGGGCACAGGCCGAGCTCACAGGGCTCAGTCTCAGCCAAGGCTGCCCAAATGGGTCTGACCATTCCTTCCTTTCCTAAGGCACAGGAAAGCCACCGTGAGGCCACCACAACTGCTTCCTGTCTTCCTTCAGACTCATTCTTCTTTGTTTTGTTTTGTTTTGTTTTGCGGTGCTGGGGATTGAACTCAGGGCCTTGTGCATGCAAAGCAAGCACTCTACTGACTGAACTATCTCCGCAGCCCAGACTCACACTTCTGGTAGCTATGCACAGTAAGAGGCAGCACCACAGCCTGAGTTTGGAAATAAAACAAGGCTCACAGACCTGGCTGCAAAGCCCAGAATGGCCCAGCTGGAAATGAGATCATAGGAGGGCTCAGAAAACACAGTGGAAATCACATACGCGTATGTACATACATAGATGTGCATCCAGATGCACACAAACACGCCAGTTAAATAAACACAAGATAGCTTCCATTACATCATACCTGTGCTTCTTCCTGAAAATCAAGTTCTAAAGTATTCTATTTATAGTTTCCTATAAAACTTCCAAACACTGCTTTGCTTACAGTGACCTTAAATTTTGGAATTTTGTACATACAGTGGTTAACAGAAGGTTCTAGAGTCCGACTGTCTGGGTTCGAATCATTGCTCATGACTTATGAGCTACACACCCTGGAACAAGCTGGTTAAACTCTCTGTGCCTAAGATTCATCCAAACACAAGAGCAGCAAAAGTGACCACTCAAGGGGCAACCACAGGCCTGGAGGAGGCAGTGCCACGGCACACTGATGCTGGCCTCAGTCAGATAGCATGCACTCCTCAAACTGAAGTTCTGGAGTTGCTGCCAGAATAACTGAGGTGGTTCTAAATACTGCTACCTGACAGACACATGGCTGGTGGAGAATCACAAATTCAGTCCTGGCTAAAAAATGCAAACAATTAACTAGGTACAACATACACCTAACACTTTATACCCTCAAAATAGCATAAAATCAGGCAAAAAAAGCCCAGAACTTCTTCAGATGGCGGAACAGGGGTAATTTGTTACCTGTGTATGTGTCAGTACTTTCTACACCTTCAAAACTATGTGCATTTCTAATAATAGAAAAAACACGTTTAAATAAATGACCTTACTACACAGCAAAGGAAATCCTCTAACTCCTTCAAGTCCAACCACACTTTCAAGAAATACTTTAAAAATGAGCTACAAAATGACACCATAAAGATCTTTAATTTTCTTTGATTCACTAATCTTCATTTCACACTTAATAGTCCCCAAAATAACTATTTCATGAAGGTAATTAAAAATAATTGTTTATAAACTAAAATCAGCAAGTTTGGCATAAAAATCATGTTAGCTGTACCATGAACTCAACAAGGTCACCTTTGCCAAACTTGAATTAAAACCACATTTTTAAACCTTGGAGGCCCTAAACATGAAATGCAGTAAAACCACTGTCCATGGTACTCCTGGCAGGCACCTTCTCTTGAAAAAGCAGCAGCTTAACTGATCTGCAAAGGAATCTTTACAAATCCATATACTGAGCAATCAAGATTCCTTTCCTGTATTTTATTATCCTGATAAATCAAAGCAATATGTTTATTAATAAGCATGTTCCACCAACTAGTTAAAAGCAGCATGCCACCAAAATAACTCAGAAACACTATCTATAAGTGAAATGGCCATACGAAAATGTTCAAAATGAACTCACACCAGCTACAATTCCACAACACAGAACACCAGTTACAAAACAAGTCGCCTCTGAGTAGAAATGAGTTAATCCAAAGTGCTGTTGACCTTAAATATAAACCCATACACTATTTTGAAGTAACAGAATTCCAAATGTGTGTACTGGGTTTTAGAACATAAACATGTCCGAATGTCTCTCAAGACCTAATCCGCGGGAAAGCACAATAAAAGCAGGAAAAAAGATTTTTATTTGGTCAGTGTTGGTGTAACTCTGATTCTGTGCTTGGGAGAAGAGGGAGGGCTGAGAGGGCAGGCAAGGGCGGCCTGTGAGCCCACTTTAGCAATAAGGCCATCTGCAGTCACACTAGCTGGAATGCTGGAGCCATCACTGTTGGAAAAGTCCCAGGAGAACTAGAAAACCTCCAGAGGGCGTGGCTCCTCACGTGCTCAGCCAAGAGCGCACAATCAACTTGACCTCCAGGCTTCAGCTAGGTTGCAGCCAGCCAGCAATCTTGAATAACAAAACAGTAGTGTTTGCATGTTATCACTAACTAAAAATTAAGTATTTAAATAGAAAACAAACATAGAATGCATAGAATGTGAAATCTATCTTCCCTAATTGTAAATTCCATGTTCACATTTTAAATATGACACATCCATGTATGTTACAGCCCTACTTGTTATGAATAGAGATTTACATTACTTTAGATGAGTTGCATGTTTAAAAATCATCCAAACCACGTTTTTAAAAGCAACCACTAAGCATACTAGACAGCAGGTCACAAACTGCAGGGGTTTCCTTGCAGGTCATTTTGAGGAAGAAGGCCATTCTCTTCCTAACACCTAGACGGCGCTGGCAAGGCAGCCGCGTTAGGGTGGCAGGGACAGAGCACTAACGTGCTCTCCACTGCTCTGCACCGTTCGAACTTGAGAAAAAGCTACTTTCACTTAAGAATGTCTCTGATAAAACAGGAAAAAAAGATGGATTTTATTGAACTTTGACTAGAGCACATGCATTCAGTGGTCTGTGTGCCCAGGGACATACGGAAGCCTCCCACTTCTGCAAGCAAGTGCCTGGGACGTCTCCACTAGGAAATAAATGAGGCACCCTTCACGGAACACCATTTTTCTTGAGAGAATGACTGACAAACTATGATTGCCCAGGCTTGAATGTCCTGCAGACATTTCCTCAAAAATGAACAGAGCAAGCTTGTCCCTCTGAGCACTGCCAGTGACCAGGCTGCCAATCATGAAGTGTCTGAAAACTTACACCAGCACTGCTGAGCCTGAGCACACCCCTGTACTTGAGAGCTTCCTGATGAGCTCGGCATGGTGTCCATGAACGGGAACCCGCCAACGGTCCACGGACCTGTGTGACAGCCCATCAGTGTTTTCCGAATGATCAAGGTGGGATGGAGGAGACCACACACAGGCAAAACACCCTTTCAAAGCGCAAGGCAGATGGCTTGGTTTTAGTGTAGCAGAAGGAAGTCTTGAGAAGAATCTTCTAAGGGAGGATTAGTTAGAAAATATTTAAATTCAAACTGGAAACCTTATTATGACTGATTCTTTTTATGTTTATTACCAGAGACCCTTAAAAATAATAACTTCAAGTTTTTGTCAACAATGTAATTAAGGTAAAAAGCTACAATGACAAGACCTAAGGACTCACCAAAAGCTCTTGTGCAACTTCACACAGTATGGTGGAGAACAGCCGCTCCCATGGCCTGAGTGGACCACCTGCACAGCACTCAACATCATCCAGACAACAGCAACATCTACTGCTCTTTGAAAGATGGCCTCCCAACCCATGACTCCGTCTGTGACGCCTGTAAGAGGCTATGGAATTTAAAAGTTGGAGCATTCTTAAACAGGCTGCCGCTCCTGTCCTCTTCCTACGGAACACAGCTCCCGACGGCAAGGGGTGGGACCAGCAATTGCAAGTCTCAGGACAAAGCTGCCAATGGCAGCACACAACACAACCAGACAATTCCCACTGGTTCTAAGGAAATCAGGAAACTGGACAGGAGGTCCCCACAGGAAGCACCCCCGAGCCAGGCGAAGGCAGGCACACTCTCGGGGGCATCACTCAAAGCGGCAGAGGCAAGCCTCCCTGACTTTTCCTTCAGCAGGACCACAGTGGAACATAGAACACTACCCTGAGCTGTGATTCTGACGGAAAGAAGCCACCTGGACCCTCCTAACCAACCAAACACCCAAACGACAATGAGGAAGGAGCGATCCAGTCCTCCTGGTCTGAAAGCCAGACACTCCCAGCAGAGTTTCGGGAGGCGAGGCAGTGTTTCTACTGGACGCTGGCAGCTAGACTCAACAGGAACTCGTCCTACGGCCTGATTCCGCCCTACCAGAAAGGAAGTCAGCTTCAAAAAAACAGAAACCAGCTGAATATTCTGTGAAAATGGCCAGTCCTCTACCTAGGTCAGCTGGGCCAAGTAAACTTCAGGCAGCTCGAAAGCACAGGAAAGACAGTTCCAACACTCGTCGCACCTGGAGCCAGTGGAGATGACCCCAGTTCACACTGCTGTCCTGGTGTACTAACAGTCACAGAGCACTCCAACGTGGTCAAGTACAACACAAACACACTTATTTTCTATAATTCCTATAATATTCTTTAATGTTACATTTCACACAAGCAAAAGTACAGAAATTTTGGCTATTTTTCAGCCATAGTAAACCACTCAATTTCAGTTCCTCTAAATGTTTTCATTCCTGAAATGCACTTATAAACTTGTAGGCAGAATATGAGACTTCATATTCTGAGACTTTTGGAATATCTGACACTGGAAAAACTCCCCTGCTTCATGTATGAGCCACCTTTCTAGTGCTTATTTTCACTTCATCAAGCAGGCTCAGTCCTAAAATTATAAAGTGGTTTGATTAACTACATGTATCAAAATAAGCAAGTTTTTAGGTTTCCAATATGGCAGAGTAATTAATGCCTAACCAGACAACATGAAATAGGCAGACATGTCCCCTTTCACCTTGAAGACTGTTCAAACCCAGCTGTGAACTCCAAAACACCTGGGACCAAAAGGGCTTTTGGATTTCATCCTTCTCCAATCTTTGTAACATCTGCATGTTATAGACCTCTTGGGGAGGGGACCTGAATCTTCTCATGAGCTTCAATTGCTTCATGGAAGCTTTTTACATACAGCCTGCAGGTAACTTTATATAATACTTTTATTGTGCCTATGTTTTGACTGCAACCTTCACATGAGGTCAGATGCGGAATATTCCATTTGTGGCATCTTGTTGGTGTTCAAAATTTTTTGGATTTGGAGGATTTCAGAATTTCAGATTGGGGTGGTCTACCTATGCTAGAAATGTTAAGAAAGATCTGCTCATGAAAAAAGATGGAAGACAGATGTGGTGGCACACACCTGTAACCCCAGTGACTAGGGAGGCTGAGGCGTAAGAATCCCAGGCTTTTAACTAGACTGGGTGACTTGGAGAGATTCTATCTCAAAGAATATAAAAATATAATGTGTGAGGCCTAGCATGTGTGAGGCCTGGGTTCAATCTCCAGCACCATTAAAAAAAAAAAAAAAAATGGTCCAAATCTGACAAGATGTACACACCTGCTACAATGTCCATAGGTGAGGACCTTGGCTGGGAGTCCATCACTGAGCTTTCAGGCCTTGCTGGCATGTTAGTGTTAGGACCTTTGGGATGTGGCACACTGCACAGCATCTGACTCGCAGTATAAATGTGATCAGAATACCCTTGGTCCCTGTCCCTGGCATCTCCAGGGTGAACAAGCACATTGTACACACCATCAGCAAGGAAACTAACAGAAACAGCAGTCTACCTAAGGTGGACATGAGTTTCAATTAATGAGTCAAATTAGTTTTATGTTCAACAAGGGCTACTTGCATATCCATTTTATTTATAGTAAAGAAAAACAGGCATATATCAAAATAATTCCTATTCATTAGCATTTTCTGACATTACATCAAAGTTCAAGTCTGGCAACACTGTTTATACACAAAATAGCCTATACCACCAGAAGAGCCACTGCCTAGTAATGATGCTTTACATATACAATTGCTCAATTAAATTCCTAATGACATAACTATGAATATTTTCTTCTTAAGCTTCCCACCAATTTAGTATCATAGCCTGATACTGTGCCTCTATTTTTTCAATATGAAGGACCACTTCTACTACTCCTGATGTGCTGCTACTGCTAGTTATTTACACACAATAGAAAGTCTATAAAAGTTTATAGCTACATTTACATTCCATTAGGTCAACAAATTGCATAAAATAATTTTTCATTGGCAGGAGGATAGCAAATTGAAACTGATCTAGGTGTAGTTTCGACTTACAGGTCTCTAAAAAATGTTAGACAGGAGTTGTACCTCAGACTCTCACAAACATAAAACTTAGCCAGTTATTATAGGAAGTAAAGATTTGAAAGGGTTATAACCCACTACTGAGGTTCAATTTACTAAAAAAAAAAAAAAAAAAAGCCTATGAATACTAAAAACCCATCAAGGGCAACCACCTACCTCATCATACATTAGCCACCATAAAAAGGGACTTTCAGCAGCGCCAAAGTTTAAAAATACAACTGCCATCATCAAAACAGTTAAGTTGCATGATAAAGCATAGTTAGAAGTTAAGTTGCATGATAAAGCATAGTTAGAAGTATCAGTCTGGAATACAGACATAGTTTCACTAAGTTATGCAACCACCTCCTCACCTGAACATTCCCTGTTCCACCTCTGCTGACAAACCAAAGTTATTTTTTACATGCACCTTTGAGTTAAATATGAATCACCACATTACCTCTCAAGATGAATCAAGGTAGTAAATGAAGCATACCATTCTATGATAAAGTGCATGTTAACATTCACATAAATTCTGAGTTATTTTTTCTGTCAGGGCAAAAAGAAGGCAATGAACTCAATAAACAATAAGTGAATATAAAAAATATCTCACGAAGTTAAATGGTCAATTACCTAGCATAGGTTTTGCATTTAGGTGTAACCTTTATAGAAAATGAGAAATAAGATACAAAAACATTAATCTCTATTAGCCTAACAGGAAATTTTCACTAAATTTTTTAAAAGTATATGTCCCACGTTTTGTCAGTAATACACACAAAGGAAGTCATAGTCAATATTCTTCTACAAAATGATTATTGAGGCCGTACCATGTGACATGACAGAAACATTTTTCAAGAACAAAACTCTGAAGTGTCTGCCTTCAGGTAATGAGGGAGGGAGACAAGCCAACAGCTATCTGGACAACCATGATGAGTTAAACCCACAGGAGGACCTTAGGTTGACCAGAAAAACCCTCTTCCAAGGAGGCAGGGAGGAAAGCAGGAAGACACTGCCATAGAAAGCACGGGCCTCCCTAAAGAAGCAAAGTCTTAACATTAAAAATAAGGAGAGGAGAGGACTAAAGCTTTAAGGAGCTTTCATGAACTGTAAGTTTCCCAGTACTCACAACATTCATTCAGCTCAACACCAATCCCCTGGTGATGAAATGTTCACATCAAGTCCAGACCATCAACCCTCATTCCACAAACCAACAGAAGCTGACACCCATTTCTGGAAGCCCTCTTTTTACACAAATGTGAATGTCAGGGAAAAGCAAGTTTAACCGCAATGATTTTAAAATAGCTTAATTTTCTTAAAAAGTAAATGTAATCCAAAGAACCAAGTTTATTATCTTCCTAAACATAGAAACCGCAGAATTATTAGTGATTATCAAAGCTGCCTGAAATCACCAATCACAATAATTAAAGCTGTTAGAAAATTTGATAAGACACTGATCACTGTACCAAAAGAAGCAAACAACAACAAAAAACTCATGCTCTCACTCACATTCATAAAAAAATTACCCAACAAAATAAATACAAGGCTTAAATCTTATCTCTACAAGTGAATCTCTGCAGTAGAACTGCTCAACAGTTGCTGAACATCCAGTAAGGACTGATGTATCATTTATGTTCTTGTAGAAAACTAAGACATTCAATTTGTAATGGCCAAATGCAGTAAAACTAATCATTAGATGGTAAAAATAATTCATATACACTCTGATAAGGCAGATTGAAAACACTGTCCTTAAAAATACTAGTTTAGAGAATTATTGTTTGATACAGTATGTTAAATGTAAAGTTTAACTTCCAAGACAAGAACAAACAGAATAGCATGCAAAGGTTCTCCACAAAAGAGAATAGGAAGTGTGAACAGCCATACACAATAACAGTGCTCAGAAAAAACAACAGACTTTTAAAAAATTTTTTTGGTACTGGGGATGGAACTCAGAGGCACTCTACCAGTGAGCCACATCCCCAGTCCTTTTAATCTTTTAGTTTGAGACAGGGTCTCACTAAGTTGCTGAGAGCCTTGCTAAATTGCTGAGGTGGGTTTTGAACTTGTGATTCTCTTGCTTCAGCCTCCTGAGCCACTGGGATTACATGCATGGCCACTGGGCCCAGGAACACGTACAGTTGTTAAAAACAATTCATTACATGAGGCTTTCAAATATAATTCTGAAGAATCTCTTCTAAAAACAGAAAGGTTCAGATTTAGGAGGGGAGAAAACACTAGTATGAAATACACAGTGTTTTTTTTTTTTTAAAGTCCTTCAATTTTTGCTCTGAATATGTAGCAACTTTTCACCTGCAGAGTAACTGAAAAAAGCAGATTTCCACATGACAAGTCAATTTTACTTTAAAAACTACTCATATCTCTAGGAAAATGAGAAAAAGATTCCAATTAATACTTAAAAGTAGAATTTAATTAAATCAATTAACTACATTTCTGGCTTGGGATTTTTTAAAAATGTCAACTGAATTTAAAAGACCAAAGAATAAGTTGAATCCTCTAATACTAAAGTGAAAAGAAAGATTTCTTTTTCACAACTAAACTTAAGAAATCTCTCAATTAAAAATAGATTAAAGCAAAAACACAAAATGATTATATACCAAGATAATATTTTACATCCAAATTTCTTATCCTACCATAAAAAAAAATGAACTCATTATTCTGAAAAACATAATCCTGAAACTAAATTACCGTGAAAGATGTGCTAGGAAGTCTATGAACGAACACTTCACTACATAGTAAATTTGCTTACTAGAACTAACTCATAAAATGATTACGGAAGATGAGTTGTGAATCAGGTGTAACTTAACATCAGTGTTCAAACTGGCAACCTGAACCTAACAATTTATATCAGCGTTCAACTGAGGATTATGAGGGGCTCTAACCAGGTCAAGTGTGCTCAGAGGCAAGATGAACAGAGAAGAGCAGCCTTCCACCACAGGCAAATCAAGAACCCCAAAACAGAGTCAAATTTTCTCAACAATACAAGCTGAGATTTAATGATAAAGAGATTAAATTTCATGGGACCATTCAAATCTACCAAGGATGTTTTGGTGCCTGAGATCTGGCAAATAAAAATTGTTAGCTTTAAATCACCTACAACAAACCAAGAGCAGATGCTATTAGTATAATGTCCTGAACAGACACGAACCCTGGGGGTCAGGTCGTGCTGTGGAAGAGTGCACAGCTAACACTCAAGGACATACATCCTGGCCCTGTGCTGGCACAAGGAGGGTATGGAGGGTCCTCCCAGCCACCTCCGGTTTTCCCCGCATCTCCTGTGCTGATGGACTGGGCCTCAGACATTTTTTTGCAAAACCGAGCACAAGTCTTTCTGCACCTTTGTTATAAACAACTGCCACTGCACCAGACCAAGGGTGACTTCCTCCCGCCTGGGAGTCCGGGCTGGCTGCCACCCTCCTGCGCCCTGCCCCACGGCGGGTGCCTAGGTGCCCAGCCAGAGGGGTCGGGTACAATTCTGGACGACCATCTCTCGCCGGGGTGGGCATCTTGCTCTCCAGACCCCCAGGCAAGCAACAGCCCATCACGTGCTCTCCGGGAGACCGTGATCCATGTCCCCACACTCGGAAGACGCCATCAGAAAAACAGGCTGCAGCCAGGACCAAATGTCCAGTCCGGTCGGCATCCCCTGGGAACACGAGACCCACCAAGCACGGCAGGGCGACCTGGGGCACAGGGGAGCGGTCAGGTGGGGTCCAGGACACATGTGAGTGACCCTGGGGCACAGGGGGTCAGCTAGATAGGGACCCAGGAGCACCGGTGAGAGGGACCAGGGGACACAGGTGGGTGACCAAGTGGGGGAAACAGGTGAGCAGCCAGAGAGCACAGAGTGGCCAGGTGGGGCTCCCTAGGACACAGGTGAGCGACCAGGGGACACAGCTGTGTGGCCAGGGGAGGTCCCTGGGGCCGCAGGTGTGCAGCCAGTGGGGCGGCCAGGTGAGGTCCCGGGACACAGGAGGGCGCCAGGGGAAGGCCTGGAGCACCCTGGGGTGGCCAGGGGGGGTCGCGGGGGCATAAGCGAGTGGCGGGGCAGGTCGCGGGGAGGCCTGAGGCACAGGAGGGCCGCCGAGTGGGGGTCCAGCTCACAGGCGAGCAAGCCAGGGAGGCCTGAAGCAGAGCGTGGCGGCGAGGCGCGACCCCGGGGACGCGGGTGCGCGGCCAGGTGGGGTCGGCGGCGCGGGAGCGGCCGGGGGAGCCGGGGGCGGCCGCGGGCACAGGTGGGCGGCCGGGGGACCCGGGCCCGGCGCGGCGGGGGCGGCCGGGGGCACAGGTGGCGCGGCCTGCGGCGGCGGCGCGCGGGACCCCGCCCGGCCGGGGGGCGCGGGCCGAGCGGCGGCCGCGGGGCGCGGGGCGCGGGCGCGGCGGCGGCGGGGACCCTCCCGCCCGGCCGCGGCGCGGCGCCCACCTCGGTCGGCTGGCTGATCTCGAACAGGTCCAGCCGGTTGGCGTTCCAGTGGTGGATGATGTCGGCCAGCTTCCGCCGCTCCTCGTCGCGGCCGCCCGCCGACATGGTGGCCGCGCTGCGCCGGGCCCGCGGCCGGCAGCCAGGCCGCTCTGCGCCGCGCCCTCCTCCCGGCCGGCCCGCGTCCGGCCCGCGTCCGGCCCGCGCCGCCTCAGCCCGCGCCTCAGCCCGGCCGGTGCGCCGCGGCCGCCCCGCCCGCCGCCGCCGTGCGCGCCCGCCGTGCGCGCCCCCGCCCCCGGCCGCGCGCCCGCCGCCCTCGGGGCCGCGCCGCTCAGGGCTGCAGGCCGCGCGGCAGCGCCGGGGCGCGCGCTGCGGCAGGTCGGGCGCCGCCCCCGGGACGGCTGCGGGTCGCCCCGCGCTCGTCCGGGCCTCGCGGGAGCCCGGGAAGCCCGGCCCGGGCCGCGGGCGGGGGGCGTCCGCGGGGCGGCGGCGGGCGGGGCGCGCGGGAGCCCGACGCCGGGACGCCGCGCGCGGGCTCGGCGAGCCCGGACAGGTGTCCTGCGGCCGCCCGGAGGGCAGCGAGCTGGCCGCGCCGCGCCGTGGCGAGGGCGCTCACCTGGGCCCGGCCGGCGGGAGGGGCCGCGCGGCGGAGCGCCCGTCGGTGCCACTCTGCCTCTCGGACGCGGAGGCGCCCTCCCCGCCCAGGACCCTCCGCGCGAGGAAGCGGGTCCCGCGCGGCGGCTTTGTCTGGCCGCCCGACCGCGCGGCTGCCCCGGCGCCTCAGCCCCGCCGCTCCGAGGGGTGCGACCTGGAGGCCGCCGGGAAGGGCGCCCTCGGCCCGCGCGGCTCTCGGTGCGCCGGGCCCGGCCGCTCCTCGGCCGCCGAGCCTCGCTCCCGGGGCCCAGACGGGCGGCGAGGAGGGACCGCGTCGCCAAACCAGCCCAGAGAGCATGGTGTCCACAGTGCAGCGCGGGTGGAGCAGACGCAGCCTAGCCAGAAAGCGAGGCAGGCTTGCGGCCCCAAGTTTTTTGTGATTGAAGAGTAATCACGGGTGTGTGTGTGTGTGTGTGTGTGTGTGTGTGTGTGGATGAAGACGGTGTGCGTGCCCCCATGCCTCGCAGGACGCAGCAGGCTCCGCGTCAGCGCCACTGGGTATCGTTTTTGCTGATTTATGAAAAGTCTCCATTAGTGCTATGTATGCGAGGTATGCAGATAAATGAACTACGATTCATAGTGGGTTCCAACCAGCTTGAGTCCACTGACAAAGGTTAGAAAGCCACAGATTGTCCGTGATTCCTGCACCTCAAAGACTGCTAGGACAGGTAGGCCCTGACCGGTTCATGTTGGCACAGCCTCCCGCTAGTTGTTGTTCAAGACCCCAAGACAATATTCCGAACCATACGTTAATCTTTATACATATAGAAATGGAAAGATGCAGTATCCACCTTCTATTCTCCCTGCACTGCTGAGTTCTGATATATTTAAGAGTTGTATTAAAATGACATTCAAGAAAGAGGATATGTAAATGAAAGCGTGAGGGATTTATTATTAACATCACCTGAGGAAGAAAAGAGACTGAAAGACTTGACACTAAACAAACTTGTACTGCATGAGGTTGAAAAGTAGTTTTACAACCTGTAAGTCAGTTTTTAAAACTTAAGTTTCAATTCTTTTTGACTCTTGGTTTTTCCTTTTTAAAGTATTAAATTATTTTTAAGTACACTATTAAAAAAGTAAGAACCTGTCAGCACTGATGTCATGGGAACAAATACATGAGAATAAGTAAGGAATGATGTTTTAAAATAGCCAGCTTTTTAAAATGCTTTTAAAACATTTTCTTAAATGCTTTTTTAAAAAATATAGAGTATTATAAAGACAGGTTCTACCATCAACCAACTGTAATAAACCTTTTCCTGCCTCAGTTTACCTAGGCACCAGGAAAAGGATTAAAACATCTAAGGAAAACAAATGATGCAAACATACCCGCAATATTTGGTGACCAATCGTTCACTGTAATTTTCTAGACACTAATCTCAGTAAGTTAATCAAATTTTTACATGTTTCAGTTTTATAATTGTATAAATCATCTTATAAGCCCTCTTAATAAGTGTATCAAGTCAGAGGATGATCTTTCCCAGAAAGTGAAGAAAAAAGATGTAATAAAAATACGGTGGACTTTGTAGCCTGGGTGGAGTAGGCTATGCACAAGAAAGTTAAGCTAATTAATTAGAAAGTTAAATAACCAAGCTCTCCTTTGCCTAGCCCATGGCTAGAAGGTCAGGACTGTGAAATGAGTTTTTTTGACAAAAAGAGGAAAATAATTCTAGAGGACTGTTTCCATTAAGTATGTCCTAGTTTACTTGATAGATGGAGAGGTATATCGTTCAGCTCTACTTTCTTCATTATTGTCTCATGTTTCTGATATTTAGTCAAATTTTAGGTTACCTGACAATTTCTAAGAAGAAAGTTTTTACAGAGAGTAATGATATAAATGGCTTTTAAAATAGGAATTTAATCTTACTTGTTTAAACAAAAATTAATCTTACCAACCCAGAAATACATCTGTGGTTAAATGTGTTCAATGGCACTCTGTGACCTAAGATGATGCCAGGGAAAATTTAAAAAGCTCAATCTTAAATACGTAAGTTAATTCGCTGAAAGGAAGTAAACTCCTCTTTCATGGGAGGTATTAAAAGGGAAATTACACCTTGTAAAAAAGTTGGTCAGTTGGTCACTTACCTTTTAATGTGCTAGAGAATTACTTTGAATTGTTTTTATGCAATATTATGTGACAGCCTAAGTTAAAATGTGGGTTGCATAGATCCTGATTGTCACTTGTATCAGATTCAAGTGCAATGTGGCAATGAGTCTTCTCTGTCTCCTTGCAGCCGGCCTCCAGGTCCTCCTTCACAGGGGTTGCTGCTCCTCTGGATGTGCTTTCCCCTAGCAAAACAACCCTCTCTCCCACCAGGTTTCCCACTTAGAAAACTGACCTGCGAAACTATTGCTTCTCTTGAAGTCACCTCCCCAGAGTTCCCTGATCTCTCATAAGGGGCACTTTGATCTTACCTCCTACCCTGAACTTGATTCCTGATTCCGACTTAAACTTTTGAAAGCGCCTTTTTTTTTTTTTTTTTCTTTCACTAGTTCTAGGCCGTGGGTGTTACGCACCGTCTTGACTTGATTTCTCCTCCCACTTCCCAGCACTGAGCACTGTGCTTGCATGTAGCGGATGCTTGGTAAATTCTCTTTGACCCATGCAAGGTGCATCCTGCAGGGGCCCTATCACACAGCTCCCATAGCTGCTCTCCTATGCAGTTGCCGTAGACTACCGGACTGAGCGAGTTTTACAGAGCAGATTCCATGACGTGGAGAATTTGAAGGTTTCCATCTCTCCTTCACCCTTTCTCCTAATAACAAAGGTACAGTCCCAGACAATGGCTAGAGAAGAGAGAAGTGTGCTTGCCTCATCCCTAACAGAGGTTTTAATCACCTGGACAACCTTAATGTGACTCCACCACCCACCTGCCAGCCACGGAGCAAAGGTGAAAGGAGTACAGGAGACATGATGGAAACCAGCTGTTAAGGAACCAGCTAGGATGTGCCTCAGCTCTGTAACACAGAGAGGACTAGGGAAAGGATTAGGAACCAATACAGCCAAGAAGAACTTGCAGTTCAGATTTGTCGGCCATTACTTCTGTGCCTCAGGGCCTCTCCTGTAGAAAAAAAAAATGTGTATATGCACTTTTGCATAATATTTAATATATGCCAGTATATAGAATATGTGTAATTTTGCCAGGAGCTAGCATTTTAGAATACAAGCATCTATTAAATTTTATTTAACTAAGAAACACACACCAAATGGAAGGAAAGTACGATTTGAAAATGCTTTACCCCCAGTGAAAATAAGAGAAACGAAAGGAATATTGAGAAAAGCCTTGTTCTTGATTCCCAGAAAGTGAACTATCCAAGAACTTTCCCCATGTGAAATTTCTTCTATATCTGCCAGCGTCTCTGGAAATAAAAAATACCAAATTATAGCGTTTTGCTTGCTTTTAAAAATATTGTGCAACCTGAACATTTTTAAAAGGGCTCTTGACATTTGCAGCAATTCTGTGAGAAGTGAAAACGTGGCCTAGGCCTTCTTTTAAGACAATGCTCCGAGGCTCCCTTTCCACACACGTGTCTGCTCTGAGCATACCAATGGTAGAGGGACGACGGAGAGGGAAAAAGCAAGCAGGATGTAGCGATGCACCCCTGGGATACCAGCAACTGAGGAGGCTGAGACGAGAGAATTGCAAGTTCAAGGCCAGCCTCAGCAACTTAGCAAGACCCTGTCCCAAAATTTAAAAATAAAAAGGATTTGGGATGTAGCTCAGTGGTCAAGCACCCTGAATTCAGGGAGAGAGAGAGAGATGTGAAATTGTAGGCTGCCTGCAGCAGCCCATACACCTGAAGAGTGTTTGGACAGACAAGCACAGTGGTGAGGAAGGGCTGGCATTGAAGGCCTGCTGGAGTCTGGGGCCAAAGATGGCATGTCCTATAGGAGCTGGGCTTCTTGGGGTGGGAAGTGGGGGCCTGATAATCTTTAAAGAAAAAAGAGAAACTACTGCCCACTCTAGCCTGCAGGTATGACTGACTCACAAGAAGTTGTGGTAAAAGAAGGGAAAATCCTGACGCAGCCTTCTGACCAGGAGCCATGCTATGCCATCCAGCAAGTACATTTGATTCCTCCAACCATGACAGCAGGGCTGCTCCTGGTGACAACCTTGTTGGCCAGAGAGAAGGGGAGCACAAAGAGAGGCCGAGAAGGCCAGTGTGTAACAGACCATCCAAGTCAGCATGGAGGAGGAATGCACTCCAGCTCTGAAAAGAGCTTTGAAAGAAAGTCGTGGAGGAACCTTAAGTAAATACATGAAAGAATATCCGTGGAAAGTGATAAGATATTATAAGATAACTGGCCAAAAATAAAGTTTATTTTAAAGAACCAATTGGAAATCCTAGGAATGACAAAATTTACTAACTGACATTGTTTTGTACATGAAGTAGAGGCATACCATTTGTGTAATCATGCACTTACCAAGGTAATAGTTTTTGCTTCATTCTGTTATTTTTTTTAACTGACATTTTTTTAAAAATCCAATTTCAAAAGAACTGCAGGGAGGGCAGGGAAGCCTCGTCACTGAGCTGTAATGGCTGGGAATCTTCTGGAACATAAGAAACACCGGAGTCCTCAACGAACTGTGCTTCCGAACACCGGGCGTGATGAACGGAAGTCAGTCCACATCTGAGCACACGGCAGTTCAACTGGAGGGTCGATTCGGTCAAAAGGGAAACATTAGAAGTCACCTGGAAAAGAAAAGCATCCGAGAGGGTCAAAGACCCAGGTGTGTGTCTCTGGACGTGGGCTGGGCAGCCCGAGCTGAGAAATTTGAGGACAGGACAGCGACTGGCAGCTGGCTCACCTCACTTCACCAAGCTCTCAAAGCCCAATTCCAGGAAGGCCATTTCCTGATTTTGGCACCACTGCCGACGGGTGAGCACTCATCAGAGATGAGCTGCAGTGCGGGCTGCCAAGGACACAACTAGCAGGGAAGTGGGTGCCTTCACCACGTGCTGGGGCCAGCTCGGTGACCAGTGACTGGTGATAGGCAGAATGTTATGGGGAGTTTTCTCAGCGACTTTTATTATGGAAATGTGCAGTGCCATTGAGGGAAGGCCCACCACTATGAGAGCCTCCTCCCGGCCCACTCCTCCCCTAGCTTCACCAGTTACCACCAGCCTGCTCCACGTAGTTGCTCTCCTCTTCCCTGCCTGGATTATTTTAAAGCAAGAATCATTCTTCACATAACTTCATCTGTAAGTGTTGAGATGTATCTTCAGAAGGTAAGGACTCTAAAAACGTGGTTTTTCCTAGTATCATTTTCTCACCCTGAAGATAAGCAATAATTTCTTAAAATCATCAAATATCAAGTCAGTGTTCATATTTCCAAAATTTGTCTTGTTTTGTTTTGCACTTCTGGGGATGGATCCCAGGGCCTTGCACATGACAGTCAAGCGCTCTACCCCTCAGCTACATCCCAGCCCTCCAAAGACTATAAACCTACACGTGTATCCCCTGAACCCAACCCTCAGATGGAGAACCAGTCTCAGGTGTCTGGATATTTCAGGAATCCCTAAGTGAGTCCAGGGTTCAGTCCAATTTGAGAATATCTGGCTGAGACGGACTTTCCCATCCTGTTTGACCGTGAGACTGTATTACGTTTCCAACACCACACACCTCCTTCCTCTTGGGTGAGATGCTTTCCTCTCTGTCACTGCACCCACAGGGAAATCAGCTCCACACTGGTGCTTGAGGAAAGGAGCACTGGCTTCAGAGGCAGCTCCCAGGTTTGAGGTCCATCTCCGGCACTATTTGTAGAACAATGAGTAGGTCCTTATAGCTCTCGGAGACTCAGTTTCCTAGTGACACAATGAACAACGATGGCATTGTACCTTGACTGCCCTCCTTTCTGAGCTGCTGCAAGGATCAAATTAAGGGAAGGCACATGAACATGCTGAGTGTTCATTGACAAAGAAATGTTCCCTCCCAGTGTGGCAGCCCTGAGTTTTCTTGGTGGACTCCAATGTGAGGGAAGCAGCACAGAGACATTCACACATGTGCATGGGGGAGAAATCATTAATATTTAACTTTTATGCATATTTTATGTTTAATTATTAACAGGCACTATGTTAGAACTTGCATTTGTTCAGAATATTGCAGCAAAGCTCTGAAGTCTTTGGAGGGCTTTAAGTCATAGAATGCCATAATAAATACCTTGCTGTGGGTTTTTATGATTATTTTGGAAGGGAGGGGCTCCCTTCCAATGTAATTGTTTTCATTGCAGTAAGTTGCCTATAGTGAATTTGGCACATTAGATATTGTTAAATTTTTAACTGTATATTCAATGTAGGAGGAAACATGCACCCACCTATCCTATCCCCAAAACCAACCCCCCACTCTGCTGGCTGCATCCTAGTTGTTTCCATCACAAAGGTTCCTACCAAGCTGCTTCCTGCTCCAAACCCAACCCCCTGTGGATGTCACACACCTGCTGACTCCTCTCTGCATGCCTGGGTCAGGGGCTTGTCTCCTTGACCCTTCCCATTGTGCATGCCCTCCTGGTCACAGCAACTCTATCAGGAGATGCTCTGATTGTGTCCTCTCCTGCACACTCTCCCTGTACAAACCCTTCCAACCTTCCCCAACACTACTCTGTCTTTCAGTGTGTTCACCCCAATAAAACCCCAGCATCAAAGCCAACTCCGCCAGGTAGTTTTTAGCTCAATTTCCTGTGATTCCACACGTGAACTCTGAGCCCTGTAGCTCTCCCCCTCTGCAGGGGCACCACTTCCCTCCTCCCCAGCTTTGCTCATCCTGTCCCTGCATCCAAAGTCCCCCTCTCACATCCACTGGGTAAAATGCTGACCATCTCTGCTGGACGTCAGTATTGCTTACTGGCTTAGACCTTCCTCTGCTAAGCCCAAGGAATCTCACCTTCCACCCTGTGATGTGGGCATGGCCACGTGACTTGTGACCAGTAAGCTGGTGCAGAATCAGCATGTCACTTCTGATGTAAATGGCATCGGCCTGTCTCCCTTGCTGCAGTGGCCATGAGAAAGGACATGGTCGTGTGCAGATGCCAGGGCACTTGGCAGCCAGGGAGGGCTGAGCCAGAGCCCACAGACAGCTACCCCAGAATCACTGAGTTGAAGAGGGGGGCTTGCATTGTCCAGGTTACAAGAGATAACTTCTGTCATGGTGAGTCCCTGAAATGTGGGTATTGCTTATTACAGCAGCATAACTTGACCCGTCTGAACTCAAGGGCCATTGCCCTAAGGCCCAGCTCAGGTCCTCTGCCAACCCCCAGTTCCCTGCTAACCACTGCTTAGAAGGGCACCCCTTCTCACAGACCATCCCCCGTGGTGGCTGTGCCCCCGCATGGTGGGGCCAACAGGGGTTGAAAGGTACCCAGACACTGGCTGTTCAATGGTCAGCTGCCCTCCTGGAACTCAGTTTTAGCTGAATGATTGGCAAGTTGTGAAAGAAAAGCCAACTGCATCCTGCAGCCACGTGTCTGCTGTGCTCACTGTCCCTATGGCCATCAAAGCTGGTGGTTTTCTTCTTCTTGGTATAAAAAACCCTTCAAACTTGATTTCAGACAATAAAGCTTTATTTTTGTGTGATTTGTAGGACAATTTCAAGACTACACAAACAAGTAATCCTACCTAATATTTCCACCAAAGTATAATCTCCCAGAGTAAGGCACAGATACATGTTCCTTTGTGAGATGGTTCACGTAGCAAAACTGAGCTATAAAGATCAATACTCCTGTCTTTCTAAAGTGAATTTATAAACAGAATGTTCACAAATCAAATTTAAAAACAATGAATTAAAAGTTGAAATCATAAAATCATTAAATTAAAATTCAAGTTGTTGTATATGTGTATAGTTTCCTTTGACCTGAGTATCCATTTTTAAATGTATGGAAATTTTTGGTTTCCAGACTTTTAATTTGCTTGTCTAATAGAGATTTACTTACATATCAAAGATGAAATGAGTACATGCCTGTTCATTGTAGATCAATTTACATTTTTTGGCTAGAAGAAGTCAATTTGTTGTCTAGGGTACCAAATTAGAGTAAAGTCATATTTGGGCACATAGTTAATTGCGCTTGGTCATGTGAGGATTGTGGCTCTTTCAGGAGCTGGGGGTAAGCTACAGTGTGATCAGAAATGCATTAGTAGTGGTATTAGGTAGGTTTAATAATCTGAGATAGTAATTTCTGTGAGCAATTTAATATATCATTAGCATCTTTTAAAACATTCATCCCAGCAGCCTGGTGTGACAGAATTCCATATGGTGCTGGACTTGCCCTTGGATTGGGATTGCAGAAGGCAACCCTTTGGTTCATTATTAAGATGTCTTTTTTCAGAGAAAAGACAACTGCTAACTTCTCATACAATCGTGAAATAAAGAAGACAAGATTGCAGCTTAATTTCAACATCTAAATACACTAACTTAAAAAATGGAATTTCAGAAAGGGCCGTCCCGAGTGCACTACAAATACCCAGCAGGGGTGCGCTCAGCTAGGAGTGAGGGAATCGCTTAGCTGAAGACCACTTGTTCCAATGTAGTGAAGCCTGTGGAGATGCTTGTTCAAAGACCAACACCAAAAAGCAAATGTCTGCAGTCTGATAATCTGGTTTGCTCACTGGGAGGCAGTGTTAAAGAATGACAAAGCTGTGACTCCATCTTTAAAAGGCACCTTCTCAATACTTTTTGTTTTGTTCAGTTTTCTACTCCACAGATCTACGGTCCCCCAAGCACCTCCTCTTCCCGAGGTCACTTAGATTAAACGTGAGCAAGTGCTAACGTTCTGAGTCAAGCAGACTACGACCTCTGGGCCAGCCCTCCTGCCTCTTGTTTCCATGGGCTTCATGAACTAAGAACGTTTTCTACAGTTTCCAAGGTTTGAAATAAATCAAAATGAGAGGTGACGCATGACAAAACATTAATTTTAAACCCTAGATATAAAATAATAACTAATAAGCAATATGAAGATACAGAAATCAAAGAGCAGAAAAATGTCTACTATTGGATTTGATCTCACTATCTGCTTCCTTTGTTAAAGCCAAAGAGGAGCCAGGCATGGTGGTACACAACTTAATCCCAGCAAGGCTGAGGCAGGAGAATTGTGAAGTTGGAGGTCAGTCTGGCAAATTAGGGAGACCCTGTCTCAAAATAAAAAAATATAAAAAGGGCTGGAGATGTAGCTCACTGTTTCTGTCAGTCCCCAGTACCAAAAACAAACAAACAAACAAAACCACACCAAATACATCAAAAAGGACATTAGATTCCACGGAGACGGTGAAAATTTACGCTGAGAGAGTGTTTGTGACATGCTCAAGTGACATGCTCAGCGGTTTCTGCTGGCCCACCAGGTGTCCAATATTTGCAGGTATTCATAACTCACTCAGAAAGTTCCAGCAACTGCTAATACATGAAGTTCCCTTGAAGTCATTTGGAGATTTCATACACAGGTCAGTGGAGTGGAAGGATTAATCCCTAACAAGGATTGCCTGAAGAAAGAAGAATAAAAAGACACCTGATCTTAGTTCTTAATTTGCAATTGTATTTTCTTAGCTGGAAATAGACAAAAATTATGAGTTTATTTCTACATGTTTTGGGAAAGCACAATGATTGATTAATGAGTATACTCCACTGATCCAGGCAGAGGCTTGGAGGTCAGCAGGAGGGCGCCACACACAGTGCCTTGCAAACAAACACCTGGGCCATGCTCACCTGTTCACCGGCCTTCAGGTGAGAAAGATGGAAAGAGCATTGGGAGTCTTGCGGGTGACTTCACATTGTGGCTGTCCCGGCTCCGAGAGCCAGAGGCGGTCTTCCTGGGCCACCCCCAGCATCCCAAAGAGTCCCCCTTACACATCTCCTGTTTCCTGTCTCCTTGGCGCAGCTTCCTTCCCAAGAAGTGCAGTTGGTGATGTGCTTCTCGGAGCCCAGGCACACTCACTTTTTGCATCCCTCGTTTTTCTCTTAGTAACTAAGTTATTAAAGTAATTAATGCACATTCTTGACTTTTATATTGAACACACAGAAAGAGCACACCCCATAATTGAGCTGCTCGTTTACACCTGTGCGAACCCGCCCAGATTGTCAAAACAGCCACAGCAGGCCACGCCCATGCCAGAAACCCTGCGGGTCCTCGCCCCTGTCTGTCCCCGCCACGCCCTGGCACAGCTGAGCATGATCCTGACTTCTGACGCCACAGCGTAATCTGTCTAGCTTGCGAAGTTTATGAAACTGAATCACGTGATTTATATTTGTGTGCGTGTTTGGCTTTGGCTCACGTTGTATGCGTCAGGTGGTTCATCAGTTCTGTGTGGTTGGGCAGCGCCCCTGGGGTGACTCTGCCCTGTGCCCACTGTCGTGGGCAAAGGACTGCTCCCAGCAGTCTGTTGTCTGGAAGCGTGCTGCCTGTGTGTTCCCGTGTGCTGCGTGAGCACGCGCTCAGGTATGGAATTGTGAGGAAGGTGTACTCATGCACACACACAGCAAATAGTGCCAGGTTCCCCAGGACTTGAACCAGCTGACACCTGCACCACGGCTGCTCCAGGGCCTCCACTGGTCTGCCTTCAGGAGTCCTGGCAGGCCCATGTTCTAGATGTGTAGTTCTAGGGTCTGGTTTATACTTTCCCGTGTTGCTATCTAATTTTTCCAGGAAGAATCTATTGAAGAAAAAGTCCCCGCAGCTCAGCGCACAGCCACATCTGCCCGACTTGAGCGGCCTGTGTGCGGCCCCTCGACTAACTTTCCTTTCTCTCACTTCTTTCACTACTCAAGCCTTGTACTAAGCCCTGCTGTCTGGCAGTCTTTTGAGCTGCCTTAACTCTTTGTGGCCTTCATTCTTCCATATAAATTTTAGAATTAGCTTGTCAGCACAGAAAATCCTGCTGGGATTTTTGTTTGGGTGCCATTGCATTCACAGGTCAATTTGTAGAGGACTGATATATTTAGAAAATCATTTCTAATCCATGAACATAGTATATTCCTCCAATTTAATTACATCATCTTAAAAGTTTTCTCAGTGGCGTTGCAGTCCTTGTTTCAGTGAGCTTTTGCGTTGCTCTGTCCAAAATATCTGACAAGAACAACTTAGAGGAGGGAAAGTTTATTTGAGACTCAGGGTTTGAGAGTCTCAGTCCATACAGAGTTGACTCCATTGCTCTGGACCTCAGATGAGGCAGCTCATCATGGGGGAAGAGCCCAGGGAGGAAAGTTGCTGGCTTATGACTTTCGGGGAGCAGAAAGAATGGAGAAATGTAAAAGGGGCTACAGGGAAGATGTACCCATCCAGGGCACATGCCCAGTAACCCACCTCCTCCAACCACACCCCATCTGCCTGCAGTGACCCCCCAGTTAGTCCATTCAGACTAAGAGGGACTGATCAGATTACCACTCTTACAATCCAATCATTCCCCCTCTGAATATCCCTGCATTAACAAGAGCTTTGGGGAAATACCTCACATCCAAAACATAACAGAAATGTTGTGTAGTTATGTCTGTACAGCCTTAGGCATCTTTTTTTTAAAAAAAGATTTAGTCTTAGATATTTGTTATTTTACACTCTTTCAAATGTCTGTTTAAATATTTCATTTTCCAACTGTTGCTAATGCGTAGAAATATGATTAAGACATTCACCCTATGTCTGGCAACTTTACTAAGTTCACTTCTTAATTCTAATATTTTTTATCTACATATACGATCCTGTTATCTACAGATAATGGTAGCTTCATTACCTCTTTGCCAATCCTTGTACTGTATTGGACTGATTAGGACGGCCAATTTAGTGCAGAGTGAATGTGGTAGTATATAAAATATTCTTGTTTACCTCCTACTCTCAATTCACTATTAAATGTTTTAAATATTCTTAAATTCTTGAAATTCTAGCTTGCTGTATTTAATTTACTCACAAGTGCATTTAAATCATTTTAAATTCTATCTCTATCAATTGTATGATTTATATCACTTTCCTCTTTTTATAACGTTAATATGCTAGGACCTAAGATGAGCCCCAAACTTTACCATGTGTCATCTTTTTTATACAGTGCTATTATTGATTTGCAAGTATTTGTGACATTTGCTTCATATTCACAAAGATTGGCCTACTGTTTTTCTTGTTAGGTCTGATGTCAAAGTTATGCTGGTCTCATAACATTTGTCTGAGTGTCCCCCTTTTCCTATCCTTAGCTTCCCCATGCCCCCTTAAGCATTTGTAGAATGTGTATGTCTGGAGTCTTGTGTGATGGGGGTGGCCAGAGCAGAGAGGGAGAGTGTTAAGTGCAGATACAATTCCTTCAACAGTTCTGGAGCTGTTCAGATCTTCTATTCCTTCCTGTGTCCAGACTGGCAAGTTTCCTTTTCTAAGAAGGTGTCCAATTCCTCTGCATCTTCAAGTCTGTTGGCCTGAAGCCATTCCTAGTGCCATCCTGAAACCCTTCTAATGTTTCAGGAATATGTGTTGATGCCTCCCTCTTTTTATTCCCGATATTGGCTGTTCATGTCTTGGAATTTACTGATTTCATTTGTCTTTCTGAAGAACCAAGTCTTAGCTTTATTAGTTAGCATCAGTCTTCTTAAGGGGCCATGAGCTGTGGAAAGTGTGAATAATGGAACAAGAATCCAAAGATGCTCAAAATTAGAGTGGAAGATAGGCATTATCAATATTATTTCAGGAAGTTCATTGGGTTTTTTTAGACAATGGCTTTGTTGAGACATAATTCATATGCCATAAAATTCACCTTTAAAAGTGTACAATTAAGTGATTTTTTTAGTATGTTCAAATTTTGAAGCCACCACCAATTCAATTCCAGAACACTATTTAATTTCAGACATTTTCTTCATCCCAGAAAGAATCCTTGCACCCATTAGCAGTTACTGTCCATCTCCCATGCCCCTAGGCCTAGGTGGCCACAGTTGACTTTCTGTTCCTACTTCTATGCCAGTTCTGGAAGAGTCTTATAAAAGGAATCATAAAATAGATGGTCTTTTGTGACTCGCTTCTTTAACTTAGCCTAATCTTTTCAAGACTCATCCATGTCATAGAACAGCCCAGTATTACAATGAAGATAAAATGAGCACACAAATGCTGTACTATGATCAAGACGTGACTATTCTATCCTACAGGATGCACAGTATGAGACAGTTATCCCGCTCAACGTCCCCACCCAGCTTAATAAGGTGCTAATGTTTGTAATGAATTTTGTATGCAAATAGTCTCATCTTAGTTCCTCTTGCTGAACAGTGCTAGTTGTACAAGAAATATTTCTAAAATGCATGTTTAGCCAATGGAAGATTTTTTCTAAATTTTTAAGCACAAGTTTTCAAATAAGATAAAGTATTTTTTGATGATGCAATTATTAAACTGAATGATTTGGGTTAAAATGGAGTACAACATATCCTGCTTTTTTATATGGATTAATATGTAAATCTTCCTAGCTAATGTAAGAAGCTTTAATTTGGAAATATTTATGAATGAGGTTTTGAAAGGTATCAAGATTCAAGCTCAGCCTGGGAGAAAATGTTTTCGATGCCTGATCAGGGGAGGCATTGCCCTGATTCTCAGGGTCTTCCTGGGGCAGGCGCAGGTTAAAGCTGAGCAACTGGCCCCTAATATGCACGTGCTCTGTGTTGACCGTGCCCCCAGGCCTGCAGAACAGACACACTGTGTGAGCCAGACCTCACTGGGCACAGCCAATGCCTGACACTCAGTCCGAGTGGTTTCCCATGTGGCCGTCCCCTCTCCAGGTGGTTAGATTTAGGTAGCAGTATTGTTTCTTTCTTCTCCCTCGTCCTTTTTTAGACATTTAATTTTAGAAATTTTGCTCTTTAAAAAAGAAATAGCACATTTGGTGTATTTTAGAAGTAAATAGGTAATCAACATTGACAATAAAACCACACATTTAAATTGTGGAAAATCTTTTTCCACATCTAGAAATAAGCTATAATCTTTAGGTTTAAGTGTTTTTTTTTTTCAAAGAAAAGTGTTTCCTGACAAGAAATTCCTGCAGAAATACATACAAACCAACAACTTAAAATGTTTGCTCGGAAACCCAATTTACTTTTAAATTGGATTATCAAATTATCAAAGTTTATAGACCTATTATTGGTTTTACAAGAAAATAAAAATCTCACACTGTGCCCAAACTCAGTGCCCCACATTAAACATGGGAGTAACCTGGTCGGACGGAGCAGGTCCTCTGGGAGGGACTCACAGGTGACACTGCAAGCCCAGAGCTGATTCCCCTGCTGACTGGCTTTCTGGTCTTTTCTTCTGCATTTGAGCAGAGGAGGATGAGGGAATACTCTTTGTCTACTGCAGGGCGGATATCTGCAGCAGCACTGTGCCACCTGTGAGCTGACCTGTGAGCCGTGAGCTGTCCTGTGAGCCGTGAGCTGGCCTGTGAGCTGTGAGCTGACCTGTGAGCCGTGAGCTGTCCTGTGAGCTGTGAGCTGACCTGTGAGCCGTGAGCTGTCCTGTGAACTGTGAGCTGCACCTGTGAGCCGTGAGCTGTCCTGTGAGCCGTGAGCTGCACCTGTGAGCCGTGAGCTGGCCTGTGAGCCGTGAGCTGGCCTGTGAGCCGTGAGCTGACCTGTGAGCCGTGAGCTGTCCTGTGAGCCGTGAGCTGACCTGTGAACTGTGAGCTGCACCTGTGAGCCGTGAGCTGTCCTGTGAGCCGTGAGCTGCACCTGTGAGCCGTGAGCTGGCCTGTGAGCCGTGAGCTGACCTGTGAACTGTGAGCTGCACCTGTGAGCCGTGAGCTGTCCTGTGAGCTGTGAGCTGACCTGTGAGCTGTGAGCTGTGAGCTGAGACCACTAGATATTTTGACATGGTAAAGACCAGCATTGCTCAGTAGAAATGTAAGTCACATAAGTGATTTAAACTTTTCTTTAGCCACCTTAAAAAGGTAAAAAGAGAATGTGAAATCAATGTTAATAATGTATCATGTGTAACCTCGAATACCTAAAGTATTGTAGTTCCAACACATATTTAATGTGAAAGGCATGAGCGAATTACTTTACACCCTCCTTCTCCAGTGAAGCCTTCGAGCTGGTGCACATCCTGCTCTTCCGGCACGTCTCCATCTAGACTGACACACTGAGCTCTTCACCAGCCATTGGCAGCCATGTTTTGTGTCCCTGTAACTTTCTCAGAGTAAAGAAAGAGCCCATCCACTCCGGGTGACTTGACGCTCTTCGCAGAGGCCTCGCGTACCTAAGAACCCGCTGGTGGATGGTTATCACGGCCGTGCTGCCGTCATCTGGTAAACGAAGAGCTGCCTCTGGAGTCTGAGTCGGTGGACGCTCTTCAGTGATCTCTGGAGACGTCGGGACGGCTCACCCACTCCTGCAGCTTTAATTGCGTAATGGAGTCCCACTCCTTCTCGGGCAGCAGCAGGCCAGCCCACTGCCACAGTCTGCATTTTGCTTTCCCTAATGACCAGGAAACCTGCATTGTCTTGACGATGCTCACACGCTTAGTGAGTGTGGCTGTTCTGGATTTGTGACCTCGAAGTGCCACACACAAGCACTTGCCCACAGTGGCTGACTGCACTGTGATTTGTCAGACCCTGGGGCTCCTGCCAGAAACCTAAAGCCCTGCGCCTGGCGGAACATAGCTCCTGGCTGGCAAGCATCTCTGACCTGCTGGTTTCCTTGGTAACAGCATCCTATGCCTTGGGAGAGGGCAGCAGGAAAGCTATTCAGGGAACTGGGAATCAGAAGCGTGGACCCATGCTGAGGAGCGTCTCTGGGATGTGGACCACAGACCCCACCTGAACAGGAGGGTCTGGAGCAGAACAAGCACAAAGCCTGAGGCCTGAACTCGGTGCTGGACCCAGAGCCCACTCTAGCATCGATTGCCTTTTCACCTCTGGGCAGCCTCTTGAGGCTTCTAGAGGGCAGGTTGGGTGGAACTGCCATACAGGAAGCTGGCAGCAGCGATGCCTTATCCACCCCTGCCCCTCCCCTCGCCTCCTCCTCTCCCTCTTTCCCTCCTCCCCTAAACCAAGATGGTAGCAACTATTTAACACTTGGTTCTCTTAACTAACAAGGTTGTGATTTTTTTTTTTAATCCCTCAAGAATGTTTTCCTGAACTGAAGCTGATGGTCGAGTAGATGCCCTCCCTGGGCCGCGAGCTGCCCTTCCTACACAGCAGCCCCAGCTTGCTCAGTGATGCCCCGGGTGGGGCGTACAGGAGTGGAGGAGACCCACTATTCCCTTCCCAGCTGGAAGGCAGTGGTGGGAAGGGATGTCCATTTCCCCAGGTTTTTGTGGGTGACCTACCTTGTGTATCTAAATACTGCACTAGAAAGATGCACACTGATCAAAATAAAACACACCCTGCAGTTGGCCTGGGAGAATCAGCTCTCAGTCTTCACTGCAGAGGCCCAGGTGGAAAGCTGGACCCTGAGGCCTGACTTCAGCAGGTGCTGGTGGGACTTGGGTGCAGGGAGTCCTGGCTGAGCTGCTGGCTGCCTGGCTCAGGCTACTAGGAAGCAACGTGCGAAGGATGCTCTCTAGCCCCTCTGCCCATCCTTCTCTCCTTTCCTCCTCCTGCTTCCTTCCTCTCTTCCCTTCAAACCTCCTGCAGAAACGTAAGCATGCCTACCCCCACCACAAAGCTTCCCCACAGGTGGGCTCACCTTGTCCAAGTGGTGGCCTATGTTCCTCAAGACCACAGCCGTCTTTGTACTTTCATCCACCTATGTACATCGTCATCCATCTCTTACTTTCCTCTCACCTATTAGCTCCTATCTACATCCACCAAGTACTATTTGTACCTACTTTCTTTCATCTACTATCTATATCTACCATCTATATGTGTATTATTTATCTATGAATAGTTTATTATCTATCTATCTATGCCATCTATCCACTACCTATCTGCCATCTATCAATTGTCTACCTTCTATCAATTGTGTATCTTCTATCAATCTTCTCTCTGACATTAATTCTGGCTATTCTTAAACTCATGTCTGATAAGGAGTGGTTGTTCAACTCTTCAGCCCTATGATTCTGTGGGTCTATGCAATGCCCATTCACAACTGAAGGAGCCCACAAGGGAACACTGCTGGCCAAGTGCTGTAGGAAATGCCAAGGGCAGGAGGAAGCCACCTGCAGGCCCTTATTCACTGGGCTGAATGTCCCTGCCTCCCCTGGGCAGGCCCCTCCCCGTGAGGCAGGCGGAGGGCCAGTCCCATGCACCCGAACGCCTTCCAGGTTGCCCTGTGGGGCCTCTGCACCTGCAGGACAGGTTTTCTAGAGAGCCAAATGCACCAACACTCGCAGAGGCCATGGCAACAGAGGGCTCAGCTGACCACTTCTCCGCAATGCTCGGGAAGAAACGCGCCCTGGGTGCTGAGCGGAAGGGGCAGGTGGAGGGTTTCCGGCACAGGGCTCCTGTGTAGCACTGGGTGCATTGACAGAGGACTACTGCGCAGCCATCGCAGGCCCACTGTGTGCATGTGACGGGAACCCAACGGCAAGAGGAATCAAGTCTGTGGTTCCTGCCCTCCTGGAACTTCCCCTGAGTGAGGGAAATGGGAATTAAAATAAGAATTAAGTACACAGTTTCACTTTATAATTTATGCAGCGTAATATTCATGTGTGCAATGGAGCAAGTAGAAAGGGCGTGGTGACCGGGTGGGACCGGAGCGTCCTCCCAGCATGATCTAGAATGGATCTCACAGGGCTGCATCCACTTGGGAGTTGCCAGGAAACAGACGGCTTTTCCGTGAAGTGCACGAGTTAACCTGGAGGAGAGGCCAAGATGCTACAGGGCTCAGAACAGCACTCTGCAGTGCAGATGGGAGAAACCTAAAGGGTCGGGGTGAGGAAACCCGCCTGCAGCGAGACCCTGGACTCTGGGCAGGAGTCCGGCAGCTCTGCTGCCTGCTACACTGGAAGCAAGGGGCACTGCGAACATATTCTAATCATGTGACTCAGTTGAGGGAACACAGCACAGACCCAATGTGGTTACACCCTGCTTGCTTGCCTCTGAGGCCTGCTTTGTGGCCTGTTCTACGATTGTGGTTTGGTGATTCTGATGGTTAGTGCATTGCTTGTGTGTCTAGGTATTGACTCTTGGCACTGATGTCCAGAGAACCACAAGCCTGGACTTGGGGTGCAAGGAAATTGCAAGTTGCCTGACATTTCCAGAAAGAAACAAGCATGACCAAGCTAAATCAGCCGCAGACCACCACGGAAATACAATGTGCGCACCACGTCTAAACCAAGACGGTCCTAAAGACCATGCTGAGTCTTTAAGCTGCATGTTTCGGTCCACTTTGTGCTGCTGTAACAGTACCACTCACCACCACATACATTACAAAGAAAAGAAATTTATTCCTTGCAGTACTGTAGGCTAAGGTTAAGGTGCTGGCACCTGGAAAGGGCTTCACACTGTCAAAAGGTGGAAGAGAACATCGCAGGCAGAGAGTGGCAGTGAGCCTGCAGGTCTCCTCCTCCTCTTATAATGCCACTAACACCATCTCAGGGCCCACCCTCAGGGCTCATCAATCTGTCACCTCCCAAAGGCCCCACTGCCAAACGGGATCCACATGCGAGTTTGGGGATCAAGTTTCCAACACTTGAATTTGGGGGCACACTTTTAACTATAGCAACAAGTGAGGGACACTTTTTAAAAGATGTATGGATTATCTTTCTTGGAACACAGGCCTTAAAATAGTCCAGCTGAGCAAGGAAATGCCCACATTATCATCACATGGAACCCTGGTCCACACAGGTTCCTATGACTGTCAAGGTGACATTTGACCCCTGGTGGAACAGTGTACTCTCACACTCACAGCCCAACCTCACAGTCCCCTAGGGTGAGCACTGCCACATCAGGCTTCTGAGATACCTGCTCTGTTTCCCAAGGCCATGGCAAAAGTCTCTGCGACCTGGTTGCTAAGATACCTTCTTTAGCTTAAAGTATCGTGCTGATGGTTTCCAAAGGGAAACAGGGAACAGTCATTCTTGGCCCCCCACAGCCCCCCGCATGCCTGGCAGGTGTGAGGAATAGGAGGGAGGAAGGGATCAGGACTGGACTTCCACACCTGCACTCTTCCCATAAGCTGGTCCTGAGCCCAGGACCTGTGCTTGGCTCCGGGACCAGAGGGTGAACGAGAATGTAGCCCGTCCTCAGGACTCACAGTGAGCATCGCCCTGCACAGCCCCAGCCCACTGTGTTCAGGGACAGATGCTCTTCTGATATTTGCCAGGCAGGGACCGAGATTGGACTTTGATTCCTTCTTGCAACACTTATTGTCAAAGGAGTCAAGGAGCACAGGTCACACGGATTCCTTGGCTGAACTTGAGCTCCAGCCAGGCCTGGAGGAGATGGGTGGCCCAGAGTCTGCAGCAGGTATGCAGCGTCTAGGGGTGGCCAGTCTGCTCAGAGCAGCATGTGATGGGGGTGGCCACCAGCAGCCCAGCCTCACCTGGAGCCTCCTAAGTAGCGCTGCCCAGAGGGCGGCGGAGGGAGCAGCCCTCGTTTCCGCTGGGATGCCATCTTGGCAGCATAGCAGGCTATCCCTGTGCTTTGCCCACCACCACTGTGTGCAGTGCAGACCCCAAGAGCAGCCTGTTCCTGCCTGCCCACCTGGCTGCGCAGACTCGCACGCAGAGGACAGGGAGCCTGGCCAGCAGTGCCAGCACGAGAATTCCCTGCGTCCTCAACCCGAGCCTTCTTTCGCGTTGATTTGGTTCAGTTTCTTTTTGTGGAAATATAATATGCAACAGAAAGACGTCCTGAACTATCAGCTCCTGGATTTTTACCAGCTGCACTCCTCTCAGCCTGGGAGCCCACAATGAACCAGGACAGCAGCAAGCGAAGCCTCACGTCCAGGCCCCCAGCTCTGAAAGCAGGTCTCACGCTGAAGGCAGAGGCAGGTGTGACTTATTTTTGAACTTTGCAGCTGTGTTTTTCTTGCGTTACATTTTAATTTTTTTCCCCTGTACTTTATCATGAAACGCGCTGAAGATGGTAGATGGCACCAGGTGAGAAGTGGAGATGAAGCTGCGGTATGCTGTTGGGGCAGTCCTTGTCGCTTCTGGAAGAACCAGGAGAACCGGTGCCCCTCCCATCCTGGGACACGTGGTCCCTGGGGCGGGGGTCAGGTTAAAGTGACTGCAGTCGTAGCCGCGCCAGGAGACAGCTCTGGGAGCCGCGGGAGGGAGAGAGTGCAGCCTCACTAGCTGAAGCAGAACCAAGTTGGCATCCATCAAGACAGCTTCTCAAGGGGATTAAAGGTCAAGCACAGGCCCAGCCTCTTAGCCCATCTTGTCCCACCGTCCAGATGAAGACCACCCATAAAAACTCAGATATAGTATTTGATATATAATTACTCATAATTATGTAGGTATATTATAGTGTAATGTTTATAAGAATATCAATTAATATTAACATAATAACACATAAGCTCTAGGTTATGAACTCCCACCTGTTAATGCACCTGTGTCAGTTTTGTTGCACAGTCTCAGAACTGAACAGTTGGCACTTACTGAGTCGACTCTGGGGTAGTGCCTGCCCGTGGGTACCCCCGGCTCAGCTGTGTTGATCAGGGGACAATGATCATCTCTGAGTCCCTGAGGATAGGCCATGTCCTTCTTGCCCCTCCTGGGTTCCAGCAACTGGGCACAGAGCCCCCTGGGCTCTCTGTGGTGGCTGCTCAGCCCTCAGGAAGGGCGCCAGTAAAAGCAAAAAAGAGAGGGCACCCAGGTAAACCTGAATGCCAATCAACCATGAGTCACATACTGAGATGCCGTGCAGTGTAATCTAATCCAGCACGGGTGGAGAAATTCCTGTGGTTTGTCTGAACCCCGACTTGGCTGCTGCATGTGTAAGTGTCCTGTGCACATGGCTCTTGTGTCTCTGAACTTTTGCTGTTCTGGGGTTGGACCCAGGGCTGCTCTTCCACTGAGCTGCGTCCCAGCCCTTTTTACTTTCTGTTTTGATGCAGGGACCTCACTAAGTTTCCCATGCTGGCCTTGAATTTGCCATCCTCCTGCCTCTGCCTCCTGAGTGGCTGGTAGCACAGGTGTGTGCAAGCTGAGGGCACGTTTGGGAGAAAGTCAGGTCTTCATTATTTGACTCCACTTTTTCTTCAAGAGGGGGTTAAGGAAACCTTCGTTCCCTCATGTGGAATACGTAACCAACTGCAATGGTGACAGGCTAGGAGGTGGCCAGGAGAGATGGAGACCCTCGAAGAGCAATTAAGAGTTCAGGAGAAGGGTCCTTTGTTCTTTCAGGTGGCCTGGCAGATGAACTGGCCTTCAATGGATCCCTGAGCGGGGCAGAGGTCCTGGGCCTAAAGGACCTCTAGCAACAGGGATCTCTCTCTCACAGTCGTGGAGGCTGGAGGTCCAAGGCCAGGCACCAGTGCAGTGGGGTCACTCTGGGTCCTCTTCCTGGCCCGTGGCCAGTGCACCTCCACACCCTCACAGGACCTCTTCTCTGTCAGGTGGGACCAGGGAGCTCCTCTGCCTCTTCTAAGGCAGCAGGCCTGTGGGCGCGGCCCCACTCTCCTGATATCACTTGGCCTCCAGCACCTTCTTAGAAGCCCTATCCCAGTCCCCCTGGGGTTAGCGCTTCCACGGAAGACTTCTTTGGCAGGGGATGGAGGGACAACTGGATCCACAGCAACGATGAAGTAGAAATTTCTGACTCACTCCTGAGAAAGTCAAGAGCTTTAAGATGAATGGAGTCCTTTATCTCCCTATCTCGGAGACATAGTAATACCTAGGTGGGAGGCCGAGACAGGAGGATCCTGAGTTCTAAGCCAGCCTCAGCAACAGCAAGGCGCTAAGCAACTCAGTGAGACCCTGTCTTCAAATAAAATACAGAATAGGGCTGGGATGTGGCTCAGTGGTCCAGTGCCCTGAGTTCAATCCCCAGCACCCCACCCCCCAAAAAGAAAGAAAGAAAGAAAGAGTAAAAAGAAACAAAATACAAAGTCAAGTAGCAGAAAAGTCACAAAGCCTCTAGTGCCCAGACACAGAATTCCACTCATATTGTAAGAATATTTTAAAATTTGGGCATATCAATCTAGAACATAAGCAATAAGCCCTTTTATAAAACTCAGCTTCTTTTATTCACTTACATCTTCATACTATTTATAGAACTTTAAAAAAATAAAATGGTGGTTGGGGGCTCCGTGGCTGGTGTGTGAATTTCTTGCAAAATAACCACTGACCACAAAACTTCGGAGCACTGGCTTCCTGCTTGGGATATACTCCCCGTCAGTATAAAACACCAGCTTTCTCCAAATTTATAACTTACAAGAACTCAGAAAGGCAAAGACAAAAAATGTCAGATAAAATATACTTGATGGCAGCAAGTCCAACTTCAAGAGCTCCAAGGTCAGACTGTGAGCCTGCAGTCATCTGCAGGGTCCAGAACCTGCCTGGGGCCTGTTTCCTCCACAGGACACCTGCAGATTTACTGTCAAGACAGGTGACAAAGGCCTAGAAGGTGTCTTATGGAGTTTAGGTTGATTTCCTCATTCCAAGCACATGATTTTAGGCAGCTTAAATGCAAAATGGTGTAATAAGATCAAATTAAATTTCACTAAAAGATAAAAGAACTTAATAGAATCTCATTAAATTCTGCCTGAGTGACCCCTTGGTTAGATGTCAAACATACACCTGTGAACAGACAGCTCACTAGCTGCTCTGGGGAGGTAAGGAGGGAAGTGGTGTCCTATCCTGCCTTGGAGGAAGCTGCCCCTGAGAGAGAGCATGCTTGAGGCTTTGGCAGAAACTGAAAATCATGTGCATTTGCAGAGCAATGGAAGTTACCCTGATGGTTCCCAGCAGAACAGTTCCAAAAAGCAGTTTCATCTTGTTTTGGCTCTGCTTTGAAGACTCGGGTTTATTTTAACATCATGCCATTAATTCCAGGGTGAAACACGGTTCATTTGTGTGGATTTTGTCTCAGTTTCTTTATTCCATGCCATAGAATTGGGATAATGCAGAACACTGGTAGTTCTTGGTGGCTCTCAGCTGTGGTTGTTGGAGGGTTCTCGTTTGACTCCTTGGAGTTCAACACACAAAAACTCCTCCTGGTTACCAACAAACGGTGCTCTGTCTGAGGTGACCTCTGAGCAACTGGCGTGCGCTGAGCAGCAGCCCTGATGAGACTGTTTTCTGGAGTAGCCCGCCCAGCGTGCTCTGTCAACGTGCCCACTGCAGGCGACATGTAAGTGAAGTGCTATGCACTTGTTTTACAAACATTTATTTCAAGGTTTCACTTGTGAGCAAGGCCTCAAATTAGTTGGAAGAGTAGGGGAAAATTGGGGGAGCTGTAAATTTTGAGAATTAAATCAAAGTAGTACATTATTTCAAAGAGGATTGCTTTAGCTGTTGATGGAAACTCCTGCTGATGAGAATTATAAAGTCTCTGCACGTATCCATCTACACTGTGTAAGGACCACAGTGAGCTACACTCTAGATCAGTGCATCTTTCAGGGCCCCTGCTGCAGCCATGCTCCAAGAGGGCTCCAGTACTTGCTGGGGTGACCTGGATTGCAGCAATGGGCCGGGGGTGAGGAATTTATCTGAGAGGTTCAGTCAAATCCTCCCTTTTTACCAAGAAAGAGAGAACTGACATCCTTTCTCCCTCCCTTCCTTTACTTAGTCTGCTGAGATAATTGGCCCTTTATCAGCTCCAGATGAACTTGGTGAGCCTTGCTGGGGACCCTGTGAGGCAGTCTCTGCAGACAATTGAGACTGCTCACCACGGGCACCTGTGGGGACCTGGAAAATCAGCTCATGGTGTCTGAGCACATCACTTACTCAGAAATTAAACTGCAGTTAGTGTTTCTGAACATTCCAACATGAAGTGTTAACAGTGCCTAGTGTTAACAGAAGACGTCAGAAGCTCCCAGGCCAGGGCTGGTGGAGGGCCAGCTTCAGAGACCACAGTCTAGGCCGCAGAAGCAGCTGAGCTGCTTGCACAGGCAGTCTGAAGCCAAAGCCCCTGCTGGGGAGGCAGTGGACGTAAGGGAGCAGCCTGCTGTGTGACACAAGTGCAAGGTGTACAGAAATACCAAGCGGGGCAGTTCAGAAGCACCCCAGCTCAGGCTGGTTCACCATGTGTGGGTCAAGCAACTTTCATGTGACCTCTGGACTTCTTACAAGATTGAATGCTTATTCCCCATGATCTACTTTAAAAAGGTAAGTTTAACTTTCACCTGCAGAACACTCACCTTCCTGACCAGCATTAACACTACAAAATACATTATATGTGAACTCTTCATTGCACTTCCAGAGAAAATGTAACACAGAGATTTAAATGTATTATCTCTTGTAAAAAGGCAAAAACATTCCCTGGTATGTATCAAGAAAGAGTAGGGGAAATTGTCATTCATTGTACTGGCTTTTCTTATTTGATTCTCATTTTAATATTGTGGCACATCCTTTTAGATTTATAAAAATGTGCAAAGAGGCACAGAGGGCTCTGGCCTTGAAGAGAGAAAGGCACAAAGCAGAGGAGTTCACGTCTCATTTTCTTCCCGCGTGCCCTGGGGCTCATTGATGTGAACCTTCAAACCAGACCATTCCATGCGGTTGCCTCTTGGCATTCAAAAACCACCAGAAAGCACTCCTTCCTTCAAACTGGTACTTGCCAATCAGGCATGGGGTTAATCTCTGAGGATCCAAGATAGTTTCTACCTTCAGGGAATTTACCATTTGGCCAGGGAGATTCAGATGTGTAAAACAGAGAATATAATTCAGTGTGACACACTAAGGTGGGGTGAGAATAGAAGTTCATTGGATTAGACAAAGGGAAATGAAGGGAAGGGGGATGGGAATGGGAAAGACAGTGGAATGGATCGGACATCACTTTCCTATGTTCATATATGAATATACAACTGGTGTAACTCCACATCATGTACAACCTCAAGCATGGAAAATTATACTCCATGTGTGTATAATATGTCAAAATATACTCTACTGTTATGTATATCTAAAAAGAACAAATAAAAAGTTCTAAAAACCCAATTCAGTGTGAAAGTGTAAGTTACATCTTAAACCATCTTATAGTTGAGAAAACTCTTCAAAATGATGTTTGTCTATTCATTCACTAATCATCTATCCACCCATCTACTCACTCACTCACTCATCCATACGTCCACTTATCTATCCATCCATCCACCCATCCACTCATTCATCCATCCACTCACTTTTCCCTCCCTCCTTCCCTCTCTCCCTCATTTAACCATCCACCTATCCACTCACTCACTCATCCATCCATTCATCCATCCATCTACTCACTCACTCATCTATTCATCCATCCACCTATCCACTCTCTCACTCTTCTATCCATCCATCCACCCACTTATTCATCCATCCATCCATCCATCTCTCATTCCCTCATTCATCTATCCACTCACTTATCCATTCCTCCCTCCCTTGCTCACTCATTTATCCATCCATCCATTCATCCATCCATCCATCTACTCATCCATTCATCCCTCACTCACTCACCTATCCATCCATCCATCCATCCACCCATCCACTCAGTCATCCATCCCTCCATCCATCCACTCACTCACTCACTCTGTCTCTCATTCCATCTATCTATTTGTCCATTCATTCGTGCTTGTACACATTCACTGGATATTTCTAGAGAAGTAGGCAGATGGAGTTTCTTAGAGATGGCTATGCCTATCTGTTTAGCTCATCCCATATACTCCTTTTATCATGGAACTGACCTTTCTCCCCAGGGAGGTCATATTTCCTCCCCTTGAATCTGTGTAGGGTCCTGTCACTGTCTTCACTGGTGATTTGGCTAGGTCATCAAAAGGAGAAAGCTTTTGCCTGGCTCATTCTCTCTCACTCAGGACCCTTGATATGGGAATCCAGCCACCAGATTGTGAGGAAGCCCAGGTCACAAGAGGAGGCCATGTGTCTGGGTGTTGGCTGACAGCCCAGTGAGGCCCCGGGTGTGAAAGGGCCCGTAGGACAGGGAAGAGCCAAGCCACTTATGCTGTGTCTGCTCTGTGTCCTCGTCCCTCAGAAGCCATGTGAGATAATAAATGGTTGTTGGTGTATTTGAGCCACTGCACTTTTGGGTGATCTGTTGTATAACAATAGATTTTTAGTGAAGAAGGATTTTAAAAGTAGTTGAAATTTTAAAAATTTTCTTCTGAAAATTTAGATTTTAGTTGGGAATAGAAAACATACTTGTGAAATACTCTGTTTTTGTTAGTTATTTTTTTGCTGCCATAACCAAAACAACTTTAAAGGATGAAAATCTTAGTTTGGGTCTCATGATTTCAGAGGTCTCAGTCTGTAGATGGCCAACTTCATTCCTTGTGCCTTGAGGTGAGGCAGAATATCATGGCAGAAGAGTATGGCAGCGGGAAGCAGCTGGGGACAGGGCACTAGGAAGCAGAGAGAGCTGGGCTCAACAAGGACAAAATATAAATCCCAAAGGCACCCCCAGGGCCCCAGCCACACCCCACCAGTCTACAGTGACCACCCAGTAATCCCCATCAGGGGGTTAATGCACCGAGTAGGTTAAGACTTTCACGACCCAATCATTCACCTCTAAACCTTCCCGCCTTGAGGTCACCTACTATCTAAACCATAACATCCTCAAAGAACAAGTACATGACTGACTTAAAAATGAGTAAAATTCAGAAAACTCTTGTCTCACGGGTTCAAAGAAGGGAGAGATACAGGTTAGCTGACCTTTGGACGAGGAGGTGGTCTCAGGTGTGATCTAAGAGTGCTGGGAATTCACTGCAAGGGAATGACAGGGTTTGCTTCACCCACAGTGGAGGACAAGGGGAGGGGACGCATGTTCATGGACATGTTACTTGCTTGGTTCTTGCGAGTCTCTGGTACGTCTCACCTCCATCCTCCTGGTGAGATAAGCTGACAGTGATACCCTCTTGATGATTCTCACCAGTTCCACAGCCAGGAGCAGAGCTGGAGTTTGAGTACAGGTCGGGCTGACCTTGAACTTTTCATCTTCATTTCTTCAGTGTGATGTGATAAGCAGAGCATCAGGTTATGGTGAGAGAGGAGACAGACAGACAGAGAGCGACAGATAGCAGAGGGCGCAGGAAGCTAGGCCAGAGAGGAGTAGCGTGCCCCAGCCTGTGGTCCCCAGAGGGAGGTCCTTGGATCCTGGGATCCCTGAGGTCCTTCCTGGAGGCTGATCTTCACAGTGATACTGCATGTAAATATGGAGCCGAGGGAAGCACTACCCATACTAATGCCAAACGGGTTGCTGTCTTTTCCATGAGTTGACATTTGCCCTGAGGGGGCAAAGTAGCAGTAGGTACATCTGCCAGGGAGTGTCTGGGGCCCTCAGCACTGAGCCATGCGGGGAGGAACTGCAGGTCCCCTCAGGAGTGGGAAGGAGAATGGCCAGCTCCAGCGCCTCTCCACTGTGGGGTGCATGCAGTTCCGGTCTCCCGTGGTGGATGGGAGGAGCGTGCAGCCTGGTGCCCAGCGCTGAAGTGCACGCCGCTCACCGGCTGCTCCGCTTGGGGAGGAGCCACTTTCTTCCCGCAGACCACCAATTTTCCTTCAAAGAGCAAATGGTAGGCAAACCGTGGCCATCCAGACTTGGGTGCTGGGTGGGCGTTCCCGGAAAAGGAGAGAGAGCGCCTGCCTATGCAAGGAAGTCAGCCGGCCGCGTTTCCTGGCAAGGACCGCATTTGAGGTTTTGTGTGAAAATTAGACTCTTGGAAAAATGTGTGTTCACCACCATGAGCCTGAGTTTCTCAATACTGAAATACTTTTTGATAAGATCAGTGATAATATTAACAAATGTGACCTTTTCAGAATTTTGTGAAATGTGTCAACTTTAGAAAGAGCCACAAAACTCAATGAATCACAGCTTTGAAATGACCCCTACAGAGTGCAGGACTGGCCTGTGAATTTTAACGTAAGAGTCAAAAACTCATCCACAGGATTTCGTATCGGGAGTTGCAGTTACCTTTAAAAAATCACCACTTGTCTAGACTCATGTTTCAATTATCTGAAAGGTTAAATATTTTCCCCTCTGGATTCAGTCAAAGCAAAATAACACAAGAGACTTAATGCAGATGTAGGTATGAGTTCTACTTTCTTACTCTTCTCTTTTTCCTTCAGTAGTAGGGTTTGAAGTCAAGGGCTTTTTACTATTGAGCGACATCCCCAGCATCTCCCTAAGTTACCCAGGCCCACCTGGAATTCCTGCTTCAGCCTCCCAGGTGGCAGGGACTATAGGCCTGTACCACTGGGCCCAGCAGGTCAACTTTCTTCTAATACATTACTGATGTTTGAAAAAATGGTTTGCACCACGTTTGTCTTCACTTTGGAATGTGTAGTTATGTTTCATAAAATTATGTTATTCATATTGATAGAGAATGAGTTTGTTGTCGCTACTTTTGGGACAATTAAATATTTTGGGAAACTCTCATTTAAAATGCCTCCTAGGCTGGAGCAACAACCTTGTGCGCGGGTTTCTAGCATGGGCTTTCCACCACCTGGGAACCCGAGAAGCTCCTCTGCAGGGGTTTGCCAGTCCCACCACCTGAGCCAGTGTCACCTAGGACTGCATTGCTCGGTGGCTTATGGATGAATCCACTGGCTCCCCACCAGCATGTAGTGAGTTCCCACTACGTGAAGGAGCTGAGTCCCGGTGGCTAGGTCCACACATCCACAGCATGCATTTGACCAAACGGCTCAGCACAAAAACCCGTGCTGGATGGGCCCATTCGGAGTCCACCTGATCTTACGGTGTTTGATTCTTCTAGTGGCGATGTCCACGGCCCTGACCTTCAGCCAGGAGCAAATGTAAGGACCCTGAGATTGGGGTTTGGGATTGCCTGCCTGGGTAGCACCTCTTCCTGGGGCGTAAAGGAAAACGTGTCCTTTGAAACAGCACAAAGTCTCACCTGGCAGGGCTGCAGCTTGGGGCTCTAGTTTCCCTCCTTTGAACGCTCACCCCAGGCTGGTGGCTACCGGAACTGCCAGTGCAGGCAATGTTCTTGAGCTCTGGAGACATGGGGAGGGTGGATGGAGCGGGAGTGAGCCTATGCCTACGGGGGAAGGTGGTGGTTCATAAGCTGGCCAGGCCACTGTGACAGACACAAGCAATTAAAGGCTCTCTGAGGCCAGTGGAGAAGTACAGCCTAATCTCCAAACCTCCACTCACTTCCAAGCACAGAGGGCTTCTTTTGACCTCTCTGAACACTTGGAAGCCTTTCGTTCTGTTTACAGAAAACAAATGGGAAGTGTATTTCTCTGAAAGGTCATTGCTAACCTTACTCTCTGACTCTTACTTGGGCACTCCGATGACAAGAGACGGAGGAGCAGAGTCTGCGGCCTGCGGCCAGCTGCATCCTGAACCTACCCAAGCACCCTGACAGGGACATGACCGACGGTGTGTTCCGTGAGTGATGAGGTAGCTCCTGGGTGCGTGGAGGGGCAGGCAGGCTCGGGTGGCCTGCAGGGTCACCAGGGCCTCCTTCCTCCTCTGCACTTTGATCTCTCGGCTGTAATTAAGGACCTCTTTGGTCCAGTTTTACTGGTTAGTGATGACCTGGCTTGTGAACCCAGTGGGAATGCACACACTGTCATGGCCTGGGTGGTTTGCTCTGGGGAAGCCACGCTGGCCTGAGGGCTGAGGTCTACACAGGCAGGAGGGTGATCTTTTGCGACTCACATAATGGCAAGTTGTATATCTGAGGTTGAACTTTTAGTCATAGCCGTGGTGCTCTGAATGTGTCCCCCAAAATCTGTGTGCGGAAACTTGTTACTAATGTGATGGAGCAAAGAGGAGGGCCCCCAGGAAGTCACCAAGTGATGAGGGGAGGGGACAAGCACCTCAGAAAGGGCTTCCTTCCGAGTCTTCCTCCATGCCAGGATACCACCCTGGTCTCCCCTGAGGACCAGCAGCAAGACACCATTTTGGAACCAGGGAGCAGCACTTGCCAGACACCAATGCTGGTGCCTTGACCTTGGGCTTCCAGCCTCCAGAATTTTAAATTTCTGTTCTCCATAAATCACCCAGTCTCTTGCATTTTGTTAGAGTGACACAAACAGATAAGACAGCATCCTTTTTGTTTTGAGACAGGATCTCTCTAAGTTGCTGAGGCTGGCCTGGAATTTGCCATCCTTCTGCCTCAGCCTCCCGAGGTGCTGGGATAACAGGCATGCACCCCCACGCCTGCTGTGCCACGGGGCTTTCGGAGGTACTTACTAAAGGCCTCAGCATAGTTCCAGGTTCTGTGGTGGGGCTGAGCACACCGTGGCCTCCCAATATCAGTTTTTGAGCTTTTTGCATTTGTAAATTGATGCTTTATATGTTGTCAAGGAGACCAGACTAGAAAACAATTAGGGTAAGAGGTACAGCACCCCTAGGTTCAAACCCCAGCACCCAAAACAAACCAACAAAGTGACGGACTTCCAAGGAACTGGCTAGTGGACTTCTGTGTGGCCTTGCTGTAGCCGTGTGACCCTGAGCCACGCGCTGCACTGTCCTGACGTCAGACTGCACCACGGGAGCAAAGGCACTGTCAGGGCTGGTTGGTGGCCAGCAGGGTGGCCCTGGGGTCATGCGGACAGCCAGCGAGCTGCTGCCTTGGGGCTGAGGAGGCGCTGGGAGGCTGGGCCTGGAGAGCAGAGGGGGGCGGGGGGAACCTGGGCGGAGCAGGGGAGCAGGGCTCCGGAGCCAGACAGCGGAGCCTGCGCCGGTGCAGTCAGTAATTACTGGCCTTCACACATTCCTGACAGAGGGGCCACGCGGCGTCTGGGACAGGAGTCTGGCCCTGGTTCTGCACAGAGAAGAGGCGGGAGCCAGGGGCGGGGCCAGCGTGTGGAAGCAGAGAGGAGCTGGAGGCTGGTGCCCCAAGGGGAGGCCGCGGCGTCAGGCTCAGCTCCTGGGCCCGGCAGTTGCAGTGCCAGAGCGGACAGAGTGGAGTGGGCTTCCAGAGGCGGGGGCCAGGGGTCTCTGCAGAGGACTCCAGGGAGGCTGGCTGAGCGCAGCTTTGGGGCAAAGGGAGGAGCTGCCCTAGTGGCAGCTGGTGTTTCAAGAGGCCCATCTTGTCATCAAGGGTGATGAGGCTGTCTGCGGCTGGAGAACATCAATTAATATCTGCCAGCCACGCCGGGGCCGGGACCAGAGGGCATCGGAGGGGCTCGGGCCCCGCGTGACCGCTATCCCACCACAGTGCCGGCTGCCAGGTCCGGAACTTGGGTACCGTGGTTTTAGAAGAGCTGGGCGGTCACATTAGTCCTGTGTGGCCGGACTGGTGCTTCTTAACCAGATAAGCACCAGTTGCAGAGCAGTCGCCCTGTGGTCCTTTATTGATTGATTTTTCGTCCTGGGAATGTAAGATGGGAGTTGTGTAGACTCACTCCCTGGAGATTCTGGCTTGTAAACCGGCTTCGATGACCGGGACCTGAAGTACAGAGGCAAGGAAGTGCTCACTGGACGCTTCACGAGACCGAGGTTGGCACAGGGCTGGGGCTGGGCGGTGCAGACGAGGCCTGGCAGAAAACACTAGCCACACGTTTAGACCATGGAGGCAGATGCTTATCTTCTGGGATTATTCTGCTAACATTTTTGACTGCAAGCAGATTTCTTCGTGTTCTATGGCACAGAAAGTGAAATGTAGGCACGGGGTGGGTGGGTGGGTGGGAGAAGCTCCCTCTCGGAGCGGATGCCATGGCTAACTTGCATTTCCCTTTTAAATGCTTGGCTCCGTTCAGCTTTCCTGGCACGGCCACGCTCCCCCTGGGATCCCAGCCCAGAGGCCACCCCACCACCTCTGCACTCTCGCCTACATGTGAGTGTGTCTACGTCCCCTCGGGCCAGGCCTCACAGCTCAGCAGGACTGTGCTGGTGCAGGAACAGGGGTGGGGGTGTGCTCCCCAGCTGCTGACTCAGGTGCCCAGGCAGCCACGTTGCTCTGGGGGTCTCCGGGCGCTGAGCGCAGGTCTGAGGTGGACACTGCAGCTTCATCTCCAGGCCTGAGGGGTCCTGCAGAAGAGCCCACTCCCACCTGCCTCCAAAACACACAGCTCTCTAACACGGCAACTCTCCTGCATTCGGGGTAGAACACCTGCCCCCTAAGCAGGCCTCTCCTTCCATCATAAACAAAACTCTTCCTTCTCTGTTGGCCAAGCTGGGGACTCGGAAGAAAAATACGTGTGCTTTAGCTGCCAGGGCCTGGAGGTTAGACTAGTTGGCAAAGACGAGCTGAACTGAGAGCAGCATTGCTTTGAATTCTCCTGTGAGCTGCCTCCTGTTTGAGGCTGGAAAGTCGTCCATGTGGCAACCTCAGAAGATAGAAGAGCAACAGAACAGTGAACAAAGAAGACTAGCTGGGGCTGGAGCTTGGAGGTAGAGCACTTGCCTGGTGTGCGTTAGGTCCTGGGTTCAATCCCTACTGTGGCAAAAAGCAAAACAGAACAAAACTAATACAGCAGATCCCAGATTGTAGAGGATGGGCCGAGTTCTGGTCTTTAAAGACCAAATTGAAGAGGTCTAATAGTCAAGTCTGCAACAGACCCTAAGGCTCCTGTAGGAAGTGCCCCAGGGGGATGAGCCACGCTCACCTGGGGTGGCACAGAGGAAGGGACTGCCACAGGAGCTCACTGAGGACTGTGCCTGCAGAGGAGGCCCAGGGGACCTGGAGTGCTGCCCTGGCTGCACCCCACCACGGTGGCGCCGCTCACGGCTCTGGAGGAGCTGGGCATTGTCACGCCTTCTCCTTGAATCCCTGTCACACCTCAGAGATGAGGAAACGGGCTGTTGTCTCCAGGCGTCAATCTGATGAGCCATGGTGACTAGGGCAGCCCAGGTGGGACCTGGCAGCAGACCCTGTGTGGAGTGAGCTGTGCGGCCCTGCAGGGGGAGGCGCGTGGGCAGCTGGCCACCAACGCCCCCGCTGGCACGGCGGGCTCTGCCCACAAGTCGGTGCTGGCGACGGAGGATGGACCATTTCCCAGGACTCCTGGCTCTTCCCTTGGGTGGAGCACTGAGGATCCTGGGGCAGAGCCGCTCCTCGGGTGGTGGGAGAGTGGTGGATACAGGCCACGTGCATGTCCAAACCCGCAGCCTGCTGACACGAGACTGAACCTCGCAGGCCCTGGGCCCTGGGCACTGGCAACAGGTCCCATGGGATCCTGGGAGGGAGGAGGGCAGCACCCTGGGGGGACAGGGATGTGGGGAGCATTGCGGGGCAGGGAGCATGCGGGGAATCTCTTGCCTGCCTGTTTTGCAGTGAGCCTAAAACTGCTCTGAAAACAGTTCAGGAAGAAAGGTGAAGTGCAGATACAGGCTGCAGCGTGGGCCAACCTCGAAAAAATGCCTGGGGAAGAGCCACGGGCGGAAGGATCCAGAAGAGCAAGTCCACAGCGATGGGCAGTAGAGCGGGGCCGGCTGGCTGGAGGGCACAGGGACTGCGAAGGCCTGTGGGGCTTCCTCCGGGTCCTGAGAGCGTGGGCCGCGGTGATGGCCACTCCACCTTGCAGATGTGCCCAACACAGCAAGTCACACTTGGAAGGGTGGGTCAGTGCATGTTCATTACACAACAGTAAAGAAGGTCCAAAGTCCCCTGCATGCCACAGGGGACAGTCCAGGATGGCAGCAACTCACCTCCATTCGGTAGCTGGCCTCCACAGAGTGAGGCAGGTATGTGTACAAGAGGCCACGGCAGCAGGAGCTGGGGCAAAATCCTGAGCGAGTTCCTTAGAGGTTGCTGAGTGGGATGAGAGGAGCTGCGGTGGTCAACAGTGGACATTCTAGGTGAGCCCACTAGGTCCCGCTAATGATCATGACCATGCAGCCACCAAAGATGAGTGGGTTCCTGTTGTACTGTCTTCTGAGACACTTCTTGTTGCATTGCTATGGTGTGTTGTATTTCTTTTGTGAATAGTAGCTGCAAAACTTAAATAGAATATTGTGAACCAACACCACTCTGGACAAGTGTGTTCATACTGCCTTAAATTTCAAACACATGCAACCTCTGAATCAGGATTGGAGGGACAAAGAAGAAACAATGCAAATAAGATCTCCTGCCCAGGACATCTTCTGGCACTGTGCAAACACAGGTTGGCCCAGGAAAGGGTTTCCATGCAGAAAAAAAAAATATGGCTGAAATTTGAAACAATCTGAGCCAGGCGTAATCTCAGCAATGCAGGAGCCTGAGGCAGGAGGATCCCAAGTTCAAGGCCAGCCTGGGTAATTTTGCAAGATCCTGTCTCAAAATGTAAGCTGAAAAAGGGCTGGGACGCATGTCCATCAGGAGTGCTCTTAGGTTCAGTCCCCAGCACCAAAACAAACCAATCAATATACAAACAAAAACACCAAAAACCAATTTGAATATTTCAACAAAATATGTGACTTATTACTGATATTGACCTAAATACTGGGAAATACTGGGTGCAAATAATGCCAACTTTAATACTGTTAAAAATTTTAAATGCTAAGTCATGTATTTATTTAAGTACAAGGGATATCATGTTCTGCTAAAGGCTCACATTTTGCATAAAGAAAATTTGTGATAGTCAATGAGGAAAAAATTAAGAGTATCATAATTCAGTTCCATACACCAAGCATTTAAAATAATAAAAACTTAAGAAGATTTCATTAGAGGTGTTGGCAAGGTGATGAAGGAATTTAGGAAGAGCAGCATACCCTTCAGTACTGCCTGCTCGCAGCAGAAGGACTTGGCCTTTCAGAGGAGCAGAGTACCCGGCCTCTCAGCACAGGGCTGGTGTGGGGGGCGCTGCGTGGGAGGCTGTGAGGCTACTCACTGAAGACAGGCGTCTGCTGGGGCGCGGGAAGAACTTTCTAAAAAACTCCCAGTCCAGGGCCATACAATCCCCTCGTTGTCTGCCAAGCGTCGTCTCTTTCATATAAGATGGTTGTATTTGAATGCAAAATTCGGGACTTGCCATGAGTGTAATGGTTTTGCTGATTTTGTGGATGTGGATGTCAATCATTGTCCTTGGTGCTTAAGAAAACTGGTCCCAGTGAGGACGCCTCCTGTGTGAAGCTTGTCAGCTGCGCACAGTGTCTGCCTAATTCCACGGACAGAATGTCCTTCTGTCATTTACAAAGTCTTTCAGTGTTTTAATGCAGAGGGTCTAAAATGACCACACTGGACAAGGCCGAGTGGGTGAAGTAATAAAGCATGTGCATCAGTCACCTGTATCTTTTCCCAATCGACTCTCTGTTTTATAACCAAGCGAGCAGCCCGGCAGGAGAGGAAGACTGAGCGCTCTGCCCCTGGAGGGAGCCCGCCCTGGCTCTCCCAGCCCGGCTCTCCGGCCCCTCGCCCCTTTGTCAGCGACTCCGGTCACCTTACATCACGGACCATTTCCGTCTTGCGTGTATTATGATGTATTTCCTTCCCCAGCTCAGCAGGGAGGCGGAGTCCTGCTGCTGACGGGTCCCTGGTGTGCTCAGAGCTGGTGCTGCCCCTGGGAACACGGGGTGGGCGAGGGAGTGGGACAGCACTGAACTGGGCAGGAAAGCAGGAGGTGGCGTTCAGTGAGGAACAGGAGCCGGACTCCGACACAGACGTCAGGTGGGGGAGAAGCCGTCAGCCTGTCTAAACTGACCTCAAAACGCACTCATACTTTGGGTTTTAAAAAACATAGTGAGGAAATACAGCACAGTGCTGCCTGCTCGGCGCTCTGAGCCCTGAAGTCAGCCCAGGGCGTTCGCGGAACTCCACGGAGAAGGCAGACTCGGCCAGCTACAGCACCCTGGAGGCGCAGTGACCCCTCTCCGCCACCGGGCTTGGCATGGGGCCCTGGGCCCGAGATGTCAGGTGATGAGCCAGATGCTGTCCTGCCGCTGATGAGAGTACACTAGAGCTCAGGGTCAGGGCAGGGGGCTTCCCGGAGGCTCTCTCCTCAGGCCAGGGCACCCAGGGGCCACGTCATCAAGAGGGGCCTGGGAGAGCACTGGAGGTCATTCAGGAGCATCTCAGGGAACAACTGACTCAGGCGAGAGTCAGGCCCAAATCTCTAGGTGTTTGTTGATGCTTTGAAAGTTGTCAGAATGAGTGGATAAGCAATTTGTGCTGTGATTCACACATATCGGTAGGTGGTTGTCTGTTAATGGGTGTTGATGTAATAATTACAGAGTTCAGAGAGCAAGGGGGAGTGAGTTTTATGATTTTAAGTATATATTGATTGGTTTCACTTTACACTTATTAACCCCGGGTGGTTAATAAGTGGGTCCAGGCCCTCTGCTTTGCAAAGGCAAGACTTGGTCTTCGTCTTCTCCTAGGACATTCACATCCTCTGTACGCGACTGGCCAGTGAGGCCTGCGAGCCAGCCTCGTGCAGAGGAAGAAGGGAGCCAGGCCTAGGTGCTCAAGGCCTGAGCTCGGTGGTGGTCAGCAGTTTGGGTATTAGGGACCAGGTGAAGGCTGGCCCTGATGGCTGAGGTGGGGCTGTGTTGGACTTTGGATCTGGGATGCCCTCAGTGACTCCTGAGTTGAAGGAAGGCTTTGGACTTCAGCTGCTGACGCTACTGAGAGGTGGCAGGAGCTTTAGGAGGTGGTGTGGGGGCCTGGTTGGAGGAATTTTGGTCACTGGGGCGTGCCCTCCAAGGGGTACTTTGTCCTGGAACTTTCTCTCTTGGACTCTCTGAGGTAGAGATATGTTCCACCACACTCTCCCTATCACCAGAGGCCCAGAATATGGAGCCAAGAGACCATGACCGAACCCTCGGAAGCCCTGAGCCACAATGACTCTTCCCTCCTCTAAGCTGATCTTCTCCAGCATTTTGTCACAGCAATGGGAAGGTGATTGCTGCCACCAGGAGACTGGGATTCCCTGCGCAGTCGCTCACAGGGGCGAGAGCAGCTTGTCCACTGTGCGTGTGTTACCATGCTGGACCCGCAGAAAACAACCGGCACTGGGAGGCTGTGGATGCCAGCTGGGCCGTGGGTGGGTCTCAGGGCCAGTTGGTGGGGTTGACGTGGAGACACGTAAGGCAGTCGGGCCCCTGTGAGGGTTGGGGCTGTGGCTTGGTATGGTTTGAGTATGTCCCAGAGGTTCAGGTGGTGGGTGGTGGTGTTGAGGCTGTGGGTCTTCAGGGTGGTGGGCTCAGGGGATGATGAGGCTGTGGGGGCTCTGCCCTCACGAGGGGACTGGTGTGGCCCCTCAGAGTGAGCAGGTGCTTGCAGGATGGAGCTGGTCCCAGGGAGGATGGGTCGTTACAGGAAGGGTGTGCCCGCCGCTCCGAGCCTCTTGCTTCCTGTCTGCCTGGGATCTCTTCCCCAGGCACTCTGCCCTTGTGATGCCCTCCACAGGAGGCCCTCACCAGAGCCCAGCAGGTGCTGTGCCCATGGGTCTCAAGAACTGTGAGCTCATCTCGTTTTAAGGTGAGTTGCTTCGGGCATTCTGTCATCAACACACGAGGGGTGAGGACAGTCGAACTGGAGGCAGAGGCTGAGCCAGGGCAGATCTGACGGGAGCCCAGTGGGTGGTGAGGACTTGAACAAGGCTGGGGACCAGCTGGCTTGGAGGAGCAGCAGACCTCAGAGACCAAGGTCGAGAGGAAGGGTGGACGAAAGAGGCCGCAGAGGGGCTGCAGGGCCACCAGGAAACAGCCTGGAGGAGCCGCAGGGCCACCTGCAGCGGCGGCACTCTGCAGGCCGAGGGGAGGCCGGGCTGGGTGTGATGCCCTCTCCTGGAGGTGAGTTGAGGCCCGGAGCAGCTGGAGGCAGGTTCCGCGAGGGGCCGGGCTGGCACCAAATGAGACCGAGTCGCTGCGGCCAGCGTTGGGAAGTCCTGGCGGGTGCAGGGCAAAGCGAGGCCACCCGTTTACCAGGCCCTGTGGGACCCGCCAGAGTGGCGCTGAGACTTCATTTCTCCACCACAGGAGCTCATTCTACCCGGGTTGGCATGGGGAGAGGCTAGTGCTTCCCGCTCTGACTCAGCCTGCGGTTCCTGTCCCTTGGGGAAGGCGCTGGAAGCCACAGGCCTGGTTGACGGCGTGGAAGGGCCCGCTGTGCCGTCCGTCCACTTTCCTCCTCCAACGTCACACTTCCCAGGATCCTGCTCTGGGCAGCCCTCCAGGGTTCCCTGGGTCCCTTGTCTGCTCTGCCCTGGACAGAAAGAGAGCCAAGAGCCACACCAGTGCCAGGCGCTGTCCTGAGGCCCTGCCTCTCCCCGGGTCCTCCCCGTCGGTAGGTTGCTGTCAGAGTCCTGCTGTTCTGGATGTAGGACGCCAGGGTGCTGCTGGCTTTGCGCCTCGTGACACCTCAGGCTGGCTGTGTGGCTGCGGGTGTGACGGGCCTGCTGTCTGTCACCAGGAACTCCACGTTGCTCTTGGTGAAGTGTGAGACGAACCCCTGGATGCATGGGGATCTCTGGTATGGTTATCCGAAGAAAACGATCCGTACTGTTTGAGGCTAGAGGTTCCACTGAGACAGAGAAAGGACGTCTCGGCGGTTCAGGAGTGCCGGGCAGACCCCAGACAGCGCCCTCACACCGGGCGCCTGCTGTAGAGAACCTGAATGTGTATTCCTGGTCTGCATTTGGTCATTCATTCTGTTTATTAGGCCAGAACTTGGTCCCTGCACAGAACTAGGAAGCTTGGCCCCACACCTGGTCGTCAAGGAGGGGAGCGAGTGTTGAGAAATAGTGACTCCTGAAAACAAGACCGCTTGAGTGACGGCCGCAGGACTTCCCCGGGGATGTTTCAATACATTGTTGCACTGAGTTCTAGAGTTATAACACCTGAGGAAGAACAGGAAGGACTGAGGAAGAAGAGGAAGGAAGCCAAGACAAGCACGTGCGTTTTAAGGTCATCCTAACAGAACGGGCAAGGGCTCTGCCTGGCCTTTCTGCATCAGTGAGACCATCCCCACCAGCCATGCTGCCTTGACTGGGCAGGGATCGGTGCCCGGGTTGGTGTGTAGTCTTTTTGGGGGCAGCCACCTGCCTGGGCAACCGACCAACCAAATCAGAACTCTTCTGGGGATGACAGATGCCCAGTCCACTAGGGGCAGGGGATCTGACCTTCTCTTGGGCTGCTGGCATGGTGCTCTCTGCTCCGTGGGACTGTGTCCATCCTTGCTCTGGGACCCGACAGGTAGGAAAGAATGCTCCCCAGTCTGCAGGTTCCACCTGCCCTACGATGACCCTGGGTGTCCTTGCCACCTGAAGTCCCAGCACGAGCGAAGCCGTCAAGATGCAGGTGGAGAACATGCTGGCTCACCAGCCAGTGGCAGGCAGCAGATGCAGTGTCCCCTGGGCCCCGAAGGCCACGTCACACCTGGCGTCCCTGCACTGTGGAGAGGACCTGAGAGCCGAGTCATGGGCACAGGCATGCTGAGCTCACGGAGCTGGAGCCTGACCACGGGAGGCCTGGTCCCTGCCTGTCCCCTTCTCACAGGGCACAGGCAAGCACTCGCAGAGGAAAAAGCCAGGCGCAGGTCGCGGCTCTGAAGTCACAGTCGCTGCAGAGAAGGAGTGGACCCAGCAGGGCGGAGTGAGTAGAGGAGCCAGGAAGAAGGCCTGACCGCACTGCGGGTTGATCCTCTGCTGGAAAACTGGACCCAAGTCACCAAATGGTTAAGGCAAGTCCGTGGAAGGTGGACTCAGTCAGCCAGCTTCAGCCCAGACTGCTGGGGCAGGCCTGGGTCTCTGGCGAGCTTGCCCTGTGCGTGGGGAAGGAAGAGGCTCCTGCTTCCCACGGCGCTAAGGGAAAGCACGCCTCAGCCATGAGTCGGGAAGCGTGACTGGAGGTTCTGGTTGGGGGGCTGCTTCCAAGGGCCTGGCTGGCTCCCGGGTTGTGCTCAGGGGCTGCTGCTCACAGAAGAGACGCACCACCCTGCAGCCCCAGAGAGACACGGGAACACCCTTCACCTAAGGGTGTTCCACTGAGGCTCAGCCCCTGAGCAGGCCGTGGAGCCTGCGTTAGCCTGCAGGTCAGAGGAAGGCCAGAGGAAGGAGTCTGGGCCCAGCTCACACCCCTTGGAATTTATATTTGTCCTGGGAATTTACATGCAACTCCGGGAATTTGTCTCTCTGCCTGGAGAGCTCAGGCTCCTCTTTGGAGAGCTGAAGAGACCGACAGGACATTTCATTAGATTCAGCTCAGTCTTCATGCACAGATGCCTCTTCTTCATTGGAGAAAAGCTATGTTTTTGTTTTTGTTTTTTTTACTGTAGGCAGACACAATATCTTTATTTTATTTATTTATTTATTTATATGTGGTGCTGAGAATCGAACCCAGTGCCTCACACATGCCAAGCAAGTGCGCTACCACTGAGCCACAACCCCAGCCCCGGAGACAAGTTATGTTTTAAAGTTTTGTTTTTGGTCCTGAGTGCTGAGCAGCACTTTAAAACTGGGCTTGGGAGAAGAGCCCAGAATATGTGATGTCCAAGGGACTGATTCCATGATGGATTAAAATTCCCCGGGCCTACAAATTCCTTTGAAGATGACTGCTCCTGGGGTAACAAGCACAGAGTCACCCAGTCAGCGGTCCTGCCAGGATTCAAAGCACACGGGACTGCGTCTCCTTCCTGGTGACGCACGCCCCTCCACTCTGCATGAAGCCAAAGGACACACAGCATCTAGTGGCAGGGTAGGTCCCTCAGCCCCTGCAGAAAAGCTGCCCTGCCTGCTCCCTCCCTCCATCCAGGCCTGGCCTCTCCGGGAAGGCCGCCTTCCCAGGCCTGTCCTGCAGACACCCACAGCAACTTTGCGCCCCTTCCCGCCACGGGTCGGGGGCTGTTCACAGAGGCCAAGGAGCATGGGTACCCTCAACCTCTCATTTAACAAAGAACGAAGGGCACAGGAATTAGACATTTTGCTCGCAAGGGGAAAGCTGGAATATAACCTCCGACTCCTAGTTCCAGTGGCCCTCAGCTCAACGGGCCCAACACTCGCTAAAGCCACAGGACTGTTCCTTCACCTAAGATTGAAGTCTGGTCTGAGTCCAGGAAATGCAGGAGGCGGGTGGGTGGACTCCCAGCATGCCTCCTTTGTGGGTCTCTGTGGCCCCCATGGGTATCTGGGGCACAGCTTAGCTCCTTCACACCGCTGATGGCTTCCGATGGCGGGGAGACCACACTCCACGCTCAGGATCTCACGACTGGAAATGTCCTGAGGTCCACGCGCTGTAAGCCCAGGGCATAGCCGGTGGCCACAGGGTTCCTATGCCTTTTCAACTACTCTGGTACTAGTGGAATTTGCCCTGTTTATTGATTGGGAACTTGGCCCACAACCTTTCTCACTCCTGAAGTTTCTACTGCTAAAAAGCAGGGACATAACCTTGCTGTTTCCATTCCCAACTGTGAATGCAGAACAGTACGTAAGGCCATCGAAATGAGCTCTGAGATTAAAAAGTGGCTTCATTAAGGTACGGCTGCAGTTTGGGTCCTGAACACCCCCCACAGCCCTCATTGAAGACTGTCCCAGCCCATGGTGCTCTTGATAGGGGAGGCCTGGCGGAAGGAAGTGGGGTCACTGGGGAATGTGCGGGAAGGGGATATTGGGACTCCAGTCTCTTCCTCGGTCTCCCGCCTCTTGGTCGCTCTGAGGTGAGTGGTCTTCTCTGCCACATGTTCCCACCACGATGCACAGTGCTGCCACTGTCCCAAAAGCAACAGAGTCATCTGACCATGGGCTGAAACCACTGAAATGTTGATAGAAAATAAACCTTTTCTCCTTGTGTGTTGACTATCTCAGGTATTTTGTGACAGTCCTGAATCACTGACTAACACAGGTGCCTTGAATGTAGATCCATTTCATGTTACTTTCTATTCTCTGCCTCAGTTTTGGCATCTGTCAAGTGGACATAAGTGCACTCATCCTCAATGGTTATTCTGGGCATGAAAGGAGTTCTACAGCTGAAGATTCTAGAACAGGGCCTGGCGTGCTGCGTGTGCTTTTAGTAGAACTGGTTGTCGGATACATCAGAATCCAACAGCCCCACCATCTCTGTCCTGCTCGTTCTGTGTGTCCACTGGGGCCAGCTGGAGTTCTTTGGTTTGTTTGCCTTCACGCTGGGACCAGGACTGGCAAAGCCTTTGATCAGGGGGAGGCACTGAGGATACCCAAGGTCCTTGTCTCAGTAGCCTGTGCTCAGTACAGATCCAGTTCACATCCTCATGACCTAGGTCTTGCTGTGCGGCCAAGACCATGCGGGCAGGAATGCCAGTCTCCCAGAAGCTGGGGAGAGAAAGGACAGGCATGGGTGGGCAGCACAAATCACTCTCCTAGTGCTCAGGCAGTATTGGCTGCTACTGTCCAGAACATTGCTGACCACGCCCTCACCTGAAAGAGCAAGGGCCGCCGGGTGGCCCCGCACCCGAGCACTGCGAGGTGTCTGTTCTAGGCTACAGCAACGTCAGGGCTGCTCTCCATTCTTCTCCTTCCAGTCTTCAGCCTTCAGCCACACTCCCGTGGGCCGCGGCTCTGCAGACGCTCAGGAAGGGTCAAGTGCAGCAGGAAGTGAAGGCCGAGGAGAACCCAGGACAGTGTCTGCTGGGCGCCTCTGGTGATCACCGCCTGCTGTGAACCCAGAGGCGAAGCTGGGCTCCTTGGTCGGGCTGCAGAGGACCTGAGAATGCTCCATTCAGAGGGCGAAGCGTGTGGACTCTGGAGAGTGGGGGGAAGCCAGGGACGGAGCCAAAGGTCTTCGTGGTTTCAAAGTATCGCTCACCTCTGACCTGGCCCGAGGCCAACGGGGAGTGCTGTGGGCGGGCACCTGGAGGTGAATGGAGCCTCTGAGAGACGCTGGGCCACTCCGTCCACGGGCGGTGGCCCCGGCTCTTGTGTGGTCCACCCTTGGCCTCCAGGCGGCACGCCCAGGTCTTCTCAGCTGGGCTCCTTGGGCTCCGCTTGTCTGCTCGGAAGCACTTGCTGAGTGCCCACTGTATGCGAGTCGGTGCTGGGCGGTCACCCACGCCCTGGTTCCCCTAGAGTTCCCGTTCTGTCCTGCACTTGCAGGAGCCGGTTTGGGTTTGGCTGGCATGAGCTGGGCAGGTGCCAATGGGCTCCCTTCCCTCTTCTCTCCTCTCTCTCAGTCCTTACCCCTCAACCTTAGGAGTTTCCAGAAGGGAACCCTGTGCATCCCACGGAGACCCTAGTGGGCAGCATGGCTGGGGGCGGGGAGTGTGGCCGTCCTGTGTGGGGACAGGGGATGGGTGTGGGACTGGGGGAGAGATGGGCTGCCGACGTCTCTGAGGACAAGGATGACCGGTCTGGCTTCGCATGAGCCCATCTGGAGCGAGGCATGGGCCCCCAACCCGGAATGTCTTTCTAACCTTAGGATGCTCGTTTCCTGGGCTGCGTTTCTGACACAGAGGAGCGGAACCAAAGTTGCAGAGGCGCCAGGAGAAGAGAAGCTGCTCACGTGTGTCTTTGGGGGTGGGGTGGGCAGAGGGAAACATTCCTGCAGACGTGAAAGGGAAATAAGCACAAAGGTGCAACGTGTGGGTCAGAACTGTGCCAGGAAATCCGCCCCGAGCCAGGGATGGGGCCATCTTCCCCAGTGGCCCCAGAGCCCCCCAGCCACCTGAGCCTTTGCTCCCCGGACCTGCAGGGCCACCAGCTTGCTCCGTCACCTCCTGCCCCAGAGAACATTCTGTCCCCTGGGAGCAACACTGCACTTCGGGCAGTGGGTCTCCAATGAGCCAGGCAGGGCAGGAGGGGTGGCCTTTACCCATGACGCCTGCATGGTCCGGCGTCCAGCCTGACGTCAAGTCGGCCACAGCACCCTGCTCCACCTCCATGTGGGACTCCTGGCTCCCGTGCAAGGCCCAGCCTGCCCTGCAGTGCCCTCCCCTGCTCGGCAGCCCCGCCCTCCCATGCCACTGGGTCCCCCAGCCCGGTCTTGCTGGGCCCCTCTCCTGTGTCTCCTGACTCGAATACGAAATGCTATGACTTCTCCCTTCTCTGAGAGCAGAACAAAATTCCTCTTGGTCCCCTTTTCTCTTCCAGTGACAGTCCCAATTTTCCACAGGTCCTGGATCCAGTGCCCAATCCCTCACCAGGGCTTCTTCTCTGGCTCTGGGACCCCGTGCTCAACCTGACTCTGCAGTCTCCCCCTCTCCACGTCCTTTTCCCGTTCCTTCCCTGACCTCTGATTATCGGGAGCCAGGGCTCAGTCCTGGGTCCTGTCGTCTCTCACCTCAATCTCCAGGCTCACGGCTCTGGGCCTCACCTCTGTATGCAGAACCCTGATCCCACCCAGCTCCAGCGCACCCCCTTCTGGACTGGACAAGGCAGCTGCCTCCTGGGCCTCAATTTAGGCATCTGACTGACACCTCTGAGTCCCACATCCCACGTGAAACCCCTTCCCACCCAAACTGGCTCCTGCCGCTTTCTCCCTGACTGGCTGCAGCCTTCGCCCCCAGGTGTGCAGGACGCCTTGCCCTCGTCCTGGACTCCTCTGGGCTCACCTCCACCAGCAGGCCCTCCGCACACTATTTGGCTCTGGCTTGAAAACACACCTGGGCAGGATCACTGCGCGTTCTTCTCCTGCTCATCGTATTCAGTCTTCACAAGTCCTGTAGACAGTTTCCTAACTTTGCAGATGAAGAAGTGGCCGATGGGTCTCTGGAGACTGCCAGCTGCCCCGGGGCAGCCTGGCTGGGATGCGGCCGAGCCTGAGCTTCCCTTGGCACCACCTCAGACGGTGGGCAGAGGAAAGGGGGCTTTCTAAAGACGAAGGTCCGAGCCGGGATGGGGGTGCTGCCTGGCGGGGAGTGTGGGACTCTCACAGCCGCCCTCGCACCTGCCTCCAGCCTCCCGTTCCCTTTGCAGGCAGGTGGCTCTAGAGTGCTGGGTGTTTGCACATGGGCTTCCAGGCGTCACACTGGGAGTTATTTTTTCTGGAAGGACTTTGTGCCTACCTTCCAGGCTAGCAGGGATAGCACCAGAGGAGCATCTGGAAGGACTAGGAGGAGGCTGCAGAGGCGGCAGGAGACTGTGACCTCCGCCGTGGCTCTCACAGCTGTGGCTGTGGCTAAGGACACACTCGAAGGCATACTGATGACCTGCCATTTGCCCTCCCCTCTTGGTGACTCCTGGTGGACAGTGGCTCGGACCCGCACAGGTGAGGGCTCAGCTCTTAAGTCTAGGCTGACTGTTGTACAGTGAGGCCAGCAGCTCGGCTGGGGAGGTTCATTGTATCCCCTCCAGTCAGAGGGTTTTGCGTGGTGAGGACAGCCACGGAGCCTGGGGAGCTCTGCGGCTGGACGGCATCTGCGGAACAGCCCTAGGTCCAGTGTGCCAGCCTGGAGCCCTCTGCAGCCACTCCCTCCCATTCCATCCCAGGGCTCATTCCAGCTCTCCTAGAAACTGAGGCTCACTCTTGGTTACAGCCTGGACAGGGCGAGTGCGGCTCGGTGAGCAGAGACAACGGTGGCTCGAGGTCCCCGAGGGCGAGTGAGCCGGTGTCCTGGCTCCCTTCCTCAGGCCGATGGTCAGGCCGCTCAGAACCTGGGCTTTGACACCCACAGGGCCCCGTCTGCAGAGTGAGAGGTGCCGTGCCTGAAGCTGGGGCCGGGAGATTCCCGATCAGCTCCTCACCCTCTGCCATCACCCTCGGAACGCAGCCTGTTGCTTCTGACACACAGGGTTTTCCAGACACGTGACTGTGGCTACCGAGACTCAGTAAAACCTCCCCAGAGCATGATGCTGGACATCAGTATGCCACATGGCCGTGACTCATACACGTCCCCTCCCCTATAAGTTCAGCTCCCTCAGAAAGGAAATGCCATTGGAGAACAGGATGTCCGTGCCTGGCCTCACCTGGGTCTTCCTAAGATTGATGTTGGGCATCGAGGGGGATCTTGAATGGAAACCTCGTGATCTTCCTCCTGAGAATATGCATTTGAATGGCACATGTCCATCCAGTGAGACAGGCAGTGTGGTCAGAGCTGCCAGCAGACACACAGGCAGCTGGACACCATGAGAGGCCATCTGGGACGATCTACCAAAATCCCTGAGGCACTTATCTTGACCCCGAAGCCCTGGTGCTATTATTTGGATGGACAGGCACATTGGCAAGGTGTGGGGAATGACCCCAAGTAAATCCACCTGGGTGCTTGAACAGCCTACAGCTACAGAAAGGGCTTGGAAGGATCTCTGTGGACAGACGTGGGAGGATCTTCAGAATGGGGAGGTAGAGGGACAGTCAACAGAGAACCGCGTGTCGGGAAGGACAGTGACTCAGGCTTTCCTCTGCTCGCGTTCACGTGAAGAAGCACAAAGGACCCAGGCTGGCACAGAGGGTCGGTTATCAGGGAAGCCCGTTGGCCGGGCCAGCAGGTGAGCCTTCTTCCTGCTACGTCTTTAGGGTGCATCCTGACATTCGGACACTGTGACACATTGTCTACAAAGCGGATGAAGCCGCACCTTCCGTGACCGGCCATGTACTCCCTCCTCTGCCGAGGTCTCTGGAGCCCGGCTCCAGCACCAGCTCGCCCGCTCCTCCCACAGCCAGCGCCGGCACGCTTACGACAGCACGCTTCACGCAGCATTGCGCGAGAGCTAGCAATCTAGCCGCCTGCCTGCCCTACGACAGCTTCCTGAGGAAGCTGCAGCCGCATCAGCACCCTGCACTGAGAGAGGCACCCAACAAGCACTGTCGATGGATGAGTAGCGTGGGGCCCTCCCTGGGAACGCTCACAGCCACATCAGGAGGCCGGGCACCCTGGGAGGGACTGGGACTCTCCAGGGGAGGAACTGGGGTGCCCGAGGACCTGTGGGAACAAACGTCACCTCCGGGTGACCAGGAGAGCCTTGCACCCCAGGCCCTCTGCAGGCTCATGTCTGTCCTGTCCTAGCCCCAGGGGCGTGGAACTCCGGTGCCGAGGGCGGCGGCCTGTGCCTTGCGCATATCCAGTCCACCCAATGTGTCTGCGCAATGCCAAGTAAATGGAGAATTTCAACCATTAAATTCAGCTAAAGCAAATCAGGGATGGGGATGATGTGACTGAGATTTTGACTTGATGGGTGTCGGGGCAACCGTTGTCCTGGGCATGTGCTCAGCAGCTCACTGAGGCAGCGAGTGAGCAAGGCTGTGCTGGGGCGGCTGGTGCCCGGGCCACGGCTGACACCACCCAGGCCTGAGAGGTGGAGCCGCGAGGTTTTCTGCAGAGCCGCCGGAGCTGATTTATGACCTAACAGCAGCACTTGGCACTCCAGCAGTGCTGGCCCTTCCGAGATTGCGAAGCAGGAGCCAACAGCCAGCAGGCATCAGGGTCCAGCTTTCCTCTCCTGGACCCCTTGAGGAACTGGCTATGTGGCCCTAAGAGATCAGGGCCTGCTGGTCAAGTTGAAGAAAGCGGAGGTGTCCACTCTCACTCGGTATGACGCATAGAGTCCTGATCACCTAAGACAGGGCGGGTCTCAGGCCGGGAGGGAGCCTGCCCTACAGTGCTGTCCTGGGCCTGGTTCTGCCAGGGGCGGAGGGCTTCCTGGGTCCTGGGCTTGGCCCTCCCTCCGTCTTTCTCCGCATAGGCCTCACCTGTCAGCTCATGGTATTTCCTCCCGGCTGCTACATACCTTGAGCTCGCCACTGTCGTCGAGGTAGGACCCACTCTGCCCTCACAGACCTGCAGTCCATCTGACGCTGTCCAGCCTGCTCTGCATCTGCCTCGCAGGCCCCAAGGAGGAGGCGAGGGAGACAGTCAAGAGCAGTCCTGTCTGACGCAGGAGGGGGCTTCTGGGAAGTGGGTTTGTGCTGCTATTAATGGACTGTGACTTGCACGAACTAGCTGGGTTCCCAAGCAACTCCCCGAGGCAGGCAGCACGGTACTCATCTTCCACAGGGACAGAAGCTCAGAGAGGTTAAGTCACTTGGCCCCAGGCCACACAGCTGATGACTGGTGACACAATTCTTCTCCACTTCAGAGGCTGACCCCAAACAAAGACTTGGTTTATGTGCAGCATTTGGCAACACTTTTCAAAGGAAGTAGACTCTGAGCACATGCCTGAGTTTTGCTTTAAAGTTGAAGAAAAAAGAACCTAAAGTGTCTTTAAACATTCAACTTTGTGAACCATGTGCACAAACACTTGGGAGCTCAGCTTGGGGCTGTGACAGTGGAGGCCCAAGTGACCAGGTCCTCCCCAGACTGGTCCTCCCCGGGCCGGTCCTCCCAGGGGCCCCTGTCTCTGAATGTGGGAGGCTGAGCTCGGCCTGGGCCTCCCGGGTCCTGTCTTCGAACGTGGGAGGCTGAGCTTTTCCAGTCCTCCCAGGTCCTCTCTCTCTACTTGGGAGGATGGTTCCCTCCTGCTCTGCAGCTCCACTGGTGTCCATACCTGGAGCCCTGCCACCCCCAGCATGGCCCTGGCTGGGAATACACACCCCCAGGCCTGTCCCGTCCTGCTGACGCAGAATCGGCCCCTAACAAGATGTCAGGTCAAGACAGAGTCTCAATTTCTGAGCTCTGTTCTGAGCCTTTGGTGTTATGATTCACACTCTCCTTGGGATCCTGGTGATGACACAGGCTGGCGGGTGAGTTGGTGCTGTCATGGATGGCGGGTGGTTTCTCTGGGACTGCTGCCAATGCCCAGCCCAGGCACCAGCCATCGACACTCAGCGTCCCCTTTGGTTAATTCTTGAGATGGGTTTGAATCCTGCTTGCACTTTTCTCAATCGCTATTCAAAGCGGAAGCATAGGTATTTCTTTGGTAGTAAAACCCTCAGGACAGGAAAACTGAAACTGGGTGCTTGCTGCCCAGTGCCTGGGACTGGTGGCCATGAAGGCTGGCAGAGCACTCGGCGTGGCTGCTGGGTGAGTGTGGCTGCAGCGGAATGTGCACAGCGGGTGGGCCTGCTCCCCCACCTGCGTGCTCTTGGGATTTGGTGCGTATCCTGCTTTGGAGCTGCTGGTCAGCAGAAGGCTTAGCCAGGGCAGCCAATGGCCTGGGACAGAAGGAAGGTCAGAGCCTGGTCAATGCGGTGAGAGCAGGAGCCCAGCAGGGTTGCCCCCACCTCATAGGCCAGACAGAGGTGACCCCAGTATTCCAGCCTCATGGATCTTAATATTCTATGGTCACCAGAGGCAAGGCCATCCGCCCTGGTCTGGGTGAAGCCTAGAGAGGCTCAGGGTGGCTCCTCTTCCTCTTATTAACTTCCAGACTCCTTAGGACCTGGACCATGAACCAGAGAAAAGTCTCTGGCGGCAGCAGGCCTCAGAGACCCATTGGTAGTAGCTGCCTACTTCCTGGACACTGCTGGCCGCTGGTTGTGGGCCCTCTCAGGCCCGCCACCCAGGCCCAGCATCCTGCAGCAGGAAGGAGAGAAGAGAAGCAGAAGAGGGAGAAAGCAAAGCGGTCAGCCTCGTGGTGGCCCCAGCACCTTGGCGGAGGCACTTGGGTTAAGAGCCCAGAGCTCTGGCGTGCTTGTGCCTCGAGTCTGTGTGGTGCTTAGACCTGCAGCCTGATCTTGACCTGAGGGACCCCGCATCCTTCCTATGAGGGCCGAGGTTCCTGGGTGAGTCCAGATGGGCATCCGGCCCACAGGAGAACCCACCGAGCTCTCCCGTGACTGCCTGGGACAACAAGCAGACCTCTCGCTCCTCCAGCTGCCATGAGCAGACAGGTGGAGCACCTCGGATGGCGCGTGTGGGCCCACGGCCAGCTCTTCCAGAAAAGCCAGTCGGTGCGCCCGGGCGGGCTCATGGGCCAGGGGCGTGCAACCTTCCCTCACGGCTGTCACGCCACCGCCCTGGGACAGACCGGTCGAGGGTTCCTGCCAAGGCTAGCCATGCCAACGTGATGGGTTTGCAATTTGAACATGCGTCACGAACAACGGAAACCAGGGCACTGTGGCTTGGGAGTCTCCTGGTTCCTGGAGTGAGGGTGGGACTCCCTCAGGTTCATGAGGACCACGCTCCCTCGTCCCGCATCCTGCACTGTTAGGACTTGCGCCCTCATGCCAGAATCACTCCCCTGAGGACAGCAGCGTCCTGTTCACAGGTGAGGACCCACCACCAGTCGGGTGAGGCACTGACCACTGGTCTTATGCCTGCAAACCACGGTGCTTTTACAGGTTACCTTAATGCCATGTCATTGAAATGCAGTGCGACAGACACTTCTTTCTAGGCACGAGGGCAGTCTGGCAGCTGGAGAAATATGAGTGACAGATGAGACGATGGATGATCTATTGAAGGACAAGAAGGCAACTTTCGAGAAACTTGAAATCCCAAGATGAGTACAAAATCAACTCACATAACCATTTATGCAATCATTTCTTTTTAAAAAACAAAACTGAGCTGGTTTTTCCCTTCAAGGTTCTTAGAGTGTGATTTTAAAGACAAGTCACTCTTGTGCTGCGGACCATCTCAGACAGCTCAGCTGCGCCTCCCTGCACAGCCTTGAGACGCGGCCTGGACAAGCCCTCGAAATTCAGGGTGGGCTGCTGCGTGAAACATGAAAAAGTCCATCGCTGGGGTTCTTCACCTTCAGGGGCGAAAACACTTCTGAAAATCTGGAAAGCTACAGCCCTCTCCCCAGAAACACACAAGAAACACACAGCGTACAGTCCTTCTTCAACCCGGAGGAGGCGTCTGGAAGCCCTGAGACGCCCAGGGCCGGCAGTCCCCTCTGGGGCGCAGCCCTGGCCCAGGGACTCATGGGGGGGCGCTAGCAATTCATAATCAGCTACGCCCCGCTGCCCTGTCCCCAGGAACCAAATAAGCTGAGCTAAGGGCCTGCCTCTTCCACTGCCCCGAGGCGGCCCCCACTCCAGGGGGAGGGACCCTCTCCTGCAGAACTCAGGGCCATGTGGGCGCTGCTGCTGGGAGGGCTCTACTCCCCCTGGCTCAGGCTGTGGGCACCTTGCCTCTGCTGGGTTCATCTGGGTGGCCGGCACTCCCCCGGCACAGCCCCGTGGCCTCTGCTCCTCTGCTGAGAGATGGGGCAGAGGGAGGCACCCCTGGCGCACAGGCTAGGCCTGGCAAGCAGCACCCCAAAGTCTACATCCTGGGACTGAGGTGTGCTGTTGTCCCGGGAGCTCTGTGCCCGGTGGGAGGTCTGGAAGTCGGGGGACCTGGAGTAGGAGACCCTGGTGTGCCCTCCCCCTGGAGCCCCAGCCTCAGAGCTGAGCCCCGGGCGCCCGCGGGGGAACCTCAGTTCATGTTGCCGGTTGTGGTCCCCCAGGTGGGGCGCTAATGGACTCAGGGGCACTGGGTCCCGCTGGGCGGCTTCCCTCTGGGCCTGGAGCCCACACACTGCTCCCTGCTTCCTGGTCTTCAGGGCGCTGGATGATGTCAGGTGTCCTCAGCAAGGACTGTCCGTCTTCGTTGAGACGGACCTGGCTCAGCCGGTCATGGGTAGAGGGGGCACCTCTGGGAGGAGCTCGGGTCTGCTGGGTGTGCCCAGGCTGGGACCATTGACCCGCCACGAGCTGCAGAGCTGTCCCGGGCCCCGAAGCCCCAGCCTGCTCTCCCTGTGTGTACCAGTCACACCTGCCGCCGCCACCCCGGTCTGTGTGTGGGAAGTAAGAGTGACCGAATCTCTGCCCGCCCCCCTTCCTTTCTCTTTCTCAGCAAGGACGCTAGTCAACCCAATAACATCCAATTCAATGAGAAATGTTTGGGAGTGAGAACAGTTGTCTCTGTATGAAAATGTTAATTTAAAATAAATACCTTCATATTGTTTTGGTGTGATATTTAAACCACACAAATAGGCACAAACTGACTCTTCTAAGTACATTATTTATTTTGTTTAAACATTCATAGCATGCCCATCAATAATGTAACCAACAGGATGCTCACCCCCTGGGGACGGGCGTCCCCGAAAGCCCTCTGCTCACCACGACTCTACCTGGTCCTGGGGTCCATCCACAGAGACCTGGCCCACCCTGGGGTGGCCCGAGTCATCGTTTCCATGCTCATCCACCACAGAGGGAGCGTGGCCTCCCTGCACTCCTCCTGCGTCTTGCCCATGGGCCGTCTGTGGCCAGGGCTGGACCTGAAGACTAAGCTCCTGAAGACCTGAAGTTTGCAAAGCGACCTCAGAAGGGGTTAGGCTCCCTGGCAGGGCATGGTCATGTGCTCTCAGGAATGTGACCCAGGAGGGAGCCCCAGCCACAGGAGGCTGCCGCAGAAGTCCACAGAAGAGACGCACGCGGAAGAGCCTGGTTTTCTTTCCATATGGAAGTTTTAAGGTTCATGTTAACAGTTGAGGCTCTTCACTGAAAACTCCAGACTTGGCTCTTAGAAATCCGACCATTAACGTGTCCTAAAAGACCAAGGTCACCTGATGAGACAGCAGGTGGATCAGTTGTCACCACCCCACCAGCCAGGTTTGGGGGCGAAGCCTGTTGGGGATCAGCTCCACACCACACCTGCAGCCCAGCAGCTGAGTGGCGGGTGGGTGCATGCTGCCCGGCAGACCCCGGCAGAGGGACGCAGGCCTGGTCCCCCAGAGACTGTGCTTATGGGTACCACTCTGAAATTCTAGCCTCGGTCAAAACCCCAGGAGGGGAAATCATTTTTATTATTATTTGACAGCAAGAGTTGTGGAGGAAACAAAGGCCCCGGGAGGATGGCCCTCTGGTTTGCTGTGTGAGATCCCGTTGAGAGCTCCTGGTTTAGCAGCCGACTGGCAGCAGCTTCCAGTGGAAGGGGCCACTCCTAGTCTCTGGGGCCCTGAAGACAAAGTGGGGGTTTCTCAGCAGGGCCTGGTGCAGCAGTGCAGGGGGCATGAGGCTCAGCTCTGCAGGGGTCGGAGGGGACGCGGGGAAAGGAGGGGCTTGGCCCGCCAGCAGGAACACCCAGGTGTGAATGTGCCCGGGGCAGGGAGGGGGACACAGCAGGCACAAGGGCCTGCTGCCCAAGAGGCTGCTTCTAAGCCTTTTAAGGAGAAAAAGGTCAGAAATTGAGGTGTTCAGATGAAATTTTATAAAGCACAGGAGAGCCAACAGACCCTCGGGACAAAACTCCTGGCTTATCTCAAGCCCAGCCCCCGCTGGATGGACGGCGTCCTGAAGCCTGAGCTGTCCACCAGCACCTCCAGGTGAGGCAGGAACTGGGTTCCGGTTTCTCTCGGGGCCAGTCCCACATCTTTCTGCATCATCAGGTGACAACTGTGCTGGAACAGTGGCTCCCGGGAGGGGTGCCAGCGCTGCCCATGCAGCTCACCGGCCTGGGACTGGAACTACAGGTTTCGATGCCGGAGCAGGCCACACTTGGAGGAAATGGGTGGCGGACACAGTGCAGTGTCCCCAGCCCCCATCCTGCTTATCTGAGGTGAGTCACCAGACGCCCACGGGACTCTTTCAACATGACAGCAGAGATGGGAGACTTTCCCACCAACGGGGGAGAGGGCTGACCCCAGCTGGCCCTGATAAGAGGAGTAGGGGAAGGCTCACAGAAATGCTTGGAATTCACTTTAGCACGTCCAGGTCTTCATGTGACCTGCAAGAATGCCTCCCGCCCAAGGCCGGGGAGGCGCCAGCACTGGGCGCCACCCAGGGCGGGAGGGAGCCCTGGGGACCGTACCGGCCGGGGCAATCCCAGCCTGTCCTCCTCAGACCCTGTGGCTGGATCTCAGCCTTTTGCATTTCTAGAATGAGAAGTTTGGACTTTGATCTCTGGGATCCAAAGCCTGTAATCTCTGAAATCAAATCCCAGGCCAGTGCCTGCCATGTGACCTGGGCAGTTTATTTGCACACCTTGGCTTGAGTTTCCTTATCTCGGGGCAGCCTGTTAGGATTCATGCAGATAAGTCAGCATTCCTGAGCCAGGCGCCCTCCACCAAAGCTCCCTCATGGGGACAGTAGGGACCTGTAGAGCTGGAGACCTCAGTGTCCCCTGGAACCTGGTGTTCTGTGGTGGAGGGCCCAGGTGAGCTTGGTGAGTTTAGAGTCAGCGAATCACACTCTCTGAGCAAAAATATCAACGTCTGAGCTGGAGCAGCGTCACGGCGCACTGCAGGACGGGGTGGGAAAGGCTCCACCCGCCCAAGGGGCACAGCACGCCCGACGCTGGTCACACCAGGCCTGTCGAGGGCTTCAGGAGACTCGCCCCTGATACTCATGGACGCCGGGGGACGGCTGGCTGTGTGGCTTGCACTTCCTAGGCTCTTTCTCCTGAAGAGGTGGGTTTAACGTGGGTGGTTACGGGGCTGACGGGATCTCCTCTACTCTCCGAGGGCCTCTGGAGACTCAGAGGGCCTGCCCGAGGAGCCCCGTCCACAGGGACACGGGTACTGGACGTGGGACCTCAGAGTCACGTGCAGGTTCATCTGACTGCCCTGCTGACCGCCACATTTCAACCCAGGGATATGGGGACCGCCTCCTCGGCTGCCTGGTGCCGTTTCTGCTGGGACTCCCAGAGGTTTCTCTTAGGGCAAGCTGGGACCTGGGCCTCCGTCAAGGTCCTCAGCCTTCAGTGTTCTTGCTCTTCCTCACGGTTCTGGAGACAAAGACCGCGTCAGGCAGGGCTCAAGGAGAAAAGCGGAACCCGCAGGAACACTTACCAAGTGACTTGGTGCAAGGAGTCGGCTCGTGTGGCTGAGCGGCTGGGCAAGCGCAACGTCCACAGGACAGCCCCATCAGGGTGTGCTGGACCTCGGGCCCAGGCCGGACAGGGGTGCTCAGCGGGGAGCCTGTTCCCTCACTGAGCCGCACCCCCACCACTAAATGCATTTCTGACTTCATATTTCCAACCTAAGCTGGGCTTGTTGGTTATGCAGCAAAGGGGCATCTGTTCCCTCTTCCATCATTGCTGTGTCCCCTTTACTCTCACTGAGCCTGGTTCGCTTGCACGGGGTCTGGGCCTTCAAGGTGCAGCGTGGAGTCCAAGCTCCTGTTGACGCTTAGGCTCAGGCCCCGGGTCTCCGGCTCTGCAGACGGGCCCTCCCTTGCCCTGTGCTACAGCAACCGGCTCCCCTCGGTCAGGCTCAGCGGCACAGCCACACAGTAGCTCCCTTCTTTGCCTGCTGACTCAGAGGTGTGAGGAGCCTGGGGGTGTGGGGATCTCAGCTTCCAGTTCAATGGAATCCTTGTTGAGGCTCCTGCGGAGGCCGCCCACCCTCTCTGAGCCATGGCCTCTGGTCCAGTAGAGCCAAGGTCGTGGAACTGGGAAGCAAACATTTTGTTAGCCGGTCCCAGGCGTGACCATGAGCGCGGCCACTCTCATTTCACTCGCTCGGGTGAACGAGGAAAGTGTCCCTCTTCTCTGGCTACAGAGAATGATAAGAACATCTGACCTTTTCTTTTAAAGCAGAAACAGGTAGGGTAACTAAAAATTAAAATATGCAGAACCAAAGAAGGTGCTGGGGAGTCTCTGGATCTGCTTCTGTGCTCCTTCATTTGGACTGAGTGTAGCTCCCCTGGTCTCTCCCTGGGGCACCGCGGTACCTGAATCTTGGCAGTTAAGTCCCTGCGTCCCAAGAGGACCATCTGTATCTCATCCACGTATACACTAGCCCATTCACCTGTTCCTTCACTCATTGGCTCATTTATTTATTCAACAAATGTTTACTAACACACACACAAAATGTGCCAGGACTGTTCTAGGTACAGGGATGTTCCTGTGAGCAAGACGTGATTTCTCTGCCCTCTCGGACTGTGAAAGGGAGTGTCTTTCAGAGAATATGCAGGTCCAGCACCCGAACTTCCTGACCCGAGATCTGTGGGGAAAGGGAGGTGTGCCCCTCCTCACCCCCAGGTTCCCTGCTTCTCCACGCTCACCTTTGGATGAAACGCGGTTAGCAATCAGTGATGGCGGAATATCTTTCTGGAGGTCCGCTGGCCTCTCCTTAGGGAACATGTTCCGACAAGGACTTCAGGTTTGAAATGCAAAGATTCCCAAGGCTTATCCAGACTCTTTTAGAACCAGAATGATTGGTTTGTACTTGGTGTAGGAAAATTAAAGAGAAGAAGCCATAGGATCATATCATAAACATGGAGGAAGTATTTGATAACCTTCATGATAAAAATTGTTTGGTAAAACATAGATTAAAACTTCCTCAAGACCATAAAAAGAATCTATGAAAAATCTACCATTAGTAGCCTACTAAATTGTGAAATAGCAATTATTTTCTCCTGATAGTGGAAATAAGGCTGTTTTCACCAATCCTGTTCAACACAGCATTAGAGGTTTTAGGTGGAAAATTGACAGTAAAAGGTCATAAAGATCAGAAGCAAGGCGAACTGCCATTATTCACAAAATCCTATAGAATATTTTTAAAAACCTTCTACAATAAGTAAATTTAGCAATGTCAAAGGACACAAAATGAATAATAAAAATTAGTTGTATTTCCTGAAATTAGTGATGAAAAAAACAAAATAAAAGTTAAAACACTAGAAAAACTAGGAATAGTAAGAACAAACCTCAACACTGTAAAAGCTATCTATGCTAAACCCAAGACCAACATCCTTCTAAATGGAGAAAAATGGAAAGAATTCCCTCTAAACACTGAAACATGACAAAGATACCCTCTTTCACCACTTCTATTCAACATAGTCCTTGAAACTCTAGACAGAGCAATTAGGAGAAAGAAATTAAAGGAATATGAACAGGAAAACAAGAACTCAAACTATCACTATTTGTGATGACATGATTCTATATTTAGAAGATCCAAAAAATTCCACCAAAAAACTTCTACCAAAAAACTTCTAGAATAAATTAATTCAGCAAAGTAGCAGGATATAAAATCAACAACCATAAATCAAACATGTTCCTATACATCAGTGATGAATCTACTGAAAGAGAAATTAGGAAAATTAACCCATAAAAATAAAATACTTGGGAATCAATCTAACAAAAAAGGTGAAAGACCTCTACAATGAAAACTACAGAACACTAAAGAAAGAAATTGAAGAAAACCTTAAAAGATGGGAAAATCTCCCATGCTCTGCATACACAGAATTAATATTGTCAAGTGGCCATACTACCAAAAGTGTTATACAGAGTCAATGTAATTCCTATTAAAATCCCAATGATATTCTTCCTAGAAATAGAAAACGCAATCATGAAATTTATTTGGAAAAATAAAGAGACTCAGAATAGTCAAAGCAATCCTTGGCAAGAAGAGTGAAGCAGGAGGCATCACAATACCAGACCCTAAACTGTACTACAGAGCCATAGTAACAAAAACAACATGGTACTGGCATCAAAACAGACATGTAGACCGATGGTACAGTATGGAAGACACAGAGACAAACCCACATAAATACAGTTATCTCATCCTAGACAAATGTGCCAAAAACATACACTGGAGAAAAGATAGCCTCTTCAACAAATGGTGCTGGGAAAATTGGAAATCCATATGTAACAAAATGAAATTAAAACTCTATTTCTCACCTTGCACGAAAATCACCTCAAAGTTCATCAAAGACTTAGGCCCTAGAACAAGATCCTGTGCCTAAAAGAAGAAAAGTAGACCCAAATCTTCACCAAGTGGGCTTTGGATCTGATTCCTTAATAAGACTCCTAAAGTGCAAGAAGTAAAATCAAGAATCAATAAACAGATGGAATCAAACTAAAGAGCTTCTTCTCAGCAAAGGAAACAATCAATAATGTGAAGAGAGAGCCTACATATTGGAAGAAAATCTTAACTACATGCACCTCATGTAGAGTACTAATCTCCATGGCTTATATAAAGAACTCAAAAAACTTAACACCAAAAAAACCAAATAACCCAATCAATAATTGGGAAAGGAACTGAACAGATTACTTCACAGAAGAAGAAATACAATCAATGAACAAATATAAGAAAAAATGTTCAATGTCTTGAGCAATTAGAGAAATGTGAATCAAAACTACTCTAAGATTTCATCTTACTGTAGTCAAAATGGCAATTATCAAGAATTCAAGCAATAAGTGTTGATGAGAATGTGGGGGGAAAGGCACACTCATACATTGCTGGTGAAGTGCAAATTGGTGAAACACAATGGAAAGCAGTATGGAGATTCCTCAGAAAACTTGGAATGGAACCACCATTTGACTCAGTTATCCCATTTCTCAGTTTATACTCAAAGGACTTAAAATCAGCATACTACAAGTGACACAGTCAAATCAATGTTTATAGTAGCTCAACTCACAATAGGCAAATTATGGAACCAACCTAAGTGCCCTTGAACAGATGAATGGATAAAGAAAATGTGATATGTGATATCTACATAGAATGAAATGATGACATTTGTAGGTAAATGGATGGAGCTGGAGAATATCATGCTAAGTGATATAAGCCAATCTTATTCTCTGATATGCAGATGCTAATTCACAATGGGGGAGGGACTAGGGAAGAATAGAGTTACTTTGGATTAGGCAGAGGGGAAGGGGAAGGGGGTAGGAAGGACAGTAGAATGAATCTGACATTATTACCCTATGTATATATATAACTATTTGACCAATGTGATTCTACATCATGTACAACCAGAAGAATGAGAAGTTATATTCCATTTGTGTATGGTGTGTCAAAGTACATTCTACTGTCATGTATAACTAATCAGGACAAATAAAAAAATAACAGAAAAGAAAAAGTTAAATGAAAAACAGTACAAATCACATCCAAAACACTAAGTGCCTGGAATAAATCCAGTGAAATACAGGTAATGCCTTCACACTGGAAAATAGAAAATATTACTGATAGAAATCAAAGAAGGCCCAGACATGGGGACAGGTAGGATGTGTTCAGGGATCAGAAGGCATTTTGTCCAGAGGCTGGTTTCCCCAGATCTACACAGACTCAATGCAATCTTTATGAAAATTCCAACAGATATTTAAAGATAGAAATTAACAATATGATTCTAAATGTTAATTGAGCTTTTCAAAGGATTTGTCATAATTCAAACATGTTTGAAAAAGAACATAATTAATGAATTTAGACAACTTGCATTCACAACTTACTATAAAGCTTCAATCATCAAGACAGTATTGATAATTGGCAAAAAGATGGCTACGAAGATCACTGTTACCAAACAAGCCCAGAAGTGGATCTATGCGAATGAGGTGAGTTGATTTCCAACTGAAGTGCAAGTCTGTCAAGTAGAGAAAGTGACGTTTTTTTAAAGAAATGTTTTTGGTGGGTACAGTCAGATATCTGTATGGAAATGAGAAGGAACCTGACCTCTTTCTTTCTGCCTATACAGAAGTTAATTTAAATGGAGCAGAGACCCACGTATAACATTTCTAAGAGTGTAGAAGAAAAACACACCTGATTTGGGGGTAGGCAAAAATTTCCTTGGACACGACCTAAACTCTCTAACTATAGAGGTAAACAGGACTGGGCATGGAGGTGCATCCCTGTGGTCCTACTGCCCAGGAGGGCGAGGCCGGCAGAAACCTGAGGCCAGGAGTTTGAGGTCAGCCTGGGCAACGTGGCAAGGCCCACATCCAAACAAACACCAAAGGAACATGGTAAGTTGAACCTCGTGAACATTAAAATTTCCTGTTCCTCAAAAGACAGTCTTGAAACACCAGCAGGCAAGCCTGGACTGGGAGGAAAGGTTCGGCAGCACACGCAGTGGACCAGGGGCTTGCGTCCAGGCCAGGGCACTCTTCCCAAACTCCCATCAAGATGGACAGCCCCTTGCCAGATGAGCACAAGCCCTGGACAGGTGTCGGGCCAGGTGCAGGGTGTGCTGTGTGGAGCTGCATGGGCGTGCACACGTGTGTAAACGCCCGAGCTAGACACACGAGGCCAGCTTGTGCGCGCTACATAAACACGGCAGGAAAGGCGCTCCGCATCGTGGGTCACGCCAGAAATGCAGGCCGGGGCCGTGCTCAAGTGCCGCCGCGCCCCGCGGGTGACTAAGGCACCTGGCTGGGAGCGTGGAGCAGCCGCTTCCGGAGCTCTGCAACCTCAGCCTGATCACGCGCGCATCCTCAGGGCTACGGTGGCCCCAGGTCCATCCCAGCAGCAGAGGAACGAAAACCAAGCGCAGCTCTATCAGACGACGCAGCAGTCTCTCTGCGCAGGCAGCGACCTCCCCGAGGGAATGAAAACGTCCGTCCAGACCTGGTCCCGAGCTTATGAAGCGGACCAGGGCAGAAGCAGCTGAATGTCCACAGGGTGGAGCGCGGACCACAGCCTGCCTGCGCACACGGGGACTGCAGGGCAGCGGGGAGACCACTGCAGACGCAGGCGGGCACGCACGCCACGCCCGGTCTCACGGCACCGCGGCGCACCGCAGGGGCAACTGCGAGAACGCCGGGTCGCGTGGAGTCCAGGAGCAGGGCAGGAATCCAGGGGCCTGAGAGCCAGTGCAGGACCGGCGGGGAGGCGAGAGGGTCGTGGCCCACTGTTCCCTGGGGGCTGGACGCTGGAGGCCCGAGTGCTTCCTTCCAAGGTTAGCATTTCTACATTTTAAAAAATGCAAAGAAAGGAGGAAATGTGTTGACTCCTGGCTCCTCCCTTCCTAGTGCTCGGCTCCAGGAGGCCTTTCCCCCAGGGACACCGTGGACCACGTGGACAGGACGGGATTCTCACAAGCTCTCCCTTTGCCCCTCTGACTCCCACGTGTGCTGAACCAGTTTCTCTAAATGTTGCCTGGGGTCAGTCTGCTCCGCTTGTTTCACGGAGACATTTAAGGAAGACCTGTGGATTCAGGGGCCTGTGCTGGGCTGGGCCCTGGAGGTGCTGGACACGAAGAGCCCGCCAGCTCTCTTGTCTCTCCTCACATGTCACTGCCTGAATTTTTTTATGATGTGAATTCATTGCAGAAAAGAAAATTAAAAGTACAAAAGCATGAGAAGAAAATCGTGGCTGCTGGGGTCCCTTAGTCACTTAGTCTCCTCCCGGCATATCACACACACACCTTCCCTGAGTGTCGTGACCACAGGTAGAGTGCATGCTACGCCACTGTTTTGCACTGAAAATGTCCTGGAAGAAAATATGCATGGGATTAAATGTCCCATAATAAGAAGGTAATGTAAGTTACTAACAAAGTCTGTATTGTTGAAAGTTTGTTTCCATTTTTGTGAAATCCCGGGCCTATGTGCCTGAGCTCATTTTTTTCTGGCAAGAATTCTACCCAGGGTCAGGGGCAGGTGGTCCCTGAGAACCTTCCTGGCACAGGTGGGCAGAAGACCCCAAGAGGAGGTAAGAGATGGCATGGAATAGTCTACAGACAGAAGAGGGGCGGTTCTGGGAGGAGATGACGAGCGTACAGACAAGTGAGGCGTGGGAAGGACCAGCCAGGCAATGAGGGGCATGGGTGAGGGCTCTGCACTCGGGGGAGCATGGCGGGAGGGTGGCTGGAAGGGGCGGGCGGGAGCCAAGGGCAAACCCTGGACCCTTGGGGACCAGCTCACAGCAGTGCCTGTGGGAAGGTGGGTCAGAAGGCAGGGGAGCCAGGGGGAGCCATGCAGCCCCCTGGGCCCGAGCTGGGGATGGGAATGGGTGTGGAGCAGAGGAATGGAAGGAGTCCCTCTTGCTGCCACCTGGAGGCCAAGGGACGGCTCCCCAGGGTGCGGGGAGCTCTGCACAGGAGCCGGGAGCTCAGCCCACGGCACTTCCCTGTCCCACTCTGAAGTTGGAGAAGACATGAGTGACAGCTACCCATCCCCTTGGAGTCTCGGGGGCCAAGGCTGGGATGCATGAAGGGAGCTTGGCAGGACCCCAGGAGTCTGCCTGTGCAGTGCTCTGGCAACGCTGGACAGCAGGACACACTCTGGGTGGCTATCTCGTGGGGTCAGAATGGAGTCCCTCTGCTGGATGCTTGGGGCCTGCCTTTCACTGGACAACCCCATCCCCTCCTGGGAGCATGCACGTGGGGGTCAGGGAGGCCACTCTGGTCAGGGGTCACTCTGCACCTGCTGCCAGGGGAATAGGGGCCTAGTGACATCCTGCCACTTCTATTTGGCCAGTCCCACCTGGGACTAGCCCACTTCTACTGGGACTTTTCCATCTCCGACTCACTAGGTGGGTTCTAGAAGATTCTAGGGAAGGCTTGAGAGGGAGGAAGGAGGCTGTAGAGCAGGCTGGCTCTGTCCCAACCTTGTCACCTGGGCACCTCCCAGAGCTCCTCCGACACTCTTTCTTCATCTGGAAAGATGTGTCTATCGAGGTGTGAGCCCCGGCCTGTGCCGCAGTGTCTGCGCTGGGTCTGGACATGTGTTCCCACTTCTGAACACGAGGCTGCACAGCAGAGGACCGCTTCTGTTCATCTTCTGTTACCAGTGCAGATGGCAGCCACAGTTTTGTGTGGTTGGATGCGTTGCAGGAGTCGGTTGATCGAGCCTGGGGTGCTCCCCACTGGGCTGAGCCCCAGCCCTTTTAGTCTTTATTTTGAGGCAGAGCTTCACGAAGATGCTGAGTCTGACCTCGGACTTGCAGGTCTCTGGCCCATCCCGTGCAGTGGCTGGGATGACGGGCGTGGCCAGCGGCGTTGCTTGGGTTGCGGGGACCTTCCTCTTTGGGGGAGTGCCTCGGGGGTTCTTTCGTCACCGCGAGCTCTTCTAGAAAGGGCTGCTTTGGCTGAGAGGCTGGGCCTTGGGTCACTCCACAGCTCTGAAGCCCGCACTGGGAATCCCAAAACTTTTCAGAGGGTACAGATGAGATGCAAAGAGAGACCTGATGCCCGCGTGGGCATGGGGCATGACCGTCGACGGGCAGGAGGGCACGGGCCGTGACCCACAGCCTTTGGAGCCCAGGCAAGGCCCTGCTCCTGGATCCCAGTGCTTGGGCTCCATCTCCCGTCCACTCCCGTCCACTCCTGTCCACCCCAGTCTCACGCTCAGGTCTTGGCTTTCTCATGAGCAGACTGTCTGGTGAGGAGAACGTGCCTCTACACGAGCTGGGGCCCAGATCCGCAGTTAAGGAAGGTATGGTGTCGGAGGGGGTCGCGGGCAGAAGGGAAATGAAAACACAAGGCCCCTCCACAGCGGGAGCCACCTTTCAGGAGCAGCTGGCTCTGTGGGCGGCCTGGCCAGCACTCCAGTGCTGAGCACGAGGTCTGTGGGGTGCAGCAGGGACAGCAGGCCGGAGGAGCAGAGCTCAGAGGTCATCTAGGGAAGTCTGCGGGCTGTCCAAGCACGTTATGGTCATTGTCCCTTCACACACAGAGACACAGCTGGCCATGGGCTGGGGCGCGCTCCATGGGCAGAGCTGGCTTCTGAGTGGAGGTGGGCCTCTGCCCCACTCCCCAACTCTTTCCTGCTCCTGGAAGTTCACAGGATGCTCTCTGGGCTGCCCTCTCCTTTCTGTGAACAAGGACATGTGTCAGACATAGGACCTTGGAGTGGCCTTTGAGCTTGGGAGTGGCACCTCCCAGAGGCCAGGCCCTCCTCAGCCGTGACCTGGACCTTGAGGAGTCTTGGTCTTGCTGTGGCACTGCGCCCAGGGGTTGAGGGAGGGTGTGGGGAAGTCCCCTCGGGCAGTGCCCACGTGGCCCGCTGCTGCTGAGCCTGGGCCGGGCCTCTCTGAGAGGGAAGTCTGCACTGACCATGTCCCGCGGGCTCCATGGCCCCTGCCCAGACGTCTGAAGGGCACTTTGTAGCTTAGGACTCCAGAGAGACGCCTGCTGTCTTTTTACAGCTGGGCTCCACCCCGGCTGCAGTGGGGCCCAGCGCCTGGGTCACACCCTTGGCATGGACTGGATTTTCATTCATGTGGGATCTGAAGCTGCAGCTGGGCCCCAGAGAGGAGGCCAGGAGGAGGGCAGCCTTCACATCTCGCAGGCTCGCTGGGAAGCGTCTTTGAAAATGCTGTAATTAAACCCACATCGCTAAGGGGCATTGTGAGTTCAGGGCACTGTCCCTGGGCACTGAGAGGTCTGGCTTTGTTGCAGCTAATGGCTATGGCGGTGAGTTGGGATTTAAATAGCCCTTTCCCTCCAGGATAATGGCACGGTACTCTCAGGAAGTTGCACAATGTCACATCAGAGTCCAATACACAGCTGAGTTCAAAAAGACAGAGTGTAGTAGGGCGAGTGTCGGTCTCTTAGGGATGGATTTAGACCATTGATTAAAATGAAAGGTTTGGACAGAAAACCCACACTTGTCCAAACACTGAGAGGCAGGCTGGGAGCCACAGGGGCTCAGGGAGGGAAGGTCAGGAAAGCTCAGGGCAGTTTGTGAATCAACGCTTAGTCCTTTTGAAAAACTGTCCACTTTAGAGTAACAGGATCAAACCCAGGTGCAGGATTCAGCCAAAGACTCTAGGAGGCTTCCTGTGTCACACACCTTTTTGGTTCAGCTGCCATCATTGAAGACCCTGCTAAGCAGTGTCTCAGGAGCTGACCACCCTGTGGACTCACCACCCAGCTGGCAACCCAAGCTGGACTTGTCCACCCAGCTGGGCCACTTAGGGGGAGACTGTGACAGACACAGCTGAGCCGGGCGAGACACGGTGGGCCAGGTGAGGGATGTGGGGATGGTTATCTAGGCAAGCACCTGGGGAAGGAGTCCATGAACTTGAGACACGTCGGGACACAGAGCTGACTGGTTCACCGATTGGGTTAGAGGGTGAGGGGACAGGGGAGCTTGGTGTGTCTTCTAGTTCAACAACTGCATGCTTACAGGCCACAAATCTAATACAGAAGAGAAGAGGGGATCACAGAACTGGATGAGTTTGGCTGTGTTGGATTTGGAGTGACGTGGGATGGGTGGGTAGGAAGATTTGGGTGTGGCCTTGAGGTTCAGTGAAGAGATCTGGGCTAGAAGTACCCATGTGAAATTCAGCAGCCTTTGGAAGATAATTCTAGAAAGAAATAAAGATGAGCTGACACAGAGAGAGGGTGTGAGATGCAACTCCTGCGGAGCCCCTGTGAGCAGAGGCGAGTGCTCTTGGAGGAGGCTGGCAGGGAGCGGCCAGAGGCAGTGGAGAAGGTGGGATGCGGGAGCCGCCCAGTAGTGAGGAAGGGAAGCCTGTCTGTCCACGGGGCAGCCCATGCTCACCCACAGGACAACTGCAACCAGGCCAAAATGGCGGGCTGTAGTGGATCAATAGGTGTGCTGAAACCTTGACCCATGCCTGTTCAAGAATACAGAGAATTGTTCTAGAAAGTTTGATGAAGAAAAACTATGAACACCACGTAACTTTGATGAAATGTAGTTGGTGGGCAATGGAGCTTGTGGGGTGGGATTGGGGTGTGATAACCAAGTGCTCCCAGGGAAGGGTGCAGTCTCTGACGTCACGGGCCGGCTGCACGCAATAGCAAGCACTGCTGGGCCAGAATTCAGATTCCAGTTCTGCTTCCTGCCAGCTGTACACCAAGCTGTGCAGTCCGGGTCGTTCTGAATCAAGACACAGAAATCGACTCCATCCAGCTCAAGAGGGAGCGACTCGTGGCTTCTGGAATATGAGCACAGGGAGAGATTTCTGGTTTTAGGCCTGCTGGACCGAGGTCAGACAGGGAGCCCCACCCTCACCTCTCGCCCCGCTCCTCACTTCACTTGGGCTGTGCCCTCCTGCAGACTTGCCTCACATGGGGGAGACACAGCCACCCTGGGATCAGCTCATAGGACCCTGAGCTCTGACTCCAGAGAGAAGAGGAAACTTGACAGTAGGTCTTGCTGGGCCTTGCCTCCAAGTCCACCGTGGGGATGTGGAGCCACCTGGGGGCAGTTGGATATGGAGATGGGAGGATTCCTGGACCGGGATGGTGAACAGTGGACACCCACATGCACGGTAGAGAGGTGCCTTAGTGTCCCGGACCTCAGCTTCTCACCCCGGAAGATGCAGGTGCTATCTGACGCTATGGCATTAACTATTGTTTGAGATAATGTACACCCAGTTCTGACCCCAGACTGGCATGACATAGGTCCTCGGCCAAAACAGCTATCATGTTTGAAAGATTTTATACTCCAGAGCAGTTTAGGATTCACAGAGAGACTGAGAGGAAGACACAGAAATGTCCCATATTCCTCCTGCCTCCACACACACAAAGGTCCCTGCTGCCATCAACATCCCCACCAGAGTGATACACTGTCACAAGTGACGGACCTACATTGATATACCATCACCCAGAGTCCATATCTTAATGGAGGTTCATTCTTGGTCGTATGAATTCTATTGTTTTGAACAAAAGTAAGAAGACATCTCTCCATCATTTTAGTATATTATAGTATTTTCACTGCCTAAAAAGTCCCATCTTCTGTCTGTTCATCTCACCTATGTTAGTCAGCTTTCTGTTACTGCCACAAAATATCTGAGGTCATCAACTTACAAAGGACCAAAAGTTTACTTTGGTTCATAGTTTGGAAGGTTCCTTTTCTTTGGACCTGTGGTGAGGCAGCCCGTCATGGTGGGAGCACGTGTGGAAGGAAGCTGTTCACCTCATAGTAGGAGACAGGAAAAGAGCAGGTGCCAATATCCCTTTGAGGACACACCCCCTAATGACCTCACTTCCTCCTGCTAGGCCTTGCCTCCTGAAGGTGCCACCACCTCCCAATAGTACCAAGTGGAGGACCAAACACAGGCCTTGGAGAGACATTCCAGACCCAAATTTAGCACCTCTCTCCCCCTAACCCCTGGCAACCACTGAGCTTATTGTCTCTATAATTTTGCCCTTTTCAAAATATTATAATCACATAGTTGGAATCATGCTGTACGTGACTTTTTCAGATGGGTTTCTTCACTTAATAACATGCGTTTAAGATCTCTCCATGTCCTCTCGTGGCTTGATGGCCCTTCTGCTCTTGGTGTTGAATGATATTCCATTGTCTGGATGTACCACAGCTGTATCCATGCACCCACCCAAGGACATCTGGGTTGTTCCCAGCCTGGGGCGATCATGAATACAGCTGCGGTGTGACATCCATGTGCAGGGTGCGTTTTGTGTGTGTTTTGTTTTTTGCCTGGATATAAGTTTCCAGGTCTTGGGTGAGTGCTGAGGAGTGTGATTGCTGGATCCTTCGGTAAGGGGAGTCGAGTTTTGTAGGGAACCACCACTCCCCGAAGCACTGCCCACTCTGCATGCCCACCAGCTGCGCAGGAGAGCGGCTGCTGCTCCCCCCTCACCCCAGCACTGGTGTTGACGGGTCCTGGTCTTGGCCCTTCTGACAACATGCAGCGGTATCTCATGTCCTCCAGACCTGCATGTGCTGGTGGTGTGGATGTGAAGCACCTTTTCACGCGGGCTTGTCTCCTGCACATCTTACAGGTGAGCTATTTTCTCTGATTGGGGTTTTTGTTTCCTTACGGTATTTTAAGAGTTCTTTGGATATTTTGGATAACTGTCTTTAATAAGATGCACTTTCACAAATACGTTCTCCCAGATGTGGCTTCACCTTTCTTTTTCTTGACAGTGTCTTTCACAGAGAAAAAGATTTTTATTTAATGAAGTCCAGTTTATCCATTATTTCCTTTACGGATCACTCTTTGCTGTTGTATCTAAGAAGTCATCACCAAACCCAAGGTCATCTACGTTCCTCCTCTAGGAGTGTCACCGTTTTGCATTTTACATTTAGGTCTGTGACCCACTTTGACTCAACTTTTATGAAAGGTGTAAGAGGTGTTCTAAATTTATTCATTACATGTGCGGATGCCAGTTGTTCAGCACCAGGCTCCATTGTATTACCTTTGTGCTTTTGTCAAAGTTCAGTTGTCTATATTTTTGTGGGTGTATTTCTGTGTTCTCTATTCTTTCCATTGATCTGTTTGTCTATTCTTTTATCAATATCATATTATCCTGGTTACTAAAGTTTTATAGAAAGTCTTGAAATTGGATACTATCAGTCCTTTAACTTGGTTCTTCTCCTTCAATACTGTGTTGGCTATTCTGGGTCCGTATAAACTTAAGAATCCATTAGTCAATATCCACAAAATAATTTGCTGGGATTTTGATTGGGATTGCATTGAATCTATAGAGCAAGTTGAGAAGAACTGACATCTTGATAATACTGAGTCTTCCTATTTGTGTACATGGCACATGTATTTCTTTGATGTTTTTCAGGAGAATTTTGTAGTTTTCCTCATATTGATCTTCTGCATATTTTGTTAGATATATCCCTAAGGCATTTCATTTTGGGCGGTGCTAATATATGTGGTGATGTGTTTCTAATTTCAAGAACCATCTGCTCATTACTGGCATGTAGGAAAGAGATTGACTTTTTATATGTATCTGTTCTTCTGCAATCTTGCTCTCATCCCTTATCAGTTCCAGGAGAGTTTTTGTTCATTTTTTGTCAGATTTTCTACATAGCTAATCATGTCATTTGTGAGCAAAGACAGTTTTACCTCCTCCTTGCTGATCTGCACACCTTGCATGTCCCCTTCTAGTTTGCTGCCTGAGATAGGACTTCCTGTTCAATGTTGGAAAGCAGCACCGAGAGGGGCCCTCCTGACCTGTTACCCACCTTCAGGCGAAAGCTTGGATTTTCTCACCTTTAAGTATGAGGGTAGCTGCAGAGTTTTGGTAGGTGTTTTTTAATCGAATGAGGCAGCTCCTTTTTGATCCTAGTTTACTGAGCGTCGCCCTTGTTTTTTTAGCTGAACAAAAGGTGCTGCATGAGTGTTAGGTTGGAATTTGGAGGCAGAGCGGAGCAACTGAGGCAGAGGGCAGCGCGCCACACGGTGACCAATCAAACGGGCAGAAAAACTCCATTGACCCTTAACTCCACCTGTCACTCAGCAGAACCCCTGCCCATTCTGGCCTATAAAGACCCTGGGCAGCGGGGGCCATGTGCAATTTTCTTCAGTGACCTGTACACCGGGGGCTGGGAATTTTGCCTGAGAGCCAAATTCCAATAAAGCTGCTTCGGCCGCTTTCTGTCCGATTTTATTTGGCCACTAGCTGTGCCCCCGAGCTTATAATGAGTTCATGTTCTGCAGGGCTGAAGGGGGCACATCTCCAGAACGTTCCCACTGCCCTGGAGAGACGTGGTGCTCACCTTGGGGACCTTCAGCTTCACTAAGAAATGAGCAGGAAGGGTGCCGCCGAGCTAACCTAGATTTTGGAGCAGAACATGCCAAGAAGTGTGGCTTTCCAAACCTTCTTTGAAGAGCTTCCTCTCCAGTAACAAATGGAGGGTAGGGGCAGGGGAGCCAGGGCAGCTGGGGTGCAGGAGGAGCAGCTGAGGGGCCTGCACTGTGGCTCTGTGTCAGCACAGCTTGTCTCCAGAGCCAACAGAGCTTCTGATGGAGCAGGAGGCTACTGATAAGTGAGTCAACTTTACAACCCAATTTATGAGAAATGTTTTTGAATGTTTTCTGTTTCTTTTCTTCTCTGAAGCAGGTCAGTGAGGAAGAGGCAGAACTGGAAGAAAGAGGACTTATTTCTGTCCCCTTATCTCCTCCCCAGCCTCCTCCACATCCTGCTGTGGGCCCTCCCCTGCACTCAGCGGCCCCGCCTGTCTGGTCTGGCTCACTGGTGCCAGGGCTCAGATGCTCCCAATCCCTGCGTGTCCGGGACTTAGCCGCCATCCCAGCTCTCGTAGCTCCTTCAAGGTCGACTTAACACTTGATTCCTATTTTTAAAATATGTTCTGAAAATGACTCTGAAAAATCATCTAAGCACTGAAGACTTCTAAAGAATGGACAGCATTTCACCCTTAGCCTTCCTAACAAGGATCGGCCAGGACGACTCTTCTGTCAGTCTTATTAAGAATATCTGGACTTTTCATGTTCTCAATGGCCAGGCCAGTAATACCCGGTCTTGTTAGGATTGGAAGGGGTTGTCCTGCAATCCTCATGTCTTGAGCCAGGATTTTTTTTCTTTTGAACTCAGGGTAAATTTTAGCCAGTGAACAGCTGAGAACTTGGGAACCCTTTGTCATTGTTTTAAGAGGGTTTCTCTTTGTCAGGCAAGGATGCTGGATTAATGAAACTGGCCCAGGGCAGCTTCTTACTAATATATTTGCAAATGAGAAGAGAATTGGCAAGTGGGGATCCAAGTGCTCAGCCAATCACCCTGGGTTTTCTCTTTGCATTTTCTGTAGAGACAGGCGGATCTTCAATGCTTGACCAGCTTTCTCTGGCTCAGTAACCAGCAGTGAAACATGAGCCCTGCCCCACCCACTTCCTTTGGGATGGAAAAGGAGCAACTGCATTCCACATCCCAGGCCTCTGGGAGGCAGTGAACCAGGGCAGATTTACATTTTATCTGGCAGAACTGGGCAGTTCCCTGTGGAGCAACACAGACCGGCTGGGCTTAGGGCCTCATTGTGATTCTAGGGCTCCCATACCTAAAGGACAGCTGAACTCACAGCAAAATACAATTTACACCACATTTTAACAATTACAGGACAGAGCTCCCCTACCAGGACCAGCACACAGCAGGGGAGGATGGAGCCGCCAGGACTGGGAGCTGACTAAGGGGACCCAAGTCCTATTGTGTGGCTACAGCCTGTCTTTCCATTCAGGAGAATGAGGACTGTAACCATGTGTTGCTTATGGAAATCAGACCATGGATCTGAAAATGCTTCACTCAAGTCACTCTAGGCAAAGTATATATAAAATCAGGTCGATTACCATTTGCTGAAGAAAATTATAGCATAAGTAAAACAAAAGACTATCACAGAATATGTGTAGTTATTTGAATCAGTGTGGTACAGGTACAAGAAAAATATTTTAATTGTATAGAAAATAAATAAGATCATATTTCAGATTTCAGGGATAGGAAAAGACTTTGTAAGCAAGACCCAAGAAGACAAAGAAACTAACGACTGATTGATCAACTTGACCTCACCACATTTTTGTTGTTTAAAATTTTCTTAATAATTGCTTATTGGGGTACAGTGTACACTGTATACAGAAAAAAGCAGACTGTGAACTGTTTTGACTAGCAGCATGGCAGGTAAGTCATAATGTGCAACTTCCAGACCAGGCCTGATGTTTGGGACGCTCACTCTCAGAAGCCGGCTTCAGGAAACCTAAGCCACGTGGAAGACTGAGGCCCTGAGCTCCCCCAGCCAATGGCCAGTGCCAGTCTCCAGTGGGTGTGTGCGCCATCTTGAATTTTCCAGCATGGTTGAACGGGGACAGCAGACACAGACCAGAAGAATCAGTCCACAGAAGATGGACATGATACCTTACTCTTTAAACCACTAAGTTTTGGGGTGATTTGTTATGAATCAACAGATGGTAGAAATGCTTCTTTCTCCATGGCTGTGTGGAATCACCTTTATCATGTAACACTTAGCCGGGTGCAGTGGCCATGCCTGTAATTTCAGCAACTTAGGAGGCTTAAGCAAGACAGAGGGGATTCTTCTCAGCCGTAGCCTCTCTCAGCTCCTCGGATGTCTTAAATGTCCTCGGGTATCTGACAAGTTGGAAGCTGAGTGGCAGTCGTCCCTGCAGGAGAGGTGGTCAGTCGTCTGGCCTTGGTGACAACGGTCGATCAGCAATCAGCGATAGTGTGGATAGCAGCCAGGGCAGTCAAGAGACAGAGTGACGTGGAGTCCTCTGGTCACGGTGCTGCTAACAGTTTGCTCCAAAAGTCCAGGGGTTTAAGTAGTGATTCTCAGCCAGGCCATGCTCCGGTCTTCATGGATAAAGACGAGAGCACGGCTTTACTAGGAGCCCCCACTCAAATCATAGATAAAGGTTCACATCGGCATCATTCAGGAGTGTCGTCCTGCCACACAGTACGTTTGTCACCAGGCGCCTTTTATGATTTTAGTTTTACAAGTCCAGGCAAATACCAAATACCGTTTATTATCACTACATAACACACAACTATAGCAATTCCTGTTATTTCTCGTCTCATTACACTGTCTCAAAATGAGAAGTAAAAAGAACTGGGGATGGCTTTGTTGTGAACGTACCCCTGGGTTTAATCCTCAACCTCTAAATACATAAATAAACCAAGCACTATGGCTTCAGATCTGGTTCAGGGTTCTTCTGTCACATTGATCCACCTAACTACACTTGCATCAATTCCACAAAATTTGTTTAGATCTCTGCATCTTGACAATATTAAGTTTTCTCTGTAGAATTCTAGCACATATTAGATTTATTCTTTTTGTATTACTTGAATATACAATTTTGTCATCTGCAAAAACTAAGGTTTCATTTCATACTTTTTGAACTTTACTGCTTTTTGTTTAATGGAACTAGTAAGGCCCTCGCGCATGTCTTGAGTAGAAATGGCGATATGTCATCCTGTTCCCAACCTCAGAAGGAAGGTCTTCAATGTTTCACCATTATATGGTATTTGAATTAAGATTTTTTTCTTGTTGATTCCTTTTATCAGATTATGGACATTCCTTTTGTAATTCTAATTTGCAAAGAATTTTTAAATAATAATTTTAAATTTTTTACTAAATCCTTTCTTGTATTTTTTGACGATGCTATGACTTTCTTCTTTATCAGTAAGTTGAATGAAATTGATTTCAAATGTTAAATCAATCTTGCATTTCTGCTATAAATCTAATTTGGTTACTATTATTTTTCTTTTCCTAGGTAGCTGGATTTGAATTTCTTTTATTTCTTTCTCCTTTTCTTTTCCTGTTTGAATCTATTTTTGAAAGAGAGATTGGTGTACTTTAAAAAAAAAAATTCTTACTGAATTTTTAATTTACAGGTTGTGGGCTAGCCTCAAAAGCTAGCCTCTTTTTCTTTTCTTGGAAGAGTTATTTTAAGTTTAGTGTTATTTCTTTTTAAATTTTTGTTGGACTTCACCTCTAGAGCTGCCAGGGACTGGAGCTTTCTTTGTGGAAGTTTTAACATTATAAATTCAATTTCTTCAATAGATATTATGTATAAACCAGAAGTCTCTCTTCTTGATATTTAACATAGACAAGAATAATACTTATGTATTCTGAATTATGTACAGGGATATTAATTGCTGTGTGATTTTCTTTCTTTTCTTCTTCTTTTGTTATTGTTGTTTTTTGGTCCTAGAGATTGAACCCAGGGGCACTTAACCACAGAGCCCGCCCTTTTTATATTTTATTTTGAGACAGGGTTTCACTAAATTGCTTAGGCTGGCATTGACCTTGCAATCCTTGCATCTACTTCTGAGCTGCGGAGAATACAGGCATGAGCCACAGTGCCTAGCTAACTGCTATATTTGTAAATTTTTTAATACTTAAAAAAACAGGAAGCAATCTGTATTTTATGACATGGAACAAACTGAATATATCAAAAAATAAATATAGTAATTTTCAGAACAATGTATAGAATCTGGATCTATTTACAGCAGTGGTTAAAAAAACAGCAGGATACTATTTACTTTGTGAACCTGTCGATGCGCTCGCACGTGTGTAGAAATGGACATGCAGACACACACCCAGCACGGCGGCCGTGCTCCGGGTGGGGCGATGGAGATGGGGAGAGAGCCTGGCAGTCCAGTGGCCTGGGATGCTGGGTTCTCCTTTGACAGGAGAATGCTCCGCGTACAGCTGTGTAATGGGATATTTCCCGTAGCCGTGGTGCTGGTCTGGCCCAGGCAGGAGGCGTCCTTGGGGCACCCCTCCGCCCGGCTTGGGGTGCATCCCTTCCCCTGTCACTCCTTGGGAGAAAGGGAGCCTGGGTCCGGTCTGAGCCCCTGCCGCGCAGCGATTGGCTCAGAGTCGGGCACGTGGGCCAGGCACAGCCAATCGGGAAACTGACTGGACTCGCCCTCCGGGAGCGGCGGGAAACTGGTCCTTCTGCCCCGGGACACGCGCCTGCCCTGGGCATCTCCCTCCGAAGGCAGCCGGGAGGCGAGCCCACTGGGCAGAGGGGCAGGGTTGCGGTGCGTGGGCCCCCAGCTGGGACGCAGAGGCTCGGGGAACTTGCCGGGACCCTGGCTCTCCAGTGGCCGAGGGCAAAGACTCAGGTGCCAGGCTCATCCCCTCGGACCCCGGGAAGGGGCAGGCCCGTGCGCATTCCGTCTCTGCTGTTGTCTGTGCATGGGTGAGAAACGCCTCCACTCCCAAGTGCAACATCCACCATGGTGGAAGAGCCCAGCGTCTTGTCCTTTGAAATTTCCAACTGATAAAAATGGTACCAGGAACGAAATCAAGTGTGCGGGAGGGTGGGACCTCCTGCCCTGCAGGGACAGAACCAGGCTGCTGGCCAGTGGGTGGGCTCTGCCAAGGGAGGAGCAGAGCTCCGGTGCCCAGAGCCCGCAGGCCGCCAGACCTCTGCCCAGAGTGTGCGGGGTACTAGGTGTAAGAAGAGCTCCCGGGTGGCGCGGCTGGCGGAAGCCACCAGCTAACCACACACTGCTTCTGGAGTGCTGGCAGGTGAGCGGAAATCTTAGAGCCACCCTGAATGACAAGGGACGGCTGCCGTCCCTCTTACAGATGAGGAAACAGGCTGGGGAGGACAGGCAGCCCTCGTGTGTGCTCAGGGCCCTTGGTGGCGGCATGGACGTTGTACATAAGTGACTGACTTCACAGCGCGTGGTTCCAGCCACCTCGGGCACTGTGCGAGCCGCCCGCGCACGTTACCTCGGAGCAGCCCAGGGGCTGTAACACTTGAAAGACTTGGAGTCTTCCTGACACATTTCTCAGTTGATAAACACAGCCCTTCACCTGGAGTTGGAGTCAGAGTCTAGACTCCAGGCCAGCACAGGGTCATCAACGGAGTCCACCAGTATCGCGTTCCCTCTGCCCGCAGAGAGAGACACGACAAACGTCTGAAGCTTTGGAAGTTTATTGTGCACAGTCTTCCTTTCTTTCCCTCTTTTCTATCCCTTTCTCTCTTTTCTTTCTCTCGCTCTCTTTCCCTCTGCTTAGCTCTCGCCTGCTCCGGTCGCTCCGCTTCTCCCACTCGGCTCTCGCCCTCGCTCGCACTCTTCTTCCTCGCTTCTACTCCTACTCTCAGCTTCTTCCCTACTCCCAGCTTCTCTTCTTCTCCTCCACCCCTCAAGCTTATATACACTTCAACCAATCAGGGGAGAGCACACGAGGTAAACGCGCGGACAGCTGCAGGCATAGAATAGGTACACGAGGGGGGCATGCTCTAATCACATCGTTAACTAGCCAATCATTGGAATTCGCTGGTTTACTGTATAGCTGGCCGCTTTTGGCTCAGCGCCAGGTGCCATCTTGACCGTGCCCAAGGCTGGGGGTCCCGGAAACCCCGACACACCAGTCATCACTGAGTGGCTGGGAGATGCTTCTCTGACTCTCCTCTTTTAAAAAAATACCTGGACTTCTCCGCAAATGGATTTCAGAAAGATCTACATAGCAGTGCTGTGCAGCCTCCTTTACTGTTGATGCCCACAGACCACTACAAATATCTTCTCTCCTTTTGCTTGTTCATGGGGCAGAAGCTTTCCAAAGAACCCCAGAGAAAGTTCCTTCAGTTGGGAGTGCAAGAAATCCAGCTCCTTCCTGGGAAGTCTGGGTGTGGCAGGCTTCAGGCACAGATGAATGCAGGATAAGATTGCCAGATTCTACAGGATAAAGTAGGACATCCAGTTAAATTTAAATTTCACTTAAGTTTCTTTCTTTCTTTTTTTTTTTTTTTTTTTTTTTTGGTATAAGTACATGTCCTATTTGTTTTCTGCCTGGAATTGAAATTGAATAGGGTATGCTGTGTTTTATCTGATGGCCTGGATGCAGGTCTGCCTCTCCCTCCTTATCTCATGCACCTCCCCGGCTTACTGGTTGTGCTCTGCAGAATTCCCGTCCACAGCCAGCCTCTTGTCCTGGGAGGGCTGCAGACCAGGGTCAGGGGCCTGGTGTGTGGCCCTGCCCTCACACTGGGGCGGGAAGGTGGAGTTGTGGGGGAAGAGGGCAGCCCCACTCCAGCCCCATGGAAGGGGCTCTGTTGCTGGACGTGGGTGGGATGCTGGCTGGCTGGCCTCTACACAGGACAGAACCCACATCTGAAGCCCACAAGGATGCCTGGCCCAGCAGTCCTGAGACCAGCCTTTTCCTTGTTGAGGGTTTTCTTCATTTTCGTTCCTGTTCCTGGGGCAGAATAACACCCGTCTCCTCTGTTTTTTCAACCCGCTGGCAGGCCTGAGGTGTGGTGCTGGGGCGAGGAGAGACCAGGAGCGGAGCTCCACAGGCCAAGGTCAAGGCCAGCGGTCCTGGAGGACGTGGGGGCAGAACTGAAAGTCTGCTCCCACATCATTCCTAAATTTGAAACTTGGCAGAAAAACAGCCACTCTGGAAATTAATATAGCCAATAAAAGTGACAAGGGCGAGAGTCAGAGCAGCAGGCGGGAACCGCAGCAGGGTTTGGCTGAAGAGGACATGCTGTTGAGCTGCGCTGCACACAGAGCACCTGGTCCTGGGGCAACCAGGAGAGAGCAGCACGGGCCCTGCAGGGCTCTCCGCACAGCAGGGAAGCTCCGTCACGGCAGGAACCAGGGCCTGGTGGCAGCCACCCTGTGGGACGGCTGGGTCAGGAACACCTCTCACCTCTGGTGAGAGATGGGGCTGCGGCTGAAGGCATTTCTCTGGGTTCTTTCTCTTTTCCTCTTCAGTTCTTGGCTGGAGAACTGAGAGTGGCCCCTGTTGCACAGGTAGGTGGAAGACTGCAGCCAGATGTGTGGGGACTGACCACCATCTCATCTAAGAAAGGGTGACCGGCCCAGAACTCCTGCCCTGCTCTTCAGAGTTGGACTCTGGAAGAGCAGAGCCCTGTCTGCAAACCTGCCGGTCCTCCAGCTCCTGCTGAAAAGCAAGGAATGTGGACCTTATTTCCTGGTTCCCCCTCAGGCAGCCACTGCCTCGGCCTGTCCTGGTAAATTGGTTGGCCTGTATGTGTTTCAGAGCAAATGTAGAAGAATGAAATAGAATCAATCTAGCTTTTATGCCGTCTCATGGAACCAGCCTGCTTCTTCTTCAGTGCAAGACTGGTGCTTGCTCTACGGGACTCCAGGAGTGGCAGGTGCGGGCACCCTGGGGTGTGGACCAGCCCCTTGGATTTCCTGCTAAGACCCTGGGCCCGTGACCAGCTAGTGCTCAGCCTTTGTCTCCTCATCTGCAGCATGAGGACAACCTGTCTTCATCACAGGGTGGGGGGTCCCAGGCACACTCCCCTGCCCGCGGAGCTTGACACTGAGCCAGAAGACAGTGGGAGGACGGGCGCAGAGTCCCTCCCACCAGCACTCTCCTGGCAGCCTGTCCTGTGCTCAGGGCTGGGCTGGACTCCCCTGAGTTGCGTCTGTCTCCATGCTCTGAAGTCTATGATCCTACGGTGAGAGGAAAACATCTGTCACACAGTTAGTGAATAATAGATGCACGTGTAGTGCAGGCTAAAGGGTTCAGTGCAGAGCATAAGTTGTGGAGGAGCCTGGAGAAAGGGGAATAAACAGGGAACAAGGTTGCCTCGTCTCGTTGGCACGCGTGGTTTGCACAGCGCTTCGCAGCTGTCCTCGGGGTTAGGCTCAGTTGCGTGCAGCGGAAGCCTCTTTAAGTTGTGCGCCTTTATCCAGACAACGCTGCTTTTCTCTTGCCTGAGGTACCCCTGGAAGCAGGCTGTCTCGGGCAGTTTGTGGCTCTCTTCCTCATACTACTGCCCAGTCCTTTTCTGACTTTCTGCTCCTTAGTCCTTGGTATGTAGCTTCTAGTCCTCAAACTGCCTCATGGTTGCAAAATGGCTGCTGCAAATACAATCATATCTACGTTTCATTTAGTGAAATCTGCCCACTTTCATGCAGCTTTCTGGAAGCCTCACCCAAGCATGTCTGACAGCCCACAGAGCTCTTCAGGCTCTCGAGAGAGCATCCTGCGTCAGCAGGCAGCATCTGGGATGCGCTGGTGGCTTCCATCTCCAACAGTGTTTCCCCTGGCCTTGTTCAGTCTGAAGAAAATATGTTGCATAAACTAGCAGCGTGTGTGGCACTAGTCCTCCCACCCCCACACCCGAGGGTCCCAGCCGCTTTCGCGGCCCACTGGACTTTCCGCCTGACTCAGGGCAGTCTTACCTGGCACCGGGCAGCCTCTCCAGGGCCTGTGGCCGACCTATGGCCGGGCGGGAAGACGTGCCTTTCGGTCTGCACTCTTGTTCTTTTCTTCATTTCAGGAACATCTTTTCAGTTATGCATTTGCTTGTCTTCTGCTTATTTCTAGTCAAAAGGCACCTGTTGCTCCTGGGCCTGGCTCGCCTGCGTCCTAGTGCCCGTGCGATCAGGTGGAATTGCCATTGTCTCACTTTCAGACCTGGGAAGGGGGTTGGCACTGCTTTCCGTGGCATTTTCTTCCTGTTTATTTGGTCTCTGAGGCTGTCGTGTCCCTCTACGGAACTACTGAGGTTTCGGCCGGGATCATCCAGTTTCCTTGGTTTCTAACACAGGTACTGCTTCTCTAAAGATGCATCCTTAGCCTCAGTTGGTTTCTTTATCCCTGTAATGTCTCCTTTCTTTTTATTCTGTTGCCTCATTTCATCTTTTCTCAGTCATTTTTTGTTTTTATTTTTTACTCTTAGCTACGTTTCAAATGGTTTGTGATTGAGACTGTCTGCCTCCTGAACGTGTTTTAAGCCATCTGCTGCTGTGATCGCGTGAGCAGTGCCCACGCCCGCCTCCCCCTTCCCGTCTCCTTTGCGGTGGCGGGGTCTTTAGCTGCCCACCACCTACGGCTCAGTGTGTGGGCCGCTCTGCCCTGCCTGCTCCGGGAAGACGGAGCCGGGCGCCACACTGGCTGCTGGTCTCTGCAGATCACTCTGCTCCTACCGGCCAGACACAGCCAGGTCTCTGGGTGGGATCACTGATGAAGGCCCTAAGACTGGTGCTGCTCTCCCTGCTGGGGACAGTGACCCTGTGCAGGCCCCTCCCTCCCAGGACCTCCCTCTGCTGGCTCTTCCCCTCCTGGACTCTGCAGCCTCCTGACTCCTCTCCTCCCCTTCCTCTGCTTCCCTCCTTTCTCCTGCTGATTGATCTTGAGGCTCCTGGAGGGTGAGGAGGCCTTTCACCCCAGAGACACTTTCCATGTAGTTTTCTGAAGCTGTCGACATCCAGTCAGAAATCTCTTCCCCAGGATCCTGATCCAAGAGATAGGAGCTGATCCTCAATTTTTACACTTCTTACAGTGGACTTCACTTTATCTATTTTTCTTTTCCTTTCCTTTCCTTTCCTCTTTCTTTCTTTCTCTTTCTTTCTTTCTTTCTTTCTCTCTCTCTCTCTCTCTCTCTCTTTCTTTCCTTAGCTCTTTCCTTCCTTCCCTCCTTCCTTCCTTCCTTCTTTCTTTCTTTCTTTCTTTCTTTCTTTCTTTCTTTCTTTCTTTCTTTCTTTCTTTCTCTCTCTCTCTCTCTCTCTCTCTCTCTCTCTCTCTCTCTCTCTCTCTCTCTGTCTCTCTTTCTCTCTCTTTCTCTCTTTCCTTTCTTTCCTTTCCTGGAGGTTGAACCCAGGGATTTTTTTTACGATGAGCTACTTCTTCAGCTCTTTTTATTTTTCATTTTGAGACAGGGTCTTGCTGAGTTGCTGAGGCTGGCCTTGAGTTTGCAACCTCCTGCCTCAGCCTCCCAAGTCTCTGGGATTACGGGCGTGGCCACTGTTCCTGGTGTGGACTTCCCTTTGGAAAGATAATGACACCAAGTTAGTCTGTCCTTCTCTGGATGTTCACCTCTATGTTCTAAAGCTGGTTTTTACTTGTCAATCCTCCTTTCAGCTTTATTAGATTTCACAGGATGAATACTGTGGTCTGGCTTCACTTGGAGGAGGCTCCTAGGTGTACTTTGGATACAGTTGAAGGTGTAAGTGCAGTTGCCACGATGGCCAAGGCCCAGGCGTGTACCTCCTGCTCGTTGACTCCCTGCCCTTGGAGACGCTTGGGGTGGTTCCTGGGGTGGCCTCTGATGCACAGCCCCCATTTCTCCCTGGCAGCTCCCTGGAGTCTGCAGGAGGTGCTGGGGAAGGAGCTGACTCCACAGTCAGGCTCCTGCAAGAGGCCTCCAAAGCTTCACCCAGTGAGCCACGGCCCAGGGCCTAGAACCATGGGGGGCTGTCCTCTAGGGCCCTCCAGGGCCTGTAAGTGGGACTCACAGACCAGACTCCATCACCAGGACAGCCTTCCTGAGCATGGGGACTGGGTCCTCGTGAGTCCCAGGCTTCTGCTGTCCCTGCTGCCCACCCCTGAGAGCAAGCCCGCTCTGGGCCGCTTCTAAGTGTGTTCCGCCTCAAGGACTGGGCAGCTGGGTGCAGGGAGCCAGGGCTGACATGGCCGCCAGCACAGGGGCTGCTCTGTGCCTCTGCCGTGGCTCCCCACACCCCCTCGGGGCCTTTGTCTCCTTTGCTGGGTCCCTCCAGGCCAGGCCTCGTCCACGCTGTCAGGCTGGGCCTAGCCCTTCCTCCCCACACCCTCCTGGTCTCCCCCAGACTGGTGCGCTAACTGCCTCTGGGCCCTGGTGACTCCGTCTGCTCCAGGGAGGTGTTGCTGCCTCCCCTCCCCGCCTGCCTCCTGAGCAGCCAGCCCTCCACCTGCCCTGAAGGGCCCCTTGGCGCCAGCCTGGCCCCGCGCTCCCGGCGTGTCAGGAAATGCTGCCCTGGCCGCACTTCCGAGTCAGGCCTGGCCGACGCGCCTCCGCCCGGGCACCCACGGCGGCCTCCATCTAGCTCCCATTCCCGCGTTGCCGGGCTCCACTGCTCCACTCGTCTTCCTGCTCCACCGCTGCCCCCAGCCCTGCACTTCCCAGGGAGCCCCTGCCTCTGGGTCAAAGCTGGACCCCTGCAGCCCCACCCAGCCCTCATCCCTCAGGACCCTGCCACCGTCCTCCGCACCCTCTCCCTCCTCTAATCCGACTCCTTCCTCGGGGTACTCCTCGAGGGGAGGGTTCTTTCCATCTTGTTCCCAACGGTGCGTGGCATGCCGGGCGACGTCCGGGGCGACGTCGACGCACTGGATGTGCACACTCACACAACCAGCAAGTGCCGGAGGCTCGGAGTCCAGTTCCAAGTGCCATTCACGAGGCTAACACGGGCGGAACTCCACATGGTCATGGTGACGCTCATTAGCAGAAAGGACAGTGCACGTCCAGGTGTTGTCTGCACCAGGACCTGGAACAAGGCTGAGGGATGCCCAGAGCACCAAGGGTCATGGAGAGTGGTCATGCCCGCAAAGCCCCTTCCGCACCCTAGCCTTCGGTTCCAAGCAGAGGACCCTGCCGTGCCCTGAGCTGAGCTGGGCTCTGTGGTGCTGTGCCAGCTTCACCTCTGAGGGGAGAGAGTCTGAGTCTGTCCATCCCAGGCCCGGCCTGGTCTCTGCTGCGGCAGCCCCAGCTCAGCAAGGAGGGTGAAAGGGCAGTTTCCCCGCCTCTCCTGACTCCCCCGGGTAGATGGTAGTGACACAGACTGGCACGCCATCGCTGGCTAGAATCTAGAGTGAGTAAAAACTCGCTGACTAGACTTAGTATCGTACCTGCCGTGGACAAATTTCAGTTACCAAGACACCCTTCACGGTCCAATATGCGTGTTGAGACTGACATTTCTGCTTGATTTTGGTGCCGTCCCATTGACGTTTCCCCAGCATGCAATCAGATGGCCACCCGGCCGTGATAAGAGTCCAGAGTGCCCACAACCCCAAGCCTGTCGTTACTCTTGAAGGTCCAGTCAGCTTTCCAGAACGCTCTTCCTTCTGGCATTGTGCCCATTCTAAATGGTCAGGGTTTTACCTGAATAAAATCATGGCATGTCTCTGTCAGAGCTCTCCCTGGAGGTGCAGTCTAGTCTGGTCTGGAGTGTCCCTGCTGGCCCTGCTCTGCGGGTCCCAGCTGGCCGGGCCCTGGAGCACACAGGCCTGGCGCAGGCCGACAGCGACAGACTGCAGGGAGGACCCAGCTTCGCAAGCGCTTGTGTGTGAGGCCTGAGTGACTCCTCGGGAAGGGGAGGGAAGGCTGCCCGCGTGTCCTGTGGCCAGCATCTCCTCCTCCGGGATCCTCCTGGCCATCCGCAGAAGGCACGGATTGGAAAGGCCCAGTGCCCCTTCTCCTCACTCCAGCCGGCGGAGCAGGGGAACGGGACTGGAACTGGGAGACTCTCGGGGTGCACCTCTGCCCGTCCCCAGGTGTCCCCGAGAGGAGACTGGCGAGAAGGCTAAGCCTGCGCTCACCGCTGGCGTTCGAGACCGTGGAGCTGGGCCGCGCCTCTCTGGGTGCCCAGTGCCCTTTGTCTTCTTCCTTTTCTTTTTAGAAGGGATCCCTCCTCTCCTGAGGGCTTCACTGTGGCCACTCTGTGGAGGGACAGCTGGGTGGGAGGTGCATGTCCAGTGCTGGGTGGTCACACTATGCCATGTGGGCAGGGGCATGAGGGCCCCCAGGAGTGGGCTTCCCCTGGCGCTGCTGCTCAGCACTCCTACCAGAGGACTTTCCTGAGTGACAGGGAGCCGGCGTCGGCGTGACCTCCTCTGAGCCTTCCTGTGTGTGGAGACCTCACGGGTGAGGGACCTCGGGACACACTCCCCGGGCTCAAAAGCCTCAGGAGCAGGGTTTCCTCTCCCTTGCCTGCCTCTCTGCCCGAAGGCGGAGACAGGTCTTCATGCGAGGGCCCCTCCCTGTCCAGGGGAAGGCACGGACCTTGCCGAGGCCCTGCTCGCTCCACGGCCACACCCTGTGCTGCCCTATTTACAGGACCGTCCACTCCGCGCCGGGCTGACCCTCAGCACATCACGCAGAACAGCTTCTCTGGGTCCCCACGTCCTCTTCAGGCTGTGTGTCACACAAGACTCTCAGGGGCCTTGCTGGTGCTCCTTTGCACTCCGGCATCGGCCCGAGTCATGGGCCTGGGTGGGGCAGCTCTCAGTTCCACAGTCGTTTCCTGGAGACTCCGCACCCCTCCCTCAGGTGCAGGGCTGTCCAGGGAGAGTGGGGAGTTGCTGGGGTCAGGCTGCTTCTCCCTGGGGTCCCTCCCCCAGGGGGCTGCCGGCCTCCAGGTTGTGGGCCTGGGGTGTGCTCTGGGCAGTTGGCAATATTTCTGCACCAGTTTCTTTGTCCCTTTAGTCCAAAGGGCACATGAACACCGTGTGTTTGAAGGCACCCATTTGCTCATTCTAAGCCAGCCTATGGGACATTTCAGCAAGTTGTCCCCAAGAAATGCCTTGATTCAGAATGCACACATGAAGGGGTGGCGCCCTGGGTGGAGGCAGCAGATCGCCAAGTCTCAGTGCCCGTGGTCACTCACTGTCTCCTTGGCAAGCCCTGCTGATTCCTGCATTCCACCCTCCACTCACGTACCTAAAACAAGAATGAAGCCGATTCCAGGAGCCCACGGCCATGCCAGTCGCTCGGAATGTGAAAAGAGACGTTGCTGGCAAGCCTCCCTCTCTTCCTCCCCAAGCTCGGGGGGCTGGAACCGCTGGGCTTTCCTGTAGACACTGCCGCTCCGCTGACCAGGGCGAGGCCTTCGGTACAAAGCAAAGCAGGTGCATGTCTGTCTTTGAATGCCTGTGCACGGTGACACACTCTCAAGTCAGAAGCGCTCTGGGCTCTGGAGGCCAACGCCAGCCTCCGGCCCCCACCAGGCCCTGGGCCTTGCCTCCTGCCTCCACTTGGGGAGCTGCTCTTGTTGTCCTATGCTCACAGCGCGTCAGCTCTTAAAACTAGATGTCATGACATTGGATACCCTGTTCGGTCCCGTCAGAGCTGAGCGCGTGGGGTGCTCTCAGAGACAGTGTGAGTGAACAGGGGGTCTGTGGACCGGTGTGTGGTCTGCAGTTCAGGAAATCAGACCAGCTCGATTCGCCTGTTCCAGCTTCTCTCGTGGATGCGAGGAGCCTATGTGAATTACGCCAGTCACGCGACCAGCCTGAGATCCGCTCCTCCTTCCCGCTCTCTGCCTTCCCAAGTCTCAGTGCAAAGATCGAGATTAATGCAGGACCCTGGGAGACCTCTCCACCGCAGCACAGCGCCGAGTCTCTGTGCACCGCCCTCTCGAGTTCCTCCTGACCCCAGGCCGTGGCCTGCATGGTGGAGGGAGGCGCCAGTTCCCCTGGGAGGGTTGGAAAGCACAGGCTTTTCACAGGCCGCTGGGCAGGAGCCAGCTGCTCTCTTGCTCAATCTGCTCCTGGATGTGTGCCAAAAACAACGCTGAGGGAGAAGGCAGACATCGCTGTCGCGGGAGGAAGGACACTGCAGCCGCACTCTGTCTGAGCAGGCCGGGGACCCTCCACCAGGGGAGGTGCTGCGGCTTCCCGCCCGCTGCCGTGGAGCTGGGCAGGGCCTGGGTGGGAGCAGGGTGGGTCCCGGGCTGAGTGAAGCAGAACCCCTGCAGCCCTGGTTGTTGCTCCTGCTGTTAAAGGGCGGGGGCTTTTCTGGAAACTGAGGCAGTGCAAAGACCCTCTCCATGTCAGAAAGATTTCAGACATGTCACTCAGAGTAGCAGGCATGAGTTTATCGAAAGAAAGGCATGTAGAAGGGGACACTCTCAAGGGACAATGGGTCCTCTCAGTGCATGCCCCTCCTGCAGCCCAGTTTCATTGGGGATCCCAGGAAGTCTCCAGAGAGTCCTTCCCAGGTGCCCCTCCTCACTTTTGACGGGCAGACTTTCAAGTCCCCACTGCCATGCCACTGTAGGTCCCTACGGGCCAAGCCGAGCAGTTCTGATTGGATTCTTAGCCATAAATTCTACAGATGCTCTGATTAGGAGGAGTTTGCCTAATCTCCCTGGGTTTTGGGATACGGTCCATGAAAGTGTCACAGAGGTCTTCCCATTCAGGGTGACTTGGGGTGCGCTCATTCACAGTATCTTGGGCCCGCGTTTCTCCGGCAGATCGTATGTGGTTTGCTGAGGAACGTGACTGAGCTGGCAAGGCTGCAGGTGGATTGCTTCCTGAAAAGTACAACATGGGGGTCAGCACAGTGGGCCCAGTGTGTATCTGTCTGCCCCCTGACACTGTGGCCACTCAGGTAATGCCTTCGGGCGATAGGAAGAGTTCGGGACACTCCCTGAGCTGCCCCAGCCTGACGTCTGTCCTCGGAAAACATCCAGATGATGAAGATTCTGGGGCATTTCTGCATCTGGGAGAGTGGATGCTATGTCCTAGGGCACCCTTGCGGATCTGCGTGGGGCACACTGGTGACGTTTAATGGAGACACCCAAGTGATGACCACACCTGGACTGGTGTGATTGAAGAGGACAGTGTGACTCCATTCTATCAGGTTCCATTTTAGAGAAATGGTCCATTTGTGTTCTACACCCGTCCAGCAGACAGGTCACTGAAACCCAGCTGGGCTGGGGCTCTGACCTACACTGGTGGACCCTTGACTTCACCCTGGTGCCCTTCCTTTCCCATAATGCCTGGCGTTCCTGGCTTCTGTCGTGTGTGCATCTTGATGCCCCAGCTGGGCAAGTGTCCAGCCGTCCTACGTGTGGCTCTGACCATTGGGTCCCAGCCTGGCCTGGTGCTTCTTCAAATAGGACAGCATCCCCTGGTTGACTGTTTCTTCTGGTGACGTCATCTCTTCTGATCAGCTAGAGGAACATTTGGGGAGCGTGGCTCTCCTCAGCTTTGGGGTTCTTGGCACCACCCTTCTCCTGCGAACCTCCTTCTGGACTTCTGCAGCCTGAGGTCATTCTCCATCTGCCTCTGTGACCTTAAGGCAGAGCATCAGTTTTTCCTTCAGAGAAGCTTTTGTCTTTTTTAATGAGAAAACAGATCCCTCCACAGGGCCCCTCCCTTCAGTGCTTCAGTGGGTCCTCTGGGATGCCTGCCCAGTAGGTGGCCACAGCTCCAGACAGAGGGTGGCCTCACGGGGGACCGTCACTCAGCCACACCCTCCTTGGTTGGTCCGAGCAACCTCAGGCCACGCTGCACCAGCTGGGAAACTCCCCTCTGCACGAGGCAGTCCTTACTTGGCACTTCAAAGCTCATTCTTCGCCAGTCCCTGGTAGAAGCGTGGCCCTGAGGTGTCACTAGGATATTAGGGTCCTGGCGAAGTCCCCCTGTGGTGGTGGGAATGGGGACACTCCACCCACCCACAGAGCTGCAGGAAGGCCCTGCTGGGTGGGTCTCTAGACTTGTCCAGGTGCTCTGCCACTCCTGGGTCCCGGACACCACAGAGCCCCAGGACCACGCCCAGAGGACGGATGCAGGAAGGCGGCTGTGGCAGGGGAGCAGCTGCTTTTGGGGAGCCGTGTCCATGTGCTCTGTTGTTCGACAGGGAAGAACCATGTTCCTAGAATTTATTCTCCTGAGCGTCTCCTGGGCTGCTTGGCCTGAGCCGGGCCCGAGACCATCCTGGCTGCAGTGGAAACACCAGCTGGCTCCCGGGCTGTGGCGAGCACCCCTGCTGGGAGCCGTGTGTGCCTCGTGGGCTGAGCCTCGTGTTCTGGTCCTCGGCCTGCCGTCTCTGCGGTGACTGAGCCCTGGGCATTGATGCTGGAGTCTCAGGGGCCTTGTGGCTTGCGTGGTCAGATGCGGGCAGCCGTTCCCAGCAGAGGCCTCTGCGGCCCTGCTCCTGCACTTTCCGTGAATGTGGCACAGCCATAGCGCACACTGCGAGCGGGTCGGCCGGCAGGTGTCCCACTCGTGGGCAGTGCCGGGCACAGACACGCGTTTTCCAGGCCCCAGTCTCAGGAGGGCACCGACAGGACCCAACCCTGGCAGCAAAGGCCAGCGGCGGCTGTCACCACTGGGTTTTGGGGTTGTTTCCTGTGGTCGTCCACCTGGACCAGATAACAAAGGTGAGGTGGTCACGTCTGCCCACGTTCACCGTGGAGTAGCTAGAAAGCAAGAATGTTCCAAGAGGAAAGGGCCGCTCCGAGTCCGGCAGGCCCGGAGGGGACCTGCCACGCTGGCGGCCACCCGGTGCTGCTTTCCCAGGTGCCCCTGAAATCACAGCTGCTCTGAGCCCGGCTCCGCCCCAGGATGTCCGCAGGGGGCCATTCTCCGGAAGGCTCGCAGAGGCGCCTCCACAGCATGCCAATGTGGCGATTGATGCTGGGGTCTGACTTTCCCGTGTCGAAGAGCGCGGTGGCTTTCTAGGAGGTGGGGCGGCACCTGCATGGGGGTCTCGTCTCTCTTCCTCACCGGCTCCATCACCGGGAGTGTCCCCAGCCTACAGCGGGCCCACGTCATTGCAGTTGAATGGCATTTACGTGCTGTAGGGACACCGTACGCACCCGTACCCCATGCGGGTCTCAGCCAGGCCCAGAAGCTGCACTCCTCTCCAGGCACTGATACAGGGTGGCCCTGTGGTCCAGCTGGGACATGGAGGCCCAGGGAAATGTTCTGGGTGGTGCCTGGGGAAGGTGGGCCCCTCCCTACGTCTTCTTCCACTGGACATTGCCAGCATGGACACGACACAGGGATGGTCACAGTCGCCCACTGCCGGGAGGCCTGGCTTCCTGAGGACGTCTGGACCCAGCCCCAGAGCTCACCCCGCCCCTCTGGTTGCTAGTGGAAGTACAGCTTCTTACTGAGGAGGTGGGCTTGGGGCCTGCTCTGCTTTCCGTGGCTACTGCGTCCTACCCACACGCCCACGCAGGCCTGTTGGCTCCACGTTCTTCCTCCTGCCCCTGGTCTTTTCATGAGCTTCTGTCCCTGGTCACGGTTGGCCTGGTGGACACCTGATGAAGGTGGGATGGGAAAGGGCACATGCCCCTCCCTGAAGGTCTTGTAGTGCATGTGACCCCACGCATGTTGAGACGTGTTGAAGAACGAAGGACACGGGCGAAGCAGATGACTGCTGTGGGTCCTGGGCCAGCTCTGTCTGTGGCCTTGAGGACACTGTGGCCAGGTGCCTTCCTTGTGGGAGGACAGAGACACGGAAGCAACAGGGTTCTGGAGGGAATGCGATAGTGAGGAGGCTCAGAGAGGACCCAGGATGAGTACGGGGACGGAGCCTTCTCTCTCTCTCCTCCAGAAGTTTCTGGAATCTTCCTGAGGTCTCCATTTGAGAGCAGGAACTGGGGGTTTTGAGTTGCCTCCTGCAAGGTTTTGGGCAGTTCCAGGAATTCTGCCTCCCATGGGCAGGGGCGTCAGGACCTGGCCGTCACCTGAGGGGGTGCAGGGTGGACGTGTGCTGCAACTGTCACCCCAGGAAGCACGGGGACCCCAGGATGGGAGGAGGCATCATCCTGGGGCAGGGTGGGGAGCTGCGGTGGAGCTGGCGGCCCGGCCACCCGCGTCACCGCCCAGGGCCACGCCCAGGAGGAGAGTATTCAGGAAGCCAGGAGCTGCTGGCACCCTCGACCTTGGCAAAGACCTGCAATCCAGCTGTCATCTCAGAGGCCACCGTGGGGCCAGGTGCAGTGTGAGGGCTAGCAGAGGAGGCTCGGCCCTTCAAACCACACACAGCCCCAAGCTTCTCCCCGACTTCCCCTCGCTCCGTGCCAGGCTTCAGGGACTGCATTCTGCCCTTCGCCCTGGCAACCTGGTGCCCTGTGCTGTCGGAGCCACATAGCTGCAGCCTGATCAGTGCCTGCTGGGGTGCGGCCTTGACCAGGGGCACTGGGTGGGACCTTGACCAGGGACACTGGATGGGGCCTTGACCAGGGACACTGGATGGGGCCTTGACCAGGGACACTGGGTGGGGCCTTGACCAGGGACACTGGGGTGGGGCCTTGACCAGGGACACTGGGGTGGGGCCTTCACCAGGGACACTGGGGTGGGGCCTTCACCAGGGACACTGGGTCGGCCTTCACCAGGGACACTGGGGTGGGGCCTTGACCAGGGACACTGGGTTGGCCTTGACCAGGGACACTGGGGTGGGGCCTTGACCAGGGACACTGGGGTGGGGCCTTGACCAGGGACACTGGGGTGGGGCCTTGACCAGGGACACTGGGTGGGGCCTTGACCAGGGACACTGGGGTGGGGCCTTGACCAGGGACACTGGGTGAGGCCTTGACCAGGGACACTGGGGTGGGGCCTTGACCAGGGACACTGGGTGGGGCCTTCACCAGGGACACTGGGGTGGGGCCTTCACCAGGGACACTGGGTCGGCCTTCACCAGGGACACTGGGGTGGGGCCTTGACCAGGGACACTGGGTTGGCCTTGACCAGGGACACTGGGGTGGGGCCTTGACCAGGGACACTGGGTTGGCCTTGACCAGGGACACTGGGGTGGGGCCTTGACCAGGGACACTGGGGTGGGGCCTTGACCAGGGACACTGGGTGGGGCCTTGACCAGGGACACTGGGGTGGGGCCTTGACCAGGGACACTGGGTGAGGCCTTGACCAGGGACACTGGGGTGGGGCCTTGACCAGGGACACTGGGTGGGGCCTTGACCAGGGACACTGGGGTGTGGCCTTGACCAGGGACACTGGGTAGGACCTTGACCAGGGACACTGGGGTGGGTCCTTCACCAGGGACACTGGGTCGGCCTTGACCAGGGACACTGGGGTGGGGCCTTGACCAGGGACACTGGGGTGGGGCCTTGACCAGGGACACTGGGGTGGGGCCTTGACCAGGGACACTGGGTCGGCCTTCACTAGGGACACTGGGTCGGCCTTCACCAGGGACACTGGGTCGGCCTTGACCAGGGACACTGGGTCGGCCTTGACCAGGGACACTGGGGTGGGGCCTTGACCAGGGACACTGGGTCGGCCTTCACCAGGGACACTGGGTCGGCCTTCACCAGGGACACTGGGTCGGCCTTGACCAGGGACACTGGGTCGGCCTTGACCAGGGCCTGCTGGAAAGGAATTTCCCAGGAGCCACCGGCCCAGACAGAGCAGTGCTTGGGAAGGTAGATGCATATTCAAGGGAGAACGTGGCTCTCTGGAGAGCACGCGGCAGCCCTGCCTTGGGCTGGGTCCACTGTGTAGAGAAGGCGATATCAGGGGCCGGCTGGAGGTGGAGCCCGGGTGGAGCTGCGGGATTTCCAACCAGTATTCCTGCTCTGTGTATTTCCCTGTTTTACAAGTGCGTGGGCCGGGGTGTGTTGCCGGGACTTATGGCTGTGCTTTCTACTCTCATGGCTGTGTGCGTTTCCTTCAGGAGTCAGGATTTCTGTCTTTAAGTCCCTATCTCACAACGACTCCGATGGAGCACTGCCCTCACAGCACACGCTCCCCACCAAAGGGCGGCTCTCACGGCATCCGTCTTTCTCCCCTGCAGTGGTGCCGTGTGTGAATGGCCTGGGTTTTCTTTTCTGCCACTCTTTCCGGTATTTTGTGAGATCACACATCCTGTTTTATATTACAGTACACATTCAAGATTTCTCAGTCGTCATTTAACGAAGATGGTTGAAGTGGCCTACACAGATGTGCACATGATTTGGGTTTTTAAGGAACATGATTTTGTGCTTGCACCTTCAGGGTCCGCTCTCTCTGTCATGACTGGCGAACCCAATCTGGTTCCTATTCCTATTCATTTTCATTGTGTAGATTTCACTGGAACTCAGTGTCGTAACTGGACGCGGACGGTTTTCCAGTCACTTGGGTCAGCAATTCTGTGGAGCCAGCTTTACATTCTCCAGCTAAGTTTTGCTTCCATCTCCATCAGCTGAATGTATTTTCAGGTAAAATGGCTCGGGCAGTACACGCTTGGCAAGTTTTGCCCATTCGACAGGATTCCTTTGCTCTAAATGCAGCTCTTGCTGCTCTGCCACTGGGATGTGTTTCAAAAGGACATGTTTCTCTTCCTCCCTAACCTCTCCCCGTCCTAATCCCAGGGGACACAGGCTTCCCGCCCCTCCCCATCCGAGGCAGTCGCCTGGCCCTGAGCACCCACCCACCATGGGGAGAGGTAACCAGCCTTGGGGTGGCACCAGAAGATCTCAGAACTGACGTCTCCCAGATCCACGAGTAAGAACCACTAGGCACACAGGCCGCCTCACACTTGGATTCTAGGCACACACACGCCTGCCTCACACTTGGATTCTAGGCACACAGGCCACCTCACACTTGGATTCTAGGCACACACACGCCTGCCTCACACTTGGATTCTAGGCACACACGCCTGCCTCACACTTGGATTCTAGGCACACAGGCCGCCTCACACTTGGATTCTAGGCACACAGGCCGCCTCACACTTGGATTCTAGGCACACAGGCCGCCTCACACTTGGATTCTAGGCACACACGCCTGCCTTACACATGGATTCTAGGCACACAGGCCGCCTCACACTTGGATTCTAGGCACACACACGCCTGCCTTACACATGGATTCTAGGCTCACAGGCCGCCTCACACTTGGATTCTAGGCTCACAGGCCTCCTCACACTTGGATTCTAGGCTCACAGGCCTCCTCACACTTGGATTCTAGGCACACACGCCTGCCTCACACATGGATTCTAGGCACACATGCCTGCCTCACACTTGGATTCTAGGCACACACGCCTGCCTCACACTTGGATTCTAGGCACACACGCCTGCCTCACGCTTGGATTCTAGGCTCACAGGCCTCCTCACACTTGGATTCTAGGCACACATGCCTGCCTCACACTTGGATTCTAGGCACACACGCCTGCCTCACACTTGGATTCTAGGCACACACGCCTGCCTCACGCTTGGATTCTAGGCTCACAGGCCTCCTCACACTTGGATTCTAGGCTCACAGGCCTCCTCACACTTGGATTCTAGACTCACAGGCCACCTCACACTTGGATTCTAGGCTCACAGGCCACCTCACACTTGGATTCTAGGCACACAGGCCTCCTCACACTTGGATTCTAGGCTCACAGGCCACCTCACACTTGGATTCTAGGCACACACGCCTGCCTCACACATGGATTCTAGGCACACACGCCTGCCTTACACATGGATTCTAGGCACACATGCCTGCCTCACACATGGATTCTAGGCACACACGCCTGCCTCACACTTGGATTCTAGGCACACACACGCCTGCCTCACACTTGGATTCTAGGCTCACAGGCCGCCTCACACTTGGATTCTAGGCTCACAGGCCTCCTCACACTTGGATTCTAGGCTCACAGGCCTGCCTTACACATGGATTCTAGGCACACAGGCCACCTCACACTTGGATTCTAGGCACACAGGCCTCCTCACACATGGATTCTAGGTACACACGCCTGCCTTACACATGGATTCTAGGCACACACGCCTGCCTCACACTTGGATTCTAGGCTCACAGGCCACCTCACACATGGATTCTAGGCACACACGCCTGCCTTACACATGGATTCTAGGCACACATGCCTCCTCACACATGGATTCTAGGCACACACGCCTGCCTCACACATGGATTCTAGGCACACACACCCGCCTCACACTTGGATTCTAGGCTCACAGGCCGCCTCACACATGGATTCTAGGCACACAGGCCTGCCTTACACATGGATTCTAGGCTCACAGGCCTCCTCACACATGGATTCTAGGCACACAGGCTGCCTCACACATGGATTCTAGGCTCACAGGCCTCCTCACACATGGATTCTAGGCTCACAGGCCTCCTCACACATGGATTCTAGGCACACAGGCTGCCTCACACATGGATTCTAGGCACACACACGCCTGCCTCACACATGGATTCTAGGCACACACGCCTGCCTCACACATGGATTCTAGGCACACACACCTGCCTCACACATGGATTCTAGGCACACACGCCTCCTCACACATGGATTCTAGGCACACACGCCTGCCTCACACATGGATTCTAGGCACACACGCCTCCTCACACATGGATTCTAGGCTCACAGGCCTCCTCACACATGGATTCTAGGCACACACGCCTCCTCACACATGGATTCTAGGCACACACACGCCTGCCTCACACATGGATTCTAGGCACACAGGCCTCCTCACACATGGATTCTAGGCACACAGGCCGCCTCACACTTGGATTCTAGGCTCACAGGCCACCTCACACTTGGATTCTAGGCACACACGCCTGCCTCACACTTGGATTCTAGGCACACACGCCCGGCACACACATGGTTGGAGATATGGCTGGTCTGATAGTCAGGACCCACAGGCTTTCCTCCTGGGTCCGTGCTGTGCCGTTGCTTTCTGCCACGCTTCAAGGGTGCGGGAAGCAGAGATCGTCTTAATTCGAATTTCTTTGTGTGTCTTTTTTCTCTTCTCAGTTCTTATCGTATTTTGACCATCCCCTGACCTATGCTGATGGGGCCATTCAAGGCTAGGTAGAGTGCATTTGTATCACTATTCAAAAATCCTAATTTGAATATCCTAGTTGGAAAATCCTGATCTCGATGTGCTTGGGAGCATAAAACCACAGACCTGATACCCTGGACTTAAAACACAGCATTTCATCCTGCTCACCGCGCTGAAGCAGAACATTGAAGGCAGCCCACTGGTTTTCAGTTCCCTGGCATGTGGACCTGAGGTGGCCCAGGGCGCCCCAGCCCGGGCTTCCTCCGCAGGGCGCACACGGCGGAGGCTGGTGCTGGGCCCCAGCGCGCCTGCTTTCTTGGTTCTAGATCTGCGGCTTACTGAGAGGAAATAGGTGGTGCCCTCGACTGTAAGACACAGAAACTCTGACTCAAGCTGGCTTTGAAATAAAGAGGAAATGTCACCTCACTCACCAGGAAACGGGAAGTGCAGGGCAGGTGTGGCCCGCGGGGATGAATCATGCCTGAACAATGGCCGAAGGCTGGGCCTAGCGGGAGCCAAAGGCCTGCAGGGGCGCCTGGCTTCATGTCTGTCAGAGGCGGAGAGCAGCAAAGGGTGGCCCTGGATCACCCCAGCTGCCCAAGACAAGGCCCAGCCAAGGACACAGTGGATCTGCGAAGTCTGTTCCTCTCCCAGGTCACAACGCCCTTCCCGGAGGCGGCGGCTGGCAGGGAGTCGCCCACCACTAGTGTGGAGCGCCAGGGATGCAGATGCCAGGGCTGGCCCAGACCCAGCCCGGGGCTGGCAGAGGAAACCCCAGAGGACAGGTGGGAATCTGAACTAACCAGGTCCTGCCAGCAGGAAGCAGGCACACTGCCCGCCCTTCCTCTCGGGGTTCTGGCTGAAGCGTAGAGAGAGACGGGAGCCATGTGGAGATGCTTAACGTGCGAGAGCCTCGTGGCCCCCAAGGTGTGGACCTGGAGGCTGAACTGGACTTGGGAATCGGGTGGCACACAAATGCAGGGTTCCCAAATCTCCCACTTCCCGGACTCAGGGCTGCTTGCAAAGGTGGTGATTCTGCACAGCAGGCTGCAGGCAGACCTGCCCGGCCATCCATCCACCCATCCCGGACAGGCTGTGGGCTGGATCTGGACCCAGAAGATGCCCGGGAGGAGGATGGACACGGATATTCACTGCCTGTTACTCACGGCAGGAGCAGGGAAAGCAGAAGGATCACTGGGGAGAACCCACGCTCCCACTGGGGAGAAGCTGCCCTCCTGGCCGAGCAACATGGCCAGCGGATGCCAGGCTCTGGGCACACGGGTGAACTCTCTCCCGCCCTCTGCCCACAGCTGCACCTCCTCCTCCCCTCCTGGTGGCTTTGCCTGGCCCCCTTCTGGTGACCCCCCGGAGGCATACTCTGGCTGGGCTGGTCCAGTGTCTCTGCTGGAGCAGGTGAGATTGGACTTGCCCCCCCAACTGCGACCAGCCTGTAGCCCTCTGGTTGGAATGACCCAGGGCCCTGGAGTGGGGTGTTTGGCCTCCATGAGGGGACAGGTCGGGTGCAGCATGGCCAGGGCTCAGCTCCAGCTGGCCAAGGCAGTCTCCTCATCTCCTGGGTCTCAATTTCCTCGTCTGGAAGAGAAGCGAAAATAGTAAAACAGTAAGAATAGTGACCACTGGGCAGTTGAGCCTGGCAAGCGCCCCACAGCTTCACTGACCTCCCTCTGGGGGTTCCTGAGATGGGTGCAGGTAGGTACGGCCCTGGAGGAACCCTGCTGTCTCAACTTCCCCACAGAGTCAGAGGCCAGAGGACCACGTGGGAGCTTTGGTTCAACCTGTTTAAAACAATTGCTCTCAGCATCGAGCCTGCTTTAAGGAGTTTCCTGTCGCTGTGGCCGGCTCGTTGCTTGGGAAAGTAGAAAGCCAAGTCTTGGAAGAAGCTGGATGGCAGGGCTGAGGACCCGGCTGCTGCCTGGAGCCATTCTGCTGCTGAAGGCAGAGGTCACTGCTGGAGGAGGGCATCCTGGTCTCCTCAGGGCGGCTGCCATGGCGCGGCCACCGGGGGCAGTGTGAACGTTGCTGGGCCATGATCCCGTCTGACCTCACCAGGTGGTCTTCTCCTGGTCTTCATCCATCAGAGGACATGGGTCCTGAGTTCGGATTGCACAGGCTTAGAGACGCTGCTTGCGTTATCTCATCAGTTGTTTCTGTCATAAAAATAAACTCGCCCACAAACACCATGATGAATTAAATTAGTGTGGCGTTTCTCAGTGCTGTTGTGAGAACAAAAATACAAGGGAAGGCATGTTCCAAAGTAGTTCTGTGACAAAGCAAGAGGGCTCCTTTGCCAGATGTGTCTTCCACAGACTGCACTCCCCTCCCACAAAATAGAAGAGCCGAGAGGAGGAGGTGGGACCGCTTAGCTGTGCAATAACGACAGCCCGGAAGATGAGGCGTCTGGTCGACAAACAGATCGAACTGCAGGAGTCCAGGTAAAGCCCCTGGAGTCTTTGGGACTCACGGGAAGACTGCGCAGCAAAATCTCCTCACTACTTTTTTTTCTGCCTGCACAACATCTGGTCCAGAGACGGGACTAAACAGCAGAGAGGCAGAGCTTCCGGCTCCCGCGACCTGCTGCGCTCCAGAGAGTCCTCAGAGCACCTGGCCACGTCCTCCTGGCGGTTCCTGCAGCTGTGCCACGGTACAGGGCGAGAGAGCTCTCTGGAGGAGGGCTCAGGTGCAGGTGTTCCCTGCTGCCCTCTTTTCTTAATAATGTGTTCTAGGTGGCTTTCCACACCAGCACCTGGGGATCTATTTTGTCTTTTTAAGCAGCTTCCTTGCATGTTTCTACCTTTTTTCAAAAAGACCAAACCAGTTGATTGACATTTCATTCTTCCTGATTTTTGCCATAGATATTTTTGAGTGGCAAGACTATTTCTCTGGATAGAGCCTGAGGCGTGAAGGGGGCTGATCCTGGAGAGGCACCTGGATGTGCCACCCTTCTCCACCCTCCTGTCCCATGGGAAGGATTAGCTGGGCCTTCGGCCGAGAGGCAGGAATTTCATGTGGGCCATGACAGCAGCCCATGGGGGTCTTGGCTTGGGCAGCTTGGCCCACAGGTGCTACTGAGGGCACAAGACCAAAGAGTGGGATCAGGAGGAAGCAGCCCAAGGAGCCAACACTACTATGCGCGAGGGCATGAAATATGAATCCCACGCTGGGGGTTGTCTGCAGGTTCAAGGGCAGGGCTGGTTTCTCCTCTGAGTCCCGGCAGGTTCCTCACACACAGCCTTTCGACCGTCTGAATTAGAGACTGGGGCAGGAACCCCAGGTTTCAAGCTGGATGTGCCTGAGGAACCAGAGAAGCCCTAAGTCTGTTTCCTGGAGCCTCTGTGGCCGGGATCCCCGGCAGGATCCGATGCGCAGCCCACCCGGGTCCTCAGGCGCTGGGTGGCCGACAGCTGCTCGCGGTAGCCCCGGCCACCCTTCTCCTGGGGGCGGGTTTGCTGCATCCTGGATCCCTTCTTTTCCTGCTTGCTCTGAAAATGTTGTCAGCCTGCTTCACATAAGACCTGAGTGACCCCAGTGCAGCCTCTGGGCGGGTGCGAGGTCCCTGGACCCCGGGGCCTCCATCTCCCTTGCCCTCTCTTCCTCCTGACTGCTCCGTTATTTTACTGCTTGCCGCTCTGGGGATGGAGCCCCCGTGCATGCCATGCCAGCCCCCACACTGAGCTGCTCCCCGCCCACCCGGTGCCGAGGCTGCCGCCTGCCACCTCCGCGGCGGCTGTGCTGCCTTGACCTGCTGTCTTGACCTTGCTGCGTGCTTGGGGCACGCACAGGCTGCACACTTCCCCTGGCTGTCCCACCCGGGGAGCCCGCCTCCATCCCCACAGTACGGTGGGTTCTGCAGTGGTGACCCGTGGTCTTGTCTGAAGGTGTCTTCCCCTCACTGCTGGACAAAGTGGGCTCGACACAGTTCACGGGGTGTCCGTGGTCATCCACTTGCCAGGGGAGGGTCTGGGCAGCCATCGCCTTTGCTCTCTGGGAAGCTCTTCTTTGCCTCTGGTTTTGTCTCCATGGACCTGCTGTTTCCATTTTACCCTATCTTGCTCGGCTTTTGGTGATCATCCCCAATCTGAGGCCCCATGGCTTCTGTAACTTGGGCACAATTTCAGTCATTACCTCTTGGTCACTCCTTCTCTTCCTCTGTCTTGTGGAATGTGTCCCGTGTCCTTGGGACCTCATTCTGTCTTCCGTGTCCCTTACTCTTTCTTCCTCTCTTTCACCCTCATGCTATGGCCTTGTTAATTTTCTTAGCTCTGAATCCAGTTCACTAACTCACTTCTATCCAGCTGGCTACTTAACAGATGCATTGAGTACTTCTAGTCGCCTTGCCTATATTCTGTATTTCTAGACATTCGTTTGACTCTTTTTCAAACAGGATACTAGATTTTTTTTTTCAGGTCCTCTGTCTCAGATTTGGGAGCATAAATTCTGGGAATTGGTCAGCTCCCCTAATAAGAGAAGGGTCTACCTGAAGGTGACAGAGGGTGAAGGAAGATCTTAGGAAGAGTGTGCAGCTGTGCGTGGAGAAATAAGGATAGAAGTGGGGTGTCCTCTCCCATAGATGGACACATTCAAGTTCCTCTGGTTGCATTTCCTCTGGGTCAAGGGAACAGCCCAGTGCAGTCCAGGGAATCAGCTTTCCCTTCATAGGGTAAAAGGTTAATTTGGCAGCTGGAGGACCCAGTACTATTAGGGCTTAAAGAGCAAGAGTAACAGAAGTATCTGCAGCTCAGTGGAGAGCAGGGGAGGGTTCTGGGCTGCAGGTATCTGCTCCTGCTGACACAGGGGAACTGGAGCGTGTTCCAGTGGCAGGGAGCACAGGCCAGGGTGCGCGCTGGCCTCCTGCACCCGGAGGCCCTGGCTGCAGCAGCCCCACAGCCCTTGCCCTGGAGGAGGGGAAGGATCTGGCAGCAACCCGGGGCCCCTCTTAGGAGGAATTCCTCTGCACTTACAGGCTTCCAGGAGGACAGCCAGCTCAGGATCTTCTCCTAGGCCCCCTCACTTCTGGTTTTGCTGACCCGCCAGCCCTGACTGACTCAAGAGAGAAATGGAAAGAAGGTAAAAGAGAAAGGAGAAGAAGGGAAGAGGAAGGAATGCATAAGTCCTGTTTATCTTCACTTGACTTTGTTATTGAAAGTGAGTAGATTGTTAGGGTGGATTTCATGGGAACTATAATTCTCAAGTTTCTGTATATTCCATAGTCATTTCTGCTGCTTTGATGTGTATATGATATTCAGGCAAGAAATGCAATTTTAGGCCACACGCGTCTCAATTCCCTTGTACTTTTGGGCAGTTGTTAGCTGAGGGCAAGTTTGAGCCGGTTCGCTCTGCCCACCACAGGACGGGTCAGCCTCTGTGCCTCGCTGATCCCGCCTCTTCCCTCCAGGCTAGCTGCCTCCTCCTCCTCCTCCTCTTCTCCTCCTCCTCCACTTCCCCCTTCGCCTCCTCCACCTCCTCCTCCTCCTCCACCTCCTCTGCCTCCTCCTCCTCTTCCTCCTCTTCTACCTCCTCCTCCTTCTCTTCCTCCTCCTCTTCCTCTTCTGCCTCCTCCTCCCCCTCCTCCACCTCTTCTCTTCCTGTTCCTCCTCCTCTTCCCCCTTTTCTTCCTCCTCCTCTTCACCCTCTTTTTCCTCCTCCTCTTCCCCCTCTCCCACCTCCTCCTCCTCCTCCTCCTCCTCCTCCTCTTCTCCGCCTCCTCTCCTCCTCCCCTTTCTCTTTCTCCCTCTGCTGCCTCTGTCTCTGCCCCTCTTTCCCCCCTTCCTCTCTCTTTTCTCATTAAGAACGTTTGTATGTCCCTTCCGGGTGTTCTCATTATTCATGGCTGAATGGGAAAGTTCTGTTCTGGCCTGTTTCCCCCTGATTATTGCTAGATTCTCCACGAAGACTTCTATTTCCTAGGATCACATACACACTGTCCCTTTAAACCATGGCCTGCACACTGAGCATTCACAACTCCTGGGCTGGGTCTGGAGGTGGCTTTTGGGGATCTGCTGCAGCAGGCCAGGCATGGTGGTTCAGTGGTTCAGGAGTTGGGGAGCTTCTCCAAGAGGTTGTCTGTTACACCTTTGATCCTCTGACATGGAGACCTGCACGGGGACTTCTTGGGTGTAAAGCCCCCTTCTTAGTGGAAGCCTGGTTCTCTGAGGCCCCTGGCATCTTCGTTTGCTAAGTTCACGTTTAGTTCTTCTACTGAGTTCATATTTAGTGCTTCTACTCAGTTCACAGAGGTCAGCTTCTACAAATCGTCACTCAGGTAGTTCTTCCCCCTGCCCTGGGGTCAGGGCAGTGAGTATGTCAAGATTGTTGACTTAAGGTGGACAGTTGGGTGACCTGGACATTTCCAAAGGCAGACTGCAGCTGGGAAAATAAGCTGAGATGGTAAGTTGTGCAAACAGGGTCTTTTCCTTATTTCTAGTTTTTACATGTGGGATAACTCGTATTCATTTTCTTATAAAGACAAGAACATGAATTAGTCCTAGGAGATGATTTCAGGCCACGTGTGCAGTGTGCATTCTAAACCTGGGCTTCTGCCCTTGGCGAGGTTGGAGGAGCTGACTGAAGGAGGGAGGAAGCTCCCATCCGAGGCTTCCCTAAGCCGAGGGCTGGGCTCAGTGCTTGCAACAGCCCGTCCGCAGCACATCCTGACACTGCCATGGAGTCTTCCAGAACATTCCTCGATGCAGCAGGCAGATCCTCTTGCAGATGGCCCAGCACCACCCTTGCTCCTTCTCAGAGCGGTCACTGGAAGGAAGCAACGAGCTGCTGGCAGCAACTCTGGCTCGGTGGGCGCTGGTGAGCTTCTTCCACCTGGGCAGGCCAACTGGGCAGTGTGGTGGGTAGCAAGCAGGAATGCAGCGCCCCGGGCACATCTCTGCTGAGCAGCTGCCAAAAGAGTTCACGAAAACTTGGAGCAAAGAGGCATCTCCAAAAATATAGGGGGTGATGTCCTAGTTAAAGCCTCCCATTTGCCCAGACATCTGATGAGTGGCCAAGTGGTCAACGAAAGCTAGGTTTGCAGAGAACACCCCATGGGATGGCTGCGGCGGCCAAGTCCACAGCAAATCCCAGGCCGTGGTGACACCGTGAGATTCTGCCCTTGCCTCCACTTCTGGGGAGAAACTCTCCCTGCCTGAGCCTGCGGGGTCAGGAGGAGCTGCATACGTGAGCACATGTAACCGGGAAGTTCTGGGGCAAGAGCTCCCATCCTTCCTTGGGGCCTGTTGGAAGTGTGGCCAGGAGAACCTTGGCTTCATTTCTGTGCCCAGGGCTCTGGCTTGGGCACAGTAGCTGTCCCCCTGAAGCAGAGCGGAAGCCCTGATGTCCAGATGTGGCTTCTTTATCTGCCAAACTCCACGCACTGGGGTCTCCAGGGCACAGGGCAGGAGTTACATGCTGCAGACTCCAGGCCACCTCCATTAGGGGAGGAGCTGCAGGCTGACCTGGTCCAGGTGAGAATGGCAGACCTCTGAGGCCTCCAGAGCACCCCCAGGGCTGGAGGCCATGCCCTAAGAAGTGAGAGCTTCCTGGGGTGTTGGGCCAACCCCAAAGTTCTGGGCAGTCCTCTCCATAATTCTGGGTCTGTTGCTCATGCAGCAAACTGACCAGGGACAAGGCAGTCAGGAAGCTGCACAGCACAGGAAAGAGGAAGCAGTCTAACTTCCTGTTATACACCACCTGCCTTTCGTCCTTCCTCCCAATACCTTCCAGCACAAGATACAGGGTGTCAGAGAGAAGGTGCCGCCAGGATCAGACTCCTCCACCTGAGCGGCCCGGCCTCCTCGGCCCTGAGGTCCCTGCTGCTCCCCGTGACTCATCACCTGCAGATCACGTCACACAGGGACCCAAAGCCTCTTGCTTGTGTGCAGGCTCCTTCCTTGTGGGTGCGGCGCGACGGGGAAATCACACCTGCCAGGCCCTGAAGGCCCCACGGCCACAGCCGCACCTGGAGGGCAGTGAGGGGTGCCCAGCCTTTCCCACAGGTGGGCGCCATGCCCGGCCCTGGGCCCTGCCTCCTGCTCTGTGGAGTGGGGAATGCTGCAGTGTGGCCAGTCCTGTGGCTGGTACCTCCCGCCAGCTGCTTGCCTGACAGTGTCATGTCTCCCACAAGGTCCCCCTGTTGCCATTGTCAAGGATCAGGGGGACCAGCGTGGGCCATTGCAGTCCCTTTCATGAGTGGGCACAGCTGGGCCCGGCCACTCAGAGTTCCTCCAACTGAGGGGACAATCTGCCTGGCCGCTGCAGAGGAGGGACGCGGGCTCACGAGCGTTGGCTCTGTGAGGACGTGGGCCCCCGAGAGAGCTGTGCTCAGGGTCGTGGGTCGTCTGTGTCTCTGGAAATGCACAAACCTTGAGCACAGCTTCCTGGGCCCTCTGGGCACAGCCGGCAGTGTGAGCGGCTGGCAGGGTGGGTGGGAGCGCAGGAGGGGCTGCCCCGGGATCCTGGCCTGGGAGGACAGCTGGCTCTCCACCCTCCAGCTCCTGGGGTGCTGGGACCCTTCCTGGTGCCCGTCCGCTGCTCGTGCTGCCTCCTCTCCCCAGTCTGCGCTGTCCTCCCTGCAGTGACTTAGGAGCCGACCTGGAGTCAGCCTTCGTCAGTGCTGGAGCAAGGCGGGTCTCACGGAGCACCCGGAGACAAGGACAACGCCAGGCGAACAGTGTGACCCACCTGAGCCCGTGGTCCAGCCAATCCTGCAGCACGTTGGCACTTCTCTCCCTCCAGGGAGGAGAATCCGCTTCACAATCAAAAATCCCCGTCTCACACCACTAAACAAACAAAAAACAAAAACCAGAAAGAAAGCAGTGATTTCAACGAACAAGAGGCCGTGGCCTCCCTCCTCTCTCGCCCTGGGGAAGGGACAAGCCCGCTGCTCCTCCAGCTCTCATGTGTGCACAGACACCACACACACACACACACACACACACACACACGCATGTGCACACGCACAGGAGAGAAAGCAGAGAGCAGACCCTGCCGGGGTTGTGTGCTGACCTGGAGGTGAGGGTGGTGGCAGTGGTGTCCACGAATGCATCTGTGCTGGCCAAACCCAGCTCGGGCTGTTAGGACCAGCTGTCTCAGGCCTGGCTCTGCGTCGGGAAGGCAGTTCTTCCCTGCAGGCAGGAGGTGAGGAACCGTCGGACACGGGCAGAGCACCTCGCACGCTCTGGAGGAGGGCCCAGAGCAGGGTTCCCTGGGCGGCAGTTAGCCCTGTGTCCAGGAGCCCCATGCCAGGGCTCAGTGTGAGAGCCGAGCATGAGGGTCTGTGCCCATCAGGAAGGTGGTGCAGCTGCTGAAGAGCTAGACACCCAGCCCTCCCGCCACCGGCCCAGGCAGGAAGAGGAAAGGAAGACGCCCGAAGCAGAGCCCAGGTCCACCGGGGCACAAGAGCCAGTTTAAGACAGAACGTAAGCCTCGGAAGTGAAATAGTGGGGGCGATCCTGAAGCCACCAGCGCAGGGTCCTGGGCCGGGCAGCGCCCACCCTTCCTGGGAGACCCTTCCAGCTGAGCCCAAGAGCAGCCTGACAGCTGGGAGAAGGGCAGGAAACGTTCCCGATGCAGATGGACCCCATGGCTCCTGGGGCTTCTTTGAGGTGGGACAGAGGGAAGCAGGCACTGACCTGCAGGGTGGGGACACAGGGTGGGCGGGGAGGGGCTGATCCGGCCGGGCTGGCTGGAAGTGCTGCTTCTCCTTCTGCGATGGGCAGATTACCTCCCCGGGGTAGTTCCATTTCCAGGCGGGGTCGGCCTGCCCAGCACTGCTGAGCACCTGGGTACACACTCCAGCGCCCAGAGGAGACTCGGGTACGTCCAACCTGGGAGCTACCTCCGCTTGGCAGCCGGGGATGGCCAGGATGGTGGACAGGAGACTCCAGTGGGGCGTGTAGCTGGGACTGGACTCAGTGCACAGTCGAGGAGCGGTGGCTGCTTCTCATCTGCCTTGGGAACTGGTCTCTCCCACCTTAGAGTCTACCTGCTGTGGGCTTCAGGCAGGCAGACCCTCTGCCCTGGTTTCCTCCATATTTAGCTTGGGACCGTGTCCCTTCTCCACTCAGTAAGTGTCCCAAGGAATTTCTAACTATCAATCACAAATTTTTCAAACTGCCTACAAAGATGGCCACAAATTCTCTCTTTCTGAGTCGAGTAAGTTCACAGGTGTCAACGCCCTCCAGCAATGACCAACAAGGACCGTATGCTCTGTTTCTGGGGGAAGCTTCTGGTAGGGCTGCTTTCGCCTGATTCAGGCCATACTGGGAAGCCGCCTGCCACGTATGGCCCATCCCACACGCTGGCACCCTGAGTCCAGTTGACACCAGGCTCTGCCACAGAAAATTGTTTTTCAGGGGCTGGACTCAGGGCTGAGGTAGGGACCTCTCCCTGTGGGGCTGTACATGGCTGGTGGAGCCGCGGGAGCCCCTTCTGTACCCGGCCCAGCCCAGGACGGAGAGGAGCGTTTGCCTGGAGGTGTAGGCAGAGTTGTGCACTGAAGAAACATTCAGGGCAAAGTTGTCCCAGACGGAAAACCCACACGCAAGCCTCCAGTGGACCTTGACCTCCCAAGAAAACAAGAAACAAAGCTCTCTTGTTCTGGAGCCCAGGCAGTGCCCTGCCATTGGCCAGTGTGAGCTCCTGCTGACTGTGCAAACCGTCGCCAGGCTTAGATTCCAGCCGAGGGAGGCAGGCATCCTTCCCAGTGGGTGCCTGGAGAGTGGAAGGGACCGACACAGAGGGCAAGGTTGCCTGCTTAGCCCCAGAGCCAGCCCCACCCTGGGCCACTCCCCCGCAGAGCCCTCCAGGGTGCCAAGTTCATAATCCACCGTAAGTTCCCTTCCGAAGGATCGCCGAGCATTTCGTTGATCAAGCCCACACTTCCTGGGTAGTTAATATAATAAAGTCATTAAGAATTTTGTTCCAAGTAACTTCGAGGTCCTGGACGGTTCCTCCTGAATCTGCTCCTGAACTAGAAGACACCACCACCCCTCTTCAGGGGGATCTGTGGACGGTTTCATCACCCAGAGGCGACACAACGGCTGCAGAGGCCGAGAGCGAGTGTCACTTGCCCATGAGACTGCTGGGCAGCAGACGTCGGAACGCTGATTTCTTTGTCAAGGGCCACCAGCTTTAGCTGATGACAAGTACCGAGAGTTTCTCCCGAGTGCCCCATGGCACAGGTGGGCACCTCTGGGAATGCCCGTGGGGGAGTGGCCCAGCTTGCAGTGTTTGTGCTGAGCGCCGTCATCCAGGGCTCATGGGGTCACGGAGAGCCCAGGGCTGCCATGGGACTGTCCAGAAGGACTATGGTGGCATTGCCCCTTCATGGCCCAGCTGAGGCCAAACGGAGAGCAAGCCTGGACTGACCCATGGCCCGTTCTGCTGTTGGATCAGAGTCCCAAAGCACAGGTGCTTGAACAGCAGCCTCTGGCCTTTCTGGTTTCCTTGGTAGCGAAACCATCAGACCTGAGCCACTGTCTTCTGCCTGCAGGAAACCTAGAGATCTCCCAAGTATTCCTGGGGATTTGTTTGTTTGTGGTGGGGATGGGCAGGGGCAAAGGCTGCTCATGTGCTTCCAGGTGCTTCCTGCTTCAGATTCCAGCATCATGGGCTTCCGGATCCCGCCCCGCCTGGTTTGTCTCCGCCCCTACCCTCGACTCAGGGTCCCAAGTGGAAGTCGCCCTGCTTCCTCCTCCAGGAGCAACTGGCACAGAAGCACACCAGCCCCCAACAGAGGCTCTAGAGAAGGTGGGAATCCTGCAAACCAGTGAGACCGTCTCAGCTAACCATGGTGGACAGTGACCCTCTGACGCTGCTTCCTTAAGCCCCAGCATTGCGATTTGCCACAGGATCACCTGGCCTTCCTTCCTGGGCTGGCTGCACCCCTCTCCACACCTTCTCCCCCTCCCTTGTCTCAAGGGCCCTTCCTTCTTCCTGGGGCCCTGGCCTTGGGGAGAGAGTCTGCACTCAGAGGCCTGTGAGGAGGGTCACAGAGGGTTGTAGCTCCTCCATTTTTCCCTTGCCAGGTGAAATGTGGGTTCTTTTAGAACATTAGCCCACTGTCTCTCGGTTTTGTGGTAGCTTCCCATTTCGTGTGAGCGTTGCCCATTACCTCTGACTTCTGGAGCTGGCCACGTCTCTGGAACAAAGACTGCAGGACTCGTCGCCTCCCCTTGCCGCAGCCCACCTGGAGCAGAGTGGTCATGGGACCCTGCAGGGCTGGGGGTCCATACTGCAGGCTAACCATCCTGCCAGAGCCCAATTAACATCTGCAGTGCTGGTTCTGGCGTTTAGACATCATGTGTCCGTGCCGGACAGAACGGGGAACAGCAGCTCCTGACCCTTGTCTTCCTCACTCTGTCCCTGCCAGAGGAGAGGAGAGATAGGGCCCGAACCCTTAGCTGCGTCGCCAGCTCCACTGTCCTGATGAAGAAGAGCTGGGCCAACTCAAGTCCACCACGCAACCCCGGGGGTGCTCTGTGCTCTCCCTACAGAGGGGAATGTGTTTAGGTCACCAGGAACCCAGCAGTTTGCATATCTGAGGACCCACCACGGCTACACTGAGGGCTGCGTGCACAGAACCTCAGGGCCTGGCAGGTACTGAACTGAGTGAGTGCAGGGAAACCGGCCTGGGACTGACCCAGGGCTCAGCCTGGACTCTGGGTGAAGTCCTCAGAGTCTCTCCTCTCCTGGCTTCATGAAGGTGACAGAACTCCAGAGGCTGAGGAGGGCGGTGGGTAGTTTCTGAATGCTCTGCGGATCTGTGGACCGAGACCACAGACCCTCCTGTCCTGAACAGTCACTCCTCTGAGCTTCTTACGGGAGGGTAAAGACTGTGGTGGAGGCTTGATTTGTAGAGACCCACCTTGCAGCCTCACTGGGGATATGCTTCATGGCTAATTCCAATATATTGCTTCTCAAAGGTCCAGGCTTCCTGCCACTGTGTCTGCCATCTCCCTCCCAGAGGGACCTTCCTGCTTCATTTCAAAACACATCCAATCATTTGTCCATAATGACTTGCAGCGTCTGCATTCACGGGCAGCGCTAAAATATGAGATTCCTCCTCCAGATGGAAGGTCAGCAGGGGGATTTCAGCAGGAGGTACCCAAGGGGCACCGCATTCAATAAGAAAATTCCTCATGCCTCGTGACCTTTCAGCATCCTTTTTAGCTCAGAATTCTAGGATGCCAGCTTGATATTCCACCAAAATTCTATCTTCCCACTGGTATGCATCCCAGGAGAACTGACCCAGGACCCACTTGGCCACAGGAAGGTGAGAGTCCAGAATTGCATGTGGGATGCTGGCCAAAAGGCATCACAGGGCAGTCGAAGCTGTAGGGGGCTGGGTCTGAGGGAGGCTCAGCGAGGATCTAGGAAGGACTTGAACAAGCAGCTTGTTCTGAGGCGACTTCATTCATATGCTAAGGAGCACAGGCCTCGGCTTTAGTTGGTGTGCAGGGAAGTGCAGCAGCTGCCTGGGGCCGCGCTGTGGGGCGCTGAGCATGAAGAGCAGCTTAGCGTGACCCTCAGGGAGGCTGCAGTGCAGACCTTGGGAGCTGCAGGGAGCAGGCGACTGGGACTGAGGTGACACTGGTGACCGCCTGAGCTGCAGACTCCAGGCCCTAGGGCTGGGTCCCCATCCAGCCTGCCACCTGGATGCACCTCAGTGTTTCCCTCTGTGCCCTGGACACGAAGTCCTGTCCCCCACCCTCACTGGGCACAGGGCACCGGTCTCAGCATCTGCACCCAGAGTTAGTACATTGCGGCCTCTTGCTGGGACAGTTGTGGAGAGACCTCCTGATGGGATCTGAGAAGGTGGCCTGCTGGGGGTGGGGGGACATTCCCAGGCCCCCCTGGCTCTCCAGGCCTTGAGCTTCTCCTCAGCCCTGCTCGCTGTGTCCTACCTGGGCTCTGCAGGAGGGAGCCTCGAAGACCCTAGAATGCTCTGGATAAATTTGCAGCTTTTCTTCTGGAGCTGCCAAAAGAAGGAAAGCAATGGCCCCTTACCAGGGCTGCTTCCCAGGCAAGCCCAGCTTGGGGACCGGCCAAGTCCAGTCAAATTAATTCACTGTCTCTTCCTAGCTGGAGTGTGAACTGTCCATGTGTGCAGCCCGGCTCCTGGCCAAGAGACGCACAGGAGAGGTCTGGACAGGGAGCTCTGCTTTGTGTGCTCGCATGAGTCAGGTAGTAGCGACTGATGTCTGGAAACAGGGCACACAGTGTGGGTCTCACAGCAATAGTGAGGGCTTTCTACTTGGCGTGGGATTTTCTCTTAATGTTTGCTTTAAGGAAAAGTCTGCTGAATTCCATAGTGCAAAAGACGTTTGATAGGACTTCGGTTAAGGAAGTAAGAAAGCTCTCCAGACTCCAATGATTGTAAGCAGCAGGCCCAGGGGCCCCAGGCAGGTGCGACACGGTCTCCTTCCACTCCCGGGAAGGGCTGGCTGAAGGGTCTGGCCACAGTGTGGTTTTGAGCATTACGTGGTTTAACATCTAAATACTATTTTTAACCGTGAGCTTTCGTGAGGGGGTCCTGTCCTCATTTCCTACTCAGGTGAGGCTAGGCCTTGGCTAGCCCCAGCTGTCCCCGTCTGCTCCTAGGCAATAGATTCTTACACGCAGAATTGCTGCCTATATGTAAAAGATCCAGACTGCAGTGACCCAGGCCCCTGTCGATGGAGGCAGAAGGAACCGCGCAGAACACTCATCGCGGGGCTGCTCCTGGAGGCCTGGGCACCTCTACATGCACGTGATGAGGATGCAGATGCAGGTGGGGCCTCGGGCCTGCAGGTGGGCACATGCCCGGCTCTGGCAGGACCGCACTGCCATCCCTGCGGTGGACTCAGCTGCAGCGGTCTGTCTGGCAGAGCCGACAGTCGCTGGGCCGGGGTCCAGACTTTGGGCTTCCGCCTTAGTGAGTCTGCTGGTGCTTTGTCTCCTTGGCGGTTCCAACAGCTGGTGTGTGCAGGGGAGCCAGCCCGCGGCGGGAGCCCACCAGCCGCTGGTGGACGGCACAGTGAACCACGGGGCGGGAAGGAGTGCTTGGCAGCTGGGGTTCCCGGGCAGGGGCAGGAGAGCGCCACCAGGAGATGAAACGCTCCCTGCCTTTGTTCCACATCCGCCTGGCCTGTCCATCAGGGGAGGGACCTGTGGGCCTCCCTGAGAGGTGGAGAGGTGAGGCAGAGGCCTTTGTCTAGGGTCACATTGCCCAGAACCCTTCTTTAAGCTACTGACTACACGTGGCTGGTGCCGAGTTGGCGGTGAGTCATTGTCAAGCCGCCACGGGGGACTCCTTCCGCCAAGTTCATGAACCAAGGGATCTTTAACTAGAAGAGTCCTTCAGTGTCTCCCAGCTAATACAACCCACCGTTTCACACGCCTCCCCTCTGGGTGCTCTACAGTCTTCTCTTGGCAGGGGTCAGGAGCAGTTCAGGCTGCCCCTCCTGCTGTGTCCTGAGCTGCTGGCTCAGCCACTTGTCTCTGGGGTCAAGCAGGAGGAGTGTGAGGTTCCATCCACGCGCCTGCAGTCTGGACAGCGGCAACTGGCTGCAACCCTCAGGAATGTGGACGTGATGGACACGGACAGGGATCCATCCACGGGGCTCATGCCCAGGGCTTCTCTGTGCCTTGGGTGGCAATGCCCTCCTGTCCTTGGGGAGGGAGACCAGTCCCAGGAACTGTGCGACTTCTCCCCCGAGGGCAGTCTGGGGGCCCTGGTCATCACACCAGCTCAGAGGGGAGCAGGCTCGACTTCCATGGCTCCTGAGATCACCCAGGGTTCTGTCACCTTCCAATTCCCATGTACACAGGGTTGCTTGTGGGGTGGAGTGAGGCTGACACCAGCCTCCTTCACGGGTGACCCCCACAGTGCCCGAGTGGCCAAGTCTGAGAACCCCACGCCAGCAGGACGTCTCTCGTGGAACCTCTTGTGGTCCCACCCCAGGCTGTGACTCGTTTCAAAAGTGCCATTAGCTGAAAGATGGACCCTGACTCAATAATGGCTTTTCAGGGGGAAATCCCAGTACCGTGTTGCCTGTGAGAGGCACCTTTCCTCAGAAACATCAAGGCAGGACAAGGAAATTCAAAGAATCAAGAAAACATGGAATATGCATAAAGATCAAGAATACACACTTTTCAACTTGAGGCCTATCCAGGAGGCAGAGTTAACTCTTGAATGACGAATTGAGGTCAGACGGGAACCATGGGCTGTCACCAGCCAGGCAGGAGCCGTGCACGTCTGTGTCCTCTGTATAAAATGTCACACTTGCCCATGCACACTCGCACGTACCCCTTAATCCTCCTGCCACCCACGTAGGAAGGCATAGACGGGCTTGGAGAAGCCTCTGACGTGCCGAAGATGGCCCGGGGGCTTTCCTCTCCACAGCCTGCCCTGGGCTGCTGAGGAAGGGCTGCTGGAACGGCAAGCTCGCCCCCTGTGGCGGGTCTGCGGCTCGGATCTTCTGCAGGCCTCAGGCGGCATCCGCAGGCGATGCAGGACCCTGGCACCCCTTCCGAGCAGTGACCCCAGGCTGTGGAGCCTTCGTGCAGGCCTCCCCAGGAAACTGCCCTGAGGCCACTGTGCTCGTGTGACCCCTGCCCACGGCCTCTCCAGTGCCCAGCCAGACCAGGTTCAGACCTCACGGTGCGTCACCGTGTCCGCGCGGAGCTCAGGGGCTGGCCAGGCAGCTGAGCACTCTGACCACCTCTTGGAAGACAGGGGAGGGCATTCCAATCTTCAGCTGCGAGGAAAGGAGCAGAGGCAGGTGGGAGACCTCGGATGGTGCCAGAGCACCCGCATTATCGCAGAAGCACGGGGCGTCTGGGCGGCCCCGAGGCAGAGCCCAGGCTGGGGTGGAGGGAGACCTCGCCCTGAGGCAGGGGCTCTACCAGACATGCTGTTGGCAGTGGCCCGGAACCTCTCCCCGGCCTGCCAGAGCTCATGGAGTCAGGCAGAAGCTTGGCGGCGTCAAGCGCAGGGATGGGGACCCAGGGAAGGCCCATTTCCCAGGATGACCTCAGCTCCAGGGGTTTCCTTGGAGCAAAAGAGAATGAGCCTCGTGTCCCGTGACCACATGCAGGTCTCCTGGGCCGACGGTTGAGTGTAGGTTGAGGTGTGACACACCGACTGGACTCTGCATCTGGGCACAGCACTGGGTCGCCTCCTGCACACAGGTGACCTGGGCCAGGGCACAGACAGCTGGTGGCAACCTGCAGAGCAAGCGAGGCCCAGGACTGGCTCAGGGTCCTGCGCGGCCACTGCCTGGCCTGGTCTTTCTTCTGCAGTGGGGGCTGAACGAAGCCTTAAGGAGGGCTGCTGGGAGCGACAGCAGAGATGGCCCGTGTCCAGGAGGAGCCTGCCCTCTGCTGCCTGTCAGCGCCCCCGCTCCTCCCGCTCGTCATCGCCCAGCACAGCGCTTTCTGGAAACACAACACACGGCTTTTCAAAGTGCAGACGGGGAGAACGCCCTCCTCCTCTGGGCCTGCGCTCTGTGGTAAGGGGTCCGGGCGGCAGGGCGGGCTCCCGGTGCCTGGTCAGTCCTGGGCCCCGCGGCTCATCCTCATGCCCTGGTTCCTGCATCGTCCCTGGGGACCCGAGAGCACCCTTTCCATGCTTCCAGCTGCAGTCACGTGAGGTCTGCCTTTGTCCCCACGGGCGCTGTCCTCTGAGCCTCCCAGGTCAGTGCCCAGGACTTGGGGGTGGAGCTTCCACCCTCTGCCATTCTGTGCACCCTGCAGACGCCTCCTGCGCTCAGCTGTTTCCCCAGCCCAGCTTGTCAGAGGAAGGAAGGGATGAGGAGTGAGAAGGGGCTGCTGGGGAGGAATAAACAGAACAGCAACACTCAGGGAAAGGCTGTGCGTGCGGAAGGGGCAGGGCGCTGTCCTTTGCTGGGCTCACTGCCTTCTGGTCATCTGCTCTGAAGGATAGAACTGGCTTGACCTAGAAACGCAGTGGAAGATAAATGTGATCGAGCGCTGCCTGGAGCGTGGTTCTGGGAACAGGGCGGAAGTGCACGGCCTTGGACAAAACCCAGGAGGGCAGAGAAGCGGTCTGGGCTCCACCGAAAGTGTGGCTGTGAAAAACAAGTGTTTTCAAAATAACCCTCCTCAAGGCAGAAACCAGAGCATGTTCTGCTAGAGCGACACGTGGTAGCGGCCATGGGGGCACCAGCAGATGACCAGGTGTTAATTGAGTCCTTGTGTGCAAAGCTCAGGCTGCCCGGCTTCCCAGCTCAGAGCACAGGGTTTGGCGCAGAGCATCAGAGACACAGCAAGGGAACCGAGTGTCATTTGTATCTTCCTGTCTCTCTCTCCAAACTGCAGGTGTTTATGGGATGCACGGGACATTCCGTGCGTGTATGCATTCTGCAGTGTTTGAATCAGGGTACCTTTATCTCTCCTCGAACATTTATGCTTGCTCTATGGCGACAGCATCCAGCCCTTTGAGGCGTGTGGTACGCTATGGCTTCCTATGTCCCCCTCCTGCCCCTCCGCAGTCCCGCAGCATCTCACTGAATGGAGGAATCCAGCCATGGAGGCAGGACACGCCCGCATGTACAGGATGCAGAACAAGAGTTCTCTCTGAGACGCTCCAGAGGTCCATTTAGGACAATCGGAGGGAGGAAGGGCTTGTCCGCCCAGCTGGACAGGTGCAATGGGGATGGAGCGGGGGCACTTCACTGTGATGCAGCACAGGCACCCTGAAGCTCACCATCCTGATTTTAAGGGACCTGTTCCTCAGCATTGAGCTCATGCCTTATGCAGCATCCCACTGTCCATTCAGAATGCTGCTGTCTCCCAAACGGAGGCTGTGCACGGGGAACGCCGACCCCGGCCCTGCCTGCCCCACCCCGGCCTGGCTCCAGGGCTTGGGAGAGTGCGGCCGCAGGCCTGTCCTCAGTCACAGGCTTAGTTTGCTCCCTTGACATCCTCAGGCTTCGGCTGTGTCCCCTCCTTCAGGCTGGGCCACACGCTGCTCTGTGGGCAGGATGAGGGTGGCATTTGGACACCCAAGTCCCACTTGAGAACTTGAAAAATGTGAGTCTGGCCATTTTTGCTTATTCCCTCGACCATCTCCTGTGATCCTGCCTGGGCCCAGAGGAAGTAAACGAAAAGAGCAAAACGTCACAGGCTATTCCACGCAGGAGATGTGAAGTAGGGGTGGCGGACTCCCCTGTGGGTCTTCCTGAGCATCCTGTCAAATCTGAGGGTCTTCCCAGGTCCTGTCCACGAGGAGAGGCAGGGTCAACTGAGCCAGTGCCCACCCCAGCACAGCCCCAGGAGGAGCGAGCCCTGAAGGGCACAATTCAGACAGGTGCACATAAAGGAAAAACAGGATTTCCACACTTCTGACCCCAGACCCCGAGGCAGCCAGTGTCCTCAAGGTCCACAGGAGGGTCAGACCCCCAGGCCGAAGGCTCCCTGCCTCAGGACTGCCCTACTTCCCACGCCAGCCACAGCCCGTTCCAAAGCTCCCCAGGGCCCTCCAGCCGTGCCCCAGTGCAGGAGCGGCGTGGCCCTGCTCAGAGTCCCCGGGTTTGCAGCTGCGCGTCAGGAAGCAGGGACGTTCCTATCCCGACACACACACACGCTCTCGGCGCTCTCGACAGCCAGGTGCTGCCGCTTCCAGCCTGTCCACTATGCGGGCAGCTCTCCACCCTAGAGGACAGGCAGCACTGGGCTCCAGGCAACCCTGGTGGGCACAGTCCTGGCGATCAGTCCCTCTCTGCAACTGCTGGAGCTCAGAGGAGCTTCCCCCAAACTGTGGTGCTTCCTTCACACTGAGTAGTTGCATCAAACAGAGACTGAAAGGCCACACGTCCTTGAAACCCTGCAAGCAGCGGACGGGGACAGGTTCCCAGGGGCTCAGCAGGCAGGGCGGGGGCAGAAGAGGGGCCTCTTCCCAGAGCAGCCCAGGAGGGAGATCACAGTGCACCCTTCAGGATGTCGCCTCCCTCCTTCCACACAGATAGAAGCACTGGCCAGGGCAGCTCAGCTTGCTCTGCGATCCTCGCTTGCGCAGCCTGAGCCGGCCTGGTTTGCGGGCACATGGGCACTCGGCAGCCATGCTCTGTGCATGCATGCACACACCGCTGCACACATGGTACACGTGCAGTGACGTGAGCCACCACGTGCACGTGACATGCGTGGCACACACGGGCTGGCACCGTGGTGCACGCCCGTGATCCCAGGGACTCGGGAGGCTGAGGCAGGAGAGTGACAGGTTCCAGGCCAACCTCAGAAACTTAGCAAGACACTGGCTCAAAATAAAAAATAAAAAGGAGGGCTGGATGTGCCCCAGCAGGTAAGCACCCTGGGTTCAATCCCCACTCCCCCAAATCGAAGCACAAATCTGGCATGACCTGCGTATTGTACATGGTGCAGCAGGCACACTTGCCTGCCTGTGGGTACACACAACTGTGCAGGTGTGTACATACACATGGTGCACACACGCACACAGATCCATAGTGTGCACATGAGCACACCCACCCACATGTGCCTGCACGTGGAGTGCACACAAGTGTGCAGGTGTGTACATACACATGGTGCACACACATGCATAGATTCATAGTGTGTGCACACGAGCACACACAGACACACGTGTGCTGGAGTGTGGGCCTGCAGCTGCTCTCCAGCTCCACTCCCTGCCTTTGGCCACTGTCCTGGTGCATCTGTCCTGCCCACACCATGGCCTCCCCAAGACTTGTCCCCCTCTTGGGGTGCTCTTCTCATTGCAGATTCTAGAATCGTCTCTGGTCCTCACTGAAGTTCGGTCTGAGAGCAAGCTTACCTGCCCATGTAAGGGGCTTTTTCCGGGTCCTTGTGTGTCTGAGACGCGGCTGTTTGGACCCGGCCCCTCATGGCATCCATGTTCATCAGAGCCAAGGTGTCTGTGGGCCAGGCTACCCATGTCTGGAAGGCTGGGCTTGACTCCAGAGATGTCCTCTCTGCTGTCTGGGGTGGACTCCGCTGCAGGATCCAGCTGTGGGATCGGTTTCTCCAGCATCGAAAGGGGTCTCACAGTTACAGGCAGAGCACCTGGAGATGGGCCGCTGAACTTGTCCACGGGAAGGGATTTGCTACGAAAAGGACGAGACCAGCTGGGAGTCTCAGGGCAGCAGGAATGCCAGCACAATCTAGCAGAAGCAGGAGCCCAGGGGTGGGAGGCCGATCTGTCACTGCCCTGCCCCGAATGCCAGCGAAGAGCAGCCCGGCAGACTGGCCCAGGATGGGCCGCGCCTGCTGGATGTTTTCCTCATACCAGGACGGGAGGACAGCCTTTGTTGTTTTATTTTCTCATGTCACCTGCTCCCAGGGACACTTGGCGGGTGTGAAGTCAGGGTCAGGCTGGATCCCTGACATCCCACTTTGCAGGGACCCCTCTGAGGACACAGTGGCACGCTCAGCCTGCGCATTTTCTTAGCGGGGCTGAGCTGACTGAGGAGCATTTATTGTGCCAGGGACTGAACCCAGCAGTACTTCACCACTGAGCTTCGTCCTCAGTCCTTTGCTTTTGAGACAGGGTCTGGCTAAGTTGCTGAGGCTGGCCTCGACCTTGGATCCTCCAGTTTTAGCCTGAATCGCTGGGATTACAGGCGTGCACCAGTGCGCTCTGCCCTAAGGAGTGTATAAGTGACAAGTGGCGGAGGGTGAAGGACGCCAATGGCACAGGCTACCCGAGGCAGCTCTGCTGTGAAACCAGACCTGTGCCAAGTCCTGGTCGCCCCACTGGACAGGGCCCTCTCCCTCTGAGGTGCTTTTCCCGCCCTTCCCTTGCCGGCTCCTGACTCCAGCGCCTGGGAGCTAGTGTGGGCGTCACCTGCACTGCCTTGCGCAGCACCATGTGACACTGAAGCACCTCTTTGACCTTGGCCTCTGTGCCCCTCGGGGTCAGGCCTGAGCCCTTGGGACATGGCATGTCAGGGCCCAGAGGGGCTTGGAAGGCTCTGACTTCGCCCACACTGCCTCGCCACCTCTCCTAAGGGCGCCGCTCACAGAACCACTTGTAAGGCAGCTTGGGACCCGCGGTGATAGCTGCCGCTGTGCGATCCCGCTGAACTGCCGCCCGCTTGCTGGGGTCACCAATAGCTCCCAGAAAAATGCACCGCAGACACAGGTCTCACGCAAGAGACTTGATTATGCGGACGACTAACAGGTCTGCTCAGGGCGAAAAGAAAGGAAAAAAGAGAGATGGCGTGTGGCTTCTTCCAGATATTGGAATCTCGCGGGCTGGAAGGAACCAATAGCGGAGGAGAATACTTGCAAGCTGACTGATGAACCAACAGCTATTTAGCACGTTAGGACATAACGTGGGAAGCAGGAAAATCGCAACAGCGTAAACCGGAACTTCCTGAAACGTAAGAGGCGGGCAGAGCGCAGATTGACAGGTGGTGGGGAGGCAGAGTATCGGCTTTATATTACACCACTGACGCCATCCCCACGTTGAAGTGGCTGCTGTTGAGTTTTTGTAAATTCCCCTTGGTGCAGATCGAGGCTCTGAAAGGCGGCACTCAAGGCTCACATCTCCACAGCGGAGCTTCCCCTGAACTGTTGGGACTGCCCTTCACGGGCCTCCTCTTCAGGATGTGTCTGAAGGCCCTGTCCCCTAGGCTTGGGCCTGAGTCTCCATCATGTCACCTGCTGGCTTCGTGTGTGGAGCAGCTTGACCTTGAGCACCTGGAGTGTCTGGTGATTTCTCTCGGTCCTCCCGGCAGCTTTGGCCACAGGGTGGACGTACTATCCTGTGAGCACCCGAGAAGCAAGGCAGGCGCGGGAGGAAGTAACTGCTGGTCAGAGCATGCACAGCAGCAGCCCGCAGTGGCTGGGACCCAGTCTGTCCACTCTGGCCCCAACAGCGACGGACAGGGGCAGCGCTGGGGCGGAGGGGGAGAGCCCAGGACCGCCCTGTCCTGTCCTGTCTGAACTGGCGTCACTGAACTGCCCACTCCTTCCATTAGCTCTGAACAAAGACACCAAGAGGAGTCCCTGAGGATGGTCACCCTGACGGGGTGCTGCGGGGGCTGGGGAGGCTCGTCACCACTCCCTGGATGAGCCAGGGAGACGGTGCCCCGAAGACCTCACCCGCTGAACGCCCGCGGGACCGCTCGGCTGCAGCTCACGGGAGCGCACAGGGTCGAAGGAGCTCCTGGCTGTTCACGCAGCCGCGGGGCGTGGAGGGGCCTGTGCGGGGATGGGTGCCTGGCGGCGGAGGCTGTGCACTCAGAGGAGCCAGCGTGTGTGAAGGTGGGCGAGTGACAGCCACACTGTGTGTGAATGTGCGTGCACGGTGCGTGTTGGGATGAGATGGAATGTGCACTCATGAGAGGTGGTGGTACCGCGTGTCTGCACGTGGTGGGGGTGTGCGCATGTGTCGCGTGTGTGTGTGGCACGTGTGCAACCTGTGGGTCATGAGGCAGCTTCACAGGCCTTCCCAGGGAGGGCTGGCAGGTCTGAGCGTGTGCCCCCACCTCAGGCCGTGGGGCTGCCTGGCCCCAGGCTGTGACCTGGGGAGCGGTGCGCTTGCCCTCACCGCCAGAGAGCTGCGTGCCTTCCCGGCCTGCACCCCTGGGAGCCCGAGCAGCACGCAGGCCTCCTCTCTCCTCCCAGAAGAGGACACGGGCTTGGCTGTCTTCTCTGTGAAGCTGTGCAGACCTCCCCAGGGGAGTCCTGGGCGTCCCCTGGGGGCTGTAAATAACCTCCCACTGTGACCCCTGCAGCGACCTCGGGAGTGCGTTCCTTCCTTCCCCTACGGAGAGTTCTGGAGGGTTTCCAGAGCTCGGCTAAACCACCCACGGGCCTGAGCGCAGCTGCAGTGTCCCCAGGCTACGGAGGCTGGCACGGGGCTGGGGCTGGGGCTGGCGCTGCAGCTGGCCTCAGGGCAGAGCTGCTGTGACCCGCACGAAGGCCTGAGTCGGCTCTGGGTGCCCGAGCACAGAGGCTGCCCGGATGACCTGGGCAGGCGGTGCTGATGGATCAGCTTTGGCACTTGTGCCCCGACGGCGCTGCACACGGCTGGCCGCTGTGTGAGGGTGAGGTGAGCAGGAACCGGCTCGCGGAGGCACAGGGGTGAGGAGAGAGGGTGGCCATGCGGCTGCCCCTTGGGGGCTCCCTGGTGGCCTCCACCCGTGGCGCTACATCTGGCCTTCTGGCCATGTGCCTGCGTGGCTGGCAGAGCAGGCCTCCCTTAAGATGGCTCATCGCTGACCCTCAGAGCCACAGTCCTTTTATCCCAAAACTCAAGTGGCACCTGGGGCACAACAGCATAAAGTCGTGGTCACACTGCAGAAAACCAGGAGCCAACGCAGGCCCTGGGTCCCGGCCTGGGAGCCTGTGGGGGGTGCAGGGGCCTCAGGACCTGTGCTCAGGGGCTCCTGGCCTCCTGGCTGAGAAGCCCGGCTACGGGAACAGGGTGGCAGCTGTGTTCAAGAACTCAGTTGTACCAGTGACTCTGGTGTGTCCAGACAGCCCTGCTCCAGATGCCTGGTCACCAGGGGAGGTTGGGCACCCACTCAATGAGTAGGACTTGGCTCAGAAGTGTTTGCAAGTTCTTTTGGAAATCCCCCAGAGTGTGCTTACTTTGGCTCTGGTCTGGACAGTTGGCCTTAGATGTTGAAATGGCTCTCTCGTTACTCCACGTCATCACCCTCCGTTGTCGCTTCAAACTCTACAAATAGGTGGAAGTTGTTTGGAACTTTTCAGGTAAATACAGTGAAAAATAATGCTGGTTAATATAATTATTGTTGAAAACAGAAATTAGGCTGGCTCTTGGGCAGTTCACAAATCCGCCCTGGAGGTAGGTCCAGGAGGGGATTCCCAAACTATTTTAGGCACTGGGTGGGCTGGTGTGAGCCAGCAGCTTCCTGCAGCTCCCACTTCAAAAGATGGCATCGCCGGGATTGTGGGGTGCTGGTCCGACACACAGCCTCACAGGGCAGTCTCTTCCTGCAGAGCCACGGCTCCACAGCTGGAGAAAGAACTCTCTCCAGAAGGCCCGCTGCTGCCCAGCCACGGCCCTCCCAGCCCCCGCACGTCAAACAAAATGACACAGGTCTCTTTCAGACTCGGGAAGATTTCCAAGGCCACACAATGGCTCCTTCACCCAGGATCCTCGAAACTTGGCTGGAATCACTCCCTGCCCAGATACCAGGAAATTTATTTTTAGATTGGGAAGAGAGTGTGGGGGGTTGGGGGAGGGACGGGCCAGGAAGAGCAGTACTGGCAAATATTTTAAAAATGGCTCTCTGGAGTGAGAAATTTATATATGCAGTATTGACTTGTGCATATGTTTTCTGATAGAGAGTGTAGAGCACACAATCTCAAATGCAAGTAGCATAGAGGGCTGAATCCTGTGGTCCATGCAGCCCACCCCATCCCACATGAGGCTCTTGGTGACTTCTGCTAGTTCTGGGTCTGCATCTGGGGCAGCTCGGCCACGACTCCACACAGGAGGCAATCTGTTCATCTTCTCCACGAGCTGTCCTGAGATCTGGCATGCTCTCCCCCGTGATGTCTTACCTCACCTTGTGCAAATTACAAGGATTAAAATGAGACCTCTCTCTGCGTCTGCACCACCCGCGGTGGTAGACCATCATTTTAGCTTTTGCATAGCCATAGGGATGGGAAGAGAATTCAGTTACATCATTTCTCCTAGCTGTGGTTAACAGTGAGTGTGAAAATCTCCCCAAAGTTAACCATTGGCTCCCAAGACCTAGAGGGACCTCTCCACAGGTTCTGAGTGGACTCCATGGGTGGCCAGCATGGGTATACAACACCCTTGTTAGGTTAGGGCTCCCTGTAAGAAAAAACCTTCCAGGTTTGCTGGACTCCTCTCAATTTGCCGACTGATTCAGCCCGTTCACAGTTCTGCCCTCATTTAGGAAGATGAGGGGCATGTTGGATAAGCATCCTTCCCTGGGAGAGTCCTGCTGGCTCCCAGAACTCTTGGGCAGGCTTGGGACCATCAGAGAAAGATCTACCTTACCACTCACCATCCAGTTTGGCTCCCAGCACCTGGCTAGAAGGCCATTCTTGAAGCACATGAGAAGGCGCGCCAAGCTGGGGCCAGTCAGAGCAGAGTGCACTGTTCAGCTCATTTAATGTCTTTGTCGACACCCCTGCTGAGAGCTGTGTCTTTCTGCACTGAAGAGAACTCCGGAGGGTAGGAGAGGAGCTTAAATAGCTGGCCCGGGCAGCTCGCACCTGTCTCAGGGCTCGAGTTGAGCCACATGGGTTACTCTGAGTAACCTGACTTCCCTTTCCGGGTAACCACCAGTTACAGCTCTGGTGTGGCTCAGGTCACCCCTTTGCCTCTGTTGGAATTAGTGAGATTTAAATCCAGTCCATGAGCAATATGCACATGTGTCCCCTGCCCTCTGTCAGTAGATGAACAAAGTCACAACAGGTTAGTGGAAAGAGACATGTCTGCTTAAATAAAAACCATGTTGCATGTGCTGTGTGCTTTGGTTACGTAGCAATGTGGGATGCACGATGCACAACTGCTCTTCATGCGTGGAAGCCTCAGCCGCTGGCTGAGTGCAGTGCTGTCCTGAAGGACCAAGGAGAGGACTCACCTTGCATGGGGCATGGAGTCTTCCCAGACAAGCTCCAGGGCTGCTACCCATGCACGAGCTCATCGGGGGTTAGGGTGCCCCAGTTTGGAGGTCCCCAGTCAGTGAGGACTGAGTTTGGCTGCAAGAGGGGAGTGCACACACATGCACACACACAACATTGCCACTTGCACAAGCGCACACACACATGCATGCACATGCACACACACAACACAAGGCAATACAAGCACATGTGCAACATGCATGCTTGCACAAGCACACACACATGCAACATGCACAGTTGCACAAGCATGCACACACATGACAAACACAACATGCACACACAAAACATATGCACATGCATACACACAACACAAGCATGCATGCAACATGCCCACTTACACAAGCACACACATGCACATGCACACACGTGCACATGCACACACATGCAACATGCATATATAAGCACACATGCGGCGTGCACACACACGTGCACACACACACACAACATTCACACATGCACACACACACATTCTCTCGCGTCTCAGTGTCCTCCATCCACAGGGGTCTTTTCCTGCCACAGGCTGCCAGGAGCTCCACGCCCCGCTGACTTGAGGGTCACGTGGAGGATGTCTTCCTGGGCACTCCCTATGGCAGGACTCACAAATACATTTATGTCCTTGAGAAGCGTTGCCAGTCGCCTGCTCACATGATCAGCCTTTGTGCTTAGACTAATTTATTTGAATTTCAATGCTACAAAAGACAGAATAGATCCTGAAATCTTGCAGTCGGAGTTTTAGAAGCAGTGGCCCCACTCCCTGTCAGTTCTCTTCCCTTCCTGCTTTTCTACCACAGCGTCTATTCACCCGCAGCAGCTCCTGCCTGGGCACGTGTACAGGTGGCTGGGAGGGCATGTCTTCACTATGCTTCAAGCTTCTTGAAGCACCCGGAGTCTTGCCCCAGATGCATGGGAGCTGTGAGTTTAATTATATCCCGCCAACGCTGGTTAAATTTTTGCATAAGTAGCATTATTTGTTTATATCTTCCTTTTTTAATGCTATATCAGCAAGTTGCAGAAGAGCAGGCAAAATTCTCTCTCCAAATACATGGGCAGCTTTGATTGCATAATGTTTGCTTAATCTTGTGAACTTTACTTCAATTAGCTCTTCTAAAATGATACATAAAATCGGCAAGCCACTGGGCCAATCCACTTGACAGCTGTCACTTCTTGAGTGATGATACCCCCTAAGTGTTACGTTTGCTCTGAAAATATGTTCTGATGCCTTCCCTTAAAGGAGCAGCAGAGGAAAGAGTCAGGGGGTGAAGTAGCACACCAGTAGCCACACAGCCGTCCCAAGTCGTGGGAGCTGGGACCCAGGGGTCCTTGTCTCAGAGCCTAAATTCCGACCTCTATTCAGAAGGTCTTCATTATCCACTTAAAGTAGATCTGCCTAAAAATCCAAAGCAAACAGGGAACCAAGATCCAAAATAAACAGTGGCACACAGTCTGGCTTCAGGGCTGATCTCAAAGCGCCTAACTAGAGCCTGCAGATCCATCTGTTTTCTCCTGTGTATGGCTAAGTCCAGTTCCCACTGTGACTCCAAATGAGAAGACGCGAGGGCGGACTCACGTCCTGTGGGGCTTGGTGGGACTTTTCTGCATGGAGTTCCAGGAAGCATGAACTCCCTCCAGACGGGGAAGCATGATCCTAAAGGACATTTCCCGAAGGTGTCTCTTCAACACGCAGGGGACTCTGTGCACGTGTATTTGCGCTGTGATCCGGGTTGCTTCCCCCCCGGATGGCCGGTTGAAGATGAACGTTCTGAGTGTGTCTCCCTGCAAGGGCCCAAAGGCTCACCCTCTCATCTCCATGAGTCTTGTGGGCCAAGGGCTTCCCCAGGATCTGTAATTGCATTTTGTCATCGTTGCACTGTTCAAAACTTCAACCTGCGATGGTCGATATTGCAATAGACCACCAGTGGTAAGCTGGAGGATCAGCGAGAGCCCTCTGGCTCTTCCTCTGCCCACAGGCGTTGAGATTGGTTGGGTGGCTTGCTCTGGCCGACAGATGCAGTGGGGGTGATACAATCGGCAGCTTTATTGGACCTTAAGCTCCTGACCTTGAGGAGACCATGGTCCAACGAAGGTGAGAGCACCTGGAGCACCCAACCTGCAGTCACCCATCACCAGGGCCACCCGAGCTCACCCAGAGCCACCACCCACCCCCAGCTGCCACCGGGTAAGAGCTGCAGACTGTGAGCTGGGGCAGAGTCGGGAGAGCGAGGTGGGGGTGCTAGGCTGTGGCAGCAAAGACTTGGAGCGGTTTGCCTGAAGGGTGTGGGCCATACAGGCAGGCAGGCTGCCAGCTGTCAGGGAGCGGATCATACGTGGAGGGTCTCTTCGTGAGGATGGGGGTCCCCTCAGCCTCATCACTCTGGAGACTGGCAACACACACAGGGCCTTCAGGACTTGGCAGAAACAGATCTCGGCAGCCTGTGACCCACCCAGCCAGGGTGACAGACTTTGCACTGGCCTCACCTGGCAGGAGGCACTGAGCCCAGCGGCAGTGTGTCCTTTGCCCCTTGCCTGGTTCCAGAACAAGTGGGGAGCGAGTGGAGGAGGCAGAGTTCTCCCGGGACGGAGGATTCAGCTTCCCAGATCCCAGTCCCGCAGGGGCTCTCACACCGAGCAGGGGCAGCGTTGGCCTCTGGTGCTGCAAAGGCTTTGAAATCTCAGTCTCTGAGCTGTGATCAAAGGAGGAGGCTCTGCTCCTCAGCAAAATGAGTGATTCAAGCTTGCTGCAATGTCTCAAAGAGTTGAGCTGGTCTCTGTCCAACACCTTCCCCTCAAAGGAAGAACTCAGTTCTCTAATCCAGGCTGTGGGGAAGGAAGGGGACTTGAAGAAGGGAGAGGAGGGGTCAGTTTCAGCTCAAAACTGCTCCCAGGTGGCAGAGGCGTGTCCTGGGGTCTGGACCCCCTTCCTGGGATGGAGGGACCCTCCATGGCTGGTCTCGTGGAGTCAGGGCGTGGCTTAGCACCCTGGCCACATGTGCATGGGTATCTCTTTCTGCTGCAGCTCTCATGATTGACTTGCCAGGGATCCGTGAGGAAGCGTGAACCTCTGAGCACCAGACCGGGAGTCACTGTGGGAGTCCTGGGTGGACACGTGACTGATGTGGACACCCCAGTTTGGTTGGTATGTCTGAGCTGGTCTTGGCTTCCCAATAATGCTGCCAAAACTTCATGACCCCAAAACAGCTTGACCTGGGATCTGAGGGAAAGTTTATCCACCCATCCGAATATTTCATTATTAATCCAGTTGAATTTCCTAACATTTTTGGCTGGCTTAAGGGAAGCTGGGCTGCAAAAACTCTGAGGAATGATATAACACTGAGGTTCCTTGACCAATGGGCTTGAAGAAATTACAGTTCAATGTCAAGTTGTCTGTGGTTTTAAAAAAAAAAAAGAAGAAGAAGACTGACTCAGGCACCCAGGCAGGGAAATATTAAAAGGGATACAACAAAGGTAAGTTTTGGGATTTGCTCCCTCCTCCTCCGTGGCGTGTCTCTGCGAGCTGTGTGGGGCTCTCTCTCTGACGCTGCATGATCTATTGACGTCTGTTGGGTGGACCCCTGCGACTGGGAGGCCGGGTCCTCCCTGGTCACATGCTCCCTTTACTTTTCCAGCACTTGCTGCCCTTTCTTTGCCACAGAGCTGACGTGGCTCTGTCACGTAGGCGCTGCGGGCTGGGAGCGAGCGTGGGGTCCCTGTGCGTGCGCGTGGAGCCCGTGGACGGCTTTCTGGCTCTGCATTCTGCAGCGCTCTCCTGGGCAGAGTCCAGAGCTGTTCTCCTTTTTGATCACCTGGGCTAAGCAGCGGTTTGTGTGGAGTGTCACACTTTGGAACTGGGACATTTGGGGGAGAAAAGGAAGAGGAAAGAGCACCGAGGTTTCCAGAGGCCGAGATGTTCTGCCCTGGGAACCTCTCGCTGGAGTCACCGTACCACAAAAGGCAGGCTTCACGCTCTGCACAGTGGGTAGGAGGCGGGTGAGCATGTGGAGCTGGGGCTCTCGCCCTCCTCTCCGCTCCCCAGAGGAGCCATAGAAACAGGAGAGTTCAAAGCGAGGTGGTCTCTCTGCAGAGTGTAGTGTGCAACGCCGAGAGAGCGCTGCTCGCAGCTTAGCTGCGTCTCCGCTCCTCATTACGCGTGGAGATCGTCACCAAGGTCGGTTGGCCATGGGTGGCACCTGTGCCCGTGTCCTGGCCACTGGTGGTTCGGTCACCACTGCTCCCTGGCCTCCAGTGCCCTTTCCCCAGGCCTCCACCCATAAACATCCCAGACCTCCTATCAGGGAGGCGGGTGGAGGCCATGCTCCCACTGGCCACCTGGAGAGCACACTTTCCCTTTCATGACCAGCATGCTGCATGGTGGGCACAAAAGGCCTGACCCAGCAATGCCCAGCAAGTTGGGAAGAACACTCAGTTAGTTCTGGGAAAGGCGGAAGCTTGATCTCAGATGAGGCTTTCCTCCTGGGTGCGAGGCTGCAGGTGATTCTGGTTTTCCTCTTCCAGGTTTTATGTGACGTCTGTGCACTCATTGTATGTATCAAAGCATCTCTGGAAAGACCCGTGTGGACCCCAGGAGAGTTGGCTGGGGTCAGCATGGGAGAGAGACCGGCCACGTGTGACCTTGTTTTACATTTTGAACCAGCAGGAAGTGTCCCCTTTGGAAAAACCAACTTAGGTGAGAACCTGGTGGCACTCACGGAGTTTCTGCTTCGGCAGTGTTCAGGTGGGTATCTCCACAGGCTGGAAACCCACCGAGAACACTCGGAGGAAAGACAGAGCCACACCAACAGCCGCTGGGCCAACTTTACATTTAAAATGTGGTCCTTTATTTGTTCAGGGGCCCGTGGGGCTCTTGGGAGAGGACTTGGTGAGCAGGGCTGCCCAGGGCCACAGGAGGAGGGGGCTGGCATCCAGGGAGAGCACCATAGCCAGTACCCAGGCTTCCCTGACCAGAGGGACCCTCCGGGCAGGAGACCATGGCTGCAGGAGCCCGAGGCCACAGTGAAAAGTGCAGAGAGAGGGTTTGGGGCTCGGGATGACTGTAGGGTGTGATGGGTTCCCATCACTTAGGGCTGTGACTAAAATCCGTAACTTGAAGTGTGAAGTTAAAGTAGGCCAACTTTGCACCTGATCAGAGGGCGAGTGTGAAACCAGGAGCAGGTCACTAAAGAGCCGGCAGACAGCGGCCGCCCTGGCAGGCCGGCACTCCCCGCCTGGCTCGGGAGGCTTGCTGAGCCACAGTGGGGCCGCGGATCCTCTTCTGGAGCGTGGACGGGAGGAAGGGCTCGCAGGAGGACTGTGGCCCTGGCCGGGCTTCTGACAGGACCCCTGCTCCTGCTTCCCTCTCCGCACCCCTGTGGCGATGAGCAAGTTCCACGTGAGCCCCAGCATCCCTCTGGGTGGCTCTGCGGTGCTGGGCGGAGGAGGCAGACGCCCGCGAGCTGCGCCTTCAGTCAAAGGCAAACGCTGAGCACCTGCAGGGAGAGGAAACACCCTGTGGGCAGTTTACGGGACTCATCCCAGCTCTGCAGATCAGAGCTTGTGACCTGCTTCTGTGGCAGGCACCTTGATCAAGGAGCCGGAGACTCTCCTGCCGACGGCGGGAGCTGGCGCACAGGAGGCCGCGGGCCTGGCTCCTCTGGTTCCGTGCTCAGAACACAGAGCTTGACTGGCAGGGAGCATGTGCCGCAGGCTGCTTGGACTGTTTCTGGCATGACATTCGATCTGTGGCACTTGTTGGCTTCCTGGGACCTGGTGCTGGACCCCGTTAAGGGCACAGCCTTCTGTGAACCTATCGCCTCAGTGCTGGCTGTGGTCCAAGGCCACAGTGGAGCCCAGCGGTGAGATGGACTCCCACTTGAGCACACAGTCCCTGGGGACAAGCCATGAGGCCTTACCCCCACGGGCCCTGCCACCCATAGACTCCTGGTTGGAGGAAAGGCGCCCAGGGGCGTGGCTTCCCTGGCTGGTCCTGCCCTGCAGACGGGAGGCCTGCTCTCCTGCGGCGTGGCGCTTACTGGCGTGCGTGCGGGGCGGCACGTACCCGTATTGTGAAGCCTACTCCCCTCCTCTCCGCGCAGCCTGAGATCCTGAGGGCAAGGACTATGAGTTAGCTACTTAGGTCTCTCCAGGGCTTGGCAGGGAGGGTCTCTGGACGCTGGAGGAACGCCAGGAAGGGGAAAGGGCACTCAGGAAGCCTTGCTCAGTGCTGAGAGCAGCGCCAGGAGGGCCCCAGGCCCACTGTCTGCTCCACCTCTTACTGGGGCATCCCGTAGTGGTCTGGGTCCTTGCCACTGCCGTCCACGTGCTCAGTGACTTCAGGGCTGGTGTCAGAGGAGAATGGACTCCTAGCAGGCAACTGGAAGCCGGGGGCGGGTGTGCGTGTGGTCCTCTGGGACCCCGAGCTCTGAGGAGGGCTAGGGATGCCCATCCCAGAAGACAGGAAGGGCACGTCTGGTGCTGAACTCCTGGGTCCATGTCAGCTTCTGGGGCCTTGGAAGGGGTCATGTCTCTTCCTAACTCCACTGTCCATCACTTTTCAGGCTCGTGACTTGTTCAGTGTTTCTGTGCTGGCCTGCTCGTCTGAGCGGATGAACCGGCAGTCACACCACATCGTGGAGACCAAGGGGAAGAGCAACTAAGGGGAACGATCGTCTGTAATCATGGCCGTGCAAGTGCCGGCTACCTGAATGCTAAGGGCAGCGTGGATGACGGCTGGGATTTCCACTCAACACTCACTTACTATCGGAGGCAGGAGCCACCTAGTTCTGCTCCCTCCTGGCCCCAGCTCCACGAAGCATCCGAAACTCAGAGGTTGTGTCTGATGTGCTGTGTTGCTGAATCCCAGCCCAGGTGGCGACTAGCATCTGTGCCGCTGAGAGTCTTCAGGGCGGTGTGGGTTGAGCCCATGGGGTCTTAGAGACTAGGGACTAATGCTTTAGGAGGTCTTGATTCCTAAGGATGATGTGCAGGAACCAAAAGGGACCAAAAGGGTCTCTGCTATCCCCCTCACTCTATGCTTGAGGGAACTGGGGTCCAGGAGTGGTCAGGACTTGCCCAGAGTGCTAGGTGACCATGGAGCCCACTAGGCTCCAGGCAAGAGCCAGAGATTCAGGTCCACAGCCACGCTCCACATGTGCTCTGTGCCAGGGCCACACCGGGGTAGCCTGAGCGGGGCAGGGTAAGTGCAGCCACATACCCAGATTCGGGAGGGAAACAGCCTCCCTAGGGAAACACGGTCCTCCCCTCCACTCCTCCTCCCCCTCCCCCTCCTCCCTCCCCCCTCTCCTGGCAGTTCTGCCCTGCTTCTGTGCCCTCTGCCCCTTCTGTGATCTCTCTCAGCTGTGTTAGGGTCTGGGCTGTGTGTTCAAGTCTGCATCAGGCTCCTCACTCTCAGCTCCCAGGGGTGAGGGAGTGCCTCGTCACCTCCTGTCCTCAGGGCCCGGCACAGCCTGGCAACAGTGGCTTTCAGTACATGTCTGTTGCTCTGAAGCCTCTCCCCAGTTGGCACATTTGGATTCCACTGTCCTTCACCAAGCACCCAGTCCTGGGCAGCAGCAAGCAACAGGACTGCCTGGGCCTGAGGATTGGAGCCAGACATGGCTGGAGGTGCAGGGGCTCTGCAGTGGTGCTGAGCCCGACTGGCCACTGTGGAGTCCAGCAGCGGCCCTGCTCCTCCACAAAGCCCTAAGGCCGTCAGCTGACACAGAGGACCAGCCGGGTGCTGCAGCAAGGCCCTGGGTGGGCTTTCCCAGCCCTGCCCCTTGCTGCTGGCAGCCTTGGGAAATGGTGCAAGGTTTCTCCCTGAGGCTCAGTGTCACATCCTTCGCCCACCGAGGAGTGTTTTGATTGAGTGTAAATAACACCCAGGAAGTCCAAGGCCTGGAAAAAATCTTCCAGGGAATCCACAGCATGCGTGCTGGTGAGGCAGCTCTGCCCTGGACATCCTTGGGTGACAGGCACTTGGGAGAAGGGGTTCGCCCCAAGGCAAGGTGCCAGGTGTAATCGCTGGACTTGAAGAGACCTCTACAGGGTATTTGCAGATTTGAGACTTTATCTGCACTTGGCAGAGGCCGGTTTCATCTACTTCGGACATTGGATTCTGACAGCCCATTCTGCACAGGGAGACTCGGATTGGCCGAATTTCTCTCAAATCAGATTTCAGAGGTAAACTTGGAGTGTTGCTCAGGGGCTGTTATACCCTCTCCGGTCCCATGTGGCTACCCTGAGGGTCTGGAGGAAAGAACCCCAATAGCATGCAGGGGGCTGTGGGGTGAGCAGAGCGAGGGAGAAAGAAGGGGCTCAGGCTGGGCTGCAAGCCAGAGTCCAGGATGCTCCCTGCCATCCTGGGGCTTCCCTGGCTCCATTTTCCCTGTTGGCAAAGCCCGGAAGGCACAGGAACACGGCAGGTTGGAGCTAGTGAGAAAACTACTCTTAAAAAGAAAGAAAACGACAGTAAATCAAATCGCCTCCCCGCTCCTTTCAGACAAATCATCTGAATTATGAATCAAATCCTGTCAGTTGTGTCTGTGAATGGAGAATATTCGGTAGCACGTGGAGAAGCCAGTCAGGGCTGGGACGTGGCTCAGACGTGGAGCACGTTCCCAGCATGTGCGAGCCCTGGGTTCCACCCCAGCACCAGGAAAAGGAGGCAAAACCAAGCCAGTCAGTAGGTAAAACCATGAAGATTTAAACCTACAACGACCCTTTGACCCTTGCTTCATTCAAAACCAGCCTCACCTCTAGACTCTGAGCACTTGCACTTTATTTAGAAAACAACCTTACCGAGTTTCTGAAAGCTCCTGCCAGTACGTAAGAACCCACAGACAGGCACCCGCTCCGAGGCGCTGGGCCTGCTGCCCTTGCCTTGCCCTTCCCAGGTGGCCGTCCTGTCCTGCGGTCTTCCGAGGAGTCCACAGCGCCGACTGGGCCTGGGAGCCCCACTTCTGACCCGCCAGCTCGCCGTAGCGCTGATAGCCAGGCCCTCTTAAGCCACGCCCCCAACTGGAGATGCGGGGTCACGGCTGCAGCCCGCCGATTGGTGGGCGACGGTGGTCTCGAGGGTCGTCACCGAGCCGAAAGCTTCCGCCTCGTGGTCCAGCGCAGCGAGGTCCTTATGTGAGCTGGGCTACTTCTGCAGAAGTGGGGACCCCCAGTCACAGGGCACAGGCCGAGGGCAGGGCACGCAGCTGGGTGTCCACTCTCCTTCCTCCTTCTTTCTTCCTGGTGGTGCTGAGACTGAGCCCTGGGTGCTCCTCCACGGCACCATGGCCGCTTCTCTTTGAGAGGTCAGGCTGACTGCGTCTGGCCTGGAACTTGCCACCCTCCCGCCCCAGCCTGAGTCGCTGGGACCCCGGCGTGCGCCGCCAGCCTGCGCTCCACCCGTCCTTCCTACCGCGTGTGCTCAGGCTTATTTGAAATGCGCTCGGGAACCGTGGGACCGCAGCGCCGCAGCGCCACGCCTGCCTGAGTTCGCCGCACCCCTTAAGTGCGCAGGGGGCCACCTGCGCTGACGGACCTGCCAGGTCTGTGCGGTGCCTGCAGTGGCGTTTGCAGGCGGTGACTTCTCAGAGCGTCCCTGTTGCGGAGCCTTGTACTGCTATGCTGCTTCCCTGTGGCGGGCCCTCCTGTGCAGCCCCAGCCGGCTCGCGGGCTGAGCTGGCCACAGGAGGCGGGCCAGCCTGCAGGGCCCTCTGGGTGTGTGCTGCCCTAGATCAGCCCATTTCAGAAAAGTGGGCATCTGCCCAGCTTTCTCTGCCTCAGCATTTCACTATTTCTCTTTATCGTTATTTTGAGTAGAACACTCACCATTGCTCTGGAGGTGTGTTTAACGGTCCCTGGGGTTACTCAGCGGTCCTCTGATCTCCTCTGTCTGCTTTTACCGCTCTGAGGAGGACGACAGGCACTGTGTACGCAGGCCATGGATTCTCTCCTAGCCTGCTCTACTATTATCCTGGGAAAATGTGCCTGTCATTCTCTAGCCTCAGCCATTGACAGCTTGTATTTTTTTTTAAGGATTCAGTGTCTTTGTGTGTTCATTTCTCCCACATCTTAGTTTGGAAAAAGAATTCTCGAGTGTCACTCTCGACATTGGCTTTGAAATGATAACATGTACATACTGCCCTGCATTGGGTAGGTTATCTCACAAGGAACCCCAGAAAACCCTTGGAGCAAATGCAAGCACTTCCTCTCCCTGAGAGACAGGCTGCTTTATTCTCCACTCAGCAGTCTGGGTTTTGTTTGTTTTGTGATGTGAGTGCATTTTTGCTGGCGTTGCCAAGAGTGGCTGCAGAGGAAAATGGTGTCCGTAATAGCGACTCAGCACTGGCTTCTCTGCGGCTTGATGTTGCAGCCCAGGGGTTAAAACTTGGGCCTTCCCCTAATTGAGGCGCTCTCTCCAGCAGCCCCTTCCTCCTTACCGGGCTCTCTCCTTCCCGACTTCCTCTTTTCTCTCCCCAGTCCTCAGGGGCCAGGGGAGCAGGGAGACATGGTCAGGCTCACGTCCCGGGCAGTACTGGTGCCACACTGGCTCCCGAGTTGGTCATGTAAGGGAGACAGGCAAGAGGAGGCCCCAGCCTCAGACAGGGCAGCCCCTGAGCTGCTTTCCACAGCACATGACCTTCAACTCGAGGGCAGAAAATGGGAAGTCCTGAACTCAGGAGAGGCCTTGGAGAAAGCAGAGCACCTTAACTGTGCACCAGTGCCTCCCAAGTTCACTTTCAGAGGAGCGAGACGGCAGCAGAACAGACCACCTGGCTACTTCAAGTGGACACAGGCCCTGAGAAAGCAGAGCGGCTCGGAGTGTGTCGCCACTGATCCAGGGGCTTTGAGAGCTGCCGCATGCTGAAGTTCGCACTGCTGCGGGCAAACTGTGACCCCGGCATGTGCACCGAGTTCCAACCTGAGCTTGTTTGGAAACAGGGCCTTGCAGTGTCACCAGGCTAAGGGGGCCTTTTGGGTGGGCCCACTCAAGTGGCTGGCCTGGTGTCTTCATAAGACGCGGGAAGTGCCTGTGAAAGTGGGCACTGGGCAGGGGCCAGGAGGCATCTGAGGACAAGACCGGCCGCTCAAGCCATGGTCACCAGAGCCTGGAGCACCAGAAGAGGGGAGAAAGACCCAGAAAAGTACCCCCTGCATCTCCCAGGTGTGTGGCCCCCAGGACTGTGAGAGAGGAAGACCTGCTGTTTCCAGACTCCGTGACACTTTATCACCGAGGGCTGGGAAATGAAGCCCGTCCTCCAGTGACCAGTGCAACCCTGGGCTGGAAAGAACTGGCTAACAGCCCTTCAGCTCGGGCTGTTCTCATCGCCTACTTCAAAAGCTGAGTAAACAAAAGGCGTGCCAGGACCCGGAGGGGCGGGCGGGACCCTGAGGGCAAACCCGTGCCACGCTGAGACTCCAGGGCCTCTGCGGTGCCAGCGCCCCTCCATCTTCACAGGCCCACGGCACCAGAGACCCCTGCTCTTGTCTTCTGGTGTCAGCGCCTTCTAAAGCCCACTGAGGTCCTTCCCTCACCAGAGAGCGGCACCAACCCTCGTGTGCCTGAGGACCAGGGCCACAGGGCTTCAGCACGGTGATTTCTCCTCCTCCTTCCTCCCTTCTTTCTCTCTCTCTTCTCTTCTTTTGTACTGGGGATTCAGCCCGGGGCGCCCATGCATTATGCAAGTACTCTACCACTGAGCCACACCCCAGGCCTTTCACTGTTTATTTTGAGACAGGACCTCCCTAAGTTGCTGAGGCTGGCTTTGAACTTGTGATCCTCCTCTCTTGGCCTCTGTGTAGCCGGCAGTACAGGTGGGCACCACCATCATGCCCAACACTGAACAGACTTTCCACAGAGCAAGGAGTGGTGTCTAGCTCCCTCCCACATTCCAGCCCCATCCCTCCTGTCTGGGGTCAGCCTGCCTGGATACCTCCCAGCCTTGGCTGCTGCTTACCAATGCCCAGAGCTCCCGAGTCACACTGCAGGCAGGTCTAACCTGTTGATGCACCTGCAAATCTCCTTGCCAGTTCTCTGTGGTGAGAGGTGCACACGCACCATTAGCAGCCAGGTGCACAGCAGAGCCTGCGTGGGGAGCTCTGCACACGGCCCCGGGCTCAGGAAGCGGGACCCCTCTGTCTGACTTGGAAATGGCTGCTGAGGGCTGCAGGGTGTCCACAGGCCCTTGTGCCGAACTTCTGCTCCCTCTCCCCACCCTGTCCTGTGACCAAACATCAAGAGCATAGAATGTTGGTCTTTCTGACTGCTTTTCACTAAAAGTACACTGGGAAGCTTTTTACATGCTGGAATTAAAAAATAAAGAATGCTTTTGTTTACAAATAGTCCTGCTACCTGGGAAATGTTTCCAGATCTAACATTAACACACTCCCATGTAAGGTGCTGACCACTCTTATTAAGCACTTCCTGCACGTACACTGTTCTGAGCACTTTTCTTGCATTTTTTTCATTTCTGTTCAAAATAGTCCTATCAGGTTTGTTAGCACTATCATTAACAGATGAAAGGTACAATCAGGAAGGTGGGGTCAAGTGGCAAGGTGGCACAGGTGGTTGCCTGCAGGCTGGAGCATGGATGATGTGCTATGGACAAGGCACCCTCTAAAGGCTGCTGCATGGAGCTGGGCCCTGCACAGAGACTGGGTGCCCACAGTCTAGGCCCTGACCATATCCTTGCCCCTCCACACAGCCTGGGTCCTGCACAGTCTGGGTCCTTCACACAGCTTGGTCCTGCACACAGCCTGGTCCCTGCACACAGCCTGGTCCCTGCACACAGCCTGGTCCCTGCACACCGCCTGGTCCCTGCACACAGCTTGGGTCCTGCACACAGCCTGGGAACTGCACACAGCCTGGGTCCTGCACACAGCCTTGTCCTGCACACAGCCTGGTCCCTGCACACAGCCTTGTCCTGCACACAGCCTTGTCCTGCACACAGCCTGGTCCCTGCACACAGCCTTGTCCTGCACACAGCCTGGTCCCTGCACACAGCCTTGTCCTGCACACAGCCTGGGAACTGCACACAGCCTTGTCCTGCACACAGCCTGGTCCCTGCACACAGTCTTGTCCTGCACACAGCCTGGTCCCTGCACACAGCATGGGAGCTGCACACAGCCTTGTCCTGCACACAGCCTGGGTCCTGCACACAGCCTAGTTCCTGCACACAGCCTGGTCCTGCACACAGCCTAGTCCCTGCACACAGCCTGGTCCCTGCACACAGCATGGGTCCTGCACACAGCCTTGTCCTGCACACAGCCTGGTCCCTGCACACAGCCTGGTCCCTGCACACAGCCTGGTCCCTGCACACAGCCTAGTCCCTGCACACAGCCTGGTCCCTGCACACAGCCTGGTCCCTGCACACAGCCTTGTCCTGCACACAGCCTGGTCCCTGCACACAGCCTGGTCCCTGCATACAGTCTGGGCCCTGCACACAGCCTGGGAACTGCAAACAGCCTAGTCCCTGCACACAACCTGGTCCCTGCACACAGCCTGGTCCCTGCGCACAGCCTAGTCCCTGCACACAGCCTTGTCCTGCACACAGCCTGGGTCCTGCACACAGCCTGGTCCCTGCACACAGTCTGGGCCCTGCACACAGCCTGGGAACTGCACACAGCCTGGTCCCTGCACACAGCCTGGTCCTGCACACAGCCTGGTCCCTGCACACAGCCTGGTCCTGCACACAGCCTGGGTCCTGCACACAGCCTGGTCCCTGCACACAGCCTGGTCCCTGCACACAGCCTGGTCCCTGCACACAGCCTGGGAATTGCACAGCCCAGGCCCTGCACACTCCTCGTTACACAGGGCTGCACACAAGCTCTCTACTGGCTCTCTGCAGACTTTTGCTCACCTACCTGCAAACTAGACATTTTCTTCTGTAGTTCCTGCCATGGGGCAGAGCCAGGATATGTGTGGAAGGAATTCTGGCTCTTCCTGACTTTGTAGCTTAGCTGGGCAGGGAGGACCTGTGTCAAAGGAGAGAGAGTGCACAGTGCAGGAACGTGCGGCCCTGGGTCGGCGCCGGTGCTGTGGGAAGGCGCTCTTGGCCCACACTTCTGTGCCCCTTTTTCCCATCAACCAGGCTCCTGCCTTGCTTTCCCTTGGGGCAGGCGGCTCCTCTGTGCCTGCAGGTGGCTCTGGTCTAGAGCTCTAACTGTGAACATCTGAACCCTTGGTCTTGCTGCACAGAGGTCAGGACAGAGGGTTCTCCATTATCCAGATTTTGACTATGCAAGAGCCCAACCTGTCTGGAAAATTCCCGACCTGCCTGGAAACCAACCTTTCTTATTCAGATACCAGGAATGTTGGAACCCAAGGTCTCTGACCATGGAGATTTGTCCCCCTCTGCAGAGTCCAGGTCCTCTGCTAGTACAAGGCAGGGCCGGATCCAGGGGCCGTTAACCCTTCCCTCACGAGCCTGTGGTTGTGCAGAGGAAGGGTGAGGAGGCCGGGGGACAGATTCACGGGTCTTTTCAGACCCTCTCCAGGCAGTGGGCTGGGTCTCCAATGGCAAAGCCAGTTGTGCCCTGAGGTAAGTGTTCTAGGTGAGGAGTGATAGACAGGAACCTGGAACAGGTCAGCAGCCTCAGGGCCTCGCTCCGGCAGGCGGTTCTGAGAGGCTCCTGGTCCTGGAGCGGAGCCGCCTCACCCGGGCCCTGTGCTGTCTGTGGGAGGAGGGTCGCCAGGGCTGTGATTTCTCCACAGGCTTCCCAGTCCATGATTCCCCAGTGTCTACCCCATTTCGTACCTGCCGTTTGTGTTCTTTGTTTATAAAGAGGGCGCCTAACTGGGTGAGCTTCAGGGTCTTCAAAACCTGGACGTCCCCCTGTGGAAAGCCAAGCAGGCAGAAAGGCCAGCGCCAGTGACCTTCGCAGGCCTGGTGGGAGGGGCACAGCATCCCAGCGGTGCTGGGGCTGGGGTCCCACCCGGCCCAGGGTCAGCAGGAGTGCAGTGGGCAGGTCCTGGCCGCAGCACGACCCGAGGACATGTCCTGAAGCAGAAAGCAAGCCAGGCCTTGGCAGGGCCGGGAGTTTGGAATTTGGGGGAGTGGCAGAGGAATTTTAAGGAGTGCTGCTGGGATGTGACTCCCATTTCCGCTGAGTTCCTGTGCATCTTGGCAGGAGGGAGAGGGTGTGGGAGGGAGGAGGGTGGCGATCCGGTGTCTCCCCTCTGGCGCGAGGCTCGTGCGGGAGGACGGGGCCGTGGGAGCCAGGGTTTCTTGGTATCTGGGGCTCGGCCTGCAGGATGCGGTTTTCGACTCCTCAAGCCTGAGTGGCATCCAAGGCCTGAGGGTGGTGGCCGCTGTTCTCCTACAGAGGCAGCGGCCTCTCCCCTCCTGCTGGCCTCCAGGGAAGCCTCCCCCTGCCTGCCTCCTGCACCCCAGGTGGCCCTCAGCCAAGCCCGCAGGATGACTCCAGGTCTCCATGGACTTCCAGGCCTCTGCCCCCTGTTCCTCCGGCTCATCTGTTCTCCAGTCTCTCTCCCTCCCTGGCCAAGGAGACCCACTGTGACCTGGAGACTGGCCTGGGGCAGCAAGCGCCCCTCTCTCCAGGCACCCTACCATGCCTGCTCCCTGGATGTCCCTCCTGGGTGCTGGATAGTGCTGGTCCCAGGCACACAGTCCTCTCCTGAGAGACATGTCCTGCCTCTGTCCTTACAGCAGCCCTTCTGAGTCGGTGCCTGCAGATCACCAAGCTTGCCCCCAGAAGCAGGCCAGCTCCTCACTGGGGTGGCACTTCTCCCCTTGCGCCAGCTCCTCTCCCAGCTCAGAGCACTGTCCTGGAGCCCTGCTGATGAGGTCCCTCTGCCTCCTAGTTCTCCTGAAGGGTGGGCCTGCAGTGACCTGCTGGGTCCCCTGCTCGAGCTCACACCCAGCGTGGTGTCATCAGTCACGGAAGATGGTCCTCACCAACCTTTCTGGTGAGGCTCAGAGAGGAGACGTCTCCTGCTGGTGGTGGCTCTGCGGGTCAAGGAGTGGATCCAAGCACAGCTTTCCCTGGGGTCTGCCCAGCCTCTCCTGGACACCCTGCCTCTGAGAGGGAGCTCAATGCTGCGTGGCCCACTTCAGATCCCTCTCCAGGCCTGGACAGAATGGTCTCTGCAGGCAGCTCCAAGGTCTGACTGGAACGTGCTCTGTGCCTTTCAGGGGCTGAAGGTCAGAGGAGTCCCCAGCTCCACGTTTTGAGCAGCTTCTCAGGAGCCTGTGTCATCGTTCACTGGAGCCAATGAAGACCCAAGAGAGTCGCAAGGTGGCTTTGAGGTGCGGCCTGGGAGCTCTTCGGGATCCGGCCAGCCTCCAGGGCCCCGCTTCTGCTCCCGCAGCAGGTTCGGACAGGGCAGTGCCCCTGGGCTCTGCAGAGAGCTGGGCCTGGGCATTTCCCCTCCTGGTCTGGCCTGGGGACTCCATGGCTCCAGTTTTGCACTGGGGGTTATCACCCCTCCAGGCACCTGCCTCCAGCAGCAGAACGTGGGCAGCGGTGCTGGCCTTGTAGGGTAGCTGTGCAGGTTGGAACAGCTCAGACGGACAGGGCCCTGGGCCTGCCGTCGGTGCTCAGTAGGGACAGCAGTGCTGCCCGCACACGCACGCTGCCTCTTCCTAGGTATGCTCTCAGAGCGGCTGCTGGGAACAGCAGCAGCCAGGAGACTGCTTCAAGAGGCCACGTGGGAGTCCAGGACAGCTGCATCCTGGCCCTCCATGCTCCACACGCACCCGTCAGAGGAGACCCCAGGGCCCCTGGTCCAGCCCACCGGCCTCAGCAGCCCACCTGCAGCCCTGATGTGATCTGCCGGCAGTGAAGATGCTGCTGCAACGTCCCGCAGCAGCAGGGGACGCTGCGTGTCCTCCGTAGAGAAGCTGCTCCTCGGCCTTCCTGGCACAGAGGCAGGGCTGCGGCCAGGCCAGGTGGCAGGACCGACAGCCCCCTCCCCCTCATTTGTCCAGCATGTCCCTCAACCAGAGCTGGTCCCCCACAGGGCCTCCTCGGGCTCTCACTGGGCGCACATGTGCACGGCAGGCAGGGACACAGGCCCACGCGGCAGACATCCTCTCTTTGGACTGGATTTACCGTCCTCTGTCTTGATCATGGCGTCACACCATCACCCCAGGGGCCAGTGCTGACCCCCGGAGAAGGGCCCACCCTTGCTCCCCAATCTTCCCCATGCGGTCAACTGCCATGTACTCGTCAATCAGCCCTCCCGTCCCCATCTCTGCTCGGGTCTTGGAGAACACCCTGCCTTTAATCCACAACTCACCTCCACATCCCTGGTTGACCCAGCAGTGTGTCTCCGGGATGCATCGCGTTCAGGACTGGGTGGGGCACACAGAACCCGGCCGGGTTCAGGACTGGGTGGGGCACACAGAACCCGGCCGGGTTCAGGACTGTGTGGGACACCCAGACTCCGGGCGGGGTCAGGACTATGTTGGGGCACACAGACCCTGGCCGGGTTCAAGACCGTGTGGGACACACAGACTCTGGCCGGGGTCAGGACCGGGTGGGGCACACAGACCCTGGCCGGAGTCAGGACTATGTTGGGGCACACAGACCCCGGCCAGGTTCAGGACCAGGTGGGACGCACAGACCCTGGCCGGGTTCAGGACTATGTTGGGGCGCACAGATGCGGCCCCGCCCTGTGAGGCTGATATTTTGGTGGGGAGGATGGATATTGAATGCCTGGTGTGCGGTGGGAGTACCGTGGGGCAGGTGGCCTGAGGGGGTGTCAGGAGCTGAGCAGCCTGTTCTGTGGCCTGCGGGGAGGAGGCCACGGGAAGGCCTTGGAGCTCCTGGAGGATCAGGGTCAGGGTGACCACATCTCAGAGCAGATGCCAGGATGCCCTCTAGCCAGGGGTGGGTTCCTCCCAGCAGGTGGCGGAGAGCCACTGAGCCTGCGATGCCTCTCCGGGCTGCGGCCTCAGCACCCGGAGCCAGCGTGCCACCCCTGCCTCTCACCATGCCTCGCAGGGCTGGCATCCCCTCCACCCTGCACGTCAGGCAGGGTCCCTGACGTGCTTGGCTCTGATGGCTGATACACAGCTTCTTGATTTAATCACGTCCCAAAGAACAAGCAATTGCAGGAGAGATGGTGGCACCTGCGGCGACTCGCGACCTGCACTGTTCACTCAGGACTCGCAGCCTCATGGCCACTGCGCATGCTCACCCTGTGCTGGAGAGAGTATCTCTGAGGAAGGGTCTGAGGAGTTTCCAGACAGAGGGGCTCTCGGGTCAGTGGGGTGCTTGGCAGGCTGGACGGACAAAAATTGCAGCAAGTGCCAGTCAAAGGCATAGACAGGTCTATTGAGGAAAGTGGAGACATATTCAAGGGAGAATTTGGGTCGATTTCAGGGTGAGAGATGCATTTTGAGGTTTTTTTAAAGGAAACTCGGTGAGGGGTTTCCTGGGAAAGTCTGTAGGAATGGTATCAGGCCAGTGATGGTGAGACGGCTCTGTGATCCGGATCATCTCCAGACCCTCAGAAGGGTCTGCTCAATAGGCAGTGCTGGAAAGTTCCCTGAATTTTAGGTTCCTCAGGGTCTCCTATCTCTCTTTGCCTAACTGATTGATTGGGAGCTAATGAACAGTGCAGAGGTAGATATTCAGATTGCCCAGGAAGTCAGAGGTGGTGGCCTGCCAGGGAGGCAGGACTTGGGGGTGACAGGCCCAGGAAAGAATGCAGGACTTCTGAACTAAAATCTTTCCTTGTCCTTCCTGTATGTCTGCTTTGGACGTATTTCTTATTCCTTCTATCAAATAGAGCAAACGTGAACATCCTTGTTCTGATGGCCATTGAACACCGAAGTGCACGTCCTTTCTGTTGATGGTGAGCTGGCTGTGGTCGCTGCCCAGCACCACAGAGACCCTTCAGACTGGGCCAGCCCCCCACGCCTACTGAGAGGGACCCAGGGCTGTGGACCCTACCTCGCCAACCCAGAGGGACGGAGCTCCTGCTGGGAGGCAGAGAGGGCAGGCAGAGAGGAAGGGGCTGGGGCAGGGTCACCCGGGACCTACTTCTCCAGAGCCTGCGATCTTCCACGACTCCCCAGTAAAGCCACCAGGTACCAATCCATCACCGGCTTCATCGCTGGTGAGGCTGGACCCCAGGCTCAAGCACTTCCTAGAGCCCCGTCTCTGAATGCTGCTGCGTCGGAGACCGTCCCTCACTGACGAGCCCCGGGACTCCCATCTCCAAGCCTCAGCACCCGGGGAGCTGGCCAGCAGCCTGCCGGCCCCCTGAAGGAAACCCTGACCATCTCTGTTCTGACTGACGGAAGCCCTGCCCGCCCCTCACTGCCTGTCCAGGGACGAGACCTGAGTCCAGGCTATCAGTTCGTCTTTTCCATGTCTTCTTCAGGGAGCTGAGGGCGCCACCTGGCCCCACGAGGGAGCCCGGTGTGTCCTTCCACCCATGGCAGTAATTGTGCAAGAGGTGAGGCTTCCGGGGGCTCAGCCGGCTGGGGACAGAGCTGGCTGAATGCTGAAGAAAGCACACGCCCTCGGAGGAGCCTTCATGTGGTCTGAGTGTGTACACACAGGAGTGCACGTGCATGTGTGTGCAAGCAACACCCAGGAAGTGTGAGTCCAGATGACACGGTCATGCCAACTCTTACCTACAAAGCTGGGGTGCTCTGGAGATGGGCGGAGGAGACTCACAGGACATTAGCCAGCTCTCTGAAGCGGCCCTGTTGCTTTCCAAGCAGGAGTGGGCGAGCTTCAGCCCGACCCCTCAAGTCGGCCTCGTAAATCATTTTATGTACAGCTTCCCGCATCCCTTGCCTTCCCTCTGAGGCCACTTTCTCCCTGCAGCAGCCGAGCTGGGTGACTGTGACAGGGACCAGGAGTTCTGCAAGTCAGAAAGGGTTTGCAAGGTGACCCTCTGTAGCTGGGCAACTGTGACAGGGACAGGAGGCCTGCAAGACAGAGGATCTACAGGGTGACCCTCTGTGGAGAGGGCTTGCCGCTCCTGTGTGAGTGGCAGACATCTAGATACAGAGCTTCTCGTCCTTGGTTTTCTTATATCTGTTCATGCCCTTGTCACTTCTGGTACCATGTCCAGGTGGGTGTCAACCTCAGACGTGTACGAGCTGCTTGGATCTGAGCCTTCGATGGCCAGGGTGTCCCTGGTGGCTCCTGAGCACCTTTTCTGAGCATGTCTTCCTCCCTGTTGGACCACCCTGTCTTCTCCCTGACTCCACACCCTGTTTCTGCCCTGGTGAGCTACTGAAAGTCCTTGCCTCTCGTGGTCTTGGCCTTACATGTAGCATTTGGGCATATGACTTAGCAAAGTGACTTTTGTGAGCTCAGGAAAACCTTATACACTGAGGTCAGGTTTATCCAGGAAAATTGAGCACCTGGCTCTCCAGGTCAGTGTCCCTCAGCCTGACAGTTCTGTTCCAGGAGGTCCTGGGGGCTGCCTGGGCTGAGGCTGCGTAGCTTCCTGGGGGCCACGTCCCACCTGATTCTGCTAGAGAAATGGGCTCAGCTCTGGGGCTCCCTTGTGACCCCACCACAGCTGGGCCTGCCCCCTGCCTGGATCCGTGCTGGACGGCCTGGTTGCCAGGTCGGCACTGTGCTCTCAGTTGTCGGTGCTGGTTTGCAGACGCCTGTGGCGGGTCCTCCTCTGAAACAGCTGGGACGGCCACGCTGGGCCAGTGTCCCACACACCAGTGTCTGAAGGCTGTGGGGTGTGGCTCTGGGCATCCTGCTCGGGTTCTCTCTGGGTGGTCAAGGCGCCATGCCTCAGGCTCCTCCCGTGCAGGTGAAATGGTGGTGAGGGCACCTCCCGCAGGTTCCAAGCCATGTGTATGGTGTTCCCAGGACCATGTGGGTCCCTGGCTGGAGCAGCCTGCAGCTGACGCAAAGGCCAGGGCCGGAATATCTCCTGAGATCCATTGAATTACTGGCCACGGGGTGGACATCTTCATGTTGAAAATTTAATTTCATACTAAGTCACATGAAGAATATCTCCTGAGAAGTCCTCCTACATGGCTGCTCCCAGTGAGCCGTGTGGCTAGAACAGTCACTGGCTACTCCCAGGCGCCATTTGCTTTTTAGCTCATACCCTGTGGACAGCCCTGGCCAGTATTCTCTAACTCCCTGGGCTCTGTGTCCTCCCAGAGGATGACTCACAGACAATAGGAGGAAGCTGCCCCGAGTGGACTCAGGAAGCTAGAATCCAGCTGACTGGAGAGAGCTGGCTGAGAAGGACAGGGACCTGGGCAGGGAGCAGCCCAGAAGCGGGAGCAGAAACGCAGACCAGAGACGGGAGGCGCTGAAGCAGAGGGCACTCGAAGAGACTGGAGGGCCACGGGCAGGAGACAGAGGGCCACGGGCAGGAGATGGGAGGGTCACGGGCCTACCGAGCCTCCTGACAGCCACCTTCAGGGAGCCAGCGAGCAGGGGAGGGAGAGTACATCGCAGGGCGGCCTCGCCACCCCTTCCTCCAGGTCGTGTGGCTTTTAGCAGAAGTGGGAAGAGGCCGCGGGGGTTCTGAGAGCGGCTCTGGGCAACACTGCCCTTGCGCCTCTCGGGGGAGAGGGGAACCCGGCACAGGCCCACGGGCTGCGGTGGGAGCGGGGAGGGCACTGCGCGGGCAGAGGAGGGGTGGAGGCCCAGAACCCAGGAGGAGGCCCACCAGGCGCCCAGCCGAGCCTCCTCCCCCCACTTACCTGAAGGAAGCAAGTGCGCACCCCAGAGCCCCGCAGGACGGTGGCAGAGTGGCTGGGCGCTGCCCACGCTGTCAGGGTACAGAGCCAGCCAGGTGCCTGTCACATGAGTGAGCAGAGCGGGGGCATACCTACACACCAGGTGCTGTCCACACACTGCACAGCACACACGCACACACACCATACACACCACACACTGCACACACACACCACACACGTGTCCCATCCACACTCCACACCACACACACACACCACACATACACACCACACACCACGTGTATCCCAGGCACACTCCACACCACGCACACATGCCACGTAAACCACTAGTGTCCCACGCACACTCCACACACAGCACAGCACACACGCACACAGCACACACCATGTGTCCCACGTACACTCCACACAGCACAGCACACACATGCACACACCACATACAAACACCACACACTCCACGTGTCCCCATGCACACTCCACGCCACGCACACACGTCATGTACACACACCGCACGTGTCCCATGTACACTCCACACCATGCACACACACCACACACGCCACACGTCCCATGCACACTCCACACATCCACACACAGCACACAACACACACCCAGGTAGCGTGCATGTGACTCACACACACCACGCACACCCAGTGCACACACCTCACTCACATGTACACACTTCACACATACATACACACTGCACAGGAATAAGAGACCCAGAAATAAGCCCGGGTGGCAGGGGAGGGGAGGCAGGGCGGCAGAGACACGGCCAGGTAGCGTGTGCAGCAGACACGAGCTCGCGTTGTCCCCCAGAACAGGGCCTGGCTGCGTGAGCGCGCCGCCCACCGGCCAGCCGCGCAGGCGCTCTCCGTGTTAGGGCCCTGGATGCCTGAGCGCGCACTCCGGTGTGCTTTGTGCTGTGAAGTTTCTGCACAGGACAGCACGCCGGTCTCCTTATGGCCTCGTGGCTCGGAGCTCGCCACCCTGCCCTTCCCACGCGGTGGAGGCCGCGGAGGCTCGGCCGGTGCTCTGGGACTGACCCAGCCGCTCGCCTGCCTGGGTTTCGCTGCCGTGGACAGCCCGGGCCTCTGCTGTGCTCCTCCCGCCGAGGACGGCAGGCCCGTCAGCCCCTCTGCAAGGTGCGCCCTTCTCTTCAGCTCTGCTCTTGTGACGGGCTCAGCAGAGCCCACACAGGGGCAGAGGCAAGGGCCCTCCGGGACTACCCGACCCCAGGACACCCTGGCAGACCTCAGGTCCACGGCCCCCAGGGAGCTCCAGGCACGCCCAGCACGCCTCCCCCGCTGGACCAATCAGCCTCCTGTTACGTAACCTTTGAAAATAACACCCGGAAGTCCAGAGGGTTTATTCAAAGAACAACATCCCAAAGGTTCCCAGGAAGAGCCAGACCTGGGGAGAGAGAGAAGGCGGTGTGTTGGGAACAGCCTGGAGAGCAGGCTGGGGCAGCCCTGGGCCCCGCTGCGTTTCCAGCCAGAGGGCTTTGTGCAGGAGCCAAGGCCTGGTCTCCGCACCCTCCCCAGGAGCTCCTGCTGGCAGAACGCCCTTCCTCCCAGGGGCCTGCGTGCTGAAGAGCCCCTGAGAAGCCACATGGCTTGGCCCCTGCTGGGGACAGGGCTGCAGCCCCAGCCAGGTCCCCTCCCAGCCAGCCCACCCTCCGGTTTGGATCAGGGAGACTAGCCCAGAGGGCCTCCGTAGGACCTTGGCTGGTTCCTCCCTGAGGACTCTGGTGGAGGCCAGGGGAAGCCTGGAGGCTGGTGTAAACCCCAGCAGCACCCCGCCTCCGGGGGACCTACGCTGGCAGCCCTTGTGCCTTCCCGTCCTCTCCATCCTCGTCCTGGGTCTGGGCTTCCTGGATCCCTGCAGGCACAGAGCAGTGTCATCAACCACAGCTTGCTGTCACAGCTTGCCTGAGAGATGGTTAGAGGTGGCCACCGCACAGACTGGGCCCGCCAGGGCACCCTCTGCCCCAGGGCACCCCCGCATCATCCCACCCCTCCCTCCTGTCCTCTCGCTGTCCCCAGGAGAGGGAGACCAGGTGTGTGCGCCTCTCGCCTGGCTCCAGATCACACCGTGCAGACCCCTCCCTGAACCAAACGGTAAAGGGACTTCAGGAAATCCGGGTCCATGCAGGGTGATCACTCACTGCTCTGAAGCAAGGCCAGGAACCAGAGGCGAGAGTGTATCTGCCCTCAAAGGCCAGCCTTGCTGGGGACCTGCGCAGTCCTCGAGGGCCCAGGGATGCACAGACACCCCTCCCCTGGCTCAGCCTCCCATGGTGTAGTATAGACCTCAGTGAGGACTGTCCTAGCCTCACCTGTCCCGCACATGGTGAGGAAACTCAGAGAGCCGATGCATCCTAAGGATCTTAGAAGTGGAGAACAGGAAGGATGTGAGTTGTTTGTTATCGTAAGAAATAGCTTGTTTTCTAAGCAACGGCTCTTAGTGGGCACTGTGCTGAATGCATTGCTTTATTTAACTTCTGGAAACTTCTCAGGCTTTACGCAGATCCAGGAGAGGGTTAGGGCACTGTCTGAGGCATGCAATGCAGGAGCGGGTGAGGGTCCAGAGGGGGCACCCTGTCAGTGTGCTGGTGGGCAAGGCACGGAGCCAGGCCAGGGTTTCTCCAGGCCATGGCGTCCTGGTCAGGGTCCAGGGTGTGTCAGATTGCTTTTATGACCTCCTTCTTTGTTGGCCCCAAAGTTCGCCTACAAAGCTGTTTTGCTCTTTGAAGAGAAACATGATCAGTTAAGATTTCTGGAACAAATTTTTTTTAACAGAAAAAGAAAATAAACATAGTTCCTGTTATTCCCATTGCTCACAGGGCTGTGCGGCCAGCCTAGGTAAATATTTGGAGTTCGTTTGCTTGGAGGATCCTGTTCCGCATGGAGAATTTCTTCCTTTCTTTTTCAAACGGCTGCTGAAACACATCAGGTGTGTTCCCTCTGCATCCCACTTAACTGAGCGGTGGCTTAGTGGAGACCAGTGTCCAGCCCAGAGAAACCTGGCGGGCAGGGTGTGCCAGCTGCCCAGACCTGAAACTCCTGTGGACACATGCACCAGTTCACCCATTTCACCAAGCTCAGGGGTGCTTGGTGACCAACCGGGCAGAGGTGGCCCTGAGGTTGGGACACTCGATGCAAGAAAGCCTTCCTGAGGGGCCCTGACATCCCTCCCAAACCTCTTCAGCCCTCTTCAGGCGAGTACATTGTTCTCTTATTTTTTAACTGGTTACAACAAACATATATGACTTTTAAAACAGAAAAGGAAAAGAGAAAAGAAATAATTTAGCAAAAGTCAGTAACAATAGTCATAAGACAAAAAAGACTCAAAGGGACAAGCTGATGTGGCTATTTCAGACGCTGTGGGAGAGTCTGCTGTGCTCCGGGTCAGGGGTGGCAAATGTTTCCCAAGGGGGACAGAGAGTGGACGCGTAGGCCCACGGGCCATGTGGTCCTTGCAGTGGCGGTTGGCAACGCTGGCCTGAGGACAGTATTTCCGTGTGGAACGAGGGTGTCCACACACTAGAGTGGCTGTGCTCCAGGAAGCTACTCTGGACACTGAAATTTGATTAGACAAGATTTTTTTGGCCGGGGGGCGGGTACCAGGAATTGAACCTAGGGGTGCTTAACCACTGAGCCACATCCCCAGCCCTTTTTATATTTTATTTAGAGACAGGATCTTGCTAAGTTGCTTAGGGTCTCACTAAGTTGCTGAGGCTGACTTTGAACTCAAGATCCTCCTGCCTCAGTCTCCCAAGCCACTGGGATTACAGGCGTGTGCCACTGCGCCCAGTCAAACATGATTTTTATGTGTTGCAAAATATTATTCATCCTTTGATTTTTTTTCCAACCTCTTAACAATGTAAGAACTCCAGGTCGTGCATGTTAGAAAATCAAGCAGAATCAAGACATGCAACTTTAGAAAAAATCAAGCCCTCTCATCCATTGTGGGTGGGTGGACCCCCAGGAAACAAGGCTTGGTTAGGGAAACCCATGCTTCACACGTCGAGAAAGGCGGAGAGAAGTGACATGCTGAGTCCTGTGGTGCAAGCTCCGCCACCAATGCTTGCCACAGAAGCAGGACCAGCAAACCGCCTGTTCCTAACTGCACACGCGCAGAAAGCCCGCAGCTGCCCCTCGTTCTGGCCCTCTTCTTGCTGCGGGGAACAGGCAGGTCGAGAAGCAGCAAGCAGCACTGGAGGGGAGACTTCATGTCAGCCTGGTGGGCCCAGAGGAAAGCGAAACTCCAAGGGCCGAGCCGGGTCCACGCTCTCACTGCGTCTCCAGGTTGTTTGACGTCATTGTCGACCCATCCATCACTGGGGCTCTTTCCTCTTTTCCAGAAAGCTTCCTAATCTCTGGCTGACGACCCGTGTGGGTCTCTAACACAGGGCCGCTCACAGAACAGGGAAGAAACGGCCGTGTTCACAGGCAGCTCTCGCGTTTCAGGTGGGAGCAGTCGGACTCTCGGGCAGCATGGACGATGCAGAAGGGAGGGCCCCGGTAGGTGAGGCTTCCTGGAGAATGGCTGAGAGGGGGGACGGACCCTCCCAGGCACCGGATGCTTCCTATGATGGTCTGCGATTATCCCACATCCAGGTCTGGTTCCACCACACTCAGTTCCAGGGTGCAGAGAGGAAGGCAGCAGTGTGTCCCCTCAGACACCAGCAGACAGGCTGTGGCTGGGTCACTCCCTCTGGTGTGGACATCCAGGTGACCCAGGCGACCCAGGCTCCCTGCCTCCTGGTCCATGATGTCCAGTACTGGGTAGATCAGGGAGGTGTGCAAGGTGTCCCCCGCTCAGGGCTCCTCAGAAACCATGGGGCAGGCCTGCTCAGGCTGAGGAGCTGCCCACCCAGGGCGACTTCCTGAGCTGGTGCGAGTCTTGCCATGGGTTCGCACCTTCTGCACGGGGACACTGGTTCCGCTGCCAGGGCGGGGATGAAGCTGCTCCGAGGGCACACACGCCGGCTGCTGTGGGAGCAGCCCGGGCCTGCTCACTGCGATGGCGGGTCCTGGGAGAAGGGTGACCCCGGAATTGCAGGGAGGGCAGGGAGGGGTGCAGGAGGGCTGGCAGGAGCTCCAGCCGGGTGGCGTCTGGCATGCTGTGGGGGTGCACAGGGTGCACACAGAAGCCACGCCTATCTGCACGGCCACCTGATGTGACTTCACGGGGCTACGCCACTGTGAGAGGGGCCCACGGCCACTTTTTTGTCCAGATCACATATTTTGCACAGACATCACTTTGAAGAGATAGTTCAAACCTCCAGTCAGTCCTGGATCCATTAAAATCAAAGCTCCACAGGAGCTAAGAAGGGCCAAGGGTGTCGACGCCCATAGGATGTGGCCACTGGCCCTTTGCAAGCTGACCCTTGCAAATTTGCCCCATCTCTTTTCCTTTGCCTGGCATTCTATGTTCTAAAGAAAATCATATCTAAACAACGCCAGTGTTGACTGCTGGCGTCAGGGTTCCGAGGAGAAGGAACAAGGAAACACCGTCACATGACCTGCTTGCCATGATCTCTAGAGTTTTAGAACCCAGAACAACTGGTGACTTTCAGATAACATCAGAATGTGTGCCAAAGAAATGACCACCGCAGGGCCGGGATCACGCTGACGCCCGCCACGGCGGCTGCAAGTCTCCCCTCCACTGACCGTTCGGGTTCTCTGCTGGCTGTCGCTAGCTGAGATGGCCCTTAGGGCCATCCCCAAGCCATCTTTGGACCAGCCAGCTTGTCCTTCCTCTCTGCCCCTGCCTTGCCTCTTCACTAACTGGTGCCCAGCGTGACCCATCTGAGGGTGACTTTGGGAGAGGAGTGACCACTGTGCCCACTCTCTGCTCAGAGGGACCCGGAACACTGGGTAGGAGGTGCCAGCCACCCTGGACATGCCACCGCAACCCCGATTCCTCAGGGTGCTGGGCCACATTCTAAAGGGGAAAGTGATTGTTTGCTCCAGAATTCAGAAGACACCTGTGACTTTGAAGCGTTGTCCTTGCTCGAGCTTCCTCTCTCGAGAAGCTGTTTATCGAAGACGCTTGTTCAGAATGTAGGTATCTCTTTTACCAAAAACCAGCAAATTCATAACAAAACAGCACTGCAGAACACAAATGTCAGAGGCGGCGTCACACAGGACGGCAGGAGGAGGCTGGGTGCTGCGGCCTCCCTGCTCTTTCAGAGCGAGGTAGCAGGAACTGGGCAGGGAGGAGGCCTCTTGTTGTCACGGAGGCCCAGGCCCCAGGCTGGACTCTGGGGTTCTATCCCAACAAATCAGGTTTGGCCACTCACTCCAAAGCCAAACAGAGAAGCAGGAAAGACGTTTGGGTCAGTACAGCTACACCAGGAAGCACGGGGACCAGCGTCTCCAGCCTGGGCTCCTGGATCATCTAGACGAGGGGACAGAGGTCTGTGCAGTCAGGGGGTCTCGGTGCAGGGTGGTCTGGTTGGTCGTTGGCATGAGAGTGTCAGGAGGGGCTTCGTTCAGCAATGACAAGGGGCTGCTCTTACCTGGGTGGCCTCCACACATCAGACCTGTGGTTCCTGGAACCCACGGTACCTGGGAGCCCAGGAGGCAGATGAGCAGTGGGGCAGAGGCACCCAAGTTCCCGCCTTGCTTTAGATGCCCACTGGATATCCCCTCACAGGCCCACGGGAGGATCCAGGCCCACGGGAGGCTGCAGTGTTTTCATCCAAAGCAGCCTCTATGTCCTTGTCACACGCCAGCCAGTCGTGCTGGGCAAGGCCCACCATGCTCTGGGCTTAGGTGGGATGGGCAGCTGTGCACAGAGAGGCCTCAGGGCCTGCTCTTTAATGGGCCGGGCACACCTGAAGCTGCAGGTGGTCTCCTTTGGAGGCTGCAACCCCACTGCGGGCAGAGAAGCTTACTGCTTATCAACGGCTCCCGTGATCAGCTGCGGTTTTGTAAAGGAGAAAACATTTTTAAATTTGCTTTAAGAAATAGATTTAATATATATATCTATGCTACTACTTCTCCATGCTCATGTGTTTGTGAAGCCAACATGAAACTAGATTCTCCTCTTCTGCTGGCAGTGGGTCTGCTTGAGCTGTGGGCCTCTGCAGCCAAGGAAGCCGGCTTCAGCATCAGCAGCCAACCAAGGCCGGGCTGCCTGTCAGCTCCTGGGGTCGCAGTCAGCAGGTGGGTCCTCCACCACCACCGAGGGGTGCGTAGCAGCTCTGATGGCCGGCGGTGCCCTCCAGGGCGGCCACAGATCCCAGCAGCTCAAGGCCAATGTCTTTCTGGGTTCTTGTCTCATGAATTCAAAGAATTCGAAGAAGGCCAGAGAAAGGAGTGAATTTGTTCAAGTGTGGAGAATAGAAACAACCCCCGCAGGCCGAAGGGGAGCTGGTGGCAGGTGGCCACACAAACGTAGTGTCCAGTGGTCTGCGTGGTGGGGCACAGACCCAAACTCATGTCAGCAGGCTAGTGGTGAGAATCCCTTCACAGGTGCGGGAAGCCCGAGGCTGGGGCCGGCCAGCCTTCTCACCAGCTGTGACCTTGCAGGGCCTGTGCTGGGCCTCCCTGTGACTCACTGGGCTCCGCCCCCACCTCCATACCCAGGGCTCCAGGACAAAGGCTTAGCCGGAATGTTTGGAATGTCTCTATGGTTGGCCTCATGGAGTGGCCTTAACATTTAAAAAAGCCTTAATCGGGACCTATTAATCATCTTTATTCAGTTTCTAGTAAATAATTTTCCATGCCTTACAGACTTTTAAATAAATATTTTTATGATCCAAATAATAACAATTAGATAAATGTGTTTTTCTAGAGGCCGCGTGGGATGGCATGGGGAGTCTGTAGAGCTATTCTTGATGGGCCTTTCCTTAGGAGACCCTGTCCCCTCAAGAAGGCCTTGGGGACCTGACCAGGCATGGGGTCAGACTGTGGCCATCTCTTCCAGGATGGTGTCTGGTGAGGCTCTGCGTAATGTCTCCAGTCAGAGTGTTTATTTAGAAAATAACAATATAACAACAACAACAAAAAACTTCAAAAGTTATTTGTTTTAAATCCTGGCTATGGGGAGTAAAGGCTAAAGCAATTTAAAGTCATCATTAGTTATTGAAACTAATCTGAAATCTGTTTTCCGCCAGTTGAAAGAAGAAGAAGAAAAAGGAGTGAATTTTGTTATTTCATTTTTTCTCTTGGAAGGATCAGAGAAAATCATGCCACCCTCCTGTTATTTTTCCCTGGGACATTTAGTTAGGTCCTTCTCACCTGCCCTCCCCAGGTAATTGATCTGCTCTCCAAAGAGGGCTGATGGAGAGGTCCATTTGAGGAAGACATCTGCTTGCCTGTCAATCCAGCTTGGCCTTTGAAGGGGCTGAAAGAAGGAGAAGCTTTCAGTTAAACCAAGAAAGTGTTAAGATAAACACCAAAGAGGGGTCAGAGGTGAGAAGGCTTTTGTTCCGCTAGACTTGGTCTCAGGTAAAGGGTCCATCTCCCCAGGGCACTCCCCCAAGTTCAAGTTCACCTTCTTGTTAAGGAAGAGCTTTTTCTGAGAGGTCCAATCCTAAACTTCTATTTTTCCTGAAGAGATTTCCGAGCATGGAGTCCGATTGGCCTGTGTGTGCTGTTCCCTTCTCTCTCTTTGCTTCCTGAGTGTGACCTGGGCGGTGTTTGGACGCCTCACCCGGCACAGTAGATGAAGGGGAGGTCCTCACAGGCCAACACCCCCGAGAACTTGACCTGGCCTTGACCGTGGAGCTTCTCAGTACAGTCCCACTGGTCACCTGGGAGCCGACCCATGCCACCTGCTGGTGTCACTGAGACCGTGTTGAAAATGCTGGATTCCTGGCCAACGCCCCGCCTCCTGGCATGAAGATCAAGGCCACGGTGCAGCCTAAACACCTGTCTCTGCAGAACACTCTAATGTGGTGTTCAAAGCAGTGATTAGGCTGTTGGGAGCTAGCTTAACCCCATAGAACCACACAGGAAAAAATGTAAAGAAAAACAGTGTGCACACCACCCAGCCTGTAGAATTTACCAAGGAGCCATATTTGCCTCAGACATTAAAAAAAATACAACACATTCCCAGCTGAAGCACCTCAGGGAGTGTGGCCCCAGGCCAGCACCCCTGTTGCCCCAGAGGTCCTGGAGCATTGGTACCCACATCCACTGGTGTGTCTTCAGACTCTTATCACCTATGGTGGCTGCACACATAAGGCAGGATTGTTCTGTGCATTTGCCAAGTTTTATAAAAGTGCCAGTGATAAGAGAAGATCCGGGAGGACCTACAGCTCGTGGTTACGTGGTTACGTGGTTACAGGCCATGGATGGAGGGAAGAGATGAGAGTTCACCTTAACAGACACCTTCCAGCTAAACCCAGCAAGAAGAAGGAAAAGCCGCCACTGCTTCCTTTGTGTATGTGGGACTCAGCTGAGAAGCAGCTCCTCTTTGTGGGTCCATCCTATGGACCCTGCTTGGCCGTGTCTGTCTCTGGTCATCAGCTAGTGTGGGGCCACGGTGAGCAACTCAGGTTCTCTCTCCCCACGTTTCATCATCAAACCCCTGGCTCCTCAGGTGTGGTGGGCATTTCCCACCTGCTGTCTGGTCATGCTGCTGCTGGAGGCTTTGGGAATCTGACGGAGGACGGGTCCTTTCATACCGATGGTTATTGGCAACGAGTTCTCCTTCCTCGAATGTTGAGGTATGACCCCCACCGAGGCAAGCACTTGAAGCAGATTTTATTTAGAGGTAGTAACACAGACTTCTCTGGGGAGAGAGGAGGGGGCCATACCGATGTCCTGGAACCCCAAGAGGAGAGAGCGCCTGCCCCTCTTATACAGTCCTTTGTTCCCCGCTTATCTCTCTCCTTCCTGCTATGACTAGGCCCAGGAGATAGCACAGAGGTGAGAAGCAGATGGGCAGGCGGGGCCAGGGGGCACTAATCAGCACCCCCCCCCGTCTGCAGTCTTAGGAGGAGGCAGGCAGCCTTGGCCATCAAGGGCTCTGGAGACACTGACATTCCATTCTCCCAGGCCTGCTCCACCTTCCCACACGTAGATGGCCTCCATTTCCTCCATCCAGCGATCTCCAATCATTTTGGCTTCACTTGACTTTGGCCAGCACCTGCAATGGCTCAACAGCCCCCTGATTTCAGACCCCTCGTTCTGAATCCATGCATCACACCGCGTGCACAGCTCTCAAGTTCCCGTTTTGGGCTCAGGGTTGAACTTTTAGCTTGTGCTCTCTGGGCAGCACCTGCACGGTGGCTCTCTCCGCTGAAAGGCAGCTCGCTGCTACTGAGTACACACAGACGGGGACCCCGCACTGGCATTTCCTTATCCACGTGGTGCCTGGTTTCGGTGTCCGGCCACGCTGGCTGCAGCATGTGCTGGCAAGGGCTCCTCCTCAGCTGTCAGTAAGAGCTCGTGGGCGGCTGGTTCATTTCCTCCTTGAATGTGGGTAGAATTTGCCAATGACACTATTGAAGTCCTCTTGGGCCCGTTTCTATCTTCAAATCCAGTTTCTCTGGCAGCAGAAAGGGATTCAAGTTGATGACATTTCTGAGTGAGCTTTGGTAATTTGTGTCCTTCAAGGAATTTTCCTGTTTCCCCTCAATCTTAGGATTTACTAGTGTGATTGTCCCATCTGCGGCAGGTCTAGTAGGGTTGCCTCTCAGTAGTGACCGGTACGTCATATCTTCCTTCATTCTGATCAATCTGGTTTGAAGTTACCAATTTTTAATCTCTCAAGAATGACCTTTGGTTTTATTGATAACTTTATGTTTAGTTTACTGATTTTTACTCTAATCTTTGTTTTTTCCTCTCTTCTGTTTACTTTTATTTTTTTGGTACCAGGGATCAAACCCAGGGGTACTTAAACAACGAGCCACATTCCCTGCCCTTTTAATTTTTTAAAATTTTGACAGGTTCTCACTAAATTGCTTAGGACCTTGCCAGGTTGCTGAGGCTGGCCTTGAACTTGCCATCCTCCTGCTTCAGCCTCCTGAGCCACTGGGGTTACAGGCGTGTCCACCCCACTCAGCTCTTCTGTTTACTTTTAATTTACTCTTCATCTTCTGGCTTATTAAGTGAATGTTAAAATTGTTGACTTGGGATTTCTCTTTTTTTAAATACATGCTCGTGACTATACGTTTCCCTCACTTCCTACTTAGGCACATTTCAGATTGGACGCACAGCGCTCCATGACTTATGGTGGGGAACCTGCTCCAACAACTCGCGGCAAGTTAGAAGCATCTGAAGTCAACCCACCACCCCAAAACCTGGCCTCATAGTGCACCGCCCAGCGCACCACAGAGCCCTGCCTGGCCGCCCTGTGATGGGGCCGGGCTGGGAGCTGCAGCTCACTCCTGCAAGCCAGCTCCCACCCAGAGAGCGCACTCAGCCACACGTTGCTAGCCTGGGGGGTTTTGAATCAAAATTCAAAGTTCAAAAGGCAGCTTCTGCTGAATGCATAACACTTCAGCACCTTCATAAAGTCAAGAAATCCCGGGCTGGGGAGATAACTCAGTTGGTAGAGTGCTTGCCTCGCAAGCACAAGGCCCTGGGTTCAACCCCCAGCACCGCAAAAAAAAAAAAAAAAAAAAAAGAAATCCCAAGTTGAACCATGTATTCTGAGGACCCTCTGCATACATTTTAAGTTTTTTTCAATTCATAATTTTTTCTGATATTGTTTTCATTTCTTCTTTGGTCCACAGAATATTTAGAATTGTTTTACCTGTTTTCCAAAGATTGAGGATTTTTTCTAGAGATCTTTCTGATATTGACTGCTGATTTAATTCTATTGTAAGAATAATTTTTTTTGTGATTTCAATTATTTTAGCTATCTGAACACTTGCTTTTGTAACTAAGAGTCTATATTCCTAAATGTTCCATGTACACTTGAAAAGAATGTGTAGCCTGCTATTCTGAGACAGATGGATCTATAAATATTAATAAGATCAAATTGGTTGTTGGAAAAGTTCTGTTATTCTATTTCTTTGCTGATATTTTGTCTATTTGTCCTATCAATTGTTGAGAAATGTATAGTCTCCTGCTATAACGATGTATTTATCTATTTCTCCTTGTGATTCCATCAGTTTTTGCTTTATGCGCTTCTGAGTTCAGTTATTAGGTGCCTAAACATTTAGAATTGTTATGTTCTCATAATTCACCTATTCTTCTTTCCTTATGAAATTACCTTCTTTATCCCTGGTAATATCTATTGCTATACAATCTCTTTTTTCTGATGGTAGTATGCTCATTTAGCTTTCTTTGAATTAGTGATTACAGGATACACTTTTATCTATATTTTTACTTTCAAACTTAACTTGTGTGTGTGTGTATATACATATATATATATATATTATATATATGTATATACACAATGTTTAGGTGATTGACTTTAGATCTTTCTTTTTTTCTAGTATATGTAAAATTATAATTTTTCCTCTAAGTACTACTGTGATTGCTTCACACAAATTTTGATGAATTATTTTTATTTATTCCTTTGTCTCTTTTCTGATCTTTTCCCCCTTACGCTTCACTTTAATTGAGTTTTTGTTTGTTTTGTTTTTGTTTTGTTCTGTTTTGGTACTGGGGAGTGAACCCAGGGGCCCTCTATCACTGAGCTACAACCCAGCCTTTTTTTATTTTGAGACAGGGTCTCACTTACTTGCAATCCTCCTGGCTCAGCCTCCTGAGAAGCTGGGATGCAGAAGCCACTGTGCCTGGCTGACATCTGGGTTTAAAGGTTCCCGCTGGGAGAGCCTGAGTTCAGTGATTCGTGCCTCCACCACGTCCAGTCTGCTTCTAGGTGTTCTTGCTCACCAGCACGCCTCTGGCTCCCAGGATCGCTCCCTCTGCCCTTGCGCACCATCAGCTTTGCCCTGGCCTGGATGCCTCCGCCGTGCCTGGTGATCATGCTGCTCTCCACTCGTGTCTCCTCGCGTGGCGATTCCAGCGTCCTTGAGCTCCTGAGTCAGGTCTGACGCCTGCTCTGGCTCAGCCTCTCAGCGAGTTTCTCGGGTTTCTCAGGATGGTGGGGTCAGGGAACTGATGAACCCAGCGGGTCAGCCCGTGGCCACCCGGTTCTGCGGGCAGGCCTGTCAAGAAGGACTCCTCCGGCAGAGCCGTTGGCTCCTTTCCACAGCCCCTCGTCAAGGTGGGAGGAATATCTCCCTCGTATCTGCGGTGAGGACTGTTGGGCCCCGGAGGTGGGCCTCAGGGAGTGGGTGCCCCGTGACGGAGGCCCTCCTCAGCTTTTCCTTCACACGGGCCGGTGCTGCGCTCCAGGGGTTGGCCAGTTGTCATTCAGGTTTCCTATCCAGCACGGGCTCCCGGGGTCTTCAGCCCGGCCTCTTCTCTTTGTATCCATTCGTGGGTGTCTCCAAGTTTGGGGACAGTAGCTTGTCCTGTGACCGCCCTTCTCCTAGGGATCTAAGAAGAACGGTGGATCTTCTCCTCCCCAGTGCTGGGGTCTGAACGCAGAGCCTCGCACGTGGGAGGCCGGCGCTCGACCGCTGAGCAGCACCCCAGCCCTTTATTTTATTTTGAGTCAGGATCTCACTGAGTTGCCAAGACAGGCCCTAAACTTGACATCCTCTTGCTTCGGGCTCCCCGGTGGCTGGGATCCCAGGTGTGTGGCTGTGTCCCTCTCTCTCCCGTCTTCCTCCTCCCTGTCTGCATTTCCAGGGCCTTCTTCTTCTCCACCATGTTGAGATTACCTTACGGTGGTGCTTGTTCACCTGCCTTCCACACACTTGGGTTCCTGGTGGGGAGCCTCGCTCCTTGCCCTTCAAACAACCCAGGCCCAGTGCTGTTCACAGTGGGCTGGTCGAACCAGGACCTCATCAGGAACCATGAACCGTGTCTGGTCCTCACGCCCTGAAATGTCCAAGTCCAGCAGAGCTGGAGTGTGGTGGGTGAGGGGCCAGCCCCGTGTTTAGAGCACTCGGGTGTGGCTGCCTGCAGGTCCAGTCAGGGGATGTGCACTGTCCAGGTCATCACATGTGCTGGGAAAGGCCATCAGAAGTCCCCACTGTTGTCAAGGTGTAGTTTCCCACATGTTAAAAGGGACCCTAAAAAGATGCAGTGAGAACAGGAGAAGAATTTACTTTACCCTCAGTGGGAGAACAAGCGGTGTGGTCATCGAGTCCAAAGGAGTGGGAAGGACAGCAGTGTGCAGGACAGGTCCCTGTTCTACAGGACGATGAAAGGTGACTTTGGGTTATCCTCTCTTCAGCGCGGCCTCCTTTGCATCTCCACCACACAGAACTCATTCCATTGTGGTAAGAAGAGGATCATTTGCATGGAATCCACGTTCTACAGCCCTAATCAATAATGAACGCATGTGAGCAGAGCTCTACAGCCCAGGAGAATTGGATAACCCGGCAATGGTGGGAGATGGGCTCAGTACTGCTTTGAAAGGATGAGCTGCCAGGTTTGCCCGTGTCCAAGCTTTTTAGTAGGCGTGGTGTGGGGGACTTATGTCCCTTGTTCCTTAAATCATAAGCCTAATGACTATCAACAGATGGGAACCCTAACCCTGGACCTGCAATCTCAGCTTGGTTGGGACAGACTGACTTTCCAGCCTGATTGCTCCTCTTCCTCTGCTAGCTGGCACCCTATCACATGTTGTAGATTAGACAGGAACTCCTGAACCCCAGTGCCAGACGAGAAGAGCCGTGGTCGTGAATTCCGAGGGGAGGCCCTTCCCACACCACCCCCTTGCCTCTCTCTGTGTGCCAAGCAGCACCATAGCCAGATGACCTGGATTGTCACGTCCTCCCCGAGACCCAGTCGATTTGGTCACCGCTCACGGGGACCTCTGGCAGGTGTGATGAGACCCCGCTCTGCAGGGGGTGCCACGGAGAAGCCTCCCTGGACGAACTTAACACACCAGGTGGCGGTGTCGCTGCCCCTTGTGAAGTGGGGGTACGCCCCCCACCTGTGTTGAGCTTGCTTCCACGGGCTTTTGCTCAGCCTGTGGCAGAGCTCAAGGAGTGTCCGTAGCTCCCCAGCCATGGGCCAGCAGGGAAGGACAATGAGGGCACCTGAGGGCCACAGGCAGCCTCCCCTGACAGACCAGCGTAATGAGACAAGGAAATAGCAGGAATTGCCATGGGTGTGTGTTACGTAGTAATAATAAGCTGCATTTGGTATTTTCCTGGACTTGTAAAACTAAAATCATAAAAGGCGCCTGGTGACAAACTTGCTGTGTGGCAGGACGACACTCCTAAACGATGCCAATGTGAACCTTTATCTGTGATTTGAGTCGGGGCTCCTAGTATAGTCGTGCTCTGGTCTTTACCCATGAAGACCGGAGCATGGCCTGGCTGAGAATCACTACTTAAACCCCTGGACTTTAGGAGCAAACTGTCAGCAGCACCGTGACCAGAGGACTCCACGTCACTCTGTCTCTTGACTGCCCTGGCTGCTGTCCACACTATCGCTGATTGCTGATCGGTCATTGTCACCAAGGCCAGACAACTGACCACCTCTCCCGCAGCGACGACTGCCACCCAGCCTCTGGCTTATGGGACACCCGAAGACATCTAAGACATCCGAGGAGCTGAGAGAGGCTGCGGCTGAGATGAATCCCCTTGGTCTTGCTGACTGGCTTCTTGGCTAAGAGACGTTGCATTGAGTAAGTCCATGGGGACTGGACTCTAGGTGAACAAGGGAGTGAATCTTCAAAGTATTTGTGACTTGATATCATTAGGAATGCTGAGTTGAGTGTGCATTGCATGAATAAAATCCACTTGTTGGAACCAAACTTGATTCCTCTCTTACTCACTGCTTTTGACAACCAGCACCTGGACGCCGTGGCCAGGCGTGTCATTATCTCCCTTAGCCATGTCTCCAGGACCCTCCCCATCCCACCCCAGCCACCCTGACTGCCCCAGCATCAAGACTCTCACGCAAAGCTGGGCAGGGGCTATGCTGAGGGCAATGAGCAACAAGGGGCAGGAAGGCAAGGCCAAAACAGGAGCTCCAGCAGGCCCAGTAAGGGGACAGGGAGTTAAGACAGACAGGGTCTCCCTAACTCCAGCCCTGGGCTCCAGCCACCCGCTCTTGGAGGCCGCCCAGGCAGCGCCTGTGCTGTGGGTCAGAAGTCGAGAGCAGGACCTGGGCGGAACTCTGGGAACTTCCTGGGGCCTCCACAAAACTGAAGGAGGCACACGCCACCCCGCTCCTGAGAGGACCCTCTCTCCCTTTCCAAACCTTCTAAAAATGCCCGTGGCTCTGAGGAGCGTGTCTGGAACTCTCTGAGCGGATCACAGGATCTTGGGGTGAAGAGGGCCTTTGCGCGGCCTTGGTTTCTGGGAGGCCCAGCCCTGTGACAGTAGGCAGGTCCTTGTGCTCTGAAAGCTTTGCTTAAATCTGCTCCAGCGAAAGGGAGACTCAGGCCAACATGACTGATGGCTTTCAACCTACCAATAACATTTGGTGCTCCCTACAAGGCAGGTCGATCCTCCTCTCACTGCCTCCCCAGAAGCCCGAGGCTCCCGCGTTGCGGACGAGGTTGCTGAGTGCAGAGTGCCTTAGCCTGGCCTTGGGGACTGAGTGGCTCCTCACGACTAATGCTGCAAACCGGCTTCGAGGAGCACAGACCCTCCACGCGAGGGCCGGAGGCGTTCTGCAGCTCGTCCCTCTGCGTCTGCTGGTCTCCCGTCATGCAGAGTCCAGGCTGGACAGGCTGCTGGTGCTGCTGTCCCCCCACTGCTGGGCGAGGGCCTGTGTCCTGTGGGCCCCTGGGGAGCGCCGTGGACCTGGTTGCTGTGTGTCTCCCTGGCTGCGCGCAGATCCTCCGGGCAGCAGCTGTCTGCGGGGAAGACGTCCCGGAGGAGGCGGCAGGCGGGGAGGCCCCTGGTGAGATTGTACAGGTGTCCAGGGACCCAGAGGAAGCGCCGCCGGCTTCCCTTTGCTCCCTTGCATGAGGTCCTGGGGTTTCCCGCGGGGGCTCGGTCTGCAGAACCCCAGGTGTTCGTGAAACCCAGGGCTTTCGAGTAAGGATGGAACTGCAGCCTACCTCTTCTCTGGTCTGCCTGGAGACTTCTCACCCTAGAAAATGATGCTGAGAAGCGGCAACCCAGGCGCTGGACCGATGGGCCCCGATGGAGGGACTGGGGCCGGTCAGGAGAGACGGTGCCAGAGCCCCCGGGTGGGCTGGTCAGGAGAGGTGGTGCCAGAGCCCCCGGGTGGGCTGGTCAGGAGAGACGGTGCCAGAGCCCCCGGGTGTGGGGAGGGTCATGGGGAAGTGGCCGGCACAGCAAGCTGTCCTCACCGGCACTGACCTCTCCGAGCCACAGGCGTGTCCTGTCGTGTCCTCCCTGCAGGTGCTGAGCTGTCTCCTCGTGTCCACCAGACTGGAAACTCTGATGAGCACGCACTCCTGCTGGTCCCTGAGACTCAGCGACGTCCCCGCGGGGGATAGTGGATGGTGTGCCTCCTGGGTCCTCGAAGCTCCTCCTGCTTGTCTCCTTACACGAGCGTTTTGTTCTGTGGACACACCACCCAGGGAAGGGCAAGAAAGGGCAGCTGCAGGCAGTGTCCCGGGGGAGAGAAGGGCCTGGCCAGAGCTTCACCTGGGGCCTGCCAGAAGGCAGCTCCCGGTTTCCTCCTGTGGGTCTCTCTCAGCAGCCGCAGCCTCCAGGCTGCCCAGAGGTGGAAAGGACTTTGATCGTGAGCACCGGAGCTTGCTCCTGACCAGAGCCGACAGTGTGTAGAACACCGGGTGACGGGTTCTGGAAGCCCAGCCCTAGTGACTAAGGACGGTTTCTTTTTTCTCTTTTTGGCATCGGGGATTAAACCACTGAGGCACATCCTCAGACCTTTTTTGTGTTTTATTTAGAGATGGAGTTTCACTAAATTGCTTACGGCCTTGCTAAGTTGCTGAGGCTGACCTTGAACTTGTGATCCTCCTGCCTCAGCCTCCCAAGCTGCTGGGATTACGGGTATGCCCCACCACACCTGGCTAAAGACTGCTTCTTGGTTGTTCTGAGGAGACTCCCTCGGTCACTCAGCCCTGCATTCTCTTTTCGGGAGAAGAACCACAGACAAAAATCCACTTGCCAAGTCTCTGGTTTCCTGTGGGAGAATCGTGTGCAGAGCTCTACTCCAGGAGAGCCAGGGCCCGACCACTGGCTGGCGTAGGTCAGTTGAGGCTTCGTGACATCGGTGAGAGCGCAAGGTAGATTGTGCTCTTTTAAGTCACGGCTTCCCTTTGTCCCGCCGAAGCATGACAGTGTTGTGTGAATGGGGTCTTTTGTATCTGCTGCTCTCTGCTGGTCCTGCGGCCTGAGCATGTCATCATATGGTCCGTCGGTGCTTTTCCCAGAGCTTCACCTGGGGCCTGCCGGAAGGCAGCTCCCAGTTTCCTCCTGTGGGTCTCTCTCAGCAGCCGCAGCCTCCAGCATGTCATCGTATGGTCCGTCGGTGCTCAGTAGTAGTCCACCGCAGGGACGCTGAGGCTGGCTCAAGGATGTTCAGGTTGTTTCCAGTTGTTTCTATCATGAGCAAGTCTGCTTTTTTTTTTTTTTTGATGGCTAATCGCACACAATAGTGAGATTCACCACGTGGCATTCACAGCTGCGCACAGTCTCCTTGGTCGACCTCTTCCCAGTGCCCTCCCTTCCCTCCCCTGACCGCCTTGCTCTGCTCTCCTGCTCTCTCTCTGTTATCGTCATTACTTTAATCAGTGCATCATAACTGCACACATAACCGTGGCACATTGACACGTGCGCGCAGGGCCTGGTGAGGCAGACTCCGTCCCCAGTGCTCCTGTGTCCTCTCCCTCCTTCCTGCCCCCTTCCTCTGCTCTGTTGGTCTCCCTTCTGTTTTCGTAAGACCCTTTAGTCATTCACTCTCCTCCACGTGGGAGAGAAGATGTCCAGTCCCTGGCTTTCCGAGGCGGGCTGGTCTCACCTGGCTCGATGTTCTCCAGTTACAACCATTTACAGCAGATGATATGATCTCATTCTTCTTTATGGCTAAATAAAACTCCATTGTGTATAAATGCCACGTTTTCTTTAGACCAGGAACACTGTAAATGCTAGAAGAAAATGGTTAATGCTACAACATATAGGCTCAGGTACCAACGTCCTTAATAAGACCCAAAAGTTCAAGATATAAAACCAGGAATCAGTACATGGAATGACATCAAATTAAAAATCTTCTGCACAGCAAAGGAATCAAGAGCACAAAGAGAGAGCCTACAGAATAGGAGAAGGTCTTTGCCAGCTGCTCTTCCAATAGGGGATCACTGTCCAGAGTATATAAAGAGCTCAAAAAACTTAACACATGAAAACAATCCAACTAATAAAAGGGAAAAGAACTAAACAGGCACTTCTGAAATACAAGAAGAAATACAAATGGCCGTGAGAGAAACGAAAAAACGTTCACTTCCTAGTGATCAGGGAAAAGCAGATCAAAGCTACCCGGAGACTCGCTGCACTCCGGTCAGAATGGAATGATGGAGAACACAAAGAACAGTGAGTGCTGGTGGGACGCGGGGAGAGGCGCCTGGCTGACTGGACTTCGGGTGAGGACGGCCACTTGGAAAGCAGTGCGCAGATTCCTTAGAAGACAGGGCAGGCGCCACCAGGGGACCCAGGGTCCACACCTGGGGGTTTACCCAGGAGCTCAAGTCGGCACACTGAGGCAATGCTGCGCCTTCCCAGCAGCGAGCCTGCTTTTGGCCCTGCGTCCAGAACCTGTGTGGACGTGCGTCTTCACTCCTCCTGGGTGGACATTCAGGAATGGAGTCTGGGCAGTAGGGAGAGAGGATGTCTAGCTATGCTGGACTCTGCTGCACGGTTCTCCGCTGGGGTTCTGACAGTCCACGGGCAGGTCTTGTGTTAGTCTGGCCTGACGACCGCTACCCTTTAGGGCGCCCCAAACCCAGCCTGCAGCCTTTAGCTGGGACACGCCGGCCCTGCGTGTTCCTGCGGCATGACAAGGCTGCTCTCCGCCTACCTTCTTGCTAGTGAGTTGGCTCGTTCTGCTTGCCCTGGGTTCCTTTCCCATTGCTTTCTGTGTGTTTCTAGGGCCTCATGGATTGTGACCCATCCACTTGCCAGTGACCCCTCTACAAATGTCGTGTGGGTCTGTGACTTTGGCTCTTGTCCCTCCCTGGGACTCAGCAGGTCTTTGCTGGGCTCTGGCCAAGGAGGGTCTGCCCTCCCGGCAGCTTGCAGCTAGTTTCCAACTGGAAGATGCTGTGGACGCAGCTGGTCCTCCTGTGCCCTGGTCAGGGCTTCACGGCCCCTCCTCCCATCCCTCCTGTGAGCTTGCTGGGAGCTAGAAAGTAACGACAGATCCCCTCGCTTCTGTGCCTGAGGGCGCCCCAAACCCAGCCTGCAGCTGCTGGGAACTCATACACTGCCAGCAAGGATGGTCTTTTACCTGCTGTGAGGGCCACAGTGCCCCTAGGGTCCGCCGAGCCGTTCTGTTTGGCTTCGTGCAGGAAGCAAGGGGCAGATGGTGTGAAGCTAACAGATGGAGAAGAAACCAGAACGACTCAGTTCATGCTTTATTTTTCATTTCCTTTATGTAAAATGGTGTCAAACAGAAAGGAAGGAGCAGACTTGGGAACATGATTAGGACACCAGTCGTCCGCAGGGAGCAGAAGTCGTTTGACCGGATGCCCCCGTGGGCCTTGGAAATGAGATTGTGGAGTCTCAGAGGTGGTCTGCGTGCCCCCGGAAGTGCGGGGGGTGGGGGAGGGAAAGGGAGAGAGAGAGGCGGTGGGGGGATGGGGAGAAAGGAAGTCTGGCTTTCCAGATGGGAATGGAGGAGGCTACAGACAATGAGCCAGCTATCTGTGGGCAATTTTAGTTTAGATGTAAAAAGATGATTGCAGAATTCCTAGAAAAGAAAGGAACACGCATTAACTTACTAAAAAAAAAAAAAAAAATCAAGCAGCCAAGCCAGAGGAGCCTCACTTATTCCCTGGGGAACCCAGTGGCGCTGCCTCAGCAGACACTGGCTCTCCTGCAGGGCAAGGTGGAGACAGCTGGGGAGAAATCTTGCTCTCCAGTGAACCAGAGCTGGCAGGCCAGGTGTGCTGAGGGGTTCAAAGCCTGCTGGTTCGCCCTGGGCTTCCTAATGTTGCTACGGGGCCCTCAGCTCTCCGTGGAGGGACCCCTTGAAGACTTCCCATAGAGGGCTCCCGAGGGAGGGCTCCCCACAGAGGGCCTGGCTCCCTCTGGCTCCCTCGGCCCTCCTGGACTGACCTGGTCCATCCAGCTGCGTGTGGGGCGGCGGTATCCCAGGGACTCCTGCACGCGGGGAAGTCTTCATTTTCTTCACAGTCCTTACAACGGACAGCTAAGTGGTTTTGGCAAGTAAATCCCCAAAAAATTGACTGATGGGTAAAGTAGTTGAAACACCACCACGCCATCAAGGCAGCAACTGTGCAGGCAACGCACATTTGAGTTGTAAGCGTTTTCCCGTTTTGAGACCTCTGTGGAGAGCTCGCACAAGTGCCTCGGTGCCACCGGACGGAGCCGCAGTTCCCGTCTCAAAGAGAACGTCTTTGGTGGGCAGAGTCTGGCCCTGTCTGGCCAGCAGGGAGCATGAACCATGAGACAGGATAGAGACTGCCATTTCCAGGGCTTGGGAACTGTGCTGAGCCATGGGTTCCATGGGTTTCCCACCCAGCGAGTCCAGGATGGCCATGTCCCCCAAACAGGAGGAAAATGGGAACCCCGCTCACGAGAACGCTGACCAGATCCTGCAGACACTGCCATACTCGAGAGGTCTCAGGGTGTCGAGCAGGCGGGGGGCACCAGGGTGGCTGGTTCCGCAGACCTGCCATCACCCCTTCTCTCCCTCCCGAGGCAGCCTGAGAACCGCTGCTCCTTCCCCGTCCGCCTCGCTGCTCCTCTCGCTCCTCCCAAAGCTGTGTGCAATCTGCCGTGGAGAGCCTGCACGTGGCGTGCGCCTGGACTCAACCCCCGATTTCCCCACGGTACCGGGGGTGCCAGGGCTCTAGCCCGCACGGAGCCGGAGGGCTTTCCCTGATGTCTGCCGAGTGGGATTGGGTGCCTCCTGGGCAGATTTGCCTCTACACGGTCACTCTGCCGGTCTCGCCGTGGATGTGTTGACTTGCCTTGGAACACAGGGCGGCAGCGGCAGCTGCACCAGATGGGGCATCTCCCGTCGTGGCCTCTGAGACGTGCCCAGAAAGCTGTGGCACGATGCTGCGCCATTTTGTATTTAATTACATACTGTCAGGCTCCCTTAAAATAATGTCAAAAGGATTATATTTAAAATGATAAGCATGGGGAAATGGCTGGCTGGGGAAGGTGAGCAGCAACAAACGCTCTCGCAGCATCAGTCAGTTGATAAGGATCCGTTGAGGGTCTCTGGCGGGTGATGCCATGGTCACCTTGGAAGAAACCCTGGTTTGCAACCTGTCCCTCCTGGCACCTCCATAGCTTGGCACCTAAGACCTCCTCATCCAGGGAGAAGCCACGCTCTTGCACCAGATATGCACACTGCTATTTAAAGTCCTGGCTCCAGCTGTGGCGGAGATACGCCTTGTGCGTGCATGAGCTCTACCCAGCTCTCTCACCCTCGCCGGAACGTTTAGCAGAGTCTGAATCCGTGAAGAATCGTACTGTCTCCTGTGTTTAGTGGTGGTCTGTGACTCTGGTGGTGACAGAAATCACAAAGCACATTCTGTGAAGTTGTGCCGGAACCCTTCAGGGTTGGGGAACTAATTCAGGCCTTGCCACTGGGTGATCAGGAGAGCCGTCCTCAAGGCACAGGGTGCGTGAGGGGAAGCGTGTATCTTGCCACCACAGAGCAGATTGCTCTTTACTGCCCAGCTGGGTTAGGCTGAGAAGGGCCTCCAAAGAAAGACCCCCTCCAAAGCCTCCAGGAGCCTCGGAGCCGTCTTGTGAGGTGGAAGGCAGACAGCATCCGGGGGCTCCCCAGCCTCACCTGCAGAGCAGGGGTGGGGCAGGCCCCAGGTCTTCTGGGCCTGCAGAGGGCTGGCCACTCAAGGCTGGGAGGAGCTAGGTGCAGGGCAGGAAGGCAGAGCAGCTCCTGCCGGGGATGTACCGGAGGTCAGACCGGGAGGCTCCAGGGTGGAAGGAAGGGCTGAGGCTAAGAGTCGGAGTTCTTTTTCTTGTTCTTGAGAGCTGTGAATGAGGATAGAAGCAGAGTTTTAAAAATTAAATTGCGTCTTTACTCCGTGGAGGTATAACTGACAAATAAAATTGCTTTTGTTTAAAGTGCACAACACGAGTGACTCTAAGATTCCATCTCACCCCAGTTTGAATGGCAATGATCAAGAATACAAGCAACAATAAGTGTTGGCAGGGATGTGGGGAAAAGGCACACTCATACATTGCTGGTGGGAATGCAAATTGGTGCAACCACTATGGAAAGCAGTATGGAGATTCCTCAGAACACTTGGAATGGAACCACCATTGGACCCAGTTATCCCACTCCTTGGTTTATAACCCAAAGGACCTAAAATCAGCATAGTGTACTGACGCAGCCACATCAATGTTTATAGCATCTTAATTTGCAATAGTTAAACTAGGGAACCAACATAGATGCTCTGCAACAGATGAATGGATAAAGAAACCATGGTATATATACACAGTGGAATACCACTCAGCCTTAAAGAAGAATGAAATGATGGCATTTGCTAGTAAGTAGATGAAGGTGGAGAATATCATGCTAAATAAATCAATCCCCCAAACTGAAGACTGAATGTTTTCTCTGACATGTGGGTACTAACTCACAATCAGGGGTGGGGCTAGGGAAAAATAGAGGTACTTTGGATTAGGTAAAGGGAGTGAAGAGAGGGGAGGGGTCCAGTGGTAGGAAGGAGAGTAGAATGAACGGGACATCATTACCCTGTGTGCATACGTGACCCCACGACCGGTGTGATCCTGCATCGTGTACTAGCAGAGAAGGCGTACTCCATTTGCAAATGGTGTGTCCAAGTGCATTCTAGTGTCATGTGTAACTAATTAGGACAAATAAAAAATGGAAAAACCCTAAAGTGCACAACACATGGTCTCAGGCACGGATATACTGCTGTCACCGTCCAGCAGTGCTGGACCGTTGCCTCTGTCAGGGCTCAGCAGAGACCTGAAGAGCAGGACAGAGACAGCGAGCAAGCAGCAGGCGCATTCCAAGGCGACAGAGATACAGACAGACTTCTCCTGAGAGAGGGGCCCTGAACCGGGAGTCCCAGGGGAGTTCTGGCCTGTTCTTTTAAGGTCTCTGGACTTTCCTCCTCTCCTTATCTCCTCCCTGTCCACGCGCTCCTCACCACTATTGATTGGTGCCCCTCTGTCCACACGGCTGTTTTAGTTTTTGCATTGGATCCCCTGCTAGGAGCAGAGTACAGGAGTGTCTGTCTGATCGGGTCCCCTGCTGTGTCCACTTTGGTCAGGCAGGAGGCTGACCTCATCAGGAGACCCTCCCATGCTCCTTTGCTCTGGCCCTGCCCGACCCTCACTGGCCACGCTGCCCTGGCTGCCTCGGCCCCTCCACGTCCCCCTCGCTGTGGCGTGAGGCCCACAGTCAGGGTGAGTAACCGGAGGTGCTGCTGGGGGTGGGGTCCGTGTGACCGGCCCCGGCAGCCCCAGTTCTCTTGCTGCTCGTGCTTTGCCTTCCTTAGCTGAGGGTGAGGTCTGCACACACAGGCCTGTGCACACACCCCGCTGGTGGAGGCCTGCAGACCCAGTCGGGATGGAGCAGAGTCCTGACGGCGAGGTGCAGGCCGTTTCTGGGGCAGGGAGCCGGGGGTGGACCAGGCGCATGGGGGACCCGGGGACCGGAGGCTGGCAGGGCGGGAGGAGGTGTCGGAGCTGAAGGGAGGAAAGTCGGTCTGCAAGGAGAGCCATGCTAGGAAGCTCTCGACTGCCTGGCCGGCCCGGGCAGCAAGGTCCGGGTGCGGGGGGGAGGCTGGACCGTCCCTGCAGAGCCTTTTCTTCAGCTCAGAAACGGCTTCTAGGAATTGGATTCTGGAGTCAGCGGGGGTGGGGAGAGCCAGGAGGAGTGGGTGGGGGCGGTGCCGAGTGTGGGGGCCACATGGAGGGAGGACAGCGAGGAGGAAGGCGGCAGCCGGGCCGGGCCTCGAGCCTGCCCTCCTGGTACCCGGAAGCCTCGGTGGACGGCGTCGCGTGTGCTCGCTCTGCACACGGCTCTCTTCCAGGAAGACTCCGTGGATCCAGACTCAGAGCTGGCAGGTAAAACCGGGCACGTTGGAGGGAGCATGCCATGAACTTGGGCCTGTCACTCTGAGCGACACCTCTGTGACATTTCTGGCATGATCGCAGGGATCGGGGCTTGATGGGGGTCTTCCCACTGCCTCAGTTACTGGAAGTCCCCCGCTCTGGAACCGTTGCTTTCTAATTGAGCTGGCCTAAGGTCCCCCAAAGCTGTCACCTGGCGGAAGGAACTGTGGCTTGCTCACCTGGGATAGAGGTGGAGCAGGGGCCACTGTGGAGGTGACAGCTGCTGATCCTCTCTGGCGGGGAGAGACAGGGCCAGTTGATGAGTCCTGCTGTGTCCCTGCTGACGATTTCCCACCAGAGAGCACAGCTGGCCCCTGGCCCCTAAGCCCCAGTGTGACCTGTCAGTGGCTAGTTATGGAGTCTGAGACCCCACTGCCGTCCTCTGCAGCGCTCCTCAAAACTGGCTGGGAGCTCCTCAAAAACGGGTCGCACGGGCCTGTGGGGTGCCCAGGACCCTGCTTTCCTCCCCCTCTGTTTCCCCAACCCCAACCGCCACTTCCAGAGTGCATCTGTGCTCTGTCTGGATGGGGCTCTGATGTCCTCTCCCTGAGCCTGGAGAGCCCTGCTCTGGGCTTCCCAGGGACCCTCTCCTGCTTGGCGTTCTGTGACTGACCTGTCCACGGGAGACAGGAAAGGAGTCGGAGGCTTGGGAGTCTTGGAGGTGCCGGCCACCTGCCGTGCTGCAGGCCTCCTGACCATGAGGCCCAGGAACGCGCATCGGTGAGCAGCTCTCCTGGGCTCTCACCCCCGAGCCAGGAAGCAGTGTCCTCCGAGCCAGGAAGCAGTGTCCTCCGCTCCTTCACGCAGCCCAGGCTGGGCTGCGGGGCTTGGGAACGGGAGCTCAAGAGACCCCACCCCCCACAATGGCCTCCTCGTGGCCGAAGCCCCAGGTGGAGCTGGTCAGAAGACGCCGACCAGGCACCTGCGGGAGAAGACGGCGCTCGGAAGGCTCGCCGTCCAGCACGGGCAGCCTGAGCAGGCGGCGTCTTCTCTGGGTCTTGCGTCTGGTCACCGCACCCCACTCACCCTCCGAAAGCAACTTGACCGCATTTTATCAGAGAGGGTCCAGGTGGGCACTTGCCAGCAGCACGTGGGCTTATCAAGCCCGGAATGGGAGCGGGTGGACAGAGCTGGACGGGAAGGAAGGCGATGGCCTCTGTTTCGGGAGCTGAACTTTGCAGACGGGTGATTACAAAGCACCTTCACCTCTTCCGGCTCATTGCAGCCGGTGAGTCAGGCGAGAGAGTCCCCACCTCACGGAGGAGCACAGCCAGGCAGCGAGGCGAGCCCCGGCCACCCAGCAGAGCCCGCACATGGGGACACTCTCCTTGGGACACTGACGGTGAGGGTTCTGCGGAGACAGTGTGCGCACCCCACACCAGGAGGCGGTCAGGGGCAGGCTCAGGGCTGCCGGGCAGGCAGGACGGCCCAGGACCCTGCTGCAGTCTCAAGAGCAGCGTGCGGGGCAGAGTCTCATCCCCATGGGGACTTGATCCACTAAGGCTCTCAACCGACTGGAAGAGCCAGACCCCACAGGGCGGGTGGTCCACTTTACTCCAAGGCCACTGATCTAACGCTCATCTCAGAAAACACCTCCTCAGCCACATGCAGGCCGGCGTTTGGACAGGTGAGGCACCGTGGCTCAGCCATGTGGCACAGAAACGGACCCCACAGAGGCTCTGGGGGATTCCAGCCATCCTCGGACACACAGGTTCCCAGCTCCGTGATTCTGGGGTTGCCCTTAATGGACAGCTAGGCTCTGGGCAACTCCTTAGGGGAAAGGGCCAGAAACAGAGACCCCGGCTGCTGGTGTTCAGGGTGGGAGAGCAGCCCCTCTCCCCACGGGTGCTGTGGGGTCTGGCTGTGGTGTGGAGGACCAGGCGGGGCTGGTTCCAGGAGGGTTCTGCCCCAGGGGTGGCCGCCCCCTGCTGCTCCTGGTCTCCTCAGCCTGCGATCTGGAGCTCACGTGCCCTTGCTGTCCCCTGGGGCTCTCCATGCCTTCTGCCCTGCAGTTCCACATCGCCTCTGGGCTCCGTCCCACCGTCTGCACAGTGGGCCTCCGGCAAGCTGCTGTGGTAGCGGCCTTTGGTCTAGGGCCATCTTGCTCCGCCTGGCTGCACTGCACATGCCCCATGGCATCTCCTGGGAATTCCAGTGATTGTCACGGGTCCCTGGAGGACATGCTAGGGTTGGGGGACCGTCCACTGCCGCCTTGGAGATGTGGACTTCTGCCAGCTTTACACCTGGCCAGGGCTCTGGTGTCCTCAGAACCCCATCTCCTCAGCAGGACCAGCCTCTCCGAGTCACTGATTAGGAGACGAGGTGGACTGTGGACACCTGAAAGTGGCGGCAACCACGCCCACCCTTCCATTCCTTCCCTGGCCCCTTGCGGCTACCCAGGGAAGTGCCCAGGCAGCACTGCTGATGATGGGATGACTTGGGGCGCCCCTGCTGTGTGTCCGGGCCTCTGCCCAGCATGGCCTGGGGAAGTGGCTGTGCCTGCCCTCAGGACCAGGCGGACCAGAGGCTCCAGGAGGAGAGTGAGCTCCGGGAGGGCGTACCTGAGCCGTGGGGACCTTGGGGACCAAGGACGCTTCCTTCCAAGCAGGGGCGCTGATTCTGGAGAAGCCTGGTCGTGGGTGGTCCTGGGTGGTCCTGGGTGGGGCAGTGGGGCTCTGGAGTGGCTTGAGCAGCTCCACTCTGTGGGCTCCCTTCCCCGTGGGGCTCCACCGCTCTGGTGCCCCCGACTTCATGGGCTCTGCTCACGCTCTGCCTTTCCAGAAGCTTCTGTAGCTCTGTGACTCAGCTGGCAGGTGGGGAGAGTGGGAAGGAAGGGCGGGCCTTCCTGCCAACCACAGTGAGCTTGCTGGCTGCGTCAGGGGTGGTGACCAGGGGCAGGCAGCTCACTCGCGCTGGTGTTGTCAGGGGCAGTGGCCAGGGGCAGTGACCAGGGTCAGTGACCAGGGGCAGGCGGCTCACTCCCGCTGGTGTTGTCAGGGGCAGCAACCGGGGGAGTGACCAGGGGCAGCGACCAGGGGTGGGCGACTTACTCCTGCTGGTGTTGTCAGGGGCAGTGACCAGGGGCAGTGACCAGGGGCAGTGACCAGGGGCAGTGACCAGGGGTGGGTGACTCACTCCCGCTGGTGTTCTCCTGGTCCATTTGCTCCACAAGGACATCAGGTGCTGTGCCCAGGGCTCCCAGCACGTCCTGTGGAGGCGCAGAGGGGGCTGCAGGGAGCTGACAGGTCAGCACAGCAGATGGGAGGAAGGCAGCGAGGGGCTGATGGTGAAAGCGCTCCCGCGGGGGAGAAGGTCAGGAGCGCCCTGGAGGAGCTGTGGCCAGAGGAGGCCTCTGGGCAGCCTGGGGGACTGCCATGCAGGGAGGGGCCAGGCTGCGTCCAGCCGCCAGGGCTGCGAGCGGAGGGACGGGTCTCGTGGGCCCAGACGTGGGCCGGCTTGGACCACTGGCTGTGCTGGGTTGACCCCTTTCAGGACAGACTCCGCTTCCAGCTGCTGTGGGTTGGGGTCGCGGGGCTGCAGTTACCCCAAGGGACATCACTTGGGTGGCTGAAATCAGCAGCGATTTATTCTCTCACGATTCTGGGGCCAGAATCTGAGATCCAGCTGTCACGGGGTGGGTGCTCCCTGGGGGCCCTGCGGGAGCTTCTGCCTGCTTCTCTACCAGCTCTGGAGGAGGCCCAGCCCTGGACGGTCCTCCACTGGGCGCCTCCCATCTCTCTGTCCTTGGGCGGTGCTTTCCTTGGGTATCATTGTCTTCCCTTCTTGTAAGGACCCTGGGCATACTGCACGGGGCACCGTCGCTGGGTGTCACCTCACCGCCATGTAACCAGTCATACCTGTAGCAACGCTATTTCTAAAGGAGGTCACAGTGCATGGTGGGAGATGTGGGGACTCTGTTCCAGCAGTGCCTGAGTGTGAGCTCCGCCCAGATGGCCTGCTGGCTGGTAGGCTGGGGTCTGCCGGCAGGGTCTTGGTACGGGGATGCGCTTGGGTCCTGGTGCCAAGTCCAGAGCCCACCCTCCTGGCTGAGGCTGGGGTGTGGCTGAAGAAAGGCAGGCTCTGTTGCCGGGCCCTCCTGAGCACGCGGGTCCAGGCGGGCGGTGGGCATTGCCTGGAGGTGTTAGGACATCAGGGCTTGGCTCTAGGGTGCCAGGACCTTGAATGGATGGTTGCAGCTAAGTGGTGACCACCAACTGAAGCTGCCAGCTGCCAACTACCAACCATGTGTGCCAACTGAGCACAGGGCATTTCTGGCATTGCCTGCAATAGAGAAAGGAAGCATAGTGGTTAGGAATTCAGGCTCAGTCCTACCCAGTTCAAGTCCAGCTCTAACCCTGGCCAACTGGTGATCCTGGTTCCATTAGTTAACTTCCTCACTCTCTACTACCTTTTCTATAAAAAGCCAGGTTAAAGCTATAGGGTCTTTGTGAAGCCCAAATGAAGCACTGAGTGTCTCATAGAAGGCTCACTCCCTGTGGGGTGAAGTTGCTGAGGATGCTGGCAATGGAGATGGTGGTGATGATGGTGGTGGTGATAGAGATGAGGGTAATGGTGGTGATGGAGATGAGGTGATGGTGGTGGAGGTGATGGTGATGATGGTGAAGATGGTGGTGGTGATGAGGAAGATGATGGTGGTGATAATGGTGAAGGTGATAGTGAAGATGATGGTGATGATGGTGAAGATGATGGTGAAGATGATGATGGTGATGCTGGTTAGGATGATGAAGATGATGATGGTGATGGTGGTGGTGATGGTGAAAATGATGGTGGTGATGGTGAAGATGAAGGTGAATGATGATGATGCTGGTGAAGATGGTGAAGATGATGGTGGTAATGATGGTGAAGATGATGATGGTGATGATGCTGGTGAAGATGATGATGAAGAAGATGGTGGTAATGGTGGTGATGATGGTGAAGATGATGATGTTGATGCTGGTGATGCTGGTGATGCTGGTGAAGATGGTGAAGATGGTGAAGATGATGGTGGTAATGATGGTGAAGATGATGATGGTGATGATGCTGGTAAAGATGATGATGAAGAAGATGGTGGTGATGGTGGTGATGATGGTGAAGATGATGATGTTGATGCTGGTGATGCTGGTGAAGATGGTGAAGATGATGGTGATGGTGAAGAGGATGATGGTGATGCTGGTGAAGATGATGATGGTGATGGTGAAGATGATGATGGTGATGTTGGTGAAGATGATGGTGGTGATGCTGGTTAAGAGGATGGTGAAGATGATGGTGAAGAAGATGATGGAGATGATGTGAAGGTGATGGTGATGATGCTGGTGAAGAGGATGGTGAAGATGATGGAGATGATGTGAAGGTGATAGAGGTGATGGTGATGATGGTGGTAGTGATGGTGCTAAAGATGTTAAGTGCATATTAAATGCAAGACCTTGAACTCGGCCAATATATTGCCATTTGACTTCTCATGTTTTTGTCAGCGTACATTTTTCTTTTAAGCTAGTTATGTGAAGAAAGTGACCACTTTTAACCAGTGCATCTTTATGCCTTCTGCTGCGCACAGCGGGCAACTTGCCCAGCCCATCCATCATTTGCTTAAGGATTCGGTGCAACCTCTACAATCCTATTTTTCTGGACCCTTGGTTTTTATCAATGCTAAGTTACCAGAATTTCTGAAGACAACCCCGTGTGTGGGCCATTTGGGGAGGTGCGTCCATGCCTATTGGTGACCTGTGTAGGAGGGAGGAAGGAGGTTTGTTCGAGGAAGTCGTATGGCCCACATTCGACCCCTCCTACCAGTGCCTGGTCTGCTTGAGACCCGACCTCCTACCTGGTGGGCCTGCTTCTGTTGGTCGACTGAGGCTCTTTGACGAGCATCTGTACCGTGCAGGGTACCAAGTGCTGGGCAAAGGCCATGTTGGTTTTGCATGATGCTGTGGGTGGTGGACACCCCTCCCTGTGTCCATGGGAGGCTCCAGGTCGCAGGCAGCCAGTTCCCTCTCCCCCAGGACCCCACTCCACCTACTCACTGTCACGTCCTCTGCCAGAAGCCCCACAGCACCTCTGCTGTCCAGAGGCAACCCACCTGCCACCCATGTGGGCTTCCACAGGCCACCTCTTGAGAAGAGCATTTTTCTTTCTTTTATTCCCCCAGAAAAACAATTTAGCAGTACTCTTAGGGGAATGAGAAGAGGAGGAAATCGGTGTTGGACTGACTTCACTGTTTCCAGCTGGTCCTAGCCCGCAGTCCTGCACCGTCTCACCAGGCAGTTGCAGACATGACCTGTGACCCATACTCTTAAAATTGCCGTTTCTAGTAACCCACACCACCCAGGACCCCAGCCCACCGCCACTTCCTCTTCTCCTCCCCTGCTCTCCTGCTCCTGCCGACAGAAATGCAGGGAACACAGGAAACATTTCTAACTGCAGAAGAAAATCCAGTGGTGGTGGTGTCTTGTTTTCAGGTTTTAATGGAAAAATTCCACATTTTTCCAGGAAATATTGAAAGAGGGTTACAAAAATAGTGAGATAAAAATAAATAATGGGGGAGACTGGAACGGAGGAAAATCAGAAAGAGGAGACAACCCAAGAGGTACTGTTACCTGCAGCCAACCCGGCGGCCAGCTCCGGGAAGCGTGGCCCCAGCCGCCTCAGACCTTTCTGGAACCCGGCCCCAAAGTGCTTCCTGCGTGTTGCTGGAAGGAAGAGGCCTCGGCCCCTCGTCTCGCGGTGGAGACTCGTTGGGGCCCTGACAGACCGGCATGTGCTACTGTGCAGTGGCTCGGCTTCATCCACCCTGAACCAAGGTGTCGGAAGCCGGAGGTTGGATTTCACCTGAGACCTGCTATTAAATGGAGTCACTGCCGGCAGCTGGCCACGTACGCCCCAGGGTCCCACTTCAGGTGGGGCCGGACACGCTTTCTGAGAGGCCTGGAGACCCGAGTGCCCAGCTCAGGAGGGCTCCGGCCACCCCCGGGCGCGCGGTCACTCCTCTAGCTTCCACAGGGGCTGAGGCGAGGAGGCTGGGCCTCTCTGGTGTCCCCGAGCCCGCCGTCACTGCGGCTCCTGTCTCCACGCCCTTAGTCCCGCCATCGTTGTCTCCCCTGCCTGGTAGAAGTTTCCCTGAGAGCAGACGGCTGCCCGCTCAACAGGAAGCCGGGCACAGCACGAGCACGGCACCCTCCATTTTTACTCAATTAACTAAGGTAAGCTCAGCAGCTTCTGCGACTCCCGCTCTTCCCTGCGGGCTGGGTGCCCCTGGGTCGATGCAGTCCAAGCCCAGGCCCCCCACCTGCCTCCTGTCCATGGTCCTGGGGCCAGTGCCACCCTCTGACTGTCCCAGAAGGTTCCAGAGCATCTCCTTGGATCGCTCCCTGGAACAGGGACTGCTGCCTCCGGTCTCCCACCAGGCGACTGTGGAGGTTGGACGGAGCTTGTCCCAGGGCTCCCGAGCTGGCAGCTTGGTCCCAGGGACGGGGGACCTTTAGGAAGTGGGGCCCGGTGGTCAGTGGGCCATCGGGGGTGCTGCTGCCTCTGAAGGGCTTCTTTCTCATGGGCCCCTGGTTAGTTCTCCCGGGAGGCACTTTATGGAGAACAAGCCTGGCCCCTCCCAGCCTCTGGCCTCCTATCTCATCAAGAGACTCCCTTGCTGCACGCCTGCCATGAGGCATCCACCATAAGGACCCCAAACCAGTGCTGGCACCATGCCCTTGAACCCCCAGAACTGTAAGTCAAGGAACCTCTTTTCTTGTGAAGTACCCAATCTCAGGTGTTCTGTGACAGCAACGAAAATGGCCCAACACGATGAGTAGTTACACAGCATCAGTATCCCGTCTCCCACCCCGTCTCCCACCCCGTCTTCGCCTTCTGCTCTCCAACGCTGGAGATGCCTCCGAGTTGCTGGGCTGCCGTTGTTTACTTTCTAGCCTTTTTCTTTCCTAACCACATATCCAAACCATGGTGTGCTGATCAACCAACGGCTGCTTGAGATTCTGTGAACGTGGCCCTAACTGGCCTCTCCCGGGCTTCTCGCGCTGCACCTGCTCCAGGTGTTCTGATCTCTTCCTTTTCACAAGCTTCCTCCTTCCTGCTCCAGCGGTAAGACCTCAGGCGGCAGAGAGCGAGGCACTTCTGACCTCTGCTGGGTCCCCAGGCTGGGACGTGGCGGAGCTGAGATTTGAACCCAGGTGCCTGTCTTCAGGACAGGCCGTGCAGGGCTGCCTGGCCAGGTGTGGCTCCACGCTGAGCTCCCCAGGACCGTGTCAGGCCAGGCCTTGCCTGTCTTGCTGGCACACTGCCTGGACCCCACGGTGCTGCGGGACATGGAGACCAGGGGCTTGGCAGTGATGGAGCTGTGGGGCATCATGGGGCTCAGCTGGCCCTGTGTGCAGCAGTCGAGGACGTCAGTGTTGGGCGTCAGGCCTATCCAACCCGGCCTGGACTCCGTGTGGAATTCATTTGGGAAAATAAGAGGTCCAGAAAGGCCAAGGCGATCCTCAGCAGGAAGAGAGAAGCAGGAGGCATCACAATCCCAGACCTCAAACTATCTACAGAGCCATAGGAACAAAAGTGGCGGTGTTGGCACCAAAAGAGACACGTAGACCCATGGTACAGAATGGAAGGCACAGAGACAACCCACCAAAACACAGGTGTCTCGTCCTAGACAAAGGTGCCAAGAACACACCGGAGAAAAGACAGCCTCTTCAACAAATGGTGCTCGGAAAACTGGAAATCCGTAAGTAACAAAATGAAACTAAACACCTATCTCCCACCCGGCACAAAACTCAACTCACAATGGATCAAAGGCTTAGGAATCAGGCCAGAGACCCTGCATCAAACAGAAGAAAAAGTAGGCCCAAGTCTTCACCATGTCAGCTTCAGACCTGACTTCCTTAACAAGACGCCTAAAACACAGGAAATAAAATTAAGAATCAATAAATGGAATGGATTCAAACTAAAAAGCTTTTTCTCAGCAAAGGAAACAATCAATAATGTGAAGAGAGAGCCTACAGAGTGGGAGAAAATCTTTATCACACTCAAACTTCAGATAGAGCACTCATCTCCGGGATATATAAACAACATGAAAAGCTTAACACCAACCCCCCGCAAATAACCCAATCAATTAATGGGCTAAGGAACTGAGCAGACACTTCACAGAAGATACACAATCATCAAATGTATGAAAAATGTTCAACTTCTCTAGCAATTAGAGAAATGCAGATCAAGACTACTCTAAGATTCCATCTCACTCCAGTCAGAGAGGCAATTATCAAGAATACAAGCAACGAGTGTTGGCGAGGATGTGGGAAAAAAGCCACACTCATACATTGCTGGTGGGACTGCAAATTGGTGCAGCCACTCTGGAAAGCAGTGTGGAGATTCCTCAGAAAACTTGCACTGGAACCACCACTTAAACCAGCTATCCCACTCCTCGGTTTATGCCCAAAGGACTTAAAATCAGCATACTACAGAGATGCAGCCACATCAGTGTTCATAGCAGCTCAATTCACAATAGCTGAAGTGTGGAACCAAACTAGATGTTAATCAATTGATGAATGGATTAAAAAAACTGTGGTGTCTGTACACAATGGAATATTACTCAACCTTTAAGAAGAATGAAATTATGGCATTTGCAGGTAAATGGATGGAGCTGGAGAAAATCATAGTAAGTGAAATAAGTCAATGCCCCAAATCCAAAGGCCCAGTGTTTTCTCTGATATGTGGATGCTGACCCATAATGGGGGGCAAGGGAAGAATGGAGGAACTTTGGATTGGGTGGAGGGGAGTGAGGCAAGTGGAGGTGGCAGGGGGTAGGAAAGATGGTGGAATGGGATGGACGTCATTACCCTAGGTACGTGTACGGCTGCGCGAATGGTGTGACTGCATCATGTACAACCAGAGAAATGAAAAGCTGTGCTCCATTTGTGCACAACGAGCTGAACCGTACTCTGCTGTCGCGTGTAACTAAATAGAACAAATAAAAACAAACAGCAACACCAAAAAGAAAGGAAGAGACCGTGGGGTGGTGAGGCTCCCGCCTCTGTCTTTGTCTCCCCTGCCCCACACTCTTGTCTGGACCCATCTGACAGGCGACTGGGACAGTCTGACTTCTGGGGGCCCAAGCCAGGAGGACCGAGGGTCTCCGGGGGCACGGCCACGGGCGGCTCTGTGCGTGCCGGCCTCAGGGGCTCCCTTTTCATTACTGGCTGTGGGTTCCAGCTCTTGACAAGCTGAAGGACCTTGGCGACCCTGGTTGCAACCCGAATCCAAACCCCGAATCTGCCCTTCGCAGGGTTCACTTCCGGTAGGATCCTTACCCTCTCTGTGCTTGACGGACCCCAAGGGTGGACAGGCCCAGGGTCCCCCAGCCAGGCTAGTGCACCCTGAAGGGACTCCTGCCAGTCCTCACCCCTGGGCCACGATTGTGCCCTGGCCTCCCAGCTTCCCGGGAGCCTCACATCCCTCTGCTGCTACCAGGTAGGCCCTTACCCCACTTCCCACCCCGCCTGCCCACACCGACCCTCCTGTGCTGCAGGGACAGCCTGCCTCCTGGCTTTGCAGGGTTCTGAGGGGTCATTCATGTGTCCATAGTGCTTTGGAGTAGATTGCAGCAGGTCATCCGAAACCTCAGCTCCCAAGTGTGGTTCAGTCCAAAATGCAAGACCAGGCTGCTTTCTGCCGTTACCTGCAGCAGGCGAGGGTGAAGACCGAGAGGGAGGTGGGGCAGGCGGCCACAGTGTCAGAAGCAGCCCTAGCTGTGCCCCGTGTTTTTGAATAACAACCCCGAGGAAGGCAGACTGAAGGCGGTCCCAACTGTGCCCGTCCTGTGTCCGCCACCCTGCGTGGGCTGGTCCAGGTGACTGAGGATAGGGAGTAGGGCAGACCTGGGTCGCGAGAGCAGGAGGCTTCCAACGCGACCCTAGGTTGGGTCAGGGAAGGCCACTGCCACCCACAGACCCCACGCTGCAGAGAGGCCACGCGGCAGGAGGGCAGGGAGCCTGTGCCACGGCCAGCACAGCTTGCCAGCCACAGAGGTGGGCCCCCTTGGGAGGGGCCTCCCAGCCCTGGTCAGCCTTCAGAGGGCTGCAGCCCTGGCCGAAGTCCCAGTGCCTGAGAGGCCAAGCAGGACCTCCCACCAGGCCGCCCCAGAGTCTGTCCCCAGGGGTGAGACAGTGCACGCCCGCCCCTGCGCTGTGCCGCTGTGTCCGGGCGACTCATCCACGGCAGGGATCGCGAGCAGGCCACAAGCCCATCCCCACAGGCTTCCAGCCTCTTGAACTAGAAGGACAAGTTCAGGGTGGAATCGCCCGAGGCCACCGTGCCGTCCTTTCTGAAGAGCAGGGAAGCTGGAGGGGAAGGCTCTGCTTGCCTGCGTCTCCCCGTGTGAGGCTGGAGAGGAGCAGGGTGCGGGGCACCAGGGATCAGGACAAGTCAAGGATGGAGCGAGTTCTCAAGTCGGTGGTGTGTTTGTGCTCATGTTTTCTGCCCTGAAATTTGGCTCCAGTCGTCAAAACTATGGGGAAGAAAACTAAACAAAGAACAAGGGCCCAAGGCGGGCGCTGGCTGATACTGAGATGGGTGTGGTCCGATCGTGCGGTGCTGCTTCTGCAGAGCGTGGAGAACGACCCACACCAACCCCAGCACATGCAGGGAAGAGGCCTCCGAAGGCAGAGGAGAGGCCGGGACTCTTGCCCGCCCACTCGCGGCGCTGGCCCCACCAATCCCTGCACAGCTGGAGGGCGGCCACCCACTGACCCCCGACAGCACCCTGGGTGGGTCCAGAGCAGCAGTGGTCAAGGGACTCTGCTCAACGTCTACTCCTGGTGTTGGGGACCTTCCACCACCGGCCCTGCTTCACCACAGGCTGACGAGCGAGGGCCACTCCTGCCACCGTCCCATCCGGGTTCTGCCAGAGTCTGCTCCCCCTGCTCGGGAGGCCCAGAGCCCTGGCCTGTGCTTGGCCACTCCCAGCCCTCAGGGAGGTATCTGTGGGGAGAACGGTCAGCACCCTTGGCCCCAGGTCCAGGGGTGCCTCCCTCGCCCGGGTTAGTCTGCTGCTCCCTGCCGGCTTGCACCTGGACCCCCCTGGACCCCACACTCTGGACTTATCGTGGAGCCAGGAGAGAGCCCTGTCCCCTGAGGCTCCCAGGCTTGCTGGGGCGGGTGCCCTCCTGCCCAGCTGCTGGGCCTGAGGGCACAGCGGAGGGTTGCCTTGTCCCTCAGGGCGCCTCTCCGACCGCTCGCCCTCTCGTCTGAGGTCGGGCGCCCTATACTCCCGTTTGGGGGGCAACCTCCTGGCTCTGACTTTGCCATTTATATTCAAAGCACAGCTCTCGGAATCCCAAGGAAAGCTCCCAACAAAGTGTGTCTTTTAAATCCAAAGTGCGCTCGCTTTCGACTGTCGTCTGCACCAACAAGAGAAGTCTGCCAACTGGACTATTGAAAACCTCAAGTCACAGAGTGACATTTTCTACCCTGGGGCAAAGGCCCAGACTCACAAGTAGGAATGGTGGAGACAGAAAGAAGAAAGAAGACCCTTCCACGTTCCCAGGAGAAACTCCAAACGCGCCCAGACCCCACACACCCAGCGCTGCCTCCCACAGCCCTGCGACCCATTCTCCCGGACACAAGCCCCCATGCCCTCTTCCTGCTGCCCGACTCTCCCTCCAGGTCCCACCTGGAGGGCAGCAGAGAATGTGGCCTGGGTGCGTAGGTAGACCCTGAGTGCCCAGGGACTACCCTGCCCCGGCCACTGGCCAAGCAGCCACACTCTGACTGAATGGCTGGAGCAGGCACGGAGCTCCAGCAGCGGTCACCTTGGTCAGCCTGTGGGAGGCCAGCGGTCCAGGGAGGTGATGGGTGATGAAGGTGGTGGGCGTGGGGAGGCCAGCACTCCCCAGGGGTCAGGGCAGCAGCCGTCTGCCCACTGGGCAGGACAGTGAGGCCCCGTGGAGCTTGTCTGATGACCGCCACTGAGACCCATGACCATGGTAGAGCCTTGATTTCAATTCATTGATAGAGATTCTTCTACGTAGATCCATTGATGCACATCGTCAAGGTAGATCCATTAAGGTTGATTACCTATATTGATCCATCAAGGGAGATTCATCGATGTAGAGCCATCAAATAAGATCATTGATATTGATCCATTGATATAGATCACCGATATCAATTCATTGACATAGATCATTGATCTGGATTCATCGATGTAGATCATCCTTGTAAAACCATCGATACCGCTTCATGACCCATTCTTCCTATGGTGCACTGGCCACTGTGCTGGCCATGAGGGACCAATAGGCTACAGGCAGGGGCCATTGGCCATCCCTGACCCTTTCTGCCTCCCTCTCCTCTTACAATGTGCCCAATGGCCACCGGCAGGCTCTAGCCCAGGCTGACCACCACCTGGCCCTAAGCTAGAAAGGGTGGGCCATCTCTGGCCTCCAGTGCTGGACCCTGCTGGGTCCTGCTTGTTCGTGCCCTGCCCCCGCGCTCCTGCTGCCTCAGCAGAGTCCGTCCTGGGAACCCCACTGCTTGGCTGCTGCTTCATCTGTGTGTCTCAGATTCTCTGGAGTTGGCTTTTGGGGACTTTCCTTCAAATGACCTTTATCTTCCCTCTGTAGGATGGGAGTCCTGTACAGAGAGGTCTGGGTTCTGACCTGCATCCCCTCTGACCTCCCGGCTTCAGCCGCCTTGGAAGCCCTGAGGAGGGTGCTGTCCTGAGACATGGCAGGAGCCAGAGCCCCCACCTCACTCGCCAGCAGCCACAGTACAGTGATGTCCCTGGATGCAAATGCCTGACTGATTCATGAAGCTGGCTGGCACTCACGTGCCATGTCTCTGGGTGTGATTTTATTTTGACTGTTTCAAATGATATATTATCACAATTAATCATCACACAAATGCACTGGTAAGGATATTTTTCTTTCAAGACTAAACACAAATCATTCAGCAACTGTTCAGAGACAGCCTGCACCTTGGGGTGGCGGGCTGAGCGGGTGGTGGTAGCCTGGAGCCAACGAGCCAGTGGGGTCACAGGCGGAGCGCCTGAGGGTGAGCAGAAGGTAACCAGGCTGGCCCTCAGGTTCTTGCCATTCCGTGCTCTTGAACAGCTCAGACTCTGCGGCTGGACACCTGGACATGGGAGTCCGCCGTGAAAGGCTACTGGGCACAGAGTGACTCTGCACAAGAAAAAGCAGCGCTTCTCACCACGAGGCCACGAGAAGGAGCCTGGCAGCTGATCCCACCAGAGCCACCCACCTCCCTCTCAGAGCACCCACCCACGCCCAAGCCTTTCCGGAGCTGAAGTTTACAGAGTCTGGGTCTCTTTTGACCTGCTGCAGGGCCTTCACACTCCTGGGGAAACACACTGGGGAGCTGCCTCCCACCCCACAGTGCCGGCCATGAGCGGAGCAGGTCTTGAGCCAGGTGTTGAGCCAGGGTCTGCAGACCAGCAGCCCTGGGCTCAGAACCTGGTCTGCCACTTGCTAGCCTGAGCCTCTGGGTGAGTGCGGCTCTCCCACCTGTGAAATGCAAGTGAGCCACCGGAGAACGTCATCAAGGGGCTGCCCCAGTGCCCGGAGAGCAGCGACCACAAAGGGGACGAAAGGAACCTGACCCGGGGCCCACAGCACACAACCCACGGCACACCACACTGAGGAGCGAAAGGCGACGCTTCCCCAGGATTGTCAGGAAGAAAGACGCTGCTGTCTTGTCTCTTCATGAACAGGTGTGGAGGTTTCAACCAGTGTAACCAGGCAAGGAAAGGAAACAGAGAGCGATCAAAATGGAAAGGAACTTCACAAGAACATCGAGACTTGAGAATTACATGACTCTTTACATAGAACGTTCTAAATATGCATAAACTACTAGAATGATGAAGTAGTGCTGTACCAGGTTCACTTGGTGCTTTGACTATGTCCCTTCTTGCTTTGAAACTCACATGGTTTCTTCTTTTTCTTGACCTTCTTCCTGCTCTTCTTTCCCGTCTCCTCCATGATTTTTTCTCCCTGATCTCCTCCCTAATCTTATTTTTCCTGGTCTCCTTCCTGATCTCTCTTCTCTATTCTCATTTTATCTGAATCCCTCTTTAAAAGCCCTGTTCCTGCTGATGGACAGAATCACAGCCTTTGGGACAGGAGTCCCCTGTGCTTCTCCTTTGCTAGCAAAGCAGTAAACCTTCCCTTTTCTCAAAACCATGTCCTCGTTATTGGATTGGCATCAGGGACATAGACCGAGATTTTGGCAACAAATTTGGCACTCAGGTGGGACCCAAGAGCAGCCCCGCTCCAGCTTTCTTGGGCAGGTCTGGTTCTCCAAGGAGCTCCACTTCCGTGCTGAGGACACAAGGTGGCTGGTGAGTTTGTCGAGAGCCAACTGCAGGAGAGTTAGGAGACGGGTGAGTTAGCCTCAGGTTGAACCAGAGCAGCCTTTCCTGTGAGTGAAGGGAGGGACTGAGGGACTGTCCCAGCAGCTGCTGAAGCTCCTTTTGCTTCAGGGAACTCCCACCTTCTCTCCCCGGACTGCACAAGTGGCTCCTTCAGTTGCTCTAGTTTGAGAAACTCAGAAAAGTCACGACACCCTTGACCATTCGGTAAGTCCCCCCACCCCTGCCGGTGTGCACGCCAAGACCCTTGATTCCACACCTGGTTCCTCTGTGGGAACATCTGGTCCCTCCTTCTGGGGACATCTGTGGCGCCAGTGGTGTAGGAGTCACGGGTAAGCGGGACTCGAGAACCTAGGGACGTGTACTCCCTTCTGATCTGTTCTAGGTTCTCATGTTTGTCGGCCTTGGGCCTGGGGATTCCCTCTGGTTGTCTGTTTTTCTCGTATCTGCTACTGCCCCTTCTAAGACAGGGCCAGCGCTGCACTGATCCCACAGGTAGTCTCTTGGGAAAGATCTTGGCTGGTCAATTTAAAGGTTCCTGTCTGTGGGCCGTGGTTTGGGGCTCCTCTCTGCTTGTCTCTCTGTGTTTCTTTTTTGTACAGTCTTGCAGTTGGAGTTGGTCTGTCAGAGGTAAGTGAGTCGGAGAAAGGGCCACCTACAGGTGTAGGCATAAGATAATGTTTTATTATAATGATCTGGCTTTTAAATAGCTTCTAGATGATCGCACAATCTTGCAGTTGGAGTTGGTCTGTCGGAGGTAAAGTAAGTGGAAGAAACGGGTACTTGCTGGTCTTTTAAAGGTTCCTGTCTGCCAGCCCTGGTTTCCATGATCCTCTCGTCTGTTTTTTTTGTATTTGCTACTGGCCCTTTAAGGCATGGGCCGTGCTGCATTGATCTTACCAGCAGTCCCTTGAGCAGAGAGACTGGCTGCGCGAGCCACCTATCGGGATAAGCCTGTCTGAGAGAAAGAGGGTTTACCGTAACCCAGTCTGGCATCTGAATGGCTTTTCTGGATTATTACACAATCTTGACATTGAAGTTGGCCTGCCAGGGGTAAAGTATACGAAAGAGACTCTGTACAGGCACTGATGCAGTTGCATGATGAGGGGTCTGAGCCGTTAGGAACGCAGCTGAAGGTGCAGGGCAGTGCCTCTGGTGCGCAAGGACAGCAGGGCACCAGAAGAAAGGGTTAAAAGATCTCAGAATTGAAACCCAGTGCTGGCTCTCCAGCACTCTTTCTCAGCCTGGCCCCAGGCAGCCGCAGATCCTCTCACTGTGGTCAAGGACGCCAGCCTTAAGCTGGAAAACAAAGCAAACAACAAACAACCCAGAAAAGCCGGATTGTCCAACCCTCCCCTGGGATGAAGTGTGCTGTGTGAACTAAATGCACAGATGACATTCATAAGGTCTGTTTCAGAATATGAATTTAAGAAAGGGTCCCAAACTAGGAAAGATCAAGTTGTAGGTATGGAAATATATTTTAGTATGGAAAATTAGAAAATAAAAGAAGTGTTTCTGGGTGAGAGAGTATTTTGTCTGGCAAAGTAAGATTCTTGTCCAAGATGAAAGAAGGCAGCGGTAAGGATGTAAAGAAGCTGTGAATGGTCAAGTAAGTCGCAGGTTTGTGGAAGGTACATGTCAAAAGCTTGTGTTCGTGATTGAATCGACTGTAATTAGCATAGTTGGTTAAAGTTATTTGAACTTTGATGTACTGATATGAAGCACAGTCTGAAACATTGATCTTCTCTTATCCAGATAATTTTCTTATATTTGTCAGGTTTTGTTACTTGGGGGAAACTAAGTCTTAAAGGAATTAGTGTTTGTACCTGTTTTAAAGTCTTAAATGATTACTTTGTAACTGGCTAAACAAACAACTGTTATTTAGGTTATAACAATATTGTTGACACCCTAAATATATGTGACTAGGTATATATATGCCCCTGAGAACTCTCTAAGCTTGCTTAAGTGTTATGTAAAAGTTTATAAAATGAAAATTTATGTAAGTCTTCTGGCAAGATAACCAACAAGTGCTCTCGTTTATACATTGCATCTGACATAGAAGGGCATTTTAAGGCCTAGCTTGTGTCTGCTTGTCTTGACTAAGTCAATTTCTGATCATCAACACTGTTTCCTAAATGTATAAGAAATTTAAGTTACCCTTTGATTTTTGTTAAATCATGCAGACATGTGATTATGTATTTTTTTTATTTTTAAATTTTATTTGTTCTAATTAGTTGCACATGACAGTAGAATGCACTTATGCATTTTGACAGATCATACCTAAATGGAGTATAATCTTTCATTTTCTGATTATACATACTGTAGGATCACATGGGTCATGTAGTCACACATGTACACGAGGTAACAATGTCATTTCACTCCACTATCCTTCCTTCTCCCAAGCCCTTGATTATTGTTATTGTGTACTCTGGATTCTAAGTTGTACTTTAAAAGTTAAACTTAGTTAAATGTAAAGCTTAGAATACTTTGCCAAGTTGGTATTATTAAAACTAAAATTTTCTGTAGGAAAAGTCTTGGATTTTTATAAAAATAACAAGTTTGGTTAGTATTTATTCTTTTTTTATGTTTTACAGCAGGATAAAGTAACTTGCTGTCAATAAGTTATATATATAATTTTGTGCTCTCTTCACATGGAATTAAATACATTTTAGAAGAGAATAAGGAGATCCTGATCTATTTAAAGGGGATACTGTAAAATGTGGAAGCATTCTGCAACTTTTTTCCACAAAAGGAAAGTTAAAAGTTTTCCTAGCCTTTCTTTGATTCATGTTTCAGATGAAATGTTGTATTGTTATTTGTGCAGAGTCCAACCTTACCTAGATAAGGCTCTGCCTCCCATCTTACTCCATGTTAGAATGATTCTAAAATAAGTCAGACTTCAGTTCATTTAAAGTTGTGTTCGAAAGATTGATTTTTGTTGTAAAGGTTACTGTGATCTCAAACAGGGATATACTGCATGACTAAGTAAAAGTTCAAGATTATAAGTTATTTTTCTTAGTTTTTAGCTATTATACAAACTGAATATGTTTTTGCTCTGTTAATTTTATTATGTATTTTCATTGTTAACTTCATAACTTGTTACCTCAGTTTTGCAGAGGTACTGCTTCAAAACAAAACAAAAAACAACCTGGGTTAATTTGAAACAATAAGTCATCATTTACAGGGCAGATAGTATAAAATGCTGACTTCTAGTACAAATACTGACCCCAATTAAATGAAAGGGGTATCTGTTAAATTACAGATATTAAAGTTATAACCTGTTACTCCCTCTTTAAGACTGGTGAAACTGGCTTGCTGGGTGTTTAAAACCAAAAGCTTGGAGACCAAAGTCCAGAAAGTAAAAGGGCCAAAGAAAAGCAGCCACATTTTGGCCCTCGCCCTCTAAACTCATCCAGGACCTGGAGAACGACAGGACCCCTCTCTGGGCCCTGCAACTCTGGTGAGTCACCCGATCTGTTGATCAGGGAGATCGAGAAGACCCTAGAGAACAGGAAGCCAACCAGTGCACATTCTGCAAAGAGGAGGATCATTGGAGTTGGAAATGTCCCTGATGCTTCCTAGAGAAGTCACGTATGGTCAGCCAGACCCCCACCCATCCTGGCAGGTGGCACCACTGGTAGAGGGAAGCTAAAGGAACCAGGAGGATTTGCACGTGGCCCAAGAGTGATCTCTGAGGACTCTTTGCTGACTTGAGAGTAGATAGGAGCAAGGTCAGTTTGACAAACTTGGTCTTAAGCGCCTGGCAGGAGAGTTTAGCCTGAGTACAGTCCTACATGGACATTTAAAAGGAAAAACTTTTTAAACTTAAGATGTATACTTGTGTCAGCCCTACCAAAAGTAAGCAAAGCTAGAGGCTATGGAGGAAGGGCTCTTGTGTGAGCATGACTAATAATAATAACAAGAGTGGCAAATTTTTCCTGAGTTAATTTGAGTCTGAGACCTACAAGTCTTCTAACCTCCTACATGGATGAACTTGATCTGTTTTTCATTGATAAGATGATGAGTTTCTGTCCTCACAGTTGTCAGAGACTGGCCAAGATACTTGTTTTTGTGCTAATTGTTAACAAAAAATTAAAGGTTTGCTGTCTCTACTGTTGTCTGAGCATGATCCCTGCCCCGCATGTGCCTTGTCCAGCCACCTGCCCTCTGCCACTGTGGACCTCTGGACTGCTCTGGTGCTGAGTGCCCCTAACTGTCCACATCCTCCCTGACCCCGTAGAGAACAAGGACTTTGGGGTACTCCCCCAACTTCACCCCCTTTCCAATCAGGAAGCAGCTTGGAGGTGTTATCACCCACTTTCCACAGAAAGGAGGCTAGAAATGGACAGTGGGGAAATGTAACGGGTTCACCTGATGCCTTGACTGCATCCCTCATCGCTTTGAGTCTTACATGATTTCTTTTTCTTGACCTTCTCCCTAATCTTCTTTTCCCTGATCTTGTCCTTCCTGCTCTCTCTTCTCTAATCTCGTTTTGTCTGAATCCCTCTTTAAAAGCCCCTGTTCCTGCTGATGGGCAGAATCACAGCCTTTGGGACAGGAGTCCCCTGTGCTTCTCCTTTGCTAGCAAAGCGATAAACCTTCTTTTTCCCTTTTCTCAAAACTACGTCCTTGTTATTGGATTGGCATTAGGGACAAGGACCAAGCTTTGGGCAACAGTACAGCAAAAACACAGGTATAAGATAAATAAGCAAAAGTCAATTATGTTCCTTTATGTAGGAATACATATTTATATATACAATGAAAAATTTAAGGATAAAATTGAGAATACAATTTCTTGTACAGCAGTATCAAGATGAAACATTTAGGGATAATTTAACAAAAGTAGTACAATGGACAATACTTGTCTACTGAAATTATAAAATGTTACACAGGGAAATTACACATAAGTAGATGTCCTAAGTTAATGGAATGAAAAAGTCAATATTGCTAAGATGTAAACTCTTCCAAAACTGATCTATAGATATGACTCACTCTCAAAATTTCAACAAACTATTTTTGCAGAAATCTGCAGAATGAAATTGAAAGAACTGTCAAAATAATTTTGAAAAAGAAGAACACAGTTGAAGAATTTTCACTTCCAAATGTCAAAACTTAGTCAAAAGCTTAGTTCTCAAGACATGTGGCACTGCTGTAAGGAAAGGATAGTGACTGATGGAACAGAAACAGGAAGTGTTCCTTGTACGTACAGTCAAATGACTTTACACAAGTTCTAAGGCAATTCATAGAGGAAAGGGGAATCTTTAACAAATGGTCCTGAGGCGGTTGGATGTCACATGAAAAAGGGTGGTTTGAATTTGGATTTTTACATCACACCATACACAAGAATCATACAAAATGGATCACAGATCCCAGTGCGAGAGCTGAACCTCAGAGTTTTAAAATATACCATTCAAGGACATCTTCCAGATATCAAGCCAGGCATAGTTCTTAGCTATGAACACCCAAAACCTGATCATAGAAGAAAATTCCACCTCGGCACAACTGAAGCCTTTGACAGCAGGCTTGCTCAAAAGAGTCAAGGGGGAAGCAAACCCAGTGGCCATCGACAGGTGAGTGGAAGACAGACGAATGGCGTGGTCAGCTCACTTAAAGAAGACAGGAATTCCAAGACACGGCCACGTGGATGAGCGCTGAGAACACTTCTGAGTGAAGGATGCACATGGTGTGATTCCAGGTACCCAAGGCAGTCAGAGGCTGCCATCCTGGAGACAGACCCTGCGGCGGTGCCAAGGCCAGGGCGTGCAGAACCAGAAATGGGTGTTGAGTGGGTATGGAGTTCCAGCTTTGCAAGAAGAAGAGAGTTCTGGAGAGTGGGTGCCCAACAACGTGAATGCCCTTAACACTACTCCACACACTTAGTACATTTATGTGTATTTTGCCTGATTATTTAAAAATTATAAAACATCAAAATAAACTCATGTTTTCTTCAAAAGAGTTCAAAACTTTTGCATTTCAAGAGACACCATCAAGAAAATAAAAAGACAAGCAACAGATGGCAATCGAGTGTTTGCATAACATCTATCTAGTAAAGGACTTGTAACCAGGGTGTCCAAACAGCTCTGACATTTAAATGAGAACATAGCCAAAAAATGGGCATTTTACTAAAAGGTACAAATGAGTAGTCAAGAAGCACATGAAAAGATGGCCTGTGTCCCTAGTCATCAGGGAAATGAAAGTAAAAACTGCAATGAGATGCGTTTCACCACCTGCAGAGATCACCGTGCTATGTAATATATGGTAATAACAACAGTGATAAAGACAGCAGCGCGTGTTGCTGAGGACGCAGAGAGGCAGCCTTCACACGGTGGCGCAGCTGGGAATCTCAGTGGAAACGGCCCTCTGACTGTTCATAGCCAGGCAGTGTCCTTACAAGTGAAACAAATCCACCACTCGGGAACTCATTGAGATCTGCTCCAAGGAAAAGAAAACATCTATATGATCCATCGGGAAAAATGGATGAGCAAAGTGTGGTCACATGCTGAAATACTACATGGCCAAAAAAGGAATGAAGCACTTGCTGTGGCATTAAACCGACTGACTAAACCTCGAAAGGCTAAGACAAGTGAAGGAAGCCAGACCGTGTGTAGTAGGTCCTTTTGCAGGAAATGCCCAGAGGTCCCCTGGGTGGAGAAGGGGGCAGGTCAGGAAACTTTCACCTGGGAAGAACAGCGATGCGCCCAGCCTCACCTTCCGGGGCCCCTGGATTGTGGACTCCAGGGTGCAGGAGGGTCCCCTCTGCAAGTGTCCAGGCCTGACAGCCTGACAGTGTTGAGGACCTGGGGCAGGCCGCGTACCCTCACGACCTGCCACAGCCAGGGCCCTCACTCAGCAGGTCACCACGAAGCTTCCCATGAAGCCCCCTCTTGCCGGCCGCCAGTTTCCTGCAGAGCGCCCGGGGTCAGTGTGTGGAGGCCTCTGGCTAACCCTGCCTTGGTGGGGAAGCCTCTCTGGACCCTCTGCCTGGCTGCTGCCTCTCAAGCTGAGAAAGACCGTGTGCCTTCCTGAGGCTGTTCCGGTCCTCACCTGGGCTCTGGCTCTGCCCAGGTGCCAAGAGGAGGCCTGCCTGTCACAGCCCACCCGTGGCCTCTCAGGGCCTCTGCTTGCGCAGCTCTGGGGACAGCAAATTATTCGAGTGTTTTTGAGGACTCACTGTGATGCACTGTGAGGACACTGGACAGGCTGGAGCTGCCCTGGTGGGCTCCTTCCAGGCGAAAGACCCCCAGACAGGGGCGGGGGGACGCAGAGGGGCAGCAGCGAGGGTGGTGGGACCTGACACTTAGCGGCCGGAAGGGCGGAATCTAGGAAAGGTGAGGCCCAGGGAGTCAGGCACTGGCGGGGGGCCGGTGGAGGAATGTTCCAGAACAGGACAAAGCCGTGCTGTGCGGAGCGCTGTGGAAGGTGGGCTCGGCAGGGCTGCAGACCAGGCAGGCGGTGGGAGCACCGGGCTGGGAGACGCAAGTCAGCATCTAGCCTGTGGGGCTTTGTGTGGGAACCAGAGGCCCCGGGTCACCACCACGGCCCTCATCACCGCCTCCACAGGCAGAGTGTCACAAAGACGCCCACACGGTGGGCAGACCCACCTGCTTGCACAGTCCTCCTCCACTGCCCTTCACAGGGCCAAGCAGGATCCTCGGGGAGGACCCTGGGCTGCAGTGTGCCAGGAGCCTGGGGCCCACCGCAGCAGCAGGTGTGTGTGTCCCTGCCGTGTCTCACACGCTCACTCGCTCACTCCTGCTGTGTGCCAGGCTCCGCCTTGCAGGGAGAAGATGCGGCCACTCAGCCAGGACTGGAGTGCAGAGCTGTGACCTCCACCTGTGCTCCAGCCACGTGGCCACGGGCTCCGTGCAGAGAGCCGTCCACGTGGTGGCTCTGGGAGCAAACTGCACTGCTGCAGGGGTCGGCCACTTCAGATCACTGTGGCCTGCTGTGTTCCAGCCACACGAAGGGGCAGGTTCAAGGGAGTCCTCAGTGACTGACTCTAAAGGTGGGGCAGAGGCTCACAGGCTCAGCTCCCAGGAGGCTCCACCAACCACGGAGGGAACTTACCATGGGGTGGGCAGGAAGCATCTCAACACGCCTTGTGCAGCTCTGGGCTCCTTCCTCTCCCTTGGACAGCAGCGGCTGGTGGGCAGGGGTGGCAAGAGGTGCTTTGAACCCCTGGGACCACAGGAAGCAGAGGCAGCCTATTTACTTGGCAGGGTTCAGCAAGGAAGCGCCTTTGTTTATTCTGCACGTGGACAACACAGGACCAGGGCTCCTTCAGGCCTAGCCAGGCTCTGCAGGATGCCCTCCAGGTAGAAGGGGCCAGCATCTAGGGGCCGCTTTCTCCCAGGCTGAGGATGGCTCTGCTTTGTTCCTGGCTGGAGTCCTTAGCTCATGGGCAGAGCTTCCCTTCTCTCCGTTGGTGAGGATTGAGGCAGGTTGGGGTCTCCAGGAAGCTGTGTGTGACACAAACAATCCTAGGCTCCCCAGGCAGCTGAGCGGAGGCAGGTGAAGGCCTTGCCTCTGTGTCCGGAGAAGGGCAGCCCTCTCAGCCATGGCAGCTGGGGGGGAGGAGCTGGGCCTGGCCCAAAGCCCACCCTCGGGTGTCTTGCTAAGTGGAGGAGCCCAGCGGAATGAAGTGGCAGCAGACGCCAGGCGTTTGCGCAGTAGTCTGTCACAGCGGGGCTGCCCGAGCGGCTTGGCAGAGTCTTACAGCTGCAGGAAACCAGCGAGTATGCGGAAGCGCGTGGTTCCGAGAATCACGACCTGGCTCCCATGCTCGCTGTTTAACGGTGACGCCAGGTGCCTCTGTGCCCCTGGGACCTGCCTGGCCGCTGGCAGCAGGGTTATGCTCTGTCTCCTCTCCAGTCTGGTCACCAGTGGCAAGGGCTGCCTGTTCTAGAGCGTTCCGCAGATCTAACGCTGTCTCAGGCTGACAAACACCAGGCTGAGCTCCTGGAGAACTGACCCACATTGCAGGCTCAGTGCCTGGGTGACGGTGCCCAGGAAGACAACACGGCCGTTTCTCCTGGCATCCTGACCCTTGCAAGAGCCCCGACCAGGACCCAGGCAGAGGAGCGACCTGCCAGTGCCAGCTGGTGGTGCCATGCCACTGCTCTGGGCCCTCTGTCCCCACTCTGCCTGTCACCGTCACGAGGAAGACTTAGACCCAGCTCCTCCAGCTCCTCTGGGGAAACTGCTGCCCTGGGACTGCTGGGCGTCCACCTCAGAACCCAGAAGGAGATGTGGGCACACATGGCACAGGTCAGAGGCCAGCAGCAGTGGCAAAGAGACACTGCTTGCCTGGAGCCGCCCTCTCAGGTCCCCGGCGGCTGCCCGGGAGCAGAGGCAGAAGCAGGAGCTCAGAGCGCTGGGTCGAGGGCCGGGGCTAGTGCTGGCGAGGAGCAGAGCTGGGCCCAGAGCATGAGGCAGCAGGTCTTCAGGCTGCGTGACGCCTGGCGTCCTCCACCTGCTCCCTCCCTCCTGGTTCCTGGGAGAGAAGGCAGCCTTGGGGATGGACGCCTGCTCCAAGGCTCTGGTTTCCTGATGTGACCTCAGGCGGGTGCCCCCGGCAGGGCCAGCTGAGTCTGTCTGTAATGTGACATCCAATGGCCTGGGACCCGTGGACACCCCTGGTGGGTGGTGGGAGGCCAGGCTGCCCTGCCACGTCGGGACACCTACTGCATCTCCGTCCTCCTGCCCTGAGCCCGTCCCACGTCCCCAGGGCCCGTGCAGGAGAGGCCGGCTTGGGTGCTCCTTCTGAACAAGGTCACTGTGACCTCCATCCATCAGGGGACCCCGACCATGGCCACAGCTGATGGCAGTAGGGACAGTTGTGTTGAGGCTGTCCAACGGGAGCAGGCTGCAGGGGCTGGCCCTCCGGAGGGCTCCCTCGGGGGTTTTAATTCGAAAACCAGAGAAAGCGAAGTAGAGGCGAAGGGAGCGGTCAGACCGCAGAGGAGTCGGCGCAGAGAAGCTGGGGCAGCGGGGAGGTCCTGGGAGCCGTGACACTGGTAGAGAAGCTGGGGCAACGGGGAGGTCCTGGGAGCCGTGACACTGGTAGAGAAGCTGGGGCAACGGGGAGGTCCTGGGAGCCGTAACACTGGTAGAGAAGCTGGGGCAACGGGGAGGTCCTGGGAGCTCTGACACTGGTAGAGAAGCTGGGGCAACGGGGAGGTCCTGGGAGCCGTGACACTGGTAGAGAAGCTGGGGCAACGGGGAGGTCCTGGGAGCTCTGACACTGGTAGAGAAGCTGGGGCAACGGGGAGGTCCTGGGAGCCGTGACACTGGTAGAGAAGCTGGGGCAACGGGGAGGTCCTGGGAGCTCTGACACTGGTAGAGAAGCTGGGGCAACGGGGAGGTCCTGGGAGCTCTGACACTGGTAGAGAAGCTGGGGCAACGGGGAGGTCCTGGGAGCCGTGACACTGGTAGAGAAGCTGGGGCAACGGGGAGGTCCTGGGAGCCGTGACACTGGTAGAGAAGCTGGGGCAACGGGGAGGTCCTGGGAGCTGTGACACTGGTAGAGAAGCTGGGGCAACGGGGAGGTCCTGGGAGCCGTGACACTGGTAGAGAAGCTGGGGCAACGGGGACATCCTGGGAGCTCTGACACTGGTAGAGAAGCTGGGGCAACGGGGAGGTCCTGGGAGCCGTGACACTGGTAGAGAAGCTGGGGCAACGGGGAGGTCCTGGGAGCCGTGACACTGGTAGAGAAGCTGGGGCAACGGGGAGGTCCTGGGAGCCGTGACACTGGTAGAGAAGCTGGGGCAACGGGGACATCCTGGGAGCTCTGACACTGGTAGAGAAGCTGGGGCAACGGGGAGGTCCTGGGAGCCGTGACACTGGTAGAGAAGCTGGGGCAACGGGGAGGTCCTGGGAGCTCTGACACTGGTAGAGAAGCTGGGGCAACGGGGAGGTCCTGGGAGCCGTGACACTGGTAGAGAAGCTGGGGCAACGGGGTGGTCCTGGGAGCTCTGACACTGGTAGAGAAGCTGGGGCAACGGGGAGGTCCTGGGAGCCGTGACACTGGTAGAGAAGCTGGGGCAACGGGGAGGTCCTGGGAGCCGTGACACTGGTAGAGAAGCTGGGGCAACGGGGAGGTCCTGGGAGCCGTGACACTGGTAGAGAAGCTGGGGCAACGGGGAGGTCCTGGGAGCCGTGACACTGGTAGAGAAGCTGGGGCAACGGGGAGGTCCTGGGAGCCGTGACACTGGTAGAGAAGCTGGGGCAACGGGGAGGTCCTGGGAGCCGTGACACTGGTAGAGAAGCTGGGGCAACGGGGAGGTCCTGGGAGCTGTGACACTGGTAGAGAAGCTGGGGCAACGGGGAGGTCCTGGGAGCCGTGACACTGGTAGAGAAGCTGGGGCAACGGGGAGGTCCTGGGAGCTCTGACACTGGTAGAGAAGCTGGGGCAACGGGGAGGTCCTGGGAGCCGTGACACTGGTAGAGAAGCTGGGGCAACGGGGAGGTCCTGGGAGCTCTGACACTGGTAGAGAAGCTGGGGCAACGGGGAGGTCCTGGGAGCCGTGACACTGGTAGAGAAGCTGGGGCAACGGGGAGGTCCTGGGAGCCGTGACACTGGTAGAGAAGCTGGGGCAACGGGGAGGTCCTGGGAGCTCTGACACTGGTAGAGAAGCTGGGGCAACGGGGAGGTCCTGGGAGCTCTGACACTGGTTCCCGGGGCGACAAGAGGGAAGGCAGGGCCCGGGCACCGCTGACCCTGGAGGAGGGACCTGTGAACGCGCCGCCCCACGGGGCCAGGATTAGTTGTTGATTTCAATAATTTTTAGTTGTCAAGGGATCTTTTGCTTTTACTCATCTTTCTGTGGTGCTGAGCATGGAGCCCAGGGCCTCACACGCGCCAGGCGAGCGCTCTACCTCTGAGCCGCAGCCCAGCCCCCGCTCGTTTCCATGCTTTGCTTCCTTGTGTGTCTTTAGTGCCTGAGTCGCTCCCCTCGGGCCCTCGGCCTCCCAGCTGTGTCTGATTGAAGGCAGTCTGTTCTTGGAAAAGCTCACGCATCTTCCCTCAGTGCCACTCTTGCCGGGTACACAGGGTGTACAACCTGCCTTGAAAGTGCCTCACTCCCTGGGGAAGGAAGAAAGTCCCCGCGGTTTGGCTGCTGCGTTTCCACACGATGCTGTGCAGTAGGAGACGGGGAGGAGGAAGGGGCTCTCCCTTGGGGGCACGCGTCCTCTGCCAGGTCCTCCACAGTTCAAGTTCACCTGCATCAGGAGTCTACGGTGTCTTCTCTGAGGATGTGCATTTCCTGGAGTGCGAGGAAATTTCATGTTGGTGCAGAGGGACAGTTTCAGGAGAAGCACCTCTGCTCCTTCCTGTGGCTGTGCCTGGGGGTCTTGCCCTTCCTCAGCTGGGAAGGGGGTGTGGAGATTCCTCAGAAAACTTGGAATAGACCCACCATTTGACTCAGCTATCCCACTCCTCGGTTTATACCCAAAGGACTTAAAATCAGCACACTACAGTGACGCAGTCACATCAATGTTTATAGCAGCTCAATTCACAATAGCTGAGCTGTGGAAACAACCTAGATGTTATTCAATGGATGAATGGATAAAAAAACTGTGGATATATACACAATGGAATATTACTCAGCCATAAAGAAGAATAAAATCATGGCATTTGCTGGTAAATGGATGGAGTTGGAGAATATCATGCTACATGAAATAAGTCAAGCCCAAAAAACCAAAGGCCCAATGTTTTCTCTGATAAGTGGATGATGATACATAATGATGGGGAGTTGGGGGGGCAAGAGAGGAGTGGAGAAACTTTGGATGTGTACAGGGAAATGGGGGTGGGGGGAAGGAAAGACAGACATCTTTACCCTATGCACACGTGTGATCACATGAATCTATATTGTGTATGACCATAGAAACGAAAAGTTGTACCCCATTTGTGTACAATGAAGCAATAGGCAGCTGTAAAAAATTCTTAAAAAACTAAAATAAATAAATAAATAAATAAAGTGACGTCTTTCAGGTACTGGTGGCATTTGGTGCGCTGTGCAGTGTCCCGGCTGTTCTTAAAATGAACGTGAAGACTGGGACCACTACATCCGCATGCTTTGTGGGGTTCTCTGGGTCAAGGGAGCAGCGAACCATCTTACAGATCCCCTGGGGCCACTTAGGAAGGGTGGCAGGCGGTCTGCTGGGCAGCAGGTTCCAGGTCTGGTGAGAGAACTGAGGGGCATGGCTCAGCCACGTGGAGGGCTGCACCTGAGACCAGGTGGGCCGCGACCCAAGGCGTGGACTCGCAGGCAGGGTGATGTGCCCAGGCTCGCTCCGAGGCCCTGCACCCCGGGTCTCCTTGCGGAATCATCGTGGAGGAATTTGAAAACAATACCACGCTTGCTTTTTGAGAGGGACTGGTAGGGAAAGCAGTCCCAGCCTCTCCCCTCTGCTCGTGGGCTAGAGACGACTAGCACCTGCTGCTTCTTAATTCCTCAACGTCACCTTTGCTTCCTGTAATCCACAAACTTCCTAGAACTCAAGGGACAGTGCCCTCGGGGCTGCTCGGGAGGGGAATGGCCCCTGAGGACAGCCGAGAACCAGCTGGGAGAGCAAGTGAGGGCACCCAGGGCAGAGGCACAGCCTGCCCCCTTGGCCCTCTCCAGCTCGCCTTGCTCCCCGCCAGCTGCTACCCTCCTCCTCCTGCTTCTGGCTGGGCAGGCGGCTACCAAGGGTGTGCACAGCTCCCTCAGCCGTGCTAGGCAACTGAGTGTGCTGGCCTGGGGCGCGGTGCCCTGGGCTGCGGTCTGACCCTGCTGTCCCAGCTGTGTGACGAGGAGAGCTCTCAACTGTTCCGGGCCTCAGTCTCCTCACTGGGAAGATGGAAACAATACCCCTGATGCTGCATGGGCTGCCAGACCACGAGACCCTGCTGCAGTTCAGAGGGCAGTGCAAAAGCACCCAGAAAGCCACTTCAGACGCAAGAACTCACAGGAGATTTGAGTAAGCAGACCAACAGAGTGTCTGCCCTTAAGGGCGAGAAAGGAGAGAGCGCTGAGAGCAGGGGACACCCCTTGAGGAGGGGAAGTCCACAGGCTAATTGGACCAATGACTAACAGGAAGTTAACAACCTAGATTGGAAAATAGTGGGTGGGGAGGGAGCGGAATCGGGGAAATGACTGTATCCTTGTTCCTTTCATTCCTCTGTTTTTGTTCTTATAAGAAGATTCCTTTTGGGCATATGGGTGAAGATCCATCTTCGATGACTGTTTCCTGCTGGACACAGGTTAGAACTGATTCAGGGAAGGGAGATGTCATTGCAGTAGGTGGGGGTCAGGGACTGGAGAGTTCCCCTGGGGAGTGCACTTGTAGCCAGGCCCCGATTCTTCCTTTAGAAGGTCCTGATAGTCCTGTAATACAAGTTGCACAGATCTATTGGGGGAAAATCCCAATAGTTAGGAAAATGGCAGACGGCGAATAGCAGGAAAGGCAAGAATGTACCAGTCCTCTTGACTGGGTGTGGTTGTCTGGTGTCTCGGTGTTCTGGTCCTTGGCCTCCAGAAGGGGAAGAAGGGTGGAGGGCTTGATGGCCTTCAGCCTAAGACAGAGAGGTCCCCCTGGGGTGGCCGAGTATTGGATGGAAGAAGCCTGAGGGTTAGAAGTTGGAATGGAGCTTGTGGATTGAGAGTAGAGCTTAACCCAAGAAATGTGTTGCCATCCTGGTAAACCTCGCACCTTAACCACCATTGACGTAGCCAGGATCACCGTATGGGGTCCCTGCCATTTGGCAGATAGAGGGGATATAGCCTCCTGAGGAGAGAAAAGAACTTGGTCTCCTATTTGAAGAGGTTGAGCCAGGGGGCCAGACAAGAGTCTAGACAGGGAAGAATTGGTGTAAACCCATAAGAGTGCCTGAATGTGGTTTAGGAGAGGAACGGATATATGAGAAGGAAGAGGGGAAGAAAGAGGAATAACCCCAGGGGAAGGATGGAATGACTGTTCATCAGCTCAAAAAGGGAGATATTGGCAGGTTTCTTTGGGAGTGAGTGAAGACGCAGAAGAGCAAGGGGCAGGAGTTTAACCAGTCAGGGTGAAGTTCTAAAGAGAGCTTGGTTAAGACATTTTTTAAGAGTTCGGTTTGTTTGTTCTACTTTACCCAATGACTTTGGGTGAAAGGGAATGTGGAAAAGCCAAGGGACCCCAAGAACCTTGGCAAGCTGTTGGGAAACTTGGGAGATGAATTGAGGCCCATTATCTGACGGAAGGAGGTAGGCACTCCAAAGTGAGGAATGAGTTCATGAAGGATGAAGGTGGAGACAGTTAGGGCCCTTTTGTTGGAGGTGGGGATGGCTTCAACTCATCCCAAGAAGGCATCCACCATGACCAAACGGTATTTAGATTTCCTTACCGTGGGCATGTGAGTGAAGTCAAGTTGCCAGCCTACCCCTGGAAAGGCACCACGGGCCTGGTGAGTCGGAAAAGTGGGGGCCTGACGGTTGTAGGATTGGTTCATAGGCAAACTCCACATGTGGAGGAGAGTTCCTTCAGAAAGGAGATGTCAGAGGAGGAGAGTTGCAGATGAGTCTTAGCAAACTGTGAGAGTGAAGAAAGGTTGGGGTGGAATAGACAGTGGAGGTAGGAAAAGTATCTCCCTGTTGGGAGGCAGTGGAGGTGAGGGATCATGGAGAGTCATAATGGGGGCTGGCGTGGATGACAGGGCAGCCCTTTTAGCCTCCTCATCTGCCTTGCTGTTGCCTGAAGAGATGAATGCTTGGTCTGTCTGATGGGCTTGGCAATGCCCAAGGCCTATGGTTGCTGGGAGGCGAACAGCCCCAAGGAGGTTTAGGATGTAGCTAGAGTTGGTGATGGAGTCCCTTTTGTGGTAAGAAGGACCCTCTCTCTTCCAAATTGCAGCATGGGAGAGGATAATGTGAAAAGCATATCTGGAGTCAGCGTAGATTGCGAGGGTGAGCATGGGTGAGGGCGATTCATTCCGCCTGTTGGTTGCTGGTGTTGTTAGGTAGTGGTCCTGACTCTACAGCCTTTTCCAGAGAGACAATGGCATATCCAGCCCATCGGATCCCTTCATGGAGAAAAGAGCTCCCATCAGTGAACCATATGGAAGTAGGGTTGTGTGAGGCCCCTCCTGGACATTGGAGGGGCAGGGGAGTAACTCCTCCAGGGTCTCAAGGCAGCTATTGTTGCTGAAGCATGTATGTCGGAAGGCAGGGGTAAGAGGGTGGCTGGATTTAAAGGAGGGCTTGTCTTAAAGGAAATGGAAGAGTCCTCAATAAGAGCAGTTTGCAAGGCTAACACCCGACAGGCGGTAGAGTTTGCAGACCTTATAAGTAAGGAGCTTGGACGGATGATGAGGTGAGAGCACTTCAGTGGGAGCCCCAAAGGAAATTTCTTTGATTCCTGGGTTAAGACAAATGCTGCAGCTAGTACCCTAAGACATGGCGCCAGCCTCTTATGGGGGGTCTAACCTCTTTGATAGGTATGCCACTGGTCCAAAGGTGGGATCGAACATGTGTCCTAAGACCCCCAGAGCGAACCCACTTTTCTCAGAGACAAACAGGTAGAAGGGTCTGGTGATGTCAGGGAGGTGTAGGCGGGCCTTGAAGAAGGGCCTTCCTTAGGGTCTGGAGAGGGGCTTCCACCAGGTTGAGGAGAGGTTCAGTGGGAGCGCCCTTTGAAGCCTCACACAAGGGGGCCGCCAGGATGAAAAAATTTGGGATCCAGGATCGTAAGTATCCTGCTGACCCTAGAAAGGGAAGGACTTCTTCCTTGGTGGATGCAGTGGGCATGCCCTGCAGCGATGCTTTTCTCTCTACAGTGATGGCCTTAAATCCAGGTGAGAGGCTGGCTCCTAAGTAAATGACCTGAGGCTGGGAAAGCTGCACCTTTGCTGGAGAGACCCTGTACCCTCTGTCAACCAGGAACTTTATAAGTTTAATAGTGTCTCCTTGGGAGTCCTCGAGAGAAAGACTGCATGGAAGATCATCAACATCCTGTAAGAGGGAGGAGGAATGAATGTGAGAGAGGTGAGGTCATGAGACGGTGTTCGGCCAGAGGTGAGGGCTGTCCCAAAATCCCTGTGGGAGAACTGACCAGGTCCACTGAGAAGAAACTCGAGTGAGAGGGTCAGTCCAGATGAAGGCAAAGAGATCCTGCAAGTGGGGATGAAGAGGGACAGTGAAAGGGTGTCCTTCAACTCCAACACAGAAGTGGTGGAGGAGGGGACAGAGGAAAGCAAGGCGTAGGAACTGGGCACAATGGGGAAGATGGGACAACTGCCCAGTTGATGATGCGGAGATCTTGCACCAAACGGCAAGATCCATCAGGCTTTCTAACAGCCAGGATGGGGTGTTGTAAGGCGAGTTGGCGGGCGCAGGAAGCCTTTCCGCCTTAAATCCTGGATGGCTGGTCGAAGCCCTAAGAGGCTCCTTTGGGGAAGGCGATATTGGGCCTGGGCTGGGTAGGATGTTGGGTCCTTCAGGCGAATGAGTACAGGTGAGCAGGTGCCTACAGAGGGTGTGGGGTGTCCCAGACCTTGGGGTCAACAAGGGAGGGAGGAAGGGATGTGAAGACTCAAGCTGGTGTATGTTCCTGCAGAGTCACGAGGAGAGGAAGAGCAGAGGAGTCTCGATGGAGGCACATGGTGGGTGAGAAGGAAACAGAGGCACCCATTTGGTAGGATGTCCCTTCCCAGAAGGGAAATGGGACTTGTAGGAATTATCAAAAAGGAATGAGTGAAGCAGATTTGTCTGATGTGGCAAATTATTGGAGGGGTTTGTAGTGGGTGGTATGGTTTTCCCTCTATCCTGATAATCGAGGATCTGGCAGGGGAAGTGGGTCCCCAAAACTCCCACAGCACTGAAATGTGGCTCCAGTGTCTATAAGGAAAGGGATCTGCCTGCTGCCACTGTAAGGGTCACCAGGGCTCCTGAGCGGTGATGGTCATCGATGTAGAAGTCCCGGCCTCTTCAGTCATCCATTGTCAATTCCAGTAAGTCACTGGGAGAAGGGGGCGAGGGTGACCTGGCACTTCTCTGAGCACCAGGGCAATCCACTGCCCAATGTTCCTGTTGGTGGCATTTTGGACAAGGACCAGGGGTTGCCGGGGGTTGGGGCAGGCTAGTGCCCAGTGGCCCTCTTTTCACACTTGAAGCGTGGGCCTGGAGGTCTTCTGGGAGCAAGGGTGTCCCTAGGAGTGGCCAGCTGGGCAGGTAGGCTGGCTGAAAGGCTTTGGCTAGCCTCAGGTATTTCAGTTTTTGGTTTTTTTTCTTCCCTTCTGTTAAACACCCTGAATGCCACCACTAGAACCTCTGGCTGTGGGGTAAGGGGACCCTGTCCAACCACATCAATTTAGCCTTTATGTCAGGGTAGCTTTGGGAAAAATAATAAGTCATGAGTAGCTGTCGTCCCTCCAGAGTTTCAGGGTCCTGTTTAGTATACTTGAGCACGGCCTCTGCTAGGCAACTCAGAAAGGTGGACGGGTTCTCAGTTTTGTCCTGTGTTACTTCCTGAAGTTTATCATAGTTAATGGGTTTAATGGCGTCCTTTCTGAGACCTGCAAGGACTCAGGTTTGGAACTCGTCCCACCACAGATGCCCAGTCCCCGTGTTATAGTCCCACTGGGGCTGCCTATCTGGTACTGCTCAGCCCCAATGGGGTGGGTCGGGGTCTATTGGTGAACCTCAACTGCACAATTGCACGCCTGTTCCCAGACTCTCCTGTGCTCCCCAGGGAGCAAGGTATTGGACATGATCATATAAATCTCATGCCAGGTAAGGTCATAAGACTGAGTAAAATACAGAAAATCCTTAATGAAGTCTGTGGAGTTGGAGGTGAAGGAGCCAGGCTGCTTCTCTATCTGGGAAGGATCAGAGAGCAAGAAAGGAACATGGACTCTGACCACCCCCTCCACACCGGCCACCTCCCATGGGGGGCTAGAACCTGTGTGTGGGACGCATGATGGGAGGACTAGGTAGGCTGTCGAGGGGCAGAAGCTGAAGCAGAGCAGGAGAAAGAAGATGGAGGAGCAGGGCCAGCGGGGCCTCTGCCACAAGAGACTGATATGGAGGTGGTTCATCTGCCGGGTCAAAGTTGGAAGAGGAGGAGGGATTAGGAGGGAGAAGAGAAGCCAAAAGGAGGTGTTCGGGTTTGCAGGAAGAGCAAAGATCAGGTTTAGTGCACAAGAAAGAGAAAGCTGGAAGGTAGGGAATCACTTTCCACTTGCTCACTCTCTCACAGAAGTATCCAAAGTGTCACTAACTGGCCACATAGGTTTACTATCCAAAGGATACTGTGACCAAATATCATTACACAAGCAAATACGTTTTGATGGCTCTAGGTCAGGGATCAGCTGAAGGGATTTAAGATTTTCTAGTAGACACCCCAAGGGTGAATCTGCTGGAATGGAGGACGCAGATCCCATAGTGAAGACTGATACAACCAAGTCAGTGTCTAAGGCGTCCTGAGGTCACAAACTTATTGGCTGGAGACAAGGAGGCAGCACAATGAGGGGGGTCGTCACCCCCGTCAGTGTGTGCCGAGCAAAAGCCGAGAGGGCTGAAGACCTGGCGCCAGGATTTTTGAGAGGTAAAGTGAAGAGGAGCCTCAACCCAGAGAGGGAATCTCCACCATAAAGATCGGGCACCAGAACCAGGGGAGAAATGACTGCAGCCTCGTTCCCTTCACGTTGTGTCCTCTACTCCAGGCTGGCTTTCAAGGCTTTAAGGATCCCGGAGCCGCCACACAGAACTCAAAGTGACCAACAAAGGTGCGTCTGGTGGGTTTTCTCACTTGGACACAGGAACGTAAGCCTGGCTCTTAGGAAGGAGTCCAGATAGCACTGAAGAGCTTCAAGAAGCATTTTCTAACTTGGACAGTTATTTCAAGTGGATCTGCCTCTTAGGAGATTATAGGGAGAAAAGATTGACCTTAGGCCAGGTATGGAAGTGCACGCCTGTCATCTCAGATATTCAGGAGGCTGACGTGGGAGGACAGCAAGTTCAAGGCCAGCCTAGTCAACTCAATGAGACCTGACTCAAAATTCAAAACAAGAAGGATGGAGGATCCAAGATGGCGAACTAGAGGGAGGCTGCGTTCCTTGTTGCTCCTTAACTCGGGTTTCAAGCAGAGGATATCCGTTTCTTGGTGAGGCAGTTTTTGCTACCTATTGATCCCCTGCTGTTTACCCCACTTGTCTACTGTGATCACCTGCAGTCTGCCAGCATATCAACGCCTTTTTTGAGTGCAGATTGCTCACTGTCAGGCGCCTATCATCCGCCATTTGCCTGCCTCTCACCTGTCCATCGCCTGCCTTACACCTATCCATCACCCAATGCACGAGGTTCACCTCCCGATAGTCCGACAGCAGTCAGCAAACTGATCACCAACTGCCAGTGGAGTGCCAGTTGCCTGCTGTTGCCTGGAAGTTCACTGTCACATTACCTGCAGGTTTGATTACATGTGGCTGCCGCCATTTTGAGACAACAGCCAGGCCCCATAGGACCCTGGCCAGACTGACTGAGTCCCATCTCCAGGATCCCTCAGCCCGATTGATCACTCCTTGCCTCTGGGACCCTCACATCGACTGACTGCTCCCTGCCGTCAGGACCCCCAGACCGACTGACTGCGCCCTATCACTGGGACCCCAGATGAACTGATTGCACCCGGCCTCCAGGATCCTGAAAACACACCAAACACACCCCACCTCCAGGACCCCTGCCTGACCAACTACACCCTGCCTCCAGGACCTCCTGCTGACCACGGCCACACCCTGAGCTGCAGCTCCCCATTTGCCATCACATTTGGAAGCCAGGGCGGCCATCTTGGATAATCCTGGAAGCCTAGCTCCGATCTTTAGGTGGGGCAAATCCCATCCTGAGACGCCTGCTGGAGACTTGAAGCTCATTGTCAGGTACCTCTCATGCATCAGGCTACTGAAGACTGGGAGGTTTGAATACTATATGACTGTTACAGTGTAGATTTTCTTTTTTTTTTCCTTATTGAACAATTTTAAGTTTTTATTTTTTTACTTTTCTTGCTCTCTTTTCCTTTTGGTTACCTCTTCCCTCTGAGTCTCTTTCTCCCTTTTTGCATGCTAACAACCAATTTCTTTTGATTATACTCTCACACTTTCTATTATCTAGAAATTCTGTATATTCTTTTCTTATCCCATTAACAGCTACATCCTACATCCCTCTGCATCCTCTTTGTCCTCCATTAGAAACAGCAGACCTTATTGCAAATCTTTTTGTTTTACTGAAGATAATAATTGGACTAATTCTGTTTATTATGACAATATTGTTATTATCCTCATAGGGGCTATTTGGTCTAGGATTGCACAGTGTCTGAATTGGGCACTGCTAATATTGATCTTCCCTTAAAGAAAAGGTTTAGGAAACCTGAAGGGCTACTATAAGCCTATAGGGGGGAATCTGCAATACCCCAGATGTGCACTGCTAGAGGGGAAGATACATGAACAACATGAAAAAACAAGGGAAGACAATGATCCAAACAAATCTAGATTCTATATTAAAAGAATCCAATGACAGTATGTTAGAAGAAATGTCAGAAAAGGACTTCAGATTATACACGATTAAGATGATTCGTGAAGCAAAGGATGAGATAAGAGAGCAAATGCAGGCGATGAATGATAATACCAATAAGCTGAAAGAGCAACTGCAGGAAGCAAAAGATCATTTCAACAAAGAGATACAGATTCTCAAAAAAAAAAAAAAAAACCAAACGGAAATCTTTGAAATGAAGGAAACAATAAACCAAATAAAAAACTCAATGGAAAGCATCACAAACAGACTAGACCACTTGGAAGACAGACCCTCAGACAATGAAGACAAAATATTTAATCTTGAAAATAAAGTTGCCCAAACAGAGAACAGAATCTCCAAGAACTATGGGACATCATGAGAAGACCAAATTTAAGAATTATTGGGATTGAGGAAGGCATAGAGATACAAACCAAAGGAATGAACAACCTATTCAATGAAATAATATCAGAAAATTTCCCAAGCCTGACGAATGAAATAGAAAATCAATTACAAGAGGCTTACAGAACACCAAATGCACAAAATCACAACAGGTCCACACCAAGGCACATTATAATGAAAATGCCTAACATCCAAAATAAAGCAAGATTTTGAAGGTTGTGAGAGAAAAGTATCAGATTTCATATAGGGGGAAACCAATACAGATATTAGCAGTCTTCTCAACCCAGACTCTAAAAGTTAGAAGGGCCTGAAACAACATATTTCAAGTTCTGAAAGAACATGGTTGCGAATCAAGAATCCTATACCTAGCAAAACTAACCTTCAGATATGAAGATGAAATAAAATCCTTCCATGATAAACAAAAGTTAAAATAATTTACAAATAGAAAGCCTGTGCTACAGAGTGTACTCAACAAAATATTCCATGAGGAGGAAATGAAAAACAATGTAGGTCAGCAAAGGGAGGAACTACCTTAAAGAAAAATCCACTCAAAGGAGAAACCAAGCCAACTTAAAAACCAAAAATAAGCCAAATGACTGGGAATACAAATCATATCTCAATAATAACCCTGAACGTTAATGGCCTAAACTCATCAGTCAAAAGACATAGACTGGCAGAATGGATTAAAAAGAAAGACCCAACAATATGCTGCCTGCAAGAGACTCATCTCATAGAAAAAGACATCCACAGACTAAAGGTGAAAGGATGGGAAAAAACCTACCACGCACATGGACTCAGTATAAAAGCAGGGGTTTCCATCCTTATTTCAGATAAAATGGACTTCAAGCCAAAGTTAGTCAGAAGGGATAAAGAAGGACATTTCATACTGCTTAAGGGAACCATAAATCAGGAAGACATAAGGATAGTAAATATTTATGCCCCAAACAATGGTGCATCCCTGTACATCAAACAAATCCTTCTCAATTTCAGGAATCACATAGACCACAACACAATAATTCTGGGTGACTTTAATGCACTGCTGTCACCACTAGATAGATCTTTCAATCAAAAACCAACCAAAGAAACCATAGAACTCAATAACACAATCAATAACCTAGACTTAATAGACATGTATAGAATATTCCATCTATCAACGGGCGGATTCACTTTCTTCTCAGCAGCACATGAAATCTTCTCAAAAATAGATCTTATGTTATGCCACAAAGCAGCCCTTAGGAAATGCAAAAGAATAGAGATACTGCCTTGTGTTCTATCAGATCATAATGGAATGAAAGTAGAATTCAATGACAAAATAAAAAACAGAAATTACTCCAACACCTGGAGACTAAATAATATGCTATTAAATGAAACATGGATAACAGAAAACATCAGGGAGGAGATAAAAAAATTCTTAGAGGTAAATGAGAATGATGATACAACATATCAAAATCTCTGGGACACTATGAAAGCGGTACTAAGAGGAAAATCCATTGCATGGAGCGCATTCCAGAAAAGAATGAAAAGTCAACAATTAAATGACCTAACATTACAGCTCAAAGCCCTAGAAAAAGAAGAACAGAATAACAGCAAAAGTAGTAGAAGACAGGAAATAATTAAAATCAGAGCTGAAATCAATGAAATTGAAACAAAAGAAACTATTTTAAAAATTGACAAAACAAAAAGTTGGTTCTTTGAGAAAGTAAATAAAATAGACAAACCCTTAGCCACACTAACAAAGAGAAGAATAGAGAAACTCAAATTACTAAAATTCGTGATGAATATTATGACAGGACACCACTGAGATACATAACATAATGAAAAGCTACTTTGAAAATCTGTATTCCAACAAAATAGAAAATACCGAAGACATTGACAAATTTCTAGAGACATATGCTCCTCCCAAACTGAACCAGGAGGATATACACAATTTAAACAGATCAATATCAAGCAATGAAATAGAAGAAGCCATTAAAAATCTACCATTTAAGAAAAGCCCAGGACCAGACGGATTCTCAGCCGAGTTCTACAAGGCTTTCAAAGAAGAACTTATTCCAATACTTCTCAAAGTATTCCAGGAAATAGCAAAGGAGGCTACCCTACCAAACTCATTCTATGAAGCTAATATCACCCTCATACCCAAACCAGGTAAAGACACATCAAGGAAAGAAAATTTTAGGCCAATATCCTTGATGAATATAGATGCAAAGTTCCTTAACAAAATATTGGCAAACCATATTCAAAAACATATTAAGAAAATTATGCACCATGATCAAGTGGGGTTCATTCCTGGAATGCAAGGATGGTTTAACATCTGTAAATCAATAAACATAATCTATCATGTCAATAGACTTAAGGATAAGAATCATATGGTTATTTCAATTGACACAGAAAAAGCGTTTGACAAAATACAACACCCCTTCATCCTCAAAACACTAGAAAAAATAGGGATAGTAGGAACATACCTGAACATTGTAAAGGCTATTTATGCTAAGCCCATGGCCAACATCATTCTTAATGGAGAAAAACTGAAACCATTCCCTTTAAAAACAGGAACAAGACAGGGATGCCCTCTTTCACCACTTCTATTCAACATTGTCCTCGAAACTCTAGCCAGAGCAATTAGACAGACTAAAGAAATTAAAGGGGTATGAATAGGAAAAGAGGAACTTAAGCTGTCACTATTTGCTGATGACATGATTCTATATTTAGAGGATCCAAAAAACTCCTCCAGAAAACTTCTAGACCTCATCAATGAATTCAGCAAAATAGCAGGTTATAAAATCAACACACATAAATCTCAAGCATTTTTATACATAAGCGATGAAACATCTGAAAGGGAAATGAGGAAAACAACTCCATTCACAATCGCCTCAAATAAAATAAAATACTTGGAAATCAATCTAATCAAAGAGGTAAAAGATCTCTACAATGAAAACTACAAAATATTGAAGAAAGAAATTGAGGAAGACCTTAGAAGATGGAAAGATCTCCCATGTTCTTGGATAGGCAGAATTAATATTGTCAAAATGGCCATACTTCCAAAAGTGCTATACAGATTTAATACAATTCCAATTAAAATCGCTATGACATTTCTCATGGAAACAGAAAAAGCAATCATGAAATTCATCTGGAAGAACAAAAGACCCAGAATAGCCAAAGCAATCCTGGGCAGGAAGAGTGATGCAGGACGTATCACTATACCATACCTTAAACTTTACTATAGAGCAATAGTAACAAAAATGGCATGGTACTGGCACCAAAATAGACAGGTAGACCAATGGTACAGGATAGAAGACACAGAGACATACCCACATAAGTACAATAACCTCATACTAGACAAGGGTGCCAAAAACTTACAATGGAGAAAAGAAAGCCTCTTCAACAAATGGTGCTGGGAAAAGTGGAAATCCATATGCAGTAAAATGAAACTAAACCCCTATCTCTCACCCTGTACAAAACTCAAAATGGATCAAGGATCTAGGAATTAGACCTGAGACCCTTCACCAAATAGAAGAAAAAGTAGGTCTGAATCTCCATCATGTTGGCTTAGGACCAGACTTCCTTAACAAGACCCCCATAGCGCAAGAAATAAAAGTAAGAATCAATAAATGGGATGGATTCAAACTGAAAATTTTTTTCTCAGCACAGGAAACAATCAACAATGTGAAAAGAGAGCCTACAGAGTGGGAGAAAATCTTTTCCACACACACACTTCAGACAGAGCACTCATTTCCAAAGTTTATAAAGAACTTAAAAAAACTTTATACCCAAAATACAAAGAACTCAATCAATAAATGGCTAAGGAAATGGGCAGACACTTCACAGAAGAAGATATATGGGTGATCAACAAATATATGAAAAAGTACTCAGCATCCCTAGTAATTAGAGAAATGCAAATTAAAACCACCCTAAGATTTCATCTAACTCCAATTAGAATGGCTATTATCAAGAACACAAACAATAATAAGTGTTGGCGTGGATGTGGGGAAAAAGGCACACTCATACATTGCTGGTGGAGTTGCAAACTGGTGCAGCCACTCTGGAAAGCAGTATGGAGATTCCTCAGAAAGCTTGCAATAGATCCACCATTTGACCCAGCTATCCCACTCCTTGGTTTATAGCCAAAGGACTTAAAATCAGCATACTACAGTGATGCAGCCACATCAGTGTTCATAGCAACTCAATTCACAATAGCTAGATTGTGGAACCAACCAAGATGCCCTTCAATTGATGAATGGATAAAGAAACTGTGGTATATATACACAATGGAATATTACTCAGTCATAAAGAACCATAAAATTATGGCATTTGCTGGTAAATGGATGAAGTTGGAAAATATCATGTTTAGTGAAATAAGCCAAACCCAGAAAACCAAAGGCCAAATGTTTTTGCTGATAAGTGCATGACAATATATAACGAGGGGGGTGATGGGGGGAAGAGAAGAATGAAGGAACTTTGGATGGTGTAGAGGAAAAGGGGGTGGGAATGGAAAAACAGTAGAATGAAATAGTATTACCCTATACATATGTATGATCACATGAATGGTGTGAATATACATTGTGTACAACCATTGAAAAAAAAAAAAAAAAAACTAGAAGGATGGGGGATGGAGCCCAGAGAAAAGGCAAGAATACTGGGTCCAAAGCCTAGGACTGCCAAAAACAAAACAAAAGCTACATTTTAACTTCCTGGGCAGCAGGTGTTGAGGAACACTAGCAGACCAAACTATCACTCCAGAATTATCTTCCCAGGGTTAACAAGGGACAAACCTGCTGTTGATTCAACGGTTCACAACACTTCACGACGCTGACCTTGCCAGCTTGTCAGTGTAGCGCAAGTGTACAACTTGGCAAGTAAACATTTCAGGTGCCTGGTTTATGATAGACGCCTTTCATAAATGACCATTTACAGGACTTGGAGCATGCCCTGTTATTTTAAATGGTTGTAAAGACTTCCGGTTTGTCTACTTATTGTATTATTACTTCTGACTGATTTCTTTCTTTCTTTCTTTCTTTCTTTCTTTCTTTCTTTCTTTCTTTCTTTCTTTCTTTCTTTCTTTCTTTCTCTCTCTCTCTCTCTCTCTCTCTCTCTCTCTCTCTCTCTCTCTCTCTCTCTCTCTCTTTCTTTCTTTCTTTCTTTTTCTCTCTCTTTTTCTTTGGTACCAGGGATTGAACCCAGGGGTACTTAACCACTGAGCCACAACCAAAGCCCTTTTAATATTTTATTTAGTGACAGGGTCTTGCTGAGTTGCTTAGGGCCTCACTAAGTTGCTGAGGCTGACTTTGAACTCCCGATTCTCCTGCCTCAGCCTCCTGAGCCCCTGGATTATGGCTGCACCTGCCATCTGGCTGATTTTTAATGGGAAAACGTAGGCAACCAACCCAGATTGTTATTTCATTCACATGGGAATCAGTCCTCTACATGTATAGTTTGCTTTTTAAGAAGAATCTCACTAGCAGTTTATAGGAAAATGAAGCCAACCTGGTGGAAATCACTTCACTGTTTCCTTGGACATCTGGAAGTCACTGCATCAGAGAACTTGCAGAAAATGCTCATAGGGCCTCCCTCTTCTCTAACGAGAGGAAAGCCCAGAGAGCTAGAGAGACAGGGAACACAAAAGACGGAGAGCAGCAGCAGCGGGTGCAGGCCCTGTGCACCACCCGCCAGCCCAGCAGGGTCTGGGGCCCAGCAGGGCAGCCGCACTGCCAGGCCCTGGGCAGACAGCTGCAGGCCTCTTCGCCCCTGACTCTGCCCCCTGGAGAGGAGCTAGGGCTGAGGGGGAGGCAGTGGGCCGTCTGTGTGAGTGTGCGGCCCTGGGAAGGCTGGCGGGTCTCTCCTCAGTGTCCCGGGGAGGGTCCGGCAGAAGGAGAGGCTTTGATCTATTATTCACAGCAAGCATGGGAGGGGAATCCGTCATCTGAGGCTGCCTGGAAGCAGCCTCCTTAGTGGCCCTCCTGGAGCACACTCAGCAAGACAGACAGAAGGCGCCTGAGGCTGCACCTGACCTGACAAAGGCGGCCCGGGCACCCGGGCACCTGTGGGGCATGGGAGCCGCTAATTAGAGCTTCTCTGTTGGGGTCCGATGCACTGTGTGCGTCACCGAGCCGTGGAGCCAGATGGGACGGGAAAAGCACCTGTCCACACCCAGGTCAGCCCTGGGTGCACCAGCAGCAAAAGCCTCCCTCGGGTTCTGAGGAGGGCTGCGAGCCGCAGGCGCTAGCCGGGCTCAGCCGGGGAGCTCCTGCTCCGCGTTTTCTGTTTCATTCCGGAGTTACGCCTGCCACAGTGAAGCCACGTTGGAGAGAGAGCCCCGGCGTCTGCAAATTACTGTGTTCAATTTATGGGTCAGCTATGTGCCTTGGTTTAAAAGGAGCCATGTAAAGTTCTTTGCCCTAAAACCACCTCAGCTGCCAAATACCACATTTGCACAGTAACAAGAGCATAAATACACAGAGACTCATAAAGTCATGTTTTGCTCTCAAAAGAAATTCTCCCCCTTGCCAAAGAAAGGGCTCAAAATGGTTCAAAAAATAATGTTCAAGCGTTTAGGGTGAACTCGGAGGGAGACCTTCCATATTTAGGATGCCTGGCCAGGGTGATCCCTTCAGATTCTCTGCTATGATTCTCTCTATGGCAGTAATAAGTTGGGTCATCCAGGCAGACTTAGTAACTTATTTAAGCATGTTATGCAGATTAACTCATTGAGAGGATCATTGAAATATTAAACAATGCAATGATCTCCTTTGTTGTCTGATCATCCATCTGTTCTCCCTCCCTCCACCATCCACTCACTGTTCATCTGTATCCCTCCACCCATCCGTGACCCACCCATCCATCTACCCATCCTTCCACCGTTCATCCATTCATCCATCTACCCATCCACTATCCATTCATCTACTCATCCCTCCCTCCCTCCCTCCATCCATCCATCCATCCATCTTTAGCCTTGTTCCAATAACAGGACAGACAACTGATTCTACCAGAATTATTTAGATTCTTGGTAAACAGGGAAAGAGGTTGGGATGGAGAACAAAATGAGGAACAACTAAAACAAAAAATAATAATGGAAGGAGGAATAAGATGAACAGAGAAAATGAAAGAGGAATGAGTTTACTCCAGTTGTATTAGAAATATTCCATTATGCTGAACAGCAGTAAAAACAGGCACAAATCAGATTGCCCAACAGCTAGTTCTTCATGTTTGAAAATTGAGTCTAAAGCAACACTTGCCTGTATTAGTACCGCAGGCAACTAAAGGAGGTTAAGAAGACTTCTTATATGGACACCAACACTGACCATAAGAACTGGCCTCTGCGCCCCTCTGCCTTAGCTGGCGCTCCCCTACCAGCGCACGCTGCTCCTGTCTCCCTGGTCTCGGCCGACTCTCCCCTCACTGGCCCACCTGCTTTTCTTTGCGAGATGCTCTTAGGAATGTGGCGTGGGAAGGGGAGACCCAGGATCCCAGGTCTGCAGAGGCACAGGGCCAGACCTGGACCATGGTGCTCTCCTTCCCTGGCCACTGTGCTTGGGCCAGAAATGGCTCTGCTGTCAAGCAGACCAGTCAGGCCCTCGCTGGGACTCCTGCAGGAACAAACAGAAAAGAGGGGATCCTTTCCTTCTGCCTTTGAAACTGAGGTGACAGGAGCCCAGGGCTTCTGAGAAGAGAAGATGATCTGCTTCTGAAAAGAGCAAAGTGGACCCAGGCTTGAGTGAAGGAGGAAACCTGGCCCTGAGGACCTCGTCCTGTGGGTCCCTGGCTGCTGCGCACCCCATCTCCACAGCATCGGGAAGGAGCAGATTGCCTCACCCACTTGCCACTTGGATGTGAACCCTCGGCCGTCAAACCCGGAGCTGCTGGGTGTCCCCGCGGAAGATGCCGCCAACGACTCTGCTCCTGGTGACCCCTGCAGCAGCCGCCTGCCCCCTGAGGGCCCTGACCTGCCCACAGCAGCCAGGGATTCCCTGCTGCCATCAGTGTGTGTTGCCTTTTGCTTGTTGAGACTTTTCTGGAATAGTAAGCATTTTGTGTCTAAGTGACACTGGTTACTGTGTGGCCAGGTATAGTTCCATAGGCTAAAGATGGAAGTGCCAGAGGTCATGACATCACAAGCACACAGGTAGTGTGACTGTGTTCCCTGGTGTTCTGTAGCCCTGGGAGGCGGTGACTACTGACCGTCCAGGAGATCTGTCCCTGTGGAAATGACTTGGCTCTTACATCTGAGGTCAATGAGCGAGGCTAAGAATCAGCACTAGCACCTGGCCCACGCAGGATGGGGTTTAGTTGTGTTTGGGAGGCAGAATACCACGGCTTATACGTGCTTGTCTTAGCAAAGGCGATTGAAGCATCGGCAAAGCGCACAATAAAAATCCCGGTCTTCGCTTTCCTCCTTTTCAGCAGCTTGCCACCGTCTCTGAAGAATGTCTTCCTGGAATCTCTTTGAAATATAACACCAACATATTTGGGGCGTTTTTCAGTGCGCCGGGTATTACGCTAGCTACCCAGGACTCAAAGGAAAACACTTCCACTCTTTCTACCTTCAAAGGGATCATAGCTTGCTAGGTTAGGGGCAGGAAGAAGTCGACATACAAAACGAGCCCCAGAATAAAGGGACAAAGCCGTGACCCCGGGTGGACACAGCTGCAGGAGGAGAGAGCAGAGGGCGGAGACCCTGGGGCTGGCTGACCCAGTTGGAGTGGAGGCCAGGCCCCTGCCGGGAACCGGGTCCAGCATTCGGTGCTGCTGGGTCATCGACCTGCGTGTGTGGTAACAGCAGCGCCGGGCACCAGCCCAGCTTTTGGTCCCTAAGCAACTCTGCACATTTCGCAGCCAAGGCCTCATGGTGGCCCCTGGTCTGATGGCCACTGCCCGTGTGGCCTGGGGAGTTAAACGGAGGCTGTTACCCCGAGTCCTGAGTCTGGCGATTTTGCCGAGTCACCCCTTGGTGCTGCTGGCAAGCTCCCTGGTCCTCAGGTGGGTGGAGGTGGCCGTGGGCCAGGCGAAGCTTCCGTGAGCACACCCAGCTCTGGTTCACGCACTGCCCATACGCAGGGCACTAGCATGGCGCCCCCGTGTGGGGGTCTCTGCACACAAAACCACAGAGGTGAGGGAGAGAGGCGGACCCCCGACCAGCAGGCTTCCCACAGGGGGGCGACGTGCTGGAACCCACGCTCGCCGTCGAGCATGCACTCTGAGTTTTGAGATCCTGCCGGTGAGAGACCCAGCAGAACGTCGTCACCTGGCAGTGATCCTGTGGGCCACTGACGTAGCATCCAGCACGTTTCTCAATCCTGTTTTAAAAAATCTCGTCTATTGATAGATCGTTTTAAAATGATACTGTTTATATTTCTGCTTTTGTAAATCTACTTCCTTGAGTTTTATACTGCTTATAAATATTGCATTGGAAATGTGTTCAGAATAAAAGAGCAAAGAATCTCAAGATCAATTTTGTGCGTGTGGTACTGGGGAAGAATCCCAGGGCCTTGCCCCCTGAGCCACACCCCAGGCGGGGCATTAGCTGACCACGGCACCAGGCATCTGCACGGGAAGCGCTCTCTCCCGACACAGCCCCAAGCACCTCAGCCCCTGGCAGCCTGCGTCCTCCTGTCCTAGTTGAACCAGCTTAGAATAGACACAGGTCCCACGTCCCTCCTGGGGTGAAGGCTGCCCTGTGCTATGGGCGGAGACAGTGCCCGGTTTAAGGCAAAGGTGAACTGTAACCCTAGGCCTGCCACAACCTCCCCTGCTGGCACTGGCTGCTTGGACAGACGCCTGTCTGTGCACCTGTCTGTCGGGGTCTCACATGGAGCAAGCCCTGCCTGGGTTCCTGGAAATGAATCACCTGGGCCCAGGGCCGTTCCCAGAGGTGGGCATTCGGAGCCCTGGGAATTGGGCAGGGGGCGTCCTGCTGATGGACAGCCATTGCCCGTCACCCGCAGCCCACCTGCAGACCCACGTCTGCTGTGTGTCCAGCACTTGCAGGGCAGGTAGGGACAGCGTGAAACAAAACCACCTGTCTTCTTTAAAATGTTTTTAGAGGATCACAGTACGTCCCGAGGCAGCAGAGCTGATCCCCACGGCTGCCTCACTGCTCCCCCAGGCTGTGCGGGCAACGTGAAAGAACGCGTCGGGACACGATGTCTCCCGCTGCCACAGAACTGACGGGGAAGGACGCGGGATCCCCGCCCTGCTCTGCAGCAGGTGGAAGACCCGCAGGAGCGGCTGCTGTCAGCACCAGCTGGCCCTCGGAGGCCTTGGCCAGTGGAGCCACCCCGTGAGGAAGGGGCCCTCCCACAGCTACTTGTCCCGGGGGGCTGATGGGCAGTTCACACAAGTGTCCAGGCCCCCAGGGAAAGATACAGCGGTGGGCTGACCCAGGGCCCTGCCTGCCCCTACACTCAGTGTCCACAGCTGGGGGGACAGGAGAGAGAGCCAGGGACCCTCCACCCGGTGAGAGTCAGAGGAGAGCCTTCTCCCCAGCAGTCCAACCACCTCACAGAGCGCTGCAGGCAGGACGCCCGCGCAGGTGAGCTGCCCCGCTCACCCCCACGCCGTCCTCCTCATCCTCCCCGCAGCCCCGCTGGTCCTCTCCTTCCCTACCGCAGGCCCCGTTTCTCCAGAGAGTTCTGCCCAGCGGATGCGTCTCCTTCCTCCTGGGCTCTCTTCTGCTGCGGAAGCTTCCAGAATGGAGAAATGAGAAAGCAGAGACAGACTAAGTCCTCACCCAGAGCGTAGGGAGGAGCTGTTCCCTGGGGAAGAAGAAAGGAAGGACAGGGAGGTGCTGCTCAGGGCAGAGACAGACGGCTTCGGAGGGACCAGCGTGCTGGGGTGCCGGCCACGCGGCCGGGTGCGGTTGTGCCCAGCCAGCCCTCCGCGCCCAGGTCTGTGTTCCCACAGGAGAGAGGCAGGGATCCACGAGGGTCACGTGACTCCACGTAGCTGCACGGCCTCACGTGTGCCCAGGACAGCCAAGCGCAGGCGGCCGTCAGAGGCTCGGGCGGCCAGGGCCCTCTGGCCGAGCTGCGGAGGGGCTGGCCTGGCGGCACCCCAGGCGCTGGGGGGAGGAAGCTCCCCAGGCTTCATTCCTCCCCTTCCCTGGGGACGAGCTTGGGGATAGGCGTCAGCGGCAGGAAGCGCGCCCTGCGGGTGGCCGTGGCGTCCACACCGGCCGACACTCGCTGGGGTGGAGGTCGCAGTGGGCAGCCTCGTCCTCACTCAGGAGAGAGATGTCCTTGCGCCAGCACTTTCTGCCCGGAGCACCGTCCTGGTGCTCTGACCGAAGAGTGCTGGGCTGGTCCTGGGGACCCCGTGGTGAGCCCCTTCCTCCCCAGGCTCTGGGGGGCTTGCTGCACAGCCGGGCAGAAAGGCAGAGGCGGGTCTGCTCTCCTGGGAAGACTTCTGGGGCTGGGCAACGAGTGAGCAGGGTGGTTTCAGCTCTGACGGAACCGTCGGAGGAGTGAGCCCCAGGGAAGCGGCCGGCCGGCCTGGCGGAGGGGCTGATGTCTCAGTTAAGACCGGAGATCAAGAAGCCAGGCGGGAGCAGAAGTCAACCTCCGTAACTCCAGCGACTCAGGCTGAGGCAGGAGGACGGCAAGTTCAAGACCAGCCTCAGCAACTTAGAGAGGCTCCATCTCAAAATAAAAAAGAGAAGAGGTGGAGATGGTGCAGTGTGAAATTGCCCTGGGACCACCCAGAACCAAAACCAAAGGAGGAGGAGGAGGAAGCGGTGGAGGAGGAGGAACAGCTCCGGAAGGAAGCCTCCAGAAAGAGTGGGTTACAAGGGCCAAGGCCCTGGGGTCGCCACTGTGGAGGGGAGAATGGGCGTGGTGATCTGAGGACTAGCCAGGGGAGGAGGGGATGAGGGAGCGGGCAGTACAGCCCTCAGGCTTGGCAAGGACCTGGACTCCCGCCAATGCTTTGGGAGGCTGTGCCAGGTGACCGGATGAGGGCTCAACACGCTCCTGACCACAGGTTCTTTTCAAGGACTTGCACTGGGACAGAGAGGTCCAGCACCTGGTGCTGTGCTCTGAACAGGCTCAGGACGGCCTCCAGCATGTCCCGGGCACCCCAAGCGCTCTGAGGACAGAGCAGGGGAAGAAGACCCATGTGGACACGGTGGTCAGACAAGGGCACGCAGGGGTGGCCATGGGGCCTCTGTGGCATCTCCACTCCCGCTTCCAGCCCTGGGTGAAGTGGTGCTCCGCAGGACAGTGCTCCACAGGACAGTGCTGGGCCTGGTTCTGCCTGGTGCCCTCGCCTCCATGGCAGAGCTGGAGGACTGGCATTGGAGGCCAAGACAGCCTGAAGTCCAGAGGAGGTGGCAGCCCTGCTCTGGGAGCACAGTGACGAGAACTGAGCTGTCCCCCAATGAGACGCCCACCTCCTCAAGGGTGAGCGATGGGGCCGGGCTCGGGGAGGCAGGCTGAGAGCAGGAGCAAGCTGCCCGCCAGGTCAGGATCCTGGCAGAGCAAGGCGCGGCCCCCAGGGACTCCCGGGTTGTGCGGGGCCTTGCTACGTTGCTGAGCCTGGCCTTGAATTCTGATCCTCCCGTCTCAGCCTCCCAGGTCGCTGGGAACACAGGCATGCGCTACTCCGCCCAGCCCTGCGATGGCTTTGAGGAAGCTGCTGGAGCATCCTAGGCCGAGCACGCGCCAGAGAGAGCTCTCAACCAGAGACGGAACTCTCTGGAAGGGAGCGTGGTGGTCCCGCAGGTGTGGGCCTTCCTCAAGGAGCAGAACCAGCTGTGGAGGCCTAACGGGCCACACAGCCAGCGAGCCTCAAGGGGCCGGCAGCGGGGCTGAGGAGCGGGGCACCAACAGGCTCAGGCTTCGTCCGCTGGACCAGGAGCCACACGGGGCTGTCACCCCAGCACCCCTCCCCAGGGGTCTCAGCCTGGGGCTCCGATGTGCACCCATCCCGAGGTGTCCAGGCCCAGGCCCAGCCAAGCAGACAGCCCACCTCCTCGGGCCCAGCACTCAAGGTCACTCTGGCCTGGGCTCTGCTTAAGCCTCCATTTCTCGTCATTGCTGGGCCCAGGCCAGTGCTGTGAAGTGACCAGAGGTTCGCTCTGTCCCTGGGGAGGGGCAGGAGCTGCCCCTACAGCCTCGTGCTCAGCAAGGAAGTGTCCACGGGAGCAGGGGCGCTTCAGCCCCACAGTCCCAGCCCCCCTGGGTCACATTCCCGTGGGACACCGGCCTCCCCGCCTGACCCACACACTCCCGCTGGCTCAGGGTGAGGCTTCCCTCAGTGCCCTCCCCACCTGCCACCCCACAGGGCAGGCTGAGCCTCGGGCACTGGGATCAGGCTGAGCCTTGGAGGACAGGGCTCAGGTCTTTCCTGAGCTCCTACATAGAGGGTCCTGGTCCCTCTGCTCACAGCAGCCGGCTGGGGACACTCCTCACCCTTGCTTGCCCCCTCGGAACTGAACGTCCTCAACTCTGAGAGTCAGGAAAACCGGGAGCCAGGGACCATCTGCACCCAACCAGTCAGGGGGTGCCTTGCTCAGAAAAGTGGGAAATTCCTAAAACTTTTGCCAGTTACATAAGAAGGTCACATAAAGTGACCACTGCAGTGCCCAACGGCGCAGAGGACGCAGGTACGCCGGGAGTCGGGGAGCCAGAGCAGCTGCCACGGGAGCCGACACGTCTCCATCCCCTGGTGGCTCCTCCTTGTCTGCTGTCACTCACACTCCCTGTACGCTCCCCTGAGGAGCCAGCCCTGCTGGACGCCGGGTCCCCACGGCTGACGCTGGCCCTGCCGCTGGCACACTTGTGGGAAACGAGACCCGTCAGCTCCTGACGGAGGCTCCTCACCCCCAGCAGCACCCGGTGTCCCCACACACGGCTCCTCTGGCTCGGGTCCTCCCGCAGGGTCCGTCCGCACGCCCTGAAGGGTCCTAGGAAACAGTCTCCTTTTTCTCTGTGTTGGCAGCTGCAGCGCGGTGGCCCCTCCAAGGACTTGCTGCTTCCTACAAACCGCCCTGACCACCCAGGTGCCTTGGAGGCAGAGCCGGAGGACTGGGCAGAGCCTGTGCCCCGTGACGGGAGCAGATGCCACCCGAGGCTGGGTCGCCGTCCTCTCAGGTCTAGGAAGGCGGCTCAGGCATTTCCTCATTTCTTTTTCATCTAGACACCCTATTTTATAATAGATACTTACCCCAAATTCATGTCTCCAGGTGTTTAAAAAGAAATTTGTTTTGCTTAGAGATCTTCATTGACTTCTTTTGCAATTCTAGAAGCAAACAATGCTTGGCTCCATAAAGTAGAAACAGTGTTCCCTGAGTCTAGTTCAGATGAATTAGAGGAGAGAGTCTCCTTGGGAGCTGGCAGGTGGTCCACATCCAATCTCTTCAGCAGCCTCGCAAACTGTCAGTTGACGTCTGTACCTGGAACATTTCCGAGGCCACTGACCTCTTCCCTTGAGTTTGAAACCGCCTCTCCTATGCTTAATAACCTACCACTACTGGGAGTTCTGACAAGAATGTCACCTTCCTCCTCCAATTCTACTTTGGGATCCAGAGAAAATTCCCCTGCTTGTGCTGACACTTTATGGATGAGTCCCCCTCTCTTCTGTCCTGTGTGGTCTGACCGGGTGTGGTGTTCGAGTCCTGGGGTCCTGCTGCAGGACCGACGGATCCACGCCTCCCGGTGGCGAGGCCAGACCAGACCCGCGTCTACTTGTGACTTGATTTCCGTTGAGTAATAGAAAACAGTTGCAAGCAGGTGGATCGATCGTACACTGACTCCAACTTTGAAGGAAACCATACTCATTTTTCAAAATCAAGAGTTTTTCTTAAAGAAATACCTTCACTCCGTATGACTTTGTTGACAGTATGTGATTTACCTTAAACTCACGATCACTTTGAAGGCGGCAGGTGGTTTCTGGATGACCACCCCAGGGCCTGGGCTGTTCCCTCGTAGCCTGGGGGCTGTGCAGGGAGGCCTGGAGGGAGGGGTTACTGAGCTCGGCTTTGGGTCACGCCTCACTTACCGTTGTTGCACCCTGTTCTTTACGCAGGGACACTGGGCAGATTAGGAATGGACAGACGCACCCAGGGGACAGAGCAGAAATCTCAGAAGACATCACAGCTACGAGCAAGAGAGGGCTGCAGATTCAGTGCCCTTCAGTTGACCTTGTCACCCTGTCAGAATGCAGGGGCGGGAGATGTGATGACCCACACACTTGGAGACAGAGGCAATGTCCAAGCCCTGTGGGCCACTCGAGGCCAGCAGTGTTTGGAGTTACGTGGTCCAGCACAACTGGTCAGCAGTGTGGTTGACCAGGGCTGTTCTTACTTCAGCTGTTCAAAATGCGGAACAAAGCAGTTTCGATTATTTGTGGGTGTGACATTTTTCCTAGACATATTGAATCTTAAATGTAGACGTGGTTAACAAATAACACGGAGGAGGAAAGAGTGATATTGCCTGAAATCCTAGGTCGAGGCCAGTGAAGCACAATGATGAATTGGGGCACATCAAGTGCAGAAGCCCAGCAAGACGTGGCTGCAGGGCACCTCAGGGGCTATGCGAGGAGGTGAGAGGCTGCAGGATGCAGGTCAGGCCTAGGGCATGCAGCGCACAGGGCGCGTGGAGACCTGGGCTCCAGAAGCCTTCCTCTCCCGGGCTTGTGGAAGCCGTAGGAAAAGAAATCGTCAGGAATGAGCTCAATAGCAAACAGCACTCCCGGGAAATGTTCAGCCCGTGGAAATAAAGGCTTCCCAGGGTAAGGGGCTGTCTCACTGTGCTGTGAGACCAGGTCTGACTACGCCAAAGAGAGGCAGTGGGGTCCTTATAAGGGTGCCCCCAGGAGGGGAAGCCTGGAATTTGAAGAAAGGGCAGGGCTACTGGTTAATGATAAGGAGGTTCATCATTTTAACAGACACCACGTACTGACTCTCCTCAATGGGCCAGGCGTTGTCCAACGCATTCATTCATCTTTAGAAAAACTGACAAGGAGGCTTCAAAACTGGCATTCACATTGTTTCATTGGTTAATTTTGTACTTAGTTAATCATAAATTAGTTAAGCTTTTGGCTGGATGACACATGCACAGATGCAAAATTTGAAGACAACCGGAGGACACACACAGAGGAGTGTGTCCTGATTCCTTGTAGCCCTTCCAAGACCAAGTACTGTGCTCCAGATGTCAAACCTCACAGTGCACACCACTCCTCCTCTGCAGCTTCCTCACAGGGCACACCAACCACAACTCTTCTGCAGCTTCCTGACAGTGCACACCACCCACTCCTCCTCTGCAGCTTCCTGACAGTGCACACCACCCACTCCTCTGCAGCTTCCTCACAGTGCACACCACCCACTCCTCCTCTGCAGCTTCCTGACAGTGCACACCACTCCTCCTCTGCAGCTTCTCTCCTGCTCCTTCCCTAACAGCACACTTTATTTGCACACCGGAGCCTGGGTTTTCCTGGGATTAGTGCAGGAACTGCATTCCTTTTAACCATCACATAGAATTCCCTTGTATAGACGAGCCCCAATTTATTCTGACTCCTTTACATACTAAGGATTCTTGGATGGCTGCCCGTCCCTTGCTTTTAGAAGCACACCTCAGTGGAATACCACCATTTCCCACACGTGCCACTGCCTGTGAGTGTCAGCTTCTCAGTGGGTCCCTGTGCACCCCTGGACTGTTGCGAGAGGCCCTCTTTTCCAGCTCCATTCCTGGATGAGGCCAGATTTCTTCACAGGCGCTGGCGGAAACCACGCATCCCACAGGATGAACGCTGGAGCAGAGCTGGGATCCAGCTGTCTTCTCTGAAGACAGACACTGAAAAGATTTGTGAGGATGAGGAGCATCACCCTCTTTTTGCTGATTTTGTTTTTGACAATATGACTTTTTTTTTTTTTTTAATGGTACTAGGGTTGAACGAAGGGACACTCAACCACTGAGCCACATGCCAGGCCTTTTTATATTTTATAGAAACAGGGCCTTGCAAAGTTGCTGAGGCTGGCTTTGAAATTGCGATCCTCCTGCCTCAGCCTCCTGAGCTGCTGGTGCTTTCTGCCTCCACCTCTGTGGTCAGGTCCCCATGAGTTGTAGCGACTTACATTCCCTCTGGCAGCCTAGAAGATGCCTGACTCCTCCGACCTTGACAAGTCCCACGCTGGCCTTTCGACCTTGCCGACCTGGTGCTTCTCAAGGCCTAGCTGCCTAGGCTGCGTGGGGCAGGGTCTTTTTTCACCCACCGAGACTCCCGCCTTTTCTTCACTGCTCTCTGTTGTGTTCTTGGCTATTTCCCCCACATTACGTGACCCTTGTTGATTTCCAGACGTGCTCTGCATCCAGCCTTTGGTCTGCAAATTCTCTACGTGCTCCTCCCTGACCGGGTCAGTTCCTGGACTTCCCGCTCTGTCCCAGGCGTTTCCGTGGCTGGGGAGGAAAAACGGCCTAGCTCCCTGGGTTCCTGACCGCCTCCCGGAGAGGTGGGCTTGCTGCCTGGACTGCTCAGCAGAGGCCCGGGTGGAGGGCGAGCTCTGGGTTGGTAGAGGCACTCGAAGCTTCTCTGCAACACGCAGGGCGTCCCACAAAGCAGCCTGGACCCGCCTCACGCAGACAAGGGCTGCTGGCCACCTGTGCAGCAGCCTCCTGAGCACAGGCCCAGGGCAGCGAGGTCTCTGGTGCATAGAGTGCCGAGCGCCCTGTGCACACACGGGACTCTGGAGCCAGGAAGCAGGAGCCCCTGGCCAGGCCACGGAGGCTGGGAGAGACCCAAAGCGCGCTCGGTCCTTCAGGTAGAAAGCCCGGCCGATGACACCTTGAAAGAAGGCTCAGCGCTCCTCGGCCGGCAGGGTGGCAGTCCCCACGCGTTCTTCATCCTTTAATGATGATTCGCAGCCTCTCCTGACACAGCCGCCGACTGTTCCCAAGGACGGACGGTGCCTGCGTCTCCTCGCAGTGACTCCGCATTGCAGGCTCACGGACGGCACAGCTAGCGTGTCCCGACCTGCGATCGTGGCTGCTGATTCCAGCCATGCCCAAGCGGCACTGTGCCTACTTCAGGCTGACCTCCCGGCAGAGGTGTCTTGCAGTCGGCTGCGACCGCGCTGGCTTCAAGCTGCGACCGCTGCGCGCACTCTTGCGTGCTGTAGTGGCGGAGGGGGCCGCGGCCCCGCGAGGAAGCAGTGTTAGAGGGAGGACCCCAACCGGAAGGAGGAGGTCACCACGTGTTCCCAGGCAGCTGGGTCTCACACCTGCAAAACCCCCAGGACCACGGCCCAGAACCAGGAGAACCGGCAAAATCGAAGGCTCCGGAACCACCGTACTAAGGTCAGTGCATTTGCCCGTGGAAGCAGCATCTTGTCTGGAGAGGAAATAAAGAAAAGCAATCCCATCTATAATAACTGCCCCCCAAAACCTAGGATTAGACTTAACCAAAGAAGTGAAGGATCTTTACAATGAAAACGATAAAACCTAAATGGGAGAAATAAAAGGGGACACCCCAGTGAAGACACCAGTCGACAGAAGACATCTGCTCACGGGTGAGAAGAATCTGTGTCGCTCAAAGTCCATCTACCCAAAGCCATATAGAAATTCAGGCTATTCTAACAAAATACCAAGACACTTCGCAGACCCAGAAAAAGGATCCTAAAATTCTATGGAGCCACAAAACAAAACAAAACCCAAGAAACCAAAGCAATCTTGAGTGTAAAGAACAGAGCTGGCAGCACCCACTGCCCAACTCAAGACGCTGCAAGGCTATCACAGCCAGCGGGGCCTGCTCTACATAAAAGCCACACAGACCTCTGGAATAGCAGCCGAGCCCGCGTCCACGGCCCCCTGACCTTCCGCGGCCCGCTGACCTTCCACACCGTGTTGGGCGCACGTCGGGGAGTGGAGAGTCTTCACCAAGTGTTGCTGTGGACACTGGCCCTCCACAAGCAGAGGGTGACGCTAGAGTTCTCTCACAGCCACCAACGTCAACTCAGAGTGCATGAGAGATTAAACGTGAGGCCTGAAGCCAGGAAACTACCAGAAGGAAACACAGGGATGCTTCAGGACATTGGAGTGGGAGAAAACTTCGGACAAGACCCCAAAAGCACCAGGAACAGAAGCAGAAGCAGACCAGTGGGATCCATCAAGCTAGACAGTTTTGTGCCACAAAAGAATCAACAGAGAGAAGAGGTCACTTACAGGATGGGACACCTGCAAACCACACATCTGATCAGGGCTGACCTTCTGACAGCACAAGGAGCTCACAACTCAAGCAAAAAGTCCGATAGCTCGATTTTAAAATGGACAGTAGACCTAAGCGTATTTCTCAAAAGAAGACATACAAATGACCAGCAGGAATGTGAAAAAATGCTCATTATCACTAATCCCTGGGGAGCCATGATTGAAACCACAGTGAGCCTCACCTCGCTCCAGTCAGAATGGCAGTTACCAAACAGACCTCAGGAGGTGGAGGAAAGCAGCCCTCGCCCTGTCGTGGGGAGTGTAAATCAGCACAGCCACCGTGGAAAACAGCAGCGATTCCCTGAAATATCAACAGGAGAACAAGCACGTGACCCAGCAATCCCACTGCCAGGTGCACGTCCAGAGGGAAGGAGTCAGTGCTGAAGGGACCCCAGCTCCCCTGGGCCACTGCAGCTCTGTTCACAGTGTCCATCAGCTGAGGATGGACAGAGAGGGGCGGGGCCTGTGCACCATGGAGCCGGGTCGGCCACAGAAGGAGGGTCCTGTCACTCACAGCAAGCAGGATGGCCCTGGAAGACAGTGTGGGGGTGAAATGCGACGGGCACAGGAAGACAGGTACTGCCCGCTCCCCCCAGACGTGGCACTGGAGACGTGGACAGGAGCTGAGAGTGGAACGGTGGTCCAGGGTGGGCGGGGGGAGGGGAGGGAGCGGTGGGTCCAGGCTGTGGGTCGGGTGGGTATTCCCAGCAGTAACAGAGCGAAGCCTTGAAACAGGACCATCAAGAAAGCAAAAGAAATACCGGGCTTGTGTCGAAGCCCCGGGAGAGAGCACTGAGGTGGCCGTTACTCCCACTGCTTCGTCAGCTCCCACAAGCCCAGCCAAAATCCCAGCAGGAAAGGTGTACACACACGGGCACGGCAGCGGGGTCACCAGGGGCCGAGGTCTATCAGTATCACAGATGCATACTGTGTTTCCACGCAGCTGGTATAACCAAGGCAGTTGCTGGTGGCATAAAAATACATACCCTGGCCGAGGTCACAGATGAGGTGGCAAAAACGGGCTCAGCCACGTGGAGCTTAGAGCGGTGGCAGGGGTGTCCTGGGAAAGCCCGGAGCCGCTCAGCAAACGGAGCCAGAAAAAGCCGTGTTCATCTGGGAGAAGTACCGAGTGTGGATCCCTGCTTCACACCACACGCAAGGACTCCCCAAGGTCTCAACTTGCGTGTCAGGAGCGGTCTCCTAAATACCCTGGAAGAAAACGTGTGTTCTTCTTTCTGTCCGTAGGACAGAGTTCTTCAAGCTCAAAACGCTAGCCACCATAGAAGAGCAATAACCCGACCACATGAGAGCTGGGGATTGGCTGATCCGAAGCCAGCCTGGAGAGAGGGACACCTGCTGCAAACCGGGGACATGACCCCGTGCGTTCAACCTGGAAGAATCGCCTCGGGGCTACAGTAAGGACTCCTGAACTCCCCAGGGAAATGATAAACCAGCCAGCAAGAGACCTGGGCCCAGAGAAGAGGAGACAGGCTCCCAGCAGGGGAGCAGGAGGCGGTGGGAACGCAGGAGCGGCTGGCGCAGGAACTCCACTGCTGCGGAGGCCGGGTTCTCAGGTGCTGCATTCCGGAGAACCACCTGGACAGCCACTGGCTTGAGAGTGTCTTTTAGGCACGAAGTGCGGGGGCTCCCAGGTCTAAACAGCACACTGCTCAGAGGCTCAGACTAACACACTGCTGCCAACACTCCGAAATAAAGAGGCCAAGAGAACGGCTAACGAGAGCCAGGAGGATGGTCACCGGTCCCCGTGAGTGCGTGGAGAGGAGAGGGGCAGGCGATGGGCATGGGAGGGGTACGTGGACTCAGCTGCCCACGCTGCTGCTCGTGGGCTGGGGGAGGGGTGAGTGTCATGAGGGAGCTTGTTGTCACTGTGAGCCACAGGCGCGTCTCTCCATGACGCCAGAAGGTGACTAACAGCAAGTTCACAAGCTGCAACATCTTCATGAGTCGCAAGTCCTCACGTCGCCTGCTGGTCCTGGCCAGGCAGTCGCAATCCTTCTATCCATCTCCATCTTGATTTCCAGGGTTCGCAGCACCCGAATCACACATCGCACTTCACACGATGGTACACACACGTTGCAGGAAGACCAAAAGAGGGTTAAGGAGGCCACAGAGTCACAGGCTGCCATGCCAGGAGCAGAGGCAGGAGCACACAGGCCTGCAGAGCCACTGCAGGTGGTTAGATGAGGGCTGAACTAGCCAGTTTCACAGTGTTGTCAAGGCAGAGGGTCCAGATTGACGGCAGTTTCAGAGTGTCAGCTTGAAGCAGGGCAAGAGAAACTGCCCCAGGATGAAGCTCCAGAGGGAGTCAGAGGTTAGTTACTGTGGGGACTTCCTAGGCAAGGCTCTTACTGAGTGACCAGGTGAGGGATTTAGGTGTCACCATGTCCAATCTTGGAGAGGGGATTGATTCTCCTTTTATGGGTCTTAGGTGAAGGGGTTGCATCTGGTAAGATTGGTAAGTTCCCATGTGGTGTTCCTGATAGGATTTGGGATGCCCACCTGTCAAGGTACTCCCAATGTACTTTAACAAATTGGTGAAATAAGTTATTTGTCAAATTTTGTCTTATAGTTATGCGAAATAGATGGTGGTTATTGACTTGTGCAAACAAGGTGTGGAATCATTCTCCCCTGTCATTTGTATTCAGTGTGGAGTAGCTCAGAGCAAAGGAGAGCTTTACAAATTGAAGTAACTTAGGGCAAACAGAGTCTGAGAGCTGCTGTTCTGCACACCGTGGAGTCAAAAGGACAGGCACAGCCAGAGAGCTGCTGTTCTACACACCATGGGGTCACTAGGGCAGGCACAGCCTGAGAGCTGCTGTTCTATACCATGGAGTCACTAGGGCAGGCACAGCCTGAGAGTTGCTGTTCTGCACACCATGGAGTCACTCAGGGCAGGCACAGCCTGAGAGCTGCTGTTCTATACCATGGAGTCACTAGGGCAGGCACAGCCTGAGAGCTGCTGTTCTGCACACCATGGAGTCACTCAGGGCAGGCACAGCCTGAGAGCTGCTGTTCTATACACCATGGAGTTACTAGGGCAGGCACAGCCTGAGAGCTGCTGTTCTGTACACCATGGGGTCACTAGGGCAGGCACAGCCTGAGAACTGCTGTTCTGTACACCATGGAGTCACTCAGGGCAGGCACAGCCTGAGAGTTGCTGTTCTGCACACCATGGAGTCACTCAGGGCAGGCACAGCCTGAGAGCTGCTGTTCTATACCATGGAGTCACTAGGGCAGGCACAGCCTGAGAGCTGCTGTTCTGCACACCATGGAGTCACTCAGGGCAGGCACAGCCTGAGAGCTGCTGTTCTATACCATGGAGTCACTAGGGCAGGCACAGCCTGAGAGCTGCTGTTCTGCACACCATGGAGTCACTAGGGCAGGCACAGCCTGAGAGCTGCTGTTCTGCACACCATGGAGTCACTAGGGCAGGGACAGCCAGAATTCATTCAATTATGTGAGCTTGAAATCAACTAATAATTTATGAACCAAAATAAAACAAACTGAGGCTGTTAAATTTGGTCTCGTGTACTTGAGTCACAAAATTTGACCCATAGCAGCCTCCATAGATAGGGAATTGCAACCTAGCTTGAGGTGTCAGTAGGGTGGTAACCAGGCAACCAAGCCCCAGTCCATCACAGCAGGCAAACCCTGGGCCAATCCCAGCTGAGGGCTGCACAGATAAGGCAAAACGGGTGCACCAATCAGGTGGTCTCTGCTGCATCCACAGTGCCTCTGGTTACAGATGCAGCTCACCACTCCTGGGACGGGGGCACACTCTGGGGTCTGGAAGTGCTGTCCAGTTCTAGTATCTTTTTCTTGTTCATATGAACGTGGTTTAACTAAACTAGTCTCCAGTGTTTTTTGTTTTGTTGGTTTTTTTCCAACAGACCAGAACTGAATGGCAGCCTGAGAGGTTTGTGGCTCTTCAGCCAGTCATGGGAAGTCCCTTAGGTCTTTGGAGAACCCCATGAACACCTTCCAATAATTGCTGGAGGACAAACAGTGGGAGAGATTGTTCACAGAGGGACAGAGCAGCTAGAGGCGCGTCACTGTGTGGCTGCTTTCTCCTTATTTTCCCCTGGCCTCCCTCAGGGGACACAGAGGTCGGGACTGGACAAAGCCTGAGGGGTGGGGAGACAGCCCAGGCAGGGTCCCAGCTCTGAGCTCAGTGGTCTGATTGAGCCATCATGTGTGGCTCAATCACAGGGACTTGTGCTGAGGAGGGTGTTAGATCCGTGTTGTGGAACTTCAGAGTGTGCCCACACAAGTCAGGCGGCCACAACTGCAGTAGGCGAAATCTGCAGGATCGCCATGGCCTCCGGGCGGCTGCTGACAGAGCATGGCCAGGGATGCACGTGGACTTGGCATGAGCCAAGACACTGGTCTGGGGCGGCTTGGTGCTGACAGCTAAGGGCTCACCAACACTCCTAGCAAGAAAGAGCAAGGTGCAAATGGCTTGCTTTCCCCATGCCGCCCTGCATCTGTTCCTCCTGTCCTCCAGAGGAAGGAGGAAAGGTTTATCTGAGGGCTCACGGTTTCAGAGGTCTCAGTCCACAGAAGGCCGGCTCCATTCCTCAGGGCTGGAGGTGAGGCAGAACATCATGGCTGAAGAGCATGGCAGAGGGAAGCAGCTCACATGAGATGAGGAAGGAGAGAGAGTCTCCACTCTCCAGGTACAAAAACATGCCCCGAAGCCACGCCCCAAACCCGACCTCCTCCAGCCACACCCACCACTCCAACTAAGCCCATCCGGGATTAATTCACTGATTGGGTTAAGACTCTCACAACCCAATCATTTCTCTCTGAACCTTCCTGCACTGTCTCACATGTGAGCTTTTGGGGGACATGTCATATCCAGATCGTAACTCAGGGCTTGAATCCAAGGGCACTTCACCACTGAGCGCATCACCAACTGCCCCTCTCTTGTTTCTATTTAGAGACAGGGTCTTAGTAGATTGCTTATAGCCTTGCTAAATTGCTGAGCCTGGCTTTGAACCTGCCGTCCTCCTTCCTCAGCCTCTAAAGCCGCTAGGATTATAGGTGTGCCCCACTGTGCCCAGCCTTCCTGAACGAGTCTAATGGCTTCCAGGATTGCCAGCCACTGCTGCAGACCCAGTAGCAGTGAAGATGAGCACACAGCATGGCCAGATGTGAACTTATTTGAAGGTAGTTCTTTAGGGAGGTGATAAGGTTGTAGGCCATCACATGGGCCTTAATCCCCATGACTAGTATCCTTATAAAAAGGAGAAACATAGACACAGGTAGAAAGGGAAGACAGTGTGAAGAGAGACCCAGGGAGGAGGCCTGGAGAGAGGAGCCCAGGAGGGAGGCTTCAGGAGACGCCAGCCTTACTGACACTTGATCATGGACTTCCAGGCTCCAGAACTACAGGAAAAGAATTTTTGCTGCTTAGCCTCCAAGTCCATGGTGTTTTGTTACAGCATCCCTAGCAGACCCATACACACTTCAACTACAGCGAAGTGGCTGCCAAGGACACACCAGGCTTGAGAGTCCACCACAGGAATTTGTGGCCACGATTCCATCTGGTCTCCCCTCCGCTGTGGGACGCCACTGTTTTTTTCATTCTTGGATGTTCAGAGACCCAGTAACCCAGGTCACCTGGGGAGTTATTGTCAGGGTTGGGATCTGAGCCCAGGCTCCAGATATCTCGAGATCTGGAGGAAAGAGTGGTCCGGAGATGAGAAGAGACACAGAAGGGAGGGATGAGAAGAGAAAGGCTGGCTTCTGTGACTGTCCCCCTGCTGCGGTTCTGCTCAGCCCCCTGAGGGGCGCTGCTAGATTTGGGGCCTTGCATTGAGAAGCAGGGCTCAGGACCCCTGGGCCCCCCTAAATCTCGCTGCCAGTGGCCTCCTTGTCTTTCCTGTGCCCCCTGCCCACAGCCTTTGTGTAGACTGTCCCAAACTTGCAAGGCAGGGCTGGACCAGCCGGTTGCAGGGGTGCGAGGACTTCATCCTGTGCTGGGCAGTGTGCTGGGCTTCCGTGGAAGCTGAGGGTTCCCAGGCGGAGACTCCTGTCCCTGCGGCGTGAGTCGGGCAGCCGCTGCCTGTCTCCGAGTTCCTTCTCCGCTCAGCTCCCCGTCTCGAGGGACCCACTACTTCAGTCCCCCAGCAGGTCCACTGCTCCACAAGCAGGGTCCGCCAGGGTCCTGCTGCTCCCGCCAGCGGCCCGTCCGCTCCCAGCCACTGTGGAGACCCCGGTCTTGCTCACGGCGATCTGTTCAACGTCTTCCACGTCTGTTTTGGAAATGGGTTTGAGAAAGCTCCTCATTTCCTTCTGACTCCATTCGTTACAGTCCGGTTCTGAATCCCAGCAGAGACATGAGCCATGCACGTCCTTCAGGGACTAGCTGACCCTGTTCAAAGACTCCAGCCCTTCTGAGGGACCCAAGTGGCTTAGCCATATTTACCCATGGGACCCTCCCCTCAAATAAAGGCCCCGATCTCGCCTCCCCAGACTGTCTTCCCCTCCTTGCCGAGTCATAAACGTGAGCCACAGTCCTCACCGGGCACTCTCGTCCCCTTAAGAACGGTTACTTTCACAGCAGGGAGAAGAGTTGAACGAGGTCGTTCAAGAGGAACATTCAACGTGAGCTGAATGTGCCCAGTGGCGACAACTGTCGGCTTCCTTCCTTCTACCTGACCAGCTGCCCCTCCTCTCCCGGCCCAGCCTCTGAGCTTCGGGCTTCCTCCGCAGCCTCCACAGAAACAGCCTGGAGTGCCAGGCCAGGGAAATATGATTCTAGACATCTGGGGCACTGATTTGCAATTCCAGCTGCGAGGCAGAGGTGGCGGCTCTGTGGACACAAAGGACAGGGCAAGCTCAGGGCCCTGGCTCTGTGCACAGGCCCGCTTGTCGGGTCTGCTCAGCACCCGTCTTGCCACAAAGGCCCACGTCCCCTCTGTAATGAGCAGCAGGACGTTGAAATGGGAACGTGGACCGTCACCGAGATTCCACAGATGCCCCACGCCAGGGAGAGAGGAGCCAGCACAGCGAAGGTGGTGGCTGTCAGGAGTCAGCCTCAGATTCGCCTCCTCTTGAAGGCCAGGTGTCGGGGGCTCCCCTTTCCTTCAAGGGAGAGGGGCTTCAAAGAGAAGCCTGGGGGCCTCGCACAGCCCTGTGATGGTGGCTCACCAAGGACTCCGACTCGTCCCACCTAGAAGCTCAGGGGAGAGAGGGGCTGGCCCCCCACAGAGCGAGTAAAGAAGGGTCAAGACCTGGCTCCCTCTGACGGCCGCCCGCCTTCCCAGGACTGGGGGGAGCGAGGACCTACGAGGCTTTACAGAGCCAGCTCCTGAAGTTAAGGAGGTGTGTGTGTGTCGGTGTGTAGAGAGAATCTGTGTGTGTGTGTGTGTGTGTAGAGAGAATGTGTGTGTGTGTCTGTGTGTAGAGAGAATGTGTGTGTGTGTGTGTGTCCGTGTGTAGAGAGAATCTCTGTGTGTGTGTGTGTCTGTGTGTAGAGAGAATGTGTGTGTGTCTGTGTGTAGAGAGAATGTGTGTGTGTGTGTCTGTGTGTAGAGAGAATGTGTGTGTGTGTGTGTCTGTGTGTAGAGAGAATGTGTGTGTGTCTGTGTGTAGAGAGAATGTGTGTGTGTGTGTGTGTGTAGAGAGAGAATGTGTGTGTGTGTGTGTCTGTGTGTAGAGAGAATGTGTGTGTGTCTGTGTGTAGAGAGAATGTGTGTGTGTGTCTGTGTGTAGAGAGAATGTGTGTGTGTGTGTGTCTGTGTGTAGAGAGAATGTGTGTGTGAGTGTCTGTGTCTGTGTGTAGAGAGAATGTGTGTATGTGTGTCTGTGTGTAGAGAGAATATGTGTGTGTGTGTGTGTGTAGAGAGAATGTGTGTGTGTGTGTGTGTCTGTGTGTAGAGAGATTGTGTGTGTGTGTCTGTGTGTAGAGAGAATGTGTGTGTGTGTGTGTGTGTGTGTGTGTCTGTGTGTAGAGAGAATCTGTGAGAGGGAGGAAGAGAGAGAGAGAGAGAGAGAGAGAGAGAGAGAGGGAGAGGGAGGGAGAGAGAACGCACCAGGAGGCAGGTGAAGAACCAGGCACGGCGGGGTTCCCTTGATGAGCCGTCCCAGGCACCATGAAGAAGGCTTCTTCCTCTAGAGGCTGATGGGCCTCCTGGGGTCCCTTAGCACAGCGCCAACAGGGCAGCTGCAACAGCCGGCATTCATCCTCTCACTGTCGGGAAGGCAGGCGTGTCAGACCAAGATGCCCGCAGGGCGCTATCCTCCCGAAGTCCCCAGGAGAATCTGTGCTTGTCTCCTCCAGCCTCTGGTGGTTACCAGTGGTTACCCTAAATTCAGTCACAGGCCAGGGACCGAGGAGAAGTGCTAAGACAAACAATTTGCTTAACAGCTTGAGGCCAAAGCAAACCAAGAAGACAGCCTCGTCCCAAGAGGCGCTTTGGAACCCTCGGCCTGCAGCCCCAGGGCCGCCCACCAAGTCCCTCACCTTCGGCTTCCTGCCCCTGGATTTGCATTGTTAAGCACTCTGGCCTGTTCGCTCTGGTGGGCATTGCTCCAGCTGCTACCCAGCCAGCCCGTGGCCATGGGAACTAGTCCAGGACAAACTCACCTGGGGGTCCTGAACCTGAGGAGAGCGTAGCACCAAAGGAGGTTGCTTGGGTTAGGACTGGCCGTGTCTGTGCGGGCACACTGCTCTTCCCCTAGTGAGGCCTAGGATGAGGAGGAGGACGCCTGCTCCAGATCCCGGGCCCAGGAAGGGGAGGGAAAGGCGGAAGCAGAGACTGCTGATGCTGCTCAGTACGACCACGCAGGAGGCCCTCCGTCCTCCTCTGGGCACAGAGGCCATGGCCTGCAAGCAGTGGGGGCAGGAGCTGAGTTACGGGGTGGGAGTGGCCATCTCCTTTCCCGCAGGAACTTTCCACTAGCCAGCGCTTGGGCTGGGCACAAGTCAAATTCTAACTTTAAACCAACGATGGGGGTTTGTGTTTGCATTTTAGTAGCTAAGCAAGGTTATGTTTTAGCTCTGAGAGTATCCAGGAAAATTTTGGAATTTGTCTCAAATTTTATCCAGATGAATAGAAAAGAAAAAAAACAAAACAAAACACCCAGGACCACAGGATCAATTTTAAGTAGAAGATGAAAGAAAAGATGCTTGCTTTCGCCCACAGCAATTACAAATATTTTTTGGTGGGTTGTCAATCACAAGCACCTATGTGCCCTGAGCCAGGAGGGGCCAGGTTGTGACTTCCCCTGGAATTTGACTCGAAGATCCAGGATGATTGTTGGGGTAACTGAGTGCCAAGGGTGGTGTCCTTCACCCATCTGGACCGGGCCTGCCTCCTGTCCCTCCTGGCTTAGTTCTCCACCTTTCCTTGGATCCTGTGGGCTCCCACACAGGTGAGCAGGGTCTGCTCTGTTGCCTGAGATGAAAGAAACTCTCTGGTCCCTGGCATCCATGCTTGCAGCCAAGCTGGGGCGGGTGGTTCAGTTGAACTGCGCCTAGCCCCAGCTTGCCATTCGCACGATGCCAGGTACAGGTCATCTTGCAGAGCACTTGCAGACAGGTGACATGAACACTTGGCACGCAGATCAACACAGGAAAGCGTCTTGGTGAGCAGTAACTCATTCTACAGTTGCAAGTCCTGATATTCACATTTTTACATACTGTGCGTTTATACCCTCAGTCCCCTTGACTCAGCTTCTTCTGCCCTCCGTTGTTCTAGCCCGCACAGCAGCGAAGACACCCAGTGTGGAGCGGGCCAACCTGGAGCCTGAATCGAGCATGGCTGTCTTGCAGTGGTTCTCAGGAGAGGGCTTCCTGGAAGCTTGGTCAACATTCACTGGAGCGCATGGGCGAGGGATGTAGCTCCAGTGCCTCAGACACGGGCATTCTGGCCTCAGGAGCTCATGCCAGCCCCATGGGAAGGGCCTGCAGTAGGAAGAGGGTTCCTGAGTCTCTGAGCCCCTGGGGTACCAAGTGCACACACCGGTGGAGGGGAGGGAGGGGCATTTTCCTAACTTCAGCTTTCAGAAGCAACGTCCCCGGCATGCGGAGCACCCAAGGCTGTGCAGGTGGCCCACGCCTGGAGACAGATGTGGGCAGGACTTCTGTACAAGGCTCTCGTACAAAACTGGCGCAGTGCCGCCCCCTGGTGGCGGCTGCAGGCAAGCCCAGGGGCAGGCGCTCACAGCAGACCCAGCGCTCCCAGGGGGGATCCTGGAGACTCCACCTGGACTCAGCGGCCAGTGGGGAAGGAGCCCAACACTGGCTGGATGTGGCGCCCAGTGGCCACAGTGCCAGGGCTGTGTCCCAGGGAAGCCTGGCTCACGGATGCCAAGTCAAGCGGGGTCTCACCACATCACCCCCTCTTCTGCCTTTTCATTCCAGAAGTCACTTCCTGTCTCCAAGATGGACCTTCAGAGAAGGATCTCCTCAGATGCAGCCCCTTAGGCCAGGTGGAGAGGGCGGAAGTGCCTGTGCCCCTGCCGGGCCCCTGCACTCGGCAGCAGGGCCACCTTCTCGCAGCTGTTCCCCTCCGCAGCCCCTCGCTTTGCCACGGCTCGACTGACAGGAGAGTCCGCAGCACATGCACTAAGTGCTGCGGCAGTGCAGACTGGAACCAAGCCCCAGTGACTTCCCACGAGGGCCCTGGTGCACGGCCACTTCTGAGGTGGGCCCGGGCACTACCCTGTCCTCTGACCCCAGGAGTGAAGCCTCCGGAAGGGAAGAGCCATGCAGCTCCCTCTGGAAAGAGCCTGTGGTGCGTCTGCTGCAGAGCTGCCACCACGTGAGACTGCACAGGGCAATGCCCTCTGGTGCCACTCCCCCTGGACCGACAGGCAGCAGGACTGCTGGCGTGGACTCTCCCCATCCCAGCCTCGGTCTCCCGTTAGAAGTGGGGTTCGTGTGTCTCTGAAGAACCCAGGATTCCTGGACGCTCACGGGCCTCCATGGGGAGGTTTCCTTCCCATCCTGAAGGCCAAAGGTTCGTCTTGCAATCACTCCGGGTGGACGTGGGCTCCCACCTGCAGACACCATGGTGGTGTTTCCTGATGAGCCCTGGAGCGTCGGTGGCAGAGCCGAGCAGAGCGTGTGATCCCATCCATCACAGAGGCCGCCTGTGCCCCGGCAGAGCCACATGCGCGCGTGAGTTTCGCTGCACCATCTGTGCTGTGCAGAGAGCAGCACAGGCCTTATGTTAAGTCAATGCTCTTTTCTCCCATGAATGCATACTGACATATGTATGTGCGTATGTGTGTGCATGTGTGTGCTTACTCAGATGTATGCGTGTGCATATTATGTGTACACACATGAAAGTGTGTATTGTGCAGATACTCTTACTCAGCTGTATATATGTCCATGTATATATGTACATGGACACGTGTGTGCATGTATATGCTTGTGTGAGTGTGTGCACTTACACTTGCTTGAGTGTTTATTGCATATTTATGTAATAAAGTGTGTGGACACATACTTACACCAATTTGCCTGTGTGCACACACATACATATGTGTGCACATCATGCATTCACATGAACATACATGTACACACTTGTAACTTAACTGGGTTTGTGCACATGTGCACATAATGCTTACATGAATCTACACATGTGTGTTTGTGTGTACTGATATGCACGCGTGTGCACAAAACAGGCGTATTTACCATACCTAACTTTGCTAACCTCCACTTTCTCTTACATTGACGCTTCTCAGTATGAGTGCTTTCACTGTGCAATCTCACACGCCCTTGGCCTGAGTGTTCACACAATGAGCCATCATTTCTTTTGGATGCACTCCTGGGCTGCAAACCACTGCAGAACACCCTGTTCCTGAAAGGGAGCAGATGCCTTGGCCACAGCCCTCTGCTCTTACCCTGCAGCCCGGGCTTGGTTCTGCACAGCCTGCTTATCAGCAACGACCCAACCAGGTGCGAGCAAAGCAGGTGCCAGCTCTCCTTCACAGCTAGCTGCCCATCCAGGGACACATCCCTCTGCTGCTTCCCCTCGGAGAACTCCGCACCTTTGCCTCATCCTGCAGTCCAGCCTCCTGGGCCAGTGAGGCCTGCTGTGGGGCCTGCTGTGGGAACTGGCAGCCGTGGGCCACGCTGACTGGATGCTTTCCTCCCAAGGCCAACGTCGACGATGTCTCCCAGGAGTGTCCACCCCTCCTGCACCCTGGCTCTCTCACCAACTGCAGTGGAGGAGCCATGTTGCCTGGCCATGTTGGGGAGGCATCAAGGAAGCACAGGACTTGCCCGTGAGGCGCGATTGGCACTGTGGGACGTGGTGACTTGCGTGAAGAGAAAGAGAACTGTTCTCTGTGAAGGAGCTCCGAGCTGCTGTCTTCTTGCAGAGACAGCTCAGAGGGCGGTTGGTAGGACGCAGGAAGCAGACTCCATGGTGACTAGCTGGGGAAAGTAGTTAAGACCAAAGCCACAGGCACCCTGGGACGTGCTGACACCTTCCATCACAAGCCAGCGAGAGACACGGAGCCTTTGGAAGGTGACAGTGGTCCAGCCAATGCTGCACAGCCTGTGGGGACGCACACAAGCCCTGAGGGCAGAAAGCTCAGCACTCCTTTCTCTCGGCCGGGCTGGTGCTGCTTCCGCCTCAGGCTCTTGTGAGATGCTGGCCTTAACCAGCCGTGGCTCTCTCCTGAGCTCAGAGCCAGGGGGAGGATGCACACTGGAGCGAGACTGCAACGTGCAAGTGGAGACCCGGAGCTGAGCGAGGGCTGGGAAGGGCTCCGGAGGAGCTCCAGGGAGGGGCTGCAGGCTGGAGAGCCCTGAGAGAAGCAGCTGGCAGCCCGGAGAGAGGGTCTTCCTCTGCCGGTGGACGCGCCCACGGCCTGACTGACAGCTGGGCCTGCTCCCTGCCCAAGCAAGGCGATTCCTGCAGAAGAACCGCAAGACCTTCCCTTAGTGTCTCTTGCTCTCAACGATGGATACCCATGAAGCTGAAGAGCTGAGCCTACACAGGTGCCAAGCATTGAGATACACCCGTTAGCAATATGACCTGCTATTTACCATATTTGGGAATTGTCTGTAAATGCCAGGCTCCTCATACTGATGTCACAGAGCACAGATTTGTCACTTCTTGGGACTTTGAGAGCAGAGTGGCAGGCCTGAAAGACCCACCAGTTCAGTGTGGCATTCAGGGTGCCCTCTGGAGTCCCTGCTGGTTCATCTACATCTTCCCTTGCCCGTGTTGAGCCTTGCTTGAGGCCAAGTCGGTGTTGATCCAGAGTGGAACGCTTATTCGCTCAGCAAACACCGCTGTGAGCTGGTGAGAGGGCACAGGGGTGTGAGAAGCTGGGTTTGCTCTGACTAGCTAAAGTGGGACGCAGCTGGAAAGGCCACCATCCAGAAGAACGAGGGCTCAACAATGTAACTTCATTTGCAGGCTAGCTATGAATGGAGATACTACTTTCTGCTAGGCTAGGTGTGAAGGGCCTGCCAAAAGGTCATGGTTTGTCCTCCCAGGACTTGCAGGGCAGTGAGCCTTTATAGATGGGGTCTGAAGTGCTCCCGCCAGTCCCTCGCTCACGCACAGGACAGGGTCTCTTTGTTCAGTCTGTTGACAGAAGGTCCCAGCTTGTCCAGAAAACCCCAAGCCCTTTCTTCACCAATGGGAAGCTAGTTTCCAGATTAGAATATTTATTGTCCAGTGGAACAAAATGCCCAGTGCCTTGAAGTGCCTTGTACTGATGCGATTCCTAAGTCACCTTGAGGCAAGGCTGATCCCTCACCTCCTGCTGCCCTCCACGCCAGCCGGAGCTGCCATCTGTGAGCATCTCTTCTCAGGCTTCCCCTTCCTAAGAACACCTCTCCCTCCCTGACCCCTCTTGCCATCGCACCTTTGGGCTGGAAGCAAAGTGTTTCAGTCCAGGCAGGAAATAATTCACTTGCACCTCCAAGCCACGCGAATCTGGGGCATGGCTCATTTTCCAATATCTGTTCTTGTCTGTCAAGGACAGCCGTGCCTTCTGACACAGAGCCCATCCTGGGGGAATGCGCCACGAGGTGGCATCCTGCCCCTGGGCATGAAGTGGCACTGCACAGCATGGGGAGGGGCCCCGCCAGTCTGGGGTGAGCCAGAGGCTGACGGGCACCTCAGCCCAATTATTTTTATTTGAATTTCAGCAATTTACCAACCTCCAAAAGGAACCCAGTGAATGCTGAGCTTTTTACCTCTTTCGAAACTTGTTTCCAATTTTTGCACATGATATTCAGGTGTGTCCGAGTGTCCGCGTTGACATTTCCCATTTACCTCACGTAGGACTCTGTCCCTGAGTGCATCGCTTCCTGTCAGTGCTAATGACTTTCCTGCTCTCATCATGCAGAGCCGGCTGAGCCGCAGTGACTCAGGCTTTTGAAATTCAGTCCATCATCATTCAGAAAGCGTTTGGAGGAGGCGGGGACGCGCCCCGTGGCTGGCAGCCCCACGCCTCGTTCTGCGTCAGCCACGCAGTCTTGTCCCACAGCCTCTCTACTGGGCTTGTAAATGTCTGTTTTCCTGCATCAAATCCACCTTTTGTGGTGTCCTGTTTTCCCCAGGCTTGCCGTTGCCTAGGCAGTTAAATGGGGCATTGTTTCAGGGAAGAGTAGATGTGGGCTGCTGTCCCCTGGGTGTCCCCTGCCAGGCGGGAGGGGTCGGCCTCTGTCTGAGCAGACCTTCTGCAGCAGCGGGCGGCTCATTAAGGGTTTCCCAGGCCACACCACAGAAGACGGCTGGGGAGACAAAGGCAAGACGCAGTCCTTTGTCCTGGGGAGCCCGGCTGGGCTGGCCAGCCTCCCGTGTGTCCGCAGAGCTGCTGCTGAAGTCTGTTGTGCTGGAGGAGAGGGTCCGAGTCAGGGTTTGTCCAAATAGGAGTGTCCAGTGGGCCTTGGAATTGACATAACGCAGAGTTAAATTCTCGGATTGGAGGGAGGGCAAGAATTCAGTCTCCGGGGAGAGGGCGTAGGGGAAGTAGAGGGACGTCCCCCTGGACAGCCCTTTGTCTGTGGAAGCCGGGGTGGGGTGTGGCCAGGGGGCAGGGCGGCCGTGGCCGGAGCCTCTGTCGTGTCATGGCTTGGGTCTCTTGTCTCCCTGGGTCCTCGGGCAGTCTTGTCCTGGCTCCTGGGTTTGCCAGTCCAGGCTGGGTCTTGCTCAGTCAGGCAGCCCCAGGGAGCTCGGCCCGTTGACCACCCACCAAACAAAGGCAGAGCCTGCGGTGCCAGCGGCGGCGTGTGCTGCAGGTGGCTTTCTCTGCCAGTCCTCTCCAGTCTGTGGCTTTGAAGGAGCAGGCACGCTGCTGTGGAGGAAGCAGCAGGGAGGACTGGAGGAAAGCATCTCTTTTCGGGAATTCTGCAGCCATTAGAACGTCAGGGAAAGGCAAGGCTGTTCTCCTCTCTAATCTTAAGAATTCGGCTGGAGGCTGTCTTTGCAACGCGACAGTCAGCATATTGCCCACCCTGCAGATGGTCACTCTCAAGACCCTTCCTGCCAGTGAGAGTCACGTGGGCTGGTCTGCTCAAGTCGTCTCAGGTTCAAGCCTCCAGACTTGTGCCAGGCGCTCACGAGCACACACACTGTGACTGTGCCCTGCTTGTGGCAGGGACTGCACTGCATCTACACTTGGGAAGAATGGGCATCTCAACGGTCCTGACCAATCCAATCCACATGCTCGGTCTCTTTTGCATTTATTTCTTCCATGATTTCTGTCAGCGATGTGCTGTGTCTGCAGTGTATGTTTCAGGTCTCGGGTGCATTTTATTCACATGTTCCTTAAGCATGCTTTCTATGCCACGGTAAAGGGTTTTCTTAAAATTCCGTTTGCGTTTTTGGAACTGCTAGGCTGTGGCGACACGATAGAGTTTTGCTATTTTGGCCTCATATCCTGTAGCTTTGCTGAACTGTTACTGACCTTGGGTTCTTGGATCCAGAGTTGTAGGAAGGAGCCTTCAACCCAGCAAGCTTTACTACGGCTTCGGCTCAAGGCAGAAGGTATCAGTCCTGCGGGCAGAGACCTCTGTCTGGCCCAGGCAAGAGGGGAGGTGGCAGACTCCATGGCGTCTGGGGGGCAGGAACTGGTCTCTGGAGGTCGTCACGTGCAGAGTGGGCCTGGGTCCCTCCTGTGCTCAGCTGCCCGGCGTCTTCCTGCACCTGCGTCTTCCCTTCTTCGGGCCCCACCCCAGGGGTGCATGCTGCTGTGCTGGCGAGGTAATGCCAGGTGACGGCGCCCTGCCTGCCCGAGCCCTCACCACCTGGCGCTGCCCTCGGTGTGGGCCTTCAGAGCGGGCACTTGTGCGGACCACACGATGCCAGGTGAGGGACTTTCCCAGCCGCCGTGGCCTGTGCTGCGTCTCACTCTGAGACCAGGGGACCCAGCACTTTCCAGTCCTCATGCTCTGTCGTGGCTGGGAGCCGGATGGCTGCTTCTTTCCCTGAGGAGGTTTGTCCCTTGGTCTTCAGGGGCCATTTGCCATGGGGGTCCCTGCATGTGCTATTACTTGGTAGCTCTAGTAGCTTTTTGGCAATTCCTTAGAAAGTTCTACCTGCTTCGTCAAGTCACTTGCAAAGAAGCCAGAGTCCTTCTGCCCACCCAAGTGCTGACCTCTCTCTCCTCGCTTGTCCAGCCTCAGGGAAGCCGGCTGCAGTGCTAGAGATGGCTCTGTCTGCGAGCTTACGGATGTCCCTTCCGGGTCCCTTGGATCCTTGGTGTGCTACGAGGTGTCACTGATGCAATAAGCATGGGTGTCCGCGTGTTCTCCTGGATCCACTGGGATGCCCACGACTTTCTCTTACTCTGCTATTGTGGTGAGTCACATTTTTTACTCTTCAGGTATCAAGCCAAATTTGGAATAAACCCCACGGGTCACTGCCTGGTCTCCTCAGGCTGCCGTGACGCAGGGTCAGACGTGGAAGCATCGTGGTGTGTTCTCTCTTAGTCTGCAGATAGGATGCCAAGATCAAGGGGCTGCAGGGCCCTCTGCCTGCCTCCCAGCTCCTCCTACCTGCCACAGTCCTCAGCTTCCTTGCTCCAGGACACACGGCTCTGTCTCTGCCTCTGCCCTAGTGGCTCTCGCAGGTGTCTCTGTCTTCCATGATGTCCTCTGCATCTCTCCTCCTCTAACAGGACACCAGGCGTCCTGAATTTAGGTGCCACCCCTCATCCAGAGTGATGGCCTCTTAACGCAATTACATCTGTGAAATCCCCACACTCTCCAAAACTGGGGATTACAACCTATCTGTTTTGGGAACACTATTCAACCCACAACAGCCATGACACATTCTCTTTTTTGCATATCTTTTGCTCTTTCAGAGTCAGTTTTGTGATCTGAATCTCAAGGGAATTTATCTATTTCCAGATTGCAAAATATATTGACAAAAACCAGTTCACAGTCTCTCCCCACTGTAGCCCCATGGCCAGGCCACTTTCTCACTGCTGATTTTGGCAGTGTGGGCTCTTCCGGGGGGGTCCCTTTCAGTCCATCATGAGGGGTCACAGCACAACCACTGCACCAAGGCAGGTTAACCAGAGAAAGAAGCCTTTACTTGATCACAGTGTTGCGTGACGCGAGAGGCTTCGGCACGAGGACCAGACCAAGCAAGCTGTCCAGTCTTATGCTTGGGTTCGGCGAAGTGTGGACAGCTGTGCAGAGCGTGATTGGTCGTAAGGGTGAGAGTGAATGCCAGGGGCTGAGGGAGCCCAGCCAGGCCGGCCTGGCCTGCAAGCGCTGCCTGGCCTCCCCTGCAGCTCCCTCCCTCCCGAGCAGGGTCAGGACGGCTCTGGACTGGGGTCCTGTGGTCTCCTAATCAGAACAGGCAGGTGGGAGAGTTTCTTCATGGGCAGCCCCGAGACTCGAGCAGTACCTTTAGGCTTTATGGTTTACTGTAGGGGAAAGGGACGGGGCTTCTATGGCCACGGCCTTGGGGAGACACCAGTGACCACAGTCCCCTTGGGGAGAAGGGGCAGGAGCCTCAGGCTGCTCTGTGGCTTCCCTCTGGGGGATCGTTTCCTGAGCCCCTGAGGTAACTTCCTTTTCTTCTTTCCCTTTCTTCATGGGGGATGCTGGGGCCGGAGCCCGGGGCTCGGACGTGCCAGCCAGCACTCTGCCCCAGAGCTCCATCCCCGTCCTCTGCAGTGATTCGTGTTTCTTTCTTTTTCCTTGGTCAGTCTAAACCTTTATGGGTTTTACTAGGTTTTCTCTGCCTCTCTCCCTCTCTTCCTTTCTGCCATCACTCCTTCGGGGTCCCTTCCTCTTCTTCCGTCTGCGCCATCGGGAGCCCGCGAGGTGGCAGTGCCTCCCCCAGGAGGGGTGTGGACGTGTGCTCTTCCCTACCCACTGCACCCCACACGGGGCTCCTGTCTCATTCTCACCCTTGAAGTCTTGCTGGCTTCCTCGGTGTGGGTGCTGGAGCTGTGTCCGCGTCCCGGTCCTGGGCCTGGGAGCACCCGTGTGGTGAGAGGTGGGGGTGAGGGCTCTGGAGAGCCAGCCTGGAATTGCTGGGCTGAGGAGCCTCCTGCGCCCCACACGTCCTCACAAGAGGAAGACGGAGGAGTTTCAGCAAGGGCTCGTGGAGGCCGTCCGTGAGATGGTGGCAGACAACCGGGTGGTGGGCCAAGGCCAGGGACGGGGAGGACCCGGAGGCTGGGAGAGACTGGGAGCAGATTCTCCCCAGAGTCTCCAGGGGTGCCGCCTGGCCAGCACCCCTCTTTACTCAGTGAAACTGCTGTGGGACCTCTGCCTCCAGCTGCGGGAGACCAAGCTCAGCCGCTCCGGCCTCCTGGCTGCGGTGGGCTGCTGCGGTGGACACAGGAAGCCAGCACAGCCTGCACAGCTGTGGTCTTCTCTTTCGGGAACCACGGTATGTAGAAGGGCCTCACCTAGTTTCCAAATCATTGGAGATTTTCCACCTGGCTTTGTTACAGGTTTTAAGTTCAGTTCTCCTGTGATGAGAAGACATCCCCCCCCATGTCTCTCTCTCTCTCTCTCTCTCTCTCTCTCTCTCTCTCTCTCCCCCCGTATGTCTCTCTCTCTCTCTCTCTGTATGTGTATGTGTGTGTGTCTCTCTCTCTCTGTATCTCTCTCTCTCCGTATGTCTCTCTCTGTCTCTGTGTGTGTCTCTCTCTCTCTCTCTGTATCTCTCTCTCTCTGTGTATCTCTCTCTCTCTCTCTGTGTATCTCTCTCTCTCTCTGTATCTCTCTCTCTGTCTCTGTGTATCTCTCTCTCTCTCTGTATCTCTCTCTCTCTCTCTGTATCTCTCTCTCTCTCTGTGTATCTCTCTCTCTCTCTGTGTATCTCTCTCTCTCTCTGTTTTCTTCCTGGTCTTGGGGGTAAAGCCCAGGGCCTCACTCCGGGTGGCCGAGCGTCTTGCCACTGGACCACGTCCCCAGCCTACCGATCCTGATTGGTACAGTCCCTCGAGCATGTGGCGACTTGCCTTGAGGCCTGGACTGGGCCTGCCCGAGTCCTTGCCCCGCGTGCCTCCACACACAGGCATGTTAGTCGCGCTGAGTGACGTCGGCAGTCGACCCCGGCTCCGGCTGCCTGGTGGTGCTCCCACTCTGGTCCCCGCTGGCCTTCTGGCCGGCGGCTTCCGAGCGGGGCTGCTGAGGTGCGCCGCTGCGGCTGTGGGGTCTCTCTGAGGCTCCCTTGGTGGGCACCTTCCAACCTGCTTGCAGCACACGGTGTGGCGCAGGGGCTGGTAACCCCGGGAGTCAGACTCGGGAGCTGCGGATGGCTCGTCCCCAGAGAGAAGGTGCTGTGGGGGTGAAGCCGGTGGACGGTGGGTGCTGGCCAGCTGCTGCCTTGGCTTTCCTCGTCATGGACATCAACACAGTAGGGGTGGGCGCGTCCCTGAGCAGACGCCTAGGGTGCTGTGTGCCGAGCCAGAGTCTGTGGGACACAGTGGGACCCAGGGCGCTGACCCAGCTCCCTCCTTGCTGGCGATCCCGTGGCCTTCCCTCCCCTGACCTGTGCTGCAGGGTATTGTGGAGAGTGGAGAGGGCTCGGCCTCCGGAAGCTGGACCACCAGGGTGGCCCCGCCAGCCGCTCCACACATTCCCCAGCCACTTGGGAGCAGCGAGACCTGTTCTCATGAACGTCGTGTGAGGTTCGTGCTACTCAGGACATATTTTTGAAAAAGCTGGGAAGTGGAAAAAGAATGGAATTTGCAGTTGGATTCTATCTGCATCCTGGGGAGTTTTATTTTCATGTGGGTGGTACATTTCATTGAGTAATCAGTTTCGTTTGTGGAAAAGTGCCTGGGCGGTTAGCTGTTTTTCTTTGCTCTCAATGTCGAACAATAGTTTGGCTGAGTGTAAAATTCTGGTACCTCCATTCTTTCCCTCGAAATCTCTATAATCGGTTTCTAAATTGAGCGCTGCAACTGGGACTTCTCCGTCCGATTCTCTCCTCTGTGGGTCACCCCTCCCTCACTGGAGGACCACATTCTCTTCTACACGGAGCCAAGGGCAAGGGGTTTCCAGGTGGCAAGTGTATGTGTGTCTTTCTACAAGGCTCTGCCCCCGACTCCAGCACCAGGAGACTTGGGTCTCTGCTGCCCTTAGGGATTCTCCCGTGGAGCATACGGCGGGTCCTCTCCAGGCTCTGGTTTGCGTTGCCAAGTCTGGCCATGCCTGTGCTTTGTGACAAGTCACCCGACCCTGTGGCAGGACCAAATGCAGGAGCTGCCGCCCCTCGGCACCATGGGTATCTGTTGGTGAGACCCCGCTCCTCGCTCTCCCCAGCTGCTGCCAGCAGTGCCTGTGGCCAGGCCCTCCTCAAGTCAATGGAGGCCTCCAAAGCAGAGGGGAGACTGGGACCTTTAAGCCTGGAACCACACGCTCCCTCCCACCCTGTTCACCCAGCCAAAGCTACTCACAGGGCCCAGATCTGCAAGGATGGGACCAGAAACAAACTCTGACTTCAGTGGGGGAGCCAAAGTCACGTGGCCAAGGGCGTGGGGCAGGGAGGGGAGGGACTGGCCTGGAATGTGTCTACTGATGTGCAAGATGGACAGTGTCTCCTGGCTGACGTCAGAGGCATCTCTTATTGCTGACCCTCCACTCTGTCTCCCAGCATTATGTCTGGCCACTTTCTAATTCAACAAGTTGATTTTAAGCAAAGACAAGAATAAAGAATAAACTTTAAACCAGGGCCAACTACTTACCTCACTAATAATTAAAAATACAAATTTCAACATGCAAAATCTGACTGCCTACCTTGCGCTGAGCAAGGGAATGGGGTTCAGTCCTGACCACTGGGGAGCCTCAGCAGCTGCACCCCAGCCCCGTTGCTCCCACTAACAGATGCTGCTGGCCCATGCCACTGCCCAGCACTGCAGGTTTTCACAGTGGCAGGCTGGCCTGACCGTCCACTGGCAGACTAAAGCTGGGCTGCCCCACCAGCAGATGCCAGTCATCCTTGGTGCTGTGGGCACGTGACATTGCCAAACTCAGGTCATGAGAAAAAATACGTATGGCTTTGGAGGAAGGAAGAAATGTAAAATGCAGAGCCTGCTTCATGAGTTTGCCATGAGTGCACCTCAGGGAGGCAATATTTTGGTACGTAGGGCTACATAAAATACGCCCTTGAGTTATTTTCTCCTGTTTCTTTTTACCTCCTTCAATGTGATTTCTAGAAGCAGGCACTGGCCGTGGCCGACCTGGAACAAAGTCGCTGTGGCACCTGGGTGCAGACAAAGCCACGCCCGGAGCTCTGGTCTTCACCAGCAAGGCCACTGCACGGCACTTACCCACTGACCCTGCGGTCACCTCGTGCAGAAGGACGTGTGTATTTTCGCCTGCTGTCTAAGGAGACAGAAAGAGAGAGTGTGAAGACTTAGTCCTGGAAAACTCCAAGGGCGGCTCCCACTGCTCACCTGCAAGGACATCCCGCAGCACAAAGTGGGGACCCCAAGCCCAGGAGGGCTCCACCTTCCCTTTGTGGGTGCCAACAGCTCCCAAACCCTGCACATCCCAGGAAGATGCTGTGATCCAAGCTGGAGCATGGACTCTCCTGAGTCTCCATTAGTGGACTGCAGTATGTCCTGCAGCACGGACTCTCCCAGATCCCTTACTGGCCTGCAGTATGTCCTGGAGCATGGACTCTCCCGAGACCCCCCTTAGTGGCCTGCAGTATGTCCTGGAGCATGGACTCTCCTGAGACCCCTTTATGACCTGCAGTATGTCCTGGAGCATGGACTCTCCCGAGACCCCCTTAGGGGCCTGCAGTATGGCCCGAGGCTCTCAGCCTCCACCAGAAGCTCTTTCCTGCAGGTGGAGCTAGTGGGGAAGATGCCATGCCCTGTCACAGTGGCCAACGCCCTGCTGTTCCCTGGGACAGTCGCTTGGCAAACGCTTGCCTCCTGCCCCTCCCCAGCTGACCTGTCACCCCAAGAGTTCTCAGAGACTTACTTCCATCTGAAACTGTCATGTCCCAGTGCTGACGGGTGCTCATTCCAGTGACCAGCAATGGCAACAGCCTCCAGGACACCCCACAATGGCCAGCGTGGGGTGACCTGTGACTTGCCATTCCCATTTGTGTCAGGAGCTGCCCCTGGTCTCTGCCCTCTGAGCACGGCCTCTCACATAGCTGCCGGCGAGGGCCATGGCTGTGTTGTCCCAGCCACTTAGGCTGGACGTGGAGTGGGACCGGATGGCGTGGCCTTTGTCTTCCAAAGGCAGACAGCACCCGTTCTGACCCTGCAGATATTAGGGCACATTCTTCACGACCCAAACTCCCTCCTGGGTCTCGTCTGAAAGGAGGCAAAGCAAGCTCTGGGTTCGACAGCTCTCTGGGGCTCTCACGACCTCCGTTTGGCTTTTAAACCCTCGAGACTGCCCCTGACCACCCCTGACTCCTGTGTCTAGTGACTTTGGAAAAGTCCAGTGCAACTTCGCCACCACTCATTTTGGGTGAATTCAGAGGGAGGTGAAGAGCACAGAAGCCAGTGAGCTGACCCAGGCCCGGCTCACGTCACCCTGCGAGGCCAGGTCTGCCCTGGAGGGTCCACTCCTGCTGCCATCTCTGCTTTCCGCTCGCTGGACACACTGGGTGTTCAGGAACGGAATTCCCCTGAGGGCCTTCTCCACTGCACACACACAGTAGCAGCGGGACAAGCTAAACAAGGTCCATAACGGGGACTGCTGAGCAAGGATGGTCCCTGTCGCCTCCATGGCAGATGAACGCTGGGACGAGTCGGTTCTGACGTTAATGCCCTCACGGGCAGCACGGGACGGAAGGGCCTCCCACAGCCTGAGACCAGTGTGGATGGTGGCACCTGGGGGGAGCCAGAGAGGCTGGAGGCCAGACTCGAGGGACCAGGCGACAGACACCGTGCGACAGGCACACCTAAGGGCGAGAGAACCCGCGCTCCCCACTTCCCATTCAGAAGCTGCACGTAACAGGCAGGCTGTGGGCCCCCAGAGCACCGGCGGTGGGCACCGAGGCCTGCACTCCCCGCTCTCAGAGCAGCCACCAGCATGCGGTCCGCCCGGGGGGAGTAGTGCTCGGCTTCCTTCGGCGCCCGCCAGGTGTGCCGACCTCGAGAAGTCTTCACCGAGGGGACTTGGCCAGTCACGGAAGGCTGCAGTTTCCTTTATGTGAGGCGCCTGTGGTGGTCAAGCTCACAGGGACGGGAGCAGACGGGGCAGCCAGGGGATGGGGAGCCGGAGGGGCTGGGTTGACAGGGTGGAGTTGTAGTTTGGGAAGGTGGCAAGGCTGCATGGATGGTGGCGTCAGCTGGAAACAACAGGAACAGACTCAATGCCCCTGAGCTGCACGCTCAAAATGACAGAAATAACAAGTTTTGTCACGTGCCTTTATATCTTCGTTAGCAACCCCTGAACTTTTAAGGAACAGGTGGTTCCTTATTTCATACAGGTTGGTCCAGAGGCAGACTCAGAGGCAGCTGGGTGTCCCTTCTGTAAGCCTCCTATGACCCCGAGGCCACCGCCACTCACAGCACAGTAGGAAAACGCCCGACCCAGCTCACTGATGGACAGGCCTCTCCTGGAAGGTGAAATAGTGAGTCCCAAACTAACCAAAATTGATCAAAAACAACATATTCTGATTACACAGGGGCCCTGGAATTATCAGGTGGTTCCACAGTAGGAAATTACTAACTTATTCCATTAAAGAGTTAAGAGAATCAGTGATCCTCAAAAGAGATACAGGAAGAGCATTTGATGAAACTCGGAGAGAAGGGAACTGTCATTGTATCTTGTTAAATCCATTTGCCAAACACCTGCCTTAAGCTCACTATTTGGGAAAGACTGAAAACGCAACAGGGCTTGCTGTTCAGAAACACAGAGGAACAGTGCTGAGAGCGGAAACAGTGGCCTGGGGAGGGCCCGTCTCACTGCCTCTCGACTGACTGGCAGGCATGTGGATTTTCTCCACCTCCCACCGTTTTAAGTTCTGCTGCGAAGAAAGGTCACTGTAGATACATCATTTCTCATACGAGCAAGCTTGTCTGCCCGTAAAGGGACATTTTCAGGTAAAGGCGATGCACCCTCGGGATCCGAGGCCTGGGCCAGTGTGTCTGTGGGGCGTGCACCATGCTACAGTCTCAGGACAGCAGGGGAAGCCCGTCACGCAGCCTGGCCCTCCTGCACCGGTGTGTCAAACATCATTGTACATTCGTTTGCATTTTGCATGTGTTGATGAAGCCGAGCATCTCCTCTCGTGTGTGCGTGCGTGTGCGTGTGTGTTTAGGAAACCTTGTATTTCCTTTTCTGGAAACATCTATTTGCATTCCTTGCCCATGTTCTACTGAATCATTGGGTTTCTTTCTCTTTTTTCTTAATCAATTTTGGCCTTTTATATTAGCAAGATCCCTTTGGCTGAGATGTAAACTGCAGATTCTGTTGCTTTAATAGATGCCATTTTTCTTTTTGCCATGAAGGTTTTTAAGATTTTTATGTGGGCAAACTGACCTATCTTATCTTTTGTGACTTTTGAGTTTTGGGAAATAGTCTAAAAATACTTCCATAGTCCAAACTGATAAAATAATTTTCTCACTTTTTACCTAACGTGGAAAAGAAGAAGTCGTTTTAAGTGATGCATTTCTAGGTATAATTTGTCCCACTGAAGGTCTGTTTGCTTTGTTTTGAGCTGTGTCTGCCCCAGGGGCAAATGGGGGCAGGGGTTGGGGTCTGAACTCCCTGGGTGGGAGGAAGGCAGGTCGAAGCTCCCCTGTGGAGTGAACCAGGGGAAGTGGGTTGGGAGAAGAGGGCCTGTGGGAGCCGCAGCTCTGGGCGGGACACTCGCTTCCTACTGAATACGCTCGGACTCTGGGCTTTCCCATCCACGAGGGAAGGCCCCAGGACTGGCCCCCCACGTGTCTTACCAAGTGCTGTGAGACCAGGAGTCTGTGCATCTGCTGAGAAACTGGCTGTGAGCACATGATGTGCCTGCAGGCACCGTCCTCCCACCTAAGGACTTAAGCGAGAAGAGGAAGGAGCAAGATGGGCTGGTCCCTATGGAAAACATCGGAACCGATGCTGTACTTTACTGTCAGGTGTTATTCCAAGTGTTTGTGGGTATTAACGCATTTAATTCTTACAACTCTCTTAATTATTAGGAATTACTAAAATGGCCAGAGATACAGGGTTAACTGAAAAAAATACACTTTCCTGCAAGAAATTGTTTGAAAAAGAACTATTTAAATGAAAAGTCATAAGGTCTCAGAGGAGAAAATTTAAAACCTTTCTTTTCCTCATTTAAAGAAAATCCACTAAAGCTTGATTAGCTCCACTAAAATGTAGGTCAAGGCAGGCTTGAAGGTGGCTTTCGATGTCCTTGGAATGGAAACTCCAGCGGGGATCCAGCACCTGCCAGTCTTCCTCCAGCTGCCGTCCCCAGCCGTCCTGCGCGCCCTGCCTTGTCCACCTGAGCACCTTCTCAGAGACCGCAGGCAGGTGTTGCGGAAAACACCTGCTCGGCACAGGAGCCCTGCCCACCCTGTGGGGCCCCCAGAAACATGGCCAGGCGCTCAAGGGCACAGGGGCCTAGAAGCCCTGAGCGGGTGGTGGGGCCCTTTTGGTGCAGGGAAGCCTCCTTCCACCTGTGAATTGCTCGCAGTGAAAGCACACCTGGAGAAACAGACGAGCCAAGAGGCCTGGGGCTGCGCTCCAGCTCGTCTGCTCTCTGCAGAACCCGGCTCAAAAGGTAGTCCCAGGGAGGGGTCTCCGCCCGAAGACACCCACAGGCCTTGCTGGGATTCAGGCCCTCTGGAGGTCCTGGGCTTTGGCCTGGCAGGAGGGTCTCTGAGCCCTCTGGGGAAAAGCACCCTGAAGGCACAGAGTTGAAGATTTGGGGACCTTGCAACAGAGGAGCCAGCTACTTACAGCCCAGCGGTCCCTCTGCGCGTCCGGGTCTGCCTGCAGACACGGGCTGGAACACCAAGGAGGGGCTGCCGAGAGGAGGGAGGCGTCTCATTACAGACCTGGGAGGCCACGGCCTCCTGAGGTGCATGGCTACTGGAGCCAGAGGCCAGAGGCCAGCAGGATCCTTGCTGCCACAGCTCCTTTTGGGATCCAGCACCCTGGGCCCGCGTGGACACATTTGCAGGCTCAGCTGACCCCGTCCCCGTGCCTGCACCACTGGTCTAGCAGAGACCAAAGGCTGCTGCCTTCTGGGAGGCCCTGGGTGGTGCTGAGCTCCCCAGGGGCGTGGCGCAGCTTCAGAGACGTAATGCCCACAGGTGGGGATTGGGCCTGTCCCCGACTGTCCCCGGCCTCTCTAATGCCAACAGGGCTAAGTTATGAACTAGATGTGAGCTGTCCCCCCAAAGCTCCTGTGTGAGACAGTGCAAGAAGGTTAGAGAGAAATGGTGGGGTACAGAGCCTTAGCCTAATCAGGGTCGGTCCACAGACAGGGATTAACCGGCGGCAGGCAGAGTGTGGCTGGAGGAGGCAGGTCCCTGGGGCGTGACTTTGGCGTCTATATTTTGTCCCTGGGGAGTGCAGTCTCTTCTCTGCTTCCTGGTGCCATTCTACCTGCTTCCCCCTGCCACACACTTCCACCATGAAGCTCTGCCTCACCTCAGGCCCCAAAGAATGACATCAGTCACCTGTGGACTCAGACCTCTGAAACTGTGAGCCCAAATACACTCCTCCTGATTGTTCTTGTCAGGTGTTTTGGTCACAGCAGTGAAAAAGCTGCCTGGAACTCTGCTCAGGAGGGCCCAGCGGGTCACAGCCGAGGTGCTGTTGGAGGAGTGGGCCCGGGGCGGGGGAGAAGGAGGCCCATGGCCTCCCCCAGTGGAGACCCCCGAGCACACCACACCCTTGTCCACACCCAGTGACGCCAACATGTTGAGAGGCCTCTGGGATGGGTGCCCTATAGTCACCTGAGGGGTCACTACCTGCAGCCAGAGCAGAGAGGAGGAGGGTGGGACCTCCTGTGGTCCAGGGACTGCATGGTCTGTCTTGTGACTCTCCTGCCTATGGCTCCTGATGTCCTCACCAGCCGCCCATCATCTGGACAGCTCTCCAGGCAGCACCCTCTCTGACCCCCTGCACTCAGCCAGGCTGCTCTCGTTCTCTGCCTGGGGGACAGCCCAGGTCTGTACCAAGGCCCAGGGAGCAGGTGCCTGGCTGAAGGAGGGGCCCTGCAGATGCTGTCCCTCCTGCCTGGCCTGCCTCCCACCTGGTCTCCCTCCTGCCTGGCCTCCCTCCTGCCTGGTCTCCCTCCTGCCTGGCCTCCCTCCTTCCTGGCCTCCCTCCTTCCTGGTCTCCCTCCTGCCTGGCCTCCCTCCTGCCTGGTCTCCCTCCTGCCTGGCCTCCCTCCTGCCTGGCCTGCCTCCAGTGGCTCCCCACCTGCTGCTGCACACCAGGGCCCAGGAGGAAACCCTCCAGGCTCCAGAGAGAGGGCAGGAGTGCCCTGCTCTGGTAGCTCCCTGTTTTCAGCCCAGACACAGCTCGCCTTGGGGCTCCTGGAGAAGGGAGCTCGCGAGTGCCCTTGATACAAGGTGAGGACACCACATTCCCTGGAACTGAAGTGGAAGCCAGGACCGGGAGGTGCCAGGCTGGTGAAGCAAGTGCCACCCAAGGCTGTTCCGGAATCCAGCTTCTCCCCAGCAGCTGTGGAGGGGTGGAAACGGGAGGACGAAGGGAGAGGCCATAAGCAGCCCCCACAGGGAGTGAGGTGGCCGCAGGACCAGAGGGAGATTCTGACTGGCAGCGAATACTCCAGCCAGGGCCGTGAGGCTCTTGAGAAAACACAGATGCCTTAAAGGAACCATGCGGAGCTGGGCGTCTTTGCAGTTGGCTCTTTGTGTGCCGGTCACGTTATCTTTAGTGGGACAGCACCGCAGCTTGGGGACCGTGAAGTGCTAACACAGGACTGCCCTCGTGGCAGCACCGACCTTGCCCTTTCCAGCGACTGACCTGGATGAAGGCTCAAGCTTCAGCAAAGGGCAGAGCGGAAGGCAGGGCGCACTCTGCCCAAGAGTCACTGGTCACAGGGAGACCTCCCGTTTTAAATTAGCCGTCGAGAAATAAGACCTGTGGAAAATACTAAGATTTCGTATGTTAAAACCCACTGAAAGTAACTTGCTTATTCTTTACAAAGATAGAATAACAATTAAAGAATTAGGTAAGAATATATGAAATGTGATAATTTGGCTGATTAGTTTAGGTTTAATTTAACTAAAAATAATTTTTATGGGTATGTACATAAAATTTCAAGAAGTTATGAATAGATTGAATTTATTCTGACATCAGCAAAATTAAGTCTACGTTCACTATGATGAAAGTAATGACTAATAATAATAGTGTCATCAATAGATTGATATCTGACAAGATATTTGACAACATGCTAACTGGGTTGCATACATTGATAACTCCTTTCCATGTATTATGACCAGAGGCCAGGGCACATGTTTGTCACAGTGTCTTGGTCCGTTTGCTGTTGCTGTAATAGATTATACCTAGAATGGGTGACTTACAAGGAACTGAGGTTGATTTTGGCTCAGTTCTGGAGGCTGGAATCCAGGAGCATGGTGCCTACTGGCTGTGAGTCTGCACAGAGGGAGGCTGGGGATGTAGAGGTGTTCTGATAGCCAGGAGCCTGTAGGGCTGTGCAGTGGGCCTTCCCTGGCAGGGGATCCCTGAAGCCAGTGCTTCTACTGTCCCCAGCCAAGCTCTCAGTCTCCCTCCACCCCAGCAGCCCCAGGATGAAAAGCTTGCATCTGCTGCATAAGATGCAACTGCTTGGAAGCAACCCTCTGGGTGAGTCTCTGCAAGCCAAGAGCAGGCCACGGGAACCTTCCTGCCGCTCCCCGGGTCCCTTGTCATGCAGCTGCTCTCTGGTCCTGGGTCCAGAGGCCAAGGAGCTGAAATGCTCAGCACCAAGCCACCTTCTGCATTCCAGGGGACAGAAAGCACTGCTTGAGGCTGAGCGTGGTTTGTCCCTAATGCCACACCAGAGGCCCAGTGTCTGGTGGCATCCACCACAGGAACTCATTTCCCACAGTTTCAGAGGCCGGAAGCCCAAGGTCAAGGCATCTCAGGGTGATGGTCCTCCTGCCTGTGTCCCTCTGTGCCTGAGTCCTGATCTGTCATGAGGACGCCATGGGAGTGGATGGGACCTGCACAAATGACCTCAGTCACATCTGGAGGTGCTGGAGTTGGGACTTGAGTGTAAGAGTGGGGCACAGTCAGTCCACAGCAGGGATTGTTGGTTTCAGTTAGACAGGCCTGGGTATGAGCAGCACTCCGATTTTCCATAAAAAGCATAAAGATAAAAACCCTAGACATGACCAGGTGAGATTTCGGGTCCTGCTAGGAACATCAGAGCCATGCTCTGCCAGGTCAGTGCGGGACTGTGCCCTGGTCAGTGGCCCCTGCTGGAGATGCCTTTGCTCAAAGAGGCTGGAAGGGGCAGTGTCCACGCTCACCAGGATGGCCTAATCAAGGCTGCTTTGACAGCTGAGGAAAGGCGCCTGGCTGACCAGCCCTCAGGAGTGGGCCAGCTGTGAGGTCTTCAGGCAGCCAGGTGGGCTTGTCCCTGTGGACCTGTGGAGCAGCGGAAGGTCCTCCCAACATGCAAAGGCGCAGAGGACCAGCACTCGCAGAGGGAGCTTTCTTCAGTCACGGCGAGAAAGACCTGCAGGCGCAGAGGGAACGGGAGGTCAGCAGAGACCAGCGTGAGCCTCGCTGGTGACCGAGGACCAGATGCCATAGCACTGCTGGGAATGCAGCCTGGCCAGGGCCATGTTCTGGGACCGGCAGACACGCCTCAGGAGGAAAGCACGAGTGTCCATGGGCGGGCTCTGCCCCCTGCTGGCCGGGACCTGCACGCCCAGCTCCGGTACCCGCCCGCTGGCCAGGCCCTCGCTCTCTCTGTGGCTGGCCTCACGCACACTTCTTTGCTCTACCTGGTTTTGAGCTTCAGGTGCTCCGTTTCTGGATTGTTAGGTCAACAGGGCCCCGTGATTCCTCCAGGTTGGAGCGGCTGCTTCGGTTCTGTGGTCCGCACTGCCGCACACGCTTCCTCTGAGACCACGGTGTCATCACGCAGTGCTGCAGGTGGCTGCCTGCGTCATGCCCAGCTGCTGCGAACCACGCTGCAGTGTAGGCTCCGGTCCCGCTCCTGGGACACCTGTGCAGGAGTTTGTCCAGGTGCTTACCTGTGAGAGAGCGGAGAGAGCGGTCCCCGGGCATCAGAGCCCACGTCCTTGTGGAAACAGATGCCCTGCTGGTTTAGACACAGTCTGCTTCACTGTGGCTTTGTTTCCATTTTTCACATTACTAGCGAGACCGAGTGTATTCCCTACGCTTGCTGGAGACTGTGCTTCTGGAAAAGCCTGCTCCTGTGCCTGAATAGTGTCCCCAGGACCCCTGAGGAAGCCTCACCCTGTGCCTCAACAGTGTCCCCAGGACCCCTGGGGAAGCCTGACCCTGTGCCTCAACACTGTCCCCAGGACCCCTGGGGAAGCCTGACCCTGTGCCTCAACAGTGTCCCCAGGAGCCCTGAGGAAGCCTGACCCTGTTCCTCAACAGTGTCCCCAGGAGCCCTGGGGAAGCCTGGTGTGTGAACAGTGTCCCCAGGGTCCCTGGGGAAGCCTGCTCCTGAGCCTGAATACCCTCGGTCCCCCTGCCTGTTGAGGAGACTTCATGACAGAACATTCTGGGCAGTGAGGGTCCTGGGGCTGCTGTGGTCATGCTCCTCCCCTTCTGCTTTTGTAACCCTGGCCTTGCCCACTGGCCTGGAGACCTGGCCTGGCATGGGTGAGGGGCTTCACAAGGAGCCTCTTCCAAGATCTGAGAAGTACTAAATTTTGAAGTACCTGGGGGACTTTAATGAGGGACGAGAAGTAGGTACGTGTCAACTGCTCAGGCACCTGGGACCAGAACACAGATGCCCCAAGTCTGCTCACTCAGTCCAAGGAAGGGTCGCTCTGGGACCATGAGAACAGAAGGACACCTGTGACCACACACAGGTGATGGCCCTTCCCAAGCTCCGCCTGTGCTGGCTGCAGGTCGGAACGCCCTGTGTCCTGTGCTTCTTCCTCCTCTGGCCCCTGCCCAGGAGATGCAAGTGGCCACTGCTTAGTGCCTTTAGTGGGCTGGGGGAGGGGAGAAGCTGGTGACAGACACTAGAGGCCGCAACTGTGGAGAACCCCTAGGTCTGTGCAATCAGGACAGGAAGTGAGCAGAGTGTGGGGACGGCGGCAGGGGGCAAGCGGTCTCAGAGGCCAGGGAAGGTACGCAGGAGCAAGTTGCAGACCCCGGAGGCTGTGCGCTCAGCCTGTGCAGCTGGCAGGAGCGGCAGGCGGCCGACGGTGCTGCCTCGCCTAGGGCAGCCCGCGCTGGGCGCTGCTCCAGGGAGGGGACCGCGTAGCCCTCAGCCGCCCAGCGCTCCTCTGACGCTCAGGGAAGGGGCCTCAGGACGCTGCAGGCGGTGAGGCCACAGCTTCCTCGCCGGTCCATCCCCTCGCGCAGCTGCTTCCCTCCTCTCTGTCTCTCGCCTCCCTTTCCTTCTGTTTCTTCCTGGAGGTGGAGAGATTGCCAGGTGTGGGCAGGGGAGTTTCAGGTGGTGACGTGTGCGGTTCGATGCTGTGGGCCTCCGGCCGCGCTACCTTGCAGGAGTCTGCAGGGAGGGCACTAGCTCGCCACTCCTGATACTTCCCCTTACGATCACATACATCTAGCGCAGTAAGAATCGCGATTTCCCAGTGTCGCAGCCATGTTGGGAGCCGAGCTGGGCAGCCGTGGCGCGGCGCAGGGCTGGACGAGACCTGCCACTCTCCCTTCCGTACCTCTCGAGCTTGGAGCAGGCCCTGCCCGCCGCTCGCACCGCCGGGTTTTGCCGTCTGGAGGTTGCAGTCCATTCTCTTTAAAACAGCCTTATTTTTTGTGCCTGATTTTACTGAAATCCAGCCCCGATTCGTTTGTGGCGGGAAAGAGCTTGATCCAGGCACTGTGTACTGAGGGCACACAGTCCCTCTGCTCAAATATTCGCACCCTCTGGGGAAACCGTGACGTAGGTAAGATTCACTTTCTCCCCTGACTTCGCTGTTCGTCGTGATCAGGCAAGTACCTAAGCGGGTCCTTCCGGCCGGTGCCTCTCCATGGTGGCCCCCCGTGGGCCTGGACGCTCGCTGCACCGTGGACTCTGCTGGGAGCGCACAGGACCACCCACGAAGTCAGGGCACCCAGCTCAGAGTCCACACGACCTCAGGCATGACATGCCAGCATCTGCAGGTCCCGAGCTCTGCCCCGCAGGTCACCTGAGCAGCAACTTGGAGCACGGGACCCTCACTGGGACAGGCTGCAAGCTCCACTGCCAGCCCGCGACTCCTGGCAGGCGGGGGACTTGAGAGCCAGAAACCCCAGGCAGTGCAGGTGCGTGGAGGTTGGTAAAGTGGAGGACCCATCTCTCGGGGAGACAGCGGGAATTAAGTTTCCTCTCAGGGACAAAGCACCTGCCTGTGAAACGGTGTCACCAGGCTGCCATGCAGACCCGTCAACTCTTGCTCTCCACTGGCCCCACAGTGAGGGTCCTCACCTGACCACCAGCTGCGTTGGTAGGTGGACTGAAGGGGGGTCCCTAAGTCTGCCGGGGCAGTCCAGGAGCACCCTGGTGTTCCCAGGAGCACAAAGGCTAAATGGTGTCCAGGGGACGGATTTCACCCGGTCCTTGTAGGGTTAACCCCACATGGCTTACCAGACACATGATGGGTAGAGAAGTCCACATCTTTCTGTACCTTCTACACCTGCCACGTGGCCACCAATCCATCTAGTAGGTCTCGGTCACGCAGACACAGGGCCTGGGCTTAGAGATGGTTGTGTCTTTTGAAAGATGCCAGCCCAGCAAGAGGGCACACAGGCCTGAGCACAGCCCCTACAGCCAGATTCTGGCCTCTCACCTTCCCATCCCTCCCTGCCCGCCTTCTGAGGCGGTGGTGATGAACGGCTGCCCATCGAGCCCCTGGTCTCCCCAGGTGACCATCCCCTGCCAATTCCTCACCATTAGGCCTGCAACTTACAAACTGCCCAGCGGAGAGAGCTGTCTTCTCATTTAACACAACTGCACCAGCATCGCTGCGGAAACGGGAACAAAGGCCACAGTGATTTAGCAGGATGAGAGGCCACTCGGGGTGCAGCCCGGCAGATCCGTGACCTGCGACACCGCCTTCACTCCTGGCAGCCACGCGGTACACATGGCACTGGGTGGGACCTCTGGGTCACAGCCTCGCCCCCTCCCGAGCTCGGCTCCAGGTGGTGTCTTTCATGACTGGGCACAAGATACGACGCACCAGACGGAAGGACGCTCTGTGCCAGGAAGCAGGCGCCTGTGGGGCTGGTGGGAGACGGCCCTCCGAGGGGGTGGCCAGCGTGGGGTCTGTGGGCTGGCTCCCTGGCACACGGGCACGTGTTTCCAGCAAGCACCGCTCCAGCGAAGGCCTGTGTGCGTGAAATCAAAAGGGAACCCACAGCTGCCTCCCGGGCCTCAGGAAGAGCCAGACTGAAGCTCCGCGTACTGCTGCCCACGCTAGGGGAGCCCCGTCACCCCCGTGAGGTGCAGCAGCCCGTGCGCTCAGGCAGCACCTCCTAGTTGTCAAGGGACTTTGGCAAACAGACATGGATTTCTTTTACACAAATGTGTGCTCATGGTGACTGTGTGTGTGTGTCAGTGTGTGAGTGTGTGTTCACAGAGCACTGTCCGCTGACACGGCCCTGGGAAAGCCCTGAGCACATGCAGGCAGAAGTCCAGACACTTGCTTAGGGTTTGACCCTTATGACCAGCTCCCCACCAGCCCCAGAAGAGCCCTGCGCTCCGGGTCCACCCCACCTGGCCCAGCGTGGGCCCTCAGGAAGAGCCCTGCGGTCCAGGGACCAGAGTGCACAGCAGAGGGCAGATGCTGGGGCCGGCGAGGACAGGAGGCCATGGCCTCACCAGCTATACCTCCCGCCCGAGACAGTGTCATGGGCCCCATGTAGGCCCAGCCTCTGCACTTAACGCACCATCTACAGGTGGCCCTGGTGGCTAAGGACCCTGTGAAATGACTCTTCTAACTGCAGCTCTGGCACAAGTAAGAGCCCCTTGCTCTGGCTTCCTAGAAGCGGGAGCCAGCTGGATAACCCGGAGCCTGACATTTCAAAGAAGGAGAGCAAGGTGCAAAGAGCTCAGAAGCCCGGGTGTCAGCTTCCCAGAGCTGCAGTGGGCAGAAGGAGCACTGCTGAGGAGGGAAAGAGGAGGAGGAGGAGGAGGAGGAGGTGAGAACAGCCCTGCCCGCCCCGCCCGGGAGCACCTCGCCCTGCCCTCCGTGGAACACCACGTTCCTTCAAAGCCCCACAGTCTGTCCTCTCCTCCCAGCTCCCCACCCCAGCTCCAGGCCCTCTGTTCCCCACTAAATGAAGGCTGGAGGAAGCCAGGCCCAGCCCAGCTGCAGAATTTGGACTCAAAGACAAAGCTCAAGAGGTTAAAATGCACGGGCTCACATGTGGCTTCTTCTCTCCAAGCCATGAGCCACACCTGGGGCAGGAGAAAGGTGCCACGTCCCTCTGGAGTGGACCCTGCTCCTGCCCTCTCCACATGGCCTACTTCAGCTGTCGACTCTGCATCCCGGCAGCTGTGGCTGAGTGTCACAGGGTGGGAGGGTGAGGCTGCAGCACTGCTCACGTGGTAACTGAGGGTGCCCGTGACATCCCCCAGAGGCAGAGCTGTGAGGGCAGCTCTTAGAACCAGCCTCATGCTGCAGGTGAGAAGGCGCGCCCAGGGATGTGCCCAGGTGGTGGGCGTCCTGGAGGAGCCCCAGGGCAAATGCCGTCAGCAGGGAGCCCAGCACAGCTGGAACCCATAATCCCAGGCATGACCCCTGCTGAGTGCATATCACTCCCGACATCAGAGAGCTGCAGTCCTGAGTGGACCCGCTTCCCCAGCAGGCGGCCCTCCGTTCCCGGAGCAGAGCGGGCTGACAGATTCGCTCATTTAAAGCAGCGAGCTGGGAGCCAAAGAGAGGTGCTTGCATTGCGAAGATGACTGCTGGAGTCCGTGTCCCCCAGAGGACCCTGCTGGGGCTTGTGCCCCAGGTTGGAGGTGTTGGGAGGGGATAGGACCTTTCAGAGGTGGGGCCTGGTGGGGCGTCACTGGGGACCCTGCCCTGAAGGGCTTTGGGTACTGCTCAAGTGACCCTGGTTAATTCTTCAGAGAGGGCTGTTTAAAAAGTCAGAGCCTGACTCCACCAGTCCCTCTGCTTCTGCCTCATCATGTGATCACTTCTTCTCTTGTGTCCCTGCCCTCTTGCCAGGGGGCCAAGGTCAGGCAGGCACCAAGCTGTTTAGACTTTCAACCTCCAAAACCGAATAACCCTCTTTCTTCATAAGCAGCCCCCCTCGGCTCAGGTGTTGCGTTGTGGTCTTGAAAGCTGGCAGATAAGGAGCCTGGCTAGCTAAACCACTTCTCCTGCTTACTCTTTAGCAAGGACGCAGGCATCGGTCGAGAGACAGAAACGTCATTAAACACATCTTAGAAGTTATGGCTGCCGTGTTATTTTCATTAAAGTGCTCATCTCCAGTGGCCACATTGAGAACTTGGATATCCAGGTGCAGGGGAAGGTGTTCGCTGGTCTGAAATGCCACCCTCTGCCTCTGCGAGTTCTCAACTGAGAGCCACAGCGGGGTTGGGCGTCTGACTGGCTGAAGGTCGTTACCCGAGGGTGCCGCAAAGCCTTGCGGTGATTGCAGTTAGTGCAGCTCAGATCTCCCCCATCCCGGTTCTGCTTTCCAACGTGCCTCCCGGGCTGAATCCATCCTTGTCAAGGACCCTTTCTGTTGCACTGTGAATGACAAGAGACCTTAAAAACGCCTGTAACGGACACTGTCCTGGCTAATGAGCGAGACCTGACCATCTGTGCTCTGGCCAGGTTTCCAGCCACAGGACGGAGGCAAGGTGACCGCCTTAGAAACAAAAGCAGGACGCAGAAGGCCCTGGGGCCCAGGTCAGCCTGGACGGCGGGTGGGGAGAGTGGATGGGTGACAGGCTCAGCCTGCAGAGGCACGGCAGTGTCCCTGCTGCAGGGCGGTGGCCCCGTCAGAGCAGGGTGGCATTCTCTCCGCATCTGTAGGTGTAGTTTCTTCTGGTCTCCACACAAACTGCCCTGGGACTTCATTTCAGAAGACCTATGAAGTACTTGAAATAACTAGCACAAATTTTAGGTTTTTAAATTAAGAATATAGAAAAGGTTAATTAATCAAATTTTGTCTCAGTAGATGTACACAGTGACCTTTGGCCATGACTGTTCCCTGGTCCACAGTTACGGGGACACACGTTCCAGGCCCCAGGCAGTTCCCAGGTCAGCAGATGCACTGAGCTGCTTTTGCTTTGGGGCTGGAAGACAGTTATCCACAAGACCAGGACTGTGGCCAGGTGAGCGGAGTAGGGGCCGTGAGTGTGCACCTGGCTGAAGCACTTGGGGTCATACCATTCCACACTTACCAGACGCTCATTAACTTGGAGGGCATGGTTGTCAGCTCTGTGGATCTGACTTTGAGGACCGCCCCCCTGAAAGGCCCCAGCAGAGTCCTCAGACTGGGTTGTTTCTGTTTCCACAGTCGCCGTGTCCCTTGGTGACTGAGAGAGTGGTTTTAGAGTGGGAGTTAGACTCTGGGCTGTCATTACTTGGGTCCATTTTCTAAAGTAAACCAGCAAACCACAACTACAGATGTGGTCCAAGAAGGCTTTGCTATTCTGACACAACCAGGAAGTGCAAACATTTAGAAAATGAGCCAGCCTTCATTCCAGGTGACCAGATGAGTCCTTAAGAACTGGGAAGGCCAAAGAAACGAAGAGGCAAAACATCAGAAAACCGGTGAGGACGGCAGGAGGCCCGCTTCCTGAACACAGGACCTGTGGTCAGACGTGAGGCGCTGCAAGAGTGCTCTCGGCTCCAGTTCCTGGCCTCTTGGCCCGGTCTATCCGCAGAGCAGGGCTGCCCGCTGCCTGATTAACGAGGTATGCCAGGCTCATCATCGTGGGGGGACGTGACACTAAGAACCAACCAAACCAGAAATGCGAGGCAGTCTCAGGGAGGCAGAGTGGTTTTAGGCCAGTTCACAGACTGATCCCTGGGCCCGGGCTGGGCCGGTGACCTGACATGGCACAACCCAGAGGCGTTCGGCTTCCTGTCATTTGCGTTCTGGGGGCCCTCACTCTGGTGCCAAGCAGCTCCCAGTGGAGAGAACCAGAGCAGCCCCATGGAGGGCCCCTGGGGGAGGAATGGTGGCCAAGGGCCGGTGAAGGCCGCGGTGTCCTGACATCCGCCTGGGCGTGGGCCTCTTGGAAGTGGATCCTCGGCCTGTCAAGGCCTTCGGGTGATACAGCTCAGTCATGCTGGACTGTCACCTCGAGGGACCTAAACCAGGACCCAACAGGCCACTGAGACATTGAGGTAACAGGTAGTTTATTGCTTGAAGCTGCAAACTTTGGGTTAAGCTTTATGCATCATCCGACGAGCAATGGTAAGAGAGAGACGTGCTCTGGGCCCTGTCATCTGTGATGGCACAGAAATGCCAGGGGAGGGGCCAGTCCGGTGCTCTTGGGCCGCAGGTTTTGATATCTAGGTTTTTGATACTTTAGTTACTTTAAAATATTCCTGAAGAAACCTTTCCCCTGGAGCCTAGATATGCACGTATCACTCCTGCATCCACCGATCTGCTTGATTTTGTATCATTTTAGAAACCCCAGGGTTTGACAGAGAGGACCAGAAACAGAACTCCCAGGAGAGCGGGCGGAAGTGGCCAGCGCCAGTCCTGCCCTTCACTCCTCATGCCTGCTTCCCTCAAATCCAGCGCAGGGTTTCCAGAGACCCTAACTGTGGGGGGCGGAACCCACCGGGTCATGAGTTTCTGATACAATTTCCTCAGTAGTTCTCAAGCCTAAGGATATAATCCATTCAAGAAGTCGCCCAAGGAGGGTACAAAGACTCAGGAGTTTCAAAGAACTATTGAGTACATACATTCATCCTAAAAATCTCCACAGTTATAACAGTGGCAATGCCCATTTCACAATCTGATATACAGTGCTGTTTCAAGTATGAAATACTGGTATCTTTGTCTCTTTGCTACACTTATGCTGCTATTCAAAAAAATCTGAGTTACTTACAACTTAAAATCAAGACCATTGTTTTAACTATTCAGTTTTATGCCAAGATAAACCCCTGTGCAGTGTTCAGGACTGCAGGGTTGTCCTGGACAAGTGTGCCTTTCTGTGAGCACACACACACACACACACACACACACGTTTGCATTCCTGTGCACACCCATGCACACCCTCCCCTGCACACGTTTGCATTCCTGTACCTGCCCACATACACGCCCCCCACAATGCTACCCTCACAATAATGGCGCCACTGGTTACTTTTATTACACATACTAAATATTATCATCTTAATTTAAAAAATAATTAAATTTTCTTTATTTTAACATTTGTTGGTTATTTTCATAGTACTTTTTGTGTACTAATATTATTTCAATGAGGCTTTGCTGGGTGCTGCCCGCATGGCGACTCTCACCTGCCAGAGGGGCAGGCCTGGGGCTCTCCAAGGCTGGGGCCTCATGCTGGGGTAATGTGGACAGCCTTCTACGGCTCCCCTTGGCGCTGCCCTGTCACCATGCCCCCGGCCTGGGTGTGTGCCTGAGGCTGGGGCAGCTCTTCCCTCAACATCAGGGGAGGTAGCCAGGCCCCTACAGAGCATGCGCTCTGCTCCAGAAGAGATGGCACCTCATGAGCACTGCAGAGGTTCACCTCCTGGGCCTTCTGAGGTACCCCTGTCCTTTACCACACCTGGTTCCACTGAGCCACCCCGAGGCAGCCCTGAGAGCTCTGCTGGAATATGGGAACAGATCCGGAACTGCTGCCCCATGCAGCAGGGAGGGGCAACCCTGGTAACCTCTGAAATGACTTTAGGGCTGACCTTCCATCGCCTTGATGAATATTGACTGCTGACCCACACGTGTGTCCTCATAAAATGGCCTCCCCCTTGGCACTCTCTACTGAACATGCTTCCTCATTTTTTATTGTATGACCAGGCTGCTAATATTGCAAATCTAGATCTGTTTCCATTTTGATTAAAAATTCCACCCTCAAAGCTTCTCTCTGTGAACTTTACTGTAAGAACTCAGGAGAAGCTTGCCACACTTCCAGAACTTTGCTTAGAAATGTCTTCAGCCAAATATCCTGTTTCACAGTCCACAATTTCTACCTTCCACAAAACTCTCGGGCAACAGCCTGAGTTAGCCAAGCTCATGGCCACTTGATAGCAAGGCTGGGCTTTTTCCAATCTCCAATTGCATGTTCCTCGTTTCCATCTGAGACCGCATCAGAATGGCCTTTACTGTCCACATTTCTATCCAGCGTTCTGCTCAGGATCACTTTGGAGCTCTCCAGGACATGGAGGTTCTCTCTGCAGTGCTTCTCTCCTCCTTCGGAGCCTGACCAGGATTGACCTCACTCTCCGACCCAGGCAAGGTCGGCTTGCCCAGCAGGCACTTCGAGATTCTCCCAGCTTCTACCTGTTGCCCAGCTGCAAGGTCACTGCCATACTTGTGGGTACTTGTTATGGCAGCACCCACACTTTCCGAGACCAGCCGTGTATCTTAGCCTGTCACAACACCACAAGCAGGGCGACTTGTAGAGGACAGAGATTTGTTTTGTACAGCTCTGGAAACTGGGAAGCCCAAGACCAAGGCAGAGGTGGTGTCTGGTGAGGGCCTCCTTCCTGGTTATGGCTTTCTCACCCTGTGCTCACGTGGCGAGAGGGCAAGCAGCCCCTGCAGCCTCTTCTATGAGAGCACCAATGCCGTTCCTCCAGTCTCTGCCCTGGGACCTGACCCCTTATGAAGGTCCCACCTTTTGACACCATCACACTGAGGATTAGGTTTCCATGAATTTGGGGGGACACACAAACATTTAGACCACAGTAGACATTTTTTTTTCCACCAGTATAGCAAGAAAGCCATCAGTTTGTGCCTGGAGGGGCTGTTTGTCACCTAGACCAGCTCAGCAGGGGGCGCTGTGGCATAGCAGCAGGAAGAGGACTGGCTGCACTTCCATGCGACCACCTCGGCACTTGCTTGAAAGTCAACAGTGGCCGACAGACTTCACTGCCCTTCTTGAAATCTCAGTAGCTGAAGTAGGTGAGTCTCCACGTCAAGACAAAGTCTCGTCTTCTGTTGCCTCTCTCTTTCAGGTGCAGGGAAGGGGGGTTAACTTCAGACCCTCTGGGGAGACGCCCCAGTCTCAGGCCCCCAGTCACCTGCCTTGGGTGCGCGGGCGGTCCTGACTGTGTGCCTCACCTCCGGCCAACGCCCTGCTGAGGGAGGCGAGGGGAGTGAGTGGGAGGAACGTGCCTGATTCCACTCAGACGTCCAGTTCCCTGCCTTCCTGGCTCCCCTCTTTCTGAATAAGAACTCAGGGGATCACACCTCCTCTCCTTTCTTGGCTCTCGGGAAGGAAGGAGGTGAATGGACGGTTTGGGCCCCTGGAGATGTTCTGGGAAAACCTCAGTCTGAGTCCGTACAGTGGAGGCTGGTGGGGCTTCCCCAGGACCCAGAAGCAAGACTGGCTGGGCCATTCTTCCAGATCCCCGGGGCTGCTGCCCCCAGGGGGCGGACAGGCTCCCCGCTTTTCTCCCACCTGAACAAGAAGTCTGTTTCCCCTCTCCAGCACCTGGGGGCTGACTTTTCCTTTTTGTCATTTTCTCTCCCAAGGGTGTGTGCGCCCTGGGCTTCTCTGCAGTGTGACATCGACCCCTGGAGGACACTTCCAGCACGCCCTCTGCTCCCTGTGGTCAGGGTTGTCTCCTGTACTGCCTCTGCCCGACTTCCTGCCGCCTTCCCGTGGGAGAGGAGGCGATTGCGCTGGCTTTGCTTGACATCTTCCCTAACTTGCAGTATTTCATTTGCACGGTATCTGGGGTCCGTCCACCTCTTGGCCTCTTGGACTGTTGCAGTGGTGACCCTGCGGCCTCAGGCCGCACTGTTAAATCTTGTGGGTCGCTATGGCAGGCATGCCTACGTCAAAAGACACATTGTTTCATTTACTTCCCCTTTATTTCTCCAGCATACAAAATGAAGGCGTTATATTGCTTTTTTGTATCTATGAGTCCGTTTGAAAGTAGAGAAGGAACATCACAAAACCTGTCATGGGAGGGGCGTTGGGTCAGTGATGGCTCATGCTCCTGCTGTTCTCAGGGGTGCGGGCATCTTCATGGGCTCTCTTAAAACCTAAATGCTTGAAGCTCTTCAAAGAATCCATTCCTCAGGCTGGGCGTAGGTCAGCGCTGGAGCATGTGCTTGTGAACGCAGGTTCCACCTTCAGCACACACACACACACACACACACACACACACACACTCACACACATAATTCTAATGGGGTTGGATTTTGGAAAACGGGCACAGAGAGATTCAGGAGAGTGGGACAATTTTCCATCTCACCCTCAGACCTACCTCGCAGAGGGCCCAGGAAAATGCTGCTGATGAGCCGGGCCCAGGCCTGGGGTGAAAGGGTGGTCCAGCCGTGGCGGTGATCTCCCCTGTCCTGGGCTTTTGAAAGGGAAGGGCATTGCTTGTCCTCAAGCAGAGGCCAGGGGCCGCCTGGTCCTGGCTTGGCCCCTTGGGCAGTGCCCGTTACCCCGTGTTCAAGCCTGTTTCCCGGGCCACGCTGCTGAGATGAGGCTACTTGAGAAGAGCTCGGCCTCGTGTCCTGAGGGTGTTGGTTACTCCCCACCACTGGTGGCCTGGGCCCTGGCTCGGGATGCCTGCGCGATGCCTCTGGGCTCCGGAGCCTCAGCTGGTTCAAAGCCGCCTGTGGATGTGCAAGTTCTACCTGGCAGGTCTCCAAGCCTCACTGCCCCTCACTCCCTCCACAGTTTCCAGGGAGCGGATGGACCATGGGCCTCATTGCCCATTAGCTAATGAAAGTGGGAACCAAAGGCCATGAGGGGGACTTGGGCGGGTGCCCTGCTCTGCCACCCAGCACAGCGGAGGCTTCTCCACCTTCACCTGCTAGCCAAGCAGGTGCCGACATTCTCTCTTGGGTACGTTGCTGGGAGGATGGCCACTGAGGCCGTCTCGGGCACAACCAGCTGCTTTGAAGTCAGTGCTGGAGCCAAAGCTCTGGAGCTCAGCTCTGTGGTTCAAGGTGATGGCGGCCTGCGGAGTCCAAGGTCACAGAGGGCCTTGATGCCACAGCGTTTTATGTTTGCCCGCTGCTGCGCTTTGAGGATGTCAGCCGCTCGTTACTGCTCACCCTAAGGCAAGGCTTCACAGTCTTTTCTGTTTTAGGTTCCGCTGCTTGATCACCAAAACTTGGGGTGGTTATTCTTTCCTGGTGGTTTTCAAATGCTGCTCCACCAACTTGCTTCAGACCAGAGCTCTAGTCTCCGACTGCCCAGGTTTGCCTGGCTGGTTGTCCTGGGGTCATGGGCTGCCCCAAGTCAGGAGGCCCCACCCTGGTTTGCAGGTGCTCCTTCTCTGAGAACGAGGGAGACTTCAGGCCCCACCCTTCCTCCCTGGCTCTGCCTGGGGTCCAGCCTTGGCCTGGAACTTGCTTTTCCTCTCCCCCCAGTCCTGTGAAGAAGGTGTTCTCTGTATTCTATAGGCCAGGGAGTCGGCTAAGGCTTGATGTTCTTCAATAGCACGGTGCTTCAGTTGTCATTCAGGAAGAGCCTCCAGGATCCACTCCAGGACCATTGGGAACCAGCTTTTCAAGAATGGACATAAACAGGAAAAGCCAGTTTTGATGTCACAAGCTCAAAAATCCCCCACCAGCCACAGTGATCCTCCCAAGAAACATGCAATTCATTGTTACCATCTAGGGGTGCTGGGCTCATTGTCTCTGCTCAGCCAAGAATTAAAGAACAGAGAGAGCAAGTAAGAAGGAGCTGATTGGAAAGCAACAGAGCTACCGAGACAGACTTCTCTAAACAGAAGGGGCCCTGAGCTGGGAGTCCGGTGGGAGTTCTGGCTTGTTCTTTTAAGGTCTCTGGACTTTCCTCCTCTCCTTATCTCCTCCCTGTCCACGCGCTCCTCACTGCTATTGATGGGTGCCCCCTCTGTCCATGAGGCTGTTTTAGTTTTTCTATTGGGTCCCCCCAGGAGCAGAGTACAGGAGTGTCTGTCTGATCGGGTCCCCAGCTTATGTCCGTAAGCACTTTGGTCAGGCAGGAGGCTGACCTCATCAGGAGACCCTCCTATGCTCCTTTGTTCTGGTCCTGCCAGACCCTCACTGGCCCTCCTGCCCTGGCTACCTCGGCCCCTCCACATCTCCCTCACCATGAAGAGGGAAGACACCATCCTCACCTGCACAAAACACTAACGGTCTTTCTCGCCATCCAATCTACAGGCAGCTTCTTCCTCTCCCTTCCCATAAATTCCTCCAATATCCACAGATGGAGGCAGATTTGAGCTCTTTTTCCCAGTTCCTGGTCTCCTTGCCCCTTAACCTCTCAGTAAAGCACTTGTTCTTTCTTTTTTGCGGAAACTAGATGTTGCAGTATTGACTTCAGCTTGCTTTGGGCAGCTGCCCTCGCCAATATCCAGAGATCTCTGGGATGCGGAACACTTAGGTCAGAGAGGAGTGCAAGTCTGGGCCCGGCCGGCAGCCACCGCTGGACTACAGACAGCAGCAGAGCTGTGTGACTGCCGTGTGGCCGGACAGCTGTGTGTTCACCAAACCCACCTTCCTCCCTTGCCAGGGGACACTGCGTCTCCGGCCACTCTTGTCACACACAGCCCTGGACGTGAGCACAAGAGCCCTGTGATCCATGCAAGCTGGTTCTGTTCTCCAGAACCTTCTGAGAGATGGAGGGCTTCCCTCTCCTTGTGGTTCACCAGTCAGATGGGAGGACAGTGGGAGAGTGGAGAGGAGACAGAGCAGGTCCCAGAAGGGCCTGGCAGAAGGTCCCTTACTGACAGGAGCATGTTCACCACGTTGGGATTAAGTCACTGGAACCAGGGCGCTGGGGACCTTGTGGCAGCTGGTGACACCCTAAGAAGCATGGGCGGCTCACTGGACCTCGGAACCTGGACACACACCTCCACAAGGAGAGGAGTAGCCACACCTGCCTGGCTGCGGTCAGATCAAGATCAAGTGGCCTGAGCTCTGCAGGCGCTCTGTGCCCAGGTCCTGGTGGGCGCTGGGTAGGAACTTCCCCTCCTTTTGGATGCAGCCTCCAGGTCTTCGCCCCTCCTGGCTGCCTTTCTGTCTTCTCTGGTTCGCTCGTCTTGGTGAGACAGCCATTGCCATAACTTGGGTGAGGGGAGCGCCAGGACTGAGCGTGGGAACATGCCTGCCTTCTGCTGTTAATAGTCCTCGACTGCAACTTCCAGGTCAGAGCACCAGGCGGGGATCTGCCCGGCAAGGCTCGTCACAGCTCGAGTCCCATAATTACCAGGACAGAGAAGCCTGTCCTGGTAGGAGCCAGACTGAAATCAAGCTCCAATTACACATTCTGCCAACTCACCCCGACTGCTGGCAGGAAGCAAGGTCTCCTCCCAGGAAGACAGTACTGACCCCAAGGGTGCTGTGTGGCATGCACCCTGAGATGCAGGTACAGGTGTTTCCCTGCGCCAGGCCCCAGGCCGCCCCAGAGCACGTCCTGTAGGGCAGGGTGGCGAGTGGAGCTGAGCGGAACTGGGGACTGAGCTAGCACCAGGGGCTGGTGCAGGAGTCTCCTCCAGAGGGAGCAGCAGCAGGCTCCACAGGCCAGAGCACACCCCAGCGGTGAGGACTGGCAGGTGTGCGTGCCCCTGCGCATCACACACACCGGCACACATCTTTTATTAGTCACCTGCTGCATACCAGACACCAGCACACGCCAGGCTCCACCTCCCTGGCACGCTCACCCCAAGTCTGTTTGCAGGTGGGACCATAGCCCACTTGGTCCCATTGTCCTGGACACGGAGCCCCTACAACATCAAATACAGCGCGTGACAGCAGACTAGTAAGATTATGCTTATAACTGTACTTTTACTATGGTGATGAGATTATGCATTCCACCTGTGTCAAGTTCATTGAATTACTCATGAGATTGGGAACTTGGGACTCCACGGTTTATTGTCTCAGTCTCTTATCCAAGGTCAAGGTGCTGGTAATGGGTGGAGCTGCAGGCTGACTCAGCGACCCCACGGCCAGGGTGATACCAAGCAGCTGCTTCAGCCCCCAGAGGCAGATGTCCAGCTTAGGATGAAACTCTCTGGCTGGTTCTGGTTTCACAGCAGGGAGGAGAGGCCAGCCAGCCTGGCCTGGTCCCTGTTCTCCCTGCTGTCTTGCTGGAAGCCTGAGCTGAGTCATTGCGGGCCCTGTGCACCTGCCCCTCATGGGGGCTCGTGGAGTGCCCTGGCTGCGGTCAGTGTGATCTCACACGACCCTCCTGTGCTGAGGCAGAGTGAGCAAGCATCAAGGGTGGTTTTCACCTACGGAAAGTTTGCAAACACGGCACTTTTACCTGGTGGCCCATTCGGAGGAGGCCAGGGCCAGGCAGCCAGAGGGGACTCCTGTGTCCTCAGACAAGTGTCTGGCCAGCCAGGCGCTGGTGGCACATGCCTGTAGTTGTAAAGTGTACTCCCAGCTGCTTGGGACACTGAGGCAGCAGGATCACTTGAGCCCAGGAGCTGAAGAACAGCCTGGGCGGCACAGCAAGACCTGTCTCCAACAAACAGACAGACAGACAAACCCCAGTGAGAACAGTGTCGGGAAGTTGATTACATGCAAGCTTGGAGAGCCCAGTGGGAGTCGGCCTGCAGAAGTGCCCGCTAGACGCCGTGCTGGAGGGTGGGAACAAGACGGGTCAATCATCAGGGTGGCTGTCCAGGGCGAGGGGACCAGGTTGCATCAGAATATCCAGAGCTCCGTGCAGGGGCCTCCGAGACCCTGGCAGGGCCTGCCTCCTCAGGGCCAGGGAGTGGCGACTGACTCATGCCTGGCCAGAAGAGGCCGAAAGAGCAGTGAAGTGTGGCGGGTTCCACTTGGTGGTCCCACGGGACCCCTGGGAAGGACCCGTGTTCGGCCGAAGGCTCTGAATTCTGGTCAGGTTCATCTTGGACTGCCCTGTAGGGGAGTTCTTCAGGGACAGAAGTGTGCACCTTGTCTCCTCTCACTCCTCCTCGCCCCCAACCCACACCGCCTTCCCGCTGCCTGTGAGCACAGCTCCCTGTGGGCCAGTGCGGTGGGAGCCCAAGGCCGCGGAGGGAGCCTCGTGCACCACCCCAGACTGCCATGATGGACAGTGCTGAGCCGCGGCCACCAAGAAGCCGCAGATGTCGGGAACTGCCGGCCCCCATGGGCGGAAAGCAGGACCCACCTGGGAAAGGTGCCCTGCCTTTGGCCAGGACAGGGCTGCCCACCAGAGACACTTCCCCTTCCAGCCTGCTGCCCCCAGGGAATCCACACGGCAAACCCACCTCATGTCCAGTGGCTTCCCCACGGAGAGGCTCGAAGCCCTTCCCTTTGTCCTGTCCTTGTCTGAGATGCACCGTTCTTTGCTGAGATTGGCTGCAAACCCCAGTTCTAACGGCTCCTCGGAGTCACTTGCCCGGTGGCCCCTGGGTGTGCGCCCACACCTGTTCATGAACTGGCCACTCCTCTCCCGTTGATCTAGCTGTCCGTGGCATCCGTGGCCATCTTCTTCACAGGCCCAGCCAAGGAAGTTGGGGGGCGGAGGGAAAGGGAGCCCCTCCGTCCCACCAACGTGTCCCTGTTATGAGGGACCTGGGCCTGGACGCTCTGCGCCGCCACACCTACCCGAACCAGAACTTGCGAGGAAAACAGGTCGCGGGCGGGTGCCCTGAGAAAGGCACCAGCCAAGGAGCCCCGCCACAGCCTCCGACCCGCGTCACCCCGAGGGGCCCGTGCAGATCGGGTGAAGGAGGGAGAAGGCCTCGAAGCGGGAACGCAGGCACCGCGTGTGCGGAGAACGGCTGAGCCGGGCTCCCTAGTGCTTCCTTCTGGTAAGATGTGTGCCTGTGAGCAGCTACAGAAGCGGGCTTCGTGGGTGACTCCGCAACAAGCCAGTCTCTGGTGTTTGCGCTTAAAATCCCTGTCACAGATATGAGAGGCGCACGGGCCAAGTCGACCGGCCTTTATCTCACTGCTGCATGTGCCGGGCAGGCGCTGCCCACTGAGCTGCACTCCAGCCCCTGGGTGGATATTTTTATACTGTCCTCTTCAGGGTGACGTCAGACAGCACGTGAGAGCAGGTGTCATGGGAGAGGCTGAGAGAAGAGCCGGCGTCTCGGGACCACCACAGTGGCAACATTTTCCTGGTCCCCAGACCCGGGTCCCCAGCTTCAGTCTCCGTCAGGCCTCTCTGTGCTGCGACTGGCCCTGGAAGACAGCCAGGCAGAGAGGACACAGGACCCTGATCACGGGCACGTGCGAGTGTGCGCGTGCTGTCTTGGAGCCCCGCCTGCCCGCCGTGGTTTCTGCCGTGGCGCCTGCTATCCAGGGGACTTTGGACAAGCCACGGTTTCTGCCGCGGCGCCTGCTGTCCAGGGGCCTTGGACAGGCCACTGCATCAGTGGTTTCTGCCGTGGCGCCTGCTGTCTAGGGGACCTTGGACAAGCCATGGTTTCTGCTGCAGTGCCTGCTGTCCAGGGGCCTTGGACAAACCATGGTTTCTGCCGCAGCACCTGCTGTCCAGGGGCCTTGGACAGGCCACTGCATCAGTGGTTTCTGCTGTGGCGCCTGCTGTCTAGGGGACCTTGGACAAGCCACGGTTTCTGCCGCGGCGCCTGCTGTCCAGGGGCCTTGGACAAACCATGGTTTCTGCCGCAGCACCTGCTGTCCAGGGGCCTTGGACAAACCATGGTTTCTGCTGCAGCGCCTGCTGTCCAGGGGCCTTGGACAAACCACGGTTTCTGCCGTGGCGCTGCTGTCCAGGGGCCTTGGACAGGCCACTGCATCAGTGGTTTCTGCCGTGGCGCCTGCTGTCTAGGGGACCTTGGGCAAGCCACGGTTTCTGCTGCAGCACCTGCTGTCCAGGGGACCTTGGACAGGCCACTGCATCAGTGGTTTCTGCCGTGGCGCCTGCTGTCCAGGGGACCTTGGACAGCCCACTGCATCGTTCCTGTCTCCCTGTTCCATCTTCCAGAGGGGGACAGCCCCGGGACACCCTCCCAAGTGGCTGCAGTGACACTTTGTGTGACGTTCTGGCAGTGGTGGCAGGAAACTCCCCTGGTGCGGCAGGACTCAGCAGGGAGGGACCTCCTCCTCTCTGGGGAAGTGGGAAGGCCTCATGGCAGAGGGGGCTGGGCACTGGGTCGTGTCCCCCCAGAAGAGAAAGGTTCTACTGGGGCTCCGTCCCTGCTCAGGCGCATGACCTTGGGCACCTCCCACCCTCCCAGCCCTGACTCTTCATCCTTTGGAGCAGCCGCAGTAGCAGCAGCCCCTCCAGGCAGCCCTGTCTCACGGGGAGGCCCGGAAGCAGCACAGGCTGCAAGTGTGGCCACCGAGGTTGGTCTGCTCTGCTCCTGGGCTCAGCTGTGGGGACATCCACTTGCCAGCCACCCTGACCAGGAGCATTTCCGCAGCTCCTTAGAGGTCAGCCTCCCCAGGCAGGGAGAGTGAGCCGGTCCCTCCTAGGGCGCCCTGGCTGCCAGCACAGCCACTCAGCCCGGAAAGCAGAGCTGAGGTGGGCGGGTCCCGGCGCCCGTGCAGGGGAGCTGGCGAGTGTGCGAGCGGGCAGCCCAAGGGTGCTTGCCCAGGAGGGGCCGGCTTGGGCACTGGGCCTGGCATTGAGCTTCCTCGCCAGGCTCGGCCCCGAGGCACCTGGTTGCCCTGTCATGCCCTGTGGAGGAGGCAAGGCGGCCTCAGGACTCATGGGCTCTGGGATTCCTGTGGGGCTGGTACAGCCCGTCACCCGCACCTCCTCCCAGGGGACGGCCACCGGCCCAGGGCAGGTTCCACAAACAGCCCTCATGGTTGTCCTGAGAACACAGGCCAAGAGCCAGCTCCCCCAAAACACTGGACGTCAGTTATTTTCACCACTGGGACCAAAAAACCTGACAGCAAAATGGCAGGAGGAAGAGTGTTTTTGTCTCACAGTTTCAGAGGTTCAGGCCATGGTGCCGACTCCCTAGCCCTGGGCCTGAGCGAGGCAGGACATCGTGGTGGAAGGGTACGGTAGAGGAAAGAAGGCCCCCTCGTGGTGGCCACGAAGCAGAGAGGGAGCGAGTGTGAAAAGCTTTGGGGACAAACTATAATCCCAAGCACAAGCCCAGGGACGCTCCTCCTCCAGCCACGCCCCACCTGCCTACAGTTACCACTGGTCATCCATTCGAGTTACTAATCCTCCATTAGGCTGTGGCTCTCATGATCCAGTCGTTCCACCCCTGAACCCCCTGCATCCACACAGGAGCTCCTGGGGAGACCTCACACGCAAGCCACAGAACAGGGCTGCCTTGGCTCCCTCAGCTGGTCATCCTGGGGGGTGTGGTACTTGAGGATCTGAGCACTTGCTTCTTCTGGGTGCTCTTTGCCCACTGAGAGGTGGCTCACGGAGATGTCCACACACAGGTGGCCAGGGAGTGTGTCGGCACATTCACACACAGAGGGTGGGAGCCTGGCTGCAGAATGCACGCGTGTGTGCAAACCACCCGAACTGTGCGTGAGACTGGTTTCCAGCACGCTGCCCTCCCCGTCTGCCCTGGTGAGCCTGCGAGGTGCCTGCCGGGACCGCTACCTGCCGCGCCCCCTGCTCTGCCCCTCTGCCTCCGTCCAGTCCGCTCTGACACAGACGTGGCGCTCCGCTGGGTCCTGTCACGCTCCTCGTGAAGATCCAGAAGCGCATCTTCCTTCTGATGTGCACCTGACCGACTGAGCTGGGCAGGCCCAGTGCAGGCCCTTCCTTCACCTCCTGAAACCTCGTCCCCCTGCAGAAACAGCGAGGGCACCTGGGGCTGTTCTTTCATGAGCTCTGACTCCATGGGTTTGGGGGCTGCAAAAGCACTCAGCCCCACCTGGTGACTTGTAAACCGCAGACGCTGCTTTCTCGCCGTTCTGGAGGCCGAATCCAAGCAGGGGGCCACGTGGTGGTCGGCGCTGGTGAGGGCACTCTTGGGGGTCGCAGCCTCCTTGCTGCGTCCTCTGTGGCCGTCAGAGAGCTCTGTTCTGAGGGCAGTAACCCCGCTCTCCAGGGGCCAGCCTCCTGACCCAACCACTCCCAGGGGCCTCGCCCAGGGCCATCACCCCAGGCTCCCCCAGGATGCAGCACTTGACCAGAGAAGAGTGAGGCCCATCCTGAACCCTCAGCAAGGCGAGGGGAGCGGAGGTTGAGCTCCCTCCTTGGGGACAGGTCTGACTGAGAGCAGCAGCTCCCTGGACTTTATTAAAAGAGCTGCCGACCCAGAGCTGCTGCAGGTGCTCAGGAGAAGCCAGAGTCCGGCAGTCCTGTGCCCAGCACCTAGACCCACACACCGAATGGACCAGAGGAACGCAGAGGACTCCTGGAGTCGGAGGAGCATGTGCTGATCACGAGAGGGTGGAAAATGGACCAAAGGGTGTGAGGGGAGCCAGAAGGCTTCGGAGCTGGGCACCGTGATTTTAAACGTGTGAGTTGAGGTTTTCGTATCAGGAGCTTCATGAAAGAGGGAGGGTGCTGGGGGTACCTGCCCCCATCTCTGTGAGCAACAGCCCGGGGCCTGACGAGGCCCATGTCCCTGACAGTAGAGGCCAGTGCAGTGTCCATGCCATCGGCCAAAAGCCAGCATAAGCAACGGTGCTGTGACAGCTCAGTGCAGCCAGCAGTGAGGCTGGCAGCCAGTCACAGCCTCAAGGTAAAGCAGTGAGCCGCGTGGGCGCCTCGGGAGAAGGGCACCCGGGGCTGCACTGTCCAGCAGTCGCACTGGGCAAATGGCTCACACTTTGTGACCTACCTTTACCTTTTTTCAAGATAAAGCACTCTGGAAAAAAAGTTGGGTTAAGTAAAATAGGACGCTTTAGAAGGCAATCTAATTATTCTTCTGTTCGGATTCAACTCTGGTACATTAGCATTGAGCATTTCTAGGTCCAGGGGGAAAGATGACTTCCAGAGGCCACCTGCAGGTCACCTGCAGGAGGTTGGTTCTGCTGAGGTCCCTTTTCACTGTGCAGTCCCTTTCGGTGTTGTTGACTCAGATTCACCTACCCTGGCAGGACTCTGTCCTCTGCTCCTGTGCTCCTCACAACCCCCAGGGGACAAAGAAGAGACATGCTTCCTACCCAGGAGAGCAGCTCACAGGGGCTATTGACACTCAGGCCCAGCAGCCTCTTCACAGGGAACAAAGACTGCTAGAGAAGGGACAGGACAAAGGAGAGGAGAGTCTCAAGTCTGGAGCAAACTGTGGAAAGGTGTCAATCTGGAATGAAATCAAGTAGTGGGGAAAGAAGAACAGCACATCTGCCCGGGGTCCATTAGCATGACGCTGGGGAAAGCGGCTCACCAGTCTTGGAGACGTGCTCTGGGGCTTCGTGAACACCAGCTGTATTAGAAGCCCAGGCCACAAAGGGGAGGAGTGATCTCTTGTGTTGGCCTGGAGTTGGCCCACCCGTCCTTGGGAAGGGGCGGCAGGCCTGCCTCTGGGTGTGTGGGCTGCACAGAGGCGGCCATCCAGGCAGGTGGCGGGGCAGAGAGCTGGCCCGGTATCTCAATCACCTTCACGCAGATTATCCTTAGGCCACCTTCTCTGAGTCCCCCAGGAGCAGGAGGTGACCATAGGAGCCTGCTCAGCTGCAGCTAACACAGCCTGCCAGGAGAGACCTCACGGAGCAGGGCCTCACGTGTCATGCTGAACAAGAAGTCGGGAGGTCGAGGGCCCTGGGCTGGCCTCGAGCACCACCAGGGATGTGGCTCCTCCTCCCTTCCTGCCCAGTCCTGTGCAGGGCAGCTTAGACCCTTAGAGAGAAGGAGAAGAGTAAGGGCCGGGGGCACCCAGGTCAGGGTGCCTGCTTGAGCTGCTCACCACCAGCCTGCTGCAGCCTGCTGGGAGCAGTGCCCACTTCAACTGCAGCTGCCACTCAGCCCGGGATTTCCCACAGGAATGGGGGAAGAGCCGGCCCACGGAGGGCACTTCTGCACGGTGCAAGGGACAGGGAGGCTCACCATGTCCGAGCCTTCTCCAGACCCCAGCTCCCCCAGGGGCCAAGCTTCCCTGATGCCCTGGCTGCCTGAGACCTCACGGTGACTGCGTTCCTGAACTGCCTGTGCTGTCCTCTCAGGGTGACGTCCCACATGGTATCCATAGGCTCCGAGGTGCCTTCAATCTCAGGTAGGGAGGCCGCTCTGTGGAGGCCCTATAGCCTCTACACCTTACATGGACAGTGTCCGTCTTCCCCAACCTCGGGAGGGGTGCTGAGACTCAGTAAGGAACTTACTCATGAACAGTGTGCAAAGTGACTGAGCGTAGGTCTGCCCTCAGTCTGGGAGATGTCAAAGGCCTGTTTGTGCTCCTGCTCTCCAGGGCCCTCTGTGAGCAGCTCCGAGGGATGGCTCACTCCAGGCCTCCTGCACATTTGGAAAACCTTCTCAGGGTGCCAATGCTCTTATTTCTCCTCCCTTTCAAAAGATGCATGAGTAGCTGCAGGCAGTGCTCAAGAGGAATTCAGCCTCCATCACTCTCAAAGAAAAGATCATGGAATCCACAGGGCTTCCCAGGGCTGCCTGACCACCAGGACACCAACGCATGGGACAAGCGCAGCAGATGCTTCCAGAAGAGGGTTTTGCCCGGACAAACGCCTCTGACACCAGGGCTGGGGGAGCAGACCTCCAGGGGAGGCCACCTGCCTGGTGCATCACATTCCCTTACTTTGCCTCCTCTGCATTGCGGAGGCCGTGGAGACCGGCTTACTCAGAGCAGGCACTGTTCCCACGGACGGAGTGGCATCCTGTTCTTTACCTTGCTTTCTGCCTCCTCCTCCTCCTCCTCCTCCTCCTCCTCCTCCTCCTCCTCCAGAATTACATAATCAACAGCACAAATGCACCTTGAAAGCCTAACCTGCAGGGAAAGTTGCTCTTGTGATTGGCCAAAGCTGTTGTCTGCTTTGCTTTGATTTTGGCACTGTATTTTTACTCAATTCCAGTGAACATAATTTGATGAAAATCTCTGCTCTGAATTTTGAAAATGTAGACAACCTTCAACACATAGGAATATCATCAATTTGAAGAAGTTAAAGTTCATCCCTCAGCGAGGTAAGCCGCAGTCGTTGTTTCAGTGGAAGGCCATGGTGTGCTTCCGGCTGGCCACTGTCTTTGAACGGTTTTGCAGCGGTTGTGAATGGCAGTCATGGGTGGCATAACTCGATGGCCTGTCCCGAGTGGTGTGGCTGGCTCCCTTCCCCTCTGAAAGACTCAGCCTGTTTCCAGTCGTAGTTCATGTCCAAAGTCTTCCCTCCACTCAATTTGTGCTGTTTTTCCTCTTCCTTGGAACCAGGTCTAGCATCTGCCTGGTTTCCTCCTGCTGCATGAGGAAAATGGCATCTTTAACATGTGTCCCCTTCTCTATCTGGGTACAAGTTTGACCTGGGCCTAAAAGTCGACTTTCAGATGGCATACAGCTGCAGTGTGCAGAAGCAACTGCACCCTTAGAATTTTAACCCACAGCTGATGTTCTGCTGTGTGTGAGTGACCATTTTAGACTTGTGCTTCCAGGTATCAAAAAACATGTTCTCCCTGGTTTGGGGGGGGTGGATTTTTTTTTTTTTTTTTTGAAAGTTCAGATATGCAAGCTGTAAAAGCTTCAGAATATCATAAACAAAGCTTATTGGGCAATTCTGGTGGGAGTTCAGAAGTCCAGAATGCCGATAGGACTGTCGGGCTGCCGAGGTTTCAGAAGGGGTGGGCTCTATTGGAAATTGGACTAGAGGCCATTCATGTTACATTCTGGCAAAGAAGTTGTTTACAGTTTGCTCAAGTCCTGAGACTATTTGTGAGGCTCAATTTTAAAATGATGCACTAAGTAATGTGACAGAGGAAATTTAAAGGCAGTACAGCATTTGGGTGCAGGCGTCAAGATTGCTGGCCGCTTTAGTCAAGTTTACTGTGACAATCAGGAGCAGAAAGCAGAGCAGAAAGATTTGAAAAATTGCAATTTGGTCAGAAAAATGCAAGTTAAACTGTGGTTCAGGAACATGTGATTATTAAAGAGATTGTAGCCACTAAAGAAATGTTAAATACTTTACCCAGAAACAGTAGGAAAGATGGTTCGAGAGCATTTCTGAAATTGGCGAAACCACATCTCAAGCTTGAGGGTGTGAAAGTAAAAATTTATTTCAGAAGAGACCATAGAGGCACTCTTCATGCACAGAGGCAGCCTAGGAAGTTTCCTCCATGCTCAGTCAGGTACTCAGAGGTTGCTACAACCACAGTGCCAGGAGGATTGGCTACTGCTCAAGATGGTGGCAGACCTCGGTGCCACCCACTCAAGTGGTTGCTGGTTCTGCAGGAATATAGGATGCTGGAGTTGGGGGCCACGTAGACTGCCATGGAGATTTCAAAGGAAGGCCTGGGGGGCCAGGCAAAGCACGTCAGGGTCAGAGTCCTGTGGGCTGCTCCTAAGAGGGTGATGAGTGAAGATGTGAAAAGGAAGTTGAAGCTGCAGTGGAGACCCCTGAGATTGAGAGGCCACTAATGTGGAATATCTGCCAAGGTAAGCCGAGGAGCAGAGCAGAAAAAACCCACGAGAGAGCCATGTGGTCTGTAAGCGATGAAACCATAGTGGTGGAGACACACTAGTCCTTTGGGGGTAACGTGTAAATACACATTATGGTGCCATGTGACCCAGACGCTGGCCATGGAGCTACAGGACTTGTTTGCCCAACTGGATTTCGGAATTGCTTTGGTCCCAACCCTTCTTTCTATGCCCCTATTTCTCCCTTGTAGAATGGAAATACATATTCTGTGCCATTACGTATTGGATATACGTAACTTGCTTTTGATTTTTACAGGGGGTCCTGCTGGGAGTTTGCCTTGAGCCTCAGAGGAGATTTTGAAGTTGGACTTTTGGGCAACTTTGGGAGTGTTGAGACTATGGGGACTCTTGAAAACGAACTAAATGTATTTTGCATTGTGAGATGTTTTGCTTTAGAGATAAGGTGTCCCTTAGAACTCCTGTGAGACAATGCAAGAATGTTCAAGAATAAAATGATTATGTGATTACAGTTAGCCCAAGTCAGGTAACTGACGTCAGGTGGGGGTGGCTGGAGGAGACAGGTTACTAGAGGCTTGCCTTTGGGTGCATTCTGTCCTGGTGGGCGGAGCACTCTCTGCTTCCTGTTTGCCAAGATGCTTTCCTCCCTCATGCCTTTCCTCCACAATGTCCTGCCTCTTCTCAGGTCCAGAGGAATGGAGCCAGCTGTCTACGGACTGAGACCTCTGAAACCATGAGCCCCAAACCAACTTTCCTCCTCTGCGTTGCTCCTGTCCGGTCTTTTGGTCACTGTGATGGAAAGTTGTCTGGTACGTGCCTTTCCTCCTAGTTAGTCTACATCCATCTACTGCAGCGAAGGAGCAGTGGGGACGCTCTCCCTCACCTGTATACCTGCTGCTCGTGGCTGTGATCGGTGAAGATGTGATCTCCCACCGGAGGGAGTACACATTGCCTGCCCTATGAACATTTTAGTCACATTTTAGCTATCTTTAACATTTTAGCTATCTTTCTTTTTCTTTTCTTTTTGGAACTGGGGATTGAACCTGGAGGTACTCAAACACTGAGCCATGTCCTGAGCTCATTTTATATTTTACTTAGAGACAGGGTCTTACTTCGTGCCTTACTAAATTGCTGTGGCTGGCTTTGAACTCACAATCTTCCTTCCTCAGCCTCCTGAGCACCTGGAATTATAAAAATGCTATCTTTCATCCACCAGTTAAAATTATAAGAAGTTGACTTCATTCCAACACCTAGAAGGTAAATTTTGGCCATCAACTGAACTTTGACATACATTCCAGGTCTCTGTAACTCTGGGCTCATATTAATTAATATCAAATTAATGTATAAATCCACATAATCCCAGTTAAAATATTATCAGGCTTTTTTAGCATAAAATCATATAACTTAAATAATGAAACATTAGGAATATCTTAAATACCTGTGCATGCTAGCTCAGTTACTACTATCTGCTAATTTTTAGGAAGAAAAATTGTAGTCCAATAAATGTCAGGCACTGTAGCAGGCAGATGCTTTGCCATGGAACCCTTCAGGATGCAGGACAAGCTCCTGACCCCACAGGTACTGTTGTGGAGGTCAGTGGTCACACGTGTGAAAAATAGGAAGTCCAGTGGTCCATTTTCAGAACACAGTACTTAGACTTAAAAGTAAAACTGGGATGTAACAAGGCAGCCAGAGGGAAATAGAGCGAAGGGAAGGTCCCCAAGAGCCCCGCAGCCTATGGAGGTGGCAGATCCAAAGTCCATGCACCCAGCGGTGCTGACAAACAGGAGGGGGCAAGGGGTGGCCTGATGGAGCCTCTCTGTTGAGAAGCAGTAACTTAGGTAAGCATGTAGGAATGCAGGCCCCCGAGAAGCACAGGAGAACAAAGGGAGGGGGACAACAGGGACGCTTCTTTAAATAGCCCAACAGAGGCAGCGAAGCCCAGGCGACTCATCAGCGAGGAACTGGGGACCCTGCGCTCTGGGGATAAGTCCTGGTTGCGCCTCCTCTGGGTGCTCCTCTCCCCGAGATGCCCGGTCTGTCAAGACCACCGTCAGAGCACAGCCTCACCGTTTGATGCCTGCGTCCACCCCTGGGATCTGGACGGCTGAGGTGTGTCTCAGCTGGTCAGTGGTCTGCTCATCCTCAGCCCCGTCCAGCTCAGTCCCCTCCCAGACACTGGGAAAGACCACCGGGGAGCGGGCAGGCAGAGCCCAGGCTGGTCAGCTGAGGCCTGGGCAAGGGGCACTTTTTGGAATTCCAGCGTCACTCTGCCTTGAAGGGCCTCCGGGTAGCTGCCGAATGGCCCTGGAGGGCGAAGCCCGCTCTGCCCTCCTGCGGGGAGGCGGGAGACAAGGGGAGCAGCGCCAGCCAGTTGCTCACTGGGAAGACCAACTAGGGCACAGTCGAGGCTGGCTTCTCCCTGGGTCCCACAGTCGGGGCACTGTCCCCGTGGACGCCGGCCTGGCAGCACTTCCCCACTCCAGGACTAGCAGGGTCTCGGCATTTTAACCCACCTCGGCCACACGAGGTTAAAGAAAGGAGGTGAGGGAGCTTGGCGGGGTGCAGGTGGGTCTCAGGGTCCCGGGGTGCAGGTGGGTCTCAGGGTCCCGGCCACGCCCCTTCTGGGTCTCTGTCCTCCCTTTCCCCTTCTGTTGCCCTTCTGCCTGGGGGGCTTCCTTCCCTCCGCTCACAGGTGTCCCCCTGGGACTGTCCCAAGGAACTTCTGCACACTCGTCTCCACCCAGGCTGCTTCCCAAGCACTTCTGGAAAACTGGTCAACCAGGGCAATGAGAGGGGCATGTCCCCTGAGACACGCAGAATCGTCACAGAGCTCCTGCGTGGCCTGCCGCGAGGGGGCGGAACACGGGAGCCCAGGAGTCCTGAGGACTTCCACATGTCGGGGGGGTCAGGAGATTCACATCAGGGTGACATTGCGAAAGTGAAACTGACAGAGCTGTGGCCCCCACGTGAACTGGGCAGGGCTCCTGGTGCAGAGAACGAGCCTGGGGCTGTGACCCCCACCTGAGGGCACGGGAGCAGGCGGAGCGGGTAGCCCACAGGCCTGTCCACCAGGCTGACCGGTCTGCGTGCCCGCTTCTGCCTCCTGTCTCACGGCCCCTCCTCAGCCCTCCGGTCCGGCCTCTCCTTGGAGGATTTGCTTAGTTTCAGATGTTCCGGAGATCCTGCTGGAGAGCAAGGGCCACTGTGGAGCAGAGCTGAGGCCACCACCCCGGCCTCGGTTCCAGTTCTGTGGCCACACCAGCGAGGTTCCAGATGTGCTGCTCAGGGGAGCAGGCCTGAGCGTGTCAGCAGGAACAGAAAAAGGGAGCCCGCGGTCCTCAGAGGGGAGAGACCGTGCATCTCTTGCACTCCTGTTTTGTTGAGGTCCTAAGAAGTTTCCAGAGTTCTGCCCAGGTTCCTTTCTTTTTTTTTTTTTTCTCATCTATGTACTTCTTTATTTGAAATTTTAAAATGTTTTTAATTTTAAAATATTAAATATTTTTAATAATATAAACCAAATTTTATGAACCATTATTTTAAAGGAAGTAAAAGATGCAGAAACGGACTTGGATTATTCCTATGTCTGATGCTAGGGGTTCCTCTGGATGAGGCATAGACTTGCCCATTTTAACAGGAGCACAGAATACGAGGAGAGTGCGGTGGGTCAGGGAGGTCTCAGTGTCTAGTACCTTGGAGAACAAAATAAAAAGGACTGACAAATTACTTAATGGAGAAGGAAGGCCAAAACCAAGGGTTTTATTATTTGCAAGGACCCGCATGTTTGAACATGGCGAGGGCACTGCAAAGCCCTAAACGTAAGTTAAGAATTGCTTTTTTTTCACCTCCATCTCGATCAGTCTGAGACATTACATTGTTCTCTCCTGGGGCTGATGAGAGGAAACTGAAGCACAATAGGGCACAAATGTCCCAGATGGGACGCCATCACAGGAATAAGGTCGTACGCCCTCGCTCTTCAGTTCATGGAGATTGTATGAGTCCTGAATATACTGACTTATACTTTTGACAGACAGCAGAACTGCCTTGGATTTCCAAGTCCCCCTGAGCACAGTAAAGGACGGAGGCCACGCTGGGTCACATTGGCCCATGATGACCAGTTCTAATCATCACATCTCCCTGAGCTTTGCAATCTGGTCTATGCGAGGGGCATAAAATCTCCCTCCTTCAGGGAAAGTTGTGTTCTCCTTATCAGCAGGGAGAAGGCAGGGAGATGTGGGGACCTGCATTTCCCCTGCAGATAATAGGTTATTTGCTGAGGAATGTGACATAGCTTGTTGACTGAAGCCAGGCAGAGCCGCAGGGTAATCGCTTTTTAAAAAGAAAGCATGTGGGGGTCAGCATTCAGGCCCAGTTTATAGAACTACTTAACCTCACCTTCCCACTGCCCGTGTCTGTTACCTATCAAGAGGTAGAACCTTTCAAACCTTCACAGGTTAGAACCTTTGAAAATTAAGCGTCTTTTGCCTTCAAAGCTGTCTGAATGAAACCCATTTTCCTACCAACTTGCCTCTGCACACTTCCTCTCAGGTGATGTTAGAGCCGCCCAGCAGCACAGGCATTGGATTATTCAATAAATTCTGTTCATGCAAAAGACTAGCCATCTGCAAAAAACCAGAGCTTGCTCCGAACTCTATTGCATTTACCAACACAAATTCCAAGTTGATCAAAGATATAAATGTTTCTTAAAATTACAACCTAAGAGGCTGGGGATGTAATTCAATGCCTAGCATTCGGAACACGGCTTCACCCTCAACACTGAAAACAAAATCACAGCAGATATATACAAAAAGAGAAGATGATTGTTTTTTGTTTGTTTATTGCTTTTTTTTTTTTGAGCAAGCATCTTGCTAGGCTTCGTTAGCTGCCCTGGAACTCACAATCCTCCAGCCTCTGCCTGTAGCTGGGACTGCAGGTGTGTGTCACCATGCTGGCCTGAAAGGAATTTGACTTTTATTTATTTATTTACTTCAGTATCTGGGATTAAACCCAGAGCCATGCCAGTACATGCCAGGCAAGTGATCCAGCATGGTGCCACATTCCCAGACCTGGAAAGAAAATTTTTAAAAAATTAGTTTTATGTGTTCTAATTAGTTTCACATGGCAATAGACTGCATTTATACATTTTGATAGATCATACATAAATGGAGTGTAATCTCTCACTTTTCTGACTGTACATGTAGCAGGATCACGTCGGTCATGAGTCATACGAGTACAGGAGGTCACAATGTCTGTTTCACTCTATGTCTGGAGTGGTTTTTCTAAGCAGGACAAATGATATGCTGTTACACGTTTAATAAATCAGCTTAAAACTCTGTACATGGCAATAAATGCTGTCAGAAAAAGGAAACGGCCGGTTTCTTAACAAGCCACAGCATTTAGGGAAGATTCAACAAAATAGTAAGTGAAGGACCTTGAAAGCCACTGACAGGAAAAGAAAATACAAGTGACTCATACATAGGAATGGATGCTCGGTCTGGCCTGTACCTAAGGACACGTGAAGTAAAGCAACCAGCGACCTCTGCCACCTGGGGAATGGCTGGGCTGAAGCTGCGGCTGGCGGGAGCCACCCTGCTGGGCCAGTTGGCCTGGTGTAGTCAGCGTGACCTTTCAGAGGACAACTGGCGAAGTGAGCTCTAACACAGGAGTACTCCTACACATTTCTTCTGTGGCACCCTGTGCTTTGAAAACATGCATATTTTATCTGCTCAAGTTTTGTTTAATATGCAGAAAACAATTTATCTGCTGATAGGAGAGGGCGGTACCAGGTAAATTGTTACTTCTGTACAGCCGATTTCCACACGGCCCTTACTAGGAGGCCAATCTGCCTCTAATCAAGTGGACATGTGGCCAAGACTCTTCCTAAATTAAAACTGTGAATACCAGGGTAAAACATGCAGCATAATCCATTGGTATCAAAGACTCTGCACCTGAGTTAAGACAGATACGACATGGAGACAGAGACAGGGGAGTGCCAGGGAGCACGGTCTTGGCACAAAGACTCTGCACCTGAGTTAAGACAGACATGACATGGAGACAGAGACAGGGAAGTGCCAGGGAGCACGGTCTTGGCACAAAGACTCTGCACCTGAGTTAAGACAGATACAACATGGAGACAGAGACAGGGAAGTGCCAGGGAGCACGGTCTTGGCACAAAGACTCTGCACCTGAGTTAAGACAGACGCGACATGGAGACAGACACAGGGAAGTGCCAGGGAGCACGGTCTTGGCACAAAGACTCTGCACCTGAGTTAAGACAGATACAACATGGAGACAGAGACAGGGAAGTGCCAGGGAGCACGGTCTTGGCACAAAGACTCTGCACCTGAGTTAAGACAGACGCGACATGGAGACAGACACAGGGAAGTGCCAGGGAGCACGGTCTTGGCACAAAGACTCTGCACCTGAGTTAAGACAGACGCAACATGGAGACAGACACGACATGGAGACAGACACAGGGAAGTGCCAGGGAGCACGGTGTTGGCACGTCCCCTCAGTAACCCAGAAGGGTCCAAGCTCTTCCCAGGCCTTCCACAGGCCTCTGTGACCAACCTGCTGTGAACGTGCTGGTCATTAACTCAGACGGACTTCACTGCCTCTCTCCACAGCATCAGGACTGACTGAATAACAGTAACTTCTCAGCTGTGCCTCTTTCATCTGTGGCACTTCACTGAATGCTTGTGGGTCACCTGGTGTCATAAGCCACAATCACAGGCTCATTTATTCCAACCTTAATTTCTAACATCTGTAACCCTCAAGTCACACATCACAATTTTCAAAATTTTATGTACGTGTGTTACAGAAGGCGGAGGAAGGGTTAAGGCAGCCCCAGGGGCTCAGGAGGCTGAGCAGAGAGCAAAGGTGCAGAGCAGATACGGATGCCAAGGGTCACTGTGGGTTGTCAGATAAGATCAGGAACTGGCCAAAGAACTCGTCCAGGGTGCACAACTATTAAAGCACAGGAATTTATTCCAGGATAAGGTCCAAAAGGACAGCTGTTTCACAACTGTCAGCTTGGAGTGTTAGCTTGGATTGGGACTCCCGTGATAATCCTGGCAGGAGAAACCATGCTGTGTTGAATGAAGCCTGGAACAGGGATTCAGCATATGTCACTGTGGTGATCTTCCTGGACCAGGCTTACAACAAGTTACCAGGTGAGGGGGTTGAGGGTCAGCGTGTCCCGTCTCAGGGGAATCCTATGTTTATGGGCCTCCAGGGAGGAGGTTGCTTCATTTGGGGGTCTGGTGTGTTTGCTGGTGTGTTTGATAAGCTCGTGGGCCTGGTCTTTTCTCTGTGAGTTTGATACGCCCCACATCTATGTGCTTCTGATTAATTCAATAAGTTCACAGGTGGTTGTTCTTATTAGCACCATTAATTTATTTATCGGCTTGTGCTTTGTGGCTGTGCAGGCAGATGGTGATTTACTTGTAGAAATGTGGAGTCATTCCACCTCAACCCTTAAACTCAGAATGGAGTAGCTTATGGCTAACAGCTGCTTTACAAAATGGAGGAACAAAGGAGCTAGGCACACCTGGGATATGCTGTTCTACACCATGGAGTCACTCAGGGCAGGCACAGCCTGAGAGCTGCTGTTCTACACCATGGAGTCACTAGGGCAGGCACAGCCTGAGAGCTGCTGTTCTGCACACCATGGAGTCACTAGGGCAGGCTCAGCCTGAGAGCTGCTGTTCTGCACCATGGAGTCACTCAGGGCAGCCACAGCCTGAGAGCTGCTGTTCTACACCATGGAGTCACTCAGGGCAGGCACAGCCTGAGAACTGCTGTTCTGCACACCATGGAGTCACTAGGGCAGGCACAGCCTGGGATATTCTGTTCTACACCATGGAGTCACTCAGGGCAGGCACAGCCTGAGAGCTGCTGTTCTACACCATGGAGTCACTCAGGGCAGCCACAGCCTGAGAGCTGCTGTTCTACACCATGGAGTCACTAGGGCAGGCACAGCCTGAGAGCTGCTATTCTACACCATGGAGTCACTCAAGTCAGGCACAGCCTGAGAGCTGCTGTTCTACACCATGGAGTCACTCAGGGCAGCCACAGCCTGAGAGCTGCTGTTCTACACACCATGGAGTCACTCAGGGCAGGCACAGCCTGAGAGCTGCTGTTCTATACCATGGAGTCACTAGGGCAGGCACAGCCTGAGAGCTGCTGTTCTACACCATGGAGTCACTAAGGGCGGGCACAGCCTGAGAGCTGCTGTTCTACACCATGGAGTCACTCAGGGCAGGCACAGCCTGAGAGCTGCTGTTCTACACCATGGAGTCACTCAAGTCAGGCACAGCCTGAGAGCTGCTGTTCTGCACATCATGGAGTCACTCAGGGCAGGCACAGCCTGAGAGCTGCTGTTCTACACCATGGAGTCACTCAAGTCAGGCACAGCCTGAGAGCTGCTGTTCTGCACACCATGGAGTCACTCAGGGCAGGCTCAACCTGAGAGTTGCTGTTCTACACACCATGGAGTCACTAGGGCAGGCACAGCCTGAGAGCTGCTGTTCTGCACACCATGGAGTCACTAGGGCAGGCTCAGCCTGAGAGCTGCTGTTCTACACCATGGAGTCACTCAGGGCAGGCACAGCCTGAGAGCTGCTGTTCTATACCATGGAGTCACTAGGGCAGGCACAGCCTGAGAGCTGCTGTTCTGCACACCATGGAGTCACTCAGGGCAGGCACAGCCTGAGAGCTGCTGTTCTACACACCATGGAGTCACTCAGGGCAGGCACAGCCTGAGAGCTGCTGTTCTACACCATGGAGTCACTCAGGGCAGGCACAGCCTGAGAGCTGCTGTTCTGCACCATGGAGTCACTAAGGGCAGGCACAGCCTGAGAGCTGCTGTTCTACACACCATTGAGTCACTCAGGGCAGGCACAGCCTGAGAGCTGCTGTTCTATACCATGGAGTCACTAGGGCAGGCACAGCCTGAGAGCTGCTGTTCTGCACACCATGGAGTCACTCAGGGCAGGCACAGCCTGAGAGCTGCTGTTCTACACACCATGGAGTCACTCAGGGCAGGCTCAGCCTGAGAGCTGCTGTTCTACACCATGGAGTCACTAGGGCAGGCACAGCCTGAGAGCTTCTGTTCTGCACACCATGGAGTCACTAGGGCAGGCTCAGCCTGAGAGCCTGTGTTCTGTATGCCATGCTGTCTCTCATTGTGGGCAGGATGTGGGCTCCTCAACCTGCTCACTTCTCCAGTCCCTTTCTGACCCTCCCACCCCAGCCTCCACAGTGCCCTCCACCCACCCTGCTGATGTGCTTCCTGCCCTCCTGAGCTGGACCTCTGCAGCCCCTCAGCTCTCACTGCCCTCTCTGCTGCGGCTCCGTCTCATCCTGCCCGCATCCCCGGGCTCTATGCAATGTTATTCTCACGGGCCCTGCTCCCACCGTCCACTCCGGCTCCTTCCAGCTGGCACAGTAGCCCCTCTACATGCTCTGTCAAGGTGTTTTGTACTGTGACACAAACCCTGTTAACCGTCTGTATCCGTCAGCTGTGAGCATGAGGCCAGGACCATGTCTGTTCGCAGCTTTGTGTCTTTGACCTGGCCCAGTTCCTAACGCACCGCTGGCACCTAATGAATACTCACTCCCAGAACCAATGACAGCACTCAGGGAAGCAGGTGTGGGTCTGCCAGGAGTTCCCATGGGAAAAGTCCAGTGGGGACAGGAGTTAGTGACCACAGCTCATGTCCAGCATCCCTGGTGGAATCCCAGCACAGCATCCTTGGTTCTAGGAAACTCTGAGCTACAAATAGGTGTTGCAGCAAACCAGATAGACCAGCTTCAGGTAAGGGGCAAGAATGGAGCTTCCAGTACAGTCAGTCTGGGTTGAACTCATGGGCTGTGCGGGTGAGATGCGTGTGATGGAATCTGAGTAGACCTCACTACTAGAATTCACCGCCAGTTACATAAAACACGGTTTCCACAGTATTCATTTGCTCCGAGATAGTCATAGTGCAAGTGATATCGTATTCGGATGTGAACATAGAGAATAAACTCACTGGACTGGAGCTCTCACTGGCCAGAGTGACATGAAGACAGAGCTGGCCTGGTGACTGTCCCTCCCTGCCTCGCAGACGGCCAGTGCTGAGAGAGGCAAGGGGGTCCCTCTGGCTCCCCAAGGAAGGAGCGTGGCTCTGGGACAGGGTTAGATCTTCCCCAGGCCCCTCTGTGTGACCTGTCCACAGGGAATGACCTTGGGAACCAGGTGCACATCCACATCTTCCCAAGAATGAACCTAATCTGGGCGGGCAGCCCCCACTCACCCTCATCTGCTTCCTTTGTCCCTAAGAAGCTGGACCTGGGAGGGAGTTGAGTCACTTTTGCTTAGGGGTGGAAATGGAAAAAAAAAGAAAAAGCTATTTTTGTTTTGTTTTGTTTTGTTTTTTTGGTCAAGGAAACACAGCAGCGTGTAGCAGGTAACCTGTCCAGTCAAGAATTATCCCTTAACGCCTACCAGTGGCCCTAGGTCTGAACTTCCTGTGACAGTGATATAAAGGCATAGAATGTCATCTCTGTCTTCAGCATAAAGAATCACCTTCCGGGTTGGGTGTGGTTGCGCACACCTGTAATCCCAGTGACTCAGGAGGTTGAAGCAGGAGGCTCACAAGTTCAAGGCCAGCCTCAGTTACTTAGTGAGAAGTGTCTCAAAAAAAAAATCTTTAACAGTGAACTCAGCCATATTCTTTTCTCTTGGCAAAACAAACCAGCAAATAAATTTATTCTCAAGAGGTTCCTGCTGAAGTTGAACTCACCATAATTGCTAAGAAAATACCAAGAGGAGGGCCAAGAGCAGCCCAGAGATACTCCTCTGAGTGGAGCCCAGGAGGACCTCCGCTGAGAGGAGGCCTGGAGGTCATTCTCTGAGCCGCACCCGGAGGACCGCTTGCCCTCCCCTGGAGCTGCCTCTTGAAGGCGTCTCAGCCGAGCAGAGGAGCGCGGGCAGCCACGCCGTGGACAGGGAGAGATGAAGACAAGGCTGGCTGCATTCACTTTGTACCGCAGGCAAGCAGGAGGCCCTCTGCTACCCTCGGACTCGTGCTGTGCACTCCTCTCAGCAGACAGGGGACTTCTGCTGCTGGTGTAGAGAAAAGGCTCAAGCCCCTCCAGAGAAGACGCCAAACTGCTGTGTTGGGTGGGCGGCTACTTCTTCCCCACGGAAGAGGGCCTAGGGCCTTCCTGGGGTGTCCCCTGGAGTCCTACACAGGAACAGAGGGGCCAGGAGATGGACTGTGTTAGGGACAGTCCTACTTGGATGGGAGTGTCCACTTTGCCTTAGACCTCTCGGGCAGGGCAGGCATGATTCAGAGGGTGACCTAGAGTCTAGAGTCAGGGAAGTCTCCATCCATCGGCTAGTGAGGAAGGGGTTTCCTCTGGGTCTTGCCGGTTTCAGGGGGTCCAACGCTCTAGTTCCCACCAGCCAACCATGAGACAAGGGATGGGACATGGAAGGCCTGGGTCTGGCCTCATCCCAAGGGGTCGCCCGTGCGTCCACTGGGGACGGGAGAAAGTGCGCACAGGGGGCCTTGCTGGGCCGCATGGGGAGGCCATTCCTTGAGTGAGCCCTTTCCTAGAACACAGAAGTGGGAGCAAGCCTGGGAAATAAGAGGTTGGGAGATCTCACCGGCCCACTGTTTCCTGGAGCAAGACGTCGACCTTGTCAGTGCACACAACACACCTCGCGGCGCACGTTCAGAGACAGCAGCTTGCTCGAGTATTGATTTTCTTGCTCCCCAAATGTCAGTAGAAGTGGGCCCCATACATGAAAGTGAGGGGTGGGGTGGGGTCAGGCATGCTGGAGGCTTGCCAGGAGGTGACTGGGGCAGCGAACACAGCCCTGAACTTTGCTTCCTCCCCCCTCCCTACCCTGCACTCCGGGCAGCGAGAGAGTGCTGTGGAAAGTGCCAGAAATGAGATGCACACCCACGCTTGCACACACACGCGTGCACACACACACACGTGCACACACACACCTTGGCCTTCGTTCATTGCTGGTGGGTTTGCTGAATCAGTCTAGGTAACTAACGTTGAAAGGGAGATGATACCCTCCCAGCTACTGAAAGAGGTTGGTCACGATGAAGAACTTCCCAAAGAAGTGTCCAAAAAAGGTGCAGGAGGGACAGTCATTTAAAACTTGATGAATCAATGGATTGTTTCAGCAAATGATGTCACAGACTCAGACTCTCACAGAAGGTTTGTTGCTCTGGGAACCGGAAGCTCACTGATGCAGATCGTCTGTGTCCTGCACTAACGTCAATGAGCACCTGCCACATTCCAGGGAGTGCGGGCTCAGGGCAGCACACGTAAGTCCCAGGCCACCTTGCCGCCGACTCAGACACCTGGGATCTTTACCCTCCCTGGCCTGAGGTCCTGCAGAGGGACCTCCCTGAAGCATTGCAGACGGGGTGAGATTCCAAGAAAGAGCACAGGCACTTCCGAATGCTCAGAGAGCTTCCAGGGGAGCCCGGAAGCACCATGCTGTGAACCTGTTTTTAACTTTATGTAACATTCCTTTCCACGGCCTGAAGAGTCTATGAGCGCCCCAGAGACGACAGCAGTGGATGACACAGAGCAGGCGCTCAATGAAGACCTGACAAATCCACCAGTCCAGACGGTCAGAGCCACAGAGGAGTCCAGCGTGGAGGCTCTGGGGGAAAGGTGTTGGAGACAACTTGGAAACCCTTGGCCGGCTGGGGGTGGGACCCGAGAGGAGGAGCTGCAGTGGCAAGGCCGAGTCCTCCCTGGCCCCTGAGTCCTTGCTGCCCTTCTGTGCCTCACAGAGTAGAGCTCACTCTGCCCAGTGAGGAGGTCTGAGGCTCTTGGGCCTGGGAACACCTAAGTCAAGGCCATGTCACCTCCGGAGGAGAGCACGGGCTCTGGGGATTTCGCCTGGACTGTGCTGCACCCTGAGTGCTCAGAGGCCGGTGGGCCTGGGGGCACTGCCCGACTCAGAGGTCAGAGAGCATCGGGGCCTGCGGCTGGTGTGACCCAGGCCTGAAGGCAAGCCCTCCCCAGCTTGCAAGCCAGAACCCCCTCTCTTGTGAGTCACAATCCTCCTGGTTCTTGGGCACACGTCAGCCTGACCTTCTCTGCAGCTGACCTCCCCTTCCCCGGGCCCAGGGAGTGGAACGGAAGGGTGCCCCTAGGGAGGGCAGCTGGTAGCAGCCTGGAAGCCCTGCAGGTTCAGGTTGAGGGCAGGGCCCCCAGCTTGCTTTTGTCACGGGCCACCCAGTGTCTAGGACACAGAATTCAGGACCTGTTGGCTAAATGTGCAGCCCCATCTGCCCAGTTCTCTGCAGGGGCTTGTCCAGGGTCCCAGTCTCCTTTCCAGCTTCTCGAAACAGGCCAGGTCAAAAGGCGTTGCCCGTCCAGAGGGGAAGCTGGCCTGAGTCCCAGGTAGTACTGAACGGAGTCTCACAGCTGTGGCACCCCATGCCCCAAAGGCACGGGGAACTAGGCCAGCAAGCAGAAGAGCAGGGACGGCCCCGCCCACCTGCAGCCTGGGCGGCTCCAATCTGTTCCCAAGTGCTGAGGAAAGCCAGCGCAGAATCCGGGTAATCAGAAGTGAGTCAGTGCTTTTCTGTAGACTTTAGAGTTCTCTGTAAGAGAATTTCTTTATAAAAATATCTTCTCCTTAGTATTTTGTATTCTTTTTAAGGTTAGATGCTCTTCTTACAAGTTGAGAAATCGCATACAGGTACAACCAATAGTCCACACGCCCCTCTCCTCCACAGATCCTGTCCAGAGGAGAGTGACGTGATTTGCTTAGAGTCTACTTAGATTCTCTGTATGCAGGTGTATGCACACACACACATTGTGCACTCACACACGTACTCCACACACAGTGTGTCTACAATTAGTATATCACATGTGTGTGCATGTACATATCTAATAACAACACGTTCATTTACATTATGCACATGGTTTTTCGTGGAAATGAGCTGCTCTTCTATTTTATGTAGTAGAAGCCTTCCTAGAACTTCTGCCCTTAGTCACATTAAGTCCTTTTCCACACTACCTCTCTGCAACTGCCCGAACCTGCCCCACGGACAGTCCTGGGCTTCCAGTCCAAGTGTGCTCAACAGAGCCGCGCTTCACAAACAGGCCTGGCCACCTGCGGACACAGGCAGGTCTCCACGCATGTCTGAGGAGAGCCAGTCATTCCAGTGGTGACAGGCTCAAACCCGGAAGCCTCCTCACTGACCCCTCCAAGACTCAAGGAGCAGAGCACCTGGAGAGCCCGGGGAAGGGGCCACACGGCCAGGTAAGCAGCGCAGGGCACAGCACCCAGTGTGCAAACAGAGCCTAAGGCTAACGGTGCTCGTGCTTCCAGGGAGCCAAGCACTGGATCATCTTTGGAGCTTCACCAACTGAACATCACCAAGTGTTGATGGAAAACTCACACGGTCCCCTCTCCCGTCCCCTGCCTAGGCACCATGACAGATAGGTAGCAGCCCTCGGCTGAGCCCCAACTCCAGCTCCCTGCCAGTCGACTGCACCTTATTCAACAAAGAACCCTGCTCCCGTCGGCCGGCAGGAGCCCTGCTTTGCAGAACGGGGTGTTCGGTTCCTGCTGGTAGGAAGGCTGTCCGGATGGGGACCTGCAGGCAGGGCAGCTTTCTGTGGCTGGGAATTGTTCTGCCCACTGTAGGGATGGGTGTGTGCGTGCGCGTGTGCACGCGTGTCCAGGCCCACCCGGGTCATGTCACCTCTTCTGTTCTGGGTCTAGCACGTTCCTCCCTCTTGATTGTTTTGGTTTCTCGGCTCACTTGTCTCTCGTCTGCTCCCTCCACTGGAATTCAGTCCCACGAGGACGGGCCCTGGCCAACCTTGGGGTGTCCCAGAACCTGCAGCACTGCCTGGCACAGGGCAGCCCCCGGAATACTGGTGGGTTCTGCAGGAGTGGGTTCTATGTCTCGGGCAGCGGAAGACCCACTGGAGAGGGACAGGAGCGATGCGCAGGGAGGGCAGAGTATGTGCGCATCCTAAACAGGGCCTTCCCCTCCGAGGGAAGCAGGTAAGGACTTCTGAACGCTGGCTCCCTGGGTGCTGCTGCTGCACTGGAAGAGAGGAGGGCAGTGATGGCTGCGGACGCCACCTGTCCACTCTGGAACAGAACCGGGCACCCCAGCCAGACCAGACGCTGTGTTCAGGGGCCGGGCAGTCTGGTTGGCTGGATAGTGTGGGCTCGAATGTCCCCAGTGGAAGTGTGAGCTAAGGACCTATTGGAGAAAAGAGGCCCTGGAACCCCAGAAAAGAAAGCTCTGAGGTCCTGGGGGCAGGAGCCACTCCTACGAGTGGAGAGGGCCAGCAGCTCTGGTTCTTGTCCCGGGCTGTCCCTGCCCTCTGCCAGGATGTGGAATTCACTGAGGGGCCTCAGAGGCCGACAGGCCCTTCTCGTCCCAAACCCCTTCCCAGGTTGGAGACTCTGCCTACTGAGGACAAATGCTGGTCCAGTGAGCCGCCGTCCACTCAGGGGTGTCTGTCCAGCTGGGTGCCAGCTGTCACGGTCACGCATGCTGATGTGGGTCCAGCTGGGCACCAGTCTGTCCTGGGATTGTGGGCACTCTGGAATGATAGTAAGAGAAAAGCTTCCTTCTCACCCGGCTGTGCTGCACAAATGGCTCCCCCAGGGGACGCTCGGCCCTGAGTGCAGCCCTCTGGAGTGCGACCGGCTCCTGGGGAGACAGCCTGGCTGGACAGGGCTCGCGTGTGTCACCTGCTGGTCAGAGTGCAGATGAGCAGCAGGGGACGCGCCCACCTACTTGGAGCCACTTTCGGATTTCAGATGCCAAATCAGGAAAACCACGCTGATTTGCTTGTGCGCGCCCTCCCCAGAGGAACAGGTCCGCGCTGGACGGCCCTGAAATCCAGAGCCCTCGGCGCTGCTCCGCGGAAGCTTGCTGAAGGTGCATTTGGCCGCCGGTGGTGGCAAACAGTGGCACCTAGCGGTAAAGAGGAGGATTAAACCCCCGAGAATCAGAGGCAAGTGTAGAAAGCAAGTTTTTCTTTTTTAACAAAGAAACACAGAGCACAGACGGATAGCCCGAGGAAAGTCAGGGCCGGAGTTGGTTGACCGTGGGGGTGCATCTTGCCCCTTTATAGAACTAGATTTTCTGCCCCCCACCTCCTCTTTCCATTAGCTCACGTGCCTTCAGGGAGGCAGGACAAGGGCAGCCAGCGGGGAATCATTAGCAGCTCCTTGTGCGGAAAGTGCAGGTGGACTTCCGGAGGTGTTAGCAGCTTTGAGGGCAGTGGATCCCAAGGTTCGCTTTAGCAACCCATTTGCTTTCTTTTTGATGGGCTACCTGTTCTTTGTCCCAGTCTCACGGTCACCCCATCACCCAACATTCAAGGCCTCCGATGTTCTTTCTGACATTGGAACTTCCCCTGGATGCTAATTCCAAAGAGGGAGATGAGCGTTGGTACCTTTGGGTCATCCGTGTCAAGCCTCTTTGGCCTTGTGTAGGGTGGCCCTGGTCCAGGTTCCCAGCTCCAGGACACACTCTGCCCACAGTGTTGGAGCAGCTCTAAAGCCAAGACGTCTTCTGGGCTCCCGGGTCTGCTGTTCTCCCCTCATCCAAGCTCATGTCTGCAGGGCTGCTTCTGTGGGTGAGGCCATTGTCAGGGTCTGGGAAGACTCAGGAAGCTTTTGGGCGAACATATCTAAACCTGCCCTGGACTTGGTGATCCGGGTGCTGGAGGCTTCGGTGGAAAGGAGCACCTTCTGCTAGTGACCGAGGCAGAAGGTAAAGACACTGCTCACTCTTAAATCCCTCCAAGCCTCCATAAAGCGGACTGAGGTGGGGGTGGTGAAAAGGCTGACGTCATCAAAGTATGATGTCAGAAGGGAGCACAGAGAGGGTGAGGCTTGCAAAGACGGAAAGAGACTGTCAAGGGGATTCTACACAGCGCGAAACGCGTCAGGAGCCAGGTGCTCTGTAGGGAGCTGGGGTGGCAGCTGCTGGAAAGTGTCCCAGCACCAGTGGCGAATCCAGAAGAGGGTTCTGGTAAATCCAAGCAGCCAAGGGAGAAGGAGCAGCAGATAGCAGAAGAAAACCTTAGAAGGTCATCCAATGCCAAAGGACAAGTGGTCTGTGCATAATTATACACAGGCCAGAGTTGAAGTCCACTGAAGTGTGTTGCCAAAAACTAAAAAGGAGGCCAAAGTTCACTAACTACAACAAAACTAATGTGGAAAGTCTGTGTTCATGAGGTGTTTCTATTTTTTCTGTACTAGGGCCTGAACCCAAGGGGCTTTACCACTGAGCCACAGCCCCAGCTCTTTCTAAAATCTTTTCTTTTTAAGACAGGTTCTCACTAAGTTGCTCAGAGCCTCGCTAGTTGCCGAGTCTGGCTTTGAACTGGTGGTCCTCCTGCCTCAGCTTCCTGAGCTGCTGGGATTACAGGTATACCACCATGCCCAGCTGTTGCAGGGACTTTCTGAAATGTTAGCTTCTTGAATTTCTGCAGCCTTCCTTTTCAAGGGAAGCTGAGGTTCAAGAAAGCATCATGGCCCACCTGAGACCCCCCAGGATGGGGATTAGGAGCTCATTTCCATGCTCAGGACCTCTTACTCACCATGCTGTTCTCGGTCTGCATGAGTAGGATTTCCATGTTTGGTCAACAAGTTTATTATTTTCATCAAACTTTTATTGTCATCCTACCAAGCCTCGAGCATCTTGTCCCCTTTACTGAGGGTCACACTTTTCAGATGGCATTGCCTGCTTCCCTCAGCAGTTGCCCCCACGTGTCCATGACCAACACTGAAAGGCTCAGTTCATAGATCCCTAGATGGAGGTGACCAGCGTCACAGCTTTAGAAGCTGCAAGCATCAAGCTTTACTAACAAAATAGTAGCGAAGGGACTTTTCTTGCTCCAGCTCTGAGGTCTGAGGCAGACCCACCCTCTCCCATTTAGTAACCACTGTTTAAATTTTAATTAACTAAATGAATTGCAGCTATAATGTCAGTTTCACAGTTCCACTCACTGTGGGTCAGGAGCTCAGTCACTGCCGGTGGCCCGTGATGGCTGACCCAGCCAGCACTGCCCCAGAGGTGTCATGCCCAATCCCTAACCAAAGCTCTGTGTGCTGTCACAACAGGTCTTAGATTTCTAATGGTGGTTACGATGGTGCTTACAGAGGACGTGGAACGGTGCCCACTAGGGTGCTCTGCGCGTCGTAAAGCATCCCACTCATCAGAGCTTTAACCTTTTCCAACAGGGTAAAATCATACAGCCTCTTCATGCTAAGACCTTGGCTGGGGGTGGGGGTCACCATATGACCTCCTTTTCAGAAGTTGAACTCTGTTCCTTGGGCTTAACGTTTATGCTTTGCTTTTTAGGACAGAAGAGGATTCCACATTCAGCACTGTTGACAGCTGCTTTTGATGTAGAAGGTATGGAAACATGGACGTATAATACAGGAAGTGCATCTCTCTGCCATAAGATCATACCTATCCAAAGTCATATGAAAAAGTACAGTCAGGTGCAGGCTGAGAAGAGCCTCCGTCATTGCCCCAGAAACAGAGGTTGAGGTGAATTGCGGAAGGTGAATGAGTAACACACCCTTGTGCTCCAGGGGCGGGTGGGACCACATTCATTAACTGGCAGCAGCCTGACGGCTTGCACACTCACAACAGGAGTGAGGACGGGCCTCCTCCAGGTTGCACTCTCCGCGCCCCTGGCTTCTTGCAGGGAGCCCCACCTTTGTGCACCCCTGCTGTGGACCCTGAGTCGGCACCATGGATAGAAGTCTGAGGAACGTCCTGGTGGTGTCCTTTGGATTCCTGCTCCTCTTCACAGCCTACGGAGGTCTGCAGAACCTGCAGGTAGGTGTGCCCCTTGCCACTTGGTCTTCACCTCTGAGCTGGTCCTGGCCTCCAGAATCACAGACGATGGGTAACACAATGGTATTTCTTTTGCCAATTCACGATAACAACTCTTCATCCCGTGCCCTCCAAATTCTCCAAAACATACTCTTTCTTTTCTTATATACAAAACCTCACATTTCCAAGGCCTGTACACTGTGTCTGACCCTTGAACAGCAGAGTCAGTTTCTCAAGATAGTGGTTTGAAAATCCACTTGGCCTTTGGTGGTCAAAAAGAGACACAAGAAAAACCATGAATTCTATGGCTCCATACCCTTGGCTTTGTGATCTGGGCAGAAACAAGAATTTATCAAACCTTGCTAGGTCTTATTCTATGCCTCCTTTAAGCAAAAGTGTGAACTGGGGCAAAACAGTCTTCCTTCTGAACTACTGAACTACTTCCTCCTGAGTCTATGAGTCCATGTAAACCCCAACCGTCTCCAGAAGGCTGTGGTGCTGGTCCCATGGACCTGAGGTTGGAGTCAACGTGATTTCAAATCTGATCTTTAACTGGCAATAAAACCTTCAGAGACTCCCACGGACTGGCAGGTGGCAGGGCCATTGTGGTCCCTGAGTGCACAGCTCGCTCAGTGTTGCACCTCGTGACCGGGGCTGTCATGCAACCAGACAGTTTGGGAGCTTCTGGTGATGAGCACAGTCTCCCATCATTTGTCAATCAGGTCAAGAAGTAGGCACCTACTGCATGCACAGTATTGAACCAGAAAAGCCCAGTGAGAGGCTCAGAATCAAGATGCAGCCTTCATGGGTACTTCTTGAGCAGCCTGACCCTGAAGGTTGTTGAAGAAGCTCAACTTCAGCCTTGAATTCTCAAGTGTGGGTTTCCTTTGCTCCGCTCTTCTGGGTTCTGTTTTCAATGAGGCTGTCTGAGCACGAGTGACAGCAGTGGCCACTCTCACATCCCAGTGGAAGGGAAGGGCCATCTCCTCTCTCACCACGGCAGGTCCCGACATTTGAAGTCCTCACTCTCCCAAGTGACTGCATGCACAGAACACCTGCTCTGTGTGGAGCCGAGGGGACCATGTTGGGTTGCTCAGCAGGCACTCTGGATGGGAACACAGTGAGGAGGGGACGGTCAGCCATGCTGCCCCTTTAGGAGGCTCTCACATGGAGGGCAGGATGGCTGTCCACAGCAGGCAGGATGGCCGGGGCTTGGCCATGCTGGCCAGAATTCTTAGGGTGCCATTGTGGACCTGGAAGCAGCTCAGCTGACTGACAGTAAATGGCTTCTGGACACTGGAGCTGGAAGAGGAGGTGGTGGGAGAACCTTGGACACTGTGGGTAGGGCCTCCCAGGACGTGTGGACAGCACTGCCAGAGTGATTGCGTCTTCCCCCGAGGCTGGCGACGTGAGAGAACCAGACCTCCAGCTCTGGCAGGACCGGAGGGCCAGGAGCAATCCCACCCACTTACCCTCCGCACCCCTGGCCCACCCCAACCCAGTCGTAATGTCTGCCCACTGACGCAGATGACTGCACAAAGGTGTTCCACCTGGGACAATCATCCCATCAGTCAGGATGGGCTGAAGCACAAAGGGTTTGCACACGTCACCAAGGAATGCAGTCACAGCCAGGTGCAGGACTCGCCTCCCTGTCTCCTTCCCACTCCTCGTCTGGTTGGCTTTGTTCTCTGGCTCCAGCAAAGCCACAGCACACCCAGTTCTCCTCCAAGCTTAGCAGCCCTGGCAGCGAAGGCCTTCCCCCAAGACGTCCCCCCTGTCTAGATTAGTTCATGTGTCTGCCCAAGACACGGGACACTCGTTCCCAGCACTTCCCATCATGTTGGACACTGTCCTGGCAACCGTTTTAGCTGCCGACCCCTATTCAGATCTCAACCTCAAGGCCAGGCCTCCCGCTGAGCTCTGCACCCCGTGGTTGAGGAAGGTGCCACTTTGCTGCTTGTGCCTGCTCACCCTTCTATCTGCAGCCAGCTGTCTACGAGGCCCAGGAGCAAGGACCATGGCCACTGGGCATTGCTACCCCCATGCCAAGGAAGCCCTCTTCCAAGGAGAAGTAAGGAAGCATTCATAGCCTAGTGTGGCTGTGCATGCCTGGAATCCCAGCTGCCTGCAGGTCAAGGCAGGTGAATCACAAGCTGGAGGCCAGCTTGGGCAACATGGCCAGATCCTGAGTCAAAACAAAGCAAGAGCTGGGGATGCTACTCAGTGGCAGAACACCCCTGACTCCATCCCTGGTACTCCACCCACCACACACAGGGCGAGGGAGAAATCAGAGCAAGTCACAGGACAGCCCTCTCTAGATGGTATTGGGGGAGGGTCTTCAAGACATCTGGGGAGGGGACAGCATAGAAAGCAGGGATCAGATGAAGCAGAGGGCCTGGGCAGCACTGACATGCCCAGCAAGCGACCGGTCACATCCAGGAACGTGGCAATGCTAGCTGGAGGGACAGTTTAGGAAGTGGAGGCTGCGGTCCTGCCCAGGATCCATGCAAGACACCTCTCTTGTTGGGGACCCAGGTGGGAAAGACTTTGAATAGCGTTCTGGGCTGGAATGTGTCTCCTCCAGATTCCACATGGAGGGGCCCAGCCTCCAGGACCTCAGGATGTGACTGTTTGGAGGCAGGGCTGTTAGAGAGGCCGCTGGGTAAAAACGAGGTCCTGACTGGTGTCTCCACAGGGAGAGATCAGGGAACCGACACACAGAGGCCACCTCAAAAGCACCGGGGGAAGACGGTGTCTGCAAGCCTGGGAGAGGCCCTGGGGTGACGAGGCCTGCCTGCCTCCCCCTTGGACTTCCAGCCTCCACAGCCTGAGAAGACAGATTCCCACCGCTTAAGTCACCTGGCCTTTGGGGTTTCGTGGGGTGACCAGAGTGGACTCACATTGGCACTGAAGGAGCCTGAAGATCTTAGGCTCGGGCTGAGCTCTGCTGTCCCCCTCGCTGGCCCTGTGTCTGACTGGACAAGGTGCTTCCTATCTCCTTCCTCGTCTCCCACCCAGAAGAAAAGATTCATCTCTTGGCCTTTGAAGGATCTTGAACACAGAAGCTCCTATTCCGGTGTCCGGACGCTGCCCACGTGGGTGCAGGCTGTCTGACCTCCCAAGGAACCGGCCCTTGGAGCCAGGAGTCCTGCTCCAGTGGAGGACTGCCGAGGAGGCGCCAGCTACCCTTCTCCATCCTCTGGCTCATCTCCTCCTCCTCTTCTTCCTCCCCTCCTCCTCTTCACCTTATCTTCACCTCCTCTTCCTCTCCCTCCTTCCTGTTGCCCTTTTTCTTCCTTCTCCTTGTCTTCCTCCCCTACCTCCTCCTCTCCCTCACCTCCTTCCTTTCCTCTTACAGGTGAAATAAGAGGAAAACTCCACTTTGCTGGATTTCTGTGACTGAGGAAACAGACACCACCCTGGGTTGCTTCTGCCAGTTCAGCTCTGTTTACCTTTGTGACCTCTGGTGGCTTCTTGCAGGAGCTGTGCCAGGCACAGCCTTGAAACTGGCACTGACAAGAGTGTTTGCTGTCACTGCTCAGCTCTACATGAGAATCGGAGGATGGCCTTCTGCCTCCATGCAGAGCAAGGCCTTCCAGCAGCTTCTTCTGCTCCTCCTCCCCAGCTCCGAGGCTGGCGGGTGTCCCCTCTCCACACTTACAGGGAGCTGGGTGCCTATCCCTGCTGTTGGAAGGCTGCTGGCCTTAGGCCACTTACCTGTAGTGTCCTTAGCACAAGAGGGCTTGTTGCTCGTGGTTGGGGACCTGAGGTGGCCTTGCGTGCACAGGTCCTGGGCACCCAGCACACCATTCCCCTGCGTCTTCCTCCCGCCCTCCTCTGACAGCCGGTCCTGTTTCCACAGAGCAGCCTCTACAGCGAGGAGGGCCTGGGGGTAGCGGCGCTCAGCACACTCTACGGCAGTGTCCTCCTGTCCTCCATGCTCCTCCCGCCCATCCTCATCAGGAGATTTGGCTGCAAGTGGACCATTGTCGGCTCCATGTGCTGCTACGTGACCTTCTCCCTGGGCAACTTCCACGCCAGCTGGTACCAGCCTCCAGCCCACCCCCTCTTGGGTTTGCAGGACCTGAGTTGGCACCTTGACTGTCATCTCTGCGCTGGTTCCCTTACTTTCTGGGGGAGGGCTGAGTGGCAGGCTCCTCCCCACTTTCCCACCAGGACTGCCTTGCCTTCCCCACTGGCTCCCTCCCTTGACCCCCAGTGCTGACCTCTCCCTGGGACCTGTCCACAGCCCTCAGCTTCACTTGCATGCCATGGGCTCTCGTGGGCCCAGTAATGACAGGGAGAACCTAATTCAGCTGGGGAGGGTGAGTCTCGGGAGGTGTGGCCAGGATATGACTGATGACCGGAAGCTGTTCCCTTGCCCCCGTCCAGGGCAGGGATGCAGGTGCCACTGGCTGGCTCTCTTGCAGGTACACCCTGATCCCCACCTCCATATTGCTGGGGCTAGGGGCTGCCCCCCTGTGGTCAGCGCAGAGCACCTACCTCACGGTCATGGGGAATGCACACGCACAGGAAGTGAGCAAGCTCGGCAGGGACGTGGTGAACCAGTACTTTGGCATCTTCTTTCTCATATTCCAGTCCTCTGGGGTGTGGGGCAACTTGATCTCCTCTCTGGTGTTGGGCCAGACTCCCACTCAAGGTAAGGGGAGGAGGGTGAGCAGTTTTCTGAGGAACAGGGCACCCCTGGTGACCTCGGGAGGGGCTGACAGCACACGTGTGCTTCCACTTGTTCCAGAGTCAGGTGGACCCTACTCCTGCTAGGACAGTCAGGTTCTGAAGATCCATCTCCACAGGGTGCGTCCTCCAGGGGACGTGGGTCCACGGGTCATGGCTTCCTTCTGGGGCTAAGAGCAGGTTGGCCTGATTATTTCCTTATGGAATTGATCCACTGAGCAGCTTTTCAAAGTTCTGTGCTCAACTCCTTCACAAAACGAGGGGCGCGCTCACGGTGGAGCCCTCCTCCGGCTGCCCTACGCGACCTTGCCCGGCCACGACGTGAACAGGCGTGCGCTGCACCCCAGTGTTGAGGGTCTAAGTCTGGCCAGAGGAGGCCGGTCCTTCAGTTCTCACAGAGCCTGGCCCAGGCGAAAGGCTCTGGCCTCCTGCTGCTGTCGGGGTTGATTCTCTCCTGCAGTCCAGCCCAGCATCTTGCTCTCCCAGGTAGAGCCCACCTTTGGGAAGCTCTGTAGCCAAACCCTCCTGCTCTTTCCTGAGCACCGGCATCGCGGGCTACATCCATCCCCACAGGGAAACCACAGGGTCTCAGTGCTGCGGTGGCTCCCTCTTGCTGTCCCCAGCAGCGAGGGCTCTGTGGGTGGGAAAGCGGAGCAGCGGGGCTCACCGGACATGCAAGCCCGGGAGCTGAGAGCAGGCACAAGGGCACCTGTACCCTCAGGGCCTGCGGGTCCTGCACCCCCGTACCCTCAGCCTCCACTGCCTTCCATTCCCCCTGCTGCACGACTGGCCAGTCACACAGTGCTGCGAGGTCTGTGTCACGAGGTCCGCGTCCTGAGAACCATCCAGCACCGAATGCGTTATGCCAGGCGAGGAGCGTGACTAGTAGCCATGCCCCATTGCGTGTCCACTCTTCTCTGGGTCTTAGCAGAAAGCTAACTTGATGCTCTACCTCCATGATGAGGGGCCTTGGGACAAGTCTGCAGTCAATGTGCAGGGTGAGGGTGGCCTGGTGTTCTTGTCAAACACAGCCAGGTGGCTCCACGTCCTGCCTCGGGCTCCGCCACCCTGCCCTGCTGCTTCTGTTCAGGTGCCTGCGTTCTATCACCAGGACTCTGACTGGCTGGTTCCTCCTGACTCCACAGAGGCCAAACCAGAGGAGAATTTCGAGTACTGTGGGGCCAAGGACTGCCTGCTGGTCACACTGCCCACCAACAGCACCCACCGCCCCTCCCAGGAGCTGATCTACACATTGCTGGGCATCTATACTGGTAAGTGCCCTCAGCCCCAGGGCAAAGTCCCCAGAAGGCCAAGCCCAGCCTCTTCTGGGTTGAAGAGAACCATCCCCAGTTCCTGAGCTGGCTGTCTCCATTCAGCGTTCCTGTCCCCTGTGAATCTGGGTGTTCCTCAGGGACTTCTTTTAGGAAAGCAGGCACCACAGGCCAAGGCTGTCCTGTGGGGACAACCAAGTCTCTTCACTTCCCAGGGCCCCTGAGGTAGCCAGTAGCCACAGGTGCTTATTTGCATTTCAACAAATTAAAACCAAAGGCCTTAGATTAGAAATCTAAGGCTCCCCAGCCACACGTCACAAGCTCAGTGAACACATAGGACTGATTAGCAGCTACCAAAAGACACCATCCAAGGGACCAGGGCATGTGGACCTACTCAGCCCAAGTGACCCCAAAAGGCCAGGAAGAGGTGAGAGAAGGGCAGGAACAGCTGTGACTGGGGCATATTGGGGTGTCAAAGGCAGGTGGTCAGACTGGCCAAGGTCACTGTGAAAGACCAGAAGGCCTGGACAAGGGCAGATCCGTTTCCTGGGCAGATTCTCACATCTGCCTGATTTGGAGGTGCAGGAGCCAGCAGGGAGCCACAGGCAGAGCAGCAAGAGGCACCAGCAGGGTTCTAGAAGAGAAGACAAGACCAGTGGGATGCGTCTGCAGACTCGGGGCGTGGCGAGAAGTGGCTGCAGTCACCCTGACTCGGAGGCGTTAGGCTTGCTGGTCAGCGTGACCCTTCAGAATGTATAGTGGACTAGATACAAGAGTGCGTCTGGGGCATTTAGAGACCAAGTTCAAAATCACGGGTGGAGGTGAGTTTTTAGGGAAGAGAAAGTAGGAAGGACTTCAGGGAGAACTGGACACGGCCTGGGCACCCTGGTGCTCATGGGCTGGACAGGGCATGGGAGTCCTTGAAGAAGACAGTAAAGGAACCAGGAGTCCGGGAGTACCCCCAAGATAGTGGAGGCAGAGGGAGTGGGTGTGAGAGGGTCCAGAGTGGCCAAGACCCTGAGGTTCAGGAGGCAGCTTGGACAGCAGGCCCTCGGCCACCAGAGACTGGTGATGCCCTAGAGGGTGCTGATGTCTGAGGCCAGAGTGAGTGGTTTGAGAAGAGAGGGGAAGGTGTGGAGGGACAAGCGGCCTGGTTGACCCGCGTGCTTTCCAGGGGGTTCCCTGTTCCTGTGGACGTGGTGCTGGCGCCGGGGACAGAGGTCAGCGAGGCCTGCACATTCTGCTTCCCCAGTGTTTCCTTCTCTGTCCCCTTTACGTAGCAGGCAGGCCCAACTCATGGCAGCTACCAGGCTGAGCCGAGACCCCTGTCTCTGCTCTGCATTTTCTAGTTGGACAGCCACAAGCAGGGATGCCCTCCCTGGAGCTGGGACCCCAGGACTGAGAATAGTGGTAAGCTGCCCTGAGAAGCTGTCCCGAGTGGTGGATGGTTTGGGGTCTTCGCATCCCCGGTCTCACCCCAGCTGCTCAGTGCTGTCTTCACGGTGGGAAAGGCCATGATGTGGTCAGCCAGCCACGCTGAATTTACAGAAGCAGGTGGTGGCAGGATGTCCCCACAGGCCGAGGGCCGGCCCAGTTCCAGAGGAGCGTCACAGACTGCAGGAGAGTGCCCCTGCACGTCTCTAGCGTCCAGGCCCTGGGTCCCTTCCACCCTGCAGGTGGCACCTCAGGCTCCCCTCCAAGCTCCTCCTCAGTGTCAGCCCCAGGAGCTGCTCAGACACGAGGCTTTTCTTGGTGCTGGGGAACACAGCGGCTTAAGTGAGGGGCGCCCAGGGCATCTGAGCACTGCACTCATGAAGTTTCCAGCAGTCCCACTCTTTAGACAAGAACTGCACATCACAACACCCACTCCTCCACCGCCCGGGACCTAGGAACCCTGTCTGCACTCCACTCGCTCCTCACGACGGGCGTGGCTTCTGTATGCCCACCTGCCTCTCCAAGCTCCCCGCTCTCCTTAGAGGAGAGGAAACCATGATTTCCACCTGATTCGCACACAACCAGATGGCAGGGCTGCTCCAGAAGGGCCTGCACAGCTGGGGCTGCTGGAGCTCTGTGCCCCCAGAACCAGCTCCTGGTTGGGTGAGAACAGAGGACAGGCCTGGAAATGACCGGCGAGAGCTGGCCGGGGTAGCACTTAGGGAGCCTCACCAACGCCTCCTTATCAGGAATGGAGAGGGACCCGGGGGGAATGCCTCTGGGAAGGAGAGCAGGGCTTCCCTTGGGTCGGGGCCGGAAGGGGGAGCTTTGGGAAGGGTCCTAGCACAGGTCTGACCTTTTCCGTCAGCAATCGGGACAAGAGCTGGCTTGGCAAACCTCACAGACTCAGGGACACTGAGCGGCTGTGGCCCAGAGGTGCAGCGAGCCGCCACCCTGGAGCAGAGCCGAGGCATGGCAGACGGGCCGGAGGGCGGGGTAGGCAGGCGCTCCGGCTCCTGAGGCCTGGTGCCTGGGAGTCCAGGACGCCCCGAGGGAAGAAGCAAACGCTCCACACAAGTTTTCTGCAGAGGTAGCCTGTCGACATGGTTCAAGGTACAAGTGCCGAGCACGCCCCTCAGCCCGACCCTCAGCCGCCCGGTTGGCTTCCCTCTCCAGGTGGTTCATAGGGACATAAATCCTACGTCCTCCTCGCTGAGCAAAAGTGGGGCACGGTCAGCGCCCAGCTGGGCGCCTTGCTTTGTCTCCTCATCACTGATCTCCATGGCCGCCTCCCTCTGGGGAAATAGAGTTCCGTCTTTGTTCCCTGCAGCCCAGGGGGATCCACTTGATGGCGTCCACTTCATTTAACCAGTTCACACCAAAGGGTTTTAGGCAAATATTGGGAATAAATGAGAAGGGTACACATGGTACCCTGGTGGGACTTGCTGTCCCGAGAACCCAGAGGAAGTCTGCCTGAGGGTAGACACTGCTCCAAGGGTGCTGGTAAGACGCACGCAGCGTGCCTGTGTGCCCGGAGGGCATCTGGGGTCTCTGCCAGCTGTGGTGGATCTTCTGCCTGTGAAGAGCATGCTGGTCATGGCAGGTTCCCCACACAGGCCTGGATGTCCAAAGGTGACCAGGACCAACACGCGTGGTCAGTGTGGCGGGCACTCGGCATCCCAGGCTCTGCTCGGGTTCAGGGTGTCTGACAGCACCTGCCTCTGGGTTTGGCCGACACCCGTGGAAAGCGGGGAAGAGGCTGGGGTGAGCGCTGCCCACACTGAGGCTTCCTGCCCTCTGACCCTTCCAGCGAGTGGTGTCCTGGCAATCCTGCTGATAGCCGTGTGTCTGGAAGCCAGAGAGGACAGCGCGTCCCAGGGCGAGGCTGAGACGAAAGCCCCACCCTTCCTGCTCACCTTACTGTCGACCTTCAGGCTCTTTAGGGACAAGCGTCTGTGCCTCTTGGTCCTGCTGCCGACCTACAGTGGACTGCAGCAGGGATTCCTCTCCGGCGAATACACCAGGGTAGGCCGGCAGCTGCTCATGGGGTCACCACACTGCTGGGGCCTCTGCCGCGTCCACACCTGAAGGGACACAGTGTCCCGGGGCCACAGGCCCAGAGTGGGAAGGGCCCAAGGAGTTCCTGGCCCCTCCAGGGCTGAGTGTGACTCAGGATACCAGCCCCAGCACCTGCCAACTGATCGGGCCTCTCGAGTCCTGGGTGGGAGTCACCATCCTTGTCCCCAGTTCACCCTGGGCGTGAGAAAACCTTAAGAAGGCCGTGGAGGCCAGGTCAAGGCTGGACTGGACAGTCTGTGTCCCCCAGGCCTGTCTTCAGAGACGTCCCCTCCTGCCTCCTGCCCATCAGGCCTTCCTCCCAGGCAGAGCTGCCAGCCCAGCACCACGTGAGGTAGCTGCCCATCCCACCTGAATTTCAGACCAGTGACAAGAGTCCCCAAGGGGCCAGTGTGCCCAGGGACTGTTTGGGTGTGGTGATTTCATATGCAGGGCCTTACTTAGGGCAGTCTCCCAGTGTGGAGGGAGGGCTTTGCAGGTTCCAAGGAGGCCTACCGGACAAGCCAAGTCCACTTGGCCTTTGGACAGCCCCAAAGCCCTCAGAGCTGTCCTGTGTCCCCAGCCATGGCGGGCAGGCTCCATGGGAGCATCCTTCAGTCCCAGAACCTCTTCTGGGTGTCTGCCTTGGTTTTCCCCAGGGGTGGCAGGGTGGTGCTGAGGGTGCCCGGTAGCTTACTGTGCCCGGCAGGCAGCTTCTCAGCGCCCAGCCTCTCCTGCTAGTCCCTCTTTTCCAAGCCACCTCCTTCTGTCTCTAGAGCCACGAGGACATGATGGGTTGGTGGAATTGTCCCTCCCCGCACAGTGAAACAGAGCACAGGTGGTACCACAGGTCACAGAGGGCACAGAGACTCCACGCAGAAGTCCTTCCAACTCTCGCTTTGCAATTGTGACCCCAAAGGGGACTTTCCACAAACACGAGTGTTGCTCTCCAGTGCTGGACCTGGAGAAATGCTCCAGGCCAAGCCAGTGCCCCCTGTCACAGGGCCAGCGGCTCTAAGCAGCACAGGGCAGCTTCGGCAGTGAGCCCCGGAGCATCGTGGACGCTGCGCTGCTGACACCCTGTGCTTGCCTGCAGTCCTTCGCCACCTGCGTCCTGGGCATCCATTTTGTTGGCTACGTGATGATCTGCTTCTCTGCAGCCTCTGCGCTCTGCTCCCTGCTGTTTGGGAAGCTCTCCCAGTACACAGGCAGGAGAGCCATCTACGTGCTGGGTAGGTAGCCCCACAGGTTCTGCAGTGGAAAGAGGGTGCCGGCTCAGAGTGGGCTTGAGGGCCAACAAGCCCTGCAGGAACATTTGGCCAGGGGCCCTAGGCTCACTCTCCTAAGAAGCCCTTCTGCAGTCACTGCGTCTGTGTCCCCTTAGTCGGGAGCCTCCTGGGTCCAGACAGGATGGCCCACCGCCCCCAGGCTGAGGCAGCTGCAGCTCAGGGGAGCAGGTCCACCCAGGCAGGTGTGGATCCCAGAGTGTCCACTCCAGCAGGCCGCACCACGGGCCAGCTTACACCGTAGACCAGCAACACGCTCACCGTGTGGAGATGGCTGAGCAGGAGGCGGGGGAGTAATGCGGCCCCTCTGCTGCGGCCCTGAGTGCCCAAGGCGCTGCCTTCCTGGCTCCTCCCTCTGCCCCAGGTGCAGCGACCCACCTCTCCTGCATCCTGGCCCTCCTGCTGTGGCGTCCACGCTCCTCCCAGATGGCAGTGTTCTTCCTGATCCCTGGCCTGTGGGGCGTGGGGGATGCTGTCTGGCAGACGCAGAACAACGGTGAGTGTCGAGTCCAGCGCCTGGGCCCCTCTCAGGAGCCCCTCTCAGACACCGGGCAGTGGCAGGGGAGTGGGCAGCCGCCGGTGTGGTCGCCAGACCCGGCCAGCCCAAAGCTCTGTCAGAAGCCAGGAGCTTGCATGGGGGAAGTGAGAGGGAGCCCGGCTGCGAGGGCTTCCTCCATGCTCGGGGTCTGCAGTGTGTTCTCTGAGCGTCCACTCAGGTTCCCGGAGGCCAAGGAAGGATCCCTGGAGGGCGAGATCACCTGCATAGCCTGGTGGTTCCTGGGGTGACCAGCAGCTGCACGCAGAGGAGGAGGAGGAGGAGGAGGAGGGAGGCCTGCAGGGTTCAGAGTGGGTCAGATACAGGCAACAGACCCGAGTGTGAGTGAGCCCTGTCCTGTGGGACCAGAGGCCATGGAAAATCACGAGACAGACACCAGGGCCCACCTGCCACAGCGATGGGACAGGACCAGAATGCCAAGGAGCGGCGACAGGGTCCAGTCACAGCTGGACAGAGCTGTCCATGGCGACCCTTGAGCCTCTCTGGGAGGAAGCTGGATGGCATGAGGGTGGCAGGGGCCACAGGTCTAAGTCCTCGTCCAGCAAGGTGGCAGGACCAGGGCCGGGGCTGCCGGCGATGGAGAGGTGGACGTCTCACAGAGCCGCCGTCCCCACCGTTTTGGGGTGCAGCCCTGACCCAGGCAGCGGTGCCGGCAAGGCTCCTGGGAATGGTCAGCGGTGCGGGTCTCTGCTGGTTGGATGGCTGTGCTTCTGCAAGAGAGAAGCCGCAGGTCTGGCGAGGACGCAGGAGAGCAGGAAGCAGGACGCTCTGTGGGTGCCGCGGTGGGACCAGGGGTGTGCATCTGGCTAGTGGTGGCAAAGGGCAGGAGCCCGCCGGCCCGCATTTCCCGATCACCGACGCAGCCGAGTAGACCAGCACAGTGTCTGGCAGACCTTGCGGTGACACAATCACTGGTCCCCTTGGAGGGACATGGCACAGAAGAGTCCCTCTTCCCTTGAGATGGCACCCTTCCACCCTTACCCCAGAGACACACAGGGATCAGAAATTTGATGAAGAAAATCCACAAACCAACTACACACGGGTGTGCCGGGAAGGGGAGGGCTTTTCTCCCCACACCTGGTACAAAAGTGCACTGTCCCCTCAGGTCATGGATGTGACCCCAGAGCAGTTCCTTTCCCATAACCCAGAATGCTGCCTGTTCACCCACAGCTGGGAAAGCTGCGGAGGTCACGCCTATGGTCTCACGCCCTCCCCAGGGCCGCAGGAAGATGGGGACAGGATCCGGGTGGTCTGGGTCAAGGCCAAGCTTGGACGGATGGCCTGGTCTGTTCACAGACCCGGCCTCAACGTGGTCTCCTAGATGAATGTCCGTCTGGAGGGATTCCGTGGGAAAGTTACTTTGGTGCTCCTCAACAGTCCAGGATGACAGGTTTGCCTCAGGGCCGCACCTGGGAATCGTAGACACCTTACCCAGAAAGCACCAGGGAGAACTTACGTCAACAGCCCCTGGGTCTGAGGGTCCCAGCCTTTCAATGAGCACTGCAAATACACACCTAGAAAGTTGACTGACCTCTCACACTCCCGAGAATTTTCTTCCCTTTTTTCCCTGTTCATTTGAGGTACCAGGGATCGAACCTAAGGGTGCTTGAGCCATGCCCCAAGACCTTTTGTAATTTTCATTTTGAGGCAAGGTCTCAGTAGGTTGCTTCTCTAAGTGGCTGAGGCTGGCTGTGAACCTGCAATCCCCCCATCAGCCTCCTGAGTCCCTGGGATTACAGGCATGGGCCACCCCACCTGGCAGGAGAATCTTCCAAAGTATTGAAGCACCTCAAGTGGAGCAGGGACCTGGGCTGAAGAGCCCCCAATGGTCCGTGCAACCCCGCTCTGGTGTTAACATGGGTGCAATAAGAATGCTGGGTTTTCTTCCTCCCTGAGGCACAGGAAGTATTGCTTTAAGTCCCTTCTTTATGTTGACCTAAAAATTCCTCTCTGGCAAATAGTCTTGTCAAAATTGGGCAAAGTTACCTAAGGGACAATGCATGACAAATACTGAAGTTCAGTGAATAATTTAAACAAGGAGCCCTTGGATGAGGGGTGGTTTCAGATGAAAGGACTTCTGATTTTTGTCCCGGTAGGGCTACATTATCATTTTCTACGACAAAACCTCTGTGGGGAAACAGTTGTTCTCATGAGTTTGGTGATTTCTTCTGCAGAGTGTGCAGTTAGCTGTGTCGGCCAGGAAGGGCGTGACAGGCTGGGTCTGCTGCTGGCGCCTCTGGCTCTGCAGAACAAGGTACAACACCACATCCACTGTGGGGCTGAGCCGCATTCCCAGCACCTCAGGAGGCTGAGGCAGGAGGACCACAAGCTTGAGGCCAGTCTCAGCACCTAGTGAGACGCTGTCACAGGGCTTGGGAAGACCCAGCCTGCCCATGCTGGTGGGGACTCCCCTCTGCTTGGAAATACCAGGAAGTGAGCCGGTGCAGGGCAGAGGGTGCAGGCCTGCAGGAGAGAGGAGCCTGTGTCTAGGCAGTGGGAGGAGGGAAGGAGTGGCCCCGGCTGTCAGGATGGCCCTCATAGTGAGGAGGCTCAGCAGTGGCTGCTCAGTGGCCGAGGGTGGTCCTTGTGAAGAGGCTGCGGTGGGAGAAGCAGCAGACCGGCCAGGCCTGGTCCAGTGAGCTGGAGATGCTAGGGAGGGTCCTGCTGAGTCAGCTTGGAATCTTCCAAGGCTGGCCTCCCTGACAGGCTGCCCCTAAGTCCTGTCCCAGAGATGGGGATCCTAGCAGATCTCATCCAGGCCTGTCCAAAATCACACCAAGAGGGACTGGAAGCTAAGGGATTAAGCTGCACCTACAAGCATTTTTCAGACTGCCCAAGTTTGCAAGGGCTGCCAAAGCTACCCTCGAGCCGGGGGGCCTGAGCATGTACTCCCAGTTCTGGGGACCGGAGTCCAACAGCCAGTATGGTCAGGACTGGTGCCCACTGAGGCCTCTCTCTGAACTTGCCGATGGCTTCCCTCCTTGTGTCCTAATAGTGATACTTCTGGGATCTGTGACCTGATTTCCTGTGCTGTAAGTACACTGCTCACATCTGATTAGTGACACCTAGATGACCCCTGTCTCCAAATAGGGGCACATTCTGAGCTAGTTGCTTTAGGACATCAAGATAAGGATCCTGGGAGAAGTCATGTGATCCCAGCCCTGTGAAGACAGCTTAATCGTTATTAATCTCGTAAGGATATGCTGATTTTGCCAAACCTGTGAGGACAGTCTAATCAGTACAAACCCAGTAAGGCCACGTTGATCTCTCCCAACCCGGTGAGGCCACGTCACTCCCTCTCAGTCCCACGAGGCCTTTTTAGTTAGTACCAGTCCTATGAGGACGTCCCTGCCACCTGAGTCCTTTCACTAAGGCAAAGGGGGAGGACCTTGTCCCTGTGTGTCATGATTGAATTCTGCTCTAAGTTCTCAGGATGATCCCCAAGTAGGTCCACGGCTATGTGAGAGTTAAGAGTAAAAACACTTTCATAAATTAAATAGAAACACTTAAGATGTTAAGAAAAAGCAGGACGTGGCTTTGTCATAGAGGGAAGAAGGAATTTCCAAGAAATGCCAGGCTGTCCTTCTGGCACATTCTGTCTGTTCTGAGTTCAGAAGTGCATTTCCTCAAGTAGAGAAGTATAGGTTTTGCTGACTGAATCGAGGAGGAAAAAGGGAACTGGATCTAAGGTGGTATAAAACAGTTGTGTTTTTAACCTTTAACAGTTTTTTAGATATTTCACACATTCTCCTTGTTAAAGGAGGCACTCATCCCTCGTGATGCGAGACTGTCAATATTAGCAATTGTGTCAAACTAAGGAGAAAATAAACAGGCAAAAGTCCAAGGTAATTAAAAAGAAAGAAAATGAAGGACTTCAGAGGAAAAACATCCAAGGATAGGAATGAGAATCTGAAATCACAGGAGTGGTCTTGACTGTCGCCCTGTGACAGCTCGGAGACCAGTCCTGGTCTAGGTAAGCTGCCCAGCAACTGCCTAGGTCACGCAGCCAGGCCTGGCCACAGCTTTGCTGGCTCCTGGCAGGAGGGTCTGTGCCTGGCCAGGCCTGGCTGTGCAGCTCCTCTCTCAGTTTGGTGTCCCTGGTCCAAAGGGCGGGCCGGCTGCCTGGGGCTCCTTCCACGGGGAGCGCTCAGGACGCTGGGTTCCTGTGTAGGTGGTTCTCCCGGCCAGCGGCCTCCCCACGTGCAAGGGCCCTGTGTTCTTAAGGGAGGTGTCCTGCTTTGCTGAGGGGACGGGCCAGGGACCCAGCAGCCCTGCGGCCCTGGCGGTCAGCGGGTCTTCTCTCCTCTTCCAGCTCTTTACGGCATTCTCTTTGAGAAGAACAAGGAAGCTGCGTTTGCCAACTACCGCCTGTGGGAGGCCCTGGGGTTCGTCATGGCCTTTGGCTACAGCTCCTTTCTCTGCGTCAGCGTCAAGCTCTACATTCTCCTGGGAGTCCTGGTTCTGGCCATGGTCACCTATGGGACTGTTGAGTACCTGGAGTCCAGGAGCCCGGTCAACACCCTTCCCCCCAGACAGACCAGCCAAGCTGTGGAAGGAGAGATGGGGACAGCAGCAGGCCACTGTGAAGGACTTCCATCGCCCGAGTCCAGAGGGGCGCGACGGGCAGCTGATGCAGGGTGGGAGGCCTCCTGCGTCCCACTGAGGTGACTCCACATTCACGTAGCAACACTAGGACGCGCCTCCTGTCCTGATGCGCGTCCCCCAGAGGCTCTCGTGTCACCAGGAAAGTGACCGGGCAAGCTCTGGACCGTGGGAGTCATCGGAGTGCTTCCGAAGGGGCAGTGACAGAGGACTCGCCCTGACAGAGCGGGCACACGGTGCCGTCGTGCCGTCCCGGGTGCACCGTCCTGTGTCTCCTCCTTCCGGCCCTGGTGGGTGCTGTCCACAGATCTTTCTCTGCACTGTCCCTGGTCCTGGTGGCCCCGTGCCCTTCCCTCTGCCCTCTGGAGTCTGTGCTGCGGGCTCTGCGCGGACCTCCGTGCAGACTGCTCACGTCGGCGTCACACCCTGTTGGCATGAGCAGGGGACCTCGGCTTCCCAGGGTCCGGTGGCCGTCCAGCAGCTGCCTCAGTCGCAAGGGAGAAGGGGCACCAGCAATTCCAAGAACTTAACGCACTTCCTCCACAGGACCCTGCCTCCCTGGTCCACTGCCCCTGCTCCCGAGCCCTGTGACAGGGGTCGGCCTCTGTCTGCAGGTGACACAGGAGCAGATGCTGGTGTGGACCTTCCTTCTCCAGCCAGCGTGGCCAAGAGGGCACAGGCAAATAAACAAGCCCGCACCTGCCACGCTGCTGTCTCGTGGCCTCTGAAGTGTCTCTTTGCCCCAAGCTGAGCTTGGCATCCTGCCCACCTGCGGAGTTCCCCTGGTCCCCACGTGCGTGACGCCAGTGCCCTGCCTGCTGTCTGCGGGCTCAGTCTGGACGCGCCTGCCTGCAGGTGTGCTGGCCTCCTCCCTCCCGCCCTGTGACCGGGAGCCGCTCTGGGTCGCCGCTTGCTCCCCGCTCCCTCCATGATTCTCTGCTCTCTTCCTCTCCCCGGCCTCTCAGCAGCCTCCAGCTCACCCTCCTTCTTTTACGGCTCCGCCTTCCCCTCCTTCCTGGGCTATTCAAGGATCGAGCCCAGATGCCCTGAGGCCAAATCGGCCAACCTGCCCCTCAGAACTTTGACACTGCTTCCCTCCCGGCCAGGCCCTTAGCTCAGGCTGCTCTGGGTCTGTCTACATCATCCAGCCTCCTGACCCCGATGCCCACCCACTCCTGCCACCTTCAGTAGCCTCCTTTGCAGTGTGGGGTCTCCCTGAGCCTGGTCCCAGGGTCCTTCGCTTTCCCTTCCCAGCCCCACATGGCAGGCCACCTTACCATGACTCATTGTAAGGGCCCCGACGCCTGCAGCTCCCACCTGGAGCTTGGGTCATCGCAAAGGGGTCAGAGCTGGCAGAACAAATGCAACAGCCTCATTTTAAAAATTTTACTTTTTAAGGGAGCCTTGCAGGACCCTGAAAGTCACACCAGATGCTCGGGCAGACTGTCCTTAGAGGGCTGAGTGAGCCACAAGGGTGGACTGATCTGGTCTGGAGGAAGAAGGTGAGAGTGGTCAGTCCTGCTGGAGTCTACCCTGTACTCTCCCTGAGCCTGAGGTGCGCTAGACAGCGCTCCCACCTACAGACATCACTCAATGACCCATGGTGGACACTGGGACATGAGGAGGGAGATATGTAGAGAGACCCAGTCTCCAACAGCAGCACAGAGGCCCCCAGTCGCAGGGAGCAGGCCAGTGTCTCCAAGCTGCCTTGCCCTGTGCCCCTGAGACACAGGTGCTGGCTAACATCTCGCTTAGGGTTGAAGAACATCAGCGGTCTGGCAAGACGCTGAGCTCCTCGTCCTGTGTTGCGCACTGACGTGGGGAAACTTGCCACGTCAAAACTTGTTTTGGCGGAAGTCCACACCACCTGGGAGCCACTGACTCCAGGCGAGCTGCTGCCCTCTGCAGCCACGTCTGCTGGGAGCTACCCAGAGGCTCTGACGCTGCGCTCCTGTCTACTGGGCGCCCATCCCCTCTTTGGGCTCCAGCTCTCCTCTCTGGGGCCTGGACTGGTCTGCTTGCTTCACCCTTTTGAACCTTTGGATCAGATGTCCTGTGGCTGTTGCAGGCACCCTGGTGGGGGCCTGGGAGAAGGACCCCCACCAGCCTCAGTGGTGAAGGGTGGGCGCTGGTCCCAGGCCAGAGCTGCCAGTCTGGCAGAGCCCAGGGAATGTGGAGTTATGATGGACTTTTCAAGGTGACCCATTGAATCTTGCTCTGGGTTTCCATGCCTAGTGGGATGCTTCCTACTCTGAGGAGTAATTAAAGCCACATGTTACTGCAAATTTCCATGAAGAAGCAGGCCACGGAGCAGCCAGGAAAACCATGCCCTAGTGCAAGGTCAAAGTGCAAAACATTCTTGGGAACCTCTCAAGCAGTGGATTCTCAGGACATTGGGTTGGGTTTGGGGTATCCATCGTAAACCCCATGGCCCAATCCCAGGGCTCAGCAACACATACATACCTTTGGAACTTGCTCAGAGTAATTATTGAAGGCAAGTTGTACAAAAACATGTGTCACAATATATTACAAAAATTTCTAGAAATTGACGATGTAACTAAAAGGAAATAAATCTGGACATAACAAAGTTAAGAGCACATAAGGAAGAGAAAAGGCACGTGTTGACAGTCTCGGCCACGGCCATGGGGGATCTGCCCTCACTGCCATGTGGGTTCAGAGGTCACCTGCCTCCAAGGCCAAGCAGAAACCTGGGTCACATGAGACCATTCTTGGACAAAAGGCAAAATACCAGCATTTTTTAAAAAACTGATTTCAGATGCTGCAGTGCAAAGGGATTTTCACGTGGGCCTAGCCCAGGAAGCTGAGCCAAGCAGAGTGGGCCCGTCTCGGATGGACGGCTTCCTTGTTTCTGTGGCAGTGTGGTAACGGCTCAGGGCCCTCATGGGATGTGGCTGGGCACAGGTTTCAGCAAGGCCAACTCACCAGGCCTGAGCAGAGCTCTGAGCGGTTGGGCTTGGTCGTTTCCTGCCGCCTCCCCAGGAGACGGGAGCCTGCTACTCCTGGCCTGCACCCCTCAGCCTCCATGAAGCCACTCCAGCCTGCGTTATTTGTACACCCAGGTAACGTGCCCCAAGTACCTCACTGTAGGGAGAGAGATGCTGGAAAGACTCAGGGGAGAATGAGAGAAGACAAGGCATTCCACCAGCTCCTCTAGCTTCACATCCAATTCAAGAACCACGTCCGTTTCCAGGCCTGAGTCTGAAGGCCCTGCTCATCATGGGCCCTTACTCTAACCGCGCCAGGACACTATCTCCCTGTCCTGAGCAGCTTCTCCCAGGTCTGGGGCAGACCACACGGAGCTCCTGAGTCTTGGACTGGGGCGACACCTCTTCTCTTCCCCCAGGTGGACACCCTCCCCTTGGGTTTAGCTCCTGGAAAGGGCAGGGAATCCAGAGGAGGGCGTCTGCTGGAAGGTGATTCTGAAAGGTGGAAAGTCAAGGGGCCACCCAGCCTAGGCCCTAGGCCTCCTGGGGACTCCCCCATGTCAACTCCGGAGAGCCCAGGCAGGTTTCGGGTGCCCCCTGGTGAGCAGCGAAGGACCCTCAGGTGAACAGATGTGCTCAGAGGACCGTGACCTGCTGGCTCCGTGCCCTGGGTGTGCCGCGCTGTGTTTCTTTGCTTTCAGGACTGGGGAGAGAACGCAGGTGCACTGAACCACTGAGTGACGTCCCAGCCCTTTTCATTTGTTTATATTTCACATGATGAGATGGGGTCTCACTGAGCTGCTTGGGCCTTGCTAAGTTGCTGAGGCTGGCTGGACTTGCCGTCCTCCTGCTTGGGCCTTCTGAACCACTGGGATTACAGGCGGGCACCACCAGTCTCGGCTCCGCCAGGTGTTCTGGGAGCAGAGCTCCGGCCCTGAACGTTCCCATGCCACAGGTCCTCACTGGCACCTAAGGAGCAACTCTTCCCTAGGGAGGACTCCCAGCTTGGTGCTCCCTCACCTCTGCCCCCTGACGTCCTGCCCTTTCCTTGGTATTCCGTTTGCAAAATTAAAATAAAACCAAAACCCACCATGCCTTCCCCACCAGGTGCTTGGACAGTAAGAATTTTAACTCAGGAATTCAGAGCCAACTCTTGGTCCCCTCTGCAGCACAGACATCTGCCTGCCTGGTGCTTGACGCAGAGTGAGCCTCCTTGGAGAACAGTCTCTCCTCCAGCTTCAGGCAGGGCCCAGTCTCCTCTCCAGTTCTGGCCCTGAAAGGTCATCACGACTTTCAAAATGTGACCCGCAACCACAGGGACTCCTGTGTACACCCTGAGTGCACCTGTGGGCCCAGGTGTTCACAGGTCCACACTCAAACCCAGAGTCCTCTGCACTTCCCTCGCCTGCCCTCCTCTGCCCGCCCTGCTCTGGCTCCACTTCCAGGCCAGGTTCTCGGTGAAGAGTTTGATTCTGCCTCCCGGCCACCTTTCCTGAAACTTTGTCCTCTGGCTTCAGCTTCTCACCTGAACCTGACAAAGGGCAAGCAGGCTTATTTTGCTTAGGTATTTTTATCACAAAGGAAAATATCTAGTGAACAAATTAAGACAAACAACTATTATTGTGAAAGGCCAAGCAATATGCTAGCCACAGCCAATAAAGCAGGGCACAGAACAGAACTTGGCTCTTCAGAAGTTTCTATTCTGCACTTGTGAGTGGGATGAATCTGTGGTCACCTGGGCTCAGGGCATCGAGGCAGGACCATGTGCTATTGAGGGGTCAGCCAACTTCCCTGGAAGGTGACGAGAGACACCCAGGGGAGGCGAGCCCGTTAGGGAAACAGACGCACCACCCCAGAGGCTGCTCTAGAAACCCCATGTCCACAGATCACACGGGCTCAGACACCACGTCAGGACAGCCGACGTCGCCCTGAGCAAGGTGGAGCCTGCAGTCGTTTCCTGCGTCCTGATCTGAGTACCATAAATGTGGGTGGCTGAAAAGAGCCCAGTGCATCCAAAAGACGGTCACCGCCCTCCCGCAGTCCAGGGTGCTCCTCTCCAGCAACCTCAGCAACCATCCTGACGTGATGCGGGGTGGGAGGCTGTGTGTCAGCTGGTGAGGCAGCCACCACTGCTTCAGGCAGGACCCCAGCCCACTGTCCTTGCCCCAGTCCCGAGTCCCTTCACCGGTGCCCAGGCCCCCTTGGGCAGCCCGCCCTGCCCACAGGCCACCCCTTCCTCCCTGCACACGGTACCATGAAGGTGGTGCCACAGAACACTGAGGCCACTGGCTTCCCAGAGGAGATGACCCAGCGGTCGCCGCCCACCGTGCCCTCAGTCCTCAGGGAGGGACTCGCCCGGCCTAGCTCACCACGTGGGAGTCCTGTCTACAGGGGCTCACGGGGCGGGACTCCTTAAAGCCAGTGAAAGCTCTCCGCTGGCTCTAGGAGTGAGTGCCCTCTCTTCTGGCTCCCGGCCAGTGGGTCCCTGTCTTCACTGCAGAGGGAGGGACAGAGGTCCAGGCCTGAGACGATGGGGGCCGAGGGCCCCGCCCTCAGCCTGAGGCCCACCTTTCTTTCCATCACCTGCATTTTCATCCCTGGAACAAAGAGGTCACGATCTGACTTGTGTGAAAGCAATTTATTAAGAAGCCGGTGAGAGGGACGGGCAAGGAGAGGGGCAGGCGGGGCAGGGGGCAAGCGTCCCGGGCTGAAGGGTCTCCGAGGTCTTCCGCGGGGCGGGGCAGAGGAGATTCGGACCGTCCTGGGCGCCGTCTGCTCAGCTCTCCAGCTCCTGGGAGGCTGGCCATTCACGGTGTGGCCCGCTTCTCCTCCGTGGCGTCGGGGCCACTCTGGAGCTGGCCCGCGGCAGGCAGCAGCACAGTCCTCGGAGGCAGGCGCCGATCGTCCTCCTCACCCGCTTCCAGGCACTTGTGTGGCCTTGCCGTGGGTCCGTGTCCTGGGAGGAGGCACTGCTGCTGCCCGTCCTGGACCACACGTACAAGATGCCCCAGGAGCCGGCCAGGTGGAGGTCAGAGTCCGACTGCAGGCAGCTGCCGAGGGTGGGGGCCCCGGCGGGCGGGCAGCGCAGAGGAACGGCGGGCAGGCTGGCAGCTCTGGCGCCCTGGCGGCCTGGCTCCTGGGCCTCCCGGGGCAGCGGACCCTCAGGGGCCCCGGGGAAGGTGCGCAGGGCAGGCTCGCTGGCACTCCTCTGGGGCAGCACAGGGACAGGGGACAGGTCCTCAGGGCGCTGGCGAGACCTCAGCCAGGGAGGCAGGGGCCGGCCCTGCAGCGCAAACCCTACCCCCTGCCCTCGCTGGTGCTTCAGCAGCAGGTAGGTGGCCATGGCCGCATCGAATTTCCTCTTGGCCAGGGACAGCCAGGTGTGGTAGGGGTCGAAGCCCAGGTCGAAGAGGACGGTCAGGAGGGCGGGGTCCGGGCGCTGGGGCAGCACCTGGCTGGGGCGATGGGGCGCACACGGCTCGCCCTGCCGCAGCCACGGGTGCTGCAGGATCTGCTGCACTGTGGGCCGCTTCTCGGGCTTGACGGTCAGGATCTGGCGGATGAGCCTCTGCGCCTGGGTGGGAACAGAGCTGGGCATGTGGAACCTGGCCTGCACGATGGCCATCAGCACGTCCCGCGCCGTGCGGGCCCTGAACGGGCGGCTGCCTGTCAACATGAAGTAGAGCAGGACACCCAGGCTCCAGACGTCGGCCGGGGGGCCCTCGTACTCCTGCCGCAGGACGATCTCTGGGGCCAGGTACGCCAGAGTGCCCCAGAAATTGCGGAGCTTCTGCCCGGGCCTAAACCGGGCGCCGAGGCCGAAGTCGATGAGCTTGATGCGGCCCGTGGCGCCCACCATGATGTTCTCGGGCTTGAGGTCTCGGTGCGCCACGCCCTGCTCGTGGCAGTAGGCCACAGCACACGCCACCTGCCTGAAGACCCTGCGGGCCTCCTCGCGCTGCATGCCCCCACGCGGGATGCGCCGCAGCAGTGGCTCCCCCGCCGCCAGCTCCATCACCACGTACAGCTCCTCCTGGGTGGCCATCACCTGAAAGAGCCGCACCACGCTGGGGTGCTCCAGCCTCTTCAGCATGTAGGGCTCCGACAGCACCGGGATGTTCTGCACCGCCAGCCTCAGCACCTTCACCGCCACCTCGGCCCCCGTCAGGCGGTGGCGGGCCAGGTGCACCTGGCCAAACTCGCCCTGCCCGATGGCCCTTAGGACCTCGTACTGGTCCAGGAAGGGCTGCTCGTGGCAGGGGCCGGGCCCCTGCGACACTACACTCGACTCACTACTCTCCCTGAACACACCCATCCTCACCAGGAACACCCACTGAGGACGCTGGCTGAAAACAAAAACAAGCCAAAACAACAAATCGAACCAAAAACCAAAACCAGACAAAACAAGAAACCCAAATCAAAGAACCAAGATCCACACACCACAACCACCGACCGCCAACCACCAAACGCGCTAACTAGCTGGGAGTCCGACAGGTCACCACCAAGAGCTTCCTGTACTTATGGACGAAAAGCCAGCCCCAGCCACCCGCTTATATACCTGCCCGGAGACCTGTCCTCACAATGGCTCCTTGTGCGGTCAGAGCCAGAAACGGCCCCACCCAGCCTGGACACGACCACAGTGGTCATCCCTCTTTGGGGCCTCCAGTCCTTTGTCCATTTCCAGGATCACAGTAGGAAAGCTCTCCAGAGGTGTTTTGCCTCGTTGGGGTGGGGTTGTGTGGAAACCATATTTACTTGGAAAGAAATTAAGACGTGAACACTAGTTCAATGGACTCGTCATCTCACGTCTCAAAACGTAGCCACTCTGGGCTTTGGGGAGACCTTCTCCTATCGACACTCGAGGTCCTCACTTCCTGTCTCTTCAGAGGACTGCAGTCGAAAGTATGGTAGCCCCTCACTCCCCGCGTGACGCTGCAGCCAAGGCTCCCTTCCCTGAGACGCTGCAGGCACACTCTTCCCGCCTGTGGGGCTGAGAGGGACCATGGTGCCATCAGCATTTCCCCACAGGGTCCTCACCAGGTCTCTCCTTCAAAGGCCTGGAAAGCAAATGATAGGGGAAGAGTGACGAAGGACAAACCGCAGGTGCCAGGAATCCAAGAACAACAGAGTGTCCTTTCCTAAGGGGGAGAAATGAGGCGTTTCCGCCCACGGGTTCCCTGCTGCTGCTGTAACAGTACCTTAGACTGGGGAACGTGTGAGCGGGACCTAGCTTCTCCCGGTTCTGCAGACTGGCACGTGCAAGATCTAAAGCACTTTGTGGCTGAGTCCACACATGACGGAGGGGCACAAGGATTGAACTGAATCGCTCACACCTGCTCTTTTATTTAATTATTTGTTTTGCCCGGGGGCACATCTGGTGATGGGATCAAGGGCCCACACACATTCGGCCAGTGCTGGACGCCTGAGGTGCATACTCAGCCCTTGCTTCATTCATTCATTCATTCATTTACTTATTGGCAAGGTCGCTCTACATTGTTCAGACTGGAGTTGAATCTGACTCTCCTGCCTAGTTTCCTGAGTGGATAAAGTTGCAGCCTTTGTGGTTTGGAAATGAGGGTTCGCCCAAAAGTGCTGTGTGCATGCAGGAAAGACCAGGGCTGACTTCATTGGATAGCATGTTCTGTCACCTACGCAGACCCTCCTAGTTTCATGGACTAAGTGGGTGGTTTCTCTGGGGCGGGCCTCTGGGTGGGCCACTGGGACCCTGCCCTCAAAGGTGCTTTTCCCTGTGACGCCCTATGGACTAGTGAAGACACCTTTCAGAGTGCTCTGTTCCTCTCACTCGTTTCTGAGTCTACACTGGACGCTCCGACGGCCCTGAGTGGCTGCAGGTCGGGGCGGGTTCCCTTTGAAATCTGCAGTGCCAGCAGCTGCTGGCAGCTCTCTCAAGTCACGGCCGCCACAGAAACCCGTTTCCTTGTTAGGACTGGAAATCTAATGTTAGAATTTGCAGTGGGGAATCCTGTGCTCTCTTAGAGGTGGAAATGCCACAGTGGTCATCTGCTTTGAAACCCTGGAAACTGAAATAAATAACAGTGGAGAAAATAGAGGGCGCTTTCTATCAGGCATGTGGGTATTTCAAGATACCTCGTTTTGCACACTTAGCATGGAGTGTCCCGACCCGCAGGACATCAACGAGGACGGCGAACCTAAGAGAAGGAATGAAGGGACAAGAGACACAAGGAGTGACAGCAAGACACGAGTTCTGATCAAGCTGCAAATTTTTATTGTTCACACAGGGGTATTTATATGCTGAGGGAATGAGAGGTGTGACGAGGCGCAGGCTAGTTGGCTGTGTTCTGCTATTGGGCTCCTGATAGGGTGCAAGGTCGCACCGGCAGTGAGTTTGCACTGGTGGGAAGGTAAAATCCCAGAAGAGAAGCAGGGATGGTGCCATATCGTCAAAACTATTAGCTGGGAGGGGGAGGGGGCGTGCCGTATGAAACCACAAGCCAACCACAAGATGTTCCTCAGACTATTTCTCTGTAAAGGTCAGGTTGTTCTTAAGAGAAGAATTTCCTTTTAGTCCCTGACATTTCCCCCTTTCTTGTTTTAAACAAGTAAGTGCACCTAAAACGAGCCATGTTTGTCGAGGGAGTGATAGAGGCTCTGTCCCTCTTATTGGCCTTTTGATTGCCTCCTAGTTCAAACAAGCATCCTTACTAGGAGGAGAATTCATATGGCCACGGCATGTTTTCAGAGGGGATGACTTTGGTGAAAATCATGCCAACCGTCACGCACCAGAGCTTACCACTCAGAGGTCTTGGGTCTGGGGGTCCGTAGATCCACTCTCCTGCAGTCCTTCCTGCACCTTCATTTGTCTTGGCTCAAGGTTCACTCTCATGGGTGTGTCCTCCCCCAAGCGGAGGGGCCCATGAGAGGAGAATTAATGGCACCTATTATGGATACCATTTAGGTTGTGCACTTGTCAAAACAATTATTAGGGGATCTTTATTAACATGTCTTCCTAGGAACCATCAGTGTGGTTGTCTATATGTGGTGGCTGGCATCAGCAATGCGGGTGCCCTATGGTTGGTGACAGATGTCAGCAGCGCGGTCTTCCATCTCCAAACGATAATAGTGGACCTATTTAGCAGAAGTACTTCAAACAGGAGGATTCTCACGCAGATCGTTGGCTGCATCTGCAAAAGAGGAAAATTCATCCTCAGGGGGAAGGTTTCCATCCCTGGGTTGTGGTAAATCATTGACCTGTCTAACCAGGCGTTCTGGCGCTTGTTCTTGATCTAAAACGCAAGCTGAGCCTCGTCCCCATATGAGGACGGGATCTGGGCCTTTCCATTTATTTGTTAAAGGATCGCGCCACATAACAGATGGGCGAGCAGAATTAGACGAGGGATGCCAATGTCTGTCTGCAGCCGAATGTCCTTCATTGTCTAGGGTAAGAAAGTTAAGAGCAAATAATGCATGATTAAGGCGATCCCTGGGAGTGGTAAATGCAAGGGAAGAGGCCTTAAGGCGGGTAAGCCAGGTTTTTAAGGTGAGATGTGCGCGTTCCACAATGCCTTGACCTTGAGGGTTGTATGGAATTCCAGTAGTATGAGAGATTTGAAGAGTGGCACAAAACTGTTTGAACTTGGTACTGGTATATGCAGGGCCATTATCTGTCTTAATATGTGCTGGCTTTCCCATTATGGAAAAGGCTGAGACAAGATGAGAAAGGACATCCTTGGTAGCTTCTCCAGAATGCGGTGATGCAAAAATAAAGCCACTAAAGGTATCTATGGAAACATGTATGTACTTTGTTTTTCCAAATTCGGGAAAGTGAGTAACATCCATCTGCCAAATCTGATTGGGCAGTAATCCTCGAGGGTTAACACCCAGATGTTGAATAAAGGAAGGGAGACAACACAAGCAGGACACGCTTTTACAATTTCCCTTGCTTGTTGCCTGGTAATTTTACAAAGTAACTGAAGGCTCTGAGAATTTAAGTGGTGAAGGTTATGTAAATCTGTGGCCTCTTGGATGGATCCAATAAGAACTGGGAAAATAGAGCGAGTGGCTGCATCAGCCTGAGCATTACCCCGTGATAGGGGACCGGGAAGATCAGAATATGCTCTAATGTGTCCTAAGAAAAATGGATGTTTTCTAGCCTGAATTAGTTGTGGAAGCTGGTTAAACAAAAAGGTTGCGTTGGAGGAAGCCTTAATAGCGGGTGAAATCTCCAATAGGGGCACAGAATGGGCAATGTAAGCACTGTCTGTATAAATATTAACAGGTTTATCAAAAAATGTCATAAAGACTTGTGTTATAGCAAACAATTCTACAAGCTGTGCTGATGGATAAGCAGTGTCAAAGGTGGTGGGCTGATTATCAACAACAAAGGCTGCATGGCCGTTGCTGGAGCCATCTGTAAAAACAGTAAGGGCTTGTGGAATAGGAGCCTTCCGAGTAACCCGAGGAAAAATAAATGGATGTAATTGAGCAAAATGCAAAAGGGGGTCATTGGGAAGGTGGTTATCAATTGTTCCCAAAAAGCCTGATAGGGCAATACCCCATTCATTCCTTGTCTGTAGTAAAAATTGAGTCTGATCCTTAGTGTATGGAATCAAAATGCTATCAGGGTCTTTTCCAAAATGTTGTTGAGAAAGCAGGCGACCTTTAATAATGATAGAAGCTACCTGAGCAGGATAGACAGCAATAACTTTAGAGGATGTGGCGGGCAAATGAACCCAAAGCAAGGGGCCACCTTTATTTTTAAAATGTGGATCCCACTGCCAGAATAGTCCCATGGGTGTATGAGGGGTGGGTAATATAACCAAAACCAAAGGAAGGTTATAAGATATTTGTGTAACAAATTGTTGAGCGATGGCTTCTGTGACTTGATTTAATGCTTGCTGTGCCTCAGGAGTAAACTCTCAAGGAGAAGAGGGGTCAGAATCTCCCCTTAAAATATCATTAAGAGGCAAAAGCACATAGGTAGGTAGTTTTAAATATGGTCTTAGCCATTGGATATCCCCTAGTAATTTTTGGAAATCATTAAGAGTGTGGAGATGGTCCACATGCAATTGTATATTAGGGATTTGAATTTGATTAGTTTGAAGTTTGAGGCCCAAGTAGGTGTAGGGGTCCTGTGTCTGAACCTTATCAGGGGCTATCTGAAGTCCCAAGGCAGTGAGGGCCTTATAGAGATCCCAATAACAATTGTTAAGATCATAGGTATTCAGTGCAGCGATTAACAAATCATCCATATAATGTAATATATAAGCTTGTGGCCACCGCTCTCTCACAGGGTCTACTGCTTGAGCAACATATTTTTGGCAAAGACTAGGGCTGTTAGCCATACCCTGGGGAAGGACCTTCCATTGAAATCTTTGCATAGGGCCCTGAAAATTGATGTGGGGGAGGCTGAAAGCAAAATAGGGTCTGTCCTCAGGATGTAAAGGAATAGTAAAAAAGCAATCTTTTAAGTCGATGACCATTTTATAATAGTCCCTAGGAATAGCTACCTGTGTAGGGATGCCTGGCTGTAGTGCCCCCATCGGGCACATAACCTTATTGATAGCGCGCAAATCCTGCAAAAGGCGCCATTTGCCTGATTTCTTCTTAATAACAAAAATAGGAGTGTTCCAGGGTGAGGTTGAGGGTTCCACATGGCCGGCTGTCAACTATTCCTGTACTAACATGGAGGCAGCCTCTAATTTTTCTTGGGTTAGGGGCCACTGATCCACCCACACAGGAGTTTGAGTTTCCCAAATAATTTTGTCTGCGTGGGGTACAGGAGGATCAGGGACCAACACTAAAAATCCACATACCCAAGTCCAAATTTGTCTGTGTTTTGTATGGGCTGTACAGGTTCAACCTGTCCTTGTCCTAGTCTCCAAGGCCTGTACCAGGGACAAAGTCCATACGAAGCATCTGATGAGTGACTATAGAGTTGGGACTAGCAAGAATAACTTCCAGTTGACTCAAAATATCTCGTCCCCATAAGTTAACAGGGAAGTCAGGAACAACGAAGGGAGTAACAGTTCCTTTATTTCCTTTCTTGTCAGTCCAATTGAGAGCCCTAGAGCTGACTAGGGGATTTTTTTGATTATCCTATTCCTTTGAGGTCAGTTAACAATGAGGTGAGGGGCCATCCTGATGGCCAATATTTTTGAGAAATAACTGTGGCGTCCGCACCAGTATCTAAGATCCCCTGGAATTTCTTTCCTTCAATAAATAAGGTAAGAGTGGGTCTTTTGTGGGAGATAGGTTGGACCCAAAACACATCAGAGGAACCTAAGGAGGCCGTGTTTCATGGTGAATTTTGGGCGGCGGGAGTGTTTCCTGAGTTGAGGGGAAGGAGTATTAATTGTGCAATTCTTGTTCCTGCAGGGATGGCCACTATTCCGTTAATAGCTGTGGCCAGTATTTTAATTTCTCCAGTGTAATCATTATCAATGATGCCAGGAAAGACCTGAACCCCTTGTAATGTGGTAGAGGCTCTCCCAAGAATAAGGGCACACATATGAGGTGGAAGGGGGTATTATTTGGGGTCCTTGCATAGAGTCTAATACTGTATCGGTGGAGGCACAGAGGTCCAATCCTACACTGCCTTGGGTAGCGCGTTGGAGGGAGGTGATTGTGGAGAAGGACAGGGGGCCTGGATTGGGTTGGGAGTCTGAGAGGGAACAAACCTTATTGCCCCTGGGTTTGTTCTGGGGGCTGTCGGGGCCAGAGGCTGGCCCCGAGAGGAGTTTCCCGAGAATTGAGAGGGGATAGGCTGTCCAAGGGCATTGGTCTTGGATCTACACTCCTTGGCCCAGTGGCGACCTTTACCACATTTAGGGCAAAGGGTGAGCGGAGGTGGTTTAGCCCCTGTTTGAGGAGATATGGGTCCTTGACCCAGTCTCCCTGTTGGGTGCTCTCGCGCAAAATGGCCAGGTTGTTTGCAAGTAAAGCAAGTATGTGGGCCAGGGTTGTGAAGGGCCTTGGTGAAGGTGGCGCCAATGGCGAGACCCATGGCATGGGCCGTTCCTACCCTGGCACACAGCCTAATGAAGACAGAAAGGTCCCCTTTATCTTTATGGGGCCGAAGAACATCTTGACATATCGGGTTGGCATTTTCAAAGGCAAGATATTTTACAAAGGAGCTCTTGTTTTCACTTGGTCCAAGTAAGCGCTCCGCAGCTAGATTAAGCCGGGCAACAAAGTCACTGTAAGGCTCGTCAGGACCCTGACGAATTTTTGCTAGGGAGGTGGTGGCCGAGCCCTTTTAAGGGAACTGTCTCCAAGCATGCAAACCAGCAGTTTGAACTTGTGCTAGGAACCCAGTAGGGAAGCGGGCCTGTTTAGGGTTAGTATCAAATGGCGCATTGCCTACTAGCTTAACATAGGTCCAAGATTTAGAGGAAGCCTTGGTTGAATTTTTTTGAGCAGTTTCCCGACAGTATTCCTTAAAGTCTGCGTTCCACAACAGGAAGTCACCCGCACTGAGGGTGATTCAGGCCAAAAATTTCCAATCATTAGGGGTAAGCCATTGTGTACCATGGTTTTCTAGCAAGGCCAGTGTATAAGGTGCAGTGGGACCATACTGAGCACAAGCCTTTTTAAGTCTTTCAAGAAAGCGGAGGCTCAGCCTTTTATAAGAACCAAGGGCTCCACTCTGTCCAGAGGTGGGCTCCTCCTCATCCCCTGATTCCTGGTCCTCCTCTTGTTCTCCCTCTGGTTCTACCTCTTGTTCTTCCCCTGATTCCTTTTCCTGACCTCCTTCTAAATCCTCTACCTCAGTCTGTGCGGGCTGATCTGCTTTACTGTGAGTAACTGGGAAGGCAAGAGCTGGCTGACTGTGCGGCTTCACCTTATGAGTATTAAGGGGTCTTGGGCCAGTTTGTGTTAACTCCGTGCCCAAGGCTAGTGAGCGAAGTTCGGCATCAAGGGCTTTTGGTTCTTTTAAAAGTCGGATTTGTTCCCGCCTATGTTGGAGAGACTCACGTAAAGGGGTTAGATTAGGCAAGGGAAGCGGGGAAAAAATGTCTGGGGGGGCAATAGGTCCCTGAAGGGCTGGAGCACAAAAGGCAGGGGGTAAATAAGAGGGAGGTGGATTTTTAAGAGGTGGCAGGTCTGGAGAATTGTATCGAGCTGCTGCCTCCTCCAGGGTAGCCTCATCCTCTGGGGTCAACTCATCTTGGGGATTTAAAACTGGATAAATCTTAGGGGGATTTTTAGGGGACTCCTTTGGTAAGGTGGGATCTGGGAGCATCCTAGGATCCTGAGAAGGCTGAGTAGGGGGCATTTGAATACTAACCGAAGGGCATGCCGAGGGGGGGCGAGAGGTGGATTGCATCGCCTGCTCCCCAATTTTTACAAGTTTTAAAGTACCACTGTCAAAGGGCGAACTTTTAAGAATCTCATTAATTAAATTCCAATAAGAAAAGGCGGTGACTGGCACCTTTTGAGGACCAAAAGTCTCATAATAATCTTTGAGGCAGTCTCCTACTCTGAGCCACATTTTACCATCAATTGACCCCTCGAGGGGAAACCAAGGACACAAATCCTCTATGTATGAAAAGAATAATTTTAAGTACTTTTTCTTAACATGCTCTCCCCGAGTCTTGAGGGCCTCCTTGAGGCCCAACAGAAACAAACTGTGTGACGAAACTGTTTGTCCCATGGTGTGTCACTCACCTTGCGCCGGCCTCACTCTCCTCCTGGATCTGACTCTCGGCGGCATTAGCCGAGGTGATCACGAATCCCGTTTGGCCAAGGCTTCCCTGGAGGACGGCGTTCGCTTCTCAGGCAAAGGCTCGAGTCAACCACGTTGGGCACCAAATGTCCCGACCCGCGGGACATCAACGAGGACGGCGAACCTAAGAGAGAAGGAATGAAGGGACAAGAGACACAAGGAGTGACAGCAAGACACGAGTTCTGATCAAGCTGCAAATTTTTATTGTTCACACAGGGGTATTTATATGCTGAGGGAATGAGGGGTGTGACGAGGCGCAGGCTGGTTGGCTGTGTTCTGCTATTGGGCTCCTGATAGGGTGCAAGTTCCCGCTGGCGGGAAGGTAAAATCCTGGAAGAGAAGCAGGGACGGCGCCATATCGTCAGAACTATTAGCCGGGACGGGGAAGGGGTGCGCCATATGAAACCACAAGCCAACCACAAGATGTTCCTCAGACTATTTCTCCGTAAAGTTCAGGTTGTTCTTAAGAGAAGAATTTCCTTTTAGTCCCTGACAATGGAGAAGCATGGACTCTACACCCTGCACTCCACCTGTGTGCTCGTCCTGAGGATTTTGAAGTATTATTGCTGAGCTGTATGATGTGTATTTCTACTATCCCAAAGCTAGGGCTTTTCTCTTTCTTCTTTTGCCAGGTAGCACTGGTCAAACCATTTTCCAAGTAAGTATTTGAGCCTTCAAAAAGAAAAAAGCATGAAATGACACGGATGGAAAATTCAGCCCATTTCATTTTGTTCACTATTGTGTTAGATGTATTTTTAGGACATATCAACCTGGACAATTTCCCTAATATTCTTTTCAATTGGCCTGTTGTGTAGCAATGAATAGTCTCACTCTGATGTGACCATGATTTTAAAATTCCTTTCCAAACAAAAACCAACCTTTCAAGAACACGTGCCTAGGTTTCAGAAATGCACACACTCCCTCTCGGGCTCTTCAAAGAAATAACCCACAGCACCTTTTCCTCCACCGATCTTAAGTCTTCAGTGTTATTAGAACAGTATTCATGTTCTTGGGGATGGAGGATTTTTACGTGACACCCCAAGCCCACAGCACTCATAAAACATTTGTATGGTTTGGCAATCAGAAGCTTATTGAAAGGAAGTTCAGAGCAAGATCGTGGTTCATTCAAGAAGGTTAATAAGCCCTGGACTGGATTTAGACCTGGAGACCAGCACACATACTAGTAAAAGGATGATCTTAAAATGACGCACTTTCGCACACTGTGTGCCAGGTACTGCCCCGAGGGATTCTCTTGGGATAACTATACCCTCATCATCTCAGGGACAGGTGCTGCTGTACTGCCCATTCTGCACATAGGAGAGAATGAAGGGCAGAGAAGTTAAGCAGCTTCACTGTCCATGGACACATCAGTCACAGACAGTGGTCGCAGGCTTAGAGCCCAGGGTCTAGGGCCAGAATCAGGGTTGAAATGCAGTCATTTGCTCTGAGGTCCCGAGGTGGTGCCGGCAGAATTGGGGATCCTCCTCTTGTCCCATGTCTGTCCTCTGGCGGAAGCTTTAGAGAAGCACAGGCATCTGCTTGGACCTGTCTCTTCCTGAATCATCCGTGGGCTGCCCACTGGGGGAGTTCTCGAAGGCTCCTGATTCTGCACACGGGTGCCTTCCCCACTGCTGGAGGGTGACGTGCTGAGGGGCCCTGAGCTGTCCTATTCATCTTCAGGTGCCTGCAGAGGTGCACTTAGCTGGGCCTCAGTGGAGCTCAGGAGGGCCCACCTCCCAGTGCTTGGCCAGGCCTGTCGGGAGCACACCTGGACTTCCCTTAGGCCTCCTCCCACCCCACCTTCCCCAGTGAGTCACGGCAGAGCCAGGGCCACCTGACTGGGAACCTCTGTCTGTCCTCCAGCATCCATTGTTCAGTGCTGTCCTCCCTGAGGGGGAACAAGGCAGCGCACACAGAGCCCGTCTTTCTGGGGTTCCTGAGGCATCCTCTCCAGGTTGACCTAGTGCAAAGCCCTCTAATTGACCGGCCAGACTTACCCTCCTTCTGTTTGAATACCATCCAGGTGGAGCACAGCCTGCCTCCTGGCTGTCCGTCTTCCTCTTGTCTGACTTCAATGCAAGGAACCACTCAGCCTTTGAGAGTTTCGTCACAGGGAACGAAAGCTGTCCAGACCAGGGTAGGCACAGCAACGGGGCAGTATGCAGACCTCCCATGGCCACAGGGACGTGGGACACGCACAGAGCTGTGAGTGGTTTCACACGTGGCATTGGGGCTGTGTAGGACTTCAGCAGAGCATGGGCACTTTGCCATTTGGACCTCTTTCCCTATAAAAATACTGAAAACTAGTTTTTGACTGTTAAAGACAATATAGGCCAGGATCATATTTGTGTTTTTCTCTTTGATCTTAGAAGTTAAAGCATTTCCATGTGTCCCTTTGGAATCATGGACCCTGAGTACCGGGCTTCCTGTACCTAATGGGAAAGTCAGTCCTGTGAGGCTCAAATCAAATCTTCAGAGTGGAGCTCAGGAATCTTTACATATGAAGGTTCCTGTGCAGCCAAGACTCAGTTGAAAGTGAGTGACAGGTTCAGCATGCACACGGCCCCTCCCTCCACCCAGTCGGCCCTGCCTCCACTCACCAGGGTTGCCTATTTGAGACTTTCTTACGTGGAATCACAGTGTGTGCTGCTTCATCTGGCTTATGTTGCCCAGTGTGACATCTGAGAGCCTTTCCCACGTTGCACCCAGCACAAGCTCTGTTTGGAAAGCCTTTCTGGGCCACCTTTCATTGTGTGAACACCTCAGACTCTGTGCATCCCTTCTTCTGCCAACAGACATTTGAGTTGTTTGCAGTTTGAGTCGACTGTAACCAAGTCTGCAGTGAAGGTACTTGAATGTGAGTTTGGTGGGCAAACATGCTCACTTCTCTTGGACATATACACAGAAGTACATAAAATAGGTATTTTCAATATGTATTTTCAGAGTTGGAGTTAAGATTCTTTCCAATGCAAGGTTGAAGATTATTTAAAATCCCTTTACCTGAGATTTGAATTTTTAGGATTTGTTCTAACAGTGGTAGTAATGGTTACTGAGCCAGACTTTGTTTTATCTTAGAGAACTTCACTGTTCTCCAAGTGTGGTTCTAGGACTAGTGGTGTTATGGACAATATGGAAAAATACAGAAATTTATGGCACTGGAAAGAGACAAGTAGCATTGGAGATGTCAAAATGCAAGATTAATTCAGCACTGGTGCAGGCTCAGGGGAGTCATTTCCAAAGACAGAGCACCGCCCTCTGTTCTTAATATCTTTATACAGTACAGACTTTCTCATGCAGGTAGCTGTGATTAATGTCTCCCCCTTTCCCAAGGCAACTCTGGTTCCTGCCAGAGCTGCTTGGCAAGCTTGATCACAGAAGCAGAAATAAGCAGAATGCAGCTGTTAACAGAGATAGAAAGAAGCATCTTAGGAAGGAGTTGCTGCCTTATTTTCCCCTCCTGGTGCTCAGCGTGCATCTGCAGCAGGTGGAGAGCATGGTTTTTACCGCTGCTGGTGTCCTCTCATGAGTCATAGATGAGAGGCCATCTCTTCTGTGACAACCTTTTAAAACCTTCTTGTAATGTTGATTGGGAGGTGCAGGGTGAGTAGGCACCTGGCAGCACAGCCTCAGTCACCACAATTGATCTTAATTCCTCTCACCCAGAGAACCACCCTCCAGAAGGTCGTTGGTGTCCCATGCTTTCCAAGTCCACACAGGCACGTGGGCAACGTTCACCACACGACCTCTGACCGTTTCCATAGCTCTCCCTGGGTCACTTACCAGGAAGCAGTAGTTACTCAAGCTCCATGTAGTTTCCTGCTCTGATCCAGTTGCCTGCCTCATGGGTCACTGAGGAGGTGGCGTCTGGTCGGGCTGTGGGGCCGAGATCAATAGCAGCAACAGTGAGCACAAGTGCCAAGGAAAGGAAGAGTGTGGAACAGGAAGGCAACGTCTGCAGGGAGCAGAACCACTTTGCTTCACCGGGCGCTCAGATCCTCAGGATTCAGCCGTGCGCTGGTGGACCAGCTCCCGGAGTGGCCAGAGCAGGGCTGTGAGACTGTAGTCTCCTGCTTGGATCACCAGGCACAGGGCTGTCTCTGGACGAAGGACCGTCCTCCATCCCCCGATCCTCAGTTGGGCCACAGGTTTGGCTCCGGAATGGTGGATCCAGGCTTTTCTGTTGCTTAGGAGCAGGAGGGGTCCTGAAGGTTGCAGTGTGGGCCCTTCCACACTGTTTTTTTTAAATTATTTTATTTAATTTGTTCTAATTGTTGTACATGACAGTAGAATGCATTTATACATTTTGATAGGTCATACATAGATTGAATGTAATCTCTCATTTTTCTGATTATACATATTGTATGTTCACATCAGTCATGTTTTAAGGGCTCCTGTCTTAGTCTTTCTATCCAACTGTGGCTTCCTGAGCTGCCGTCCTGTTAGGAGAGATGGGTAAGAGTAAGCAGGGTTGTGCTGATACCTCATCTTGATGGAGTCATATGAAGTCATGGGTCACAAGTTGAGAGGCTCCAGTCCACAAAAGGGAGCAGATCAACACAAGCAAGAGTAAAGACATCTTGTCCCAGAGGAAAAGACTGCTGATGGGAGCTGTTGAGCCCAATGCCAACTGCTGGAGCAGCTGCTGTGAATCCTGCAGCGAAAACTCAGGCCGACACTGTGGCAGTCGAGAGGGGTCAAGGAGGCAGGGCCAAAGCGTCACAGCCACGGGCCAACACAGGGGGTAAGAGCAGCCCACGTGCCCAGAAGCGGAGACCTTCAACTTCTGCCCTGCCCAGACCAGTCTGCAAGATTCCCCAGGGGACCCTCCTGGGGACTAGTCGGGAGCCTCTCAGCTGCTTTAGATTCTTCTACCATTTGTAGAGGAGGGTCAGGGTCATGATGACCACCTGTGGCTTCCCTGAAAGTGTCAGGGACATTTTTCTTTTTATTTACCAATTTATAAAAACACATATAATACTAAAGTATATATTATCTTGTGGGATTTAAGAAACACAAGTACTTGAATTATATGTAGCAATTGAAGTTTTAACTTTATAAATTAAATGTCTTTTGTAACAATCACATTTATGAAAACTAATCTCATTCATATTTAATTTACTCAATTTTGTTAACTTTAGGTTACCCATAAAAACCAAGATAACAAGTGCAGTTAACAGTACAAGCCTCTGTTCTGCCAAAGAAAATTCTAGAAGTAGTGGATATTACACTTCAAACATTTTATAGAAACCAACACTCAGATTGTTTGACCACCTAGAAAAATGTGTGGGTTAGTAATTCTAAAGACATTTTTATTCTCCTCTGTTTTTAACCAATTTAATTTGAACCTTGTTAAAAAAAAAAAAAGTTTAAGTTATGTGGACCAAATGGCATTTGGATCAACATATTAAATTTATGAGTACTCATTTATATATAAGCCAATTTTGGTACTATGTACCTGATACATAATACAACATAAAATATACAGATGCACACAAATATATAAAAACCATCAGGAAACAGATTCACAGCTTTTTCTTGAGTAACTGACCTCTGAACAAAGACAGCAGGAAAAGCAGAGGACTGAGAACTCCAGCTGGACAGAACCAGACTCATGGACCCAAATGTCCTGATTTGGGCTCCAGGACCAAGTGTGAACTCACCACGGAAACCCTAAGCTTCCTCAAGACAGCTTTCGAATGAGAAATGACAAGGCCACAGTTATTCCCATGCTGTTATCGCTGTCTTTCAAATCATTCCTTGTTCTTCCCCCAAAATGGAACTGAACCTTCCTCTGGCCCCGCTCTGATTCCTTCCGTGGCGTGGATGGTGAAAGATCAGGGCAGCGGGACTGGGAGCCTCTGCAGTGGCTCAGAGACTCCATCCTCTTGTTCTTGGATCAGCTGGAGGCAGAAGTCAGGGAGTTTGGCTTTAAAGAGGCATAAAGATTGAATCAGGACACCAAAGGCTTTTGGAGAGTTTCTTGAGTCCAAGTAAAACAATGGTATTTTATCATCTTTCTTATTTTCTTTTATTCTAGGACTTTTAAGAGATATTTTAAGATAAGGCACAAAAGGCAATCTGGGGGACTTTCAGTTTCTCTTCCCACACCAGCATCTTCTTTCTGCAGACTGGAGATTTTGAAGCTGAGCTGCTATTATGTGAGAGTTCCTGCCCTGAGACAGTATTGCACAGCAAGGGGGAATACATCCTCCTGGCTGCTCTCTTCACAGAGATGTAGGTACCTCATGGCACCAATGGCAGGCCACTATAAACCCATGACCTTGACCAACCCCACAGGGAGGAAATTTTGATCCCTAGGGTTGGGGCTGCCTGAAGCCCCCTGAGGTCACCATGGAACCACAGGTGAGGACTCACTCAGGCTCCAAGTCCAAAGATGGTGGATCATGGACTCCCGGTCACTCCAGTCAAAATCATACGCACAACAGAATTAAGACAGACCTCCCAAGAAAGCAGTCCCAGACTGAGTGACACTCTGGTCACTGGGAAGTGATTGCTTTCCACTTCCACCTTAGGGGGGGACCTGACTTGTGCAGATGTCCCTGGGGCACTTACCAGTTTGATGTTCTGTCCTGAAACCTGCTTCATTCTTCTCTGAGTCCATCGAGGAAGTAGTGAGAGCTGGAGCCAGGACAGCTCCAGTGAGAGTCAGTGACCTCCAGTGAGAGCCAACTGTCTGCCACCAGGCTGGCGGCTGTGGCTTTCTCCAGTTCCCTGATGACAGAGGCACAAAAGACCAGCTCAGTTGTTGGGTTTCCACCAATGCACCAAAATATGTTATGAAAAAATACCAAAATATATGGCACTGGAGGAAACAGCGGCATGTGGAGATGCAGAAGAGCAGGTCTATTCAGTGCTGGTGGGGGCTCCGTACAGTCCTCTCCAAGGCCGAGCACTGCCCTCTGCCTCAGTATCTCTCACACAGCATGGACTTCCGGTTGCAAGACTTTCTCATGCCATAGCCTTGATGTTGCCAGGTTTCTCCAGGCAACTCTGGTCCCTGCTGTAGCTGAGCAAGATTGGTTCCAGAAACGAGCAGGTTGCAGCTCCTAACGGAGATAAAAAGGAGTTGCTGCGTCAGTGACAAAGCATAACTGGAAACTAGTTAGAAACTGCAGAGCCTCAGTCCTTCCCCCAGATTCTCTGGGTCCACCTGTTGTCTCTCTAGAGACCCTTAATGCACAAATGTCAGTCTGTCATACCTACATCTATGTATCTGTCTATCATCAATCAGTTATCATCTCTTTAGAATGTTAGGCTTCCATAACAAAGTGTCACAAGGTGGCTTAAACAACAAAATCCTGTTCTCTCACAGTTCTGGAGGCTGGAAGCCCATGATCAAGGTGTCAGCAGTGTTGGTTTCTCCTGAGGCCTCTCCAGATGGCCAAAGGCCACTTTGCTGTGTCTCTCCTATGTCTGAACTACTCTGCTTTTGAGAATGTCTGTCAGTGGAGTTGTGCACACTGTAATGACTTCATTTTACCTTAAATAGCTCTGTAAGTGTCCTGTGTCCACATTCAGTCCTTTCCCAGGGTCTGCAGGCTCCAGGGCAGAATCACCCTTGCTTCCAGCTTCTGGTGGGACCAGCAGCCCTGGTGTTCCTGGGCAGGTAGGTGCCTCTCTCAGGCTCCTGCCCATCTTCACATGCACCTTCCTGCACTTCTATCCTCACAGGTCACCTCCTCTCTGGGTCTGTGTGTCCACTCTTGTAAGGACAGCAGCCTGTGGACCAAGGGCTTGCTGCTCCAGCGTGAGCTCCTGTGAACTCACTGTGAGGACGCAGCACTATTCCCAAAGCAGCCACGTTTCCAGGCTTGGAAAGGACACGCCCACCCTGTGCAGAGCCCCTGGAGGCCTCTCTTCAGAGGTGCCAGGAGCAGGCGTCTTTCCAGAAGGACCTCCCAGGCTGTGGGTGTTCATTCTGATCTGTCATGAGACATGCAGTCCTGGCCGTTCTCAAGGATAACTTGGGTAACCTGAGCGGGGACAGTCTTCATTCCCCTCCCTTTCTGACCCTGGACATTGCCTCTGCAGTCTCCCTTGAACTGCAGCAGGCTCCAGCCGCTGGGTGGTGCTCACTCCACTCCCAGCGGTCCAGAGTGTCCACGTAACTCACCAACGTCCCCCTCGTGTATGTGCCCTGCTCCCAGCTGTGCCAGCCTGGTGTCTCCGGGACACTGACCACAAAAGCCAAGGCTCCGTCACCTGGTCGGAGCAAGAGGACATTCCAGTTCTGGCGAGTCATGTTCCAAGCCCTTCTCCCCTGGGCCTGGTGGGTGGCAGTGACTCTTTGCTCTCGAGGGCCCGGGTGCGAGTCTGTGATCACCTGGGGGCAGGATGGAGGCTCAGGAAGCGGGGAGGATTCCAGTCACTGGCCCAGCGTTTCCTTGGACTTCGCCCAACTTCTGGAGCTCAAGCGCCACAATGCGTGGACCTTCTGACCCGTCAGGAGGCCAGTGAAGTGAGTGTCCTGAGCAGACCGGGAGCCGGGCCGGACTCAGGCCATCGTGGTGGCTGCTCGTTAGGTCCACACACCTGAACGTGGAGAGCCCTGGGGTGTGTCACGTGCTTCAGAGTGAAGCAGAGGCTCAGGTGACCCTGGGCCACGGGGTCACCAGTGCTTCTCGGGGCCAGCCCATCAGCCACCAACCCCAGGCTCCATGTGGTCCCTCACTAGAAGCTTCAGCCACCCTCTGCCTTTCACGGTTGAGACACGGGGAGCTGAGCCAGCAGAACCAGGGTGTGTGGAGAGGAGGCGGAGCAGGGGCAAGGGTCCTGGGCTGTGTGCTCTCACCTGGGGAAGCACACGCATGGCCACGTGCCTCAGCCAGGGCTGCAGGCTGGACGGCTCGCTTCCCCTCTCAGCCCAGACTCCCAGCCACAGGGCGAGCGTGGACCCAAATGATGGAAGAATTACAAACTGCTGAGTAAATTCAGGATGGATTAAGCCACTTAACTGGGCAGTCTGGGCCCAGGCAGTGCTTGAGCCTGGTCACCTTCCCTGGCTTAGAATAACTGCCAGACCCACCCTTGGTTTATGCTTTTCAGACTTGACTTTTTAAAAACGTGAACGGCACCCGGGCTGGAAGATGGCCGTGAACTACTCAGAGGAGGGAGGTGTCAGCTGAAGGAGGACCCTGCCTGGAGCCACACGTCTGTCGCTTCGCTCCGGCCATGTCAATTAAGAATCCACAGAGCTGCCCTTTGCCGAGGGACTCGGCCAACTGTGTCCTGCTGTCTTCACGGTTCCGTGAGCCTGCAAAGGTTGTCAGCTCCTGGGAGGTGGCAAAGCAGCCCGTGGTCACAGGGACCGTAAGGGAGCCTCAACAAGCTGCGTGGAGGGTTCTCGGGTCCAGGAGTGACAGAGGAGCACTAGTTGGCCGGAGCTGGATCATTCCCCTTGGGGCAGTCCCCCGGCACTGATCATGAACGAGGACAACCCACCTTAGCAGAGGGAGAGGAGTCACTGGTGTCTGCGCAGCAAACTTTCCTTAAACACATGGCGATTATTTATTGTTGAAACTCAACTGCTCTCGTGTGGGAATGACTATTTTAAGATTCCACTAAGGCAACGCAAAAGGAGAACACAGGGAGAACAGGCCCTGGTTCCCGGGGAGCCCACAGGGGTCCCTGCCCATGGCCTGAGGCCTTTGCTGGGGCCGTCAGGCTGTGCAGAGGGGAGAGGCAGCCGCCCTGTGGCCTGCCTGCAGGCACTGCGGTCAGCCTCTCTGAGGCGGTGCCCTCCCTTTGTGAGGAAGTGGCCTGCTGGCTTTGTGAGGACAGTGAGCAGGCTTGTGCGTCCTGCACACTTCAGCCTGGCTGCCCGGCAGGTGCACAGAGACCCTCGACACAGCCCCTGGAGTCAGTGCCTGGGGGTCCTTCCTGTACCTCCACACCAGGTGGGCGCAGCCTGAACCAGGCACGGCGGAGCGCACCTCCAGCCCAGCCCAGATCACACAGCCAGGAATGGTGAGTGGGCCCCACAGCGCCTCCTGCAGGCAGAGGCAGCGTGTTCCTACGTCAGCTGCCTGGGGAGCGAGGCAGATGGCCAGGCCAGCCTCCTGCTTGGGGCCACCCTTCTCCACAGCTGGCTCCCGGCCTGGAGTAGTCACCCGCAGCTACCGCTCATTCCTATTTATCGAAGATGGAAGATTGCGGGTGCTTGGAGAACTCACGGATAGGTTGAGAACTGATCGTGCTGTGCAGTGTAAACGCAGAGTCTTGTGGACGGGGCTACATTCACAGCAAGGTGGCCTGTGGCCTTTTCCAGATCTGTGTCCTGACTGGCATGGAGGCTATTCATAGAAAGAAAGCAAGGAACCCTGGGTCCTCAGAGACATGGAGACGTACGCTGTGGCCAGCAAATCCAGGAATTACAAATGAAGGCCGGGGAGGTTGGGGACTCCTCTTGAAACCCTGGAGGTGGGAGTCTGTAGGGATCACTTGTTTTCACTTTGGCGCATGCTGGGTGTAAGCCCGGCATTGCTCGGATTTGTTCCTGAGGTTCTCCTAGGGAAATTGGTTCTCCACCTTGGTGAGCACAGCTCTTACAGCAGCTGACTCCAGGGTTACCTAGAAGGCTTCTCTCCCTGTCCCCAGAGCATCTCCTGTGTCAGCACATAGCTTTTAATTGCACAGCTTTTAATGTTTAATATAAACAAAATGAGGGGCCTCCCAGCATCCCTGGAGGGGAGAGTGTGGGAACCAGAGGCTGCTTGGTCACTGAGGGCCCAGCCCTTCCCCGTGGCCTACGTTCCCACACATTTCCAGGAAAACCCATGAGCCGGTTGGCGTGTCCTGGGATCAGGACTCCCCAGGTGAGGGAACCCCTTGCTTTCCCAAAAAGAAGGGCCCTTCCCCTTCCTCACCAAGGAGGGTTCGGGCCAGGCCAAACCAGACTCAAAGAGTTGGTGAGACCCACAGTCACAAAATGACCTAACCATACATTTGACGGTGGCTCCTGAAGAGCCAGGGGCTGCCACTTGCTGGGCACACCCATGCCCTCAGTAAATCCACCGGGGAAAGCCGGGGAGGACTCAGTCAGCAGTGGCCTGGTGGGGCACCCCGAGGGCGGCAGGCTGCCACGCGCTCTGGTCTGTCTGTGCTGGACGAAACGGCCGTCTATACCTAAGTGGGGGTTGCTACTTTCCTTGAGATGAGCATCTGGCCTGACTGATTTCCCTGGGTGACCTTTGGAGTAGAGTCCCACGCGCACAGCAGGGCACGCCACAGTGTCTGCCACCAGGAGTCGCAGGCCACTGCTCTGCCAGGTCCCCAGGGTCTGACTGACATCTTGGTGCTTGGTGCTGCGACCTCGCAGGCTGAATGAGGGTCCTGGGGCCTTCCCTGGGGGAGCACTGTGCGTGCCCATCCCCCTCTGGCGCTGGTTTGGGGATGGTTTCCTTGGTGATCATAAGAGGAAGTGATGCCACCCCTCAGCAAGAAATGCCCCCCAGGGCCCGGCACACTGGCCGTCACCCTGGTAGCTCTCCCTCTGGTGCAGCCCACCCAGGCACAGTGAGGCAGGGCCAGGCACTCTGCCAACAGGGTCAGAAGACGGCGAATCTCTTCTCAAGACCTCCCGTAAGATGTACCTGAAGTCTCCCTGCTGCCTGCCAAGGGCAGGCCGCTCAGTCAAGACAGCCCAAGATAAAACACTGCCCATGGCGGCTCCAGTCAGGCCCTCAGTGTCCTCCCCCTGAGACCAGGGAAGAAAGTTGTGAGGAGAGTCTCCATGGATAGCAGTGCTCACACCACAGCTCACACCAGGCTCACACCAGGGCGCCCCACGCTCACACCACGCTCACACCAGAGCTCACACCATGCCCACACCAGGGCTCCCTACGCTCACACCACACTCACACAAGAGCTCACACCATGCCCACACCAGGGCCTCCCAAAAAAACACCACACTCACACAAGAGCTCACACCATGTCCACACCAGGGTCCCCATGCTCACACCACACTCACACAAGAGCTCACACCATGCCCACACCAGGGCCTCCCACATTCACACCAACTCACACAAGAGCTCACACCATGCCCACACCAGGGCCTCCCAAAAAAACACCACACTCACACCACAGCTCACACCATGCCCACACCAGGGCCCCCATGCTCACACCACACTCACACAAGAGCTCACACCAGGCCCACACCAGTGTCGCCCACGCTCATACCAAGCTCACACCAGAGCTGACACCATGCCCACATCAGGGCCCCCCATGCTCACACCATGCTCACACCAGAGCTCACACCATGCCCACACCAGGGCCCCCCATCTCACACCACACTCACACCAGAGTTCACACCATGCCCAAACCAGGCCCCCCTGGCTCACACCAAGCTCACACCAGAGCTCACACCATGCCCACACCAGGGTCCCCCATGTTCACACCACACTCATACCAGAGCTCACACCATGCCCACACCAGGGCTCCCCAGGCTCACACCATGCTCACACCAGAACTCACACCATGCCCCCACCAGGGCTCCCCATGCTCACACCACACTCACTAGAGCTCACACCATGCCCACACCAGGGCCCCCCCATGCTCATACCTTGCCCACACCATGGTGGCCCACACAGTGGTTCACCCCATGCCCCCACAATACCCCACCATGTTCACACCACAGTTCACACCAACTCCTCATGCTCACACCATGCTCACATCATGGCGGCCCACACTGTGATTCACCCCATGCCCCCACCGTTCCCCCAACATGCTCACACCACAGCTTACACTGCGGTTCACACCAGGACCCCCCACGCTCACACCATGCTCACACCATGCCCACACTGTTGCCCACACTGTGGTTCACCCCATGCCCCCACCATGCCTACACTATGCTCACACCACAGCTCACACCATGGTTTACACCAGGGCCCTCCCATGCCCACACCATGCTGACAGCACAGTTCAAGCTGCAGTTCACACCAGGGGCCCCCCCATGCTCAACCACAGCTCACATCATGGTGACCCACACTGTGGTTCATCCCATACCCCACACCATGACCTACACCATGCTCACATCACAGCTCACACCAGGGCCCACACCATACCACACCATATCTACACCATATCCGCACCATGCCTGCACCATTCCCATATCATGCGCACACCATTCCCATACCACATCCACACCATGCCCACACCATTCCCATACCATGCGCACACCATGCTCACACCACAGCTCATGCCAGGGCTCACATCATGCCCACACCATGCCCACACCATACCCACACCATGCCCACACCATGGCCACACCATACCCACATCATGCCCACACCATACCCACATCATGCCCACACCATGCCCACACCATACCCACACCATGCCCACACCATACCCACACCATGCCCACACCATGGCCACACCATACCCACACCATACCCACACCATACCCACACCATGCCCACACCATACCCACACCATGCCCACACCATGGCCACACCATACCCACACCATGCCCACACCATACCCACACCATGCCCACACCATATCCACACCATGCCCACGCCATTCCCATACCTTGCCCACACCATGCTCACAGCTCACATCATGGCAACCCACACTGTGGTTCACCCCACATCCTGCACCATGGCCCACCCTATCACTCACACTTCAGGGTCAACCATGCCCATACCAAGTTCACATCACAGCTCACACCAGGGCCCACACCATGCCCATGCAATGCCCACACCATGGTCCTCTTCACAACAAAAGACAAAGCCCCTGCTCTCTCCCTTCATGGCAGAGGCTTCATAGTGTGATCGTCTACCTTTAATCACTACACATACTGTCACCCATCTTGCACGTAATTTTCTTAGGCACATTTTTCTGTGATTGGCATCTTTAAGTCTGAGGGAGGCAGAATGAAAGAGTCTTGAGGTAGCTCCAGAAGAACTTTGACCAAAAGAAAAGAATTCTGATTTGGTGTTTGGTTTCTCAATTGCATGGATGGGAAAACGGATACTCAGTTGAAACAGAATCCAAGGCCAGCCCTTGTAAATACTTAGTCTTGCTGTACTGTACACTTTTCCCCTAATGGGAAGCACCAGTTGACTTCCCTGGTTTTATGGAAAGGGGAAGCTTGGGTTTTCAGACTTTCACAGACTGGGAAGGCCATACTGTCACCAAGAGCTCAGAGTGGAATATGGTGACTGATGCTGCAGGACACTACTCTTTTTGAGCCTCTGATATGTTCATTCTCAAATACTGGACAATATTTAGTTGGTTTTCCTGACTTGTCAAAGCTCATTTGTGAGGCAGGAATTTTCAGAGGGGAACTGATGGTTTATGAGAACTGTAACATAATTAGTGGATTAATCCACTGGATGGAGGGTGTAGTAAGTCACTGGGAGCATGCCTTTGGATATACTTTGTCCCTGGTGAGTGGACTTCTCTCTGCTTCCTGGATGTCATGTCCTGATCTACCTTCCTTTGTCACACGCTTCCACTATGATGTTCTGCTTCACCTCAGATCCTGACTGTGACCTCTAAAACTGTGGGCCCCAAATAAGCTTTTGCTCTTCTATGTTGTTCTTATCAGGTATTGTGGTCACAGTGATGAAAATCTGACTAAAACAGAAATTGGTACCACAAGTGGGGCTGTTGCTCCAACTAACCTGACCATGTGGTTCAGAAGCATTGGAAACCAGTTTGAGAGAGGATCTGGGAAAAGTTTGGAGATTCAGGCTGGAGAAGACTTAGAATGTTGTGAGCAGAGGTTAATGGGAAGTCCTGGTGGGGGCTCAGAACACCAGAATGCCATTAGGACTGAGGACTAAGGAAAGACTGGTCTCCTGAGGTTGGAAATTGGACTAGAGCCCATTCATGTTGCATTAGGGCAAAGAAGTTGTCTAATTTTTTCCATTTTTTGAGACTTTCTGTGAGGCTGAATTCAAAGGCGATGGACTAATTCATCTGGCAGAGAACATTTCAAGACAGCACAGCATTCAGGCAGTAGTATGGATTTTGCTGGCAGCTTTTAGCCAATCAAGAGCAGAAAGATTTGAAAACTTCTATTTTGACCAGAAAAATGGGTATAAGACTGGGGCCAAGGAAAGTGTGGTTGTTGACAAGATTATAGCCACAAAAGAGATCTAGTGCTTTACAGAGTGACAACAGGAAGAATGGCTCAGAAATTGGCAAGACTACACCTGTCTCAGGCTCAAGGGTACATACTGCCATTGGTCGACTGAGACCTCTGAGTTAAAAATGCCTTTGAGAAGGCACCATGGGGGTGCCTTGCTTACACAAGGGAACCCAGGAAGTTGTTTCATTATGCTCAGTCACCCAGATACTCGAAGGCTGCTGCAACCATGGTCCCTGGAGGCTTTACTACTGCTAAAGGTGGCAGCAGACCTTGGTGTTTCAACCACACGGAGTTGGTTCTGCACGAATGCAGGGTGCTGGATTAGGGGATCATGGAGACTTCCCTGAGATTTTGAAGGATTGCCTGGTAGACTAGGTAAGGTGTAGCAAGGTCAGAGTCTTTGTGGGCTGCCAGAGAAGGTGATGCATGAAGCCATCCAAAGGAAGCAGGGAATACCGAGATTAACCAATGCTGGCAACGTGGAATGTCTGCCAAGGAAAGCTGCAAAAATCAAGTAGAAACAAATCAAGAGAGGCCATGTGGGCTGCAACCAGCAAGGCGTAGGAACAGAACTACACCAGCCCTTTGGAGAGAACATCACAGTGCCATATGCCCCAGGTGCTGGATGTAGAGTTACAGGACGTGTTTGCCCAGCTGGATTTTGGTCTTGTTTTGGTACCATTCCTTATTTCCTTGTCCCTATTTTCCCCTGTGAAATGGAAATGTTTGTTCTGTGCCTTTACGTATTAGCTATATGTAACTTGCTTTCAATCTCTACAGGGGAAACATCCATGAGTTTGCCTTGAGTCTCCGACTTTGGATTTAGATTTCTGGGCAATGCTGGAGTAGTTGAGACTAGGGGGACTCTGGGAAATGGACAAATACATTTTGCATTTTGAGATGGGCATGAGTTTTTGGGGCCAGGGACAAAGAGTTATGGTTTGGATATGAGGTGTTCCTCAAAAGCCTAAGTGTGAGACAATGCAGTAATGTTCAGAGGTGAAATGAGTAGATGATGACAGCTGTCACCTAATCGGGGGGTTGGCCCACTTCAGTAGATTAAGTAGGTGGTAACTGTAGGCAGGTAAGGTTGGCTGAAGGAAGTAGGTCACCAGGCCATGAATCTGGGGTTTGTATTTTGCCAGGATGAGAGGAACTCTCTCTGCTTCCTGACTGAACTGCTTTTCTCAACCACATCTTTCTGCCACGATGTTTGCCTCATCTCAGGCCCAGAGCTATGGAGTTGGCCAACAGTGGACTGAACCTCTGAACCTCTTTGTTTTTCTTGTCAGGGATTTTGGTCACAATGATGGAAAGCTGACTAAAACAACTTGCCCTATTTCCTGAAAGCAGAAAAAAAAGCATGGTGGTCGTCTCTGGGAATGGAACCCAGGACCTGTGCATGATTAGCTAGTGCTTTACCATGCGCTACACCCCAGCTGAGAGAGCATTTTTAATGTGCTCAATCCAGTAGTGATAAACATCTGACTCCGGGGCTGCCCTGTATATTCACATACTGCACACACATACGACATACACCACGTACACCACAGGCACATACCACATACATACCACACTCTCTCTCTCTCTCTCTCACACACACACACACACACACTTTGCTTAAGACACTTGCTAACACCACTGAACACTACTTGGAAACATCAGTATAAACTGTGAAGACTGAATTTTTTAATGAGCACAACAGAGTTGTCAATTCTGTATGTCCCTCATCGAAGAACTAGCGCTCTGACGGGGCCCTTCATTCTGTGGGTGCTGCTTTGTTCACAGCTCTGGAGCCAGCAGCCCAGGCCGCGACCCTCAGCACTGTGTCGGTAGCATAGCGCACGGAGCAGCTGGCCTTGATCTCGAGAGCCGTCCTCTCATCCCTCCCCGCCGAGGTCTCGGGATTTCAAAGCTGGAGAAAAAGGTGCGTGTGTGGCCAGATTCTCCCTCCCGCCTCCCTCCGTCATAACCTGCTTCACTGAAATACAACTTCCACCAAACTCGCTCAGACACTCGTGTGCCCCGAGCAAGTCATCTGGCCACCATGTGCAAACGTGCGTGAAGGAGGCTGACGCCATCAGAGAAGCCGAGTAAGCGGCCGGATGGAGTTCTGAGGCGCACGCTCGTGCCGACTCAGGCCGCCGCTCTTCCCAGCGCCGCCCGCAGCCCCTCCCGCCTCTCCAGGCCCTGGCGAAGCGTCACGCTCCGCTGTCACTCATGATTCCCTCAGACATGACCCTGCTTTCCGTCTCTGCACTTCAGAACGACCGTCAAATCTGCATTTTCTGTTTATCTTTCAAAATGGGAGGCATGATCTGCACATTAACGTTTGTGCCAAGTGAGTTTTTAACTCGAGTTTTTCCATTCAACTACTTTTCTCATAATTGACCACGTTCATGACTGGCCCAGCCTCTGCCTCTGAAGTGTGTCCAGTGGGCCCAGGGTGCTCAGGTGCTGGTCTGGGGAAGCCCTGCTGCAGTGTGGCTGGTCGCTCCAGAGCTTCTCAGGCCAGGCAACGTCGTCACATCCAGCTTATGTAACACACTCAAATCTATTTTTTTTTTTTATTTTTACAGGCTGCACTTTGATTCATTGTACACAAATGTGGTACATCTTTCTGTTTCTATTGTGCACGATGTAGATTCATGCCATTCATGTAATCATACACGCACACAGGATGATGATATCTGTCTCATTCCACCATCCTTCATACCCCCGCCCCTCTCATTTTCCTCTACATAATCTAAAGTTCCTCCATTCTTCTCTCACCCGCCACCCCCATTATATATCATCATCCACTTATCAGGGAAAACATTCGGCCTTTGGCTTTTTGGGATTGGCTTATTTCACTTAGCATGATATTCTCCAACTCCATCCATTTATCTGCAAATGCCATAATATGATTCTACTTCATGTCTTTTTAAATATAGAAACCTTGCATCTATTTTTTGTAAGTAATGACACTCACTATTTAGGGCAATAGGATTCTGCACAGGTGCGTCTACAGTGACTATTTACCCTCAAAGTTTTGAACAGGGGCTGGGGCTGTAGTCCAGGGGTGGAGTGCCTGCTCGTGAGCGTGAGACCTAAGGTTCACGAAAAATAAAGAAGGTTTTGATGACAAACCTGTGGACTGTGTAATTCTAAACATCACAGACGGAGTGTAATGTGTTGGGGAATAGAGGAAAGGCGAGCTGGGGAAGAGATGGACATGCTGTCCGAGGACACCTGGTGGAGCGGCAGGGGCAGCCAGACTGTGGTGGGAGGGGAGGTACAGAGGAGACGCTGGTGGCACCATGCACCAACCTTCCTCTGGAAGCCCCGCCTGATCGGACCTCCAGGCCCGCTCCTCTAACCCTCTTCTGGTGATCAATTTTTAGGACAGAAACCCTTCTTTCAAGACTGAAGATGAGCCTCCCGGGGCCACTCTGAAGCCGCTGGTGTTCCGTGTGGACAAGACCACTCCGAAAGTCGTGCAGAGTGTCCTGCTGGAGCGCGGGTGGGACAAGTTCGACGAGCAGGAGCGGAATGTGGAAGACTGGAACCTGTACTGGAGGACTTCCTCTTTCCGGATGATCGAGCACATCAATATCAAGCCATGGCAGAGACTCAACCACCACCCGGGCACAACCACGCTCACCAGGAAGGACCGGCTGGCCAGACACCTGCAGCGCATGCGGAGGATGTATGGCGCCGCCCTCTACGAGTTCGTGCCCGAGACGTTCATCATGCCCAGTGACTACACCAAGTTCATAGCCGAGTACTTCAGGGAGAAGCAGACGCGGGGCGCTAAGCACGGCTACTGGATCTGCAAGCCAGCAGAGCTCTCACGTGGCAGGGGCATAATGATCTTCAGTGACATTAAAGATCTGATCTTCAGCGATGCGTATATAGTGCAGAAATATATCTGCAACCCTTTGCTTGTCGGTAGGTATAAATGTGACCTCCGCCTCTATGTCTGTGTCACTGGCTTTAAGCCTTTGACCATTTATGTGTATAAGGAGGGGCTAGTACGGTTTGCTACAGAAAAGTTTGACCTCCATGATTTGAAAAACTGTTATGCACATCTGACCAACAGCAGCATCAATAAGTCTGGGGTCTCCTACGAGAAGATCAAAGAAGTAGTTGGTCGTGGTTGCAAGTGGACCCTCAGCAGGTTTTTCTCGTACCTTCGCAATGGGGACGTGGATGACCTGCTTTTGTGGCAGAAGATCAACCACATGGTCATCCTCACAGTCCTCGCGATGGCTCCCTCCGTCCCCTTTGCTGCCAACTGCTTTGAGCTCTTCGGGTTTGACATCTTGATTGATGACAACTTGAAGCCGTGGCTCTTGGAAGTGAACCACAGCCCTGCCTTGTCCTTGGACTGTTCCACAGACGTGTCCGTGAAGAGGAAACTTATCCACGACATCATTGAGCTGATCTGCTTAAACGGTCTAAGAAGCGAGGAGAAAGAGAGCCGCAAGGCAGCGAGCGGGAACCCCGACCCCCTCTTCTCTAGGGGCGCCAGGCGCGGGCGCGGCGGCCCTCACACTCATCTTCCATACGGGTCTCTCCTGCGATTCACAGGGAGGACGCACAGTAGGACCAGCCCCGCCACGGAGAAGGCTGTGAGCACCTGCCCTACCCGCCCGCGCACCACTCAGCTGAGAGAAACGGCAAACGGGCAGGACCTGCTGCTGTCGACCAGGGAGGCGCCCAAAATCAAGGCCAGCCTCAGGGGCAGGCGCACGCCAGGCCCGACGCTCATCCCCTACGTGACCCTCACCCAGCCACACCCCTGCAGGACCAAGAGCCCCCCGAGCGTCCCCGACACGGGCCCAGAGCCAGACCCCCAGGCAGGCAGCTTCACGCTCATTTTTCCTTTCAATGAAGCCACCTCGGGAGCGTCCAGGAATGGGCTGGACGTCAGGAGGATCATCCAAGAGCTGCAGAAGCTGGTGAGCAAGCGGCATCCCCACGCGCCGGGAAGTGGAGCCAAGCGGAGGCGACGCGCACTCCGGACCCAAGGGGAGCGGCAGGTCCAGCACCTCCTGCCTGCAGCACAGCAGCACATGGTCTGACCTGGGGCCAGAACCCTGGCCCCAGGTAGAAGCTGACCTGTCCTCTTGGTGATCCGTTTACCGTGGCGCGTTCACCAGCTCAGGCCGCTTAGAGGCTCAGCCCCTTCCTTGTTTGTGGATATACTTTTATTGCAATTGTGTGGTGTATTAAACAGGAGAAAAAGATTATTAAATCTTTAAACCCAGGAATTCACTTTCTATTTTTTAATCAACCATTTTTTGTCAAAACTATTTTGTCAACTTAGTGGTAAAATAGTTACTCAAAATGAAATGAATGACTGCAAGTTCAAATGACGTCTATAGATGCCGGGCCCTAAATCAGACCTAGCGGCAGCATCCCCCTCTGGCAGCAGCCAGCAGGTCAAAGTGCCCCTCTGAACTGGCCTTGTCACTGGTCACCACCCAGCATATGATGACAGGACCTTCCAGGCCCAGACATGTTACCTTTCATGACAGATGAAGAGCACCTCAACAGTCCCAAGACAGAAGGTTCCGGGAGGTTCCCTTGAAAACACTGTGTGGGTGAAGGCAGCCGGGGTCAAGACCATATGCTACGTGATTCCTCTGGAACAATATCCAGAGTTGGTAAGGTCACAGAAAGCAGGCTGGAGGGTTCCAGGGACTGAGGTAGGGGGACCAGGAATGACTGCTGAGGTAGGAGGTGGGGACTGAGGTAGGGGGACCAGGAATGACTGCTGAGGTAGGAGGTGGGAGGCTTCCTTAGGGTGACAGAATGTTCTGGAATCAGGTTTGACTGCACAACACTTGAGTGAGCTAAATGTCACTAATGGTAAATTTTACACCGTGTGCTTTTTCACAATAGAAAGAGCTGAAAAAGGTCTCAAGGTGGCAAAACAGGAAGTTCCCACAGACCTTTGCAGCCAGACACTACAGACACATGTGCCTTTGTGGTGGCCTCAGGGCTCAGCTGGGAGTCCATGAGGCTCTGAGGAGCCGAGACCCAAAAGGGTCATTCTGAGATGCAGAGCCACCCTTGGGCAGACCTGTTTGCTGCTGTCCCCGCTCCAGACCAGAAAGTGCCCTGTTCCCAGAGGGTGCAGCTCTGTGTGCCTTGGGCCTGCTGCCAAAGCCTTCCCCAAGGTAAGCTGTCGGCTTAAATGACCACGTCTTATGGTAAGATATTTCTGTCAGTCCCATAGTGACCATGAAGATGCAGGGAAGATAAAGGGACGGGAACCACAGCATACTATTTCAAAAGCAGAACAAATCACAAAGGGATGCAGCCGTACCAACAGGTAGAAACTAACATGGTCAGTGAGAAAGAAAATGGCAATCACAAGTGCCCTGTCAACAGTTGCCTCAAATGTAAATGCATTGTGATTTCCAATCGAAAGATAGAGTGGCTAAAAGAATAAACAACAACAACAACAAAACAGATCCAAAGATCCAACGATGTGCTGTCTATGACAGGCATCAGCCTCGGCCTACGCAGAGTGAGAGAGGTGAGACAGAGAACAGTGTTCCAGGAAATGGCGCCACGGGTGCAGGACTGGCATCTTAACTTGTTTTCTGTTGCCATGACAGAATACCCGAGACTGAGTAATTTACAAAGAAAAAAGGCTTATTCAGGCTCAAGGTCTGGAGGTTGGAAAGCCCAAGAGCTTAGAACTAGCACCTTCTCAACTTTCTGGTAAGGGTCCTGTGCCACTTCCAACCACAGAAGAAAGTGGAGGGTAAGGAAAGAGCCCCCTTGCCATGGGAAAGGCACTTGCTCGGGGACACGATGCTTCCATGGGCCACTCCCAATGCGGAAGTCGCAGTGCTCCTGAACAACCAATGGGCCGAGCAAATCTGAATGTGTAAGAATGTCTCAAGAAGTGAAAACAGAGACACACCACGCCACAGCGTACAGGATGCAGCAGAGGAGGTCCCGAGGAAGGCGCTTAGAGCAAGACTGCGCATCCGAAGGAAAGGCTCAGGACCTGCACGGCACCTCCAGGGAGCGTGTGCAACCCAAGCCTAGGGTCAGAGGAGGCAAGTGCGTGTCCCGGAGACCAACGCCCCTCTCTCTGGCGCAGCTGCCACAGACTTCCGCCCGCTCTGCAGGTGCGCTCTCCTCGTCTCCCCTGTGTGAAGGAGACTCGTGGGTTGACACCATCCCTTCCATGGATTCTTGATTTTACTTCTAGTGCCTGGGGAGTCCTGCTGATGTCAGTTCCTAAGCTGACGCGATGGGAGTCGGCCTCCTTTTTCTCCCAGTGGTGCAGGTCTCTGGTCTAATGCCTCGGTCCTCGATCCACTTTGAGTTCTGTGCAGGGTGAGAGCGAGGGGTTGGGTTTCATTCTGCTACCTATGGATTCCAGTCTTCCCAGCACCACTTGTTGAAGAGGCTCTCTTCGAACCTGGGCATGGTCTCGGCCTCTCCCAGGCCAAGCCCGGCCCAGTATCCTCACGTGCTGGGCAGGGCATGAGCCGCCGTTCCCCTCTCGCACTTGGTCCTGGGGACGCGCTCAGGGGGTGGGTGTGCAGATGTGCTTCCTGCCGAGGTGTTTTCAGTGCACAGAGGCGTTTCAGGACTGACCCCATCAGAGGAGGAGCTTCCCTGATAGAGCCTGCAGCTGTCTCCAGTTCCTACCCGACTGGTTCCCAGCGTGTGTCTCTCTCCTCACCTCTGGAAGGGAGTCATTAAAACTAAACTCGTCTAAACATTATCTAAACTTCTAGATAAGTGGCCAACCATACACCTGTTTTAAGAGTGCTCAGTGACCAGTGAAACTCGGATGAGCATGACTGTCAGCCAGGAATGATCAGGGTCCTCGGGCTGCAGCACAAATCATGAGTCTGTCCTCCAAGACTTCAAAAAGTGATGGTGGGTTATAAAAAACTGTCTTTCACGTTTGCAGAGAACTTCCCCTAATCCTAATGATTTTAAAATATATTTGCTAGAATCCTACTTTTCCTTCTATTTTGAAGGGTTAAAAATTTCAGAGTTCTCATAATTGAGACAAATATGCATAGGAAGAAAAGGAACGACAGAACCATGACAATTCCACGTCGAGCTCCCATGTGTCGGTCTCAGATCTGTGCTCCTAAAGGTCAGTCCCAGACCCTGTACCTGTAAGAAAGGGTACATGCCATAGGGCAGTGAGAGTTTGAGAAAATGGTGGGAACGGAGAAAAGGAAACATGAGGGGAAAAGTGACAAGTGGTTCGGAGGTGCTGAGTGACATTACGATCCAGGCAGGGAGATCCAGCGATATTAAGAGGCAAACAAACGGGAAGATGCACCAGAAGAGATCAGGAAGCGGGTCCTAGTCTGAACTGTCCTCCTTCAGGCAGGCCTGTTGGTCAGCTGTCGCTGTAGAGAATGCCTGGGAACATTTTAAGAAGAGGGCAGTTTTGTCTGAGTCCTGGGGTCAGAGGTTTCAGTCCGTGCTCACTGGTTCCCGGGGCTTTGGGCGGAGGCGGAGCATCATGGTGGGAAATCTGCACAAATGCAGTGAAGGGCCTAGGGGGCACCCGACCCAGACTGCAAAATGCTGAACCCTTTGTGAATGGCCTTGCTGCAAAAAAAGGCTAATGTGGCGTGTCCAGTGTGACCACAGAGGCCAGGTACCGGTCCAGTGATGTGAGTTTAGGTCAGGGGGCAGGCGTGGCCGAGCAGCCAGTCTAACTGAATGGTTCTGGATGTTTTCTTTTAAGCAGGACAAGCAGATTACAAAAGTTAGCTAGGAAATATCTCAATAATTGCAGTAGTAGTTCTGTGGAGGTATGAGGTTGGTTTAAGGATTTTTTTGGTTTTGTTTTCAAAGAATCAGCCGTGCTGAAGCCACGATTGCATTTTTAATTACTTAAGGAAATTTAATCTGATTAGAATCAATCTACAAATGCTCAAGAAAAGGTCCCTCCAATGGTACGTTTAGTAACTGGAGCATTAAGCGCAGTGCTCGTTTCTGAGTGAGGCCCCACGTCCTGAGCTCCTGCAGAGCTGACGGTGGCTGGGGTTTGTGACGACCTCTGCACTTCACTTATCTGCTCTGAACCAGTGACGCTCTGTCCCAGGAGTTGGGGAGCAGAGAGGAGTGGGCTGCTGGGCACTGGCCAAGCCACAGGTCTGGGGATAGAGGTGGGGGCCAGAGGTGGTTGGGGAAGCCCACCAAGCCACCCAGGCAAGCTTTCTGGAAGGTGTGCCCGCAGCACTGGCTCTGGGAACAAAGGTGGTGACCTGGATGTGATGAGGGCCCTGGGGGCCATCTGTGTGGTGTGGAGGGACCGGGTAGGCTATAGGAGGGCCGCCCTTCCAGGTGATCAGGAAGCCTGGCTGTGCTCCACAGAGGTCCCCAGGAAACCCAGGGAGGGAGGAACCTGGGCCCACGCCCTTCCGCAGCCACTCTGGGCTGAGAAGGGTGGAGGGCCAGGGCTGCCTCTGCTGGTCTCACCCACGCACAGGGTAGAGGGCCACAGGCTCAGGGAATGGAGCAGAGGAGGTGGAGGGGCTGTACAAGCTCGCCAGGGGAGTGGCACAGATGGGCCCAGCGAGGGCTCTGGTTCCTCACTGCCTGCCCTCTCTACAGTGGCCCTGACTCCCTCCCTCCCTCCTCAGCCCTTTCTGTTCTCAGTGACCTCGATTTCCTTAATGCTCCCCCCTGACCCTTGGGAGGTACCGTCTGCTAGTATGTGGGTGTGCACCCGCCTCAAGGATGGTTTTCTACAGACGTCAGCCCTCAGCTTCTGTGGGTCCTGCAGTGGAGGTTGAACCAACTGTAGATTGAAAGTAATTTTAGAAATCGCACCTGTACTGACCAGTATAGACATTTTTCTTGCTGTTATTCCCTGAGTAATATCACAACTATTTCTGTAGCACCTACATTGTATTCCATATTATAAACAATCCAGAGATGATCTAAAGCACACAGGCGGGTGTGTGTAGGGTATATGAAACACCAGGCCATTTTATTTGAGGGACTTGAGCGTCTGTTGTTTGGTGGGTACTGACTGCTCCTCGGGTTCTCATCACCATGACGAAGACCTGAGGCGATTAACCTAAAAGAGGAGAGGTCTGCTGGCTCAGGGTTCGGAGGTGCCGGCCTACGGTCTGTCGGCCCCACAGCTTTTGGGCCTGTGGTGAGGCAGCAGCAGCATGCAGCAGCACTTGGCAAAGCAGGTGAGAGAGGAAGAGGAAGCACACCCCAGAGACCAGGACCTCCCGAGGCCCACCTCCAGGGCTCCACCACCTGCCCGCGGCGCCTCCGCGTCTTCAACATGTGCACTGAAGACACAACCGAAAAATCAGATTGTGCATCCAGTGTACGTAGGCAAGTGCTAGAACTCAAAGGTGAATCTGTTTTTTTTGCAAATCAGTACAAGATGTTGTTTTAATAAGCTGATTTCTAAGATGCCAGCATGCCTATCCCACACAGGACTCCCAGGAGAAGGCTCACACTGGAATCATCTTGATTTCAGATTTTACACACCTCACAGACAACTAGAAGAAGGTTTGTTCTGTAGAACAATGTTTTGTCTTGATTACTTTAATGACAATTCTTAGTATAAGCTGATTCAAAAAGAAAAGTCCATTTTTTCAGCCAAACTTAAAAGTGGGTTTCCAACCATGGATCTGTTGGCCAGTTATGTGACAAATGTCCTGGTCTTGGTTTGACACTCATTTGAAAAGAACAAGCCTCTATCCAGGGAAACTGCAGTAGAATTATTTTTGTTCCCTGAAAGCCAAGATAGCACATTATTCTGGAGTAACTTTAAATAGCATTGCCAAAATACTGAGGACTATACTTATGTATGCACCATATATTTTAGGGTTAGAATAATTGCTGGCATCAAAACATTATATTTCATGTCCTTCACATAAAAACACGTGTGCGTACGGAAAAAATTGAATAAGCGTACATCTTATGATGAGAGTTTCAAGAAATTACTCCTTTCTTGTTTTGGGGGATTCTACATTTTGGGGTAAAGATTAGTTGAATAGCAATTGCTTTTGTGTCTTCTAGGCATCCTGCAAAACAACAAAAGAAGTGACTGAACTTTGTTCTCACACTAGGACTAAAGGTCGAGTGTCTCAGTGACCCGCTTCCCGGCAGCCTGGGGCCAAGGTGACAGCAGGGCTCCAGCCCTGAGCAGTCCCCCAGGGGCCCCTGGCTGTGGCCATGTGGCCTGACAAGGGTGTGGACCTAGGAACAGTGAGACTGAGTGTGGGTGACCCTGGGGCCCAAGCAAGGCTGGAGTTGGTGGCAGAGATGGAGGGACTCAGCACTGTCATCGGCTGGTGCCCAGAAAGCCACCCACCCACCAGCTGTGCCTGCTACCCCAGGCCCAGCACATGGTGGAATGGCTTCCTGAGGGCAGAGGATGCCGTCTGGTCAGGGCCCTGGAAGTGCTTGGTGAGCCGTTCTGACCACTCTCCTAAGCAGGACTAGAATGTCTTTCCCTTTACAAGTTCTAGGGTCCTCCTAAAGTCCTGGGAGCTCTCCAAGGTGCCATTAGCTCCTGTCTCTGTTTTGGCAAGAACTAACCGGGGTTTCACGCACATGGGCGAGTCTGTGGGATGCTCCCCTTCTGGTCCAGGATGATGCTCCCGGTCTCATCCTTGACCTTGAGCCTCCCGGAGGCATACTTGGTTTCCTGGCAGCCATTGCAATACACAGTCTTGATGGTCCCATCGGGGAATTCCCTCCTCTTGAACTGGGCCGTGTGGATCTCTTTCTGCCCATTGCTGAACAGGATGGTTTTGTCACCGTTCCTGGTAGAGGAATGAGAAACACCCAGGTAAGATGGGCTGTGCCCTAGCAAGGCTGCAAGTGCGGAGCCAGTGGGAGACTGACACCCAGCCGGGAGGCAAGGGCGCAGAGGCGCGTGGAGGGGGCGTAGGTACCAACAGAGAGGAGGGCAGCGGCAGGATGGGCCACAGCACAGGGCAGCGGGTCTGTGAGCAGAGAGCCCGAGACCTCTGCAGACAGCTCCAGCTGGAGGTGAGAGGGCACTGGCACAGGGCGTGCCCCAAGCGTCCCCAGGTGATGGGGAACGTTCTGACGGCCACCAGGGAAACCAGAGCACCACCACAGCAGACCCAGAGAACCCTGCAGACACCGGCAGCAGGACTGTGGGAGGAGACCTTCAGGACTCCCGCGGCCACATGGACGCCAGGTGGAGGACAGGGAGGAGCCAGGGCACTGGGAGGGTGGCTTGTTTGCTCTCTGCAGGTGTCAGCACCCACACGCCCATCCCAGAGCACAGCCTGGTGCTCCCTAACTGCTGCTTCCATGTGCTCCACCCGGGACCTGGGCTGGCCACGCAGTCTGCAGGAAGCTTGCACCTGGGGTCAGAAATGCCCTTGTGGCAGTCATTCAAGCAGGCACCTTCAGTGCATCAAATACAGTCCTGCATCACTAGCAACAGGGACACATTCTGAGCAGAGCGTCGCTAGGAGATTCAGACACCACCACACACAGCTAGGACATCCTGGGTGGTACAGGTAGACAGCATCATTACGTGGCACATGACCGTCCCTGAAAATCCATGTTCAAACATTATTCTCTATAAAGGGATTTAATCAAGGTCACAAGACAACTTCTATGGTCAAGGACATGATTTTCTATTGTTACATTCAAGTAAACACATTTTGCAAACACCTAAACTAACATGAAGACCTTATTGAATACTCAAATAAAAAATTGGGGATGTTTTGGATTCACATGGTCTGACGTGACCCTGACCTTTTCACGATGACCACTGTCCCATCTGGAAACACCGTCTCCTCACGCCCACCCTTGAGCTGCATCACTGTCCCGTCGGGAAACACAGTTTCTTTGGAGCCATCAGGGTGGAATTTTTCTGCAGAACACAGTTTTTAAAAATGCAGGTTATATTGAATGTGTTTAGAAACCATGTTCTATCTAAACGATCTTTATATAAGATGTTGTTGAGATTCTTAGAAAAGATGCTAATTCCTAATCTCAGGAGTTGATAACTAGGGTTGGCAGATATGCTACAAAATGCCCAGTTAAGTTTGAATTTTAGATGAATGAATAACTTTTAGCCTAAGTTTGCTGGCTTATTTTTTTTGATCTGATGATTATGTGAAAGTGATTTTCCTTCAAGTACAAGCGGCATGTAAATTCTGATCTCCCTCTTTCTACAGGCCAGCCACGCGGCACGGCCCTACCCCTGTGCTGGGCAAAGGCAGGGGCTCCAGGCCCCTGGCCAGGCCCCTGGGGCAAGCAGCGGTGGAAGCAGGCCGGGCTGCGGAGCTGGGCGTTCCACGGGTCAGGTGCCTTTGTGCATTTCCAGCTTAAGGACATTTTCAACTTCCAAGGGGCTTTCTGGGATAGAACCTCATCAGGAGTCAGGAAACATCCACAAGTCCCAAATCTTTTATGGAACATTAAACCAAAAATTATTTATTGTTTATCTGATAATCAAATTTGAACGAGAGTCCTAAGACTTTATTTGCTACATCTGGCAAGCCTACCTATGAAAGAAGTTCAAAGACTTAAAGAGCATATGAAAATAATCAAGGAACTCCCCATGTGACAGGAGCAGGCTGGCCAGGACCTGAGTGAAGTGCACACCCATCCTGACACTTCAGAAAATGTGTCTTCCTAAACTAGGACCTTCCTGGGCCACCTAGCTGCTCAAATATATTTTACAGCAGCTCATTTGCTGTGGTCTGGATGTCTGTGTCTCTACAAAATTCATACATTGAAGCCCTCCCCCACAGTGACGGTACAGGAGGTGGGGCCTTTGGGACGGATCTGATCTTGAGAGAGGAGTCCTCACGGAGGGTTAATGCCCTTAGGAGAGTTACCAGGGAACTGCCTTCCCTCCACAGGGAGAAGGGACTGCCCATGGACCAGGAGCCTCCTGCACCAGACCCTGACATGCAGGCTGTGGGCCACACACTTGCAGCCTCCGGAATGGGGAGGAATACATTCCTGTGGCTGGTCAGTCACCTGGGTTAGGGTTGCAACAGCCCGAAGGCACCAAGACACAGGCCATGCAGGACTTGCTTCCAGACCAACTCTGAATACCGCGGCTGGAGCTCAAACACACGATGCAGCTCCTCCGCTGTGCTCGGAGAAGCCCATTCACACACACATGCACACATGAGGAAAGAAAGACCCAGGGAACGTGGCAGAAGGTTAGAACTGGTGTCTCTCGGCACCGGGCAGACAGGGGCTCTGGGAGCTTCCTTGGAATCGTCCTATAACTTTGAAATCACATAAAAATGAACACATAAAAAAGTTCTTTTAAAAAAAATCTAAAACAAGCCTAAAGCAAAGGAATCTCTAACCATAGAATTGGATCTAGAGCGCTTGGTGTCAGAGGGCCACACCCCTCTCAGCACGCCCTGCACTGGAAACAATGCGATCCAGGAGAAATGGGTGTCGCAGGACAGATCTCAGAATACAGCGCATGCAACAAGTATCAATAGGAAAAAATTAAGTCAGCAAAGTTAAAGCGTGGGGGGAGCAGGTCTCATAAAGACTCACTTCCAGTATCACAAAGGTGGCATGGACATTTCTCCTTTCCTGCATTCCAACCCACACTCTGAAATGCTCAGCCCAGAGGTTTCTGACCATCCACTCAGTATTTCTACAAAACACCAATGGGGCTCTGCAGACCCATGGTTATCCACGTTTCCTAGGGAGGAGAAAGCAACCCTGCAGTTGTGAGAAGACTGAGCGAGAGAGGAGCCAGGGCTCAGCGCAGGTTATTTGTTTAACCAAATGCAAAGACACTTGTGGTTTTTAGCTATGCAACCAAAGCAATGGGTCTTCTTAAATTAAACAAACAAATCATGACTTCGGGATGATGGAAGAGCTGGTCCCCACGTGCACTACTGCCTGGTGGCTACCCTGGCCCCGCCCCGGTGCGTTGCTGCTGAGGACCCGACTCACAACACCTTCTCCGAGGACTAGAAAACGCTCTGCAGGGCCTGGAGATGCTCAGCGGGAATAGGTAGGCAGGAGCAGGCACCCGCCCATCAGCACAGTGCAGGACCAACTTTCAAACCGACCGTGAAGCAGGAAGGTATGCTTTTCCTGAGCCCAGAGGCCTGTTCAGTCATTTCTGTTGCTGCAAATCAGGCAGGAAAATACACGCAAACAGAACTCAGGGTGTCGGAACATCTGACACAAAGAATGCTGACAGCTGGGCAGAGAAAGTCAGAAGGGAGGCTGCAGAGAGTGGCCTTCACCCTAGGTCATTGCAAAGTTCATAAGAAATTAGCTGCAAAGAATGTTCACACAGATGCTGGGGCTGCGAGCTTCCTGCGCTTCCTTGGCATTACAAGTGGTCAGACTCATTGAAAATGCAAACCTCAGCCAGTGAAGAATGTGGGAAAGGAGGTGACACTCAGAGGGAGGGCCTGCCTGCCATCGGGAAGCTGGACTTGCATGCTGGGCCTGTGACAGCTCGGGACCCCTGCTCAGGAGCAGCTGGGACATGGACAGTAAAAAGAGGACCCACAGCACCCACCCCAGTGCCACCTGCTCCCTAGGAGGACACCTAGAAAGTCACATCAGACTTGATCCATGGGGAGTTTTGTACATGGGTAATGAGATGCAGATTTGCTGGGCCTCCAGCGACCTTCCTTGGACTTTCAAAGGCCCATTTAGAAGTCAACAACAAAGCTTCCTGGTTATTGAGCTCTATGGATTTTTCCAGACCCAGCACCAAGGCCCAGGTTAACGCACAGTCCCTGAGAAGAGGCACTCCGTGATGTTCTGCATGCATGGGACAATGAGACAGTGTCTTTTATCCCTTTCCAAGAGGTCCTGACACCCACAGAAGATTAAAAACCCCAAGAACTTCAGGAAGACTGGCCTCGCATAATCCATCACCTCCCAGATAAACTTGTTAGGCCACAGAACACAAGTGCTATTGCTGTCCACAGACTCTGAAAATGGTTTAGGGAAATATGGACACAGATTACCCATCGCTGTCAGTCACAATCTGGGGGTCTGAGACACCCGCTCATAGAGACCGGCTCAATCGGTCACCAACAACAACACCTTTTGTGGAGCCAGGCAGTGTGTCAGGCACTCCTGAGCACCCGCAGAACCACCAGGAGCCCTGGGGTGCCCCATGAGAACCCAGCAGGAGCCCTGGGTGCCCCATGAGAACCCACCATGGAGCCCTGGGTGCCCCATGAGAACCCAGCAGGAACCCTGGGGTGCCCCATGATAACCCACCATGGAGCCCTGGGTGCCCCATGAGAACCCAGCAGGAGCCCTGGGGTGCCTCATGAGAACCCAGCAGGAACCCTGGGGTGCCCCATGATAACCCACCATGGAGCCCTGGGTGCCCCATGAGAACCCAGCAGGAGCCCTGGGGTGCCTCATGAGAACCCAGCAGGAACCCTAGGGTGCCCCATGATAACCCACCATGGAGCCCTGGGTGCCCCATGATAACCCACCATGGAGCCCTGAGTACCCCGAGTGAACTGACTCATGGAACCCCTAGCAATGGCCCACTGACTGGTCCTCTAACTCATTCTCTCCAGGATGGAACTGAGACGAAGACGGCAACCTTCCCTGGGTCACCCAGAGAGGCTCCGTGGTCTGACAGCAGAGCGCCAGGGTCAGCTCTTCTCTGAGTTTATCACCCGCCCAGTACTGTGCCCAGCACTGTCCCGTTGGATCAACAGTCCCCACCAAAGCTGTTACATGTAATCTTGTGGGCAAAGTCTGATGCTAGGTGTTTGGGGTTTTGTCTTTATTTTGCCTTATGACTGTGTGCTAGACTTCTTAAAATAGATTAAGAAAATTTAGGAAGGAAATCCAGATCAAAATATTTATTTGCTAGACACGGTGCAACCTAGTCTATTGATGAGACTTCACCGGAGCTGTGAGCGCTACGGAAGCAGCATAAGGGGCTCCACATACAGACCAGATGTGTCTGCCTTGTAAGTGACAGATCCAAGCCCTGCTGGCCGCCCCCGAGGACTCGCTACACAGGCCTGTGGATTTCCCACAGCAGGGCCTGATTTCTGCGTTAAGAGGTGCCCAGCAGCGGCCTCTCGAGGAAATGTCTAGTGGAGGGCCTGACCTACCTACCTACTCGAGCCTCCGTTGCAGGGTCTGGGCACTGCTGACTGCCTCTGCTTGCTGGCTCTGGGCTGGCAGAGGTCAGTTTGGGGGAGAACCGCTGGCTGGGCCCTTCCACAGCCCTGGCGGCTCAGTGCACGCCTGACCCACGGGCACCACCTCCGAGCACACAGCACGCAGTGCAGCGGGTGCTCTAATTTCGACGCAGAGGGGCCGGAGATGCCTCGGACCCTCAGGCGGTGCTGACAACCACAGGCATGGTGGAGGTGTCAGGAAGCAACCCATCTTTATTAAGGCCCCCAGAGTGCGCTGACCCCCAGCCAAGGTCCCGGAGGGCGGCAGCGTGTGATGGCAACTCTAGCCCTGACTGTCCTCTCCGTGGGAGACTGTCAGCTCGCACCCCCAGAGAGCCGAGTCCCGTGAGAGGATGTCCATGTCACTATTTCAAAAATAGAGACGCAAGGTCGTGAGAGGTGAGAGTAAGCTGCCACGAGCAAAGCAAACTCACGAGGCCCGAAGACAGTGGACCGAGAGGGCGCCCGCGTCCAGGGGCTTCAGCGGACAACTCGCTGCTCCTGTACATGGGGGCCGGCCCGGCCGAAGGTGGATGGTGCGGCTTACCTGGCGTCTCGGCCCCTCAGGCTGAAGGCCCTCGCAGGTGGCTCTGGTGAGGCCACCCAGGAGGGGACCAGTGCAGCTGTGGACCTGCACGGAAGCAGCCGCCCAGAGCCCTTTGATCAGATTCGGGGAAATGCGCGCTGGGTTTTCATCAAGCAGCTTGAACTTCAAGTCCTCTGCACAAGGGTCGCCGTGAGGGCCTGTGGGGCCTAGTGCTTGTGCTCCGCCACCCCCAGCGCACCCCCAAGGCACTTAGCACGCAGGGGCGGAGCAGCGCACTCACCGGTCTGCTTGTTGGGGAACTGCACGACTTCTATACCACCGGGGTAGGTCGTGTGTGTCGTCCGAGCCTCCGCATAGTAATAGACCTGAAAGCACCAGAGAGACCCAGGTTGGCGCAGTGTGCCCACTGTGCCCCTGGACTGCAGCTGGAGGTTGACCACGGGCACCTCCCCACAGGGGCCAGAGGCCAAGCCCAATGCACAGGTGTACATGGCCGCAAGACTAGGAAGGGGAGCTGTCACCAAAGATCCAGAAGTGGCAACAGTGTCACGGATTATGGGACGCAGGGTAGCCCTGGCTCCTACCCTGGAGAAGCTAGAACCTGCAGCTTTTTGGACTCAGCACCGTGGGGCCTGCAGCAGGCTGCTCTGGGCCAGGTGGGCGAGAGCCACGAGCCCCGCACAGTCAGCCCCCTGGCTCAGACCAGGGCCTGGAGCAGCACAAGGTGGCAGATTTGCCTCTGTGCACTGGATGTCCCTACCCTGTGCCCCCGAAGGGCCACTGACGGCGAAGTTTCAATGGTCCCGATGCCCTGTGGTCTCCAGAGGAGGAGAGCAGGAAGGGCGGTAACCAGAGCTGGGTGGAGCTGCCGCCAAGGCTGAGGCCCCGCTGGTGACAGGGAGCGCCAGAGGCCAACAGCAGGGGAAGAGGGGCACTGGCTTTCACAGCCAGGAGGCAGGAGAGCCCAGCAGCCACCTCACCCCACTGCCTGGAGCTTTGCCATCCCTGGAAATCTGCAGTGCTCAGACCCTGGAGTGCCTTCATTCGAGGGCGGCTGATTGACTGTCTCCTCATGTGGGTGACGAGTCCAAACACCAGACAGGGTCAGGGAATGCTCATCTCTCCACCGCTACCATGAGTCTCCCGCGTTCCCTCAGAGAGCGGCTGGGGACTCGCGGTCTGGAGGTTCCCCGGTAGTGGAAGCCCCGCAGCTTCCTTCCCAGCCTCCACTGGGGTCCTGCTCTCTCTTGCAGCCTCATCCTCATCTTAGGGATCTCAGATTGGATGCCTCTGCATCCCTCCACCCCAAGTCTGGCTAAGAAGCGGCTACGAGGTACTCTAGGGCGAGGGGAACCCAGGGCTGAGGTATGGCACCAGGAGAGGGATGCACCTCTCGCTGCTCTGGGCTGGGACGAGGTAGCCCCCACCCCTGTGCGTCTCCAGGCCCTCGCTGCTCACACTTCCCAGCACAAACAGGGGACAGAAGGGGCAATAGGGGGTGCACATCTGAAGCCAGTCCACACCAGGAGCTGACATGCACCCTAGGGAGAGCCAGAAGCCTTCTGTAGGGGCAAAATTACCAAGGCACAAGCAACTTGCTTCTCATTAAAATAAGTAAAATGGCAACAGAGGCAGAGAGGACCAGCAATCACTCGCCCACAGCCTGGTGGAGCAGGAGCTGGCCCCACGGAGACCAGTTTGGTGAATTGGCAGACTGTTCTCGTCCCACAAACCCTTTCTCATCTCTAGGCCTGATTCACCGGGACGCATGGCCAGCTGCCCAGGTTTGCTCGGCCTGGAGATCCCGCTTCAAGATCTCACACTGGGGCCTGCCTTCCCGCCAGGCTCTGCTGGCACTGCTGACATGGGGTTTCAAGGCCCCCCGCCCCAGGCAGGGCCCAGCTCGACGCCTGCCCTTACCACTCCGAGCCACAGTGCCCATGGACGTCAGTGAGGGGCACTTGAGAAGCCCTGGGAAGCAGTGTGGGCCCAGTTGTTAAAGACCTACCGTGGGCCCCAACCTCGCCTCTGCTGACCAGGCCTGGGGCCCTCTCCTGGCTTTGGGGAGGTTCGGCAGCCTCCCTGGCTCCCACCTGCTGGATGCCAGTGACCTCCCTGCTCCCAGTAATAACAGCCAAAAGGGTCCCCAGACATGGCACTGTGGGGAGATCACCCTACTTGAGGAGCAGATGCAGAAACGGAGCCTACTGAGAGGGCACAGCTGGTCTGACGGGGCTTTCCGCTCCCCTGGCGGGGTGGCCGCAGGGCCCTGGCACCTCCTCCCCAGCCGTGTGAGGGTCAGGCAAGGGAAGGACAGTGCCAGCCCTCAGGCCACCTGCCCTCCAGCCTGCGGTGGCCCTGCACCTGCCCACCTGTGCTGGGTGCTGATGGTGACTCCAGTTTCTTACTCAGTGCCTGCCCCGCGCCTCCAGACAGTACTGTGGGGGGTGCAGGTGCGGGACCTGCAAGTGTGCGTCGGAGGTCCTGGGGAACCTCACGGCTCAGCTGCCCGCAGCCACAGAACCGCCGTCCACAGGAGAGCAGTCTGACCGCAGAGCCTGGGTCCCGCATCCCCCTACACCCAGGGAACAGGAGGGAGCCCATGTGCAAAACCCTTGCTGGTAACTGGGCTGATTTGAGTTAAAGAAGAAGAGACACACACCACTGTTTGATCTGGCTTCACCCTCTTCACGTCACCGTTAAAAAACCTGATGACGGTCGTCTTCCCGTCCGCGCTGATCTCCTTCCTGGTGCCGTTGGGGAAGGAGATGATTTTGCGGCCGTCGCTGAGTGTCTGTTCCACCTTCATGGAAACACAACGGTTCCCAGATGAAAAACTGCCTTAGCCATTACTGTGGCTTCATTATTTCTCCTTCCACTCAAAGCCATTTGGTGTCCGCTGCCCAGGGCATTTCCATGAAAACACACCCCATCCCTCCGCTCCCACCCCTCCGTGAACTTGTCTGTGAATAACAGACCAACGGCTTGCTCTGTGGTGTGTTCATGAGCTCAGGACGCCTGGCCCTGGCCCTGCCCTGGTGGTCCTGTCACCACCGTGCTTGGTGGGGCTCGGGCCTGCCGGCTGCAGGGTGGCCGTGGAAAACCACCTCTCCGGACACTGGAGCTTCCTTCCCATCTCATCCTTCCGATCGGTTCACTACTTTACCCTGTTGCAAAGATTCACTGACGCAAGTAGGTAGTTCCACATACCTAATAACAGGCTAGAGTTTAGGAAAGAGTATCTTTGTCCTCAGATGGAAACTTCAAAGATCAGCATGAGGGAAAAAACCCACCAACAGTTAACACCTGTGTCTTCTAATCATGCCACATTGTTACCCTTGATACAGATCAGAGGTGCAGGGCAGTTCAAAGGTCTCTGAAAGGCCTCCTGGGATGCCCTGTGAACCTACCACGGGGCACCACCTGCTGGCCAATGCGGCCACTGCCCCTGGGAGGTCCGAACCAGGACCCTGGATGCCCAGGCCAGCCCCCCAGTGAGTTGGGCCCACAGTTCAGAACTAAGAGAGGAAACTGCAACAAGGCTCAGAGAACCAACACCTCCCGGCAGGAGGAAGCACACTGGTCCCACGCTCCTCTGCACAGGGACGGCACACCTTCAGCCGGTTACACCAGCCTACCACCCCACAGGGGAGGTCAGGGGACTGCAACGGAGCTGAGGAGGTCCGTGCCCTCGTGGTGTGGTGGACAGTGGCAACGACTATGGCGCTGGCTTGTGTGGCCCCTCATGTTCTGGAAGGGTCTCCTTGTCCTTAGAGAAAAGCCCACTGCCACAAGCAGCCTCACACACCTGCTGTCCCCAGGTCCTGGTGACACCAGGCGCTGGGTCACCAGCAGGTATGTGTGTTCTGCCCTGTGCGCACAGTGAGGATGTTGCCTAACAAAGAGTCCAGAGAACATGTCACTGTCACCAAGCGATGCGTGACTGTGTAGCTTTTGAGTTTGCATCATCAAAAAACAAATACACAAGAATTCCAGCACTTCCAGTGCAGGATGCACAAGAGGCAAATGGAAGAAATCAGATGTAGCAAACACCGGGCAGCGAGGAGCCGGGGCAAGGGCAGGGTACCCAGTGCCAGGAACAGTGGTGTGGGCTAGACAGGGTGGGTGGCCCTGCCTCTTGCATGCTGCCTCTGAGGTTTCCTAGGGTTGATTCATGCACATCAGCAACGTCACCCTCTCTCATGAACCTGGATACCCAGATGGGAGGACACTTGGGTCCTGAGGACCCCCAGCAACCACCGCACAAGAGAAGGGCTTCTCAGTGACTCAAGTTCATGGCACCCGCACTCCCTGACCAGCCCTCTAAACGTTTTGTCTGCTTGCAAGAACCAAAGTCCCCCTTTATTTATTTAGGCCAGAAAACATTCAAAGAAGTCGAGTGAGGAAGACTCAGGCTCCTAACTGGCCCAGGAGGGGTTCCCACTGAATGGCACCGGCTCGAGGAAGGAGTCAGCAGGCACGGCTCCAAGGCTCTCTACAGAGTCTACAAACCGCCAAGACAGGATCAAGAACAATGGCCCTGGGGATGGATCCTTCTGGAACACAGGCTCCCCGCAAGGTGAGGATGTGGAGGCAGGAAAGAGCCTCATCTCAAAAGCGTGTGACTCTGCCAACTAGAAATGCACTGGCTGCCAGCGGCCTCGACTCTGCCTGGTGGCCTCTGGGTCGGCCCCAGGCCATGGGGATGATCGGGTGCAGAACGGGGGAGTGTGGGGCCTGCTGTCCGGAACCCACCTTGCCCTCCGGGAGCCGCTCCTCCCCCACTTCCTCCTCTCCTGTCCTGGCGTCTGAGGGGTGTGCTGCTTCTCCAAAAGGTGCTGGCTTTTCCGGAAGATCCTGCAGAGAGAGCATAGCAGTGTCTCCCGAGCTGCCTGACAACTGCAGGGCTTCCACAGGGGCTGTGCACCCCTTGGCCTCGGCACTGCTGTCTCCTGGGCTCGCTGGCTGAGGGCCAGGCCATCAGGCGGCGGCTGCCTCATCCAGCAGCCGCCCTGGAATGCAGCCTCTGAGGGGGTCGGAGCAGAGGGTTTCCAGGCCCCCTCCAACCTTCCTCTCTAGGTTCCTACTTCCACCTCACAGCCTCACGGTCCAGATTTGCTCCCTTGGAGAAAATCTCTCAATTCTTTGGTGTTTCTTATTAAATAAGGCAGCCAGTGGACCACTAGCTACAGCTGGCAGGTAACTTTGCTCTGTGTGCCTCTGATTCCATGCATTTCCACGGAGAACAGTGGACAAAAACGTAGTCAGATTCCGACTTGGGGACAGTTATGTCATAGGAGCACCACTCGGGGGGACTGTGCTCCCTTCTCCTGGGGGCACTTGTTGGCAAGGCAGGGCCAGCCGGGTTGGCCTATAGAGGCCGTGGGTACCGTGGGTCTCCTGTGTTCCTGGGGAAGCTGGGACCGTGCAGCAGCCCCTTGCCACAACCTCCAAATCCCTGAGACAGGCAGCTCCCTGCCGAGGGCGACTTGACCTACCCACCTGTGGCCTCTGGATGAGAGGCCAAGGACGAGGGAGGCCTCCAGCTTGGACCAGGCTGAGGAGTCTGCCTTCCCGAGTCTCTGGAACCAGCATGGGCACCTCTGAAAGAGCAGCAGAGGCCAGTTTCAAGGGACAGTGCCTCGTGCTGGAGCATCGCTGTCCCACCTGACTTCCTGTCCTGTTTGAGCTGTGGACACTCTCTTCCCATCAGGAGCTTCGTGCCCAGGTGTTGGGGGTGACCAGTGGTGCAAGGAGTGCAGCTGTGTGGGGGGTGACCCGTGGTGGGCACGCTGCGTGGGGGGTGACCCGTGGTGGGCATGCTACCTGGGGGTCTCCTCAGAGCTTGTCCTCTCAATGCAGCTCCTTTTCAGAGGTCAACCCAAGAGAAGCAGCGTCGGCCAGGAGAACTGGCCCACTGGACACACTGGACACGTGGAAAGGGACCAGGCAATGGGAAGGAGCCCCCGGGTGTCCAGGAGAGCAGGGGCACTGGCCAGGAAGGCCCGGTGACGGAGGCCGTCCTGCAGGTGGAAGGCAGCTGGCACGAGGTGGAGGGGCACCACACAGGGGGATGGACAACAGAAAGTGCCAAGGCACAAAGAGGTGAGCCAAGGGGAAGGAGGGACCCCAGGAGAGCCAGGTGGCCAGGCCTGCACAGACCAGAGGGCGGGAGTTTGCGCTGCCAAGTGAGGGGCGAAGGCGCCAGCCTGGTTCCTGGAGGGTGCCTGAGGTGGCTGGGAATGCCGAGGGGACCAGCAGTGGGCCGTGTAGGGGAGACGGGGAGGGGACGGGCCACCCACAAAGGATCCTGCGCAGGAGTCAGATGAGGAGTGCCCAGAGTCGGGAGCCCTGGGGGCTGCTCCTGGGAGGAAGCTCCGCCACGCACCTGCACGCCGCAAAGACCTGCCCCCCAGACACGGGGCTCACCCTGGTCCTTGCCGGCCACCGCCTCGCAGCCCTGGAGCCCGACGCCAGAGGGCCCTGGCGACCTTCTGTCCCTGGATTTTTGCAGAGCGTGGCAAGACTGGCACATAACCTGGGCACAGAGACACGAAGCCTGCACGTCAGCACTAGTGCTGCTGGAGCCTGCTAGAAAGGTGAATTAAGTCAATAGAGTTTTTAAAACAGTTGTTTTCTCTACCATGCTCTATAGCTGGTATTTTCTTCCTACATTGAAAAAAATAAGAAACAACAACAAAAAGGCCCCGGTCTCGTAGTCCCCGCCTGGTGCCCAGTGGTGTCAGGCTGTGGTTGAGAGCCCTGGCCTTTCTAGCATGGAAGACATGGTTGGAGAAATTCAAGTTTTTTTCTATGAGAAACATAATTATTTTAAATACAGTCCCAGGTCTGCGAGCAGCCGGTGGAGTGCTCCCCTCAGGCCTGCTCGGAAGTCCATCTACGTCTGAACTGTGAGCAGGCCCTACAAGGCAGTGCCGGCTCCCAGGCCACCGTGCCCACCTCCAGCTGTCCCTCTTCCAAGGGACCTGCTGCGTTCCCCTCTCGCAGGCTTCCAGGAAGGGCTCTGGGTCTGTCCTCCTGTGTTGCTGCTGTCTCTGGGCTGGTTCTTCCTGTCTTTATGCTTATTGGCTAAAAATAAACGTGGGGACGTTTCTGTGTTAGTAGCAGTCATCGTCTGAGACTCCGAGGCAGTTCATCGTGCTGGCTCTCAGTTCACACGATGGCAACCCTGCTTTCGTGCCTGCACCAGAGTCCATCCCCCTCCTCACCTTACAGTCGCCATGCACCCCTGAGACGCGGGGCCCTGGTGATCCACGGGTAGGGAAGGTTTGTGCTACGGCAAGACAAAGTGCCTAGAACCCAGCTCGGCCAAGGAGAACAGAAGCTGTGTTTCCACCCGTGAGCAATTCACGCAGAGGCCGTGAGGCGTGCCGGCCCCTGGCTCGGGGGTGCACATCCCTCATCCCCACATTTGTGAGCCACCAACCAGGGGCCTCCATCCTACTTCTCTTACTTCCATTCAGCGTGGAAGCAAGAGAATCTGCACCCTAGGGAGCTGGAGACCCACGCGGCCCATCCTGTGTCCTCAGAGAACAGGGCCCTTTCCTGCTTTGACAGTGCTTAGAGCCAGAGATTTCAGGCCTCCTTCGAGGAGTCCAGCGATTTCTGTCCCACGCTCACCCTGGGGGCATCATAGGCAGGCAGGGTCCTGGCCATCCCATCCACCTGTAGTCAGGGCTGGATGGGGACACACAGATTTGCCTCCCAAGGGTGAGGGCCACGCTGGGATAGGGGAGCGCTGGGTTGGCTGCAGACTGTTGTGGGAGGAGCTTGTGTGTGTCACCAAGCCGTAACGCCCTGCACTGCCGCCTGCAAACCAACAGCATCGCCACAGTACCAAGGAGCCTGTGCACAAGAGCAGACACTGCAAGCCACAGCAGTGCGGGGACACCTGTGGGGGTGTCCCAGCCACGGGAGGCACCAGCCTAAGGACCTGGTGGGGTGCAGCCGCCTGAAACGATGCCTTAGGCTGCACTCGCAGGAGTGAGGCCTGGGCCACCTCCCTGCTGCCCTGGTCCCCTCCGTGGACCTTCTGAAGGGAACATGCTCTGAAGAACATAGAGAGGGGGGGACACAGCTCTTTAGCATGTCTGCTGAAGGTTATGACCTTGCTTGGGCCATGCACAGTCATATCCTTAGAGGACATATGTGTCCATCCCAAGAAGTAGGCTTCCCAGGTGGAACTGGGGTGAGTGTGGGTGCAGAAGCTCCGCTCCCTTCACAGAGCACTAAGGCAAAGGGTCACCTCTGGAGAGGTGGCTGGTGTAGATGGTAGTCTTCCTTGCAGGACAAGGGCGCTGGGCGCCACGGGAGCAGACGGCAGTCGTTGCTGTAGGTGAGCACTGTGACTCTCGAGGCCAACGTGCTGGGGCCTTATTTCTTCACCAGCTAACAGAGGTGGAATGTCTCCAGGCACAGGCACCGACACCTACAAGGCAATTTGTCACAGAGGAAACACACGGCAAGTGTCTATGTATTCAAAGGTGGAGTAGCTATGAGAGAGTCAGACTTCAATGCATTTGACACTAACGGGCCCAGTGGGGGCCTCGAGCTGGGTCCTCCTCCTCCTGACACACGCAGACCCAAGCCTGCCGTGCTCCCTAGTGATGGCTGCAGGGTCCCCAAGACTGCAGAATGGAAACAGGAACAAGTCGTTCTCTGGTGCTGTGTGCAGACCGAGGGGCTCCAGGAGGCAACTGGCAACAGGGTCTGCGCAGTCTCTGCTCAGGCCCAGGAGCTCAGCTGCGGGTTCTTGGCTTCCCGATGGGAGCAAAGCCCTCTGGAGAGCAGGGCCCCCGGGGGTGTCTTAGGGCCGGCAGGGGGACGGAGTGCGGGCCCGGCTGCCACACCCGCAGCTGGGCACTCACAGGTGTGGCCACACCCGCAGTCCTGTCCTAGAGCTGCCCCTGACCTTGGGTCGGCACACAGACGCCCCTGGACGCATTCCAAAGGCAGAATCCGCATCTCAGGTTCTGGTTTCTCAAACCAGGCGAGAGAGCAGCTGCTGTCTCGCACGCAGCCCCTGGGCGGGGGGACCCACGCAGAAGGAGGCGGCCTGAGCCAGGCGACCCCTCGACACAGGGTCTCCCCCCAGGACTCCCTCCCGGAGTCCACCTACCCGCGCCTGCGGCTCCGGGCTCTCGGGGAGGGGCGCCGTGGGCCTCCGCGGGGTCCCCAGCAGCTGCAGCTCCGAAGCCCTCAGCTCCTCCCGCAGCTCCAGGTTCTGCTTGGTCAAAGCGTCCACCTGCCTCTGGAGCTCGCTGTGGGCAGCAGAGCACCGAGCCGCGTGGCTCCTGAGCGTGCCTCGGAAGGTGGAGATCTGCTGCTGCAGCCGCTGCTGTGGAGGAGAGCGCAGCCAGGGCCTGAGGGCGGCCGGTGCCTCCGCAGGACACCAGCCCCACCGCCAGGCCCGCGCCAGCACAGGTGCGGGGACAGGGCCCCTGGGCTGGCAGTTTGTCCTTGCAGAAGAGATCTCTCCCTCTCTCTCTCTCTCTCTCTCTCTCTCTGTCTCTCTGTCTCCCTCTCTCTCTCTCTCTCTCTCTCTCTCTGTCTGTCTCTCTTTTTCTCTCTCTCTGTCTCTCTCTCTGTGTATCTCTCTCTGCCTCTGTCTCTCTGTCTCTCTCTGTCTCTATCTCTCTCTTTCTCTGTCTCTCTATCTCTTTCTGTCTCTGTCTCTCTTTCTGCCTCTCTCTCTCTCTCTCTCTCTGTGTCTCTCTCTGTGTCTCTCTCTGTCTCTCTCTTTCTGTCTCTCTCTGTCTCTCTCTTTCTGTCTCTCTCTGTGTCTCTCTCTGTGTCTCTCTCTGTCTCTTTCTGTCTCTGTCTCTCTGTCTCTCTCTGTCTCTCTCTCTCTGTCTCTCTTTCTGTCTCTCTCTGTCTCTGTCCCTCTGTGTCTCTCCTGCCTCTCTGTTTCTCTCTCTGCCTCTCTCTGTCTCTCTTTCTGTCTCTTTCTTTTTCTCTCTCTCTCTCTATCTCTCTCTTTCTGTCTCTCTCTCTGTCTCTTTCTGTCTTTCTCTGTCTCTTTCTGTGTGTGTGTGTCTCTCTGTCTCTCTCTGCCTCTCTCTCTGTGTCTCTCTCTCTTTCTGTCTCCCTCTGCCTCTCTCTGTCTCTCTCTGTCTCTCTCTCTTTCTGTCTCTCTCTGCTTCCTGGGACCATGTCCTGAGCTGCTTCCCTCCACCGCCACACTCTTGCACCATGATGCTCTGCCTCATCTTGAGACCCAGGAACGGAGTCGGTCGTCTAGACCGAGACTCTGAAACTGTGAGCCCCAGAATAAGCTCTTTCTCCTCTGTTTTTGTCACAGCAAAAGCCGACTGAAGCCCTGAGCAAAGACAGCTGGCGCATTCTTGTTCCTCCTGAGAACATGCTGTGGGAGACCCTCAGGGGCAGGGGGAGCTGCCACAGGGAGTGGTGGAATGATTCAGGCCTCCAGCCCCAGCCTCCAGCCCCAGCCTCCCCACTTGCTTGCCAGCTTGGCTAAAAGCCGTCATCTGCTGTTGTTCGCCACCCCAGTGGCTGCCCAGGGGCTCCGTGCCCCTCTGTCCTGTTGCCTTCCTAAGAACCCCCTGCTCTGGGTGGAAGGCGCTTCAGGAGCCAGAGCCCCAGGCAGCTCTCAGAACCACCGCTGCCTCGAGCCTCCCAGGTGCGTGACGTGACCACGCTCTGCACTCCGTCGCCCCTGCATATCTGTCTTGTTGCAGGTTCCGTCCAGCAAAGCATTCGTGAGGTTCAAGAGAAAGCTACTTGTCTTCCCTCTCCATGTTTCCCTTTTGCAGAGATTATCTCTGAAAGTAACTAGAAGTGTGTGGCAAACCCACTGAAATTTAAAGGGAAAAAACAACTTGAGGAGAAATTACAAATAACATTATTCTAGATAATTTCAGAAAGAGTGAAAAAACAGATTGCGTTTAATTTTAAATTAAATTAATATTTTCCTCCTCTTCTGCCAAGAAAAAATTCCTATCTATATTCCATTTGTGAAGACCTTGGATGCTGGGCTTTGGGGCACAGGTTGTGATTGGAGTCGCACCAGGGACTTGGGGTGAGCTTGTGGTCAAGTCCCTGGCTCCTTTTCCCACACGGAATTGGTAACCCAGCGCTCAGGCTGGGCCGGGCGGAGGCCAGCAGCAGAGCAGGCTCCCAGAGAGGCCGGGAGCCCCACGGCCAGCCGCCAGTCAGAGACTCTAAAGCTGACATGCCAGGCTTTCCACTACCCTTCCTTTGACTGGGTGGAGGTCTCAACTTGTTCTGAGGACAAGTGACAGAGGCCCCAAACCACTGGCCACAGGGACAGTGGGCACAGCAGGTGGTGGAGGCCGAGGGGCTCAGTGGCATCAGGCACTTTCCAACAAGTTAGAGGAGGCTGGTGACCCCCAGGGCGTTTGCTGGGATTTGAGGCAGGAACGCGTCCTGCTTTGTTAAACTGCGGGTTAAAGCCGGTGCCCTCTCCTGGGCCGCGAGCAGGCTGACTCGTCCAGGCCTCTTTACCCCTCCCCCAGGGTCACCTGCCTCTTGTCCTTCAAGGCTGAAATCCCCGAGAGGGAAGGAGCACATGCCCCTCCCGAGGGGAAGAAAAACTTCGGTGTACAGGACATTCCTGAATGCCCTGCAGGGGAGCACAGCTGGCCGCCATGGGCCCACTGTGGTCCTGCTTCCGTGGCCCAGCTCACCAGCATCTCCTGTGCCCCGCCGTCCTCCCTGGGGGCTCTGGGGGTGGTGGTCCCTTTCTCTGAGCTTGCCCCAGCTCCTGGCATGTGCTCTCGGTGTGGCTTGCATCTTCTGGCTGCCTGGCCTCCAGGTGACCCATCAGTGCTCTGGTGGGGAGGGAGAAGGGTCACGGTTGCTGGGCCCACCTCTTCCACTCCTGACGTCCCATGAGGAAACTGCGCCCACCTCCCCTGCTGCGTGCCCAGTCCCAAGCCCCACGCTGCCCCAACTGAAGAGCATCCCTGTGTCTGGAGCCTCAGGACAGAAGGGGCCGAGCCATTCACAGTGGCCTGCCCTCAAGGAAGCACGGGAAACCTCTGACTCATGGAGAATCGGCATGACTCCTGCTTGGGCGTGGAGGGTCTCGGGGGACGCTGGGGAACCCTGGGGAACCCTCAGCTCTTTCATAGGGCTCACGTAAAAGGACTGACACACTCCAACTGGGAGGCCAGGCATGGAGTCCCCAGGAGATGCTGCAGAGAGGACGCAAGGGGCAGTGCCCTCCCATGGGAGGGCAGAGCCAGGCCCCGGGGCAGGCCACGGTGAGGGGAGGCCTCGGCCACTGCCCTGCCTTCCTCCTACAAGTGTGGCCTGGCCAGTGGCAAGGGAAGGCCGACTAGGAGGCCAGCACTTCACAGACCGCCCTGGGGACCCCGGGGCTCCGGAGGGGCTGCTCGCAGGACAGCTCACAGTCTGGCTCCAGCACCGGGAGAGCAGCAGGAGAGGCAGCTGGGAGCCGCTGTTAGAGGCTGCGTCCCGCCCGGGGCCAGAGGGGCCCAGCACAGCCTTGCCAGCCCCTTCCGGCCTGGGCTGGAAGGGTGACCTCTCTGGGGGACAAGAGTGCCCGCCCCTCCCCACAGCCACCCAGCAGACTGGCCACCTCACCAGTCCATGGGCACCGCCTCCCAGGACCCCATGCATCTCAGCTGTGCTCAGCAGCTGGTCCCCAGCCTGCCCAGCCCTCCATCTCCAGGCAACCAGAGACCCTGGTCCATTCTCAACGGACGCCCTGTCTTAAAGGGCCAGGGCCTCGCACAGTTGCAGGACTTGAGAAGCTTACGTGCTGATTAAATCTTAGCAGACCCGTGATCCAGATAGTGTGCTCCTTGTAGTGGGCTGTATCTAGCCACATAGAGGATGGGAGAGAGTGGAATTTCTCCTCCAAAATGACGAGAAAAGTTCTCGATATCCAGCCCTTATTCTGCAGGCTACAGTAAGAACTCATCTATCTTAGCTCACATTCCTGAAGAAATATTCCTATGCTTTTGGTGTCCAAACAAATTATTTGCTGGGAGAGATGTTCATGAGGAGAAAATAATCTACGCAGGCTTAAAAGTCATGATCCCAAACTCCATCATTCCCCACCTGCATCTGCATCTACCTATCCCTATGATTCTTGTGGAATGAGGAGGAGGGACAGGTGAGGGTCATGCTGAGTGCTAAACGCCAACCATCAGTCACTACCAACAGCACTGCAGGTGGGACTGTCCAACAGCAGGATCCTGTGCGCACGAGGGCGACTCCCACGTCAGCCAGGGGCACCCTGAGCCGGAGCCCTGGCAGAGTGGTCTAGACGCGTCAGGGACTGACGCTGCTCCTGCGGAGCCCAGACTGGGCTCTTGTTCTCTTCCGCTATCCCACGTTCCAGTTCAACCCGCCCTTGTCAGGAGAGGGCAAATGCCAGGTTCCCTGGGTCCTTCTGTCGAGTGGTCAGACGGTGCACTGGACGGCTCCAGTGGAAGGGACACTCCTCCCATAAAGAATCCCCACCAAGTGTCCAAAAAGGCAAGGCCTGCAGGACCTCCAGCCTGGCAGAGCTGGGCGAGCTAGGCGCTTCAGGGTGCGGCCAGAGTTCCCTCCGTCGGGCCCGAGCCACTCAGCTCCAGCCTCGCTGGGGAGGCCGGAAGTGTGCTGAGGGAGCACACAGAGCCCAGAGGCAGCTGTGCACACAGACCCCTGACCCTCACAAGCTTCAGACACCTGCTGGCCCTCAGAGGTGCCGCATGGCCTGGACCGGCAGGAGCCTGTGTGAGTGACACGTGACAGGCCATACACACTGACATCTGGAGTGGGTAAGTACTGACCCGATCCCAGGCTTTGTGGCCAAACGCTCTGCGGAGGAGACCACAGCACACTGCTGGGCGCCTTTGGAACCAGAGGCCAGCTCCAAAGTCGGCTGCTCAGAGGGGACACAGAGACATGTCTCAAATCAGTTCTTTTTAAGATTTCAGCGTTAAAGCGCTGACAGAGGGAAGAGCGGTTTCTCAATCCCAGGCCTTCCGTGGGGGCGTGCAAAGGGCAGCTGATTGGGGGGGAAATGACAGAAAACTGAATTTGTGATCCGTCCAACTCGAGGTGACCCTGCACATCCAAGGACGGCCGGGTGTCAGAACGCGGAGCCGCCTCTGTGGCGTGTGCCCGAGCAGCATGGGCTGATGTGCCCAGTCGCGATCCCGGCATCCTCGACTTCTGAGAACACAGAAGAGAGCGAACCCAGAGGGGTGCAGCCGCTCCTTGAGGTCCCGGAACTCCTGGGATTAGCGAGGGCTGCGAGAGCGTCTGCGCCCTGGGACAGAACTCGGAGCCGGGCTTTAAGCTGTCTCTTCCTGTTCTCACCGGAGCCCTGAATACAGCCGCCAGCTCCCTGGGGGCCCTTCCCAGACAGGAACGCTGGGCACGGGTGGGCACCACACCGCTCTCACAGCTCCGGGTCTTCTGGGTTTGGGGCTGGCTGTGACATCAAACCCTGGCTGTGACATCAAACCCTGGCTGTGACATCAAACACTGACTGTGACATCAAACCCTGGCTGTGGCATCAAACACTGGCTGTGACATCAAACACTGGCTATGACATCAAACACCGGCTGTGGCATCAAACCCTGGCTGTGACATCAAACACTGGCTGTGACATCAAACACTGACTGTGACCATCAAACACTGACTGTGACATCAAACACTGACTGTGGCATCAAACACTGGCTGTGACATCAAACCCTGGCTGTGACATCAAACACTGGCTGTGGCATCAAACACTGGTTGTGGCATCAAACACTGGCTGTGACATCAAACACTGGTTGTGACATCAAACCCTGGCTGTGACATCAAACACTGACTGTGACATCAAACCCTGGCTGTGACATCAAACACTGGCTGTGACATCAAACACTGGCTGTGACATCAAACACTGGCTGTGACATCAAACACTGGTTGTGACATCAAACATGTCCCCTTTACAGTATTTGCTGCAGCTCCAAGTAAGGAAGGACATCCTGAGAGCAAAGTAGGCAGGCGACCTAAACCCTGCCGCCCCCAGTCTAGGCCCAGGCCCAGGTCCAGGCTGTCCCTCCTTCCTGAAGATCTGCTTGCCAAATGGCTGGGGGTGCCTTGTGCCTGCCGTGGAGCCTACAGACGCCAGCCATGGCTGTAAGGAATCCCACAGAAACCATGCTGGACACGGGAAATCACGTAAGGGAGTTTATTAAGCAAACAGAGTATCTCCCTGCAGGGTAAGAGAGAAAAGAAAGGGAAAGAGAAAGGGCGCGCGCTGGAGAGAGTGGAAAGCGAGGAGGAGAAAGAAAGCAAGTGAGTAGGAGAGAGAGAAGCATGAGAAAAGATGGCGGGGTAGCCACCCTGAAGCAGTTGAATTCCACAGGCTAACGGGACCAACACCGGAGAGGGACACTTGCAAGCTGATGAACCCATAGCTAGCCAGGATGTCCACAGACTGACAGTGGTTGGGAGGCGGGAAAAGGGCTGCACTGGAAAGGTCGGCAGAGCAGCTTTAGGTTGTGATGCAAAGGGCGGGAGAGCAGCTTTGTATCACAGTGGCCACCATCCCCACAGATGGAGCCGTGGCCACCATCTCCACGGGCTGCCCACTCGAGGCCTGCAGTTCTCGCAGGAGGATCCAGTGACTCTGGAGTCGGGCCAAGCCGAGGCTGAGCACAGGCAGAAGCAACAGTGACCTGCACCTTGTGGACCTGGTCACAGGCATTTCTTTTCTGGACCAGCCAGCCAGTCATGTGGTCACCCTGGGCTTCCAGCAAGAACACTGGGGAGGCCACAGAAGACAGCCCAGGAGGGCTCTCGGCACCAACGGTCCCTGAATCGAGAGGCATGGCCATTTCTGTGCAGGAAGACGGGTGTTGGGACAGCAGGCTCAGTGGCACTGAGCGTGGAGATGGGAGCCCGGCTGCGCCTCAGCCCTGCTGCAGAGTCCCTCTGCGGACCCTTCTAGACCCGTTACCAACACACATTTCCGTGGTGCTGTGGGTGTGGGTGTGTTTGAAAAGCACACTGTCTTTTCACAAACAACCCAGTCGTTCAAACCTAAAATACAGCAAGTCACGTCACCAGAGTGCATTTCCACATGGGCTGGGACGGGGCCAGCGTCCACGGAGCAGCAATAGTCCAGAGGAAGAGCGTATCACCAGGAGAGGAGGAACGCGGGCCAGGGCCACCCTGGCTACAATGGCCAGGAGGTGGCTGAGGGGCGCCCGGTAGAAGGGCCAGCAGGAACCCCGACTGCCTTCCAGCCGGGAAACTCCAAAGACCCACAGGGTGAAGGCTCGAGTCCCGTTGAGAAAAGGCCTGCCGTGTGCTGAGCTGGGCGGACTCTGTCTCCTGTTCCTCCCGGAGGGACGCCCTGAGGACGAGTATCCAAGTGCTGCAAAACCACGGCCTCCGGCCGTTAGGGAAAGAAAGAGGTTGGTGGCTGTTTCCGTCCTGCTCCTGGCTGTTTTCCAATTCCCGGAACATAAGCCAATCAGCAGCACCAAGCACCCAGCACTGTCCGTGCAGGTCACAGCGGGAAGGCCACAGGAGAGAACAGGCCTGGCCCTGAGAGCCTAACCTGCGGCTGGCGGGGCAGCTCAGCTGGGAAGGCCAGCTCCTGGACGGTGCCAGACGGCCGCTCCTCCATGGGACAAGCCCTTCCAGGTGTGAGCAGGCCAGAGGGGACAGCGTACCAGCCGAGGGAGCCCGGGAGACCAGCACCGGAGGCCTCCCTCCAGAACCCAGGACTAAGACTGAGGCACAGGCTAGCCCTGACTGCTGTCCCTTTCCCTTTCACAGCACTGGACTTGGCAGGGTGGCCGGCAGGGTGGCTGTTCCAGGTTCATCATGAGAAATTCGGGGAGGGTGAAAGGTGACTGAGGCAGAGGAAGGGGAGCAGATGGGAAGAGGAAGACAGGAGGTCGAGGCCTGGGGTGGACAGCGTGCAGAGTGCCCATCCCCAGAGACGTCCACAACCCAGTCCCTGGGCCCTGGAGCATGTCACCTCCCCAGAGGGACTTTGCTGGTTGGGCCAAGGATCTGGAGACAGGAGTCATTCTGGAGCGCCAGTGGCCAGAATAGTTGCTGGGGTTGTGCAAGAGCGAGGAGGGCCAGCCTGGGCGTGAGGTGGAGGTGGCAGGCCCGCGTGCCCGGGCTCCAGACGCTGGGCAAGGCAAGGGCCCGGGCTCTCCAGGGTGAGGCCCGCCAGCACCTGGTCAGCATGAGACTCCCGTCCAAGCGACCTGCAGCGTGTGGAGAGGATCGGCCTGAACTCGGGTGGGTCGTCACAGCGGGGACAGGTTGAAGAGGTTCATTCCAGGCCTCACGCACACAGCTTCCAGCTCTGGGCTGAGAGGCCGGAGTTCTGCAAGTGCCCAGGTCATTCTGACCAGTCCCGGGGCAGCCTGGCCGAAGGTGAGAGCCAGAGGGACGCCCCCCGCTGCCCGGAGGACAGACAGGTCCTGAGGAGGACGCCATCGGACAGTGAGGAGCCACGGGTCCTCCCTGCTCCTGCCGGAGGGGACGGAAACCGTATCCTCCTAATGAGCGGGAGCCAGCCAGGGACAGGCGGAAGGCCAGTCTCCCCGCAGACACGCTGGCCCTGAGCGGTCAACCAGGTGCCCACAGGAAGGGGTGTCGGGAGCTGTGGGCTCGAAGCTGTGCCTGGAGAGGGTGGGGTGGACGCGGGAGAGTCACAGCAGGACCAACGGCAGCAGGGAAGGAGCAGGCCAGGCCAGGAGCGCCCCGCAGGCCTCACAGGGTGCTGTTCACCAGGGCCAGAGGACAGAGGGGCCGGGCAGGGACACAGCCAGAGGCCAGGGAGTCCAGCATGCATCTCAGGAGCCCAGGGCACGGGCACTGTGTGAAGGATCCGTCACTGTTACTGGCTGCAGCTGACCGTTCAAGGAAGATCCAGGAGAAAAGAGACATCGACCAGGGAAACCTGATCAAGGTCAAAGCAGTAAATCTCACCTGTAAATTGAGAGATCTGGGTGAATTTACAAGATACCATTGAGCTCCGAAAAGCTACGACTGCGACTTAGTAGAAAGGTCCTTGGTGGTCACTGAGGGTCACTGAGGAAACACTTTGAAGGTAACACTTTGAGCAGTTCCCGTGGGCAGGGTGGGCACAGCCCTCCGGCTGGATGCAGGTTGTCGCGGCCTCAGAAGCCACCTGATCCCTTCCTCAACAAAAGCTTCTCGAGCACGATTTTCCTTTCTTCGATTTCTGGCTTAATAAGTCTAGAAAGAAGACAAAAAAAGAATGCAAAATTATCTGTCGATTTTATATCTAATTATTTTTTTAAAAAATTAAAGTCAAACACAACACATGCAAAACCCTGCCAGACCTTGAGGAGCCGCAGTCCTCAGAAACTCAATCTTAGCAAGCAGTCATGTCTGGACAGAGGACTGCAAATGACTGCTTCGCTCATACGTTGTGAGACTGTAAATTAGTACAAGCACTCTGCAGAGTCTCCTCCAAACACTGGGACGGGAACCCCCACATGACCCAGGTGTCCCACTCTGCAGTATATATCCAAAATGTCTACAACCAGCAAACTACAGAGATCCAACCACATCAGTGTTCACAGCAGCACCATTCACAGAGCCAAGCTATGAAACCAACCCAGGTACCTTTCAACAGACAAATGAATAAAGAAAATGTGGTACATACACACAATGGAGTATTACTCAGCCACGAAGAAGAATGAGATTATCACATTTGCCAGTAAATGGATGGAACCAGAGACTCACGCTAAGTGAAATGAGACAGACCCAGAAAGTCAAAGGTTGAATGCTTTCTCTGTTAGGCAGAAACTAGTCTACAAAAAGGGAAAGTAGGATGAAGAGGAGAGATTCCATCCAAATAGAAGAACGATCAGTGGAGCAGAGGAAGGGAGCTGAGGGGGCGTGGGGAGGGACGGGATGGGGAGGAACAGGCCTCCTAGGCACACGTATGAGCACACCACAGTGAATCTCACCATCGCGTAAATCCACCAGGCACTAATTAGAAAACAAAGCTAAGAGTAAGCAGCAGAGAGGCAAGTGAAATCCATGGAGGGAGGAAGCCGGGAGGGAGGCAGGAGAGAGAGGGAGCACTGAGAACAGACTCAGAGCGAGGTGTGTCCCCCGCCTCTACGATCATGTCACAGTGGGCCCCGCTGCTACCCATACTAAAGAGCCACTAGAACATGCACGTGGCTTTTGTCTACTCTGCCAGCTCCTGGACCTTCCATCACGTTCAACATGAAGAGTATATTCATAATCAGAAAGTGACCATATTCTAAAGCTGAATCTCAGGCTGCGAGTGTAAGCAGGAGCGGGGGCCATTCTGCTGTGACAGTCGACGCGGTCTGCTCTGTCCCAGTAGGCGACACTCCACTGGGAAAGATGAGCTAGAGCCACTGGCGGCTTGGAGGGGCCCTTGCTCTCTGCCCATTTGCAGATGCCTGTGGGGCCGCAAGGAACAGCCCCCCAGATGGCCAGGCCCTGAGCCTCCCTGGTCCTTTGAGAGGGCCTCATCCCACAGTCCCTGGTGGGCATGGAGGAGGGCACGGAGGACACAGACTCCAGAGTGAGGGTGCTCGGCCTTCCACTTCCACATCAGACGAGGAGGTGAATTTTCGTAACTGCATTCTTACTCATTTTGAAAACTCCGGATACTTTCACTGATCTTTCTAAAACAAATGACAGAAACTGCCAAGACCTGAGCCATGCCCGTCTCTCCGCTCCAGCGCTGCCCTCCGAGTCCCCGTCCTGCGAGTCCTTGCAGAGTCTGCTGGAGAGTCCCTGTCGAGCCTCCCCCACCTGCCTCCTCCCGTCACCTCCCCATGGCGGGTCCACCCCACAGACTGCCCCCTGGGCAGAGGGACTTCCCTGGCCCCCCAGGGAGGGTGGCCTGAACGAGGAGCCACTCCACACGTTTGGATGAGTGAGTGCAGCTTTTAAAAGTCTCCCTCTCTGCACAAAACTATCAGGAATGCAGCTCTTGGTGTGCGATTTCTCCAGCAGCCAGGGGACCCCAGGAACTCACTGGAAACCGTCCACCTTCGCCTGCCAAAGGCGTGACCCCTTCCCTTCAGCTGATCCTTTCTCTCAGTGTCCACATGGCAACCGCTACTCAGGGGGTTCTAGGGTTGAAACTATGTTTATTTTAACTCTGTCAAATAAAATTGGAAAAGATGAAAAAAAGTGAACTTTTCCCCTAAGAAGCACATTTGAACACTTTGTGCTCAAACACAAAGTCCCGGCACGATGGTTCAGATTTCATTTAAATCTTATTTTTCAGGATTAAAACACTCTCCATTTTTTTCAGATTTTGGATCTTTATTCTTAAATAGATGGGAGATTTTTAGTATTAATGAACTAGTGTCTATGAAATATTTTAAGTTCGCCCACTCTTCTAGGAGCAGTTTCATTGATGAATCAATATAGACTAGATTATAGATTAATAGATTGATATAGACTAATCTATATCAATGAGTCTATTGATAATTTGATGTCAATCTATATATTGAGGAATATGTATTGATGGATCTATATGAATGAGAATATATTGATGAATCAATATATTGTACATTCTACATTGATCAATTGATATTGATGAATCTAAATAGATGAATCTATATCAATGACTCTTACATTGATGACACTATATCAATGAATATATATTGATGAATTGACATCAATAAATCAATATTGATAAATCCATATCAATGAATCTGTATTGATGAATCTTTATATTGGTGAATACATATATTGATGGATTCATGTATTGATGAACCTATATATGATGAATCAACATCAAAAAAACAATATCAACAAATGTACATTCATGAATGTATATATGGATGAATCCATATATAGATGAATGTATATCAATCTATAATGATTAAACTATATCAGTTAATCCATACTGATTTATCAATATGGAAGAAACTCTATATCAATTAATCTTACATTGATGAATCAACCAAGGAAGCATTATCAAAAAATATATATAGTGATGAATCTATATCAGTGAACCTATATGTTAAAGAAACTGCATTAATGAATTATATATCAATGAACCTATATCAATGAGTCAACATTGAAGAATCTATATAGATGTATCTGTATCAATAAATCTATACATCAATGAATCTGTATCGATGAATAGATATTGATGAGTCTACATTGAAATATTTCTATGGATGAAACTATATTGATGAATTGATAGATGAATCAATAGTGATGAATGAACATGATGAATATATATTGATGAATTAGTATCAATGAATTTATGTAGATGAATCTATATTGATTATATATTGATTAATCTATATATCAATGAACCTATATTGATGAGTGGATATCAATGAATCTATATCAATGTATCAATATATCGAAGATCTATATAGACAAATCAATATGGATGAAACTATATCAATAAATCTACATTGATGAATCTGTATCAATGAATCTTGTATCTAATACATATTGATGAATATTTATTGATGAATATATATTGATGAATTGCTACCAATGGATCTACAACAATGAATCCATATTGATGAATGCATACAATGATGAATTGATATCAATGAATCTATCTAGAGATCTGTATCAATGAATGTATAGTGATGAATGTTCACTTAAAATCTACATAATGATGAATTGATACTGATGAATTGATATCAATTAAAATGCCTTTCAATCACAATAAAATCATGTTCAAAAGGAAACGAAATGTTGAAGTGATTGCAGTTCTTCCCTGAGTGCATCCCTGCCCTGGGATGTTCTGGGCTGCTCAGATTCCAAGCCACCAGGGCAAGCTGCCTGGCCATCCAGGCCCCACGCGCTGGACTCCCACCTGAGGCAGAAGCAGCCCTGTACCTCCAGCTTCTCCCTGGGATGATCCTGTGTTTGTTGGAAACACCACGGCTTCTTCTCCTGAGGCTCAGCTTCCCCCTGGACAGGAGGGAGGGGCCCACAGGACAGCTCGGGAGAGCCACGGGGGTCAGGCGCCGGCCCTGAGGCACAAGGAGGGGCGGGAGCCAAGGAGGCAGCGTCCATCCGCTGCCTGGCCTCCCACTGGAACAGAGGCCCCTGAGTCAGAGGTGCTCCCAGGGTTTGTGTTCTTAGCACAACATGAGCGGCACTCCATGTATTGTAAACTTGTCAGATAAATAACCAGGAGACAAGGGCGTAACTGTGGCTGGTCTCCGCCCTCAGCCGCTGGGAGGCGATCTCCAGGCCCTCAGAGGCCATGCTGCTAGGAAGTAATGGTGTGCTGAGGAGCGGGGCTTCCAGGCCACAGTGATGCAGGCGGGACCTCGGCTCCGCAGTGTCAACCTCCGCCGAAGCTGCAGACTGAGGTCAGGCACTGGGTGGACAGCCACGCCTTGGGAAGGACCCCAGAAAAGACTCTGGGCCCTGAGGCTTGGGCCAGCTTCCCCGGCTGGCAATATGTAGGCATCGTGTTCTGGGGAAGCTGTCCTGGCTCCACAGGAGAGGACAGTGCGACCCACGTCACTGTTGCTGTTTTCGGGGACTCTGTCCCACATGCCACTTCCTTTGGCTGGTTTTACTTGTCGTTCACCATAATAAACCATAGCTATGCAAGTAACAGCTCTCTGTGGTTCTGTGGGTCCCTCTGTGTTTCTGTGGACGCTGAGGACATGTGGTCAGTGTTGGGTGGGGCCGTCTTGCGGGAGCCACACTTTCCAAGCTCCCAGGTAGGTGCCTTCAGGGAGCAACAGGGAAATCCAAGTCAGAGGTGCAACACCCACCCTGCTGGTCAGTGTCAGCAGCACCCAACAAATGGGAGGAAAAGTGGAAAACAGGTGAAGGGGAGACCCTCACCTTGTCTGCAGAGGCAGGGAAGATAAATCAGTGTCCCGAGGGAAGAATGTGTTAAAAAATATGTCATTACAAACGTGTATGCTACAAGACCAGGAATGCCTGTGATTAGAAAGTTACCATTACAAACTAAGATCTGCAGCGGAGGCACTTTTGAGTCTACAGGGCTGTCCAGGAGAGAAACCCCTTCTTTCTTACTTCTGTTCCACTTCCCTCCCTGAAGCGCTGAACTAGGCCAGCTCTGCTGGGGCTGCTCATGTGCATGACAACATCCACAGAGACAAGGGGCACCGTCACCAGCCGCTCCACTCGTGGCTCTGGGGTGCCTTCCAGCCTCCCCTCCCAGGGCAGCATGCCTTGGGGGCCCTGGTCTGCAGAGGATGACCTCGTAGTGGTACAGTTGAGACATTTGCACCATTCTGGATGCTTGGAAGACTCAGGAGATGCACTCCTTAGGAAAGGAAAAGGCAGGAGAGCACACACCCCACCAGGGTGGCTGGTCTCTGGACCAAGAGTCCAGTGGGAAAGGAAAGCCCCACAGGTCACACTCAATCAGGTGTCGTGCAAGCCAAGAGCCCTAGTGGCCTCCTACAGACAAGATTTTCCATGAACGCAGGAGAGAATCTGATCCATCATGCTAGCCACAAGGAAGCTGTGGAACAGCCTGGTCAATATCCAGACGCTGGTGGGAAACTGAGCTGGGAAGGTCCTGGTCCTGCCTCTTACCAGCAGTCACGTTGAGCAAAGTCCCTCCCCTCTCCATGTCTCCATTTCTCCTTCCACAAAATGGACTTTAAAATTGTACCTGCTACCTGCTGCCTCTCACTGCTGATCATGCGGAGACAGGACACAAGGTGGCATATGACAGGGCTTGGCATGCACCTGACATTACTAGTAATTATTCCTCAGGTCTTCTTACAGCCCCAGCATTAGATCTAAGAAGTGAAGATACTACACCTCACAGAACTGATATAGTAACATGAATTACCATATTAGGAGAAAAAGAAGAATTATTTTTAAAGTCTAAGCATTAGAGAGAGGCTAATTAATACCATAGTAAATGTGTCAAGCACTCACAGTGTTCAAAACTGGGTGCTAAGTGCTTTCCTGCAACAGTATCTCAATGGTAATGTCAGCTCCACAGGTCATTGTTAATAACGTCACCACCCTGCGGAAGAAGCTGAAGAGGAGCTTCACAAACGGCCATCGTGCCACACAGAGAAATGAGAATAAAAATGAATTCCATATGACTCCACAACCAACCCGGAAAGACCAGAACTAGGAGGACCTAGGTCAACAGACGGAAGGACCATAGTGACCTAGAGTTGACCACGGGTAAGGACCAGAGTGAGTTAGGTCAACAGAGGGAAGGCCAGGTGACCTAGAGTTGACCACGGGTAAGGACCAGGGGGAGTTAGGTCAACAGAGGGAAGGAGCAGGTGACCTAGAGTTGACCACGGGTAAGGACCAGGGGTGTTAGGTCAACAGAGGGAAGGAGCAGGTGACCTAGAGTTGACCACGGGTAAGGACCAGGGGTGTTAGGTCAACAGAGGGAAGGAGCAGGTGACCTAAAGTTGACCATGGGTAAGGACCAGGGGGAGTTAAGTCAACAGAGGGAAGGAGCAGGTGACCTAGAGTTGACCACGGGTAAGGACCAGAGCGAGTTAGGTCAACAGAGGGAAGGCCAGGCGACCTAGAGTTGACTATGGGTAAGGACCAGGGGGAGTTAGGTCAACAGAGGGAAGGAGCAGGTGACCTAGAGTTGACCACAGGTAAGGACCAGGGGGAGTTAGGTCAACAGAGGGAAGGAGCAGGTGACCTAGAGTTGACCACAGGTAAGGACCAGGGGTAGTTAGGTCAACAGAGGGAAGGCCAGGCGACCTAGAGTTGACTATGGGTAAGGACAAGGGGGAGTTAGGTCAACAGAGGGAAGGAGCAGGTGACCTAGAGTTGACCACGGGTAAGGACCAGGGGGTGTTAGGTCAACAGAGGGAAGGAGCAAGTGACCTAGAGTTGACTATGGGTAAGGACCAGGGGGAGTTAGGTCAATAGAGGGAAGGAGCAGGGTGACCTAGAGTTGACCATGGGGACTTAGGTCAACAGAGGGAAGGAGCAGGGTGACCTAGAATTGACCATGGTAAGTACCAGGAAGAGTTAGGTCAACAGAGGGAAGGAGCAGGTTACCTAGAGTTGACCACGGGTAAGGTTGAGGAGGAGTTAGGTGGCGAGGATTAAGATCTACATGAGTTAGGTCCACAGTGGGTAAGAGCCAAGGGTGACTAGGGAAGACGTGGGTCAGAATGACATTGGTGTCCGAGGCGGTTACCAACACTCTGGTCCCGTGTATCTTATCTTCCCTGTGGTGTCCCTGAGCTCAGAGACCTGGCCTCAGGGAGCTCGTGTGTCTTGAGCAACCGCTGATTTGGCGTTGTGTGCAGGTCGCAGTCCAGGCCTGATGGTCTGGATCCTGATCCAGGTCGTGTAGCAGGCGGGAAAACTCCTCAGCAGAAGAACATAAAACAGAACTTTCTTTGACTTTCAACAGGACATGTGAGAAAGGTCAGTTGCAAAGTGACCAGGACAACCCAGGTTCTCTTTCACAGCAATGTGGGAACAAGACTGGACCTAGTGTTGCAAAGGAGCCTGGGCAGGTCACCAGAGGTTGCTTAACCACGAGGAGTAGTAGGACTCTCCTCCAGGAAGCATACTCAGGAGAGAACAAGGTTCTGTTGGTCCTATTTTAAGAGTGTGCAGACACAGAGTCTTCATGACGGTGAGCGTCCCGGTTCCTTCTTTGGTGGCTGGAGCACACAGCTCCGTTCACAGGACTTTCTCAGGACATCGTGGCCTCGGCTTTGGTATCCAATGATGCAAAGTGAAACACGATTTCCTGCTTTTAGGGTGAAACCAAACAGCCCAGCAGCCAGGGGCTTCCCCGGCCCCGCTGAGCCTTCTCAGGTGCATTGTGGGTCACTCTGGGCTCTGTCCCACTGCTGGTTCAGCATTTTTCTTGCTGGGGAAATGCAGAACTTGCCTGCTCTGTGGCAGGAAAAAGCCCTTTCTCTTCTCTTGGGGGAGAGTGTGGAGCAAGCTCTCCCTGGGTTTGGCCCCTGCGGCCATCCTCCAGCACAGTGTGGCCTGGGTCATGGCGGGCCCCAGCTGATCAACCTCCAGTGCGCAGTGGAGACGGCAGTGGCCGTGCTGCTGGCCCTGGAGTGTGTGCTGGGCCTGCTGGCAACGCTGCTGCCCTGTGGACGTTCTTCCGCCTCAAGGTGTGGAAGCCTTACGCCGTGTACCTGTTCAACCAGGTGGGGACAGACCTGCTGCCGGCCGTCTGCCTGCCCTCCCACGCGGCCTCCCACCTGAAACACAGGGCCCGGGGCCTCTGCCCCACGGCCTGTCAGGCTCTGCTCTTCCTGCTGCTCTTCAGCCATGGAGTGGGGTGGCCTTCCTGGCTGGGCTGGCCTTCCTGGCTGCAGGAGCCTTGGACCGATGCCTGCGTGTGCTGCACCTCAGCTCAAGGTCAACCTTCTGTCCCCTAGGGCAGCCGGGGCATGTCCAGCCTCGTGTGGCTTCTGCTGGCTCCCCCACCCACCAAAGCGTGCCGGTCTCCAGGGCTCCCCAGAACGCCGCCGAGCGCCCCAGCTTCTGCTCGGTGGGGGGCCGCGGCGCCCCTGGCAGGAGGTGCTCTTCTTCCTTCAGCTCCTCCTTCCCTTCGGCCTCATCTTGTTCTGAACACCAGCACATCAGGACCCTGCAGAGAAGGATCCGCACGCCAGACAAGCAGCCCAGGCTTCGCCGGGCCAAGGTGCTGGCCACTGCTCTGCTGCTGCTCTTGGGACTGTGCTTTCTGTCCAGTGTCCTGGCCAGGGTGCTCATGCACATCTTCCGAGGGTCACAAAGTGATGTCCTGCAAGCCATGGCGCACGTGGCCGAGGTCGCTGCAGCCTCACCCACCCCACAGCGTGCTGAACCCTGCTGTCCACTGCTTCTCCAACCCGGCCTTCACCCGCTCCTACCAGAGGGTGTTCAACAGCCTCAGAGGCAGGAGGCAGGGAGCAGAGCCTCCCAGCTCCGACCTCAAGGACCCCGGATCCCTCCATCCGGGTTATATGCAAACCGCGTGGCACCTGTGGTTCAGACTGTGGAGAAGAGGACTGCCATGCGAGGGCCCGTGCAAGCCTCAGCACGGCTGCGGGGGTGCCACCTGCTTCCTTGACCAGCTGCTCACCTGCTCTTTTTTTTTTTTTTTTTTTTTTTGTTCCGGCAAGTGGACAATACTTGATCAATGAACCTGTGCTCCATTTCTAGGCCCAAAGAATCTGGAGCTGGGGTCCGTTTCAAGCGTTTGGTTTCCAGGGAATAGCCTTGCTTGCTTGAGTCATTCAGTCCATCTATTTCCATTGCCTGAGACAGCCGAGGATCTGCTGCGATGAGGTGCAAGTCACTCAAAGTCTCGCCAGGGCTGTCTGCAGGTGACAGCTGGGTCATGCTGTGAGGAAACCTACCGTTGAAGTGATGTTGAAGGTAGAAAATGACTCCTTGACATCTAGCTTGGCCAAGTGTTGTAAAACCCAGATGTGATGAGACCAGGCATTATAATTGCTTGGATATCTCCCTGCTGCGTCACCACAGACTGCCATCTCTTCTTGTATTCGTCGCTGTGTCCTCTCTGCAGGAATTGTTCCCAAGTTTCCTTTGGTCACAAAGGAAGGCAAGGAAGTTTCCTGAATTAGGTGCTGTAGCACCCATCACCTGTGAATCCATGTTTCTGGACTCTTTGGAAACTTAGTTAAGGCCAGTTTTCCTAGATGTAAGTCCTTAATTGGACTTAAAGTGCCAGAGAGGATTAGCTCTTTCCTCACATTCTAGGCCGTGGTAAAGTCTGGGTTTAAAAGCAGCAGAGTACACGTGACATCTATCACTCCATCTTTGTTCAGCCACTGCTTTCTCGTTCTGTACCAAAGAAGCTTATCGTGGACGTATGGTGAAAGGAACTGGACGCACCGGCTCTCCACACCAAGTTTGTTTTCAACAGGGCTGTGGGACTCCGGTTATTCCTTGCTTCAGGGCACGGGATCAGGCCGATTTCACCTATATGCGGGTTCCTCCTGAGGGCGTTGGTCATGTCCTTCACCACCCGCTGCACCAGCCACACCACCTCCTCGCTCGGCTCGGCCATGTTGGCTGCGGCCGCGGAGGCTCGAGCGCGCCTCCGGGAGAGCAAAGCCACCTGCGAGAGTTCCACGGGCTGCGCGCAGTCACACGCGCCAGTTTGGACCAGCTCACCTGCTCTTTTACAACGTCCTGACAAATGAAAACCTAACCGCCCGGCTGAGAAGAAGAGCTGGGGTTTGCTGGATGCTCAGGGAAGCAGGGAGCCTGACAGCTGGAGTTGCAACCTGCGTGGTCGTGGCAAGTCACCTGTCCCTTCCGTGCCTGTGCTCACAGATGCAAGAGGTGCTGTCTCCTCAGGGACAGCGAGGACGTGCGGCGGCAGCCGTCATGCTCAGGTTTGAAGAGGTCGGGCAGCGGGGTGGCTGTCATGTGTGCTTAGCTCCCGTTCAGCACCTAACGCTTCTGTGTTTATAAAATCTTACTTCTTGATAGATGATACATTATGTCCAAGAAGAGTAGTTCGTTCCCTAGTTTATTCTGAGAAGCACTTTCCTTCTAAATTTCTCAAAATTGCCTCTGGAACATTTTTAGTTTCAAAGTACAGATGCTTTGGGGTCTATTTTGAGATCTAGATTCTTTACTTGCCCAGCTCTGAAGAAAAAGGCCACAGCACTTTGATGTTCTGGGAGAAACACAATGCAAGACGTCAAATTGCATTTGAAAGGGCCTTTCCAGCCTGACGCTGGGCGCAGCTTGGAGAAGGACACGGAGCAATTGCTGAGGCTGGACGGACGGCCGGGGTGGTGGGGCGGCAGGGTGTCCGGCCTTGCAAGCCTGGCTCTGTGCACCCGTCCCTGGTTGACTGTGCCCTGAACTTGAAGCTCCAGTGCCTTTTCCTCCCACCCCTCTCGCTCTGTTCAGGCCTAGAGCGGGTAGGCCACCGAGGGCTCCCCCGCCTGCCCAGCCTGGCAGGAGGCTCCCCGAAGCTCCACCCGCCAGCCCAGCTGGGTGCACCTGCTGCGTCCCCTGCTTTCCCCACAGAGGTCGCCCCTTGCTGTGCCACATGTGAGGTCAACACTGAGGGTGTCGGCAATAGAGAATGGCAAGGCCCCCTGAGCCACGGGCTGCTTGCCCGCCAGGTGGGTCCCCCCTCAGCCCGGTTATGAGCTGCAGGAGCACGTCCCTTAGCTAAGAAGTACAGGCAAGAGGTGCCGGCTCCCACGGCAGTGCCGGGCTGTCTGCCCAGGTTACTCTCCTCCTGGGCCAGCGCACGGCAGGGCTGGAGGCAGCTGTGACCAGGTGGGGGCGTGACTAGGAGTCTCCCCTGCAGGGGCCTCTACCTTCTCAGCCGCTAAGCAGCGCCCCACATCCGAATGCATGGGCAGTTTTAAGTGCCACTTTGAGAAACTCAAGGCCCAATGTAGATGCTTTCTCTGTGGTGACGAATCCCCCATACTTGATTGCATGACTTTCAGAAGGTGTTTCCCAACCTCCCTCCTGCTGTTGGGCGTTTGATCCAGGACTCTGCAAGGTGAAGCTCACATGGAAGTAACACTGTCCTGTGGCACCTGACCCCTGGGATGCAGACCACGGGTGGGATAAAACGAGCCCACCACAACTCCTCCCAAAGGCTTTGCAGGCTGGCACCCGTGCAGGGAGGAGGGAGGGCCACATGCCCCCTCCCAGGCCCGTGTCCTCCAGGTTTCTTGCGGGGGACTGGGCTGCCACTGTGGGAGCCTGTGGCTGCCCACATTGCCTCCCACCCCCTTCACAGTTCAGCCTGGCAAACCTGGTCATACTGGGGAATCTCAGCTCAGCCTTCCTGCCCCGCGGGCCTGTTCCCTGGATGGAGACTCCTCTCTGCTCCTGGCTTGTTCCTGATACACCCAGCAGCCTCAGGGGACTCAGGGGCTTCGAGAAGCCCTGAGGTTGAGGCCAGCCCCAAACCTGCCTCCGTTGGTCCAGCAGGGGAGGCCTGGGCCCTGGCATTTTGAGTCATTGATTCTGTTCATGTGCGCAGGCCGAGGCCGCTGGGCTAGTGGCGGAGGGCCCTGGGGGAGCACTCTGCTCCCTCACATCTTAGCTCTGCGACCTGCCACCCACCACCTAACTACTCTGTCCCTCTCTATAGCATGGGACAATAGATTCCACCATGGGACCATTACCAGGTTGAAATGATGCAAAGCTTACACTACTCGACAGAGGGCCTGGCTCGTCGGAGCAGCTGCACCTGTCGAGCTGCTGCACCTGTCGAGCTGCTGCTTTTGAGTGACAGTTCTGTCCTCACTGCTCGTTCCTCAGTCAGACGGGGACCCTCGGGGCCAGAGCCGATGCCTGGAGGTCTCGACACAGAACGCGCACGGCGGGTGCTCACTGACCGAGATGTCCGGGAGGTCAGTTCTGTCGAAGGGTTGTCACTGTCTAGTGAACCCTCCTGGGACACTGATGGTCTGTGTCTCGCGTCTGTGAAGCAGGATTTTTGTTTAGGATCACGCGGACAGCCGTCGCTGGGACATGTCTCAGCCCCAGCCCCGTCCTGTGCACGGAGCCCTGCAAGACTGCACTCAGAGGGCCGGGGAGTCCCTGGTTCTCCAAATGATCCCTCTGAATGAGGAAATGACTCAAAGGGCAAGTGCAGAGAGCCAGTCGGGGTGGTGGCCGCGGCACCGCGGCAGGTTTTGGTTTCTTTCCGTGGGACTGGCAGTCCTGGTAAGGAGACGGCCCACGCCTCACCTGTGAGACGGCAGGCCTCAGCCCTGTCTGCATCCGCCGAGTCCCTGCCGGCCAGGAGCCCCAGGCTCACCGTGAGCCACGTGCTTCTCGTCCCCACTGAGGAACACTATCACTTTCTTTTTCTCCTTTTTTTTTATTTCAACAAGGTGTTTTATTAGCTTCGAGTCGTGAATCACTTCAAAGGCAGAGGAAAGATGACCCAATACACACAATTTTGTGTGGGACGTTGCTCTTTGCATTGAAGATGGCGTCTCCTTGATCAGGACGTGAGAACAACCTGATCTCATACATATTAGAGCAAGCAGCCCACGCACCTAACCAGCTGAAGTCCTGCTCTCACCTTCAAAGTTCTGCTCACCTTATGTGTCTCTTTCCAAACCCACCGGGCGGCCGTTCCTCCTGAGCCAGGCACGTGGACGTCCCCCACCTGAGGGACCCCCAGCCTCCCTGGTCCCAGGGTTCCTCCCTCGTGTGCAGCCCCAAGATGGCGCAGGGCACCCGCATTCCCACACGCAGCAACTCGACCCAGCACCCTGTTCTCCCTGCGCCCCGTCTGTGCCCCCACCAGCCCTCGAAGCTCCAAGTGAGGCCACTCACCTGAGTCCCCGCGCTGCGCTCAGAGCCCAGCTCACGGCAGCACATGCTAGGCGCTTAACAGACCAGTGGGAGCAATGAGGGAAGGGACGGACCCGCCCAACTCGCAGTCAGCCAGCTTTATTAATAAGAAGCTTGGTTTTTAAAATAACTTCGAAGGTCTGGATCCAGCGACAAACAGGGTCTCTCTAAAAGCCTTCTAGGAAAATACTAATAAAAATACAATATAAGGCAGTTACTGGAGAAAGTGTCTCCTCTAAAATCAATCATTTCTCAAGAAATTAATCAATTCTTTTGACTTACTTCAAGGTCCAGATAGTGAGTGGACACCTCATTTGCCTTTGGGCTTCTCTGGGGACTGTGAAGTATATAAGGTGACTTCAGAGGCTTTCAGAGCATATGCCATGAGTTCATGGGCTCCTCAACAGCGGTCATCTTCAAAACGCCTGTGATCCCTGCTATGGGGAGTCTGAGGCAGGGGGACAGCAGCTTCAAGGCCAGCCTGGGCAGTTAGTGAGGCCCTGTCTCAAAATCAAAACTAAAAAGGGCTGGGGATGCGGCTCAGTGTAGAGCACCCCTGGGCTCGCGCCCAGCACCACAGAAACACACAAAAGGACACCTTCACGTGTTGGGTAAAACATCATAATAGGACATCCGCCACGCCAGCCGCCGTCCCCTGCAGGTTGAGGGCCGCCTGTGTCAGCCGGATGGCAGTCCCACCACGCCCCACGTCCAGAACGCCGTCTTGTGAAATTGAAACTCTGTCCCCATTAACACTGACTCGCCCGCACCTGGCACCCTCACTTTCCATTTCTGTGGCCGTGACCCCTCCCTGCAGGGTCCCTCTGCGACCAGAATCCTGCACCGGCATGATATCTTCAGGCTGTCGGCTGCAGCAGGAGCATTTCTGTCCTTTGAAGAACCAGGTGTCTCTTGCCCCACCAGACCTGCATCCTTCACCCACTCGTCCATCTCCCAAAGGCCTCTCCAGGGCACCTCTGCCCCCGCCACTCCCTGCTGGAGCCACCAAATGGACGAGAACTCAGGGACAGCCCTGGAGCAGAACAAAGGTTCCCTGCAGAGCCTTACGGGAAAATGTCACAAAGGGTCGGCAAGGACAGACTCAGGGCAGAACCCAGGACAGTGCTAGTGGCCCGTGATCCCCTGGGCAGCGCTGCCTGTTGCTCCATGGGAAGGTCTTTTGAAAAGATCCTGCCGGGAAAGCTTTTCTTAAAAGTCACCGAAGGCCAGTCACATCCGGCCACCCAGGAGAGACGTGAGATGCTTTGAAGAGAGAACCGCTCGTTCGCTTGGTTTCTGAAGAGCCTCGTGGAGGTGACGTGCCACCGTGGCTCGTGTGAGGCCAGACATTCTTGGGCTGAAGTCCCGGCTCCTCCAGCTACGGGGGGCTGATGACCTTAAGCCCATTAAGGCCACAGCCACTCTGTCTCCGTGTCTGTGGCTCTCGTGCCTGGTGCTCCTGCGGCCAGGAGGGTCCTGGAAAGATGGCGTTGGGAACGCAGCCTTCTTCCCTTGGGCCAACGGTGGTCCTGGAGAGGCCGTGAGGTCCTAGCACGGGCGTGTGTGGGAAGCACTAGCTTCTGTCCCTCAGTTATCAGACTCACTTCGCCTCTTTGTAAGGAGTGGGAAACACTAACCTGTCTGCAAATAGGGGAATTGAGATTCTTTGGGAAGAATTTTCTAGATGAAAAGAAAATTCATAAATGCAAGAAATGCTAACCAAACACCACTGGGCCTCTCCCTGGTGTACACGGGTCACACCCCGCCCTGGCTTTGTGCCTACAGCAATCCCTGCAGTGTGTGGCACTTGGCTTCTGCTCTGAAGCAAACCAAACCAGCTCCAAGCAAGGCTGCACCCATTCCACGCTGGTATATTGCCCTCAAAGCAGAATTTAGCAAGAGAAAGCAGGTTTGCTCTTCAGCCCCAGACAGGGTCTGCTTTAATACCTGGATATTCATATTATACTTTCTTCATTTCACAGGAAACAGCAGCTCTTGCCACAGCCTGCGCCCACGCAGCCCATGTGTGAAACGTGTTGGGTTCTGTGGGTGCTTTTGTGGGTGCTAAAGCACCGTGAAGATCTGCAGAGACTGTGCTCGAATGTCCTCAACGCTGGCAGGGGAGACCTCTTCAGGCCTGTCCGGAGCTGGGTGGGAGCACAGCCGACTGTTCTGGGGCAGCGTCCTCAGGCTGGCGGACAGACCTCGGCTTCCAAAGTGACATCTGTGTGGAAGCTTCCTCAGGTGCAGGAAACCCCAGCCTTCAGCGGTTCCCTTTTCTCACTGTCACTAAAACTCTGAGCTGCTCCGACGTTCTTCTGTGAAGACAGGGCATGACTCTATTATTCTACCCGACTTAAAGCAATCAGGGTGTTTATTTCATTCCAAAGAATCTCGTGTCTTTGATGTCAAATGTCAGAATCCTACAATGTAAAGAGTGGCCGCTGTGGAGGTGCTCTGGCTATTTCTTCAGCCTACACACAGCCAGGGCTGGGAGCCTACTAAAAATGGCGGAAACGAGAGTAAAGAGGATGAGGCAGAATTTCCTGGAAACCCTGGTGACTCCGCAGTCAAACCACCAGGCAGCTGGTTCACTAGCACCCAGGTGGACACAGGGCATGGCAGTCCTTCACGGGGAGTGAGCAGGGAACACAGACTGCACCGTCCCACCCTGTGGGAAGCCACCTCCCAGGGCACTGATGGCCACCATCACCAAATCCCCGGGAGGGTTGGCCTTTGGTGGCCCAGGTTGCCCCTGTCACCAAGGTGACCCTAAACAGTAGGAAGGAGCCCAGGTGCCAGCTGGGGCTGCCATGCTCCTTCCCAAGGGTTAAAAGGTCATGGGCCTGCCCTTCTCCAGCGGAGGTGCAGGATGCCACACCTGCCGTCTGAAAGGCGGGATCTAGGCCACACCTACGGCGCCAAGGCAGCCTGTCTGGCAAGCACTGCACTGGCAGCAAATGTCAGCCCAAGACCTCTGTTCCTCACACTCGGCGTCTCAGGACAAACGCTGGCTTCAGAGTCACCACTCACCACCCACCAGGACAGAGGGGACAGCGATGTCACTCAGGAGGGACTCAACGTCCCTGGAGAGGTAAGAAGACAGTGAACCAAGCTCATGTGTGGGGCGGGTCTCCAGGAGCTGGGGACGCAGTGCTGAGAGCCCCCACCACAGAGCTGGACTTCAGGAGCTGCACGTAGGAGGTCCAGGGAACCCTGGGCACAGCCCAAGCCAGGAGCCAAGGCCGCAGAGCAGGGCCAGGCTCCAGTGGAGGGTGGGCCCTGAGGTGGCCTTGCTAAACCACTAGGACAAGCAGGTAGGACCCATGCCGCAGGGCATGGAGCATCCAGGCAGAGGACAGCGGTCCCTGACCGGGGAGGACACACACCTTTGGGAAGAAGGGAGGCAGAGGGTGGGGTCCTGCGGTGGGCAGGGACTGAGGCCGCGGTGCTGGCCCTGGGGCAGCCTAGGAAGCACAGAGCTGCTGTGAGTGCTGCCTCTGTCTGGGTGACCCTGCTGTCCAGGCACCAGGGGCTGCTGGGGACAGCAGGCAGGGAGAGGAGAAATCCAGCATGGATCCGGAGCCGCGCTGCCATCGGGGGTCAGGAGGAGCACAGGGGCCATGGGGAGATAGAGGGGCCGCAGGAGGGAGGAGAGGAGCCCAGCAGGCCCAGGCCAGGAAACTCACCATGGGCAAGGCCCCCGCTGCAGGAGCTGCTGAGCTGTGTCCTTTGGGTCCAGTCCCACAGAGGTCATGCTGACCTTCACAGGGACAGTTAAGTGGGAAGGGGAGCCCTATCAGGTTCCAGAGGGGATGGGCACATCGACCATTTGCTGGAGAAGATTGACCAGGAGGGGGCTGGAGATGGAGAAGGAGTGGAGGAAAGAGATGGGGTTTTTGTGCTTTTCATTCTAAAGCCCAAAATAAATGGTCATTTATTAAGAGACGGTGACAAGTGCTTTTCTGCCTGAGCTCTGGAGACCACAGCAAGGGTGGGCCTGTCACTCCTGCCCTGGGAGGGCCAGACGTGAGCACGAGCACAGTGGCCTGGTCGGGGGCCGTTTCTCGGGGACTCGTGTCTGATGAGCCCATGGGACCCCAGAGTCGGTCACAGAACGTGGTGGAGCTGCCCACTCTCCTCAGTGAAATGGCAACCAGGCCTGGCAGTCAAACGGGAGTGGGGGGGAGCCAGTGCAGGGGGAGCCCCCGGGGTGCAGCAGCCAACGGAGGAGGACGCCAGGCGCTGGGCGAGGGCCCGCGCCCACCGAGAGGCTGACGGGAGCAGCGGCAGTGTGGGCGGGTGGGAGCGGCAGGATGGGAGCTCCCCGCCTGGAGGAGCCGCCGAGCGGCAGGGGTGCCATCCGGGCTGAGACCAGTTCTGCCACTTCCCCCAGCTGGCTTCCAAGGCCACCCTGCAGTCCTGGCCTTCCACCAACAGGGAAAGCCGGGACCCGACCCAGAGCCAGGAGCTGCCCTGGGACTCAGGTGTCTGTGGCCAGGCCTGGACACAAGGAGCAATGTGCTTCCAGGAGGTGGGACAGTCTCCAGGGGCCCAGGAAAGGGTCGGAGATGGGTGCCTCCAAGATCAGAGGCTCTGGCTAAAGGCGGGTGATCAATGAGAGAGGAAGAGGCTGCTCAGGCAGCTAACGGGGACGCCTGTTCCCGTGGTGGTGGCCCTGGAGTCCCTGAGTCCCAGCCACTCTCCCCTCCACCAAGCTCCCCGAGAGCACAGGAGGCAGCCAGATGCTGGCCAGGGAGGCCGGTGGGCAGTGGCTCTCAGGCAGGTGGCTGTGGCCTCTTGATGTGGACGCGTGTCATCTCAGCCCGGCTGGCGGTAGTCCTGGAGAAGGCCTTTCCTGAGGGGCCGACCCTCCAGCCTGGGCTTTGCTGGGAGCCCCTGTGTCCCACCCATGGCTCCGGGAGACCCGGAGGACAAGACGTTCCCTAGCTGGCTCACCCAAGTGCCACCCCACCCCTGCGTCGTCCCCACAACCAGAGGAAAGCAGGTCAGATGCACAGGATTCTGGAAATTTACTGAATTTTAGAATTTTATTTTCATTACCTTGTGAATAGAGATTACTTTTTTTTTTAAAATAACTTTCTCTTTGTTAGTTACAAGACCCCTAAAAATTACCCAATAATATATACCATAAAATATATAGATAACCTATTCCTAAATCTCATTATTTTATTTTTATCCTCATATATACACATATCTACATATTTCGTGGCTAAAACAAATAGATAAGCAAATACCTTAAAACCAAAACCATCACTAGCATTAAGTATATCTATATAGCAATCTACTAGTTTATGAATATTGTCAGTTATTTAAAATTAGTAATCATTCTAAAGAGTTTAGACCATTGTTCAGAGAATGTAGTATAAGATTCTATTAAGTTTATATGTCTTTTTTTCAAAATAAACTTTTAAATTTCCCCATTGAGATGGACAGGAAGATTGTTTGAACAGTGGAGCCCGCGGGCTCAGCAAGGCCAGAGGACGGCCAAGGGTGGCTCCCACCACCAGAGGGCAGCCGCGGCCCGGGCCGGGCAGGGCTGACTTGGTCAGGGGCCTCCAGACGCTGGGATGTGGGGAGCCGGCTCTGGGAAACACCTCCCAGGCTGCAGACCTGGTCCCCACCAGCCTGAAAGAGGTGCCAGCTCACTGTTGACCTGTCGGGTCAAGAAAGGACCCTAAAGGTCGTCGTGAATCCAGGAGTCCAGCTCATCTTCAACACGTGGAGGAAACACCAGGCTTGCCTCCTAAAAGTGAGCTCAGGCTGGAGCTGGCGGCCTGGGGCAGAGGGGTCTCCCGGGAACCCTGCTGAGCCGCTCCTCTAGCTCTCCGCCATGAGCGCCTTTCTAAGACCAGCTTCCCTTTCTTGGAAGGGAGCAGCAGGGCTTCCTCCCTCTGGGCCTCTTCTCAGCGTCTCCCTCACACAGGAACAGGGTTGCTGTGATCATGTGGGCACGGACCCAAGGCCACCAGCGGAGTCACTCCCCAGACTGCCCCCAACCTGGTTCAGATCACATGACTGGCTCAAGGGCACTAGGCTGGGAGCAGGATGAGTCCCACAGCTCCTGGACTTTGCCCTTTGGAAAGGAAGGGCCACCTGCTCCCCGCTTTCCTCTTTTCTGCGGGCTGGAATGGAAATGGGTCTGAGGAAGCTACAGCAGTCATTCTGGCCACAGGACAGCCTGCAGGGGAGGTAGCAGCACTTGGCTGCTCATCTTGGATTGTCTATGGGACAACCTAATGCAAGAGAGAAGTAAACCCAAGGGGTTGGAAAGATATGGGTCCTGCCTACAGTGCTACCTTGGATTTACCCGAGAAAGTGGGAGCCCACTGTGTACCCACAATGCACTCAGGAGGGTCACAGCACGCTGGACCCTGAATGTGGAATTACGCGGCAGTGGATCAGGCTGAGCCCTGCAGAGTCCCCGGGCAGGCGTGTCCTTGGCCAGACTGTGGCCTCTCTGTGCACCAGGTCCCTGAGCACCAACGGTGAGCACTGAGGTTCTGCAGGGAGTCAGGAAGGCAGAGCCTCCCAGTCACCTTCCACCTGGGCCGCCGGGACTCCCAGCACCAAGGGGCAAGCGTAGACGCCTGAGCTTCTGTCTATACAGGAGGGTGGGTAGGGAGGGGCCAGGCACCCACAGGCACCATCTCAACTGCTTTCTGCTGCCACTGGGAGGTCACCTTCCCCAGTGCCCAAGAGGAGAGGGACATCTCCGCATTGAACACAGAAGCGACCCAGGGCTGGGGCAATCCCTACCCTGCTGTGGGCCCCCTCTGGGAGAACTGCAGGGAGGAGAGGCCAGCACAGGGAGGGGAGGCTGGGGCAGGGTCAATGGAGGAGGCTGCCCTGGGAGTCCTGAGGGTGAAGAGCCTCGGAAGGTGCTGGCTGATGGGACCCGTTCCTGTGCAGCTAGAGAGGTGGCTGTGGTCTTGCCCGGGACCACGACCATCCTTTGTCACCTTTCTGTAGGAACAGGCCTCCGAGAAACTGCAATGGGAAAGAATATTTGGAATATCAGAGAGGAAGAAGTCACACGAATGAAGTCTCGAGTGTTTGAAATGAGGCTCAATGTGCAGCGCTGCTCTGTCTGCAGAAACTGGCAGTTCAGCCTGAGGCCTGGCCCCTTTCTTAGGTGGGCAGCAGAGCCCCAGTATCTGACAGAGGACTGTATTTGGAGGCAGGGCCTTGAGAACATGAGCCATGGGCCCACAGGGCGGCAGAGCATCCCAGCACCACGCAGGGAACGCCTGCCTGACCTGATGCCAGCACAGCAAGGCAAACACCAGCACCTGGTGGTGGTTTTGAGAAGCCAGCTCCAGTGCCCTTGAGGGACAGGCATTGTGGCTGACGTGCTCAGTGACGCTGCTGAAGACTCAGCATCATCTATCTGAACACGTCGGCCACGTGGAAGAGCTCGTGTCCAGCTGAACAAGCAAGAGGTTTCTGGGCCCTCTGTCAGTCACCAGGCTTGTCTTTGCAGACCATTTCAGTGCATTGACGCCCTGGAAGCAGCAGCAGAGGCACATCTGGCGCTGAACGCTGATGGGTTTGAAGGATGTGAGTGGCCCTGAGTACCACACTCTCTGGGCAGAGGGTTCCTCCGGCTGAATATGGAAGCTGGAAGCTGGACAAGACCTTCTTCACTAAAGCAGCTTTATTTGCAAAGCCAAGACAACAACGGAAAAATACAGACCTGGAATCTTAAGGCAGTAGTTTGCATTTTACAGAGAGAACAGGCGAAGCCTCCAAGAACCACAGAACAGTCCAGATGCTGGTGTGTCAGAATTAAGCCTGTCAGAGTTCCGCAGGTCACACCAGCACTTTCCTCACACGTTTGTATTTTTGTGATCCGATCGATATTTTTCCACTATGTTTACATGTTTACATAGCAAATTTAAAAAGTAGTTCTAGGATCTTTCCACAAAGTGGGAGAGAGTTGTTGAAATCCGATTCCAAGCTAACCTCAGACTTTGGGTACAGCCACTTTAAAGAAGTCCGTCTCAGGGGCCAGCACACTGCTAAGCATACGCTAAGTAATCTGAAGCTCTTCTTAACCAAGCCCCTGACCACACGGCCTTCTTCAAGTCCGGTAGGGAAACAGAAGGAAAGTTCTTTCTGTATTGTCTCAGAAAGTTTCTTTCTGCTTAAAAAAAGTATACTATTCATAAAAGTAACTTAAAATATCTAGCACTTAAAGCTGCACAATAAACTCCATTTTATTACAATTTACCCAACACTTATCTCCTCTGCACGCTGCAACCAAGTGAAGGCCAGAGCTAACAATTTGTAAGACGCAGGGAGACCATCTTCACAGACTGGGCCTCAGACCCTTCCGAGGCAAGTCCACCACAGAGAACAGCGTCTCGGGAGTTAGAGTGTGTGACGTGCCCTGCCAGCCCGCTGCCCTGTGTCCGGGGACAGTCGCACTGGTACCTGCTCAGTCTCCCAGGTGGTGCTACGGCTTCTCCTTCTTCCACAGTTTGATTCCTGGCTTTTCCTGAGTGAATCCGAGGGAAATGAGATAGAAGAGCTGGCTGCTGACGATCAGCAACACAAAGCGTCGGGATGGAGAAGTGCCCGGCTGTCTGCCTGCAGCGGGCCGCGGGAGGGCTCCTGCTGGCTTTGCAGACAAGCCATCATCTTGCGCCACAACCAGGAGCCACCGGGATCTGTGGCCGCTCCATGAGTATCTCTGAAAATGTTCATATTCGCAAACAAGTCACTTGAACATTCCAAGGCCCGTTTGTGGACCCCAACCCTGCGAGACCCCAGAGCCCCCAGCCTTCGGTCAAGCGCGTGGGAAAGCTGCTGCAGATCCACCCGCCGCCTGGTGCAGAGGGACAGGCCGGGAGCACCCGGACAGGGCCCAGGAGCGCAGAGCGCAGCCCGCCTGGTGGGGTCAGCCGGCACGCTGCCGCGCGTCTGGGCCCTGGGTCTGCTTCCTCACGACGTCGGCGGGCAGGTCTCGCCGCGGGCCACAGTCACATGGTGAAGGAGGAGCCGTTGTCCTCCACGGTCTCGCTGGTTTGCCTGGAGGCGAAGGTCTCTGAGTACATCCTGGCGCAGGAGCCCGCGGACGTCGGCCTCCTCCTCACGCACCACAAGTCCTTCACGATCTTCAGAAAGTAGCTCCTGAACTTCTGGCCCACGAAGGCGTACAGCACCGGGTTGAGGCAGCAGTGCAGGAAGGCCAGCACCTCCGTGACGTTCCTGGCGTAGCCCATGAGCTTCTGGCCATCGCAGGTCCGGTCGGTTCTGCCCATCCGGACGGCGGTCACAAGAAGCACGATGTTGTGCGGGATCTGGCAAGCCAGGAAGACGAGAACCACGGCGATGATGACGCGGATGGCCCTGTGCCGTCTGGAATTCTGCGCCTGCACCAAGGTCCGGACGATGAGCAGGTAGCAGAAGACCATGAAGAGCAGCGGGACGAAGAAGCCGAACAACAGCTCCAGCCCCAGCACCAGCAGCTTCCACCTGAGCGGCTCGGACACCGACTGGTACTTGGGCTCGCAGACGTCCCTGCCCTGCGTGCTGTACTTCTGGTTGAAGGTGAAGGTGGAGCTGGAGACGACCAGCGACACCACCCACACGGCCAGGCAGATGACCTTACTGTGCGCCAGTGTTCTGGAGCGGAGCCGGAAGGACTTGGTGGCCTGGACGATGGCGATGTACCGGTCCATGCTGATGCAGGCCAGGAGCAGCATCCCGCAGTTGAAGTTGACGGCGTAGATGCCTTTCATCAGCTTGCACATGGCGTTGCTGAACAGCCAGGCGTTGGAAGCGTGAGTGACAGCCCAGAAGGGAAGGGTGAGGACGAAGAGAATGTCCGCGATGGCCATGTTCAGCAGATAGACGTCCGTCATGGACTTGGCCTTCTTATAGAAGGCGAAGGTGAGCACCACCAGCGTGTTGCCCAGCAGGCCAAAGACGGAGATCAGGGAGTAAGCGATGGGCACGAAGACCCTGGAGAACTGCCGGACCTCCTGCAGGGAGCACAGCAGGGCCCTGGGGTCCTCGGGCAGCTCGGGGTAGTCGTCGGTCCCGTAGTAACTGTCGGTGGAATTCACGAGCTCCTGCAGGGTGAACAGAGACAGCGGTGCCACGAGTCCAGGCAGCCACCATTAACCAAACCACGCTCCCACCCAGAGGGAAGCAGGCTCTCACCTCACCCATGGTGGCGGCCTTCTTGATCAGGACGGGAGACGCCGGCTTGGTGTAAGAAGGGAAGTGGACACGCAGCAGAGCTGGAGGCCAGCAGGGCAGCAGGAGGGCAGAGGGAAACTAGGGAGGCAAAAGGCAGGCAGTTAGTGCAGAGTTCTGGAGCCAGCGGACCAGGGCTGCAGCGCGGGCAGGCTGTTTACCCAACAGTGCCCACGCAGAGTGGGCCCCAGGCCCTGCAGGGGCCACGCAGCAAATGCTGAAGGCTTTGCAGGGGTGTGGCCTCAGGGCCTTGACCTCAATCTGCCACTGAGACTTGCAGGCAGCTTCAGGCAACGTAAGTGAATGGGGCTGACCGCACGAGGCTGACCAGGGCTGTATTTGCTCGTCCTGACCTTAGGACAAGGAAGGGCAACAGCAGAAAACCCACAGTTTTTAATCTGCACAAAAATCTTCAGACAAAATTCGAAGTGACTACATAGAAGGAGACTCTACCGAAGGCAATCACTGAGAATGTGTAGGCACTCGCGGGTCACAGTCCCGGACTTCGCTGCCCTCCTCGGTCATCAGCCACCTGGGCCTGTGAGAGCTTCAGGAAGAATCTCTGGAGCTGTGAATTCCAGGGTCTTCCTCGAAACACACTGGGAAGACGTGGGCTGGAAAGGGGTGGCCGGGGACACCATTCCCACAGCAGACCTCCCAGGGGATGCCCCGTCGGCCAGCCCTGGTCTGCCAGGCAGATGCGTCACGTGGTCAGAAATCCAGTGCAGGAAGGAAGGTGAGGCTGGGGGAGGAGCTCTGGTCTGGGCCCTTGGAGAAGGGCAGGCACGCGCCAAACGCCATCTGCCCCGCTTCTCTCTCTGCTTCCCTGACTGCCCCTCCCCACCCAGTAAGGTCCATCACTGCACGCTGGCCCTCGAGCTGGCCTGCTCCCTCCTCCCTCTATCTCCTGTGCCTGCCTGTGGTGCCCCCGCTGCACCATCTGCCTTGCCTGCCATCCCTGGGACACCCAGCATGGGGGATGGCAGCATGACACAGGCCAGCCCAAGTGAGGTCCTGGGCACAGTTGTGGACCTCGGTTCTTGTGCTGCGTTTGGGACTCCCCGAGTCCTGCCTCAGAGCCCGAGGCTGCTGGGGCTCGAGACAGAGGGAGCCTCGGGGCTCCTGCCCTGGACAGTGGCCTGTGAGCAGGGAGCGCTGAGTGCGCAGCCCACAGGAGGAGTGTGGCAGAGGCGCCAGGACCCCATCCGAGAGCCTCTGGTTAAACAACCAGAGCGCCACTCGCAGCATCGGGTCAGCAGGGACGGACGCACGGCGCCGCACTCCGCAGTTAGAAAAGCCCTCAGAGAGCAGCCCTGGGCACCACCGGCCACGGCCCCTGGCAGCAGCAGGGAAGGACAGTGGCGTGAGGAGCGATGCGTGCTCCGCCAGTCCCCCGGCAGAGTGGGGAAGACCCTGGAGGAGAACGGCAGCCTCCCTGGCCTGAGGAAGGAGCCGCGCAGAGAAGGTCGGGTGGCGGAGGCGTCTGCAGGAGGAAGCGCCTCCCCAAGCAGTGGGCAGACTTGCCCCGCAGCCAGGACGCTCCCCACTGGCCCGAGGGCTACCCTCCTGCCTCCCGGAGCCACACGGCACCTGGTGTGTGGAGCCAGCAGGGCTGCCCTGGACGTGCTCTGGGCAGGACCAAGCCCACGCAGGGCTCCCGATGGACCCCTCTGGCCCAGAGAACAGCTCCATTCTAGAACAAGCCCAGGAGCACTGAGAGAGATGCAATGAAAGTCAGCCCTGGGTGATGACCCTCAACTGGCAGGCGACCAACAGAAATTCCCAGACATTTAAAGAAACAGGGAAACATGGCCCGTAACCTACCTGAGGAAACAAGAATGGCAGAGCTGATAGAGTCACAGGAAAAGCATCTGCCTGGGCTCAACGTGCAGAGGGAAGTGTCTCAAAAATACCTGCTGATGGGCTAGGTCACTCCCAAGAGACAGACCCTAAGAAGACACCAGGCTTAAAAGCAGCCGCGAGGACCTAGCAGATGTGTTAGCTGAGCATCGATGACAAGTCGGCTCCGAGCTGGGACCAGAAGTGGGTGGGACGCAGGGGAGTACCCTCCTAGAGAGAGCGGTGACTGAAAGGGCAGAGGCAGGGAGGCCAGCTTCCACTGCCCAACTGCCCCACCCAGGAAAATGAAACAGGGAAAACACAGGAATACTTATGAGAATGTGCTGAACTTTCAACTTAAGAACAAGAGTTAGGGGCTGGGGCTGTAGCTCGGTGGCGAGCGCTTGCCTAGCGTGTGCGAGGCACTGGGATCCTTCCTTGGCACCAAATGAAATAAACAGATAAAGGCATCCTATCCATCTACAACTAAAATAAAAAGTAGGTGGGCTTGACTGCAGAAACTGAGAAAGTATTCCCTAAATAATGGGAAAAAACACTTAGTTACAAATTTAACAGCTCTTTAAATCATATCAGAGGATTTTAAGGTTGTGCTTTCTTTCATAAATAGCGATGGCTCTGTAAGACCAGGAGAAAAACTATGAGAAGCACACATTCAGGGGTGTGTGTGTACATGTGTCTATGTGTGCATGTTTGTGACCGGGTGGGCAGGTGTGTGTGTGTGTATGCATGACTTTGTGCATGGAAATTTATGTGTATATGTGTAGAGATGTGTGTGTATATGCATGTGCCTGTGTGTGCATGCATGCCTGTGTGTGTATATGCATTGTGTATGCATGAGTGTGTATATATATGCAAGTGGGTTGCATGCATGTGTGTGTGCATGTTTGTGTATGCATTTGCAGGTGTGTGTATGCATGGATGTATGCACAGGTATATGCATATGTACGTATGTGTGTATATGTGTGTGCATGCATGGGTAGGTATGTGTGCATGGTGTTTGGGTGTACAAGTGAATGTGTGCATAAATGTATGGGTGCATGTATATATGTATGCTCATGTATATGCTACAAATTCGGGTCTCCTCTGCTGAGTATTAAGATCACTACTTAACGTCTATTACCTCTTTAACCTCATAAAAACTCAAAGGCAATGGTACCATGCTATCAAGGGGAAGCCTGCAGTTCCTGAGACTGCCATGGCGGTGCTTCCCACCCCTGCCTCTTACACATCATCTGATCCACTGTCTCCACCAGCTCTTGGTGAAGTCATGGAGGTAAAAATGATTTACTTACTTTAAAACTGCTTACTGAAATCAGAATTTTTTATTACAATGAAGGTGTTCAATAAATAAATGTTCTAGATTTATTTGGACCACTAATGTGCCCGTTTGTTACACTTTTTATAAACATCAGTGGAGCTGAAAGTCTGGGTCAGCTTCCTTCTGCTTTTGAATGGGGGTGGTTAAGAGAAGCCAGAAGGTTTTTTCCAGTGATTTGTTTACCATTCAAGAATAGCTTCACCTTCAACATCACATTTTGCACTTTCTTCCCAGTGTGGTCTCCACGATTTCTGATCAGGTCTACTTCCTGCCCCTCTTGTCTTTGGAGGGGGCCCTGCAGCCTCGCTGTCTGTGAGCTCTTATCTGGTCAGAGGTCGGCTCCACCACCACCGTGGCCTTGGCATCAGAGCTCTGCCTACATCACACTGACGCTCCTGGAGGCTCAGCCACCAGGTGGTGGGCAGAGCTGTCCTGCAAGCTCCTGCTGACCCCGCCTCAGGTCGCCACAGTTCCACTCAGCATCTAGCACAGCCTGAATCCTTACTGTCCCGCAAAGACGTCTTAGCTGAATGTTAGCGTCTCAAGGTCTTTGATGAGTACTTGCCTTACAAGCAATTGCTTTTCTAGGAGTGAGGCTGGAGCTGAATGTGAGAGCCCTTGCTTAAGACGCGCAAGGCCCTGGGTTCACCCCCAGCACGGCAAACCAAGAACGAGAAGACAGAAAGGCATGTCTGCAGACGAAGCCCGCAGACACCTCCCGTGTGAAGAACAGCGCCCAAACCATCACCCGAGCTCCGGCGTGAGGTGGTGACAGTGAAATCAACCACTGTGCCCTTGGAGGAAGAGTGGCTTCTGTAAAACACACTCCTCTCCGAGACCACAGGACAGTGCCCTCAGGACAGTGAAATGTCTCCTGAGATGTAAGCATGGCCATCTCACCACGTCCAGAAGGAAAACCGCTCCTATCTAACGTGCCTGTTGTGGCTGCCACGTCCAAGAAGCTTGGAAGGTTCCGAAGGACAGTAAGGGGACACGGGTATGCTCACCTCAGGAAGCACTGAGATCCAGAGTGGGTGGCTGGCTGCACTCCTCAGGGGCAGCAGCCCAAGCCCCAAGCCGCCAGTGAGAGGACCATCCTCCAACAGATGCAGTTTCCAGTGTTCATTAAGAAAAGCACAGTGAGACACTAGACTCTCCAAAGGAAAGTTGCTGATTTACCACTTCCTATTTAACAGCAACGCCTATCTGCCCAGATGCAAATGGTTAACCATGTACATCCCGTAGGTTTTAAGAGAATCACACAAAGAACAGTCACATGACTTCTTGGAATCGAAGACAACCCTCAGGGCAGTGGAAGAGAGCACTGCAGCCCAGTGGAGAAGAGAGTCTTCGGGCTGCTCGCCACCGTGGTGACGCGCTGGCGCTGGGTCTCCTGGGGGCAAGGACGCCTTGGCAGCTGCCTAGGAGGATGTGGAAGCGTGTGAGTGGGCAGTGGGCCGGCTCTGCAGCCTGGGCTGTGTTCCGTTCCATCCCGAGAGCCGTCGGCTCCAGGGAGACTGCTGACGTCCTGCAGGCCAGTCTCCCCCTGAGGATCGACGCCAGCGTGGCCGCTTCCTCGGTGTGTGGAGGACAAGAGGTGAGAGCAGGAGAAGCCGTGGAGGCAGAGCTGCAGGAGAGCTGTCTCCACAAACATCAGCATGGCTGCAGCCAGGATGGGACCAAGCCCACGAGTCCCTACGCGCTGGGCACCTGATCCTCACCAGGTGGCAGACGGAGACGTATCCAGGGAAGCCACCGATGCGGACTGACTTAGGAAACCCATTTTCGGTTGCAGGCACTTTAGAGCATCAAGAAAGAGCTGCGGGCCGCGAGCCCGTCTCAGGAGTGCTGCGAGTCCCGAGCAGGAGGCAGAGCGGGGCTCCCTCTCGCTCTCCAGCCGGCGCAGCCTCTGCCACCTCCTGGGCTCCCGGCTCGGCTGGGCTGTGGCACCTCAGCCTGGGCCTCCCCTGCACCCTGCACCCTGTCCCCAAGGTGAAGTCCACCAAAGCAGGGGACAGCGCTCCATAGCTTCCCCGGGGACTCCTACCACAGGGACCTCTGTCCAGCTGGCCCTGGCCATTCCCCAGCTTCCTTCCAAAGACCATCTGCCGGCTGTTCGCCTGACACAGGAAGAGCCCTGCTGCGTTGGATGGCGTTGTGTGCCCCGTGGCCGCCCTGTCCATCCCCTTGAGCAGTCTCTCCTCCCTGAGCCCAGCTTTGTTCTCCTCTTCTGCAGGAGGACACTCTCCCTCACTCACCTGGCCACCAGGCAAGAGGACAGCTGGGAGCCTCCCCTGCGGCGGCTGAGGCGTCTGCCCCTCGCTGGAGGTGAGGCTGCTGGAAGGGCTGTGCTGGGCAGCCTGGGGCCTGGCGAGGAAGAAGCAGCCACGTGGGCGTCTAGGGATGTGGGCCTGCTCCAGCTGTCTTTCCTGCCCACTGTCCCCTTGCTCCCCTGCAACGGCCTTGGTCAGCACCGAGCAAACCTTCAAAGTCGCCTGACTGAACTGAGAAGAAATCCAAGTTGGCTTTTCTGAGGCCCAAGAAGGAACATCAAGTGGAAATCAGGCTGCCAAGGGAAGCAGAGGGGCGGCAGGCAGAGGAGGCCCCGCTCCCTTCCCTGAAAAGAAGGCCATGCCACAGCTGAGCCACAAGTTGATGGGGACAACAGGAAGGTCCCTCCATCCTCCTCCGTGGCTCTGGTGGGGGCAGGAAGCCCAGAGGACCTGGACTCTGCTGTCTCCACCCCCAGGCCCCGCCCGGCACCGCCTGCCCGCACCATCTGCTCTCTGCCCCACCAGGAAGCACAGGTGTCCTTTGCTTTCCCCCCACTAGGACACGCCACGCAGAAGGTCCACTCAGATCCCACTAACCCTCCTCACGTTTGCTTAGGCTCTGGGAGGACATGAAAAGCAAGAAGCACAGTCTTCAGTTAGACACTCCACACAGACAACCCTGCAGCCCGAAAGCCCGCCTGAGAGGTGACCAGCTGACTCAGGGCAAAGGCTGGGGCGGCTGGGAACTAACGGCAGCCATGGCAAGAACTCTAAGAGGAAAGTGGAGACACTCTAGGCCACGCCTGGGCTGGGCACGGCGAGCAGGCCACCAGGGCTGCACGGGGGACAGACAGCTCCCTCACCAAAGGCCTGGGAAGCAGGGGTCAAGCATGGTCCTCAGCCATGCAGAAAGGCAGAGGGCTCCCCCGAGGGGCAGGGAGGGGTTTAAAGAAGTCGGTGGTCCTGAGGAAGCGGATGCACGCGGGAATAAACAATCCGAAACTCTCGGGGGCGGCTGTCTTCTGCCCAACAGGGCCTCACTGTTTGTGTTGCTCCAGGGATGCCATTGTGTTTGACTTTGTGACAATTGCCCGAGGCGGCTGGCACCCTGAGGAGTGTGAGACTGTCGGAGCAGACGCCAGCAGTCCAGGGCCCGGGCCCTGCTGCCTGACCCCCTGACCCTCCACCTGCCACCCGCTGCGCAGGGCGGGAAGTGTCTAAGGAAGGACTGGAGTCTGTCCGCGGCCGGGTGTGCTGGACGGCCACACCCTGGCAGGTGGGGCTGCTGGCCCTGGACACCTGTGCCCTCACGAGGCTGTGACTGCTCGTGACGGTCTTGAGGGAGCTTCGCCCAGTCCCTTCCCTCCCAGGGCGCGTGGGCGGGAGCCGTCGAATGCCCGCTCTGGCGCCTGCGCTGGCCTTGCCAACTTGCTGGGTGAGCAGAGCGGGCCGCTCCCTCTGAGCCTGGTCCTAGTCCTGACAGCCTCTGGGCTTGCCATCCGCCCTCCAGCCCTGTGGAGGCCACGCAGGCACCCTGGCCAGAGTCCTCTCCCAGCCCCCAGGCCTCAGCCTGTGTACAGCTGCTGGGCGTGAAGGGCCAATGGCCCAGGGAGGCCTTGGAAGGACTTTGCTCCCAGCCAACCTCTGTGGTGCAGGAGGGACCCAAACAAGGGCCTGCCAGTCTCCAACTGGGTCAGTCCCAGCACGAGGCCAAATTGGTTGCTGCAGGAAGCTCCAGGCTCTGAGGGGGGGACTGACCCCAGCCTTCCTCAGGCACTCAGGTCTGAATCTTTCCTCCACTTGGAAATAAGGAAGGATCGTTCAATACATTAGGTCAGCAAATTCCCCAGGAAGGACAGAAACACATTGGAAGCTGGGCTGGCACTCAGATTTGGAATTCACGGGGATTGCAAGCTGCAGGTCCTCTCTGGTCACCCATGAGCTGCGGATCTGGAGACCCTGGCCTACGCCCAGGCTAAGAACTGTCTTCCTGCACAGCCAGGACTCAGCCGCCTGTCACAAACTGGGTTTGCTCAAGATCAGTGCGTGCGGCACACGTGCCTGATATGCTGAAATATGTCACTTGCTTCTGCTTTCTCAGGGGTTCACACAGCAGGGAAGTCGAGGCATTAACACTCGGGGCCACACAGAGACATACACTGACACACACACTGACACACATACTGACACACACTGACACACACTGACACACACAGACACACACAGGGACACACACTGACACACACTGACACACAGGGACACACACTGACACACAGAGAGACACACACTGACACACACTGACACACACAGAGACACACACTGACACACAGAGAGACACACACTGACACACATTAACACACACACTGACACACACAGGGACACACACTGACACACATTAACACACATACTGACACACACTGACACACACAGACACACACAGGGACACACACTGACACACTCTGACACACTGACACACACACTGACACACACTGACACACTCTGACACACACAGAGACACACTGACACACAGAGATACACACTGACACACACTGACATACACAGACACACACACTGACACACACAGAGACACACACTGACACACACAGGGACACACACTGACACACACACTGACACACACTGACACACACTGACACACACACATTGACACACACTGACACACTGACACACACAGACACACACTGACACACACTGACACACACAGAGACACACACACGGACACATACTGACACACACTGACACACACAGACACACACAGACACATACTGACACACACTGACACACACACATTGACACACACTGACACACTGACACACACAGGGACACACACTGACACACACTGACACACACTGACACACACACATTGACACACACTGACACACTGACACACACAGACACACACTGACACACACTGACACACACAGAGACACACACATTGATACACACTGACACACAGAGACACACACTGACACGTGTGCGACTGCATGCTTGCGTGAGCGGTGGCGATGAGCCATGGACCTTTGAGGACACAACCTAGCGGGTGCTGGGAGCCCCGCGGTGGCCTGGTGACAAGGGACGGGCGGAGCTGTGCTGCTGGGAAGGTGACACAGACCTGCTGGGAGGGTGGAGGATGGGGACCAGGAGCAGGCAAGTGGGTGGCAGGGAGGCTCCACGACGGCTGAGCCAGGCCAGCGAGGGCCGGGAGAGCCGCCAGGAGCTGGCTTTCCGCAAGGCCACTTGGAGGTGGGTGTCTGCGGGGAGGCCGGGCGCCTGGCCTGGGCCCGCCCTTCCGCCACTCTGCCCATTGACCCTCACCCAGGGTCATCAGCTCGGGGTCATGACCGTGCCCCCAGGTCACAGCGAGAAGACTGGAAGTTGGAGAAATGCAGCAGCTTCACGTCCTCTCGCCTGTGACTGGAAGGGCCCAGGCCCAAGCCGTGTCCACTGACCCCAGAGTCCAGCGTCCCTGGGGTGAGCTTGAAGAAGTGGCGTTTGGCAGACAGTTCAAAAAGCCAGTGAGGAACGGGAGGAGGGAGGATGGGAATGGCGCACGACCGCCCGACTGGACAGAAACAGGGAACCGGCACGGGAACTAGTTTAGCTCCTGACCTGCTTCTCACGCTCTTCTTTCTTTCTTTGTTTTCTACTTGAAAATACAGCTCTGTTGGCACAGAACTAACGTGCAGCATGAGTCGCCGCCCTAGAGGCCACCTGGGTGGGTCCCCTAGACCCACAGTGCTATGCGACTGACTTCCACTTGGAAGGGAAGTCACAGACTCAAAAAGGCGGGCGCCAGTACAAGGGTGCCCCTGCCTCGGCTTTCTGGGGTGACAGGAAGGAGAGGGCTTCACGCGAGGACCCTGAGAAGGAGGCGATGGTCCCTGAGCCCAGAGGTTCTTAGGTTCCCTCGACGTCACTCCAGGGTCACACAGCCCCTCATTCTTGCCGAGGTCATTCCTGGATGTCGCTGTCACACGGACAGAGAAAGGACGCGTTCGCAAAGGATCAACATGAGAATCAGAGAGGCACGGAGAGCCCACTCACACAGCCTGAGGCTCAGTGGCAGCTTTGGGTTCATTACCATTACTGCGTCCTAGAGAGGGGCAGGTGGACCTGCCCAGGAGCTGATGGACCGATCAAAGTTAGGGACGGGGACAGATAAGGATGGCTATTAGGACAGATCCCTCAAAAGTGAATGCAGGGTCACAAGGGAAGGCAAAGGGAGAGGCTTTAAAGAACAACCTGCAGCAGGGAGAAGGTGAGGGTGGAAGAGACCCAGCAGGGAGCCGCTCGGGCTCACCTGGCCCTTGGGGACACACTCTTGGTGTGAGTGACCAGGGAAAACTGTACTGCAGGGGCAAGAAGACCATGCTGAGAAGGAGACCCCACCACTGAGAAGGTTCCCAAAATCTGCAGACACCCGAAAAAGAGAATAGAGCTGAGGAGGACAACAGAAGAGGAAAAGCCACATTTCACTACCCCCAGGGCGAGAGCGACACCCCCACCCCCACCCCACACGGCTCCCCGAACCAGGGGGCTCCAGCTGCAGCTGTGGAGGACGGACACACAGAGGTGGAGAATGGAGGAGGAGAGACCAAGACCATGGAAATGGAGGCACAGACTATGGAGGACAGAGGCACAGAGAGGAGGAGGGTGGAGGCACAGAGAAGTGGAGGATGGTGGCACAGAGAGGAGGAGGACAGGAACACGAGCCTGTGGACAGAGACGGGGGTCATGGAGGAGGGGCACAGAGCCTAGAGAACAGTGACTGCACTCTAACCCTACCTCTCAGGCACCTCGAGTGCTGGTTTTCCAACTGGAGACTGTTTCGGCTCAGGCACAGCTGGAGGGACCCTGGCCTCTGATGGACAGCTGCACCCAGAGCGGCAGCAGGACTCGCCCCTGACCGGGTGGACACTTCTCTGAGGCCCATCCTGGCTCTCCTGTCAGGACGCCGGATCAGGCAGCCAGCCTCCCGCTTTGCCAGGGCTGCGGAAACTTCAGGCTGGAGCCAGCTGGTCCTGGACCGGTGGCGAGGCCGACTCTCTGGCCCCACAGAGGGGACGGGTGGAGGATGGGACGAGCGCCCTGGCCCTCGAGGGTGAGGGCACACTGGGCACAGGGAGACAGACAGGGTGGAGACCAAGCAGGACGGCTGCTGGGGTGTCGAGGCCGCCAGCAGGGTGAAGGACACCTGGGCTCAGGTGGCCCCAGCGGAAGGCTCGGACGGAGGGCGCCGTGGGCTGGACAATGGAGGGTCACCCGCCGCCCAGCCTGGAGGACGCACTCCTCATGCTGACCCGCCTCACTGGCCGTGGTGGTGGTCAGAGCCCGAGAGCCTCCGCTGCCTGCCTGCCCGAGGGAAGCGCCTCCCCCAGAAGGTGAGTCCGATCGAGGACACGGGCCTGGAGGAGACAGAGGGGCACGTGTGCGGAGGACTGGCCTCGGAGGCCACGGGTGGACACGGGAGGAGCTCCAGGGTCCGCAGCCCTCGGCAGCATCTGGCCGCTCTCTGATCTTCTGTGTTGCTGGGGATTGAGCTCAGGGCCTCCTGCATGCTGGACAAGCCCTTGACCACAGCCCGGGCCAGTCCGGAAATGAGGATGGTGCTGCCCGTGGGGTCCCACTGGTCACAGCTGCCATGGTAAATGTGAACCTGACCACAGCAGGGCTTGTCCTTATGCCTGGCGTAGGAGGTCAGGCAGCTTCCTGACTCTCGGGTGGGCACACGTGAACAGGAGCCCCTTGAGGTTCCCGGCTTGACCTTCCACCTCTGACCGCACCATCCTAAACAGCCTATTCCCACCAAACTACAAATGAAAGTGGAAGCCGACGAGCCACGCCCAGAATACGGCCTGGGAACAGACACCGGGGTGGTGGCTGTGTTTCCAGGGGTGTGGACGGAAGGTGCCATTGTAGCTCCGTGTCCTTGTGCTCACCTTGCATGGCACAGGGTTTCCAGACCAGGTAAGGAGGGAAAGGCGGCTGAGGCCACGGCCGGCAGCAGCCTCGCCGCCTCCTGAGGGCTGCTCCTGGCCTGGGGCTCCCAACCACAACTTCAGGGTTCGTTCCAAGAACAGGGAACATGCTCTTCTGCTTCGAGCCAGAGCCCGGAAACGGCAGGAGGGATGCTGAAGTGCTGGGCAGGGCCCCTGCCGGGACGCGGGAGAGGGGGGCAGGTCTGGAGCTCTGGAGCTCTAGAACCAAACCCGGTGGACTGGTTTTCCTCGGGCTGACTTTAAAAAGTCACATGACCAGGGCGGGCTGGTGGCTCAGTGGTAGTGCACTTGCCTGGCATGTGTGAGGCACTGGGCTCGATCCTCGGTGCCACATAAAAATCAATACATAAAGTAAAGGTCCTGTGTCCATCTACGAGTAAAAGATAAAACAACATCTAAAAAGGCACCTGACCAGGCTGCCGGGGCTCCACTGATTGCCCAGAGCAGGGGTGGCTCACAGAACGAGGGTGACCGAGGCCTCCTCTCCTGTTCTGCCCAATCGAGACAGACAGCAAAGGGTGCTGGGAGCCACCGCGTCCTCTGGCGGCCCACGCTCGGGGCACAGACCCAGGCAGAGCCCATGGAAGCCAGGGTTGGGCCGTGGATGTGGACAGGGCTACGGAAGACATTTCAGCCTCCTTCACAGATTCAGAAAAGACTAAAACCAACAAAAAGAGCAAAGGAAATGACTTCGCAGTTATTCATTCAGTCACACACACGGAGAGAGAGACTTCTAGATTCACAAGAAGGTCAGCCTCCTGTCGGGAAGAAGCCGGAGGCCACACATCCTCGGGTCGGCCCGAGCTCAGGCGGTGCTGGTGCTGGATAAACCCACAGGGGAGACGGGCTTGAACCCCTCCGCCGAGGCCGGCCTCAGCGACCCACGTTCAGGGCCTCCTCCTCCACCCTGCCTGCTGGGAAAGGCCACTGGGAGTTACAGAGGGACTGCAGAAGTGGAAAGGCTACAGGCCCGGTGACGACAGCGTGGCAGCGCACTGACGTGGCGTGGGGTACCTGCGCCAGGTGGGGCAGAAGTCGCCCCGGCAGCCCACCTGCAGCGGACCTGTGGACTGAGGTCCCTGCGCCCTCTTGGGACAAGCCTCTGACTGCCTCTGCCTGAGGTCCAGGCCTGGGTGGGGGCCGAGGCCCGCAGCGCACCACCTACGGGCCAGACGCCCTGGGCAGGAAGGATCCAGAACACCTTGCTAAGTGCAGTGTTACGCACAGCGCGGCACCTCCACGGACCCCGAGTTTCGGCTTTGGGGACGGTGAGGCGTGGGAGGGGGCAGGGGAAGCGAGGACGAGGCCCCCGTGACAGGGAGCCCCCTCAGAGAAAGGCTGGCAGGAAATGCAGCCACGGCCCAGGAACCGCCCACGCAGAGACCCGGATTTCCCGTGCGGGGGCTGGGGGTCCCCGCGAAGCAGCTGGGCTGTCTGCTGCGATGAGGTTTCATCCAGCGCCCAGCGCGTCCAGGGCTGCCCGGGGTCTGGCTGGTGGCATGTCCCCAGACTCCTCCTTGGCTTGTCCCGTGACCCCTCCCTGCACTGCTTTCTTCCTTTGCTCCCCCTCCTCCTTTTCCACCTACCCACTGCCCACCCCCAAACAGAAACCTTTAGGAAGGAATCGACGTGCCCCACGGACACCCGTCCCCTCTGGCGTGACACCCCCTTCAGATTTCGGAATCCCTGGGGCCATCCTCTCTGAGCTGAGTGAGGCCCTGGACACCTGGCGGAGTGCCCATGCTAACGCAGCGAGGCCTGGTGACCTTCTGCCCTCAGGAGCCTGTTCCTAGGGAACTGTCGCGGAATCGGCTGCATGGACACCTGGAACGCTCAGATGGGAGGCCTGGCTGAGAATCGCACTGAAACAGGTCAGCTCCTGGTCAGCTCCCACCAGCGCCGCAGGTCCAGCCTGCCCGCTGGACATGTGCGCTTCTCATCTGCCGCAGAGCACAGGGTCCCTGCTGAGTGCCTTCGACTACGGGGACTGTCTGCCTCTGCACCCAGGGCTCCCTCGTGCCCTGGATGGCAGCCCACATCCCCGGGTGCTGCTCCCACAGCACCTGCCCGCGGTGGGAGCACCCCGCTCCTCACTCTGCTCCGAAAGCTCTGGGCTGAGAAAGCAGACAGCGCCACTGATCAGAACCGTTCTCAGCACACGAGGCGGCGTCTCTGGCAGCCACCTGAGGGTCTCCCCAGGGAGACACGGGCGGGCGGGGGCTGGTGTCTATTTTAGCTGCCGTCTTTCTCAGTTCATTTCCTCTTTCTTGGTTGGCCTCAGAGGAGGCGTTATGAGGTAGCAGGTCTCCAGGTAAGGGAGGGCTCCAGGCGCTCCGAGGGGAAGGGAGGTGAAGGTGGCCGCCATGGCCCCGGGGCGACGTGTGTCTGAACACACACCTGCAGCAGTCCCAGCGCGGGGAACCCATAACCACCCATCAGTCACTCTCGCGTGGGAGACAACCTTACAGAAGACCTGCTTCCGACGGCTCACGGCCCCATGAATTCTCCTCAGCTGACCCACAAGTGGTGCACGGACCCAGGTTCTCAGGGAGACCCGTCCCTGTGGCTGGCCCTTCTCTCCCTATTAGCTCTCCTTGTGGCAGGATGCAGAGGCTCTTCCCTCCCCGGACCCTCGGCCTGCAGGGCTGCCTGCTCTTCCCACCTCCCTCTCCTGGTCACCCTCCTCTCTGTCTCAGTCCCGTTAGGTCCACCCAGCTCCTTGTCCTGCTGCCCAGCGAGCCCCCGATGACGAGGGCATTGGTGTTCAGACTGGGCTGGCGGAATCTGCGCTCCTTCCTCATAGTTAAGGTCTGTGGAGATGGCGGCTCCCTGTAGGGGCTGTGGCTTACCAGACTGCCGGCCATGTCCCACGGTTCCTTGCCAAGCACTGGCCACCCAGGTCGGGTCACCAGGGTGTTAAAGATCACCATCGGTGCCCACATGGCATGGAACGAGCGCCAACTGGCATCCACGCTGCCGCACACGGGGGGCGTGACCTGGTCTCCCAGCTCTGGGACTTGACACCAGTGGCAGGGGCCTCTGGAGGAGAGCCCGGCACACGGCAGGCCCGGCCAGTGAGCCTCTGCTCCCCTGCTCCTTGGCACAGCCAAGCAATCCGAATAAGTAGGTGCTCATTCACGCAGGACTGGAGAAAAGAACTCTCGCCATATCCCTCTGCCTTCAAAGCTCGAAAGGCAAAGATGGGAGGACTACAGTATTTCCCGAATCCCAAGGGAAACGACGCTTACCAGTGAAGAAGGGTTTTCTGTTCCACAGCCAGGTCGGGCTCTTTCCCTTCAGTTTCAGATTTCTTAAACCTGAGGGTCCCCTCCCTGGGGTGGAGGCCCCAGCCCTCGGCAAGGCCAGGGCGGGGCAGAGGTGGGCTGCTGAAGCACTGGCTGTCCCGCGGTGTCTGCTGCTCAGGGCCCAGCCGGCCGCTCTCTCCCCAGGGCTGGTGTGGCGAGCCGCCCGGCCGCAGGCCTCGCTCCCCAGCTTCACAGAGCAAGGTAGCAAGGTGGAGGCAGGAAGGCGAGCTTACGTAACTAGGTCACTCGGTGATTTCAATTTTAGTTGCAAATTTTTTTGTTTCAGAATTATTAGTCTGTGGAATATTTCTTGATTCTTCCTGGAAATTACGAATTGAGTAGAATGATTGCAACGTTTTCTAAAAACCTCTGCATCATACCTGATGAGCTTTATAATCAGCGACCTCCATGCCTAGCCCTCAGAGAAAGCCTGAAGACAGCAGGAAGCACACATCTAGCCGTGCGGAGGGCAAGCCCTGGAGAGGCCCCGGGGGGACCGCTGGCCAGTTCTGCCAGGCTGGACGTGAGGGCCCAACCGCTGTGATCCTGGAGTGCTGTTAAGGCCCGTTCATGTTCGTGTGACACCACACGGAAAGCTCACTCCACATTCCTTATTCCATTCAATCCTGACCAAAGATTTTGGCAAAATGGACATTATCACCCTCTTTTGCATATGGAAAGAAACAAACACACACAGATGCTAAGTAATTTTCTCTGCAGAAGAGAAACAAGAGTGGTGGACCCAGTCAACGAGGCTAGAAATCCTCTCTACCCCACTCCTTCCCTTTATTCCTTCAGCAAACAATTATTGAGCACCTACTACATGCTGCACACTGTTGCAGGCACGACAGAGTGAACAAACCAGGACGGGTGGGATTCACAAGCTACTCATGGAGACAGACAGCAAACCACTAAATAAAAGACACAGGTATGGCCAACGGTGTAGAGTACCACAGAGACCCCTCCAGCAGGATGTGGGCAGGGGTCGTGGGAGCTGGTGACCCAGGAAGGCCTCCCAGAGCCCACTGGATCTAACAGAGCTCTGGGAGGGGTGAGGGAAGATCCTGGCGCTTAGCTGGGGCTGAAGCTCCAGGACAGAGGGGCTTTGGACATGGCTTTGTGGGGTGGAGAGGGAACAAACCGACCAGAGGAGAGATCAGGAGAAGAGGGGACGTGAACGGGTCCCGCAGGGAGTCTGAGCGTGCGGGAGCAGAGGGATGGCCACAGTCAGCGTGGCCCTGGAATGGAAAGCAGCACTGAGGAAGCGCAGAGGAGAAATGCGAGGCGAGTGGAGCCCAGTGCAGCTGCTGGGCGGGGAGGCCTCCCAGGTACCTGTCTCTGTTCCTCGCTGATCCTCAGGGACGCCGGAGGCCAGGGCCTCACTGCGAGCAAAGGTGGGCCAAAGTGACAAGTTTCAAGAAGTGAGGAGGAGACGCAGCCATGGGGGGCGGGGACGAGCGAGCTGGCGGATCCCGTGCCTCTGGCCAGCGGCCGGCAGCAGGGATTTTGGAGGCAGAAACTCCGTGTCCCCTTCTGCCCCAGACACTGGGTGTGCAGGTGCGGCGGCCCCAGGAGGGGCGCGAGTCCCAGCAGAGCTGTGTCCAGCCCGCTGAGGAAGACAGAGAAGGGCCTGGCCCAGGACACGCCCAGGACCCCACCCGCCCGGGACGGCAGCCAGGAACACAGGAGCACGGGCCGCCAACCCAGGAGTGTCACTTGTCCTCCTTGATGTCAATCAAAGCCTCTGCTTCTTTGACAATGGGCAGTGGTTTCCAAAACCCAGAATTTGTTTCTTATTTCTTATTTTTGTTGATTTTGTCCCAGTTGCTTATCAGGACGACTAATTGTTGAATTTTACTGTGGCCTGTGAGCACAGCACCTCCCCTTTTCCCACCCCTACTTACTTTCTCATTCATCTGTGCATCCTCCTGCTCTGGTACCTGGCGAGCCCACGCGCAGACCTGACGTCCCTGAAAGGAGTTAGCTGCAGGTCTCGGGCTCTTACGATGTCCATATGTTTTCAGAAAAGCAAAAACTAACTGAAGTTGCTGAGGCATTCTTGGGTGCTGCAATAAATAATATGAGTACTTTGGGGTGATGTCTTTTTTTTTTTTACCAAAAACACCATTTGCAAATGAATGCTTTTTGACTTGCAAATGTAGGCCCAGAGCTTATTCTGCTTGAGAAAGAGCATGAATTTGGGAACAGAATTTCCAGCACCTAGTTTTTGGTTGTCCTGCCTTCGCTGTGATACAGGCAGCACACCTGTATCCCCAAGCCTCCATAAGTCTCCTACGTGAGGTTTGCTAGTTGGACGTCGGAGATGCGTACGAGGAGCAGGGACAAGGTGGTCTTCTGAATCAGGCACTCAGGGTGGGAAGACCTCAGGGGCCAAGAGTGACATCTGATGCCTGGCGGCGGGGGGCCGTGTGCGCGGGAGCACCTCCCTCACCTCGGTGTCTCTCCTCTGGCCTGCGAGACCTCCCTTCCCCAGGGCCTCCCAGGACCTGCCCCGTCGAGGGCACGCAGCAGCCTGGAGCGCCCTTCCAGCTCCTCCCGCCAGGTTGCTGGCTTGACTTCCTACCTTCCGGATGTTCAGACATGAGACACACATCCGAGCGTGTGCCCCTCAGACACTGGGTCGCCTCTGAAGTCCTCACTGCCGGAAGACAAAGAGTAGAACACTGTGCTGCTTCGAAGGGGTTCCCGTGGGTCAGACGCTGGAGAGCCATCACCCAGCGTCAGGACGCTCTGTGTTCTTGGGGCTGACCTGGAGGGTCCAGGCAACTGGAGTTGGCACCTGACCCTGGTAAGGCGCCGCTGGGTTGGAAGCAATATATTGTTCATCTCGTTTCCAGCCTTTCCTGGGTGGCTGAGGGCCAGCTTTCAGTGGGCCCAAGCACAAGACAGGGCTTCCCAGAACGGTCCAGGTCGCTTGCCTTTCTGCTCTGAGGCTCCATGAACAGCACTCTGAGCTCCAGTAAGCCCTCTGCAGATCCAGGTCTCATGCGGCCTGTCCAAGGCCCCAGCGGAGGACCACAGAGCTGGTCCCTAGATTTGGGGTGAAGCTCTAGTCAGGGTTTATGGCCTGCCTACTGAAGACATGTCCGTGGACCTGAGCCTCTGACCATGAGCAGCGTGCTACCACATGGCCGGACGCTGGCAGCACCACTGCTCATCAGGTGAGAGCCACGAATCCCAGCCACACCCAGGCAGACCCCGAAGCACCCACAAGATGCCCCTGCACGGGGCTCAGCCTTCCGCGGGTCTGCCTGCATCTCAGCCCGGCCTTGGCTTCTTGGGAGGTCCCTGTGGAGGAAGGAAGGCATCTCACGGACAGGATCATGTCCTGCTGTGCCTGAGGGTGGTCTGACCCAGGGCCACAGGGCCGGGAGTGGACACCTAGTCCCCATCATGCACCAGGGTGACTGGAGGTGGGGCTTTGCCATGAGCCGGGTAGGGGAGGTCAAGAGGCGGGCCCCTGGTGGCATCAGCAGCTCCAGGAGAGGAGAGGCCCCGCTGGTGCTCACCACGTCAGGGCGCGCGAGGCCGCCCCAGTGTGGACCAGACGCCAGGCCCAGGCCCCTGACGTCCCCGCAGCCAGAACTGTGAGCCAAATGAACTTCTCCCTGTGGACCGAGGCACGGTCAGGGTCCTGGGAGTCCACTGGTCTCTGCCTCCTCCAGCTCCAAAGCTCGGCGCGCCTGACCTCAGACAGCGGCTGCCTTTCACGCACTGGCCTGGCTCCTACCGCCTCCAGGGGCCTCTCAGCTTCCTGAGTCATGGGGTTGGGGGTTTCTGACTCTTTTTTTTTTTTTTTTGCCTTTATTCTTTCACAGGCACAGAACTGCCCCACCCCTCTAGAAATGTTTCCTATGCCAGAAAAATGTGAGTGAATTGGCAGAATCCCACCAGTCCCGCTTACAGAGGCATCTGTGGATGTCCCTTCTTGTGCCTGGGGTCAGCGGACTGTGCACCACGAAGAAAGAGCTGGAAGGATGTAGGAAATGATGCTCCTGGGAGCAGCATGGCCCCAGGGAAGGTGCTGGATGCCACGTGGGCAGTTTCTATCCCTGGTCTGGTATATTCTAGGTCCATGCAGTGTGGGTAGTGGCCAACCGACACACCAGGCCCCAGGACTTGATGGGCAAAAGTAGCCTCCTCTCTTTTCCCACAAGCCTCGGGTCACCTGGGCCGTCCTGCTGTTCTGGGCAGGGCTACCCAATTTCAGCTGGGCTGGCTCCCTGGTCAGCTGTGGCCACTGGCCTGGAAGGGCCCTGGCAGGGAGGCCCAGGCATAGTGCACAGCAGAGTCCCCAGCCTGGGGACAGCACACTGCCGCTTCTGCCCTACTCCTTCCAGGCAGGGACCCTGGAGACGCAGTGTCAACGTGGGTGACCAAGACTTACTCCCGCGGCCTTGCGGTGATCCCTTCCGTTGATGCACATGGAGTCAGAACTGTTGACTGTGCTGCCTTCTGGCATCTTCTATGGGCTCTGGATTGACATAGTCACTCACAGCCAAGTTTTAATGACTAGGACGAAAGGGTGGATCTTTCCTCCGCTCCCTTCCACTGCGACCTCTCACACTGAGCAAGCTGAGCACGGTTGTCATTCCCGAGAAGATGCCTGTCAGTCTCAGGGTTGGATTTCTCAACATCTCTCACTTCGGACATCAGACAGGAGCAGCTGGTAGCAAGTCTTTCAGTCACTCTGCCTGTTCTGTCTGTTGGTGCTCCAGAAACATGTGGTCAAATAAAATAAAAAGTTAATAAATGACAAATTAAGGTAAATCCAGGCCCCAAATGTCTGCTGGTAAAAGCACAAGTGATGAGAAAAATAAGAGACCTCATCCCCGGGCTGTTGGCCTCAGTCTCCTGTCCCTGCTGCTAGTTGGCTGCACCGCAGTTCCGGCTGGGCGGCCGGCTCCTGTCCTTGCCTGTCCCCTTGCCTGCTCACCTGTCGCGGCTCAGGCGGCACGGTGGAGAGGGCACAGCCTGTGGCCAGGGGCACTGCACCACCTGGAGAGAGTCCTGTAAGGACGCACTGACATGCGAGGCCAGAGCGCTTCCCATGTGATGGCGCTGGGAGGGCCACCAGCTGTCCATCAGGTCCTCATGGCCACAGCCTGTCCACACTCATGGGCTATGTTCAGCCACGAGTCTCCGTCAGGTCCAGGACTCTGTCTCCCCTGTGGCACAGGCTTGGCATAGGCTTGGCACCCGGAGGACGGCCAGCTGGAGTGCTCTGGGACCCGCTCGGTCTCGGGTCTCCTGCTGACTGGATGCGACCTGCCTGTCTGGCAGACATCTCTCAGAGGTGGCACTGGACCCTTCTTCAGTCCTCAAGGTGGCACCTGTTGCTAGTGTGGACCATGATCCCACGAGGAAGGTGCAGGGCAGGCTCCTTGCCCCTGGTGATTAGTAGGTCTCTTGTAGGGAAACTTGTCGAAGCTGCCTCTGGTGCCCGGCTCGCCCGGAGCGTCCTTGGGTCCTCGCCTGCACCCAGTGCCCTCCAGCGCTGGGCTGGCGCGGCGCTCAGGGGCTCTCCCCCGCCCCGCTAAGGCTCAGCAGGCCCCGAGTTCGCAGGCTGCAGCTCTCTGCACCACTGTGAGCTTCGACGCAACAGGCGCTCAGGACCTGGCCTTTGGAGCCTCCGCTGGTGGCTGAGTCCCTGTGACGTCCCCGTCGTCTCTGAGCTTGTCCTCACTTCTTCCCAATCTGGCTCCTTTCTGTGCAGGAGGCAGTGTCGCCTCTGCGTCCTCGGTGAGCCAGGCGCGCCCGCACACCCCAGCACCCACGCACGTCTGCATCTGTGCTTACACCCGCGTGGTCTGCGTGCACTGAGACGGGCCAGGCCCCGCTCTCCCTCCAGGTTGCCGACGACCTTCCCTGACCACAGAAACTGCGTCTTCTCCAGTCCTCGGGATGGTGCCCTCTGGAGCAGTCCTCTAGACCCAATCTCCCATCGCCCTGCCCCCTCCTGAGCAGGAGCCTCTCATCTTGCTTTGTCTGTCACCTGCAACACACACAGACCCCGCTCAGCCACTTGGGTTCTGACACTCTGCATCACCCGCCTGCAGACACAGCTCTCTGGGCATTTGAATGTTGATTTTAACCTAAGTGACTGTAGGCACAGCTGCTGTCCACAGTTGCCCAGGCTGTGCACTGCTCAACTCCAGGAAGCAGTTCTGTGACTGCCCGATGTGGCCATAGTCTCCTTTCCAGGCTCCACAACTTTCTTCAGATAGCCTCTAACATGTCAGTACTTCAGGAAAGCATCTAACACTGGACACTCATGGACTGCTTCTCTCCAACCACTGAACCAATCCACATGTGTCCTGCAAATACCTTTCATTTGCTTACTGGGTCAATGCTTATCAAGTGTCTGCCTCGTGCACAAACATGGACCTTCTCTACGATGCATCAGGACTCTGCCAAGCCCAGACTCCTGTTCTGCACTTGATCTCCTACAGCGGGAGGCCTGTGGAGCTGTGGCCTCCGGCGTTGAGGACTTTCCTCAGGGTGCACGTGCAGCCCAAGGGGGCACTTCACCTGCTCCATGTTCCAGCCACGACCCGCAAAACCGTGAGCAGCCTGAAGAGAGCTCGCGGTTCCTGTTCAGGCGCTTCCGCGTCTCTCCTCTCAGCCTCACTCACCTCCTGGGCTCAGGGCTCTACCCGGCAAGCCCTGAGCGTGCTGGTGGTCCCGGGGCCAGCGCTGCCCTCGCTCGCCCTCCGTTCCTCCCCCGCCAGCCTGACCTCCTCTCTCCCCGGCCCCTGCGGCAGCGCCGAGCCCGCCCTCTCAGTTCTGGGGTCTGGACTGAGTCGGCCCCCTCGCTGGGTGAATCTGGGAGAACGGATCGGACAGCGCGTGTCCCCACGGAACCAGCTGGGGCTGCCCTTTCGTGGGAGGGTGGAGACACGTGCTAGAGCCGGGCCCAGGGAAGACAGCAGCATCCGGACTCTGCATGGGCACTGGCAGCAGCTGGTGGGGCAAGCTCCCCACATTTCTTGAACATCGGCTTTGCCTTCAGCCCCACATCTGGCCCTGGGGGAGCAGGAAAGCGCCTTACCACTTGCAGGAGGAGGCGCGGCCCGGGTGAGAGCACATCCCCCAGCCTTGCCTGGCGTGTGGACCGTGTGGACACCTCCCTGCCCGCTGCCCGGGCCCCTGGGCTGTGTGACGAGGCCCCGGCTGGAGAGGCTTCAGCACAAGGGGCCCAGCACAGGTCAAGTTGTCTGTCTTCTGTTCGCCCCACTTTGTCTGAGTGTCCATCCGACTGGCCAGGACAACAATGCCACCTCTTGACCATGAGGATGGGCCACACTCCAGAGAGAAGGTGCCTGAGCAGGAAGATCTGGGCCACCAGAGGGTCTCTGGAGCCGGGCATCCCCAGCTGGGGAAGCGCAGCGCCAGGACTTTCCAAGAGAGAAGAGCACCGTCACTTTAAATCTTCCATCACTTGCAGGACAGCTCAGCACTGAGAGATGCAAGGACAGGAGGCTGGGTGGGCTTCATCCCCACACGGGGTCCCGGGTGACACCCACCGGGAGGTCCAGGACCAGGGATCCCTGGCGGATGCTGGCTTTGGCATGAGGGCTGGAGCGGGCACGTGTCAGGGGAGGTGAGGGCAGGGGAACCAGGGCGCGTGGGGCAGCCGGGAGGTGGCTGGTGAGGTCGGCTCCTGGAGACATTCGGCACGGCCCTCTGAAGCAGGCTGGGGGGTCGGGGGACGGCGTGCACTTCTGCATGAAGAAACCTCCAAGGTGCTGAGCAGCGACATGCCTGCAGGGCCTTGTCCCTGTCACCTGACCCCCAGGGCAGGGGAGCAAGGTCTGGGGGTGGGAGCCCTAGGGCGGAGCACTTCTGTCCTCATGCTGTTGGGCAGTTTTTAAAGGCAAAATTGAAGCAAGCGTTCTATCCTGTCAGAGCATCCTGGGTCACGACGGCTGGCTGGGGACAACTTCCCCAGAACTCTTTCCGAAGTCCACACAGCACAGCATGCCACGCCATGCGGAGGGAGGGGTCGTCACCACAGGCGGAGACCCCAGGAGCGGAGGCAGGGACAGGCGGGCAGCCCGACTGCCACGCTGTGGGGTGTCGCCCATCAGAGGCGGGGGTTGGTGGAGTTGGCCAGGGCGAGGGCAGGGGGTCTGCATGTCGTGTCACAGAGGAGGCAGTGCCAACCAAAGTGCAGAGAAGGTGGGACGAGCCGAAGGTGCTGCACGTGAGACCAGAAGGAGCTGGCAGGCGTTTCCAGGGAAACGCTTCTGGTTTCCAGGTGAAAACCCGGGCTTGTGTCCTCGAGCACAGCTGCCCGCCTGTGGGGTGCCCTCTGCTGAGGCTTACCCGGAGGCCCCCAGACCCCAGGTATGAGTGAGTGTGCGTGAGACTAGTTTGCAGGGTGCCAGGCTCTTGCCGTGCCAAGGATCAAGATGGGAACGGTGCCCACGAAGCTGGACCAAGAGTGTCCTGAACTCCAAACAGAACGTGGTGAGGCCAGCACCGGGGAGGGGGTGTCCCAGAGCACGCTGTCTGACCCCTTGTCCACAGGAGGAGATGCTGCAGCACCGAGCGGGAGTCGTCCAGCCACCTGTCTCTGTGCTCAGGCTGCGGGCGCATCTGGGGACACCCGGCAAGGGCGGGCCTCCATCTGGGCAAAGGCTTTCACAGAGAGTCTCCTTTAAGTCCCTTGTGGAAACGGGCAAGTGGCACAACCTGCAGGCGGTTCTCTGCTGCCTGCATCACTGAGCAGCCAGGCATGGTGGGAAATTTCAGTGGGGAAGGAACCCGTCAGTGGAGTGAGTGGGGTTTGCTATTGACCTTCCATTGGTAGGAATAATTTCAAATCAATGACTTGGTAGAAAAAGGGAAAGATGCTTACCTAACCCACTGAATGGTAAGATCTGCTCTGGATAACGGGCGCTGCAGGTAACACGAGATCCCACTTGAGTCCATGGGGTTGGAATTCTGAAATGAAAGCCGTATCACATGGAAGTAAGGAAGTGCCGACTCCCAGGCCAGAAGGACCTCCTAGGATGATGGCAGAGGAGACTGGAGGCGAGCCATGTCGGGGGCGTGAAATTTTCCAGTCACATTTTAGGAGTAAAAAGAAACTGGAGGGGATTGACTTGCAAGATGTTTTTATTATAATTCAATATATCAAAATATAACAACTCCGTCATGTAATCAGCACAGACATAACCAGTGAGATAGTTTACCTTCTTCATACTGCCCTCAAAGTCAGGCGTGGATTTGATAGGAACAGCGCATCTCAGTTCAGATTTGCACACCTGACTGCTCTGTCGTCCATCACCCATGATGGGTGACCACTCTCCTGGACAGTGTGGGTGGAAAGATTGGCATAAGTCAAGATGGTCTGGTGAAGGTCACTGTAATGGAAGCTCCGGTTTGGGGCACTGCTGGTCACGTGGGGTAGCCAGTACCCATCGCCAAGAGAACACTGTGTAAGAAACAACCAACACCCGGGGTGCCCAGCTGATCTTCACTACTGCTCACAAGTCTGCAGAGACCTGAGGGTCTGCTCTGGGGCCAGCGTGGCAGGTCCCCTCACGCCAGGGCTCAGTCAACAGGTGAGCAGGTACTGGCGGCGAGAACACCCCGGGGGGACAACGCCCCCACGTGCTCTTTGGCCTCACGCAGCCTGGCCACACCTGGCCCCAGCCGGAGGCCCCCTGGCAGCAGTTTGCTCAGGTGGACTTGGAATCCGCACACCATGGCAGGGGCCACGTTCCATTGATGAAGGTCAGTCTCACGCAGATCCAAGGGGAGCGGACTCCACTTCCTGATGGGCAGAGCTGTGAAATCTCACCCAGAGGACAGGGTGCCAGAACCTATTCACTGGGCCCCTAAGGCCTCCATTCCACCTGAGGGGACGCTCCAGACAAGAGTCCACCAATTTTTTAGCTAATCAGATGATATGGGAATCGTTTCTACCAGGCATTTAGAGGTGCCAGGCATTTTGGGAAAGCAATCTGAATGACCCAGCTTGTGGGGCCCGGCCTCTGTAAAGAAATATAGGAATGAGTGTGTTTAGTCCCCAAATGAGACATCTGGGGGACAGCATGGACGCTAACTTCAGACATGAAGAGACATCACGTGGAAGGAAACAGCTGGGTTCTCAGTTCCCCTAGTATCTTCTGAGGGACCTTATGCACCAGGGCGATGCTAGATGCAGAGACCAGTGCAGAGTGGGTTTCAGCAGGGAGAGCTTTCTAGCAAAGGAAGAAGAGACGACTAACCAGTGGTACACCTGCCACAGCAAGTTCTCAGGCGGAGCCATAGTAAAGGGGGCCCTCCCCAGTCCCCGGCCCCAGAGCGACCTTCCAAGGGATCGTGGCACCTGCGCCACGAGATGTTCTCACTGCTGTGACTGATCTGTGTGTGGAGACACATGACATGATGCCTCGAGTTCACAGACGTGCTGAGATTTACAAAATGCTCCATCACAGAGATGAAGGGATGGAGATCACCCCCGTTTCCTGTCGCCCTGCGAGACGTACGGATGGTTAGATGATTTAAGATCACGTGAGACCACTGGATAGAGTAGAAGTGAAACAGACCGTGGGGCTCGGGCCTGTGGTACTCGAAGTCCCCGGTGCTATCTAACCACAAGCCCTGAGAGGCTGCACAGCCTGCCCTCGATTTCTGGGAGCATTTTCCTCCCCTGCAGCTGGTTAAGTCTTTACACAGAGAAATATTTGCCTTCTGGTTACCAAACAAATTGTCACCAGAACAGAATTAGAATTCAGCACCACTAGATGCCAAGTTTTGTGTCCATTGCAAGAGCTCACACTCACCATCTCTGCTTCCCGCATGCGCAGGACATCAGCCAAGCTCCAGGCACGGGCAGGGGTGGGGCGCTCCTGGAGACGCAGCGTGACAGCGAGCAGCAGGAGTGACAGACGCAGCAGAGACAGGACTTGGCTACCAGGAGGTGTGTGTTGGCTCGGGCAGCCGAGGGCATGGTGGTCGCGAGGGGTTTGAAGGCACATCCGCCGAGGCTGCCCTGGCTGGGCAGAGGCGTGCCTCTGAGAAGGCGTGGAGCCCTGCGAGGGCACAGACCCTCTCCTTGAGTTCTGTAGCAGGGCGGTCTCAACGAGAGCCCCCTGGGACACTAAGCCAGGAAGAAGCAGGGAGGCACAGGGCCAGGACCCGGGTCCCAGGTGAACAGACAGGTTCCAGAGACTCGTCAGGAAGCGCCGCCCCACCTGCGGTCCTGAGCACTCGGGGCATGATGTTAGCATGCACGTGGACAGAGCATGCCCTTCACAGGTGGCCTCCGCTTCCTTGGGAAAACCCCTCTAGTCTGCCCCCGGTCCCTCCACCAACACCTGTTCTCTGCACAACAGGGGCAGTGGCCGTGGAAATCACCCCCCGCAGAACACACAGTCACTCCCGGAATGGACCACAGTCTCCACTTCTCTATCAAAGGCACCTTGAGAGCGGCACAGGCCCTCCAGGCCAAGCTCCCAAGAGTCCCTGGAAATGAGGGCGCATGGCCTGAGCAGCGTGGGCCAGGGCAGCAATGGGTGCTGGGTTGTCTGTCGGTCCGGTGGGAAATTATCAGGAACTTACTGTGAAATACAAGCCTTGGCCAGGGGTGGACGGTCAATGTTTATCCCCTGACTTTTAAGGAGAAAAAAGCCCTGCCAATTTCTGTGGTGTAAACTGCCCCGGCACGGCCAATTTCAAGTACCCTTCCTGAGGTCACTGCCGCCAGGCTGGGGATTGACATGCGGCCTGCCCGCTGGCTCCAGCTGACAGGATGCGAGGCCAGCATGGGGGACCGAAGGGTACACAGAAGCAGCCAGCGCAGAGGAGAGGGTTCTGGAGTGCTGCCTGCTGGGAGTTCCAGGGGAGCTTCTCACACACAGTGACCGTCTCTGCCTCCAGCCACCCAGGACCCTCTTCTCCCGGTCTTTGTCCTCTTCTCTTAAGAGACCCACCGTCCATCCAAGACGCTCTTGTCCTAACCCACAGCTAGTTACACCAGGTTCCAGGTGGTGTGAATTTGGGAGGACTCTCCTCCTTCCGTGTCCCCGACTGGACCCACCGTCAGGCCCTCCTCTGGAATCGCAGACGTCAGAGCATGTAGAAGGGTCTCGAATGCCTGAGGCCACATGCTACCTGCCTTGCCGGCCTGTGCTCCCTGAGGCGCTGGCGTCAGAGCAGGCCACTCCCGCCAGCTGCTCGGCACAGACTTGGCACCGTCCTTGACTCCCTTTCTCCACGTCGGGTCACCAGCAAATTCTCTCCGCTTCCCTTCAGGATTTAATACATATCCCGTGTCCCACATTCCGTACCTTCTCTCTCCATTCCCTCCTGACCTGACCTTCACAGTCTGTTCCGCAGGACAGAGTAGTGGCCCATGTCCTCACGAGGACCACCTCCCAGCAGGCCCTCCCTGTCTCCTGATTATGTGCACCCGTCACCTGGCAACCTTGCTCTCTTGGATCCACTCAACCCGCTACTGAGGCAGGGACTGGCCTCCTGCTGACACTCTGCCAAAAACATCTTCCCCTGACAGCCGGTGGTCAGCCCTCACTTCCGCTGGGTGTCCCTTCTCTGGAATTCCTACTTACGAGAGCCTCCCACTCCTCTCCAGCTCTGGCTCTTCTCTATTTTCCCAGCACGGATCCTGCCTGTTTTCTTTCTGCCTCTAGAACGTGGGGCCCAGCAGAGAAGGATGTACCTGGTTTTGCCCCTCTTCATTCAGAGTGGGGTCTACCAACCAGCGAGTGCTCAAGAAATATTCCTTGAGTGAATAATAAATGAGGTAGTAACCAGCATGAAAAACTAGAGTGTTTTTTTTTTTTTTTTTTTAAGCTTATCTCACTTTTGGACAATCTACAGCCCCGATCTGGTATCAACCTGTAACTGATGTACAGATAGGGCAAGGCTGCAGCAATCTGGGTCACACCAGCTTTGTGATTTGTCATCTGAAAAGGGGAAGAGGTTTCCACTTGAAAGAGAAAAAAGGGTGGATGGCCTTTGCGTGGAACAGCTGCCTCCTCTGAGGCGGCAGCTTGCCCACCGCCTTCCTGAGGACCCTGGGGACCTGCCGCCTTCCCAGAACATCTGGTCAAATAAAGCTCTTTAGTTCACCAAAATACAGAGGATGCTTCTGGCCACTGGACAACTACATTTCAGGGAAATTAACGAAAGGCCATGCTGGAATTTAGTGCTTTCAAACTTCCTTTTGAAGTTGAAACGCCCCATATGGGCTACATCATCAAAGGGTGCACAGCTAGGAAGTGGGAGTGTGTGAGGCTCACCAAGGGGGGCGAGAGGGTGGGGCCAGTGCCGCCTGAACGGACTCTTCACCCACAGAAGATGGGGGAGCTGCAAGGTCAGAGCATAGACTTAGGACCTCTATGGGGACTTGGCTCTGGACTCCACACCTTCGTTGGCTAATTCCTGTGAATCTCTAATCTGAGCCTCCGTTTCCCGTGTGTGATGTATGAGAAACACTGGCCTTGAAAGGATCCACCTGACACTTGGCCGATGATGAAGTTCGGAGATGAGAGAAGGAGCAGCAGGGTTCTCGCCTGAGTGCTGGAAGACGCCCCTCAGATCTGATGTGCGCACACAGACCCGATGGCATGTGAAGTAGCCTGAGGAAGGGCTGCTGCAGGGCCCAGACAGCCGGACCTCGGCTCCTGCTGCTGCTGCTGCTGGCCGGGGCTTGAGTGCCTGTGGGAGGCTTCTCTTTGGAAGGATGGCAGGAAATTACTCATCGGTACTCGTACAATCTCTGTGCATCACGCACAGGACCCCCAACATGGAGGAAGTGGGCTATGGAGAAAAAAAGAGAAGGGAACAAGAGAAGAGCCCAAGAGGCAAGGTGGCTGGAGGGCACCAGGAGGACACCAGGCTAACTCAGGAGGACCAGAGTGCCACCACAGCTACTCGGAGGAGCTCAGAAACCGCCTGGCCTGCGTGGAAGAAAGAGAGCCTTCCATCTATCGTTCCTCGGAAGAAGGAGCAGATCCATTCCTTGTTTCCATCTGAGTCCTCAAGGAAGGCACTGAGCACTCAGGACCCCAGCAGTGTGGGCCTGGCGTGCGTGGGAACGCAAGGAGCCCAGCCGTCGTGCCTGGCTTCTGTTGGAATGGCCCTCGTCCATCTGCCCACGCCATGGGCTGACCCCTATGCTACATGAACAAGGATGGCCTGTTCTGCTGTCATAGCCACCTCTACATAACACAGTGGGTGACTCAGGAGCACTGGGCAACCATGTGTCACAGTGCCATGGGTACACCTGTCCCGTGGCCAAAAGATAACCAGGGTGGCTCAAAGATTCTGCTGATCCAGGGGCTCTGTCTATAGTAAAAGGGAAGCAGGGTCTTACAAGGGCCCAAAAAGATCCCATTAAAACCCACAATGACTGCAGAGCTCCCCTCTGTCCCACAGAGGACCCCCGAGCTCCCCTCTGACCCACAGAGGACCCCCGAGCTCCCCTCTGACCCACAGAGGATCCCCAGCTCCCCTCTGACCCACAGAGGACCCCCAGCTCCCCTCTGACCCACAGAGGACCCCCAGCTCCCCTCTGACCCACAGAGGACCCCCGAGCTCCCCTCTGACCCACAGAGGACCCCCGAGCTCCCCTCTGACCCACAGAGGACCCCCAGCTCCCCTCTGACCCACAGAGGACCCCAGCTCCCCTCTGACCCACAGAGGACCCCCAGCTCCGCTCTGACCCACAGAGGACCCCCGAGCTCCCCTCTGACCCACAGAGGATCCCCGAGCTCCCCTCTGACCCACAGAGGACCTCAGAGCTCCCCTCTGTCCCACAGAGGACCTCAGAGCTCCCCTCTGACCCACAGAGGACCTCAGAGCTCCCCTCTGACCCACAGAGGACCCCAGCTCCCCTCTGACCCACAGAGGATCCCCGAGCTCCCCTCTGACCCACAGAGGACCTCAGAGCTCCCCTCTGTCCCACAGAGGACCTCAGAGCTCCCCTCTGTCCCACAGAGGACCTCAGAGCTCCCCTCTGACCCACAGAGGACCCCCGAGCTCCCCTCTGACCCATAGAGGATCCCCGAGCTCCCCTCTGACCACAGAGGACCTCAGAGCTCCCCTCTGTCCCACAGAGGACCTCAGAGCTCCCCTCTGTCCCACAGAGGACCTCAGAGCTCCCCTCTGACCCACAGAGGACCCCAGAGCTCCCCTCTAGCCTACAGAGGACCCCTGAGCTCCCCTCTGTCCCACAGAGGACCTCAGAGCTCCCCTCTGTCCCACAGAGGACCTCAGAGCTCCCCTCTGACCCACAGAGGACCTCAGAGCTCCCCTCTGACCCACAGAGGACCCCAGAGCTCCCCTCTGACCCACAGAGGACCCCCAGCTCCCCTCTAGCCTACAGAGGACCCCTGAGCTCCCCTCTGTCCCACAGAGGACCCCAGAGTTCCCCTCTGTCCCACAGAGGACCCCAGAGTTCCCCTCTGTCCCACAGAGGACCCCAGAGTTCCCCTCTGTCCCACAGAGGACCCCAGAGCTCCCCTCTAGCCTACAGAGTACCCCAGAGCTCCCCTCTAGCCCATAGAGGACCCCCAGCTCCCCTCTCACCCCCAGGGAACCCCTCAAGAGTCCCATCTAACATGCAGAGGACCATCCTCCAGGCTGGTGTGGTCTGTTGATCTATGAGTAGTGTTCCTGGTCTGGAAGTTCCTGGAGTGAAATTCCTGAGGTTTACAAGGACATTCAGTCATGGTTCCTATTTTGCTAGCCACCCTGTGATAGGACCCTTTACTCAGAAGGCAGAGAACAGAAGGGGCTTTCTTGGCTATAAGGAGAGCTGCAGTCACTGCACAGTAAACAGGATAGTTCTTTCTGATTCTGGACCATCCTGAGGCACCCAGCTCTTACGCATGGCAACTGGGGCTCCTGTTGTAGAAGGAAGTCACTGTCCCCAAGCCACCATGGGGCCACGTCTTAGGATCTCCCTCACTCGGATCAGTCCTCCAGGAGAGGCACTCTGGGTGAGGTCCCTGTTGTAGCAGGGAGCCACTGACAGTGGAGGCTGCATGTTCGACTCAGGGCCTTCCCGCAGATCTGTGACTTCAGACCTTCAGGGATGCGCCCCAGAGGTTCAGGATGTTTTGAGATTTTAGCAAACTCTGCCAAGTGAGTTTGATGTTAACTAAATTTGGGAACCATTGAATGAAAAAGACTTCCCTCCTCACTTTTCAGATTGACGCTTGGACTACTGATACTGGATAACAACATTTCAAACATGGAAAGTTCATCGATACCATCCACGGTTCTGAAATTCCCACCTGAAGCCTGAAAGTGGAAGATTTCAAAACCTGGCCATGCCTGGGTGGCTGGTACGCAAGACACGGAATTTCAGCTGCGCCTCTTGTGCTAATTCTCCCTCACCTTTGTTTCTTCTGCACTTACTTCTACATGTTATAAAACCTTGTTAGTTTTGTGATTTGTGGTGCTGGGTGGAACCCAGCTCCTGTGTAGAGGCAGGTGCTCCCCTACGGAGCCACCCTCCAGTCCAGCCTCAGCAAATGCGTAATTTAAAATCATTTAAAGAATTAGTCTTAAGAAACATCATTTTAACCTGTTCTTTACTTTTTACTATTTCCACTGCTCCTCATTTCTTTGTATAAATCCAAATTTCCATCTGTATAATCTTCTGAGAGCCCAAGGAACCACCTGCACTTCCTGTCACACAGGTCTGTAGAGATGAGTGAGCCTGGTTTGTTTTTTTGTGGTTTGGGTATTTTTTTGGTTTGAAAAAGTTATATTTTGCCTTCAATTTTTGAAAACTATTTTTACTGAATACAGAACTCTTTTTGCTTTCAGCACTTTGGAGATCTCACTCCATCATCTTCCGCTTACATGACGTCTGAACAGAAACCTGGGGCAAATGTCCATCTTCTTGGGTGTATAATGCTTTTTGGTTCTTTCTATATTTTCTCCTTATATTTGGTTTTTAACAGTTTGATTATGATATGCCTTCTTTGGTTTTTCTGGTTTAGGGTTTTTTTCTTTTTAATGTTTTTTTCTTTTTGTATATATAAAGATTCTCTGAGCTTCCTGGTTTGTTGTCTTGAATTATATATATTATATATGTTGTCTTGGAAAATTCTTTTTTTTTTTTTTGCGGTGCTGGACCCAGGGCCTTGTGCTTGTGAGGCAGGCACTCTACCCAACTGAGCTATATCCCCAGCACCTGGGAAATTCTTAACTACTATCTTTTTAAATATTTCTTCTGCTCTGTTCCCCTGTCTTATTCTGGAACTCCTACTGTGTGTGTATGAGATCATTCGACAATGTCCGCAGCACTGGGATTCCCTGATATATCGGGTTTTCCTCCACTCTTTTATTTTGTGTATATTTTGGTGGACCTACATTCAAGTTCATTTGTCTTCTGCAGCTGAGACTAATTGTTGACAAGCTTGCCAAAAGAATTATTCACATCTGATTTCACATTTTTACTTGTAGCATTTCCATTTATCATTTAGTTTCTATGTGTCTACTGAAATTTCCCATCTGTTCATGCATGCTATATACCTTTTTCTGTAGATCATTTGTTTATCATAGTTATTTTAAAGTCCCTGTCTCAAAGTCCAGCCTCTGTGTCATCTCTCAGTCTGGTTCTGGTGATTGCTTTATCTGTTGACAATCAGTTGGTTTGGTCTTGCTTTACAACAAGTTCACTTACCAAGAGGAAAGGTTTATTTTGGCTCACAGTTCTGGGGTTTAGGCCCATGGCTGATGGGCCTCTTGCTTTGGGCCTGTGGCAAGGCAGCACAGTGTGGGAGTGTGTGGTGCAGCACCACCTCGCGAACAGGAAGAGAAGGAGACAGACAAAAGGCACACAAGGAAGGAAGGGTCCACAATCTCCTCCAAGGGACACGCTGTCAGTCACCCAGTGGCCTTCCACCTGACCTACCTCTTAAGGGCTCCACCTCTTGTCAAGGCTGGGGACCAAGCCTGCCACACATGGGCCTGGGGGACATTTCAGATCCAAACTACAGTGCTGCAGGAAATATTTTGTATGCTCTTAAAAAAGTTTCACGTGTGGCGTGGGGAGCCAGGTGGTTGACAGTGTGGTCAAGAGTAAAACCAGGTTTGGACTTTGTTTTTGCAAATCACACTTGCAGTGCATCAGTGTCCCAAACCCTGGGTGACCAGCTGCTTTAGGTCATATGGACTGCGGTGCCAGCGGCCTTCCTCAGTGTTCCCTGTGCAACCTCTGTCTCCAGTTGTGTCCAGATGCCCTTGCCAGACAGAGGACTTTCCTGGCTCTTGCTCCTCCCTGAGACATGACCACCATTGCTTGCTATGTTGTTGGGTGTCAAGCTCGTGGTGTGGAAGGAGGGGCTTCCATTGTCCTGAGTCTTAGATGAGCCCTTGAGTCTGGGCCTTGGAGGCAGGTCCTTATTTGCATCCTTGTTCTCCTTCCCCCACAGTCCGCTCCACCTGTCTCTGTGGTCAGTCCCGGGTGAGAGACATCTCCTGGGCTCTCCTTCAGCAGAGGTTTCTCTGCTTTTCTTCCCAGGCTGAAGGCTTTTGCCTACTGGCAAAAAACATAATCGGAGAAGGACAACATTTGCGTCTGTTTCCAGGGGACCACGGGTCATCACCTGCAATCCTGTGCCACCGAGGGGCCCTGACCTCCAGGTGCTGCCCTATGGGGAAGGCCCACAGTAAAGAGCAGTCGAGGGAGGTCAAAGCCCAAAGCTGGAAACTGATGCACCAGCCTGCGTGTGCCGCTGAGGGTCTGTAAGCCTCAGCTGCTTGTTCCTTCACGCGTGCATGATGGTCCCTCCTTCTCCCCAGGCCGCCCAGCTCTCCCTGAAGGGATCTCCCCTCTTCAGAGCTAGCGGACTTGGTGGTCTTAGGCCCAGGCCCTCTGGAGGGCTCGGGGACGATGCAGGCCTGGTGGAGGACCAGGCTTCCTCCGGTTAGGCCCAGTGCTATCTCACGGCTCCCGTGTCACAGGAGGAGGCAGAAACCTGAGTTCACCCTTTCTACAACACACCTGTGTGGTTCCAGGGCCTGCGGGAAAGAGAGACTCCACTTTGCATAAGAAGCTTCTGTTTTGAGAATGTCCAATGTCCCGCCTTCTGGGGGCGTAGGGCGTTCCAGAGGGTGCTGAGCGGCAGGCGCTGAGGGACTGGAGGAGCCCGTGCTTGGTGGCGCTGGGAATGGGTGCAGCGTCCTGTGAAGCGGGGAGGCCAGCTGTCAGGGGTGGGGCCAGAAACGTGACAAAGCAGAGCAAGCGCAAGTCAAGGAACCAACCAGAGCAGACCCTGAGTCCAGAGGGCGCGACTGCCCCACGGCACCGGAGCCCACTCCCAGAACAGGGGCCCAAGGGTGGTGGCCTCCCTGGCTGCCCGACACTACAGCATGTGCTTCCTGCCCAGTGGTGCAAGGCCAGCGTGGCCAGAGCAAGAGGCCAGGTGCACCCAGCACCATCGACGAGGCTGTGAGAGCAGATGGGTGTGCCGCTGTCTGCTTCAGGAGGTCAGTGGGGACCACCTTAAAGGAGGAGGCCATTGTTCCTCCCAGCAGTGCAAAGCTGGATCAGAAGCAACCTTCACTGATCAGCTGCACAGCTGCCCACTTTAAGTAAGGCTGCAAATCACGGTTTTCAATTTGGAAGGAACGCGGAGTTGTTCTCTACACCCCTGGCGCCTCCAACCTCAGTGAACCCTTATGAGTTCACAGACCTGACCTGAAACCAGACTGGGTGAGCCCAGTGCTGCTGTGCAGTGCCTCGTTCCTGGCATGCAGGAGCCGGGTCTGGCTGCCAAGCACTCCCAGAGCCCTGGGCTCCCAGCTCTCTCCCCAGGAGGGAGTCGGGGCAGCAGAGGCTCCATCCACCCAAGCCCGTCTCAACCTGAGAATCTGAAACTGAGACTTTTACAAGGGGCCACAGGAACAGCTGGGACTTCCCCAGATCTGCAACACCGCAAAGGCACAGGCAGCAGTTCATCCTAAGTGCTAGGAACAAGCATGGAGCAAGCACCACCGGTTGGTCAGCGTCCCCGTGTCCACTGTGTGCAGAGGAGCACGCTGCCACCAGCATGGAGTTTGGGAGATGTTTATCTATGTTCCCTTCCCTCTCATACGTGTCTTCTAGCCCTTCGCTGGCCCCTGGAACCCACCACTCAGTTGCAGGACGGATTCTGGTCATTCCATGGCCCTCAGTCCCCCAGGGTTGTGCTGGTGCTCCTCTGCAGGAAGTAATGCTTCTTCGCCCCTGGGCCCCTGGGCTCCTCGAGGACCCACTCTGAGAAAATGTGCACCCTGGGCATCTGCTGCATTTCAAGGACGATCTTAACAGTGACGATCCCCAAAGCAGCAGGACTCCTGCAGTCTGCCTCCATCACAGGTCCCTAGGCAGGAGCCCTGCTGCCAAGAGAGACAAAGGCCCCAGAGACGCCTTGGGGGGAAGGTGGGAGGGTGGGAATCTGCCACCCCTTCCTTCACGCTTTCCTACTACAATCTCAGCAGGACTCCAAGGGAACTGGCTGCTGTCAGGAGCTTCTGCATGCAGGCTTTGTTACGGGTGAGGCACAGCCTGGGCTCCAGGCCCATAGCCACAGACCCATCTTACCTGGTCACTGGTTCAGAAGATGCTAACCCTAAAAATCACTTTAGATCAAAATGACACATCTCGTTTTGAAGCATCATCTATTCTGAACATCTCCCACCGCACAGGCATATGCAGAACACCAGTCATTCTGTGGTTGTGATATTACACACATGAGTGTGTGTGCATGTGTGTGCGTACACACGCTGCACAGTTCCAAACTTGAAATTCCCACCCAAAACAGGCCACGGAAACAAGAATTTCTCTTCCTAAAGGCAGGTGATGGCGACTCTGTGCCTCCTGCCTTCTTGACTAGTAGGCCACAGAGACATTCCCTGACCCACCTTGTCCACTGGGAATCATGAGACCCCCTCACTCCAGAGGGGTCCTGCAGAGGCCGAGGAGAGTCTGCACAGCCAGCCCTGCTGGGACCCTGCCCAGTCTGCTGGCATGAGCTCAGACTCCTCTGCTCAATCTCATTTCAGGACTGCTGTCCATGCTTCCGTCATGGCTACGTGGTGAGGAAGCCCCCATAAGACCCTGGGAAGACCAGGTCAGGGATCTTCTGGAGGGTAGGGCCCCGAGAGGCCGCGTAGGCTCTGCACACCTTCCCCCCATACATCATCCTGCACCTCTTCATCTGTACCCTCTGCGACATCCTCGACAAGCTGGCAAGCCCACGTGTTCCTTGAGTTCTGTAAGCCACTACAGCCAAGAACGGAACCTGAGGAGGGGATCACAGGTGGGCAAGGAGCACAGGCAAACCCACCTTGGGCTGGGTGTTTGCATCTGAAACGAGTTGACTGTGTCTCCAGGTGGACAGTGGCAAAATCACCCTGAAGCAGAGGACCTCTGACTGGTGCCGCTATTGCAAAGCTGCTTGCTTGCTGGAGGGAGAGCCCACGTCTGGCCAGAAGCCCGTGGTGCTGACCTGGTGTGAAAGAATGAACCTGTGTCCATGCAGCGATAGCCAGTGAGCCTGTGTTTCCAGGTCTCTGCTTTCTTACCTGCCAGGCAGATTGCACTTCTCCACCTGCTGAAGGTCAGGGTCACCATGTGTCGGGTAGAACAATTGCTCTTCCAGGAGCCTGAAGCCCCCGAGTCTAGAGTCCAGTGTGTTTGGCTCTCCTTCCTCTCCCAGTGTGCCCAGCATGGGGCCATGTCCACTGTCTCTGGTAGAAGCCCAGGGTGTATGTTGAAATGAGGCTGTCTTGTGCCTGGGCAGGACCGAGCCTGTCCTTACTGTAGGGATGATTGACACAGGTGACGGGTTTGGAAAAAGCCGAAGGTTTCCAGGAAGATCAACAGTCTTAAAAATGTCTTGGTCTCTTAGACCACTTCCCCAGGAGATGTTGCCAGGGGCTAAAAGCCCCTGCAGTTCAGATGGTTCACAGGCTCAGAGTCTGTCCTCCCAAACTTCACACATTGATGGTGGTAGGAGGAACCAGGGCCTTTGTGAGATGCTAGAACTTACCATGTATTATTTATTGTTTTCCCATTTAATACTTAACAACCTTCGTGCAAACTAATTGTTGTCTTCACTGTACAAATGCAGAAATGGAGAGAGATGAGATAACTGGGCTCTTGTAAAATCAGCATTGGAATCAGATTTCAGCTGGAAATCTGCCCATTAGGCCATGGACGCTCTTTTTCCTGTGTCCTGGTGGAAGGTCGTACAGGACTGGGTAATGGGAAAGGCTCTGTGACCGAGGCAAGCTGTTTTTGGAGGTCACTGGAAAGGTCAGGTGCTTGCACAGCTGCCCATAAAGGAGGTTCTAGGACACTGGGTGGGACAGGGAAATGCCACCCACTCTGTCCCACCACTCAGGCAAGCTGCTCTGTCTCCACCCCTAACTCAAATCACTGGCATCTGCAGGTTCTCCTGTGAAAATCAGAAATTTCACTGCTTTTTTGATAAACTGGGGAAGCTTCGTGACAGAAAGAAAAGGCAAATGAACCAACTGCAAGTTTCCCCCAATCCATTCTCCCTTCTTTCCGGACAGCTGGAGAATACGTTTTCAAAAATTGAAGAATCAACTTAATCCCTATGTGGGTACCTTTAAGACCCAAGGAGTTATTACTTGAGTGTAGACACAAACTATCCAAAACTCTTAGAATCCATAAAAGCGCATGTCTGAGTTACTCCACCCTAAAGAGCTTACAGATGAAGGTGCCTAGGTGGGCCTCCAGGAGAGGGGGAGGCAGGCCTCGCTCCTAGTCCTCCCCCGCACGATCCCTGCAGTGCTGCGCCAGGTCTTGACCCAGCTAGAGGTTGCATCCCGGACAGAGTTCAACTCAGATCTGCCCAACTGCAAGGAGGCATGGCTTCTAGGACACCAGAGACGCAGTCCAGCCAAAGATGTGGCCGTCCCTCTCGGGCACCAGGCCCACTGGTGTCCAGACGTCCTCCACCTCACTTCCCGCCCCTGAAGCGGGGCTGGTCACATCTCAACAGCCCAACCTACACTCTTCAGCCCACTGACCCACCGGCAGGATCCACCTGGCTTTAGGGCAGACACTGGGAGGGATCTGGACTACAGCTGCACCCTGAGTCACTGTCCAGGTGACTCCTTTGAACAGCAGAGTGGGAATCATGCAAGAAGCGGCAAACGGCACTGGAAGAGTGGAGAAAGCAAATTTTAACGTGGCAGCGGGCCCAGAGATCACTCTCTGGGTCTGAGCGCCCCTCACCAGTTCCTCACAACATTTATAGGCTATCTAGTGTCGTAAATTTTCTAGTCTAAAACGGTACATGACTGCGCACAAGGTTTCAAAAACACACGATGACGACTGTGTGCCAGGGTTTCAAGCGAGCGCAATGCAGGAGGCTGCTCCTCATACAAGGCCTTCAGTGGACCTCTAGCCTTGGCCCGAAGCTTCACAGGGGCGTTCACATTCAAAGATAGGCAGGTAGATCCTGGGCAAAGTCCTCTACAGTCCAAAGGGAAGGACTGAACGGTGCTAATTAGGTTCCCTGAAAACCTGCAGGCAGAAGGGGAGGGGAACTCCCTCTTTCCCAGTACTGATTTGACAGACGACATCCTTAGTTTACTTTATATCCAGGCCTGGGTTACTTACCTCTTCGGCAACTCCCATGGCGAAGGAAAGCTGAACCCAGGTTGCTATTCAAATTTAACTCTCTTCTGACTTTAGGCAAATGTGCTGTGGAGAAAACCCCCTGATCTCATTCAAAGCAAAGAAAAAATATGGAGAAAATAGGTTGATCCCCCTCTCTCCTCTTACAGAAAGAAAATCAAGCTAGCACATTTCTAGAGACATGAACTGATTTAGTAGGTCTGGCTACTCCCATTCTTAAGATGCAGACTGAAGGTCAGACGGGAAACCAGCAGGTGCACACGAGCGTGTAAATCTGCTTCCTCTGCAAAGGAAAGGGAAGCAGATATGAAGAGGGAAAGATGGGGCAAACGGATCCTCAGGCATGAGCTGGAAGGACACACGGACCTCGAGACCCTGGGTTAGCTCTTGGTGACAGGGCCTCCTTCACAGACCAAACACACATGGGCAAAGAGTCTGCAGACCTGCAGTCCCCAGGGCAAGGATTTCTACATGGAAAACCAGGCATCTGTGACTGGGGACAGCAGTGGGTCTCCCTCCCAACTGAACACCTTTCACCTTCTCCCACCAGGTGACAGCACGCCCATCCTGTCGTGCTCCTCGTAACGGAGGACACGGTCGCCCCGTGTCCCACCCACAGTGGGCTTCAGTGGACGTCCTCTATCAGGCCAACTCCCCTCCTGGCCCTAGCTTGTTGAGGACTGTTAAAATCATGGTGTGGAATTTGACCAGATCAACACTCTTCCTACAGCAAGGACGCGCGCGGCACGTGCTCTTTCTGAAACGTCAACACATCAGATCGCCGTTTTGCGGGTGTTGAAAACGCCAGATGAATCCAAATGCTTGGCTGCCCAGAGCCCGTCTCACCTGCCGCTGGGTGTGCTGTGCCAGCTCTCAGGCGTGTGTTTTTGTGTCCGTGTTCCTGCGGGCCGAGGACGGGCTGTCTTCTTTCCTGGAATTGCCTTGGCCTGGTGGTGTGTCCCTGCTGTGCTGCCACCACAGGCGCTGGAGACGCCTTCCCTCGGTGACCTCTGTAGGCCTGTGCGAAGGGCTGAATTAGCTCTTCAGGTCTGGGAGAATTCACCAGTGCACTCCCTGGATCCAGTGTCCTTACACACCCGCGTTCTCTCGTGCCTGCGGGACACGAGGCTGGCTTCATGAGTGAGTCTGGGCGCGTGCCTGGGAAGCGACGTGCTGCTTCCCCTGAGCCCGGGTAGTGTGGCAGCGCTCCCTCCGCGCACCCCACGCGGGTCCCGTGGGCCTCTGGCCACTCTCTGGATCGGCACTCTTCCTTTCCCTTCGTCGCGTGAGAGCACCTCACTGGGAGAGAAGTTCGCTGGTATTTTCGAAGACTGAGCTCTTGGTACCGTTGATTCTATCGCTTTTCTGTTTTCAATTTCTTAGATTGTGGATCTTATCGACTTTGCATTTTCCTCTTCTTGGAATTTAAGGTGGAAGCTTCAAGAAGATTTTTTTCTAACCAGGCACTGAAATCGTTTTCTTCAAGTATCGCTTCCGTATAGCCCACATGTTGTGTTTTCATTTTCAGTCAGTTGAAAATATTCTCATCTCGAGACTTTTAATAATGAGCGACAGAAATGTACTGTTTAATTCCCAAGTGCTTAGAGATTTTCTTATGATAGCACAAGAATACTGACTTGTGATAATACTAATAAATATATTTTATTAATTTCTAATTTAATATTAAGGTCAAACATATTTCACATCATTTGCTATTTTAAATATGGCAAAGGGTTTTTCATAAACCAGACACTATTCATGGACCATTCCTTGTGCACTTGAAAAGCAAGTGCACTCTGCCCTGGCTGGTGTTCTGCACACGCCGTCTGGACCAAGCCTGACATGTTGCTGTCCGCTCCACGTAGGTCCTGGCTGGTGTTCCTCTGTGGTCCTCCCGGCGACTCCAACTCTCATCCTGCACCTGTCTCTCTGGGCTGCCATTGTCTGTGTGACTGGCAGCTGTAGCTAGATGCCTTCCCTTCTGTGCTTATGTAACTGCCCTTACTCCAAAGTCTACTTTGTCTAATACTTATATAGCCACTCTAGCTTTCTTTTGATTAGTGTTTTCACAGTGTATCTTCTTACCCCTTTTTCCTTTTAATGTCATTGTATAATTTGTATACAATTCACCCATTAGAAATGTGATTCAATGGGTTTTTAGAATATCCAGTCACGTGACCATCACAACCAATTTTAGAATATTTTCATCTCTTCAAAACGAAACATCACACTCTTAAGCGTCTACGACCTTGTGCTTCCGGGCCTGAGCAGCCACCACTGGCCCGCTTTCTGTCTCTATAGACTGACCTATTCTGGACTTGCATACAAATGGAATTACGTAATGTGTGCACTTTGCAAATTACTTCTACACGTGTCATGACATTTTCAAGGTTCGTCCAAGTTATAGGAAATAGCAGTACTTCTTTTTTATGGCCAAATGATTACATTGTGTGGATATAACGCATTTGCTTATCCTGCACTTTTTTATGGACATCCAGGCTGTTTCCACCTTTGGCTACTATGAATACTACTGCTATGAGCATCCAAGTTCAAATTTTGTGTGTGTGAACATGTTTCCATCTGTCCCGAGTATATGCCTACAAGTGCAATTGTTTGGTCATATGGTAACATCCTAGGTCAATAATTCAAGAAATCACTTCACTGTTTCCCAAACAACTGCACCATTTTTCGATTCCACGAGGTGCCTCTGAGGGCTGATTTCCCCACATCTTCACCATGTGCTCCTAGGACTTTCCATTCCAGCCATCCTAGCGGGTGGGGAAATGATATCCAATCATGGCTTTAACTTGTATCTCCCTGACGACTAAAGACGTCCACCCATCTTTTCATATGCCTATTGGCCACTAGTTTATCCTCTTTGGATGAATCTATTCAGATCTTCACCCATTTTCAATTGGGTTCTTTGGGTATGGTTACCACCATCATTGAGCTGTAAGACTTCTTTATATATCCTAAATACATGTCTTTGATTTGCAAATATTTTCTTATGTTCCGAGGGTTGTCTTTTTACTTTCTTAATGACTCCTTAGAATCCACACAGTTCTTAATTTTGGTGAAGAAAAATATATCTATTTTCTTTTACTCCTCAGGCTTTTGGTAACTCATTGAAGAAATGCATTGCCAAATCCCAGGTCAGGAGGATTTACTCCCATGATTTAGAAGTTTTAGTTTTTGTTCTGTTAGAGTCTTTGACTCATTTTAATTTTTGTACATGGTGTGAGTGAAGTTTCACTCTTTTGCACGGGTCTATCCATTTGGTCCACCAGTATTTGTTGAAGAACTACTCTTGGCACCCTTGTCAAAAATCAGACAGCATGGATGGATTTACTTCTGGATTCTCAATCTCTTCCATTGATCTATATTTCTATCTTTGTGTCAGTACCCACTCTGTTCTTGATTTCCACTGCATTGTACTAAACTTTAAAATCTGAAAGTACGAGTTTTACTTTGGTCGTCATTTTCAAGACCATTGTAGCTATTTTAGATTCCTTGTAATTCTATATAAATCTTGGAATCAATTTATTAATTTCTATGAAAAGTATCAGCTGGGGTTCTGATAGGGATTGTGTTAATCTATAGAACAATTTGAGAAATACTATCATTTTAACAATGTCACATTTCCTAATCCATGAACATGTGATGCGTTTCCTTTCATTCAGATCTTTAATTTCTTTCATCATATTCTGTAGTTTTGGTGCACAAGTTTGATACAATTTAGCAAAGAAGCCAATCAGCACAGGGCTTTTTCTTTATGTTTAGTTTATTGATTAGTAATTTAATCTCTTTGCTTATTATAGGTCTATCTAGATTATCTATTTTTTTCTCAAGTCAATTTTGGTAGTTTATTTCTAGGAGTTTTGCTTTTCCTCTAAGTTGTCTAACTTACACAGTTGGTGTCACAATATTCTTCCGTAAGGTCATAAGTAATGTTCCTTTATTTCTGACTCCAGTGATTTCAGTCTTTTTTCCCTTGGTCAGTCTAGCTAGAAGTTCAGTTTTGCTGGGGTTTTCTGCAAAGAAATACTTTTTGGTTCTATTGCTTTTCTCCATCGTCTCCTTTTCATTTTGCTGGTTTCTGCTCCAAATTTTCTTTTCGTCAGCTCGTCTTAGATTTAATAGGCTCTTCTTCCCAGTGTCGTAAAGTAGATCAGGTTATTGACTGAGATCTTTCCTAACATGGGCATTTACTGCTACAAATTCCCCTCTAAGTCCTGCTTCAGAAGCATCCCAAGAATTTGGCATGTTTTATCTTCATTTGCATCTATTTTGGAGTATTTATTATTTTCTGATTCCCTTATTAAGTTCTCCTTTGACCCACTGGTTATTTAGGAGTTTATTTTTAAATTTCCATATACTGATGAGTTTCTCAAAAAAATTTTCCTGCTTTTAGTTTCTAATTTTATTCCAAAGTGGCTAAAAAACATACTTTATATTGTTTCTCTCCTTCTAAATTGATGGAATTTGATTTGGGACTAATATATGATCTAGCCTGGAGAGAAGGGTAGTGCCCTTGAGAGGCGTGTACATTCTGTCATTGGGTGGAGTGTCTTCTAGATGTCTGTCAGGTCTAGTTGGTTTATATTGTTTGTTAGAAGTCTTCTGAGTCTTCTGTCTGAGTGTTCTATCAATTACTGAAAATGGGATATGGAACTTTCCAGTATTATTGCTGAATTATCTATTTCCCCATTCATTTCTGTCCGTTTTTACTTCATTTATTTTGGTGCTCTGTAAAAAAAGAAAAGGTGAGTTCCGTCTTTTCTTTTAATTTGTCTACTATTCTAATCCAAGTGAGTTCTTACAGATTGCATAGAACTGGGTTCTCCTTGTTGAATAAATCTTTTCTGACAATCCCTTCATATTGGGATGTTAGACGGCTTAGATTCAATATAATTACCAATGTTTTGGCCTTCAGATTATCATACTATTTGTCATCTTCTTTTTACTGCCTTCTTTTAAACATTTTGCAGCATTCTATTTGTATGTATTTACTATACTTCTGTGTAGAGTTTATGAAGTGGTGGCTCAAAGGATGACCCTACACAGTTAACTTCTCATGGTCTACCTAGGGTTGAAAGAAGTTGAATGAAGAAACTATCACTGATAGGTCTCTTTACTCCTATTATTTTTACTAACATTTCTGACACGAAATATGTAATTTTTCAACAACCAATTCTCCCAACTTTCCTGACATCAACTGGGTAACCAAATATAACATCAAAATCCCTGGAATTTCCTGAGTCATAGTTGTGAGAGGAGACTTGTTATTCCTAATGAGCTCCTTCCAGCCATTCCTGGGTTTATACTATTCAGCCTGCTCTTGGTAGGCCCTAGATAGCTCCAGAATGCAGGGTGGTTGTCAGTGAAACCAACCATCTGACTAGAGTTAAACATTTCAGCCGCACTCCACCCTCATCCCGAGAGTAGATGGAAACAGAGTTAACTGCCCATGCAAAAGATTTAATCAATGGTGCATTTGAATGGAGTCTCCATAAAAACCCTCAACAAAGGAGTCTGGAGGCTGGCAAACACAGTCAAATGCCAGAAGGTGATGTGCCCCAACTACATGTGAACAGAAGCTTCTGTGGTTGAGATTCCTCTGAGCCTTGCCCTGTGCACCTCTTGAGCTGGATCAGATATCCATTTATGCCCTTTATAATTATCCTTCATAATAAGAATTTTCTGAGTTCTGTGAGCTCTTCTAGTAAGTCACTGAACCCAGGGAGGAGGATTCATGGAAATTCCCAATTTATAACCAGTCAGAAACACAGGAAGCCAAAAATTTGCAATTAGCCATATGAAGTGGGGCAATCTGTGGAACTAAGTCCTTATCCTGTGAGTTCTTACGCTAACTCTGGATAGTCACTGTCAGAATGAAATTGAAGAATGGATTTCCATTTGGTGCCCAAAGAGTTGGAGAACTTATTGTGTGGGAAAAGGCTCACATACTTTCAGTGTTGGGATCAAAAACGATTCACAGTGCATCTACATACAACATGTACAATGAAAACTAACAGATTTGGTTGTAACCATCAAATAATTTTCTCTACATTCCTCTGGAATCATCTTTTCCTTTACCAATTCTTTTAGAACAGGTCTGCTACCATTGGATTCTCTTACTTTTCCTTAATTTGAAAATATTTTTATTTAACCTTCATTCCTAAAGATTGCCACTAGATATGATTCTGGTGGACATTTAATTTAGAAATTAAGAGCTTTCACAATTTCTAGAGCAAGGCCTACGTTCATTTGAATTTTTGTTCCCCTAATAAGTAATGAATTGAGTTAGTGTTCACTAGACATTTTTATCAAGTTTTCAGTAGTTTATTATGTGTCTCGACATGGATTTCTTTTTGGGTTTGCTGCAGTTCTTGAATCTGTAGGTTTATGCCACAGCTCAGTATTTTTCAAATTTATTTTGATTTTTCTTTCAAAACAACATATTGAACACCTACTATAGGCCAGGCACTGGATCATATTGCAGATACAAAAATCAACAAAATAGATACACCTTATCCTTTGCCATTGTGGAGTTTATTATTCAGGAGAAAAAAGGGCAGTAAAGCCCAATAATTTTAAAGACCAGTAAAGGTTATAAAGGAAATAAGTGGGTGGTAAAACAGAAAGTAGGGCAACTGAGTTGTAGAGATCATTTTATCAACACATTTTCTACCATATGAATTCAGCATTAGTTTGTCAAGTTTCATTGTCTGAATCCTATGAGGATTGAAAGAAATACACTTATAGATTTGGAAAGCACTGAAACATTTACATCATGGAATCTGATTATCCAAGTACACAGCACCTCTACTTATTTAGGTATTCCTGTGTCTCCTCCAGCACAGATATGTAGTTTTGTGTGTGTTCCATATCGAATAATCCTGCAAATCAAGTTTAATGACATACATTTTGTTTTGCTATAGCAAATACTATAAGCTTCTACATTATCTGGATTCTATACATTAGAATGCTTCTAAAACTGTCCACTGACATTTGCTGTGATCTCTTCATAGATCTCTTGACCTGAATCATGGAATCAACAGTATATTCACTCTTTTCTTAATAACAAAAGAAAAATTATACCTAACTTGATATGGCTATAATTTTTGGTAAACTATTCTCAGTAATACTGGAAAAGGAGGAAGAAAATACAATTTTCAGTAATGGTTCATGCTTACTTTTATTAATTTCCTCCATTTCTCTCTAAATGAAAGACTTTCTCTCTAAATGAATATGCTAGCTTCACCTCTTCAAGTAATACAGTGAAACTGAATCCCACTAATAAGAAATATTCTACAAAAAAAAAAAAAAAAAGAAACATTCTACAGAAAAGTCTGTTTATCAGACATATCTGTGCTGTGACAAAATTCCTGAGGCAGACCATTTAAATGGAGGAAAATTGATTTTGAGCTCATGGTTTCATAGTCTTAGTCTATGAGGTTTGGCTATTACTTGGGGTCTGTATAGACACCAAGCATCAGAGTGAGAACAAACAGTGGACAAAGCTGCTCACAGTGACTGGGAAGAGGGGGAATAAAAAGACAGGAAGGAGCCTGGGTCCCCATGTACCCTCTAAGGGATGCTCCCCATGACCTCAAGTTCTTGGGCTCAGCTCCACCTCCAGTTTCCACCACCTTCCAACAGCACCATCAGTGGGAACCAGGCATCTGCGGGACACTTAAGATCCAAACCATAAAGTCATCTTTATAAATATCTGGCTTATGGACTACATATAGTTCTCTGATAAATTCTATCAATTATTGACCCTCCTGGACTTGTGGTTTAGAGTAAAGAAAATAAAGAGAAACTTCACAGAAGGAACTAATTTTTTTAAAACACAAACACAGAGCAGACCTCTATTAGTATTGAAAGCATGAATGAATGGATGACAAGTTTCCTTAAAAGAATGTCACGGCACACACTCAACCTGACACTCTGATCGTTCTAGAATAAACGATTAGTCAGGATAAAAGTTGAAATCAGTACCTAAAGACATTAAAACTCCATTTCTCCTCATATAAAGGTACAATGATCTAAACAGCCTTTGGGGAGGGGACTCTGCTATACACAGTGACTCAAACCCTAGGCAGTCTCCCTCTTGTGGCTCCACGTTCTCCAGGCCTTGGGTAACCCCAAAGGTCTCGAACTGAGTAGAGTGCTGACAAGTGGCAGCCTCCGGACGCTTGATGCAGCCCTCTTGTGCTTGTCCCCACAGGAACGACGGAGGCATTCAACAGCGATCTACATTCAGGGTGATGATCTTGAGTTAGTGACAGAGCCTGAGCTGTTAAAGAGATGATATCATTTAAGAATAACCACAATTACATTAGTATCAATTAAAGACCTTGCATTTTACGTATGATTTCAATATTAAGTTTTTCCCTTAGAGAGAAAACTCTGAGTGAGAGTGCCCCACTGAGTCATCCCGTCAGCTGGGCTTCACCTTGCGCGAGAATGGTGGAGGAAGGCCTGCCGGCAAGGACTTCTCCTGCACGGTTGCTGTTACGTAACAGAGTTGACCCTGGGCACTTTGCTTCTAAAACCAAAGATGTCAGACCACAGTGGAAAATTCAGCTAACCTGGAGACACAGCAAGACGGCCTTCTGCAAGGCTTCCTACTCTGGCCTGCACTCTGAAGTGGCCTACATCTCTACAACTTCCTCAACCTATGCAATTTAAGGAAAAGTCATTGATGTCAAACTACATAAATTTGTATGTCTGAACATCAGACGACGGTCACCCTGGTACATTCAACAGTGCTTATAATACTGTGCTTTCCTGGAAAGAATCAGGAATCCTGGCAGTTAGATCTTGGGGATAGGAATCTGCCTCTGGCTCAACACTCCATCTTACAGAGAGGCTTATTATAAGATATTTTAAATATTTCACAGAACTTAAGACTTTGCTCCTCTTTCAATACAAAAGTAAACCTCTGAGAACTCTGAAGTTCTTCACCAACTTATATTTTGAAGATTACTTAGGTAAACATAACCTACAAAAATAGCCAGTTAAGCATTCACACAAATGCATATATCCCATATGCATTCCAGGATTCTCAGAACAGGATAGGGAACGTCTGCCAGTTTGAGCCATTCTTGGAGCAAAAAACCAGGAGTTAGTTTGTTTTTTGGGTACTGGAGATTGAACCCAGGGGTGCTTAACTACTGAACCACATTCCCAGACCTTTTTAGATTTTATTTTGAGACAGGGTCTTGCTAAGTTACTTAGGGCCTCACTAAACTGCTGAGATTGACTTTGAACTCATGATCCTCCTGCCTTAGCCTCCCAAATTGTTGGGATTACAGGCGGGTGCCACTGCGCCTGGCTAAATTTTTTTTTCCACACAGGTGTAGTTGAGAATATTTCCTCCCAGCAGGACTCTGTGACTAATAAATCCTGAAAAGCCATAGCTGATACATGTGATAAGAGAACGTGTGTAGCTCACTCAGAATACATGACTCCCAGGGCAGCAGGATCTGCCAAAGGCCCATTCTGAAAGCAGCAGCCCAGAAACCAGGCGATGACGAGGGGTGAGCAGGCTGCAGCCTGCGGGGGGCTGCTGCCTGCCATCCTCGGTCCAGCCCCTCCCCGTCCTCACTCAGTCTCTCCCCATAGCCTCGTGTGCAGGACTCACTTTCTCTGCTGACCTCTTCTGCTCCCTCTCCATCTTCACTCGACCACAATGAACCAGGTGAATAGTTTTGTTGTTCTCATAAAGTTGATCAATTTCCCTCTAAAAATCTTTAGTTGCAAGTTTCCTGAGCCATCAATTTATTTTCTCAGATTAAAAAAAAAAAAAAAAAAAGGTTCCCTAGGAGATAAAGGAGATAATTGCCAAGTATTTCTTTTACTGGGCATATTACAATCTTTTGAAAACACCTAAACACAAACCAAAAAGCATGAAGTCATTTGGAGCCGATGCTCTTAAGGTATTACTTTTGGTGACTGCTCTTGCTAACTTTGAGCAAAACTTCCATGGACAACATCAGGTGAGTGGTCCCCTCGTGGGGCCCTGAGCCATCTGTCCGAGCCATCTGACCACTGGTCCCTGGAAATTCATATCCCTTCTTTACAAAGTCTCACTCTCTTTCACCAGGTAAGGATCTGTCCAGGCAGCCTGTGGGTTTGCAGCCCCAGCAAAGGATGGTGTGTCTGCCTGCACAGCAGAAATGACCCATTCTGAAAGTCTTAGGAGGCTGGCGCTGGAGGCTCTTGGTCCAGGAGCCTCCCACAGACCAGATGTTTACAGAGAACTCTTCTTTCAAATCCTGGGGAGCAAGCATCAGTCCCTTCCTCGCTCCAGAGCAGGAGGCACTCTAGAGAGCAGCAGCCCCATGAAAAGAGCACTAAGTATGCTCCCTCACCTCGCCAGGGACAGGTGCCAGAAACTCACTGCCTGGTGAGCCACCGTGGCGCTCCACAAGCGTTCATTCATTCGTTCATCAGGTTTATTTGCTATTTTGCCTAAGACACATACTTTTTATAATCACAAATTGATAAACTGTTTGTCCTAAGGTTCATATAACATCTATTTCATTACGTAAAGCTAAGAATATTTGGTCCCTGACTTTCGGGGGAATGTCTAGCTTTTAAAAAAAAAAAAATCAGTTGGTTTATTTTTTATGTGGGTCAGTGAAGCCTTTTGAACACTCATGTACTGCTGCTCACCTTTACTAGAGAGCAGATCCCTCTACACTAATACAGAGGACAACAAAACAAAACCGTTCAATCTAGTAAATCAGTGAGTTAATTCTCATCTTTCCACAGGGAAGATCATGAACAGCCATGAAAGGCTCCTACCCAAGATTTATCTAAATCCAGCTGAAGAAGCCAAATTGTGAGACACCACAGAAAACAGCACAGCATGTGGTTGCCTGCATAACACTGTGAATGACATAAAGCACTCCCACTGTAACATACACACAGGGGACCCGCAGAGCAATAGCAACACAAAACCAGGGGATAGGGACCAGGGCTACAGGAGGACTGCTCCTGTATCTCACCAGCAATCAGCAGGACGAGCGGGAACAGATTCTGACATGCTGAGAAATACATGTAAGCCCTAGAGGGACCACTAAAAAACTTTTTAAAGTAGTGAAAACAGTAAAGAAATTAGAAAATATAAATCTAATGCAAGCAAAAGCAGTAAAGAAGGAACAAAGAAAACAAGACATAGAAAAAATTAAAACTGCAGACATAAATCCAACAGTATAAATACAAAAATAAATGAATCAAACATTCTAGTTGAAAGAATTTTAAAAATATCCAACTATAGGTCATCTAGTGGACAAAAAGACATAAATAGGTTGGAAGAAACAGGTATATCATGCCAACAGGAGCCATAAGAGCAAGAATGCTGCATTAGTATCCAACAAAACAGACTTTAAAACAACAAAACTTTTAGAGTTATTTGATAATAATAAAAGGACCAATCCATTAGAAATATAAAACTATAAACACATACACACCTAACAAAAAAGTTCCAAAGTACAAGAAGCAAAAAATGACAAAGGAAGAAACAGAAATACCCTCTTTTTCAATAACGGATAGAACGATTAGCAATAAGGTCAACAAGGAAATGGAAGATTTGAACACTACTACAAAGTAGGTCTAAATCTCACCACCAGGAGAATTCATCCAACTCTCAATATATGCACAAAAAAGTGCTCCAAGTGCAAATCAAGACCACAAAGAGATATTACATCACAACAACTAGAATTGCCTCTATGTAAAAAGAGGGAAAATAATGAGTGCTGGTGAGGAAATGGAGCAATTGGAAGCTTCAGAAGTTGTTGTGGGAATACAAAATGGTACAGCTGCTTTGGAAAGCAGTTTGGCAGATCCTGAGAAGAGAGTCATCAAACATCCTAAAAATTCCACTTGTATATATGTCCCTAAAAGAAAATGTGTCCACATGAAGTTGTACATGAATGTTCTTGGCAGTATTCTCTAACAGCAAAAAGTGGAAACAGTGCAATGCCCATCAACTGGGGAAGCATAAAGCTGCTACATTCACACAAAGGAGCATTATTTGGGAACAAAAAGGTAAAACACAGATGTCCTGAAAACACCATGCTAAATGAAAAGAGCAAACCCCGGAAAACCGTATTATATAATTCTATTTATATACAAGAATGGGCAACTCCGCAGAGATAGGAAGTGGTTGCCTGGTGGGGAGGTGGGAGGGACAGTGAGCGGGGAGTGACTCATAGGGGTTTGTTCATGGGATAATAAACATGTTTCAAACTGTGGCAACAGCGGCACAACTAAGATACTAGGAACCACTGATTACCTCAGTGGCTGGATTTGTAGGTAAGAGAGAATGTAGACTATAAGCCAATCCCTGGAAAGCGTCACGAGCTGCATCACGCCACACTGGCCTAGGGGCACAGCAGCAGTTTTCTGGCCTTCAAACTTCTCCCTGCCCCTTTCTGTAGTAAGTCATGCTACTGCCTGGCATGGGCCATCAGCTGTGGAGACCAGGTTTTATATTTCTGCATAGTCAGGGCTTTATGAACAAGAAACAGCAAGATATCAAAGGCTGGGCCTTGGAGTTACCTAGCAGTCAGGAAGGGATCTGCCCTCTGGTGACCTGGTTTCTCTGTCAAAGGCATGTGAGACCCAGTAGCCGTTTCACCTGGAAGCACCAGACATCACAAACCCGAAGAGATGACCACCTTCTAACACTGCTTCAGCAGCACTGTTTGCTATCACCTCTTCATGTGACAATGATTTTTAAATAGCTGTCCACAGACAGCTTACTTACTCTAAAATGATTGATCAAAATGACTTTTAATTATTCAGAGATTTTAAGTTTAATCAATCCTTACAATTCATTTTTGGAAATGTCAAGTAAGTGTTGGGATTATCAAATTTTGGAAAGCACTTTCACCCACACGACATGAGTTTAGGACTTAGGGCACTCGCATCTTCTAGTGACTAGTAACTTTTAGTAAAATATGCTCTTTGAATGACATTCATCAACCAACCTTTCCTTAATGTCATCATCATGGCATGCTAGTTTTATGCCATCTCTGGTACTGTCACATTTTCACAATGTGTTTTTGTATACACACCTCTTCATTAATTAGCAAATAAGAGTCTGTTGATTTCTATTCCAGTTTCAACTCATATATTACTATTTTTGATATATCTAAAAAATGCTTTTTCAACTAGTTTTTGATGTCAGCATACCTTTTCAGCTGTCACTATTGTGAGGACAGCGACAGGCAGACTTTTTGATGTCAGCATAGCTTTTCAGCTGTCACTGATGTGAGGACAGCGACAGGCAGACTGAACAAACCAGTTCATCACCCAAGTCCAGGCTTCGTTCTTATTCCTAAAATCCTCTTGTAAATGAAATGTCAATGCACTTTCTGGAATTAAGACCCCGGTTACCGTAAACTTTCCCTGCATGCCGTGATTTGCACAATGGTCTTGGTGTGTTCTTTTGTAAGCATGCCAGAGGGCTCCCTACATGTGGCAGTCCAAACCAGGAATCCAACTCTGCTGACTCTGCCCCCAGGGTACCCCTGACAGAGACGAGGAAAAGCTACCAGGTCATAAGAACACACCACACTCAAGGTAACTCAAGGGGGTGAGACTTTGAGGGGAAGCGACATCTGAAGCAGATCTTGAAAAGAGGAAGAGAAATTCAACAGAAACTGACTGATCATCCAGGAAGCATGTCTCCTCAACCTCAACACCACTGAAGACACTGTATCTTATGAATCCTGCCTTATTAAAAAGAACATTTACTGAGTACTTACCACTTGGCAAGAATAATGCTACTCTCTCTACCAGTATTATCTAACAACACACCAGCAGACTTCTAAGGGAAGGAAGTACTTAGTCCCCCTTTCAAGATGAGGAATCAGGATACTGATATTAATTAGCTTGCCAAATATCACTCAGAAAGTGAGTGATGCGCCCAGGATTCTCACCTCATCTCAGTCATTCTGCTGCTCTCCCAACACTCTTAACTCATGGGACACCTTTCCTTTTCAGAATGGCTCTTTGCTCTTTCAGGTGATTCAGAGAGGGTTATCAATCATGAGCAGACCCATCAGCCCATCAGTTTTCCAGGGTCGTAAAGTTCAAAGATCATCCTTCTATTCCCACCAGAGCCCACTGTCACTCATCTCCAGCTATGTGTCTAGACATGGCAGGCAGCACTTGCCTGAGTTATTTCTTCAGTCTTCATTACTGGGGCTCAGACTGGGCTGCCCAGAAAGCCAACTATTGGAGACTGAGTTTCGGGTGCAGGGTATTTGTTGACCAAGGCCTGTGGGAAGCTGGAACAGGCAGGAGGAAGTTACAGGAAGCTCACATTAGCCTCTTCAGAGCTCACAAGGAGCTCTGAGACCTGTGGTTGGTTGGACACCGCCCTTGGAGGGGCCTGACCTAGGGCGACAGGGGTCTCTGTGGCTGAAGCATGAGAACGTAGCATACTCAGGAACACAGAAAATGAGCTAACCTGGGCCTTGAAGCAGAAGAAAACACTAGTTGCCCAGGAGGCATGAGATGAAAGGGGTGTAAGGACCAAGCTGTCAGAGGAAGCCAGTGAGCCCTGCCAAGGCCCCTCAGGAACACCAGGGGCCCAGAACCCACACACAGGACTCAAACCCTACACTGGACAGAAAGGCCGAAGTTTCAAGCCTTATGGACTGCTAGGTGGCTGCAGTGAAAAGGAACTTATTCATCGGCCACCTTCACTCTGAAGAGCTGCCATTCAGTTTTAGAAACCACATATGATTTAGAACAATAGGAATGATTAAGATCTACATCCAAAATTCTGGTAACTTACAATGCAAGTCAAACCTGGATCTTTTTTTTTTTTTTTTTTAACTAAAACCTGGATCTTTAAAGAAAGCACAAATGTTTAAAAATTAAACATTTATGGAAAAATTACTTCATCATCAACCTAAAGAATCTAACATGCCAGAAATAAGCATTCAGTTAAAATGACAGAAAAGTCTTTTGCATGCTCTTGTCCCAAGGTCGGCAGGCCAGCATCACCTCCTCACCTCTCCAACTCAGTTTCCAAGGAAGCAGGTCTGGCCTGCAGAGTCTTACCCAATGCAGCTGTTGTGCTGTGGGGTTGACACTGGGAGCTCCGTCTGGAAGTAGCAGTGGGTGCTGCCCAGCAGGACTGGCCTCAACACGCCTGACAGGTGAAGGACCAGCCCAGCCTCACCTTGAGGTTCACTTTCTATTGGCAGCAAGGCCCTTTACGGTCATGGCATAAATGACACGTCCACTAACCACCTCCCCAGCTTGGGGGCCATTCCTCTCCTACCAGTACCTCGTCCAGGCACGTCCCATTCTCATCACTAGGGCTCACCCATCAGCCACCAGAGGCCCTCTGGTCAACTTTCCTGGCTACTGTTCTCATCCTGGTCTTTTTGATAATAACAGAGAATACCTTGAATTTATCTTTAAGGTTACTATTTTTTTGTCATCCCACCATCCAGTCCTACTACTAAATCTTAGCCCAGTTTTTTAACCAAAAATCCTCTGAGAGCTTGGTGCAGTGGCATACACCCACAATGGCAGCTACTCAAAGGCTGAGGCTCGCAGACTGTTTGGGTCCAGAAGGTCAAGGCCAGTCTGGGCAATATAGCAAGACCCCATCTTCCAAGAAAAATTTAAAAAAAAATTTTTTTTAAATCATTTAATTTGACCTTTCCTAGCAGTCACTTTTAGGTACCAAAAAAAAAAAAAAAAAAAAAAAAAAAAAAGTTATTGCAAGTCTCTATACAGCATAACTAGGTTTGTTTTGGATTGCCTCAAATATGTCCTTCTCCTAGAAGTACCAAGGGACTAGTAATTTGGACTGTTAGGAGGCAGGAGTGGGATCAGTGTGCACAGGCAGAGAACTGATGGGGGCTGGGGGGTTTAGTGTTTTGTCACTGTGACCAAAAAATTTTACAAGAACAACCTTCAAGGAGGATCATGGTTTCAGAGGTCTCAGTCCATGGTCAGCTGGCTCCATTGATCTTAGCCTGAAATAAGGAAGAATATCATGGTGGAAGAAAGTTGCTCAGCTAATGGCAGCCAAGAAGCAGAGAAAGAAGAGGCTGAAGAGAAGACAAGACACTTCCAGAGCATGCACCCAGTGACTCCTCCTCCAACCAGGTCCCACATCTCAGGGTCCACTCGGCCATCAGTGGATCAACCTGCAGTTAGGCCAAAGCACTCACTGCAATCACTGCCTAACAGCCCTGCCTCCGTACACATTCCAGATGAAAGCACACACCACGCGTGAATCCCTTCCCCACTCAAGGCCCAACACGGGCTTCACTGGGGCTGGGTGCACGCTTCTCCAGAACTGCTTCTCCTTTCTCACCCTCCTCCCATGTCCCCCCGCCAAGTGGTTCAGTGACCTCGAGGGCTACTCTGCTTCTCATGTGCACACACCAGAGCCATGCAGAGGGCACTTTCTTCAATTCTCTACCTAGGGTTTGGTCGATGAATTCAACCAAACCAGACCAATCCTGCCACCCACCCACACAGAGTTGAAGTTGGGGACCTCTCCAGGCTTAGGATAGGGACGGCTGTCCCTACAAAACTATCTAGCATTGTCCTTGGGAGGAAGTTGCCCAGCCAGAAACTCCATGCCCCACCCATCTGCAGTGCTCCCATGGTTTTTGCAACCCAGATTTGTTGCGCACATGCTAGGGGCAAATGCTGTTGTAGGTACACTTAAAAAAATAATAAAAAGTCCTTGTTCTCACAGAGATTAGATAATACGTAAGAAAATAAGCAAGATCATTCAGTGATGACAGATAACAAAACACAAGGGTAATGGAGACAGAATAGGGGTTCCCTAGTGTGGAAGGTACTAAAAATGAGAGCCAGATTAACCAGACTTGTGCAATTTTGGGGGAAGAACACCCCAGACAAGACAGATACAAGCATGTGAGACAGATTCACGGCACAGAGGCCTGCATGGCCTGTGCTACTCAGCTCTAGTACAATGAGCAGATGAGAAGACAGTGGAGAGTGAACAGGAACCAGGAGCAACATCTGCACAACACATGAACACGGAAAGTGCAAGAGAAAACAAGAGTAAGTGCTTTTCATTCATTTCTAATCCTCATCAATAAAAGGGAATGTCTAGCCAGATATAGCAGCGCATGCCTATAATCCCAGCAGCTCAGGAGGCCAAGGCAGGAGGAATGAGAGTTCAAAGCTGGCCTCAGCAAAAGCGAGGTGCTAAGCAACCCATCTCTAAATAAAATACAAAACAGGGCTGGGGATGTGGCTCAGCGGTCAAGTGCCCCTGAGTTAAACCCCCGGTCCCCCCCCCACCAAAAAAAGGGAAGGCCTAGCACTTCTCTGAAACGCCACTGTAAGGCTCAGTGGTAGAGTGCTTGCCTAGTACATACAAGGCCCTGGGTTTTATCCAAAGCACCACAAAGAAAACAAAACAAAAATCTCCACTATAAAATATAGGTTATCATAAGATGTATTTCATGGGTTAACATTTTAATATATATTTTTTAACAAAAAGAAAACACTAATCAAACACAAAACCTGTAACTTCACATTGTAACATTTAACAGGGCAATAATATCTAAGCAAGGAATACCTGTGAAAAAAAAACTTTTCCATAGTTCAATTTAAAATTATTCAAAATTATTCGGTAAGACATTACATAGTGCTGATGACAAGTAATAAATTTGGCATTTTCTCCCCACCCTCCCAAATATCACTGAAAGGTCAGTCTATGATAAATAGAAAATGACAAATTTCAGATGCTAGTTTCAAAGCTTTCCATAAATTTAAACACCACATCCTGTTCTGCTCTTACATCAGTGCACTGAAATGTAGCTTCCACCAAAAATCTATCACAGGCTGGAGGTGTAGCTCAGTAGTAGAGCATCTGCCTGGCAGATCCCTGGGTTCCATCCCAGCACCACACGCAAAGAAATAATTATTAAAAATAAAAATAACCACACATTGATTTCAACTCGAGGGCCAGCGTTTTTAGAAAGTGCTCACAGAGATGACATATTCCTCAGGAAATGCAGTTTATATCAAGCACAGCTTCTATCTTCAGGCAGTGCTTTTTGTGCAAACGTGAAAAGCTGACTGGGACAGATCAGGGCCCACAAACTGAGGGCAGAAATAGGCAGGGGCTCCAGGACGCCTGGCCCATTTTCTGTCCTACTTCCTCTTGATGCTTACTGCTCAGTTTCACTTAGCCAGATTCTAAGGTTTGATAGCCTTGATCCTCATTAAATTCTCATTTCCTCTACATTTTAGGGCCTCAAATATTTTTTTAATTCTTAATACGAAATGGAAAACTGGCATTATGCAAACCAGTCTGCTCACTTACCAAGATCCACCAATTATGCCTTATTTGTTCTTTTTATTAATAAACATAATTTTTAATAAGTCATAAGTGAAATAAAAAGCACAAAAATTAACACATTCACAGTTTGTATTCATATGAACACACATGCATCACTTGTTTTTCCTACTTGCACATTTTAAAATCTTTAGTAATATTACAAATGTCAGTGACCTACATCACAGCAGCATAATGCATGTTGGTATAAACGAGACTGCCGGAAATTCTACTAACTGGCTGTGTTTTTAAAGGGTTACAGTGAAATTATGTACAGTATATAAAGCTTGTTGAACTGATGAATATACATATGGTCTTAGGCCATTACTACTATTTCATTCCAATTTGGATTTAAACATCGACTTACAGATCTGAAATGAAAGCACAGCTTAGTGGTTTCAGATGCACTTTGGTATTTACTGTTTCAAGGCATCTGTACAATAAGAAGCTGCAGGTGCAACAAAGAGGACTGTGCCTAAAGCTGCCTGCACAAATGAGAGGAGGCATGGTGGCAGTAAATGCTAACTGTTACTGACAAGTCTATGAATGAAAGGTCATAACCACTGTAGATTTCTTTAAAACAAGCAAAACTAAATAGCACACACAAGAGTACTTTAATATAACCTTAATGGTCTAACGAACCTTCCAAAAGGAAGGAAATACAAAATAAAGTTGATACATCAAATCTAACTTACATCAATATGCTTCAGTATCACAGATTTACTGGATCTATGTGCAGAACCACCTAATATCAAAACATACTAAGTGGGTAAGCTTCGTTTTCAGATGGCTGAAGCTAAGGCTCCAAAGACCACTGCAGCAGAGTTGTGCAAACCTACGGCTTTATTGACACCGCTCCTAATGCTCGTGACACTGACGTTTCCATGGGTCCCTCCCTGTGATGAGCCTGAAAGCAGACAGTCAATTTCCACAGAGAAACAGCTAAGCCAGATTAGGAATAGAACATCTTCCACACATGGGCTCATACAGGAAGTATTTTGTTCAGTAAAAGGAAAAGCTATTTTTTAAAAATATCTGCAGTCTTTTTGAAATGCAAGGCACCAATAGGGAATAGACATTCCAGCAAAGAGTGATTGTCTGGGGGGGGGGGGAAATGGAGCCAATCAGTCCTTTGTCCTTTGTTAATCAGAATACCTCCTCTTCATGTCTATGCAACATCTTCCAGATAATCCGCGACATCACTGAGCTGGGAGACAGTTAGGTCTTGTGTGAGGTCATCAAGCTTTGTTGTTCAAAAGAAAGAAAAGAATTAGTGTCAGAATGCAAGCAGAATTTTAATTTTAAAAAATACATATTGCTGTAATTTTAAATATTTATATTCTATATCTGCTTCATATTTAAAACTCCTGAGATAGGTGGTAAAACTGACATGTTGAGAAGAGATTTGCCTCAAATCCTATGACTAAAGAATCAGCACAGCCTTCTGAGTTCAGTGCTTTACACTGATTATATACTCAAATATTTCAAGTGAAAATTAAAAAGAATGGAAACAACTTCCTAGAGACACCTTATACCAACTTAAGAAAATGAAATCCATAGACAATGTTACAAAACCTCTGTAGCTGAGCAGAGCCCCAATATGTGATTCTGTTCATAGTAAAGATTTCTGAATTGCCAACTCTCTAAAACTAAAACTTACCCAAATAAGTGTTACTGAAATTCATGAAAAATGTTCAGTATTCTCACTTGAAACCTGCTATTGCCTACTGTGGTTTTAAATAATGGTAAGCATCTTAAGTTCCTAACATCAAACTCAAGGCCAATAGATACCTGCTAACACTGAAGTAGGTCGGCCCGTTGGGGGCTGCAGTGAAGCAGACAGACCCACAACCATGAGGGGACCAGAGCCTTAGACCTCAGCTTTGGGTTCACCGGCATTATAGAAACGAGTGTTTACTGATTCTGTTTATGCGTTAGCTAGCCAAAACATGTATATTCATTTCTTTAAAGTTTTTAGGCTGGTGATGGAGCATCTTAGAGCAAGGAAAATCCAAGGGCCAAGACACATGCTCCATGACACAGAAGTGGTGGGATGCCTTCTCAGTCCCACCCAGACCCATCCTCATCTGTATGAACCAGCTACCACAGCAGGGCAGGTCCACAGGACCTGTCAACCCACTGCCCTAAGCATCATCTACAGCTGTTGTCCCAATGCAAGGCAAAGCTGAGTAGTTAAGACAAAACCGTAAGCCTGAAAAGACTACCATGTGGTTTTTTAGGGGAAAAGTGGGCCAACCCTGTATCACTACATATCTACATAGGATGGGGACACCCCACAGGAATGACACTGTTCCCTCTTGAGATTGTGTGAGACGCACACTTATTTATCTGTTCTTCTGCCCAAACTTCTTCTCATATCATTATTCTTTCAATATAGAGAAATGTTAAGTTAGGAGTAAAATCCCTTTAAATAAATAAGTCCTCTCCCTCACTCTTGATCCAAACATAGTCCTGAGGCAAAACTATCACAAGGAAAATTGTTAGAAACTTTAATTCAAGTTCTTATATTTTTTGATCCAAATTCAGTTTACACATAAAAAACCTGAAAACGACAAAAGAGCTGGCAAATTATAAAAAGATTCACTCCATTTCCTCCTGCCATCTTTATTATAAAATGATATTGATAAGGTATTCCATTTTATTTGCAAAATAATCAAGTACTATATTAATACTAATTCTAAATGACAGACAAGAATTAATATAGGAAAATTTGTGGATAGAAAACAATCTTTCTTAATACAGGTAATTCAGTCACTTCAGGCTTTTTAAGACTTCTTTCTTGATTTCTATTTCAGATAATTCAATACTGGCATACCGAGTTGTGCATGCAGATTTTGTATCCTGTAACTGCTGAATTCATGTATTGGTCCTAAGTTTTTCAGTGGAGTCTGTGGGGTTTTATTACATTTTAGACCAATGCTTCTGCAACTAATGACAATTTGACTTCCCCCTTTTCAATCTGGATGCCTTTTCTTTCTTTCTCTTGCCTGACTGCTCTAGCTAGGGCTTCTCACACTATGAAGTGGGCATCCTTGTCTTATTCCAGAGCTTAGAAAGTTTTCAGCTTTTCCTCATTCACATAATGTAAGCTGATGGCTTATTATACATGGGCTTTATTATGTTGAGATACATTCCTTCTATATCTAGTTTGTTCAGCTGGTTTTTTTGCTTTTTTTTTTGTTTTTAAATCATGAAGGGATTGTAAATTTTACCAAATGCCTTTTCTGTATCTTTTTAAATAAATGGCACTGGAAAAACTGGGTATTCACATACAGAAGACCCTTATTTCTCACCAGTTAAAAAAAATCAACACACAATGGATTTAAAGCTTTTTAATGTAAGATCTGAAACTATATGTAACTACTAGAAGGAAATAGAGGAAATACCTCAGGACATTGGAATGGGCAAGGATTTTTTGAAGATAATCCCAAAGCACAGGAAACAAAAGCAAAAACAGACAAAAGATTACATAGAAGTAAAACACTTGTGCACAACAAACGAAACAAGACTGAAGAGACGACCTGAGAATGGAAGAAAATCCTTGCAAACCATGTGTCTGATGTGGGGTTGACATCCAGACTATACAAGGAACTCAAAAAAAATCAACAGCAAAAAATAAAATAACCAATAGGCAACAGCCCGAAATAGACATTTTTCAAAAGAAAACATACATATGGCCAAGAGATGTGTCAAACATGATCAACATCACTAATCATCAGGGAAACGCAAATCAAAACCAAAATGAGGTTATCACCTCACTCTACTAACAAGGGCTATTACTGAAAAGACAAGAAGCAATCTGTGTCCTGGAACCCACAATCTGTACAGCCATTGTGGAAAACAATGTGGAGAGTCCTCAGAAAATTAAAATTAGATCCACCCTATAATCCAGCAATCCCACAACTGGGTGTATCTCCAAAAGAAATAAAATCAAGACCTTGAAAAAATGTATCTGCACTCCCATGTTCTTTACAGCACTATTCACAACAGCCAAAAAATGGAAACCACCAGAGTTCATTAACTGATGAATGATGAAGAAAATCTGTGATGATACCAAGAGGCTGAGTTCACTGCTGACCTCTGCAACATTAACTCCATCAAGAAAACTTAGTAACCCTCTATAGTTTCTTTGGTTTAACTCAGGAGGCCTCTTATAGGTGACACAGGCTGAAGGGGTAAAAGGCAAATAATTTAAGTCTATAATGTATCAAGAACTAGAGAAGATACCTTACGTTACAAATTATCACACAGCCTTCACAACAATTCTATTAAGTAGTATTTGTGTTTCCATCTCATGCATAAAGAAACCCGGATGAGAAGTGGAAGCCCACCTAAAAAAAGGCGAATCCTAGAGAATGAGAATGCAGACCCAGACCCCAATGACTTGACACTGTTGCTTTGTGGCCACATGAGGGCTCTTTGGCAGGCCTCCCATGTGATGATCACAGAACCTGTGCAAGCCTACCTCATTCTGGAAGGCAGTAGCCACCTCATAGCACGGTAGACCCACAAGAGCTTTGGACAGATGTGACCCTGAGAAGTGGGGCCACAGCAAAGCATCTAGATGTTCTTTTCTCTGATGCACGAGAAGCTCAAGTGTGGACCTCAAGTATGACTCCTGACTGTAAATGCTGACCGGATGTGCTGTGTGCCTTTGCCACCCACTACTCACCTGCTCAGGAGTCTCTACTGGCCCCAAGATGACCACATGCTCTACCCTGCCTCTACCTACACACCAAGGCAGGCCACTCTGACTCCAGTTAATCCACCCTGGCATTTGACCCATGGCAAGCCAGCACCCCAGAACGACTCAGACATGTTGGCAGCACACAGGCCCCAATGCAAACAGCAAGTGAACACAACCTCACATAGTCATTGAAGACGTTCTTTAGAGATTTGAAAAAGGTAAATCTGTCATGAATTTTTCACAGCTTTCAACTATTTTTCTATGAATTAGTATAAATTGCTGAGGGTTTATGGTAAATCAACAAATAGGCAAAACCAACATTCCCCAGGAAATATGTGACACCATACTTTATCACTGGTATTGATGTCATCTACTCCCACAGACAGATCTTCTTCAATCTCTTCACCAATACTTAGCTCGCTTTTTTCTGAGCGACGACTGGCGCTAATTGCAAGAAGAGAAAAAAAAAAAAAAAAGAACTCTGAAGAGAGCAGTTAACATTCTTCAAATGTGCACACATTAATCTTAACACTTTCAGTAAAATATAACATTAAAAATCATCAGTTTCACATATATCATTTCACTTGACCCAGCAGAACAATCTCAGCAATTTGAAAGAGGAGAAAACTAAGGTTCAATGGTGACTTTTTTAACACAATGGCAAAAAGAAACAAACCTAGATATCTAAAATTTCATCGACTACATCACATTCTCTCAAAACAACTGTACAATAAATTACTCTGCTAAAAATAAATACAAGTTTCCAACTGGAATAAAAACTTCCAAGTAAAACTCTTCATCATCTAATTTAAAATTTCTAGTTGTATCTACAATAAATGTTACTTGAAAACTATTAGGCAATGCCTAGACTATTTTAAATGTTTTTAAGAAAGTTGTCTGACACATAATATTAAGAAATGGCATCTGAATTAGAAAAAATAATTGGAAAGGGCAATTTAAAAAAAATTGAATAGGCAATTCTCACCACAAAGAGGAAAGGCAGCAGCAAAGCGCACTCATGATGTGGCACCTACGTGCACCTACGTGACTTGCCTGAACTGCTCCATGTCAGTTCTTTAGCTCATTCTTACCAACTTCGACATGATGCAGGTATCCACAGCTTAACGTAAAATGAAGAGCATGCTCCCCAAAATACAACTCTGGATTAACCATCTTTTATTCACCTTCAATTAATATAAACAAGAAAATCAAATACACTAACATAAACCCTAATGTCATCTTGCCACACTTGTCTATATTCAGAATTTACAAATATTTGTCCCACTGTTTTTCTTACCTATTAAAATCATCAAGATAGTCATCATCTTCTCCAGTCCCTGGTAAGTTTAAGAAAAGATATGTTACGTTTATATAAACACTTCATGATTTACCTACAATTAAATGTTTCCTGCCAAAACAATATACATGACTAAATGACATCATTAAGAAGAAGTACTCAGATCAGAAATAAAACTTTCACCGCACACTCTGAAGGCAGATGAATAAAGCTGCCCTAAGTGGTCACCCACCTCCTAGGTATGAGCTGCACCCTGCCTTCACTGCAGCCCTCCAGAGGTGTGTTCCTTATGCTGCCCTTTGACTGGGTGGTGCTCGGCAGCAGCAAGCTCACTGCTGTCGGCCCATTTACCTGCTGCGAACCACTGAAACTTCTACGTCAACTGCTACAGACTCAAACATGACCCCAAGGTGTGACAAGGCAACAGATCACAGCCGTGGAGCAGCTCCAGCCCAACAGCAGTGAGCTCAGACAAGTAGCCCAGCATCCAGGGGGCCTTTGGCGACCTTTTGTGGCTTTGCCCAAGAACAATCAAACCTACACTAGTCATAGGGTTAACACACATTTTCATGCACATAAAGTGCTTGACACGGATCCTGATCCACAATAAGGTCTGAACAAAAGGTAACTTCAGAAGGTAGAGATGCTGACTAAAGAAGCAGTGCTATGATTTCTCCAGCTGCACCTGAGGCTAACAGTGAGCACCTTCAAGATTGACCTAAGGCTATTAAGTATCAATTTACAAATTAGCTGCCCTACCCTTCCATGTCTTCTGATGGTTACTTGAGGAAACAGGGCTGGAGGAACATTAGAGCTATTTAAAGTGTGAATAGAAGATGAACAGGAATTATGTACAACCTACAAGGGGAAGATGCAGATCAAGAAGCTTTGGCTCAAGAGCAAGCTAATCAAAGATGCTGCTGATACTGCTGCTAGGTCTTCCAGAGCCTCAGACCAGTCTATATCATTGTACTGTTGAGGGAATCCAAGATCTGGATGGCAGTTAGATAACAATACATAAGTACTGTAGTCCATTTGTCAACTATGAGTGACCTAGGTCCCCTGCAGGTAAGAGCAATCAACATTCTCAGAAGAAAGAGGCAATGAACAGAGGTACAATGCTCCGAGAGTGAGTGGAAAGAACTGAGACAGCAATGGAGTTAATATCTAAAGGTCACAGAGATACAAATTCTGGGGGACAGTGTGTTCCAAGAGGAAACATGTCCTGAGACAAAGGAGTAGTAGTTTAAAGCACCACCAGCGAGGAAGCTCATATAGCCACAAGAAAATCTATGTGGGTAGACAGTAAGGAGGGGTCAGAACATTCAGGGCCTGGAGGACCACAGTCAGACTTAGGCCTAAATGCAAAAGGAAGCTAATGAGGGGGTGAAAGTCACAGAGACCAGGGCAGCAATATCTCATGTTTGCTTTCCCACATACACACTGACCACTAATAAAAGGAAATCCAAAGGCTACTGTGGACAGCAAGGCCTGAGAAAACTGGGGTAAGGGCTCCAGTTGAGCCAGTGTCCTACAGGTAAGACAAGTGGGTGGGAGGAGGTGGGGAGGAGACTATCAGAAAATGAAGAAACCAAGAATCATTGCTAGTGCTGCACCCAACTGTGAGGCAATGAGTGGAGTCCCTGACCATAGCAGGGTGGGGTGGTGAAGAGGCAAGTTTCCAGATTGCTCTCCTCTCTAGAATACAGAGCCTTCTCATCAGTAGCCTCAAAGGTTAAGGGGCTACAAGTGCTTGAGAGAAAGCAGGGCACAGGAACAGGGGAAGAGAGGAAATCTTTTTCAACAAACCACAAAGGCGACTGGTTTACAAGTGCCAAGAAACAAACAGCAGTGGCAGCTAATAAAGCCTGAGAGCCTCCAAGGACCCATCACTGTCCCTGAGTGTGAACACCAATACAGAGAACAGAAGAGGACACCAAGGCAGGTTAGTGGGAGAGCCCTGACTGCAGCTTGTATCCTCTGCCTTCCCGCATGTGTAGCTCATTCAAAACCTAACAATTACTGAGTAACGTGCCACGACACATTGGGTTCTGCTTCCTGGTGATACACTACACAGCACTACTGGACTAACAAGTCAAGTCACAATATATGTTGTGAACAGAATATATAATATTTCTTTAAACTGGGTGTTAGCAAACTTCAGCCCATAGGCCAGTGATTCTCGTCTGTGCTTCCTGATAGTCTGTCCTCCCTACCCCATGCCTGTCTATGTGTACAGGATACCTGCCTCCATCCAAAACCTGGTCCTGGCCATCTCCGACAGCCTTCTTTCCTCCTTGCTTTCATTCCTTCAGCCAACAACCTGGTTTTGCTCAGCCTATGAGCTCAGAATGGTTTTTATGTTTTTAAGGACTAAAATATATACATAAATGACATAGACTACATGTGGCCAACAAAGCCTAAAAAATCTACTATCTGGTCCTTTACAGAGAGTTTAGTGACTCCTGCTTTAAATATGCAAATTGCCTACTTTATTTCCATTTGCATGCCTTCAATTAATATTTATCTATCAAACCAAAACAGGTTGTGTTCTAAAACTTTATTCATAATTGTTTTTATGAAACTCAGAATTTTTCCCACTGAAATGAGCTTTAAATAACATCTAGGGCATAAAGCACAATAGTTAAGGGCTCTCAGGCAATATATCAGATTCTAAAAGCCATGTGATCTTGGGTACATTTCTCAGCCTAAGTCTTCATCTGTAAACATGGAGATAATAATAAAACTTACCTCTTAGGTTAGAATTATAAAGTGATTTCTTGGTACAGTGCCAGACACACATCACTACAGTCATTATTATCCTAGGCTATTCCACTAGCATCTTTGTTACTTAAAATATCCAGAATATCAAATGAATATTTACAATGGAAAAAAGCTCAAACAGAAAATATTGTTGCAATCTAATTAAACAAAAATAAATAAAACCCTATTTCTACTTAATCCTTATGTGTGGCTTAGTGACAAACATCTAGCAAGTGAACTGGTATGTCATACCAGTACAAAACACCTAAATTCCAACCCAAGGTGTGCCAAAGTCCCAAAAGAAGACAAAGTGAAGCAGTAAGTCTACCACCTTCCTACTCTAGCCAGCAACTCTGCAGTCAGAGCAGCCTCCTTCCCCAAATGAGGAGAGGTCTATGCAGTTCCTCCTCAAAAGTAGACAGGGAAACCCTCACTTTGATAAGAGAACAGAACAGTCAGAAAAGCTGAAAGGGCTGGCAACAGAGGGAAATATCACAGAAGTGAAACAGAAAAGTACCAGAACACAAAGGGGACAGAGCAGCTGTCAGGTGCCATGGTCGGGGAGTCTCCAGGTGGGGCAGATCCACCAAGGCAGCAGAAAGGAATGCCTACTGCATACCAAGGGCACCTAACAGCAGGAACCAGGGAAGGAAAGGGGAACAGGCCCACCTAGCTGGCCAGCCAGCAACCAGGACGCACAAAGAATGGAAGGCAGCACAACCAGCAACGCAGCCATTACCAGGAGGACTCCAGGGCACTGTGTGGAACAAGAATCCAGGCAGCTCAGGGAACATCTATTCTTCTGCAAATGGCTGCAAATGGGGGAACAAAGTAACATAAAAAGGAAACTAACATTTGTTAGGCATCTACCTTGCCAGGCACTGCACTTTTATTTATGTGTACATATTTAAATCCTATTTACTTTTTAGAATGAGGTAGATATTATTAGTTCCACCTAACAGATGAGGAAATAGCAACTCAGTCTAGCCCATCCCAATCAGTGCCACACCAGGATTTTCAGGTAACTAACCAACCTAGCTCTGCCCTACTCAGGACGTTTCGGCAGGAGTGCAGGCGTTCACTGAGCTGCCCCCTCAGACCTGCTACAGCTGGAAGGGCAAACAGCTTGCCTGGAAAACTGTGCTCCCACACTCCCAGGTGAGTCATCATGGACCAGGGACCTAACAACACATCACATCCAGAGAGGACAGGAGGTGGCCACAGAGAGTCCAGCTGTGACCTTCCTTCAGGTCAGGGACACAGCGAGGTTCCTAGGCCTTCCTGTGGTGTGCAGAGAACAGGCACTGGAGGAGAACCACGTTCTCAGGGTGTGGCCCAGAGCTCAATATGTTCACATGGGATCTCTTATTTCCACAGGAATGTTTCCTTCATAGCAGACCCACCAACATCGGATCCACATACCAGAACACGCCTCACAATTTTCCCTTCACAAGTCCGTTCCTTCCTTTAGACTGAGCCCCTGCAACCTGGATCCGGCACTCCCATTACCCAGAGAAGAGCTCTGCCTCCAACCAGCTCTGCCCAGTCTAAACTGAGACCTTTCCTTCTCCCAACTTGACCACGAGATCTCAGTGCAGCCTTTCTGAGAGCCCTTCATGGAATGCCTAGGCCAGGTGAAGCTGACTGCAATCTGTTTCCCAGTGAGGCTGGCCCTCTAATATGTGAAGCACCTGTAGGTTCCTGTTAACATCTTTCTCCCTTACTAGAGCCAAACTCCCACAAGATACAGATCTGTCCTGTGCTGCTACAGCTATCCCTGCACAGGGTGTAACCCTGGACATGTAAGTCACCCAAACACTTGCTGAATGAACAGCAAGAAGATGCTTAATGCAGACTCACTGAGTCACTTCATTTAAGAATTTATCCTAAAAAAAATCATCACTTTAAAGCATCAACACTAAAATTGGAAATCCAGTTACCTAATCCAAGCGATCCAATTTTATCGTTGACCAATTTCAGATCTTTCAAAACTGTACTCCCCCTTTTATCTGTGAACAGGAAGAAATATTAGCATTAAAGAATCTTTTAAAATACAACATTCTCTAAACCATGTCAAAAATTTTCTTTTAATATGGGACTTCTGGAGAACAGGGATAACCTAGAACTAAGAAAAAAATTACAGGCCATGCCATCATTAAGAGATGCAACTTTTTATAAGTCCAAAACAGTAGTTATTTACAAATAATTACTACTCTTCATTGGAACACAACCATCAAAATACATTTTGTCCAACTTCTACATAAGCAGTCCTGCTAATGCATGGACTATAGTTAATTATTTTCACTAATTTTATTTTTCCTTTGAACTTCTGTATTTTGCTTCAACTCAACCATTATTTCATTTGTCAAACTGATCTGCTCACTGATACTATTTCCTAGTCTTAGTTCTCAACATCCTGAGTCACCATTCTCTAATTCATCAGTGCATGACCACAATATCCTGAATTCCTTGAGGGTGGCAATAACCAAGAAGAGAAGGGATACAAATCACCTGAACAGACATATGACTGGCTTACCAAATGTCTAGGAGAGAAGCAGACTGAGTGTGTTCGAGCAGTTCCAACATATGTGGTTATGAAGTATGGCAAAATGAGGTAAAACCCATACTGCAAATTCCTTGTGTACCTACTCAGGAAACTTTCTCAAGAGGTACATGTATGCTCTCAACACACCAGCTAAATTTTGTATGCAATATGGTCTGGTGTGCAAAGTCCACTGTATACCTCACATGTAAGGACTCTGCTCTTTTAATTCTGGCACTGTTATCATGTGTGAGGGGAGGGCTAGGAGGGCAAGAGGTGTCACAGCTTGGCAATGCTCTTGATAGTGATCTTACCCCTGCTACACATACAAGGCTGGGCCAAGTTCTTATAAACAGAATGTTTTACCAAATCTTCCAATGACAATTAGTATGGTATCACAGAACAAATGTTTTAAAATTGATTGACTTTAAATGCAAATGTACTTCAATGTACAGTGGGTTATAGTCAATAAACCTAGCACAAGTTGAAAAATGTTGTAAATCAAAAACACATTTAATATGCCTCATCTGTCCAACACCCAGCTTAGTAAGTTGTTTCACTGGTGACCCTGTGACTGCCTGGGAGCTGCAGTTCACTGCCACTGCCTAGCCTCACAGCAGAGGATCACAAATACTGCTAGCCATGAAAAAGACACAAGTTCAAAACTGAAACTATGGTATCTACTGAATGCATATCACCTTTGCATAAAGTTGAAAAACCATTAAGTCAAGCCATTATAAGCTGGAGGCTGTGTGTGTGTGTGTGTGTGTGTGTGTGTGTATAACATAAATCAGCTAAAAAGACAACTTCCTAAAAGTATTTGGATGGCAGAGGAAAAGCAGAATATGAAGTGATATAGAATATGACTACATAAAAAAAAAAATGAAAAAGTATCAGCATGGTCAAGTGATAAAATTATGAGCTGTTTTTATGACTATCCTAAAAAAATTAACAATAATTATATACTGCTTCTTGGAGAAAGAAACACCCGGAGTATCCAAGGCCCCATCTTGAGGCACTTACTTTCAGAGTCTTTCAATGAGGGGGCTCCTGCCAAGGAGCTGAGTCCACTCCTCAAGGGGGGCGCATCTGAGAGCGAAACCAGGCTTCCCACTTGCTTCCTAGGTTCATTTCTCCTAACGGGAAGCAAGTGACAGTTAAATAGTAATCTCAAGTCCTGCCATTAACATTTTTATTTTGCCAGAATAAAAGCAACTTGTAAAAATTATATATGCACACAGTGGTTGGAAATAAAGCAAACACACTTCATAACTTCAAATAAAGTACACCTCACCTACAAGGCAAGGCAGACTACAAGTCAATCACAAATCCACATAGTAAGCTTGTCAGTAAAAAGTCAGCCCAACTCTCTTTAGAACTGTTTTTAACATCTTACAAGCTACAATGACCTTGTTTGGAACCTTCACTGCCTGTCATGTTTTTCAAAAGTCCATGTCCATCAGCCATGAACTAAGGGACAGTACAGAAGTAGACTAGCAGGCAAGTACTCCTACTCAGATATAAGTACTACTGGAAAGTCACCTAAGCACCCACGTGGGGGGATGTCCAAAGTGTTGCACATAACCACAGATTCTATGGTCCACTCTATCCTTACATGCTTGTCTGATTTCCCCCTTCTCAAGTCTCCATCCCCTCAACTCAGACAAGAAAGTGCACAGTATCACCATCCACTTCTGCACAAAAAGGGAGCCATTCTCTACTCTTCTGGCAAAGACAACTGCCCTGGGTGCAGGATTCCACCACTGGACAGCATTCCAGGAATTCTCCCCTCACTCCTTTGTAGCACTCCTTCTCCATTTTAAATCCAGACCCTTCTCAGCAGCACCCACACATGCTGTTATTTCTTAGACTATAACCTACCTATCTTATAGCCACCATCTCAATCCTCTGCACCCTTTATACAACTCATCATGTTTCCCATTTACAATCATTTCCTCTTGAACCCATGCTAATCCTTTAACCTGCCCCCACTCCATTCCAAAAAAATCACCTGTCAAGGTCATGGCTGACCTCACCTGGCTAACTCCAGTGGCTTTCATCTTAGCAGATGTTAATGTGAATGTCCCTACTGTCTCCTCTGCAAGGACAATTCTCTTTCCACTGTCTTCATATTTCTTGCTCACCTGGGAAACCTCGTCATTCATGGTGATCTCCAACCTCTAAGCTTCAACATTACCTACAAACTTGTTATGGTTTGCATGTGAGGTGTCCCCCCAAAAGCTCACGTGTGAGACAACGCAAGAAGGTTTAGAGAAGAAATGATTGACTTATGAAAGCCTTAACCCAGTGAATTAATCACCTGATGAGATTAGCTGAGTGGCAACTGAAGGCAGGTGGGGTGTAGCTGGAGGAGGTGGGGCATTGGCAGCACGACTTTGAGGTATATATTTGTATCTGGCGAGTGGAGTCTCTCTATGCTTCCTGATCATCATGTGAGCTGCTTCCCTCTGCCACTCTTCCACCATGATGTTCTGCTTTACCTTGAACCCCAAGGAATGGAGCCAGCCTTCTATGGACTAAGACCTCTGAAACTATGAGCCCTTAAATAAATTTCCTCCTCTACAATTGTGCTAGTCATATCCTTTTAGGCATAGCAGCGAAAAAGCTGACTAAAACAAAACTAAATGAACCCTTCATTTACATCTCCAGCTGGACCACTCCCTTAATGCGGAGTGCAGACCCAGTGCACAACCAGCAACCATCTCCAACAGCACTTGTGGGGTCCAGGCTCTCACACTACCAGCTGTGCCATGCAACAGTGCTCTTCTCACTCCTTGTCTCCATAGATGGGTTTCATCCTTCTAGTAATTCAAGTCAAGAACCCTGGCCTCACCCTGGCTATTAACTTGGTTCTCTAGCATCACACAATAAGTCATTTTGAATATAACTTCAATATACCTCCATCCCTTTCACCATGACCTACCCTAAAGAACTGTACAGCCCCTACCTGGGAATCCTGCATCCACCCAGTTCAGCAGCCAGGCACCCTTTAGTATGGTGGATCAAGATGATAGGGCTTCCAGTCTCAGAGGAAAGGCACTCCGTGGTCAGTCCAGACCCACCTCTGCGGGTCCATCTCATATAAACCCCTCACCCTTTCCCCTTCTGTCCACATCTCTACATTTGCCATTTCCTCTCCAGAGTTCTGCAAGTCCAAATTCTGTCTGGTTGACTCCCTTGCCTCCTTCGGGTCTTGGCTCAGGTGACAACCCTCTAAGTGAGGTACATCGAGTGAGGCCTTCTCTGCCATGCTGCTGAGGTTCAGATGACCCCCAAGCCCCTCACCTAACACACACACTTGCACTCCTCATCATCTGACAGACTGTGATGCAACTTTTACTGATTTTCTCACTCCACCAAGAAGATGAGCTTCCTGAGGGCAGTTTTGCCTCTTCTAGCATTGCTACGTCTGTCCTGGATCATGGCCAGCACTTGATATGTATTTAGCTACGAAATAAGTCATATCTGGTTTCTTTATGAACCATGGATTATTTTACAACATAACAGGTTTAATGACACAAGATCAGATTCATGGATTCGATAATTATAGAACCCTTAGATTATTAGTTTTTATACTTGATCTTAGCCAAAAGGCTGAAAAGCTACATATTATTTTCTAAATATGATATGTAAGCACTGAGAAATTACATTTTAAACCTCTAGTCTGAGAATCCAAAAACATTCTACTCACCATCCATAAGTTTTTTCTGGTTTAGGGATGGGATCATCAAAGAAAGAGTCTCCTTCCATATCATCTTCATCAGGACAAAGACCAGCTTTGTCTTTGACCTCCGAAGTGGCATTGCTTAAGAAAGATCCAACTTTGCTGTCGTGAGTCACTGAATGCAGACTGCTTTTGCTCTTTGGCTCTGACAAGGAGATGCTTGTGTCACTCTGGTTAGCTTCACTGCTGGCCTTCTAAAAAGAGGGAGAGAAAAGACTTCCTTGGTGAGAAAACCTTAAATATTTTAAATAAAGAAGTCAGGTGAACATAAGCAAATATGCAGAGGGGGAGAGGGGAGCCTGCAGTAGCATAAACTGCCATGTAATCCCATAAATTATTAGTTACTCCTCGGGCTTCCTACTGTGGCCAACTATTGAAGTGTAAAAATGTGAAAGAAACGTTTATACCATTCCTTTCCTCCTTCTCTAAATAGAAACATCTTTACTATACCTATCCCACTTGTAAACAACTTTCTCATTTATTAACATTTTCATTTCCTCTCATGTGACATAAAAAAACCTTCATACAGTTTCAACCTGCAAACAGGAGATGATTGAAGAAGAAAAGATTATGTCACAGAAGTGAACCAAGCATTAAAGTATTCATCAGAAAAACAACAACAACAAAAGCAGTTTTCCATCCAGTGCCAAACACCAAAGACATCGGGGTGAGAACTGCTATCTTCACCCACTCATGCTTCCACTGTGAAGAAAGATGGTCACAATTACCTTAATTCAGTCTTCCAAGTAACTCACTAATCTGACCCTTCCATAATGCCAGGGACAGCCACATACATCTCTCTGGCTACCTTAAACCAAAGAAAGAAATTCTCAGGTATTCTTACCATGCCCTACTTGCACGCAGCAAGGTCAGCACAAAATATCACATTGCTTTCTTGTTCACAGTCAGTCCTAATCATCATGGCCTAATTCTATTCTTTCCTTGATCAGATTTACTTTTGCCTTTAGACATGTCTATAACAACAACAAAACAAAACATAATGCTAGCAATAATACAGCAGCTAAAAATTATGAAAAGCACTCAGATGCTTCACATATAACGCCTCAGTTAATTTTCAAAGCCATGGTGTGGGTCTAGTGTCTGTTACCTCTGTGGAAATAAAAAAGGAAACAAAGACATTTATGGAACTTATCAAGGTCCCAGGTAGGTGAGAGGTGAAGTCAACATAAGAGACAAAGTCTCCTTCCAGAAGTTAGCTCTTAATACTTACCTTAAGCTATTAGGTTAAATCTGGGAAGATGTGTTTAATGTGTTTAAAATGGCAATTTCCAAAGATACTATAGAGTATGGCATTGTACAAGACCCCTGTGATGCTCCCGCAAAAGCATTCACCTGAACAAGGAATCTGGAATGCAGTCTACACTGAACTACTAACTGTACAATCTTAGTATTTCCTAGGTCTGAGTTTCCTCAAGAATGAAACCTGGTTAGCATTTTTAAATAAAGTATAACTAGGAGTTGAGACAGAAGGGATGGGCAACACGGCAACAGGTAGGCACAGTGCACACTGAGGCAGGCAGTGAGTGTGGGTCAGATCTTGTGCACAAGGTGCTCTGGAGCTACTGCTGAGCTCCTGGATCCAGCAGCATGCGCCATGCCTGCCTAAAGAGATGTCTACATTTTTACACTGGTTAGAGGCCCTGAGTAGTTGATGGAGGCAAGATATATGCTATCTAAATTTTAGGGCCTTGTATAGGAGCTATATCCATTTAATAAGGATAAATTAATTATTAAAAGAGAAATATCAAGTTATCATCCTTTTAGTCAATGTAGGATATTTTTAAAGAAGCGGAAACTTTAAAAAATGCCCTACAACTTTCTTGAAGTTTTCCTGGTATTACCAAATATAAACAGGTTATCATGGCACTTATGTATTTAATTAGATTCATGTCAGTTGTACTTCTGATTTATAAATGTTATAACTGACATATCTTTGCAAATGCATTAGAAAGAAATACCCTAAGGTCTTGTGATATTTACAATTAGAGACTGAGAGTGATCTTCTCTCTCAAGACACTCCTCAGAAAGTTCAAAGGGTAACTGGCATGATGCAAACTGAAATGCAAATACAAAGCAATAGCACAAGAAACAATGACTATTCCAATAAGGTATTTCTTCCCTATGAATTCATTTTATCAACATAATTTAAGTTCACATAATGAACTAACGTTAGTAACCGATATTACCATGATTATTATTTTTTTTTAAACTGGTTTTAGCAACATTTCTGCTGTGAAGAGAAGGAACAACTTTAGGAAGACAAGTTTCATGGAGATGGACATCAGGACATTATGCTACAACAACACTTTATTTATTTATTTATTTATTTTTGCTACTGGGGATCGAACCCAGAGGTGCTTTATCACTGAGTCATGTCCCAGTCCAGTTTCAAATTAAAAATTTTTTTATTTTGAGTTGAGGCCTAAGTTGCTTAAGGCCTTGCTAAGTTGCTGAGGCTGGCCTCAAATTTGCAATCCTCTTACCTCAGCCTCCTGAGTTGCTGGGATTACAGGTATACACCACTGTATCTGGCTACAACATATTTTAAAAAGAATTATTTTGTTCTAAACACAGTTCTATTTATCTATAGAGTATAAACAAACTTAAAAAGCAATGTGCTCTGGAACTACTCTCCAAATCAATTTCTAATCAACATTGGAATGGGTCATTACTTTATAATGATGGTTCTTTTTTTTTTTTTTTAAACCAAAAGGCAATTACCCAACTGAGTTATTAAGGAATTTGCTAAATTTAACTCCAAATAATTTTTACTATTATAAAAATCCACATTAAAAGAAGATATGTCATCAAAACATGCCACAGAGACTAAAACAAAAACAGTAAACCTTTAAAAGCAGTTTCAACAAAGGAAATACAAATACATGTAGTATATGCCAGAATTTATTTAAGTTAACTTTGTCTTACCTGGGTTTCTAAATAGCTACAGTTAAGTGTATTGTTAAGAACCGAGAAGTGTGACTTTATGCCTTAGAATTCATTCCTGGGACCCCAATAGAGATTATGTCCCCCAATGGAGATTTATTAAAGTCCTAACTCCCACTACTTCAAGTGTGACCACAGCTGAAGTAATGAGTTCAGATGAGGCCCAGTGGAGCATGGTAGGCCCACCTCCAGTATGACTGGCATTCTTACAAGGACAAAAGAGGGTTGGATATGTAGCTCGGAAAGAGAGTATACATTTAAACATGCCAAGGCTGGGTTCAAATCCCCAGCACCACTAAGAAACAGAGGTAGGACAACCCGTGAAAACAGAGGCAAAGAACGGAGTGTCCCATCTTACAAGCCAAGGAACACCTAGGATTATCGGCCACCACGGAAGCCAATAGGGAAAGGCTGGCTGACATCTCCATTTCATTTTCTGGCCTTCAGACTGCGTTCCTATCCTTTCAAACCTCTCAGCTTATACTTTGTTAGAGCAGCCCTAGAAAACTCATAGTTACTTACAAAAACTACTTAAGTTTTGTCTTTTCATAAAGTGAGGAACCACTACATTGCAACACAAGAGCCATTAAATTCCCCTGAATAGAGTTCAACACTCAAAAACTTTATGGAAAATTTAAATTGTAAGAAAGTTCTAGTACACATTTTTCAATCGAACACTTTATGATCAAGAATTCCATCTTTTTAGATTAGTGGAAAATCAGACAATTTCACAGTGAAAAACAGCACTAATTTTCCAGGAGCCAAAAACTGAACTACTACTAGAATGGCTTAAGAACCTAGAAAAAAAATTTCTTTTTTTCTTCAAAGTAAAGGCTTAACCTACATTGGCAATAGTAAGAGAAAACATCAAAGTAAAATAAGTTTATCAGTTTTGCAATATTCAAGTTCCACGCAATTTTTAATTCTCTTCCTCCACCCCTGCTCACCTCCCTCCCTTCTGCTGCCAAAGACTGGCTCTGATCTATGACTCACTAATCAAGTGATTTCATTACACTACCATTGTAGCAGACACACGTATTCAAAAAGTTTAATTTGCTCACCTAGAAAAATACAGAATTCTAGAAAGTCAAAATAAACATTTAAATCTCTCTCCAAGAACACAGTGCTTCCAGGGAAACCATATCCCTCCCATGTGGAAACAACCTAATTTCCACAGACATCAATAGGACCACAACTCCTAAATGTCACAGCCTCAAGGACAGCCCTATGCAGCTGTCCGTACCTCACCCACAGATCTCATGGGTTCAGCTGACAAGCAGTGTCACTAGGTCAAGTTTAGGAAGCTCAAGAGGCTGGGATCACAGAGCTGGGCAAGCAGGACAGGAATGGCAATGTGCCAAGACCCTTCTTCACCCATCCACCTATCCAGAAGGGTGTGGGGTTGTGGGTGAGTTAAGGGGGTCATAACATCTGGCTTACACAGAAAACCCTTAGGTGACTGCCAAAGTCCAAACACACAGGCAATGACACCATGATCACTGCCCTGAATCCATAAAGAGAGATGAGCTTATTCTAGATTTCGGAGAACAATGAAATAAGAAATGTCACTTTAAAGAATTTATAGCGAAAATACCTCAATGCACATAAGTTCTAAAACACCTGAAAACTCTAAAATGGATGATCTTTCCTATCACATTTCATGATAAAAGCATCTGATCCTAAATATTAATAATAGAAAACATCCAATATCTTACTTCATTTCCCAACTAAACAGTAAAAACCTAAGTCAACAGAACTGACCAAGTCTGACATAATTTTTTTACATTTATTTTTTTCAAAAAACTAGGACAATGTTTGGTAAAACAAAATGGTATACAATGAAATAAATATCCCAGATGATACTCTGGAAGTGTTAATATATATTTCCAAATTTTTAACTCACTAAAGAAATGCCTTCCCACTTACTAATTATCCTTGTATTCCAAATCTTCCATTTATCTTTGTCTCTGAATAACAAGACCTTTTAGTTCAACCCAAATTAAATTGGTGTGTGTACACACACACACACACACACACACACAAAATTTAAGTTTACTTCTAGTATGATTATAACTTCCCTGAAGAAACTGCCAAGGTCTCTGAGTGAGTCATTAACACCTGCCCCTTTCTGCATTCAAAAGAAATAAGACGTCCACACTCCTGGCTCAGGACTCCAGTGCCACCTGTTCAGCAGCACCCTAGGCCACCCTGCTTCAGCTCAAGCCCCCTGGGCTGCAGCCCCTACAAGGCATGCACAGTTCCCATCTGTAGGACATTCAGGTGGGGATCCCACTACCATGCACAACTTGAGAAATGCCACTCACCTACCATGTAATAAATGGCTTCCCCTGGCATCTTGGCAGGTATAATCTAGCCTCCACGTGCAACTTAGTCACTGGGTGAAGCTGTTAAAAATGTTAGGGACACTGGGAATCTATTGCATGCACAATGCAAAAAAGAAAGGCAGGGAAATAAGAGCTAAGGGCTAATCCACCCAAGGCTAGAGACAGGCAATGCTTGGTTTAACACACTTCTCACACAGGTAATTCAGAAACAAGATCAGAAAAGCAGAGGAAAAAGGTGTCAAAGTGACTGAGGAAATATCCTGGGCTCAGGAACACAACAAAACAGAAGGGACCCAACTTATGACCTAAATTCTAGGGACCCCAACCCACTGCCCAAATCAGGGAGACATGTGAGGTCCAGCCCAAAGTACAGTGAATACTAATTAATGTCTGCACCCACCACAGTTCTATCACACTACATAAACCAGAAACTGTCTCTTTGTATGCTTTGCTTTTGTTCACAATGTTTTAATCCCTTAAAGATCTATATGACACTAAGGAGATTAGTAAAATAATCCTACAAAATATGCTTTAACTTTTTTGGCGGGGGAGGTGGGGTACTGGGGATTAACCCCAGGGTGCTTAACCACTGAGCACATCCCCAATTCTTTTTAATTTTTTATTTTGAAACAAGGTCTCACTAAGTTGTTAGGGCCTTGTTTAGGTGCTGAGGCTGGTTTCAAACTTGCCATCCTCCTGCCTCAGCCTGCCTCAGTTGCTTTCACAGGCATGAACCACCATACCCAGCAACATGCTTTAACTTTCAAAAAAGTTCAATAAAAAACTGATTAAAAGAATCTATAAAAAGTTTATATTTTACTTATAAGGTAGTTTCACCTCTCCAAGTAGGTATGAACTCCTCAGTGAAGACTGTGTTCAGTATGTCTTGCCCATAGCATCAGTAAAATAGAATGTCACTACACAGATGTTTCAGAAACATACACTGGCTAATAGAACACCTTCTCATTTAATAATGCAGAATAATGCAAACAACAAGAATTTACCTTTGAAACCACAGGAACTAAAGCCAGTGTATAAAGCAAATACAATATTTTTAAGGCTTTAATTTTGGAAGTTCTCAAATTAGTGGAAAAATCTAAATATAAGCCAAGATTCAGCACAGGACTAATACTCTCAGAGACTGAATATTATTTTGTCTTATTCTAACTATATGTAAAAACCATGCTAATAACGTGTCTAAGATCTCCAATAGTTAAATTTTATAAGGAGCTAAGTTACTGGCTTAGTCAATTTTTGTGATCTTTAAGGGAGGAAGAAAAAGCAGCCACGGCCCTGACCACTGTGCAGAACGGGGCCCACTCCAGTCTGCTGTAAGGAGGGGCCTGAGCAAAGGTCAACAGATGTCTGAGGCCTGGAGCATGGCAGAACACAAGTAAAAATGTCCTGAAGGACATGAAGCATGGCCTTTAATTTATTAACTGAAACTCAGCCAAAAAGTAATTTGATGTTCTATTTTCCTCAGAAAAAAATCATAGTGTTAATATGTATACCATCACCCATGTAAAAGGAAAGTTAAGTATTTTCAACTTTTTTTACTGCCAAAAAAATCAAATTTCAAATTAAAACTCAAAAGTATAATTTTAGAATGTAACAGTATGATTTTTTCACCCGGATAAAACAGACAAATTACTTTTGGTTTTATACCAGCACTACTTCCTCATATTCTGATTGTAGGTAAGATGGCAGTGACCTTTCTAAAGGAAACCTAAAACACAGGCCAACAGGAGGCCCTGGGAATCTGAGGTTATGTCTTGGCACGGGCTGCTTTTCTCCTTTGCCCTCATGCATGTTACCTTGTCACCAGACTTCTGCCCGCTTGTCTTCTTCTTACCTTGTCCTTTATACCTTGGTATCTGAGCATGAGAATAAAATGACATTTTACCACATAATATCAATCTTTAAAAATAAACTAACTTGTTACTAAACTAATAAAGATTCCAATTAGAAAATTTCTTAAAAATGGAAAATTTAGTATGTTCCTCTTCAAAGTCTGAAGTTTGTGTTTTTAACAACTCACGTTTACCTACTATTTCCAGCAGGCACCCATCACCACCTGTTCAGCCTCAGGTGGAAGATGCTCCTTTCACACTAGCCTTAGGAGCATTCTACGGTGGCCTGGTTCTTACTCCTGAGCAGCTTTGTAGAAGACTTGTCCTGGCCTTACCCAACCTTACTAGGAGCACTTGAAGCTGGTTCCTAAAGGCTGGCCAGAACCTCTCCTTGGCATGGGCTTTCAAGGCTCATGAGGAACCATGGGAGGCAGCTTCCAAGAGGAGGGTGGTGGAAGTACTGGAATCCCAAATCCAGATCCCTTAGGACTAGAGGGGAATTGCTGGTTAAGAGACAAAATAAGGATTCGCTTTTAAAATGGACCCCACCCCACCCAGTCAGCAACTACGTAGGGTTATTTCTGAAGGCGCCATTGCTATCCCAGTTTATGGTGCCAGCTAAGACATGGGGACCACACTGAACGGAAATGACTGGCACAAGTGTGGTTCCGCCTGGAAGATAGGCACCATCCTCTGAATTAGCCACAACCACCACTTCTCTGGAAGTTTTGGGCAATATTTAATAACTTAAAACAATTGGGATAATTCTCAGATCTTAAAAATTCTTTAAGTAGAGAGGATGAGTATGTAAAAACTAATATTTTATCTTGAAGATATACTTTACATAGGTTTACATTACTAATTTGCCTTAAAAATAACTTTCTAAAAAGAGAACTTTCAAATAGCTCAATGCTGCTGGTAACTCTTCTGGAATAGTTATGTTTAATCTCTAATGCCAGATATTTTTGTGGAAAATCTTCCCTCCACAAGTTCTTTTATCAGCAATTATCTAAATTAATTTTTAAAAATTTACTCATGACCTGTTCTGTTATCAAGGGTATAGCACCCACAAGCATTAGGGAAAACAACTTTTTAAAAAATTCCCATTAGAAAATGCTCACTAGAAATCTTAGAAAGAAAACTATGAAAAATGTAATAATCTCTTTTCTTGGCCAAAAATGAATCATAAACATTTTTCTGGGTTTCTAAACTTAAGAATCAGCAGTGTCATAAAGAACAGGCAATACCACCAGCAATGGTCATTCAGCAGCGTTCTTATCTGGCAACATAATTACTACCCCTATGGTGACTCCCCTGATTTAAAAGATCAACTTTTATGTAAAAGTCAGTGCACCACCCTGAACCCACAGCCTGATTTCTGAATGTACTCCACAGAGTTACTCTATTCCTATGGAGTAGAAATCAACAGAAAAGTCCTAGAATACAAATGTAACCTGTGACAGATTGCATGTTTATGTCCCCAAAATTCATATGCTAAAATCTCAACCCCTCGGATAATGGTATTAGGAAGGGGAACATTTAAAAGGTTATTAGGGCCAGAAGATAGAGCCCACATGAATGGGATTCATACCCTTATAAATAAGAGGTTCCAGAGAGTTCCCTTGTCCCTTCTACCATGTAAGGAAATACAGAAGTTCCCAATTAAAAACCAGGAAGTAGCCCCTCATAAGACACCAAATCTGCCGCTGCCTTTATCTTGGACTTCCAGCCTCCAGAACTGGGATAAACAAACATCTGCTGTTTATCAGCCTCCCCACTATGTTGCTTTATCACAGCAGTCTGAATAGAGTAAGACATGACCCAAGTCCATTCTTAAGTAAGACCAGTCGGTATGACAACTCATGCTATACTTCAGTCAGTCACCAGACAACAAATTTCCTGACAATCATCTATTTATTCCTCTATTATACATATACTCTTGATCTTAAATTCAAACATTCAACTCGATTTTTTGCTCCTTTACATCATATCCCTGATGAGATCTTTTCTTTAATAGCACACATGTACACATACACACACAAAAAAACTAACCACAATACATATATTTTCCTATAAATTATATTAAAATAGCTCATTAATATAAAAAACTCATGGTTTATAATATCTAAATCTGATCACCCATCTAACAGTCTATAATATTCAGCTCAAGAATTTCATATTCTGGAACCTAATAGTCTCAAACTAGGAATTTATAAATGAAAAGTAAACAAACCTTGTTAATGGAAGACAAAATGGTCATAGTACCAAATGAATACAAATATTCTATGTTATTTAAGGGCAAATATTTTTTCCACAAAATTCAAAATACCAACAAAAGAACAGAACTTTTGAAACACAGACTTAACCAATAGGAAAAAAGCAACTTGAACATCCCAGTGCTCTTGTTACAAAAGAACAAGAAAACTGTAACATATAAGAGTAGAGAGAAGAGCTCTCTGGAGTCTAAGTACAGGATGTTACTTTTATACCCAGCTAACTCACCTTACTGGGGGTTCCATGTACACTGGTTCTTCCTTCTGGTGACTTTGGTGGAGAATGTACATCAGATAGATCCAGTGCACCCTGAACATCACAAATTAAAACATTTAAAAATAAAACAAGAATATACCAATTCGAATTCAAGGGAATATTAGCATTTAAAAACACTGTACAATATCGGCACTTTATCTCTTCCCCCATTCACATAAATATCCTTATCAGAGTTTCCTCTAATTTTACCAAAAAAAATTAGAATGCATCCACATTCTAATTGCCTGCAAAGTTCATCAGTCACCTTGAAGAGGCCACCTAGTCTGCACTGCAATATACACCCAGTGTACCTTTCCAAAGTTGATTTCCTCCCTTCCCTTCTCTCTAGACTAATTCTAGATTATCATTCTGTGATTCTCGAAGATTTACTTTTTCTACCCCTTGGGTTTGTTTCCCTACTTCATTATATGTCAAGAAAAATATATCAAATAGCAATTCTAACAGAAAAATTTTAACCTCTTCAAATGATAGTACTCTATTTCTCTTTTATACCCCTTAATTATTTTTGCATTTTCAAAAGCAGCTATTCTAGTATAGCTTACGTGTACAGTCTCAGCACAGGGTTCTAATCACAAATGCAAGAAGGAGTTTTTAAAAATGTTTCCTGAATAGAAATCACTTCCAAAAATTCATCTATTATTACCATGAGCTCGATATGCCACTGTGTATTAAATACTGGCTATTTTGGTTTAGAAATTCTTTAACAACTACAATTTTTAAAAAATGAAAATGTGCTATACATCATGGCTTCTTCCCAAGCCTATTTCTGATGATGGCAGCATCTTCTTCCAGGTTAGGAACCTAAACCTCATCCCTGATCTCTTCTTTTCCCACACGGCCTAAGACCCTGCCCCAAAATGTGCCGATTCTTCTTTAAAGGGTGATCTTTCTCTCCACTTATTTCTAGTCTGCCTCCAATCTTTGTCTAGATTTGCCTTCCTACAGGTTTCACTTCTAATCTTCTCTAACCTTCACACATTTGTCTTTCATATAGGTACTCCAATACAAATGTCTTCAAAGACTTTCTACTGACCATGAGCAAATAACTGTTAGTCACCATGTCTTTGATCCTATCAGGGACATAAAAGAAAACCTTTGTCATTGACAGACTTGTGATCTAGTAGTATGACAAAGATAAGTGCAGGTGACTATAACAACTCAGCACAATAAGTTCTTAATTGTATACCACTTGCCAGTAATGAGAGAACGACAAAAGAAGAAACACCACAAAGAGTCAGCTGTGGATAGTACCTCAAGGATAAAATTCCATGGCTAAGGAATGGGACGATGTATCATTTCAGTAGAGAACAGGATGAGAAAATAAAAGAAGGCAGAAAGATATAACCATTTTCAAGTAATTAAGTTCAGTCTGGACTTAATTCAAGTTGAATATCCCTAATCTGAAAACCCAAAAAGTTTCAGATTTCAGATTTTTAGACCAGGATGTTCAACCAGAAAAGCTATGCAAACATTCCACAACACTCAGAAATCGGAAACACTTCTGATCAAAAGCATTCCAGATATGAGATACTCAACCTCCACAAGGTTTCACACTTTAAAACACAAAACAAAAAAACCCTACAGAAACAGAATCCTGCAGTATCATTCAGAATCCAAGATTAGGGATGAAGAATCTAGAGACTCATGTTACCATTATGATACAGCAATTTTTAAAGAGAGAATGAAGAACTGAATTTTAAAAATAATTCAGCAACAGTGAAGAGACTGAAAAGGTGAGAACCCCAAGGAGGAAATGACGCTACAGAACAGAAATGAAGACATGGATGATAAAGTTGCTAAAGGAGACATGATTCACGATGAGCTCAGAAACAACAGAGTGCCTTTGATTACCTACAGTAAAGCAGCTGGGGCACAGCAACTCAATTCTAAAGGTAGTTTAAAATGGAGTTTTGGCGAAAAGCACCAGTAACTGAGTTCAACAAGGTACTCCATAGCTAGTAATCTATTATAAAAAGTCAAAGAACAATAAAACCTGAAATTTTTTTATTTGGTTATGTCAACAGGTTTTTTCTCAAATAAAGTAAAATACTAGTAAATGATGAAAAGGCTGAAATAGACTAAATACCCAAATATTAAGAGGGAAAAACTAGCAAAGAGTGAAGATAAATGTCCAACTTAACTGTTTTGCAATCTAAAAAGCAAAACAATTCCATTTTGAAGAACAAGTTCCTATGCTTAGTCTATATGAAAGAATCACAGATGTGCGTCAGGACAAACTGACAAGGGAAAGTGCAGATCCACCCATCAGAAAACAGTACTGAAGAACACAATGATTCATTTTTACTCTCAAATCACATTAACCGCAAAGTGAAGGTTTTACTAGGTCTCAACTTGATGCAAACATATGTCTAGCAGAGAAAAGAAATGCTTCCAGCAATTACTCTTCCTTCACTGCCTGCTGCCACATCTAGAGCATGTGGGCATGAGTGAACCCCTCCTAACAAAATGACCACATCCAGGGCAGATGTGAGCAGTCCCTCCTGGGGCTGAAGCCAGGAGTTCCAGGAACACAGGGAAGAAAGCAAGAATACCTAGAAGTGAGGTTTGTTTTGGGGAACAGGAAGGCTGTTTGTGTCATGTTTTTACTTTTTTAGAAGTCAGTTTTTTCACACAGAATTTAAATGCACTAGTGGTTTATCCAGATTGGTATGTGTAGTGAAGAGCTGGAAATTCCAAGTTGAAACTAGGGGAGAGGACTGAGCATGACTTAGGGAATCATCCATACAGTAACCATAACAAAAGAAAGAAACAGTAATAATGATGGCCAGTATTTATACATTGATGCCTCCATGCCAAGCACTGTTCTGAGAGTTTCTGTTAGCAACTCTTCAGTTGTGGAACCTACAGCAGCACGGAAGCTAACATAGCCAGAACGTGGCAGGGCTGAGCTCAACCCAACAGTCTGGCTCCAGAGTACACGCTGTTAACTAGGGCATGAAGGGAGAGGACCAGAGAGAAAAACATGCAACCACCACTGCAACCAGGACAAAGAGTAACAGGGAAAGAAAACAAAAGGGCAGATGAAGAGAGAGAAGACCTCAGGATCACAGAGGTTGAAAAAGAAAAAAAAAAAAAAAAAAAAAAAAAAAAAGAGATGCTGTCACCAACTGCAGACTACTGGCCCTAGGAAACCACTCAGGGTATTTTTCATACCCTAGTACATCACAATATCCATCATAAAAGCAAACAACAAAATCCTGTTAACTTACTGATGAATAAACGAATGAAGTTGAAACCCACAAGTTGTGGCTCAGAAGCTGTCTGCCCTGGGCCTGGATCCAGCCAGGCACTCCCAGCCCACCTGCTGCACTGTTCTGCCTTCCTGAAGTGCTGTACCAAACCCGGTCCCCCACCAATATTCTACGCACGTTGTTTAGCAAAATTTTAGCAGGAAACAATCACTTCACCCTTTTAACTAAAACAATTATTCACAAACATTTGATACAAAAAAATGTACAATCTTCCTCTATAATCTTGAACTGTTATTTAAACATTAAATCCTGTGAGCATATCTGTTTACCTGAATAGCTCTGAACTCTTTAAGGATAAAAAATTTTCTTGTTTTATCTTACATTACCCACAGAATATATTTACCATGCCTGAAATTCAATTAGTACTTAGACAAGATTTACTGATTTTCAAAGCTCCCAAAAGAAAACATACACTGAGACTCTTCAAATGGAATACATAGGCAGACCCATATCCATCCACATTCTAGAAATCTCTATAAAAAGAGCATATTTATTTAACTACATATCTTCATGTAAAGCTAATGTGTTATAGTTTAGATACGAGGTATCCCCCAAAAACTCACATGTGAGACAATGCAAGAAGGTTCAGAGGAGAAATGATTGAATTATGAGAGTTAGAAGCTAATTGATGGATTAATCCAAGGATAGGGAATAACTGGGTGGTAACTGCAGGCAGGCAGGGTGTGGCTAAAGGTGAGCAGAGGTCTCTGCTTCATGGTCACCATATCCCGAGCTGCTTTCCTCTTCCATGCCCCTCTGCCATGATGTTCTGCCTCACCTCAAGCCCAGAGCTATGGAGTCAGCTGACCATGGACTGAACCTCTGAAACCAAGAGCCTCCTCTATGCCGTTCTTGTCAGGTCTTTTGGTAACAGCAACAAAAAACTGACTGAAACAGTATGTAAACAAAAGTCAGACCTGATCATGAACACTTCTATAAAGAATGGTTAAGAATAAGAAGATAGGGCAGGGGTTTTGGCTGAGTGGTAGAGTGCTTGCCTCGCATGTATGTGGCACTGGGTTCGAGTCTCAGCACCACATATAAATAAATGAATAAAATAAAGTCCATCAACAACTAAGAAAAATATTTTTAGAACATTTTAAAAAAGAAGATAACTGCTAATCAACAAGTTTGAAAATGTTTAGAAACTGAACAAAATCAACAGCTGTTTTAAGCAGTCTAAAAAAAAACCTTTAAATTAAAAAAAAAAACAACTATATAATCAGCCCTTCCGAATTTAACTAAAATAAAAACTAAAAACTAGCTGAATGCTTCCTATGCCAAGTACCATTCTTAGTATTTTACATGTCTTCACAACACCCACAAAAGGTGGGTCCTATTATCCACGTTTTATAAATGAGGCAATGGAGAGGTTAAGTAACACATTCAATTCAATAGCAAGTCAGTGAGGAGCTATGATTTTGTTTCAGACAGTGTGACTTCTGAACTCAACATTCTGAGAATTAATAACCAAAACAGGTAGACAAAAGTGTCAGAATAATTTAATTTTCATTAAAATATGCATTTACATAATCTCAGTGCATTTGATTATTTTTAAGAAAAATCTTTCCATGTAAATCTTGATTCACTGCATATACACTACTCTACATGGCCAAACTAGACAATAACGAAAACAAAGAAATAATGAAAGATTACACTTACTTCCCCACCGGTGGGCCCTTTCTCCTTCTGTTGGCAGCGTCTAATCACTTCTAATAATAAGGGTCCTCCCACAGTGCCTTCTGCTTCAATGATACCCAAATCTCGGGCTAAATTCTCTCGACCTTCGAGACCTTGAAACTAGAAAAGAAACAATATACATGTGCACAAAAATATACCAAAAGTACATCTAGGGATCACAGAAAATATCTCCAAACTCAAACAGGCTATCTTCCTAGTGAATGAGATGTTTACTTTTAAATTTTTTTTTTTTTTTAAATAGGACTTCTTTGTTCAAAATCTCCATTAACAGCTGCAGTATAACATCATGACAAAACTGACTCTAATAACTCTCCTTTATTAGCAAGCTACAAGTTACACAAAGCAGCAATACTGGTACCTATTCTCTGACCATTCAAATAGCTTTTAAGAAAAATGGATAATCAACTACAAAAAATAATCTGTGGGCAAATAAATGTAACTTGTCAAGTTTTATTAGCTTCCAGGTTAATATTAACTCATTTGTACCAATGGTTTCAGAAATGTAAAAACAGATGTAAAAATCATCACTCTTACTGTGCTTGTTTCAGGTTGAAAAACCGCCAAGGTAAAGTCAAGGTTAAAAAACTGGAGAAATTCTGCAACAAGACTAGCCACTAAACGACCTGTAAAGATCCAGAGAAAAATGTGTAAGCAAATCTTAAAGAACTTTCAATTTTTTAAATTAGCCTTGTGAAATAAGATACACTGAATAGGAGAACAGGCTTTTAAAAAATTTTTCAAATTATGAATTTCTTCTCTTTAAATACAAATAAATAATAAAAAAACTCAATCTTCCCTTTTATTCATTAGGATGACTGGATTGAAACAATGTAACATTTCACAAAAATATTTCAGGGTTCCACTTTATAGTAAAATTGTCTTTTTATGTAAAATTTGCTTTAACCAACAACTTTTCACAACCAAACAATAGCAATGTGACCGTTACACAGTAAAATATTTTTAAATTAGCATCTGCAAGACCTTAAAAAAAAAAAGCTAAAATGTCTGATTTCTCCCAAATGGTGACAAGATTTGAAAATTCAGAGGCAGATAAAAACGAACAAGAATGAATGGAACATCTTACCATCTTTAGTATTTAAAAACTTTTTCAGGCTTTCATTGACTAAAGGAGTTTTGTTCTGTTAAAAAAAAAATGAAATATTTTAAGTGTTATGTTTATTTTAAAAGTAACTGTAAAATGTACACTAAGTCTAATTTTTAGCAAAATATATTGTCATTCATAAAATTAGAGTTTATGAAATTCATTCCACAAATGTTAATTACTAGGATTTTGGCTTGTGCTATTTAATAACATCTTGAAGTTAATAAAACAAAGCCATACACGAAGACTCAGGTTTGTTTTATTATTTTTTGGATACCAGGAATTGAACCCAGGGGTGCTTGACCACCAAGCCATATCCCCACCTCTTTTTTATATTTTATTAAGAGACAGGGTCTCACTGAGTTGCTTAGGGCCTTGCTAAGTTGCTGAAGCTGGGTTTGAACCTGCAATCCCCCTGCCTCATCCTCCCAAGTCACTGGGATTATAGGTGTGTGCTACTGCACCCCATCCATGTTTGTTTTAAATTGTTTTTATAAACTATTTAACTTTTTTGAAGCCAACTTCAATATTCCTATGAAATAAAATTAACAATATTTTCATTAATGTTTATTAATAATAATAAACAACTTTATTATTTCAAATGCATGGAGTTTGATATTTTATCATCTTAGGTATCTACAATTTATAGCATATGTACTTGCAATTCCCAATTACATGTAGCCACAAGTCAACTTATCTTTGGAATTATATATAGGAAAAAAACACTTCTTTCACATCAAAGCTGTGATTACTGACAATGAAGCATAAGTAAGGTAGCACAAGAGGGAACTCTTTTAGTTGACCACATGAATTATAGGTAGAGAATAGCCTCATATACTGCTGATGGTAATGCAAAATGGTATGACCACTTTGGAAAACTTCTTTTAAAAAAGCTTAAAATATCTCTAGAATGAATGTGATCCACTTATTTCACCCCTATGTATTTTCTCGAGAGATGTCACATATTTAAGCAAAGATTTATAAAATGTTCAATGGTTAAACAAGTTGTCACATATTCATTCAATGGATTAATCGAAAGATATTAACTTTGAACTCAAGATTAAAGGAAATGACTTAATACACACGATATGAATGAATTTTAAGTGCATTATGCTGAATAAAAGAAGCAAGACCAAAAACAGTACATAATATATGATCTCATTAATATGTCTCTTAAAATATATTCAGGATGGAGGAGGGGGCACAAGGAAAATCTGAAGGGTTAGGGTTATGTTCACTATCTTATTTGTCATAATCAGTACATATTTAGCATAAATGTGTAAGTTCACCAAATTACCCATTTTAAATATGCTAAATTTACTGTAGGTCCATTATACCTCAATTAAGTTATTTAAAAAAAAAAACAAAAAAGGAGGGAAAGATTCACAAAGGACCCTGATAGGCTAATCTAGGAAAATTGAAGATTGAGTTAACTAAAATACTCAAGAAAACATGGAGGGACAAGATTAGGTATGTATAATAAACAGACAAGTTAGATCTAGGAGCAACATGGAGGACTCAAGCGGGATGGTGAGGGTCGTCAGCAAAGGAAGACTAGACAACAGGAAGAGGATCGAGCACTCTAGAAAAGAAATGATGAAATATAGGCAAAACAGCAAGAGTTTCTCCCATAGAGACACTTCAGAGATAAACCAGCTAGACATAGCTGGGTGATGACTGAGCAGATAGGTGGAAAGAAGGGCAAGGCCTTACACAGATTTCTTGCCTTATTTTCCCAGAAAGATGAGTCTACTAGGCAATTTAACATAAAGATCTGCAGCTCAAGAGAAATATGCGCTGAAGATATGGTGAAGTTACAGATGTTATTAATGTCACTGGGAAAAGAAAGAATGAAAACTATGGGACAAGGTACCAACAGTTTAAGTGCAGTGCACAGGAAAAAGATCATGCTAAAGAAACCAAGGAGTAAGCAAAAGAAAAAAACAGAACTGAAAGAGGTCTCAAATGTCAAGGGAGATTTTCAAGTAGAAAGGAATTAAGAATGTCAAATGTCACTGTGCTTAACCAGACAGGTAACAACCAAAGTATACTCAAAGGATATTCTTCTTGACTGTAGCAAGAGACATTCCTAAGGTGCAGTAGTGGTACATTTAAAACGTTAATGAAGGGATGCCTGGTAATGTAAGAAATGGTATGGGATATACACATTCTTTCAAAACCTGAATGTCTGGGGAAGGGAAAAAAAAAAAAAAAAGACTAAGGCAAAACCCAAAATAACAATACGTAGATAAGACAGCCTTGCCAGGTGCGGTGGTACATGCCCATAATCCCAGTGGCTCTGAAGACTGAGAACTGTGAGTTCAAAGCCAGCCTCAGCAACTTAGCAAGGTCCTAAGCAACTCAGTGAGACCTTATCTCTAGATAAAATAGAAAAAAGGGTTGGGGATATGGCTCAGTGGTTAAGACCCCTGGGCTCAATCCCAGGTACCAAAAAAAAAAAGGAAAACAAAAGTGCCTTTCTAAAGCAGGAAAGAGGTACAAATACATGCAGGCACAGGTAAGTTTTTCCTAAGGTAAGTAGTAAGTCAGGGCAGGAAGAAGACGAAAAGGACATGATGGCTTCCATTTTCCCTGTGAAGGAAAAGACAACACCATCTGTCTAGAGTAAAAGAGAGCAGTGAAGCAGAAGGCTTAAATGAAGTTAAAGAGGGGACTGCCAGGTAAAATATAGAACTGCTGAACCTGATCAGTACCCAGCTGCAGGTGGTAGCCACTAACCTATAACATCACCAATCTACATGGTTAAGTGGCTTTGCTTTAATATGTGGAAACAGGAAAAGGAATTATCTTGCTGGACTAAATAAGCAAAGATTTGTTCCAGACCAAGTACAAATAGAGAGCAGTCAGGGTTTCTGAGGAAACCATTGATCTAGATTAATCAAGAAAAAAGAAACAAGACTGATGCCTAGACAAACAAGGAGAGAGCAAACAACTGAATATTTATGAAATTAAGCAGCAGGGTACACACATCTAAGCAAGCAGAAAAAGTGTCATCAAAGACAAGTGTAAGACTTTGATTACAAAGTGAACCTTGTTGACAAGTTACATGATATTTACTCAGGTTATTTAATGGATGACTGAGAGAAAAAACTATACCCATTGAATAAAAAAGTGTGGTTGGTGGCTCAGTGGTAGAGCACTTGCCTAGCATACAGGAAGCACTGGACTGGATCTTCAGCACCACATAAAAATAAAATAAAGGTATTGTGTGCATCTACAACTAAAAGTATTTTTTTAAAGTGTGGTTGGATTTTCTACAATAAGAAAGACTGTGATACTTTTAACATACTTGAGGTCAAATAATTTTGGAAAGTTAAATACTATATACCCCCTACCTTGAAGATGCACAATGCATATAAGCTCATTAAGGGTTCTAAATAATGTACAGTTAACTCATTGACAATGAAACCATTTCTCCAGGTAACTCCTACCCCTTTTTGTTTCAGATTTAACACTGGTCTGAGTTACTGTGCATATTTTTAAGAATACTCCAAAATTCAAAGACACACAAAAGAATAATGTTGGCTCTCTCCCAGTCATAAAGAAACGTGACGCTCAGCAGTTCATACCGCGACTGTATGCTGCTATAAGTTATATTTTACAGCAGTTTTTAACGAAGTAAAAATTAGGCATTAACGAATTCTTATACTAAAATCTGGAGACTTCCTACCTCTACTTTTTCTTGCTCCTCTAGTGCTAAAAACACAGCTGCACGAAGTTCAGCCTTAAAAAAAAACAAGAGTTACTTGTGTCAATCACCCGACAGGTGCTCACGCACCAAGGGAGCTCCGAACACCCCAGGCTGTCCCTCCGCAGGCCGGCGCGGGAGAGCGGTTCCCGGCGAGCCCCGACCGGCTCCGAGCCGGGGAGGTCACCCGCGCTGACCCCGCGCCCCCGACGGCCCCGAGCCGGGACGGTCACCCCGCGCTGACCCCGCGCCCCCGACCGGCCCCGAGCCGGGACGGTCACCCGCGCTGACCCCGCGCCCCCGACCGGCCCCGAGCCGGGACGGTCACCCCGCGCTGACCCCGCGCCCCCGACCGGCCCCGAGCCGGGACGGTCACCCGCGCTGACCCCGCGCCCCCGACGGCCCCGAGCCGGGGCGGTCACCCCGCGCGGACCCCGCGACACCACCCGCCCCGAGCCGGGACGGTCACCCCGCGCTCCCTGCCCTCTTCACCCGCCTCCACAGGATGGCGCGCCAGCCCAGCCCGACCGCCTTCCCGCCACCCGGTCGGCGTCCGCGCACTTTGATGCGGTTCAGGACGCCGCTGTTCTCCAGCGTCTGCACCAGCAGGTCCCGCAGCTCCGTGTCCTCCTCGGCCACCACCGCGGCCGTTGTCGCCGCCATCTTGCTTCTCCAAGACAACCGCCCAAGCCGCGCTAACGGCCAACGGCCGCCGCAGAAGCCGCACGGCGCGGCGACGCAGCGAACCCCGCCCCTCACGTCGGGGGCGGTGCCTCAGGCCACGGGTGGACGCGAGAGGGCGAAACGTCGGGACGCAGGCGGCGAGGACTCGACGCACGTCGAGATCCGGTCTCGTGGGGGCGGGGCCTTGGGGCGGGCGTCGGCCTCCGGGAGCGGGGACTCGAGGCTCGCCAGGACCGCGGGGCGTGGGGCGGGGCCGCGCGGGGGCGAGGCTCTGGGGGCGTGGCCTCTGCCTCGGGGCGGGGCGGAGCGGCAGGCTTGGGCCCGCCGGTCTGCGCTGCAGGGCTGCCGTCCCAGTCTTGAGAGGGTCCTAGTTGGCTTCTAGTCCAGTGCGCTGCCCAGCGGCGGGCTAGCCCGGGAAGGCCGCCTTCCGGCAGTGTCTGCGTGTACAACTCATGAGTCTGTGTCCGTATGTGTGTCTCTATGAGCGTGTGCTTATGTGTATATTTGTGTGTGTGAACACTTTCTCAGAGAAAGTGAGTCTGTTTTTCGGGTGAAGGCAGGGAATGAAGGCGTAGTGCACTGGCCTCGACCTACTGTTTACTCCTTAAGTCCTTTTGCAAGAATAGTAGGGGAGGATGAGGGAATTCCACACTCCAGCATGCATAGAAAACAGACTCATCCTCAAGGTCTGTGGCAGGGGTTAGGAATCCTCTTTTATCTTAGTGCAGATGGTCTGCAGATTATAATTTGAGGTGCAGGTGCTAAAAACGTCTTCTGTATTGATGGCTGTTGAATGAGAATACAGGAAAAACGGCTTGAATGAAACTTTTTCCTGTATTTACAGAGAAAAGATTCATTAAGGAGTTAATCTTGAGATGAATTTAGAAGAATAATTAAATCAGATTAATGTGAGAGAAGAAAGATCCAAACCTAAAAGATGGCAAGAACTTTAAAAGAAAGGATATGGAAGCAGTGTTCATGTAGCAGCCATAGAATCTAATCTGGTTAGGATTAGGACATGGAGAGAAAATGGGGATGAGCATCTGGGAAGAAGGGAAGGACACCCATGAAACATGTAGACAGGAGAAGGGCAAAAGGAGAGCGTGCTATAGCTAGGGAAGGAAACAGGTGAGAGGCTGGAAGGCTTGACCCATTTTAAATGAGATCAAAGTGAGTATCATTGGCAGAAGCAGGATTCAGGAGCTGCATCAGATCCAGGCACAGACACGTTGGTTTGGGGGATGAACCATTTGAATCTTCTGCTAAACATGCAGCTTTGGACATTTGGAAAACAATTTGACGTTTTTTGAATTGACAAATTGAATACCTACTATATTCTAGACCCTATATTAGGTGGTGAGGAGGCAGAGACAAGACTCGTTTCCCTGAGTCAGGGAGCTGACTGTTCAGGGATTCAGACAAATAACAGACTCTTAAAAGTGACTGAAAAGACTGAGAAGGAGGTTCTGAGGAGGACAAGGGCAGGAGCTGCTAGACAGGCCAAGGGGCAGAGGATGGTGTCATGGCTCAGTGTACCTCCAAAATTCATATGCTGAAGCCATAAACTCCAGTGTGACTCTATTTGGAGAGCAGACCCACAGGGGCAATAAAGGTTGTGTGAGGTCATAATCCAATAGGATTGGTGTCCTTAAAAGAGGAAAAGAGATCAAAAGTCTTTTCATCCTACCTGTAAACCATGCAGAGGAGCCTCACAGAAACCAAAAATGCTGCCACATAAACTTGAACTTTCTACCTCCAGAAGGGTGAGAAAATAAGTTTCTGTTGTTTGAGCTGTATTTTTTTTTACAACTGTAACTATTTTGTTATAGTTTCCTTACAGAGTGCTACTACACACCTGTTGTAATAGGAGGTTTCCCATCAAATAAGGAAGGGAGGCCTTAGTCGCAGAAGTAACCAAACATACAAGAGGGCAGGACCAAGGGGCATAGGCATTTCCTCTGTGCAGGGAGGGTCAGTTGTGAGGTCTGTCTGAGATGACCAAATTGTGAGGGCTTCATCCATCAACATGACGAGTCTGACTTTATCCTGAAGGTATGAAATGGTGCACTAAATGTAACTTAAAAAGCAGTGTGGGTGGGGCTGGGGTTGTATCTCAGTGGTGGAGGGCTTGCCTAGCACATGTGAGGTACTGGGTTCAATCCTCAGCACCACATAAAAATAAGTAAAACTAAGGCATTGTGTCCATCTACAACTAATGTGTGTGTGTGTGTGTGTGAGTGTGTGTGTACATGCAACGTTGGGCAGCAGCCTCTTTGGATTTAGAGCACTCCAGAAGCAAGACGGACGGGTGATTTAGCTGCAATGACATTGAAGCACGGAAGTCACTGCAGCAGTCCAGGATGGAGAAGGGCCTCAAATAAGGTCACAGAAGTGAATGTTATTGCTTTGAACACACAGCCCAATTTCTCTCCTAATTATTATAGATGAGACCTAGAGCCCCAACCATGCAGGTGGCATGTCCACAGGCACACAGTCAACGGCAGCCACTCACGTCCATTTGCTTCCCAGCTCCTGCTCTTTTCATGATTTTTCACTTTCTTCCAATATTCCCATAAGATAACTGTCATCTCACTTTCCTTTACTATTACTGAATAGTGCAGACTTGGGTTGTTTACAAAGAACAGAGGTTTATTTAGCTCGTGGTTCTGGGAGCTGGGAAGTCTGGTATCAAGGTGCCAACACCCGGTGATGGCCTTCTTACCACATCACAGCATGACAGAGTCGCGTGGAGAGAGGAACATGGGTGCTAGTTCAGGTCTCTTCTTCCCATAAAGCCATTATGTCCCAGCAGAGCTCTGCCCCCACCACCTCATGTAATCCTAACACCTCTCCCAAACCCAGATGTCATTAGCATATGAAATTGGAGATTAAGCTTCTGATACACGAACTTTTAAGTGACACATTCAAATCACACAATAATGTAATTAAATAGAAGTAAGTGTAGTAGAAAAAAAGATGGAATGGAGGAAATGCGAAAGCCAGAGACCGTAGGGAGGTGTTCTCCCTTCCCAGCCACCAGGGGGCGGTGTGCAGCAGGACCGCCGGCTTCATTTCTCTACCTGCTCAGAGATCGGATACCAGAGTCTGCCACCCCAAAATATCCCACCATTTTGCCATTAGGATGATCTTGAGCTGAAAGTAAACGAGTCCAAACAGATAACATTTTTAAAACGTACCCTTCTGTCTGCCTATTTGCCTAAAATAAAGGCCTCCCCTCTACCAGCAGGAGGAGAGGTTGATCGGAGGAGAGAAGGCTGCCCTGCTCAGCCCCGAGGGCCCCGGAGGCAGCTGGGTACCGACCCCACGGTCTGGGCCCTGGTCGTCCCGCATTCCACACTGCTCGGCTGCCCACAGGCTGCCGCCCCGCAGGCTCTCGTCCTTCTCCTTTGTCCTGTCCCTGCCGGGAGGCTGCGAAGGTCTGAGTTCCAACAGCCCCACTGAGCGCCCTGCACCGAGTGCGCCCTGGGTACGTGCCTCACGGGAACACACGTGTCTTTCTCTTCTTCCTGTCCTTTACCAGCGTAGTTTACAGAGCCTTGACCTAAGATGGATGGAGGGAAACAATTTCCTCCCCTACAATGTGAGAGTGGGCAGCTGATATTATCAGCTAATTGTCCATTTAATTCATGTCTTTGAATTAGATATTTTGGGGGTGGGGGTGATATCTGGAGCTTGAACCCAGGGCCTCCCAAATACTAGCTAAGTCCTCTAGTACTGAGCTACAGCCCCAGTTCCTAGATGTTCTTAAATACTGAGATCAAAAGGAAAATGTTTTTCTTCTACTCTACTATTTCCCTGAGGAATTTATTTCCCTTCACTGCCTAGCCCACTTCATAAATTTAATTACCTTGTTGCTAAGTGCATGTCTATGCAGGAAGGATTGGTTCAAAAGCTGTAACCATGGCAACATAGCAATATCTAGTACATGCAAGCCTTAGAAATGCACGTTGCCAGTGTTCCAGTAGCTTTGCAGTACTCCATTACTTGAAGAATTACCGTTTTTTAAATTGCTTCAATTACTGTTAGCCTGCTGTCTTAACCCATTACTTAAATATCTTTGACATTTAGGCTCAGAATCTGGCCAATATAAATTAATTAAAAACAGTAGATATCAGCACCACTTTATTTATGTGTTCATTTTGAAATATTTTGGTGCTAAGGATGGGACCCAGGGCAGTGCAAGCTAGCATGCTAAGCATGTAGGCTAACATGGAGCTACAGCCCCAGCCCCTCCAGTCAGTGCTATTTTAATTCCAAAATGGATGTATATTCATTCTCTAAAATGTGTGTGAAATAGAATATTGCACTGATTTAATTAATGAATCTGAAAATTACATAAGAAGATTAAAATACCCAAATTGGAATATGCCCCCTGAGAAATTCTTGCTGTCTTAATATTTCTTTCATATATGTGTATGTATGAACATACACCGATCCTCCTTTTTCTTTGACTTTTTTGTATCTGAAACAGTGCTTCCCCACTGGGACAATGAAGCCCTCCCGGAGGACATGTGACAATGTCCAGAGACGCGTTTTGTTGTTGGTGGCGGCTGGGGGTGGGGGATGCTCTGTCACTCGCCTCCAGTGGTTGAGGCCAGGGGTGCTGCCATATGCCCCACGCCACCTGAAATAGCCCTGGACAGCAAAGAATGTCAGTAAAGGTGATTCTGAGCAAATCTGCTTCAGAATGATTCCCTGTTTATGATTAGTGTTATGTAAGTGCAGCTTATCAACTTTATAGACTACTTTTTGTAAATTTTTTTGATCCACATTAAATTCCCTCTGCCTTCTAATACATCTCTTCTTTCCTGCCAGCTCTTCTGGGCAACTCTGAATTCTGTAGCCAATGAACATTGCAACTCTAACACCAAGAAGGAAACAAAGCAATTTTGTTTTTAATGTAAATGTTTACACGTAGTGGGTTACTTTTAAAATCTAAAAGCTGTTCATACATTAATTTTATCATGAAAGTTTTTGTAAAATTTTAGAAAATCTTTAGGAAAAGGCCACTTCCAAGTGTCATGAGAGTTCTGGACCAAAGAGCCATGTTCTCTATGACTTTGGGCAAGTCAGTTATCTTTCCTATACTTGACAACCCAGGAAACATTGATGTGGAGATGTTTTTTAATGTTTTATTTTGAAAAAAAAATTAAACTTACAGAAAAGTTATAAGAATACCACAAATGACCCTTCACCCAGATTTATCCATTGTCACAGTTTTGCCGTATTAGCTTTTCTATCCACTGATCTACCTGTGGCCCTGTTGATCTATGTATCCTGAACCGCCTGAGTGAGTTGCAGCTGTCAGGCCCCTTTACCCTTGCTATGTGTTCCCTAGGAAATAAGCCCATGGCCTTACCCAGCGCGCTGACATTTGCAGAGTGCTATCCCAGTACTGTTATCAAGTGGCTAGCTGGCACCCCGGGAAGGGAGTGGGGACCTGGCCCTCAGCATTTGCTGGTTCCCATGTTTAATGGCTCACCATGGCTGATTTTCAGGTTTAACCAATAGCTCAAAGAATTTCGTACAATTGGCTTTCAGGGAATCAGTGTGAACTGGTGAACCCACTTTACGTGTCATTGATTTTTTGGTTCCTATTCAAACTTTTCCAACTGGATTATCTCAATAGCAACATTTTCTCCCAGTTCAAGATTCAGTTCAAAATTATCACTTATCATACTTCTTTAGAATCCATTAAGAATAAATTTAGTGTTTTGTTTTGTTTTTGAGACACACTCAGCATCCTTCTGCCTCAGCTCCCAAGGAACTGGGATTCCAGTCATGTGCTACCACACCCAGAATTAGTATCCTTAACCTGGAGTGGTCCTATCTTCCATCTACCAGAACACTGCTAGTCTTAGGGGACAATAGTTTGTAAAATGTCCTTCAGATAGGGTTCATCTCATGACTTCTCCCGGGTGGATTTAAATTATGCATTTTGGGCAGGAGTACTACCTAAGTTGTGTCCTCAGTGCTTTGGATCAGGAGCACCTGATATCAGCTTATCCTATAACTCATGATGCAAATTTTGATTACTTGTCTAAGTGGAGTTTGTCAGGTTTCTCCTTTGCAAAATTATTTTTTCCTTTGGTAAATTAATATTTCATAGAGAGGCAATTTGAGACTATATAAATATACTCTCCCTCATCAAATTTCCCTACCGATGTTAGCATCTGGGAGCCATTCTCCTGATTGGTACCAGTGAGCCCCATCTACATCCTTGTGTTTCCTTCCCAACCAAATCCAATAGGATGTTGAGGATAAAATGAAGTTCAATTCTAAGGTTCAGTCATACAGAAGCCACTCTGGCTCCCGCCCTGCTCTGGACTTCTATCCCAGAGAAGCAGGCACACACAGGGCCGGGGCCTCCCTGCCGTGTGAGTGAGTCATTCTGGAGACGAGTCTCTACCCCAGTCAAGCCTGGGGACATGGCGGCCTCAACCTCCGCAACACCCTGACTGTAGCCTCAAGGGAGACCCCTCTCCAGAATCACCCAGCAAAGTTGCTCCCCTGTGCTGCCCCACAAAACCTGGTGGGTAGTAAATTGTTGACCTAAACCACCAAGTGGAGGAGTAATCTGTGATCTGCTGGGAGGTAACTGGAGAGCATGGGTGGGAACGTCTTGCCTTGAGTCAGTAATGACGGCTGTAAGAGGAAGATTCTGGTATTGCTTTAAACTCTATCTCGATGTCTACATTTATTAGTTGGTGTTCTACTCTAAGGAGGAACTTTGCCTTATTTTATTTCTCTACCTTGGTGTGGCTCATAGATTTTTATTTTGTCCAACAAGTTACAATCCATTATTCTCATTGTTTTATTTTGCTGCTCAAATGATCCCAGATTTGGCCAGTTGGATTTCCTCCTTACCCCCTTTTGCTTTGCATATTTTCATTATTTTTAAACATGTCCTTACTTTCTGGCACAAGATACTATGGGTTTGATAGGGGACAGACTTACACAAGTCTTACACGAGGTTTGGGGGAAACCCCATGAAATGGGTCCACCGTGCTGACCCCACATGCTGTCCTTTCTAAGGAGCAATTCACCTGCAGGCCTGTCTGGCCTAAGTGGACAGGACATGGCACATTCCTCAGCAAACTACGCATTATCTGCAGGAGAAAGGCAGGCCCAAAATAATGTCAATGAGAGGAACCCAGATAACCCTGAAAGGTGACACTTTTCACAGACCAGATCCCAAAACTCAGGGAGATAAGGATAATTCCCCCTAATCATAAAATCTCTTAGAATTTATGGTTAAGAATTCAATTGGAACTGGTCAACATGGCCTGAGATGACTTAGAGTTGTCATAGCAGTGGGGACTTGAAAGTCTAGTGTCATCCTGCTGTCAGCAAAAGTCAAGAGGTGGACCTGAGTGGGTCTCTCTGGAAGTCCCCGGGATCCCCATTAAAACTAGCATGCAGGAGAGGCACGCTGTCGCTCTCCTCTCTGAGAGGACCCCCTCTCTCCCCTGAGAGTGTCCCCTTTCCCTTTTCCTATTCCTTCAATAACCTCGTGCCATTCTCTGAGCAACCTGTCTGAAACCTTCCTGACTTGATCCCAAGAATCAGGGTCTGAAGACAGGGGGCGGGGTGGGGGGGTCTTCACACTGCCTCAATTTCCCAAAAGGCCCCAGTCCTGCAACAGGTTCATCTTGCACATTTTAATCCAGCTCTGTAATCAGCCATTTCTCCAAGGATCCCTGTTTCCTCTAAGTGGAGGATGCTACTCAGAAACTTACTACCTCTATTAGTCTATGTATTCTTCTAAAAGTTATAAAGTATCACTTTCCATATTTAAATCCTCAACCTCTTCAGATGTGATTTTTTTGTATAGATTGAGGAAGGGATCAAACTGCACTTTATCCCAGCTTTGTTTATGTTAAATATTTAAATAATCCCTTCTTTACTAATAGACCTACAATGCTCTCTGTAATGTCAATCAAAGCTCCATATTAAAGTTTGCTTTTTCCTTGGTTCTCTTTTTTGTTTCATTTGTTAGCAACACACTGTTCAATAAACAGTGTGTGTACAGGTAGGTAGAGAGGTAGATACACACATGGACAAATGTGTTCCATGACAAACCTTAAAGCAGTGATCAACCCAGTACAAGTGAATGTTCCTCATTCTGATAGTGTCTTGAAGTGCCATTTCTCAGGTGAGGATGGGGTAGGGGAGAATAGCACTGAGGGTTTTGGAGAAGTAGCTGATTCTAAGTCTGAGGCAGAAAAAGTAGAAAATGAATCCAGAACATTTTATCAGAGAAGACTATGGGGTCATGCTAATAGGAGACAAATGTCAATTTGTAGATTTTCCACTGGTCCAAAATGGGACAATTTGAGCATCAGTGAGGATGTTAACTGCAATGGACTGAAACAGCCCCAAGATCACACACACACACACACACATACACACACACACACCACACCCACTCACACACGCACTCATACATTCACACCACACACACCCACACATACACATACACTCACACCACACACGCCCACTCACACACACATACACTCACACCACACACACCCACTCACACCATATCTACACACACACACCACACCCACTCACACACACACTCATACACTCACACCACACACACCCACACACACACCTATACTTACACCACACACCCACTCACAGCACATACAGCTACACACACCAACTCACACCACATACATCTACACATACTCCCTCACACACACACACTCACACCACACACATCCACTCACACCACATACATGCACACACACATACACACCACACACACACACTCACACACCACATACATCTATACACACACATACACTCACAGCACACACACCCACTCACACCACATACATCTACACATACTCCCTCACACACATACATTCCCACCACACACACCCACTCACACCACATATATCCACACACACACACACACACACACACACACACTCCCATGTGTCTGGCCACCCTCAAAAGACGCTAGGGAATCAACTCCTTTTTCTAAGGTGAAGACAAAGGAAAAGGACTGAGAAAGTCACCAAGCCTTTCCTATTCAGACTGTCACTATTCAGTTCCCAGCGGAATATGAGAGAAAGTGTCACGGCACAGACATTTTTGGCAAGTGAGGATGAAAGACAGAATACTGTTTTCCAACCCCAAGGGACTCATCACTGAGCATGGAACCCTGCAGCACCTCACACGCACGAAAGCACAGAAGCCCGTTCCCCTTGGATGGAAAGCCACCTGTGAGGTGGTTTTGTGACAGAAACCGAACCTCAGCTTTAGAAAGCCTTGATTTCCAACCACAGAGCCACACAAATGCAGAGGCACTGAGGACTACTCCCCGCTCCGCCGCGGGCGCCGTGAAGAAGCTGGGCTGCAGGAAACAGGTAGGAAAGCTCGGCTGGGAGCTGGGAGCCGTGGCAAGCTGCAGCTCAAAACTGACGTAAGAAGACACCAAGAAAACGAGGCCTGAGCGCTGGGGATGCCGATGGTGACCAGGGAGCTGCTGCGGGAGGAGGCGGGATGGCCTCAAGGTCAGGGCGGTCATTACCACGGGGGAGGGGAGACTGTGCTGAGGACACTGAAGCCAACTGGTATAGCTGGCAAGGGTCTGTCTTCCTGACTTTGGGGGTTGTTAAAAAGTAACCATAAGATGGGCAAAAGCCACAGGGCAGACGTAGGTCTTTAGCAGCGGGCAACTTGTGGGACTGGGCCCTGAGGCACGCAGACAACACCAGCTACTCATTGGCACCAGTTTTCTGTCTGGGGCCACTTTCCAGACAAGGCTATAGGGAAGTGGAACCCCAAAAGAAGAAGTGACCCTGCACAGCGAGAGAGGGAGGTGAAGCTTGGGGCTCGTGGTCACGAGCTTGGCGTCGGAAGAGGACAGAACCGCCAGAGCAGGGGCTCCAGAAGCTCCATGCAGGTCCTCTGTGCACAGGGCCCGTGGGCAGCACACACGGGAAGGGGCTCCTGGGGCCTGGAAAAGGGCAGCTCGGGAGGTACCGTGTGGACGGGGTGACGGGCACACAGTACAGAAGACGGGGAGTCCCGGCCTCCATGGAAACAGTGGTGCTGGGAACCCTGGGACCCGATGGAATGCAGAACGGCCACCCTGGCCATACGTAGCCCTGGAGCAGGGGTTGTTCACCTACCCCACCGAAACCTGAAACCAAACGCTAGTGGGAACCAGCTGAGCTGTGGGCTTGCAGGGAGCCTTCGATACGCCTAGAGAAAGAGGACAAAGCCATTCCCCTGAATCATGTGGCGCTTACAATAACCAGCAGAAAAGGGTCTAAATATAGAAGTAGCAGGAAAACGTAAACTGTAACCAAAAAGAAGAAGAGTCCATAGACAAGAGCCCCAAATCAATCTCTTGAAGAAAACGTGGGAGAACACACATGCCGCTCTGTAGCAGAGATAGCATATCCATAAAGGGAAAGAATGATAAACCACTGGCCTTTAGCACAACTGAAGTTTCTTTTCATCATTTAAATCCAGAATGTAAGAAAGCATTCACCAAACCTAACCTAACGAAGAGCTTGTATGCAAAACATTGAAGAACTCCAACTCAGTCATAAAAAGACAACTCCTGAAGAGATGGACAAAGACTTGAATGGACACCTCACGAAAGAAGAAACTGAAATGGCCAGTAAGTACAGAGACAGCCTGAACTCCCGTGCTGTGCGTGATGGCCAGTGCTTACTGTTGAAATTTATTCTGCACTCAAATATGTATCAACATATACGACACAAAGAGGAAGAGATGAAAGATACAGAATCAATTAATCCAAGAGGACCCAAAACAGATAAGCAAGAGTTTCCAGAAACAACAGGAAAAGAGCATGATTATAAATAGAAAATTAACAAAGTTTCCTAGAACAGAAACATGTAAGTCTATAGCTTGAACAGGTGCACCAAGTTCCCAGCAATGAATTTTGAATATAACCACAGCCAAAACTGTCAGGTACATTTGTGGGGGGAGAGAGAGAGGAAGTAAAGGGCACTCTACTACTGAGCTACTTCCCCAGCCCTTTTTTTATTTTCTGAGACAGGGACTCACTTTGTTGCAGAAGGTGATCTTGAACATACAATCCTCCCGCCTCACACTCCCAAGTCACTGGGATTACAGGTCTGTGTGCCACACCTGGTGAACCTTCTGAAAGCTGTCAGAAAGGAAAAAAGAAAAAAAAAGGGTTCATATAAAGATGAGGAGGGAGATCAAAAGGACTAGGATGCTGAGCCACAACACTGGAAGCTAAAAGACAAGGACCCGTGAGCTGAAGTCTGGTGATAGGTTTACTTCTGATCTAGAGTTCTGTAGCTAAGGCTGGTGGTATGGCACAATGGTGCAGTATGTGCCTGGCACACAGAAGGCCCAGGCTTCACTAGCACTGAAATAAAAATCCATTGCAACAGCAAACCAAGCCCAACCAATCATGAGGGCAGAATAATGCCATTTCCAGATATGTAAGAACTCAAATTTTTCTAGCATTTGTTTCAGAATTATTGCAAGATCTATTTCTTGGCCATAAACAAAAAATGAGGAGAAGGAGAAGAAAACTTGAATTCCAGAAAAGAGGAAGACAGAGGTGAGAAATCTGGGAAGCCCTGGGAGCACAGAGGTAGTGGCAGGGGTGGACAGGTGTGAATGGTGGGAACACGAGGTTATGGGACTGATTCTATAAACTGGGCCCACTGAGCTGACCCCACATGCTGTCCTTCCTGGAAGCCATTCACCTGCAGGCCTGTCTGGCCTAAGTGGACTGGACATGGCACTTTCCTCAGCAAACTACCCATTATCTGCAGGAGAAATGTGGGCCCAAACTAATGTCCATAAGACAGACTCAAGTTACCCTGAAGGGGGAGAATTTAGTGACACTTTTCACAGACCAGATCCCAAAACTCAGGGAAGTAAGGATAATTCCCCCTAATCATAAAATCTCTTAGAATTTATGGTTAAGAATCCAATTGGAACTGGTCAACATGGCCCGAAGTGACCTAGAGTTGTCATAGCAGTGGGGACTTGAAAGTCTAGTGTCATCCTGCTGTCAGTCAAAAGTCAAAAGGTGGACCTGGGTGGGACTCTCTGGAAGTTTCCCTGGGATCCCCATTAAAACTGGCATGCAGGAGAGGCATGCTGTCGCTCTCCTCTCTGAGAGGACCCCTCTCTCCCCTGAGAGTGTCCCCTTTCCCTTCTCCTATTTCTTTAATGACCTCATGCCTGTTCTCTGTATTGGCATCAGATCTGCTGTTTTGCTGCCACCATTATTCTCCCTCCCCCACACCTCTTTACAACCCAGATTGTTAGTCCTCAAACTTCCTAGCCAGTAACTGGTCCAGACTGTTGGCCCATGAACCTCCTCACCAGCCATTGGTCTGTTGCTTTCAGACCGTGGACTTTGACTACTTAAGAGTGGCTCCACCACCATCCTCTCTCCCTCTCTCTCTCTCCTTCTCTCTCTCCCTCCCTCTTGCATGTTCTCTCTCTCTCTCTCTCTCTCTCTCTCTCTCTCTCTTTCTCTCTCTCTCTCTCTCTCTCCCTTACCCTCCCCCCCACAGGCAGACACTCTGCCTGTCTGCTTCATAAAATCTCTTGCGTGAGTTCCCACATCTAGAGTGGTGTCTGGGTGCTTTCGTTGGTGCCGTGACTCGGATGGGCTCTTCCACCGCCACTTAGGTGGGTGGAATCCCATCTGACGCCCCAGACCCACCCCAGACGCTGGTCTCACCTTCCATTTGCCAGGACACTCTCCTCCACAACCACCACCGGCTTCAGATTGGTGAGTTTTCCCCTGGGTCGACTTAAACACTCCTCTGCTGACCTGAGACACAACCATTGATTGTCCGGTGCCCTCGAGGCAGTTGAGGAGTGGGGTTCCCCAGCCACAACTTTTACAGCTAGTGCTGGCCCCCTTAGTTGGCCTTTTCTGATGGGTTGGTCCCTGATCTTTATGGTGGAGATTCTCCCTCAGGGTTGAGGCTCCTCTTTGCTCTCAGCCCTCTCGACCTTTACCTGGCACACACTGACGGTCAGGTGATGACCCCCTCACTGTGCTGCCTTCTCGTCTCCAGCCAACTAGTCTGTGACCTCAGGACGCCTTGGACACTGACTTGGCTGTATCAATCTCCACTATGGGATCTGTGTCCTCCATTCTGGCAGATTCACCCCTGGGGTGCCTATTAGACAATCTTAAACCCCTTCACCTGACACCCGGCCTAAAACCACCAAAACTTGTCCTTTAGATAATCGATCCAAAATGGCCACATAATGGCATACAACTTCTGTGAGTGAGCAGGCAGATGGAAAGGGATTCCCGATCTTCAAGCTTTCTCTTTCTTCCTGAAAAGCTTCTTTGCTCTTCCTGAAAACCCAAACACCTCCTTTTGGCTTCTTCTCCCCCCTCATAATCCTTCCTCCTCCTCTGACTTTGACTCAGCTAACAAACCACCCCCATACCAGCCTGCTGTAGCAGAGGCCCCTCCGGCCCCTGCTCCTCCATCTCCTTTGCCCCATTCTGTTTCTGCTTCCATTCCCCTGCACAGCCCACCCAGTCCTCCTGTCACGGGGTCCCAAGCACATATTCTAGCCCCCCTGTGGGAGGTGGCTGGTGTGGAGGGAGTAACCCTAACCAGCCCAGCAGCCAGTGGCATGTCGCAGTAAGGAGTGTGATATAGCAGCCCCATTCCTCAAAAGTAGTGGGAGATAATGTTTCATACTTTTCTGCATCCAAACCTGACCTGATTACCAACTGGGAAAAAGGGTTAAAATGTCCTAGGCAATTTCCCCTGCCTAACCTTGCTGAAGCCTACATTGGAATGTAGACTGCAGCAGGGTCAGTGAGGGACCAACCTGAGACTGAAAAAAGTGTCCATTTTAAATTTCTCCTGGGATGCTACACAGAATACTCTCTCTCTCTCTCCCTCCCACCCCCTCTCCCTGCCTTTTTCTTTCTTGCTTTCTCATGCTATAATTGATGACCATTATCATTTTTTCTTCTAGGACTCTTGTTTTTCTTAAGTGCTATATTTTTTGAGCTCACATTTTTGATCCTACATACCTAAGTTAATGGTTTTTTGATCAGTTCTATTTTTATTCAACTCCAGAGTTATTTTTGAACATTAATTCAATGGAGTAACATACTTAAACATTATTGGCATTTTCATAGATTGGTAAAGTTAAAAGCTCTCTGAGCCTTTCCTTGATTCATGTTTTTGATATAATGTTACATTGTGTTAACTAACATTCACATAAACTCAGGAAACAATACATGTAAACTTTTTAAAATGATGTTTAAAGAGGAGGCAAAGATCAACTTCAGAACTAGAACACTTTACCTAAGATTTGCAAAGAGCCCCATCTTACCTGAGATAAGGCTCTGCCTCCCACCCTGCTGCATGTCAGAATGGCTCCAAAATAAGCCAGACTTCATCTCATTTAAAGTCATATTCAAATGATTGTTTTTTTTGTTGAAAAATTTCTGTGATCTCAGACAGGGGATATAGTGTATAGCTCAGTCAAAATTCAAGATAGCTATTACACAAACTAAATGTTTTACTGTTGTTAATTCCATTTTGTATTTTCCTTGTAAACTCTATAACAATTGCCTGATTAATGTTTTGCAGAAGTACTGCTTCAAGAACAAATGACCTAAATTAATTTGAGATAATAAGCCAACACCTATAGGACAGATAAGATAATACAGACCCCAGTTTAAAAAAAGGGGGCAAATAATTGTAAAGTCATAAACATTAGAGTTAAAACCCACTACTCTTACTTTATGACTGGTGAGACTGGCTTGCTGGATGTTTAAGATCAAACTTAGAGACTGAGATTAAAATACAAAAGGGCCAAGAAAACCAGTATTTGGCTCTTGCCCTCTGAGTCAGCCTGAACCCAGGGAATGGAGAGCTCTAAGGAGGTTTGCAACTCTGGGCCACACGACCTCCTGATCAGGGAGATTGATGAGACCACTAGAGGATGAGAAGTCAATCAGTGCACCTGCTGCAGAGGAGGGTCATTGAAAAAGGAAGACATCCCTGATGCTTCCAAAGGAAGTCACTGCATCAAGGAGACCCTACCTAGCAAATGGCACTAAAGGAGCTAAGATGCTGCTCTCAAGTTCTCCACAAGTAACCCCTGTGGGAATTCAATTGACCCTTAACAACGAATAAGAACATGGTCAATTTGACCAGCTTGATCTTGAACACCTAGCAAAACAGTTAAAACCAAAGCATAGCCATTCCTGGGCATTTAAAAGAAGAAGCATAAACGGAACTTAAGACCTACACTTGTATTAACACCAAGAATAAGTAAGATTGGATGCTATAAAAGAGATTCCTAGGCAGGAGTGCCTGATAACTGTCAAGAGAAACTGCCAGAGTCAGAAATTTTGGGTCATTTTAAGGTTTACAGATCTTCCTATACAGGACAATGCCTGCTAAATTGCCTACAGAAGTTCCTACAAGATCAGAGGAGGGTCATTGAAAAAGGAAGACATCCCTGATCCCAGGTACAAGTTCTGGAGCTGGTGGACACACACAAGTTCACCAACCAATCAATCAATCAACCGCTTCTCCTTCAAGACTGCCAGTCCCTGACACCCAAAGCTGAGACCTGAGATTCACTATTGACACCTCTGCTCCGAGAACTCTGCTCCCACCTAAAGCCCTCCCTAGTCCTCTTTTTTTTTTTTTTTTTTTTTTTTTTTTTTTTACAGGAATGAGACTTTTTGCCCCTAATCAGCAGGAAGAAGCTACAGAAGAAAGACATTGTCCCACCCCTGGCATCTATAAAAACAAAAAGGGAGGAATATTTGTTAGGGTCCCGTTCTGACTAATCCCCGGAGAGTCCAAGTGAACACACAGTAATGTAAATCACACAACAAGGTTTTATTAAAGCAAGTTCGAGCCTGGACCGCAACCAGCCCCTGAGACCCATACAATGGCTCGGGGGGGAGAGGCCCTGGGTGGCGAGAAAGCGCTCTATTTAAGAGCTTTTTCAGCATTCATACACAAGGACCTGTACATTATTGGTTAACATTTGGACAGCTAAATATTTGTCCTCTTTTGGTTTGACCCCTCCACTTTATTTGAATCTTATTGGGTCCTGCCAAAACTGAACGGTCCTGGAGGGAGCAGGGAGGAGGGAAGGAGTGAGTTATGAGGGAGAGGGGTCAGGGCTAGGTTCCCCTGTCCTTGATAGATGGGGTCTCCGGGCAGCTGCACATTCCTCAGATAGCTCTGAACAGCCTTGATAAGCCCGGGGCCCAGCACATCCTATTTGACCCGTATTGGCCCTGGAGGGCACTGCCGTGGCTGCCGGCATCCTCACTGTTTGTGCGCCCTTTTCCTGGGGGGCGGTTTTATAGGCCAGTTCACGAAACAGTCTTGTTTATACAAGATGGCTGCACAGCTGGCACCCCGTTCTCAAGGTATTGGCATCAGATCTGCTGTTTTGCTGCCACCATTATTCTGCCTCCCTCACACCACTTTACAACCCAGATTGTTAGCCCGCGAACCTCCTCGCCAGCCATTGGTCCGTTGTTTTTAGCCGGCAGAATTCAACTACTTAAGAATGGCTCCACCGCCGTTCTCGCGCCCTCTCCCTTGCTCTTGCTCTTGCGTGTGCTCTCTCACTCTCACTCTCTCTCTTTCTCTCTCTCTCACCTGCGGGCAGACACTCTGCCTGTCTGCTTAATGAAAGCTTTTGCGTGAGTTCCCACATCCAGAGCGGTTCCTGGGTGGTTCACTGAGCAACATGCCTGAAACCTTCCTGACTTGGTCACCAGAACCAGGGTTTGAAACGGCAGGGCAGGCGGGAGTCTTCCTGCGGCCTGGGTTTCCCGGAAGACCCCAGCCTTGTCACAGTAGTGCGGAGTCAGGAGAGCACTGTCTTGACTCAGCGGTGGTGGAAGGCTCCCAGGAAGACTGAGCACCCGGAGGACAGCGACAACAGACCCACGCTGGGCCCCTCAGAAGATGATCTTCAGGATGGTCTTTCTCACAATTCTCTTGGAATGTCTGATAAGCAATTTAAGACTAATGTTTAAAAATTAGCCACTCTAGGAAAAACAAAAATTGTACAAGAAATGAACTGTCATCAGGTGTATGACCTGCCCCTGTGGGAAGGACCGCAGCCCTTTCCGGGTGAGGTGACAAATGAGTAGTGTTTAGGAGGAGGAGTGAGAGGGGGCCACTAAGTCCCACCTTCCATTGCTGAAGGCCCACAGGGTGCATCTGGAGCCATGAAGATAGACCAGCATGAAGACATTGAGAATTGTGGAGGCCATATCCGGAGATCGGCAGGGCCCTGGAAAGAGGCTGCCTCTGAGCACTGTTCATGAATCACTTTGGCAAAAACTAAAAACAGCTTTTAAAGGATCATAAGTCAGAATTTTTAGATTAGACATGAAATATTCTCTATTTTTATCTATATGACATTTGTTTTCTCTTTAAAAATATTTCATTATTTGTAAGATACCCTAACAAATCAATATACTTGTACAATTTAATTTTGTTGTGTGTAGTATGTTTCTATGGTGATTTTCATGACAGAGTCACTGACTTCCTGAATGTTAGGATAAGGAGACTAACTTTGCAGGCAGTCACAGCACTGTCCTGGTGGTCAGCCATTCGTACAGCTCAGTGGAGTCAGCTTTGGGTTTGATCCAACGCCTGAGAGCACTCGTCTGTCCTGCCTTGCTCAGAATGCAGAGCTGATTCTCAGTCAGTCACCGTGTCTTGCTCCTTCAGTGTGCTGGCTTCCGGGAGCAGCTGAGAGGTGACAGTCGTACCAACGTGGGAAACCAGAAGGCATGCTGTAGCAGTCTGAGACTCTACTTTTTAAATTTACATTTCCATTTACAAGAGCAGCACATGTTTTTTACAGAACATTTGCAAATAAGTCAAAAGAAAGTGCCTTCAGGGCACTTCGTGAGCCGTGTTTGAGGTGAAAGGAACAGTCTCAGAGTACCTCTAGCATAGTGCACGTGCAGTCAGCTCTGGTGCGGACCACAGAAATCTCTCTGGGCCAACGGCAGTCACCGCTTACCTCTGCAAAAGGAGGACAGCGTCGATTTTGGATGAGAAAAAAGTAAGACTAACAAATACAGTAATGTGTTTTGATTCTATCCAGCAACACCCCCAGTTTTAAAACAAGCCTGTCCTCTGAAGCAGCATAGATTGAGCCAGCCTCACACATGGACACTTATTCTGTGGGATAATAAGTCATGTAATAGTTAAATTGCCTAGAGTCCTAAAACAGGCGATTGACTAAATTATTAATTGAGGGTGAAATGTACTCCCTGGGAAAGCTCTCCCATGACTTGCTCAGCAAGGTACCATCTGACCATGGAAGATAATGCTGTGGTCACTCATGTGACCATTCCTGTGTTTCCACCACTTTCCTTCTGGTTTTATTCCATGGCGCCATGACTGTATAATTTAGTTTGGAAGTCATAATTGGTCTTCACAAGGGGTACCACATACACAAAAAGTTGTCTTTGACAGCATCCAGGTGCTTCTGTCTTTATCCACTCTTGGATATAAGATGCAGTTGTCTTTGAAAGAGCAGCCTTGCATAAACTTTGCAGCCCTACCTACAAGCTAGGAAATGCAGCTGAGTTATCTAAATTATATAAAATTGATGCTAATCACAGCAAGCAGACCACTCAATTTTCCTGTTCTATTTGTTAGTCAAAGTAAATGTCCTACAAGCTACTCAGAAGTCTAAACAAGCCAGGCAGAAGTAGAAATGATGCTGTGACAATGACCAAGATGACAAATTCAGATAGGGATTTCTACCTATCATCTGGTTTATGAAACTTTGCCTGTGAGATAAAAACACGTGTTCATGGGCACATAGCTCTGTGCCCACATGTACATACATAACACACATCTGCACACATGCACATATATGTACACACCACACACACCCTATACACATGCATAAACATACATGCCACCCAGACACAGACATGTGTACATACGCATGTATACACGTGTGTATTGTGTGAGGAGATCCTGCCTGCACATAACAGCGCTGTCCTCTCACTAATCTACAGACTCAACAGAATTATCTCCTGCTGTAAGCCAGGCAGCCACTTCAGGAAAATAAGCAAGAAAAACTGATCTCTTCCCTGAAAGGATCCATGGCTGGCTAAGGGATGAAAGCATGTGAATGACAAACGATGAGCAATCGAGGCGACTTGGAGAGTGTTATCAGGAGATCTAATTCATTGCCACTAGAATGTCTGAGCTGCCCCCTGAGCGGGGCAGCCTTCCCAGGAGCCCTGGAGCCGAGTTTCAGAGCAGGGGAGTTTGTGGGTGATGACATGAGGTTGCCTGTCCTAGGCGAGGGACCTGGGACCACACGTGACTTGACAGAGCAGCGTCCACACCCAGGAGGGGGGAGATCATGGAGGACTGGCCCAGCTGGTGAGTCTGGAGTCAGCCAGGAGTGCGGGGAGCCCTAGGCAGCTGCAGGACGGGAGGCCGCCGGTGCCACCTAGAAATAGGACTGGGGTGGGAGTCGCCTCAGGGTACCAGGACTTGTTTTAATCAGGAAAGGCGAGACAGGCAGCAGAAATGGCTGTCTTGAGGGAAGAGTCCCAGAAACAGGCAGCTCAGCACGGGGGCGGGGGGCTCGTGGGATTGGCTTCTGTGCCTCATTTCTGTGCCCTGGGCTCAGGGGCAGCCTGATTGCTGGCACTCGGGCCTGGCTCAACTAGGGTGTGAAAGCCCAACAGAGGGGGTGGACTGAGGGCTGGTTGTTCTCAAATGAAGGGCTCAAGGTGAGCTGTGTCCTAGGAATTAGCTGCACCAGAGGAGCGTCTCTCCAGGGTTAGCAGGCCCCAGCTGCCGAAAAGAAAAGAAAAATTAAAAAATGGGATGAGCAAGAGTCAGAATGGACCAGAGCAGCAAGACCATAGTAGCCTCGATGGTTAGTCTAGGCAACTCCTGAAGGAGGCTCCAACTCCTGTGGCAGTCTTGACAACTGGTTCCCAATTCTAGGTCTCCTGTTTTTGAACCTGAAAAGTGATGACCAACTCAGTCAATGGGCTCCAAGAGAGAGCTGCCAGGTGGCCCTCAGGTAGGCAGGAAAAGAGCCTGCAGTTCCTCCCGGTTCTCCATGAGCACTATCCTCTAGAGGTACCCTCTTGAGAAGATTCCTCTGGAATTCAGCTGCCACACCAGGGGACCCCAAAGGGGCCAGGTTCAGGACCTCTGGTGGACAGTCTCAGCTGGGCTTGTCCATCAGCAAGAAGGACCCAGCTGGAGTGCATCCTCCAGCCCAGCCACCCAGCCATTTCAAGGAATCCAAACCTAATGAGTCTTCCCCGCTGAAGCATCAGGTGCTGTGGGCCAGGACAGCCATTCCATCCACGACTTTGCAGAATTCTAGACCCACAGATCATTGTTCATCTAGGATATAAAGCATGAGTAGCTTCTCACACAGCAAAAGGAACGGGAACCCTGAGACTCCCGCCCCGAGGAGAGTGGAGAATCAAGGGAACTTTCGTAGATGGAATGGACAGTGCTTCTGTGATTTGTTCAACATGGCAGTGAGTTAGTTGATCTGGGTACAGGAAACAGTGGTCCCTCCTGCTGACATACTCTATCAACACACGGTGACTTTGCCCTCTGCACCCTGAGGCCTTCAGGTCAGGGCCGAGGCTTTCACAACAAAGAAGATGTACTTTCAGATCCAGACTTGCTCCAGAGCCCAAGCTAGTGGGGGCGAAGCCGGGTCTAGAACCTTCTTTTTTCCATTCCAATGGCTCCCATTAGGTTCACACAGTTTGGTGTTAGTAATTAAAAGCAGTTCCTTCCAGCTTCCATGTGTGGGTGCCTCAGCAGGAAGTGCGAGACGTGTACAGGCCTGTTGGTTTCCAGCTCGCTTTCCCAAAACCCCAAGAGCCAGCTGCCTGACCTGACCTCTCCCTACGGCCTCCACAGGGGCAAATGCCCAGCTGCTCTCTGCAGCTAGATCCAGGTACTTGTTGGCTTGGTCAAGAGGTCTCCCTCAGAGGACATCCAGAATCTCCTTTTCACAAGTGGCCTCACTGACTTTTCTCAGGTTGGCACTTGCTATCAGCATCCAATAGATACAACTTTTGAAACTCAGGGAAAAAATGTATTTTTCTTTGATCCAAAAGCAGACTTCTCCTAACTCCATCATCTCACTTCCTGATCTGTCCAGCAGTTTGTAGCCTCAGGCTCTGATTCCCAGCTACAGTGGTGAATGTGGATGCGAGAGCTTCAGATGAGTCACAGTCCAGAAAGCAGCCCTCGCAGTGACGTGCGACCTCCCTTGTCAAATGGACAATTGCACTTTTGTGTGGAGACCATCCAGAGCCACATGGGCCACAACACTGCCACCACCAGGTCAGCAGAGAGCCCTCCTTTGAACCAGGCCCTCGATGCTGTTCAGTGGTCCGCGGGTGCCCCAAGGCACCACAGTCCATGAGGGCCTTGCGACCCTTCTCCATGCCTGGGCCTTGTCACTCTGAAGATCTTACACTCCTGGGGAGAGAGGAGAGGAGCACATTCTGAGGATTCCTCTTCCCAACACTGATTCTCCTGAACAGGGAGTCTGGCTGGGGAGGGGCAGCTACCACTCTAGAAGAAAGAGGCCATCGCACACCCATTGAGAGACCTGGCCTTGGGGCACTGCGTCAGGGTGGAAGGCCTCCAGGGCAACAGAGGCACCGCTGAGGAGTAGAGTCCAGGTGAGGGCCCTGTGCACCTGCACCCAGCTCCTGAACTCCACAGACTTTATGTCTGGGTTCCTCATCGTGCACTTATAGCCCAATGTGCTCAGTGGAATGAGAAAGGAGGGCTCTGATCTTGAAGATGAGACCAGGTTTACGGTCACTCTACCAATTCAATAGGCTCCTCTCCAGCTCAAGATTTTGGCAAAGCATGTGGAGATAGAGGGAACACTTTGTTTCATTCTTATGCCAAAGTCCAAACCCTGAAGGAGCAGGTGCAAGGACAAGAGTCTTTGAGGGGCGATTAGGGCCAGGGGTGGGGTCCTCATGATGGGATTAGTGCCCTTACAAAATGGATCCCTGGATCTCTCTTGCCCCTTCCACCACGTGAGGTCCAGCAAAAAGGTGCTGCTTGTTGTAGGTAAGTTTTAAAATTATACTTTTCTCATCGAAGTGTTCATGATTTTAGTCTATGAAAAACTGACCACAGGGATTAATAGGGAAAACGAGAGATTAACAGGGAAAAGAACAGAGCACATCCTACCTCACCAGAGGGCCGCGGCCAGCAAGGGTCGTCTTGCTGGAAGAGGAAGTCTCCCGGGTTCGGTCCCTGCAGCAGTCTGGGCTGTGCCGTGCCCCAGTCCCCTCCTCCAGTGGAAAGGGCTGCAGCTACAGAAGCTGGTTCCATCCTCCACTGCAGTTACCGTGCCCACACAGACCTCCTTTATGGATGTAAACTGACAAAAGGGCAAGTCATTTCTGTGTGTGCAGGCTTGCTTTTCTAATTCAAAATATGCCAAAGAAATATATTTGTAATGAGATACTTCACTCTGCCTCGTGATGGACCAGGAGGGCACTGACAGCTGGCTCTCTTACCCCGAGCCCTGGCTGGGCAGGCCAAACCTGCAGAGAGACTTCTGGAAGGCCTGGATTGTGAGTGTCTCTCCCAGCACAGAAGCATCCCCAAGGACCAGGCCCTCCAGAATGCCACCTCGGAAGGAGGCATGTCTCCCAGGCTCCCTGAGGGCATTGCTGATCTCTTCCTGCTCACCTACCCTGGAACGTCCTAACTTCCCTGGTTCTGTGGAGCTCCTTCCTTCTCCTGCCTTTAAGAAGCCCAGTACAGCACTTGCCTAGCATGCACAAGGCCCTAGGTTTCATCCCCAGCACCAAAAAGAAAAAAGAAAGAAAACTCAGGTCTTTCCCTACTGCCAGGGCTTTTTCTTTTAAAATAGTAATTTCTCCATTTCTTTTTTTCAGTCCTGGGAATCAAACCAGGGCCTAGCACATATTGGGTAAGGGCTCCAACCCAGAGCCGCTCCCAGGCCCTAACTTCCTCAAGTTCTGCGGTTGTGTGAGATCTTTTGTGGACAGACTTGCTCTCCTGGGAAACTGCAGATGACCCTGAGCTAGACTGAACTAAAAGTCTCAAACCAAGGGAGCCTTAGATAGGGTGGTAGGAGCTTTAGACGCGAACTAAAATCAAGACAGACTGTGTCAATCAAGACCCAACACATTATCAAATCCATCACTCCCAAAGGCCGTACACCAGAGTGGTAGGTTTTTCTTGTAAGTCTTCACAACGAGAAGAGTCTTCTTCCTTATAACAGGGATTCCTACCCTAGTCTAAGTGTTTATCTTTCTCCAGGAAGGTTCCTCTTACCCTGCACCAGGCACCGGGGTCCTTCTATAGATCTTGGGGATTGGTGTGTGCACACAAAATACCTTCCATCAGTGATCTCATGGCCTGAAGACTTTGTGGCATGTTGATCAAAGTATAATTTTCATAAAGTTTTAAATCTAGTTCTCACAGAAGCATGTAGAAAGTTCACATCGAATACTAGCCCAATCATGTGAAAAACATCGGGATAGTAAAGTCAGCTCAAGAGCGCCTGAGAGATTATTTTCTGAAGATGAGTAATGAGATTATTAGTGACAAAACTGGTTGATGTCCCTAGAGGGAAAAACACCTTAAGTTTTGGAGTCATCTTTTCCATGGGACATAAATATTTTTCATTATGACCAAACTGTCAGAGTTAACATATAACTCCATGGGGTCTGAGCCCTAATCAATAACAGATGCCAAACCAAGCAAAAGACATATTCCCCTAAATCAGCAGTTCCCCAGAGGTGATCAGCAGTCCCTTGGAGGTGACCCCACAACCCCAAAAAAAGGTCAAGATCACTTTTTTCATCTTTGATGGGAGCATTATAATCACACACAATAGTGGGAGTTGCTGTGGTATGTTCGCACATGCGCTTAGCTCTGCTGGTCTGTCTGTCTCACTCCCCCAAATCTCCCCTTTGCTCCCCTCCTCCTTCCCCTACCCCCTTTCTGGTCTCCCCTCTACTTTCATTGGGTCCCTTTTCTTTCTTTTTTTTCTTCCCAAGATGTTATCATAGAAAACATGGATCCTTGACTTTCGAGTCTGGCTCATCTGGCGTGGCAGGTGTTCCCCAGTTCCATCCACTTTCCTGTAAGGGCACACTTCCACTCTTCCTCACAGCTGAGTAGAACTCCCGGTGTGCGCAACCTCCTTTCCTTCATCCACTCCTCTGCAGACAGACGCCGAGCCTGGTTCTCTGGCTTGGCCAATGTCATGGCAGCACTCTGAGCATGGGTGTGTGTATGCTGAGCCACTCTGACACCCCTGAAGTGAGGTGAGCTTATTAGGATGGACAGTCTTCCTCATGCGCTTTTGAACGAAAATCGCTAATGTTTTAATTAAAGATTTTTACATCTCTGTTCATCAAGGATATTGCTCGGTGGTTTTCTTTCTCTGATGTGTTCTTATCTGGTTTTGGTATCAGGGTGATGCTGGCTCATAGAATAGATGTGAGAGTGTGTCCCCTTTCTACATCATGGAATAATTGGAGGGGCATTGCCAGTAGTTCTTCTTTGAAAGTCAGGTAGAATTCAGCTGGGTATCCTTGGTCCTGGACTTTTCTTTGTTGGAAGGTTTTTTATTACTGCTTCAATCTCATTGCTTTCTACTGATCTGTTTAGGTTTCCTATATCCTCTTGGTTCAATTTTGATAGGTCTTATGTGTCTATAAATTTGTTCTTTTCTTCTAGATTTTCCATTTTATTAGATAGGCTTTCAAAGTAGTCCCTAATGATTCTCTGAATTCCAGAGATATCTGTGGTGATATCTCCTTTTTGTTTTGTTTTGTTTTAATATTTACTTTTAGATGTTGATGGACCTTTGTTGTATTCATTCATTTATATGTGGTGCTGAGAATCAAACCCAGTGCCTCACACATGCTAGGCATATGCTCCACCACTGGACCATAACCCCAGTCTGATATCTCCTTTTTCATGTTTAATTTTATGACTTTGGGTCTTCTTTCTCTTTTGGTAAGTTTATCTAAAAGTTTATCAATCTTGTTTATCTTTTCAGAGAGCCAACTCTTTGTTTCATTGATCCTTTGTATTATTTTTGCATTCTCAATTTCATTAATTTCAACTCTTAATTATTTCCTTTCTTCTACTGATTTTGAAATTGGTTCGTTATTTTTTTCTAGGACCTTGAGATGCATCATTAAATTGCTTATTAGGGATCTTCCTAATTTTCTTATGTAGGCACTCATAGCTATAAATTTTCTTCTCAGAACTGCCTTTATTGTGTCCCAGAGATTCTGATAATGTATCTGTTCTCATTTGATTTTAGGATTTTCAAACTTTTTACCTTTATTTCCTCTATTATCCATTTATTGTTCAAAAATATATTGTTTAATCTTGATCTGTTTATGTAATTTCTATGACTTTTCTTGCCATAGAAATTATATTGATTTGTTTGTATTTGCTAAGACTTGCTCTGTGTCCTATAATATGGTATATTGTAGGAGAACTTTCCATAAGTACCTGAGAAGAAGGTGAATTTATTGTTGTTAGGTGAAATATTCTATAGATGTGTATTAGGTCCATTTGATTTATGGTATTTTTTTAGATCTGAAGAGTCTTTACTGATTTTATGTCTGGTTGACCTGTCCATTGGTGAGAAGGATGTATTGAAATTACCCAGTATTATTGTATTGGGGTCTTCGAGTTTTTACAAGTAGTGCTTGTGTTATGTATACTGATGTTTGAGGCATAGATACTTACTAAAACATTATATCTTCTCATTGGGTTGTTTCCTTTACCAGTATGAAATGACTCTTATTGTCTCTTCTGATTAATTTTTGCTTGAAGTCTGCTTTACTGGATATGAAAGTAAATACTCCTGCTCGTTTTTGATCTCCATTTGCATGGAATATCTTCTTCCATATTTTCACTTTCAACCTGTGAATGACTGTGCCTGAAGATGAGTCTCTTGCAAACAACATATACTTGGGTCTCACTTTTTAATCCACTGTATTAATTGGAACATTGAGACCATTTACATTCAGTGTTATTATAGAGATGTTTATTGTTTTCTGCTATTTTGATTTATTTTTAATGTTTAATTTGGTCTTACTTCTCCATTTTCTTACTCTTCTATTAAGATTCATTCACTTGGGAGTCCTGAAGATTGTTTTTAACTTCTTTTGTGTGGAGTGTTTCCTTAAGTACAGAAATTTAGTGTTGACTTACTAATCATGAATTCTTTTAGTTTATGCTTATCTTATTTCTTCTTCAATTCTAAAGACTTGATGGATTTAGCAATCGTGGCCTACAATTAGTTTCTACTAATTAGAGTTTCTGCTGAGAGATCAGAAGTAATTCTGATTGACTTACCTTCAAATGTGACTTGATGTTTTTCTCTTATGGCTTCAAAATTATTTTTGTAATACCAGTAAAATGTCTTTGGCACTTTTCTTGCCTTTTGACGTTTATATTAATGATGGGTACCACTGCAGCAATCAGGGTTGTGACACCAACCACGTAGTATTGGTCATTGCCTTGTTTATGTTACAGTCCTAGGCAAGGAGACAAAGTCAATTTAACACACCAGTTGTCCTTGATGAGGACGTAAAAAGCATTAACTTTATTAAATCTTGACCTTTGCATACACATTTTTAAATATTCTGTGGGATGACAATTACACCAAGCACTTTATTGTACACTGAAGTATGTTGTCTCCTGCAGGCAGTTGGGTGCTGAGCTGCCAGCTGGGGCACCATTGTTAGTTGAAAAAGCAACTGACAGATGAGATGACTATTTGGACTTCAGTATTTAGAAGAATATTTTCACAAAAATATATGTAGTTATTCTGTCATTTCAAGGACAACAACTGACAGTATTTTTTGTCAATGATAAAATTGGAGTTTTCAAGTGAAAACTAGAATTTTGGAAATCTGTGTCTGCCACTGTGAACTTAAAAGCTTCCCCATCTACAAAGAATTTTCTGAGTAGGTCAGTGGTGGTAGTAATGCCTTGGGTAGGGTATGATGAGACATGGCAGCACTGGGAAATTCTGCAATCTCAGTGAATCAATATGGTCCAAATGACTTACATATGATGATACAAAATCATACACGGTGTGATGGTTTTGATGCTATCACAAATTACCACAAACTCTTAGGTATACAACAACACAATTCTCTTATCACACAGTTCCAGGTTCCAGAGTCTGATCTGAGTCTCTTCGGGTTAAGGTTGTAGTATTAGATTGGGTCATGCTCCTTTATGGAGGTTCCGCAGGGGGATCTGCTTCCTGATCTTTCCAGCTTCCGGAAGCCACCAGCGTTCTTGGCTCTTAGACCTCTTCCTCCATGCACAAAGCCATGAGCAGGGGGTTGGACCCTTTCCACATGGTGTCCCTCTGGTCCTCCTCCTCTCAAGGTTCTTAACAATGACATTTGGCAAAAGTTCCTTTTGCCATATAAGGAACAAATCCAGGGTTCTGGTGAGTAGCAAGCCAATGTATTTAGGGGGCCATGACTTTGATATTACACATGGGCAGAAGATTCACTCAAAGTTCTAAATAGAGCTATGCATTCTAAAGTAAGAGTGGGAAAGAGTGGTAGAATGTCAGATTCCATGTGGCTGCTGAAAGTTTAGAGTTTTTGCTTATATCTAAAAAGCAGTTAAATCCTCATCCCCTCTCCAACTAGATATCTGTGTGCAACCAAATTTTCTTTATCAACTTTAACCAAACAACACATTCGAGTGCCTGAATGCAGAAGCAAATAAAAGAATCTACTTTCTTTATTAAACCAGTCTTTAAAGAGATTTGCAAATTTGTAAAGCAATACGGGTTTTCTCACTGTGTTAATTTTACTTTAGAAAGTGTTTTCAAAGACATATATTTTAATAAAACGTGGCTTTGTAATGGGCTTATTTTAATTAATCAATTTTGAAAATGTTCTCAGATCTAGTTTTTTAATAAGGTGGATATCATTAAATATAATGCATATAAGCAGAGGTTCTTTGGGGACCTCAATAATTTTTTTCAGTTCTTATTAGTGTAATATAGTTTATATAATATTTTATAATCATAAAAGCATGGAATATAATTTGCTCCAATTCAGTCCCAGCTTCCCCTTTGCCACCGCTTCTCCCTCTGCCATTCCTTTTCCTCGACTCTGTTGATCTTCCTTCTATTTGTTTATAGTTTTTTTCAAGTTAGTGTTTTACAGATACACATAAAGGTGAAACTCATTGTGGTGTATTCAAAGGGACTGCAATCACTTTGGGGAGGGTAAGGGATCCTGAGACCAGAATATTAAGGACTGCTTCATGTAGAACGAGCTATTTTCCTCCTTAGATGATGTTCCCAGATGGCCTTGGAGGGACCTGCCACCATCCCTTGTGCTCTTTCCAAGTGTGGACACTGTTTCTTGACAAATGTTTTCAAGAGCTGCTGTGCTGTAGAGGGAGGGAGCATGGGTCAGGACTTGGGGTGCTGGGCCCGTCCTCACGCACCCACTACGTAGCTGTGTCCCTTTAACACATTCTGAGTTTCCCAGGCTTGACTTTCTTCCTCTGTGAAATGGGCATAACACCCTGCCTTGTCTAGATACTGGGTTGTTAGAAAGCTAAGCAAGATAATGAAAGTATAATGTCTTCTGATTGAGAAAATGCTGTTTTGTTTTGTTTTTAAATAGCAAACGCTGAAGGACACCTGTGGATAAAGTACTTCTGGTTGAGTGGATAAGGGAGGCTGAAACCATGTGGAGCAAGCAGAAATCAGTTAGGTGCCTCTCCCAGCCACAGCACAGAGGTGGCGGGCAAGAATGAGCTCTGTCCCGAGGTCTTTCTGTGGTGTTGAAGAGAGTGCTGCCCCAGTACAGGAGTGTGATTTCGATGGCTTCAGACTCCTGCAGAAGCGTTTGTGCAGTTAAGGCAACGGAGGGGTCAGAGGAGAAGGTGGAGGTTCACGAAGAAGCGAGCCTGCCCTGTGTTCTGGCAGACGGACTCCAGCGGAGACTCTGTGCCAGGCCAGCACTTGGACAGGGGCTGGCGGGGGCGGCTGGGACCCTCCGCTACATTCTGGCGCATGTCTGGACTGTAGTCCCGTGCGGGCCAGGGTGATGCTCTGTTCCTGGTTCTCCTCCCAGCAACCCCTGCCCACTTTCTCCGCTTCGGTGCGATGTCTCACCAGACACCCACCGAGGCTGCTGATGGCAGGGGTGAGCCAGCGTCCTGAGATGCCAGCCAACGCCCATTGGGAGGGAGCCTGGTTACTTTAAACCAGCAGAGGCAAGTCGTGAGTTGTCACCTTTATCTGGTCCAGGGAGACTGGTGATTTAACCAGCTTCCCAAACCAGAGTCTGCCCCAAGGAAAAGGGGAAATTACCTTAATGACTGGCTATATTTTGAAGAAGGAGCAAAGTGGCAGTTAGACCAAACAGAATCGCCTTTTAAGTCTGTGGCCAAGTGCTTGCAAGAGATTAAAGGAAGATGATAAGAGAGATAAAAATAAAGAACCAAAGTAGCAAAATAAGAAAACCCTTTCATCCTAAATTTGACTTATAAATGCCACTGAACTTATGTATTTTCTTTAAGACAAACAAAAAACAACCAAAGGAGCAAAGCTCATTTCTTAGCTCTGTCAACCAAGCAGGGTTAGCAGTCTTGGTGGTCAGCACACCTCAGGCCAGGACTGCGGCCACCACAGGACAGCTCCACTGGAAAGGACAGAGCTCTTTTTTAGCATCGTGAGGTGGGAGTAGCAATATTGGAGGCTAGAAGGGACTTTTTAATAACAAATGATAAAAGTTATAATGACAACCCAAAGTTAGAGCCCCAAACAACTCAAAAGTAAAATGCACAGAATCCCAAGGCTGGTCAGGGCACTTTGGAGGTGGTGCAGGGGACATCGTGCCTGGCTGTTGCTTTATGATGTGACAGATCAGTGGCTCCAGGTTTGTGATTCGCCTGAGGTGTGATTAATAAAGAACTGGGGAGAATAAATAAAGGATTTTTGCTCTGTTTATAAGTTTTTGGAATACTGACTTAATTCCCGGGCATTCCTAAAGGTGATTAATGAGGAGTCTATTCTGTGGAATATCATGCTTTCATGTACTTGAACACATTTGGAGTTTCCCACTCCATTGTAGTTATTATTTTTGATGCTCACAAGTCATTCCATTTCTCTATTAGGAGCCCCTTCAGGTAAACTCCTGGGTCCCTGCAGCCTTGCCCCAACCTTTCCCATGACACCGTGTTCCGTACCATGCTGTCCGTTTCTCCCTGAACACCAGAAACAGTCTTTTCTCCCTGCACCCTGGACACAGCCATTTCTCCAAGGAGCTCTGGTTTCTTGGAGACATTGCATATTTAGAGACCATCTTCTTGGTCCTAGGGGTGCTCACTGCCACTGGGTTGGCCATTGTCACCAGGCCATTTCAGTAGACAGAACTTAGTGACAAAGTTGTTTTTCTCTTATTTGAAAAAGTACACACACATATCATGAGTTCATAGTGAGAGTTACAGTTCAACTTCAGCATGACAAAACTTTTACTTGATTTCAAATTCACTTCTACATTTTATTTTTATTTTTGTATCGCCATTCTCTTATTACATCCCCAATCTCATGAGTATCAAAACTTGCTTGTTTTGTTAATTTCTTTAGATACACAATACCAATTCTATTTAATTACAAAATGGAATCTGCAGCAGTCGAGTATTCTTGACAGGAATTGTTGTCTTGCTTTCTGCTTCAGGATGTGTCCCATTAGAAAACACAGTCAAAGCCCTGTTTTAAAGTTTCTTGAAATGATGCTCTGTGGCTAAGCAACCTGCTTAATGCCTAATTCCATACACTTTTTCTACTTTGCTTTTAGTTTTTAGAGGTTGCCAAGAATTAAATTTTGTTGTATAATTACAAAACCATTTAGTGTCCAAGGTCAGACACACAAAACAACGGCATTCAGAGAAATCGGCTTCCGCCCCACCCCTGGGACTGCTCCGCCACCCACAACTGCTTCCCTCGGCTGCCAGGGCTGTGTGCTGCACGGTCCCCAGGCGCGGTGGCAGGCGTAGCGTTTGTTATGCTCACACGTGCTGTGGGTCAGAACCTGAGGTCAGAGCAGGCTGACTTACAGCTCCGTGATGTCTGGGTCTCAGCTCCTCTTAGACGCAGTACCACAGAGCAAGTAAATTGCAAAGAAGGGAGGTTCGTTTAGCTCCTGGTTTTGAGGCTGGGAGTCCAGACTGGGTGGTGCTGGCTCTGGAGGCGGCCTTCCTGCTGGCGGCTCTGGAGCGCACAGCCTCAGTGGGAGCCCAGGTGTGCACGCTTCCTCCTGTCCCTCTCTCTTCTTGGCCACCAGGATTCCATCCCGAGGGCTCTACCTGGTGATGACCTTATGTAGTCCTACAAAGACCCCTCCCTAAACTCCACCTGCAATTCATTTCCTACCCTCCTCACACTCACCACTGTGCCTGGACCTCAGTGGGAGTCTCCGAGGGGGAAACCACCGTGGAGCCCCCGCACAGCTGGAGGCAGGAAGGCTGGACAGTGGAGGCGGCCTCCCCACCCGTCTCCAGGTACAGGTTACTGGGCACCTCCTCACAGCCTGTTGGCTGCTTTTCTCAAACTGAGCTTCCAAAAAAGAGAGGAAGTCGGGTGGGGGCTGGGTCGCCTTCGAAGCCACCGCATCCCTTACCATGCTGTGCTCCTCTTTCCAGGAGCCAAGAATCCCACCCCTGTCTTTGGCAGGTGAGAGGATCTCCATGTCTGGATGTGGTAGCAGCCAGGCTATGGAAGAGCAGGTTGGGCTGCAGAAGTGTCACAGCACCTTGGGAAATACAGAGTCCTACAATATGTCAGGGAAACACAGGGTCCTACAGCACGCCAGGGAAACACAGGGTCCTACAGCACGCCAGGGAAACACAGGGTCCTACAGCACGCCAGGGAAACACAGGGTCCTACAGCACGCCAGGGAAACACAGGGTCCTACAGCACATCAGGGAAACACAGGGTCCTACAGCACATCAGGTTCTGTTTCATCTTTGGATCTGGGGACTGAACCCGGGCTGCTCAACCACGGAGCCGCATCCCTGGCCCTTTTATTTTATTCATTTTGAGATAGGATCTCACTAAGTTGCTCAGGGCCTTTGAGATCCTCCTGCCTCAACCTCCTGCACGTTAGGGCTTTTGTTTATCCTTTCGCTTGAAATGTTTCAGGGCAGGCGGAGAGGGAAAAGCTTACAACAAGGTCCACCACACACTGGGGCTGGGAAGAGCAATGCTGGCAAGGCCAGTGAGCGGGGTGGGCCACCAGAGCCAAGGGCTGGGGAGGAAGAGGGTGGAGCAGGAGCCCTGGGCCCAGAGCCAGGAGCAGCGCCGCAGGGGCTGTGCAGGCCGGCAGGTGTTCCTTTGCTGTGCAGCCCCTGAGAAATGTAGGACCCTCGGGTTTGCTGAAAGGAGCCCCTTGGAGGTGGAGGGTGGGTGCAGGACGAGACAGGAGTCCAGAGGGGTGCACTGAAGGCCACAGGCAGACATCCAGGCAGCTTCAGGATCGCTCGTGGCAGACTGTAAAAAGTCAGTGCTCTTTCCAATACACTTGAGAAGTTGTTACTTGTATTTATGTTAATTACTGAAAATTATCAATCAAGAAGTATTTATAGGCCTGGGGCTGGGACTCAGTGGTAGAGCGCTCACCTAGCGTGCATAAGGCCCTGGGTTCGATCCTCAGCACCACATAAAAATAAAATAAAGGTATTGTGTCCATCTACAACTAAAATAAATAAAAATAAAAAAATTTTTAAAATGAAGTACTTATAAAGTATCTACTAGATCAACTGTTAATGTGAGCTTATAAGTGAAGCTATTATTCATAAAGCAGATGTGTTCATCTAAAGGAAATCAGCATGGATATATGGTAAAACGTCAAGTCTACACGGCTTGCTTATTTTTCTTAAATAATTTTTAAAAACAGCTCAAGCGAACAGCCTTTTCCAATACCCATGTGGGGGTGTGCACGAGTGTGCAGTCTGCTCACACATGCACGTGTGTGAGTGATGCTCGGTTTTCTCTTATTCTTTTTCAGAGTAACTATCCTTTTACGAGGAGTCAGAAGTATTACAGATAATAAGCTGATTTTAAGGTGAAACCATGGTGATACCTTCTTGGCCCTACAGTACAAAATCTAACCTCAAAGAACAAAGATAAGAATATATGGCTTTATTTCACATTTCAGAATATACCATTGGATTTGATTGATCCTATCTATTTCAAGACATTTCTTCCCTTCCAATTATTTGGTGACATTTTGAAGAAAAATTATACTGTGGGAAACACCTGACTGGTCTTTCCCTTTCCTTCCTGTCCCTGTTTTATTGTAGCCATGAGTCAGGATGAAATAATCCCACAAAATGTAGCACAGCTGAGCTGACAAGGACGGAAGTACCAGTGCGATAAGGAGAGAGAGAAGAGACAGTAGATGAACCGGGAGGAGGCCTCGCTCAGCACATCGGTAATTCAACTGCAAAGGAGTGTTCACGGCGACCCCAGAGGGACGACAAAGCTGTTAGAACCTGGTCCCCAGTTGGTGCCACGAGGAGGGAGCCGCGTGGCTCCTCTCATCCCCTCTAAGACGCATGTCTAGAGCTAAGTCTTCAGCCTTCCCTCTGTCTCAGTGAAGGTCCCCAGCCTCTGAACTAGGGGAAGGAGGCAACACTGAGCTCTTCTAGGGACAGGGCACCATGGGGAAGATGACATCTTCTATTTTAATCACCACAACCCACTATGGAGAGTATTGCTTTCCTGTCCTACAAATGGGGGGCTGAGCTTCAGAGAAGTCAATTAGCTTACCAAGGGCCACACAGCTCAGTGGGAAAGGCAGAGCTTAACTCCACCTGCCTGCTCTTAACCACAGTGCTACCTCCGCTCCCTAAGGAGACATCTCCCAAACCCCATGCCTCGCCACCAGATCAAGAGCACTATGTGCTCTGTCCCTCTGGTTTGCAGACCTCATCTTGCTCATCTTGCCCAGGACAGGTGTTATGTTGGAAGGCATTCCTGGTATGTGCTTAGAACCCGACTGGCAAGCTCTCCCGTCAGCTCTGGTTGGATGTTATTCCTCAAGCTCCCAGGGCCTGTTTTCTGAGAGCAGGCAAAGATATTGAGGAACGTGACGTTTTCAAACTTCCCACTCCAGGGTCCGGCATGTTCGACTCTTCCACGGCCGAGTGTGTGCTAGCTGGCTTCTGGCAGTTCCCACCAACAGATGTTGCTCACACACACGTGCACTCTTCCGTTAGGTTTGTGCCGCCTGTGTTTCTGGTCACTCCACCCAGCTGGACTCTCCTGCAGGGAAAGCTTAGAGCCCTAGCTGTAAGTGCTTTCCTCTGGACAGACCCTGTGGCCTGTGCCAATCCTCACCCTTGATTTTCTCACCTGGTGTCCACAAAAGTCCTACCTCCCCAGTCTTGGTAGACTCTAACACACTTGTGCCAGTCACTAGGTAGCTGCTCTTCTGCAACGTGACCATAATGCTCTACTTGTGGGAGGGGACATTTCCTACTCCAGTGACGTCAAGTTTGGCATCTCACTTGTTTTGGCTGAAGGAATTTCAGCAAAAGATTAAACATCAGAACTGACAAGTTTGGACCACCATGTGGTTCTACCATGGTTCTGCCCTTTCAATGGGCTGTAGATTCCTTCTGGGTTCAGAGTAAAAAAGACCATGGGCCACAGCAGCTCCTGAGTCAGGGGCAGCTGAGGATCACCAGCAAAGGACAAGCCTCACCAGATGGAAAACCAGCAGATGAATTTCCAAGCTTCATTGTTGCAGTCAATCACTGAGATTTGGGAGATGTTACCGTAGTCAGTCTAGCAAGGATTGACATGGAACTGGAAACAAGGAATCAAAACTGAAAGCATCTTGCTCTATGGAGTCTCAACATTGAGTAAAGGACATTTGTCCATGGAAATGCCCATTGCAGCCTGTCCCTGCCCCCTCCAAGGACATGTTGCTACACAAGCTAACTCTGCCTCTTAAACCTCATAATCTGTACCTTCCTACACTGTGTTGTGGGAACCAATAAAGTTACCACCCTGGTTCCTGCCCGGCTCCCAGATGCCCTTGTTCTGTGAATGCTGACCAGCTCCCAGAACTGTGTCCCACCTCCTCCTCTGCTGCCTCTTTCTCTTCCTCTGCTTCTTCATTCCACATTTACTGAACACTCTGCATGGCACTCTGTTTAGGACCTTGCTAGGAGATATTATAGACAGATATCCCAGGTTCACATCCAGGTTTGGGGGGATTGCAAGCTTACATAATTTGGAGTTCCCTCTAAAAAGAAAAATACAAAATTATGAATACAAAATGAGATACAGGTCTTGGAAGGGCTCATGCAAGCAGGAGTGCTGAAGCTGAGTCCTCACTTACTTCACGGTCCTGCACTTACTGGGGAAAGGGAGGGCGGTCGGAAGAGGGCATGGAATTCTCAGATGACGGAGTGAGCTAAGTTGAGAATAAATGAGGTCACACAACAGGAGCAGCTGGGTGGCTCCTTCAGAGTGGGAGGTGACACTGTTCAATTTTAACTGAGCCCCGTGATCCTGGACAACGGCAGAGATAAAAAAGCTTCTCACTCTCTGGGTTCTGGAAAATGGCTTGTTGCCAAGAACGTCCCTTCCTCATATGACCTAGATAAGAGGCACAGATGCCCCATGTCTCCCTGGCACAAGGCAGATGCTCACCCTCCAAGCCCTCTTCTTTGCCTGTGGGTGACCAGCTGGACTGCTGGTGCCCACTGTGAAGGGTGCGAAACCCCTGCTACCTGAACGTTGGTCAGGCTTTGCTCCCATGGCCTCAGAACCTGGCTCAGCCTCCGCAGCAGAGCTGGCCCTCTTAGAGGAGGCACGCCTCAGGGTGAGGCTTCTCTGTCCCACAAAGTCAGTCCCCGGCCCCACAGTCTCCCTCTGCTCTACACAGAAGGCCCAGACCCCTTCTGTGGAGCCATTATCCCCTTAGCCCTATCCGGAACCCGAACCGTTAGCCCTAAACTTATCCCTAACCCTAACCTCTCCACATCCAGATTTGGGTTTTGTTTGGTGGGGGTTAAAACGGGCTTCTCCGGGAAAATCTTAAACAGACAGGACGGTGGGTTAGGGGAAGCAGGATTCTGGGAAACATTTTGTCTTTAAAAGTGGGTATTATTAACCTAAAAGAAAGGGGAAGGAAGAGGACAGAACCACAGCACGTGCCTGTAGCTCAGAGGAAGGGGTCAGAGAAAAGGGAGCGAGAAGGGCAGGGAGGGCAGAGGATCCTGGTCAGCAACCTGAAAGCGTCTTGCAGGTCATTTATTCAAGGAGCACCTACTATAAGCCATCACTGTGCTGGGCGGCAGGGCTGCTGTGGTGGGCAAAGGACATGGGCCTTACTTTGCAGTCTAGAGGAAAAGACGAATGTTTACCAAATAATCACGTACATCCTATTTCACACAGTTGGGGTGTTATTTCGACATGGAGGCCTGTAGGAAAGCAGACTGCAGGCCACCTGATTTAAAGTCACAGGGCCCTGTGGAAGCCACAGTCTTACTCAAAATGCACCTGTGACTGTCCACGAAGTAGTTGTGGGTGTTTTAGGGGCACAGGGCAGTGTGCCTAGGCTATACTGGTGAGGGCAGAAACCCCGCAGCAGGGTCAGCAGGAAGAGGGCATGGGCGTGGCCCCTCTCCATGCAGGCGCTCAAGCCTGCCTGCCTGTCATTCCCTGAGGGAGTACCCATCCCGGTGGGTGGCTTCAGCAGCTGATTTTTCCAGGCCTTGACCCCAGGGTTTCTTGCTGATGTCTCAGAGAGGCCATCCCAATTCCTGGTCTCTGGGACAGATGGACAGGGTTGCAGGTCAAGTGAGGGCCAGGACACACTAGCAGTGCTAGTGCCATCGTAGATAAAGGGGTGACTGAGAGTTTACAGGGAGTGACCCTCAGATCCCCGCCTATCTCGGGGAGGTCCCTGCAGAGGGAGGCCGCGAGAACCTGGGCACCCAGCGCTGTTTTTCAACGAGGAGGTCGCTGGCATCCGCGGGTGCAGGCTCTGGCCCGCTCCAGCAATGGGTGGACGAGGGGACACTGCTGCAGGTCGGCCTAGGGTCAAGGATGCGCCTCCGCTTTCCCGGGTGGCGAGCGGCCCGGGTTGCAAGCGAGAAGATGGGTCAGGTGGGGGCTGTGGGCGCCAGGGCCGCAGTGCTGCTCCGAGGTTGTGGCGTCTGTGCGTCCCGAGGCTCCCGGCGACGCTGCGCAGGCCCTGCGGCGGAAGCCACCAAGCTAAACCAGGCGCGACGCCACTCTGGCCTCTGGGCCCGCTTGTGACCTCCGGGCGGGGGCGTGGCGTCGGGCTTCGGGGCGTGTCCACCAGGCAGGAGGGCGTGGTCAGGGCGCTGGGGGCGAGCCCTGGAGCTGGGCGTGGCCGCGGACCCCGGACAGGTGGGCGTGGCGTCGGGACAGCAGGTCCTCCCGGGGCGGGGCGGAAGCGCACTGGGCCGGGGCCGCGGGCGGCGTCCGACGGCGCGGGTCTGGAAGCTGCGGGGAGGCCGGGCGCGGGCGCGGAGGGTCGTCGGAGTTGGAGGCCATGGCGCCCCGGGCCGTGCGCGTCGCGCTCCTGGGCTGGGGCCTGGCTCTGTGCTGCCTGTGGTGCGCGGGCGCGGGGTGGAGGTGAGTGCGCGGGCCGGGAGTGCGACCGGGTGCCGGGCCGCCCTGCTCGACCTTCCGCTTTCGGTTCTGTGGCTCTGCTCGGCCGCCGGCCCTCGAGGCCTTTCTGTGGCTGCCGCCTGTGCCGCCGCTAGGGGTGCGCCGGCCGTCGCGGCTACCTCAGATGACAGCTCTGCAGCGGACGCCAAAAAAAAAAGTCACTTAGTAGAGGACCCACCTTTCTGGAATCCACATTCTAAACTTGTCCCTTCCGTTTGGGTGATGGTCGGGCTCATAGCTTTTCATACTTGCACGGTAGGCGTGGAAAGCATATGGTGTGTAAGCATATGATTTAAGAGACAACTTTGTAGTTCAGTGTCTCCAGAAAGTGTTTTCTAAGAGCTACATTTGCATACTTTCTCACTTGCCTTAAGGAAGTAGTCCGTCGCTGCCCTAGGATGGGCAGCAGAAGTGCCACCTGCTAGTTGCTCTCCAGCCCTGTGCACCTGGAGCCCAGCGCTGCTCTAGCAGCACCCGCTCGCTGAGCTGGTATCAGGAGGGAGCATTAGAGGTACTGGAAGTGCTTGGAACAATTCCTTAATCAATGTGTGTTAACTGGAAACCTTACTCTGCATTACATGGCTCTCCCTGACCCTCACTGAACTCCTGCAGCTGATGTAATTTGCCCTGGTTTGGGAGAGCACAGAGTTAATTCAGACCCCCAAGGCATTTCCCCAAGTACTAACTGAACTTGAAAAGGTGGGTCCTCTGCTAAGTGACTTTTTTTTTTTCTGCCTGACCTTGTTTCTTCATGAGTCCTGTAGGTAGGAGGGAACATAGCTCTTGCCTGAGTGATGAATGGAGATTTTGCTACAAATGTTATATATGTTCCAAATCTTGCTGGGTTTATTGTGAGCTTTCCTTCCTGGAAACTGCTTCCCCTTGCAGCCTCAGGTTTTAGCACCAGGGACCCTGAGGGCCTGACCCCTCCACACCCAGTTCAGTCCCACACTGCAGTTCATCTCTGCTACAGAGAGAGTGCATCATTAGTTCAGATGTACACCATAATTGTGAATTCTCTGTTCAGCAGTACACAATTATTTACAAAAGCTTGTGAGATTGGAGTTTTGAGATGAAACTAGATTCTCTGCTTCACCAATTCCTTTCTGGGTTCTTGTCTGGCAAATTTGAGGAATAAAATCCATGGACAGTAATGGAAGGGAAGAATAAACAGAGTAGGATTTATTTAAGTGAGAAGAGATGAGACTCAAGCAGCGTGGGAGGGGGCCAGATGACAGGAAAATCCACTTTGGTGTTCCAGCTTCAGGGCTTATCTGGTTTGGGGGGTTATGAACATAGACTAAAATCTATGTCAAACAGGCTTTGAAAAATCATCAAGGCTATTGGTTGTGTCCTTTAGCCTGAGTTTTAAGCCTTCCTTTAACTCCCATTTGGGTTCACTTCCACCTTCTATTTTCCTGCCTCTCTGGGACACAGGTTTGGCAGGAGTGTTCCCACAAATAGTCTTTTACATTTGAAAAACACCTTGATGATGCTCATTAATATTTTTACTGGTTAGCCTCTTGGCGTGGTCTCTGCCTTTGAATGAGGCCTAAATTGGAATCCATTGCCTGACCATTTCTAAGTGGATTCTTAACCATACAGTTTTGCAGATTTTATGGTGAGGAGGAATTATCCTTATCTCCCTGAGTTCCGGGATGTGGTCTGAAAAGGGTCACTAAAATCTCCTCTTCAGGGTAACATAGGTTCCTCTTATCCACATTATTCTGGAACTGTGTTTCTCATACAAATAACTTGCTAAGGAATGTGACATGTCCTGTCCACTTAACCCAGCAGGGCTGCAGGTGAATTGCTTCCGGGAAAGAAAGTGTGTGGAGGTCAGCAGAGTGGGCCTGCTCTATAGAATCAGTGCCTTAACCTCGCGGTCCCACCACTCACGTCTGTCCACCCCTCCCACGAGGACAGAGCAGCTGACTCGCTTCACTTACATCTTCTAACATCTGACTTGTTCTGAATCGACTGTCAGCTTGACTGCTGACCTTTTCCGTTTATATTTTTGCCAGCTGCACTTTCTACCTTGACCCCTTTGCATGTTGAGCCTTGTGAATATGGTCAGAGGCCTTACGATGGTGCATTCCGTACTGTAGCGAGATGCCTGTGGCAGCTTCTTATGAGGAAAGGGCTCACTCGGCTCTCAGTTCTGGAGGTTCAAGGGCGTGGTTCCAGCGTCCCCTCAGCGTCCCCTCAGCCCCTGTGAGGCCCTCATGGTGTGGAAGTGGGCACAGAGGCACTGGCCAGACAGGAAGCAGAGAGACCGAAAGGGGCCAGCTCATAGCCCTCATCCCTTCCCAGGTGACCCTCCTTTTAAAGGTCCCGCCACCTCCCAGTAGGGCTCCCCTGGAAACCAGGTTTCCAACACAAGTTTCAGGGGGACAAACCATGGCAGGTCTCCTGCTGAAGAGCTCAGAGTGTGGAAAGCTGCAATTTCGCAGCCCCTCTGCAGAGTCAGAATTGGGCGAGCTTCAGTTTTCAAACTAAGGGAATTTGGTGTGTGAACATGTTCTAGGTGACACACGATCGGGGCTTATGGAAAGCTCTGTCCTTGTCCCCGCTGCCAGCATCAAGAACACAGTTTTGAGAAAAAGGAAGACATGTTATTGCTTTGTTAACAAAGAAGCACAGGAGCCTCCTGTTCCAGAGGCTGTGATTCTGCCCCTCAGCAGGAACAGGAGACTTTTAAAGAGGTGACTCGAAGGCTGCAGTCCACGTGTTCTCTGGGAGTTGTAATTCACTTGTTGATTTGGGAGACGGTCATTTCTGAGATCTTTCTGGTGCCACCCCAAAGTCTGGATTACTTGTCCCTGTGGTGGGTGTGTGCTCAGGGCCAGGGAACTGCCTAGGATGGGGAAGAGAGGGAATCCTGTGTCCCCTGGGATTAGGACCGGGAGAGATTAGGGAGGAGCAGGGAGAGAGGAGGAGAAAGAAACCTGTCCATTCCAAAAATGAGTGGCAGAGTAGCCAGGGCTGCATTCAAGGTGTAAAGTGGACACTTCCAGAGGCAGTCCACGTACTGCCTTCCAGGTAGCCCATGAGGGAGCGCAGCAGGTGTGGGCACTGCAGAGGCCCTGCTCCAGGTGGCAGGCATGACGTGCTGTGCACAAGTATGCTCCTGGTCACTGCAGTGGCTCTGAAGTAGCACCTCTGATCACGTGTCATGAATTCTGCAGAGCAGCAAGTAGAGTAGAGATGGTAAGTAGCCTTATGCTAGTTCAAGTTGCGTTTTGTTGTTACGTGAATTATGAAAGGATACCCGGCTGTCAGGACATTTGGATTCACAAGTGCATCTGAGGGCTTCTGAACAGCCCAGGCAGCCGCAGGAGAAAGGTGCTTCAGGTCCAGTTGCTCCCCTGAGGTGGGACCCCTCCTGGCTCGCCCTGCCTGTCCTCTTATGCGGTGTGCTTTGCCATGTGTGTGCCACCATGCACAGTTTCCTGCACTGCACTTTGCCGTCCTTTGTGGCCTGGCACTCCAGGAGGTAGGGGCTTTGTTCCTGACCGTGTCCCTAGTCCCATGAGTACTCAGTGTTGAATCAGTGGATGGATGAATTAATATTTCTGTAACTTTGAAAATGTTACTGAAAACTAAATATCTTGTGTTTTCACAGTGGTAGCCACGAATGGAAGAAACTCATTCTGAGCCAACACTGGCCCCCAACGGTGTGTGAGGTGAGCTTTTCTGTTTTACTGGCCTCTTTATGCAGTGCACCCTGGGAGAATTGGTTCGCTGCATGTGACCCGCCTTGGGTGCTTCTGGCTGACCAACCTCCACCCTCCTTCCTGCCCCATGGTGGGGCCTGGAGCCGCTCAGCAGACCTGTGCCTGCCAGCAGGACACTTGCCAGAGGAGGGCTGCGTGTTAGTGTCCAAGGGCAGCTGCGGTAACCAGAGTCACAAGTGGGGTGGCTAAGAACCTCAGACGTGCATTCACTATAGTTCTGGAGGCTGGAAATTGAAGCTCAGGCAGGGGTAGGGCTGGTTCCTTCCAGAGGACTGTGAGGGAGAGTTTGCGCCAGGCCGTGTCCTAGCTTCTGGTAGGGCCGCAGTCTGCGGTGTCCTAGGCTCATGGTGCAGCTTCTCAGTGTGCCCACCTTCTTGGGGCATTCTCTACCTTCTGAGTCTACCAGCAGCTGGATTTAGGGTCCCCTTAATTGAGCATGACCTCATCTGATTACATCTGCAAAGACCTTTCTGTTAAGTAAGGTCACAGTAGAGCAACAGACAGGGATGTGTCTTTAGGGACACAATTCAGGGTTGGGCTTGTCTCCTTCTTCCGTGTTATTGGAAGCTGGTTGAAGTGTCCCCCGTGGGCGGGAGGGAGCTGAAACCGAGGCCTGCTGCTCTCGGCTCTGAATGGCCCAGAGTACCTTCTCCTGGCTTGGCCGCTCTGTCTGAGGCTCTGTCTACTTTGGGTCTTGGGTTCCTTCCGGGTGTCTGTGTCAAGCCCCTTCCTGTTGGAGTGCCACCAGCTGGGGCCCTGCTCCCACAGTCCCTGCCTGGCCAGTCCTCTGTGTGGACCGTTTAGGAGGTGCATCCTGTTGGTCACTGCACAGTTACCAGAGTTCTGTTGATTCGCCAAGTCGGCACTAACTTGAAGGACGGGGTCCCAAACCTGGTCTGGAGGGTTTTACATTCGGGGCCTCTTGGTCATGCAAGGAGGAAGTGCCTGCGCTGTCCGTGTACTTCCCCTGAGCCTGCCCTGCCAGGGCCAGCAGGGCAGCAGGCCTTGTGCTGGGCTCAGCTTCCTTGTAGGTCTAGCTGTTGACAAGTGTTATCATCACCCAGTGACGCGGACACTCTTCCTGGCAGCGACTCCGTGGTTGAGACTGCTCTGGTCTCAGCTTTCCTCTCCCCTAAGGCATCCCGTCCCCTCCAGTGCAGTTCCACCCCTCCTGTGGCCCATGGTGGGACGGAGTTGTGATGAGGGTGCAGGGCACAGGGTTGGGCTGACTGGAGTCTGGTCTGCCCGTGGGCCAAGGAATTGCTGATGACCTTGGCTCCTACTGAAGAGCCTGCCTGCAAGGCCAGCGGTAGAGGATCTGCCTGGGGACCTGGGTGTTGGCCGTGTAGAGGAATGTGGGTGACTCCCTTGGTGGGCGTGCCACATACACCAGGAGTGGCTTCTTGCCCTGAGGCTGTAGAAGTGAGATTAAAAGAAACCAGTGACCAGCAGAATGTCATGTTAGGGATCGATTCTAGCAGGGGGCATGGTGAAGAGGTTTGTGCTGCCGTCCAGGTTCTCCCGAGTGAGACGTGCTCATGGTAGTGCTGGGACTGTGTTGTAGCCGCCAGTGTCCTGAGTGCTTGCTGAGTGGCCCAGTGACCTCCATGTGGGCGGGTCCAAGACCCCATGTGGAGCTCCAAGTGTAACAGTGTCCACTTCATGCTTTACCGCAGCCCTTGCTGCTGGGCCACTGCAAGTGATTTTTAAAATGGACATGTTTCTTTCTCCTCCCCTCTCCCTGCTCCTCCCTAATCTCAGGGACACAGGATTCCCTCTCTTCCCCATCCTAGGCAGTTCCCTGGCCCTGAGCACACACCCACCTCAGGAAGAAGTAACCCAGTCTTGGGGGTGGCACCAGAAAGATCTCGGAGATGACAGTCTCCCAAATCAACAAGTGAACTACAACTCCCACACGTGGACTGTAGCCTTTGAGTCACCTCTTTAAAAGTCCCCTGTTAAGCACAGTCTTTGGTACAGGAGTCCTCTGTGCTTTTCCTGCTAGCAAAGCAATAAACCTTCTTTTTCCTTTTCCTCAAAACCATGTCCTGGTTATTGAATTGGCACTGGGGACAGGACAGAGCTTTTGGCAACACAAGAAAGACCTGTCTGGTAATATTATTGGATTGACATTGGGGACAAGGACATAGTTTTGAGGAAAAGGAAAAAGAAGATTTATTGTTTTGCTAGCAAAGGAGAAGCACGAGGCTGTGATTCTGCCCATCAGCACGAACAGGTTTTTTTAAAGAGCTGCTTCAGAGAAAATGAGATTAGGACGGAGAGATCAGGAAGGAGAAGATCAGGGGAAAGGTTAGGGAAAAGAAGGTCAGGGAGGAGAAGGTTGGGAAAAAGAAAAAAGATGTAAGTTTCAAAGTGACAAGGGATATAGTCAAAGCATCAGGCGAAGCCCTGTTACCCTTGGGCTGGACCTGAGGTCTCGTGTATTGGTCGTGTTACCCAGATGAACTTCCTTACCGTTGATGGTAGCAGCACTCCATCTTGGCTGATGCACGAGTTCTAAGGAGGTTTTGTTATGCTGAGGTTTTTTTTGGTACCTGGGACTGAACTCTGGATCACTCCACCACTGAGCCACACCCGCAGCCCTATTTTGTGTTTTATTTAGAGACAGGGTCTCACTGAATTGCTTAGTGCCTCACTTTTGCTGAGACTGGCTTTGAGCTGACCATCCTCCTGCCTCAGCCTCCAGAGTCTCTGGGATTTCAGGTGTGCGCCACTGCGCCCGGCTTATGCGGAGATTTTCTCAGCTGTGTTTTTTCATCTTTCTTCTTGAGGTTGAGGATATCCTCCTGTTTTCACCTTCGTTGTGTGTTGGCTTCATATTTTCAATACTTATCACTTTACCTGTGTATTTTTACCTGGGAGGGAGCATGAATGTAAGGGTAATGGAAAGAACAGAAATAGCTATTTCATTTGGTCCATGAAGTCCTTTGCCAAGACTGGCCTGGAGCGTGCAGCCCTGATTTAGCTCCTCCACGGTGGTCCGGCAGCGAGCTTGCTGCAGATCGGCACTGGGTGTACCTCGTGTTAGTAGCGTGCCCGTGCTCTGCTGCTGTACGCTGGTGACGGTAGGGGTGCTATCTGTGCTTCCACAATGAACCAGTCATCCCGTGTCTTCCTCCCCAGGAAGTTAGCAGCTGTCGGAACTCTCTGGATTACTGGACGATACACGGGCTATGGCAAGTATCCATCACAGTGGCCAGGGGGACAGTTGGCAGCAGCAGCTGACTTGGATTCCATCGGCGGAGTCTTCACAGCTGCACCTGATGTTGTTAGGAGTTTACACAGTGGGCCGGACCTTTATCTAAAACATCTTTAGTCTTTCTAACATAACCCTGATTCTGTGGCTTAGTTCTGTTTGGGTGGACTCTCAGCTCTCTGTTTTAAACATGTGCTAAGGGGTTTTAGGATCCCCAGATTTTAATTGTATCTCATTCATCTTTGGGCCCATTATAAACAAACATGAGAATTAATGAGTGCGTGAGCCACGGATGGAGACTGAGAGACCCACATTCTTCTTGCTGCACGGCTCTGCCTGTGGTTCTGGTTTGGGCTGCCGTCTGCTGGCTCTGCTGCGTGTGCACACGCCTGTCACCTCAGTCACCTCAGTCACGCTCCTTCGCTGGGCCTGGTAGGGGTCAGCTGCTCCAGGGGAGGTCCGGGCCGCTGACTCTGCCTCTCTTTTCTCACTGCTTGGGCACCAGGGTTAGAAGGGAACAAATGAGTGGGACCTGGGTACTTGCTGGGTTCTCCCAGCTCTCCAGAACACCAGCGTGCCAGCCTTTAGCACCTTGGCCCTCCTTGGACTTTGCTAGCTGTCCTCTTCCACCCTCGATGCCTCCATGTGGCTGCTTCCTTTCTGAACCTTTCTGAGCCTGAGAAAAACCTGCCAGGCTTTTCTCCTGCTGGTGGGTGGAGGTGCTAGTTTTTGCAGCTGGGCATCCTGGGCTGTGCAGGGCTCCCAGGGGTCTTAGGAGTCAGCACAGGACCTCATGAACCAGGCTGCACCCAAGCATGTGCGTTATGTGTCCAGAGCCAACTCGTCCTGGTAGAATACAACAGAAACGCAGGATGCGTGAGTCTGTACCGAGAAGTGACCACGGAGGCCGTCCTGGCCAGGCCCCTGCGAGCCTGCTGGTCGTGCCACCTCACTGAGGGACACGGGCTGTTCTCAGGCTGCATTTGGGGATGCCCACGCCCGGGTCAGACCCCTAAGAACCCCCCTGCTAGAAGACAGCTGGGGAGGGTCCACTCCAAAGTGCCCTACTGGGTAGTTCATTTCGCTTCCTTTTGGTGAAAAGCACGTTATTCCTGGGTGTTTTTTTAACACTTTCCTCTTCAGAAATGACTCAGACTGTGACAACTGGTGTCTTGGCATTCTTTGTTAAATGGCTTGTTGGGGTAAGGAATTCCCAGATAGAATTTCTGTCTCTGTTCTCTGCAGACTTTAATGTATGTGTTCTAGTGTCACGTAGAAGCCATTCGACCAAGGCTGACCTTTCTTGTTTTGTGTCCTTTCATCTCAAGGCCTGACAAAGGGGAAGAATGCAATCGATCGTGGCACTTTAACATAGACGAGATTAAGGTATGAACTCTATAATTATATTTCTGCTGTAAAGCGTTGAATAGCATTAACTCTTCTTCACAGGTCTGCCTTCAAAGTCATGTTTGAGACTCCAGGGTTGCGAATGTGTCCAATAGCATGGACCTGGGTGATGATCCAGTGATCCTCAGTGCTGGAAACAACCTCGTAGAGGAAACGGAAGCCGCCCATCTCCCCCTGGGCCCTGGGTCTGAGCCACTGCAGCAGCGAGCGCGGGAAGGTGCTCAGGCAGAGCAGGGCCCTGGCTGCTCGTGCCCGGACGCTCACTGCCAGCCCCAGTTAGTCTCCAGTCCCCAGGCTCCTGGGCAGGGGCTGCCTGGGCCTGGTTGGCACAGGATGTGGCGTGTCGGCTCCAGGCAGCTGTGGCTTAGGGAGCATGCACACGTACTACCCAGGCTGGTGGCACTAGGTTTGTAAGCGTCGACCGAGAACAGGAGATGATGCACATTCCAGCACAGAACTCCTGGTGAAGAGCGGGTCGGGCAGGGGCGCAGTTCACCAGCAGCGGCCCAGAGAGCTGAGGCCCTTCTGATGCCTGAGGAGAGCAGAACCTGCCCGACTCATGCACTGGTCTTTGCGTGGGGGCCTGCCTGGACGTGTGCCTGTAGTTGGGCACGTGTCGAGGTAGCTGGGTGGGTGGTGGGGCAGAGAAGGCCTGACGTGTGGGCCTGACATTCAGAGGGCCCGTGGAGACAGGCAGGGAAGGGCAGGTTGATGGAGACCAGTTCTCCATTCCGGGTCCACAAAAGGAAGGCAGGAAAGCCTGTGGACTGAGGGCCTGCCCGGGGCATCCGGTGGGCACACCCTGCTGCGGTGTGTCCCAAACTAAAGTGGCCTAGCTTGAGCAGTAAGTTACATTGTCACCCTGTGTCTTCCCAGGGGGCTGAAGACAGGTTGAGTGGGGGTAGCAGGTGGGAGTTTATTTTTGTTTTTATTTTTTATATTTTTTTGGATGGGGCACTTAACCATTGAGCCACATCCCCAGCCCTTTTTATTTTTTAATTTTGAGACAGGGTCTCACTGAGTTGCTCAGGGCCTTGCTAAGTTGCCAAGGCTGGCTTTGAACTTGGGATCCTCCCACCTCAGCCAACCCAGCCACTGGGATTATGGGCCTAGACCACCGTGCCTGACAGAGGGAGCTGTCCTGCTGGTGGGCAGCTCGAGGGAGGAGGGGGCCGGACGGTGTGCACAAGGTGCAGGGAGGCCAGTTGCTGGAGGTTTGATGGGGACTGAGGGTCATTTTGGGAAATGGGAGAAAACAGTTACCCTCAGTTTGTTTATAGGCCTTTTTCTTGGTGAAAAAAAATAACTTTTTTGGTTTAATAGATGTATAGAAATTGAAAAAAGCACCCGAACCCTGTTGGATTTGGTGTAACCAACTGCATAGTGCAGGAGGGCTGAGGCTCAGACCAGCTCAGACCAGCCCTTCTCTGCGATGAGAGTCTGATTGTTCTGAAAGGCATTATTTTTAGAGCAGTTTTCTGTTTACAGATAAATTGGATGGCAAGCGCAGACTGATGTTTCTGTAACATCCTCTGTCAGCGTGTTGCCCTTGTCATGATTGACAGACCAGCAGTGATTATTATCAGTAAAGGTCACAGTTGCCTTCAGGTTCACTCCTTGTGCTGTACAGTTTTACGGGTTTCCATGAGGCCTGAAGACACATGTCCCCCACACAGTCATCCAGAGTAGTTTCACTGCCCTAAAAACCCCATGTCCCCTCATCCCTCCCTCCCCCTTTCTCTCCTCCCCTGAGGCCCTGGCCACCGCTGACCTCATTCCTTTTCAGGCTGGGGATGAAGCCTGGTGGTAGAGCCCTTGCCTCGTGGGCACAGGCCCTGGGTCAGTCGCCAGCACTGCAGGAAAGCAAAAAACAGCTACAGTGGCTCTTTGGGGAAACTCTACCTTTTCCAGAGTGTCATGTGGTTGGAGTCACACGTTCGCAGCCTTTTCGAACAGGCTTTGTGCACTTACCAACACGCCCTCAGGTGCCTCCTGGCTTTTCCTGGTTTGATGTCTTGCTTCTTTTAAGTGCTGAATGCTCTTCCACGCTCTGGATGCGCCTGCGTGGCCTTTCGTCCATCGGAGTTTGTATTTGCACATGCAGTTGTACGGTTGCTCAGATTTTACTCCTGCACGTGTCTTAAGAAACACTTGGTGCAGAATGATTGCAGAATGACTTCACTTACCTAAGTGTTATAAATAAGCACAGCTTGAATTTTTGAAAACGATAGTCTCTCCAGCTTGCCTTCTGAGTTTTGTGTTTGTCAGGTCTTGCGTAGGCTGCTTTATTTATCTTTCTGTTATGTGTAGGATCTCATGCCGGACATGAAGATCTACTGGCCTGATGTCATTCACCCATCTTCCAACCGCACCCAGTTCTGGTAGGTGGCAGCTGTCCCACCTGGCTGGGAGCCACTTGGTGCATTCCAGGTGGAAGCTCTGTGGGCTGCGCAGGGAGCAGGGGTAGCACCTGTCTTCTGAGGTTGAGAAGTGGGAACAGCTTGATATGGAGGGGACTCTGTTAGGCCAGTTTGGGTGGCTTTCTCCAGTGGGGAAGAGGGAGGGCCAGCAGAGAAGACCTTAGAACTGTGTGCTCTTTCATTCACTACTTGTTTTAAACTTTTGTCTACTAAGTTAAAATAAATCAAGTACTTGCATGTCTAGTCCAAATTAGACAGGAGTGACTGTTTCTCAGGGGTGGAGATGTTCTCTTGAACTATGTTTGAAAAGAAGACATACCTAGAGATGATGCCCTCACTCGTGTATGCAGAGTAGAGAGGGTGGGACCCTTGCCTGGGGCCGAGTCCACGGACACCTGCCCCAGCCGCAGCCTTGCAGGCACGGAGCTTCTGTGAGCTCGCACCTGTCACCCCATGCGTGTGAGCCCCAGGCAGGAGTGCTGCAGCCAGCTCGGGATGGCTTCTGAAATCATTGCTTTTTAAAAAGATAAAATTGACTTTCCTTTTATTTGCATATTAACTGAAGGCAATTCTTTTTTTCTCCAGCATCTTTTTCTAATAGGAGAACTTATGATTCAGATTATGACTGATCTTTCCCAGAAAGATTAATCTAACTGAGAAATATTTTCATGGACAATTTTCAGGGGAAAAAAAGAAAAGCTGAGTTTAACGAAAGGCTTTTTGGAATAAATGAAAGAGATAACCCTCGGGCTGACCAGCATTCAACCTGACCTTCACTGGACAGTGTGAATTGGGACTCATGGAGCCACTCCCAGGGAAAGTTTGGTTGATGAGTAGCTCAGTCTCAGCACTTGTTCTGCATAGGCCGTGTTCTAGGAAACAGCTTCAAAATAGATCATGAGCGTCATGAGTTGAAGTAGGGGAACAGGAGGAAATCTCTACCTGTCACTTCAGTGTATTTCAAATGATGAATCTGGTAACCGTGCTGGTTAGTTTTCAGGTACTATAGCAAATACCTGAGAATCAACTTAAAAAGAGAAAAGGTTTATTTTGGCTGGTGGTTTTGGAGGCTTTAGTCCATGGTTACTTGGTCCCAGTGGCTTTGGGCCTTTGATAGCATAGTACAGTACAAAATAAATCAGCAAACACAGGTAAAGGCAGCCTTTTTACCTGTCTGGTCCCTGATGCTTAGGCACAACAGCTTGGGCAAAGTATGTGGCACTTCAGTGCTGTGGCGCAGACAGGCAGGCTGCGTCCTTCAAGCTGGGTAGTGAAGTCACACGCTCAGCTCTCTGTTCTGAACAGGGCAGCCATGACGGTGGCAGCGCCCTGCTGTCCAGAGCTCCCGGCGCTCACGGAGGGGAGGACCTGACCGTGGGCCCCGCCCCGCTGTCCAGAGCTCCCGGCGCACACGGAGGGGAGGACCTGACCGTGGGCCCCGCCCCGCTGTCCAGAGCTCCGGGTGCACACGGAGGGGAGGACCTGACCGTGGGCCCCGCCCCGCTGTCCAGAGCTCCCGGCGTTCACGGAGGGGAGGCGCGCTCCTGTCGGCCTCCCGAGGCCCCACTGTCCCTGCTGGGGTCGTCACCTGTCAGGTGGTCCCCAGCACTCCACAGGGGAGCGTCCCGGGAGGGAGGCTCCTGCAGGAACGTGGCAAGCCCACCCAGTCCGATGCGTGCAGGAGGGCGTCCTGGTATTTCTCTCTTGGCGTTTGAGATGGTTGCTAAGATTAGCACCATGACGAGTATCTGTAACAGCCCTCTACACAGTAAGGGCTCTTGTTTGGTTTTCTGATTCCTGTAAGAAAACGAATGAGATTTAGGTCACACGCAACTTGGCCACGCAGCCAGCCTCCCGTGGGCTGTGTCGGGCCTGAGTGGCGCCTGAGGGGTGAGTGCCTCTCATCGCTGACAGGCAGGTGACAGTGGAGGGTGACCCCCAGCACAGTTACCCCTGGCCCTGCTCTGCCCTCCGTGGGCCAGCTAGGGCATCTCCAGGGAGAGAGCAGCACCCAAGTCACCTGGGATTGGTAACTGACCCCTTCAATGGTAATTTAGAAAGGTCCAGTTGTAAATGATGTGATTGACGTTTTGAGCAGCTACATTAACGTCAGTATTTTAACATATTCTTACCTCCAACATCTGTTGAGTCAAGCTTGCTTGAAGGTAATAGTGGTTGACTTTTCCAGCATTAATAGTCAACGTACTGTGTGCTGGCCACTGTTTCTGCTTGTGTGAATGTGCTCTGCGTTCTTCTTTGCTCCCCACAGCATCCCTGTGAACGGGTCCTAGATTATTCTGTCACTCTGCCTACATTGCAGTAAGCTCTTCAGTCTCCCTTGTCTGTTCTGTGGAATATAGAGAGTTATGAGATAATTTGCCTGGAAATTTCTAGGCGAAGAGGCCTATCATTTGCCTGTACTCACCCTTTCTGTGTTCGGCTTCCATACGTTTCTCAGGTCTGAGACTCGTCACATCTATTGCAGTTCTTTAAAACTTGTGCTGTAGATGAATCTTACCATGAATGAATGCACAGATTGTGCCTGAAGGACTGCATGTTAAGTGCTTTCTCAGTGGCTGCACAAGCGTTGTGTATTAAGGCCTAATGAGTTGATCCCTGATAAGCCGGGAACCCGACACCCTTTGTCTTCCCATGCTAACACGCTTGTATCTGAACTGCCACGTTGCCAGCTGTCCTGACGGTGGGTGGGCATTTTGATTAGCGGTTGATTGGATGGCAGTGTGGTGTGAAGGGCCCCGACCTTGGAGTCGAGATGGGTTCAAGTGCAGGCTGTGGGACAACCTGGTCCTGTGACCTTCAGCAAGGGACCTGGCCCCTCAGTATGCAGTTCCCTATCGCTAAGCGGGCAGTAGTCCTCTGCCCTTAGCACTGTGAGAAGCAAGCCAAGCGGGCGAGACGGTAGTAGACCAAGTGGAACCTGAGGAGCTGGCAGCAGCCACGTGTCTCTGGAGCACATGGCTGTCAGGCTCCTCGGTGGTGATCGTCCTATCCTGTGGCAGGGACGCGTGGACTGCAGTGATCAGTGGTGGCCGAGAGGGGCCTGGGTGAGGCGTCCCTCGGTGCTTGGTACCCGGCCTGGGAGCGGGTATGCCACTGTCTAGAACTGCCCATCTGTGGCAGCCGCGCCACGGACGGCTGGGAGGGCGTCTCCACGGTCGCATTGCTTTCCTTGGCTTTGGGCGCTCTATGGAGCAAGCGGGGGCGAGCTGCAGAGTGGTGGGACGTGGAGGCACAACAGGCGCCCTTGGGGGCCATCCCGTTCCCGGAGCCTTGTCCCAAGTGCCAGGGAAGTGGCGCCAGCATTGTGGACGCCGTTTGCCTTCCTGTTGGTGAGGGTGACGGCGAGCCCCACGTGCTGGGCGCTGGGATCATGTCTGAACCCCGCTCTGAACCCCAGGAAGCACGAGTGGGAGAAGCACGGCACCTGCGCAGCCCAGCTGGACGCCCTCAACTCCGAGAGGAAGTACTTCGGGAAGAGCCTGGCCCTGTACAAGCAGGTGGACCTCAACAGGTGGGTGCGTCCCCCGCAGGCCCTGAGCCCGGGGCCCGAGGGCCAAGGTCAGTGTGGAGATGGCTCCGGTTTGGGTGGCGTCCCTGGGCTCTGACCTCTGTGTCGTGGCCTGCCAGCCGCGCTGGGGGGTGGCGAGTGCAGAGCCCTAGCCCTGCCAGCGGTTCTTCCCGAGCAGCCTTTTCCCCGGCACCCCAGTGAGGCTGCAGCCTGCGGGACTGGAGCAGGCAGGAGCAGTGGCCAGTGTCCTCGAGCCCTGGAATGCCCAAGCCTTCAGAACGTGCCCCTGCCTGCCCGGCCTCCTTTCTGGAGACAGGGAGTGTGCTGCCACCAGGCAGGAGCCAGGGAGCTTGTAGGAGGCCTGTCCTGCGGGGGCCGGTCAGCCTGCTCCTTGCCAGCCTGGTCACTGAGAGCTCTGGGCCAGCCTGCCCTTCCCGGCTAGATATTATTTACTGTCCCTTATTGCAAGTGACCACAATAAGCCAGGGAACAAGTTTTAAAAAGGGTCAGGACAATGAGGGGGGTTGGCGTGGGGGCCTGGCCTGCAGTGGGCCGAACGTGCTGCCCCTGAGAGAACACCCCAAGTGGTGAAGGGGGCAGGGGCCTGAGCAGGGTCAGTGCCCTTCTCACAGACCCCAGGGAGCTGGCCAGACCCCGTGTGAGGACACGGGGAGCGGCACCGGCCGTGGGGCCGGGCTGGCGTCAGGTGCCAGATCTCGCTGCACCGCGTCTCTGGCTTCGCGACCTCCAGACCGGGCGATGCACGCGTGCTGACTACAGAGAAGGGGACGCGGGGAGGTGACAGGTCTGCACTGCTGCTTGCCTCCGCCAGGGCGGTCTTCCTCAGCTGAGCAGCGTCCCGGGAGCCTTCCCTGCTCCGCCCTGTTCAAGGTGCACAGGTCGGATCTGCTTAGAAGACGAGGAAGCCTCCCCTGGCCCTGTGGACAGCACGCTGCTTCCTCAGCCTGAGGGCATCCACGAGCCACGGTCACCATCTCAAACAGACCATTTCCTGTGTCAGGGGATGACAGATAGCTGGAATTTGAATCGGTGGGCCAGGCCCAGGATGGGCGGGGAGGCCAGGCACACGGAAGAGGACCCTGTGGAGGAGTTTGAAGACGCCGGCTGCAGAGCACGAGGTTCTAAGCGAGCACTTGGCCGGGAAGTGTGGTCATCTGCCTCCTGGGATCGCCGTCTGTGTCACCAGGTGGATGGCTGGGTCGCCTCCACTCTTAAAATCCGCAGCATCGGGTGCATTCCTTAGGAGACACCTCACCCGCAGCGCACTGCAGTCCTGTGTGTTTTGAGTTGTGCACATTGTCTGTTTGACCTCTAGGCTTTGCTTAGAGGAAGCAGTGTTCTCTGCGGTGAGAACAGGACCCGTGGGAACATTTCCTCACCCACAATGTCGATAATGAGCACCTCAGAGCCACGTGAGAGGTGTCTGGGACGCGCTGCTGGAGCTCGGGAGAGCTGTGACTGGAGAGACGCTGTCTTAGCCAAAGACTGACAGAGTGGTCCCATTCCGGGGCCTTCTGGGGAAAAGCAAGAGCATCTGCACAGGACCCCAGCCCCGAGTCTGCAGCAGCCGCCCTGGTGTGAGCAGAGGCTAGCTCTGCACCCAGGGCTTATTCACCAAACAGAAGAAGGAGAATGAGTAGGTATTGGTCAAGGTTGCAAGGCATCTGAGCAGTTAAGTAGTGTCTTCCTGCAGCTGTGGAAGTGCAGTAGCTTTGTGCACATCCACGTTGGCAGAGGTGAAGCCCTGGAATCTCGGGTCACTGCCAGGTCAGAGAGCAGGCCGTGCCTGGGCAAGCCTGCCGAGGAAGAGCTGTGCAGGGAGCACAGTGCTCGCGGACGGGCAGAGAGCAGCCGTGGGAGGGTCGCTTGCTTCCTAGTTTCTCCAAGGAAAATCTAAGATTCTTAGAATTCATAAAATTATGCAGTCAAAATCTAAAACGAGAACTTTTTTTTTTATCACACCATTGCAAATTATCTTTTCATTATAGGATGTAAGCAAGTTATCATGAACTGTAGGCAGGTGTTTTTGTTTTGTTTTATTTTGGTACCACGGATTGAACTCAGTCACTTCATCGCTGACCACATCCCCAGTCCTTTTTATATTTTGCTTTGAGACAGGGTCTTCCTAAGTTGCTGAGGCTGGCCTTGAACTCCCGATCCTCCTGCCTCAGCCTCTGAGCTGCTGGGATTACTGGCGAGGCCACGTGCCCAGCTCTGTAGGCAGTTTTTGATTCACTGTCACATGAGGACAGCAGATGCGAAGCTGCAGAACACCTATGGGGGTGACATGAGTACCTGCAGGCGGAGACCTGGCTGGACGCCCACTGCTGACCGTGCACAGGAGACGCAGCACAGCACATCGCCCATCCTTCTCTTGGTGCCTTATTTCTGTGATCACCTGTGTCTGGAGGGCACTCCCAGTAGGATAGAACCTGAGCCCCAAAAGTCTCGACCGCTCCCATGATACCTTTAAAATGCAAGAGCAAAGGTGAAGCTAATTGCAACAGCATCTTATTTAACTCAGTTTGCCTGAGAGATCATCATTGCAACTCCCAATCAGTATCTTTAACACTCTGCTTTTTATTTGTTGATTGGATGCTGACGGCCAGTGCAGACCAGGAGTGTTTCTGTGGGCTGGGGCTTTTCTAGGACCTCAAGGACCCTTGCCTGCCACCGTTTCCTGCTTGCTCTAGGCACAGTGCAGCTGGCTGAGGACAAGTCAGTCCCTAGGGGCTGCCTTGGGCATGCCAGCCCGACTGTGCTGTGCCTGCACGGCTCCGTCCACTGGGTGGCTCTCTAATGGGCTCTGCAGTGGTGCCTTGGGCTTGATTCAAGGCCAACAGGCATGTGACGTATTTGAAGACTTGGCCAGATGCAGTTTTCAGGGATAAGCCTGGATTCCAAAAGTCTGTCACTGACCGTCTTTAGAACAGGTGCCCTCCTGGGAGGCTGTGTTTTGGGCCACATGGGAGGAGTGGGGGACCCAGGTCCAGGAGCAGGTGGCACTGCAGAGCCCCTGCAGTGGTGTTCTGCAGGGCTGGCTTCCTGAAGGCCAGGTGGAAAGCACCTGTCCTGAGGGTGAGAGGGGTTGGGGCAGCAGCACCGTGTGCCCTCCTGCCTGAAGTCACAGGCAAAACATGCCCTCCTGTGTGAGTGCCTTAATTCTCTCTGTGAACTGAGCTTGCTTTCTCCATCTGACTTTGTCTCCTTCATTTCAGCATGCTCCTGAAGTTTGGGATCAAACCTTCCATCAATTACTACCACGTGAGTGTGACCTTTGCGTCTGACCTGAGCACACCTGCCCAGGACACCTGTCGCCCGTCCCGTGAGCCAGTCGGGCTGTAGAGTGACCCAGCACAACCCCTTCTCCCTTTCATTCTCACTAGCTTCCCGTGATTCTCTTTGCCTTGGCACTCTGCGTGTGAGTGACGGCTGCCTAGACCCGTGGTTCAGAAGCATCAAGGCCCGTGCTCAGGGTTGGTGTGCTGCACAGTGTGCAGGGCGGGTGGAGTCTGAGTTTGAAAAAGGGACATCCATTTTACAGTATGTTTGAAGAAAAAGGCTTCTTTCATGCTGGAACTGTGTGATGTGGAAACTGAAGCGTGGCCAGATCCGATGGGTGGGGAGGGAACAGAAACCGGAGCTGGGCGTTCTGGGTGCTGGCCGTCCCCTTGGACAGTTTTATCGGCCTGCCGCCGCACGCTCTGCTAGGGGCTGCTGTGGTCCATGGTGCAGCACGCGGGTCAGAGTGGCTCAGCTCTGCGCCGCCGCAGCAGAGACAGACGCGGCACCGCAGAGACGGAAGTGCCACCTGGGTGTTTAACAGCTTCCGACTCTTGCTTCAGGGCAGATTCTTGAGGACTCGGTGTGTTTATGGGGTGGATTTTACATCGGGGTGAGTGGCCCGACAGCGTGGAGCCAGGCCTGCACCCTGAGCAGTCGTTTTGGCCTCTGACGAGTCGGCAACTTTGCCTCTGCTCTCGTGGTGTCTGCCAGACTGGAGACGTTGTCCCAGTTCTCTGTCCCCCTCCATGGGGGGCTTGAGGGAGGTGCAGCTGCTGCCCCTCAGAGTCCTCCCTGCCCAGGCAGCAGCCTGGCCTTTTCGGTCCTGCTCTGGACTCAGGTTCATGTAGACAAGAGCGGTGGGTTGTAGGTCTTTGCCCAGGACTTGGGGTTCACAGACCCACCCGAGTGGTGGGAGCAGCACTGGCCCCCGTTTGCTGAGCCCGTGAGCTCTGGGTGCTCTGTAAGGCGTGGGAAGCGCAGCAGTGGCCCGGGTCCCAACTGTGAGGGCGAGTCTGGTTGGCAGGCCCTGGGCACACATCTGTGTGGTAGGAAACCGGTACCACGGAGCCCCGGGAGAACTGACCGGGCGCTCCCTAGGAAAGGTGTTGACTCAGCCCACCGCCCCGTGAGCTGGGAAGGAGTGTCCCCAGGGGGAGGGCCCAGGGCAGCGCTGTGCACGAGAGCAGATGGCCCCTGGGGACCTGGGAACAAGCGCACCAGGAGGGCTGCAGAGCTGGGAGCCACATCCTGCCGCTTCTCAGCTGCATGGAGCTGGGGAGATCCAGAGAGGCCGCCCTCCTGGGAGGCTGTACCGTGGGGGAGGCGTGGGGCCCAGGCCTCTGGGACTCCGCACGGGGTGGGGTGACTGGATCCAGCCTGGACAGTTTGAACTTTATTTCTCTGCAAGGTTCAGAAGGAGAGCAGAGGGAGAAGGAGGCCATGATCGGGGAAGGAAGGCACCCACACAGGCAGGGGAGGGCGGCAGGGGAGGACGGCAGGGCGGGGCTTGGTGCAGGGTTGGGGCGTGCGATGAGGCTCCAAGCGCAGAGAGCAGAGGGTGGGATGGCCCGGGAGTCTTGGCTCCCCAGGGAGACTGCAGGAGAGGGGTGGGGTGAGGGGCCCCATGTGGGGCGGAGACAGAGGGGGTCAGGCACATGTAGCTGAGTGTGGGGAGGCAGGCACTCGAGCCAGTGCTTTCTTCTGAGCAGGAAGTGGTTACTATGGAGGGGAAGAGGTTTGCAGAGTGCACGGGGCTGGAGAGCTTGGGGCCTCAGAAGATGGACAGGAGCTGGCTTCAAGGGGCTGTGGTCTGGGCATTTCAGGAGGGTGTTCGCGGAGGAGAGGCTGGGCTGGGCACAGAGGGCGGCAGGAGGGGAGTCAGCTCAGTGTAGAGAGGAGTAGTGGACGGAGCCCAGGTCCACCACATCCTCTCTGGGAGCGGTGGGAGCTCTCGGAGGACGAGGCCAGAACCCGCTGTTCTGGACGCGCATTGTGCTCCGCATGCTCTGGGACCTTTCCTGTTGGGGCTTCATTTCTAATACACCTTTGTTTAATGTCAGATTGCAGATTTTAAAGACGCCCTCACCAGAGTCTATGGAGTGGTACCTAAGATCCAGTGCCTGCCACCAAAACAGGTCAGGAGTGCTGTGCTTTCTCTTCCTGGCTCTCCTTGCCGAGATGACAAGGGTGCTTTCCCGATGGAGTCTCCAGGGCTGGAGTTGCACTGTGCACGTGTGTGTGTGTGCATGTGTGTATACATGCGTGTGCACCATGGGCATGTGCTGTGGGCACTAGGCCTGTGCACATGTGCACACATGTCTGTAGGGTGTGTGTGCGCACAGGAGTGTGATTGGAGACAACCCGTGTTTCTTCGTGCTGTCTAGGGTGGGGCTGGTCCTCTTTCCACATAGCCCTGACGAGACAGAGGTACCTGTGGTGCAGGAGGGTGGAGTGTGGATGTTTTAGTCAGCTGTTCGCTGCTGTGCTGAGTGATCTGACCAGCACTACTGTAGAGGAGGAAAGGTTCATCTGAGGCTCACGGTTGCAGAGGGCTCAGTCCACAGAAGGCCAGCTCCATCCTCGGGGCTCCAGGTGAAGCAGGACATCATGGCAGAAGAGCGTGACAGAGGGAAGCAGCTCACATGAGATCAGGAAGCAGAGAGAGAGGGACTCCACGCTCCAGATACAATATATATACCAAGCCACACCTGAAGTCCAGTCTCCTCCGGCCACACCCACCACTTCAGTTAATCCCATAGGGCATCAATTCACTGATTGGGTTAAGACTCTGACAATCATTTCTCTGAACCTTCCTGCCCTGTCTCACGTGAGCTTTTGGGGGACACCTCACATCCAAACCATAACAGCAGAGAAGGAGGGAGGAATCTTACTAAGTTAAACAGTCCTAGATTTTTGTGTTGCTAATCTTAATCATTTTAATTGCAGCTTCTGTCAGGTTTATAGACAAAGTCGTAGTTTCCTTCTCAGCTGAAGGATCCTCTCAGCACTAGGTGGTATGTCCCAGCACCGTGCTGTGCGTGTGTGTGCTCTTGGTCTCCATGCCCCCAGGTCCCTTCCATCCGAGAGCACCTTCCTTCCCAGACACTGCCAGCTGGTGGAGGCCTGAGCCTCTGCCGAGCCAGGCTGCCCGCAGCAGAGGCACCTGGGCTCCTGTCCCCTGTGCTCACCAGCCTACCTCTGCTCATAGGGCTTTGCTCCCAGTCTGGCACCTGCTTTGGTCACCAGTCACTTCTAAAGCTTCAGGATCCTAAACCGCGATGACGGTCCAAGATCCGAACGCTAAGGCGCCTGCCGCTTTTCGTTTCTAGGGTGCGCAGGTGCAGACCATTGGCCAGATCGAGCTCTGCTTCACCAAGAAGGACTTGCACCTGCGAAACTGCAGCGAGCCGGGCGAGCAGGAGGCGCGGCTGGCCAAGGGGGCCGCAGCACGGGGCATGGCAGTCTGCGAGTACGGCCCCGTCTTCTACCCGCCTCCAGCAGAGACCCAGCCTTGATCCCGTTTGGAAATATTCTGTTTTACAAAGAAGAGATTCACAAATTACAGCTCTCTGAACATGATTCCAAAGCCTTTTAAAGTGTGCTCTGCTTTTCCTTCAGTGTCTGTGGAGTGATTTTGTCCCTGCCGGGTCACCGGGGCTCTGGGCTCCTTTTCTGTGAACTTAGAATCTGCAGATGAGGTTGTACTGGGTCTCGTTTCCCATCAGAAGGACCAGCAGGTTCAAGCCACTGATAAGTGTTTAGAAATGTAAGCATAGCCCAGCACAGTGCCCCATTCTTAGGCCATGAGTTCTGGAACCCTGAGATGCCCCTTCCTCAGAGGGGGTGTTGCTGCCCCACATCAGAATCTTGGCCTGTGACCTGACTGTGGCGTGGATCTCCAGGTGTGTGCTATTAAAACTGCCTTCTACCTGATGTTCTGCTGGTCTGTTTTTTTTGATATTTTTTTCTGTTTATCTTTTTTTATTTTACAATTTTTGTTTGTTCTTATTAGTCATACATGACAGCAGAATGTGTTTTGACGTGTTGTGCACATTGTACTTCTCGTTGCTCTGATTGTGGACGATGTAGACTCACATTGGTCATGTTTTCGTGAACCTAGGAAAGTGATGTCCCATTCATTCTACTGTCTTCCTATTCCCATTCCCCCCAGCCCTTCATTCCCCTTTGTCTGATCCAAAGTACTTCTATTCTTCCCTTCCCCCTACCCCTTATTGTGAGTTAACATCTGCATATCAAGAGAACATCCGGCCTTTGGTTTTGGGAACTGACTTATTTCACTGAGCATGATAGTCCCCAGTTCCATCCACTCACCAGCAAATGCCATCTTTTCATTTCTCTTTCTGGCCGAGTAGTATTCCATGTGTGTCTACACCGTAGACGCTTTGCCTGAGTAACAGAGGACCCTGGAGCTAGACCTGGGGGTGAGTGGAGTGGAGGTGTGGAAGCAGAGGGAAGGGGCCACCAACAGAGATGGGCAGAAGACCGTGGGCCCTGGAGGCCACCCTGCCTAACCCTGGCTGCCTGCATGCCCGAGCGTCTCTGCGCCTTGGAAGCCGGTGTGGCCCCTGCTTAGGGTGCTCTTCCCACTGAGAAGGCAGAGCCTCCGGCCAGGCTGGTGACCCCAGCTCCTCAGGGGCGTTAGCATTGCCAGCTGTGGTGTCCTCAGAGCTGGACGCAGTTTCTGCGAAAGCTCGTCCCGTCCTGTCAGTGAACGCCACCCGTCCACCCCGCCCAGGAAACCTGAGTGAGCTGGGGCTTCTTGTCGACCCACCTCAGTCGTAAGCAGCACTTCCCGGCCCCTCCGTTGCTGCTGCCTATGGCTGGCTCGCTCAGCGCCCCTGTCCCGACTAGGGCCACACAGGCCCGGCCAGCCTCTGCCACGGCTCTGCTTTCCTCTCGGAGCTCGCGTGGGAGTGGGGGGGACAGGCAATAGTGGGGGAAAATAAAAGTGAATAGAAACAGAGGGCCAGCGTGTCGGTGGGAGCGTCGGAGCGGGGAAGGCCGGAGCGTGGCCAGGGAAGGCTCCCTGAGAGGACAGCTGCGCCAGGTGCCGGGAGGGAGGCCGCAGACCCAGGGCTCCACCTGCCAGGACCAGGCCTCGTCCAGCTGGGCTCCCTGAGACCATGGCGGTGTGGGAGGCAAGGAGCGCCTGTCCCCTGCTCCCGAGCAGGTAAGTGGGTGGAGAACCAGAGAAGACGACGCATGGCGCCCTCAGGAAAGGCGGTCTGTCGGCTTCTCCCCAGGCCCAGAGGCAGAGAGCTCACACGCTGCGCCTCCAGTGTTTCTGTGAATTCTGGGCCAGGGATAAAAAGAATGCCACCCAGATCCCAAGGCAGTTGACACTGGACTGTAACTATTTTTCCAGAACTCGACGGTGCTGGCCATATTCGTCACTGCAGAGCGCAGGGCACAGGTGGAGTCGAGAAGCTGCTTTTCCTCACGAGATCCACCCGCAAGTCGGCAGGATAGGCCCCAGATTAGTAATGGACTTTGTAAGAAGACGAGTTGATTGCATCCGCTTAGGAATGAGCTACATTTCCCACAGAAGGGGCAGTAGTTAGGAGTTTTCTTAGGCTCAGCAAAATCTTTTACAGGCAATGAGAAATACTGCAATTTTATGCAATCTTTGTGATGGAAATTCTGGGTTTTTTTGAGTGACTGTAATAAGTCTTCCATTTACTTTAGACAAAAAGCCCAGAATTAGCATTTCAGGCTCAGCTGATGTTAGAAAGCTGGAGATGGATGAAGCCGAGAGCGTCAGATGCTGTGTTGACCTGATGCTGACGCGCCCTTGGTCTAGCCCCATGGGGACGAGCCCATTCGCTATCCTGCTTCAGGGAGGAAGTTGTGCGTAATGGCTATTCACTCTTTTGATGTTTAAAACGTGGCTCCAGCCTGTTTTCTACCGGCTGATGTGGCTCCTGGCCCCTTCAGCTGGTGGGTGGGGCCTTGCTGCTCTGCTCTTGGGATCCGGGCGTGCTGTGGTCCCACGAGATGCCCGTCCCTCACTGCCCCAGTGCTCCACGCAGACACAGGCCTCGCAGGTCCCTCATGAGTGTTTGACCTGAGTGGTGGAAGGACAGCGGCAACAGACCGATGGGGAGACACACGTCAAGAGTCCTATAGCGGCTGAAATGGAAAATACAGCTAGTCTCCAAGATGTGCCAGTGCTCGGGTGCTTGGTCCCTCCTGAAAGTGTGAATGTCGCCGGGTGGTTTTTCTCTGAATGTCTTTTGGCAGAACAGAGCCAGGTTGGCTGCTCCACCTATGTCAACGAGTGACTTCTAACTTTGCCAGGACTGAGAATCTGATCTACGGTGCTAGCTGGACGCCAGGTGGTCTTTGTGGGAATCTATGGGGCCGTGTGCTGCTGGCAAGAGAGCAGGCCCGGGACTTCCTCAGGCACCAACAGAAGCGTGCCGTTATGTTCCTGGAGTCATAAACGACACAGGGAGGCTCTCTCGAGAAAGAAGGCAACTAATGGCTTAAGTGACGGACGGCCTGTGACTTCAGATAGTTTGATCAGGGCTGCAGGTCTCGGGGCTCCATCTCCTCCATGGCGGCTTTTCCTCCACCGTGCCAAGCATCCCGTTCATCAGAGGCAGGTTCTGAGCCGTTTCCCTGGTAACAAAGCAACTTCACCCAAAGCCACGTCTCTCTAGGCTCATTATTCTCGTTCTTTATTTTTTTTCACAAGGACAAATGGTACCCTTCTTTTTTGTTTGCTTGTTTTTGCGGTGCTGGGATCAGATCCAAGGCGGTGCGTGCTGGGTGAGCACTCTACCTCTGAGCCACACCCCTAGCCAGGGCCCCCACCCGCCCCACTCAGAGCTGGAGGATTCTGTGAAGGCTCAGTTGGTCTTTCGCCTAACGATAGTGCTGGACAAGGGCAGAGGGCGCACGACCCGGGCCCTTCACCCTGCGTTCTTGTTGAGTTTTCACGACTCTGCTGAGGATGGTCCCGGCCACTTTAACTACAGACAGAACAGCCAAGTCTGAGGGCACGTGCAGGGCGCAGGCATCGGGAAGACCCCTGAGGCCTGGGGTGGTTCGGGGTAGGCCACAGGCCCATAGATCCCAGCACCAGACGAGGGCGAGCCCATGAGCCTCCAGAAGCTGGGCGAGCTCACCGCAGTCCCCACAGGCATGTCCCCGGGTCTTCGCCCGAGGCTGAGACCGTGGCCTCTGGTTCTCCGCAGCGCTGCTCCTGCCTGACCCGTGGCACTGCCTTGCTGGCTGCACTCAGGACGTCTGCTGGGTTCCAGCCCAGGTGAGCAGCAACGGAACACTAATGTCATCCCGCTTTCTTTGCGACTTTGAGATGGAGGTGTGGTCTTGAACGCCTTTTCATGACCCTCTCCTTTGGGTCCTACCTGCAAAGAAAGTGGCAAGGGACCCCCGGGGGCTCCTGGGTGGAGTGAAGCAGTGGGACAGGGCCGGCCTGGCTGCAGGAGATGGAGGTCAGCAGAATGCAGCCATTGCTGTGGCTTGACGCACCCAGGGGGGCCCACTCACCTCTCGGTGAGGTCAGAGGGCGGCACAGTGCCCAGCACACCCCTCAGAGTGGGGCCCGTAGACCCTGGAGACGCAGCAAGTCGTGGCCCTGAGGGTGCGGCCTCGGGACCAACGCTTTGGACCAGGGTGCAAGGTTCGGAGGCACAGCGGGCAGGGCGGGCCAGGCCTGTGTGGACCCCACTCCACCCGGCAGAGAGGGCAGTGGCCGCTGCGCCCTGGGCGAGGTTCTGGGAAGGCCCAAGTTGCCGAGGGCTCTCCTCAGACCCCTCCTACTGTCCTCTGGGGACTTCTGCTGGTGGAGGATGCAAATGATTGTTAAGTAAAAGTTTAAATTGGGCAACTCTGGGTTGTGGGGACCTTTTTTCCCGTAATTCTGGGAAGCAGGAGAGGGGGTCTCATACAGCCAGCATGTGGCCTTGGCAAGCAGAGTCCCCAGGACACCTCCCCAGACAGCAGGACCTGCAGACCACGAGTCTCCTCAGTGAGAACAGGGGGAACTCGCTTCTCCTTGTGCTGAAAGCCGGGCACAGGGGCCACTGCCCCTGCGTCCCCAGGATCGGAGCCCTCAGATGACTCGGGACTTGAAGCAACACAGCTTCCTGGATGTGCCGATTTGCCTGGCATCCCAGTTCTGTTTTCCTAAATCTGACCTGACCAAGTGTGGTCAGGACTTCCGAAGGCGAGATAGGCTCGCAGAGAGTTGGGTGTGGGCAGTGTGCTCGGATCGCCTCCGCCTGGCCCCTGGCCCGCGTCACCCTAGGCTGGAGCAGCGTGCTGCTCACCGTGTTGTTGAGATGAGTCTTTCTAGCACAGCCTGCGAGCGTCACTTGGAAAACACCTGTGATGGGTTCTGAAGTCATCCCCAGGGCAGGGGCGGGTGGGCCTTCACTCAGGTGAATGTAAAATTCTGCAGAACAGGAGGAGCTCTTGCCTCTGCTTTTCTGAATGCCACTGTGGTGTCTCGACATATTTTCTTAATTAGATTTCAACAGACCCTCGTTTTATTTGTTGTTCATTTCCTCTCTCCTTGTGGTGCTGGGAATGGAGCAGGGCCCGAGGATGCTAGGCAGGTGCTCTGCCGCCGAGCTCGGCCCCAGCCCTCTGGTCACGGATCCTCCTCAAGCGGAGGCCAGTGGCTTTCTGCTATTGTGTAATTCTTAATGCTTCTGTGGGTCCCTATCCTGTTCCAGGGGACTGGAACGGGGTTTGGGATGTCATTGCACCTGCATTTGACGGTAACTGAAGTTCAGGCAGTTTACCTGTTTGCATTAAAATAATGAAATCATCATGTGAAAATTGGTCCAGAAGAATTGAAACTGGGTTCTGCTCTCCCTTTGATTTTTCTATTCAGGACATCGTGATCTACTGTGGGAGTTTCTTATGTGTCAACTTGACCAGACCATGGGGTGCCCGGGCATTTGGTCAAATGTTTTTCTGGATGTTTCTATGAGGATGTTTTTGGAGGAGATTAACATAAAGTCAGTGGACTCTGAGGAGAACAGCTTGCCTTCCCAGCATGAAAGGGCCTCCTCCTGTCTGTTGGAGGCCTGAATAGAACCAAGCTGAGCCCCTAGCAGGAGAGAGCTCTCCAGTGGACCACTGAGGGACGTGAACCACGGGCTTGAGTTTCCTCGCCTCCACAGCGGCACAAGCAGGCCCTCAGGACAGTTCTCTCCACACGCGAGCATTCTGCTCCAGGGGTGGGCGGACGCAGACCTTGCCCAAGGCGCCACCCTCTGCGGTTTGTGTGTGCACCTGCCGCCCCAGCCCCTGGGCCTTTCCACGATGACTGCTTCGGGGCCTCCTTGCTGGGCAAAGCAGCTCTGGCACAAGCCTCCATGTGGGGCTTCTGGATGGTCCTAACTTTCGGGTAGAAGGGTGCACTCAGACACGGACGCTGCTCCCAGCCTGAGCAGCAGAGGTGGGAACCCAGGTGTGTGGTGATCAAGGAGCCTGGTGTCCAGCCTCTGCCGTCAGGCTCTCTCCAGGGACACTTGGCCGCCTGATGCTGCACCGACCTTTACAGGAGAGTTGTGGTGCTTCCTCCGGAAGTACTGAGTACGAGGCTGACCTGCTGCCTGTCACCCCGGACATTCAGGGTTGTTTTGTATAAGGCAGACGTTCTTTTGCATGCTCACAGGTGGCTCTGTGCATCGAGAAGTTGACCCCGCACACCCTGCACCCATCCCTAACCTCCTTCCGTTCCCACCAGTTGCTCAGTAATGCCCAGCCAGCCAGAGCACAGGTGGGGTCCTGCGTGGTGGAGGCTGCAGAGCCTGCGGCCTCCCTCCAGTGTGCCTGGGGACTCCCGCGTTCAGGGCCTCCACCTGTGCCCGCTCGCAGTTGAGCTCCCCCAGCGAGTCCCAGGGCAGGCTCCTGGTGGACTGCCAGGCGGCTTGGCCTGGGTGGCCAGCTTCTCCACTGCTTTCTCCTTGTAACTAAGGAGCAGTGTAAATGCCCCTCTGCTTCCCACGTGTTCGTTTGGTGTACGTCAATGTGGAGCCGGGCTTCCTGGTTCATTCCAGGAGTGAGGTCTACTCCTTCACCGTGGCTCAAGGGCACCGGGGGTCAGTGCGAGGCCCCCAGCTGGCACCCGTGCCACACCTCTGTTCCAGCACAGTCCAACCTCACACCCCGCTTTCCTAGGAGAGAAGGCCCATTCTGCACACCCGTGGCTGACTGCACCCAGGTCTCCACTGGCTCACGCTGGCAGACCCTGAGTCTGACTGGTACTTCCAGTTCTGACCTAGAAGCAGGGACGCTCTGGTTTCTCACCGTCCCTGTTCATGCTTTTCTTTAACGCTGTTCCCTCGGCCTCGGCACCTTTGCTCATCTCACCAACCAGGCTGCTCTTGCCTGCTGCCGTCCCCACGTGGGTGAGTCCCCTGCGTGGGCTCCTACCCTTCGCTTCCTTCATCCTCCACCCCTGCCGGTGGCTGGCACACCAGGAGAGAGGGAGGCAGGGAGGGTGGCACAGCCTTGAGTGTCAGATGCTTTCCTCTTCAGTCTTCTACGCCCATTTGCACACGGCCTTACTTACCACAGTTCTTACAGAAGATGTGAGATGCAAGCAGGGAGACCAAAGAGAGCAAGACACCTGCCTGGCTTTAGGAAAGGTGTCCTGGGAGCCAACGCCCAGGCAACCGCATCCCAGCTGCCTGAGCAATGGCCCTGTGGGGGGCTTGCCAGGTGCGGGCAGAGGACCCCTGGGCATTCCCCCTGCCCCTCCGGCAGGAAGACATCCGCTGATCCTTGGCCGAGGAGGCAACAGGTCCCACCATGGGTAGCATCAGTTCTGGGATGTGAGGCATCTTTTCTGGGGGCTGAACTGTCCCCTCTGCTGCGGAGCCAGAGTGGCCTTCCTATGTCGGCAATGCTGAATGACACCTTTTACAAGTAGCTTGTCCCATCTCCCATGTTTGGTGCTGACAGCACATCCTGGCTCCCTGGAAGCCTCCACCCCAGGGAAGATGGACACAGCTCTGCAGGTAGCCCAGAGGGCAGGGAGGGAGCATGCGTGGGGAGGCTGAGCAAGCGGGCCATGTCCTCCTTAAGAGCTGACCGGAGGGAAGTGTCCTTGAGCTACAGAGAGAAACCACGCTGCTGCACCTGCCTGGTACTGCAAGAGCCGGAGCAGCAGAGCGAAGCTGCAGCCGTGTCGGCCAGGCCCTGGATCCCGGCCTCCGAACGTGTGGCGCACCCTGGCCCCCGAGACGGTTCCCTCTCAGAGTCCATATGCAGACGTGAGAGGGAGGCCGTCTGTGCTTCAAGCTCCTTCCTCCTCCGCCTTGCAGGGCATCTCCGCGTGCACGGTGAAGGCCGGTAGTTCTGCGGTGTGTGCGCCATCTCCCATTGGTCTCACTCACGAGATGTCAGTGGGGGGCGCTCTGACTCCTTGGGTGTCACTGACAGGGCTGCGCACGTGCCCGAGGGCCTGCAGCCCAGCCAGGCAGCCCTCCGGCTCAGGCTCGACCCTGCCACCCGCTCTGTGAGTGGCTGGGTGGGCCAGGCTGACCAGAGCAACCACAGCACTGCCGCGCCCCATCCCTAGGACCCTCTGAGCCTCGGCTCAGGAAGCCAGTCTTCACTGGCCAGTGCCAAGAGCAGGGCTCTGGCAGAGGTGCGTCCAGAGCAGCGGGGGGAGGCGACAGGCACCTCCAGGGCCGTTTCCTTCCCGAGTCAGCAGCCAGAGGCGGCCTGTGTCCTGAGGGCTCAGAGAGCTCACGGGGCACCTGTGGACGGTGGTCTCGCCAGGGCAGGGTTAGGGTTAGGGTCAGGGTTAGGGTCAGGGTCAGGGTCAGGGTTAGGGTTAGGGTTAGGGTTAGGGTTAGGGTTAGGGTTAGGGTTAGGGTTAGGGTTAGGGTTAGGGTTAGGGTTAGGGTCAGGGTCAGGGTCAGGGTCAGGGTCAGGGTCAGGGTCAGGGTTAGGGTGATTTCACATTACTAAGTCTTTTTGCATGAATCCTATAATTTCGTGGTTGGTGTGTTTCCAGGCTTCCTCAAGTGCCCACTGCAAGGGAAGGAAAGACGGACCTGGTGGCCATGAGCTGGCCCTGGGGATGCTGTGGGGTGGGAGGGCGGGCTGGGCCTCAGGTGGGTGGCAGTGAGCAAGGACACGAACAGGGCGTGAGTGGGCACCTGCCGGGCACCTGGAGCCCAGGGCGGCAGTGGGTTTGGGAGTAAGAGTGGTAAGCCGGGTAGCCCAGGGGAAAGAGCCCCAGTGACAGGTGGCAAGCTAGCCAGAGTCTGCAGGCAGCAGCACCAGGCAGGCTGAGACCTGCGATGGCTTGGGGGACGGGCGCTGAGTGCCGAGGGTCCAGGGGCTACAGAGGAGGGCGGCCAGGACGGCAGCCAAGGACTTGGGCCTGGATGTGTGGGAGGCACAGGCAGGGCAGGTACGGGCACGGACACTGCTCAGAACCCACTCCTGCACCAGCTGAGTGGGAGGAGAGTGGCGGCCAGGCGGCTCTGGGAAGGCCAGGAAGGCCGGGGGGACGGGCACCGCGGGCGGAAGACACTCTGGGACTCCTAGTGGGATTTCCTCCTAGAGGAAAATCATCTCACGGTCCCACGGGCCCTGAGGAAGCGAGCCCAGGACCCGGAGGGGAGACGTGCGCCCGTCCACACGGAGCTCCGCCTGTCCCGCACGCCTGTGGGCGGCTCCTGCGCGCTGCCGTTCCCAGCTGCTCCGTGGCTGCTCCCGGCAGTGCTCACACCTCCGTCCAGCCTCTGGCCCTCGGTCCGCGCCCCCGGTTCTCCCCTTCATTCAACAAGTGCTCACAGCCTCTCAAGGAGGACCAGCGGCCTGGGGCTGAGCAGCCCATGGTGTGGGACACACGGACGGACACCTGCGTGGAGGGAGACGTGCCCCCAGTCCAGGTCTGGAGCCGAGTCTCCTGTCCTGAGCGACAGCTCTGGGGAGAAGAGGGCTTCGTCCGTGGTCAGGTGGAGAAGGGGGAGCTCTGCCCCCGAGCAGCCTCCCAGCTCCAGGGCGAGGGCTGCAGAGTCAGGGCGTGTCCCTTCTGGGGGCAGGCCAGGCCCTCCAGGAGCTCAGCGCCCCCTCTTTCACTCCTGTCTTGGGCTGGTGAGTCTGGTCACGGTGGCCGGCAGGTGTCTTTGGCCTCAGCGGGAAGAAGACACCAGCACGTCCAGGTCAGGCCATCCTGTGCTGTGGCCCCAGACACAACGGTTCTCAAATGCTCAGTGGCTCTGCAGGGACTCTGGCCCCAGGTCAGGGCAGCGCAGGAGACAGACAGTGTGAAGACGGCCAGTCTCTTCGTCCTGCTCCAGTCCCCCGCGGGACGCCTGCAGGTCCACGTGAAGGGTCAGCGTCTTCAGCCAATGCGGCTGCAGGTCCCCGAAGAGTGGCCTGGGCCACGTATCACCACAACCCACACGTCAGAGGTGTGGTCTACAGCAAAGCCAGCGGAGCTAACGCTGCGTTGCCCACGGTGTGACCTCAGAGTTAGTGGCTTCGGGTCAACTCGACAAGTGATGTGGGGACACTGCCCTGGGCACAGGCGGCTGGCAGAGCACGTGGGCAGGTCTGCGGCTGGTTCCTCCCGTGTGTTCTCTTCCGTTCTGGAGCAGACAGTCCACCCTGCGGCTGCCTCTGTGGCTTTCAGGACAGTGTTTGGACGTCTCCACACAGCACCCCACCCACCTGGCTCCCCGGGCTCCCCTGCTGTGGGTTCCACGGGTGCCTGGTGGCAGGACATGGGGGCTGTGCCTGAGGCCGAGCCCCTCACCCTGCAAGGATACCCAGCAGTGCAGCGCTGTGCGGCGGCCCTGCCCCCTGTGGCCAGGCTGTGAAGCCCAGACCGTCCCCTCTGGCTTCTTCATCTCAGTGCTGGGCATGGTGGCCTGGGGGCTCAGCCCTGTGGCAGGGCCAGGCTGGCCCGGCTCAGCGGACACCAGCTGCACGCAGGGTCTTGCACAGCAGCCTCGCCTTCACCCTCGCACGTTCGCCTCGTGGGCCAGCTGCGTGGCTGGCGCTGAGCTGCAGCATCGGCAACCAGAAGGCCTGTGGACTTGGGCCGGCTTTCTTAGCGGGGGCAGTTGGAGGCTGCTTGATGGTTCTAACATTCAAGGACCAAGCAGCACACATTTTTCACCCGTAAATTACATCCCAGCTGACGCCGGTGCCTGGGACTTACCCGGCATCCTTTGCCCTGCACACTCCAACTGCTGAGCTGTTCTCAGCCGCTGCCACTGCGTGAGTCTGCAGAGAGCTGCCAGACGGGCTCTGGCTGGTGCTTGTTGCCTGCCTCGCAGGCTCCTGCTGTCTTCCTGGCTTCCTTCTGTGCCTGGAGGCTGGCCAGCCCCTGCTGTTGGCTCTTCAGAGCAGAAGACTCCCGCCTGACTCCAAGGGGATCTGCAGCAGGATCCAAAGTGTCCCCTGCATGCAAGCCAGGCTCCCTGGTGGCTTGACCCTGGCAGCCGACGTGGGAGACAGGCTGAAGAGGAATCTGCTGAGCAGGAATCAGCCTCCTGGGCCTGCACCAGGGCTCCAGACCTGCTGACGAGGCCTTGGCGGTCCACTGCTCTGCCCGCTTCCCCTTCGGACAGTCCCGTCTACATCCGATACCGTCACAGCCGCAGTGAGAGGGGCGCACTCTCTGGGGTGTCTTCTCAGAGAACACTACCCTTCTGCACGACCCTCCTGATCTTCTCCCAGAGGCCCCGCCTCCTCGCAGGAGGGGGTCCAAGGGCTGCCCACACCTCGGGGTGCCACTCTGGCCAGCGGCCTGGGGCCTGGCGGCGAATGTGGAAGGTTTTATGAACTGCAAAGTCTGACGTGCAGCTCGAACGTGCAGCCAGGCCAGAGAGGCCAGGAGCCCTCAGTCAGCTCTGCTCAGCGTTTATCAGGACCCGCTGCTCTGGGCCCTGGAGACAGAAGGAAGGTCATGGTCTCCTGCCTGGAGCAGATCCGGCATGCCTCTTCCCACTGCTTCCGGGCTCCTCTGTGGACTTCCCTTTGTCAGACGCCCTTCCCCATGGCTGAGCTTTCCCCACCAAGACACTGCAGGACTGTCTAGGCGGAGGCCTGCCAGCGCAGCGGCCTGCGTGGCCAGAACCCAAGCGGGACCATGAGCGGGAGCACAGGGCTTCTCTGTCTCGACTCCTGGCTGTTCCGACCTGGCTGCACACAGTTCTGTCAGCCTCCTCCTGCAGGCCGCAGGAGATCAGCCGTCGCCACTGACGTTGGCGTTTTAAACATGATTTTCACTACAATGGAACAGTTGGCTATGGAAGAATGCTTGGGAAACACAAGTAGGTCTGAGGAAGGAGCAAGATTCAGCCGTGACCCGCGGTGCACAGGACTTCTCCCCTGGCCCCCGCCCCGGCCTCCATCTCTACTGCACATTTGCACCTTAAAATTACCTGGGGAGCTTAAAAAATTCGCCCCTGCCTGGGCTCCACCCCAGACCAATCACATCAGATTGGTCTGTGTCTGCGTTGTGGATTATAATGTAAGTCCTCTGACTTCTATGGAGGAGACGGACCCTCAGAGAAAGGAAGCCCACCGGCCCAGGTCCCGTGAGGAAGCCATCCTAGAGCCAGGTGCGGAAGGCTGGGCTTTCTCCCCAAGCCCAGGCCTCCCACTGCTGGACCCGCCCACTCAGTTCCTGGCCTCCTCACGCTTGATCTTAGGGAGCCAGTGTCCTGTCCCTCCACTCTGGCTGGGCTCGGGCTCAGCTACACCTCAGCTACTGCTTTTCAGTCCTCTTGAGGTTCTTCCTCACAGCTGCCCGGCTGCGTGTGCTTTGGTCTCCTCAGAGACGGCGGATCTGCCTTTTCAGAACCAGGCTACGGTGAGCCTGGGGCTCTGAGCTGCTTGTCAGGCCTGTGTTGTCCCCTAAGCCACACTGCCTCCTGACTTCCCAGAATGTCCAGCTCAGACGAAGATGCTCTTTGGACAGATGGTTCATTAAACTATAGTAGAAAACATTAAAAGTGTTACAGACACAATGAATGTAGGGACAATGCTTAAATTTCATGCTCAGAAAGACTCCTGGATTCCAATATGGATAAAGGTAGAAGTTTCTGTTCCTAAGCAAAAAGGAGAGGGAAGATTTCATAAATACATTAATACTACAGAAGATGTTGACTCGTTCCTTTATTTCAAGAGTTATACTACGTGTATTATTTAAAAGTAATATTTAGGCAGATTGCTCACTGTCAGGCGCCTATCATCCACCATTTGCCTGCCTCTCGCCTGTCCATCGCCTGCCTTACACCTATCCATCACCCAACGCACGAGGTTCACCTCCCCATCGTCCGACAACAGTCAGCAAACTGATCGCCGACTGCCAGTGGAGCGCCAGCTGCCTGCTGTTTCCTGGAAGTTCACTGTTACAGTACCTGCAGGTTTGATTACATGTGGCTGCCGCCATTTTGAGACAACAGCCAGGACCCATAGGACCCCTGACCGGACTGACTGAGCCCCATCTCCAGGATCCCTCAGCCCGACCAATAACTCCCTGCCTCTGGGGGCCTCACATCGACTGACTGCTCCCTGCTGCCAGGACCCCCAGACCAACTGACTACATCCTATCACCAGGACCCCAGACCGACTGATTGCACCCAGCCTCCAGGATCCTGCAACCACACCAAACACACCCGACCTCCAGGACTCCTGCCTCACCAACTGCATCCCACCTCCAGGACCTCCAGCTGACCATGTCCACACCCTGAGCTGCAGCTTCCCAGTTGCCAACACATTTGGAAGCCAGAGCGGCCATCTTGGATAATCCTGGAAGCCATAGCTCTGATCTTTAGGTGGGGCAAATCCCATCCTGAGACACCTGCTGGAGACTGGAAGCTCATTGTCAGGTACCTCTCATGCATCAGGCTACTGAACTCAGGGAGGTTTCGTTACTATATGACTGTTATACTGTAGATTTTCTTTTTTCTCCTTATTGAAAAATTTTAAGTTTTTATTTCTTTACTTTTCATGCTCTCTTTTCCTTTTGTTTACCTGTTCCCTCAGAGTCTCTTTCTCCCTCTTTTGCATGCTAACATTCAATTTCTTTTGATTACACTCTCACCCTTTCTATTATCTAGAAGTTCTGTATATTCTTTTCTTATCCCATTAACAGCCACATTCTACATCCCTCTGCATCCTCTTTGTCCTTCATTTGAAACCGCAGACCTTATTGCAAATCTGTTTGTTTGACTGAAGATAATATTTGAACTCATTCTGTTTATTATGACAATTTTGTTATTGTCCTCATAGGGGCTATTTGGTCTAGGATTGCATAGTGTCTGAATTGGGCACTGCTAATATTGATCTCCCTTTAAAGAAAGGGATTTGGAAACCTATAGGGCCACTATAAGCCTATAGGGGGAAATCTGCAATACCCCAGATCTGCACTGCTAGAGGAGAAGATACATGAACAACATGAAAAAACAAGGGAAGAAAATGATCCAACCAAATCTAGATTCTATATTAATAGAACCCAATGACAGTATGTTAGAAGAAATGTCAGAAAAGGACTTCAGATTATACATGATTAAGATGATTCGTGAAGCAAAGGATGAGATAAGAGAGCAAATGCAGGCGATGAATGATAATACCAATAAGCTGAAAGTACAACTGCAGGAAGCAAAAGATCATTTCAACAAAGAGATAGAGATTCTCAAAAAAAAAAAAAATGGAAATCCTTGAAATGAAGGAAACAATAAACCAAATAAAAAACTCAATGGAAAGCATCACCAAAAGACTAGACCACTTGGAAGACAGAACCTCAGACAATGAAGACAAAATATTTAATCTTGAAAATAAAGTCACCCAAACAGGTAAGAAATCATGAACAGAATCTCCAAGAACTATGGGACATCATGAAAAGGACCAAATTTAAGAATTACTGGGATTGAGGAAGGTACAGAGATACAAACCAAAGGAATGAACAACCTATTCAATGAAATAATATCAGAAAATTTCCCAAACCTGAAGAATGAAATGGAAAATCAAATACAAGAGGTTTACAGAACACCAAATGCACAAAATCACAACAGATGAACACCAAGGCACATTACAATGAAAATGCCTAACATTCAAAATAAAGATAGGATTTTGAAGGCCGCGAGAGAGAAGCATCAGATTACATATAGGGGGAGACCAATACGGATAACAGCCGACTTCTCAACCCAGACTCTAAAAGCTAGAAGGGCCTGGAACAACATATTTGAAGCTCTGAAAGAACATGGTTGCCAACCAAGAATCCTATACCTAGCAAAACTAACCTTCAGATTTGAAGATGAAATAAAATCCTTCCATGATAAACAAAAGTTAAAAGAATTTACAAATAGAAAGCCTGTGCTACAGAATGTACTCAACAAAATATTCCATGAGGAGGAAATGAAAAACAACAAGGGGGTCAGCAAAGGGAGGAACTACCTTAGAGAAAAACCACTCAAAGGAGAAACTGAGCCAACTTAAAAACCAAAAATAAGCCAAATGACTAGGAATACAAATCATATCTCAATAATAACCCTGAACGTTAATGGCCTAAACTAATCAATCAAAAGACATAGACTGGCAGAATGGATTAAAAAGAAAGACCCAACAATATGCTGCCTGCAAGAGACTCATCTCATAGAAAAAGACATCCACAGACTAAAGGTGAAAGGTGAAAAAACCTACCATGCACATGGACTCAGTAAAAAAGCAGGGGTTTCCATCCTTATATCAGATAAAGTGGACTTCAAGCCAAAGTTAGTCAGAAGGAATAAAGAAGGACATTTCATACTGCTTAAGGGAACCATAAATCAGGAAGACATAATGATAGTAAATATTTATGCCCCAAACAATGGTGCATCCCTGTACATCAAACAAATCCTTCTCAATTTCAGGAATCACATAGACCACAACACAATAATTCTAGGTGACTTTAATGCACCGCTGTCACAACTAGATAGATCTTCCAAACAAAAACCAACCAAAGAAACCATAGAACTCAATAACACAATCAATAACCTAGACTTAATAGACATATATAGAATATTCCATCCATCAACGAGTAGATTCACTTTCTTCTCAGCAGCACATGGAACCTTCTCAAAAATAGACCATATGTTATGCCACAAAGCAGCCCTTAGGAAATGCAAAAAAATAGAGATACTGCCTTGTGTTCTATCAGATCATAATGACTGAGAGTAGAAATCAACGACAAAATAAAAAACAGAAATTACTCCAACACCTGGAGACTAAATAATATGCTATTGAATGAAACATGGAGAACAGAAAACATCAGGGAGGAGATAAAAAAAAAATTCTTAGAGGTCAATGAGAATGACAATACAACATATCAAAATCTCTGGGACACTATGAAAGTGGTACTAAGAGGAAAATTCATTGCATGGAGCGCATTCCAGAAAAGAATGAAAAGTCAACAATTAAATGACCTAACATTACAGCTCAAAGCCCTAGAAAAAGAAGAACAGAATAATAACAAAAGTAGTAGAAGACAGGGAATAATTAAAATCAGAGCTGAAATCAATGAAACTGAAACAAAAGAAACAATTCAAAAAATTGACAAAACAAAAAGTTGGTTCTTTGAGAAAGGAAACAAAATAGACAAACCTTTAGCCACACTAACAAAGAGAAGGAGAGAGAAAACTCAAATTACTAAAATTTGTGATGAAAAAGGAAATATCACGACGGACACCACAGAGATACATAACATAATGAGAAGCTACCTTGAAAATCTGTATTCCAACAAAATAGAAACTACCAAAGACATTGACAAATTTCTAGAGACATATGCTCCTCCCAAACTGAACCAGGAGGACATACACAATTTGAACAGATCAATATCAAGCAATGAAATAGAAGAAGCCATTAAAAACCTACCATCCAAGAAAAGCCCAGGACCAGATGGATTCTCAGCCGAGTTCTACAAGACCTTCAAAGAAGAACTCATTCCAATACTTCTCAAAGTATTCCAGGAAATAGAAAAGGAGGGTACCCTACCAAACTCATTCTATGAAGCTAATATCATCCTCATACCCAAACCAGGAAAAGACACATTAAGGAAAGAAAATTTTAGATCAATATCCTTGATGAATATAGATGCAAAGATCCTTAACAAAATATTGGCAAACTGTATCCAAAAACATATTAAGAAAATCATGCACCACGATCAAGTGGGGTTCATCCCTGGAATGCAAGGATGGTTTAACATCCATAATTCAATAAACGTAATCCATCATGTCAATAGACTTAAGGATAAGAATCATATGGTTATATCAATTGACGCAGAAAAAGCGTTTGACAAAATACAACACCTCTTCATGCTCAAAACACTAGAAAAAATAGGGATAGTAGGAACATACCTGAACACTGTAGAGGCTACTTATGCTAAGCCCATGGCCAACATCATTCTTTTTTTTTTTTTTTTTTTTTTTTGCGGTGCTGGGGATCGAACTCAGGGCCTTGTGCTTGAGAGGCAAGCACTCTACCAGCTGAGCTATCTCCCCAGCCTCAACATCATTCTTAATGGAGAAAAACTGAAACCATTCCCTTTAAAAATGGGAACAAGACAGGGATGTCCTCTTTCACCACTTCTATTCAACACTGCCCTCGAAACTCTAGCCAGAGCAATTAGACAGAATAATGAAATTAAAGGGATACGAATAGGAAAAGAGGAACTTAAGCTGTCACTATTTGCAGATGACATGATTCTATATTTAGAGGATCCAAAAAACTCCTCCACAAAACTTCTAGACCTCATCAATGAATTCAGCAAAATAGCAGGCTATAAAATCAACACGCATAAATCTGAAGCATTTTTATACGCAAGTGACGAAACAGCTGAAGGGAAATGAGGAAAACAACTTTATTTGCAATAGCCTCAAAAAAAAAAATACTTGGGAATCAATCTAATCAAAGAGGTAAAAGATCTCTACAATGAAAACTACAAAACATTGAATAAAGAAATTGAGGAAGACCTTAGAAGATGGAAAGATCTCCCATGTTCTTGGATAGGCAGAATTAATATTGTCAAAATGGCCATACTACCAAAAGTACTATACAGATTCAATGCAATTCCAATTAAAATCCCAATGATGTACCTCACAGAAATAGAGCAAGCAATCATGAAATTCAACTGGAAGAATAAAAAACCCAGAATAGTTAAAGCAATCCTCAGCAGGAAGAATGAAACAGGGGTTATGGCAATACCAGAACTTCAACTATACTACAAAGCAATAGTAACAAAAACGGCATGGTATTGGCCCCAAAATAGACAGGTAGATCAATTGTACAGAATAGAGGGCATGGACACAAACTCAAATAAATACAATTTTCTCATACTAGACAAAGGTGCCAAAAATATGCAATGGAGAAAAGATAGCCTCTTCAACAAATGGTGCTGGGAAAACTGGAAATCCATATGCAACAGAATGAAACTAAACCCCTATCTCTCACCCTGCACAAAAATCAATTTACAATGGATCAAGGACCTTGGAATCAGACCAGAGACCCTGCATCTTATAGAGGAAAAAGTAGGTCCAAATCTTCAACTTGTTGGCTTAGGATCAGACTTCCTTAACAGGACTCCCATAGCACAAGAAATAAATGCAAGAATCAATAACTGGGATAGATTCAAACTAAATAGTTTTCTCTCAGCAAAGGAAACTATCAGCAATGCAAAGAGAGAGCCTACAGAGTGGGAGAAAATTTTTGCCACTCATACTTCAGATAGAGCACAAATTTCCAGAATATATAAAGAACTCAAAAAACTCTACACCAAGAATACAAATAACCCAATCAACAAATGGGCTAAGGATATGAACAGACACTTCACAGAAGAAGATCTACAAGCAATCAACAAACATATGAAAAAATGTTCACCATCTTTAGTAATAAGAGAAATGCAAATCAAAACTACACTAAGATTCCATCTCACCCCAATTAGAATGGCAATTATCAAGAATACAAGCAACAATAGGTGTTGGAGAGGATCTGGGGAAAAAGGTAACTCATACATTGCTGGTGGGGATGCAAATTAGTGCAGCCACTCTGTAAAGCAGTGTGGAGATTCCTTAGAAAACTTGGAATGGACCCGCCATTTGACCCAGCTATCCCACTCCTCGGCCTATACCCAAAGGACTTAAAAATCAGCATACATCAGAGATACAGTCACATTAATGTTCATAGCTGCTCAATTCACAATAGCCAGACTATGGAACCAACCTAGATGTCCTTCAGTTGATGAATGGATAAAGGAACTGTGGTATATATATACAATGGAATATTACTCAGCTATAAAGAATAATAAAATTATGGCATTTGCAGGCAAATGGATGAAATTGGAGAAAATCATGCTAAGTGAGATAAGCCAATCTCAAAAAACCAAAGGACAAATGATCTCGCTGATAAGTGGATGATGACACTTAATGGGGGGTGGGAGGGGGGCAAGAATGGAGGAAGTAGGGAGTGTAAAGTGGGAAAAGAGGGGTGGGAGAAGTGGGGGGAAGGAAAAAATAACAGAATGAATCAAACACCATTACCCTATGTCAATGTATGATTATGTAAATGGTATGCCTTTACTCCATGTACAAACAGAAACAACATGTATCCCATTTGTTTACCATTAAAATAAATTAAAATTAAAAAAAAAACATTAGTCCCCAACCAAGTCACCTAAATATTCGCCAATATTTTCTTTGCATTTACATTTCCAAATTTTTACAACAAAGATCTTAAGCATTCTTAAGTAGTTTTGGGTATTAGAGAAATGGGCCTTTAACATGTCACCATCCGCCCTGCCGCCCATCCCCGTCATTGAGTCCCCCAGCCCTGGACCTGTCCTTCAGAGCGCCTCCTGGCACGCTCGAGGCCCGCTGCGTCCGCCCTGGGTTCCGGCTGCGCCCGAGGCCTCGGCGCCCGGCGGGGCTCTGCGGTGGCTGGGCTCCCGTGGCCAGCCTCTGGGGCAGGCTTTGTACCTGAGCAGGCAGCAGTGCTCGTTGCTCTTCTTGTTCTTTCCTGGGTCAGCCTCATACTTTCGCTCGCTTCTCAAGTCACACGTCACGGCTGAACTTTGATCATAGACGCCACAAAATCAAGTCAACACTTTATAGTGAGCATATTCATACTCCCCAGCTTTCCAGCCAGAATCCCCGCTCTAGGCCTCGGTTCCTCAGCCCTGCTGAGCTGCCGTGGCCCGAGAAGACAGGTGTGTTCGGGAAAAGCTTTCAGAGCACTCTGAAAACCACCCCAAAGCAAAGATCACTTTTCCTATTTGTGACCTAAACCCTGCATTTAACTGTGTGTGACAAGAGGCATAGAAATTTCAGAGCCTTTGCCCGTCAGGCTCACGTTGGGGAATTTACCTTAGCACATGGTGAGACTTGGGATGTGGAGTGTTTATTGAAGCAAAAAGTTTACCTGTGGGGAAGAATTCCATAAATTAAGGTGTAGCTACAATTGGAATATTACATAGCAATCTAAAGTGATTTAGAGACTGAAAAAGTATCGGAAGATTTTTTTAAGATTATAATTCAAAGGATGGAAAAGATCTTAAGACCCTTTGCTTTAAGAGAAGCTGTTTTTCATACCCCCTTCATTTCCCATAGAAACAAAATGATGTACCCCATTTGTGTACAATGAATCAAAATGCAGTTTGTAAAAAATAAATAAATCAATGAAATAGGGGGCTGGGGATACAGCTCAGTTGGTAGAGCACTTGCCTAGCATGAAAAAGACCCTGGGTTCAATCCCCAGCACCACCAAAAAAGAGAGAGAGAGAGTTGAATCCCCAGCACTACTGAAAGAGGGAGGGAGAGAGAGAGGGAGAGAGTTGAATCCCCAGCATTACCGAAAGAGGTGGGGTGGGGAGTGAAGCTGTTGTGGTCAGTTTTTGTGTCACTGTGACCAAATCTTAGAGAAGGAAAAGCTGACTTGGGACTCCTGGTTTCAGAGGTCTCAGTCCACAGGAGGCTGCCTCCCCCGCTCTGGGCCCGAGCTGAGGCAGCGCATCACGCAGAAGGGCTGGTGGAGCAAAGATGACAGCTCACGGCAGCCAGGAAGCAGAGGGGGACAGGAGCACAGAGGAGGTGCGCCCTTCCAGAGCACACCCCAGCCGCCCCTCCTCCAGCCACACCACCTGCCCAAGGTCACCACCTGTCAGTCCTCTCAAACCAGGAGGGACTGGTGGCTACAGTCCTCTCGATCCAGTCGCTTCTCCTCTGGACATTCCTGCAGGAGCTTCGGAAGGACACTTCCCATCGGAACCAAGAGGGAAGCAAATGTTTTTAAGCTGCCAGACGGACCTTCCTAGGGAAGCCAGCCTGGAGCTCCCCTGGGCCGGTCTGGGAATGGGGATGGGACTCAGGTCTGGGCAGTAGGAAGCTCCCCTGTGTGGGTCTGGGAATGGGGATGGGCTCAGGTCTGGGCAGCAGGAAGCTCCCCTGTGTGGGTCTGGGGATGGGGATGGGCTCAGGTCTGGGCAGTAGGAAGCTCCCTGTGTGGGTCTGGGAATGGGGATGGGGCTCAGGTCTGGGCAGCAGGAAGCTCCCTGTGTGGGTCTGGGAATGGGGATGGGCTCAGGTCTGGGCACTAGGAAGCTCCCTGTGTGGGTCTGGGGATGGGGATGGGCTCAGGTCTGGGCAGCAGGAAGCTCCCTGTGTGGGTCTGGGGATGGGGATGGGCTCAGGTCTGGGCAGCAGGAAGCTCCCTGTGTGGGTCTGGGGATGGGGATGGGCTCAGGTCTGGGCAGCAGGAAGCTCCCTGTGTGGGTCTGGGGATGGGGATGGGCTCAGGTCTGGGCAGCAGGAAGCTCCCTGTGTGGGTCTGGGGATGGGGATGGGCTCAGGTCTGGGCAGCAGGAAGCTCCCTGTGTGGGTCTGGGGATGGGGATGGGCTCAGGTCTGGGCAGCAGGAAGCTCCCTGTGTGGGTCTGGGAATGGGGATGGGGCTCAGGTCTGGGCAGCAGGAAGCTCCCTGTGTGGGTCTGGGAATGGGGATGGGCTCAGGTCTGGGCAGCAGGAAGCTCCCTGTGTGGGTCTGGGAATGGGGATGGGCTCAGGTCTGGGCAGTAGGAAAGCCTTCACTGCACATCTCCACCCTCACTCTGGCTGGAGAGGGAGGGGGCCCTGGTTCCAGCCGAGACGGGCCTCCCTCTTGGTGTGACACAGGTGGAGTGCGAGTTTAGATTCACGCATCCCAAGGTTTGCGGACTTTGTGTCACGTGGGTTCAGGGAAATTGTACCAGCCGGACTCTAGGCAGCCTCCTCCCTCCCTCTGTGTGCCTACAGGATCCACTTCCCTTAGATCTGTCTAGTGGCTAATCAGTGACACTTGATCTAGAGGTCAAAATGATACATACATGCATGCGTGTGATGTGTACATATGCACCCAGGCATCTTGCTTTCCTTCTAGCTTTTCAAAGTTCATTTAGAACATATTTCTTCCGAAAGGGCAGAGATTTTTGTTGAGAGGGCTCAGCATCTCACAACGCAGAGAAACTTCCACAAGTGCCAATCAGAAAGAAAGCATCTATTTTTACTGAAGAGGAAGAAGTCTCCTCAGCTGACAGAATGCCATCTAAACACAGTGTAACCAGCTGCGTGGAGAAAAGCATTCAAACGAGACAAAAGGCTGTTTATACAGGAATCAAGTCAGGCTTTTTTTTTTTTTTTTTTTTTTTTTAAGCCAGATGAGGTAAACAAGCTTATTTGGGATGTTTTAAATAGCCAGGCTTCAGTATTTTTATAAGTAAAGGCCAGGTCTTTGGGAACAACAAAGTTGAACTACTGGCACAAAGTGTGAACGTCTCTCTCCAATATCCAAGGCTCCAGGGGCCAGCTTGCAGGGAAGAGATGAGATGGAACTTGAAGACACAGCAGTGTTGACTACATCTTGATACTACATGCTGAGGATCAAATTTAATATCTAGAAAACCTGCAAAATTTCCCCCTTGTAAGGGTGGTCACGCTTGCCTTGCTCCACGTGAAATCTTGTTGTCCAAGAAGCCCACAGTAAATGGAAAACTTGAGCCATTAGCAGACTTAGCAGAGTTCACAGGAGCAAGGACTGCTTCAGGCACGGGACCACTGCAGCCAGCAGAGGCTGAGGCTGGCCGAGCCAGGAGGACAGGTGGTCTCCAGAGACAGGACCTGAGGCACCGTGCAGCCCGATGGGTGAAGGTGCGGCTCTTGTTACTGGGACGCTCTCTTAGCTGGGTGTGGTTTGTGCATGTCCTGGGCCACGTGGCCTCTCCTGGTGTTAGGACGACTATGATGTGATTTAGGACCAGAAAGTCTGAGTGCTGTAAGTCAAGGCCAGCCTGCCTGTTTGTCCTAAGGGAAACCTCACCCCTGCTGCATCCAGTAGGTGAGAAACTCTGCCCATCAGTGCAGGTGTGCAGGAACTTTCAAGTTTTCCCATTAAATCCAATTCATTCTGAGAGAGGCTGGGCCATCCGGGACTCTCGGGAGCTGTGGGAGGTTTCTCCACATAGCTATGCGATTACAGGGCAGTGGGACCCACACTGGTTACTGGCTGCCCTGAACACCTGCTCCCTTTAGGGCAGCTACTTCTCCTGGAGCAGGGGAACCTGGCACCCAAAGCTGACCCGGCTGGGGGCGGGTGAGGAGTGGACGGCACACGGCCCAGCCGGGGCGAGGGCCTGCTGCAGACGCCAATGCCAGCTCCTGCCTGGGTGAGTGTCCCTGCAGAACAGCAGCCTCTGCAGGAGCCTCCCTGGGGCCACAGGGCCCACCTCCCATAAGCTGTGGCCCCTGGGAGGCCCGGTCTGGAACCGGAAGTGGGTTTCCCAGGGCTTCCCCAGCAAGACGCTTGCCATCTGTTGACTACTTTCTGGGAAAAAGAAGTATTTGAAAGGAAGAAAGATTTGTTTTTAACAAGTAATACATCCCAGCAAGAACTTTATCTCATTTCATTCTTTAAATGAGACAGATTTTAAAGTTATTCTCAAGAAATAACCTAGTAATATTATAAGGGCTTAAAAAAATGCCCTGCTATGATTATTGCTTTTCCAGTGTTCTCATGAATATACTCAGTATTCATTTTACAGCATTTTAAAACCACTCTTTTACCCTCCAAGCACTGAGGAAATTTCATGTTGTGAAATAGATTCTGTTGGGTCCTAGCATTGTTTCTATGCCCCACCTCTGACCCCCCAACCCTCCAAAAGTCCAGATATCCCTTTGTTCAGAGGAGACTCATCCACAGACTGGACATGACAGAAGCCCCCTGTGAGGCCAGGTGATTCTGACCCGAGAGCCCCACGCCCTTGGGACCCCCAGGAGGGGTCACAGCACTGGCACTTCTATTTTGCTGGAATGATTGTGAACCTAGCCAAAGGGGTGGAGAGTCCTGGAAATTATTTTATTTTTATTTTTTGTATTTTTTGGTGGCGTTGGGGAGTGAACCCAGGTTTTGCACATGGTGACCAAGCACTGTACCCCTGAGCTGCGTCCCCGGCCCTGGAAAATTCTTGTATTTTTTTCCAGGAAATCACACATGCAAACAAACACACAGAGATTACAAACCATTTTGCCGATGCCGTTAAAAATTCCCGGGTAGTGATTCCCTGGTCAGTTTTAAGCACTTAGCCTGTGCTCAGGCGGGCCTGGGGTGCTCTGGGGAATGCAGAACAGCTGTCCTCTAGGACTTGATGGATACTATTTTAATAAATGTAAACACAGTTCACGGAGGAGTGACAGAGTCACCAGCCAGTTGCTGGAGTGCTGGGCACACCCAGACAGGTCCAAAACCTGACCAGGCGAGGCCTGTCGCTGGGTTCTGACGAGCGGGACCGTTGGCCAGGCCAGCCCTTCAGGTAGCTCTTGGTCTTGACCTTGTAAGCGTCCCGCCATCCCAGCCTGGGAGGGTGCTTCCCCACCTGCTGCTCGACACACCCGCTTCCGCGTGTCAACCTGTGTGGCCTGGTCACCTCCCCTGCAAGGAATTCTCCTGCGCTCCCGGAGCCGACGGGCCAGTGCACATGCACCGTGCAGCGTGTGGTGGGCGCCCTTCCAGGCTTGACAGCCGATGGGCCAGGGTCACGGTCCATGGTTTTGTGAGGATAGTGCTTTTCATCTCAACAAATGGATGCGGAGACAGTGACAACTGGCTTTTTCCTATCTCTGTCATTCTTAAACTAAAACACATCATGTTAAGAAGGAGCAGCAAGAAAGGGCCTGTTCTCCTGCAGAACTGTGTGTCAAGGTTGGCTGCTCTGTTCTCTTCTTTCGTTTCCCTGACGAGGTAAGCAAGCATCAATCCTTTTCTTTTTTAAAAAAAGGTAAAAAACAAAGAAAAGCAGAGTGTGTGGGTGTGTGGTGCAGCCTGAACTCCCAGCAACTCGGAGGCTGAGGCAGGAGGACCACAAGTCAAAGCTAACATCAGCTACTTAGTGAGGCCCTCTCAAAATAAAAAATATAAAGGACTGGGGATGTGGTTCAGTGGTAAAGTGACCCTGGGCTCATTCCCTGGTATCAAAAACAACAACAGCAAAAAACGAGCCCTAAACAATAATATAGCATGCGTTTCAAAAAGCTAGAAGAAAGGACCAGAAAGCTGTTACCATGGAGAGATGATAACTGTTGCAGAAGGTCAATGTGTTTAACCTGACTGACGCTGCACAGGGTAGGTGTGGGCCACAGCACAGCATGGTGCCCCTTCCCGTGTAGGATTCTTGTGTTTCTATGTGTCAGTGAAAAGTAAACCCCAACCCCAGCCCTGCGAGGGGGGGACGAGGCTCAGGCCCCGGGAGCCGTGCTGGGCGCGTCCTGGCAATGGGAAGCTCACTTCCCCACTGGCAGTGCCAGGCCTCAGTTTCCTCCCAGGAAGCCTAAACCCTGTGGAGTGGACGGAAGCGCCCCTCCCAGGCCTCTCCTCTGCCCTCCCCCTGCATCCAGGAGCCCTGCACAGCCCGCCACTCCCAGAGCTGCCCCAGGAGCAGCGAGCTGGCGCCACAGTGTCTGAAGGAGGCCTGTCGCTGCCCTGTGTTCGGGGACCCGCGTGCTGCACTTCATCTGTGAGCGCCAACCACCACGCCCTGCCCCTGCTGGGACCCTGCCACAACAGCTTCAGTCCCGTGTGTGTTTTGTGCCCCTCTGTTCTTAGCCTGAGAACTCAGGATCATTTCCTAAGGACAGGTGGCCTTCATGGAAGCGTAGCGAGCATTCGTGAAAACACCGTGTGCCAGCGGCCTGGGCTGACCCACAGAACCCTTCTCAAAGTGGCGGCTGTCTCTACAGCTTCCAGGGAGCCCACTCCTCTTTACTTCAGAGCATTTCCACGCTCGGGCCAGCTCTCAGTATACATACATATTTTTATTTTCTAAAGAACTTGAGTTTGTTGGATAGAGAACACAATTTTTAAAAACATCTAGACACATATCTTGGTTTAAAATGTTATTGAAGGCCGTGTTTGCTTAGGTGAAATCCAGGAGAGGGGCTTGGACCTCCAGGGCTAGCATCTTTCCGAATGGCTTTGGGGAACAGCAAATGTCAAATCTCCCAGATGATGGTTCGTTCATGTGCATTAGTGCGTTGCTGTATGATGAGGCTCATGAAAACCGAAACAAATTTTACAATAGATATGTTTGGCTTGAAGCTAAATTAAATAAACCCCTGAATTACCTAATTGACAATTACTGCGTGAGCCTTATTTGGAAAGGGCACGGGCTTGTAGAACCTCACTGCAGGATCAGCAAGTCAGGAGGACGCCCAGCCAGACGCCTGGTGAATACCAGGCGGGGTTTTTCTTACTAGGTCTGTGTTGACCTCTGGGCCATCCCGCGAGATCTCAGAAGTGCGACTGCAAAGGATGTGAGGCTTCACCTTTCATGCCTGTGGCGTTGGGCACGCGCGCCTCCTTCTTAAGTAGGACATTGGTGCTTCTGCAGCCCGTGAGCACTTGCCCAGAGCTGCTGCCACCACAGGGCGGGATGTCCTCCCAACCTATGGAGAGACCCTGGGTGTCCCGGGCAGGTTGGGTCACCTGACTTTTCTCGCCAGTGAGATGAAAATATGAGTTGAAGGCTGCAGGCTCCTTTAAAATATTTTCCTTGCTTATAATTTGCTTTTCATAATAGAAGCTGCTCGCTCTTCTTTTTTTTCTTTCTTGTGAATACTTTCTTTAGAAAAAAAGCTTCTGTTATGTTCTGTGTGCCACGATGCTGTTGTGTTGGAAATGGGGCTTCGACCATATCCTGTAAAGGGCTGGTTTGGATCCCAAATGCCTTTGTGTCTTTCTGGACCAAGCTGCAGACCGTTAGATGAAATGGCTTCTGTGAGCCTGTGAGCTGCTTTGAAGCGTAACAGTTGCTAGCTAAAATGACATCCCTGTGCTTAACTGGCCCCGGCAGAGGGAGGAGGTCAGTGCAGGCTTCTTACGTACCAATGTTATTCTGGAGTCCAGGTCCCCGAAGGTCGTGGAATTACAGTGCCTTTTGCTTTATTGTTACATTCTCTCCTCATTCCCCAGTGGGAGTGTCAGTGTGCTCAGGCTCAGCCACAACAGAGTCCCACAAGCAGAGTGGCCTGCACAGTAGAAATGTCCTGGCTTGCAGGCTAGAGGCCAGGTGAAGGCAGGTGGCATTTCCTCTGTGGGTCCCAGGCAGGGTCTGGTTCAGGCCTTTCTCTCGGCTGATTGGCTTCACCAACCCTTGGCCCATCGCTGCGGAACTCCATCTTCCCATGTTGTCACCGTGTGGGTCTGGTACAAATCCCCTCTTTTTATACGAACCTCAGTCATATTGGGGCCACATCTGCATGGACCCTGACTCCACATCATGTCTCGTCCTCAGCTGGGGGGCTAGGACCCCTCAGCAGGTGCACATGGGCTGAGGGCACCGACTTCAGCCCATGACGCAGAGTCACATGCCTTTTTGTTACAATGCATTTGGTTCTGAGGACTTTGGAGGATTTTGTGAAACCCTGGGGAGATGAAATGGCTTGACAGGTGATGACTCCACTAGACATCAGGAATTCCTCTTATTTTACCAGAATTTCTGTCTCGACCGGCACAGCAGAACCGCCCAGGATGACTGGTGTGAGTCTTATGGGAATGCCCGTCTAGGTCAGCAATGGCACCAAGGAGCTGCGCCCTCTCAAGCACAGGATGCCCCCAGTCTAGCTGGGCCTTTGCCCTCGGGTCACGGAACACACCGGCCCTGTGATGGAAGCCGCTGCTCTCCGGCCCGTGTGCAGGAGGGGAAGGTGAGCTGCAGGGGGGGCCAGCACCCAGCTGCCATCCCCCCGTGGCCTAGGAAGGGTCAGCTTCCCTTTGGTGGCCAAGACCCATGGGCGCAGGCTCCCTCTCTCCCTCCTGCCCTTCCTCCCTCCCTCCAGAGGAAGACTTAGGGCCACGAGAGCACAGGAGCGCTATTGTTTCACTTGCGCAAAGGCGTGCTTTCTACCTGGGGCTGGGTTTCACTGAGCCTGATGCTCCTGCACCTCAGGCCCCAGGATTTTGTGACCTGGCTCTCTGGCCATCCTTCCTGTTGTGTTTAGTATGCAGGGTTCATTTCACTGAAGACCCATTTTCAACAAGGATGCTTCAACAGCTCTTCTTGGAAATTGATGATTGCGAGGTGAGTTCTTGGAAATCAGCTATTGAAGAGGGTGTTCCTGTTGGATTTCCTGGGATTCACTTGGATTGAATACTCTTATCCCAATGTACCCAGTGCCTTTGGTCCTTTATGGGGATTTTTATCCTCTTAGGCATTTAGATGTAATGATCATTTCCTTTCAGAACAAGCGCTCCTTCTTTCTCTAATTGGTCGTCTTTCCTAATGCAGGCTTTACCAACAGGGCTAAGACTTTCCTGGATTGATCATTTCCTCTCAAAAGTTCTCTTTTTAACTTCTGTTTTGCCCTTGGGTCCTGGGCAGCTGCTGCAGGCCCCTTCCCTCTCCCACCCAGCAGGCCTGCGCTGGCCTCTCAGGCTGCATCCAGGATGGTGAGAGTATCCTTGGTTTGCTGTTGCATGAGTGTCCTCCGTGTCCTCAGAGGCAGCGGTACAGAGTGGCGGATGTGTGGAGAGGCAGGTGCGGCCTCCTGGACCGTGTGAGGTCTGGCCTCTCCTCTGGACAGCACTGTTCTTCAGTCCTCTTCACCTGGGAGAAGTCCAGGAGGATACAGCCCGTGTCGTAGTCACGTTTGTGCAGTTTAGAAAGAGACACTCTAAATTACAATCCTTATTTCCAGCACGTCCCAACATGCCCCGTTCCATCACAGCTCCTGGGCTTGGTTCCAGCTGATTCTGCAGAGGTCTTCAACCCAAAGCCTCCTGGGAACCTGGGGTTCCCTCAGGTTTCTTAGGAAGCATGGCCATGCAGAAGAGGCCCTATCCAGAGTTCTCCTTATTTCCTCCTCAAACAAAAGGACCAGTATTTCTTTCAGTGCTTGTGTTAGAGTACCTGTGGAAAGTTCCAGAAATTGTAGACACACAGCAAAGAATCCTATTTCACTCTTCCTCATGCTTACAGGAGTGTTTTAGTCAGCATTGCATGCTGTGACCAAAATACTGAACGAGAACAGCTTGAGGAGGGACAGTTTATTTAGGACTCGTGATTTCAGAGACCTCAGTCCATAGACAGCTGATTCCATTGCTCTGGGATGAAGATGAGGCAGAACTGCAGGGTGGAAGAGCCCAGTGGAGGAGAGGCTAGCTGATGGTGGGATCCAGAAGGAGGCAGGCAGGAGGGGACAGGGCCACCGAGCACACCCCCAGTGACCCACCTCCTCCAGCCACACCCCACCTGCCTACGGTCACCACCTGTCAGTCCACTCAAACCAGGAATGACTGATTAGGTCACAGCTCTCGTGGTCCAACCCTGTCCCTTCTGAACCTTCCTGGACTACAGGAGCTTTTGAGGGACACCTCACCTCCAAACCATAACAAGAAGTTTCACATTTTCAACCACCGGAGTAAACGTTCTTCATTTCTGTTAGTGTTTTCTTTTCTTAGAGACTTTTCCGATTTTAGGAAAGGAAAAGCACCTCCTCTGTCTGTTATTAATCTGTGGTGGCCTTTCATATTATAAGCAGATTACCTTAATATATTTAACACACTGGAAACCTTCACTCTGCTGTCAATGGAGGGATGTCCAATTTGAAAATGAACAATATTGCTGTTGTTAAGAGTAGAATTAATTATCAAGGGCCTGACTGCCCTCATTTTGTAGAGAGGTGAAACCGTGTTAGGTTCTGAACCCCTCTGTTAACTTCAGAGTTGTTGTTTTGCAACAAAATATGAAGTATCTGGGATTTGAGCTTTTATCTTTTCTAATGAACTAGATTTCTTGGTGATTTTATGAAGATGGGCAAGAAGAGGACTGGTGACTGTTGAAGCCGTAAACCATCTCCATGGACACGTTCTCCGAGAGGAAGGTGTTGGCTGTAGAGACGAGCACACTTCCTCCCAGGCCAGGGCAGAGTGGAGTGGAGCAAAGTGAAACCGTGTTGGATTTTGTCACTGCTTCCCAAGAGGGAACAGGACACTCAGGTTAGCACTCAGTGAGCTGGCTGTGCTTCCACAGGCTTGTCTCTCTTCCACAGAAGGCCCCCCCAGGGAGTTAAGAGCAGGAACTTTCTACCTGGAACACGGTCCTTATTAGTGCTCCCCCTCTGAGAAGCTGAGCTCATCCGCCTGAGTCAGGCAGCAGGACTCCATCTCCGGTTGGGCCGAGTGGGTGTGTGCATTCCACATACTCCTCTCGCTGAGCCTCAGGATTTTCTCCCCTGTGACGTGGGACTGCAATATCCACACTAGGTGGAAAGCTGAATGAGATAATGTGCATGATACAGTGCTCGGCTCAGTGTTTCTCCCCTAAGGAATCCCTGTCCTGCCGGCAGCAGCCCCTGTGGTTGGCTCAGAGCACTGTCTCTGCATCCTCCTCCAGGGGGACACTGCTGCCAGCTCAGGCCCTGCAACCGGCTGGTCAGGAAAGCTGCGGCTGGAGGCGTGGGCACCCGGCCCTCCGGCCAGGAGACTGCTCTGCTCAGTGATTCCAGGAGGGGACTGTGAGGCTCTCCGCCGGATCCACGCAGGTAGGGGTCTCGGAGCGTGCGTGCAGGATGGCAGCTCCACCCCATCTGCCTCCTGCCTGGCAGCCGGTGGCCGAAGGTGGTGCTGGGGTCTCGGGGGAGTGCCGCAAGGGTGGCGGGCAGGGCAGACCTGCCTCAGTCCCTCCTTCCCGCTTCCCCAGCCCTGTTGCTATGCAGTTTCTATGGCAGCAGCAGCCTCAGACTCAACTTTCACCCTCATTTAGAGCCAATTAAGGTAAAAGAGTGAGGGAGGGGCAGAGCGCCTCTGCGGGCAGGGACCTTTCGCAGGCTGCCAGTGAGGCGTGCACTCTGCCGAGCCGGCAGCCTGGCAGCGGCAGCCCATCGCCGCCTCTCTCTCCCCGCCGCAGACCCGACCCCTGGAGCCAGGATTGGCAGAGGAGGACGCGCCACAGCGGCCACGCTGAAGACCCCAGGGACCCTGCCCGGCACCCGGCCCCTCAGTGCGGGCACCCCATCCGCTCCTCCTGGCCACGCTGTGCTGGTGACCCCTGCTGCCCTCGCTTCCCACATTCTGTCCCGCTGCTTCTCTGGACTGTTCGGCGCCTCTGTTTGCTTTCTTTCTTATTATCAATATTTGATCAGAAGAAAAGGAAAGTTTTTAAAAATGCCGATCGCACAGCTGCTGGAACTATGGAAGAAGATAGAGGTGGAGCCCATGGAGACAGAGGTGAGTGCGGAGGGGCAGGCGCGTTCCACGGCACCCTGAGAAATCCTGACGAGCCAACAGGCTGTTTACTTGCAGAGGGACCAGGCTGAGGCAGAGACGGGACTGAGTGTGTGTGGATGTGTGTTCCGGCACGTGTGTGTGTATGTAAGCATCGCGTGTGTGCACGTGGGGCGACGTGTGGGGTGAATACAGGACAGACAGGAGGCACAGTTGCTGCTCGCCGCCAGCAGGTGCTCCCTCCACCCGGCACCTGACCTGCAGCCTCGGTGTGTCCACATGGGTGGTGCCTGCCCTTCAGCAGGTGGCTTGCACGCCAGGCCTCCCTCTGCCGTGGCAGGCAAGGCACAGAAGGCAGCGCCATCCCGAAGGAGAGAGTTCACATGAGAGGTGTGCCGGGAGGAAGCAGAGGAGGCGCGGGGCTCCTGGCTGCAGGGGGCGGGCCTCCCCATGGCAGGAATGTCGTCAACGCTGTAGGAATCATGCACGACCACAGCAGGTTCTCCGGGGGAGAGAAAGTTCCTCAAAGGGTTTAGCACGTGCTGAAGTTTTATCATTGGCCCCTGCAGCTCCAGGTGCACTCGAAGGGGCTGATGTCGGTGACTCGCTCAGTCCTCAACAAACCCCGCTCTCTCACCCAGAGCTGTGTCCACAAGTTCACTGCCATTGCGTTTAAAAGAACACTGAGATATTCACATGACATGATTTCAAACTGCTGAGGGATTCTGCTTTAGAAGGGATTTACTCAGCATTTCATATTGAACACATTCCTGAGCAACCAAGGTGAGCCATGCCCCAGGTGCGCGCCAGGGCTCTGGCCGTTGAGCTGGCACAGGTGGGAGGCCCGGTCTGAGAGAAGCAGGCTGGTACTGCTGCCCGTGGCGTACCTGGCAGGAGGACGCCCCGGTTCTGTGGCTGCTCGTCACTGTAGATGTGCTTCTGGACTCTCGCCCCAGGGGTGCCAGTTCAAGTCTCTCTTTTCTTCTGAGAGATCCAATTTTTCTAAAAGTTGAATTAATGAAGGAACAGAGGAGTAGGGCAGTTCTTATTTCCTGGTGCTCCCTGGGGGCCTCTGGCTACCATGACAGTGGTGCTGTGGTGAAATGCCCGGCTGTAAAGCCTCTGAACCCAGCGCTCCTTCAGAGGGAGGGTAGGTCCAGGCGAGAGGTGAAGCAGGCTTGCAGAATTCCTGCTGGGACTCTGGACTTGACGCTGTCCCTGTGTTGAAAGTCCCCAGAAGCAGCTTGTGTTTTTAAACACTTCTGAAGTTAGTGGAAAATGAACAGGCCATGAACAGATTATAAACACTCTGATTTGATCATAAAACTATAAGCTCATATGAGTATATATGACTATAAATCTGTGTCATGTCCCTGGAAAGTATTGCAAATCCAAGGAACTTGAAGCCCCGTTGACTGACAGCTGGGGCTGCCTTCTGCTCCAGTGAGGAGGCAGACGTGAGGCTTGAGCCAGTGATTTGTGTACAGCAGCACGCAGGGAATGTGTGTGAATTAGCCTCTGAAGCAAAAGAAATTTCCCTCAGCTTCCTGGGCGAGATTCTCACAACAGAGGGCCCTGTGGAGAGCATGCACTCAGGATGGAGTGGTGACGTCCAAGGATGCAGAGGGGTCAGACCCTTCCACAGGACGGAAGTTCAAACATTGATCCTCAGTGTTTCAGGTGCCTGAGGAGACGTCCAAGTCCTTAAACATGACACCCATGGGGTACAGAGCTCCGAGGGTGATCTTACTCTTGTGTTTCGTGTTTTGCGCTCAGTGGTACCAAAGTTGCTCACCACAAAGAAGGCAAGCAGGGCCCATGGAGGGCACGTGGCTCTGGGTTACACGGTGTCATAAAATGCTGGCGTGAAGCACGCATGCTCCTCTCATGAGAACATCAGCCATGAAACTTTCATTTGGGTGGTTATTTGCATTTTTAAAAATATTATTAGAGCATTATAGTTAAGTAAGGCAGCTGGCTCATCCTGACAGAGCCTGCGAGGTGGAGCCTGACCACGCCCCATCGGCCCCACGGAGTTTAACGACTGGCTTCTCCTCCCCACCAGGCAGTTCTTCCTGCGGCTCACCCCTTGGCCTGCCCCTCTCCCCTTGGCCTACCCCTCGTCCTCACTGCAGGGCCCACCGTGGGAGGCAGAGCAGCGGTCAGGCCCTCTCCTCAGTCACGCAGCGGAGCCTGTCCTTCCCCACAGCCGTCTCGCTTCAGCTCGCTTCTCGCTTCAGTCACTTGACTGTTCCAGGAAAGCAATCGCGGCCTTGTGAACTGTTCCGAGGCATTCGGGACAGCACTCGACCCGGAATGGGGCGTGCGGACAAGGAAACCTGATTAGAGGCTGGGAACCCCAGGCAACCCTGAAGGAGTCGTCCTGAGAAAGAGGCAGTCGTGTTTTGTGATTTACTTTTTAGCAGTTAGAGGCGAATCTGAGAAGCAGATTTTCAGTGGCTGCTTTGGGCGGGTGGCAGTGGCCAAGGGTGTGCTCTGGGGAGGTGTGGACGGGGCAGGCCGGTGTGCAGGCCAGACCACCAGCCCTAGCTGACCTGCTTTATTTCTGTTGTTTTGGAGGAGCAAGCAGGATTTGTCTTTCTGGGTGTCTCAATGCATTAGAGAAAGGAAAAGTCCCCATTTCCAAACAGTGCCAATCGAACAGGACTCCCTGGAGACTCGGGGCAGGCTGGTTGATAGCACGGTCTCATGGCACCGAGGTTGGAAGCAGGGATTCGGCAGCTGACGTGGAAAGCCGTGGCGTGGGGAGGCTGTCGCTGTTGGGCAGGTGCTGCTGCAGTGAATCTTCCCACATCTCAGGGCAGTAGGAACTGTTAAGTGCTTGGTTTGGTATCTGTGGAAACTGAGGCTCATGGGAGCATTGGCCAAGTCATTAAGTGTGAGCAAAGACCCAGCCCCAGATTTCTGTCCACACCATGTGCTACACAGACACTTTGCCTTATGATTTTATAGTTCAGGCCTCTATTCTCTCTGATTCAGTTAATCCTCCCAGCATTAGCCTGGGACTGGATTTTGCTCCTTTCAAGTGGAACTGGCTGCAGGTGTCGGCCGGCCCTGTGTCCGCCTTGGCTTGTTAGTTGTTTGGCTTCACGGAAATCCACGTCTCCTGCATCTTGCTGGTGGGAGGCTGTGTGCGTCTTGTTCTCCTTTCAGTTGTGCACACTTCACTGACTTAGTAATTGGTGGCTTTGGATATGAACACACGCAGCCTTTCTTGCTGCCTGTTACGTAAAGGAGCCATCTCTGGCATGAAGCATCATAGGGTCACAAGTAAATTCAGGTGGAAAGCAACCAAGATGCAGTGCCCACGTCCCCCGAGCTCATGTTGAGCATTTAATTCGTCTTCCTGTGACTCTGTTCCTGGAGTGAGGCTGTTTATAAGAGCCTCACAGTGCTAACTGTTTACCATGTCTCTGTTGACAGACCACCGAGGAGGAGCCCAACCTGGACACAGAGCCCATCCCAGAAGACGCTGCGGAAGAAGTAACTATACACATATTTCATTAAGCTGGTTGTTTGGGGAGATCGGGTCTAGGAGGTGGAGTAGAGGTGGGGGTGGAAGCTGAAGTTAGTGGCCCATGGGTGGTCATTTTAGTGACACATGTGGTCACATGTGTATATATACATGCACACACATACACAAGCACATGTGGGTCATGCACATGTTCCGTGCAGGAACTTTCCTCAGGAGGAATAGCACAGCATGGAAGGAAGACCACCAGCCGAGGTAACAGCCTGGGGTGAACACCTGGGCCTTCTCAGGAGGGCAGCCACTTGCCATCAGTGAGGCCACCGTGGAAGATGTGCAGCAGGCACAGAAAGGGAGAGGAGTCTGCCTGCTGGGTGTGGAACTACGCCGAGGGGGCGCAGGAGTTGGGTCCGCCTGTGCGGGGGCCGCCTTTCCAGCAGCAGGAGGTAGACGCAGAGTGTGCACAGGAGAGTTGAGGAGGAGCTGCTGGTCAAGAGCAGGTGCTGGGGAGAGGGCGGCAGGAAAGGCGCGCTGCTAAAGGACCCGTCCCCAGGTGGACGTGGGGGGAAAGGGGCCGAGAGCTGCACCTGGCTGTGCGGCCTCCTGCTTGAGGCCCTGGGGAGGCTGCTCCTGACCCAGGCCAGGACATGGGACTTAGGCGTGGTCGGGGGACATATCCAGGCAACTCTAGTGTCACAGAGAGCAACTGTGGTGACAGCCGCAGGCCTGTGAGGAGACCTGCGTGTTAGAGAGCCGAGTTCCAAAGTGGAGTCAAGCTGGAGTGAAGGGCGTCTGGGGAGCAGCCATGTTTCTATCACTCAGGGACGTTCTGTCCACACGGCTGGAAGCATGGGGTGTGGGCAAAGCTAGCAAGCGTGGCAACCCAAGTCTGTGTGGCTGGGCAACTGGTACCACACGCAGGCAGCATTTGCAACTCAGTTGACTTTTAAAAATAGCCGTGAGCATTGCCTCCTGGGAGGACTGGATCAATGGACACTCCTGGCCTTACAGAGCATCTTCTCAGGTGCTGAGAGCCGCGTTCTGCTACCACCTGATCCATGCACACCAGCGTACAGACTTAAGCCCAGCGTCACTGGGTCTTATGATCAGGTGACACGACACATTGGTTACATGAGGAAAGTGCCGCTGAGCGGGCCACTGTCAGCTGGCTGCCTCTCCGCTCTGCTTCTGCTGCTGGCGGGAGTTTGGAGCTCAGTTCTCTCCCCAGCCCTGCAGCGACGTTGCTGCAATTGTGGACAAAACATTCGTCTTGGCCCCATGCTGGGCATTCCCTGGGAGAGTAGGCCTAACTCTGCTTTTGACACAGGGTCAAAGGGTAGTGAGACATGAACCAGTGACTTTCCTGAAAAGATGGGTGTTCAGTTTGGTGTGTGCAAAGTCACAGGGTGAAGAAGGGAGGAACACCCTCAGCACAGAGGAAGGAGGCCCCGAGGAAGCAAGCCAAGGCTACCACTCTTAGCAACACTTTGCCAGGCTTTTGTAGGAACTCGGATTTGGGGGGAACCTGCAGGGTATTTATCGTGGGCAGATCACCGTGCTAACTTAGCACTTGCTTCTGGAAGCAGCTTCTATGGCACTCAGCTAGTAGAGATGTGGTAGACTGTTCATTCTGTAGGCTCCAACTGAGCAGCGAGATTGGCAACATGCCTCAGGCTGTTGTGCTGCTGTAACCTAACAGTAGGAAATGGGCAACTTACAGACAAGAGGGGTTTATGGCTCACAGTGCTAGGAATTGGCAAGTCTAAGATGGAGCACCCATGAATCAGGGATTGGTGAGGACCTGCTTACTGCTTCATGGACAGCCACCTTCTCTGTGAACTCACAGGGTAGGAGGGGCCATGGCTTCTGCTGGGGCTCTTTTATAAGGCACTGATCCTACTCAGGAGGGCTCCACCCTCAGGACCTAATTGCTCTAAGGTTCTACTGTCTTATAGCATCATTTGGGGCGTTAAAATTTCAACAAATGAACTTTTGAGGACACAGATCTTCAGCCCATAATCCATAATAATGGTCAAAAATACTTAATAAGCTAGCAGAGAATAATATTAACTAACACTTGTATAACAAAAATAAGTATTAACATCATGTATTCCTAAGGCCCCTAGACTCAAGCTGTCTTACTAGCCTTTCTGATGGAAATCTAGATGGGCAGTAAAGACAGCTGACCTCTTTACAAGTTATTTTGATAATGTGGTATGAGATACTGGAAATTATTATTTCCTGATACATCCTTGTCTGGATGATACAAAATCAGTATATTTTTATTCCTAATAAGTTTAAAAAAGAGCCTACCTAAATAAATAGAGGTATTAGGTATTTCACAAGAGTATAATACTGATACTTAGAGACATTTGTAGCGTTTGTGGGACTAATGAAAGAATACCGGAGAAGGTCTCTTGTTTACTCCATGATTCTGATAGCTGTTCTCAAAGTCGATGTGGCTGATTTCTGTGCAGCTGCAGGTGGAGGCCAGTCTGGTGTCCCATGCAGTTGTCTAGTTCTGTTGGAGTCACGTTCTTCTTCATGTGCCGTCCTCAGCCTTCAGAGCACTTCCATAACTCAAGGGTTTGTAGGTCAGACAAAAGAGGGAACCTGCATATACAAAGTCTTACGGCTTTTGCCTCCTGAACGTGTGTGAAGATTAAAAATTCATCCTTAGGAAAAGAAAATCAGTCAAGCCTGTGGCCCACACCACGCCCGGTAAGGCCTGTCTGGAAGCGCAGGAGGTCATCGGAACCCGCCACCTCGTGACGGCCTTAATCAGTGTGGCTTTTGTGGAATTATTTTCTCATCTTTCTGAAGAACACTTGGGAATATTTTTGTATAAATATGTCAATGTGTGAGTCTTGTCCCATTGTGTCCCCTGGTGTGGCTCTGTCCAGCTTCTGGGGAAAGACCCTGGTGAAGGTCCTGTGACAAGACGAAGCCTGTTTCTGAGCCCCAGAGACCCCCATGCTTCTTCTTCACTGTGACTGAGGGAAAGACTTCCCTGCACAGCAGGTCAGTGCTGGTGCCCTGGAGTGCCCAGGGTTATAGACTCCGGGCGGCGGGGGACTCGGTGTGACTTCTCCCGAAGCACATGGGCAGGTCCCCGTGTATCCTCTACTGTAAGAGGCCAGCAGGTTCCATCAGGAGACCTTGCCTTACGGGGTCACTGGAAGGGTCTCAGCAGAGGCCAACCCACTCTGCGCCTCTGCGACGTGCCCGCTGTGTGCGGCGTGGGCACCCTCTCGTTTGCTGCTCCCCTTTTGCAGATGATTTGCAGTGAAGCAGAAGCCGGAGGGCTGGAAGTTAGGAAAGCTAAGGCGCTTTAAAGTTTAATGCCAGAGTAAATGTGTTGCTTGGCCCGATGCTGCTTCGCAGAGCGCGGGGCCTCTGGAAGGTTCCCAGTGGCTGCTGTGCAGGCTGCTCTGTGTGGCTAATTGAGTGAATTTATCATGGGTCCAGAGGCGACCTGCTGCCTCGTTGTCTGGGAAACCTGTTTGGACGTTGAGTCCTCAGGCAGACTGCAACATCTGTGCTGCAAGTGTGTCGGAGGGCGCACCTGCTCGCCCTGGGGAGGGGGGCTAGCGGATGGTGACGGGGTGGCAGGGCTCCAACCTCTGAGTTGTGGGTGGGGTGGCGGGAGCAGCAGCACCGGGCCAGAGATGCTGGGCTTGCTGTTTCTACAGCATAGATGCCAAGTCTCCTGAGCACCAGGCCACGCAAGCTCCTGTCTCTGCTGTCCTGTCGTCTTCCAGCCCCAGTGAATTCTTTGGTTCACAGATGGGTTTTAAGTGAACTCTCATTTCACAAAAAACCCTGTGAAGAATATTCGAATTGAAGCACGTAGATTTCAAGGTTATGTTTACTAATTGTCATAAAGACCAGTTTCCCATCTGGTTAGCCTTAGAAAACCAAATCCAGGGAAGCGGTTAAAATATTAGCATGTTTTTACTTTGTTTCTTGTGACCACTGGGGTATCTCCCCACCCTGAGCGGTTCTGAGGGTGTAACAGGAAGTGCATGGCGAGAGCCGGCTCCCCAACGCAGCCCGTGGTGGGCACCAGAGGTCCTCCCAGGGAGCAGGAGGGTGCTGGAGGGCACAGCACCCGTCAGAGGCAGGGAGGGGCCTGCGCTGGGTGCACAGCCCCTTGCAGGGCTGCATGGCCTCTGTGGGCAGCTGCCAACATGACCTCCTGCAGTGACAGTGACCAGCTCTCTGACTTCCAGAGCAGTGGGGTCTCTGACCCGCACCCACTCCGCTCCGCAGGGAAGAGACTGTGGAAGTGGGCAGAGTGCCACACACAGGAGAGAACAACCTGAGTGTCCTCAGGGGCCTGGGCTGCAGGACCTGAAGTGGGTCAGGCCAGACCATGCCTACTGCCGGGCGGGACCGCGCACTGCTCCTGTCTCTGGAATCTAGACAGAGGTTCACTGTTCCCCTAAAAAGGGAAGAAAAGAAAACGCCATCTCAACTGGCTTGAATAGGAATGAGACAAGACGAACAACGAAACCTAGGACGAATAAAGCAATTACGAGCAGTGCAATTGCAGTTTGAAGAGGTAGTTAAGTCTGGAAAGGAGATCAGCGACGCTGCTCAGTTCCTCACCTGACCTGTCTTTGAAGGCACCAGTGGCACCTTTAGAAGCTGGTGGTCTAGGGAAATCCACCGCTCCGACAGCAGGGGGGCCGCGGCATGGCCACGGCCATGTGTGCAGTGGCGCCCTGCAGGCCTGTCCAGCTCCCGGGCACAGGGCTGAGCGGAGGCTCGTGAACACCGGCGAGGACGGGCAGCCCGGGGTTAGGTCTGAGCCTGCCTCCCTTCAGCTCTGGGGCAGTCCAGAACCGCCCAGAACCACCCAGAACCATCGTGATCCTGACAGAGATTCTAGAAAAAGGCAGTGCAAACATCAGGCCTTTCCAAAAGGGAACGTGGCCACGCCACAGCCCACGTCCATTGGGACCCCTGTGGGGAGGTGGCAGCAGCATCGGCTCCACGGAACATGAGCGCTGACCGAGGCAGAGTGCAGGACCCTACGCTTCTGCGACAGAAATCGGCACAGCCTGTTATTTGACGTGCGAGTGGAGATTATTTGCAAGAATTCACGGAACACGAGGAGCGTGGCTCTCGTCGTCTGTTGGTCCTTCCTCAAGGGGGGACGTGGAGGTGGAGTGTAGCTCTGCACGGTCCTGACAGCCTCGTCTGCTTCAGCTACAAAGTCTGCAGCTGCACGGCTCCCAGGGTGCTCTGTGGGGTGTGGCGACTCCCTCGTGGGTGTGAATAGGGCATCCTCGGAGACCCTGGGCACCAACCGGAGAAGGATCCTGTGATGAAGGCATCCGATTGGGAGCCTTGCAGTGGCAGGTGGTGCGGAGGCAACGCGGCACTGAGTGACCCTGCAGCCCAGTGGACTTATGCGTGTCCCTACAGGGAGGACCTGTTGGTCCAGGAGAATGGTGCCCACCTGTGACAGCCCAGAACCAGCGCCGTGGCAGTTGCTGCTACATCAGGAAGCACAGCCCTCTTCAGGTGGCCTTGTCCTGTGCCCACGTGCAGAGCTGCAGCTGCGGGGCGCCCTGAGTAGTCCTGGTGTCCCCGGGGCCCCTTGTGGGCCCAGGAATGGCACGCAGGTGGTGGCTCTGTGCAGTGGGAACCTGCCTTTGGCGTGCCTCTGGCATCTTCCCGAGCCCTGGGAAGGGGCCAGAGACCCAGGGCTTTTCCTCCTCATCAGATTGGCTAAGTATGGCAGCGAACCCTGAATAAGGGAATTTCAAACCCAAACTTTTCCACATTTTGTGGAATCACTGATCCCCATAGGTGTCCAATGGTGGAGGTAGATTGTCAGCAAGTGAAACTGGGCACGGGGCAGACACGATGGCCAAGCTCTTGCTCAGCTCTGCCCCTAACACAAAGGACACTCTTAGCAGAGAGGCCCTGCCCCTGTGCCCATCCTTCCCCTCCCTCCTGCTCACACATGGGAGCACCGCCATGCAGGGCCTCCCTGCAGCTGGGCTCTGGCGAGCCTCTGCCTCCTGAGCAGAGCGCTGTGGGGGCCTCACGGCTCAGCCTCCCTGACTGCACCCTGGTACTGGAATTCTTGCTCCTTTCTCTTTTCAAAATCCTCTCTCTCCTCTTCAAATTACAGAAATGCATTTTTTAAAGTATTCAGAACACTCCAGAAGATCCTTAGCTGGCATGTTTTTGAAAACTATGATCCCCCCAATTTTTGGCTGATATTTCTGTCATAGGTGGGATTTAGAAGTGTATTGCAAGATTTACTCACGTGTCTTATATTTTATTAATCCCAAGTGGGTCATATGAGTAATTGTGGTAAGAAAGGACATATACACATTTAATTGAGAAGACTTTCTTCCATGGCTGATTCTGTGCTAGGGTGAGAAGCAGGGTATCAGTTAGGAAATGGTGTAGTTTATTAGTTTTAGATTTTTCGAGGCGATATAAAGGAAAGTGCAGTGAAAGACTTCCCCTGTAACACGCACGCAGCTGGAGCCGGGTGGAGAGACCGCCACTTTGCGCTCTGGGCGAGTGAGTCATGAGAATCTCTAGGGAAGTATCCAAACACTTTTCCCAGGATGCAGAACCAAACACCCCGTAGTACCAAATGCGCAGAGCGGCCAGCTGCACTGTGGGGGCTGCCTCCACCCTGCTCTCAGCAGAGGACCCCGCGGGAACCCTGGGTCTGCCTCGAGTGGGATGGATGGGCGCGCTGGGCATGACTCCCGGGAACAGAAAGTGAAGGGCAAGAGCCAAGTTCTGCAGACTCACTGGGCATCAGCAGGAGGCAGACACACGAATGAGCTGTGGCTCCTGCTCTCGGAGCTCACACAGATTTCCAAATTGCCAGTAATATGCCAGCGAGAGGGCAGCTTCCTGGTTCCTGGCTATGGAAGGGCTCGGGTGTGCCACAGATGCCATGCCTTGGCCTCTCAACCTAAGCTGCACGCTGGCTCAAGCTGATCAGCCCCTCCTCCTCTGCCTCCTCTCTTTCTATTGTTCGATGACTGTCCACTGAGCCGTAGCTGTGTGCCGGGTGTGCTCAGCACCTGATGACTCCACTGTAGAGACGACACCAAGGTTCGACCAGCATGAACCTGATAGATTAGTGTTCTCCCAAATAAACAAGGGCCACCAGCCTCGATCCCTGCAGTGCGGGTGCTGTGTTCTGCACAGAACAGGGCAAGACCCAGCCTCGTGACGGGCCGTGGCAGCCGGCCTGGACCGGAAGTACCGCCACGCTGAGGCTGGGCGCTGGATGTTGAGAAGGAACTGACCAACAGCACAGAGGTGTCGGGAGCTGGTTCAAGACAGAGGGTCCAGCACGGCCAACCTATCACCTCCACCTGCACAGCACTCGCCCTGACGGGTCCCTGTCCCTCGGTGAGTGGTCGCGGCACTCTGCTTTGCCGAGTCAGAGGAAGGAGCGCCATGCTGGAGGAGGCCCTCAGCTCCTGCCGCGGGAGCCGTGGGCAGCGCCGGCCCCAGACGAGACGCCTTCAGAGAGTCATGGCCGCCGGCCTGCTTGTCTGCCACTGGGTTTTCATTCTCGGGTCTCGCTGTGCCTTCCTATGACCTTGAAAACCCACGTGGTTCTGCCTCTTTCCTGAGGTGGACTCACTCTGATTCAGCTTCCCTAACTGCTGGGCACCATCCAGGCCAGCATCTCCGAGCAGCAGGAGAGCGGGCGTGCGGCCGCCTCTCCCCCAGGCCTCCTCTGTGACGTGTTGGGAACACTCAGCTGTCACTGAAGTCACGCTGGACGTGAGCTTCATGATGACCGAGGCTCCGGGAGGCAGCCGAGTGTCGGGTGTTACGCGTCACGGGTGGCATGCGTGGCAGCCGATTGTGACACGGGGTGTCATCAAGGACTCCTAGAGCTTTCGGTATCGCACGTCACCAGTGCTGCGGGGAAGGGAGAAGGCAAGGAAAACGCGATTCCTTTGTTTCGCTGGAGGGTTTCAACGGAGCTGGGAGCTAACTCCCAAAGCCACCCTGTGCCGCCTGCAGGAGGTGTCACCTCTGTGGTAGGGTGCAGAGGGACTTGTGCCCTGGGCAGTTCCAGTGTGGGAAAGCGAAGAGCAGCAGGCAGGGCTCCCTGGGGTACAGAGCTCCTGCAGGGGTGTCTCCAGCCCACAGGAGAGCACTTGGAGAACGTGCCAGAACTGCAGGTGCAGTTTGGGAGGTCTCAGTGGGCCTGGAGGCCACAGGCTCCCAGGATGGGCGCCTTCCCAGGGCTCGGTCGAGGGCCAGGTGCACAGAATCAGCCCTAGAGAAGCCTGTTCTGAAGCCCTAGAGCAGTTTGGGGCAGAATTCCAAAACAGTGAGGGGGATCTCTTTTCTCCCAGCAGGCGGCATATGGCACCTAGTTTTTATGTCAATACTGAGTTTGTTGCTTGTGTAACAAATATTTTACTATATACACAGATAACACCAGTTGTTAATAGTTCACCTCGTAACTTTTCAGATAGATTTTTGTCTTTTCTAATTTAACTAGTTTTTTGGTTTTTTTTGTACTGAGGATTGAACCCAGGGGTGCTTAATCGCTGAGTCATATCTCCAGTCCTTTTTATTTTTTCTTTTGAGACAGGGTCTCACTTAAGTTGCTGAGGCTGGTCTTGAACTTGAGATCCTCCCGTCTCAGGCTCCTGAGTTCCTGGGATTATGGGAGTGAACTATGGTACTTGGCTTAATTAATTTTTTTTTTTTTTTAAACAACATGGGTTTGTAACTGTGTTGTCTTGGAGAGCAGAAGTCCATAGGTGCATAGGTGGGCCCCTGGTGAGCTCCGGTGGAGAATCCGCTTCTGGGCAGGGGCTTCCAGAGGCTGCTGTGTCCCAGCCTAGGCCCTTCCTCTGCCTTCAGAGCCATGTGGCTTATTCTCCCCTTTCTGACGCTGCTTCTATCTTTCCCCTCTGACCATGGTCCTTCTGCCTCCCTCTTACAGGACACCAGTTCACATTAAAATGGCATCTGGTTCTAAATCGATGAACTCACAGGTGCCCGTTATGAGATGAGCAGTAAGTCAGTTTAATTTCGTGTGTAGGAAATAGTGATAGGTATAAAGTAAACTCTGAGATGTGGCACAGTTCCATCCTCCTCAGTTCATTTTTTTTCTCCCTTGAAGTTACTGTGTGAGCAGAGCACACTGATCTGCTTATTTGTTCAATACGTATTTCTTCAGAATGTATCCCACAAAAGGCAGCTTGGAAGCTGTTGTGGTGAGGTGTCCCCTGCTCCTGGATGCTGTGCAGCAGGATGACCGTTTCAGTATAAAGGGTAGGTGACCAATTCATGAAGCAATGCAGAAAACCACTCCAACCCTAGCTGCCAAATGACAGAGAAGAATCATAAAGAAACAAGTGAAGGAGCCGCTGGCATACACTCAGGGCACTCGGAAGATGGGCAAGAGGGTTTCCTCTGGCTGTGGAAACATTCCCACACACTCAGACAGGAATATGTTATCCATCACACCTGCTGCCTTATCTGGGGAAGGACCCTTGCTATTCCATTAAGCCTGCCCAGATAACCCAGGGCAACCTCCCTGCCTTGAGGTCCCTAGAGCAATCCCTCCTTATCTGCAGTTTCCTGGTTTCAATCTCAGTTATGCACATTCTGCCACCGTCTGACAAAATGAAATGGGAAATTACAGAAATAAATAATTCACAAGTTTTAAACCGCTTTTCTGAGAGCATGATAAAATCTCATGCTGTCCTGCTCCATTCTGCTGGAGGAGAACCATCTCTTTGTCCCATGTGTCACGCTGTATCCAGTCCCGTCCTGCTGGTCACTTAGCAGGCTCCTCTGTTATCAGATCCACTGTCCTCGTATTGCTGGGCTGGTGTTCATGTGACCTCACTTACTCACTAGCAGCCCCAAGCATGAGTCCTGATGCTGGCAGTTTGGATATAAGAAGCCAGAAAGCGCTTTTTTTTTTTTTAAGTGAAAGTTTATCACAGGCGTGTTTGTATAGGAAAAAGCACAGTGGACGAGGGTTCAGCTCTCTCCCCACTCCTCATGGGCAATGGAGGTCCAAACGCACACACGCAGGGGAGACTACTGCCACCCACTCAGAGGTCCTGAGGCCTGGCAGCTGGTGCCTACCTCCACAGGGTGCTGCCTGCAGGCGTCCGGTCTGTCTAGAGAACAAGGGCGAGACCCAAGGGTTAGAGATCAGAGAGACACAGTGCAGCATGTACTTCATAGTTGGATCCTAAGTTGAAGAAGCCAACCGTGAAATTATATTTCTGGGGACAATTTTCAACATGGAATGGTAAAATTTTTCTTGGTTTTTGCTTGTTGTTTTGCTGATATTTTTTTCTGAAGCATTTTTAAATGCAGCCTACAAACCACAGCATTTCCTTCCTGAGCATTTCACGTGGTCTCTCAAAAGTAAGAGCATTTTCCTACATAAGCACAATGCCATCGTCACTGACCAGTCAACACTTTCCTCTTGCTGGCCTCAAAGTCGTTGTTAGGAAGGTCAAAAGTTCTTCACCCACGACAGCTTAAAATCTACCTCTTTCTCAGCATGTTGTACTTCCTTGGAAAAATCCATCCTAGCTGAGCTGTCGCACTGTTGGACAGGCATTGATTTCCAACTGGTAATTTTAGCAAAAGGCTTTGCTGACTACCGCATACGAGGCTTTTAGAGACTGAGGTACTCAGCCTATGACTCAGGCGTCACCATGGAGGGGTTTTAGATTTGTGACTTAGGGTCTTTGCCAATGAACGCTTGCTCATGCAGACAGTCGGTGCTATTTGTGTGTGTGTCTTGAACACTGGCATGAAAACTAGCTCAAACTAATTGCCAGTTAGGGGGCATCCTTCATTTCCATTTCCCATGTGAAAGTTTTATTTTCCTTCGTAGGGAAAGGTATTTGGTCAGGCTATTGGTAAGAGGCAAATGGTCAACTGAATACAATAAGAAACACCTCTGGCCTTCCGGGTCAGAGTAGGCTGCGGAAAGCTCAGGAGAACATGGTTTGTAATGAAAAGATCCAGGTCATCTAAGAAACCACAGTTTTTCTTGAATCCTTCAGACAGCAAGGCCCCCCTAAAGGACGGTGGACCTTATGAGGAGTGCTGGGACGGAGCTGGGTTCACCTGTGGCGGAGAACAGTGGGGAATGAGGCACCATCCCCGTGGGGGGGTGAGGAGGACAGAGCCGAATGTCTCAGCAGCCCAGGGAGCCGGGGAGTCACAGTCACCCCAGCTCTTCTCCCCCACCTGCTGCACGTACCCAGGAGAGCCGTGCAGGGCAGGACCTGAAGGGGCCCCCTCTGCGGTGCCCAGGCACAAAAACCCCACCCGGCTCCCCAGTTTTCTCTCAAAATGCAAAACTCAGAGTCCCTGGGAGACGGGGAGAAGGACACTGTTGTGGGGACACTCAAGTCCAGGGCTCTGAGAGAGGGGAGCCCTCCCTGCAGCAGCTGCAAACCCCCAAGTGGAGGGAAAGCTGTCTACCAGGCCCAGGGAGAGTTCCCACACCCCTGGGAAGAGCCGGGAAACCTGCCGCGTCCTGAGCCGAGGGGAAGAAGATGGCTGCTGCCGGAGGAGGCGAGGGAGCACGTCCCACCCCGCTGCACAGACGGAGGGCAGCCCTCAGGACATCTTCTAAGATGGAGCTGCACGGGAGGGCCAGGAACGCAGGTCCCGCCGTGAGCCCCTCAGCAGGAAGACCAGTGTCAGTTCCTCTCAGCGGGTGGGGAGGCGTGTGGCACCTGCTGGAACCTCTGGAACCCCAGGCCCCACGGGGAGCACAGTGAAGCGCAGCATCCACGGGGAGTGTGAACGCAGCGGTACCCTGAAGGCACTGTGGTGACACTCAAGCCAAAGCCATCAGCTTCCGGAGAGAAGGCCATGCCCCGCTCTCCAGAACCAACCAGGGAAGAGGTGTGACCAGTGCTCAGTGTGAGGTCGTCCACCTCAGCGTTTAGTGCTCTTCCACACACACCACCCAGCATTTACACACACACACACACACACTCACACTCACACTCACACTCACACGGACACACACATTCACTCACACTGACACACACATGCACAAGGACACACACACACTCACACTCACACTCACACGGACACACACATTCACTCACACTGACACACACATGCACAAGGACACACACACACTCACACTGACACACACACACAAAGACACTCACACTCACACGGACACACACATTCACTCACACTGACACACACATGCACAAGGACACACACACACTCACACTGACACACACACACACAAAGACACTCACACTCACACTCACACGGACACACACATTCACTCACACTGACACACACATGCACAAGGACACACACACACACTGACACACACACTCACACTGACACACACACACACACTCACACTCACACTCACACGGACACACACATTCACTCACACTGACACACACATGCACAAGGACACACACACACTCACACTGACACACACATGCACAAGGACACACACACACACTGACACACACACACTCACACTGACACACACACACACACTCTCTCACACTCACACTCATGCCGAGGAGCATCACCCATTTTCATAACTGAAGAGCAGACAGGATCTCAGAAGTAGCTATAATGCATACGGCGGAAGGCCTAGTGGAAAAGGTGAGCAACACGCACCCGCAGAGAGCAAAGTCCAGCAGAGACGAACGGTGTGAAAAGGCGTCAGTGGCTGTGCTAGAAACTCCTCTAAGTCATACAGAGAAGAAGTGCTCTGTTTTTTTAACAGAGTTATTAACAGATTGAATACAGTCCTGGGGGGAAATCAGAGAACTCAAAGGCAGGTAAACAGAAAGTATTTGTTATCTCGTCTCATATCTATTAAAGATATTAAATGTCTAAGTAAAAACCTCCCCACACAAGGCTTTCAAGACTCAATGGATTCGATAGTGAGTTCTATCAAACATTTAAGAAGAAATAGCAAGCACTGAATTCTACAGGAACGCATGCAGAAAACAGGGAAGGCCCTGGGAGCCCAGTGGCACAGCTGCTTAGGACACCAGGCAGCTTCCTGTGCGGGAACTCAGGGCTCTCCTCCCAGACTGCCCCAAAGAAGTGCAAACGCCAGCACAGGACCTCTGGAGCCTCCTCAGGTGCCTCACAGGCAGCAGCTGGGATGCTCCTCGGCTCTGTGCAGCGGACGAGCTCTGTTGCCCTCTACGAATGGGAGAATGGCACGCGTCTTGGCAACAAAGGAACAAACCAAAGGAGTGTGCAAAAGTGTGAGACTCAGGGACAGATGCCAGGCCATCTTCCACTTCCCCAGGCACAGCAGTGGTTTCCAGGAAGTGTGGGCTGCAGGAGGAAACTGGCCGCCAAGGGACTCCTGGAAGCCAGCGGAGGCAGGGGCTCCATGTCATGATGGTTACATAGTTGCATGCATCTGTCAGAATCCACTGAGGTGCACTGTCCATAGGTAGATTATACTGAAGTAAATCCGACCTCAAAAACAAACTGGAGTTATGGTTTCAAAGATGATAAAATAAAAGTAGCATCTGTATTCAGCCACGAATTCCATTAATTTGGGCCCCATTAATACAGATGGTAGACGGTTTAATCTTTGCTGTTCCAGACACTGAACTGGGTGAGAAAGGGTGATCTCATCACCCCACCCAGCTGTGAATCCATGTCTTCCTTCTTTTCTCAGCTCCGTCTTTTGTGGGATGTTCGTAGAGTCGTTTCTCTGTGTCTACAAGTTCAACATCATGGATTCCTTCAACCACAGGTTCAAAATACTGGAGAAAGCGCATCCGTGTGGCACATATGCAGACTTGTTATTTTTCCTGAACAGTAAAGTCCGTTGCAGGATGTAGACTTAGGTCTGTGAGTTACCTACAGATGATGCCTTAGTGTTGGTATGTAAGTAACCGGAGGTGACTTAGGGTCTACTGCAAATGTGACATGCAAATGCCACACCATTTTGCACGAGGGACTTACACATCCCTGGATTCTGGTGCCCGTGGGGAGTCCTGGATCCAAGCCCTCAGGACGCTGAGGACACTGCCTCTTTCCTGGCTGAGGCTAGGATGAAGGCCGCCCTGCCCACAGCGGCGGGTGAAGCTCCTGAGCATGGCAAGCACTCGCTGAGCGTCTGACATCGGGATTATTTGTGTTATCACGGGAGAAAAAGTGCTAAACACCTTAATTAGGCAAATTAAATTGCTCTTACATAAGAGAGCAGGCTGTTTTCAAATGCATTGGCAAGATCTATTTGCAATGAGACATTTTGATATGAAAGTATAAATAAAACTTGCTCCTTGTGTTATTGTGGACGAAGTCTTGGCTCAACAATTCTTTCCCAGCATCTAGTTCCTCTAATTATAAGTGCTTGAAAGTAGTAAACGACATTTTAAAAATACCTCAGTTTCACAGTTTTCATGAATCCAGGCTGTTTCTCAGCTTAGCTCACATTAATGGCACCGACTATCAAAACTAGAACTTTCGTGCAAACCTGCCAGTTTTCTGGGCCTGGTACATCGTTAACATTTACACGAGGTGACGCTTCAGCTTTGCCAGCGCTCTTCTCCGGAGGTGGACGCAGGAGGACGTGCCTCAAGATGAGGTTGCTCCCTACGTAACGGGCCTGTCAGAGGACACAGCAGGGTCTGCTCGCTTGCGGGGCTGCTCTGCTGAGGAGCCTCTTGTGCTCTTGCGCCTGGAGGAGACATGGCGGTGAAGCCAGGCCACTTGCTGGGCTGCACCCTGGGCTCCGGGCTCTTGGAAACAGGTTTGCACTGGCTTCAGCCTGTGACTTGGCCTCTGCGCCGGTCCCCACCTGTCCCAGGTGCTGCCCAAGCAGCCACTCATCCTGTGCCAACCAGACCCCAGACCCCCGCCCTGCGGTGCCTCCTGTGTCCCTGGCTGGGCAGAGCCCACCACCAGCAATCTCTTCTTCCTGTTTGCTCTTTCCTTTAATCATTAAAAAGCATTCCCACTACTTTCCCAAGGCCGAACTGGAAATCTAGCACACATTTTGTGCTTTCCATGGTCACATCGTGCCTCTGACCCGTTTCTGCTACACAGTATCCATCTGTCTGTCCACCGTGCGGTCATGCCATTGTGGGTGTGCACGCGTGTGCCCGGGGGAGTACATCTTGTTTGAGTTACTTCCTGTCACGGTTTCTCTTCTTCTCCGGGCGAGGAGAGGGTGAGGTTGCAGGAGGGGAAGGAGCAGCTGTGCTCTAAGGAGCTCCTTCCAGGAGGGGTGAGGGCCTCCTGCAGAGGAGGCCAGAGCCTTGGCCCGGGATCTAGTTCTCCCTGCCCTTAGAGTGGACCAGCTTGTCTGGGAGGGTGGGGGTGGAGGGGCCGTGTGAGCGGAGGCATGTGGATCGGGCTCCTGGAGAGCCTGTCTGCTGCTGTAGGGAAACTGTCCTCAGTGCCATGGGTCAGACGTGGCCCAAGAAGGATTCCAAGGGAGTGGGCCATCGATGGAGCCTGGCCTGGCTGCCTGCAGCACAGACCCTGAGAAGAGAAGCTCCTTCAGGAACACAGAGGGCGGAGCTCTCAGGACCCACACCTGCAGGGAGGCCAAGGGAGAGGACGGGCAGAGAAGTGGCTCACCTGTGAGGCGCAGCAGCGGCCTCCGCCTCCCAGTCCTGCCTGAGGGGAGGGGCGGGCCTCTGCTCCATGTGATTGCCATGAATACCAAAGCGCCCCGTGGCTGTGCTGAGGCCCTGTGTGTGTGATAGCCCAGGGAGGTGTGGCCCATTCCACGGGAGAGGGACGGCCTGGCCAGAGGGGTCAGGCTTGATGGAAAGGGCTTGGAAGTCTGGCGGGAAAGAAGAACAAGGTGTCCTGAATCTCAAATGACAGGCCTTAAAAACCAGCACAGGAATCAGGATGGAGGATGCGGCTCCAGATCCCGGCACGCGCAGGCACACACACTTACACCCGACATGGGCGATGTCACGTTCGAAACCCGTGGTAGAACACGCCACTGGAACCCGCCGTCTGTGACATGCACGGCTGAGGGGCAGTGAGGGCCTCCAGGCTGCCCTCTGCCCGCTGCTGTCCGTCTCCCGAGGGCAGCTCACTGTGACATTCCCACGCGCCACCACAGCTGGCGCACGCGTCCTTGTCCACAGGGCACGTCCTTCCTTTCTCCACAGTGGCTACCCCATGGGTCAGGTGTCTTCTCGGGTGACTCCCCCGCCTTTCACGGGGCCGGGGACGGAGCCAGGGTCTCAATCACCTTGACGCGTGCCTCCCTCATGGAGAGTGACGTGCTGACTGGCACTTGCACGCCTGCTCTGGTGAATGTCCCTTCGAGTACTTCTCTCATCGTTAAAACCAGTTTCTTTGCTTGTATTGTTGCTGTGGAGTTGCAGGGGTTATGTGTATATCCCAGCAGTCTACCCATCACCAATGACTGATGGCAGTGTTCTCTCCCGTCACGCTGTCTTCCATCTATTTTGAGTCCATTTTGGCACAGGGTGTGAGGGAGGGTTCGACCTCAGACTTTGCACGTGGAGATTGTTTGCGCCATTTGATGAATTGGGTGCCTTGAATGAATTTCAGCCTCTGGTTTCCTACATTTTTACATGATAAGCTGATCTCATAAATGAAGTACGGTCATGCACCACAGAACACTTCAAACCTCGACAGACGGCATAGGCGAGTGTGGTTCCCTAAGGATGTCGCCAGGCCTGTTTGTTTAAGTACATTCTGATGGTCACTGCATGCCAGAATGACCTAGGGCTGCGTTGTCCAGAAACGTGTGTGTCTGTTACTAAGTGACAGGTGACTCTGCTGGTCTCCTCCTACCGCATCAATAGTAAGAGCAAAAAGAATTCTAGCAGGGTGCGACGGCCCGCGCCTGCAATTCTCGGGCCCAAGGTGGGAGGATTGTGAGTTCAAAGCCAGCCTAAAAAGAACTCTTGGTGGAAGGGTTGGGGAAAACCTGGAGAAGGGGCTGCATCCCAGGGTCATCCTGCTCTGGGGACCGTGGTAAGGCAGAGCTGCCTGAATTCTGTCCCAGCACCAGAAATCTAGCCTCTGTCTGTGACAAGCTGAGGGGCGTCCATGAGCTGTAGCGTAAGGGTCATCTTCCTGCGTGCCCATCCAGGGAGCCCTGTGCAGCCAGGCCCTTGGTAAGGATGGCGTGAGCTCCTGACCGTCCCTCTTACAGTATCTGCAGCCATGACCTGAGGACATGGCAAGACAGAGGCCAGTGGGGAATGTCACGGGAGGCTAGGCCACACGGTTCCAGTTGAACCCGTGTGACCCCAGCTGAACTCAGGGTCGGTTTGATGACTGGGGCAGAAGCCTGCAGCCAGGCTGTCCCTCCGGCAATCTTCAGTGCAAGGGCTTGGCCCAGTTAAGCCTCCGTAGGAGCCGCGTTGCAGAGCTGTCTGCGGGCAGGTGCTGCTCCTTGGGCTGCGTGCTGCTGCAGGTCAGTGGGGGACAAGGCCCAGATGTCTCATCTGGAGGCCACAGGATGCTGCTGGGGCTCCGTGAATGTTCTTTAGGCTGATTCTGCACGGCAGAATTTAACGTTTTAAACATAATCAAGAGGTGGAAATTTGTTCTGATTTCCTCAAAACAAATAGAAAACTTCATATCAATTTTTAGACTAAAAATACAAGCTACCTATTGCTCAGAGTTTATTTGGAGGATGAACAGAAAATGTGGAAGATGCATCCTATGCCCCACTTACTTCAGCTGCTTAATAAAATTTACATCTGTTTTTCTCAGTAAAACTTAAAATACCCACCAACCTGGAAAATTTGCCAAAAGACAACATCTATTTATGTATCAAGTGTTTTAAAGAATGACTCATCATCCCGCTCGTCCCAACTCATTCTTCTAATGCAGGGTGATTTGTGCGAGAGGCCGACGGAGGGTGACGGTGGGAGAAGGGCCTGTGCTCAGCTGGGGCGTCTCCTCTCTGCTCGGTGCTTGCTCTGCACATTCCCCCAACCTGCGTGTTGGACTCCTCGCCTCCACTGTGGTGGTGTGAGCAGGTGGGGCCACTGGAGGTGACCTGCTCAGGAGGTGCAGCCTCATAGAGGGATCAGTGCGTCATAAATGAGCCCGCACCCCTTCCACCAAACGAGGACCCAGGAAGCGCCACCTGCCGACCAGGAAGCAGCTCACCAGGCACCAGGTCTACCAGTGCCTCCTCCTTGGACTTGGGCCCCCAGAACTGGCAGGAACAGCTCTGTTGTTTGTAAGCCACCCTGTCTGTGGTGTTTTGTGATAGCAGCCCAGGGGTACCAAGGAGATTTGCAGGGTCCAGGTCACCCTGGCTGGGGTGCAGTTCATTCCTGGCACTATCGAGAAATGAGAGTTTGGGCTTGATTTTCTTTTAAATAGCCGTCAGCCCCAGATGCACGGCGGTGGGCACGTTCAGCCTGAGCTCTTGTCCTCTCCCCTCACCTGCAGCTCTCAGCACACCCTGCCTCCTGTGTGAGGCCAGCACCCGCCCAGGGTCCACCTCCTGCTTGGAAACGGATTCCTGATCATGAAAGCAGCTCAAGTGTTCAAAGGCATTCCAAAGTCCCTGCAGATTTGTTTGTGAAAGCAGTGCTCTCCGACGTCGCCCTCTGGCGGGGTGGCGGGATGCTCCCTTCTCACCAGAGGCCGCACGGAAAGGAAGGGTCCAGAGCTTGGAAGGGGTGCACTGTTGTGGTGCAGAGCACAATGGGACAGTGCAGGCCTGGGGCTGGCGGCCATGGCAGCCGCGTGCCTCCAGCACAGGGAACTTGGCCTTGAACTGCTCTGATGTGGTTTCTCCTCTTTTCACAAGTGGTGTAGTCGGCATTTTTACCCTGTGACCTAAAGACCTGACAAGAACAATTAGAGGAGGAAAAGTTCATCTGGGGCTCACGGTTTCAGAGGTGAGGCAAAGCCTCATGGTGGGAGAGTGAGGCCGAGCGAAGTAGCCCACACGGTGACCAGGAGGGAGAGAGAGACTCCACTCTGCATGACAAACACAGACCCAAATCCAGGCCCAGGGCCTACCTCCTCCAGCCGCACCCACCACTTCAGGCCCTGCTCAGTTAACCCTCACCAGGGGATTAACTCTGACTGAGTCGAGGTGCTCATAACTCAGTCATCCCCCCTCTGGACCTCCCTGCCCTGTGTCACATGTGAGCTGCTGGGGACACCTCACATCCAAACCATGACAATAGTGTTCACACACAAGCACACCAGATACACACACACACACACGCACGCACGCGTGCACACACACACACACACACACATACACACACACAGACCAGAGTTTGGACCAGATTAAATGTCCCAATTTCCCTTTAAGTGAAAGTGGTCACAGAGTACTTGGGAAATGTGCCCCGAATCCCTGGTTCTCTCTGATGGCACCCTGCAGGGCCCCCAGCTGGTGGGTCACAGTCTGCAGAGTCACCTGCAATGGGCTGCTCTGTACTCAGGGGCCTCAGCCCAGGAGAGAGCCCCTGCTTGGTCTAGTGCTGGTTGGGGTCGCACCACGCTCTTCTGTGGGTCCCTGTGAGCCTCCCCTCCTCAACTCTCCTAGTCATGGAGATTCTGTGCACGCCTGCACACGCACGCCCTGGAGATGGCTGCAGAGGGGTGGTCAGTAGGATGGTCACCCTCAGGGAGGGTGCTGGGCAGAATGCGCGAGACCCTGGGGCTGGCTCCCTCCCGTTCCCATCCCCCTATCGCAGGGCTGTGTGGCCCGTCCCTGGTCAGGTGGAGGCACATCTCTGCATATCCGGCTCCAGCAGGAACGCCCGAGGAATGACTGCCCTGGATTTCTGTGCTGCGCAGTTCCTGCTTTTCCCTCTGAGTTTTATGTCAGCATTTGTGAGCTGTTGCAAAATTGAGAGAACAGCATTGTGAACTCCATGTCCCCACCTGCAGCTTCAACAGGATCACACAGAAGGTCTTGTGACTCACACCCGGCCCTGTCCTGAGCCCACCCTCACCAGGCCATTCTGGAGAAACCCAGTCACAGAGCTTCAGCTGCAGCTGGGTCCAGAAGTGCCTCTAACAATGACACACACGCGCGCACCACACGCACACCTGCAAAACCATTATGGCGCACAAACATTTCAGTTTTAATGGCACCAAGCATCAGGCCTCCAGCTCTCTGTGCGAGTTTACAGTTGGAGTGAGTCGGGATCTAGTGAGGCTGTGTGCAGCCCCGCCCTGCAGGACGGCCCCTCTGGTGATGACCACGCGCACACGGTGGGCCCTGGGACGTAGGAGCTGCACCCGGCCGCTGCTTGGACTCTCACTGCACCTCTTCTAGGTCGACAGGCTCGCGGCCCACGCCTGCGCTCCAGCTCCGCCAGGGCTCTGTGCAGGTGTGCAGCCAAGAGCAGGAGCCGGGCCCGAGCCCAGCCGTGCGCAGGCCCCCAGCCAGGCTGAGGGACAAAGCGGGGTGCTTGCCTGACAAAGCCACCCAGGGACTCGCTTCTCGTCATCTCCACATTTTAAAATAGAGCCACTAAGCAATTTGAAATAGCACTTCAAACCTGACTATTTTATGTCTACACTCCTTTATTCTCACCAGGGCATGTGACGCCCATGTCCTGGCAAGCCTGTGAATGTAGACATGACTCACGTCCCAGTCCCCACAGCCCTAGACCCGTCACCCAAGACCCCAGGCGCCTGTCCTCTCACAGTCGTTCCTTAGCTCCCTGTGTCAAATGCCATTTGTGTCGTGTCTGAAGATTCATCTGTGAGAGATTCTTAGTAATTCATTTGCATCGAACTTAGGTAAGAAGTGATTTCAAATAATGCTGCTAAATTAGTAAGTAACAGTGCAGTTTTAGCATAGTAATTGGTTAATTATCAGGGAGCAGAATAATTGATGTCATCATAAATGCATTAATCGCTTTTTGTCAGGAATCCGTGTACTCTCTTGGGACAGTGTAGTTTAAAATATAATGAGCACAATTCTGCACAAGAAGTGTTCAGAGCGATGTAGTTTCCTATAATATGTTATGAAATTCAAGCTTACAAGTCACTCTTGAAGCTTCTGGAACAAACCTTTCAGTGTTGTGGGAAAGTGCTCTCCTCTGCCTGGCAGAGATGTGCAGTAACTCAGGCTTGTGATCACAAGGGAGTGCTCTCCGAGTCGTATGGAGCAGGTGTGTGTCTTCTGACCCACTTCGTCATCCTTACATCCAAGCAGGGCCCTGCACACGGGCTCATCACTCAATTCTGGGGACAGAACCACAAGCCTGAACACATTATTATTATTATTATTATTATTATTATTATTATTATTATCAGTGGTACTGGAGACTGAACCCAGTATGCGCTACTACTGAGCTGCACCCTCAGCCCTTTATTTTTATTTTTTACCTTGCAACGGTTTGCTCTAAATTTCCCAGGCTGGCCTCAAACTTGCCGTCCTCCTGCCTCAGCCTCCAGAGTAGCTGGAATCGCCAGTATGCACGACCATGCCCAGCTCTGAATACCATTTCAACCAAGGTCAGATCAGGTACTTGGAGCCCTGGGGAGAGGAACTAATTCAGCCTGAGAAGAGGGAGCCTGAGAAGGGACGTACGTCAGGGAAAACTCTCAGGTGGAAGGGGCGTCTGCAGGGCTCTGCAGGGTAGTCAGGAGCTTTCCGTCCCATGGGGCAGGGTCCCAGGGGAGTGGGCAGGCAGTTTTACATGCAGAAATGGCAGCACATGGAGAGGTCTGGAGGGAGGAGAGAGAAGAGGAGGTCTCGTAATGACACGGACATACCTGGTAGAAGGGAAAGGGTAGCAGAGGCAGCTGGTGGCACACAGCCTGGGCACAGTGTGGGAGGAAGAGTGTCCTGGAAACCCTCGCATCCTCCTTTGCCCTGGGTTTGCAATTCAAACGCTGGAGCCTGCATGCCTCTGGAGAAGCTGGACCGCCTGTCCCGGGAGCAGGTCCTGGTGATGGCACAGCCGCAGAGGCTCCTTCCTCTGAAGGCACCTCTGTAGTGTGTGCAGGTGATTCGTGTGGCGCCACCTGGAGGCCAGTCACTGCGGACGGCCTTCTGCTTGGCCTAGGGGACTGCGCTGGGGCCACTGTGCAGCCCGGGCGGAGCGTGCGTCTGGGCTCCCTTTCACGTTCTCCACCCAGCAACTGGACTACACCCAGCAGAGTGTCTCTACAGTAGGCCATGGTTTCAAAAATATATTTATGTACTCAATTATTTTGTAATTGGATTAGGACTTCTCAGAGTGTACTCTCAAAGCTAGATGCTGGGCTGAATAGAGGTGCGTTTATGCAGTGAAGCCCATAGACCGCCAAGTTCTGTCCAACAAAGAGGCTTCGAAGGGTGAACTCAGTGGTCATGAGAAAACCTGCATCTGGATCTGGTTCCTAAGCCACCTTCCTGGCTAAAAGGAAGCAAGGGGTCCTCAGGGGCTGGTCCCGGGTCTGGAGCAGGCAGGCTCAAGGTGAGCCTGGAGTCCTCTTAATCTCTCAGTGAGGGTGTGGCCAGTGACCAGGGGGACATGGAGGACACAGAAGCTGTTTGAAGAGCCTATGTGGGCTGAATTTTGAAAAATTGTGTACTCAAAAGAACAATAATGGCATTGGATTATAAATCCATGAATTTAAAAAAATCAGCTTATCTATTAAGTCAAAGGAATGATAGGAGAAGACAGCTTTTGACTTCCCCTTTAATAATGAGGGCAGGAAGGATGGAGCATGGGCACCAGGTCACTGGGTGGATGTCTTTGGGGACAGGACAGCCATGTGGCTTCAAGGCACCATCAGTAAGTACTTGCCGCTGAGTAACAGAAAGGGGCTTCCCAGTGGAGGTCTGGCAGCCTCCCAACCAACCCCACTAGCCGCAGAGGAGAGCTCTGGCCCCACCCGGAGCTTGCTCGCCAGGAGGCATGGTCTGATTCTAATAGGAGGAGACTGGAAAGCTCAGCAAAGGGAGGAGCTCTCATCAGAGGCGCCAGACACAGGGCGGCAAAATGCAGTGATGTGATCAGAGACTTTAAAATCTACAAAGACGCATTGGGGACACCTGGAGAAATTAGAATATAAGTGATGAACTCTATAAAATAAACTGTATTCATTTTAAATTCTGGGGCAGGACAGTGTTATTATGGAGAATGTCCTGATGGTAAGGAGAAACATGCTGAAATCTTGAGGGAAGAGGTCAAAATGTTTGCAAGTTATTATTGTATGGTTTAGCCAAAAAGTATCGTAGGATAACAGGCAGGAAGACCACAGCCGTGTTGCAGACAGTCGGTGGCAATTGTGAGCCTAAGCGAGGACGGGGTGCGCATCGCACCGCCTCTCTGCAGGTTGTGCCTGCCGAACACAAGACTTCGGGTCTGATGGCTCAGTGAGTGGGTGCCAGACGCTTAGACTTTGGGGACAAGGTGGCTCCGAGGTCTGGCGACTGTCCATGCTGGGTGCCAGGGACTGGCTGTGGATGGCATCTGCAGGGCAGGGCCTCACTGCTGTTTTAAACCCCCTCCCGTCTCAGCACACGAGCTTTAAGAAGCATAACCGTCGGCTTTTCTGCCGCCTGGCACCTTGGAAATAAGCTCCTGGAAATAGTGTGACGGGGATGTTTGAATATGTGCCATGGAGTAATCATCCGAGAAGACGGTGGGGCGCATCGTAAAAAGACGGGGTCACCTTACAGCCAATCCCTTCTCAGAGCCCGGACTGGGGAAGGTGTGGGCCACCCTCCAGGTCTGCTTAGCAACTGAGTAGGTGGTCACAGTGGCCTGCCAAGGAATGGGGCCCAGGACCTGGAGAGTGGGCACTGTGCTAAGGAATGGACCCAGGACCTGGAGAGTGGGCACATGGCCTGCTAAGGAATGGACCCAGGACCTGGAGAGTGGGCACATGGCCTGCTAAGGAATGGACCCAGGACCTGGAGAGTGGGCACATGACCTGCTAAGGAATGGACCCAGGACCTGGAGAGTGGGCACTGTGCTAAGGAATGGACCCAGGACCTAGAGAGTGGGCACATGACCTGCTAAGGAATGGACCCAGGACCTGGAGAGTGGGCACTGTGCTAAGGAATGGACCCAGGACCTGGAGAGTGGGCACATGGCCTGCTAAGGAATGGACCCAGGACCTGGAGAGGTGGGCACTGTGCTAAGGTATGGACCCAGGACCTAGAGAGTGGGCACATGACCTGCTAAGGAATGGACCCAGGACCTGGAGAGTGGGCACTGTGCTAAGGAATGGACCCAGGACCTGGAGAGTGGGCACATGGCCTGCTAAGGAATGGACCCAGGACCTGGAGAGGTGGGCACATGGCCTGCTAAGGAATGGACCCAGGACCTGGTGAGTGGGCATTGTGCTAAGGAATGGACCCAGGACCTGGAGAGTGGGCACTGTGCTAAGGAATGGACCCAGGACCTGGAGAGTGGGCACATGGCCTGCTAAGAAATGGACCCAGGACCTGGAGAGTGGGCACATGGCCTGCTAAGGAATGGACCCAGGACCTGGAGAGTGGGCACATGGCCTGCTAAGGAATGGACCCAGGACCTGGTGAGGTGGGCACATGGCCTGCTAAGGAATGGACCCAGGACCTGGAGAGGTGAGCACATGGCCTGCTAAGGAATGGACCCAGGACCTGGAGAGTGGGCACATGGCCTGCTAAGGAATGGACCCAGGACCTGGAGAGGTGGGCACATGGCCTGCTAAGGAATGGGACCCAGGACCTGGTGAGTGGGCACTGTGCTAAGGAATGGACCCAGGACCTGGAGAGTGGGCACATGGCCTGCTAAGGAATGGACCCAGGACCTGGAGAGTGGGCACTGTGCTAAGGAATGGACCCAGGACCTGGAGAGTGGGCACTGTGCTAAGGAATGGACCCAGGACCTGGAGAGTGGACACTGTGCTAAGGAATGGACCCAGGACCTAGAGAGTGGGCACATGACCTGCTAAGGAATGGACCCAGGACCTGGAGAGTGGGCACTGTGCTAAGGAATGGACCCAGGACCTGGAGAGTGGGCACATGGCCTGCTAAGGAATGGACCCAGGACCTGGAGAGGTGGGCACTGTGCTAAGGTATGGACCCAGGACCTAGAGAGTGGGCACATGACCTGCTAAGGAATGGACCCAGGACCTGGAGAGTGGGCACTGTGCTAAGGAATGGACCCAGGACCTGGGGAGTGGGCACATGGCCTGCTAAGGAATGGACCCAGGACCTGGAGAGGTGGGCACTGTGCTAAGGTATGGACCCAGGACCTAGAGAGTGGGCACATGACCTGCTAAGGAATGGACCCAGGACCTGGAGAGTGGGCACTGTGCTAAGGAATGGACCCAGGACCTGGAGAGTGGGCACATGGCCTGCTAAGGAATGGACCCAGGACCTGGAGAGGTGGGCACATGGCCTGCTAAGGAATGGACCCAGGACCTGGAGAGTGGGCACATGGCCTGCTAAGGAATGGACCCAGGACCTGGAGAGGTGGGCACATGGCCTGCTAAGGAATGGGACCCAGGACCTGGTGAGTGGGCACTGTGCTAAGGAATGGACCCAGGACCTGGAGAGTGGGCACATGGCCTGCCAAGGAATGGACCCAGGACCTGGAGAGTGGGCACATGGCCTGCTAAGGAATGGACCCAGGACCTGGAGAGTGGGCACATGGCCTGCTAAGGAATGGACCCAGGACCTGGAGAGGTGGGCACATGGCCTGCTAAGGAATGTGAGTGGGCACTGTGTCCTGCTAAGGAATGGACCCTGGACCTAGAGAGGTGGGCACTATGCTAAGGAATGGATCCAGGATCTGGTGAGGTGGGCACTGTGCTAAGGAATGGACCCAGGACCTGGAGAGGTGGGCACTGTGCTAAGGAATGGACCCAGGACCTGGAGAGTGGGCACATGGCCTGCTAAGGAATGGACCCAGGACCTGGTGAGGTGGGCACATGGCCTGCTAAGGAATGGACTCCAGGACTTGGTGAGTGGGCACTGTGGCCTGCTAAGGAATGGACCCAGGACCTGGAGAGGTGGGCACTGCTAAGGAATGGACCCAGGACCTGGACAGGTGGGCACTGCTAAGGAATGGACCCAGGACCTGGTGAGGCATGGGCATGGACAGGAAGTTTCCACATGGAACTGAACAGGCTTTTGTGTCCATCAAGTTGCAGAGATAAGGACTGGGGATGTGGCCCAGTGGTTAAGCACCCCTGGGTTCAATCCCTGGTACCAAAAAAAAAAAAAAAAACAACATTGCAGAGATAAGGCTTGAGTTCCAGCCTCATTTTTAAGAACTCAGTGAAGGTGTTTCCGACATCCACATTTGTGATTTGGGGGTGCAGTTATTTTTATTGTCTTCCAAAGAGGCAGCGATATCAGCAGCCTTGTTTGTAAGGTCTGAACGTTCCCTGCGTGCCTGGGCTGCCTGGACCAGTTCAGCCGGAGCCGCTGGGAGCCGCGCTGGGGTTTGAATGCGCTCCTTTCACTTGTACAGTGAATTAGCCTAGATGGAAACCCAGGGAAAAGCCAGCGGCCCCCGAACCTCTGTCCATGGTGCTGACACTCCTCGCGCAGGCTCCGTCACAGCCTCTGACTTCCACCAGCCATTCTTTTAAACTTTGGTGGCCTCCTCTTCCCCAGCGCACCACCCCTCATGTGCCTCATGCCCACCTCCCTCCTGATGCCCACCTGCCAGCCTGCCAGCTGAACCTGGCTGCGTTTAGAGAGAACTGGGTGCAGTGACAGCAGCCAGCTTTCAGTGGGACTTTCTCTTCTGCACACCGGGCTCCCTAAGCGAGTGGGTGCCTGCAGGTCTCAAGTCACAGACCTAACGACGTGATTCTGGTGCAGACAGTGTTCGTTTGAATTCAGCGTCACTGGTGTCTGGTGAAGGTGTCATTGTATCTTAGCAACCACAGTGGCTACAGGCTGGAAGTTGGTGACAGATGTCCCGATGCCTAGGCAGTGCGATGCGTAAACCTCCTGGCCTCCTCCTGCACCCAGGGGAGCTCTCAGGCAGCCTCTGGGGCAGTGGTGTGCAGTCTGGACACACCCTGTGGTTTGGGGGGCCTCATGGGTTCTCCAGGCACCTGCACCAGTCAGACAGCAAGTGCAAGAGACGAGAACGCTCTGGACTACGTGGCTGCAGGATGTTCTTCAGCTCCCGTGTCACGGCTGTGAGAAGGGGGTCTTGGCTGCTGTTGCTCTGATGGGCTGCACTCAGGCAGAGCTTCCTGTTAGCAGAGTCTGCCCCAGGCACCCCTCCCGGGCACCCCTCTGCCTTCCAGGACTCCAGGGAAGAGTTGGCACAGGTGGCTGAGATGGTTCCTCTGGTCTCAGCAAACAAAAGCAAGCCACTCAAAGGAAGATATTCTAATGTGTCTTAAAATCAAGGGATTCATATAAGCTTAAAAATATTTTGTTCCTTACTAATTAATATAGCTAACGTTTGAAGTTTTTCTTCATTATAATTCCAACAGACAACCTTTGAGTAAAGCATATAGCTGTCTATGTGGTGTTCTAATGGGACGATCCCTGTGCAATAAGACTTTTAGGCATAAAATCATACACATTTGAGAGCTAATAAGAATATTTTATGTCTATGATTATAAAATGTATGCACATCCATGACTTGGAGGGTGAAAGTCCACGTTCCTAGTATATTGTAGACTGACCTGCGTCCCTCCAAAAGATGTACTAGAGTCCTAACCTCCAGTAACTATGAGTGTGGCCCTATTTGGAAATACTGCCTATACAAATATTAAATTAAGAAACTCATTAGCAGGCACCCTGATTAAAAATGACTGATCTCCTAGAAGAGACTTGGGCACAGGCTGTGGGCAAGGTCCCTGTGGTAGGGGAGGCATCACTGAGCCAATAGCCACCCCAGGCTGTCAACCGCTGTCCAAACCTGCAGGAGGTGAGGGGGCACCTCACCCCAGGTTCCTGGGGAGCAGGCCCTTCAGACACCTGATTCCAGGCACCTCACTGGAGACAGCAGGCAACACACCTCTTGTCTCAAGTCACTGAGTTTGTGATACTTTATTAGGGCAGCACTAGGAACCTAATGCGATCTGTCATAAATGAACTGGAAAAACAGATGATAAGACCTGAGTGAGCTCCTGTCAGTCCTGTTAGAGGTAGCTATAATCAGACCTGCCGCTGTCCTAGGAAGCTGTCTAGGACGTGGCCATCCCAGGCATGGCCAGAGGAGCAGGCAGCTCCTGAGGCCACACCCGGTCCCTCTGAGGGACCTTCTGCTTCTCCTCAGCAGTGGTGTGAACCTGACTCATCAACTTCCTGTCTTCAACATGGAGAAACCACACACATATGAGAAAAGTCTGCCTCATTTCTAAGGGGCAGTGGCGTGGGTCAGAGGCATGCCCCTTAGCCCTCTAGTCACAACCAGAATCAGAAAACGAGGTGCCCAGGGCTCTCGTGGTGTCGTGTGGGTTATTTGCAGTATTAGGAACAAGGCTCACGAAGCCCCCTTGCTCTGAACCTGGCTTCGGGTGGAGGCGCAGACCTCTCTGGCCTCTCGGGTTCCAGCAGGACACGGTCCCAGACACTCCTGCCGTCTCAGCCCTGCGGCCTGAAGCTCACAGATGAAGAGAAAACGCGTGCAGGGATCTGCTCACGAGGTTGCCTTTAAGATGTTTCAAGTTTTTAGCTTAAGCTTCCTGAAGGGAGGCGTGAGGTTTCAGAAGCCGGCGTGGAGGCAGGGAGCAGACCACCAGAGCTTGTCCTCCTCACAGGGCTGGGGGAGCAGGCAGGCCAGACGCCAAACACGGACAGTCGCCAAGACCGCCACTGCGTCAGATGCCCTCTGCGTGGAGAGCAGGCTACGGCGGGGCTGTGCCAGCCTGGAGGGTGCAGGGGCACAGGGGGCACCGTGGGAGGGGGTGGCAAGTGGCTCCACCATCCAGGGTGAGACCAGGAGGGTAAGGTTCTGCAGGAAGTCCCTCTGCTCTTTTCTGGGCCAACCCTGTGCTTGGTGACTATGGTCAGCTTCGTAATCAACACCCTGAGAGGTACTGAATACCTCAGAAGACGCTGGGGTTGCTAGAGAAAGAGGGCATTATATTCAATGTAATTTCCTTGTTAAGTGCATCTTAGATTTTGAGAGCTGTTATTCCAAAAATTATATATATGGTAATTCTATTAAAAAGAGCGGGTGATTACGACAGTTTTTTTCTTCCTCTTAGAACTGTGGCAGGAAGCAGACTGTACCCAGATTTGCAGAATCCTGTTTGGGACTTTTTGAAAAAGGTCAGGGATGCTTCCCTTGGTCAAATGAGTAAAAATGATTTTTGCACATACAAAGAATTTCTAAAAATTAATCTAGCATTCTAAGGGCATTGTGCTTTTAAGGGGTCGAAGTTCATGCACGCCTTCCCCAGTGCTGGTGACAGGGGCCACCCTGCAGGCCCTTGGGCAGAGAAAGGAGGCTGCTTCTCAGCAGACTTATCTTGGATGGTGGCTCACATGCCCACCAGTGCCAAGTAGCGTGTGCTCAGCATTTCCCCGCTGACAGTACTGACGGTCCTTCCACAGACTCAGCTAGTGCTCTTCGCCATGGGCCTGCAGCCCAGCCGCTCGCTCCCGCCGCAGGATCCTTGGACCACATAAGCAGCACGGCACAGGTATGGGAGGAGACCTGGAAACTGGCTCCCAGGGAGTCCGGGCTGGCCTGCCGACCGTGGCCTTGGCAGCCCCCAGGGCCAGGAGACCCGCTCCTTGCGTGGGCGATCCTGCGGAGATGGCTGGTCAGAGAAACGGGGGCCAGAGCCGGTCCGAGAGGCGGCACGCTGTGCGCTCAGCTCTGGTCCGCGGGGCACCGCGGGCGCAGGCGGAGTCCTCCTCCCAGCGGGTGCTCGCGGCTCGGGGCTGGCTGTGTGCTCAGAGGTGCACGGCCACCTTTAGGTGCACTTGAAGTTTATTTGGGGGCACGGAGGGGGCAAGTTCCCCACGTCATGGGGCCGGGCCACAGACCCGTTTCCAAAGGAGGCCGGGGGCAGATCTGAGGGACGCGCCCGCTCCGTGCGCACGGCCGTTGTTTTCTATTAAGTTGCCACTGAATCACGACCCGTGAATGCCCAGCACCGCTCCTGGGGGTCGAGCCCCGCTCCTGGGAGGGGAACCCCGCTCCTGGGGGTCGAGCCCCCTGCTGGGGTTGGCGGTGGAGCCACTGATTTGCTGCACTGAGCTGCGAGGTGGCTGCTGCCTCTGGGGAGAGGCCGGCCACGCAGTGGTCTGTGACTGCGGCAGAACTGGCGTCCCCGCAGGACTGTCCCTCCACAGAAGCGGAGGACCGGGCACAGCCCCTGTCTGCACGCACCACACAGCAGGGTGGCTGGGCTGTGAGGCTCAGGAAAGGGCCCGGCGCTGGCTTCCAGGACAGCGGGACCCAGAAGCGTGGGGTGAACCTGGACACACCAGCGAGCGGGAGGCCAGGGCGGGAGGCCAGGACGGGGAGGGCGGCCCGCCTGGGGCCGCTTTGCAAATTCCTGGATTGCTTTTCCCTGCTTTCTGAGAGTGGCAAAATGCACATGGCACAAGATTGACTGCGTCCCCTTGAAGCTGGTTGCGTCTGGTGAGGGTCCTTCCCCTCAAGCGGCAGCTCTTCTCTCAGGACCCTGGCAAGCTGCCCTAACCACCAGCTCCCCAGCCCCACTTGATTTCTGCCTTCTGTTCCTCTGCTCTACCTCGTGTAAATGAAATCCCACTGCACGCTTTCATTTTGTGACTGACTTTCACTTAGAGAAATGCCCCCAAGGATCTGTTTTTACCTTCTTTGTTGTTTCTTTTTAGTTAGGATTCATTAGGATTCATTCTGACATAATTTAAAAAACATGGAATATAATGTGCTCGAATTCAGTCCCAGCGCTTCCTCTTTCCCTCCCTCCTCCCTCACCCCTTTTCCTTCCCTCTGCTCTACTGATCTTTCTGCTATTTACTTTTAGATTTTTTTTTTTTTTTTTGGTTAGTGTCTTGTGGATACACATGATGGTGTGATGCACTGTGATATGTTCCTGTATGTACAGAGGAAAGTTAGGTCAGATTTATTCCTCTGTTCTTCCCTCATCCTGTCCCTTCATCTCAAGGATTTTGTATGTTATATCACAGGTCACCATTTTCTCCCTTTTCATGGCTGAATAATATTCCATTTAAAGCAATACCATATTTTGTTTGTCCGTTCATTTGTCACTGGATGCTCAGGCTGCTTCCACATTTTAGCTCTTGTGAATGATGCTGCTCTGTACAATGATCTCTTTAAGACCCACTACTCCTTCCTTTAAGCATATACCAAGAGTAGAATTATTGGGTTGTATGTAATTTTATTTTCTGTTCTTGAAGAGCCACCGTAGGGTCTCCAGAGCAGCTGCAGCATCTTATGTCTTGCCACCAGTGTGTGCGAGTTCCAGCCTCTCCCCCACCTTGTGGGTGTTTGTGGTTTTCTGTGGCTTTACTGGGAGCCATAGTAACAGGTGTGAGGTGAGGCTTCATTTCCCTGTGACTGATGAAGTCACCCTTCCACACGCTCCATGACCTTCTGCATCGCTTGGGAGAAATGTCCGTTCAAGTCCGTGGCTCTCTTTGAGTTGGGAGTCGTGTGGCCGAGTCTGGGCTCTGTATGTACCAGACAGTGGCTCTTCCCAGTGTGCTATTTGCAGATACTCGCTGCCAGTCTGTTGACAGTGTCTTTTGATGCATGACTTTTTAAGTTTTCAAGCCCAATTTATCATTTTTCTTTGGTTGCTTGCACCTTTGGTATTATACCCAACAAATTGTTGCCAAGACCAAGCTGATGAAGCCTTTCCCCTAAGTTTCTCATAGGGGTTTGCAGTTTGAGGGCAGCCGTCTAGGTCACAGATCGATTTTGAGTTCATTTTTGTGCATGGTGTGAGGTAAGGATCCGGCCTCATTGTTCTGCATGAAGGTCTCTAGTTTCTCCAGCACCACTTGTTAAAACAAAACAAAACTAAAGCCCAGTCTTTTCTGCATCGAAAGGTTTTGGTGCCCTTGTTCAAAATCACCTGAGCGTGTGTGGGCGGCTGTGTTTCTGGGCTCCCTGTTCTGTTTCATCGGGCTGCTTGCTGCCTTGTGCAGTACCACAGCTGTCTTGATGGCCGCGGCCTGTGCTAAGTGTGAAGTCAGGCGCTGCGGCTCCTCCAGGTGTGTTCTTTTGCAGGATTGTTTTGGCTACTTGGTGTCCTTCAAGATTCCAAATGAATTTTCAGATTAATTTTCCTATTTCTGCAAAACAGTCATTGAGATTTTGAAATATATGACATGAAAACGGTACGTAGTATTGAGTAGTGTGAGATCTTAACAATATCAAGAATCCATGAACATGGGGTGCATTCTACTTATTTATGTCTTCTTTCCTTCCTTTCAGAACTTCTGAACAAGTCTTTCCTTGCTTGGTTAATTAATAAGTATTTTACTCTTTTCAACCCTGTTGTAAGTGGAATTGTTTTCTCAATTCCTCTTCTGCATTATTATCATTGCTCTATGGAAGCAATGATTTTTGCGTGTTGACTCTTTATCCTACTGCTTTGCTGAATTTATTTATTGGTTCTAATTGTGTGTGTGTGTGCACGCGTGTGACTTTTGTAGTTTTCTACGTATAAGATCACATAATCCATGAACAGAAATTCCTTCTTCACTTCCAGTCTGAGTAATTCTATTCTTTTCCCTTTCCTCTTCGCTCTGGCTGGGCTTCCAGTACGAAGCTGAGTGGAGGTGGCAAGGGCAGGCTCCTTGGCTTGTTCCTGATCTCAGAAATCTTTCAGTCTTTCACTGGGAAGTCTGTTTGCTGTGTTTTTCGCGTGCGGTTCTAAGTATGTTGACAGATTTTCCTTTTATTCCTAGTTTGTGAGTGTTCGCGTTGTGAGACGGTGTCGAATTTGTGAAATGCTCCTTCTGCCTCCCTTGAGATCACGGGACGTTTTGCCTTCACTTGGTCAATGTGGACTGAGGGATGTTTGTGTGTTGAATCACGGTCGCACCCCAACAGTGGCTCTCACGGGGTCATGGGGTACACTTTTGACTAGGCTGCTGAGTTCAGTTTGCTGGTGTTTTGTTGAGGATTTTTGCATAAATTTCACAAAGAATGAGTGCCTGATTTTATTTCCTTCCAGGGTCTTTGGCTTTGGTATCAGGTTAATGCTGTTTTCTTGGAATGTGTTAGGAAGGACAGTTCTTCTTCAAACTGTTGGAAAAGTTTGAGGATCGTTTATGTTAGGTGGGGAGCGTTCCCTGGCCAAGCCGCGGTGCTGTCTCCCTGGGAGGTGTTCAGAACTGACTCCGCTTCTTACTAGTTCCAGGTCTGTGTCCATCTTCGATTTCTCTTTGGTGTCGTGGCAGCACATTCTGTGCTGCTGGGAGCTGCCCTTCTAGGTCATCCCGGTTTCCGCACACAGGTGCTCCCGGGACCCGGTCTTGTTAGGTCTGCAGGGGTCCCGCCTACGGGAACGTGCGCACACCCAAGCCCGCGTCCTCAGCTGGCCTAACGCGATTAGAGGAGGGGCAGCAAGTCCGGGCCGCGACAGGAGGGCGCTCCTCCGGGCCGCGGCTGCCCTGCACATGCTCCAACCGCCGTGGGCCTGGTGCACAGGCCGGTGATTCTGAGCGCCTTGCTGCCGCAAGATTTGCGCGGCCGGTCCCTCCGCCTCTCGTGGGCGAGGCGGATTCCCGGTCGCCCTGACCCCGTCCGCCTTGGTCACTGTCAGCAGCGCGCCTCCCTCGCGGGCTCCGCGCCGCCCTCCGTTGGCCTCTGACTCTAAAGTGAGTCTCCTAAGGAAGCAGGTCGGTGGATCCTCCGTTTTCGAATGAATTCCTTCAATCTCTGCCTTTTGAAAGTTTAGTTCATTTATTTTGAAGTTATTATTGGGAGGGACTTCTGGCATTTCCTTTTTTTTTTTCTACATTCATTATAGATTTTTTGTCCATTTCCTGAATTACTGTTTTTTTGTGTGTGTGTGACTAACTGATTTTTTTGTAGTGAAACATTTGCTTTCTTTCTCATTTTAATGTATATTTTAAACTGTTTTTTGTGGATACCCTGGGGATTAAACTTATAATTTAAAATTTTATAAAATTATAACGCTGTAATTTGAGTTTGTACAGTTCACTTCAATAACATAGAAGAACTCTGCTCCCTGAAAAGCTTTCACGCCTTTCAGTTGTCGATGTCACAAAATTCCATCTTTATGCATTGTGTAACTAAATACATGCTGATAATTTTAACGCGGTAATCTCTTAAATCATACAGATGACAAAAGCGAGCCGCACACCATTGCCGCCCGCTGTTATCAAGACTCACTGAAGACAGTGAGAACCACTCTGTTCCTTTGTGGGATTTCTGTTGTTGTTGTTGTAATTTTGCATTAGTACATCAACTATTTACTAACAGAAAAGGCCGCAGGCTGGTTTCTTCTTGGACACACCCACAGCCCCGTGGGCCCTGATCTTCTTCAGTCTCCCCAGGTCCTCAGGGAGCTTGCTGTCTAGCCCACTGGCCAGAACCTGGCCGATTTTCCATCCTTTATATTCTCAGCGTTCAAGAAGCAGTCTGGATCTCGTGCTGTTGCGGGTGCTGCACGTGGTGATCGTGTGTTCAACTGCGTCCTCGCTGGTGTTCCGGCGCTCTTGGTGAGGCCAGGCCCTGCTGTCCTCTACACCACGTGAGCCTACCTTTGCTCCACACCCTCAAATGGCAAAGGCCATTTTCCTCTGCCCATGGGTGTTTGTGTCGAGAACTCACAAAGTGTGCTGGAAGCTCTCAGGGCTCGGGAGCAACATGGCGGCAGGAGGCCTCCTGTGGAGGGGCCTCCTGTGGAGGGCCTCCGTAAGGTCTCAGTTACTCTCTTGGGACCTCTCATTCCACTTTTCAGGACTTCCTTCAACATTTTCCGCAAGGCAGGTCTAGTGATGGAAAATCCTTCAGCTTTTGTTGATCTGAGAATCTCTTAATTTCTTTCTCAGTTTTGAAATACAGTTTTGCTGGGTATGGGATTCTTGGTGGTTTGCTTTCAGCACTTTGAGTCTATCAGACCACTGTCTTCTCTCCACTAAAGTTTCTGATGAGAAACTTACCAGTCATTTTCCTGAGGCTCCTAGTGTATGATGAGTCACTTCTCTTCTGCTACTTTCAAGATGCTGGCTTTGTCTCTCAGGTTAGATCACAATGTGGTTCAGGGTGAGCGTTTGCCTGCGTCATGCGTGAGCTGGTCCAGCTTCTTAGGTGTTCATGTTCACGTCTTTCATCAGATTTAGGGAGTCTCAGCCTGTATTTCTTCCAGTGCTCTCTTATGCCTGTTTCTCCCTCTCTGTTGCTCCTACAACGTACTTGTTGATCTGTTTGATGACGTCACACACAAAAAGACCCGGCAGGATGCAAACCTCACGTGCCATCTCGGCTCTCTATTCAGGGAATGAGGTGGTGCCGGGACCCACTCTCCCGGTGGACAAAGGAGAGGGACTGGGTTTCATAGGTTGTTTCAGGGGTGGTCTAGTGAGCATGTGTCAGCGTTGCTCAGTCAGGAACCTGAGCCTTTCGGTCAAGGTCTGTGGCAGTGCCAGGAAGGTTCTGCTCTGGAGGCGGTGACGCCCCCTGGAGACTGTTTCTGTTGAGACACGGAACGTCCTCCCTGCCTGCAGCCAGCCCTGGAGAGCACTCCTCTCGGGAGATGAAGGCTGCCCACGCTCGGCCTTCATTTCTACTCCCTTTTCTTTTTCTCAGGGTCATTATTTTGGGAATTTCTTGTTCTCCATATCCGTTAGTTACACTCCCACTTTTCTTCCATCTTTCCTTCCTGTTCCTGAGACTCGACAGTTTCCATCACCCTGTCTTCAGGTCTGCCGATTCTTCTGCTTGCTCAGTGTGCTTGGGAATACCTCCAGTGATCTCGTTTTTCATTTCAGAGTTGTACTCTTTAGCCCAGAATTTCTTTCTGATTTCTTTTTAGGATTCCCATCCCTTTACTGATATTTCCATTTTGTTTGTCCATCATTCACACACTGACTTTCTCCATATTTTCCTTTAGTTCCTTGAGCATTTTTAAGGCAGTTGTTTTAAACTCTATCTAGTAGATCCACCATCCAGTAGTCAGTTTTCTGTTGGTTAATATGTTCCTTTGAATGAATGAGCCATACCTGGTTTTCTTAGTATGCGTTCAGATTTTTTTTTCAAAGTAAACATCTGAATCTAAATAATGTGGTAACTCTGAAAATCAGCTTCTTTTTTTCCCCCAGGGTTGTTTATGTTCTGTCTCTCTCTTTCTCGATTATCATAGGTTGTCTTTCTGCCAAGTTCAGCCTGGGGTATACATTTAAAATCTTTTCAGTTCTTTCCTGAAAAGCCTGTGCCTTTCCCTGGGCATAAGTGGCTACTTTTTTTTTTTTTTTTTTTTTTTTTTTTGTGGTGCTGGGGATCGAACCCAGGGTCTTGTGCTTGCAAGGCAAGCACTCTACTGACTGAGCTATCTCCCCAGCTCCAAGTGGCTACTTTTTAATTCTCCCTTAATATGCAGCTGGATCTGAATATCCTAATCTTCAGTGTCAGGTTCCCAAATGGGGGAAAGAGGAAACTGAAGTGGGACATTTGTCCCCCTTGGGTCTCCTGAGGCACTTCAGTCGGAGGCTGAGGGGCAGGGCAACAGCCAGGCTCCTGGCCTCTGCACCTCTGACCTGGCGCAGCAGGCACTGGTCAGGGCAAGACCCCAGTCCGTGGAGGACAAGGTTTGTTTTGCCTCCAGGCTGTGTAGAGGGTGCTCCAGGAACACCCGCTCAGCCGCCTGTCCTGGCTGGAGCTGAGCTGGGCCAGAATTAAGCACAGCCCACCGTCCACGTCTTCCCTGCAGGGTGAACCTCAGTGGACGCCTGAGTTCCAAAGTGATCACACCAGTGAGATGTGGGCTGGGAGAAGTGGATTCCCGCGGCTTCCTGCGCTGCTGGCTTCCCAGAAACCTTCCCATATATCATCTTGATAATGATAATGTCTCAGGACGAGAGAGGAAAAAGTCTAGCCTGCTGAACTTGACTGCTGAATCAGTTTGTGTGTTTCTTTTGCAGTGTCCCTATTAATTTCCATTTCTTTAGAACTGGAGAATGTGGCATGCATTTGATGGTACAGATCCAGGTCAGGCTTCTTGTTAGCACAGGTACTATACTACACTGCAGCTTGGGTTCAGAGAGAATGAATTCAGTCTCCCCACCGGGAGACCAGGAAATACGGATGCACCGAGTGCTGGACACCTTTGATTTCTGGCCAGTAGCCTCACATGCAGGCTCTTGTTAGTGCTCTGCGCTGGGCTCATCGGCCCCTCAGCTCTGTGCTGTGGACCTGCTACTTACTTTCCAGCAGGAAGCTTTAGCGTTTACTGGTTTTATTAGCTAATTTATTTTCACTCTTTTATCTGTACATTATTCTAGTTGTATTTATGAGAGTCTATAAATGTGACCAAATCAGTCTTCGGGGACTTGAGAAAACGATCGGGTTACTAAGTCTGTCCCCAGGTCATTTGTATAGTCGTATTTTCAAAGTATTATCTGGTTCCACAGAACTGACTGAAAAAGACATTAGCACATTTCAGTCCAACGTGACGGCAGCCTTGCACTCAGACACCCTCCAGCATCTTAAGAGCAATTTCCAGCCATTTTGCTCATCCCCAAGGGACTTTCCATTTTTGAATTAAAAGATGGCTTAGAAATACAGCTATGGAAAAGTTAGAGGCAATATTCTAAATTTTATGTAAATTAAATCAGCTCAGGCTTCCCATTCTTCATTCCATGGCGACTGTGTGAGTAACACACAGCAGAGGCACCACTCCCGGCTCTCTGGGTTCCCTGGTTGACGGATCCTGCTGAAGTCAAGGCTGACCCATGTCGGGCATCTGACGGCTGAGGCTGCGAGACGGTCCCTGCCCCTGCTGGCTTGGGCTGCAGCGTGCGGGCCATCTTCAGGGCTCACAGCAGGAGCGGTCTGTTTTGCTCGTCCCTGGGCACCCGTTTCCATGGGAGCCAACCCTGGGCGCCAGGACCCTGCAGGCCCTCCTGCTGCCTGGGGAAAGTGCCAGTGCCTCCCCGGGGCCTTTCACGTCCTCTCTGTCCCTGAAGAGCTGCCAGGGGGGCATCTCCAGGCAGAGGAGGGTGGGGGCCAGGGACTCACACCTGGCGGGGGTCAGCCCTCACCGTTTGTCCAGGAGAGCCAGGCAGAGGCCAGTAAGTGTTGCAGCCTGTGTGGACTTTGTCCACCCAAACAAACTCACTTCTCCAGCAGGAAGGACAAGCATGTAACCCGTCGTCCATTGGCTGAGCATGGTGCTGGGCAGAGTACTAATACCACGAGAACTGTGACCCCGCTGGCTTCTGTGTTCGATGCCACAACGACACTGAACACATTTCACTGGCCAGGCTACTTTATTGCTCACTGTGAACTTTACCAGATGAACCTTCATTCCTCGAATACTAGTGATTTTCCACTTGGAGGAAACTTTTTTAACAGTGCAAAATGATTTCTCAGTCTTGTTTTCTAATATTCTTTTTTCTTAAATTCCAGCATGATCTCAGGGTCAGAGTTGCCTCCAAAGAGAGAATTTGCAACAAGGGTTTAGAGTATTTGCTAAAATAAATGTCATAAAATCAATTTACTTGCAAAAAGTTATTCTAATTGGTCTCCTTTCATCATTTTATATTATCTATTGTTTATTACTTAATCACAGAGATTGGCATTTTAAAAATAGCAGCCATAATTGAAAAGCAATTAGCTTGGGTACATTTGAGTAAGTTATTTTGTTCTTATTCATAAGGTGGCTTGTCTGATTTTCTTTTCTTAGTAAAGGACAAGTGTGAGCCACTGGGTACCCTTCACTCTGGCATAATTTTGTCCTGGAATTGGCTGGGTTGCTGGCCAGCTGGGTGCACCTGCACATGCCAACCAGTTTTTGTGCCTCAGTTTCTCCATCTGCGTCGGGGGGCCATTGTACCGAAGCTGTAGGTGAGGCAACCTGGGTCAGCCTCCCCGAGTAACCACAGCCAGCACCATGCGACTTGGCCGAGGCAGGGCTCTTTCCACCCCTCGCATGAGCGCAGAGGGTTTTCCCTACATCCTAAGCCTACTCGTGTTTCAAAACCTGCTTCCCGGAGTCTACATTCCTGGGGTTTTTCTTGCATGAATAAATTAAAGTAAAAGGTCACTGCAGCTAATTAAGAGGATTCCTTCTCCTCTTCTCTCTGCCAATGTCCCAGGAAGGATTTAAAGAGATGCTCTCTGCAACTGTCCTCCCAGAGGTTTGAAATGCACTCCTTTGAGACTATTAAATAATTTCCTCTAAACTACTTTCCTCTGCTAAGGTATAAACCATTTGTACAACAGACAAGAATTATAAGTTTAATTTGATTTCTCAAAATTTTAATTTTTGCCCTTAGATATTCTCATTGATTTAAAATTATGTGCATGGATGTGTGTATATATGTATACCATGACAACGCCTGTCAGGAAGTAAAACCTTACCTCTGACAAGTGGTCGAGGGAAGGGTAATATAATCTACTTTCATCTCAGGTAGAGAAATGCGAACCACATTGGCCTGTCTGAGCTGCTGTGACAGATTATAGTGGGCTGGGTGGCTTATGAATGACTGAAATTTGGACCTTACGTTCTGGAGGCTGGAAGCACAAGATCAGGATGCCTGCAGATCGAGCATCTGGTGAGGGCTGTTCTCCACTTCCAAGATGGCGCCTGTGGCCGCATCTTCCAGAGGGCATGAGCGCTGTGTCCTCACATGGAGGGCTAGAAGGGCAATGGGACCCACTGGTTCCCTCAAGGCTTTTGTAAGGTTGCTGATCCCATTCTTGAGTGCTGTGCCCTTGTGACTTAGTCTCCTCCTAGAGGGCCCGCCTCTCAGTACTGCCAGGTTGGGGTTAGGGTCCAACATACAGATTTTGGAGCGACACACATTCAAACTGTGGTGCCCACCCCTTTGGGTCTCACGTTTAGTCACGTCTCCTCAGGAGACAGGAACAGGAGCCAGCTACAAGAGAGCCCTTTCAAAAGTCGCATCTGTGCGAGCGACCAAATCATGTCACGAGCAGGTATGAGCACGCAACAGCAGAGCCCGCTCGTGTGTATGGTCCAGCGCACCGAAAAGGTGCCTCTTGGGGCTGGGCTGTGGCTCCGTGGCAGAGCGCTTGCCCCGCATGCGTGAGCACTGGGTTCGCACTGGGTTCGATCCTCAGCACCACATAAAATAAACACAATAAAGGCATGCTGTCCACCTACAACCACAAAAAACAGTCGCCTCTAAACGTAAGTTTTATTAGTTAGAGAGGGTTTATCTTCTGGCACTTTTAAAAATACAGATATTTCCTCAAAATAACTCTCATGTGTCTCTCTGGTGTTTCCCTTGGAATCTGATTACCCAGGTAACGTGACAACCTGCCATTTGTCACCCTTTAAACATACATGAAAATGCTTTTTTTTCCCCTGCACATGGGAAAATGTTTGGTGACTCCTTTTTCCTTCAGCCCAGGTTCCCATCCTATCTGCCCCTTCAGAATATTATGCCAATGAGACAGAGGTATTTTTTTACTTGAAAATATTTTATTCGTCACCTTTATAGAGTTACAGTAAAATCTGTTTATAAATTAAAATTAATTTTAAGTATAGTTTTCTGTAATAACAAGTACTATTTCTTTGAATTATCACTATGATTATTAGTAGTGCACAATTGGTTGAAGTTGAAACAAACTTTTTTAGTTGATAAAAGTTAAACATGAAAGGAAAATTTGTCAGATTTGATATATGTGCTGATATGAGGGGCCCCTCCCCAGGCTGTGGGGCTGTGGGGACCCCACAGAGGGAATCACTCAGCATCATGTTATCTTGTTTAGAAACTGAAGCAAACTTGTTCACACGAAAGGAGTGAAAAAAGGAAATGGAAAAATATTTGCTAGAATGACTTCACTTAAACTCTTTCCAAGTTGAATGCCAGAAAATAGCTTGAGATTGTTATAAAACTATTTTTTCTTTTTCTTATTTATTTTATTTTTAAAAATATTTCATTTTTAATTAATTAATTTTATGATCGTAGTGGGAATCAAACCCAGGGCCTCAGGCATTCTAGACAAGTGCTCTACCACTGAGCCACATCCTGAGCCTCTTTCTTTTTTAAGTGCCCTTATTAGTGCAGCAGAGTTACACATAATAGTTGGTTCATTCTGACGAGATCGTACAGGCGTGGAATTTAGCTTGCTCCGTTTCAGTCTCCGGCGCGTCCTCTGTTCCTCGCTCCCCCCCCCCCCCCCCCCCCCCCCCCCGTTCCCCTTCCTCGGGGTGCTGTCTTCCTTACGGACTTACTGTTTTAAATTGGTGCTGCACAGGTAAGCGTGAAGGTGGAACCCACTGCGTTCTAGCTCTATGTGTGCACCGTGCAGTTTCAGATCCATTCTGCATTTCCTGCCTTTCCTGTCCCCCTGCCTTCCCGCTCGGTGCCTCCCTCTCCTCTGCTGATCTGCCCTCTATTTTTGTGGGATCTGCACCCCTTTTTCCCTTACTTTGCTCTGGCTTCCACGTATGACAGAAAACATTTCAGGCTTGACCTTCCGAGTCTGGCTGGTCTCACTTGCCTGATCTTGTCCAGGTCCATCCATGTACCGGTGAAGGCCATCATTCATCCCTCTTCATGGCTGAGGGGACCTCCATGGCGTACATGTGCCACATTTCTTATTCACCTCCCAGAGCTTGGCTCCCGTGGACTGAGCTGCTGTAAACACTGATGTGGCTCTGTCACTGTAGCGAGCTGATTTTAGTTCTTTTGGATAAATACCAACAAGTGGGATGCGGGTCGTATGCTGCCCACTCCTCGGCCTTGGCGGAGTCTCCACACTAGTAAAAGCTTATTTTTAAAGATCCACCAGCTGACAGCTTGAGTCAGTTCTCCCTTCTGTCTCGCGGGGGACAAAGCCTTGGCGACGGCTGCCCAGGGGCAGGCTGTGGCCACTCGGCTTCCCACAGCGGCTCCCCTGGCTCTCTGGGAGGTCTGCACCCAGGAAGACTCTCGAGAGGCGTGGGGGGCAGTCAAGGGGCACCTTTTAGTCTAACAGGGAAAACGAGTCTGTGTGGGGAGGTGGCAAGGGGGAGTGGCCAGTGGGGTCCTTAGCCGTTCGCTTTCAGAAAGTCGCAGGAATCTGGAGCTGATAGAGGATTGTGCTAGAAGCTTCCACGCCACGTCCTTGGGTCTCCACGTCTGCACTGACCCTGGCTGGGGCCACGGTAGAGGGATAATGCCATTTCCCAGGCCCTGCAGGTCTGAGCCGCCCCACACCTGGGCACAGCTGGGTGCAGACGGGCAGAGGTGCCCTCCGGCTGGCAGGATACTCAGGAATGCCTTCCTTTCTGGATCTGCTTCCCTTGGGTCCTGGACGTCAGACTGCCCACTTTTTGTAGCCAAGGGCTCCTGCAGACGGTCCTGGATGTTTCGTGCCCTGTGTTTTAGGCAGTGGTAGCCTTCCCCTGCCTGAGGCCACCTCTAACTCACCTGGCTCCAGGCTGTCCACACTGCACAGGGTGAGCAGAACCCAGCTCAGACTGAGCTGTTGCAGAGAGGAGCCGTCACCTGCGGCCAGGGAGGGTGCTCTGAAGAGCTGGGTGAGTCCATGGTCCAGAGGGTGCAGTCGGCTCTGAGGACTGTGGCGGGAAGTCAGAACATCTGGCTGGCGGGAAACTCACAAGTCACCCCGGTCAGTGGGGCCCTAGCCTCCCTGGGGGGCACGAGGTGAGGCCGATAGTCCCTCGGTGTTTGGCTCTGGCCTGCCCAGTGTCCCACATCATCTGGAGTCTTTTACCTCCCACGCCCGTCTTGGCCCTTTCTCCTCGCGTAGACCCCATCAGCACAGCTGGAGTTCAGCTCTCTGCCAGACGGCTCCTCCTGCCGATCACTTCTGAGCTTAAGATCCCTCAAGGGCTTCTTCACGTTGATTTCCCCCCTCTAAAATGAAATAATCGTCATGCCACAGATATTTTAAAGTGCTTTATGAACAGGACGCAGGTTCCTTTACGGCACTCACTCCTGCGTCCCAAGAGAGGAGACGGGACCCACGGCAGGACTTGGCCAGAGACCCAGGACTGTCTGTGCTTCCACCCGCGGTGCAACCTCCACGTTCAGGCGGGTAAATGTGTGTGGTGGCTGTTGCCTGGTGACACCCAGTGGGAACTGCCTTCCTAACTGCTCTGGAGAGTGGACTGCAGAGCAGCGAGGAAAAACTCTCTATCTTCCGCGCCTGGGGGCCTTTGAATTCAACAGACGAGGGCCAGTGCCGGCTGAGAGGCTGTCCACCGTGAACAGGCGTGTCCTTGAGAGTGCTCAGTGGTGAGAGGTGGCTGGAGTTGGCGCAGGAAAAGCGAGTGGGCGGGAGGGGCCCCTGTGGGAGGAGCAGGGCGTTCTTGAGGACAGACCAGGAGGTTCAGGGCAAGGAGGAGGTAAGAAGCTTGGTGACAAGGTACGGGTGGCTTTAGCACCCCCAATTTATGGCAGGCTCGCTGTGGTCTGTCCCTTGGGAAGGGAAGGTGCCCGCGGAGGGGTTCAAGCAGGCCTCGTTTCTGGGAATCTCTGCTTTTGGCCAGACAAGTGGAGTTTGGAGAAGCTTCTCTCTGTGCCTCTGGCTCTCAGATGGCTTCCTGCAGGCCCTCCTGGGACCCCAGCAGCAGGCGTGGTGCCTGTCCTCACAGGGCAGTCTTCTGTCCTGCCCCTCTGGGGACCCCTCTCATTCTGCCCTGCGTCCAGACGCAGCACCACTGCTCTTCACGTTTCCTTGGTGCTCAGGGCTCACACATGGCCTGGAGTCCACCTGGAGGCCAGCCTCCCTGTCCCCAGAGGCCCTCAGGGAGACTTAATCTTCCTCATCTAACTGTCCCTGTTGCCTAGCGTGGCACAGAAGACCCCAGAGACTGCTAGCAAAGTGAACCTGAAACTGCAGGGACCCTGGAGAGCGCAGGCCGAGCGGCTGTGGGAAGCCCCGGGAAGGAGCCACAGGGTCACAGAGCCCTCTGGGGCCAGTGCGTGTGGCTTACAGCTTCAGGTGGTTGGAGCAAAAGCAGTTGTGCACGTCTTTGCTGTTATTTTGAAGACTACATTTTCTTTTTAAAAAATTATCTTTATCATAGGAAAATAAATTTAATGGAACAGCACAATAAATGAAAAAATACAGTTGAGATTCGAGTCTCCTTTCCATTACCAAATTTCAGTACTCGCAGTGGGTTTAAAACTGATAGGCCGGAGAGGGTGTTCTTAAGTTTTATAAATACAACATTTATTGCTTTTTCCCAGGGAGCTAAATACACTACAACATAGAAAATTAAAAAGTAGAAAAGGACAAATATTTAAAACTCCTCAGTGTAACAAAACCCGAGAGTCCCTCTGTGCGGCGAGGGTGCCATAGCCTGTCCTCGGAGTCTGTCCACGCACCTGGGCCTGCGTCGCTGCACTCACTAGGCAGTGTCTCTGCCTGTGTCTCTGTGTTTACCTTGCCGCCACTGATACCATCCACCAATATTGCATCGTGTTTTAAAACGCTCTTTTAACATTTCACAACTTCCCCCAAATTCTCAAAATTTAAAAATCATGATCTTTAACAACCATAGAGATTTCCATCACACAGCTGTACCAGACTTTATTTGTGGAATCCTTTACTGTGGAATATTTGGGTAGATTTTCTATCTTTTATCATTAAAAATCGCTATGATTAATGTCTGCATATGTCAGTCTTTATTTTTGGGTAAAGTTTTGGAAGTTAGTGGGACCAAGAATTTGTATATTTTTACATAAACAAGCTTATTTTCACCTTGCCTTATGTAAAATAGTACTTTAGGTTCGTTTCAGAAGAGCACATTAATTCTTGGTGTAGTTTTCTGCACAGCTCTTGGAAGGCCCCCTTTTCTGTGAATCAGGATTCCGGTTGGGCCGTTGACAGTTGCTGGGTGGAATCATGTGACCAGGTCTCAGGCTCCTCTGTCTCCATTCTGCCCTCTGGTGGTCACACTTGGAAGTAGCGAGAGCCAGAAAGGCCCCCAACTGAGATTAACTGGTAAGAACATCCAAAATGAGGCTTAAAGGGATGGAACCAACTGCTTATGAGTTGTAAAACAACCGCCCCAGAATTAGCAGGATGTGATTAAGTTCTGTTTTCTTCCCTTTGACTATGTGGATGATGTTTCTCAGCATTTCCCCCTCCAGTGATGAGGAGCTTATACCTCTTCTTAAAACAATAATTTTTGTGCTTTTATTTCTGTCATGGTTCAGGGCCAACACCTAGTGATGGAGCACTGTTCAAAATAAATTAGAGAAGAATGCTTTCGGGCTCTTCCGTCCTCCTCTCCACACCTCTTGAGGTTGTGCTGGTACCACGTTTGCATCTCTGTCTTCCTTCCTAAGCGACTGTGTCTTTTCTGCTTTAATAATTAGTTTAGTCATGTGCTCAACTTCTACAACCTTGCCGACTACCGTTACTCAACCAACTCTGTTTAACTGGCTTGCTTTTCTTACCTCTGATGTCACTTGTGAATTCTCTTGTCTTAGGATCTGTTTGAACTAGGGCTCACTGGTCGAGTGCATTTTGTAAAGTAATTTGGGGGCAAGTACAGGGGCATAAACAGAGATGCTGCCTGGCCAAAGGCGGAGGGCCACCTTGCCAGGGGTGCTGGTCCTCGGCCCCGTCCTTCCCTCTCCAGGGGCCTGGGGAGACAGCCTGGAGGCCAGCTGCTCCGGCACTGTGGACACTGCCCAGCTCTGGAGTGGGGAACCGTACAAACACCCTGTGCCTCCAGGAAGCAGCCCTGGGTTGCAGGGGTGCTGCTTCCTTTTGACGGTCTGGTGGGTGGTTGTGCCAGCAACATTAGGACACCCCAGACTTTAGCGCCAGCCGTGTCCCCCACCCCAGCAGCTGCCCCTCACCACACTGAGGGAGGCCTCATCCGTGGTACGGGGAGGCCGGTGTTCGGGTCAAGGAGGCTCCAGCCTCCTCCACGTGTGCTCAGATTCCCAGACCGTGCTGGCCCTCACCCACTGCCCCTCTGCAGCCTTCCCTCTGGCCCTGTCTCTCCCGCCCTGGGTCCGGGCGCTGCTCCCTGTGACCACGCCACCAGCCTGCATGATTGGCAGGTCATTTTCAGGATCTGGGGGGCCTGGAGTGGGGGCAGCAGGCTCGCTCTTCCCTGCCAGATTTCTGGGGCTGCTGCTCAGCTGGGCTTGGGCTCACAGGACGCGTCCACTGTGCCCAGGGCCCCATGTGCTGATACGCCTCTGTCGTGGCCGGGTCCCGGGGCTTCCGCACACAGCTCCTCCTCGGAGCATGGAGATTCCCAGTGTCCCCCGCCCTGCGCCTGCGCTCACGCGCCTCCCCTCCCGTCTCTGCACTGGCGTTAGGAGAACCTGCAGCCTGAAGTTGTGCTTGGCAAATCCTTTCTTGTCTGCACCTCTCAGTGCCCACCCGGCTCCTGGGAGGGTTCAACCGGCTGGCGAGCTCTAGTTAAGAGGGGACCTTCTCACTCCAGAGCGAGACTGACTGTACAGGGTCTCCAGGGCGGCAGAGCCGAGAGGAAGTGCCTCGAGACGGTGGGCAGTGGTTTCTGCATGCATACGTAATCTACGTATGAACCTTTCTTCTGTGTACGGAGAGCTGCTTATTTTAAGGAGTTGTCCTGGGGGAGGCGCTGGCGAATCTGAAACCCACTGAGCAGAGCAGGAGGCTAGACGTCCCACTGGCCTTGGTGTTCTAGGTCAAAGGCCTCCTGGTGGCAGGACTCCTTCCTCTTGGAGAGATCAGTCTTCTCCCAAGGCCTGTCAACTGCTTATATGAGGCCCACCACTCCATGCAGGGGAGCCACTATGCTCAATCCAGTGGACTGAAATGTTAGTCACATCAAGAAATCCCTCACAGCGATGTGTGGACTGCTGTTAGAGCAAACACCTGGGCCTCATGGCCCAGCCACACGGACACATCAATTACCAACAGGACCAAAGGACTCTGGTTGGCTGAGAGTGAACTGACTGGTCCTTGGCAGACCTGGTCTCATCCAGGCAGGGGACAAAGCAACTGCTGAGTGAATTCCAGCATGAACCCAAGTCCTCGGCACATTCACAGGTCCGCTCCTGGCCCGCCTCCTGGTTTATGCTTGCTGAGGCTGACTGGGCCTGGGAGGCGGCTCCCCAGGTCAGGGGTGTCCAGCCCCACCCTGGCCCTCGGTCCTTCCAGAGCACCTGGGCTCTGTGCCTCAGACCTGCAGCTCCAGGCTCGGAGCAGACCTGCTGTGCCCAGGGGATTCAGGGGGGCCAGCCTAGCCGTCTGGGCCCTGGAAACGGTTGCTCTTGCTTCCAGTGGCCCTCACCTTGGCCACCACTCCAGTGTCTGGCTTCTGCCCTGTGCTAGGGCACAGCTAGGCCGTGCGTGGCAGCCTGGTGTGGGGCTCTGTCTCCTGCACTGAGTCCCCAGCTCTCAGTCCTCACCAGCTTCCAGGACCCTGGGGACCTGGGGCCTTGCTCCTGAAGGATCAGTTGGCTCTTGCCCAGGAGTGACCGTGCTGCCCTTGGGGACATTTGGCCATGTCTGGAGACACTTGAGTGGTCGTAACTGGGCTGTGGGTAGGGAGGCAGGTTTGGGATCCTTTGGGTCAAGGCTGGGATGCTGCCCAGCATCAGCAGCGCCCAGGGCGGCCCCACAACAAAGGGCTACCCCAAAGTGTCAACAGCAGGGAAGCAGCTGGCCCACGGAAGAGCTGCCCACTGGGCTCTGAACCACCTGCTCCCCACTGCACCACTGCCCGCTGCAGCTCCCCCATCTTTTGGCTCAGGGCTCAGCTCCCTGCTGAGTCTCCGAGAAGCCATCGCCATGCCAGGGCTGCTCCATTGTCCGTCCTTGGAAGGTTCTAATGTGGCCTCTGCCGGGTTGTCCTGGGCCAGCCCCGCAGGTGCCTCTGACTCTGGAGTGTCAGCCCCCTCCCGGGAGTTTGCCTGGGCCAGGGTTGCTTAACGAGAACTTCCCTGGCAGGGCTTCCTAAAGTCACACCCTTCGTGAGATGAGGGAGGGAGGGTGGCCCGCGGTGTGTCCTGCTCTGGCTGGAGGAGGGATCTTCCAGGCAGGCAGCGTCACTGTTTCCTTGGGCTAGTCCTGAGAGGCCGGGAGAGGAGCTCCGAGTTCCAGCAGGTTCTGGGACAGCTGGTCAAGTGGCTCTTTGTGGTAGCAAGGTAACTAAATAACCTGAGGCTAGCATTCGGGTTAGTTAGGCTCCCAGGTTACCCTGGGTAGCTCGCTGGTGGCTCAGCCTAGGTGCTGGGAGGCACAGAAACCAGGCTGGCCCTGTTATGGTTTGGATGTGAGCTGTCCCCCAAAGCTCACGTGAGACCATGCAAGAAGGTTCAAGGAGAAATGATTGGGTTACAAGAGCCTTGACCAAATCAGTGACTTAATCACCTGGTGGGGTTCACTGAGTGGTAACTGAAGGCAGGTGGGGTACGGCTGGCAGAGGTGGGCAGGGGGGTGTGGCTTTGGGATATATTTTTGTATCAGGAGAGTGGAGATGCTCTCTGCTTCCTGATCATCATGTGAGCTGCTTCCCTCTGCCACGCTCTCCTGCCATGTTGTTCAGCCTCCTCTGGACCCCCAAGGAATGGAGTCTGCTGTTTATGAACTGGGACCTCTGAAACCATGAGCCCTCAGATAAACTTTTCTTCCTCTACAATTGTGCTGGTCACAGCAGAAAAAAGCTGACTGAAACAGGCCCCATTTGCAGGTTGACTTGCAAAGCAACTTTGTGGACACACTTTCTGCCTGGTCCCCATTGAGTTAAGTATGAAGATAAAGGCTACAGCTAGCATGTTAAGTCACCATAAAATAACCCCAAGACACTCGTCAGGGCTGGAATTCCTCAAAACCAGTTTCCCCAAAGCTCGAATCCTCAGTGGGTATTTGAACCTGGCTCTGCTGTGTCAGGTGGGCCCAGGACAGGATCTTTGTCTTCCATGGAGGAAGAGTTTGCAAGGGTCACAGAAACCAAGCACCACAGACTGGGCTGATCACAGGACAGATGGAACCGTCCATTGGCCCTGGACATTGTAGACTAAGGTTTCAGGGCTTATTCCTTCAGAGGGTCTTGCTCTTCTCACAGCTCAGAGGTCACAGTTGCTGAATCTCAGTCCACACTAAAGACCTCACCAATATGGCACCTCTTTCTAGACCTCATCTCCAAGGACAATGACCTTCCAAGGTACTGGCAGCTAGGGCTTTGGCATATGAATTTTGTAGGATACAATTCGACCTGAAATAGTCTGTATCTATAATGACAGGTGCATTTTAAATTTCCTCGTGATGGGATTTTATCTGAGCTCCCTTCTGAAGCACACTTGTTTCCTCTGTGGCTTGGTGGTGTGCTAGGCAAGTCTGCCCCTTCTAAGCCACAGCTCAACCCAAGCCGACTCTGAACATGGCTGTGTATTTTTTGAGGTTTATTTATGCTGACCGCATAGTTCAGCCCATTCACCCTGAGAGCCAGGGTGTGAAAAATGCCAGTTAATTCTTCCATTCTCCTGCCAAGGAGCAGCAAGGTTCTTTCTGCCCGGGTGCTCAGGGAGGAAAGAAGGCAGTCTCAGAAGACTGTGTGTGAGCACGGAGGCATCCAGCCCAGGGAAACCCCAGGGACCAGGAATGGGGACTGACTGACAGCTCGGTGGGCGCTGGGCGAGGCAGGTGTTTGCCATTAGGCATCCACACTGCCTTGAGGTTGCACGGGTGCTGCTCACTGTTTTTGTGTGTGTGTGTGTGTGTGTGTGTGTGTGTGTGTGTGTGTTTTCGGTGGTACTGGGATGGAACCCCAGCCTCACGCATGCTAGGCAAGCACTTCACCACGGGGCTGTACCCCAACCCGGTTGTACTTTAGAATGGTTAATGTTGTATTATGTGAAATTCATCTCCATAAATTGAAGACAGACCCTAAATCTGAAGATCACAGAAACTGAAGATCCCCCAGGGCAGCCTCTTTCCAGTCCTCTTCTCTCCTGACCCTCTGGGTAGACCCTTCTCACTACTCAGCTATTCGTTTAGTGTCCATCCCTTCTGAACAGGTGTAGGGGACACTTCTCAGGTCATCGGACTTGCTGGAGGTGGGCCTCCTGCCTCGTTGTCAGGACCCAAGTGGGATGGCGAGGGAAGTCCCCATTCCAGTCTTCCTGCTGTGCTGACCGTGTGCTGGGTCAATCCGCCTCTGTCAGCCTTGTGGCCCTCGCCTTCCTGCTGTCCCCTCTGGGGACGCTGTCCTCTGTTGCCCCCACACCATGGCTGCTGCTTCCCAGCCCCAAGCTCTAGCGTGAAGTTTGGCCAGACCTCGCTCATTCACCAGGAGTCGTCCAGAAAGGACCCTCAGGCTGGACCCGAGCCTGCAGATGTCTGCAAGGAGGTCATTTCTTGGTCGATGCCACAGCATCAAGCTTCCAGTCCTTCAGAGTCCGTTGCAAACACAGCCAGCAGTGTTGCGGGGAGCCCCAGGTGCCCAGGGCGAGAGGAGGGAACCCGAGGCTGGGGTGGAGGGGAGACACTTGGCCTTCCCCACCCGCCAGGAGCACAAAAGGCCTGTCTGTGTAGTGACCAGGTTCCCGGATTTCCTTGGCTGCCCCTGCATGGTGTCTCCCACCCGTCCTCTGCTGACACCTTGTGGCGCAGGGGGAGAACGAGAAAGAGGCTTTGGGAGTTTAGAAACCCTAAGGCAGACTGTGCCGCCGGAGCAGGCTCCTCTGAGGTGCGGGAAGGATGCCGTTTCCAGGGGAAGGACCCTAGGAATCTACCTCCAAGTCTAGGTAAGCCCCACCGTTCAAGCTAACCAGCTGGGTAATTTTCAAGTGATTTCAAAAGGACAGAATCTTAAAATCGAGTTCATCGCCCCATTACTTGTAAGAATTAGAACTCGGATGCTGCTGAGCACAGACGCAGGCCACTCAGTCCAGTGTGCACGTCTCTGCTGCTGTCTGTGCTCTCTTGGGTCCCCATCTTCCGAGGCCGAGCCTGGGAGTCAGGGTTGATGGCAGCACAGATCCTCTCAAGCAGCTCGTCCATGGGAGGTCCCTAGGACAGCACAGGCAGGAAGCACACGGCCAGTCTCCCAAGAAGGGCCGGAGGGGCTTGGGTGGGATTTCAGTTGGTGGAACCCTTGCCTCGCAGGCCTGGGTGCACTTCAAAGAAAGGCCAGGGGTCTGGGAGGGCCCCACTGCTGTGACTTGGGGAAGCCCCTTCTCCCTGCATCTGGTCCGGTCCCACGCTGCCAGGGACTGGCACTACTGCCCATCCATTGCTCCAACACCTGGATACAGGTTCTGTCTTGCCTCAATCCTGCGATCAAGGACGTTGAGACTGACAGTAGAGTGACTTGCCCAAGGTCTGGTGCCTGATAAACTCGGGCAGCTACGGAGGCTGAGCTCCTGCCTCGTCCCCTGGAAGCACATCTCCAGCAGGTTCACCAGCGTGGCCCAGGGGACGGCCAGTGCCTCCCGAGCACCAGTGGTGACTCAGGAACCAACTTGGGTTGATTTGGGAGCCGGGACTTCCTGCAGGGTTCTGAGCCCATTGATGGAAAACCCACAGGGTGTAATTTGGACCCTCTCCTGCCTCCCCTCTCTTCGGCATCCTCCCCACCTGCCCTTCAGAGGCTCCCAGAAGGAGGGTCTGGGAGGAACTTCCTCTCCACTCATGCCCTGGAGCTAGGAGAGCGTGCCTTTCATTATGCAACTGGGAGCTCCCCAAGTCCCTGTCCCCTGCTAGGCCTGGCTCTGGTGGGAATCACACCAGCTTCCCAGGAAGTGAGAGGACGGAGGTGGGGCCCAGTTGTGAGGGGCAAGATACCAGATGGCAGGGAATCACCATTTGACTTGTACCTCACCCTGATTCGCCTGTTTGAGTCCATCGTCCTCAACGTTGATTGCAGGTGGGGAATCCTGCTCTGCTTGAGAGACGATGCGACCCTAGCCACTTGTCTTCCAGGCACACGCCCCGTGTGCCCAGCCAGAGGGTTCCCTCGTGGCCAGGGCAGCCCCCACGGGTGGGCTGGGCTCTGGGTTGGCCACGGGTGGAATGGGGTGGTGGAGGGTGCAGTACATGTGCAGCCGCGGCTCCATCACGTGCCCTCGGTGTCGGTTGGGAAGGCACCATCTCTGTCGCGTCAGGTCTCACCCACGTTCTTAGTTACGGAAACCAGATTGCACTCTCGTGAGCAGAGTTGGCAGTCTACTGGCACAGCCATTGGGAAAGGTGGCTCCCAAGGGGTCTACGGCTATTGGGAGGGCAGTTTCTCCACACGTTTGGCTTCACCCTCCGGCAGGGATGTACTAGGTGCAGGCCACACACAGCGACTCTCAGGCCACTGGCAGGGGCTGCGGGTCCCAGGAGCCCTGAGTGGCCTTGTTGGTCTGGGGTTTCATGTCCACCTCGGGCAGGCACGAGTGCTCCCCAGTGGGGTATTCTCATCTGGACTAGTGGAGTTAGTGTCCCATAGAAGAAAGGGACAAGTCACAAGAAGGAGAAGGTGCTGAGAAGCTCCATGGTGGTTCCTGGTGGATACCCAGTGCCTCTCAGGGGCACCATGGGAAACCAGCAGCAGACACTAGGCTGCAGAGCTTAGTAAGTGTCACCTGGAGGGGGTGCATTGACAAAGGATAAACCCACCCAGCAGTGACTGTCCACCTGGACATCGTGTAGACTCATGTGGAACTACCCCCGTGCTGTGGGTCTAGATTTGTCCCCAGGGCATCCATGTGCCTGGGACAGGAACTTGTACAGCTCCCAAGATGGGCGCTCTTGGCTGAGGGCCTAGTCCCAGGGGTGGAGCCATGGAGGACGGTGCTGAGAGCCGGCCGCGCGTCAGCTGTGTGGGAAGACAGGCCCAAGACTGAGCAGGCCCCGGCAGGGCCTGGCCCCTCTCTCGATGGGTTCCCAGGCTCTTGGTGAGGGCACACCCGACGTGTGTGGCGTTGGTGACCACCCAGGGCAACCCGGGGCAGCAGAGGTGTGTCAGAGCGGGCTTCCTCCAGTACTGCTCAGACTTTGGAGTCACAGCCCTTAGCAGGGAGTAAAGGACGGGGACTTGAGTTCCAGCTTTTTCTGCACCTCTGACTGTTGGTGACGGTGAGGTGAGAGCAGAGGACTGAGCAGCGGGGAGAAGCCCTGCAGCCGCAGCTGGTGGGACGTCAGCCCGGAACACAGGGTGCAGGGAGCAGGACGGCGCACCCCACCCTCCAGGCCTCGGCAGCCTCTGTTGATCTCCAGATAACCTCAAATCACCCAAGCAAGGAGAGGCTCAGAAGGAGAGGCGTCGGGGGCTGAACAATTCCTGGGCTTGGGAATTGTGGCCGGCTGGGATCCTCCCTAGGTGCACACTGGCACCCGACAGGCTGAGGTTGCTTTTACCATCAAAGTCACTGGAGGAGCATCCCGGATGCAGCAGGGAGTGTGGACATGACCTTAAAGTCCGCCCTGCTCTGCCAGTGACAATGCAGGTCACTGGGTACACACTGCACGCCGCCCCGCCCCCCACCAGCTTAGACAGTATCTTTCTTCAGTTGGGTTTGAGGTTGGTGATGGGGACATCATCACTTCCTCTGGTGGAATTTTAGAGGTTGCACAGAAGTCGCAAGTTCCCCTCTATATTCAGGTCTCTCTCAAGAGCTTCCCGCACGCTAGACAAGGCCCCCCGGTTACTCAGAGGCATGTGGAGACTAATGTTCAGACACAAAAAGTTGGCAGGCAAGGTTGGTGCCCATCACCCTGTTCTGACCAGGGAAGCCGCTTCTGCAGATAACCCCCAACACTGACATGCCTTTCTCCTGCTTTTCCAGAGCAAAAGTGACGGGACCTCAGCGGAGACCCAGCCAGCCGCGGCCACCGAGGTAAGCAGCGTTCCCACCGCTGTTCCTCCGGGTGATGCGAGGCCTTTCTGAGGACCTAGCACGGGAAGTCATTCTCAGTCCCCGGGGTTGCTTCAGACTGCCCAGAGTCCAGCTGAGGAAGCCGTCGGGCTCTGCCCATCACGCCCGTACCTTCTGATGCTCTGGGGAGCAGAGTGCAGGGACACAGGACCGCGCACCACAGGTCTGCTGGGTGCCCGCAGGACCCTCCTCCTGCCAGGCGTGGCGTGGGGAGTTTTATGAGGGATCAGAGGCTCACTGGAGGGACATTTGTGTGGTTCCATGTGCGATATTCCTTTAAGACATGCTGGGCACAGTGGCACAGGCCTGTAATTCCAGGGACTTGAGAAACCGAGGCAGGAGGATCACCAGTTGGAGACCAGCCTGGGCAATTTAGATAGACCTTGTCTCAAATAAAATTTAAAAGGCTGAGGGTGCAGCTTGATGGTAGAGTGCTCCAAATTTCAATCCCCAGTACCAACCAACCAACAAACAAAACAACCAAAAACGAAATCCTCTACCATGCACCTTCACAGTCAGCTACCATCACAGTGGCAAGAGAGATGTCACAGTCGGACAATTGGGGTGGCCCAGAGCAGGCTGGCACCCCTCAGGCTTCAGACCCTTGTACTTGTGTGGACCAGAGTCTCAGCAGCAGCTTTTTAGGACTAACAGATTTTTTAGGCGAAGGTGGATTTCTGTAATAATGTGATCAGCTATCTGGTTTTACCTTTTACTTATTTATTTTTTATCATGCTGTAGATGAAACCCAGGGACTTACTTATACTGAGCTAGAGCTCCAGCCCTGAGCGACACCCACCCCACTATCTGGTTTTAGTTGCGCAACCCAATACGAAAGCTCCAAGATAGTTTTGTGTTTGTTCCTAATGCATCTGACCCCACAATACAAGCAGGTAAGGGGCCGTTGGCCCAAGTCCCTGTGGTCAGGCAGGGGAGCTCCGGCTGTGTGTCCATCTTCCTGCACTGGACTGCTGGCTTTATGGGCCTAGCTGGCATCCTTTTTGAAATAAAGAATAATAAATAAGTAACATCAAGGCCTCTGAGAGGAGCATGAGTTCCACTCAAGCCCTGTCCAGGGCACCTCCACCTGCCAAGGGGCTGCATGGCCACAGGCTTCTCCCCCACTCCATGGGGAACGAGGGTCGCCACATCCAGGGGGCCAAGGCGGCCCAGATCTGGAGGACGGTCCTACAGTGCGGTCACTGAACAGGAAGCCAGGGCCTGGCACTCTGCACGCATGCCCAGCACCCGCTCGGGTCTGATCTGGCTTCCACTGGCAACTTACCACCACCTGGCTGAATAGCGTCTTGATGCCGTCACTGCACAGAATGGGCTTCCCCGCTAGGCGTGAGATCCGAGCCGGGAGCAGGGCCGGCAGATGCCGGTCTGTGTCAGCTTTCCAGGTGGTTCTCCCAGCCTTTGCCTAAGTGGTTAGCAAATGCCCAGATGCTATTTTGAATGGCATCCTAATTTAAAGGAACTCAGAAAAGAAGGTGCGTCGTGGTGGGAGGAACAGAACCAACCGCTTTCCTACGCTTTTCATAATTACTTTCCAATTACTTTCCAGAATCTCTTTTCAGTCCAGTTTATAACCTGTTCAGTATCCATCACGCTGTAGCTGGCTATTCTCAGAAAGCTTTGCTTGGCTTTGTGCAGGTGTGAGAGGGTCTATGTTTCTTTGGAAATTAGAAGTTCCGTTGTCATGTGCATCATCAGCATCCGTGCTCGGGGCGGGCAGACCACGGCTTCTCCCATTTCCTGGTCATGGAAGTCAGCACCAGCCAAGGCCATGATAGTGGGTTCGGGGATGATGGTCGGTGTGGGGTGCCGCTGGGGCCTACGGGAATCAGCGGCTCCATCCAGGCGTCCTCCGTGAGGGCAGTGGTAGAGTGGGATGGTCCAAGGGCTCTGCTTCCACATCACCCTGAGCCAGGCAGAGGGAGCCTGACGTCGCCACAAGTCCCGCTGTCCCTTTAAGCCTTGAGTGGACCTGGCCGTGCTTTCAGATTCGCCTGAGCTGGACGGGCAAGAGTCCCTTACGTTTAGGGTAAAACCCACAAATTTGAGGCCAGGGATTTGGCTCAGGGGGAGAGTGCTTGCCCCGCATGTGCAAGGCCTTGGGTTCAGAAGGAAAAGCTAACCAATCCGGCCTGACCAGGAACACCCTGGAACACTCCAACAGCTGTGGGGGGCGCCGGGGGCAGTGGCTTGAAGTGGGGACTTGGTCCCCTGCGCTGGTCCTTGCTCTTCTCTCTCCCTTCCTCCCCTCTCTCCACCAATGTTTCCAATAAGACCGTGAAGGCTTGGGGCACACGGAGTGTTCTACGGTCACAGGACTGCCCGGCTCCTGGAGGGCCGCCCCCAGATGCAGCTGTCGGGTGCATGGGCGCTGGGGGCCTGGAGGGCAGGTGCCGGCTGTGGCTGGCAGATGACGGCGGGTCTCTTGTGAGGTTTTCCTAACAAACCTGCAAGTTGCCTCCAGTTTAAGAGCTGATTAACTTCCCCCTTTTCTATCGTGATTTTATTCATTATTTCCCTGGTTTTATAAAAAGAAATTTTAGAAAAGAGACAAAGAAGTTTGAGGTTCCAAAGGGAGAATGCTCCCTTCATCCGGCACCAGCCTCCCCAGCCCTGAAGGGGCGCGTCCTGAGGGAGAGTCCCGCCGCTCCTCCTCCTCTCCCCTCGCTGCCTCAGGATGAGCGCGCGGCCGTTGTAGAGTTGCACTCTCAGGGGCCCGTGGACCCTGATGGAAGAAGGTGGCGTTCTCTCACGCTTCCCACTGTGTGGCACTTGGGACGTGGCCACTCTCCACGGGTGTCACCTGGCCTTAGGCCGAGGATGGGCAGAGAATGGAAATAGCTCTAAGGTTTGCCACAAGGACACATGGCAGGCCTGACCCCGGACACACCCGTCCACAGGCCTGTGCCACATGTGGGCCGTGTGCCGCCCTCGATTCCTGACAGCTGGTGAAATAGTCGCTCTGCTGTCAGAGGCCTCGGCAGGCAGGTGAAGCGAGAGCACTCGCTGATCCTCTGACGAGCAACGTGGAGAGCCTCCACACCACTGCCGAGTGGGCAGGAGGGCTCTCTGCCAGTGCTGAGGGACGCCCTTCCTGCGGCCCAGGTGGAGGCCCGGCCTCCAGGACGCTGGGCCTGGCAGCAGCACCGCTGAGCGCAGATGGGCTTCCAGGCAGCATTCCTCGGCGGGAGGACAGTCCACCCTTCCTCTCCTCTTCCCCCGGCCACACTGAGCCTCGGCCTGAAGGACCATCCCTGCCTTTCTCCTCATTCCTTGCCTCTGTCTGGACTCGGAAGCACGTGACGCTGGCGGTGGCAGACATGTTTGACGTTGATGGGGTTTGTAGGGTGGGTGGTGGCTGGAGCTTGGGATGCAGCAGTCTGGTTACCAGTCAGTTTTTAGAAAGAAGTCTACGCTGCAGCTGCTGCTCACGTGGAAGCCCCTTGTCAGGGCCGGCCCCTGCTCCAGGGCTCCAGGTCCAATCCCACGGGGTGACCAGCCTTGGACTGCAGAGGGGAGGCACCCCAAAAGCAGGGAGGGGACTGGGTGGTGGGACATGCTGGGCTGCAGGGCCTCCTGGTGGGTGAGGACCCATGAGCAGGTGAGGTCCCAGGGAGGCTTCTGGAACAGGGTGGGAGCCAGCAGAGGAGTCTCCCTCAACGAGGAGAGATGGCGCCTCGGGTTCTGTGTTCCATCCATGAGACCACCAGAGAGAGACGCAGCTCCGCCCTGTGCGCGGTGGGAGCTGCTGCCTGGCCATCTGTGGACAGCCCTGCGCAGAAACCAGGAGGTACTGGGAAGTGTGTTTGGAGTTGGGAAAATCCTTCCGTCAAAGTCAAAACTTTGATTTCCTTTTGGGACAACTGGAGAAAAACCAGGCATTAACTTCAGGAAGACAGGAGACCCCCCAGTTTATGGCAGTTGCTCTGACCCCTGACCAACCCCCAGTGACAATAGCCAGAGCTCAGAGACCCTGGGAGGAGAGCAGACTCCCATGCTCCTCATCATGTCCCAGGATCCAGGCGACTTCTGCTTTTTCTGGGTGCTTTTCTACAATTTCCTAAGAAGTTTATGCCACGGGTACAATACCTGTAGTTTTCCTACTCAGGCGAGGTTCCACTCACCCCAGGAGCATGGAGAATGACCTAGAGATCCAGAGCCACCTGCTGTGCAGAGCGGATGCCACTGGAATCTCTGTCAGAGGCGTCTGCTCTTCACAGACCAGGGAAGGAAGCGTCCACCTGACCATTGAGCCAGCTGCCACCACTCGCCAAGGGAGCCTGAGGCTCTGGTACTGCGCCCCGAGCCACCCACAGGGGAGGTTCTGCCTGAGCCTGCAGTGCACCTGAGTCTCTGTCATAGCACAGCCCTCAGGACACTGTGAAGCAGGAGAGGTGGGAGGTGGTGACGGGAGGACAGCACACCCACGTCCAGAGCCCCCACCGCTCTGCCCCCCAGACTCCTCCTGAGTGCCAGCCTGGCGTCTCACTTGGCTCAGGCCAGACTTCCTGAATCATGGTGTCAGAGAGAGGGGAGGGAATGTGGACGTTCACGGCCCACCGAAAGTGCAGTGGAGTGAGCGTGGCGGCTACCTCTGCCCCTCCGTGCCCCCAGCTCTGTGCTGAGCCTGATGTGAATGCCGGATGCCATGGGGACTCAGCCTCACGGGCAGCAGGGGTAAAGCCAGGCAGGAAGCCCGGCCGAGCTCAGGGCAGCTGCAGACACACCTCCAAGCAGCAGCCCTGGTGACCATGAGCCCTCTCGGGGCTGCAGGCTCTGCAGAGCCTGGTCTGTGGTTTGTCAGGGGGGTTATTTCGCAGGCCCACCCGGTGACCCCACAGGGGCTCTCCAGTCGAGAGCAGTGCAGTGGTTCTTCATGGGCTCACTGCAGGGTGCCCGTCTTCTCCGCAACACACAGTACCCTCCTCACACCCCTGATACAGCCCTGGCCACCCACAGTGGGTGGTGAGGCTACAAGAGCCCCCACCCAGCCCAGAGCCCTGTGCAGCCTGCTCCCCCGGGGGCTGCGTGCGGTGGTCCGACCGGCAGACAGGAGGGTGTCCATGAAGAGGATCATTCAGAGGGTTTCCTGATGCTTCCAGTTCTCTGTTTCTCTCTCATACCTGTCTTCACACACATGCATACGTACGCGTGCACAGCTGTGCGGCAGGCTTTGGCCAGCGTGAACCGTGTGGCCTGCTTCCTGTGTGTGCACAGACACTGGTGTGCACAGCCGTGTCTGGGGCTGCAGGCCTCAGGCCCTGTGACGCAGCCTTGCCCACGGTATCAGAAGCCGCCACTGGTGACCGAGGCTTCCCGTGGCCTGGTTCCGTGGTGGCGTTCGGCCCTGCTGAGGGAAGTGCACCGTCCACACTCCTGGACCTCGGTCTCCACATGGCTCCACCCTCGCCCGCAGGCCTTCCAGCCGCGGCTGACTGCTTTCTGTCTGCACGGGATAGTTCTCGTGGCCTCCTTCGGCTGTGGACTCCCTCTGCCCACCATGGTCTTGTCCTGTGCCTTCGTTCCCATCTGAACAGCACTAGGATGGAGAGAAGCGCTGCCCTGTGCGTGTGCTGGGCCCAGCATGGGGTCCCGGCACGCTCACTGGCCGCCTCTGCCGCAGAGCCCTCCTGGGACCCCTCCTGTGGGGTGGCTGTGGTTTGGATCCAGAATGTCCCCCAGGCCATGTGTTGACACCCTGGGCACAGCTGCAGCCCTGCTGGGCCACAGGGGAACCTTTAGCAGGTCACTGGGGCATGCCCTGAATGGGGACATGGGGACCTGGCTCTTTTCTGTCTCTCTTCGCCTCCTGGCCACCATGAGGTAGGCAGCCTCCCTTACTGTGTGCTCCTGCCATGACGTGCAGCCTTGCCATAGGCCCAAAGGCAATGGCGCCAAGAGAGCATGCACTGGAACCCCTGAAACTCTGAGTCGAAATGAACCTTTCCTCTTTTTAGGTTGATTCTCTCAAGTGTTTTGTTACAGTGACTAAGCTGACTAATACAGAGAACCTCCTCTCTCAGCTTTGGTTGTCAGACAAAATCCCACATGTACTGGGGGCCGACTCCAATCCAGTGTTTGATGGCAGATGTGTAGGGCAGAGCAAGTTACGTAGCCAAAATTCTGGGACAAACCCCAGCAAAGGATGCTGGGTCCTTCCTCCTCACCAAGGCCGTAGCGCAGGTGTGCCTCTGGTCGGCGCCTCAGGCTCTGGAGCCTGGCTTGCGCCTCCGGACTGGACTGAAGCCGCATAGCGGGGCTGGGATCTGATCTGAGGTCCACCTTCAGCTTTTGCTGTGGAACATGATGTGGTGAGGTGACAACTGCTGGAATCCAAGATGCTCCTCTCAAATTTGTTTTGTGAAAATAGTATTTTTACTTCATTTAACCGTTCCATGGTGCAAAAGGGATTTACTATTGCCCTGCACTTGCTCTCTCCTTGCTAGGCAAATGGCATTGGACAGGGATTTAGTTAAGCCTGGAAATCAGAAGCTCCAAGGTGAGAATCTCAATCCCTCCTGCCATCTGGATTGCACCTGAGACTTCTGAGCTGCTGTGTCCCTGCGTCCTCCTCCTCTTCCCTCCCTCCTTCCCTTCTTGTCTTTCTTTTTAACACTAGAGAGTGAACCCAGCGATACTTAGCACTGAGCTATACCCAAACCCACTTTTCTTTTGGACACAGGGACTCACTAAGTTGCTGAGGCTGGTCTGGAACTTGTGATCCTCCTGCTTCAGCCCCGGAATCACTGGGCTGAGAGGCAAGCTGCCATACCCAGCCCCATACATCTTTTGACATTGGACCCCCTATTTCAAGGAGCAGTGACAGTGGATCACAGAGCCCTTGTGCTCCCGTTATCTAAGCCTCGAAGAAACCAGGTGAACAGGCATGTCTGCCAGCTTTCCCTCACTATAGCGACACCGGAGACGATCGGCTCACAAAGACAAAAGGTGTGGGCTCAGTTTCGGAGGCTCAGTCCCATTGGGACACCCGCTGCGTTCGGGCCTCTGGTGGGCAGCACATTGCGGCAGGGACGTAGGGCTTCACGGTGCTGCCCGCCTCGTTTCCTGGAGGTGAAAGCGAGGGAGGAGCAGGTCCACCATCCCCTTAAGGGCACAGCCCCAGTGGACAAAGACCTCCTGCGGGACCCCCTAAAGGTTCCACCTCCTCCCAGGAGCGCCCAGGTACTGGGGACCATGCCTTTAGCTCCTGGGCTGCAGGGGACACTCCACATCCAGCTCCAGCACCTCCTGACCAGCGCTGAGTTCCGTCACACGTGACACGGCATCTGTCCAACTGTGCAAGGTAGCCTCCCCACCTGCCTGCCTCCCTGGCTCGGGCTGCCCCTGGCCCACCCCTGAGGGCACCCTTGCTCTGTGCAGCTGCTGACGCTCCTGCAAGGAGACCTGGCTGACTGCAGAGGGTGAGCGCGCTCTGGGGCGGAACACAGGGGCACAGTGGCCAGGCCTGCCTCCTGCCCTGGCTGTGGCCTGACTGAGCAGACCTACCCCAGCTGGGAGGAGGCCCTTTCCCAGGACGCTCCACTGCACCGATGTGCTCCACGTGCACACCTGTCGCCTCTGACTGGGACCCTTGGCTGCGCTGGTGCAGGGGCAGGCAGGAAGGGCAGTGAGGGAGGAGGCTGCTCAGCTTGCTGTGGCCTCCCTGGGCCTCCGTGTCCTCGCTGTGCAGGCAGGTCCTCGACCTCCCAGGTTCCCGTGCGTCTTCATCCAGGTGGGCAGACTGCCGTGTGGGACTGAGGGACACAGAGGCCAGGACCTGCTCTCCCTCCCTGGTGTGGGCGGGGTTTCCCCAGGTCACTGGTGGGGACTCTCTTCTGCAGCAACCTTGGAGGTCCGAGGAGGCATCCAGCTGCTTTGCCTGGCGGCTCTAGCATCCCAGGCAGGCCTCTGGGTCCCTGTCATGACCCTGGAGTGAGGTGGCTGTTGGCACCCCCTTCCTTGCTGGAGGAGAGGCCAGGTCACGTCCATCCCTTCCCCATGGGGCGTGTGTCTGTGGCAGGTCTGACTCCAGGGGGCCCGAGGGTGGGAGTGCGGTGCTGGGTGGGAAGCCGTGGCTGGCTTCAAGGCCCAGGCGCTGTGGCTGGTGGGCCACTGTGGAGTGTGGGAGGTTGACTCCCTGGGCCCACAGGGACACTCTGTTCTGTTGCTGGAGAGTGGATGCCACGTGACAATAGCGAGTGACAGTAGCCGACAAACATGGAGCTGTTTTTGAAAATCATTTCTTTAAAAACCTCGTTGGAGATGAAAGAGCCAAGGTTGTCGTGACAGTTCCCCACGGCACAAAAAAGGCAGTTGCCTGGCGTGGTCACCATGGCAACCTCCAGTCCACAAATGACAGCCACCTGCAATTACGTTCCATTAAAAATGAAAGGTTCCCGTTGCAAAGCCACCAGATCCGTCGTGACCAGACTTCGGCCAGAGATCACAGGCCTCATCTGTTTTGCTAATGCACGTTCAAAGGCTCCAAGTCCTGGGAAATCGCCTTTTAATTGTCGTGGAAGTTCACACTGAATTGCGTTAGGGAAACTCAGAATGCAATGACTGAGCCACTAATCACTGCAGGTCGGGGTCTTTCAGACCTGTCCCTCCCGTCCTCACACCTCCTCTCCTTGTCTCTCAAAAAATTAGTTCCCAAGCTCAGCCCGAGGGGTGAAGTGGGAAATCGGAACTGGCAGAGCAGCCTCTGGTGCTGCGGGGAAGGGAGACACTTTCCGCCAAGCGGCTCAGTCACCCCGTGTTTGTGTTCGTCTAAGCTACACTTGTTTCCGGGTCCCAGGAATACAGGACGGAGCTCCAAGTCCAGAGTCTGCACCCCGACCCGGGCAGCGGCGTCCCTGCCCTGGGCAGTGGCTTAGCTCCCTGAGGCCCTGGGGAGGTTTGATCTCTGGCATTGTTGAGAGTTTCTGGCTGAACTCCAGCTCCTCCTCTGGGATGTTAGACCAGGCACACGCCTTAGAAGGTGATATGGAGGAACTTTCTAAGAGGCCTTTAATTCATTGTGTCTGCAAAATAAGATGTTGTGCAGCCCAGTAAACCCACTCCCCTCTCCAAACACCCATGCCCAGGAGAGAGCAGTGTCGACGAGGCGCTGGCCAAGCTGTACCGTTTACCAATGAGATAAGCATCTCTTCTAAGGGGCCGACTCGGTCACGGAGGGTGAAAATGCACTTTTTTCTTCCAGCACTGGGGATTGAACCCCAGGGCACTCTACCACTGAGCTACACCCAGGTTTTATTTTGAGGGTCAGTTTTTATTACGTAGGGTCTTGCTACATTGTCCAGGCTGGCCTTGAAGTTGCCGTCCTCCTGCCTCAGCCTCCTGAGTCCCTGGGACTGCAGGCGTGGGTACCACACCTGGCTCTGAAAACAGTTTCAACCTCCACTTATTTGGAAGCCCCGAAAAGAGGCACCAACGCCATCTGAAGCGGGGTTTTTGACCTCTAGCTGGGTCACAGGGTGTGAGAAGACGCTCCCGTGTGTCTCTGAGGACGGTGGCACCCGGGGTTCTGAGGTCCAGGCCTTCCCTGAGGGGCGGACGTGAAGGGATTGTAGAGAAGGACTGGAACGGGAGCCGGCTTCAGCCTTGGACGGTGTGACAAAGGAGAGGCCAGGACTGGGACGGGCAGGAACTGTGCAGCCCGGACACATGGGGGATGAGACGTTGGTGAGGGTGGGAAGAACGTTCCCTACCACTCTCCCCATTTCTCCTGTGGATCTGCTGTCTGTAGCTGAAAGCGGTAAGAAACTTTTAAAAGCAGGCATTTCCCTCTGTGGCCGTAACTATCCTAAGACAAGGGTGTGTGTGCATGTGTGTGCGTGTCTCCATGGCGGGGCCACGTGAAGGAGGGGACCTGCATGCTGGGCACAGGTCAGGTCCGGTGGATCATGGATCACTCCGTCCTGCGTAATTGCCAGGCCTTAGGGTGCACACCATTTTTATCTACCTTCTTTCTGCTAATGCCCCTTCATTTAGGCTAAACCACTAGGCAGGAAGTTGGGGAGGTGTGGTTTCACGTCTCGCTGAGGCAGGTGGCAGCCTGGCTGGCAGCAGGTGGACAGGCGCGAGGGGAGGCTCACGTGTCCGGCACCCCTGGGCTCTGACGGCGTCTCTCACTTGACTAGTTCCATGTGAACCTCCGGTTTGATGGGTTCTGCCAGAGGTTGCACTAGAGCCTGTCAGAATTCAGAGCAGCGTAAGTAAGTCTGCACTTAGATTAGAGAGCGGCCGGCCTTGAGGCTCCTTCCTCCCTGGCTTCCCCTTGCTTTCCCGGAGTTGGCAGACCTGGGTCTCGTCCCCAGCGGGAGCCTCTCCACCTCCCGGCTCAAGCCTGCAGCCTGCGGGGTGGGGCCTCCTCCACTGGGGTCCAGACAAGGTCGGGGGAGGGGAGGAAGAGGTGCTGGGCGCTTGCTGCCTGGTGACGCGCCGGCTGCGCCAAGGGAGGTGATAAAGGAAGAGGCGGCCACCCGCGGGCAGAATGGCTGCAGCCACACGCCAGCAGAGCCGGTGCCCCGGCCCTTGACAAGAAGGATGATCAGGCTGCCACATGGGAGGCTGCAGAAACTGTTTCCCAGAAGGGTAAGGCACGGCTGGAACAGGCCTGGGGCACTGCCAGTGTGGCAGAGCTCGGCCGGCGAGGGCTGCGGAGAGGAGCACGGTCAGCTCCAGGCAGAGATTTCACAGGGTGTGCCGGGTGGCAGGTGGCGGGCGCTGCACAAGCAGGCGTGTCCGGGCTGGGTTCTCCTCATTCGCTCACCTCTCTGATCTGGGTGCGGGGAGCCTGGGTGAACTTGGTCTTGTTTCAAGTGTCTTTCTACAATCGGGGCGATTGTGCCACGCAGGCCTCGTTCTGCAAGTTTAGATGCCAAAGAAGAAGAGGTGACAGGTGATGCTTACTGTCACTGAAAGGCTGATGTTTGGGCAAAGAGAATCGACTCATTAATATCTTCAGTTTACCATAAAAACTGTGTTTGCTTTTTAAGAATGATCTGCTACTGTGGTGAAATACACACTTCAGAGTGTACCATTGTCACCAGTTCAGGGCCATTAAGCACACCCACGCTGCTGTGCAGCCGTCACCCGCCCACCCTCAGAACCTCCTCCAAACACACCCTGTCCCCGGTGGCACTGACTCCCCTCTTTAGCCCCCAGATTTGCCCACTTTTGAGTTAAACAATCCACATGCATTTACTGTCACCTGCTGTAAAAAGGGCCCCGTTCACGGTCCAAACTGTGAAAACTCCATCTATTTCTGGGGCTTTTTAGAAAATTACTTCTAATCTTATCTTGCATACCTCTTTTAAAAAAGAGAAAGTGTCAAATACACTTTGAAAGTCCCTGGGAGGTAGGTCTGCCTGGCTGGGGCTCTGGTGGGGGTTGTCCAGGGCCTGGGAGTGAAGGACCGAGTTGAGCTGCAAAGTCCAAGCGCGTGCTGAGGCACGTTCGGAAGGCAGCTCCTGGCATCCCTGTGTTGGGTTGGTGGGTGTCTGGCCAGGTCTCTCCTGAGCCTCAGAGAAGTCGCCCTCTCCTTGTGTGCAGTCCCGGAGGCTTTGATCCCTCATCGTCACTGAGCCCTGACAGCTGCACAGAGCTCCCATCTCATGGCTACTGCAGCTGGTAACACATCCCAGGGTTGGCGCCGCATTGGCAGAGTCTGGATTGTGGTTGACATGCCTTCTTCTGGGGCACGGCACTGCCTTCCTGCCAGCAGGTAGCTGTCCCTGCGGAGGGCTATGCCACCCCCTTGTTCTGTTGCTGGACGCATCCAAGCCGAGGTGTTTGCTCTAGGACAGGACAGGGAGTGATGTTAGAGAGGCAGCCGCCGGAAGGCTGATAACCAGGCCAGCACAGAGCTGGTGACTTTATCTAAGGGCGGGACGTTCGTGTTTGGCGTGAGACAAGGAAAGGACTCCCACAGCCTTGTGCCCATTATGGGTCTTTACAGAGATTCATTTTCTGAAGTTATACTGAAGCCGTATGTGTAAGGGGTTCAGCTCAGAATGGACGCAGTGTCAGTGGCATGCTGGGCTGAGACCAGAGCTGCAGCCCTCTGTCCCCCCAGGCTACTTGCCATTGAGTCTTGATCTGTGCCAGGCCCAGCGGCACCACCAGGATAAAGGAGGGCGGCCTCTCTGGTGTGAGCCCAGCGGGCACCAGCCCCTGCCTCTGTCATGGAGGTGCAGCCCACAGAGCAGGCAGAGGAGAGGGTTTTCCTCAGGCCTGCCTGGGGGCTGGCACCTTGTCCCTGCCTTCAGAACCCAAGCCACACGAGCTGCCGGCAGCCAGCAGGAGCAACCCGGGGTCCCAGCCAGCAGAGCCAGCGCCGCGGGTGAGAGGAGAGTCTGTCTGCTGGGCAGAGCGTGGGACCTTCAGGCCCAGCCACCGGGGGTCAGGCCACCATTGCTCCCAAGTGCGCGCTCTGGTTCAGAGTTTGCCAGGAAACAAATGACACGAGCTCAGAATCATTGGGAAACGGGGGGGAGAAGATCACACGGGGTAGTGTGAGGAGCAGAGGGAGAGAACCGGTTCCAGTCCCTGCTTGCTTTTCCCTGGAGGAAAGTCAGTCTGGTGGTCTGTCTGTCTGTCTCTAGACGCACCCCTCACACCAAGACTCACCCCATCCGCCGTGACCTCACCCGTCATCACGGATCTGTCAGCCCTGATCAATCTACGTACTTAATAAGCTTTAGTATTCTCAGCTGATGTCACCTCTGAAGCAACCACCTCTCTGTTTTCACTCTTTATGCATAAAATAAGATCTTTCTCAGTCCCTGAAGATTTATCTTTCAGTTTATTCTGAACTGTCTCTTTAGACCGGAATCTGTCCCCTTGTTCCTGAATCTGAATGTTCTTGAGGCCTCCATGCCTGGCATCCTCTGGATCTGGGGTGAGCCTTACGAACCTGATTTGTGTGGGGCTTCTTCTGAGTGGGGTTTCCATCCTGGTAACAGAAGGGCCTGGCATGTGGAGGTGACTGCATTTGAAGTGCAGGATCCAGCAAGACTTAGCTAGTGAGCAAGCGAGCCCATCCGGCTTCCCGTCCACCCATTGCCGTGGTTCCCAGGCCTTCACACCAGGAGAGCTCTTGGAGGATCGGTCGCTCTGGTTGAAACTCTAAGAGGTGGGCTTGTGTCCCTAGGACGTGCGTGTGGGCCTGGGGAGCCGTGGGTGCTCTCGGAGTGTCTTCCGAACAGACGGCTGTGCAGGTGTGGGGCTCTCAGCAACCCAGCGCTCCAGGAGGCAGGCCATCCCCGCTGCTGGTGTCTGCCACTTGAAATGCGTATTTGCCTCCTAAAGTCCTGGACTCTCTGGAGAGATGAGAGTGTCCTTTGTAGGACAAGAGGACTGGGGGCTGGGTTCAGCCTGGAAAGACCAAGACAGGACTGGGCAGGGGAGAGGCCTAAAAGTCGAGCTGATCACCAAGGCCATCATGGGCTCAATCGTACTATGTGATGGAGCCGCCACAAAATCTCAAAAGGAAGGGGTCTGGAGAGCTGCTGGGTAGCTGAGGATGTGCAGGTGCTGGAGGGCAGTGCAGGCGAGGCCTGGAGGCTCCAGCCCGTCCCATCCATCTGTGGCCTTTGTAATAAGCCAGTCAGCATAGAGCTTGCCTGCGCTCTGTGAGCCACTTGAGCTTAGCAGAGCCCAGGAGGGGGCTGTGGGGACCTTGAATTACAGCCAGTCGGGCAGAAGTACAGGGCGCCATGACGGGGGACAGCCTTGGGACTGAGCCCTCCCCTGTGGGAGCTGCCCTGGCTCTGGGTGGAGTGTGGAATGGAACTGGGTCTGCTGGTGGGGGCCAACCCACAGGCTTGGTGACCAGAGGCGAGTCTGGGGTTCCTGGTGTCCGAGCGCTGGCCGTGAGGACAGGGACGCGCACCAGGCTTTCCTCTATCCCTGCCACTCCTCAGATTTCAAAACGTGGAACTGGTCTCAGAGGAGGAGTTTGGACCAGGTTAGGTGCCTCGAAGGGGTGTCTGGACCCGTGGTGTCCCTGGCCCGGGGGAGCAGGTGCGAGCCGGCCCCTGTGCCTGCTCCGAGCAGGCGCCACGCCCCATCCACCAGCTTCTTCCCTGAGGAAGGACGTGCAGGGACCGAAGCCCTGCGAGGGCCAGAGCAAGTGTGCAGGGGCCCACAGACCAGGGCCGAGGGCGGGCACCGCCTGGGGGACACGGCGGGCCAGCTGCAGGCGTGCTCTGCCCGCCCCGTGTCCTCGCGGGCCGTGGCAGCAGTGCCATCCATCCCCCGAGACAGGCTCTCTTTCCTGAGTGGCAGTGTGGGGCGGGGGCTACCGCTTTCTTGTCTGGAAGGTCATTTGACACATAGGCACCCAGGACGGTTTGGCGGGCCCGAAAGTGCCCGGGACCTGGAGCAGCTGGAGACGGGGAGAATGGCCCTGCACACAGAGTGCCACTCTGCCAGCTGCAGCCCGCGCTCTCCCGGCCCTTGTCTCTCGACGGATGGGACGCAGGGTGGAGGCCTGCACCAGGGCCTCAGCCATACGGGTGAGTCGTGCCCCAACCCGAGTGCCGGGTCCTCAGAACGTGGCGGGCTTGGAGAGGGGACCCTTAAAGAGGTGAAGGAGGTAAGGTGAGGCTGTTATGTGGGCCTGATCCATCTGACCAGTGTCCTTATCAGCAGAGGAGACTAGGACACAGACACACAGGGACAACTGTGGGAGGACACTGTCCACAAGCCAAGGAGAGGCACGGGAGCAACTAGCCCTGCCCACCTTGACCTCAGACCCCAGCCCTGGAACCTGGGAATAAGAGCCCGTCGTTCCCCTCCGGGGAGGGGGGAGGGAGGGCGGCCCGGGGATGCTGGGAGCGTGGGTAGCACTTCAGGAGGGCAGTGCATGGCGCTGAGGGTGCCGCCCCACGTCTTCGTCTGGAGCCCCGTGGCCCCAGTGGCTCCCTGACTGCAGGACTGTCCGCTCTGCAGCCAGGGTTCTGGCCGGCAGTCGGCACGAGTGCTCGTGTACGAGTGTGAGAGTGTGTGCACACGCACGTGGCCTCTACTGCCTGGATCTAGGCCTCCGGCACTCCTGGGTGTGCTCCCAACTTCTGGCTGCCCGCTTGGCTCCTGCAGGTCCCTGGAGGCAGAGACCTTGCCCTGTTCTTTCTTTAGTCTGTCGCCATAGAGCCGCGTGTTTTGAAAGGAGGGAATTCTTCAGGGACGCTAATTACTGCCTCGAGGGCTCGGCCTCTGCCCCATGGGCTTGGGCTCCTCTGCCTGCCGGTGGCAACGGTTAGCCGCTGTACCCAAGCTTCAGTGTGTCCAGAGTATGGCAGCAGGGCCTGTGAGCAACCCGAGGCACAGCAGGCCAGAGGGTGCCTCAGGGGGTGACACGCTGAGAGGGCACAGGGCCTTTGCCTCCCCGACAGAGGCCCAGGGACCCCTCGGGCCCCAGGAGGCCCCCGCATCTGCAGGAGTGTCTGTCCTCAGAGACTTTTTAAAAAGGAAAATCCAGGTCAGTGGATGGGATTTCATGAACGCAAAGTGCCCTGTGAGGGTGAGCGGTCCCACCAGGGGCTTGGGTTTACTCCGGATCTAGGGAGGCAGAGCCACCGGGGGGCATCCAGGTGCTCGGGGCTGGTTTGGGGCACAGGGAGCTAGGATTGCTGTGTGTCCAGGGTCCCAGTGAGACACTGAGCTGAAGGGGGAATTGGGAAAAGTGCCAGAAACTGGCTGGAAAAACAAAAAACCCAAGCATGCGGTTTCCTCTGCTGTGAAGAGAAGGGCTGCGTTCGCCCAGCTGCCGCGGCCCGCCTGGCGCAGGCCGGTGTGTTATTTAAGGCAGCGTCTGGAAGTCCTCCCGTCTGCCGGCACGTGTCTCAGTAGCCCTGAGCACCAGGGCCATGGCAGCTGCCCGGGGCTCAGACGCAACAGACGGGCGCTTTGTAGAGTAAGCAGCGCTGCCTGCAGCCGCTCCAGGCCAGAGCCGCCTGCCAGTGTCATTCGCAGGCACTGAGCCCCGGCAGCTACGATTTCTGTGTCACACGCCTGTTGAAAGCTGCAGCGCAGCTAAGCACTGAACCTCCAGATCACCAGCGTCCAGCCTCGCTCTTCTGCCTGCGGCTGGGCTGCTGTCCCCAGGGCAGTGCCCTCCACCGAGCCCTCCCGCCTGGACGCTGCTCTTGCTGTTGGAGCATGGGACAGTGCAAGGCACCCGTGAGCTTGAGATCCCGGGTCAGCTTTCACAGCCACGCCCATCGTGGCAGCGGCTCAGTCCTCAGGAAGCAGGGCGAGCGTGAGGCTTCTGGCTGGCAGCTCCTGAGACCAGTGTGCTGGCTCGCCTGGCCACAGGGGCTTGAGCCAGCGGCTGGGGACACGCAGGACCAAGGATGGAGTGCTGCCGTTGTAGCAGCTTGCTCTTGACCCTGCGGCTTCAGAGGTCTTGGGGCTGGCGTTGGCTCTTTCTTTCCCTTTCCTTAGCAGGGTTGTGCATGTCTGGGGGAGAATCCCAGCCCTGGCCAGGTGGATGATGAGGGCCTCTTCCAGAGCCTTTGGGCACATGGCTCTTGTCTCCACTCCTGGTCACACTGCAGTCTGCGTGAGAGTCAGGTTCCTTGGCACTTCACAGTAATAAAATAAAGAGAAACCCTGCCCACAGGGGCTTGCAGTCAATTAAACAGTGAACTATGCAGGCATTGTGAGTTATAAAAATGAGTGGTGCGGGACCTTTGCCTCCAGGAGAGGGCCAGGTCTCTGGGAAGGAGGCTGAGGGAAGAGGCATGGGTGAGTGACAGGGCCGCCCCTGGGGAAGAGACTTCCCACCTACCACATCCCAGAGGAGCAGTCCTGCACGGCTGCGCTTCCTGGGGTGCAGGACTTACCGCGGGTCTGCTGGGGTTCTGACTTTCCTTCTGGTGCTTTGCCAGCCAGTGTGTCCCCCACTGTTGGTGAGAAACTTAGCTTGGGACCTCCCTTAGGACTCATTCAGGGACCTTCCCTGGAAAGGATTCTGCCAGAAGTGTTCCCTCTAAAAGAAATGCTTTTGCACACCATCAGGGAATCGGACATTTCTCCCTGAAGACATCTTCTCGAGGTCCATCCCTCCACACGCTGCCTGCAGGCATTCTGGAAGCCCCGTGGGCAGCATTGTGCAGGACTTTCCTGATGGCCCCATTTGTTTTGGCGTTAAGGCGTTCAGCCCAGGACTGGGTCTTTCCTCGGGCAGCCGATTGTCAGCACAGAGTTGGTGACTACCTCATGGAGGTGAGCCATCAGGGCTCTTCAGTATCCCTTACACACCAGGCCCATTCACTTTTGTGTGTCCCCTTTTGTTTTTTGGTGGAAATTCAATGAAGTCAAATCCAGAGGCCATTGACGTTCAACCTCTAGCGCAGACACGGGGAGTGGGCCGCACTGTGCAGGCTCGGAGCACGGCAGAATCGAGCTGGTGCCCAGAGCCGCATCATCCTGCCCAGTCTCCAGGCAACCGCTGGGTTCGTTTCATAACCCTCTCCCAACACATATGAGCAACGTGTGCAGGAGCAGCGTGGGGGATGGCCACCAAGCAGCGGGTGCCACGGAGCCTCGTCTGCTGATCGTGGTGCACCCGTCTGTGTGCCCCTCTCCTGTCTGTCCCTGTCCTGATGCGGTCAGTGTCTCTGCAGTTCAGCTGCTGAGTCTTGATAGAAGATGGCGCACGGGAGTTTCTTGCAGGTTCCTGTGCAGATGTGGAGTTGAGCCATGGTGGACATAGGTTCTCAGCACTTGGGATCTGGATTCCTGCTAACGGAAGTCTGCAGACGTTGCGACCACCTCGCGGGCTGTGTGTGAAGGGTCGAGAGGCACATTTCCCTGTCGCTGGCCAGGTGGCGGCCTTGGTTGTCTCCGAGTCGCCTGTTCACTCCCTGTTTTTCTGCTGGGCTCCTGGCATTCTTTATGAATTCTGGAAGTCAATCTCTTGTTGCAATTCTGCAAAGACCTTGGACAGTGTTCTGTCTTTAACTTTGCCTGTGCGCAGGGTCTTTAGGAGTAAGAAAGTTTTTGAATATTCAAATCCACCAGTATTTTTGTAATTTTTAAATTTTGTTTAAGACACTTTCCCCACGTATGAACATCAATGCTGGCCGTTCTTCTGAACTTACGATGTTGTACTCAATGTGATTTTGCATGTGGTGTCATGTAGGAACCTAATTTTGTTTTTCCATAGAAAGACAATTATTTTTCATGGATCAATTGGACAGCCCATAGTGAGTAGTCTGCTTCCTTGTGGTCGCTTCTGTTAATGTGGTTCCACTGGTTCTGGGCATATAGATTAGGTACTGCGAACCCCTCAGTCAACAGTAAATAGATGATTGGGCTGGAATTGTTTTGGAATGTGGCACTGGTCCGCGGGCTCATTTGAGCTGTGATTCTCAGCAATGCTGGGCTTAGTTCCACTGGTTTCTTGGTGCCCCAGAGGGGCACTGGATCTAGTGTGCGTCAGGTCTCTGACGTCCCAGCACACCCTGTCACTGTGTTCAGTCCCATCCCGTGTGGCCCAGAAGTGGCCGGGTGGAGGTTCTGTAAATATTTAATGAATTACTTGTCTTAAGGCATGTTCCATGGGTAAGAGGGGAAGAACACAGTGGATTTGACATAGTGGGCCACTTTATGGAGGGGCATGCGGCTTGCTCTGCATGTCCTCTTGTTACCATGGGCCCCATGGAAGGAGTCATGCAGGGCCAGGACCCTGTGCACACTGAACCTTTTTTCAGTGCAAAACCTTTCCAGGATGCGATGGCCTGCCTGTGTGGAGGGTGTGCTGATCCCTGGGTCTCCAGGAGGCTTCTGCGTCTGTCCAGAGGGAGGGAGAGTAGGAACGTGATTAGCTTTGATTAACTGTGGCCATTCCAGGACCTGGGATTCCCAGCTCAGTGACAGCCTCTTCCATCCTTTGCAGAGTGTGCAGTGTCCTGCTGTCTGTGCCCACGGGGCCTGACTCAGAGGTGGAGCAGAGCTGGGCCTGGACAATGGCAGCTGCCATCCTGGCCTCTGGGTTCGCAGCCTGGACAAGCCCGAGTGTCCTTCATGGGACACAGGAGTGCCCTCTCACATGCATGCCTGTGCCTGGGACCGGGGTTGTGCTCCAGCCAACGTGCAGGGCTCTAGACCTTGTGGTTTCCTGGATCTCATATTCTTATCTGCTTAATGCATTTTTGCATTCCAGCGTCAGATTTAGAGCTATTTAAATATAGAATCACACCATGAAAAATGTCAAGGAAAAGAGGAAATGTTAACTTTGTTGAAGGCGTGAGTGCAGACAAGTTAGATCTGACTCAGCGCAGACACTTGGCTTGTCAGGAGTGCTGTAAAGATCTGCAGCTCTTGGAAATTTTATTTCTGAGGCAGAGTGTTTTCCTCTCTCCCTTTAGAACCAACCCTGGACTTCTCTGCAGCCCCGTGAAGCAGTGTTGCTTGCATTCGGGTGAGACCTTCACGGTTGGGACCTGCAGGTGCTGGCCCTGCACAAGCACAGAGGTCTGTCTCCCAGTCCTGTGAGGCTCGGGACACACACTGAGAATGGCCGGCAGACAGGGACATGTGCCCTGTGAGTCTGGGTCAGCGTTCCTCTGTCTGTCCTGTTCCTTTGGAGCTCCATGGGCTGGCACCTTCCAGGTTCCAAGAGAGCATTGGCTCTTCCCTGGCAGCTCATTCTATCCAATATGTAGATTTTTTTAACCCAGGAGAGCTATTTGCACTTTCATCTGTAAAATGGAAGTGATATTGGTAACTACTTCTAAGGCTTTGGGGACAGTTAACCGGTCTACCTCATGAGGTCACATGATGAAGTCACCTGCAGTCAGTGTTCCCTGCTGCCACAGTGGCCACTGAGCTACCTGGTCCCGTGGAGTACCATGTTTGGGGTCTGCTTCACCCCTTACCGCAGGCCTGCAGCTCAGCCCTGGGGAAGCGCTGCCTATAGGCCTTTCCTGTCCCATCCACTACCACCAGGCAACCGACTGGGGACGCTTCCTACTGGACTTAAAAATGCTGAGGGACTGCCTAGAAAACGGGCTTTTGGGACTGTGGAGTTGGAACTCTGGTTTCATGTGTCATAAAGATGGCAATGAACTAGAGGCCACCTGAAGGGGCAGGAGCGCACCCACTGTGCTTGTTGGTGAGGAAAATACCGCATGAGCTGGACAGAGGCAGGATGCCAGGCGCCAGGGTCCTGTGTTCTGGAGATAATCCAGCAGGACTTGGGTGTGGGTGCAGTGGCTCCACCGGGGAGCAACAGACTGTTTCCAGTTTACTCTGCCTGCTTTTCTGGGATTTCCACTTCTTTTACAATGGGAAATAGTGCTTTTTTCATAAACAGAAAAACAAGGTCATTTCTCCTTATGAGAAAGTAAATAATGAACAGAGTAAAGCAAAGGGTCCTGGGCTCCAGTCCTGCTCAGCAGAGTGTGCTGCTCAGGAGGCGCCTACGGGGAGGAGTCCCCACTGCAGGCCGAGGCCAGGAGCCCTGCCGTCCTTGTGCTAGCAAGCTGTGCCTTGCCTTCAGCAGGCTCTGGGAGCACTCGAGGGCTCCCCTAGTGCCCTTGGAGGGCAGTGCTGTCCTGACTTCAGGCACTTCACCGTCTGCAGGAGCCGACCCAGGGATGGGGAGGACGGGCGTCCCTGGTGTGCTGTGGCACAAGCCTCTGGGGCGAAGGGAGAGCGTATGTTCCATTCACCCCCAGGCAGCCGCCGGGGGCAAGAGCCAAGGCGAGCCGTCGATGAGGTGGGGGTGGGTGGCCTTGCAGATTCATCTAAGTCATCGCACAAGTGCAGACCCTATTGGGCAACAGAAGAGAAACGACCCGACCTTGGAATTTAGTATCTGGGATTTCAGAGAAGTGTTAGATCAGAGCCTGCTTTGCACCAGGCACAGTGTCCCTGTCTGCCCAGCCCTGCCAGCCTCACAGTCCCGTCCTGCCCTCCCGCTCCCCACGCCCTGCTCCTTCCTCCCGCTGTTCTGCATTGGCTCCTGGGTCTGGTTACTTCAGAGTTCTTCCAGGATCTTTGTCACTCGGGACCCCACAAAGTGTGTTTCTAACAAGGCAGTTGGTGGGTTGTGGCCTTGGGCCACTTCACACCCCTTGCACTAGGTTCCTAGATCCATGGCAGCGGCCCCCTCAGTGGGAGGACCAGCCACCCGAGCGTGTCAGTTGTCAGTCCTCCTGGTGTAGACACCCAGTGGCTTCTGGCTTGGCTTTGCGTCATGTGCTTTGCAGATGATTTCCGTGCACACCTTTCCCTGGGCATCTGTGTGAGAATCTCTCTGCAGCAGGTGCCTGAAGTGCAGTGACTGGGGGTGAACGGGGTGACTCCGTCCCGCTTTCCTGGGACCGCCCAGTGGTCCTGCAGCACGGATAAGCCGAGAGCCGCTCCGGGTTGGTTTATGTGGGATGGAAATTCAACCTAAGATCGTCTCGCCCTGAACCATGTGCTCAGGAGCTGATAAATTGAGGTCTAAAGTTAGTGGCAGCACAGGGCTTCGACACGGAGCTTTAGAGATTTTAAAGGAAGGCTCCTCTCCAGTGGGTGATGTTTCCCAATTGCTGAGATAAGAGGAGACGAACCCTAAGTCTGCAATATTTTATCTTTCCGTGTATGAAACGACTGTCAAGGGAAGGTGAGATTGCTTGTTACTTCATGAGACAAATTCATACAGATTTAAATGCCCCTGATGGAGAAATTGTTTTATAAATAAACGTGGCGTTGCTGGGCACCGGCTCTGCCTTGCTGCTGTGAGGGAGTTGCAGCACCCGGGAGCCAGCAGGCCGCCAGCTGCTCCGGATGCTGCAGGCGGGAACCTGTGTTTAGATTCATCACGTTCCTTAGGGCTCTTGGCCAACAGCGGCCGAGTGTTTTAATTGGCACATAAAAGGACTGAGCGCAGGACCCTCCTAATTACTTTGCAGAGATGAACCAGGCCTGTGAGAACACGGTAATTATGTGCTACTGAACGGGAGGTGCCAATGAGTTGCTAGCAATGTGGTTTTGTTTCCTGGAGGCTGACTGGAAAGGAGACCTGGGTGCCTTCCATTAAACAAGTGGCCCCTAGGAAGAAGACACTGGGGCCCAGTTGGAACATTCCTTCCACGCTGCAAAGGAGAGGGAAAGTAGACTGGATGCCGAGAGCGATCAAGCCGTCAGAACCAGCTGTAGACCAAGTGCGGCTGATGCCTGTGATTTCCCAACTCTGCCAGGCACTGCCCCCTCCTGCTTCCTCTCCTGACAATTGCAGCTCTGTTTTCTGATGCTGTGGTGCCAGGCAATGTGCCCCCTCCCCCAGGACACAGTGCCCAGGGTTGTCTGAGGAGCAGCACCTTGGACTGAGTGTCCCACCTGCTTGTGACCCAAAACTCTGAGTCTAGGGACATATTGCCGTGTATATTCCAACTCAGTTCTGTCGACGTGCACATATATATAACAATAGCATGTGTGATATATAATACTAACATGCAATCTGAGGTGAATTACTTCAGTTCTTTCTTCCACAGAATACCCGCCTAGCTGTCGAGGGACATAGGAGGCGTATTGTGTGGGCTTTGTACCAGCCCCTGAAAAAGGGATGTTGCAGGAGAGAGGGACCCAAGAACAAAAACGGCAGCAGACGCAGCAGAAGCGTTTGCTATAGAAGTTGTGTAGATCCTGGCCAGCTGAGGATCACTAACACAACTTGAATAACGCTCTTTACGAGCACAACTGGAAAGTTCTTCACAAAGCCCCCTGTGACTCATGTCACAGAGGAGCGGGGCTGGGGACCTTGCACCCAGACCCGGGCTCCCACCACGCGCTCATCTGCAGGCAGAGAGATGGGGCGACGCTGCTGCTGTGTTTGTTTTAAACCGCTGACAAGCACTCACACAATTTATTGAAACCTGGTCCTGAAATCCGCAGCTCACTTCCAGATGTTGCTGCAGTTCTTCAGCAGCAGTTCACTCTCTCTCGAGGACCAGGACCGTGTCTCTGGTCAGTCGGGCAATGCGTCCAGAACCTTCACCGTTTCTTGTCGGAGGCACGCGTGACTGCGGTGGCGTTTGCCTTCAGCATCTCTGATTTTGGGCGGTGATCATCCACCAACACGCGCCCAGGACCTGCACCCTGGGAGGTGACTCGGGAGCCTGCCGAGGATGACCTCGGTGCTTGCAACCCAAGAGATGGGAGGTGGACGGCTCTTCCTGCCCCGGAGCAGAGGCCCTTCCAGACAGGGGCTGCCACTACCTGCTTGATCGTGCGTCATCTCTCCTGACCTCACAGGGAGCCTCCCCGCACCTCCGCTCCCCAGCAGACAGGTCAGGAGCCGGGACCTCTGTGTCAGTCTCTGCAGTATGTGTAGCCAGTCAGGACCCCAGAGGGCCTCAGGAAAATGCGCACACAGAATCCCCGCCTCTGCTCCTGTGTCAGACACCTGAAAGGGAAAGGGGCAGGGGTCCCCCGCTCTCTGCCTCCTCCTCACCACACACCTCCACACCTCCCTGTAAGGCGCACACCAACAGGCAGCTCCCGAGGACGCTGGCCCTGACTGATCTCCTAGGACAGTCCACCTGACTGGGTTCCGGGAGGCGTGTGTGAGGGGACTGTGTTGAGCAGGCTGCGCTGGGGCCCAGCTGGAGGGCCAGGGGCCGTGGACAACCCCTGGGACCGGATCCCTCCTGTGGTATGTCCACCTCGGTTCTGAGGGTGTGCTGGCCATGTGGGCACTCTCTCCCCCCGCCCCAGGCTCCCTGGCAGGGCCTGTCTGTCCCTCCCGCTCCTGTCCCAGCTTCTCACACAGACCAGGAAAGGAAGAGGTACTGACCAGGTGTTAGTGAGAAAGCTGCTCGAGCTCTGGGGACATTGTAGGGAGCCAGAGGGGCGGGGCCAGGAGACCAGGGCCACAAGCTGGTGCGTGGAAGAGGGCCGGGCACCCGGGAGCGTCTGCGGATGGCTTCTGCCCACCTGCAGTGCTCCAGATTACCCGGGATCTCCCTGACAGAACAAGGTGCACACCCCTGTGGGCAACCAGACCCCCGGGTTCCCATCAGCTCCCTGATCTTCACCCCGATGTCCCTGACCCTGGGTGCATACTTGTTTTATTTCACAGTGAGTCTTGTTTTTTCAAGTAAATACGTGTAGCAAGTACGACCTCCAGGTTGCCATGTTTCTCGAGGCTCGAGCGATGGGCCCTGCCTGGCAGGACGGGGCCTGCACCATGGCTGAGCACCTGGGCACCCCAGCAACCTGGGACTCAGGTTCCAAAGGGTCAAAGAGGATGGGGGCCATATTGAAGGTCAAACAAAGCAATCCCCAAAAGTGGCCTACTTAGCACAGCACTCAGCAAACAATTCGCTCCCAAGACAGGAATTGAAGGCTGGAGAAAGCAAACATTTTAAAAACTGTTCAGAGAACACAGACGATTGTTTTTTGAAAACAGACCCAAGGAACCTTCTACCTCTTAATGGAGGTAGGAGCGTGCTGCTGCTGATTTACAGATCCAGCAAAGTTGGGCTTCAGGTGCATGGCCACTCGGTCACACTCAAGATTACTTTCTTCCCATGACTGGCCCAACATGGCCTTCCGTGGTCACCACCTTCTTGTCCCTCTGTGCTGGCCTGTGCTAAAGGGATCGTTTTTGTAATTTCACAACGTGGGACTCCCAGAAGCTGCCGTTGGGGCAGAGGAAGAAGCTCTGAGGACAGACAGCCAGGGAGGGCAGGCAGCCAGGGAGGGCAGCCCGATGGCAGGCCGTGTGCTGAGGCAGGCAGGCTGACCTTCTCCCTGCAGGGGGAGGCGCCCAGGGCACAGCAAGTGGGTTGTGCGCAGCAAGGTCTCAGCTCAGCGTTAGAGCTGGAGAAGGGGGCCTGACGCCCCAGAAGAAAGCGCCGCACACTGGGCTGAGTCTCGGAGAGGAATGACGGACACCGGCGGGGGCTCTGTGTCCAGAACGCATGGCGACTCCAAGTCCCTGTAGTCCTGAGAAGCCACGTGTCACGCTGGGAAAAATGGCCATTTTTATCCTCGTTTAATAGAATGAACATTTAACTTGAAATGCCCTAGTAGTCCAGTGGATCCTAAAAGGAATTTGTGTAGAAATAGCTTCCTTCAAAAACGTCATCATTTAACACAATTTAATTATGTTCCTATTAGGTTTCTGCACATCCCTGCTCCTTAGAATAGGGGATGTGCCGTTAGGGTAGTGTTTGTTTATGACCATCTCATTTGATTTCCATGACAGATGCTTTTATTTGAAGAGCTAATCTTCTTCACAATTTATTTTTAAAAATAGTGGCAAAATGGACATAGCATGAAATTTGCTACCCCAGCCATTTGCAAGTGTGCAGTGCAGAGCTGGGGACATTGCGGCATTGCACACTGACTGCAGGTCCTCTCACCTGGCAGGACACACCCTGTGCCCGCTGAGCAGTGCTCACCGCAGCGCCTGGCAGCACCACCACCTCTGTCTCCAGGAATTGGCTGTTGCGGTGGCCTCATGGGGCGGGGGGGCGCCCTCGTGGCTGACCCGCCCCTCGGCACGATGCCCTGGGTGCTTGCACCTGGGCCGCACTGAGTACATGGGCGTGGGTGGCCAAGGCCCTGCTCTGACCCCTTGGGTGCACTCCTCAGGCGCATGGCTGGAGTGTCCCCCTGGGTCACACGGGGAGTCACGCTGAACCTTGGAAGGGCTGAGGGAGTTTCCCCGGTGCTGCTCCTGTTCCACTCCCCCAGCACTCTCGGGCGCTGATCCCACGCCCTCACCGACACCTGCCGTTTCTGTATTTTGGGCGGGTGCAGGTGACTTCCCTTGTCGCTGGCGTGCTAAGGCAGTGCTCATTCCGGACGGAAAGCCAGCGCTGCATTCCCTCTGTTGCCTGCCCTTGGTGGACTGCAGAGCAGCAGCCTCGGCTCTGGGCGCACCTGCAGTCGGAGTGCTGTGTGTCCCCTCGGTGCTGGAAAGAAAGCCGAGCGTCCTTTCAAGTGAGGACCTTCTCCTTCCAAACTGGCTTTTTGGTTTCTTTAAATTGCTTTTCTCTTGTTTAAAAAAGTGCAGGTAGAGGGAGAACTATTTCCCGCTGGCCCTAAGCCCGAGGCCTTGCACTCTGAGGCAAGCCGGTCTGCAGCCTGCTCGAGGGCAGGACGGCCCCAGCCCCAGAGCGCCCTGGGGGTGGGCTTCCCCCGCTTCTGTGGAGCTGGAGTGGAGCTGGAGGGGCCCCAGGGCGGTGCCCCAGTACCACCCCTCAGCTGGACCCTGTGGCCAGTGCTGTGCCCTCCTCCACCCTGGGCAGCTAGGGTTCCCATCTGCCTTCGGCCCATGGATGGGGGTCCAGGTGAGCCGGTCCGGGCCTGGAGGGGACACGGGGTGTCGGAAAGGGAGGCACAGGAAGAGGTGGAGGATGTGGCTCGACATGCTGCTTTGGGGGCTCCTGGGGTCATCTGCAGGGAAACACAGATGTAGGACTGAGCGTAGCCGGGGGGACTTGCGTCTTAATGTGCGAGTGGCCATCAGTGATGTCCCACACCTGAGAGCTGTCTTCAGGGAAGGCTGAACCAGTCACCGAGGTCAGCAAGGCCCTGTGCAGAGTGAAGGTCCTGGCCTGGGAGCTAAAGGAGGCCGAGGAAGCACGGAGCCCTGAGAGCAACCTGGCTGAGGGAAGCATGGCTCCATGGTGGGAGAATGGGCCAGCTAGTTGGGCTTTCTGCAAAGAAGGGATTTGAAGTCAAACTCTGTGCAGTTGAGGAGAAAATGGGTGGTGGAGAGGGGAAATACGCAGGTGCCAGAAAAACCAACTGAGACGAGAAGACGCAGGGGGAGAAGCTCCATGGGAGGTCGGCGGATGTGGCCCAGGGTGGGACAGGCAGAATCAGGAGCAGCCAGGAGGCGGGGGGCAGAAGGAGGCACGCGTAGGGAGCCAGGGCAGAGAACAGGGAGGTTCTCTGCGAGGCAGGAGCCATGTCACCTGGAGTGGGCCCCCGTTCTAGTCAGCCTCTCACTGCTGGGACCAACGGCCAGAGCCATTGTGTAGGAGAAGTTCTCCTGGGGTTCACAGACTCAGAGGTCTCAGTCCACAGGTGGCCGACTCCATCCCTCGGGGCCTGAGGTGAGGCAGAGCATCATGGTGGAAGAGTGTGGCGGAGGGAAGCAGCTCAGGACGTGATGATCAGGAGGCAGAGGGAGAACTGTACTCAAAACAGACCAGACGCAGACCCCAAGGGCAGGCCTCTAATGACCCACCTCCTCCAGCCACACCTCATCTGCCCAGTCACCCGCTGCTTCGTCCCCAGCAGAGGACTGACTTGCTCACGGGGTCGAGGCTCCTGTGACCCGTCATTTCACCTCTGAACCTTCTTGCATTGTCTCACACGGAGCTCGGGGGCGCCTCACATCTCCACCTGACAGCACCTGTCAGCACTTCCACGAGAGGCGCAGGAAACCAGGCTTCCGTGTAAGCATTTGAGATGTCCGCGACCAGCCAAGCGTGTGACCCCATGAGAGGGAAAGCAGGCCGCGTCCCCTTCCTCCACGTGCTTCCTCCAGAGGCACGTCCACCCACAGCACCTGGGCAGGACCAGCTGCAGCGTGGGGCGTCCTCCACAGCCACCCAGCAACCACAGGGACTCCGGCCACTGACCCTGCACCCCAGCTTGGCCCGTGCTTCTGCCAGCCAGCCCTCCATGACCCTGCCCTCACCCCGTGGGACCCCTTTCCCTCCCTCCATGCCCTGGTTTATGCTCCCAAACAGTAGAAGAGCAAGATCTCGGGGTTCCGAGCTAGACTGGAAAGCTGGGGTGGACATTGCATGAAAGCAAACTGGCTTCTCTACAAGGAGCCCGACCAGCTGGCCGGGGAGAACGCAGGACTGTCAGGCCAGGTCCCCACGGTGGGAGAGCCCCACCCGAGTCTCAAGAACGCCCGGCTTTGTTCTAAGACGTGGGAACTGAGAGTCGGTTGTATTCACCATTGACTTTGAGAATAAAATGTAAGTTTGACGTTTTTTAATTTGAAGACTTTTAAGCCACACCTAAACTTTTATGTCATCTCAGCTGATTTTCAATCTTAATTATCAACAAATGATAGTTGTTCATCTTAATATATTATAAATAGAGAAGAAAAATAAGTTCTAGAAATTGAGACCTTGTTTTCCCCTCCCTCCTTCCCGCCCCCTCCCTCTCTTTCTTTCTTTCCCAGTACTGGACACTAAACCCAGGGGCAGTCTGCCACACTTTCACTGAGCTATATCCCCAGTCCTTTGTATTTTTATTTTGAGACAGGGCCTCACTAAGGCCCTGAGGCTGAGGTCCTGGAACTGGTGGTCCTCTTGCCTCAGCCTCCCAGGTCCCTGGGATTACAGTTGGGTGCCACTGCACCCAGCTCATGTTGTTTTCCCTAAGTGTAGTTTTTAAAGACAAAATGTCATGTGGCATAAAACATAAGAATTTGATACTGAGCCAAGGTTGTCTTCAAGGAGAGAGAAAATTAAGACTTTTTAAATATGAAAGAGATCACATAACAGACCAACATAAAGTCTTTCTTTAAAATTAATTTTACAGAGTCTAGCAATGAAAGGATAAATGGAAAAATCACGGTGAAAACACTTGAGTCTATTTAAATATATAACTAAAGCCAAAGAGCCATGGGATTAGTGTTGCAGCAGAGAGCATAGCTTCTATTTTGAACATAACGAATAATAACCAAAGGCTGTACTGACAGGAGGTGAGATGGGAAAAATCTGTTTCCATTTCCTCAACTCTCACAGCAAAGATGTGGTTGAGGATTTCACCTTGACCATCAGATAGGAAGAAACGGGTAGAAAACGGGATTTTATAACTTAAGAAATAAAGAGTGGAGATGAAGCAGAGATGAGCTACTATCTTTGTCTTTCATACCAGCTTATTCCAGTAGTCCTACAGAGTTTAGGAATCAAGGAACAAATGTTTATGTTTATTATAAATCAAGCCCCCACGTGCTTGGAAGTCGGTTTCCGCTCACGATCTGGTTTCCCTTCCCTTTCCATCCCATCCTCCACCCGCTTTTCCTTTCTCTACTCTGCTGGACTTCCTTTCCTCTTCTGTTATTTATATTTGATTGGTTCTTCATGTTATCCTGTCCTTCCCTCCCTCTTTATTTCACTCTAACTTCCACATACGACAGAAAACGTCTGCCCTGCGAGTTTCTGAGTCTGGCTTATTTCACTTAGCACAACGTTCTCCATTTGCATCCATGTACCAGCAAGCACCACAATTTCATTCTTTTTACTGACTGAGTAGAACTCCATTATATATAAGACGTGTAAATCACAATTTCTTAATTCTTTCATCTACTGACAGCCATCTGGGTTGTTTCCATAATTTAGCTATTGTGAATTGATGTGGTTGTGTCACTATAATATGCCCATTTTGGATCTTCGGGGGAAGTACCCAGGAGCGGGAGAGCTGGGTAGGATGGTGGTTCCGTCCCTAGTTTCTTGAGGAATGTCCATACTGCTTTCCAGAGTGGTTGAACTAGTCTGCAATCCTGCCAACAATGTACAAGTGTTGCTTTCTCCCCACAACCTCACCAGCATCTATCGCTGTCTGTGTTCCTGACCACTGCCATTTTGACTGGAGAGAGATGGAATCAGTGCAATTTTGATGTACATACATTTCATTGATTGCTAGAGCTACTGCACATTTTTTCATGTAGTAATTGGTCTTTTGTGTTTCTTTTGAAAGTTTCTATTTAGTTCTTTTGCCCATTTATTGATTGAATTATTTAGAGGTTTTTTTTTTTTTTTTTTTTTTTATCGGTGCTAAGTTTTTTGAGTTACCAAGTAGGGAAATTTTAACTCATTGCTGCTAGGACATGACAAGCCAGAGGCAAATACTTGCAACTCCGTGTGCACACATGTATTCTGAGGTAACGAACATGGTATATTTCACATACGTGTGCATATATATGTGTCCACACCCAGACAAGATGTGTCCTGTGGAGGAGAGGAGGCTATGCCCAGCCTCCACCTGGCTCTTCCCGCTGGGCTGGGCTGCGGGACAGGCACGGCTGCTCTGACTTGGCCCTGGGTGGGCACTGTCTGGACCCTTCATGGCCAAGGCTCCAGGCATCTAGCTGCAGTCTCCCCGGCACGCTGTCCTGGTCCTCATGGGGACACAGTCAGCTCAGCGTCCTTGTGGAGGCTAAGCATGTGTCTGGACATGGCTGTGAGGGAGAGGAGCCCGAGGGGCGGACTCAGGAGCAGGAGAGAGGGTTGGGGTTGCCCAGAACTGGGGAGAGCTTCGGGACGGCGAGCGGAAAGTGGCTGACGGTGTTGGGAACCGAAGAGGAGCTGGAAGCAGAATCCAGGGGCTGAAGGGCAGACCTGGAAAAGGGAGGCTCTGCTTCCTGGGAGAAGTGAAGCTGAAACGCTCCTGGGGCTGGGATGGGGGCGAACGGCTCTGGGTCGGCTGCGGATTTCAGGTGGCGCCGACCGAACGTGGTCACGGCACCTGTTCTCCTGGAACGCTGGGGAAAGGCGATCCAGGAAGGGAGGCAGACACGGTGCACGGGCATCTCACTCTGGAGGAGGGAGGCACCCCAGCTCGAGAGCGCCCCCAGCAGCCCAGGCCGAGCCCACGCGACCTTGACCACGGTCTGCGCCTCGGAAAGCGGGAAGGAAGAATCGGTGTGTCCTGCCGCCCCCAGCCCACCCCTCCGTCCTCCTCAGTTGACCTCCTTGCTGGCTGTCTGCCCAGCCTCGCTGACCACTCTGAACGTGGTGGTCCCACCTCTCCTTCCCTTTGGGATCGGAGGCTCCAAGCCCAGGTCCCACGTGGCCTCGGGAAGAGTCGGCGTGGTTCGGAGGGAACAGCACTGGGATTCAGGATGAACCGGTGGACTCTGAGACCGTCCCTCCATCCCTCTTCACCAATCCCAGAATGCAGATTGCTTTTGCTTCCTGGTTTATTGCTGATGTTTTCTATTTTTTTCTGCTTACATTCTGGTTTTATTTTTTTACATATTTACGTTCATTCCACCATGGCATTCTGAACCAAGTCATTTAATGGCTCCGCGTGTGTGAAAAGTGCACCTTTGGCCTTTCCTGACAACAGCGCTGTCCTAGCAATAGAGAAATGTGTGGAAATAGGGGGTCAGAGGACCTGGGTCTGTGGGCAGCTTCAGCACTTTCTTTCATAGACGGTCACATTTTAAGAGGGTTTGTGTAATTATAAGCTCTAATTGACTTTTTCCACCCAACAGTGTGCCTTGGAGGCAAACCCGCATTGTTCTTTTATTTACTTTTGATTTTATTTGTTCTAACTAGTTACACGTGACAGCAGAATGCATTCCGACTCATTGTTCACCAGTGGAGCACGAGTCGTTTCTCTGGTGGCACGTGATCACTGTGACACCATTCGTGTGATCACACAAGTGTGCATCCTGCTCCTCAACAGGGGCAGGACACAGACCTGGTGTACGCGCCACTTCCTGGCAGGTGGGTGCCCGGCTCTGGTGTTTTTCCATCACAGATGACGATGCAGTGAATGTCCTGGACCGTGGTTCTTCCAGGTCCTCCCTCCTCCCAGCCCCAGCTTGCCCAAACCAGCCTCTTACCCGAGCTTTGGAATGTGAGAAGATCATAGGAGTTTGAAGTGGATCTGCAGAGAAACCAGCAAGCAGCGTTGTTCAAGAGCCTGTGTTAAAATGGCAGATCCCACAGGGTGGAGGGCAGAACCCCGCCCTGTGAGACAGGCGTGGATTTGTCCACTGATATCAGACCTTACATGCCTTCTGGTCGTTCGACACTTAGAGAAGAGAGGAGAATCTTTGTGTGTCCAGAGTCACTTAGGAAGTCACATCTAATGGTCAGAAAGAAATAACAATGGACCAGAAACCTAAGAGCATGACTGTCCACCCTGGAGCCTGAGAGGTCGTCCAGAGAGGCTGGTTCTCTGGCCCAGCACCTGCTGCAGAGAAGGACTGGGGACCCCTCCCCAGCCGTCTGGGATGGCTGCGACAGGTCGGCTCTGGCTCATTCTGTTCCATCTCTGAAATGATCACCCATTGTCCATGCAAAGCACCATCTAACCACAGCCCTTCCCCTGTGTTGGTGTAGTCTGTGATCTGAGAATGAGGTTTACATGGTTAAGAGGTTGGAAAGAAATCAGAAGGATATTTTGTGACACATAAAAATTACATAAAATGAAACTTCAAGGTCGATAAATAGAGCATGATAAGAACCTGCCTTGTTTGTTCATTCCCACGTTGTCCGAATTGACCAATCCCGTCTTGGAGCTTCACCTGTTGTGCCTGGGCCCTCCCCTCCTGCCGCCTCGGGTTCCTTAACCCACCTGGGGTTCTCTCTGCTGCATGGTCCCCTGAATCCTGTTCTGTTCACACCCTGATCTCCTTTGCACCCGAATTTTTACATGTCTCCTACAGGGACAGAGTTGAGTGGTCACGACCGAGCCCATGTGGTCCCTAGGGTATTTACCATCTGGCCCTTTGCAGAAAAATGCTGCCAGCTGCTGCCAAGTCCACCAGCCCTATGGGCATGTTCTGTCCACGTGTTGGGGATTTCTGCTGTGGTCAGTAAATGACCACATGCTAGCTTTCTCACCCACACAGGCACACATGCAAATGAGAACTCTGGTGGTTAGGTCTTTAACCTGCTGCACTAAGCCTCCCTCCCCAGTTTTATGAACAAGTCACAGGTCTGTTTGGTGAATTTAGAAATACTGGGATCTAACTCCCATGAACCCAAGGTAGGTTCCTGAGACATGACTAACAAAAGCTTTTGCCAAGTTTTGAGCTGTATCTCAAATAAAGGAGCAATTACTGAAATGTTTGCTACTTTGTTTGAAACACATCCTTGTTGATTCTTTTTTGGGATCAAGTTATTTTGACCATTTTGAAGGAATGTGTGTACAGATAAGTTTTGTGTTTTCTGGTATGTTTGCATTTACTGCCTGACTAAGAAGTCACGTGTGTTGGTTGGATGTAGACTGACCTGAGATCACTAACCGTCTTTGAGCAGGCATAGAGCGCTCAGTTTTTTAAAGCAGAAGACATTTTCAAAGGCTTTTGTTTTCTGCTGATAAGTCAGTTTAGAGTTCCTCTCGGAAGCTGGAACACAGTACAACATAAGGCGGGGCTGGTGAGCTGACGACTGGCACTGCCTTTGCTCGGGCCAGCCTGGAAGACCACCTCTGATGGGTAGGTGGCCTGCGGCAGATGAGATGCCCAGCTGCCCTGGTGCCTGTAGCTCAGGAAGTTCCATAAGGGGAAGAAGGCAACCCTGCACCATTGTGTCTGCCTTTGTGGGGAAAATGACAAATCAATAAAGCAATCACCAGCAAACGGTCTGTAGCACATGCACTTGTCCCAGGTAGAAGGTGATTATGAAAGGCAGTGCGGGTGACAGATCTGGGACGTCTCTGCAGGCTCGCCTGCAAGGTAAGGAGAGACGCTCTCCACCTGAAGTCTGAAATTCACCATCCCTTCTTGGAGCCCTGCTGTGCCTGGGCCCTCCCCTCCTGCCGCCTCGGGTTCCTTAACCCCACCTGCGGTTCTCTCTGCTGCATGGGCTCCTGAATCCTGTTCTGTTCACACCCTGATCTCTTTGCACCCGAATTTTTACATATCTCCAGCCTGCAAAACCCTGCTGCTGCTTCCACACCTTCAGGACAGCCAGGCGGAGCTGGAGAGAAGCTCCCAGCAGTGCTTAGCAAAGCTGCCAGCCGCTGAGCTGATCGCATGTCCTCACAGGGCGGTCCTGGTCCTGGTCCCTCCTGACTCATGTAGGTCTTGCTCCTGGAGTCCGGTGGAGGAGGCTCATGGTAAAGACTCCAGATGTCCACTCTTCTTCACAAACCCCTTCCTGACCCTGTGCTCCTTGCTCCTAGACAACAATGTCTCCTCCCCCTACACCAGAGCCTCAGCCAAGTTCAGATCCTGGCCTCGCCTACCTGCTTCCCTCCATCCCAGGGTGAGGAACAGGAGCCCTGGCTCTCCTCCCACACTTGGCCCACGCTGACCCTGACCTCCCGCTCAGGGCCTGCTGTGTGTATACAAACGCCCCCTCTGTTCTCTGTTCTCTCCTGAACTAGCACAAGCCCTGTCTGTGGCACATTAGCCTTTGGCATGTTGCAGAAGTGATTTTTTGTTTTTTTTCCAGCTGACTGAAATTTTGGTTATTGTGTTTTGACACCCAAAAGTTGTACCCTGGCCACAGTCCACCTCTGAGAAGGGCCGGGCCTGTGGAAAGCCCGGCCTTACTTGACCGTGGCGCTTGGGTGCTCATTCCTCGCAGGCCCGCTCTTGTCTTTCCTGGCTCTGTGGGGCATGGGGTGTATGATAAGGGGTCTCACCGTGTTTTTCCCAAATGATCCTTTGTTGTTGCAACCCAGCATTTCCCTTCTGACTTCAGAGGTGGCTTCTGCTCTAGGTCTCGCATGCACCTGGATCTGCTTTTGGACTTTTCTGTCCATCAACCTACCCTTCACACAGTTTTTAGTGTCGCATTTTAAAACGTGCCAGGATGAGCGTTCTCATTCCTCTCTGGTTCCTGCTGACGTGGTCCTCCCGGGTACGGCTCCTTCCTTTCCAGAGGCGACTGGGCAGCTCCCCCTGGGCCCAGTCCTTCGCCTCAGCCTCTGAGCTGGCTCACTGTCCAGCTCTGCTGAGGAGCCCATGGATCTCTCTGTCCCTTTGTAACACAGAGCTGGTGAGGACCATGCCCACCTGGGTTTGGTGAGGACCTGTCCCCAGGTCCTGGGCAGGTCTACCGCAGGGGGACAGCAGGGTGGGGCTGGGCGGAAGTTGCTGCAGCCAGGGCGGGGCACATGAGACCCCAGGAAGAGCCTCTGGAAGATGCTCCACGGAGGGCGGGTGGCTTCAGCAACAGAGCTTTCACACCCTCACTCTGGGGCCAGAAATCCAGGGCAGCGGCAGCGCCGGCTCTGGAAGGCTGTGAGGGAGGGTCTGGTCCCTGCCGTGCCGTGTGGCCGGGGATCCTGGAGTCCTTGGCTCCACCTGTCTCCACACAGCCTTCCTTGCTGCTCCTCTTAGCAGGACCCTGGCCATGTTGGACTGGGACCCACCCTAATGGCTTCAGCTAGCGGGAAAGACCCTTTCCCAAGGCCATGCTCACAGGTCCTGTAGGTTAGGACAGTGACGTCTCCGGGGTGGTGTCACAGTTCAGTCCGACTAGTCAGTACGCCACGTTCTCTCCCTCCTGCCTCCGTCTCATGGCAGACTCTTCCCAGGACGGGAAACGAGATTCCAGGGCTCAGCCCTGAGCCAAACAGCTTCTGCGCGTTTATCCTGAGAACATGACGTGCGATCCGTGATCCGAGCCAGTAGCGCACACCAGCGAGCGGGAGGCCACCTGCACACCCCGCTGCAGCAGGCTGGGGACAAACAGCTGACATGTGGGTGTCAGAGGTGGCGTGGTGGAAGGACAGATCCCTCACGATGCCTGTCAGGGAATGGACACCAGGGGGCAGGGTAGGGAGAGTGAGATCGTTCTGAAGGCAGGAAGGGACAGAGTGGCCGCTGTGGGAGTCCAGGCAGGAGGCTCTGAGGCTCTGAGCTGGGTAATGGTGGTGGCAGGGTCTACATGGGTGATGGCAGGGACCAGAGCAGTCGAGGGCCGGGCGATGGCTCAGGGGTCTGAGGCGCTACCGCGCTGGCCACCTCCTGTTTCATCCTCGTCACCTGTGGCACCAGGGTGTCCCAGGCACGGCTCATTTCTTCTTTGCCTCTGGTGTCACCTGATGTTTTGAAAGTCGGTCTCGTTCGTCACTGGGGCACCAGGGAACCTGAACGGATGACTGTGCTGGACCAGGACAGCTTTGCTGCTGTGGCTGGCGAGTCCCTCTCTGGTCCCTGTTGTCCCTGTTGTCCCTGTTGTCCCTGTTGTCCCTGCTGTCCCTGTGCTTTCAGACACTGCTGGGTGCTTCGCGTCTTTGTTTCCCCTCTGCATCACGCGTAAATGGCTTTGTATTTCTGCCTGGGCTGTGACCCAGATATCTGGCTGGGTCCTTTGGAAGGACAGAGCAAAGCCGGCAGCTGCCACTGAGCTTGCTCCTGCCAGCCGTCGGCACCGCTGCCCCACTGGTTGTTCATGACGGTTTGCTCCTTGGTCTTCCTCATGCTCTTTTGGATTTATTTCCCCCTCATTCTGTTCAATCAAATCTGATTTCATTAACAAACCCCTGGCACCTCCTCACATCTTTCCAGATGTGGAAACCCAGCTGTGGGTTTGGTAGTTCTGACTACAGGAAGCCACATGGCCACTAGGTCAGCCTGTGGGTCTGGGCCCAGTGCTTGGAAAGAGGGAAGACCACTGTCATCCTGGGCAGAGTGGACAGCAAGCAGCTGCCAGACGTGGAAAGTGCAGAGGGCACAGCCAAGAGCTGGGTACCCATGCCAGGGGCCATGGAACTTGCAGGCTACAGGAGAGGGCAGAGCCTGAGGGTCACAGAGGGCCACTGTGATAGGTTCCTGATTCCCTTTTTATCCTTTCTGTGTTCGTCAGCTTTCTGTTGCTATGACAAGATACGCAGGAAAATCAACTAAAAGGGAGCAAAGATTGATTGTGACTCATGGTCTCACAGACTTCAGTGCCTGGTCACTTGGCCCCTGGCTTTAGGCCCGGGGGACACAGCACATCATGGTGGTGAGCCCAGGGTGGAAGAAAGGTACTCACCTGATGGCAGCCGAGAAGCAAAGAGAGGCAGAAAGAGCTGGGGACCCAATGCCCTCAAAGGTTTGCCCAGTGGCCCAGCTTCCTTCTGCTAGGCTCTGCCTCTGAAAGGTTCCCCAAAGTGCCACCAGCTGGGAGCCAGGTCTTCCCTGCATGGCCTTTGGGGGACATTTAAGAGCCAGACCACAAGGACTTCACCTCTGTAGGAACCTGGAGTGGCCCCACTTCACTCCTTATATTGATGATTTATGTCTCCCACCCCAGCAGTTTTGTTAGAGGCTTGTCCGTTCTGTTGATTTCTGCTCTCATCTACTGATTTCTGCATCTATTGCCCTCTATTTATTGAAGTCCTTCCTCCTGCTCACCTTGGGCTCATGTTGCTCTTTTTTCCCAGTTGGGAGTGAGAATGTTCTGTTGCTTTGCTCTGTTTCACAGATCTCCCTCCTGGGTCTTGGCTGGAGCTTTCTGTTTCCCTCACTCTTTTCCAGCCTAATCGTGATTACTTGCTGAAGCATTTTATTCCTGGCTGGTTTGAAATCCTTCTCAGGTATTTTATTTATAGTGATTTTTAATTGATTCTTATTAGTTACACCTGACAGTAGAATACGTTTTTATATAATTGTACAAACATGGACAGGAGCCCATTCTTATGGATGTCCATGATGGTGGAATTCACTGTGTATATTCACATAAGTATACAGAGAAATTATTTTGGATTCATTCCACTGTTTTTTCTTTTCCTATGCCCCCTCCCTTCCCTTCATTCCCCTTTGTCTAATCTGCTGAATATCTCTTCTTCCCCTTTCCCCACTTAATGTGGGTTAGCTTCCACATACCAGAGAAAACATTTGACCTTTGGTGTTTGGGGGTTGGCTTATTTCACTTAGCATGATGTTCTCTAGTTCCATCCATTTACTGGCAAATGCCATCATTTCATTCTTCTTTAAAGCCGAGTAACATTGCATAGTGCATGTATACCACGTTACATTTTCTTTATCCATTAACTGTTGAAGAGCACCTAGGTTGGTTTCATAGCTTAGCTATTTTATATTGACAACCATTGATGTGGCTGTGTCACTGTAGTGTGCTGATTTTAAATCTTTTGGATATAAACAGAGTAGTAGGATAGATGGGTCATGTGGTGGTTCCATTTCTACCTTTCTATACTGCTTTCCAGAGTGGTCGCACCAATTTTCAGTCCCACCAGCAATGAATGAGTGTTCATTTTCCCCACATCCTCACCAACACTTATTGTTGCTTGTATTCTTCAAGTTGCCATTCTTATTGGAGTGAGATGAAAGTGTAGTTTTAATTTGCATTTCTCACATCTTTGTTACCATTTGTATTTCTTCTGCTGCTTCTCAGGTATTTTTATCACATCTGTCACCTTGGATGGCATCTATGGGTTAGATTTTGGTTTTCATTCTGTTTGAGGTCTGGTCCTTGGTGTGAGGAATGGTTTCTTATTGAAAGCTGAACATTCTGGGTGTGCTGTTATGAGGCTGGATCTTTCAGAGCCTGTGTTATAATAGCCTCCCAACACCCTCAGGTGGAGAAGCAGGGTACCACCTCAGCCTGCAAGGGGAGCGTGGGGTTGCTACTGCATGGTGGGGTGAGTCTCAAGCTCCCCACATGCAAACACTGGCACCCAGGCTGACTGGCCCCATGGCCACTGGGCAGTGTTTGAAGTCCTCTGTGTCCACCAGGTAGTGGACACGGCCCTGTGGGGTGTGGTTGCTTCCTGAAAGCCTGGTGAGGTAGAATTCCACACAATCTTACTGCATTGTGGGTGTGGAGTGACTGTTTCTCTGTGGTGTTTTGCTGGAGCAGAGGGTATTTCATACTTGTTTCTCTGGCCCTTTCTGGTCCTTTGGCTCAAGAGCAGGCCTCTATCGGGGCTTCTTTGGAACTTTTTGCAGGGGGAAAGATTCATGCCTATTGGCTTTCCTGGGTGCTGGTTTCTTTGCCTCAAAATCTGCAATATCTGACACAGAAAACACACCCAGGAATGCCCAGCTGTGCTCTTCCTTGGACTCCGAAGTCCTTTGTCAACCTGCCTTCTTCTCTCCACTTTCAGTCCTCTATGAAAGGTGCAGGGGTGTTAGCTGCACTTGGGGGGAACAGGGAGCCGCACCACAGTCCACCAGGAGCTCCCCCCTCCAGGGGTGATGAAGAGCCGGCACGTGGGCACACGGGGTGCACGCACGTGTACACATACTGAACCGAAAGTGTGCTGAGGAGTCCCAGCCAGCGCTGGGAGGGTCTTGGGCCCGGAGCACCGGATGTGCTGTCAGATGTAGCTGGTTTGAAGCCACGACGTGCCCCCCAGGTTATGGCTACAGGGTTACTTTCAAGATAAAGCTGGACATAAAAAGTACTCTAGCCCGAGCGTTTGAGAGGTTGGAGATTGAGCCCTGCAGGCTCTTGTGGACGTGCACGTTTTCACAGCTGTGAGCCAGGGAAGGAGGGGAGGGAGGGGCCTGTGTGATGACCAGGAGCACGGTCAGGCTCAGTCACGCTGGTGTGATTAGTACCCCTTGGGAGGCTGAATGTCACTTTATATTGAAGATCCTGGCTCAATAAGAACTTGGGGTATGTGAAAATTGAAGCCTTGCAAATGTTAAAAGATGTCCTTCCATTTAGAAGGTCACAGCTGTTCTCTGCACATTGTGGACTTTCCGCCTCATTTGTCCTCACTGAGACAAGTCGGAGGCAATGAAGAAGCAGAAGCACTTACCTGCCACGTCCCCCTTGGCCATGACAAAGGCCACCCTGGGGAGGAGCGAGTGCCCTGCCCGTCGATCAGGAGCTGGCTGGGACCAGAGAGACGGAGTCCAGCCGACCAAAGAGTGCACCAGACTTAGTTCCATCCCTCTCTTCCCTTTTATTTGATACTTATCAATCCTTTTAACCCATCCGTACATCTTGACCGATTTCCTCTGAGATTCTGACTCCTGTGAAAACAGATGGTGTGAAGAATCCAGCAGTGACGCCGGTGGCCTGTGCCGTGAAATCCAGGTGGGACGCGCAGCCGCCCTAAAGCGTTCTCTCTTCTTCCTTGTGTTTATCTTCAAGCGTGAGTCCTGTCTTTTTCCCGGTCCCCGCGGCTACAGTTCTTATTCCCCCGTTAGTAAAAGTGACACTTGGCTGCACTGGTACGGTGCGTTCCTATCACCTCACCTCTTCAGGACAAGGCGGAGGCGCAGGGCCAGCCTGCTCCCTGTCGTCAGCAGAGGAAACTGACCTGCAGACAGCAAGTGGCCGTCGGGAATGCAAGTGAGCCCTCACCTGGCCGGTGTGTGGTCCTGCTCTGCTCCTGGACAGAGCAGCAGCTACCAGAGCACCATGCTAGACTGGACTCCCTCGCTGTCCATGAGCCCAGCTCCACCGTGTTAGGCTGGACTCCCCCGCCGTCCATGAGCCCAGCTCCATTTCATCCCCAAACCCAGCAAAGGTCAGTCCTGTGGTCCAGTTGTGCTTCCTATCATGTGCTGTCCGTAAAAGCTGACAGTGAGGATTCCCCATTCTGAAGTCACCACTGCCCAGCCCTCAAAACGGGACTCCACTTGAAAGTGACCAAGTCTTCTTGTTTTGGAAAGTCAGCCGCAGTGGTGGAAACCTTAGCATGTGTTCAGAGGTGCATGTGAGGAGGAGGCCCATGTACGTGCCCAGTAGGGTGTGTTCCCGATGGTACGTTCCTGCTGCTCCTTCCATGTGGAAGATGTCACTGGGTGCCTTCTGCATTCTTGGTTTTGTGACAGAGCCATAAGTCAGGAAAGAAGGAACAGGATTTTCATTCTGAATTATTTTGAAAGCTGTAGTTCTTGTCATCCTCCTAACAAAGGCCATTCCTGTGACTGAACTTGCTTTCTATTCCTAGCACTGGGGATTTTACCCAGGGCCGTGCTACCACTGGGCTACATCCCAGCCCTTTATAACTATTTTAAAGTCTTTTATTTTGAGACAGAGTCTTGCTAAATTGCCTAGGCTGGCCTCAAACTCATGACCCTGCGGCCTCAGCCTCCCGGGATCACAGGTGTGTGCCACCATGTTGGTTTAGCTTAACTAAGGGGTAAAACTAAGGGTGCAGAATTGTCCTTATAGGGTCCAAGTAACTACTCCTGAAAGGAGTCCATCACGATGCCCAATATCAAGTCGAACCCCTATGGTCCCCCAGAACGAGGACACAGTGGCAGAAATGCACCGAGCCAAAGCAGACGTTTCCAGATCCAGCAAAACACAAGCATTTCCAATGAGCCTCTTGTAAATAAGAATACGAAGATTTAATTATACTAGAAAACATCTTCCTCTTTTCTGTGGTTGTACAATACTAGTAAGAAAAATTATTCCTGCTCCCAGGTACGTAATAATGATCCGGTGACAGAGAAAACGTCTTCATAGGTCTTGGACGATGTTTAGTGGGCTTCTCATCTGACCCTGTGCCCACCCAGGACCACCCTGTCCTGATGATCCTTTATCTTTATTCTGCACTTCTGCACTTTTCTTCCGTAACTTCAGCTGTACCCAGATACCCGCTACCCTTATGTTCAGGGGTATCCCCTTGCGCTGGGGAGATGACCAGGCCAGCGGCTGGGGTGGTGAGGCCCAGGAGGCTCCAGCACCTGGGCTGACACTGGGCACACGTGTTTGCACTGCTCTGGTGTGTGGAGCAGAGCCAGCTGCTCACGCTCCAGAGGGCCCAGGGCCCAGTGTGCCGGCCAACCCAGGTTCCCCTCTACACTGCGAGGTAGGAGGTGCCATCTCTCCATCTCCTTCCTGGTGTTTCCTGAGTTGAGCAAGTCTTCACATATTTGCCACTCATTTAAATGTCTCTTGCTCTAAACGGTTTTCATAATCTATTTTTCAACTGGGCTGCCTGTCTTTTCTTGTCGATAACCATAGTAACCATGTGGTCCTCTCAATGGACAGAAAGCGTTCTTGAATAAAAATCCACCACACAACTCTAATTAAAACTGTATTCAGTTAGGGTGGTGCCTTGGTCCATTTGTGTTATCATAACAAAATATCGCAGACGGGGTGGCTTAGGAGCAACATTTATCACTCCAGTTCGGGAGATTGGAAGCGCAAGATCGAGGTGCCAAAGATTGGCATCTGACCAGGGCCAGGTTCCTGGTCACAGAGCATCTTCTCACTGTGTCCTCCTGGTAGAAGGGTCAGGGAGCTCCCTGGACCTCTTTCAAAAGTCTCCACTCCCATTCATGAGGCCCCACCCCCAACACCATGGCCTCTGGGTCAGGTTTTAACAGGCTAGTTAGGGGGAATACAGTCATCTTGTCTATACACGTGAGCTTAGAGAAATGCTGTTAGCTTTTAAGCTGGTTTTAAACCCATCAGCATTACTGAACTTTCAGTGGTTTTCATTTGCACTGTTCTCTTGGACATCTATTCCAGTATAGGACAGTGCAATCTGCCAAAAAGTTGTTTTTCAGTCTTCTCTTTTCAGACCACAGACCACTGATATCTGCTTCCTCCCTCCCTCTGTCCGTCCTTTCTGTCCTTTCTCCCCTCCCACCCCTTCCATCTTGTCATACTAGATAGACTTTTGGTCCTATGTTGGACAGTTGGGAAGTCCATGAGCATCTTTGCTTCTGATCCGGAAGTTTCATATGATGTTGCCGAATGCTTTTGTGACACACCAAGCAGAGGAGGCTCTCTTCCACTGCTATATTCTGGAAGAGCAGAGAGGGTGGGGACATGCTCAGATATGTGTTTCACGAAGATCACTTTGCCAGGGGAGAAGCTGTCTCAGTGGTCCAGGAGGGACAAAAGCAGCTTGGGTTGGGACAGTGGTGGTGGAAACAAAGAGGAGTGGACAAATCAGAGAATACAGGTCAATTAAAGATGCTCCGTGAAACCAGGTGTGGGACTGAAGCAGGGAAATGTGAAAGGGGGCCCCTTTTCTTGGCTTACATGGCCGGGTGGATGCCCTCTACCGAACTGGGGAATCCTGCAGAGGTATTGACTTTGGACATATTCAGATTGACGTGCTCAGGCTCCATGAGCATGGACGTTCCAAACTCAGTGGGATGTTGAGTGGATATTGCACCTGGTCACTCCCTCTGCTACCGAGTAATCTGCTTCAGTGTTAGGCCTGGACATCAGAAAGCGGATGACATGGAACAACGGGAAGTCAGTGCGAACCTGAGAATTTAAGAATTCCTAGGGACAAAATGGAAGAGCAAAAACAGAAGCAATGATCAGTCACAGTTGAAAATAACTTCTGTATCTGGGAAAAGACTGGAGCAGCCAGGTTAAAGAGCTCAACGTAGGGCTGGGGTGTGGCTCAGGGGTGGAGCACTTGCCTGGCATGCATGAGGCACTGAGTTCGATCTTCTGCATCACGTAAAAATAAATAAATAAATAAAGGCATCGTGTCCATCTACAAATAAAATTGGAAAAAAAAAAAAAAAAAGAGCTCTGTGTAGCAGAAGAAATTGGCAGGCTCGTTCCCAACCAAAAGTCCTTTCCCACGAGGCCTGAACACCACGTCGCCACATGGGGAATTGCTCCTACACTTCTGAGTTGATGAATAATTGTAAGTGCCTCAAAATTTTCATGATGAACATGAAATTTTAAGAAACTACTATATTTTTATGACATAAATTATGGTTCTATACATTAGCAGCACAGTCAGAATAACAGTTGTTGAACCACTGAATGCAAACGAGGTGTCTCACCTTTGCTGTGCTCGCTGAGGGATGGGGTGCAGGAGTGTGGGAGCAGAGTACCACGTGCTCCTCAAGATGCCAGAGACCTGCTGGGGCTTGGGAAGGAACACCAGACCCCAGAACTTTCATGACCAGGAGTACCCACCAAAACAAGAGCGATCATGACTTAAAACCCTTGCCTGGGAAGAGCACTAAATTCCTAGTGAAGGAAATGTGTGTGGGAGCTCCCTGCAGCGGGGAAGGTGCAGGCAGCCTAGGCAGGGGCGGACTGAGGTGCCGAGCGCGGGCAGGTGGGCTTTGCCTGAAGGCAGTGAGGCCGTGAGGAGGGCTCCCAGGCACTGTGCTGGCTCCCTGTGCAGAAAGGTCCAGAAGAGCCTGTGGATGCTTTCGAGGTTGAACATGAGGCCAGACAAGACTGAGAGAGACTGTGAGGCCACCGATGTCCCTGTGAGCCCTGTGGCCCTGTGTCACGCCGGTTCAGCTGCAGGGCTGAGCGGAAGTCCAGAGCCGCGGGCTGTGGCGGAACTGGCTCCTCTTGCACTGGAGTCACACCCAGTGGGTCTCCAAGTTACAGATGTGCTTCACAAAGCAGCGGCCCGGCTGCGCTGCAGCACACCAGTGGGGGGCGGTGCTCTGCAGCCGGCAGGTGTGTGGGTGCTGCGGATGCTTCAGTAGGAGGCGCCGGGCTCACCGTGCTGCATGCTGCCTGTTACCACGCCTGGCTTGTTACGGTTTATCTGGGAGTTTCTTGTAAGAGTGGGGGGTATTCCAGATCACTGTTATTTGGGGTATAGCTGAGGTTGTCCGTTATTGGGGTGGGGACAGGTCTTTGCAGATGTGACCGTCACAGCTGTTGCAGTCAAAGTCCGAACCCTTAGCCACCTCTGAGCAGCCTGAGCCACTTTCTTACTATAAAATTAAAATAATACCCAGAATCACACTGAAGTTCTTTTGGAGACAGTGGAGAGAAGAACTGAACATATTCTCATAGAACTAATGTCACCTGAAGAAAGTGTTCCATCTCTTTATCAGTCACTTTTTTTTTTTTTCTGTGAGTGGAAAAATTAACACTGTAAAATAGAAAGTTCATTTAAGGTCATTTGAGCTGCAGAAAAGCGAGTGGGGGCCCTGACTTCCCTGAGCCGCCTTCAGGGTGGCCGCGGCTTCCCACTCTCCTGAGCAAGGCCCTCGGCTCTCATGGTGGGCACTCGCTTCTCTTCTGTGAAGAGACCTGGAAGCACAGAGGAAGACCTAGGGAGAGAAAAAGGTGCGTTTAATGAAGCGAAAGGAAAGGAAACGGGTGGCCCTGCACTCTGACTCCCGTGAGGGCGAGCTTCCTGTGGCGCCTTGGTGAAGTGACTCTCTGGGCTGACGGTGCAGGTGGTGTGCGTGCCGACGGAAACGCCGAGTCCAGCTGACGGGAATTGACCTGCCGTAAGAGAACACCTGCCCAAACAGCGGCCCCCCCAGGCAGACGCCACCCTGCAATGTGACTCACGATGTGACACGGAAGGCCGCTCACATCGGGCATGTGGCCAGGGGTGCCCTCCTGATGGACTTGGGGGCCAATCAGCCCGAGCAGCCGACATGCTGTGTGGATGAGCCTTCTGCAGGTGACGGCATGGTGACCAGCGTGAGTTCACCTGCCTTCTTCACAGAGATCGCTGTGAACAGGCTGCACCCCGGCCAGAGGGGACGCATCTGGGGATTTTGGTGACACTCCATGTGCAGCCTCCTTGTCCTCCAAATAGAAGGCGCTTGGTTTCAGGAAAATCCTTGACCTGCGGAGAGGAGGGCTCCGGAGAGAGCGCTAGAGCTGCTCATGGGAGAGAGGAGCCTAGGGAGGGAGCGTCTGCAGCGGGAGGAGAGGGCCTGCAGGAGGCAGAGCTAGACTCCAGGGGCCCAGCCTGCCAGGATCGCGGTCCTGAGGGACAGGGTGGGGGTGCTGCTTCCTCAACATCCACATCCACACACGTGGATTCCAAGAGATGGTTTTGAAAAGCAGAGCGGAGGAAGGGGCAGCGCAACCCGCCAGGGAGGCAAGCAAGAAGAGCATCTCTCGGGCAGCCTCAGGGGGAGCCGGCGCCCCTTTAGGCAGGGGAGGCTCCCGCGTGCCATCTCACTTAGAGCTTGAGACACAGCAGTGCTAACGACAGCGTGCCCGTGTGGGTGCGCCCTGTCCCCGGCACACACACCGCCCCAGGGTCCACAGTCACCTGTGAGGAGAGCAGCCCAGGACACGGATTTCCATTCACAAGACGAAGAAAGGACAGCACCGGAGCCCTCAGCCCCCGGAGGCAGAGCTGGCAGGCGGCAGAGCTGGGCCTGGTGCCTCCTCACTGCCTGGGCATGTGGTGTGACCTGACCGTGATGCACAGCAGAACTGTTACCGTTACTCTGGCCACTCAGGCTCTGGGCAAGGTGTGGAGGAGACACAGATTTCTATCTAAATGAGGCCACCGGTGACCGAGGAGCCGCGCCCGTTTAAAGGCCAGGACACAGTACGACCCCATCATAGAGCAGCAGACTTGAGGTGATCCTCAGTGAGGGTCCAGCACAGAGAGAGAAGGACAGCGTGTCTGTAAAGGACGCAGCGAGTGAATGACAGGGAAGCCACCATAGCCACCTGACCTCACTAACACCAGTGGTCAGGTTGTTCAGCAAGATGGAGTCTGACAACCACTCAGTGTGGACACATGTCGGATAGTGGGCCACAGATTGGAGCACATTCTTGACTTAGTGGCCTGGAGGGGCAGTGTGAGAATAAGGAGCACTGGATCCTCCTGGCTTTGTGCTCCACTGTTGACCTTGAGCGTGTGGCTCAGGTTCCCACAGGTTCAGGTCTCCTCAGTAGAGGGCCTGCCACGGTACAGAGAAATCAGGGTTTTAAAATTACAAAAATAGCGTCTCTAGAGCAAAACACATAAGTAATGATAGCCACAGAAAGAAAGGCTTTGCACTGACCGGCTGACCTGCAGCCCGGCAGCAGCGCAGAGCGTCTGGACGTCCAGAGGTGCCTGGGGAGAGGCCCGCTGCTGCTGCAGCCCTGCCGCTTATTTGTGAAGTGAGTGGCCCTCGGGGGTTGGGCTCTTTCAAGACAGGCAGGTGGCCAACCTTGGTACCCGGCCACCCAATGGAAAGAGCAGCCCTATATTAAGTAAATGACCCTGAGAGTTTGGCTAAGCCAGTTGCTAAAAGTGGCACAGCCATATCCGAGCCACGAGCCACTGCCCCTTGCCCTCTGCTGACTTCCAGATGATACCCAGCGAGAACTGGCCCGGGTGATCGTCAACACGGCTTGAGGGTTCGCTCTCTGACGCGAGGAGGGAGATTCTCCAGCTTGAAGAGTGAAGCGGGGCTGCTCCTGGCCACAGCGCCGTCATTTCTGACCCAGGGAACATGCTTTCTCTGCTCCGACACGCCTTCTCTAAGTTCTATGGGATGCTGTTAGTAAGTACCCTCGCCGTCGTTAGCGGCCTCCGTGGCTTTGCTTAGGATGGTTTGTAGGAGGACTCAGGGCTCCTTGGGAGTCAAGCAGGCAGGTCAGTAGCAGGCACCGGGCACAGCCATGGACGCTTGCGACCTTTCGCTTTTCCCTCTCCCCCTCTCCGAGACGCGGCTCTCGGGTGCTTTATGAACGCTCCTTTGCCGTTTTCTTCCTGCTGTTGTGCAGCTTCGAGCCTCTTCTACTTGTTTTTCTTGAAGTTTTGACTTGCAGACTTTCCTGACTGCACAGCATCTGCTTTCTGTCAAATGCTATGTGGCCTCTTCCCCTGAGCCTGCCGCCTTTGGTCACCATCACACGTCGTGGACAGCTGGTCCTGGGGCTCAGGTCTCAGGTGGCCTCCCCATCATCTGTCTGGGCGTGGATTTGGTGGAGCGATTCGGCTTCTGTGGGGCCCGGGGAAGGCAGGCGGGCTGCTGGCTCCCTCCTTCCGCCGGCCCCCTCACTTTGCCTTTCTCCTCCCCTCCTCTTCATGGCCCCTCTCTTCGTTCCTCCTGTTCTCCTCCTCCCCTGAGATCAGGTGCCGGGAGGGGTCTCGGCCCCCTGAAGGTGGGGATGTTGCTCCACGGACCCTCCTGGTTCACCCTCTGGAAAGGCGTCTGACTTAATGGCTCCCTGCTCCTTCATCGCTCTTGTCCCAGCACGGGTGCCCTGTCCCGCTTCTCGTCCTGGGAACAGAGGGCGACTGCATCCGTCACCCCTGCTCAGCAACCCCCGCGAACAGCAGCCAGGAGCCTGGCCCGCCAGCTGCCGCCACTCTCCATCTTCTTGTTCTCTTTTGTAGTATTTTTGTTTTTATTTAGTGTCCCTGTTCTGTGGCCTGTGAGATGGAGAAACGGGTAACTGCGTGAATATCTGCAAAATGCTCGGCACTCTTGTATCCTGCCTTCGCCTCAAACCCACGGAGCTCCCCATCCTTCTGATGGCGAGACACTTGGACCCGAGTCCTCAGGAAATGATACGCAGCTGGTGGCTTGCAAGGGTCACGACCAAGCATGGAGACGCGGGCGCAGCAGATGTGGTCGTGAAGAGCGGTTGCAGGGAGGCTCCTGGGCATGGTGCCCTGAGACCAGTGTGGGAGAGAGGCCAGGGGGGCGATGCAGGGCAGGGCGCCTGACACAGGAATGGCCTCCTGCCGTCTTCACACAGGATCCCATGGGGAGATGGAACCCAGGACGTGGGAGATTCTTGGAGGAAGTGGGTCAAGGTGAAGAGGGGGAAAAGGGCCTGGGCTGGGGTGGTGACAACAGAGGAAGGGAGGCGTCCAGGAGCCTGAGGGCGGCACCTGATGGCCCTCGACAAGGCCAGAGCCCGCTGGCTTCCAGGACTGTCAGAGCTGCCTAGCAGGAGGGAGGCGGCATCAGAGAGGGCTGGCCCCAGAACGAGCGACTCCTCCGTCTCCTAGAAAGTAGAAGCTTCTATTTTACTACTGCATCTGAAAATCCTCCGGACCGTGTGGCATGAACGGTGCGCTGTTGATCACAGACGCTGCATTCTGTTTGGACCCGATTAATCCATTGTTTAAAGTCTTTCTTTAGTGTTCTTGTACAGCTGACAGTTAAGATGTGCATAATGAGCTCCAGAGACATCTGTCCATGACGGGTGCATTGAGTGGACTCTGATATCAGAGATTTCCCTGAAAAAATGAGAAGGGCAGCTCTCTGTCTTCAACCCAAGCACGAGGTGGCCATTTAGGTCTGAGAGAAGCTGCCTGTGGATAGTTATGTCCACTCTCTACTGAAGACGCAGGCCTTCCTGATGGGTGACTGGTCACTCAGGCGGTGGCTAAGCTAGGGTGCTGCCAGCAACTCAGCTCCAGAGCTGAACTGCATGTCCCCTGCCCTGGAGTGGACGTGCTCTTCATCTGCAGAGGGGAGGCCGAAGCTGGAGGAACTGAACTGTGTGCCCGACGATGCTCGAGGCCGTGGGGTCTTCCGGCCTTTGGCCGACAGCCACTCCCAGGGATCTCGAGGGCAGAGTGACGATGTGTGTGGCCCTAAAGGCCTACCGCACTTCCTGCAGCTCAGGTCATGGCGTGTGAGTCGGGCTGCTGCTGGACAGCGTGCTGCCTGCAGTCTCTCCTGGCCTGTCACTCCCTGGGCTCACCCCAGGCCAGCATGCCCTGTGCTAGGAGGACACCAGTTCAGCCCTGTCCCACGCAATGGAAAGTTTTAATGGTTGCTCCCTTATCCTGGCACATTCCCAGGGGAGGGATAGGTGTGAAGAGCCACAGGAGGAGCCCGCGGCCTGGATGTGTGCAGGGGGGCACCTACTTCGTGGGTGTGACATCCACCCCTGGGATCAGCAGAGCTGGAAAATCTAAGCCGGGCAAGCTGGGAGAATCTGAGTCCGTGAGCTGCCCTGGGAAACTGACACTGGCCATCAGTTTCAAGAGCACCCTTCCCTCGGCGTTCTTGTTTAGATCCCCATAAAGTAAATACTGCTCATTTTGCCGTGGGATTCTTAGAACACTTCCTGTCTCAGATCAGGAGACTCCACACACACATCCATGCAGGTACAGTCAGGTCCTCCAGCAGAGATCTCTCCAGGGACAGTTCAGGAGCACCCTGATGGAGTCTCCATCCCAGGGACCCAGCTGAACTTTCACATCAGTTCAGACATGCGTTCTGTTTGGGGAAGGGAAGAGGCCCTTTCAGCAGGACAAGGACAGGGCGTAAACTCAGAAACACCAGGCACGGGGAGCTTTCCCTGGGATAGATGGCTCTGGACTGGCTCCCTCACATGCTCAGACGTGGACTTCAGGAGTGAGGGAGCACTCTGCAGGTCCCCTCGGTGGGAGTCCAGCTGGCCAGACAGTTGTGCTGTTTTCACAGTGTTGTTCAGAGACGTCATGGAGGCAAGGGCCAAGGGTATTTTTATTCAACAGAAACGTTTAGCCCTGCGCCCTGACCACGTCTGCAGGGAAGGGTACCTCAGCAGACACCCTTCTCAGGAAACGTAGGTCACTTAGAAGAAACCACCAGCGTTGGAAGTCAGCCAGTGCAAGCGGCCCCCACCCATACCCCAGGTAGCTGCATCTTTCAGAAACAGATGTGGTTCCTGGCCCACCGGCATAGAGACCATTTTTCCTCCAAGGGTATCCTCGGCCCAGAGCAGCAGCTGAATGTGAATGTGTCAGGAAGACTCAGCAAAATCAAGATGCCACCCCAAAATCAAGATGCTGAGCAGGGAGCAGGTTGTGCTACCACGGATGGAGGCCATGCTCTGTGTGGGCCCCGGGGCTGCAGTCTAGCCTGCACGAGCATGCTTCCCTGAGCAGGCGGAGGTGGGCAGAGGGGAGAGGCTGGCAGGGCTCTGTGCCCAGCCAGCTTGTCCAGGGTGTTGAGGCTCTGCAGGGAAACTGGAGCTGGTCCTCCGCTGCAGCTGGCCACAGCACGTGAAGCACCCTGCGCTCCTGTGCGCTGGCAGTGGGTACAGAGCTGGGGCTCGCACTCCTTCCCTGCTGAGTCCTGTGGCTTTGGCTCTCTCCAGGTTCCACCTTCTGGCATCCCTCTGAATCCCAGTGGCTCCTTACTCTGGGTTTACATCCAAGTTCTCCTCCTGGCCATGGCTTCCCAGGGCTCAGGGTGTGTGCACATATGCATGTCTGAACGTGTGTGAATGTGTGTGCAGCTGCGTCTACACATGTGTGCACTCTCGTCTGCTTGTGCTTTTGGATGCTGGCGTGTGTCCTGAGCTCTCAGGACACCCTGACCCCTGCTGCTGCTGACCCGTTCCCTCCTGCCCTTTCAGTTCCAACCCTGTTTCTCCCCAGTTGTGACAAACAAACCCCATGCAAGGTCTCCTCTCAGATGAACAACCCGTGACACCAGCAAACTCAGCAGAGCTCTCTGGACCTCAGGTTTCCATCTGGAGAGAGGAGCTGGGCTAAAATCCAGGTCCTTTAGAGAACTGGCACTCGGATCCCCACCTAAGAGCTGACCTGACACAAAGGGCCAAGCTGTGTGCGGGCTCCCTCTAACTCCACATAACCCCTGTGGTTCTTGGGAGAGAGGCACAGCTATTGTCCCATCTCGTGGACAGGGACACTGAGGTGCAAGAGGTCGTGGGCGAGTGTGTGCGGCTGGTCTCCTGAGCAGGGTCGTGTGGCTCTGCTTCCCCAGCCTCTCCGGGCTGCGTTCCTGCCGTGCAGCCCTGCCACCTGCCTCGGCGAGGTCCTGCAGCTCTTCTGCCTTTCCACTGTGCCCTCCACCCGCTGCCATCAAGTCCCACTGCCCCAGTGTCTGCAGAGCCCATGGGGCTGCTGGGCCCTGGGCCCACGCTGCGCCTTCCCACCCCAAATGCTGGTTGGCGGCTTTTCCTCAGGGAGTTAGGGTTGGGTTGAGTCGGGTCGGGATGCCTTCCGGTCTCCTCCTGCTTCCAGTGTCTGAGAGCCTCCTCTGTGGCTGTGTGATCCCAGGGGTTCTGGTGGAGGCAGTTTTGATGTCACAGACAACAGGCAGACCCAAGGGCAGGCGCCCGGAGTGGCGTTCCTGAGCTACAGACACAAAGGATGCTGTGCCCGTTTCAACATTCCTGAATCAAGCCCGCCTGGGTGTTCTGTCTGCTCTTCAGCAGAGAAGATCCCAGGTGAGGACCTGGGCCAAGGACAGTGACTGGATTCACACAGCCCAGATAACCCAGACTGTCTCGACAAAAACGGCACGGAGGTCGGTCGAATCCCGGTGGAGCTGTAGACTCTCGGGAAGGCTTCCCTCCAAGCCACCCCTCTTCTCTTCCGCACTGGTGGAGAAAGCCATCACACGTCCTTTCTGCATGACTGCTCAGGCAGGTGACCCTGCGAACCTGCCAATCGACAGCACTCCTGCCCTCAGTACAGTGCCCGGTTCCTCGTGTGGCCACGGTGAGAGCCCTGGCTGGACCTCGCATCAGGAGCTACGAGACACGGCCACTATGCAGTGCCCTTGCTGCTGGCACACAGCAGGAGCTGGACCAGAGGTGGCCGCTGCTGTGACCCACGTAGCCCTCGCTGCTCGAGGGGCTGGAGACAGGGGCTGAGGAACTGCTGCCCTACAGGGAGTCCCGTCGGACTCTGGTGTGGGCGCGCACAGTGGGGCAGGGACTCCGGAGGTCGTGCTCATGCCTGGAACTGAAGCTTGTGCTCCGGCTCCACTCCCTGCGCTGGATGCGCCCACCCAGTGAGGGGCTGCGCCTGCACCAGCTCCCGGGCGCGTCGGGCTGCTGCGCGGGTCTGCACCCATCCTTACTGCCGGCAGTAAGCCTCGCTCCCAGCGACCGACAGCGGCTGCGACCCGCTCCTGGCAACAGGGCAGCGGGACTGGCTCACCTAAGCACAGGGTGGCTCTCGGGTGAGGGCAGGCGTGGATCTGCCAAGTGCCACCCTCTCTGCCTACAGGTCTGGCCGGCCCCTGGGGGACCCCAGCTTCTCCGTAGTCCCTCCCCTGATATTGTACAGCAAAACCCTCACGGCCCCTTCAGCTCTGCCTGGCCTCTGTCCTGCCCTGACCACTCTAGAGCAGCACCGTCCCTATGGCCGCCAGAGCACACAGAGCGCCCGAGGACGCGTTGCCAGTCAGGCCCTCTCCCGTGCCGCCAGGCAGCTGCCTCTCCCTCCGCCTCTCAGACGCCTGCCGCACAGGCTGGCCTCCCCGCTGCAGGGCTCAAAACTGCACCTTCTCGTCCGTGACCCTCAGTCTGCAGGCCCTGACGGCACCCTCGCCTCCACGGTGATGTGGGGACACAGACTTCCCTACACGTGCAGCTGTTGGCGAAGGAAAGCACAGCGACAGGGAAGTGTGTGGGCCTAGATCGTCCTCGGGGACCATCCGTGTACTCCAAAGGAGATCCAGCGTCTCAGACGGCCACATACGTGACCATAGAATTCAAGCTAGTAAGGCAAATCGATCACATAAACTCATAAAACGAACCGTGTTCTCACATCTCTGGGATGGAGGGAGGGTGATCCATAGATTCTAAGGGACTCCGGGAAGCAAACGTCCTGACTCCTGCCCCGCTGGTACCTACCTGGAGGTGCACGGTTACCTCTCTGGCCTGCGTGGTGTTTCTCCTGTGGAGACCACAGCTGCATGCCATCCGCGGTGCTGAGGGCGCTGGGGTCTCGGGCTCTGCAGCCTGCAGTGCTCTGTGCTGCAGAGGTGCGTCCCAGTGGTCATTGCCACCGAGGGGCGTGTTCTGTCTTAAGCCTCTGCCTGCGGGTGACACTGCGGCCCCAGGGAGTCATATTGCCCGTGTGAAGCCTGATCCCAGGTGGAAGCTGAGAGGGGCTGGCCTGATGCCCGTGACCTCGGGGTCGCCTTCGAAAGGAAGAGTGAGACCGAGGCTGCTGCTGGTCAACTCGCCTGTCCTTTCTCAGCTCCTCCTGTCACTCTTTCACTTTCCAGACGCAGGGTGATTTGGCTAAAACGCATAGCTGTAAAGAGCTGCAGGACTGCAAGGCTTGTGGGAGCTGATCCGAGTCATAGGCTCGTCTTTTGATCTGGCTGAGGACCTGGGAGACGGGGCAACCCGCGATGCTCAGGAAGCACAGAGGAGGCCACTGAAACGCAAGGAATCACCACTCACTGGGGACTCTGAGTTGAGGGGAGCACTTCCCGGCAGCTTCCAGACTCAGCTCCTCCCCGTCATGCAGGACCTGGCCTCTCCTGGGTTTCTGCCCTGAATTTGCTCTTGGTGACCTCTTCCCCACACCAGGGCCCAGCGATTGGGACTTGACCCCACAGCAGGCCTCCCAGAATCCTATAGTTTGAATGTTTAAAATTAAATTCTTAATTCTAACTTTTGGGTAATCCAGAAACAACCTCCCTCCTTATTTTCAAGGTAAAAACAACAACATTAATGCCCGTCCAGGTTGGTCATCACACCGACAGGATCGGGAGTGCCCCACTGAGAGGTCTTCGCCTTCTGCTGCCCCTTCGACCTCAGTGCTCCAGTTTCTCAGTTCAGGCAGACCCGACTTGCTAGGTGTCAGCTTACGGCTTTCCCCTCATGTTGTAAGTCTGGGACTATCTGCACCTACTTTATGGTGGTGCAAAAGCAGTCAGCGTTCAGTAGAAACCGTACTTTGAATTCTGAATTTGGGTCTCTTCTGGGGCTGGAAATGTGTGGTTCCATCTTCCCGTGATGCTGCACGGAGCAGCTTTGGCTCCCAGGCGGCTGGGATCCCCCCACCATGAACTGTGTTGCTGAGCACCAGGCTCGCAGGAGAGGTGTGCCCCGTGAGTCCGTGTGTCTGCAGCTTACCGTGCTAGACGTGGGGGTTAGCCAGACGTAGCTCCCTAAGTGGGGAGCGCCTGTACCGGGGGCTCTGCCTCCCGCGTGGAAGCCAGGTCCTCCTGCTCCTTCTGGGAGGCCTCACAAGCTGCCCGCCCACCCCTCAGCACTGGCTGAGCTCCACTGAGGCCCGGCCGCCCTCCTGCACTGGCTGTGACTGGGACTGCTGGAGCCAAGTACGGCAGTGCCTGGACAGAGGTACAGGGGGAGGCCTCTCAGCCTCCCCTCCCGGGGGCAGGCGGCCCCAGGACGGGTTTGCCCTGAGCGCAGGGAGGCTAGACAGGGTCTTGTCCTTTCAGTCGTCCTCGTCACAGGTCTGCGTGCTAGGAGACTCCTCCGCACTCTTCTTAGCTTCTTCTTTCCTTTTTGGGCCTCAGCGGCCGTATTTAAGCCCAGGAGTGAGCCTTCCTCCTCCCGATTGTCTCCATCCCCGTCAGCCTGTGATTGTGTGGCTGTGGCACCAGGGTCCCTCTAGGCTGTCAGCTCTCCCCTCCCCGGGCTCCATCTGCTGCCTGGAGGTCACCATGTGTTCGTAGTTACAGAAGGCGACTGGCCAGCCCTGACCGGGGACTTCACCTGCTCCCAGTGGAAGGTGCGGTGCTCCACCCACAAGTCCCAGTGCAGCCTCTCGAGCTCAGAAACAGCCCACTGTGCTCCTCCCTGTGCTGGCCGAGACTCTGAGGAGGGAACCCGTTCTTGCCATTGTCTTCCTTCCCAGGCTCATCACCAGGCACCCTTTCATCCCCTCCCTCTGTCCTCTGGAGGCCACCACAGGAGCATCTCGCCTACGCCCACACAGAACTTGCAACCCAGACTGCTCTGCCCCAGGCGCACACCGTGAGCCCCAAATCCCGAGGCTGAGGCCCCTGTGCCCTGCTGTGCTCTCTGGCTTTGCCACGGAGCTCCCTGGGCACTTGCTGCCTATTCTCAGGCACGTGTGGTATTGGCTGCGGGCGTCGCTGTGAAAGTCTCTGCCTTTGCCAATTTCCTTCCGTCGGTGACTCCCGGCCCTTCACGGCACGGTGAACCGTGTTTGGTATTCAAGCGACACATGAGCCCTTCACCAAAAGCAGTTCGCATCTGGCCGAGGCCAATGCCCCTCTGTCCCTTCAGCGCCCTATTGCCTGGGGGTCGGAGGCAGGAGAGGCTGGCGGAGGGTTCCAGGGATACAGGGCCGCAGGAGTGAGGGGTGGAAGGGAAGGCGCTGGGAGAGCCCTTCTTCCTCTTCCTTTCTGTTCCCCTTCAAATGAAAGCTGTCCCCAACGGGCTGTGCCTCTCAGATGCCAGGGCCTCTGCCCACCCGCCCTCCAGGGTGCGGCCTTCTCTCCACCTTCTGTGTCCCTGTTAGCGTAGGCTTTCCCAGGAAGACGGATTCCAAGCATCTTCTTTGTGCTCATCATCCTCGTTCTGGCTCGCAGTCCACGTCTTTGAAGTGGGACTCTTCTCACGTCCATAAGTAGCTTCTGAACACATTCCTAGATTTCCTAGTTGGGGTTTCCTCATTTCCAAATCCTCTCCTCACCCACTTCCTTCCAAACACGTCAGTCAATTGCTCCGATTGCTCTCCTGCCTGCGGGGTTCCAGGTCCTGCCCCCTCGGACAGGTCCACCACTCCAGGGACCCTCCTCCCTGCCCTGATGGGCAGTCCTACTGTTTATCACCATCCAGGAGAAAATGGTACCCTTCCCAGCTACCGTTCCCACATCTGCCTGGTTCGGCCTGTCTGTAGCCAGGCACTGGATGCTGCAGAGTGCCACCTGACACGTTCAAAACTCCTCTGTCCCCAAGGTCAGAGACTCCTTCAAAGAGAAGCCTTCCTATTTTCTGCAAATAACTCCTGAACACATTATGTGGCTTTCTTATTTTAAAATAACTGGTTTGCCAACATAGATGACTATAAAGGACGGTGCTGGGGAGGACCCCACTTCCATGACTTTCAGCCTCTTCAGAGTCCAAGAGCACCAGTTCCAACACCCACAGGGCGTAGCCCTTCCTGGCCCGGCTGACTCTGAGGCCAGGCCCTGGAGAACCTTCGCTGAGGACCAAAGACTGAGGCTTGGCTCCGTGCTGGTCTCGTGGTTACTATCCAGCACAGCACGTTGGGTCTCTGGGGAGCCTGAAGATGTCTCACAGCAGATGGCAAGGACACCGAGCAGGGCTCGTGCTGCTGAGCGTCAGCTGAGTTCGGGGTTTGCAAACCCTAGTGCTGCTTGTGCCTCCTCAGCCCTGGGGCTGTCTCCCAGCCAGACAGCAACTGGCACCATTAGCTCAGGCCAGACACTCCGGAGGCTGGGTCTGCAGACCTGTGTGGAGTCACAAGAGGCTCAGAGACCACCCCAGCCGTGGGGTCTCATCCCACAGGGTCCTCATCAGGGTGGTCAGGCAGCACAGACTCCTACAGCCTGGTCTGTGGGCTCCTCCTCTTAAGGCTGCTATGGAGGGGACACTGAGGGGTGATGTGTCTCCTCAGCAGAGAGCCCCAGCTCTGCAGCCCGCTCCGGCCCCTTCCAGGTGTGTGCGTGTGGAGGAGGGAGGCTGGGCACGCAGGACGCTGAGGAGGTCCCTTTGCCAGTGTTCACACATGGCCCAGGGCATAGGCACTGCCGCACATGGGGCTGCCCAGCGGAGTGGCAATTAGCTGTCCTGTACGCAGCCGGATGGGACGAGGCCGCAGGGAGGGAGGCGGCAGCTCTGGGAAGGGCTCCAGCACCCACCCTCATCTGCAGCAGCATCCCCCCCAACACCCACCAATCCAGGTTAAAGTCGGGACAGGGAGGGGCAGAGGCCCAGGATGACGGCCCCACTAACCTGTCCACCAAGGTGGCTTTCAAGGGGCGATATCCGAAAGGGGCGAGGATTTCTGTCCCCTCCATGTGCAGAAGCAGCAGGCTTCCTGAGAGGAAAGGGGACAGCAGCGACGGAGGGTGCCGGGTTCAGCAAGACTGCACGGTGCCGTGAAGTCGGCCTCTCTCCCCAAAAGGGAGGTGGTGCTCCTGCAGGGGAGTCAGCAGTGAAGTGGGCGGCTCGGTGGGATGTGGAAGCAGGGAGACCGGAGGGAAGCGCCGGAGTCGCTGCCTGTGGACAGGGCATGTTTCCTGCCTCCGCTGCATCCCTGGGCCCAGAGGGAGTTTGACGACCTCCTGCCTCGGGTGGTTCCTGCTCGGAGGGAAACCCAGGAAAGAGCCAAGTGCCCTGCCCTTGAGCTTCGTCGTGCTTGCTGCCTGTGCTTCTCGTGCATGGCTCCTCTCTGCGGGCCTGCCGGTCTTCCCCGGGCTTTGCACGGGTTTGTTTTCTCCCACGACCTCTGTGTCCTCCACCGTCCTGTACCTGCTGGCAGGTGCTTCCCGGTCACTGCTGGTTCTTTAATCTCCACCGAAACACGTCCACCGTGATTCTTGTGTTTGTAAATGTCTTTCCAGACTATAGGACACACCCGAGTCCCCAACCCCAGCAGGGACTGGCAGGACACAGAGAACCTGGGCTGTGCATGTGCCCTGATTTGTGAGATGGGTCAGGAGGTCTCAGACCCCGGGCTCCTCGCTCCCCGCAGAGGATCTGAACTCCAGTGACTGTGCCACACCCGACACCTCTGGGCTGTTGGCCCATGTGAGCTAGAGAACCTGCTGCACCCGGTGCCTGGCTTTAGCCTGGCTTGCTGGAGGCCAGCCAGCCACACACTGTCCCCCTCTGCCCTTCCTCCTTCCATCTGCTTTAATGATGTAAAAATACCTTTTATTTTCAATCCTATTTTAGATATTAAATATGCCTTTAGTGACATCAGAGGATGTTCCTGGCCCTTGTTTTGAGTTCAGGGTCAGTTAGCACCTAGGTCACATCTGTTAGTCATGACAAAACTTCCTACCTGAGTCACAGTGGCTTCCTCATTAGACAGCCCAATGGCTTTACCTGTTCCCCGTCCCCTCCTGGGTCCTCCTCACTCCCTGACTCCTCCTTGACCCTGTGGGCTCCCTGACCTCCTTGGCCATAGCTGATCCCTGTCCCCTCCTGGGTCCTTCTTGCCCCTGTCCCCTCCTCTGCATTCCCTGGTGGTCACACTGAGGCACCTCCTCCGGTATGTGGACACAGAGAATCACGTTGCCCTCTGAGACGTAACCTGCTAATGTTCCCACACAGGACGTATGATTCATTGCCCATCAGGGAGAGCGAGAGAGTTCCTAAGCGTGGGAGGAAAGCTGGATACTGTGAGGGCGAGTCTGCCTGTGACCCGATGGGCACATCTGTGTCTTTCCAGTGTCAAAGTTTGTTGATTAATGACAAATTCACAGACTGCATGGCTTCCGTCAGCTTCCATTCATTGAGTGCTCATGGTTCCTGTGATACCAGGATCACGGCAGGTTCTTTATTCCACTTCAGTCATGACTACCAGCACCTCTAACACTCCAGGAACACATCACACGCTACACAGCTGGTGTCAGTCACAGATGGTTAAGAAGGGTCGACAGGGTTTGCCGAGGCAGAAGGCTGGCTGAGAGCCGATCTAGGCCCAAAGTCACGGGGGAGGTCGGATGGGGTCGCCACGCTGGAGGAGCAGGGGCAGGTGTGGAGTTGCTCACACTGCAGCACTTGCTCAGGGAGGATGTCCAGATGGCTGGCGGTTTCCACACACCCTGAATCAGGCCAGGGGACAGAGTGGAGCTGAAGCCTGGCAGATGGAGGGGGACGTTCCTTGGCTGTTGGCAGACCTTGCGACAGGTTCGGACAGCCTCGCAGGATGCTGGGTGGGTGTGTGCTGCTGGGACTCTTGGTGCCCCTTCTTCATGTCTCACTGGGTGGTCTGCTGGTTGTCTATGCTCTTAGGCCTGGCTTCCCAGTTAGGGCTTGACGGGCCCTGTGTTCATACACTTCTGACTCTATTTGAGAGTTTCACAGGTGACCATGTTTTATTAGCAGGATTAATTTGTCATTTGGTGTCTTATGATTGTGCAGTGCATCTGGGGATCATTCTTTTCAATAAGTTCTGTATGTCTGACATTGAGTGGTTATCTATTTGCCCAGACAAGATACCAAGTCATTCTGCCTTAGCACTTGCCCTAAAAATGGAGTAACTCAGGGCAAACTGTTGCTTTATTAGATGGAGCTAGACTCATGGCTAGACACACCCCAAGAACTGCTGTTCTACATACCATGGAGTTGCTCAGAGCAGGCACAGCCTGAGAGCTGCTGTTCTGCACACCATGGAGTCACTCAGGGCTGGCACAGCCTGAGAGCTGCTGTTCTGCACACCACGGGGTCACTAGGGCAGGCACAGCCTGAGAGCTGCTGTTCTACACCATGGAGTCACTAGGGCAGGCACAGCCTGAGAGCTGCTGTTCTACACCATGGAGTCACACAGAGCAGGGCACAGATTGCTATCCAGAGGTACTTGGAATTTTAACCAAGAAACCTTTTAATAATTCATTTAGATACCCTATGTACTGTCAACTGGCTATGTAACATATCCCTACAAAACCCAGTGACTGAACATCTCAGGAGTTTCGCGCCGGGGTTGGCTGACTGTGCTGGGTGGTGAGCGGATTGGCTCAGCTCAGATATGGTGCGGTCCTCCTGTCTCTCATTCTTCTGCTGGACCATGGGCTAGCCCAGGTCCTCCCTCAGCCCTGACAGGTGTGGGGCAAGTCCTGTCTCACAGCACTTGTTACGACCATGTTGGTGTGCTGTAGGCTGATGTCCCCTGGCTAAGGCAAGTCACTCAGAGTCCAACGTAGGCTCCGGGTAGAAAAAGACCCCCTTTGGATGAGCTGTTTTGAGACACATGGCCAAGGGCGCGACCACAGGGATGGGTGAGGAAGTGGGCATCAGTGCTGCCTACCACTCCTGCTGGCTTTGCATTCCGTAAGGCCCTCTGAGGCTGCACCCGAGATTCCCAGTGACGGGAAACGTGTGTTCTCCACATTAACTTGATGGGTTGGCATTGTGATTCACCATCTTGGGTTACTGAGGGTGAGGCACTTCTGAGCTTGCTCCTCTGGTGTGCCCTGCAGGGATGGGGTACTGTGCCTGCAGAGGGCTGCTCTGACCCATCTGCCCAGGAGGGCTTCCTGGGCCATAGTGGGTGCTGCCTTGGTGGTACCCACCTGTGGGTCACCTGTCCTAAATCATAGTGGATCTCTCCCTAGGCCCGTGGAACTCCAGGAGGTGTGTCCTGGTGCTCTGTGGGGGTCACAGGCAGTTAGGGCAAGACAGACGTCGGAGAGGCCAGGGCCTGTCTTCTGTCCCCTTGGGCTGGAGGTCACATGTCTGGCTGAGAGCACCAGAACAACTTGTGGCCTGGACAGTGGCACCAGCCAGGGTCGTGGGGCGAGCAGCCTGGGGAATGGAGGCAGCGGCAAGGCGGCCAGGCAGGCGGTGGAAGTGCTGGACGAGGCAGCACAGCAGTGGGCAGCCTCTGCAGGGCCCCAGTGCCAGGTTCAGGCCCCTGAGGGGTTCAGCTCCCTTCAAGGCTCTGGGCTGTGCAGACTGGTCTCTAGGCCCCGGTGAGCACAGGGTGGAAGCAGGCAGTGTCTCAGGAGTGGAAGCAGACTGCAGCTGTCAAGCTGCTGTCTCAGTCCCAGGGCCGGGCTGACACGTCCTCCCTCCCCTGGCCCAGCTGCCCCGTGGGTCAGCCAGCAGGGTCGGAGGGGGCTGGGCTCTGGAGGGGCCTTAATCCCCCTCCTTTTCCTGTTGCCACCACCCACCAGGGCCTCTGAGATCCTGCAGGGACAATTGGAAACAAGTTCTCTGTTTTCTTTATTTGCTTAATTATTTTGTCCCTTCTACAGCCAGTCTCCCAGGGCCCTGCAGAGGTGCCTGCAGCAGTCGGGCAGCACCCCTGGAGGGCCAGAGGACGCCCCTGGGTGGCGGCAGTGCCAGCCTCCTCCCTTTGCTGTCCACCTGGAAAGCCAGCCCCTCCTCCCTCAGCCCTGGTGCCGCTGCCCACTCCCTGTCCCCCCTGAGTTGGCCTTTTCGGGCAGCTCATGTACGTGAAGCCACTCTGCGCCTGGCGTACTTCATGCACAGGACGTCCTCAGGGCTCTCCACATCGGGGCCGGGGTCAGAATCTGCTCCCGTTGTCCCCACATCCCCACGTGGGTGACTCCTTCACGGCTCTGTCCCCTGGGGTGTTCCCACCTCCTACCCTCGGGTGATTCAATAACACTGCCAAGGCCATGAGGCTTTGCTCTGGATTTGGGGGTGTACACACCCAGAAGTGGGGGTGCTAAATTATGTGGTGATTCTGTGCTTGACTTTTTAAGAAAACACTGAGCGGTTTCCCGTAGTGGCTGTTCCACCCCACGGCCCCAGCAGTGCTGCCCGAGCGCCGGCTTCCCCACGCCCCTGCCGACGCTTGCTTCCTGCTTGTTCTGATAGCGGCCACCTCACAGGTGCGTGGGGCCGTCTGGGCGCTGCTTCACCTGTCCCTGTGGATTGGTGAGGTCCGAAGTTGAGCAGATTTTCATGGGCATTTTTGGTCTTTTGTTTATCTTCCTTGGAGAAACTATCCTCATATTTCACAAACATATTAGCACTCAAAAATGGTACTCGATAGCATTCCCACAGACGAATGTCGGATTCAGATTCCTGGTCAAGCCTAACCACCAACACGCGTGCCTTCCAGTGGCCCACTGACCTGGCAGCCCTCGGAGGAAGTCTCCACCTTTAGATCTGACTCTGCTCTCCCCTCATCTTGTTCCTGGATCAATCAGGGGAACACTGCCTTCCAGTGGCCTTTCCACGCTGAGGTCACTGATCACTGCTCCCTCAAATCACAGGCCCACAGAGGGGGTGATGCGGGTGCATGAACCCTTTGGCATTTTCCATCTGATGGAAGTACCGGGGTCCATCATCAGGATGTCAAGCAGGCTTCCAAGCCCCTGGGGAGTGTGGGTTTGTATCTGCGTCCCACCCAGCAGGCAGTGGGACAGGGTGGCGGCCTCTGTCCTGATCCCAGCTCCCCCTACCCTCTCCTCGTGCCCTTCCTCCTTGGTGACTGACAGCAGAATAAGCAGGATCCTCCCCAGCAGGAGCTGCTGTGCACCGGCCACCTCGGCCTGGTGGTTCTGCCAGCTGAGGGGCGGCCCCCACAGCTCCGGCTTCATCCTGAAGCTCTGGAGTCTTTCCAGTATTGGAGGATCCTGAAGGTGGTCTGTGCTCTGGCCACGGTACCCCCAAATGCAGGATGACCGGTAGGGATCTTCTGGGCGGACGGAGTCCCAGGCTGCCTGAGCTTTTGTCAACTGTTCTTGGGGTGCCAGCGCGCTGTGGGTTTGCTAATAGTGGGTGTCATCCCAGAAGAAAGACCCAGCGGGAGGTGCAAGAGTTTTATAAACACTCTGACTGGGCTAATCCCCTGCTTTGTATTCCTAACCCGAGTGTAGTGACTCTTGCTGTTGTATGAGCACACATGATCCTGTGAGCATGGTGCGCACTGACGCTCTGACACCCAGGTCAGCCCCGGGGCCATTTCTCCACATGGGAACCAGTAGTTTTGTTCTGTCCACAAGGAGGAGCCTGGACCCCTGGGCAGGTGGCAGCAAGACGGTCCTCTGAGGACAGGACAGGCACGTACTTGGACGTGCACTGCTTTTCCTTCTAGAGATCCCACCAAGAAACAGCTAATTTTCACATTCTGGTAACTTCCACGTGACTGAGACAATCTAAAACACTTCTTTACTTAACGGCAACCCCTGAAGATCGGCAGCCACTGGGAGTAGGGAGGCCATGGCACGTTGGCGGGAAATGCTTCTGCGAGCTGCTCTTTTCACTCTTCACACCTACTAATAATTGCAGGTGCTTTGGTGGATACAGAACTCAGCTCCACACACCTGAAAGGCAGGGAGTGGGGCGGTGGTAGGGAAAGTGTGTCTCGGGGATACCTGTGTAAGCCGAGTGCAGAGGCAGGAACGTGGTGGGATGGGCAGAAAGAGGCATGTGCTCCCACTTGCCCTGGTGGATTGGGGGGCATGTAAAGCAGGTCATCTTGATGCTCAGGAGGCCTAGAGCAAGGGCCAGCTGAGTGGAGATGGGCCTGGAAACTGAGGGGAAGCGAGGGCTGATTAATGGCACGCTGCTGGCATTGCATCTTGGCCCTCTGGCTTAGCTTCACCAGGGAAGGGTTGGGACAGAGCCTTCATCCCCTGGTGACCACGAAGGCCCCTGGCTGCCTTTTTGTGGAACCATATTACCAGCTTCTGAGAAAGAAATGACCTAGTTTACAGAGGAGGAAATGAGAGTTCAGAAAAGCCCAAAGATGCCAGGATCACAACTGAGCATCTGCCCCAAGAGCAGCCCCTGGTGACTGCTGACCGTTGGTGTTCATTGAGAATCCTTCTCAGTATGTAGGCCTGCTCTTTGATGTAGACAAAACCCCAAAACTAGGCTCCACTGTGCTCTTATGTGTGGGGATGAGTGGGGATTCTTATGCATGGGGAAGCTCAGAGATGGGGAGGGCCTCACACTTCAGAACCCAGCAGCACACAGAAGGATCCATCGGAATCTCCAGAAGCTAACTGCAGTGTGAACACATCCTCTAGGAGGACCTGGGCTATAGCTGTTAGTCAGCTTCCTGTTGCTGTGACAAAATACCAGAGATAATCACCTTAAAGGGAAGAAAGTTTCATTTTGGCTTGTGGTTTCAGAGGTTTAAATCCATGGTCACTTGGCCCTGTTACTTCGGGTCTGTGCTAGGTAAAGCATCAAGGCAGGAGCCTGTGATAAAGATGGCCAGGAAGCAGAGACCGGTACGGTTCCCAACATCCCATCCACAGTCATGCCCCAGTGACCTAACTTCCTCCCACTAGGCTCCACCTCTTAAGATGCCTCTTATGACTTCAAAATTCTGTAATCCTGTGATCAGCAAAATTCTCAGGATAAAGATGAACTTGTTCTGGTTCAGCCCAGCTCGGTGGTACTGGCTCAGCTCTGGGCTCCTTTGCTAAATTCCAGATGGCACCTGGGGAGAGGAAGGCATTTCCTCGGGCGAGGCCATGTGGGGCTTATGCTGGAGAACAGGAGACAGCGCTTGGTGGGGTTCTGTGACCCAGCTCCTCGGGAGGGAGCAGCAAAGCCTATGTCGGCGCTGGCGCAGGCACACTGGCGACCATGTGCAGGCTCGGGGTTCCTCCGCAAGTCTCCTCTGATCTTCGGCACCAGGGTGTGCGTCCGGTCGGTGATCCGCTGGTGCAGGCTTCTGCCTTATGTGCTCAGTCTGAAAACAACGGTGGAGCCTCACTACCGCCACCCTGGGAAGTCGGGAGGCACCCTGCGCCTGTGGCTGCAGGAGAGGTGCGGAGTAGGCTCGCTGGAGCAGTGGCTTCGGCTTTGGCAGCTCCTCTTTCTTACTCAGTGCTGAACCCCTTCCTGCTAGGTTTTGGGGAGTGGCTGGAGGTATAGCTGACGTGGAATAGTAGGCTTTTGTCTGTCCAGCCCTGCCTTAGGACCTGGGGAGTGAAGTTGCGGATGAATCGGGTGAGACCGCGGGCTCTTCTGGCCTCCACAGAACCCCTGCTCAGCGCCCACCTTGGGGGCACCCAAGGCCCAGGCGCCAGAGTCAGCAGGGGCGCCCTTCCCAGGCTTGGGTAGCAGTGTCCCTGAGCTGCAGGGCACACCAGTCACGGGGAGGGGTCCTGTTCTGGGAGGGGTGCCTAGCCTGGCTGAGGAGTGACAGGGCAGGGTGGGGTGGCAAGGCTCGCTGGAGGAGGCGGGAGGGGGAGGCCAGTGGCAGGGCAGGGTGTGGACAGGGCACCAGCTGTGCTGTGAAGCTTGGTGAACTCAGACACACCAGAGTGTGAACCGCAAAAATCAATGGGTCTGCAGCGGAAGGCAGAATCCAGATCTCGAAGCCCCCCACCCCTCCCCAGGAGGAAGCCTGTGGGTGTCTCAGTGTGGATCATTCCGTGGGGAAGAGGTGGGAAGGGCAGCTCCAGGCCCCGCATCCGGACGAGCAGGAGTAGGGAGGCAGCCGAGCGGGAGGCGCCAGGCCTGAGGGAGCAGGAAGGGCGGCAGGCCAGAGCTGGAGGACGCGTGGGCAAGTAGGAGGCAGAGAGCTCACACGACGGAGGCTCGGCCCACAGGTGGCGGCTGGAACAAGCTGGCTCCAGCTGAGGCGGCTGCACTCCTTGGGGCGCGAGGTGGGCCGCGTGCAGCTGCAGGAGACGGACACGCTGATGGTAGGCACAGCCCTGCACACGCAGAGCTCAAGGTGCCTCGTTAGGGAGCAGCTTTCCATTTTCTGTAACACACAAGAAAACAGCAGCACACTTTCCAGAGCAAGGAGAGGAACGGACGGCAGGCCTTAACGACTCTCTCGTGGAAGAAGAGCCGCAGGCAGAGCCCAGGGCTGTCTCTGTTCATCCATGGTCCACTCATGACTGAGTCCCAGCCGTGTGGCAGGCCCTGGCCCAAGGGCTGGTGATGGCAAACACAGGCACCACCGCCCCTGATATGTCAGTAGTTCCTGGTATGTGATACAGATAATAGAGATTTTATAGTTAAAGATAGTCAAAGATTTGCCTAATGATTTTTATTACACCATCCATATCCTGTACATCTAGTGTTGCAATCCCTATTGAAGGAAACACAAAACTCATAGGAGGAAAGACAGGCATGGCCAGGTACAGCGGTGCACACCTGTACTCCCAGCAGCTCAGGAGGCTGAGGCAGGAGGACCACAAGTTCAAAGCCAGCCTCAGCAATTTAGTGAGTCCCTAAGCAACTTAGCAAGACCCTGTCTCAAAATAAAAACATAAAATGGGTTGGGGACATGATTCAGTGGTTAAGCACTGCTGGGTTCAATCCTTGGTACACAAAAACAAGACAGGCTTGGGTGTGTGGGAGTGTTGGTGCGTGGACTCCCCCATCACAGGGCCATCTACTGGTACTGTCCTAGGACTCCAGCCGTTCACATTGGTGGGGACTGTGTGCCTAGTTGAATGGCTCTAAGAAAGTCTCACTCTCAAGTGGACATGCCAGCACTGACCACAGCCGTGATTACCTCTCGTAAACTAACAGTGTCCAGTCGCGGGTTCGTCTGGCTCAGCAGGAGGGGAATGGTGTCCTTTTTGTTGCCAAGAACTGCTCAGAGTGAGGGCTGATGGACAGGAAAACAGGCCTGGCTGTGCTGTTCCTTACGGTCTGGGAACAAGGGAGATCAAACCAAGTCCAAGCACAGAGCTAAGAGAGTAGCCGATGTCAGCAGGTGCAGATGGACCAATAAGTTACTAATGGGTCTAACCGGCTTCCTGAATAGCATTCAAAGTTTACACAGCACTTCAGCCATAACTGCACTTTCCAGAAAAATCTATGAAATGGGGTCGTGGCAGTGCCACTTGACAGGTAATAAAATGGAGACATCAAAGTCCCAGAGGTCAGCAGGAAGTGCCAAGGCTCCCCCAGGGAGCCACGTGACGCTCACAGCCTGTCGCAGGTACTCCGCCCTCTCTTCTCTGGTGGCAGTGAGCTGCCTGGCGCTGCAGGTGCCCCACGCCTGTTTTCTGGCATGCAGGTAATTGCTGGGGTCCCCTTCCTCCCCACTGATTGAGCACCATTCCCTCCCAGCCTGGGTCCCTTACCCATCGCCCTAAGATGGCTTCCCCCAAAGTGCTTCTAGAGGCTACTTCTACCCAGGTCTACCTGTTCTAGGCTCTTTGAGGGATTGTGGGAACAATTCTTCTAAACATCTGGCAGCCATTTTTGAAGAAAATAAGACTTTCCTCTAGGAGAGTGGCAGACCAAGCTGAAGAGAAGACCCTTTCTACGTCTTTGCATGCATCGTACGGAGCTGATTCTTCCCTGGAGGACCTGCCGGCCTGGCTGAAGGAGCTGCTCTCAGGTTCTTCTCCAGAGTGCGTCTGGGTCCTGGTTGAAGTGAGCTGCATGGTTACAAAACCAGGATCCACTGTGATCCCAGGCTTTCCAGCTCTGTCCCAGGAGCTGCCTTCCACCTGCAGGGAGACAGCTGAACTACCTTCCTGGAAAGGCTGGCCCCACGGTCATAGCCACGTCCTAGGACGGCACCATCCCAGCAAGAACACCTGCGAGCTGAGAGCACCCGGCAGGGACGTCTACACCTAGGGTGACCTCAAGAGAGTTTTGAAAAGAGTAATTTGGCAGAAATTAAGACCATTTTGACTCTAAAACACTGAGTAAGCTGAAGTTAATGATACTTATGACTTGGTGAAGAACAGCGATCTTAACGGATGCCATTCCATCAGGTCGGCACAGCATGCAGGAGCTCATGGTGACGAGGTCTTCCCTGCAGCCGAACACTCCGAAGTAGCGCTTTAGAACATGGGATGTTATGAAAGAAGCATAACTTTATGGGGAGGTGTGTCCACCCCGTGAAGCACACGGGAAACGGAGTGTGAGGAAGGAAGAGCTTCTCCTGACCTTGTATTCCAAACTGTAGGTGGGTCAGGGTTCAGAAAAACAACTAAACCATAGGAAATATAGTCAATTAGTCACCTGATCACGGAGTGGGAAACCTCCTTCTAAGAATGTATGCAAAGCAGAAAATAACATCACAAAAAGAGATCTGATACGTGGATGAATAGCTGATTTCATAGTACACAAAAACTCTCGGGACACACAGGAAAGATGCTCTCTACAATGGAAAAATGGGCACAGGACATAGTCAGAACCTACAAAATAGAACACTAGAAGCAACCAGCAAATGTTTCACTACCATTAATCAGATAAATGCAAATTTAGATAGTAACAGTTTGGGGCCATGTGAACCCACCGTGGTTTAGGGGCCATACCTGCTGCTCACAGTCGCTCCGGAGGAGAGCTACTTCAACACTGCAGGTGAGAGTGTGGATTGAGTCACATGCTCAGAAAAAAAGCTGAACTGTACCATTAACCTCAGTCATCATGGCCTCTACCTTGGTAGGGCAAGGAAATCATCAGGTGATTTTTAGGTTGGTGGTTTGTGTTCAGGAATGCTCTGTGCTGCTTTGTTTTCTATTTTAAAAAACCCAACCATGCAGAGCAGGCCAACTGTGCTGCCCCGCCTGATAAGAGATGATAGAAACATCAGAAAAGTGTGTAGACAAGCCCATCACACAACGTTCTGCCAGAAACCAAGCTCAAAAATGCCTCTGTTGTAAAGCCCGAGTTTGGTGGGCGTTTGTTAGGCACTCTTGTTTTTTTGCAACACTGTTCTATTTGTGGTTGAACCATTGATTGTGCAAGTAATAGTTGCTTCAAGTTGGCCCATGAGTCAGGAGCTGTGCATCACCACGTGCCTGCCATGTGTTCACCTGTGTGATGTGCTGTGTGTCAGACAGCACTTGGGTGTTTGTCCTGAAGTCTCTCTCCCTCCTCACTCACGCACACTGGGAGCACGTAACTGCTGACCTTCTGTGGCCGGGGTGAGGGCCTGAGAAGCAGCTGCCCATCATGTATAATGTAAGTCGGGGTGCCCTCAGTGGCTCAGTGGACCTGGGTCTGGTCCCCAGCACTGGAAAAAAAAAATAAGCAAACAAATTAAAATGGTTGAAAATTCCTCAGTTCCCCTCGTGGGAAATACCTAGGCCTCACCCAGAGCTTGTACAGGGAACTGATTCTCCAGGGGTCCTGCTTTCCTTTGATTTTCACACCCACCTGGTGACACAGGCACAAACATCATTCATCCCATGAAGGCTGAGCAGGCCCTGGGCCGTGCCTGTCCTGCAGTGGGTGCGGGGGCCACGGGTCAGCAAGATCAGGACCTCAGGACGCCATGCTCCCCTGAACAGTCTGCCACACCAGGTGCCAGTGGAGCGCGAGAAGAACCGGATTCCCTTGGCGGGCGCTCTGAGGCCCTCCTCCCCGAGCCCAGGCCTGGTCGTTAATGACCTCCCGTGCCTGGGAGGGGATAGATGGCCCGGGAAACGCATCACTGTGGCTCCAGCCCGTTTAGAAAAGAAGACGACAAAATCCGGAAGCAAATACAGGTGCTGCTTAGGGCCAGGGAGACGTTCTGGGAACGGCTGCTCGGGTGATGTCCTGGTTGTCTGAGCCTCACAGAGTGAGCTCACACTGAGACAGCAGTGGCCTCACCAGGAGTACCCTCCAGGATGTGCAGCCTGACCGCCCCGGTGTCTGAGGGACGCCTGGCGCACCTGCTTTCCAGGGCCGTGAAGAAACGGCAACGACCCAGCAGTCCCCAGGGCTCCGTCCCCTCCTGCAGACCGCATCGCTGTGGACCGCACGCACCTCGCCCCAGAGCTGTCCTGCCTCAGGGGAGACGGACAGTGCAGCTCCCTCAGTCAGCCTGTGTCTGAAGACTGAGCGAGTGGTCCTACTTGATCTTAATTTTGTTTTTAATGAATAGGGCTGAACTTGGGAACAGTGCTTTGTGGTGATATTTTTAGAGTGTTTGAATCGTCTCCCTGCCTCCTTAGTGCTTCATTATGAACTTCTGTCCAATCTGTACAGATAGCTGATGACTCTGTGTTCCCTCTTACGGGCTGTAAAAGGCCTCTGATAGGGACGCTGCTGCCTCTTCATCAGCAGCTGGGGTGAGGATGGGGAGCGGATGGCCTGTGGCACTCCTGCTACAGGAGGGGGGAGCCTCCTGGAGAAGCAGGAGTAATTCCGAGGAAAGCAAAGTCCCCGAGCCCGTCCAGGGAAAGACGGAGGCCTGTGGTGCTCAGTGAGCACCAGATGGGAGGCCTGCTCCCCACACGTTCACCTGACCTTTGCTCCCAACCCAGCCAACGAGGAAACGGGGAAGCAGCCCACTGGTCCTCTCAGGACGGGGCTTCGCTCACCTGCCGTGGCCTTTCTCTGAGGCATTTTGCCAACTCCGAGAAGCACTGCCTGTGTCCAGGTGGTAAGCAGTCAGGGTCGCGTCCCTGACCCTTCCAAGGAGAGGTCACAGCAGCGGCCTGTACGCTTGTTTCTCCTCTAGCAGCAGCGTCGAGGGACCTGGGAAGTTTGGTGCCTGAAGTTGCTTGGTCCTTATCCTGAGTCGTCCAGCCAGCCCCGTGCGGACAGATGCAGGTCCGGCTTGCGGGCCTCTCGAGCTGCCCAGGAAGACTTCTCGCAGGTTTGCCGTCATCAGTGTCCTCACACCGGCCCCGAGGGCTCCCTTAGGGCTCCCGGCACCACCGAAGTGGAAGATGGTATAGCACATAGTTTGACCTCGTCATCTAAGACTCCAGCACGAAATTCCAAAGCTGCCTCAGACCTGTGACACTGTCGCATCCCTATGTGTCACCTGCAGAGGGTGCAGGTGAAGGGCCTGCAGGGCACCCGAGGAGACACCGTGAGAGCTTAGCCACACAGCCTCTGGCTACCTGTGAGATCTCCTGCAGTTGCTCCAGAGGCCTCGGTCCCCAGGTGTGTAGGACAGCAGGTGTCACAGGGCTGTTGGGACAGCTGCTGGAGCGTCCAGGTAGTGACTGAGGCTCAGCACACACCGCTGGTGTCAGCTCCAGTGCTAACCTGGGTGCTACCTGGGCTCCCCCTTGATGCTCCCAGACACGTCTCACGGAGGAGTCAGAAGGCACTCAGCGTGGCTCGATCCCAGCTGACCTTCTCGTGGGAGCTGTCGCAGCTCCAGCTCCCAGGAGAAGTTCCCACCCTCGTGAACTCTGTGCCTCAAACACAGAGATTCCCGGCAGCGGGAAAACTTGCTTGACCTCTTGGACAGGTGTCATGGTGCTTTGGCTCCTTCCGTCTCCTCGGGCACCCTGCTGCACACCCCTTTCTTAGAAACCACGCAGCCCAGGCCTGCGGGGTCCCTGTCCCCTTTGTCTTGTGTTGGAGGACCTTCCCAAGACTCCCCAAGTTACTAGCAGCAATGGCCAGTGCTCAGCAGTGCTTCCTTCCCTGTTCCTAAGCAGCTTGTTTTTTCTAAAGTTAAGAAAAAATTGACTGACATAATGTTTGTACATATTTATGAGGTACAATGTGATATTTTGATTCATGATTCATCAGCTAATAATCAAATCCCGGTAATTAGCATATCCATCTTCTTAAACTCTGAGCATTTCTTTACGGTGATACATTCGAATTCCCCTCCTCTGACCGTTTTGGTCCACAGCGCACTGTCCTCCCCTGCTGTGCTGCACACCCCCAGGGTGCTCCCCTCACTGACGTGGCATTGGACCACGGACCACCCCCACCCCCTGCTCCCAACTCCCGGGGACACATTCGGCCTGTGGTGTCAGTCACAGGTATGAGTGGCAGCATGAGGAATATTGTTTTGTGTGCTTGAGCCTCATTCTTCTGGTGAATTTAATTTTTGTTGTTAAAAAGAAGTCTTTTTCTCTCCGGTGTCTGTTTAAAGCTTCCCTGAAGTCCCTTTTAGTACATGAGCAGTGGCAGGACAGTTATTACCACCCAGCACGCGTTGACCGGGCCTGAGTTCACTCGTCCTTCTGTCCAGCCTGGCCTGTTCTTGTGGTTCTAACCAGAAGTGGCGCCTGTGTCTGGGCAGTGGCTTCCCAGCCCGCGGGGACATTCTGATTGTCCCTCTGTGGCTCAGCCGGCAACTGGGCAGTCCCCAGCTCTGGGCCCTGCTCATCTCTCTGACGCACACCTTGCCCTTGCCACTCTGCAGGTGAGGAAGCGCACACTCAGATGCAGGCCAGGTCCCACGGCCTCAGGAACAGAGGTCTGTCCCTTCTTCATTTTTCTGGATCAGATAATGTCTCAAAAAAACAAGTGAAGAGAACAGACGCGCAAGAGTCGCATTCCCCAGGCCGGTGCTGCGCTGTGGGTGCTGGGCCTGCAGTCCTGGAAGCACAGTGCCCCCTGCAAGGGGTCCTTGGTTTCAGGCCCTGCCCAGCCTGCTGGCTGCACATAGTCCTGCGTTCTGGCCAGCGGGTAGCAGAGAGTTGTCTCTCCCCCGTGCGTGAATCCCCTGACGCCTCACTCATGCCTCCTGTGTGAGTGAAGTTTTTCCTCCAACCTAAAGTGAGAGTCCCGTGGAATCAAGCCCTGCCTCACGATGCCGTCTCATCTCCCCAGCAAGAGCCCGATGCCGGCCGAGGCAGGAGCTCAGGAGCACTTGCTAGCTCTCCCTTCGGTTCTGATCTGGCTGGGGGCGTCCACCCACCAGGCACCGTCTCCGGGTCTGTTGTAGGTAGTCTCCAGTTCAGGAAGTGCGTGGTGTGGGAGACACGCCGTGCCGAGGCGTGCGCAGGGCCTGACAGGCCAGGGCCCACCCTGCCAGGCTGCCTGCCGAGGAGAAGCCCCAGGTGCTCCCCGCTGTGCTGTGGCTTTTGTGCATCTCATCCTTCTGTCCCTTACGCCTCAGTGAGACGCCCGTTGCTGTGTGGAGCCCCGGCTGTGCTCATGGTACAGCATTCCGCTACATGCAGCCTCTGTGGTCGATCGGCTCCTTGCCCCGCTAGACCTGTGGCTATTCCAGGGAGGGCAGTTGCAGGGAGCCTCCGAGCACACAGGGTGCTGCTCTGGTCTCATGGTCCTGAGTCCCTGTGCCACAGAGTGTGCATCTCCAACCTGACCAGACTGAGCTATGCTGTTCCCCAAGCCTGACGTCCCTGGGTGCCCAGTTCCAGCCCGTGTGGGGGTCCTAGTGGCTCCATGTTGCTGTCAACCTTGAACAGTAAGTAGGATTTCAGTAGCTGTGAGATAGCTTACCACAGGGAGGAAACATGGTCTTAGTTTTCTGAGAACTTCAGTCTTCTTCGCCATCCTATGTGGCACTAGAGTTTCTTACTGTCCTGGTTACCTACCACCAGCCTACCCTTGTCCCCGCTCCAACTGCAGGGCAGCAGCTTTGTCCAAGACTGCAGAGTCTGGCAGGCCTGCGGGTCTTGGCTGCCCCAGGGAAGCCACGGGGTTCTGAGCGAGTTGCTCACTTGTTCCTGACCTGTGGGTGCTGCCTGGCACACGTGGCAAGCACCACGTGCCACTGGCACCAGGCAGGAAGCCACTGGGTGCAACCCCTGATGCCAGTGTGTGTCTGGTCACGGTGGTGGTCATGCTTCCTGGGCTGTGGGGGCAGCGAGCGTCTGCCTTGCCGTCAGCCTTCCCTTGGGGTCACCGAGCGTGATGACGGATGGCTCCAGTGGGAGCCTCTTTCGGCTCTGGGTCCTGGACGGCAGGGCTGCCTGGCGGCACAGCCTTGCCCACTCCTCCCCAGCAGGCTCCAGGCTGCATGTTTAGAGAAGGCCTCGTCTCGGCCCCAGAGTGGGGTCACAGCTGGCCACATCACCCCACTCGCCCCAGGATGCGGGCTTCCTTAATTGGCACCCGACAGCCTCCTGGAGAGTTACGGCAGAAGAGTCAGGAAGACCCTCCACCTCTGTCCCAGCGTGAGCCTGCTGGCAGCCACTCAGAAGCCATGGGACTCTTGGCCTTTTTATGCTTAGGTAGAGGCATCCCCGGAAGCTCGGGTGTGAGAGGAGGCAAGCGTTAGTCTGTGTGGACAGGTTAATCAGATGCTGGCCGCAGGCGGGAGGAATGTGGCAGGCAGGCAGCGGGTGGCGGGGGAGGTGGCCGCTGTGGCCGGCCTTGGGGTTTCCACTCTGTCCCTCGTGAGTGGAGCTCTCTCTGCTTCCTGACTGCCGCGTCCTGAGCCACCTTCCTCCGTCACACCTTTCCCCCACCGTCTTGCGCCTCACCTGGGCCCGGAGCTGCAGAGTTGGCCCCCGTGGACTGAGACCTCTAAACCACGAGTGCCAGACAGACTCTTCCTCCTGTACGTTGTTCCTGTCAGGTCCTTTGGTCGCAGTGACAAAAACCGACTCCGGCAGACTCCTGTGTGAGAGGTGACTCCTCATCCCTTCGGTCCGTCTGAACCACTGGCAGCTGAAGATGCCCTCATGCGGCCCAGTCTGTGCAGGCCTGGCTTAACCAGAAGAGAAGCTGGAGTCCCACCAGGGGGCCTTTGGTGCTTCCGGAAATGACTGCTCGAAAAGCACGTGCATGTTTAGATTGAGCAGAGCATTTGGGGAATTGACCTCTTTTGTCATGATTTTCTGATTTAACCAACTCTTCCCACTTACACTTCTGCTGACGGGACTGGTCAGGGGAGGGGCTTGCACTGGAGCCCAAAAGGAGGGGACACACCCCCAGGGTAGGGAGAGAACAGGTGAGTCAGCGGGGATCTTGGACAGACCAGCACCCGTGCCTTCCAGCACAGCACAGGTGACATGTGACTCCTCGGGACGGGAGAGCCTTCAGGTGCTTCTCCTGGGGGAGGGCACAGCCTCTTGTATATGCGGACCCAGAATTCCCATCCAAGTCGTCTCACACTTAGAGATTCAGGAAGATTCAAATTAGCCAAGAAGAGCTTGAAACACTGGGTCAAGCAAATGTGACATTGTAGCCCACCCCATGGCTGCTGGACGGAAACCAGGGTCACCTCTGCTGGATTACCACACAGAGGGGCAGGACTTCTCTCATGGAGGAAACGCTCCGCTGGGCCTTGCAGAATGTGGCTAGAGTGACAGGGGAACTAACTGCCTCCCTTCTCACTTTTCCTTTGGGCACGCCTGCCGATTTGTGGAGGAGCTGTTGAGATCGTGGACAGAGGTCTTGAACACCTACCTGCACCTGGCTCCCCATCAGCATCTTACATGGCCAGGCATATTTGTCACTGCTAAGAAACCAGCCATGGTGTGTTGTTATGAACTGGACTGCAGGCTTTATTTGGATTTCACCAGCATTATCTTCATGAAACCACCTTTTCGGTTGTATTTAATTTTGCCCTGTTTAAACTTCAATGGCCTTGTGTGGCAGGTGGCTTCCTGATCACACAGCCCAGTATGGACAGCTCTCACTACAAAGGCACAGCAAGGGCCTGCCCTTCCCTCCCAGGAGTCTCCAGGAGTCTGACAGCAAGAGCTAAGGTCCTGTGGTGGCCTAGACAGCCCCCGCCAGCCCCTGCCAGCCATTCTTTCCCCCCTGCTGGCTCCCTGCTGCTCCAGGGGCCTCCCCGGCTTACGGGGTGGCTGTACTCGCTGGCTGATGAGCCTAGTGGGGAAGGAGACTCCCTCAGCTCTGCTGGGTGAGCACGGTGGCATGGCAGGTGCTGGGCTGGAGGACAGAGCCAGGAGATTCGTCCCTCTGCTCAGCGGTGTGTCCCAACAGGCAGCTACCCGCCAGGCTCTCTTCCCGGCCTGGGAGTACTGGTGACATAGGCGCCCAGGCGTCAGCTGGGGTGCGTCCCGTGTCCTGTGTGATCCATAGGGCGAGGAGACACCATGGGAGTGGGAGGCGCCCTTTTGAACCCAGGGACCTGCAGCTACTTCCCAAGGTGCCGGTGAGCCGCACAGCGGGGTGACATGTCACCACTGCGACAGGGGCTCGCAGGTGCTGCTGGGAGGAGAAGAGACACCAGCAGGAAGCCAGGGACAGTCTCACAGCCAGATTTTACCCGTCCTAATTTCTTTGAGGGTTTAATGAATAAAACGGGGAAAGAGGCCAACGATCAGGTTTCCTGGTCGTTTCCTTTACATCTCTTAGTTCAGGTGTTGAAACGGTCAGAGGCCAGGCCGGGAGCAGGTAGTAGTTCATAGGGTCGCCACTGTCCTCACCCCGCTGCCTACGAAGACTGAGAGAGGGATGGACAGACGCTCACGTCTCCAGCAAAGGAGCAGGTGACACAGAGCCCCCGGCCTGGGTTCTGGTCACCCACAGCGTCCTCAGGAAGCTCATTTGCCGGGATCCAACAGGAAGCAGCCGCCGAGGGGCCCAGGCCAAGAGGCTTTCTGCCGGGCGGGCGCCCTGAACTGCTTCCACCAGCACAAGCGCCGCCAGGAAGAGGAGGAGCAGCAGAGGCCTCTGGCTACAGACCCAGGAGACGCCCGCCAAGCGGAGCTCCGCCTTGAGTGGCTGGCCAGGAGGGAGACTTGGGCACTTGGGGGGAGGTTGGGGACATTCAAAATGGCTGCGAATTAAACAGAATCCTCTGCGAGGTGCACCTCTCGGTGTGCCAGCGACACTGGTGTGTGAACTCTGTCAGGGACGCATTTTATGTCAGCGCTGAGGCATTTTATCCCAGAACCAGGAAACGGCGCTTCACGGCTCCACACAGGCATGCGTCCTCGAGCAGCGGGTGGCATGAGAGGGCACGTCAGGTGATCTCGTCCCTGTGCAAACACGGGCGGTGTCTCTGCACCCACCTTGATGGGCGGCCCAGTCCCTGGTGTGGCCTCTTGATACGATCAAGACCCCAGGAACAGAGATCAGTGAGGCCACTGCTGGTGGGACATGACGCACTGTTTTCGGCGAACAGTTCATATGCTTAGAAGGAACATGCTCTGAAATAGGGGAAAGCCTAGCGTGGTAAAGATGGCCGGTCCATCGAGCAGTACTGCACGTACCATCTTCATCAGGTGGCAGGGGCCGTGCAGCGCCGAGGGTCACACTACCACACCACAAGCCCTGAGCAAGCCCTGGGCTGCGACTGACGCTGCGGTGGCTGCAGTGTGGCCAGCTCAGCCCGCACCATCTCTCGGGCCCACGGTGTGTACACTGTGTGGCTGACGGAGTGCCGTTCGGCACCGCATGGCGGTGTGTGTGCAAGAGAGAAGCTGAGACAGCCTGGAGAGAGCGTCGGTCGGCACCTGAAGGCAGAACGCAGACAGAACCATGCTGAAGTTTTACGTCTTTCGAAATTAAGTGGGGAAGAAGGACAAACGCCATCCACAGATGGACAGATGTTGAAGGACAAAGCAGCATTTGAGTCAATCTAATAAGACTCACTGTGGGGAAAACAAAATAACCTCAAAGGGCCCGCAGGTTCTGGGAATTCCTGGGTCTCTGCCTCCCACGCCTCACCCACGCCTGCAGCAATGGCCATGAGAGTGACCATCACGGCCCTTGATCTGGGATCCCTGGCAGTTCATCAGAGTCATGTGGTGACAAGACGCGAGACAGAAGGAGGCGCAGAGCATCTGCAGCCCTCTGCAGCCCTCGGCCCTGAGCATCGGGCGGCCCTCCCTGACAGCCCTCGGGGGGCTGACCCGCCCCCACCTGGGCTCTTGCTCTGGGTGACACGTGGAGGTGGCCTGTCACATGGAAGAAGAGCTGCTCAGGGGACACCCAGAGGACTGTGTCACAAGTTCTGGGTAATTAGGAAAACAGCTCTTTAATCAGAACGTGTTGGAAAGGCACTTGGAGATCACCCAACATTCTCATGACATAGGGACAAGAGCGATGTCCTCACCGGTCTCAGGGCAGAAGACCGCTGGAGGCAGGCATGGCCGCCCCTCCCCCTTCCAGCCTCCCCACAGCCCCTCCTCTCACGCCAGCTGCTGGGTCAAGCCCTGCTTGTAATAATCAGCGAAATCAGAGACGCCCAGAGCTGTCCCATGGGGGTGACCTGGATGCTGCTTTGGGTTCAACTCTGAACAAACGACATCACAATGCTTTTATTATCCTTCTGTAATGTCACCTGCAGAGGAGGATCCCAGTTTCAGAAGAGCAAAGTGGGACTTGATCTATTGCTGATTTCAGCTCTTCCGAAACTAGTGTGTTGGAGGATCCCTGGCCTGAGGTAGGGGCAAGTGCTCTTGAGAACTTGGCCTGTATGCTGGCAAGCAGCCCCATTTGGACATGAACGGTGCCTGCTCGGAGGTCTCCCTCTCGCTTCTGACTGTATTTTCCTGCCCTGGAGCAGAGGGCAAGGGGTCCACACATCACAATGGAGAGAGGTCTGTTAGCAAACTCAGAATATTCTGATTTTTGCAAAGCATTACAAAATCCACAACAGCAGAAATCTGAGCATAAACGTGTTTTAAATAAAACATAAATATGAATGAACACATTTTACTTGCATGGTTGTCGAGTTATTTTTTCCAGCATTTCTGTCGTATGTGCTTTGCCATTCACTTCTGTTCCTACCCTAGCCAGGCAGCCCCAAACCGAGGCTCACAGCGCCCCTCACCCTCAACGCCCACCACCTCCCTCCCCTTCCATTCATTCAGTTTGCAACAGACCAGTGGTCAGAAGCGAGTTGCTATTAGCTGTGTCATCAAGGAGCAGAGTCTGCAGGTTGTGGGTGGCTCTCCCTCCCACGCTTCTGGTTATGAGTAAGAAATCCAGGAAGCCGTCTGTATTTTGCTAGGAGGGCAGACAAGGGGTACAAGGGTCTCAGCAGCCTTCTGGATGTTAATCCCGTAGAGTCTGCCTTCTGTTTCCAATTTGATTCTAGAACCATGGGGGCCCAGCTTGATTGGACCTATGTACCCAGAAGGAGCTAAGTCCTCAGCAATGACTTATCTCCCCCCAAAAGACATTGGGAGAGAAAAGTGTCCTGGAGCACAGGTGGCAGGTTCTGAGGTTCTGTGTGTCCAGGTGTCTTGGCTCACACACCTGTTGCTGAGTCAAGAGAGATAGAGAGCCAGTGGGCCAGGTGGTCCTGCAGGGAGGCACAGCGAGCTGAGCGGTTCTCTAGTGGAGTATCATTGACCTAGAGCTCAATTACAGTGCTTGCCTGTTTAATTAAGGGAAGGTTCCATTACTCTGCACAGATCAAAACTGAGCTTGGAAATCCCAGTACAATTCACAACTAACAGCATCTCTTCTCAGGTCCATGAGTCCCGTGGAGGTTCAGGAGAGGTGTGGCTGCCCAGTCCCAGGACATCAGCAGCAGAGTGTCTGGAGGAACACGCCATGCAGGGGACTTAGGGGTAAGATGCCACCCACACAGAGTGGGTCATCTCACCCTCTGGCAAAGGTGCACTTTGTGTTTCAGCAACATAAAGAAGACTGTGATGAGCCAAAGTGAGAAGGCACCCTGCTCTGGGTGCACCTGCCAGGGCTGATGTCCTCAGAGAGAATAGTGTGCAGGTGACAAATGCTACGTGGGAAGCATTCGGAGGAAAACAATTGATACTTCCCACACTGAAGCCTTTGCATTTCCATTCGTTCTTAGGATAAACTAGTTGGTGAACCTTCCCAAGGACAGTTGTAACAAAATGCTCAGGAAAGCTTTAGAAGTGGGGAGGAAAGCTGGTGGGTAGGATGGAAGCAAGTCCATGGCGAGATGTTTTAAAAAAATGAGGTGCTAGCAAACAGGCCAGGGGCTCCACCACCTTCATCCAAGGCTTTGCTTCCTACGGGACAGTCTGCAGCTGTGACTTTGGCTTCTACTTTTCATACACTGGAGATGTTCAAAGAGTAATGTTCTCAGAGTGGTTATTTGAACAACCTGAAATTCTTTTGGCTCCTGGTGATAGTGATTGCCTAATGGCAGAAATACACACAAGGCCTAGTGCCCGTGTGGCCACAGTCTGAGCACACCTGCTGAGGCCACGGCTCAGATGGCACCTGTAGCAATGAGTAGCCCAAAGTCCTTGGGTAGAGTTTCACCTTCCAAATGGACTCAGAGAAGGTGCACTTACAGGGGACTGAGTTGGAGTGTGTTCATGGCACACAGCACACGTATCTCCTGGACCTACCTCACTGCGTCAGACATGGGATACAAGAACCCCACCTCAGGGCTATTGCCCTCCTCTTGGGCCCCCAGCAAGCTTGTAACGGGTACCATTGTCGATCACTGTCAAATGATGTTGCCAGTCTTTCAAAGTGACAGATAAAGAGCCTCAGGGAAGTTTTGATAAAAGCATCCATGTGAAGAATTATCTGCTCCTGATGAAATGTCAAGCTAAGCAAGAAAATAGCCCAGTGGGTATTGCACATCCATTGCAAAGTATAGAAACACACTAAAAAGCAAATCAACTGCAAATCTCTGGTTTTATTCCTATTATAACCTGTTTTCAGGTACACTTACATAATGCCATGCATAGAAATAATTGCATACTCTGGTAAAAAAAAAAAGTTTGCTGCCCACATGATCTGACACTTTTCTGTACTTGCTGAATTGTACAAATGGTCACAGATGGTCATCTAGAAGTAGAGATTTGTTCTGCTTTTAGCCAAAAAAAAAAAAAAAAAAAAAAAAAAAAGATACGTATTAAGATGTAACTATGAGACAAAGTAGGAAAAGTATCACAAGGAAGCCTATAGACCAGGATTCTAATCTGAATCGTGGGCCCTGTGCAGTAGCCAGAGCTGAGAGGCCTTCTCCAACTGATGACCCAGCTTCTGCAAGAGCAGTCAGGAGCTGGCCCGTGGCCAGTGTGATAACAGGGTCGGTTGTATGGCTTTCCACGGCTGAAAACAAAACAGAAACAAAAACCTGGCCCGTTCAGGTTTACACCCCACCCACACCTTGATGCCACCAACAAACCCGGGCCTCCGTGGCTTCCTGCGGTCTGCAGCATAGTGCTCAGAGGCCTCTGCACAGGGCTCCAGGGACCTCAGCTGGGATCTGGGGGCGGAGGAGAGAAGCAGGAGAGTCTGGAGCCAGGCATCCGGCTTTCGGATCCCACAGAAGCCACGCGAGTGCCTGCTCCACGCCCAGCCTACGTGCACAGGAGTGTCAATGCCATGGTGCCTGGTGCTGGAGGCAGGAGGCAGCAAATGCAGGTCACTGCCTGAAAAGAAATGGCACTTCTTGACCCGAGTGATGGTAGGAAAGAGACGGCGGCCTTGGAGGCCTCTTCCTACCCAGGCTCCACGCCTCTGGAGCCAGAGAACCGCCCTCTTCCTAATACCCGAGTCCCTGATGCGAATCGGATGCTGGTGCTGCCTCAGCATCTGTGAGCGAGCATTTGGTGGTGAAGGACTCCGAAATAGAAACCTGGGGGAGCTCCTCTCACCCCACAGGGGCAGAGAGGGACTCTTGCCCAGCATTCCAGCTGGGAGCTTCTTGTGCATCTCCTGCAAATCCCAACAATAGGAATGAGCACCCCACTGCGAGAATCCCCCCAAAGGGAAATCCCCAGGTCCTTAGCAAAGAGCAAGCTCACAGCTTACTCCATCCAGCTTTCCATCCCCAGGACAAAGTGCTTGATAGAGTAACAAAGTTCTGTAATAAGACAAATGATTGAGAATCTTTTAGATACCGATGAGAACGACCCCCACACCCCCACGATCGCCTTCTACGGGGAGCTGGCGTCTGAAGGCAGCTCTGCAGCCCGTGCTTGGCTGGACCCAGGAGCCCCCACCCCTCACCGGCCCCACAGGGCCTGCCGCCCAGTGACTTGGGCCCTTCCTGAGCACACAGACCTCGCCCTGCACATGGAGACGCTCTACTGCATAGGTGACAAAGGTGTGATCCTGTCCACGCATGGCACAGATTTAACACGGAGGATGAGGCAAAACACAAAAAACTAGAATAAGCTGTTGAATTATTGTCAGCCTAATAGTTACCAAGTATGAAGGGTTTTGTGGAAGGTTTTAAATCCTTAGGAAATCAGGAAGTGCATGAACAAACGTCGTGTGAGTTTGGACCTGGTAGCCGTCCACAGGCACTGATGGGGAACAAGAGGAGGCAAGCCAGCGTTGAACTGCAGCCTTGGGGTGAGCCCGGAGCTCAGGTGTGGGCGGCACGCTCAAGGACACAGGGACTGAGAGTCAGGCATTTGGACAGCAGCTTGAATGTAACTGAGCTGGTGTTGGTGGTGCTGGAGATTGAAGGACACAGCAGCGCAGAGGGACAGTCCACGGTGATGTTCCAGGCTGGAGTAGGGGAAGGACGAGGGTCAGGAGGTGCTGGACCTGGGGTCAGTGGATTCCAGAGGCCTGGGCAGGGGCTGGGTTGCCTGAGGGGTTGTGAAGAGGGTGTCTGATGCCTGGAAGCATAGGGAGCCATCAGGAAGCTGAGGAGGCAAGACGGGAGGCAGGCAGCAGGCCTCTGGAACCATCGGCTCTCGTCAGAGACTCCCCTAGCAAGATGGTGGAGCTGGAAACAGATTGAGAAGTCCGCTGTGAAACTGCCAAGGGTGCAGAGACTAAAACGGCAGGTCTCTCAGTGAGACTCTGGCCCAGGAACCAGGCTCATTCACTTTTCAGTCCAGAGATGTTTTTAAATGCCTGTCCCATGCCAGCTGCCTCCTTGTCAAAGAGACATGGCTGCCCTCAGGTACTCCTGGATACAAGGGCAGGCTTGGCGTCGAAGCGGTTGTGAATTACACCATAGAGATGAGCACATCAGGCCGTAGGAGCTCAGAGTGTGAGAACCCGGGGGGAGGGGACATGTGTGTGGACATGTGTGTACGTGTGTGTGCACACGTGTGCACGTGCATGAGTGGGAATAGGAAGATTTCTGCAGAAACTTGCTCTTCAGGAAAGTCTGGAAGGAGGAGAAGAAACTGGCTAAATGGGGGTGGGATGTAAAACATTCTTCATTTGGAAAATTTAAAATAGGAACAACGGTAGCAAAGTGTTCCTGCCAGGGAACCAAGGGGAGGAAGGTTGGAGAAGCTCGTGGCGCCTGTGCACCCTCTGAGGGACCTGAGGGTTACCCCCAGGGTGTAGAGACTACCAAGGTCCTGCACTGGGAGAGTGGCCCCCATGGCCTCCAGTGGAGGGAGGGAGGACATGCAGAGGCCACATGAGGAAAGCACAGGAAGCAGAGGCTGACTGTGAGGTGAGTGAGACAAAGGTCATAAGGTCACCAGTGTCCTTAACTGAGCCTTGGAGTGACAGGAGAGGAGCAGGTGGGTGGAAGGGAGGAGGTGGGTTCCACCACATGCAGTCTCTCCTGGCACATAAACATTTGTAGTGCCAGCAAAATTTGCACCAGAGGCTGTGGGCATGGCTGCAGGACTCCGCCCTGGCACAGGGGAGGGAGGTGTGGATGGGCCGTCCACGGAGAAGGGACAGGCGGGAGGGATGCTGAGGGAGCCAGGCTGGTTAAAGGGAAAATGGGAGGAGAGGACACACAGGGGCCCAGAAGCGTGTCCTAAGACACAGGGAACTTGCTAGAGAGGGAGAGGGGCCGAGGTCAGAATTGGGGACAGTGACTACGTTCCATATGCTTAAAGGAGCAGAAAGATGTTCCTGGTGGGCAGCAAGGACCTTGAGAGCCAGGGAGACTCACAGGCCCGTCTTCAGGTGTGAGAAGCCCTCTGGGAAACAAACAGCCTATGGTCTAGGAGTTCTCAAGCAAGCAGGTGGGGTAGGTGGCGTGGGCTGCGGGTGACCCCAGGAAGGGACCAAGCCGGGACAGGCCCTCCCTTGCACAGATACGCCATCTCGGATTCAGTCACAGAGCCCAGCCCTGACTCTGGCTGCTTCATCCTCTTGTCCAGCTTTGTCCTTTGGAGGGCCCAGCAGGTGGCTGTCTCTGCCCTGCTTGTCCGTGCGTTCCTCCTTGGTTGCAGTTCTTCTTTTGGTGGAAGTTGTTCTTCCCTTTTCCTTTCTTTTAGGGGCTCTGGGAATGCATGGCCTGGGTGGGGCTGCTGTGCCAGCTCCGCCCACCTGCCTCAATGCCTTTTCTGCTGTTCCAAAGCCCGCTGATTGACGGGGTGCGCACTCAGGTCACGGGGCCTGTGGCTGCTGTTAGCTGTATGGGGTCAGAGCCACGCTCAGCACTGGAGGTGTGAGGAGTGGGCAAGCCAGTGCCTCCCGAGGGCCCGATGGGCGTTCCACGGGCTCTGCAGGATTTGTATGCAGACTTCATGGCATTTGATGCAAGCGTGCAGTGGCCTGGTTGAATGCAAGCCTTAGGATTATTCTAAAACACACAGGTGCATCTCGTCTGGAGGAGCGTCTGGGGGAAGACTTGCTTTTATGAACGTATTCAGTGAATATCCATTCAGCACACGCAGGACCCGAGCGAGGCCCAGCAAGAGCAGGGGCGACCAGGGAGGCACGGTCGTACCTAGGTTTCCAGAAAGCACAGAGGCCTCTGCTCCCCAGATCAGGTTCTCTAGTGTGCGCGCTTTACCCGCTGGGAGGATGATCCTTCACGGTGGGAGTTGTCCCCTGTGTTAGCTTTTTGTTACTGTGAACAAAACACCTGATGAGAACGACGGAGAGGAGGAAAGATTTGTTCTGGGCTTGAGGTCTCAGAGGTTCAGTCCCTGGCTGGCTGACTCCAGGGCTCTGGGTCTGAGGTGAAGCAGAACGTGGTGGAGGAAGGGCGTAGCTGAGGAAGCTGCTCTGCTCATGCAGCTGGGACGCAGGGAGAGAAAGCAGGGCGTGTCAGTCCACAGGCACGTCCCATGACCTGCTCCCGGGCACACCCCGCCGGCCCAGTCACACCCCGCCGGCCCAGTCACCACCCAGGAGAGCGGGTCTTTCCAATTACTAATCCACCAATGGATCAATCCACAGACAGGTGACAGCCCTCGGGACCTCATCGTGAGCTTTGGGATGTTGAGCACTGGTCCCATCTTCACCCACTACAGGCCTGCAGCAGCTCCTTGGTTCTGAGGACGAGACCCGAGCCTCCTGGGAGGCAGGTCCAGCCTGTGCAAGAGCCAGGGAACAAAGCCAGGTCGGTGGTGCACACCTGTCACCCGGCAACTCGGGAGGCTGGAGCAGGAAGACGGCAAGTTCAAGGCCAGCCTGGGAACTTGAACCTTGTCTTGCAACAAGCATAAAAAGAGCTGTGCTGCAGCTCAGTGGTAGGACAGGCCTCTGGGCTCAATTCCTAGTGCTATGGGCAGGCTGGGGACGGTAGGACTTGGGAACAACATGCAGAGAGTGGCTGCAAGGGACACAAACCCCCTTTTCGACATCAAGTTTTACGTCAGTGAGTTTCCCACAAGGCTGGCAATTTGGAAGCCAAGGCTGTGGTTCTAGATCTGGGTCGGCAGTTCGTCTGTCTCCTCGGCCACCCGTCACCAGTGCCGCTGTCACTGTTCACGTGGGAAGCGGATTCTCGTTTGTGCACTCTGGCTCTTGTTATGCTTCAGATTTTTATCGAAGACAAAGTTCAATAGTCAGCTTTAAAGGTGCGTAAGTAGTCAGGGTTCTTTCCTGGGGCTGCCGTGACCCAAGCGGGGCAGCTTAAAGAAAAAGAATGTATTCTCCCACCATTCCGGAGGCCAGAGTCTGGAATCCAGCTGTGGGCAGGGACTTGGTTCCTTGAAGGCTCTGGGGACACACATGTCCCTGGCAACCCTTGCACTCTAGGCCTGGAGAAGCATGGCTCCAGTCTCTTCTTCCTCCTCTCGTGAAGTTCCTCTGTGTGTGTGTGTGTGTGTGTGTGTGTGTGTGTGTGTATGTGTGTGGGTGTCTGTGTATGTGGGGTGTGTGTCTGTGTGTGTATGTGTCTGTGTGTGTGTCTGTGTGTGTCTGTGTGTGTTTGCATGTCTGTGTATGTGTGCGTGTCTGTGTGTGTCTGTGTGTGTATCTGTGTGTGTGCAAGTCTGTGTGTCTGTGAGTGAATCTCTCCCTATAAGGTCACCACTCACATTGCGCATTGCATTCTGACCCCACCCTAATCCAATTATGGCTTTGTTTTTAACTTGGTTTCATCTGTGAAGACCCTGTTTCCAAATAAGGTCACGTTCGCTCACACCAGAGGCCAGGACTTGCCCGTAAGTCTGATGCTTCCCTGGGTGGGGGTGCGCCCCAGGGGCCGCAGCAGATGGTGATGGGATTAGTGTCACACTTCCTGGAAAGTCACCCGAATCCCACCAGATGTCCTGGAAGGAAGCATCATCACAAGAATAACTGGAAGAAGTGATGTCACAGGGTGAGGGGAGCAGGCGGTGTCAAGACACCCGTGGGCTCACAAGCCTGGGTTTTAGACAGTGTCGAACACTGAATGGACATTGTGATCTAGCACTGTTCCTGCTGAAGAATTCCTAGTGTTGCTGAAAGCACGTGTTCAATGAACGTCCTTAGCAAGCCTGAAAATACCATTTAGGGTCACGGACATTGCCTCAGTTACCCAAGTGATGTACTAACTAGTGGCATAAGAGAGAAGGGGCAGAGGAGAGGGAGGGAGGTGCTAATGAGGGCCCCTCTTTCTGCACTCCTGTGCCGCACCATGGTGTCCAGGAAGCAGAAGAAGCTCTCTGGCTGCCAGGCTGTGGGCAGCTTTTGCTTCTGTCTGTGTAGCAGGTATCTGTTCTGAGAGTTAGACATCAGTAGTAGGTGCGACGTGCGGTAGTTTGCAGGCTGTACACAATTCCTGCCCTCAGAGTCCAGAGGCAGTACTCAGGTGACCCCTCACGTGCACGTCTCAGACTGTGAATATTCCCGCCTCAGGACCTCCGATCACCTTGGGAGCAACTCCCAGGGGCCTGCCCGAGTCAGTTATCCCTGAAGGCCTGATGTTGGAGGCCAGAGCTGGACAAGGATCCCGTGTCAGTCTCAGAGTGGGGTCTCCCGTGGCCAGGATGAGGTGGCAGGATGCACATCAGCCTGAAAGAGAGAAGAACTTGGCGCATCTGAAGGGTGGAGAGCAGGTCCGCGTGGCCAGAGCCCAGGGAAGGGGTGAGAAGAGCCACTAACACGGGTGGTATTTGGGGGCTATTTCTACATGGTTCTACTTTTCCTTTGTGTGAGTCCCGGAACAGGCCGTGGTACGAGTCCCCTGTCTGAACTGCTCTCCTCTGCTCTGCAGCCCCCAAGGCGCTGGTGCTGAGAAGCCCAGAGGGGCTGCCTTACAGTGCTGGAGCACCGAGTTCGAGCACCGAGTTCGGGCACCTCGTGGTTTTCACAAAGTGGAGATCAAGCCTGCTCTTGGCTGGGAGGGAAATGTTCCCTCTTCCCTCGAGGCTGCTGGCTGCGGACGTGGCCCTGGGGAGTGGCCTGGCCTAGTGCGATCAGTGCCTGTTGGGACTGGAGTTTTTCATCCGCATTGGTAGTTTGGATTTTGGCTCCAGATGGGCAGATGTCCGTGCCCCAGAAGTCTGAGAGGAGGAGTTTTTCCCGTTCTGCCCTGGTCCCCATCGGACCAGGCAAGTCTCCTTCCGAGTGCAGTCTTCCTACCTCAGGGCTGATGTCTGCTATGTCGGAGGCTGCGGCTCCCCAGGCGGCCTGATCTGGCCTCCCGCCCACAGGGGCCAGGCATTTCCCCAGGTCCTGGCAGGAGTGTGGCCTGTGAGAGCCCCCAGGCTGCATGGCCGGGCTTTGCACACGACTCTAGCACAAGAGCTGGTCCACGCGTCCTCCTGAGTCATGTCCTCCTGGCCTTGCTCCGGGCGTGAATCTGTGCTCCCTGTTCACTTGCGGGTCGGTAGCAGTGCAGCGGAGGGATGCTCCTGTTTTGCTGCCCGTTCCTAAGTCCCAGGAAGGCTGACCGCAATGCATCCAGACGTGGCCGGGGTGCCCGCCCGAGGACCCACCTCCTGTCTGGTCCCTGCAGGAGAGGAGAGCGGGCAGGGCCCAAGCTGCTGCTCGTCTTGACACTTTGGCCCTATGGTTCTGGTTTCCCTGAGCGTTTCTTGCGTGTGTCTGTCACATTCCCATCTCTAACTTGCATCTTGCTGCCCAAAGTGCTACAGATGTTGATGAAATATTTTTAAATGATGAAAAGTTCTTGCAAAAAAAAAATTCTAGCAAGGATTTTACATTTTCCTTTGTACCCATTCCAGGTTTTGAGACCCTTTTCTGTTATGATTTTTTATTCTTTTTTAAGTTACAGAAATCCTTCCTGCTATAATTTTAGCCTGTTTCCTCTTTCCTGCTAACTCCCTTCCTTTAAACTTCCTCTATAATTTATGCACAGACTTGGGTTGATGAGAAAAATCCCCTTCTGACTCCACCAGCCCATCCCCTGGACTCGGTCTCTTTGCTGCACAGAATGGCTTGCTTGGGTCTGTTTAGTGGGTCCACGAGCTGTGGAGATGGAATGGTAACACAGGCCCCAGTCCTCCACAGCCAGCACATCCTGAAAGTAACCCTAGGAAAATCCTTCTAAGTAGGCTGTGGGGCAGAGGGGTCCGTCCAGCCTCCTGGAAGCAGCACTGAGACAGGCCAGGGGCAGAGAGGGAGAAGGTGGAAAGGACGTCCCAGGTGGAGGCCAGGCCTGTTCACGGTGGACAGGTGACAGCTTGTCTGTGCTTAAGATGCCTGTGCATCTTGCCAGGGAGGCTTGGAGGACTCTGGGGCACCAGGAGACTGGACCAGAAGTACTGCTAGGAGATGGCTTTGGAGGCAAGGCCACAGGGTGTGTGGGAGATCGGGCAGCGATCACTCTCCTCAGGCAGGGTTTGACTGCGGGCTTGCTTAGAAGGGAGACATGAAAACATTTAGGAAACATGTCGCACCGTCTCCATGGCTGGTCAGACACAGGGGTAAAGAAGTGAAGAGAATGCAGGGTGAATCTCCGTCTGGTTCCGGAGGGAGGCTGTGGTGGCTTGCCTCACTGGAGACACCCAGCCTGCAGGCGGAGGCTCCAGAATCTGCGAGTCTGCTCCCTTCCAGGCGCTTCGCTGATTTCCGTGTGAGACCCAAGGAGCTCTGCAGACGACCGTGCTGAGCACGTTCTCCATGAAGTTCTTCTGCGTGCTGGCTCACCTGGTGGCATTGCCATTGTAGGTGGCACCGTGAGGAAGTGCGTGAAGGCCTCTGTTCCCTCTTCACCGGGTAGAGTCGGGTGTCTCAGCCTCTCAACTTCCTAAAAAAAGACTAGCTTTAGGAGCAGTCTAGGTTCACAGAAAAATTGAGCGGAAGGGAAGAGCCTACGACGGTGTCTGACGGGATGAGTCTTTGTCTTTGGGGGCCTATCCTGCACGCCGCAGGACATTCAGCAGTGTCCTTGGTCTTAGCCGACCAGAGGCCAGTGGCCCCACCAGAGTTAACAACCAAACAGGATGTCACCCACTGTCCCCTGCTGACAACCACTTTCCTCAGGCTCAAGAGAACTTAGGGAAGGTCGTGTGGCGTGATTCTCAGAGCATGTGCGTAGAAATCCAATGAGGACACCTTGCCATCCAATACCCAGTCCTCTACATGGGCAGTTCACTATAGAATGTTCTAGATCCACCTCCTGCCTGTCTGAGCACATCCAACTTGCTCTTCCAAAAACACACACATTCAGCTGTATCCACTTCGTGTCAAGGACTGCATCTCTTCATTTCCAGAGGTACTTCTCGTTCATTTTAACAACTGCTTGGTGGCTCATATAATCTCTTGGTCTTTAGTCCCATCTTCATTTCTTGCTTTTATTTCCTTGAAGGTAGTTAGCTTCATTTTCCTTCAACACCTGACCACTCCTTGGGCTCATGTCTCCATGTCTGATCCAAGGGCTGGTGTCTTACTGGCCTTGCCACTGAACCCAAAGTCTTCGTGAGCTGTGTGACCAGTGCTGGCGAGCCTTCCTTCCCTGGAACGGTGTCTGAAGGAATTCTCTGTGAACCTCCCCAGAGAGCACAGTGACTGGGTTTGTTGGTCTTCTGGTAACAGTTCACACCTTTCACTTTCCTGCTAGTTTCTTGGAGGTGGCTTTACACAGACAGTGGATTGAGGCCACAGGCCCTGTAAGGGCTGGCCCCAGTTCCCTTTCTGGCAGCAGCCTCACCTCCTCCCTCTGCAGGTCAGGCACTGTCCCCATAGATGCTGGGGGGCAGGCACAGAGCCAGGGCTCAGCATTGCCTTTAAGTTGCTTTCAGTCCTTGAAATCGTGAAACTGTGTACCCCATGTGCTTTGGGACTGGGTAGAAACTTTCACTTTAATTAATGAGTCTTCAAGTCTTGCTCATTCTGTCTGTCCCTTCTCTTTAGCTTTATCTGCAAACTCCTCCAAATCAGGTTACCTCTGAGCCAGACTGTCCCCAGCCACGGTGTCTGTGCAAGACCAGAACTGGGATACAGCCACCCAGTGCTACCTGCCTTTTGGACTGAATTCCTTTTCTGAGAGATGGCTCGGGGCAAGCAGGTTAGCCAGTGATCGGGCAGCAAGTGTCCTGGAGCAGAGCAGAAGTTGGGGCAAAGGGACAGGCTCAAGACACCCCAGCTGGACACAGTGGGTGGGCTCCTGCCTAACCCAGGGCTCCTCACTGTCCCTAGGCTCAAACCCATCAACACTCTCTATCTTGGGACCCTCTACACTGTCCCCCACCCTAACAGGCTCCAGACACAGGGACTCCTTTGGACCACACTCTGGGGCATGTCAGCAGGTCCTCCTGAGAGGGAGCACTGTCCCCTTGCCTGCTCATCCTCTGGTGTGCATGCTCTTATCACTTCCTGCCTTGCAGCTGAGCAGAGGCCCTTCCCGGGAGCCAGCGGGTACCTGCCCCAGCCCTTCCCCCCACTTGCCCCACGGTCATGGCTTCTTACAGGGCAGGGTCCCAGGGGCCACCTTTCCACTGAGCTCCCAGGTACAGCAGGTCACAGCAGCAAGCACAGCACAGTGATGTCGGTGTGACGGGTGATGTGTGACTCCTGTGCAGTTCCTCCCTAATTAATGCCCAAATTTATGCAGGAGAGAACTGATTAATAATTAGTGACTCACAAAGCTGAATTCCTAACACAACTGAATTTTCGCATCAGTCAGTTGGTCTAATGGCATTAAAATTGGTTGATGTTGATCATGGGTCTTATTGAAATTACAAGTTCATTTTTCTTATTCTTTTTAATTGTCCCAGTTAGTCCTTGGTAATCAGAGATTATTTATGTATTTTTTAAGTCTTGAGATACTTGTGTGAAAATATACTGAACAATGCAAAACTCTGACCAGGTAACATTCAGTATCTTAGAGTGAGGGGTCATGTTCTCAAGGCACGTCATGGATCCTGTGGTCACCGACAGTTCTGAGGGCGTGGGTTGGCAGGAAGCCCCTGCAGTTACATAGTTTTGGAGCGAGGGGAAGACTGTAGGGCGAGGGGCCGTGAGGACCCTGCCAGAGTCCACAGGCACCACGCCCTTCCCGCCCTCACCGACCAGTCCCCTCGTCTCTCCCTTCCTCTCCATCCCGTGGACAGTATGGTTTCACTCTTCATGGGAACACTGTCTCCACCTTCCTGGGTCCTCTACCCTGCACCCCCAGGCCAGGAGAGCATCCCGAAATCCCTTGCATCAACCCTTAATGTCTCCTGGTACGTGAAGGTCAGATGTCACTCTGTCTTCCAACCCGACGCCTCAGGTCCATGCTCTGGGCATGCAGTGCGGCCTGGATCCCAGCGTCTTCTCCAGGTCTCTGTGCACACGCTCTCTTTCTTCCCCTTCTCCACTCTGCCTGGTCTGAAAAGCTGCCCCTCCAAATCCCTCTGCTCCCTCCAACCCCACAGATGACTAGGGGTGTGTTTGTCCTTCTTAAAAGTTGGTGCTTTCCACAGAGTCAGAATACGTATGTATCTGGCCATTTTTCACTAGCCTGTGGCCTTCCTGAGGGGGCTGGGCACAGTGCTGGATGGTCACGTGCCCGACTCCTGGAGGATGCTGGGAGCAATCCCGTGCTCTCGTTGCAACTGCAGTTACAGTCTGACAGCATTTTCTACTGCAGTCATTACAAAACTGTGGTTTGTACACAATTTAGATTTCATAACTAGATTTAATTTTTAGATAAATCTACTGAGTGAATGATGAGAGCCTTGCTCGATATATCAGTTATGATCCTTAAAGCTGCAAAGAACAGAAAACCCAGCTCCATAAAGAGACTTGTCATTTTCCAAAGATATAACCCTCAAAGAAGTTTGACGTCAGAATTGGTTCATACAGCAACTCAACAGGGCTATCAAGGATCCAGAAGTTTTCCAGTTTTAAGCTATGGCATGCTTTGTGTGACAGCTGGATCCCTCATGGTGCCAACATAGCTGCACCAGTTCCAGACATGACATCCTAGCACTCAGAGATGGAAGTGACCCACTCCCCTACTCTGCCTCACATTCATTCCCTCACTCTGCAAATGTGACAATTTTTTCTCAGACATATTTCATATTCATGTTGTTTTCATCATTGTTTGTTTGTGGCTTTCCTACAGTATTTCAGAATGTGTCTGATTCTATCCAACTCTCTCCCATTCATTTCTGCCTTCTCAGCAGGCATTAAACTCCCTAGTCGCTTTTTTGTTCTTCTCTGGATCTCCTTGTTCTCTTTGTGTCTCTTATTCTTTCTCTGCACCGTCCCTGTCCATTCCACCTGTCCTTCCTCATTCATTCTTGGTATTTTTCACCTTTATTGAGATGCACTTGACAGATCACAATTGTATTTATTTAACACATGCAAGGAGGTGTTTTGATGGAAGTACACCTTATGCAACAGTTCCCAACAATCAAGCTAGCTAACACATCTGTCACCTTGACGACACAGATGAGCCCAGAGGGCAAGATGCTACGTGAATTGAGTGAGCCAGAGACAGCAGCACCTCAGTGCATGCAGAATCTAAAAGTTGAACTTGAGAAGTAGGATGGTGGCTTCCAGCAGCTGGGGGTGGGTAAAGTGGGCAGAGGCTGATCCCAGGGTGCAAACTCTCAGTTACAGAATGAGCAAGTCCCGGCGTCCTAAGACAGTACTGTGCCTGGAGTCAGCAGTACCACACGGTGTCCTGGAGGTGGACCTGTATTCTCCTCTGCTCTCGCTCTGTCCCGGCTCAGCTCTCTGTCTGGATTCCAGTGTGTGCAGCTTTCTGAGTTCAGTGTTGGCTAAGTGCCTCCAGCCCTTGACACCTGCTGTGGACATAGGTCACCTGGAGGTGCATTGAGTCACACCTGCTGTGGACATAGATCACTTGGAGGTGCATTGAGTCACACCTGCTGTGGACATAGGTCACCTGGAGGTGCATTGGGTCACACCTGCTGTGGACATAGGTCACCTGGAGGTGCATTGAGGGTTTACCGCTCTACCTTTCTTTGTATCTCTTTCTACTGCCTCTACCTTTTATTCCACTGCCTATTCCCATCATCTCTGGGGTTTTCCTGTCTCAAAAGCAAAAGGGTTTCACTGGAGGACAATTCCCTCCTTTCTTGCCTTTTGGGAGGTATGACTCCAGCTGTGTCTGTGAGACACAGGGAAGGTTCTGGAGCCTGGGTATGCCCCACTGACAGAGGCACTGAAAGTGTCTGTTTTCAAAACAGACACCAGAATGGGCATCCCTATATTTCCTGACTCTTGCTTTTCAAATGGATTTGAGCCACCACATTCTGTGTTTAAGTGAACTGGTATGTGGGAATATGATATTAAAAAGAAATCAGAGTGGTTCTGGTGGGCCAGACCTGTGGATGGGGCCCAAACCCTGAGGGTTTCCACAGCTTGAAACCCAGAACAGATCTCCCTCCTAAGTCTGGTGTAAGTCGAGTAACTATGATCAAGAACACCTGGCCCTACAGATGTCCCTCTCCCTCCACCCTCCACCCTGCACCTGGAAGCTGAGGCCCTCTGGTTGGAAATGTAAATTGCATTGCCTGGCAAGGCACCATTGTAGCCTCATAGACAATATTTGGAAGGCTTTCTGGTCATCAAGACTTTCTTATTCCACTGTAAATATGCTCAGCGAGGTTCACTTGTTGAACTCAGTGGCCTGCAGTTGTTTTGGCAGTGCTTTGTTGGGGCCTGGGTGTGGAAACAAGACCAGTGATCAGCATCCTGTGGTGAGGGGTCAGAAGTGAACTTGGAAACTGAGATGGACACCTACCAGAAGGCCCTTCCCTGAGAGCTCCAAGTTCCTTGCTGAGACATTACTGCTCTGAATGTGCCCCAAACTGATATTCCATCATGACCTTCCACCCAGAGAGTCACAGATGCTTTGAGAAAGTCACCAGAATTAGCATCCCTGTGTGTCCTGAATAAGGACAAGAGCCTGCCTTTAGGGAGTTCTGAAGCCATGACATTTCACGTGCACAGGGACCCAGCTGAGAAGAGGGCCTTGACTAGAGGGGCCTAATCGTGGGCCACTCCTCTGTAGTCCCACTGCCCAGGACAAGGACCTGTGCTCCATATGCTTAGGGATGCACCAAGGGGACCTTTGGCTTAACCTGTAACAGCCACAAGCAGTCCTTGGCGTGCACCCTAGTGAGGCTGCCTCCCTTGTTTGACTCTCTACAGTCTCTGGAGCATCCAGTAGAAAATCTTTGTTATCACAGAGTTCTCTGTACAAAAATGATTCCTATCCCATGACCCTGGTGAATTTAGCTGCTGTGGGCCCACCAACATGCCAAACGTGGTCCTAATGAACACAGACTTTTTCCTTTACTTTTAAGACATGTCAAGGGTGACCTGAAGTGTAATTTAGTGTCTTATTAGAAATATATTATGAAAATAAATGAGTTTTAGAAGTTTGGACATCTCAAAAGCACACAGAACTGTTTGGATCTTTGGTGGAACCAGACTGATTAGAAGTTCTTGGGCCATCAGAAAGTAATACCACACTCTTGTCAGGTTCCCTGAGAACAGCAAAATGTAGAGTGTGTACCGATCTTACCCACAGACTATACCTGCCTAGAGTGGAGAGATGGGTCTCTTCTTATCTGCCCATGAAAATGCTTCCTTATCTCCCAGCGTCCAGATCAGGGGTCCCTCCCTCATGACTTTCCCCATGAGAACTGACAGTTCTTCATCTCTGTTCAAGCAGCTTTCTCTTACATGTTTCTTTCATGTCACATAAAAACTGCATCAAATGTGTCTGTTTGCTTACCTTCTTTTCCATGACCTTGTGAATTTCTTGGAATGTTGCGACATCCTATATCCCTAATGCTGAGCTTTGTGCCAGGTGCTGGTAGGTGTCAGTAACCACCTGTTGAGTTACACTGGATCCATGCTAGCCCATCTTCTAAAAGTAGCAGTGCCTGGAACTCGGTCCCTGACTTACTGTGCTTAAGTCAGAGAAAAACCAGGGATACTCAGAGGTCTCCCCAGTCCTTTGTCTTCTCTCCAGTCCTCTCCCACTCATCATCTGGGTTTGATCCTTTGTCAACTTTGCCTTTTCTGTTCTGGTATTTGAAAGGATCATTTGTATCCAACTTAGAGTGGGCTCTGATACCTACCCAGACTCGGTGGTCTGGAGGATTTCATTATACCAGCATGTGAAGTAGTGTTAAATGATCACTAGAGATTTTGGTATGCCTGTGTTTTACCAGGGAACTGACAAAAGCAAGCAAACTTGTTTTAGCAATGATTCCACAACTGGAATCTGAACCTTTTGTTTTCCTCTGGTATTTCCAAATTTGATGGGATAGTTTTGTTGTACTTAAATTTGGGGGAATCATGAATGTGCCATAAATATTTCCTTTCCATTCTATTAGATCAGATCAAATACTTATGCTGGTAAGACATAAGCCATGACCTAGGCCTGCCCTGAGGTTGCCATACTAAGCAGGATGCCTATGAATCGGGCAGCATACTATTCTCCTGTCTGAGCAGTTTTACCAGCTTCCCCGTAGGGGGACACTATGAAGAACTGGCCTCTTTTCATTCCTGGAGACTGTCACCAGCCTAAGGTTCATCTGCTGCTTCCTGTGCCATGCAGCAATGTGGTATGGTCTAGACTGTCTACGTGCTTCCTTATAGCCAGGATGCCAGCAGGGTGCAGTGGGTAAGAAGCTGGTTCTGAGAGTGCAGATAATTGCCCTTCCACAGGAACCTTAGGGAAGAAGCCAGAAACCGACTTCCATGGGCATCTCTCTGGAACATTGGCTTCAGAAGCAGCAAAAGAGGCCTTTAAGGGTTTCTCTGTGGGGTTTAAAAGTCCTATTGTTTTTAGAGAAGAATATGCATTATAGACACTTTGATATGAAAAACTCAACTGCACTTTTTAATCTGCAAAGCACTTCTTTATCCATTATCTTGCATAAGCCCCACAGTAAACCAGGAAGGAAGGTATAATGGGTTTTATTTATCTTTTCATCTTAGGGATCAGCAGTGGGAACATAGCACAAAACTGCCCAAGTTCATGGGGCAAGGGAATCAGTCCTGACGTGACTCTTCTGCTCTTCACTACGGAGCAACATCATTAAAATGTTGATTCCAGTGAACCTAGAGAGAGTACCTGATCGCTCCTCCATCTGGATGCAGCATGAGCTTACAAGTTCTTACTTGGAGATATTCCAATCTCTTTATCCACTTTAGCAAAATGTAGCCTATTGCAAGTATTAATGCAACATCTGATTCAGCTGAGAGAATAAAAGGCCATGTGGATTTTTTTTTTCTCCAATTTGCTCTGGAAAAGGGGAATACTTGTCAACACCACAGAAATATATATATATATATATATATATATATATATATATATATATATTTGCAGGTGATGGTAGTATGTCAATGCATTTTGTTTCTGCCTATTTTAAAACATAAACTCAATGCTTGGGTACTGCACAAGAGGAAAACAGCAGGCTGCCCAGAGTTATGAGCTCACAGATCTATATGAAATTGCCTGCAGCCCTTTTGAATATGTTGGGGTGGAGGGAGCTTGTTTCCCTTTAAAGCAAATCTCATGCAGTCCTGCAGCCAGTAGCGGGCCTCTGAGAGCCTTGCCCTGAAACCCAGGTCACCCGTCTCAGGATATTCCCTGTGCAGGCTCTGATAAGTCATCCGTTTGGATAATTTTCTATATATGGAGCCAGAGGTCACAGAGAGCGGATACAGAGTCTTTGTTCTCCAGCGCTGGCAAGGGAGGCTTCTCCTGCCGGCTGCTCTGTCCCCGCACCACGTAAAGAACCCGTTTTCATCACCAGCAGGAGAAAAAGAAGCTGATTCCAGGGGCAGGCAGGACCCCTCTGCCCTGAGCGCGGTTCCCAGACAGGGGCCACCTGGCTGTGGAGGACCGGTGGGCAAGGAGGAGAGATGGAGCGCTCAGCACTAGTGGTGTGGTTTTCTAGAGGGCTGTTCATTGACCATTAAAGTTTTGCTGGACTGAGAAAGGCATGATGCCAAAATGTGAACATGGATGTTTCAGGAAAAAAAGTAATCATAATGACACCCTAAGACAGAAAAGGCCCAGCAAGGCCAGGAGCAGGACAGGCGACTAGAGCAGCTCCTGAGCATCAGCAGCAGCCCCGCGAGCGGAGAGCGGGCGGGGTCGGGTCATTAGGCATGCGGCGGTCGCGCGCGCTGATTGGTCGGGGGCGGGGCGTCGAGGGGCGGGGCTGCACGGAGAGGGCACTCGGGGGAAGGAGCAGCAGGGGGCGGAGTGGGGCGCGCCGGCGGCGGCGGCGGGCGCGGATTGGCAGTGGCGGCGGTGGGCGGGGCGGGGCGGGGTTGCCGGGAGCTGGTACTAGCCGGAAAGGAGGAGGCGGAGTGAGTGCGGGGCGGCGGGCGTGGCGGTGGGCGTGGCGAGCGGCGCCGGTTGGCGGGCGGGGCCGTGGGCGGGGCGGCGGCCGCAGCGGGTACTCGCGGGCAGGAGGCGGAGGCGCGGCCGGAGTCAGCGCCTGGGGCCCGGCCGCGGTGGCCCGCGCGGCCTGCCCTTTGTGCCCGCAGCCCGCGCCCGCGCCCAGGGCCGCCGCGCCGGGCTGTCCGGCTGCGCGCGCCCGCCCGCGCACCCAGCCCGCGCCTGGGATGCTCCGGGGATGCGCGCCCGCCGGCCCTGCGGCTCCTCGCGGCTGGGCGCCGGGCGATGGACCTGAGCATGAAGAAGTTCACGGTGCGCAGGTTCTTCTCGGTGTACCTGCGCAAGAAGTCGCGCTCCAAGAGCTCCAGCCTGAGTCGGCTCGAGGTAAATGCCGTCGCCCGGGTGCACGCAGGTCGCCGGGTCCCCGCCGCGCCCTGGAGTGGGCGTGTGGAGGATGCTGCCCGGCTTGTGCCACCCGGAAGCCCTTCGCATTGTCGGGTGGATGTCACCCAGACCGTGCTCGGGAGTTTAAGTTCTTTGAACGCTGGTCCAGTTTTCCTAAAACCGAATAACAAGGACTCCAAGCGTTATTGTTGGGACTTCATAACAATTGGAGCCACTATGAGTCCTCTTGCGTGGACAAGCTCTACCTTAGTGGATTTCTGCCCAGTGCCTCTGCACAGGTTTGGGGGGTCACTTCCACAGGGCTGCTCTGGGGAACAGCGGAGGGTCCGCGCAGTTGGGTGCCGCTAGGTGTGGGGGCGCCCAGAGGGGACACCTGGAAAGTCCGGGGAGGACAGCCTCCTCCTTCCTGCCCTGGGCTGGCTGCATTGTTGGTCTGGTTTGTTAGCCCTGCCCAGAGGCAGGCGAGCACACCATCATAACGTAGATGCTTGGAGTATTCCAAATCAGTGTGGAATTGACAAGAAGCGGGAAAGGCAGCGGCACCATCCACGCAGACCACAGCGCAAGACGGTGCTCAGTTGTGAAGTGCCTGATGCAATATCCCTGCAGCCTCGGTTTCCTACAGATTTGTCCTGAGAACCCAGAGGGCTGAAACATCACGTCCTTTTGCCTGTCCCATCTTGGCATCTTTGGGTTCCGAAATCATCTATTGATGATATCGTCCATGGTTCTTTAATGGTGGTTTTAATACACGACTGTGTTCTCTTCATCTCAGGGTCCACATCGTGTTGTGGAATCCATAGGTGACAGAAGGGTGAAGCGTGTTGAAGTAAAAAGAGGCCTTGTGATGGTGAGGCAGAAGTGCCAACTGGAGACTTCACTCGGGGCTACCCTCCCCCTGCGTCAGGGCTGGCCCAGTGCAGTTTGGTGGGCATTTAGTTTCATGTGGAACAATATCACACGTTTCATCTTGGTTTCTTTGTCCTGGCTGCCATGACATGAGACACAGGCAAGAATCCTACAACAATTAAGAGGTCTTTAAGCAAACCTCAGGAATTGACATGAAAACTGCAGGGAATTGTTGAAAAGTTTCTCTAGATCAGAATTGGAAGCTCTGGATGGGATCTCTGAGGCTAAAATGTTGAGTTTGGACAAATAAAACTGTTAATCTAGTAATGGAGGAGGACTTGCTTTAAACCTAACCATGAAGTAAATCAAGCAAAAATCCATTTTTCTGGGACTTGGGCACTGTACAAATCTAGTTGACAAGAAGAGAGACTCAGAGCTGTATTTACCTTTATATACCAAATATGTTATTATTTTCTATTTCATTCCAATTCCAAATTTATCATACTGCTCCTTCTCTCCTAACACTTACTGTCCCTGCAGTGGGGGGCACTCATGGGAGCAAACTCCAGATGTCATGCAGAGAACTCCCACGACCCTTGGAGGTTGAGGGAGCCTGTGTGGTGTCCCTGGGTGTTAGGGCTCACAAGGAGAGCTGGTTTGGGGAAGGGCCTCCAAAAGTACAATGGGAGGCAAGGTTGGGAGTAGAAAGAGGTTTCTTTAATGTGAAAATACAATTTCTGGAAAACATACATAAATCATCAGATATTCAGAAGGACACAGGGGCTACCAAGGAATGTATTCCATCAGTACATTCCCCAGACTACTTTCTCCAGACCAGGTCCTGTGCTGGATTCTGAAGAGAAGGACAAATTAAGATGGTTGATACTGATCCAGTGCTGTTTTTCATAAAGGCATTCACCAGTTTTTGATCACTGGACCCTTGTGAAAATCCAGATAGCATTTTCTGCTGTCCTTGTTCTATGGCTAAATGGAGAAAATCCTGAAAAATTGAGAGTTGTGTGAGAAGCTTACCAAAACATTCATTTTGCTAATGTCTTTTGAGAACTTGCTATGGGTCAGGGCTGTTTCTGGGGACTGCAGATCCAACAATACCAGACATAGAAGTCCTGGCCTCAGGGCATTTTTCCTAGTGTGGAATCTACTAAGTGTCTGCATGTCTGACCAGTAGGTTCCATATCCACCCCTACCCCAAACTTTCTCATACTCTTCCAGAGAAACTGCCTATTCATTTGTGTATTGGCATCTGGTTATGACCAAGAAGCACTTATTGAAAAATTAACAGTAGTTACTTTAAGTTGAGAGCCGTATCATCTTTGTTAAAAAGACTTTCAGGAGGGGCCCAGTGCTGATGATTTCATACTATCTTGAAATTAATTTTACTTCTAGAAAACGATATTTGTTAAACCAGCCCCATGACATGTAAGCCAGGTTACTTAGCCATATTTGGAAACAGCTTATGGATTATAGCTTAAAATGAAATTCACTTAAACATTTTTGTCATGCGTCAGCATTGAACCCAGTGAGACGGCCAGATAATTCACTCTGTCAGTTCATAGTTCTAGAGGCTTCTAAAGGGAAGATGGATACCTTGCATGGATCAGCTCTCAGTGCTGGTGAGACCCCCGAAAGCTCTGATTCCAGGGCATTGGTGGCATTGCCTGAGAATAACAGCACTTAGCTGTAATCATGGCCTAACTCGGAGTCCTTTGTATAGATGAGGAGCTGGAGGCCCAGGGAGGCAAACTGAATTGCCTCTGCTCCTAGCATGTTTTAAAGGATGTTCTTCATGCAGGAGCTGGTGCTGTTAATTGATATTAGCCATTTAGGGTTGTGTGGTTATTGGAGTTTGCTGTGTGTTAATGAGTTGTGGAGGGGGCTATCCTTGTCATCTTTAAAGTGAAGTCACTCCATGGACTATTTTGAAATATGTCCATAACCTAAAGTTTTTCTAGAAAACCTTTTCTACAAGTTAGAAAGTTATAGGTGAATTTGATCAGATGTACTTATTTAAATCCTCACTCTCCCTTTTGCTATCTGGGCAGTTCACCTCCATAAATCTCCTCTTCATCCACTGTGAAGTAGAAATGGTAATAGTGCCTGCCTCATTGGGGATTATTGAGAGACCATATGTAAAGGCTTAACTTGGAGTCTGGATGATAAAATCGCTCAGTCAACAGTTGCTAGCTACTGATATGGAAAAAATCTTTACTGAGCTTATTGATGTTTTCCATGTTGTTTAACATCTGCTGATTCCATGTGAACCCATGGTGTCATCTCATTGGTGACCACCCTGCTGGGTGAGTAATGGTTCTGTACCTTCCTTCAGGCCCAGGGGAAGGTCAGTTCTCCCAGATGCTCTTGGCAAGCTGTTCATTGAACAGGATCGGCCTGGTTTGCTCAGATGGAGTTATGTTCCATCCTCTGCTGGGGTAGCAGTACTCCTCTGTCTTATCATGCATGTCTGTTGCAGGAGTCAGCTGCAGTTTTCCAGGGGTGCATTATTGATGTAGGTCACCTCACCCTGAGCTCAGGTGGCTAATAGTGGAAGAAAATGCTCCAATACCCATGACCCAGCTCAGAGAGTGGGACCACTGGGTGCAAGGGAATCCCCTAACCTCAACTGCCTCAAACACCAGGAAAGCCCCAGAAGGTGGGGTGTGCAGATGCCAAAGCCAGGTTTATATTCCCTTCAGACACAATTAAAATGGTACTATTTACTCACAGTAAGATACCAACTAAATTGCTAAGGGTATCAAATGCAAGGTCGGTTTACTTAGGGAAGAGTTATTCAGTTTGGGGTTGCCAACGCCAGAGGGCTCTGCCTGATGACCTGTTACCTGGACTCTTTCACTGGTTACTGACATTGCTACCCGAGGACAGTTGGTGGTACAGGAGGAACCGAATGCAAGCCCCTGCTGGGGACGTCGTAGTGGCTGGCTCTTGGGTTGAAGACAACTTCCTCTTCATTTATTTGTTTGCTCAATTATTCATACACTCAAAAATGTTTGTAGTATATCCCATGTGCACTGTACTCAGCAATTGGGAAAAAATTTGATCCCTACTTTCAGGGAACTTAGCATTCAGCAACAGAGGCCTGTGACTCAGTAGAAAGCTGCTGTGGAAAGTGCCGTGAGCCTTGCAGCCCCACTGGGTGGAAGTGGGCTCAGGGGTCAGTCGTCAGGTTACTTCTGCTTCCAGAGGTCAAGGTGATCAAGCCGTGCTCACGTGAATGTGTCCTTGCTGCGTATCCCTTTTAAGAAAGCACAGTGTTCCCATGACGTAAATGACAAGGGACTCGCGGCACACGATGGAGCAGTACTGGCTCCAGCGATGGGCAGAAGGTGACTCCCTGGGGTTACCAGCACAGCGTGGTAGGTGGACTCTCCTCCCAGTCCTTGGGTGGTTTCCAGGAAGACCATTTCTAATTAAAGTCATTTTCAGGTACTCTCAAAAAATGCACCCAAAGAAATTCTGTGAACTCTGGTTACACTGAGTTTTCTGACAACCAAGGGAAAAAAAGAAACAGAAAAAAATCAGGGAATACTACATACAATAGTTCTTATTAGTGGAAATTTGCTTTTTCTTTTTTCTCATTTTATTCTATTTTAAAGACCCTGAAGTTAATTTCTTATTTGTGGTCACTTTATCTGTGATATACCTTATCTTTGCAATTTCATTGTATACTTTATATTTAAGAAACTTCTCAAAGTAATATTGCTTATTCAGAAATACATGAAAGCATATCCAAACGATTGAGAGTCTGCCCTTTTCCTTTCTTGGCTTCCTTTGCCCATCTTTTCCGTAGAGCCCTATGCAGGCTGGTTGGCAGCACTTGGGAAGGAGGACCCGGTCTGCTTTTCCTATGCGCAGAAGAGGAAGAGTGAAATGCAAGAACTAATAAAAATGGAACCTCTGTCCACCTGTTGGACCTCACAGTTGCCCAAGGGCATCACTGTTTCTTGAACGCAGGTGCATCCTTTCTCAGATGGAGAGACCGGTGCATGGGTAGGAGAGGAGCGAGCTCTGAGCCGCTTCTGGGGCCTCTGGCTGCAGGGAGGAAGGTGGGCCCAGAGGCCGAAGTCAGGAGCAGGTGTTGGTCGGTGTGCACCATCCTGAGTGTTCTGACGCTGCTGTGGTGGGTGCTCCTTTGCTGTGAGGTACCAGGATGAGGGTATTTTGGTGTGATGTGAAGTTGGCAGCCAGGAGTTGAGGCAGAGATGCTCTACAGTCTCTGTTCCAAGATTCTCGTTAAGAAAGTGGAGCTAGTCCAAGACTGGTTCTCCAGGATGGTCGGCTCCGTTGCTGGTTGCGTGGGGTCACGTTTCCTTACGTTTTTTTCCTAGCATTCTGTTCTTGCTGATCTGTTTTCACTTTAAAGTTGTTGAGTTGAATTCAAAGAAATAGATATGATCAACAAACAGCCTGGAAGCTCCAGTGAGATTTAGTCAGGCACATGGGCCCAACACACGTGCATCCCGTATGAAATACCGTTAATGGTGTCTGATTCATAGCTGTGTAAGAAGCCGTTCCTGCGACACTTCACTATGCAATAGATGGGATGGCGGTGCAGCTATAATTAAACATGGAAGCCCACACACCAGGGCACAGAGGACGAATGTGTGGTCACCTCACACCTAGGATTTGTTACTAAGCAGGCAAGACCCATGGTTGCAGGCTAGCCAGCATGTGTGCCTGTGCTCGTGAGGTCCGTGTGATTTCTCAAGGGCCGCTGAAGGAGTCCCAGGGACCTCGCTGATCCGAGAGCACGGCCAGTCTCTGTCCTTGAGCTCTGGTCTGCAGCGGCCCAGTGGGCTGCTCCTTCAGCACGGGAGGGAGGGTGCTGCGCCCATCGGGCCGGGCCCTGCCACTCCTGCCCGTGCTGAACTCCTGCTGTGTCTGCCTGAACGCCTGGCTGCTTCCTTCAGCTCCTTGCCATTTGCAGGTCACAGCATCCTTCTGAGCACCTGCCACCCCTGCTCCCCTACGACAATGGTTGTCCTTGAGCTGCCAGATGTTTGGAAAGCAAAGTGTGTCTGCCAAGGGGGAGCTGCACGGGGCATCTGGGCCATGCCAACATGACTGGCTGGCCCTCTCTGTAGAAGATTCTGCACCACCAAAGTTTCTCCTCTCTTGCTAGCCTCCTCTCCCTCACCCATTTTGTGTGCATATCTTTTTCAGATTAGTACTATCACCATAGAGTGAGCTTTCCTAGATTACAGCTCTGCTAAGGTTACTTAGAATGAAGTCAAGTTTGATCTTTCTTCTGTCATTTTAAACATAATCCACAGAAACAGCAGCTCTTATAAAGCAGAAGTGAGTTCACGCTGCTTCTGGTGCCGGCCCTGTGTGATGTGGGCTAGCATGGACAACCGGCTGGGGGACGTGAAGGAGGCCCAAGGTGCTGGTAGAACTGACCTAGCTTGGAGAGTAGATCGGCTTTCCTTGTGGCCATTTATCTCCTCTTTAAAATTAGTAGGATTCGGGGAGCGAGTGTGGGGGGTGTGCTTCCTCCGGTAGCCAAGGAGGGGCCCGAGAGGGGCTGACAAGCCAGGGGAGGTGTGCTGAGACCCACGCTCTGGTCACATGCTGCATTTCACCTTCTCTGCATTTTATGTCATCATTAACCCAAGTGTTTAAGTGCGGGACCTGCTGCAGAGAGCAGTCCCAACCACCTTCAGGTTCTTGGCTGAAAGATGTCCCAGCTGCACATCCTGCCTGTGGCCCTGAGCCTGCAGTTCTTCCTTGTTAGACCTGGCAGGGGAGTTCATAAGAGAAGGGGTGCAGGGCCTTTCCTTTGAAGGCCTTACTTGGTAACGGTTCTGGCAGAGAAGAGCAGCTCACAGCCCAGTGGACGTGCACTCTTTCAGAACCACCACCATGTGACTGCGAACTTGCACGTGTGTTTTCACATCCCAGGTGTCCTGCACAGTGTCTTCCTAGCATGAAAAGCAAGAAAGCTGCTTGTCTGAGGGTGTATAAGGCACAAGGCGGAGAAGCCGCTTGGAGGCCTGTGTGAGGGACGGTGGGATGGCGTGGGCAGTGCCATGAGGGGAGGGGACAGAGAAGCCAGTGGGGCTCTGCAGGCCCCTGTGGCTGTCAGACTCCTGTCACCTGACTGCCAGCTCGTGAGGGCACCTACAACCAGGGCTCCTTGTGAAAGGGGAAACTGGGCCACATGGGTGATGATGTCCCCACAGCCCACATGACCCACTTGCCAAGGCGCATAAGGGACTCTCTTGTAACTTGCTGAAGGGACTCTGGTTGGCTGGTTGACTTTGAAGGTAACATAAAGGAAAGAAATGGACAAAACAGAGAAGGGCATTGATTTTTAGGCCACCTTGTCCTTCTTGAATTCTTAGTTTGTCATCACCTTAGAGGACAGGACAGATGGGCTGCTGGAGTCAATGTAGCAGTTAGGGCCAACTGCCTTCCTCCCAGAGAGCCCCAGAAGCAGCACAAAAGGATTGGGGATCTTAGCATAAAAAAGAACACATGAACTTTGACATGTGGCTCAATCAAGTTCTGTGAACTCCAGCCCAACAGAGAAGTGAACAGGTTTTAACTGACTGAATGTGTTGGAGCTAATGTGCAAGGGCTGCCTGGCTGTGTCCAGGGTGCCTCCCTCCAGTGATGTACATGTCCAGACCTGTCTTCCAGCGTTCATCAGCACACTTTACTACGTCCTTTGACACTCTGGGGTGTTGAGGTTCATGACGGTAGAACCCCAGGAATTGAAGTAGGCAAGTTAGGGTGGTTTGTTACAGTGAATGGCACGGCCATTCTGTGTGTGCAGGAGGAGGAGAGGTGTAATCTGAGACACCCTCCCTAGTCTGATAGAGCTCACACTTATGAGAGGTGATGGGCATCTGCCCGAATCACATTGGGAATTATGGAGCAGACCTGTGTCGTGTTAATAGCCTCCCACCCAGCCAGGGCTTCTCACTGCCTGTGAGACTGATGTACGACCTCTGTCCTCTCAGCCCCTGTCCAGTTGCTGCCCTCCCTCCGCACCACGATACCCAGCAGAAGTCCCTCCAGGACCGTCTGTCACGCGCTGATCGTGAAGCGCCCTTGAGTCAGGCACCTGCATTCATCCTTGCACCTCAGGCACCTGGCAGCACCCAGCCTGTCCAGGTGCTCCATGCACCTGCCAGGAGCTGTCCTGAGCTGCACCGTCAGGTGTTTGAAGACTCGTTGCTGGCAAGAAGTGATCCAACCAGGAGGACCCTGGCCGGGTGGGCAGTAGTGTGCCAAAGGCTGGTCAGTCAGTAGGCTTGGCCAGTGACATCTAGCCATCTCCCCCACATCTGTCTCATCCTCCTGTGGCTGCTGGTCAGGTTATCTGACCCTTGATTCACGCAGTGCAGGTGGGTGTGTGCCCCACAATTTGAGTCCTTGATCAGTTCCCTCCTCTGTCAGATTAGTGTAATGCCTGCCTTACAGAGTTGGGGCAGCAGTGAATTAAATGGCCTGTCCAGGCACCCAGCAAGGGGCAGTGTGGCAGGCTAAGTGGCTGCCATCAAACTTTCTCCTGGCCTCATGGGAGGGACAGAAGGACCTGGCTTGGTGTCCAGTCTTATTTGACTCAGTCATTTAAAAGGACATTCTTTGAAATTGCATTATGGTGAAGAGAATGACACCTGAAGAATTTGTGGGCACAGTGGCGTCTCCCAGAGGCAGTGGAGCCTGTCCATCAAAGAATGGGCAAGAATCTGGTGCTCTGGACCAGAGGCCAGCTGAGAGTCAACCACGTCTCCACAACCAGCATTGCACGGATGTGTGGCTACATGTCCCCATCTGGAGCCCACAGCTTCCATGGGGGCACGGTGGTGGAGCTCAGGGACTGTCCAGGAAAGCAGGCAGCAGGCAATGGAGATGGAGGCATTTGCTGTCCAGTTCTGGAGCCTCCACCCACCCCACCTTCACAGCCAGTGCTTTTTATTGTCACGAGCAGAGGAGCACCTGGGTGTACCCTGACTTCACGTTTTAGACAGGAAAGGCACAGCTTGGTACAGTGGCCAGTGGTCAGCTCTTCGCCCCAACATGCTCTGGAAGCTTCTCCTGACTTTCATCTAGTGCTTCTCTGAATTAAAAAGAGGTGGTGTGTCCAACATCTCCAGAATCTTCCAGTACTATCCTTCTCTTCCCTTGGCCACATATTGTACTCATTGACTCAACAGTGGCGAGGAAGGCACACAGGGAGGGGATTGTTGTGTTCCTCATCTTATTTGTGGAAGGATCGCACGGTTCAGCCCGGGGCAGACATCTGCTTGTCACCTGGTCAGGTGAATCTGCTGAGATGGGACGTTAATCTGTGAGAACCGAGGTTCCGAAACAAGGCCCTAATGAACAGTGCGGTGCTCCTGCTGGAACGTCAAAGTCAGGAAACGAGGTAGGCGCGGCATGGCGCGGCTGCAGGCTTCCTCTGGGTGGGGCTGCCCATTGGCCCCCACATCCAATGCCTGCCCTCCTAGAGCTTCCGAACTCCCAGCCAGTGTCCTGGGATGGACCCACAGGTGCCTGGTTTGGGAGGAGGGTATCCCTGGCAGGTGGGAAGGCTGGCTAGTGACCCCCCCCAGGATAGCCACAGTCTAATCCCTGGAACGGGTAGGTGTTACTGTGAGTGGCACGAGGGGCTTTGCAGGTGTGATCAGGTTAAGGCAGGTGAGATGGGGAGGTGTAATCACTAGTGTCCTTGCAGGAGGAGTCTGAGGACATTGGACCTCTGGGTGGGGAGGTTGTCAGAGCAGAGACCATAGTGATGGAGGAGGGGCACTCACCAGGAGCACGTGTGGCTACCAGACCTGGAAACAGCAAGGACGTGGACTCCCTCAGAGCGTGCAGAAGCCAGCCCTGTGGCCCCCGTGGAGTGTATCTCAGACGTCGGCCCTGCAGCACTGTGAGAGGGTGAATGTGTGCTGCAGCTTGGGGTGATTTGTCACAGCAGCAACAGGAACATATGCACGCTGTTGATCTGGCTTTAAGGCTGAGCTTGATTCATGAAAGAGGCAGCTGTCCAGATGGAGGTGGGGCAGGGCCTTGGAAATGGTCTCAGAGCAGGTGGATGTGGCCCAGGGAAGGACAGAGCCCAGACACCAAAAGTGAGCCCCAGCACTCAGAGTGTGTCCAGGAAGCTGCTGGACAGCACAGTTGTGTCCTGGGTCCTCCTGGGTGTGGGGCTCAAGGTGATCAGACCGTGCAGACGTAGTTGTGGGACATCTGCTGACATCCCAGAGTCTGCCTCGTGCTCAACACCCATAGGTGCTGAGAGCTCAGCTGTGGTCATCCATCTGGTGAAGACCTGCTGAGAACAGGCTAGAGAAACAGCTTCTGTCCAGTGCCCTTTATATCCTAGTGGGGAGGAGAAACTCAAATCAAGTTCACATAGAAAAATGTCACAATCTCAAATAGCATAAAACAGTAGGGAGGAAAGTCCCGCAGTCTGGAAGGTGGCACAGTGGGACCGAAAACAAGTTTGGACGGCGTGATCCAGGGAGACCCTCTGTGAGTCATTTCAGCAGGGCCAAGTGGGGTGGAGAGCAGCCCAGGAAGACCTGGAGTGGAGCACTGCTGGGGGCAAAGCAGCAGGTGCCAGGCCCTGAGCCAGCAGTGGGCTTGGCTGAACAGGACCCACCAGAAAGGTAGTGTGTCCCAGGAGGGAGGTGGCAGGCACATAGGGCCGGGGGCCTTGGCAAAGGGCTCAACTTTATTCTTAGGGCCATGGAAAGCCCTGAATGGGAATGATAGGGTCATCTCTTAGTTTAAAGACCATTCTGGAAGATGTGTGGAAATTAGACATAGAAGGGCAGGAGAAGCAGCAGGAGAGGAGCTGGTGAGCTTCTGGGGATGCCGTTAGCCCCAGGGTGGACGGGCCTTGCAGATGGCCCGAATGTGCCCACAGACAAAAGAGAAGGCCCAGGACGACTCCCCCCACCGAGTGGTGGGAAACCATGGGTCCTCTCCTCTATGCACGTGAGGTCTGCCTGAGGTCTGCCTTCAGGCGGAGGCCTGCTGTGCAGATTAACGCAGGACACAAGCTGTTTTTAAACAGCCTCACTTTGCGTGCGATCTGCAGTGCACTTACTGCTCGGCAGTGCCGCCCAGCTCCTGCGCACCCGCTTCGGGAGGGCACGGGCAGTCTCCCGAAGACTCACATCAGCAAGTTCATCAAACGTGGTGTCAGAAGCCTTGCTGGAAGACCGCAGGCATCGCTCGGTGTGAAGCAGGCCAGGTGGAGGCAGTTGGAGCTGGGGTTCTTCCTCATCACTGTTCACACTTCCTCTCTGACTGGGAAGTTCAGGCAGTGCTGTCCACCAAGGGGCTGGAAGAGGGAAAGGCCTGGAAATTGCATGCAAGTGGACAGCTCCCTTTCCTCTGGCCTGGAGCTCTCTGAGGTCTGGGCAGCTCTGCATAAGCACTCATTTCTCAGGCAATAGTAAGGAGCAGGAGTAGAGAAGGGAGAAGAGGGGGGAGGACGAGGAGGGGGAAGGGGATTGGCAGAGGTGAGTCACGGAAGAGGCAAAGCGCAAGGAAGGGGGCCCGTGGGCAAGCGTGGGGGAAGTCCCTGGGGAGGGAGTGCCTGAATGTGGATGAGCATCCAGTCCATCAAGTGGCCCTAGACTGACCAGTGCACTTTGCTTCTTGAGCCTGGGTGGCAGAGTGACAGGTGGAGTGTGGCCTGTGGTCTCTGTGAAGTAGCTTCCCTCCAGGGAACCGGGACAGAGGGACGGAGGTGTCATTGCTGGCCCCCTTCCTGGGGCTAGGCGAGGCAAGGAAGAGCCCTTGGTGCAGGCCTGCTGTGAGTGCCTCCCATCCCTGGTGCCCCAGGAGCCAGGGTGAGGTGACTTGCCTGGCTGACCCCACCATGGGCTACGTTACACCTTTCTCCTAAGCAAGAGCAGCAGGTTCAGAACTTCACCTGTGAGTGTCCGCAGGCTGCTGAGATGCCAGAACTGTCTGTCTGCTGCCACTCTGCCCACGCCACACCCACCTGCACCTGGAGGACGAAGCGGTGAGGTCCAGCTTCCCAGGGAGTCTGCAGGAATCCGGGGCCTCCCAGGGACAGCCAGTGAGCAGTGAGTGGCATACCTCCTGCTGGTGGTCCTCACACTGACTCTGGTAGGCAGAGCCCTTACTTCCAGGTGTTGAAAGACTAATGAATATAGAAGGAGGAAGAGCACCCTGGCCCCAGAAAGGGGTGCTGGAGAAAGCAGGGTCCCCGTTACTCCAGGGTTTCTCCCGTGGAGTCAGGGATGAGGCAGGTGAAGACCAAGGCCCCTAGTTTAGATGTTTTGTGTCTGGCCTGGGGAGATGCTGTCCAGGGCCTTCCCCTCAGGCCACATGGGCATTGCCCTGACCTTCACACTCACTGGTGAGGTCAGATGATGACTGCGTAATGTATTCTGGAAATGTCAGGAGACTTTCATCCACAGATGGGGGGTGTATTTATTGGGAACGGAACTGCCTTTTATGGAGATCTGACCACGTTTCCAATAGTGGGTTCTGGAGCCACAGCTTATGAGGTTTTGCTTTACTCTTCCACATTCCTCATTACAGAAGTGTTCTGTGGACTTCACCCTCTCCCTGTCCCAGGTCACTCTCGGTAGCACGCCTCAGCACGTGGAAGGACGTGGCTGTCCGTAATTGGTGCTCATATGTGTTCTGTGCTTCCAGACACAGCTGCCACCAAAGCATGACACAGGAACTGCCCCGAATGCCACCCCTGGGGAAATAGGAGAGACAGGACCACAGCTGAAATGGGCAGCATTTCTCCAGCCAGTAGGTCTTTGATAGACTGACTAGTTCTTAAGGGGAAGGAACTGACCATTTAAAAACTAAGTAATGTAGGCTTGCTGTCTCAACAAGAGGAGTGTGAGGCATTCTCTTTGACAGTCTGGGGATTAAAATAGCAACCGTATTAATATAGATATATGTGTTTAGATGCATATGTGTGCATGCGCACATGTGCTCATGTGTGTGCATGTATGTGTGTGTGCATGTACCACACATGCGCTCTCCTGTCTTCCCTCACCGCCTTGATAGTTCAGAGTTGACCATGTGGCACCAGATGGGCAAATGAACTTTGGGAACTTTGTCAGTGGCCATGGAATAAGCAAGCCTGAGGACAAACATGGTTCTGCAGCCATCTGTGACCATGACGCTATGCAGCCTCAGGGCAGAACCAACACACAAAGGAGGCCGAGCCAAGAACTCTGTAGCATGTGGGGTTGGAGCCCTGGTTGACCCGAGCCGCAAGTCAGTGTTTCTCTGGAACGTTTTAGTTCCATGAGCCAAGCACTTCCTTTTATTGTTCAAGTCGGTTTGATTTGGGTTTTCTCTTATGCAGATAAAGTCGTCCTGACATACACATTATCTCATTAACCCTGCACAAGACTGCTCAGAAAGCCTGTGCTGTGTGCCCACTTCACAGATGAGGAAGCGGAACTCTGAAGGTCTCATGGCCTGAGGGTGTCACCCTGCTAGTAAACGGGGGACTCAGGAACCAAATTCCACTCTGTCTGCCACCTTCGCCCAGTAGGAAACACGTTCACTGTGGTCAAGCACATGTTTAGCATGGCAACACACTGATAGCAGGTTGCCTGTCCTGTGCACTGGTCTGAAAGAGCTGCCAGCCCTAAGGAGGCTCTCTGAGCAGGGAAAGAAGCCTGGACGGTGCCTTACTGGCTGCACACCCTGGTCAAGCTTCAGCCCATGCCTGGGTGAATGCCTGTGCGAGGAAAGAGTGTGTGTCCCTTCCAGCATGGCCCAGGGGACCTTAGACGGTCAGTGGGCCCAGCCCTCTCACTGCCTGGCCCTGGAACCTGAGTCCTGAGTTCCAGACCCCAGAATCTGGCCATTGTGTTAGACTTCAGTGCTTCTGATGACCTCACTCTTCAGAGGACAGTGTTGGCCCACCCCCTTCCTTCCCTTTTCTGCTGTGGGTTGTGTGACAAGGGCAGACAAGTTTGGACTTGTCCAAAGAATTCTGTTCCATAGCTACATGTGAAAAATATAGGCATGTCTTCACGGGATGTGCACTTGGAAAACCCAGTAACTCTTAAATTCATGTTTCAAACCACAGTAGAAACAGTTTTCAAATTAAGCAGTTTAACTCAGATGGTAAACTGGGAAGATCAGGATTAAATTTCTTGCATTAATTGAAAAAAAAAATGTGTTATTTGTTGACAAATGCTCTTTTAGTCCTTCAGTGTGTTTAGTGGGTCTCAGGATACTTTTTTTCCCTGTCTACTTTCTAACTCATTATGAACTCCCAGCTTAAAATCCAGAATATGCAGATGATAATTTAAAGAAGTAAGGATCCCCATAAAAGGAAGGTAGAAATGAGTATTGATTTTAGAAACAGTATTTTACATTTAACTTTCCAGTTCTCAATAACACTATATAGTAAGTGTGCATGCATACATTCATTGCTGGACTAATCTTATGAAAGCATTGTAATATTGCTTTCTTTTCTGGTAACTTCCATGTGCTTTGGGGGTTAGATGCTTGCCAGCACTACCTTTTAACTGCAATGATCGTATTTTAATAATAACTAGGATGAATTTGTTGTTTAAAACAGAAACACAGCTTACAAGATAAAGATTTGGGATGAATATGGATGCAAGAAGTCTTTTCTGACTCAGAGGTGTCCACAGCCCTCTGTAGAACATATTTTCTGCTAAATGCATATTTAAGTGTTCGGCAGCATGAAATGTGCAACCCATTTGCATAGGATTTTATCTGCATTGCCATCTTGAGTTCTCTCCTTCAGATGGCATCCTCGCTTGTAGTTCATGGGCAACTGACTCTGTTGGAATTCAGAAAATTCACATTCATTTCCTGCCCTCTCCATGCAGCCATTGTCTGTGTTGGTTGGATGGTCTTCTGATTCATGGGAAGAAGAGAAGCCATTTGCAGTCACCTCCCTGACATCTTCAAGCTGCTGGAGGGGAAGAGAGTAATTCTTGACTTGCTGTTTGCACATTTATTAAATGGCATGCGCCATGTGTGGTCTGTGCCGCGTACGTTTGGGAAGCCATTTCAGAGCATGACTTTCACGTGCTCTTAACCAACAGGCTCTCTGGTAATAAAGGATAACTTGTTGAAGTAAACAGCAGGAGATGTGGTGAGGAGCTGGGCTGAGAGGAAAGATCCAAACAAGGAAAAAAACCAAAACAAAAACCAAGGAACAATTAGGCAAATACACAAAGAGAACAAGAATAAGTGGTTCAAAGCTGATAAATGCTCTATTTTGAAATAAGTGTAGAAAGATAGTTTCTGATTACCCAAATGTTCCCGTTTGCAAATTCCCCATTTCTAAATAATGACAAACTGATGAAAGACACTGGGCACTGTGACCTTTCTAACAGGCTTTTGATGGTTCACAGTATGCTGTGCGGTGTTCCCTGCTCCTGGGTCACTGGCATGAGTGTTGGACGTCACAGTGCACCTCCGCTGTGACCGTGTCTTCAGAGCTGGTGATGAGCGTCGGGGACATGCCTGCTGGCAGCCCCGGGGCTCTTCCCCAGGTCACCCTGAGTGGGATCCAAGTCAGAACCATGCCACTGGCTCGTGTGGGAAGCCCCATCCCAGGCAAAACTCGTCTGGTGCAGACTTGAGGGTGGTCTCTCTGGTTGGGTGGTGGCCCTGCTTGATTTCGCCAACCCTGAACTCAGCCTCAGAGCACCCTAGTTTGAAAACCAGGAGTCTCCTAGCGGGGGTCTCTTTGTCGTTTCTGCCCGTGGGTCCTGCAGTGGGGCGGACAAGGAGCCCGCCCTCGCCCCTGCCTGCCTGTGTGCACACGGCCCAGAGGTGGGGCTCGCCTGGGGCCAGCCCGCTGTCCTTCAGAGTAAATCCCCAAATGTAAATTGTTTGGTTATTCATTTTTTTCCTTCATAAAAGTTCTATTTTTAAAAAGTATCTTTAGCTTCCTGGATGTTTGGATTTGGGATAAACATGACTTTGTGCCTAACGATACATCAACTTTGGAAGAGACAGGATCAACACTGGAGAAGAGTCACACACCCACCATGGCCAGAGAAAATCTCCAGGAGCAGTCAGGGAGGTGCTGGGAGATCTGCGAGCCCACAGAAGCCCACAGACCTTTATCCATCTCTGAAATGTCACCCACATCAGAGTGGTGCCAGGGACATGTGTTTTAATGATGTTAAACTTAGTGGTCAGAATGCTGTGTCCTGGGACCCCAGGGTTGCTCTGATTTTGCCTCCCTCTGGGGAGTAACTCTAACTTTGTTCACCGGCAGTTCTTAGAGGGAAATTTTTTCTTTTATCCTGGCGGATTGCTGCATTAAATTAGACGTGAGAATTTTTATCAACCATTTCTCATTTTCATGCACCAAATTAAATTTATGTGGCTGTAGAGATACTTGTTCCTGCCATACAAATGAAGTTATCCAACTTCTAAGCTGTGAGTAGTAGTTTTATGTACCTGCTGAGTGCTGTTTGTACCCGGTGACTCCATTCTGAAACCCGTCTGGCTGTTTGGGTCCTGAATTTTCTTGTGTTGTCAGCAGGCAAACATCCTGAGGAGATTGCCCACCGTGCCCACACAGTGCCTCCCGAGGTTGTGAAAGTCCTGTCTTTCCTGAGTGTTGTCTTGGAATCGCAGCCGAACACCAACTAAACACTGAGAAGCACTCGGCCCTTTGGTGTCCACCTGAAGCCACCAGAAGGTCCCTTCTTAGCAGCTGCCTTGATCTGTCAGGGTCTTGGCTGCCCAGCACACAGCTTTGTGATGTCTGGCTCACGCCACTCATCCCATGAAGCTGGCCCCACCCAGGCTTTCCAGTTTCTCCTGATTGTCCCCACAGACTTTTTGTCCCCTCAGAACCAAGCCCTGTGCCTGCCTCTGCTGTTCCCCATTCATCCCTGCCCAGCACTTCCATCGCCCTGCACCACTGACCTGTGTTCTGGACACTCCGTATCACGGAATCTGGACGTGGCAGCATTTGTGACTGGCAGCCATCACTCACAGCGCCGTGTTCAAGTTCTTCAGTGCAGGCCCTTCTTTATTGCACAGACACGCCATTGTGCGCACAGACCCCTCCACTGGTCTGCAGTGAGCTGGTGGACACAGGGTCCTGCTCTTGTGTGCTTCCATTTTCATTTTGTTGGGGCAGAGGCCTTGGAGTGGCCTTGCTGTCTCCGCCTTTTCCAGGGTGATCCCAGCTCTCCAGCCCCACAGCAGGACCCAGGGCTCTGGGTTTCCATCAGCACTTGTTGTTCTTCACCTTTTTGGAAGTCTCCTCCTGGGAAAAGTGTCTCCTCGAGGTTTTGATTGACATTTCACTGATGACTAACGGTGTTGAGCACCTTTTCATGTTTTATCTGCCATTTGTATGCAGGTCCTTTTTGTCTTTTAAGATTTGGATGATTGATCTTCCTAATGCTGAACTTTCAGAGTTCCGTTCTGTGGGTCTCAAAAGAAATAGGGTGTGGATGGATGAAGCTGGGCTATCCAAGTAGTCACATGCTGTGTGTGCACCATCTTAATTTCTCCAGGGCAGGAACGGTGGGCACTGCAGTCTCAGGTGGCAGCCTGGGTGACTCCTGCCCCTGCCCACAGTGGCTTTGCCAGCCTTGCCCCCTTGAAGATGCTCCCCAGGGTGCAGGGTGCCGACCAGCAGTGGGGACGAAGGAGCAAGGCCAGAGCTCCGGTGACAGGCGGGAATGCCCCCAGCCAGCTCTCCTCACACAGCAGAGCTCCCCCTCGGTGGCTGTGTCTTCAGAGGAGAACTCCCGCGTTCTCAGCCACCGAGCACATGGTGTCATTTCTGGCCTCATAGCACGGGTAAGTCTTTGACTTCCTCTTTCCTTAGGACCTGACTGCTCTTTCTGTGTTGTGTCAACCTTGACACGTGTCCTCGGGTCCCTGGAGGGGAGCATGGGAGTGTGTGAGGGCACTTCTGTCCAAGCCACTCCACACGCGGTCCTCCACTGGCAGGACCTTTGCCTGCAAGTTAGCATTTGCTCTGATGTCACAAGCTTGAGGTGTCTTGAGAGGAACTTAAGGAGGAAGAGAGAGGAAGCGTGGTGTATAGAACTTAAGGAGGAAGGTCTGTGCGAGACATCCAGGCGTGAGTCCTGAATCCATCATAATGGACAAATTTAAGTTCCAAGCCAGAACTCTTAGGTAGTCCAATTTAATGCTTTGGGCCAAGTGATGATGTCCCAGGGTCTGTCTTTTAAGGAACTTGCCATCTAAGGAGAAAACAGTAACAGTCTTGAAATACTCGTGAGTGCTGTAAGATTTAATGCCCCGTGTGTGGCAAGGATTAAACCCAGCAGGGCTTTAGAGGAGAGAATGGCTTTGATAAAATGAACAAACACCACTGAGTGTGCCCAGGGGCCCCAGGAGCCAGGGCTGCCTGCTGATGACTTGCTGGCAGGTGGTAGCTTTTAGGGCTGGTTGCAAGAGAAGCAGGAATGGAAGGATATTCCAAGGGAGGGGTGCTGGTTTGGTGAAGCCTGGTGGGGAAGGCACCACAGGGAGGCCTGGGTCACGTGGAGCCCCTGGCAGGGTGTAGGCAGAGCCCAGGGAGGCTGTACGTCTTGTTCTATGCCCAGGTTAGTGAGAGAATTGCTTTGCCGTGGAAGTGTCAGTGTGGGACTCCAGCTTCCTCCTGGACTCAGACACCCAGGATCTAGGCTCTGTGAGGTCCCCACTGCAAGCCCACAGCTGCACTTCAGTACTTGGTGAGCTCTGACTTGCAGATGAGGCCCAGAGGCACGCGTGGTAGAGGATGCGCCTGCGGTGGCACGTCTGCCCTCCTCCTCACGGTCCCCTGCCCACTCCAGGTGCAGCACAGTGGGAAGTCTTTCCGTGACCCAGCTCTTCATTGCTGCAAGCATCCTCGCCTCCAAAGGCACCTGGTCAGTAGCCACTCTGGGCTCATCCCACTCAGGCCAGAGGCAGCCTTTTAGATCCCACACCCAGTGTCACCTGTGGACAAGGGCTTGGAAGGGGTTGCCACACGCCCTCCTCAGCTCTCTGAGCCTGCAGGAATTTCCTGGTTTAGCCGCACTGGGGGCAGGTCTTCAGTGGACAAGAGCACACCCACTGGTCTCCACTCCCCCGTCCTCAGAGCACACGTGCGCACACAGGCACAGAGCTGCGGGGGCGGCGGAGGGACGGCCTCTCTGGGTCTGGAGTGTTCAGCGGCTGACATCCAAGCCCCTTTCGTACCGATAATTTCACAGCAGCTCAACACCAGCCGCCTGTGTGGATGTAAGTGGGGTTCCACTTCCAGCCACTGGGGTCTCAGCCCGAAAGAGTTCCCAGGGCCCCTGAGCTCACGCTCGGGAATTTCACCCTCTGGGAAGGTCTTTGCTCTGCAGAGAATTTCCTTGGTTCAGTAAACAGAAATATGGACTTGAGTCCTTCCCAGATTTTTCTTATGAAATATTTAAACGTCTATACAAATGAAAGATGGTGTAGCAAAGACCTGCGTCCTCCAGTTCCAGCTCGGGAGATGAGGACGTTTTCAGTACCGTTGCACGCCACGTGCAGCCCCAGCCTTTGCTGGGATGGGCTGTCTGTCCTCCTGCTTACCTCTTCATGGTTTGTCTTGTGTTTCCTGAGGAGCACGTAACACTGAATCTTCTCGGTGGCGTGTGTGAATGCAGTCGCCCCGTGTGAGGCTTGGTGCGCTTGCTCCATGTTATATTTAAGAGTGGCCCTGTCCACGGACACGGCGCGTGCCTTCTGTTTGCCTCTCTGGGTGTCTGCTACCCAGCTGCACCATCATTCGCCGTCAGCCCCCGTGGGTGGACGCCTGCTGTCCCATTCCACGCTGCTCAGGATGCTGTCGAACACCCTCCTGTGCACACGGTGGGGTGAGGCTGGGAATTTCTCTAGCGATGTGCCTGGGAATGAGAGTCCTGAGCTGTGCAGCTCGCGATCTCAGACTTCAACAAGTATGGCCAGACTCCCTCCAGGTGGGCTTGGGGTACACCCCTCCAGCCATGGGGTGAGTGGCTGCCCCTGCCCTGCTGTGAGCAGGACGCCAGCACCATGCCTGTGCCTGCTGAGCACAGCAGGAGAGTCCCCTCTGCGCCTCCTCGCTCGCTCTGCCCACTGACCAGGAGGGTGGCACCTGCCATGTCAGTGGCCACGCACTCCTCTTTGCAGTGCCCACTTAGGTAATTTCACATCTCTGCTCCTCTGTCTCTTTTAGTTGATTTATAAGGATGCTTTTGTGTTCTGGACGTTAGTTACGTGCATTGAAGTGACATCTAGTTTCAGCCTTGCTTTAACATTTTATACAGAAATTTTACTTTTTATGTAACTGAATTCATTTTGTTTTTATGGTGTGTGCTCCATGTCTGAGTTAGGAAATCTGTCCTACTCTGAAGTCACAGGATTTGTTATTCTCTTCAAGTTTTGAAGTCTTATTTTTAACACTTTGGTCTTGAACCACTTGCATTGTGTGTATGGTCTGCAGTGTGGAACCCACTTTGCTTTGGGTTCTGTTCTTTAAACAAGGAAGACTGTTTTCTCAACACCACTGAAATGAACTGTCCATCCTCACTGCACCTGCCTGCAAGGCCCTCTCCAACACTGCGCGACTCCCGGGAGGACTGGGTCAGACTGGCCCTTACTCTTCCCTGTGTCTGACCTGGGCCACACCACGACCTCCACGTTCTGTCAGTTCGGAGTCATTCGTGGTGCCAGCTGCGGAGGCCTCTCCGACCTCTTGTAGCTGGTGCTGCTTTGTTCAGGTGATGCCACCGTCGCCGTCCTTCCCCTCAGCAGCGCTCAGAGACGGCTCCTCGTCTGCACTGCTTTCCCACTTGACGAGCCGACTCCCCTCACCTAAGTAGGGCGTTTGTGTGCAAGTGCTTTGCAGTCAGGTGAATGCCACGCAGGTCGAAGCAGCAGGAGGACGCATGGTTTGGTGACATGAGGAGCGTTCCATGCGTCCTGTGCATCTGTGGGTGCGACTCGCTGCGTTAGCAGTGCCTGCTGTGCATCATGCGGCCTGATGGGGTCAGTGGCCGGGCCTCAGGGTAAAGCAGGTGGGCAGCTGGGTTGTGTGTGTGCTTTCAGATACTTCTGACTTCTTTATTTCAACTCTTTCTTCACTTATCACCATCTTTTTGAGATTTTTTTCTTTTGAGAAATACTGGACATGCAGAATATTCTAATAACTGGCTCCCTGTGTCTAGTAGGCAAAAGCAAGGTGGATTTCAACAGGAATGACAGTGCCAAAATGGCTTGGGGTTTGAAATCTAATTTCCTACTGGCTTTGATAAGGCAGTTGGCAATGCATGGCTCTTCTTGCCCTTTTCTCTCTGGAATGCCAGGGGTTCCTGTTGAACAAAAGGAAGGTGTTTGTTTCTGTTATTCTCTGTTATTTTTGTGGTTAAGTTCAGCTCTCTGGCTTGTTAGTGTTTTTAGACATGTGTATCCTGTCATCCTGCAGAAGAGCTGCCCCTCAGCTCCCAAAGCATCTTTATCCCCAGCAAGCATGGCGACTGGAGGGAGGAGCCCCCTCTGGGTGGGTGTGGGCCGAGGGGCCCCCAGGTTGAAGCGGCTGTTAATGCATGAGGCATCCTCTCTTGGTCTCATCTATACACCTGGTGGGCAGCCCTGGGGAGGTCCTCCTGGCAGGCGGCCCTGGGGAGGTCCTCTTGGTGGGCAGCCAGAGGTCCTCCTGGTGAGCAGCCCTGGGGAGGTCCTCCTGGTGAGCAGCCCTGGGGAGGTCCTCCTGGTGGGCGGCCCTGGGGAGGTCCTCCTAGTGAGCAGCCCTAGGGAGGTCCTCCTGGTGGGCAGCCAGAGGTCCTCCTGGTGAGCAGCCCTGGGGAGGTCCTCCTGGTGAGCAGCCCTGGGGAGGTCCTCCTGGTGGGCAGCCCTAGGGAGGTCCTCCTGGTGGGCAGCCAGAGGTCCTCCTGGTGGGCAGCCCTGGGGAGGTCCTCCTGGTGAGCAGAGAAGCAGCGAACGTGTCTCCCATTCCTGCCGTCAGCTGACCTCCTCCAGGAGGAAACAGTGCCTCCTTGCGTTCTGCAGGACTCTCCTAATGGCCGTCCCAAGGGGGCCTCTGTGAGGCGTCCTCAGGCTCATCTCGGATTCCTGGCCTGCAGTCTGCAGAATCCGCCTGTCCAAACGCCATGGCCTGTTTCGGTCCTTGGCCCCGCCCTTGACCTGTGCTTCTCTGAGGCTCTCAGAGTGTCCATCACATTCTGTGCAGACCAGGTGACTTCTGGCTTGACACCTCTTCTGAGTTCTTGAGATGACTTATCAGAGGTTTTGGTTACCAAGCTGTGACAGCTTGCAAACCTGGATGAGCAGCCACACTGCCCTAGACCTGCAGCCACCTGGGCCTTCCCCAGCCCTGCTGGCAGCCACCCCCACCACCTGAGTCTGTGAAGGGCTGGACAGTGCTTCAGGTTGCCAGTGAGCAGGTCGACGTCATGTCCGGTGGACGCAGTGAGTCCCGGTCGGAGATGGGTGAACCCAAGGATGGGGAAGAGAGAAGGGAGCCAGGAAATAGAGGTCAGGTCTTCGTACTGAGAAAATCTTGGCCATTTCCTGGGCTGGGCTTCACGGAGTCTGGTGGTCAGGATGTGATTTCTCTTCCTGCCTCCATCCTCCCAGGGAAGGCAGGCTCCCTCTTCCTGCCGCAGAGAAGCCTTATAAACAGAGCTGCTGCCACACCGCCACCCAGGATGCGTCTCACCACCGGCTGGCTTCAGCCTGCAACCAGAAGTCTTGCGGCTCAAGGGTCATCCGATCCTCACTTCTCCACCCAGAACTTACTAGACATTTTGTTAACTCCAGATATAGCTGGACCGTGTATTCCATTACTGTCCTCTGTCCATGTATGGAGTCCTGTCCTTGTTTTGCAGCCCCCCACCCATCTCTGAGCCTCTTGGTTGTCCCTGTAGGAACTCAGATGCCTGTGAGGAACTACACACGTGCCCTCAGTGGGGACCCCCGCCACTCATGCTCCCGAGGGAGGGGCAGGAAGAGCACTGGAGGAACCAGGGCAGCCAGCACATCTACCCGTCCCCTCCCCCGGCCCTAGTGCCTTCTACCTTCTTTACCCCACCTGAGACAGGCTTTGCCTACCTTCTACTAGGGGCGACCCGCCAGGGCATGCTCTCAGGCCCTGAAGGCACCCCGCCTGGTCTCCCTCAGCTCAGGCCCATTTCCTGTCCTTCCTCTGACCCTGGCATCATGGTAGGGGGCACAGATCTTAAGTCCATGAGGGCCTTCCCTCCCTGTAAGACCAGACACTAGTGAGTCTTTAAGGATTCTATGTCCAGAACCTGGTCCAGGCTTCCATGTTTACCTTTTCAAAACTGACCAGGTATTATGGCAGTAAGTCTGAGAGACGCTGCACTTCTGGAGTCTTGATGTGTGAGCAGCGTGGAGTTGTGCACCTCGCAGGGTCACCAGGAAGGGATCCTTTCCTTCAGGTGACGGTGATAAAGCACAGCAAGTCTCCTCCCGTTGGCTCTGGTTCGTCCATCCTCATCCCTCACATCCCTCTGCCTGTCCACCCTGGCAGTGGACACTGAATGCAGCGTGGCCACCAGGCTCATTTGTGCTAGGCTGGTTCCTGCTCTGAAGTGTGGCTCTCAGGATCCTTAACCAGACCAGCAGACTCTGGTGAGGTTGAGATCTCTGAAGTTACTTGTGCAGGAACATCCGAGCAAAAGCCAAGTAGAACCAGCCAACTATGACCACACACCTTTCTCTAGTTCAGAGAGGAAACGTGTCACAGTTAAGAGTTTGTCTGCGGTTCACATCCCGACGGACAGGCTTGTTGGCAGGGCCAGGACACAGACGGCTTCCCAGGGCTGAGGTGTCTGGAATTGTGACACAGCATTAGAAATAGGCAGTGCAGAACCGTATGGGAGACTCTCCGTCTCCACCTCGTCGCTTCCCTGGTGAGACACCAAGGTGGAGAACTGTGGCGTGTGTCACTGAACTGGTCGTTTTTCAAATCAGTGCAAGAAACCCAGGCCCCACAACTAGACTTCTGTCTGTTGTGATATTTCCTCTTCTGTCTTCTTTTGCTTCTTTGCATTTCAATACATATTCAGCAAATAACTTTGGTGTTCTTAGAACAGGAAAGCTCTATGAAACAGATATTGTAAGCAGATCTTTGAAAAATTCGTGTGTTTGAAATGGCCTTTCCTTTACATCTACACTTAATTTTTAAAAGATATCTGCCCTAATTGCTGAAATACATGCATTTATTATAAAAATTATGAGGGAGATAAGAGCAAAACTCAAACAACAACTGTTTACTTGCAGCCCGTTGCTGGAAGGTGGCCTGTTTTCTGGAAGTAGCTCTTTTCCCAGAGCTCTAAGTGCTACTTCCATCACGTGATCTTTTTTTATAGTCTTAGACTTATTTTCTGCTCCATTTCATTCATCCTTCCTTTTCTTCCAGCAGTGGCATTACTTTGGAGAAGTTTTCTTCCAAATGCTTAGATCTGGGACTACACGCTGGGGCGCGGCTGGAGTGAGATCCACCTTGCTCATCCAGGAGAAGGCACCCGAGGCCCGCCCAGCTCTTCTGAGTCTCAGCTGCTGTCCCGGTTCTCACGTCACGTTCAGAGCTGCCCTTGCGGGTGTTCCATCGCCCTGCCCTGGTGCCCTTTCTCTTGAGTTATACTGGTGGTAAGCTTGGAGGTTCGAATGACCAAAAATGTCCATTTTTTCCTCTTTATGTGATTAATAGTTCAGCTTGATGTTGGGTTTTAAAAATACTTTCCCTAAAAATTTTACACTGCTGTTTTTGTTATTAGATATTCACCCGCTTCCTCACTGATTTGTATTCACCCTGAGGGCGTGCGATGGGGGCGGTGACTGTGTGGCATGTCGGCGGGAGGCCTAGCTTCTGCATCAGTGAGCGCGTCCAAGGGTATTCTTCCTGCTCAGTGCAAGGGTGGGCGTGGGGGCCGGGAGGGCACTGCCCTTGCAGGGGAGGCGAGGCCTCACCACCGTCCCTCCTGGGTAGCTGTTCCCCACCCTCGCTCCCTGCTCCTCCTCCCTCCCGCGCTGCTGCCATCGCCCTGGCACTCAGCACCTGACATGGAGAAGGCTGTGGCCGGGTCCTGATGCACCTCCCGTCACCCGCAGGCATCCTGGTAGTGCCATCGGGATGCTGGCTTTGGCGTCTGAGTTCCTGTTCCAGCTCTTCACTTGCTGATTACCTGGTCACCTCCAGGTTCCCTCGTGCAAAAGCGAGGTGCGCTATCATGCTGACTCCTGTGGCTGGGAGTGGTCAGTGCAGGGTCGCTGAGGACGGGCCCTGGCAGGGCACCCCACCTATAGGGTGGCGGGGCTGCAGTGTGTCCACACCGCCGGCCTGTGCGCCCAGGCTCAGGTGCAGTCAGAGGCAGCACCCTTGGGTGCTCCCTGTGGGCCATCTGCTCCAAGCACACTTGCCAGCCGTTCATGCTGCTGAGGCCCAGTGACCACACCTCCTGGCTGTAACTTCCGGCTTCCTTGAGAAGCAGTGAGTTCTCTTTCTGAGGATGCTTTGCAATATCACTTTCCAACAAGCCAGCCCCTTCTCTTTTCCACCATTGTGGATTTCTGAAAACGCCCAGTCTGCTGCTGCATCCTGACGTTATATTTTTAACTAGATATATATTTTAATTGAAGCTTAAAAACAGACTATACATATGAATGGGATGTCACCTGATGTTGAGAGGCACACACACACACATTGTGCATGTGTGTGACAGTGATGTGGCGGCCTGAGAAATTCCAGTTGCAGCCTCTTGGTGCCTAACGCTCGGTCAGCCCTGCCGCCGGGCCCTCCCGCCCCTCCCGCCCCTCCCGCCCCTCCCGTGTGGACACACTCTCAAGTCAGGCCCAGCACCTGCTCTTCCGCTCCGTGCCGCCGCCTGGCGGTGGTCTGACTCCTGGAGGCATCTCGGTTGCTCTCGGAGGCCCGTTTTGTGTTGTTTGAACCCAGCAGGGCAGCAGGGCAGCAGGCCAGTTCTGCGGCCCTCTCTTCAGATACTCGTTCTCTGAGCTGCGCTCAGGCGGGGCCACCGCCTGCCACAGCTGCACATCCGCTCGCCGCGCCTCTGACGCTGACCTCTCCCAGCGCTTCCGCCTCCTGCTGGGCTGAGTGGGGCCAGTCCTCACCGCGGTTTCTTTCCTCAGTGTGATGTACTCTCTGTTGCCATCGGGGGTTTTGTTTTTCACGTCTGTTTTGACATGCATCCTTCGGTCTGCTCAGGCCTCCAGCGTGAGGTTGTGCGACACCTGTAGATCAGGGTTGGCAGGTGCATACCCAGGGTCTCACATTCACCTGCTTTGCTGATGTTTGTGTGGTGAGAACAGCTGCAGTCTGTCCACTTAGTGTGAACGCCGCACACAGTACCGTCCTCAGGGCGGACCTTGAATCCTGCTGCTGCATCATGGGTTCCCTGGGGCAGGTCGGTGGCACAGTTCTTCATCTCTGGGCACCTGCAGCCTGAGGGAGGCTCTTCTTTTCCTCACAGGGTAACATTTTATCTGCCAGGCCCCAGTGATTCACTAATTCATTCTTACCAGCTTTTTCAAGTCTTTATTTCCATCAATACTCGAAGCACAGTGTCTTGCTATGTTGCCGGGGCTGGTTTAGCACCCATGGGCCCAAGTGATCCTCCTAACGCAGCCTCCTGAGTAACTGGGACTGCAGACTTCCCAGCTCTTGACTGGCCCTTGCTCCACCAAGCCCATTGATGTGGAAACTAGAAACTTACTATTCTAACTTTACTGCCCGCTGTTCACAAGTTTTAAGCAAAAAGTAAAAACAAAACAGAATAACAAAAAGCCTGCTCTAACCAGACAGACTTGGTCTTCATTATCCAGGAAAAGCAGCCGACATTAGCCTGTGCATCCTTATCCCACCTGCCTGCCCTCTCCTGCCAGTGTGCAGTAACCCAGCAGGCTCCTCCCCCAGAGGCGTGCCCCAGCAGGCTCCTCCCCCAGAGGCGTGCCCCAGCAGGCTCCTCCCTCTGGCCGCACTTCTCCCTTGCCTGTACACCTGGCACTGCCTGTTGTGACAGTGGACGTCCTTGGTGTGTAAGATCTCTCCCAAGTGGACACCAGTTTTTCTCTCCACTCATGTCATGAGCACTTATGTAATGTAAAGCACTGAGTTAGAGATTTTGAAAAGTTTCTAACAAGTATGATTTATATGGGTCTCAACCTCTCTGAAGGTCTTCCTAAGAGTGATATACTATGCCCTACATTTTTCATAAATAACGAGAGATTGTGGGTATAGCTGAAGTCCACAGTTTTCTAGTATTCCTGTTAGGGCTTATTTCCCATGGCTTGAAAAACATAAGGACACAACAAAAGACCCAAGGGTTGAAAGACTTTGCTGTTGCAGCTTTCCCATGAAGCATGGCCAACTTCAGTTGACTTCCCGTCCAGGGACACCACCCCGCTCCAGGCACGGAGGCTGTTCGGCCCACAGTGTTTGGTGTGCTAGGCCAGGCGGTCAGCTGGCTTGTACTTCACTCCCAGGGAGAGCGCCTAATGGCAGTAATTTGGGACCCGTGTTCACGAAGCAGCATGCTCAGTCCCGCAGGGCTATTCCTCTAGCCTTTCTCTTTCTGCATGTGAAACCAAGCCAAGGTCTGCGAGGAGGCCCCGGGCTCTTGTTGAGCTCTGGAGCTGACATTCAGCACGACCTGACTTAGGCTTTTGCTGCTGGTGGAGGGGATTGGCCCAGTAGCCAGTATTCTATTTCACTCTTGCCATCTGTTTCCAGAAAGCCCGGGGCTGTTTTTTAAAGTACTTGTACTTGAGTGAGTAGCAGCCACCCGATGTTGCTAATTTTGGCTGTGGCTCCTCGGGGCTTAGAGCTCTTCCATCCTTCACTGCCTACCAGTGGGAATTCAGCCCTGGGAAGGGCTGATTCCTGTCCCTGCTGCTGGTCTGTGCTGTGCATGGCTGTGGCCTCCCCTCATGGCTGTGTGGCGCCTCCCCTCATACTCTTAGGGCCCAGAGCTTCTGGAAAGCTCTGTGTTTGCCATCAGAGTAGACAGTGGAGACCACAGTTTACAGGGCATTCCCAAATGACCCTGCAACAAAGTTGGCAGTTCTGGGAGCTCAGGTCTCAGGACCCACTTCTACCTCTGTCTCTTCATTGGGTCGGAATTGTGTAGGTGGCAAGTGCCACATCACCAGTGTGAAGCTCTGCAGGCCTGCCACGTCAGCCTGGCCTGGTGAGAGGGTGAGAATTCCCAGGCCCCAAAGGCCCAGCTGCATGCTGTGGGTTCTCCTGGCTCTAGAGAGAGAACTGGCACCTGTGTCCTCCAGTTCACCCACCCCAGACTTTTTTGTAGATTGTCACACTGAGGTAGCTTGCTTCTGGCCCACCTAAAAATAGCTTACCTTCCTGAGCAGCTGCCCTCCAGCAGACCTTGAAAATGGGGCTCTCAGCTGACTTAAAATTTTAATTTTTTAAAATCTAATCCTCAAAATTTCTGGATACAAATATTATTGCCTAAACTGTCCTGGTGAAGAAGAAAGTAAGTCAGGGAAGCGAACTGTCAGGTCTACAGGTGAAAAATGGTAGTAGTGACAGTATTCAACTCAGGCTCATGGATTCAAGACTGGGTTTCTCCATATAACTAACATATATCCCTGTTTTAATCAACTCTCCTTTACTATAACAAAATACCTGAGGCAATTAGCTTATCAGGAGAAAGGTTCATCTAGCTCACTGTTCTGGAGGTTCCCGTTCAAGATGGGTGGCCCCATCACTTTGGTCCTCTGTCAAGGGCTCTGGATGAGAGTAGGAGTGGGTGCTGGGCCGTTTCACAAGCCAGGAAGCAAAGAGACGGGTCCAGACTGGGGCCCTACAGTCCCTTTTGAGGACTCATCCCCCCCACACACCTAAGTCCGGTGACCTAAGGACTTCCTGTCGTCCCTTCTCCTAAGCACCTCCCGATGGTGCCACCTGGGGACCGCCTTTCACATGGACCTTTGGGACACACCCATCCAAACCACAGCCCCAGATGTGAGGTCAGGGCAAGGAGTAGTATGTGCACACGTCCCCAGGCACACACACTGTTCACACAGGTGCACGTGGATATGCTCACGCTCAGCACCGGACACATGCATGTACACGTGTGTGTGCTTAGCCCATGCACACGTGCACACCCTGTGCGCACACACGTGCACAGGTGCATCCTGTGTCTGAGGAGTTCACGTGGCTTCCCCTCCCGTGGGTCAGCCCTCTTTTCACACCTGCTCACGGTGTGGTCGGGGGCCTGGGCAGGGTGGGCTGAGTCTGGTTTACTTCCGATCTTCACTCAGGGTTTAAACCGAGAAGCAGAGAGAAGGTCCCTCCTGTTTCTTTGAAGAAGTTCAAATTTAGTTCATGGCACTTACTTCTGTTACCATCACCAGGGTCTCAGTCTTCATTCGTGTTATGCCAGGAATTTTTCCGTTAGGATGTAATAAGCCAAACAAATAAAATAGTTCCTCAGTCATGGCTGGAACCTCCGGGGAGGGCATCCAGAGGGCCCAGCCCAAGGACAGCCAGCGGGGGCGGCGGTCTTGGCGCAGGGAAAGCGCTGGCTCGGCCCCCAAAGTGGCACTGAGGGGAGGGCCCTGCTCCTCTCTCGGAAGTCCAGCCCCGTTTGTCACCTTGGGCTGCATTTTTTCAGAGACTCAGGCTTTTTGTCTGACACTTGAATTTGCTTGGGTGCCTTATCTTTTGTTATATTTATTTAAGATGATTTGCTTTCTTGATTTTCTGTTTCAAAAACAGACTTTTTGAAGAAAGAGAAGCAAATGTGACTCTTGGGTGATTACCACGTGCCACGTGCCTCTTTCTCCCAGTGGCCAATGGAGACAGGATCACTCCCTCACCAAAGGAGGGAACTAGAGGAGGCCAGAGGGAGGAGCTCCCTGCCGCCACCCTCGGGGAAGCTGGGAGCCGGAGGTGGCTTTGAGGACGCATGTCCCTTGCGTTTGTCAGAAGCCAACAAGGAACTCTGGGTCGCCTCGTTTGTTTGATCCTCATGGCTCTGCTCTGTCCTGACCGTGCTGTGGACTTGGAAGACCAGTCTGGCTAGCCAAGCACTCCTGGGGCCCAACAGCCACCCAGAGGCTGTGCGTGCACTGTGTGCTGTGGTGTTTCAGTGAGTAGTAAAAGAAAAAATGGTCTCTTGCCCATAAGTTGGTCTCCTGCCAGTTTCCTGGTCAGTGTCCAGTTTACTCCTACATGGCCATGTGGGGGATCGGGGCTCCTCCCTCCGGTAGCTGCACCAGCTCTCGGCTGGGCAGAGCCGTGGAGGAAGCTTCGCTGCTCAGCAGAGCCGCCCACTTGCATTCCCTTGGCCAGAACTAGTCGTGTGACCACAACTCACTGCAAGGAGGGCTGGGGATGCAGTCCCTTCTGGGAGGCACCTTGCATGCTGCCCCTGAGGCCAGAGAGGGCGGCGTCTAGCAGGCCTGGCTCCTTCTGCCCAACCATAGTGAGGAGGGGATCCTACTCTGTGTGTGGCCAATTTATGTTTAATCTGTCACCACTGCAAAGTAAACATTGATTATTCTTATATATTTTTTAATATGGGGTAGTCCCTAGGCATTTAAAAAATCTCTTGATGTCACATTTCAGTTTTTTCCTTTAACACTGAAAATTGAAATGGTTAAAAAGGCCATACTACCACAAACGATATACAGGTTCAACGCAATCCCACCAAGATCAATGACATTCTTCACAGAACCAGAAAAAAAAACAGTCCTAAAAATCTACTTGGAAGAATAAAAGATCCAGAGTAGCCAAAGCAGCACTGAGCAAGAAGAGAAATGGAGCGAGGCATCGGATACCCTGGCAGAGGAGCCAGGGGTGGACAGTGGAGGAGAGTCAGCCTGCCTACAGTGGCGCTGGGACACTGGACATCCACATGCTGAAGGATGACCTCGACCCACAGGTCTCACCCCACACAAAGGTCAGCTCGAGATGAATCAGAGACCTGGAAATTAGACCAAAACCCAGCAACTGCTAGAAGAAAAGGTCGGGTCAACACTCCAGCAACATACAGTCATGGGCAGCAATTCCCAGTGAGCTCCCGACGCTCAAAAAACAAAACCCAGATTAGTATGTGGGATGGCATCAAATTAAAAAGCTGCTGCACAGCAAAGGAAGCTCTGAAGAGAGTGTGAAGACTTACAGAATGGAAGGAAATCTTTGCCAGCTACTCTTCAGATAGAGGATTAATATCCAGAATACGTAAAGAACTCAGAGAAGCATAACACCAGAAACAAAGCAAAAACTCAAAAACCTCCATCAATTAATGGGCAAAAGAGCTAAGCAAATACTTCTCTAAAGAAGAAATACAATCGCCAATAAATACATGAAAAAGATGTTCAACATCTTTACTAATTAGGGAAAGCAGATTAAAACTGCACGGATTTCATCTCCAATTAGACACGGATTTCATCTCCAATTAGAGGAGCATTTATTAAAATACAAATAATAATAAATGCTGGCAGAGATATGGAGAAAAAGGAACTCTGATACAGGGTCGGGGGGTTGTAAATGAATGTGTCCACTATGGAGCTCAGTATGGAGGTTCCTCAGAAGAGTAGAAGTGGAGCCAGCATGTGGCCCAGCTGTATCTCCTCAGTATTTACCCCAGAGTACTAAAGCCAGCATAGCATAGATACATGCAAACCTCGCTTACAGCTGCACATTTCACGGTAGCCAGACTATCGAACCACCTTAGATGCCCATCAGTGGGTGAATGGATAAAGAAAATGTGGTGTCTATATACAGTGGAGTTTTATTCAGCCATAAAGACAATGAAATTTCAACATTTCAGGAAAATGGAACTAAAGACCTTCATGTTAAGTGAAGTCAGCCAGAAGTCGGGGTTCTCAGGTTTTTCTCTCAAAGGTGCAGCTAGAAAAAGCTAGAAAAAAGAAGGAAAGAAAAGGGACCACGTGAAAGTAGAAGTGACCCCAGTGCAGTAGAGAAGGGATCGGAGGGAGGAGCGGAGGGTCAGGGGAGGGAAGCAGACCCACTTGTGCACGCGCACGCACAGAGCACACGATGGATCCGCTGTCCTGTGTGATCGGGAGGTGCCAGCAAGTTTTGTTTGTTTTGTTTTGTTTTAATCCGCCCGGGCAGTTGCACGGAGTCATAGGTAAACTTCAAAATTAGGCTCAGTACTCAGGTAATGGATGTGTGCACAGACCTCCTCCTCCAGGAGATTAGAATTTGTACCCAAGACAGTGAAGCCACTGAGGCTGTCAGAATGAGACGCTGTCCCGTGGGGGAGGCCTGATTTCCCAGGCCCACGTAGCTCCTGCCTCTTTCTCATGTAACCAGAGCTGTGTCTATTTTTTTTTTTTTTTTTTTTTTTTGTCTATTTCAGAACTTGCTGGGTGGAAAGAAAAATATGTTGCTCGCTATGTTCTTTTGGAACCTACGCTCTGCCCCACCTCATTCAGAGTCCCGAGACTGGCGAGCGTGCTGGTTTCCCACAGTCGGCATAGTGGAAGCCTGCCCTGTGTTTCCAGGACGTCCTGGTGTGGCGCTCTGATGTGCTGTCCCCACTAGGACCCTAAAGTAGCTTCCGACTGAATCCTTAGTCAGATTGTCGTTGGAAACCTTGAGTTCCATCACACGTCTGAACCTCTGGACCTACATCGCATTTCAAGTAGACCATTCATGATCTCACAGTGAGAACTGAACCCTAGGAGAGCATTTCTGTGCCGAAAACTCAGCATGAAAGTGGTTTCCGTGGAGGCCACTGCAGATATGGTGGAGCGGGTCATAGAGGCACAGCCGCAGTCGCAGCAAGCACATGGGTGACCATCTGAGCCCTTTCAGACCAAGTGCCCTTTAGCAACTCATGCCGTGCCCAGGCCTCTTCATCTGCTGACTTGATCTCATGGCCAAGTGGTCTAATGCAGCTATAAAGGCATATTTTAAAATAAGCATTTTCGTTGGCTCTTACAGTGTCCCTCTCTCCACCAAGTAGTGAATTACTACAAATAAGGCATACAGTGCATGGTCTGAACCATACCTTCCCCTCTCAGAGGGTCACTGTTGATGGCCTGACCCCAGTGTGACAGTATTTAGATGGGCTTAGAGGGAAAGGATTCAGGGTAAGTGAGTTCACAATGGCGGGACCCTTGTTCATGGGTATTAGTGTCCTTGTAAGAAGAGGCTTGGGCCACCTTTCCCCGTGGGAGGACACAGGAGAAGGCAGCCACCTGAAAACCAGGAAGCAAGCCTGTCATGACCAACGTGACTAAACTCTCGGGTCTGGAGAGGGGCGCAGAGGGATCGGAAGATAAAGATTCACAGACAGATCTTGAAGATGAAGCTGGGATCAGGTGGAGCCTGCTCTCTGGTGGAGATGCAGATCTAAAGCGCTACGCCAGCAATCTTTATGTGTGTATGACTCCTTATCAGGTTAAAGGCTATGCAACCATTTTTCTTTGTATTCAGGAAAGTTTTAGAAACCAGGACCTCTATAAGCTTTTCCACAGTTGCAATCCACAGTTGCAAAGTGCAATGTCAGGAGCTTTGTGTAGTCTCAAGAAAGTCCATTGTTTAAGGTTACTGAAAGGCGACTGGTGAAACCTTGGGGTTGTCGAGCTTCCTTCCCAGGAGCTGTGTGCCTGAGATCAAGGTCGGAACTGATAGGGCTCTTGCACAGCCTCCTCATGCAAGGCATTGCCACAGCCGCTGAGCATGCTGTGCCCTTGCACAGGAGCATTCACAGGCACCGGGCAGGCCACAGCCTTGAGGTCCTCAGAGAGCCCTGATCTCAGTCACTGCTCTCCCCTCCTCTGTCACCACTCTCCACAACCAACCACCAACCAGCAGCCATAACCTCCAGCCTGCAGAACTGTAAGCAGCAAGCTTCCACCAAGCCACCCAGGCTGGCATTTGTTCATAGCACCTGGAGTAGACTAGGCAGTATGGAAAAGTGCCAAGGCTCACGTACAGACCTATTCCATGACCTGACTGGCCTAGGGGGCTGTAGAGTGCGTTTTAGGGTGTGGGTTTGCACTGGCTCTTAGAGAGCTGCTGCCACTGGTGGATGCTGGTGTCACTGTGAACACAGCCATGCTTTGCGCAGACCTGTGGAGGGAAGCTGCTGGAGAGAAATGTGGGGCCTGGATGCCACTGCCCCTTCCTCTTGAACAGACCCGCTCTTTGCACGACAGTCCTGACTGCACAGCACCCCACCCCCACCAACCTCCTGTGCAATGCCAGCTGCCACCAGAGGAGGAGGCTCCAGAATCTTGGGATGCTAGGCTCCTTGGACTTTCGGGGCTTGATGGCTGAGCTCCTTGGCAAATGCACCTTCCTACCTGCTGGGCAGTGAGGAGCTAGTGTCCACCTGACCATTAGGCCCTGCCACACTCGCCCACAGCTAGGAAATCACCTGCGGCACATGCAGCCTGGTGGACCCGTTCCTTCGCCCAGCGGTTCTCCTGTCTGCACTCCTAACGTTGCCCAGGAGCTTGGTGAGAGGCTCGGTTAGTAAGATGTGTGCGCAGAATGCAGTGTGTCCTCTCCTCAGTCGGGAGTGACGGTGCCGTGATGTGTGCCAATAACAGCTTCCTCCAGCACACACAAGCTGGGTGCCCGTGCACAGCCCCGGGGTGGCTGAGGTTGTGCCAAGAGATGGGGACGGGGGTGCCCTCTGAGCACTGTAGGCCACAGATAGCAATTCTGTAGTTTCTTGCAACTTGTTATGTGTAATATGAAAAATATGCAAATGCAGAATAAAATCTACTACATTGCAGTATCTTAATTAGAATTGATATTGAAATGATTATTTTGTTTTTCTAGGTTCAGTTTGTATTCATGCTGTAATTCTGTTTTCCCCAAGTAAATTTGTTATGAATAAAAGTAGTCAACAACCACATAAGACAAGATGAGTGAATGAATTTTAAAGTAGGAAAAAGGATGGGGGATATAAAATAGTGAGTTATTTTCTTAAACCTTCAAATTATTATTCATATTAAATACTGAAAATATTTAAACTTTAAAACCAACTCAGTACACTGGTATATTTTGTAGCTCTTATGTTCAAAAGGTTTCTGTTCTTTGTTTTTTCTTTCTTTTTCCTTCTTTTTCTGTTCTTTTTAGTTATACATGGCAGTAGAACACATTTTGGCAGATCATGCATACATGGAGTCTAACTTACTCTGTGTAGGATCCCACTCTGTGGTCCTACATGATGTGGAGTTACCTGCTCGTGTATACAAATACCATGCTAGGGAAGTTACGGCCAGTTCATTCTTCTGTCTTTCCTGTCCCCTCCTGTTTCCCTCTGTCTAATCCAGTGGATTTCTTTTATTCCTTCCCCAACCTCCCTTGTTTTAGGTTAGCATCCACAAATCAGAGAGAATGTTCGGCCTTTGGTTTTGGAGGATTGGTTTTCTCTTACTCTGGCAATAAGACCCTCTGCAAAGTTTAGATTTAGAATGTTCCGCAAAGGCCTGTGTGCTGAACGACTTGCTCCCTGGCCTTTGGCACTCTTGGGAGCTGGTGGAACCTTGAGGAGGGGGGACTTAGTGGGAAGAAGTTAGGCCACCGGGTGTGGGGCCCTTGGGACCCTGGCACTTCCTCTCTTGCTTCCAGGCCACCAGAAGGTGAGCAGCCTCCTCTGCCATGTGCTCCCCCCATGAGGTGTTGTGCTGCCACAAGCCCAAAGCAGTGGGACCCTCGTGTCCTGCTGTCGGGCCAACCTTGGGTCATCTGTGGTTCTGCCACTCAGTGGGTACCTGTGGAGACATGATTGGTCATCAGAGTGGAGGGGCAGGACCCCAGGGGGCTCGGGCCCTCTGTGACAGGGCCGCACTGCCAGACACTGGAGCGAGTTGTGGGAAGACAGCTCCGAGGCACCCTGAGTGCCCTCGGTTGGCAACGGGTTGCAGATCCAAAGGCCACAACTGGAATGCTTCACAATCATGTAACCCCATTCTTTCTGGCTGAGATTGCAGAGAAACCATTCTCAAACTGTTTGGTATTCGAGTTATTAGTGTAATCATAAAATCTCTAATTGAAAGGTCCTTTCTTAATCTGGAAATGAAATTCTAATAACAGAATCTTTAGATCTGAGAAAAAGGAAAAGTTAGGGAGTGTTAAATTGTGAGATTTGGCAGCGTCACACACCACGGAGCTGGCCTCGTCCTGCCAGGTGAGCTGACCTCACGTCTCAAGGGCCTCTGCATTTTCCTCCTGTGACTCATGCGTTTCCTAATGGCTCCATCTTAAATATGCCAATTTCACATGACACAGGCCAGACTGTCCATCTACTCCGAAAACAATTCAGTACTTGGCAACATGTTTACTTCAATTTTTTCTTTAAATAGAGCTGCCTTGTAACCATAGCAGAGTTGCTGTCGCCAGGACCCCACAGTTGCTCCCTCCCTTTGGAGGCTGACGTAGAGTGGCCCGCAGTGGGAAGGGCCTGAGGACCTTTACTGGAGTGGCTGGCGTTCTGTATTGAAAGCAGTCACCCTTTCTTGGACCCACTGCAACCTGGATTTTGTGACAACTTGAAGTTTCATGACGTTATCAAGGCTGAATGTAGAAATAGAAAACAATCTGAGAGCTGCGCTGGACTTTGTGCACGCATGCCTTATGACCCCAAGCCCTCAGGCCGCGGTGTCTGCTGCCGTGGCCATGCTGCTCTGTGTCGGGTTGCTGTTGTCTCCTGGCCTGGACTTGCACCCCGAGGACTGAGGGTGAGATGCAGATGCTTCGTCTCCCTGAGTGGTGGGGCTGGGTTGGAGTTCAGATGCAGGATCTCAGGAATGAGTTCGAGGCCGTACCTCTGTTCCAGCTCACTGACCTCTCTGCACAGGTCCTGGAGGAATTCTGGATCTGTCCACACTTCCCTCTGTGTACTCGCAGCATGGACACCTGGTGGACTCACAGAGTGGAGCTCAGGGGTGCTGACTTGGCCCAGGCCCAGCACCCTGATTGGAGGGCCGGCCCCCTTCCTCTTAGGAAGGACCTCCTGAGGGCCAGCTTGGGAGCATCCCAGAGAGTCGTTAACCTATGATTTTAAAGAGAGAACTGTATTGCAGCAGTAGCTAAGATTCAAGTGCTTGCTTTCCTATATGTTGTTTGACACTTTTAAACTTCACAATCTTAGGGCAAAAGCACTCATCCCTCCTTCAGACAAACAAGAACCAAGGTACAGAGTTACCTTGGTTAAGTGCTTTCCCAGGCACAAAGCCCCTAAGCACTGGAGCTGTATCAGATTCCCACCCGTCCACCTCCAGGATCCAGCTGTGTCAACCTGCTCTGAGGCTGCCCCGGCTCACCAGCCTCCGCCCCGCTACAGCCTCCCAGGGCTGATCAGTTATAAATTCATCATCAAATGACAGTGCACACATGTGTGGCACTGTCACAGTCGGCCCAGGCGCAGAGTAGAGGTGCAGGGCTCCCAGGGGTGTGCTTGGGGCCAGGAACATCTTGTTCTGCTCGGGACCTTCAGTCATTCATTGCTGCCTTTGGAATTCGGTTTCCTCCTCTGAATGAATTGATGGCTATCTTGATGGGCTCCCTTACACTTGAAAATCTTATTCTTCTAGGCCAGTTGATGGAGGGAATTCTATTTATGGATAGCCAGTGACTCTTAGGCCTAAAGAGGCAAGTGATCCAGATCCATCACTTCTTCTTTCATCTCCTGGGTGGACATTGTTCTAAGTCCAGATAAGCTGTTTAATAAGGTCAGCATGTCCAAAAGAAAGAAAATCAGTATGCTTTGCATAGATAAAATGTTGAAATATTTTCAGATGTAGAAAGAATAAGCAAAAACACCACCAAATTCATTTGCTTATCATTTAAGGTGAAAGGCAGGTCCTCTTTCCTCTGGAAAGCCTCACTTCTCACAGTATACAAAATAAGCAGCACATGGACACCCTTCCGTTTCAAAGTGCTGTTGTTGAATTTGCCAAGTCTGAAACCCAAGCAGAAGCCATTGCTGAAAATTATCTTCTCTGCGTGATTCCAAGAGTCCCTGCTCCTGGGCAGACCTTTCACCAGCTGGTATGCTTCTGACTTTTTAATGCAAAGACAAAAAGAAAAAGTCACATGCATCATGCTAGTCACTTGGATTTTGACCTCATGGTTTCATGGTTTTAAGATCTTCCTTCCCGAGTTGTGTGATGGCTTTGATTAACAGAAGCCTGGCGTTCTGCATTTATAGTTTTGAGGATGGCAATATCCACACCACTGGGGCATTTGTGATATAGGATCCCTCTTATCTGTTGGCAAAAGTGGGACCCCACCTGCTCCCCTTCCTGACGTCTTATCAAGACTGCTGCGTTGAAGGCGAGACAAGGTCTGCTGCTCTAAAGGCTACTCGGGTACTTTGTACTTCATAAAGTCCCACATTTCCAGCTGCCTGGCACGTCAGCATGGCTTTCTGTCTTCCTGCTCCTGGTTCCTGCTTCCCTTTGGCCTTTCCCTTTGTGAATGGGCAGTAGCCTGGGAAGAGTCAGGGTGTGCGCCCAGCCTGTGCCGTTGCCTGTGCATCCCCATGGGACTACATAGAGACGGCTTATAGGACTGAAAACCTCGATGGTCACAGGAGTGGCCTCTGTGCAGGGTCCGATGAAGGGTGAAGGGTGTTGTCTCCTGCTTGGAGTCCACATTAATTGTGAACAAGTTAATGTCAGTTCTTCTCCAAACCGGACAGAGTCCCACACGCTTTCCCTCCAGCTTATTGCTTCTAGGTTGTAACTCACACCGCTGGGTTCCCTGAGAGAGTGTCAGCGTCGCGATTAAGATGTAGGAATCTTGGGCAGTGAGGACACAGGAGACCCGTAGCAGTTGCTGAAGGCGCACAGAGTAGAACCTGCCTAGGAGTGCATGCCGTCAGCAGCCAGCGGTCACCTCGGCACAGCTGGGTGCGCTGCAGGGAGCCCGCCTCTCCTCAGCAGGAGTGCTGCTCTGGTCTCTGCTGGCCCACCTTTTGGTGTGGAGCAGCTGCCTTCCAGAGAGGGCCACGCGCACCTGCTGCGCTGTCCTGAGTGAGAGTCAGCTTCACCCTGCAGGCCTGACTGACCTGCCAGCAGCGAGCCTCTGCCTGCCCTGAGGTCTCAAGAGCAGCCCTCTGTCCGTGTGTGTGGACATAGGTTCAGAGGGTCTGAGTGGGGGCGTGGGGGGAGGGGGGCTCTCCAGATTGACAGCTTCAAAATAGACTTCCTCGTCTGATGTGGCTTCACAGGGACCGAGGTTACTGTCCTCCTGCCTTCCCTGTGCTGGGCCAGACCCACCTCCAACAGCAGAGGAGGGCTCCTGAGAGTCCTGGTCATGCTGGTCACCACAGTCCCTGTGGTAAAGGCTGAAGGCCATGCGTGCAGAGGTAGCCTCTCCCTGCTCTGTGCCCATTGCCCATGGCACACATGGGCTCTGTAGCCTGTCTTTATCAGCTGCATTCCTGTGTGTCCCTGTTTTAGTCAGAGTTTTTGCTGCTGTGATCAAAAGACCTGACAAGGACACTTTTAGAGGAGAAAAAGTTTGTGGGCTCATGATTTCAGAGGTCTCGGTCCATAGATGGCCGGCACCATAGGTGGGCCCAAGTGGGGCAGAACATTATGACAGAAGAGGGTGGAGGAAAGCAGCTTAGAACATGGCGCCAGGAAGCAGGCACCATGCCCTCGCCAAGGACAGAATCTACCCCAGAGGCAGCCCCAGCGACCCACCTCCTCCAGCCCAGCCCACTGCCTGTGGTGACCCCAGTCCATCCCTGCAGAGGATCAATGCCCTGACCGGGTCAAGGCCCTCATAACCCAGTCACTTCACCTCTGCACCTTCTGTGGTGTCACTCAATGAGCTTTTGGGGACACCTCACATCTACACCATGACACCCTCTGTCCTCTCTCAGTGGGGTCATCAAGAGACCCAAACATGCAGATTCTCAGGGTGCAGAGGACATGGGAACCTCTGTCCCCAAGACAAGCCACCAGGTGGAAGGTGGAAGGGCCATGAACCCTTGGCGGGTTTCTGCCCTAGGACCGGGCACTGTGCACCAGGAGAGCCTGTGCTTCCCCTGTGGCAGGTGAGCATCCTCAGACCCCCGAAGATGGGCTCCAGTGCTGAGGGCAAGCCGGGCACCAGCCACGCCAGCCGTGCCTGTGAGGTCGACAGACGCGAGCATCTGTTCCAGGGAGCGGAGGGGCCACCTGCCATGGAGCACGACGCTTTTATTACCGCTTGGCTCGGAACAGGTTTTCGGTTTTCTATAGTGTGAGGTGAGTTACTGCCCGTGCTCGTCTTGGAAGTCTGAAGGGATACTCTTCTCACCCGAGTCTGTTGATAATGGCACAAGGGAAGTGCCTTGTCCCCTGTCAGAGCAGGGAGCTGTGAAGACACTGGCCTCCACACACCCCACCGCTCAGGTGCAGATGTCTAGATAGACTGTGATATCCTTGAGACAGTGTCGTTCATGAGGGTGTCTAGGACAGTTAATGTCTCAACACAGACACTGGATAGCTTGCCATCTTTTTGTTCTTTCCTAAATTTGTGTTTACATAAAATTAATATAAAAGTATTATATATTAAAATATGTAAAATTATTAAAATATAAATTATAAAATTAAAATTAATGTTATGAAATTAATATAATTCTGAACCTAGAATTTTGTGTTCCTTAAAAAGAAATTGAGTGTGTTCCCATGTCATCCAATACACTGCAAGTGAATTTTATTTTGTCTGATGCCTGTCATATGCTCTTATTTATTTAACTAATGTGGACATTTGAAGGTTTTCCCCCAGTGTCCCAGACAATTCTGGGATGGCATCCTTACATGTAAATATTTGTTCCTAGTTCTAATTTTTTCCAAAAACCCAAAGGAAAGGTAATTGTTTAAAGACTTCATTTTTTTTTTTTTTTTTGCCAGTACCAGGGATTGAACCCAGTGCCTACGCATGCTAGGTCAGTGCTCTGCTGCCGAGTTATGTTCCTGGCACCCTCCACCATTTTTCTTTTTTCTAAGTTTTGAGACAGAGTCTCACTAAGTTGTCCAATCAACCTTGAGCTTTTGATCCTGCCTCAGGCTTCTAAGTAGCTGAATTGCAGGCATTTGCCACCATAGCTAGTTTTAAGATTGAGCTTTTCAGCATGAAGGGGACACATTGCTTTCCAAAATGATTGTTTAATCCGTGCTTACACTAACATTGCCAGCACATAATCATTAAGTTCAATTTGGCAAATATTGGATATTTTAATTTTTAGCATCTTGGTTAAATATATAGGAGAGAGAGGAGTGGGGGAGGGAGGGAGGGGGTGGGAATGAATAAGAAAATCTCTCATTGATTTAACTTTTCATTACTTTTAAGAATATTTTTTAGGTCAGGCATGGTAGTACATGCCTGTAATCCCAGCAACTTGGGAGACTGAGGCCAAAGGATCACAAGTTCAAAGCCAGCCTTAGTGAAACCCTATCTCAAAATAAGAAATAAAAAGGGCTGGGGATGGGGATGTGGCTCAGTGGTTAAGCACCCCTGGGTTCAATTCCTGGTACCAAAACAAAACAATAACAGCAAAAAGCCAACCACCTCTGGACTATTTAATTTCCTGTGGTGCAAACCGTCTGTCTTCCACTGACCACTCCTCCGTGGGGAGGGGCAGGTATGCAGAGGAGCTGCCTGCACACACGTGCATTGGTTCCAGGGATTCTCCTGTTTGTCGCTGGCTTTGCATTTTGCTTAGAGCTTTTACGGACCGGAACTCCATGCAGTCAGAGCCTGTCTCTCTGCTTTTACCATGGCCTGTGCACAGGGTCCTCTCCGGTTCTGAAAGCGCTGGCCTGGTTTCTGGGCTGTGCGCATGCGCGCACTCACCATCCAGTCACCCCGAGGATGCTGGGGTGGGTCGTGTTTCCTGGAGATGGACGCGGCGGGCACCGGCCTGGATGAAGGCGTGGCGCCCCGCTGAGCCCACCCCACGCTCGCCATGCGGGGGCGGGGCTGTGCTCTGAGCCCCCAGAGATAGGCGGTGGAGCTTAACCTCTGACCTGCAGCTTCCCCGGCTTTCCATTTTCCGGAACTTTCAGTGCCATTCTTTATTATTTCCTCGTGAAGTCTGGGGAAATTTCCTCTTTAAGTCCCTAGGGAAGCCCCTTAGACTCGGGTTCAACCTGCGTTAGCCTTGCGTGACTTTGGACGGAGCCAGTCTGCCCGGCACTCCTTTCTGCAGTCCAGGTCTTCCTCACCTTGCTTCTCAGTGTACCTTTTAGTGGTCATTTTTAACATTTTAATAGCAGCGATTACATATTTAGGGGTGTGTTTCACCCTCTTTCCTTGGCACGTCCTCTGCTTTCCCGTGGCCTTTGCTGTTGTGCTCACTTTGATTGATAAGGTGGAGTTGCCCCGGGCATGTGACTTTGCACCAAACCCTCTGTTCAGGTCTGCTTTGTACTTGGGTGGCGTCTTAGACCGTGACTGTACAAACACACTGCCTTCGAGCTATGTTTGTCTTTCCCACTTCTATTTCTGCGCTGACTTCCTTTCCTGGGGTTACTGAGAGTGTTAAGCAGTGGTGGTTGTTTTCTGTGTCTGTGGAAGTTCTGCATTTTGGGGTTTGGGTTTTTGTTTTCGCTGAAGAAATGTACAAAGTAAGAATCAAGGCATGTTGAGGACACTGACTTCTGACCTGGGAAGCCATGGCTGATGTGTGCACGTCTCTGTTCTCAGGCTAACCCTGAGCCTGGGAAGCCATGACTGATGTGTGCAGGTCTCTGTTCTCAGGCTAACCCTGAGCCTGGGAAGCCATGGCTGATGTGTGCAGGTCTCTGTTCTCAGGATAACCCTGAGCCTGGGAAGCCATGACTGATGTGTGCACGTCTCTGTTCTCAGGCTAACCCTGAGCCTGGGAAGCCATGGCTGATGTGTGCAGGTCTCTGTTCTCAGGCTAACCCTGAGCCTGGGAAGCCATGGCTGATGTGTGCACGTCTCTGTTCTCGGGATAACCCTGAGCCTGGGAAGCCATGGCTGATGTGTGCACGTCTCTGTTCTCAGGCTAACCCTGAGCCTGGGAACCCAACCAAGACCTTCTCCTATTTCCCGCATGGGCATTTGCTCTGGCCTCACCGTCACTTCCTCTTATTTGGCTGTCTTTCCTTCTGGTTCTTTAGCCACAGACCTGAATCCCCTGTTCTCAGTCTCCTTGTCAATCACTCATACCTGGGGACATGTCTGGAGGGTGAATGAATGCCTGGATGTGCAGGATGCGGCTCGGGAAGGAGCCGGGCAGCACTGCAAGCAGCAACAGGGACATGCTGGCACAGTGTCTCTCTTGGGAAGGTCGTTGGATCTCCTGGTGGTGTTGCATGAAGACATAGCTCTTTGTTTTGTTGGACACATTCATCCTGGAGATGTCCCTGCCTGTCCTTGCTGCCTGTGGCCAGTCTTGGCATAGACTGTGGTGACCCCAACTGCTTGTGGAGTCCTGAGGGCAGCACCTGGACAGAACACATGGGCCTCAATGTTCTTTGCCTGGAGGGCCTTCCTTCGGCCTGGTCACCTGTGGGCTGCCCACCTGAGTTGTGCTGAGCACCAGTGTTGACCTTTGGTATTGCTGGTTGCCATCTGCCAGGAGGTCCCAGCACAGTGGGGGTATCCACGTGGCTGCAGTGGGCATTTAGTGCCGCAGGCAGACTGGGGCAGTTCTTGCCGGGTGGCCATTCCCTAGAGTGGGGAGCTCAGCATCCAGGAGTGGTGAGCCTGTGCTCACCATGGGCACCTTGCAGGCAGGCAGTGGGGAGAGGGGCCCTCTGCTTCCAGCACAGGCCTGTGGATCCCAGGACTGATGAGGTAGAAGAGAGGGTGTCTCGAACCTCTTGAGGGACGCTGGGAGAGAGACGGATGCGCAGCCTGGAAGTGAGCCTTGCCATCGTCTCTCAGCCCAAACAGTGAGCCTCTCCAGTTTGGCTTGCTGGTCTGGACTTGGTTGTGAACTCAGTTATTTGGGGGTCAGGGGGACACGGGGTGCTAGGACCAGCGAGTCCCTAGCAGGTGGCAGCCTGTGTCTTCTCAACCTACTCTTTTCACAGCCCAGGCTGCCAGGACAGTCTTGGAATTTTCATCTTTTACGAGGTCCATGCCAGCTGTTGACACAGATTCACAGCTTAGGTTGGTTTTAGCTTTAGAACAAAGCTGGTTTCTCCCTAGCATGCCTCCATTGTTTAACACTGTGCTGTACTGCTGACACTGTGGTGCATGCCTGTAATCCCATTGGCTCAGGAGGTTGAGGCAGGAGGATCTCAAGTGCAAAGCCACTCAGTGAGACCCTGTCTTTTAAGTAAAGTACAAAATAGGGCTGGGAATGTGGCTCAGTGTTTGAGTACCCTGAGTTTAATTCCTGGTGCAAAATAATAATAATAATAATAATAATGACACAAAAGTACTGTTAGTAAGATTTTTGTAGAAGACTCATTTTCTTTTTCTCTTTTTAACAGTAGAGGTTTACTTAAGGAGGCTTTAAGAGGAATCAAGACTGATCCCATTGAATGTAAGAGGCAGTTTCAGTATATTAAAACCCCATCAAGATGGGGAGATACCGGAGGCTCTGCTGGCTCATGAGGACTCCGGGTGGATTCAGTAGACAAGGGCCCGATGACTTTGAACTGCCTCTCCCACTTCCTTGCAGGTCCATGGCCTCCTGGGTGACTGGGTAAAAGCCTTCACGGGTGGTTAAGGTGGCGTCTTTGAGCACAGTCTGGAAGACCCTGTAGGACTACTCAGATGTGCGAAGGGGGCCTGTGCCCTGAAGCCCTTCACCCTCCCCAAGGCAGGGTCTGTGGAAACTGGATCTGCCGCCCCATAATACCTGCTCTGACAGGGGAGAAAGGGCCCTTCTCTGCAGGGAGGCTCTGCCAGGGATCTTCCTCAGTGGCCTTAAGAGGACATGCAAGACCCGTCTCTTTTCCCTCTGTCTATACTATGTCATCAGCATATCAAAAAATGACTGGTTTACCGCGTGGGAATGAGGATGCCATCCAAAGAAATACCAGAACTAGAAATATTCCGAGCTAGAAAACGCAGGTGCAAGGGAGAGCCCAGAAACAGGGTCCCAAAACTTCGTCTGGAAATTTGTCAAGTTTTATTTTCATTTCCTCTAGAAGCTTTTCAGAGTTGGAGATGAGACAGACGAGTGGGAAGCAAGGGCAAACAGACAGCAGAAACCTCCAGTGATGGGGACAAGAGGAGTGGCGGGCTGTGGGGGCCGTCAGGTGTTGGCCAGTGTGCAGAGTCCAGGCGTATCCTGCTTTGGCTGCTGGTGACAAGCTGTCTGGGGAGCTGAGGAGGAGTACAGCCATGCCCCCTGTCCTCCTGGGTGCCCACCACAGTGAACCTGGGACTGTGAACCCTAGGACACAGGTGGGAGCTGTGCCTGTCACTGACAGGCAGAGCAGGGGTTTGGACATGCAGTGTGTTGTTGCAGTTCTGTAATCTGATGCTGGGGAGGTGTTTGCAGGGCACAGTGACAATGCCCAGGGAGGATGGCAAGGAAGCCAAGCCTATCAACTTTATAATGGATCTTACATATTTCCTGGAAATGTCGATAGGCCAGGTCACTATCTAGAGCAGTTTCTTCAGGAAACAAGGCCCAGTGCCCCAAGCCTGGTTCACCGTGCCCAGCAGCCGGCCAGCTTTTCAGGCCCTTCTTTGTCAACAAGAGGCCCGGTGCTTACTGCATGCATGGCAGGAAGTTTGTCATCTTTCCTTCTGGAAAGCAAAAGGTGATGGTCTTTCTCTTTCCTCATCTTCACCTGTATGTTCAAAGTTCGTGATTCACACGTAGGTCAAGTTCATTTGTACTTTTCCATCAATACAGAAAACACTTTTTTTTTTCATGGAAACCATATTATAAGAGGTATTATAAATATTAGAATAATAGAGCTGGTGCTGTGGCTTAGTAATGGAGCACTGGCCTAGCACATGTGAGGCCCTGGGTTCCCTCCCCGGCACCGCAGAAACAAATAAAGTAATATCACATTGGAAATCATAAATGTCCAGCGCATGAGAGAGGAGTCTGCCCATCACATTGCTGAGTGGGTTCAATGGCACCATCTGTTTCCTCAGACGCTCAGCCGGGGAGGCCTGGGCTGGCCTGGGTGGGAGGGAGGGCTGGGAGCAAATCTCAGGGACCAGGAAGCCTCAGGCCAGGGGCAAATGTACCAGGGGGAGAAGTTCAGGAGGGGCATCCTTAGAGAGAAAAGCGTCCCACAGAAGATAGGACCCCAGGGACTTGGGGAGAAAAACCAGGAAAAGGAATCTAAGGGGAAGCAGAGACAGCGAGGGTGATGCTCCAGCCCCAACCTCTCCCCAGTGCTCTGAGTGGAGTCCACCAGGGTCTTCCTTGTCCTGGCTCCAGGCTGCCATCCGATGTCCCTTCTCCATGACACAGAGCTGTGATGGTGTCTCAGCCTCCTCACTGCCTGCAGAATGGCTGTGCCCCATCTGGTACTTCTATGCCAGGTTCCTGTACCTGCCGTTCTCTCCCTGGGCAGATACAGAACCGGAGTGTAGGAGAGAGTGGGTCTGCGGTGCTTGCACCGCGGGACTCCACTAGGCACTCACGTGCTGCCCTTCGGCCCTTGGCCTGGCTCCATTGCCTTTTCATTGCCACCTCCAGAGCCTTCCGGGCCCACCAGGCTCCCAGCCCTGCATCCACTCCCCCACGCTGGGCCTTGTTATTGCAGTTCTGCTGGGCACATCCCAGGTGCCCACCTCTGACCTACCAGGCCCTGCCAGGGAGTAAGGGGTTCCTGCATGGTTCCCCCATGAGGATTTCCACAAGGCCCTCTGACGAGACTTCTGGCCCCTGGAATACGCCTTTCCTGGGTCTCTTTCCTGAAGTGTTCTGATGCCATGCGTGATGCATCTGGGTCCTGTTGGCAGTTGCCATTTAACTGAGTGTTTGTGTGCCAGTTCACACCCCAGAGCCTGGACTCCTCAGGTCAGGGATTGTAACTCCCTGTCTTTCTTCCAACAGGGTGAGGGGGCTAGGCAGAGAGACTTGTTGAGTTTGCTGAGTGTGCAAGCTGCACCTGCATGCATATAAGAACGTGTCATGAGGATGTGGACGTGCACAGGGATAGTACCAGCCGTGCTGTAAGGGACAGGTGATGCCTGCTTAGCAACCCCAGCTGCCAGTCTGGCAGGGCTCCATGAAGCAGGTACAGAATCACCCACACGGGTGCGCAGGTACTCAGGAAGCTCCTTGGCAGGTGCAAGTGACGTTGCAGGGCTTTGGAGTGGCCCCTGTGTCAGCTCGGCACTTTGCTTTGTGACTGAAGGCTTCCCTGGGATGCCCTGTAGTTCTCCCTTCCTGTTCTTGTCTTCTGCCTCCCCTGGAGCCTCCTTTGTCTTCCTGTCCCTCTCTGTGGTTGGCTGTTGTTTATCCTATTGTACGGCCCTGGTAAAGACCTTGAAAGAAAGACTAAGGGCTTGCTCCTGGAAGTGCAGATCTGCTGTTCTCATGGAAACATGCTAAATAGTGCTCAGACACAGCCCCTTGGAAATCAGTCCTGCCCACAACACGGGGCGTCTTCCCCCCAGGACTTGTTATCCAGATGCGACAGCAGATGTGTCCGGTTCAGCAGTCCCCCTGGGACCCTTGGAGACTGGTGTGTGCTGTCCTGTTGTCTCAGCTGAACAGTAGTGGGTCTTCCAGTACTGCGGACCAGAAAGTCCCTGTGGCTGACATCTTTGTAAGCTTGTGTCTCTTCCCAGTTCCTCCTCGAACACCAGTGGCCGATGGTTGCAGTTCTTGTAGAACCCAGGTCTTGGATCCTGGGTAGACTTTCTTTCTGGCCATATGTGCTCACTTTTTTACTCATACAAGGGCCTGAGACTCGGTAGTGTCGTCTGCTAGTGGTGCTTTGACACATGGTGTAGTTCTTTACAAGGTTGCGAACCGTCGACTTGTGTTTGATGAGGAGAACCTCTTATCTCTTACCAGTGGGTTCCTGCTTATTGTGATCTGCCCTGAGGTTCAGGAAGTGTTTGAAGGTCTGTGTGTTTGGCTAAAACCCATTTGAAAAGTGAGATGGAGCCAGCAAGGTTGACGCCGTAGGTTCCTACCCCTGGATTCCTCCTAAGTCCCAGCCACCTGAGCCACTGAGGTGTGAGCAGCCCCTCGGGGAGCTCCTCCCAGCCCCCTGCTGCCTGCTGCAGCATGGCTGTGACACTGCCATTTACCGGTGACGAGCTCTGCTCCCTCTAATGTTGAAGATTGAACACTAGAGAAGCAGCCAAGCAGGCATATTAAGCAGGTTCTATTTAAAGGTGATAATACAGGGGAGAAGGGGGTCATGGCTGATGTTCTAAAGTTCCAAGAAGTGAGTGCACCTACATCTTTTATAGGGTAAGATCTCTTTTGTTCTCCAGTTCTCTCCCCCCTTATCTCTCCTTCCTGCCTGCGTGACTAGGCCTGGTTTTGTAGGTGAGATGCAGAAAGTGAGAAGCAAATGGGCAGGGGGAGGGTCAAAGTGATTCAGCCAGGCAAGGGCCCAGGGGGCATTAATTAGTAGCTCCCTGCCTGCAGTCCTTGATAAGGGCAGGTAAACTTGGTAATCAATGGGCTCCAGAGATCCTTGACATTCCATTCTCCCAGGGACGGTCTCCAACTTCCAGAGGCAGATGGCTCTCATGGCCTCCATTTCCTCCAGGTGACCTGATCCCCTATTCTACACTAACTGCCTGTCCCCAATTCTGGCTTCAGCTGCAGCGTGGCATGGTCCTGTGGGGCGCATCGTGGCCCCGTGGCAGAGGCCTCCCCGTCTCCCAGCCCTCACAGCGAGGCGGTGTGTCAGGAGATTTGGAAATTCAGGCATCTATCAGCTTTGTTTTGAATGGCAGAAGTTTTGTTGGCAGCTGAACCAACACGAGGGCCCAGCCCTCCCCGTCTCGCCCCACCTCTGAAGCTCCAGGGGAACGTCTGTCAGGGCTCCTGCCCCACATGAGGCACCTGAAGCTCCTCGTCTCCTCGGCGACGGAAGCACGAGGCTCAGGGCAGCATGTGCAGTCTGTGCACTGAGGTCACAGCCACTTGATGCAGACACGTGACCGTGGGCCTCCCCGCTGGGCCTCCCCAGGGCTCCCGGGTGCACCTGCTTCTTCACAGGTCTCCCACTCTCTCGAACAACCTCTCCTTTAACCAACAGTGATATTTCAGGCACCTTCCGACACCCAGGCCTGCTGGCCGTCCCGTCAAGAGCTCAGATACCCAGCCTCACTGGTCCTGTCCTCTCACCTGGTCCTAAGCACTGTCATGGCATTCGGGTGCCAGTTCCTTTGTGATGCCAGTGAATTTTGTGTATCAAGTTGACTGGGCAGGGGACACCCAGGTGTTTTGTCAGACGTTTTCCGGGAGTGTCTGCCGGCGTTTGTGGACGGGGTTGGTGTTTCAGTTTGTAACTGAGTAGGTGAGATGGTTGTCAGCTGGCTGGGTCTCGCCCAGTCACTTGAAGGCCAAATTAGAACAGAAGGCCAGTAGGTGGAAGGACGCCCTGTGCGACTGCTTGAGCTGGGACGTGATTCTTCCCGCTTTGGACAAGAAGGAGCACAGGCCAGCCCCGGGCTCCCCTTGCTGCTGCAGATGGTGGGCTGGCCAGCTTGGCACGTGTGTGGCCCTTCCTCACCCTGCCCCGTCTCTCTGCCTGCGTTTCCCTGGAGAACCCCAGCACAACGCTGCAGCAGGCTACCTGTCCTGAAGGGAGGTGGGGGTGCAACGCTGTGCAGGCAGCTGCTGGACATGAGGACGTGAGGACTCACGGAGAAGAACTTCTGCTGTGAGACAAGAATTCAGGTTTCATGCTGACCTCTGAACACTTGCTGGGAAGAGCCGGACTCCTTGTGACATACCTCTCTTGTCTCTGTGGGGCGCCTGGACTTTGCTGCAAAGCTAGTACATGGCCTAATACTTTATTAAAGCCCTTTAAAAACACACGGACCACAGGGAAACACAGCCCAGTTTTCCTCCTTTCACCTTGGGTGGCAGACGGTTTCTGCACTGGAGTCTGGCTAGTGGGGGCGTCAGGAGAATTCAGTCCGGCCGTTCCCTCCATCCCCGTGAACACAGCCTCGGTTTATTTTGACCTGAGTGTGCCCTCTCCCCATGAGGCCATGGTTGTCTCCAGCCCGCAGCATGTGGGTAGCAGGCACTGTGAGTGGCCCTGCACGGTGACAGCCAAGGCCCCTTCACCTGCCCATGGGCGCGGGCAGCTGGCTCCGGCTGCTGGGACAGGAGGCGTGCTTGGTGAGGGGGATGCAACCAAGGCACTGGCCGGTGCCTCAGGGGCTCTGTGGGAAGGTGGCTTTCCTGGCATTTGACTGCCTGAGAACTTGGGGACGTGGTGAGAATGGACATGCTGTGCCCACCACGCCAGCCCAGCAGGCCTCAGACCTGCCCGGTTAGGACGGATGTGCATGTGAGGAGCATGCTTTCGCCCACCCAGCAGGGTAGTGGCTTTTTCCGCTCCCGGAGGACTTGGGAAGGCTACAGACTCTCCTGGATGGTGAAGCTCCGTTCAGACGGTGCGTTCCTAGTGTTGTTCTGCACTAAAGCAGCGACCGCAGGTTCTCCTTGAATCTTGTCATCTGGTGGCAGAGGAGGGTCCGTTCTTCCAGGCTCATTCCCGCTGGCAGAGCACCTCCTCCCACCCCAGCTGTTTCCGTCGGAATCTGACCACTTCTTTCCCTGGAATCAGTGGTGGCTCCACCGTCTTCTCAGCCACCTGCTGACCTTGGCTTCCTTCTAGGATGCAGGGTGCTTATGCTGCAGAGACCGTGAACTCAAAGCTAGAGAGGGACACAGGTGGGTGTTTTCCTTGGTTCAGGAACGGTCATTGCCTTGATGTTGAGTGTGAGAGGAACCACCTGGGACTCCCCAGCCAGCAAGAAGGAGCCCACCACACCAGTGACACGCTCAGGTCAGCTGGGTGAACGCAGCCCTGGTGGGTCAGGCCGTGGCCCTCCTGCCCTCCAGATGGAGGCAGGGGCTGCACAGCCTCTAAAATGTGCTGGAATGAGGACTCCTGCACCAGAGGTGCCTCTTGATGCCTCGTGTCCAAGGACACGCCCGTCAGCTTCACCTGCAGCAGGCCCTCGCCTAGAGGCAGCATCGCCAGGAGAAGGGACGTGGCGGGTGAGAAGCAAGGATGGCTGGCCCATGGGGACGCTTGTCCTCCTTCAGAAGAAAGAGGTCCCAGACACTGACAGTGGTGGGACTCCCTGGAGGGGTGCTGGTAGCCAAGCCTGCGGAGCTCCTCCTCCCACCTTGACTCCGCCGTCACCTGTGCGGAAAGCAAGCGCATCCCTAGGCGCACACACTCGGCTCAAGCCGTTACAGAAGTGGAGCCCCGACCACTGGAGAACTGGGTAATTCTCCAGGGCACCCACTGAACCCATGTTTTCTGTCACTTTTTGCTCCTCAGGGAAGAGGTCTGAGCTTGAATTCCCATGAGTCATTCCCAAATCAGGTTTTCTCCGTTGCCAATTCATCTGTAAAACCCGTGACTTTCTTTGGGAGGCGGGCTGGCCAGCTCGTGATCTGCGCACTTCTGGGCATGCAGGCCCAGGCCAAGTCCTCGGCCCGGCCGCCATCCAGCACGGTCAGCCTCCCAGGTGAGAGGCAGCAGCAGGCTGGCTGAGCTCGCTCCTGAGCCTGTCTCAGGACCCAAGCCAAGAGGCTCCTGTCCGAGCTGGAATGGGCGCCCTGCTCCTGCCGGCACGCACATGTCTATTTTTACATCGCTGCAGGACTTGTGACTTTGGTGGTGGTTGTTCAGTGTTTTTGCCTCCCCCAAACAGGATGCACATCCGGGGTTGGGAAGAGGAACAGAATTGGAACAGTAATTCCTGTGGGATTTCCATTCAGCCAGCAGCTCCTAGTTCAATTGTTAATTCTTCTTTGCATTGATTTTCACAATAGAAGGAGTCAGGTGGAGTTATCTACCACATTCAGCTTTATAAAATTGGCCCAACAACCTGGGAATATGTTAGTAATGAGGTTTGAAACTGAAGTTAAAACTTGCATGACCTAGTGAAAATTGGCAGGAATTTTACTTGTGGGAAAGGGGTAATAGTAATTTCCTGGGTAATCATTATTTTAAAAATTCAAAATATAATGAGAAAAATATATCTCTCTGTGGGAAGAAGTGGCTGAAAGTTGAACTTAGGAATCGTGTCAGTAGCAGTTGCTCCAAGAAATGCACTAGAATGTTCCATGCCGTCCCAGACACGCACACACCTGCACACACACGCCATGCCACTGCTTTGGGCAGCCTGCGGGTGAGGCCCCTTCTGAGATGCCAACACCAGCTTCCCTTGAGCAGTCTTTGACCTCACTGTTTTTTTCGACAGAACTGAGTTCTGAGTAAGATCCAAGGGTGCAAATGCGGATGTGAGTCTCAGTGGGAATTTGCACCAATGTTCCAAAGCAAATTGGAAATATCCAAAAACAGATGATCGTGGCTGGTTTTCCTTTTTAAATGAATTAGTCGGCTTGTCATTGACAGAGAAATTTGTCGAGTCCATTTGAAGCAGCACCCTGTGTTTGGCTTGTCACTGGTGTCCTCCAGCAGCAGATGAGCCCACATGTGCTGGGAAGCGGGGCTGCCCGGCGGGGCGGGAGGATGGCTGTGGGGGAACCCAGGCTGCTCCTGCTCTCCTGACGCTGGCGGCTCGTGGAGTTCTCGACGGCCTGCTTCTCAGCACTGCCAGCTCTGGAGGTGTGACGCCAACACAACCCAGAGGCCCGGCACTGGATACCTCCGGCTATGAGCGCAGCCCTCACCAGCAGGCTGTCCAAGTAATGGCCTGCGTCTGGGAGAGCATGGAATGTTCTAGTGCCTTTCTAGCGAGAATGTTAGCTCAGGCAATCCTGCGTTAGCACGTGGTCTTGAGTTAATTAGTGAAGTGAAACCATTCAGATCGCACGCCGTCAAAACAGCCCCTGGGTCAGCACCACACCTGGACTGTAGAGTGGGCAGCTGTTGCCTGACCCCAACCCGTACCTGCAGGCCAGGGCTTATGGGTGGTGCTGGCCTTCTTTGCGTGGAGAACAGGAAAGGATTTGAGCTTAGCATTCTGGATAGAGTCCTCGGCAGATGGGTTTCCCAGCCCAGTTTCCAAACCACATTTTCTAGTATAGTCAGCTTTTTGGCATAGCACAACCAGAGCCCCAGAAACCTTTCGGGGTCTTGTCTCATTGCCAGAGCCTCACCTGCCAGGGTGTGTGATCTCCATGTGCACGCAAACCCAGCTCTGCTGCACAGCCGAAGCAGCCCTCAAGCTGGGGTAGGTTTTTGAGACCTTCGTAATATAATTTCTTTGAACTTAAAAATGATGTCTAAGGCCAACAATGACTTCGAGGATGTGGAAAATTGTCAAGCCCACGAACTGCACCGTGTGTAGGGATCGTCTCGTCTCATTAGCGAGCTCTCACTACACAGTGGCTCTGCAGACTGGTGTTTGAGTGGGGCACCCTGTGCAGTGCCAGCTCGCGGGCCTGGGCTACACTTGAGCCTGTCTAGGAAGCGTTCACTGAGCCCATGCACGTGTTTGTTGAGAAAATGTCATGCGCCCACACTCTGCTGGGTAGAAAGGACACGACTGAGTAAAGCAGGCAGAGCAGAGTGTGCCCATCCCACGGAGGAGGCTAGGGAGCATGAAACACACCCCATGTCTCCTATAAAGGGGCCCCAGACAGGCAGCCTTTTTCTCACCAAGAGGCAGCTGGCTGCGCCGTGAGGAGCCAGTAGAGATGGAACCCGTCTGTCTTCATGGCCCCTGCAGTGGATCTTTAGATTCTCTGTGAATAACAGTGGAAATGCTGATCTTAGAAGCGAGTGTGTTGTGAGATGGTCCCAGGGGATGCTGCAGTGTAGACAGATTTCTCACACCTTTTGAAATTCTTCTGCTCATGATGTTTGAAAGTCTGGGATTTATGGCTCATGTTGGCAAAAGCTGGTGTGTGTGCAGATCTCAGCAGTGAGCTTGGCTCCATCTGTGGGCTCCTCCTGTGCCAAGTTCCCCAGCTCGGACAGGTCTGCAGTCAAGGCAGAGGCAACCTGATGTCGGGTGGGCTGGGGCCATTTGAAGCCTTCAGCCAGATTTAGGGCCAGGCAGCTGCTCGGCACCCCTGCTGTGGTGCTGTGCTAGCTCAGTGGGCTGTCTTCTCTAGAGACGTAGTGTTATTCTGCTTCTAGCAGGAAACTGAAAAGGTGGTGGGTCCAGGGATTATGGGCAGAAGTGGTTCTCGTCTACCACGCCAAGTATCTCACTTACGCATGGGCCTCCTGCTAGGGATGCTGTTCTCGGGCACCCTGCTGCAGACACTGAGGGGCTGTGGTCCCCAGCCACGCCTGACGCTAGCAACATCCACCACCTGTGCCAGTGGCCATGTGAGCAGGAGATAACGCTCTCGCTCGTGTCCGGAGTGTTGCGTTACCCAGGTGTAATCAGCTGTAGCAGGTGGCAGTGCCTGATTTCATTTTAAACAAGTGCCTTCCTTTCTTTAATCAGTTTCCAGCAAACTGACCCCTCCTTACCTGCACACCTCTCCTCCCAGGAAAGTACCCATTAACTAACTCCCCACCCACCCTACCTGGGGGAACAGGGTCTCTCCTCATCACACGGATTGCCATTTTCCATCTGCACCCTGGTGGAAGCCCTGTGTTAACGCACAAGTGGAATCTTGCAAGTTGAGCATTAAAATTTTAAAAGCTTTAAAAATATCTAGTCAATTTTTCATCAATTCAAAAATACTGTCCAGATTCTTTAGTTATTTTTCTGTCTCAAATTATGTGATTTTATTTGTCTTTCAAACTCACAGTTTGAAATTTGAGAAACAAAGGAAAGGAAATTAATTGTTTATACTCTCTGCGACTACCACATTTATTCCATAAATATTTTCCTACAAAAATTTTAAATGTCACAGTAATACATGAAATGTATTTACTCCTTTAAATCCTATAACAAAGGATTTCAATGTTGCCAGACTTCAAAGTCATTTTGTAAGCATGAAAAAAAAATTATCATAGAGTCACAGGAAGCTGCAGAAACCAGCACAAAGGAGACCAGCGAGGTCCGCATAACTGGAAGTGGTGGTGAAACCAGGGTGACCGCCTCACTCGGACGCCCCCAGTTTTACGTGCGTGTGTTTCTGCAGATTGTCCCAGGTGACCCATGTGATGTGTCATGCTTTTAGGGACAGGCACACTGCCCCTCACCTGGCTCACCTGGCAGCCACAAATCTGGATTCTGGTTTTGCATGTCAGGAACGCGGCCAGGGCGGAGCCTCGCGACGCGCCGTCTCGACTCTGGCTCTCCCTCTGTGGGACTCCCTGGAAGCCTGTGTGTTGGCCGTGCCCAGCGGCAGGTCTTCCCTTCTGCGCAGACAAGTCCGTGGCGTGCTGTGCCACCATGTGACCGTCCTCGAGCATGTCTGTTGGCCTGTGCAGGAGAAGCTGCAGTGGACTCTGTGTGCTGGGTCGTGTGGATGGGTGCCCTGGAGCACGCGGGCTTTGTAGGAGAGTCACCAGACGGGCGCAGAGGGGCGATCCCTTTCACGTACAGGAGAGGCCTGGTTTCTCTGCATCCTCACCAGCGTTTGACTTTAGCACTGTTTTAAAATCTTAGTCACCTGATAGGTGCCATGGTTCTTGTGATTTTGCTTTTTCTCTAATGAATCCTGGTGTTGGGTGCGTTTTTGGCTTAGGTGCTTCTGCACATCTTAGTGGTGAAGTGTGTTCATTTCTCTTGCCCGTTTTCTAATCGATTGTCTCTTTTACTGTTGACTTTTGGAAATTCTTTATGGATCATGGATTCAAGACCTCTGTTGAATGTGTCTTTGCGAATATTTTCTTACTGGATATGCCCGCTTTGCATTTTCCAAATAGGGTCTTTGCGTAGCAGAAGTCCTAAATGTTGATGGAGTCGTTTGTCAGTTTCCCTTTTCTGCATCAGACTTTTGGTGACATGTCTGAGAACTCTTTCCTCAGCCTGGGTCCTGGAGATCTTCTCTTGCTTTCTCCTAGGATGTCCATAGTTTTGTGTTCACGTGTAACTCTCTCTGTGCTCTGCTTTCAGGTAATTGTACAGGGGGTGGGGTTAGGTCCAGCGTCCTTTGTGGTTGCTGCTCTCTGGACTTCCGCGTTCCAGCCCCCCCTAGTTGAAAAGTCCACCGTCTCTCCTGCATCCAGCTGTGCTTCATCCTTGTCAACATCAGCACGTCTGAGTCACCTCTTTCAGGGTTCTCTGTTCTGTGCTGGGGGCTGCATGTCTGTCCCTTCTCCGGTCGCACGCTGTTCCAGTTGCAGCTGTGTGGAAAGCGTTAGCCTCGGTGGAAGTGGATCCTCACACTTACATAAGCAATCACACATGTCTTTCATTTTCTATGAAATTTTGGAGTAAACTTATTTACATGTGCAAAAGTCTCATTTGGGGTTTTTGTCACTTTGTGGACGTCTGGCATCTCTACTGTGTTGTCTTCACTCTGTTGGCACATGTCCCCCTCTGTCCAGCTCCTTGACCTCTTCCAGTGTCATGCATGTCCCGCACATGGAACTGCATGTCCTGGTCACTTCTTGCCTCCTGCTGCCGTCTGAGGGGTCGCAAGGCACCCTCACTTCTAAAGCCGAGTGACCCCTCGCCCACGGCAAACTCACTGTTTTCTCAGTTCTCCCAACTTGCTGGAAACTTCAGTCATTTCCCGTTCCTCACTCTTATGAATGACATTGCAGCAAACGGCTTTCTGTATTGAAGTTTTGATAAGTCCTGAGACGCACAGCCCCTGAGTCAGAGGTGGGGAGAGCTGCCCCTCGGTGGACAGGTGCAGCAGGAAGGGGCTTCCTGTTCGTGCCTGCCATCACCCACCAAAGCCTGGTGCTCTTTATCCACAGCTGCGTGTCTTCTTCTAAAACATGGACTCGTGGCTCTCCAGACCTTTCTTACTCTGCGCTGGCTGCTCTCCCTTGCAGTGGTGTAGATTCGTCATGAGCACGATATGGTTCTCCCTGCAGGGGGCTTCCTGCTGCAAGCTGTCCCCTTTATTAAAATGTCACCCTCTGCAATGACTCATCATCACTGTCCACCTAGGGATTACTTGGCCTGTTGTTGTGGACCACAGACATGTGCTGAGGGTGTGGGGCGCCAGCACCACCGCTCAGGGGAGATGACTCGGGTTAGCAAAGGCCACTGGGGCTCTGCCAAGGAAAAGTCCTTAGATAATAGACATTTTTTTCGATGGTCCAGAAGTAGTAGTGATCAAGAGGGACCAGCCTGAGTGGAAGGTCTCCTCCCTAGAGTGGGCTGGTGCCATGCACCGTCTGCCCCGGAGTGGGAATGCAGACCCTCCTGGAGAATGTGCCTGGGACCCCAGGACAGCGGCAGTGGTGTTCACAGCATGCTGCCCCAGGGGCTGAGCACTGGAAGCGTGTGCTGGATCCGCCTACCTGGAACCGACTGGCCCTGGGTCCCTGGGAGGCTGCGGGTTTGCAGGTGCCTGTCAGGCGGAGGGAGGCCGCACACGGGCTGGGTCTGCAACACGGTCTTAATCAGGGCTCCGCGTCCCACTCGCACACACTGCCATTCTCAGAACCACCAGCAGGCTGGGGCTCTGGAAGGCTGGAGGGAAATGACGAGAGGAACAGCAGACACGGGAGAGAGGGATGGTGAGGAGGGTGGAGCTTTAATTCAAAAGAGAGTAAGGAATGTCCCGGGAAGAGTCACTGGACTGAGCACCAAAACTCTAGTGGTGGGGAGGAGAGAAGGCCGAAGGCTGAATGGAGGGAAACTGGGGACACCCGTTTCTGTGGCCCCTGCCCGCCTCTGATGGCTCCTCCCTTGGTGCTGCTGTCTGAGAACCTCAAGCTCAGCCAGTTGGAATTCCGAGGGGCCTCAGCACGTGGCTCCAGTGGGCCTCTTCCTGAGCTGAGCGAGGCCCTGGCCGGGTCCCTGCTGTCTGCGAGGTGACGTCTGTGGCCGCTCTTGCTCCTGCAGCTCTCGTAAACGGAATCACCTTTCTGGCAAGAAAAAGACAAGACAGCCAGGGTGGATGAGAAGAGGGAGCTCTGCCTGGGCCTGCAAGTCCTGCCTCTCTGGGCGCCTTCCGCACGCAGTGGGGTGTCGTGAGGGTGCATCGTCTCTCACCAGGACGGGAAGGCAGGTGCCCAGCCCCAGCAGCCTTCTTCCCTGCTTGGTGCTCTGTCACACCCGTGACGTTTCAGAGCCCATGCCTGCTGCCCTGACACCCACCACCTTTCCGCCCTGTTCCTCCCCTCTCCTTCCCGCTGCCTTCCTCCTGTGGTTCTGGGCAGATTTATTCTTGGGTAACGCTAGCCCTGCTCCACCGCCCGCCGGCCGGTGCCCCGTCCTGGCCTGATTGCTGCTCCTGCCCTTGCTGCTGCTGCTGCGCTTGGTGGCTCAGCCTATATTTAGCCCTTCAGAGAGCGGGAACTTCCCGTAGAGATGGTTCCTATTGATTAATGATGCAGCTGGCCCCACAGTTCCACTTCACATTCATTCTCGCCAGCAAAAGTGACGCATTTGCTGAAGCACGTAATGGCCATTGAGAGAGCAGAGAAGACCCCGGGTGGAGCACAGCAGTGGTCACCTCTCAGACATTCCCTGGCCCTGGCCAGAGTGAAAGCACACAGCCCGGAGCGTGGATCTGGCGTCGGGGGGTCTGAATTGAGACTGCAGCTCTGCCCTGGATCCCTGAACAAGATACCCAATATTTTAATTAGTTTTTCATCACTGTGACCAATTGAATACTCCACATAAGCAACTTAAGGGCTCTCGGTGTCGGAGGCCTCCGTCCACATGCAGTGACTCCATCGCTCTGGGCCCGAAGTGAGCCGGCACACCATGGCTGAAGGGCGTGCTGGAGGGAGCCGCTGGGCTGTGGCTGCCAGGAAGCAGAGGGAGTGGGGAAGGGGCTGCAGGGTAGACGCCCCCTCCCAGGGAACACCCCCATGGCCCACCTCCTCCAGCCAGGCCCCACCTGCCTGAGCTACTGTCCAGCAGTCATTGACCTCGGAACACTCCTGCATGAGCACAGTTTTGGGGGGACACCTCCTATCCACACCACAACACCCAGCCTGTCTAAAAGAAGTTTCCTCTGATTCTTAGTCAAGTGTGTTTGCATGCATCAGGGTATGTGTGGGCGTGTGGGCATGTGGGAGATGGTGGGCACAGAGGCAGACTTTGTTCTGGTTTGCTCTTACAGTGGGATACAGCTCCCAGAGGTCTCAGAGTACGCAGGGGTGGACCAGAAGTCTCTGGGGGCAAGCCGTGGGATTTGTTGCCAGTCCCCCTGTGAGGCTGTGAAAACCAGCCTTGAGCTTGCCAGGTGTTTCAGCGGTCCTCCAAGACAAAGTTGGCCTCCATTGTCTTTCTCCCCGGTTCCCGGAATCTGTGTATCTAGCAATTCCGAGGGATGATCGTGATGCAGGTGGCACCACAGCTGTGCCAAGACCCTCTGGAACAAGACATTTCTGGGCGAGCATGTCCTGTGTTTGTGCCATGAAGAGTGACTTCTGGCACTCCTTCCTTGAACCTTCATGGCCTGGTCAGCCTCCTGCTGATCTGAGCTGCAGGAAGGACCATTAGAATTCTCACCAAAACCAGACTCACGTCTCTGCTGTGGCGGCGTCTCCTGAAATCTCAACCTCAGATGCAGAGCGGGGTTCACCTGAGAGACTGTGGTTACCTCGAGGTGTTTTCCTTATTTCTGTGTTCTTACAAACAACGTACTAATAATTCATCATTTTTCTGAGAATTGATATCCCGCATGCAGTTCTGAGTTCTAGAATGATCTTTCCCTTTTTTTGGAAATAAATCTAACTTTTGTCTAATTTTTATTTCCTATATCTATATCAATACTCTTCCATAACTTTTAATTTGCATTTAATTTTCATAAATATTATACTTTTAATGACATGAAAAGCAGATGATTCAGAACAGGAAATTGCCTAAGGGGGTGACTTTGCCAGAGAAGGGAGAGGCAGCCCAACTGGGGCCTGGCTCCCTGAGACCTGCTTGGGGCCTGTCCTTGTAGCTCCCCAGCCCCTGGGAATACCGCGGAAGCCTGGGAGGCAGTTCAGCCCTCCACAGGACTCTCAAGTGCCACTCGCAGGGATTTTAGAAGCCATTTTCCTGGCAGTGTCCATATATGGACGTCATTTAAACTGTTTATGTCTCTAGCTTCTTTCTCACATCACAACATTTTTGGCATCTTCACTTGCAGGGCCAGCACCTGATCATGGTACCCGCTTCTCTTCCCAAATCATTCAAGTTATTTTAAAAAACGCTCTTCACAGGCATTGTGTACAGCGTCTGTGTGTCGTGGATTTGGGAGCAGACTATTTCCCTAAGGAAAAACATCCATGTAGTGGTCTAGATAAAATGGTCTGCCTCACAAAAGAGAAATCACAAATATTACTTCAAAATGAGACAGAAACAGGTTTTGTTCTCGTGGCCTTTCAGCATAACAATCAGGAGACAATCCAGAAAATAGGACCGGACCGTCCAGAGACAGTGGGGAGCAGCCTTGCCGGAAGCCGCCCTCCCTTCTCCGCCTGGCTGTTTTCTGTGGACATGGCCCTGCCCCGGCCCCAGGTTCCCTAGCACTAGTTTTGTATTGGTTCTTGGGACATAGCTGGGTGTCCTCAAGCACGTTCCATCCCAGAGGTCACCATGGCCTCAGAACTCCGAGCTCTCAAACGTCACCTTTCCCCACTGGCGCCCTGTTCCTGTTGCTAGTGGAGAGTCTGTCAGGGGCGGGTGGAGGTGGCGCTGATCTTAATTGTAAGTTAGCTGTGCCACAGTACTCTCAGGGGGGACCTCGGGGCTTCAGGTGCCGTGCTGGGAGATGGAGCTACATTTGTGCTTTGGGTCCTCTTTCTCTAAACACTCTGACAGCAAGAATGTGCACACATCTTGAAATGCTGTAGATGTTTGCATTTAAACCTGTGATTTGAAATGTTAGGGCCATAACTCAAGAAGGTAGGTGGCTGAGGGCAAGGTCAGGGTGCTGTGGATTGGGAAGCAGGGGTGGCCTGCGGTGCTGTTCTGTGTTCACAGAGAGATGTGACGCTGGCTCTTAACCTTGGCCTGCCAGGAGCAGGGGAGGCGGCCAGGATGAAGAGCAGCTGGAGTTCATGGGCGTTCCTGGGCAGAGCCCCGCTCGCCTGGGTGCCACAGGCCCGGCAAGCCTGTACATGCATCCTCTCAAAGGCAGCGCGGGGATGGTGGCCCATCAGGTGGGCTGAACTCCTTTACTATAGGATTCTCTAACCCTCCAAAAAGGGCTCCTGGAGAGAAGGGGTGATCTGAAACCTCTCGGAAGCACAGCGGGGTGCTGTGAAATCTGCCTGGGGCAGAGACCAGGCCTGGGGGTCTGTCCCTCTGAGGCCCCTGCATCCCTGGCCGCTTTCATTCCTCCTCCCGCCCGAGCCTCTTGTCAGCACTGTGTCTCTCTGTGGTTCAGCAGAGTGTGACTCTCACGTGTTCACACGCCTGCGGAGCCCAGAGAGAGGCCCCTCCGTGGATGGTGACCTTCCAGGTAGCAGGTGTTGACTGAGGCTGTTTTAGGGGAAGTCGGGGTTCTGATGACTCACATCATCCGCAGCGCGTCTCCTGCTGTAGGTCGAGGACGTCTGACCCACGAGGAGAGGGTTTTGTAACAGAAAAGGAGCATCCTATTTAAATGACAGATAATCTTCCCAATTCCTCCTTCCATTGGTGGGTCAGTAGCAGAGAAATATAGTATTCATGTGCTCTAGGGGGTTTTCACAACCACCAACAGCCAAGGCGATGGCTTCCATTGTAGATAGTGTTGGGGACACAGCCAGAGCCCTGAGAGCCCCATTGACCCTCTTCCCTATTGTAGCCTGGAAGATTTCACTACCAAACCTGTAGCTTCCAGAAAATCTGAGCTGTCCTGCTGGGCTGCCCTCAAAGGCACCCCACTGTGCTGTCAGCATGCAGCCCACTGGCACCCCGGGGTTTACTCATCTACTCAGGAAGTAGTGACAGAGAAGCGCATTACAATCCCTGCCTTTTAAGTGAGCCCTGTAAACCTTACAGCCAACCCAAGAGTTCAGGCTATAGCGTTTGCTTTTCCACAAAAAAGAAGAAAAAACATCGCTTTTACAAAAATGGCAAATAATCCTGAGGAATGTGGAGGTCAAGATGCTCCGCCTTCCTCCTTGCCTTCCTGCTCTGCCCCTGCAGCTGTCCAGATGTGCTACCTGAGCAAAAGAAGTGACGTTGCAGGTGACTGAGCGTTTCAGACATGTCAGGCAGATGGTTGCTACTGGGATTTCATCTGAAGTAGAGGGAGGGGGTGTGCGGGTGTCAGTGAGTCCTGGGCTGGGAGCCGACTGTGGCCGGTGCAGTCCCGTGACCTGAGTGTGGGCAGGAGCAGAGGTGCCCTGCAGGTCCTAGGTGCACCTGCACCGCGCAACTCCCTGTGGCCCTTTCCTGTGTCCCTCAGCACCTCCCCCAGCGGCCAACTGGGTGGGCCAGGAGGAGCCTCTCAGAGAGGCACAGAGATGACCTGGAGGACAGAGGGCTCTCCGGGTCCCCACCTCCGAGAGCAGCACCGGGCAGAGAGCCCTCCCGTCCCGTGCACATGCAGCCCAGCGTCTGTGCTGTGGCAGCTCGGTCATGAAAATCCATCGTGGTCTCTGTTGAGGTTTTATCCTAAAGATGAAGAGTTCTTTTTCCTACAGGGAAATCTTGCTTCCAGATTGGCAGAAAATCTCTCACTGCTTCTGAAATACAATCTGTAGGATTGTTAGGAAGTGTCATTCACGTTAGCTGTGTCAGAAACATCAGGGATGGTGTGAATTAGGAGAGGAGACCATCTGCACTTCAGCGACTTCACGTGTGGGAACCTGTCCACCCCTTACGAGCACAGCTGTGTAGACCCCAAAACAGATGCCCTAGGGCATCTGCTGGCTGCTGTCCACCCAAGTAGAATGGCTTTCATTGAGGGTATCTTTAGATTTCCCAGAGGTACTGGTAAGACCAAGTGACAAAAATCCCTGCAGAAAAGAAACAGTAAACAGTAATTGAAGATGATTCCATAAGGTCATGTGGTGTCATAAAACTCACTCGTTCCCGGAAGTCTGTGGCGGAGCCGGTCATGGTGACTCTGGTGGAGGAGGCATGCGGAGGCTCCCAGGGCCCTGCTCCGCGTGTCACCGTGTGCTCCTCTTCTCTTGTAGGAAGAAGGCATTGTGAAGGAGATCGACATCAGTCATCATGTCAAAGAAGGGTTTGAGAAGGCAGACCCTTCCCAGTTTGAACTGCTGAAGGTTCTAGGACAAGGGTCCTATGGAAAGGTGAGTTCAGCTCCTGGATGGGCGCCGAGGGGTCTCTCCGGGACACACAGGAAGCAGGGGTCACACCTGACAGGATGAGAACCACAGGTGTTCCTAGCTTGGCCGGCTCAGGTCACCTGCAGCCTGTGCTCAGCAGAGCCCTGGCCCCTTCTGTGGCCGGAGCTCCCCCATCTCAGAGCTGTGTGCTGTGAGGACCGCTCCCTGGAAACCATGAGCCTGGGCATCCCTCACTGCTCCCGGGCTGCCGTGTTCACCAAGGGGAGCGGGGCTGTTGAGCTTGCCGAGCACTAACAGCTGGCTTTCTAAAGAAAGCTCACGATAAGAGAGTGAGAGGAGGAGAAGGAAGAACGGCACCTCTCTGGGTTGGCCCATGACTGTCAGGAAGGCTGGGGGGACCCGGCTCCCCTCCGCCTCCATGAGGATAGCTCCTTTGCCTCTCAGTCTGTTTCCCCTCCCAGAAAGTGACAGTAGACCCCACTTACATGATTGTGCTGTGGATTAAGACTCGAGTCCCTTCTGGCAGCTGCTGCGATGTGTTTGTAGCTGGAACTACTGGCTTCCTTTCTTTTTTTTCCCTCCAAATTATAGCAATAAGAGCTGATTTCTTCCAGGAAATTAGAAAGCCTTACTTACTTTCACTTGGGCCGTGTCCACAGACAGCAGATGCCAACAGGTGCTTCCAGTTGGACAGCCTGGGACTTGCTCCCATGCAGAGCCACCTTCTGTGCACCGTGGTTGAAGGGCTGGATGTCAGACGGGGCTCTGCAGCCAACTCCTGGGGCAGCAGCCTGCCGTGCCCGGGGAGCCCTCCCCTCCAGGGAGGCGGGCAGCCTGGCCTTTGGCTGCTTTCTCATGTCCTGTGGACATCCACCAGGCCTCTCCATCCCTCCCCTGACTTTGTGCCAGAATGAAATCAGCCTCTGTTCAGTCCGATCTCATCGTGGCACAGTATGCTAACGTTCTGAGGGTCTCTTACAGACCACCTAAGCCGGATCGTTTGCAGAATCTATCTTTCGTCCTGCTTATGAAGTAGAAAGTAGAGGCCTTGTCTCCTTTTCTTTTCCAGAGTGTCGTGTGAGGAGGAATATTCATTCTGATGCATATTACCAGTACTCAGGGCATTTTGGCCTATAAAAAGTGTCTATTTACCATGGCTTCTGTGGCGTTTGTGGAAGCCTCATGGTGTAAATAGCCCTTACAAAATAGCCTATTTCAGGGGGCAGTGCAATGTATTGACGTTGATTAAAGACAGAGGAAGAATCATTTCTCTGAGAAGTATGATTTGAAAATGAGAGGAGGGTTCTCCTCCTTCGCTTCCTTCCGAAGGTGTTGCCCATGTGCCCTTTCATGAGAATGAGGTCAGCCCACGTTGTCTGGGTCAGAACTGTCTTTCCCGGGGACAGGACAGATAAGCCTTGCCAGTTTCATGGCTGTGGTGACTACCTCTGTGACCTCTTGAAACATTACGGCTGCGACAGCCCCAGCCCCAGAGGGAGCACTGAGTCCCTGGTGGCAGGGAGACAGGAAAAGCTTCCTGAGCTCTGTGGAGCCAGACCAGCTGCTCCAGGTGCCCCGTTAGTGCCTGACTGAAGCAGCACCCTTGAAACATCCTGGTCAGAGAACCGGGGTATTAAACACAGAAGGAGAAAAGGCTCCCAGTTCCTCATTCAGATTCAGAGTTTGAATTTTAATTTTGCTTTAAAACAAATCCCTGGAAAACACGCAAAACAATGGCATTGGCCGCCTCCCTCGGGTGGTGACCCCGTGGTGTGCCACTCACTGTCTCCCTGCCTTCTCGGGCATTTACATCCACACGTCTCTTCGCTCTGTGCAGAGTAACTGAGAGAAGTTCAGAGGATCGACGAGGAGAAACAGGAGGTGAGCCCCTCAGAGGGTGTGGCCCCCTGTGACCTCTCTGGCCAGCTCAGCTCCTGCTTGCTGAGTGCCAGCCGTGGCAGCCAGATCAGACCAGGCCACAGGACAGGGGAGTGAGGCTCAGGTGTCCTCTGCACTGACCTGAGAGGGACCTGGACAAGGGGACTGGTCCTCGAGCTTCACTCAGAATTTCCCTGGGAAGGAAGTGGAGTCGCGGATCTGCAGTGGGGATCGCTTCTGTCCAGAGGGTCCTGCTTCTGTGGGCAGCACCAGCAGCCAAGGAGGACCTGGTTCTGCTGCCTGCACTGTCCCACTGCTGCCACTTGGGGATACCTGGCCTCAGCAGGGCAGGCCTCCCTTGTCACCTCCAAGGGACAAGAGCCCCTGATTCCATCCTGGAGAAGCCCCCTCTGACGCATCCCCACCCTGGCTCCGGCCAGCGAGAGCTGCCTGGCAGTGAGTGCACTCACAGGGTTGCCCGCTCCTGAGCCCTCCCGCCCTTGTTTCCCTATCGAATGCTGGAAGACTCTGGAGACAGAGAAACGGATGAAATGCAGCCGGGTAGAACTGGGCATGAAGGCCTGCACCGCACACAGAGCCTCTGAGTGACCGTCCTGGACGCTGACTGTTAGGTCCTTTACAAGGTCCTCAGTTACTGCTCTCTGCTTGTGCCACTAGAATAAGATCTTTCCTGTAAACAAACAAACAACAACAACAACAAAGAAAACAGCACTGAACACGCTGGAGGAATGAATCGTCTCTGGCAGTAGAGTGACTTTTGGCAGCAGTTGAGGCCCAGAAGCCTAAGGCACCCCTGCACCAGAGCACACCATGCAGGCAACGGCTCCAGCCCTGAGCGCGGGCCCGCTAAGCACGCTGTGCAGGGGAACCCGGTGGCGGGGTGTTGCTCAACCATGGTCTCCACAGTGCTGGGGAGCCGGGAGCAGCGGATGCTTGGGACAGGGCAAGGTGCCCACCCACAGCAGCCACATCCTTCCAGAGAAAAGCAATCGTAACCATTGGCCCAGAGAGCAACGAGGCGTGGCGAGGCCGTCTCAGTGCTGAAAGGGTGCTAGGCCGTCTGCTCTCGAGGTGCCGAGGCTGCGGCAGGGAGCCCTGTGCGCTGGGAGACCTGATGCCCCCCTCAGCTGCTCCTGGTCCCCCTTCTGTGGAGTCTTGAGGAACGTCTGTAGGTTGTGAGTCTCACATTCTGAGAAGGAAACCAACTCAAATCTGGTGGGTAGCAGCACAGGAGTGGGTCTCAAATGCCTTCCGTTCCAGGGAGGTCCTCGTCCTAAGAACCCCCTGCAGGTCCCCCTGCTGCTTGGCTCAGACCCAGAGCCCACTGCAGACCGGCTGCCATACTCCAGTGACAAGAGAATCAGGTGCTGATTCTGTGGACCACAGCAGTCCCAGTGAGTGGGCAGTTCAGGATGACATCAGGCCTGTCACCAGGCTGCGGTGGCGGCAGGCACTTTTGCCACACAGCTGCGGAAGCCATTCTAAAAATGAAGCGAGATGGCGCGTGTGGCTGGGTTGGGTGACTGTGTCTGCCCAAGTGGTCAGAGTCGATTGGAAGCTGACCTCACTAGTGCACATTGCTAACCAAAGTGCCCGAGCCCGTCAGCAGCCGGAGAGGGCCACGCAGGGTGCAGCTGGGCCGAGGACGTCCCGGCGCCCCTTGCTGAGGTGCCCGAGCTGTTGCTGTCTTGGCTGCTCTTCTCTTGCTGAGCGCCTCCCGCTGAGCCTTCCGCTGGCTGCAGGTGTGCTGCCGTGAGGACTGGCAGTACCCAGCACTTGGTAGGCTTTCCATCCGTGTTAGCGAGTGGGCCTGCCCATTCCTGTGAGGAGTGAGAGATCTCGGTGTGAACACCCGCACGGTTGCCACCGGCCGCTGCCCAGTGCCTTGGCTCTGGTGGCCCAGGTTCCAGAGGACTGGTTTTCAGTGCTCTCTGGATTCAGTCAGGACTTCCGTCCTTACTCGTTCCTTAAGCACTGAGGAGGGCCACACTCTGCCCCTCACTACTGTCACCTCCCCCAGCTGCTGGGCCACTGGAAGCACAGGAGACCTGCTGCCAGCAGCCCTGTCCCTGCCACCCACCAGCCAGCTGTCACTCAACCCACTTGCCAGCCCTTGGGGACCCAGCTTCCTCTCCCAGGTGTGGGTGGAGGCTCAGCGGCTGCCCCTTGCCCATGTGGCCTCCCTGGGATCAGGACTCATTGTCAGTCTTGCTCATGACCTGGACTCCTGGCTACGTGTCCCACCTCCCACCTGCCAGGTACCAGCAGGGGCTGATTCTGGTCCACAGACCAGTGAATGAATGGAGGTGGAACCTCAGGTGGGACCTAGACTGTGCTGCACATGACCATCCCAGGATTCCTGGGAGAACTCAGGCATCAGGCACCAGTGTTTTTCAAACAATCCCTTCTTCTGACCACTGCTGACATGTTTCTACCTACCTGTTGAGAAGCTCATCCCCACAGGGCATTTCCATCTGCAGTGACTTCCAGGGTTATGGCAGAGCTGGGTGAGGAGCCAGAGTTCCCAGGTCCTGCAGCAGGGCTCAGTGCACATGAGGGTGAGCCAGCCTGCCCCTCCAGGCCGCACCAGCCATGAGAGGCGTGCACACACGTGCGTCTAGGTGTTCCACACATCTCCCCATGTACTCAGTTCTCAGAGACAGCATGTGTCCCAAGGAAAGGGGGCCCATTTCCATCTGCCGCATTCCCAGCACCCAAGGTGCACCTTCAGCAGCACGCCACTGCCCAGAGTGGGGCTCTGTCCACTCTGTGCCCTCGCACTCTGGGCAGGGGGCTCTTGCCCAGGTGTTCTTCCAGGGATACTGGGTATTCCTGCTCAAGGAGGGCTGTGGTTATATCAGTGACCAGGACTGGAGGGACGGGGGGAGCTGCTCCAGGGTTGGGAGGCGCCCAGGCTCTCTTGGGACATGGGTACAGTTGTGCAATGGAGGGCAGGCTCTGGGACCCACTGCCTGCACTGGGGCCTGTGTCTTCTCGCCCTTCCCTCGTGAGGTCTGTCCAGACGCTGTGCTGCCTGAGTCCTGAATGCTCTCTCCTCGTTGTCAGTGGGAGGCCTAAGAGCAAAATGTCCCTCTGGCAAGAAGCTGCCTCCCCTGCCTGATGTGTGGCCGTGCACCTGGCTGACATGGCTCTGCATCCCGCGAGTCTGGCCAGCATCAGTGCCCTGTGGTGCTTGCACACAGCCTGCTTTCTGAGGCTCGGAAAGGGAGGCGCTGGGACGGAGAAAGGCAGCATTGTCCCTCGATCACACCCCGCCACCAGAACCTCGGTGGGGAAGCGAGTTCTGCATCTGTGGGGAATCGGCATGTTCTTCATCTGCCTGGAGGACTTTTTTCATAAAGGATATGCCGAATGTTTTTCCTTCACTGATTTTGTTCAAAATATGAAGGTGGGTTTAAACTCAGCCTGCTTGATTTCCTTTCTTTTTGGTTTTCCTCTGATACACATCGACAAGTGTCTCAGAAAGTGCTGTCAGGTGTCCACATGAGTATGTTTGAGAGCCCGTTAGAAACTAGCTGTCCGTGAACTTAAGCCGCCTTCACTGCAGGTTGGTGAGAAAGTGCAGCAAGGGAAGTGGCGTACAGGCATGGCAGTGCCTGTCCCCCTGGCTGGCCGGGCGGTGCTCACAGAGGGTACTGAAGATAGGACAAGTGATCTCCCTTCAAACTCCGAATATTTTGTTTTTCCAAACATTCTTCAAAAAGGAGGAGGTTGATATTACTTCTAGTACCAAATGGAAAGTTGTGGCACCCAGACCAGGTGACCCTACAAACCCATGATGGCGTCCCCCTGAAGCTGCCGCTGGACAGGCACTTCCTGGCAGCTGCGTGCCCAGGGCGTCTTCGTGTTGCTGGGATTCCTCTCCGTAGCGCCCCCAAGTCGGGGGCAGGAGTTTGAGGCCTGGTCAGTCTCAGTGTGTTTTCTGCTTGCCAGGTGTTCCTGGTGAGGAAGGTCACTGGATCTGATGCTGGCCAGCTCTACGCCATGAAGGTCCTGAAGAAAGCCACCTTGAAAGGTAAGGCCTCAGCATGCAGTCACTTGAGAAGGCGCTCACCCCACTAGCATTCGAGGGGTCCGGAGTTGTCTCAGAGGAACCCATTGGGCCCTGCTCTCTGACTGACAGTTAGCGACACAAACATTCCTGGGTATCTCAGATATGCAGGCAGGATTTCCACAGCTTGTAGAGAAGAGCCGTCTTGCGTGAACACCAGCCTTCCACATGTGCTCCGCTTGGAGAGCCCAGGGGAAGAGCAGCCAAGAGGACCGGCTGCTGCAACTGGGTGGCAGCACCAGGCTGGGTCGCTCAGCTTTGGGTCGTGTGACTCATGCTTGTGTCATGTCCCTTCCTGTCCCAGTGACTGGACTTAGAAGTTCAGTCCAGCAATTGTTTCCAGCCTCTCACTCCCACCCTGAGGTGTGAGCACGAACCAGGGTCAGAGCAGAGCGGTGGTCCAGAGTACCCCGAACAGTCGGTCAGCCCACCCTTCCACGGGACCAAGCACCCCGTTCACTCTTGGTGAGAGGTCGCCCCGAGCAGTAGGAGAGGCGGAACCCACAACAGCCTGCTCTGAACACAGAGGTGACAGCAGTTTCTTGGCGTGTTCACGCCCAGGGAGGCGGACATTAACGCCACACAGGCTGCACGGGCTGCTGTCAGGAGCAGAGGCCGCAGGAGGCAGGCTGTGTCATGGGAGGGTGAGGTGGCCCCGCCCTCTACACCTGAAATTCATTTGATTGACTTTGTGGCTGGCAGGGGAGGGAAGCCTGTTAGGCACAGCCAGCATGCCGTCACCTCCGCGGTCCCCCGAACATGGCTGCCACGGACACTGTGCTCTCGGGAACACAGTGCTGCCTGAGCCTCACGGGACCCCGAAGCTGCCACGAGCTTCCCTGCTCCTGTTAGGCTGCAGGCTGATTGAGGCCCAGCTGGGGCAGCTCTCAGAGGGGCCAGCAGGAGCTCATGGCAGCTTCGGGGTCCCGTGAGGCTCAGGCAGCACTGGGTTCCCGAGAGCACAGTGTCCGTGGCAGCCATGTTCGGGAGACCGCGGAGGTGACAGCATGCTGGCTGTGCATCCTGTGCCATCTCCTGGGGAGAGGAGGCGCACACCAGAGCCCTGGCGTGTGGTACCGGGAAAGCGCCCTGGCGAGAGGAGGTTCCGGGAGGAGTCGAGGCGAGCAGGGCCCAAGGCTCAAGGAGCCGACCATTTCCACAGAGGACAGGATCAGGGTGGAGTTGCCAGCGTTGCCAACATGGCTAGCCATCTGGCCCCCACGTCACCTGGGGCTGGCGTCAGGTGCCCCAGTGCATGTCCATGGGGAGGAGGCTGTGATCACAGGCCGCTGTCACTCAGGAGCACAGCTAAGGACTTGGTGTCCACAGGCCGTTCTGGTGATTCCTGTGTGCACAAAGTCTTGGGCATGTGAGTTCCTGGTTGAGTGTTTTGGCAGTGACCTGATTAAAGCCATGCTTTAGATTTTATCATTTTTATTGTCTAATAATATTCATTTAACTGTCAGTTGAACATGAACAAATGTTTCAAGATTCTCATGACATGACTGTTAATAAGAAAAGGTACAGGAAACAAAGCAAGTTTGGACTTCCCGTCCTCAACTTCTAATAAAATAGTCTCTCTACTTAACAGTGGACCGAGAGAAAAAGAAATACATTAGACATTCTCTAGTTCAGGATCATCTGAGAGCCCCAAACAAAACTGCTCTTGCAGTTTCTCACAAGATTAAACACAGGTGACCGCAGGGCCCAGCTGCTCCTCTCCTGGGAATTTAACCACAAGAAATGAACGCATGGGCCACACAGAAACTGCAGCGGAGTGTTCGTGCAGTACCAGCCAGTTCACAAGAGCCAAGAAGTGGGGACAAGCCAACGCCACCAACTGTTACTTGCAGACAGCACTGTCTCTTCACCGGACAGAACTTGAGGATCCAGGAAGTGGACAGCTGCACTCTTCACAGGCAGCATGGATGGGCCTCCCAGAGAACTCCCTGTGGGACCAGCCCGGGGTTCCTTGTCCTGTTCCACTACATCTCTGTGGGGGCCAGTGGTTGCCGGGCTGAGGCTAGAGACTCAAGCAGCAATGTTCCTAGTCTTGGCTTCTGTTGGGTGATGAAAATATTTTAAAATTGGCTGGTGGTGATTGCACAACTGAATATTGTAAAAACCCTTGCATTGTGCACTTCAAATGGATGAACTGTTTAGAATGTGAATTATTTCAGTAAAGCTGTAGTTCTGAAGATGAGCGATGCTAAATAGCGTGGGCCTTTGCTAAACCACCCTCTCTCTCAGACCCAGAAGAGCCATCTTTCTGCAGTGAAAGATGGAGACAGGGAGGCCTCCTCTTCACTCTGACCAGATGCCTGGTGATCTCGCAGCCTTCTCATCTTCTGTCCAGGCTCCACCTAGCTCCAGGATCTGAGCAGTGGCCCTGGATAGCTCCTCCTGCCCCTCCCAAGACTGTCCCTTCTTCACCCTCAAGCCAGCACTCACCGTGGGCCTCTGGAAGGAAGGGAGAGAAAGCTGGAGGAGGTGGAGCTCTGGAGAGCAGGGTGCCAGGGGCTGGGAAGTGGCTCTGTGTTCACCTGCACTAAGCCCTGGGCTCCACCAGAGCTGGCCCTGACCTCTAAACTTGAGTGCTCACCACTGCCTCGTGATTTCCACCTCCTCAGCCTGTAAGCCTTCAGAGCGCCCCGAGAAGCAGCAGCTGACCAGTATGGAGCAGGCAGGAGCTGAATCAGTCTGCAGGCGCGACACGCGTGTGGTCGCGGCAGGTAGCCCGCCGTCAGGAGCTGTGCCAGAAGGAAAGCAGCAGCTCTCTCCAGGTTATAGGTGACAGGTCGCTGGCATCTTCTGTATTTCAATTTTTCATATTTGCCCTTTTTTTACTATAAAGTCATTTCTAAATATTCTAGAACAGTTTGCTTGGGTATGTAAGGTCACTTTTGTTTGTGAGGATGACCCAGAAAGGCACAGAAGAATGGAAACATTTCCTATTGCCCTTCCAAGTCAGCTCGAAAACCAAACATCGTACATCCTGTACTGTTTTAACTTTCCGTAACAGGCCCTCACTAAAGAACAGATGTTTTTCCAAAAGCCCGACTGAAGTCTCCTTTCTTAAGACAAGATGGAAGAGGCTCGCTGAACGTGCCTTGTGTGCAGTGGCCCCAGACCTCACTGTGGCGCAGCCAGCCCTGGTGTGGGGGTCCGGTCCACGTGCATTCCTCCTGTGGGTGGACGGTCACCACCCAGCCCTGGCCTTGCCTCCACCCAACAGGACGCACATCCATTGTAGCTCCCACCCCGTGCCTTCAGGCAGCCCGAGCCATTGGAAATCCCACGGCTCAGTCTCCACCTCCCTCTGTGGCCATTTTGTGAGCCAGATGACATTGTGAAGAGCGCGGCCCAGAGTGAAGGCACACACTGTGACGCCACGTGACGTTCCCCATCACCAAGGGCGCTGCCCCAAGAACACAGACCACCACCGAGGCAACCTGAAAAGGGGAGAGGGTCCGGAGGCTGGTGGAAAGCTCATAAACCGCAGACCGTTTCCAGGAACACCGCAGACAGACCCCTGTGCCGCTGGCGGGAGTCCCCGCGCCTGCAGCGAGGGGTGGCCTCTTAACCAGCATGGTGTCGGGCAGGCGCTGTCCCTGCCTTTCTCTAAACAGGTGACCACCATCTCCAGGGTTGCCAACGGCTCCGCGGCCTGAGGAGGAAGGAGCTGGCGGGTGTTGACGCTGTCCAGGCTCCGTCCCTCAATGCACGTCCTGTGCTGTGTGGCCAGTGCTTCTCAAGCCAGAATCACCTGGGGCCTTCACAGCTGCTGGTGTGGGGCCACTGCAGAGGGTCTGAGTTGCTGGTCCAGCGAGGGGATCATAACCCCCTGCGTGTCCCGGGTGTGCCCTGCCATGGACACTGCCTGGCGTGTGGTCAGGAGCAGGAAACCAGGACCCTGTGGCCACAGCCAGGGTCATGCTGGGGAGCCTTCCCGTCTTGCCACCTCCTGCCCAGGGTGGGTGTGGGTCAGCTGCTCACCAGGCTCAGGCGGGCGGACCGTCTCACCTCTGCCCCCATTCTCGTGGAAGCTGTCTGGCTTTAGAGGTGTGTCCAGGCTTCTGCGGTCCAGGTTTCATTCATTCTGATTGAGGGGTCATCCAGGAGGTGGGGAGCTTCAGCTGCCATCTGATTAGAAAGGATCCTTGGTTCATCTCTCGGTGAAGGGCCCTTGCGTGGTTCACAGTCATGTGAATTAGGACAGCTGGGAGCTGAGCAGAGACCAGGACGCCTGAGGTCCTCCAGGCACACTCAACAGCTGGCATTGCCGTCTCCACGGTGCTGGCAGAACCACCTTTATTGTGTTTTTTTTTAGATATGCATGACGGTAGAGTATATTTTGACATATTATACTCTTTTTATTGTGGGGGGTGGTGGCTATAGGGGATTGAACCCAGGGACACTCGACCACTAAACCACATCCCCAGCCCTATTTTGTATTTTATGTAGGGCCAGGGTTTCACTGAGTTGCTTAGTGTCTCCCTTTTGCTGAGGTGGGCTTTGAACTTGCAATCCTCCTCCCTCATCCTCCAGAGCCACTGGGATTACAGGTGTGTGCCACCGTGCCTGGCTCACTTCCCACTCTTATGGTTGTATTTGATGTGGAGTTACACTTGTCATGTCTTCATATAGGAACTTATCATCCTATGTCTGATTCGTTCTACTCTATTTCCTATTCTCATTCTTTCTCCCTTCCCTTCATTCCCCTTTGCCTAATCCAATGAACTTCTATTCTTCCCTCCTCCATGCCTTATTTTGTGTTAGCATCCACATGTCAGAGAGAACATTCAGCCTTTGGTTTTTGGAATTGGCTTATTTCACTTAGCAAGATACTCTCCAGATCCATCCATTTACTGGCAAATGTCATGAAGTCATTCTTATTAATGACTGAGTAATACTCCATTGTGCATATATATTACAATTTCTTTATCCATTCATCTGTGGAAGGGCACCTAGGTTGGTTTCATAGCTTGGCTATTATGAATTGAGCTGTTGTTAACATTGATGTGGCCACATCACTATAATATGCTGATTTTAAGTCCTTTGGTTGTTTGCTGAGGAGTGGGATAACTGAGTCAAATGGTGGTTCCATTCCAAGTTTTCTGAGGAATCTCCATACTGCTTTCCATAGTGGTTGCACCAATTTGCAGTCCCACCAGTAATGTATCAGTGTGCCATTTTCCCCACATCCTTTCTGACATTTATTGTTATTTGTGTTCTTGAGAATCGCCATTCTGACTGGAGTGAGATGGAATCTCAGTGTAGTTTTAATTTACATTTCCTTAATTGCTAGAAATGTTGAACCTTTTTTGATATATTTGTTGACTGATTATATTTCTTCTTCTGTAAAATGCCTATTCAGTTCCTTAGACCATTTATTGATTGGGTTATTATTATTTTTCTTTTGGTGTTAAGTTTTTTGAGTTCTTTATCTATCCTGGAGATTAATGCTCTGTCTAAGGTATAGGTGGAAAAGGTTTCTCTGTTCTATAGTTTCTCTCTTCATGTTCTTGATGGTTTCTTTTGCTGTGAAGAAGCTTTTTAGTTTGATACCATCCCATTTATTGATTCTTGATTTTACTTCTTGTGCTTTAGGAGTCCTGTTGAAGAATTCAATTCCTAAACCGACATGATGAAGAGTTGGGCCTACTCTTTCTTCTATTAGTGGTCTAATGCCTAGATCCTCGATCCACTTTTTATTGAGTTTTTGTGCAGGATGAAAGATACGGGTTGATTTTCATTCTACTACATATGGATTTCCAGTTTTCCCAGCACCAGTTGTTGAAGAGGCTGTCTTTTTTCCAATGTATATTTATGGCACCTTTGTCTAGCATGAGATAACTGTACTTATGTGGGTTTGTCTCTGGGTCTTCTGTTCTGTACCATTGGTCTACTTGTCTGCGTTCATGCCAACACCATGCCGTGTTTGTTACTGTGGCTCTGTAATTTATGGTCTGTTATTATGATGCCTCCTGCTTCACTTTTCTTGCTAAGTATTTCTTTGGCTTTTCTGAGTCCCTGTTTTTCCAAATGAATTTCATAACTTTTTTCTGTTTCTATGAAGAACATCATTGCAATTTTCATAGGAATTGCATTAACTCTATATAGCGCTTTTGATAGTATGGCCATTTTGACAATGTTGATTCTGCCTATCCAAGAGCAAGAACTCTTCTAAGTTCTTCTTCAATTACTTTCTTTAGTGTTCTGTAGTTTTCCTTATAGAGGTCTTTCACCTCTTTTTTTTTTTAGATTGATTCCCCAAAATTTTTTTTAGGCTATTGTGAATAGGATATTTTCCCTAATTTCTCTTTCAGTTAATTCATCACTAGTGTATAGGAACACAATTGATTTATGGCTGCTAATTTTACATCCTGCTACTTTTCTGAATTCATTTATGAGTTCTAGAAGTTTTCTGAACTAGTTTATCCCTAGTTTTTTTGGGTCTAGAATCATGTTGTCAGCAAATAACTCAAATAGTTTGAGTTATTCTTTTCCTTTTAATATGCTTTTAATTTCTTTCTTCTGCCTAATTGCTCTGTTACAGTTTCCAGGACTGTATTGAATAGAAATGGTGAAAGAGAGCATCCTTGTCTTATTACAGTTTTTAGAGGGAATGCTTTCAATTCTTCTCCATTTGGAATGATGTTGGCCTTGGGTTTAATGTATATAGCTTTTACATTGTTGAGGTATGTTCCTACTATCCCTAGTTTTTCTGGTGTTTTGAACGTGAATGCGTGTTGTATTTTTGTCAATTGCTTTTTGTGCATCTATTGAGATAATCATGTACAGAATCACATTTATTTTCATCTCACCCTAAATTTTCTTTTGGCATTCATCATAATATAATAAAACATGATAGCCTGGGTAACTTTAGACTGCAGCACTTCATGTCTCTCAGTTCTTGGGGCTGGAAGGCTCCAGTAGACTGTGTCTGAGGATAGCCTGCATCCTGGTTCACAGCTGCCTCGCCAGGGTCATCATAGGATGGACAGCAAGTGAGCTCCTGGAGCTTCTTTCATGAGGACATAATCCCACCCATGAGGCTCCACTGCATGGTCAGCAGCTCTCCATGGTTCCTCTCTGACACCATCAAGTGGGGGTCAGGTTTTAACATATGAATCTGGAGGAACTCAGACATTTAGTCTAAAGCCTTCTGCCCCTGCTTCTTGCCATCACCTGCATAACACATTCATTCCATCTCAACAGTTTCAAGAGTCTTGATTTTATTCCAGAATAAACTCACAAGAATCAAATTATCTGATCCAAACCAGGTATGATGAGTCTTACAGCCTGGTTTGTCCTGATGCATATTACGCTCCCGCTATGAGCCTGTGGAATTAAGCAAGGCACCCTTCAAATACAGCAGTGTTCCCAGAGGGAGAAGTAAGAGTAGGAGAAGAGCCGTGGGTGTCAAGGAAGTCCAGAACCAACAGGCAGACACAGGAGCCTTCGGGTCCTGAAGAGTCTCCCTTGGCTTGGTGTTCTGCCATCCAGACACACCAGGGCAGGCGCCCCGCCTCCAGAGCTTTGCCAGCAGGGCTTGGCTCTCTGGGTCCTGCTCCCTGGCTTTGGACGGCCCCAGGTGGCTCTGCCTGGCCTCTCCCTTGGAAATCAATGGAGGCAGGCACAGCTGGCTCCCCCACTCCTCAGCACTCGGCCATGGCCTGGGCTGCGGTGCTCCCTCCAGAGGGGTAGCTGGGGTCTGCATTGCACCAGGTCTGCCAGAGTCACCCCTGGGCAGCCCAGAGGCCATACGAGCCGGGGAGGCTCTTGACGTTTCCCTGCAGGCGGCGTGCCCGTGTTTAGACTCGGCTTCCACTTCTGTAACTCGCCGACACAGCGGCAGTGGAAGGGCGAAGGAACCCCCTCTGTGGGTTTCCCTTTTGTTCCTAGGGATCAAATCGCCTCGCAGTTCTTAACCATCAAAGCAGCAGCTCGCGTGCACTTGGCACCAGAGGACGGAACCTTGCTTCCACCTCTGTTGGTGAAGGATCACTCCTTGGCTGTCAGCCAGGTGGAAGCCAGGGTCCAGCCTTTCCTTCATCCTGGGTGTGGACACGAGTGACCACAAGGGTGGGTGCTGGGAAGGCCGGGCTTCCACTGCTCTGCCGGCAAAGCCAGAACCCACACACCCGGCCACCCTCCCAGCCGCCCAGGAGGGTGAATATCAGGCTTGCCGTCTGAGACACCGTGGCGCTGCTGGATGGCGGCTGCCCTTCAGCGTCTTGCTTGGCTTGTCCCTGCACTGACGTGTGGAAACATGGTGCAGTCCACTGCGAGGCTGCCATCAGCAGCAGTGGAACCCTGACCTGGTGTGGACACGGCCTTCCCTCCCCTCCACGGGTCCAGTCGGCGTGTACCCGTGACGCCACCTCTGAGTCCTCTCAGATGTCCCCCGAGCCCAGGCGTGTCATCTCACGAGTCCCATCCACTGTCGGGCCTGGGCTCCCAGCTCCTTGCTCTGGGCCTTAGACGTGACAGCCCTTCACCCTCGTCTGTTTTAAGAGAACTCCGTTTTTTCCTTTGTCTTTGAATTGTGTGATCATGGTAGTTGACCAGTTTGTATGTGTCTTGCAACTCAGTCTATCTTTCCTGTTATTTCTTGTGCTATTCTGCATCCAGACATGGGGTGAGTGTTTACATTAGTTGTGTTTTTAAGGCTTGATTTTTAGACATCTGGCTGGCTTTGCTGTGGAGCGTGGCGTGGGAAGGAGAGCACATGGTTTCTCCTCCAGCCAGGAGCCCCTTGGCAGCTGAGTCTGACTTCTTCCTCTGGCTTCTTACCAGGCTCACTGTGACCGTCCGTTTCCCTTACAGTTCTGTGTGATGGCAATTGCGGCTACACAGTGTCCTTCATTCCCAGTGGGCCTGAATTCCAGGACACCTCTCGTGTTTCAGGATGTTAGCTGACCTTACCAGAGGCAGAGTCGAGCTGTGGGCATGGGAGAGGGAAGCGGGGCTGAGAGCAGCCGTGTCCTGCAGTCCTTCGCAGCCTGGATCTTGCCGGCAGGAAGCCTGGCCGGGTGTCCCTGAGGAGGTTCCCCAGGAGGAGGCAGAGAGGCAGACCCCTCTGATGGTCCGGAAGGGCAACCATGCCTGCTGTGACTCCACCCTTGGCCTCTGAGTGGCCACACTCCTGGTCAGGTCCTTCTCAGCCTTCACTCCTACTCTTTCTTCCCAGGGTCTTCAGCAGCCGCAGCCTCTGCATCTCGTGTTGAACACGTAGCTCTCCGTCTTGCTTTCACTAACTCCCCTGAAACTCTCGGGATTCCCGCCTGCCGTAGCCCTGGAACGTGCTACTGGCGGCAGGTGGCACTCTCTGTAACATCCCCTCTCCTTCTGCCGCCTGTGTCCTCTGCTGAGAGCTGGGCACTAGTCCCAGATCCATCCTGGGGTCTCCAGTACTTTCTCGGGAATCAGGTTGAGTGGAGAGCACCCTGATGCCACCACCAGGCTGACCAGCATCCTGTGACATTCCACCATTGCCACAGTCGTGTTTCAGAGTGAGCGCTCATTTTTTCTGTCAAAATAGGGGGTTTTTTCCCCCAGAATAAACAGATGAACTTGTAATAGAAAAGGACTTCAAAACTTGCAAAGTCACCCCAAAGTATTTGCAGGGTCACCAACGTCGGTCCCAGGGCTGAACCAGGTCTTGACGGTTCCCTCATCACCCCACCCTTGCCCTAGTGCCCTGTGTGGGCTCCCACATCCCTCACCCACAGCCGTCCCCTGCTGAGCAACATGGTTGTCTCCCGCCTTGATTTCTTTTGCTCTGTCTTCTGCTCTCCCCATTGCTGACTGCAGCGCGGGGCTTCCTGGTTCTCTCTCCCTCCCCTGGAGGGGCAGTGCCCCCACAAGGACCCCTCCGAAGGCCCATCCTCCTGTGAATCCTGGATGGCTCCTGTTATGGGTGGGTGTGCACATCTGCAATTCTTGCAAAACTACTGGCCATCACGTCCACATCTCCCTGACCACTGTGTACCCCACACCCGGACCCACAGTCCAGGCCAGAGGGCCAGGGTGAGCAGCTCCCTCCCTCCTGCAGGGCTGTTCTCCCCGCCTGCCCCAGGGCTGGCTCCCAGACCCACTGGCCCTGCTGCTGCTTCTCCAGGGGCATCCGACCAGCCAGGCATGTGTCTGCCCAGGACTCGTCCTCCTGCCTCCTCCGAGGTCCCAGGCCCCACCCACATGGCTGCTCCCAGACCTGCCCATAGCAGCCCCGCAGCTCTGCGCCCAGCCCAGGCCCCGGGCAGGCTTCTGCGCTCCCACAGCCTCCCGAGCTGCCGTTCTCTCTGAGGTCCAGCTCTTCCCCTGTGCAAACCTCCCTGCCACGTCCAGCCGCCTCCCTTGACCTGCCAGGGCTCCCCCAGCACACACAGGTGCACAGCTGGCTGCCCCCAGTGCTGCCCTCTCCTGTGTGTCCCCGTTCGCCTCTCACTCCTGGAGGGCAGAGCCTCGTCTTGCGTCTCAAACACCAGCACAGGAGCTATGAAGAGGCAGGGCAGCGAGAGGTGGAGGAAGAGTCTGCGGCCAAGTGGCCAGAGCTGTGGCTTCACCGTTCAGCTGCCTGATTTACAGAAGGATGGGGAGGACCCATCCCTGCTTCCCTGCTGTCGACACCCCAGATTCACCATCCTGAGGCCCATTTCCTAATTCATCTGCAGAGAAAGAAACCACCCTGACAAAACTTCAGAATCCAAACCACTCCAACTCTGCTCACCAGTGACACAGGAGAGATAGCAGGAGTGACCTGCAGCCCACCTCCTCAACAGGCAGGTTCACCATGACCACCCCCAGAGAGGAGAAAGGGTCTCTGAGCTCCGGGGTCATCGCTCCAGAGACAGGCTCTGCCAGGGACATGCAGCTCTCTGAGTGCTCAGCGACCGCCTGGGCTTCCAAGGGCAGTGTGTCCCGCTCTGCTTGCTTGGGAACGGTTCCCAATCCCAGCCCGGCTCATCACACCCTTTCCACTGAGCCGCTGTGTGTCCTTCCCTCCTGAGCACTTTGTCCTCTGGGCTGCCTCAGAGTGGCAGTGCACCTGTACCCGCAGTGGGCAGCAGGAGGGTCTGCCCCATCTGGTTTTCAGCAACTGCTTTTGATGCAGTGAGCATCAGTTTCCTCTTCTGTCCAGTGACGTTGACTTTCCTGCTCACCAGGCCTCTCCAGCAGGGGGATTCTGCTTCCACTCATTCAGGTGGGAAGGTCTGCTGTGTGTCCCTGGGCCCCCTTGGCTCTGCCTCCATACTGTGTTCCTGAGGAGGCAGGTGCTGAGGCCCCGGGGAGCCTCTGACTCCTGCAGCCTTGCCCACACTCTGCCTCCTGGGGAGCCCAGGGCTGCCATCTCTGCCCCCTGCAGCGGCAGGGGCTTGTGTTGGCACAGGACCAGGTGGAGCAGTGGACCAGAGGAGGGGGACACTGTGGTATCTCCCGTGCAGTGAAGGGCACTGCCGAGGACAGTGGGGCAGGAGCCTGGCCAGCGCCTCGCTCGCTGTGTGCCGCCTCGTCTGCGTCTCACGCCGACCCTGTGGGTAGAGCCACCCATCCCTGCTTCTGTGGAGAAACGGAGGTGGAGAGCAGCCCACGGTGAGCCAGGATGGGAGCCAGGCCGTCGGCTCCACGGTCACCACTAGGCCACCACTTGGCACCTTCTCAGAACAGCCAGGGGAAGTAACTTGTGATCGAGACCAAGGTGGGCCCAGGGCGGTGCAGAAGTCAGCGCCGAGGTGGGAGGGCAGGGAGGCCTGGTTCTCAGTCGAGGTGAGCCCGTACCTGTGTCCGCCATGTAGCCCCGCGACAGAGATTCAGAGCACGAGCGGCGTGAACGCCACGCCCACACCTTCCGCCAGAGCAGAAGCCACACCCTTAGGCTGGCACCGCCCTTCCTCCTCCTGCCAGTCCCCGCCAGACCTGGGTGCCGCCTGTCAGTGGGGTCGTGCGATGCTGCCGTTGGCCCGGCTGCTGTCACTCAGGTCTCTGAGGCACGTTTTGTTGATCCATTGGTCTGCACACACACTTGGGCGCTTTCGCCTTGGGCTGCTGTGAACGGGGTGCGGATACCCGTCCAGTCACGGCTTCGCAACCTTAGGACGCAGGCCTCAGAGCCTCGCGCTGGTCACGGGCAGTTCTGTCAACCCCAGGCGCTGCCACGCTGTTTGCAGGGTGCTGGGCCCTTCCCGTCCCCCAGCCTCGCCAACGGCGGCCGAGTCCATTCCGCCATTTTGACTGTTGTATCATGCCACCCTTGGGGAAGGACTTCTTAAACAAGACTTCAGGGGTACGTGTCACAAGCCAGATGGTGGATGAGGACGTGCTGGCCCAGGGACTGGTGTCCATTGTGTCTGTCATAACAAGAGTGTCTGAAGACTTCCCGCCCTCACCTCCTGGGGCTGGGAAGGGTTGCTTGGACGCTGCCCTGCGTGTGCCAGCTAGCTTGCCAATCTCAGCGTTCTTCTTGTCCTCAAGTGGCTGTCTTTCTCTGTTTGTTCATTTGTTTTTCCTCAGAACTTGATCATATGTTCTTCCAGATGGCTAAGCTTGAGACAGTGTGAACACCAAAAGAGTGACATTGTGATTGTTTAAAACACACTAAATTAAACTGTGTCCCCATGGTCCATGGTCTCCGTGGAGACAGAGGCAAGCTTCCCCTTGATTTTCACTTCTATCAGAAATGCATAAATTGCTACTTAGTAGCCCTGAATGACTCAGGTATGGATGGCTCGTTCCTGTGTGATCCTTAACATGGTTGGATGAAAGATCCTTAGGAAATTCACAGGCTATTCTCTGCCAGAATATTGCCCCACAGGTTGCTTTTTGCTTAGGAAAGGACCTGCAGATCTCTGTGGAGGAGAGATGGGTCCTGGCCACTGTCACTGCCCTGAGCATCACTGGGAGGGCAGCCCAGCAGGTCCCCCTGTTGCTGGGCCATCCAGATGTACAGCACCTGCTCACCACATCTGTCCAGCCTCATTCTTCCAAAGCCCCCAGCCCTGACCTTAGATAACAGGAAATACGGGGGTCAGAGAACCCACAATCAGACAAACCCCCCGTGCGGACAGTTCCACAAGAAAACTGCCCTGGACCTCCCAAAAATTCAACAGGAAAAAGGTGTAGAACTTTTATAGAAGCAAAATAAAAGTGATTGAGCGGGCAACATAGTGTGTGACCCTTGACTGGACCCCAGGTTGGAAACAATAACGACTGTGAACGGCACGGGCTATTGAACCTGAATTGGACAACAGAAGGTGTCAAGGGACGACCGATAGTTTTCAGATGTTACTCTCGATTAGAGAGGTAAAAGCTCTTTTCCTTACTCTCAGGAGACACATGCAAATGCACCCACAGGTAAAACGTCATGGTGCATGTGATGCGTTTTCAATAATCCTGGCAAGAGAGAGTATAGAGGAGGAAAGTGTCAACATGCCAGTAGTCATTGAATCAAGGTGGAGGATGTGGGAGTGATCGTCACATTGCTTCAAGCTCTGTGTATGTTTAAAAGTGGGAAGAATCTCTCATCTATGTTCTGTGCTCAGTGTTCCTTCGCACTCCGGGTCCACCTCTTGAAAGCCCTTTGTCTCTGTCCCACAGTCCGGGACCGAGTGCGGTCCAAGATGGAGCGGGACATCCTGGCAGAGGTGAGCCACCCCTTCATCGTGAAGCTGCACTACGGTAAGTGGAGTGACAGCAGGCACAGCTGAGAGTGCCCAGGTGGCCTTCTCGGGGCAGAGGCAGCTGAAGGAAAGTGGATCAGACGGAAGGGTCTCCCTGTGTCCTCCCTGTTGGGGGTGAAGTCATTTAAGTCCCAACCCTTGGTCTCCTTTGATTTTTTTTTCCCTAAGAGAGCTGGGTGTCCTGTTTTCATCCCAAGGCTGTCCATCATTATTAAATTGTCTTCATTGACAATCAGCACAAAGCTCTGACCTACGTTGGGGTGAGCCGCAGCATATCTTTGTCATAGTTTTTGAACCGATGGTTTCTTTAAGCCCCAAGCATTCGTATCACCTTTTAAGCAAATGCCGTATTTCGAGACATCTAAAGACAGTGGCCTCTGGGCGTTCAAAAGCTCCACTCACGAGCTGGGGCTGGGGCTCAGTGGTAGAGCACTTGCCTGGCCGTGTGAGGCACTGGGTTCGATCCTCAGCACCGCATATAAATAAATAAATAAAAATAAAGGCATTGTGTCCATTTACAACTAAAAAAGAATTTTAAAAATACTTTCCAAAGTTTCACTCAGCGGCGGTGATGATTTCCATCTTTTGAGGATCAGGTCAAGTAAGCTGCTGAAGGCCCGTGTCTGCTTTCCACGCAGCGTCTCTGCTGCTCTCTGCCTCTGTCTCTCCTCAGAGGACCCGTGGGCAAAAACTTCAGGTCAAACAGATCTGAAGTCCCCGTGACCTGGAGTCGTACCGCACCACACTGGAGTTCCTGCCTCTGATTATTAATGTGAATAGAGCGCAGAACCGAACACAAAGCCAGTTCCTTGCTGCTGGCTCCAGGGTGTGCGTATGCAGGGAGCGAGTGAAGCCGTGCACGTCCGAAGCGCAGGTGTGAGCACACGCACAGGACAGGGTGAGGAGGCTCCCAGCGCTTCCCTGCCCGATTCCTGGTGTTACTGAGAAAGCAGAAGTCGTGTGGCTGGTCCACTCAGAAATAAGGAAAGCTAGTCTGCACTGTGGACCCAGAGAGGCCAGGGGCTCTGGCCCTTTCTGGGCTGTGGGCAGCTCCAGTTCTGGTCTCCCCTGTGCGGCGGGCGAGGTGGGACAGACTGGCCCACTGTCTCCCACCCCTGCTGCTGCTGACTGGCTGGTGTCAGGTCCCATCCACCTGCCATTCAAGTTGGTTCCCGGGACTTTCTTCTGGAGAAATTAAGAAATGGGCATCTCACAGATGCTTTCCAGCAGGCCCTCTGCATTACGCCCCCTGTGGCCCACCACAAGACCAGCCACTGCCGACAGTCCTTGGATGGAACTCTCATCCACCCTTCAGCTCACAGTTCCCACAGCGTCCTCCAGCTGGAGCTGGGACTCTGAAGCCCACTGTGATGATGCTTCTAGTGTTGACTCGGGGAAACGAAAGGGGCTCAGACACAGAGATCTCAGGCCCCTCCAGCTGTACTGCCAGTATACATAAAATAGATGCCAAATGACAGCCCTCCTGGTCTGGACGGCCCTCCAACTGAGGGCTGCTCACCAACCCTGACCTGGCGTCACAGTTGACAGCCACTTGCTAACCTAGACCAGTGTTAGTTGATAGCCCCTCCGTAACCTGACCCAGCCATCAGTCAGCGGACCCTCCCTAACCTAACCTGGCGGCCATTGTCTGCGATCCCTCCCTAACTTGGGCTGGCCATCGCAGCAGTAGTAATGGTGGCTGGTTTTTCCAGACCCTCCAGTGCTAAGCATGCTCAAGAACTACATAGACTGTCTGTGGCCTGAAACAAATGTAAAGTTGTCAGGCACAGTGGCCAAACTAGGACACAAGCCCACAGCACAAATAGGGCGACCAGTCACCCACACTGCCATGAAAGGAGTCAGAAGCTGGGTCCACTGCACCCGCCTGTGAGGGTGCAGCTCCCAGGTGATTGGCACTGTCCTCAGGCCATTCAGACAGCCTACAAAGCCAGGTCTGAAGACCCAGATGCAAGCAAAGCCCATGCGGGTGGCACTGCAAGGGCAGGTCGGATGTACAGGTGTTTTCCCTCTGAATCCTGTGCTTCCCTGTGATTCAGGGGAAGGGGAGAAAGGGCAGGGAAAGGAACGTCTCAAAGCCTTCAGAACCGGGACCGGAACGTGGTGTCCTGCCGCCTTCCCTGGGCTTCTCCGGGCTCCCCTGTGCTTCTGAGTGACAGGTTGCAGGCTAAATAGTCATGTTTGCCCAAGAGAAACTGGTCACTAGACCTGACTGTGTCAGAGCAGAGTCCACTGCTGCTGTTCTCAGCCGTGTCTCCCCCACAGCCTTTCAGACGGAAGGAAAGCTCTACCTGATCCTGGACTTCCTGCGGGGAGGCGATCTCTTCACCAGGCTGTCCAAAGAGGTGGGCTTCCCTCCGGGAATTCCCTCCACGAATGTCTGTCTGGGAGGGAAAGGGGGAGTGCTGTGTGAGTGTTGGGGGTGGGCCTGTGTGAGATGCTTGGTGTGTGTGCTGGTGTGTGCGTGATGCTTGGTGTGGGGAGGGGATGCCGGTTTTCAAGAGCCTGTACCAGCTGCAGGAGTGCTTTGTCCCTGGAAGGTCTTGGGAGCCGAGTTCCTCCAGAGATCCTCTGAAGCCCTGAAGCCTCAGTCCATTCACTGCTCTGGGTAGAGCAGTTGGAAGCCCTCGGCTAGGTGATGGTGACGATTGGGAAAACTGTTCCACTACACCTGCTTCAGCTCAGAGGGGCTGCTCCTCCGGGGCAGGCCTCCCATGCAGTTTCTGTTCAGGAGCGTCTGGTCGGGTCTACACACACCGCCTGAGTTCCATGAGCTCTTTCATGACCCCAGAGTTTACCTTGACTTCCAGCACTTCCAATAGGAGTGTTCCAGAATGCTACTCAGTGCACCAGGGAGGCCCTCATGACTTGAGGGGTGCTCGGTTCTACAGGTGCAGAAAGCCAGAATTCTGCCCAGGCCCGTGGGAGGAGCTAGGGCAGCTACCCCAGGAGAGAGTCCTACTGGAGGGAGAGGATCCGGGAGCGTGAGCAGCCACTCCGTTCCTTCAGCTAGCCTGTGCTTGTCCCAGAGCAGCTAGAACAAGGCACTGAAATGTCCCCAGGCCAAACGCCCACACCACGTTCCCACACCTGATTCACGGCCAGACTGGCAGCCAGGAGAGACACCCTGAACCCAGTGCCCTTGGGTGGACCAGGGCTTGATTTTCACACGTGCTCACCTGGGAACCTCCACTTTCTCCCCAGGAAGACCCCACAGATAGTCAGAGGCTCAGAGCACATCATTTGCCTTCTCTGAGAGGCAGGGGTGTTGCACCTGCCTTTTGGTGTCTCTGTCTTTGCTGTGCTGTTCTTTAATAAGTCTCTGCTGGTGATTTGCTTCCGACACATCCTGAAATTGTTTTCAGAGGTGCAAGTCAAGAACCCCGCTGAGGTCTGCTGCCTCGTTGGGCGGTCCCATGGCAGTGATGCAGGGCTTTCCACTGGAGCGTTTCCAAGTGGTACCACTTCCTGCAGAGCCACGAACGGGGGCATGAGGGGCAGCACAGTGCACAGCAGCTCCCCCAGAGTCGTCTCTGGCTTGGTAGAGTCTATCTGCTCTGCCTTTTCTCCTCCTCCCAGTTCTGCAGCAGCTCCCTGTCTGCTGAAAACTCCAGATGAGCAGTAGATGAAGGGGAGACGCTCCCCAAGCAGGAGTGGGGCCCGGAGACCGAGGGCTGCTCTCCCTGTTGACTGGCAGCCCCCAGGATGGTGGCGCCATGTGCATACGGGGCTTCTTGTAACATGGGCAATAGTGGCCTGGGAGAATCTGACCCGGTTCTAGGAAAAAGCCCCGTCCGCGCGGTCCCCGTCCAGCAGCGCCGCCTGCCCTGTGCAGGTTTCCCAGGAGGCTGTCTGCCCCCACTGGTCCCTCTCGTGGTAGCTGTTGGTCTGTTCCCACCCGTCTCATCTAGGGGAAATCTGCCCACCTGGAGTCTGCTTTTGTCCAGCATCTAGGTCTGCTCTGTGGGTGTCTTTTAGAACAAAAGGCAGCAGTCATGAGCAGGAACCTGTGACACGAGATGTAACAAGGTACAGCGAGCGCGTAAGAGCCGCCTCAGGGGAGTAGAACGAGTGGCGTGGCCTGGGCCCACGGTGCCCTGGACAGCATCCTGCCCCTGCAGGTCACTGGGACTGCCTTGAAGGAGCTCACATGCACAGGGTAGTTGCTTGTCATTGTGCTTGGGGACTCTGCTGAGATGTGCCCTGAGACTTGAAAAGCAGAGCAGGGCAGCCTCCCTCGGAGTACTAAGTGCACACCAGCCACGGTGGCCAGCCCACAGCCAGGCAGGGTCAGTCGGGGAGGAAAGACAGTGGCAGAGCCTGAGTGAGCAAGCCAGTGGACATACTATGCAGTGCAGAGACGCACCCAGCCAGGAAAGGCACTGGTCACACTGGGAGGGGGAACAGGGGTCCCGCCCACGGGCCAGCAGGGCTGGCAGCACCTGTCAGTCCCCTGCAGAACTCTGCAGCCCCAGCGGGAAGCGTCCCTTGTGAGATGAGTGCCGTGTCAGCCTGTCACCCCGTCTCTGCTCTGCCATCTTCCCGAGTCAGTGCACGAGGAAACTGGCTGCATGTGGATTTGCCCTGTGTGTGCCTTCAGGGAGAAGCAGTAGCATGACCCCTCCTGCAGCATCATTTCTCACAGGAACTGAACAGTGGTTTGTGATGAGGATCCAGCTTCCCATTGATGTGACTACAACAGCCTCTTCTAACGCTGGGGGGCTGAGCGTCCCCATCCTGAGCCAGTGCCTTGAAGTGCTGTGGCCCCAGGGCCTCCTGCCCCCTTTAGGAGACACTTAGGGCATCCCAGCCGGGTCAGTGCCCAGCCTGGGCCGCCCCAGCCACTTGAGAGCCAGAAGCATGGCTGCCTGCCCCTGACCCCAACGAGCCCCTCCCCTGCCAGCCTCCTGGACTGGAGGAGCCGTGTGTGCGTTGGCCACACTGACCCTGGTGGCAGACAGCAGCTCAGCAGGCTGCCAGCTTGCATCAGCCCGAGCGGGGAAGACACAGATGAGAGGGAGATGAGATGGAGACCAGTTTTCCACTCCTCTCCCGACCGTCACAGAGCGGCTTGGTTATTTACTAAGAGCACTGATATTAAATGTAAGCCTACGGAGTGGGTGACTTGTGGGAGTGAGGAGGACAGGCTGGCCAGGAAGGAGCTGCCCCTGAGGGTCCTGCCACCATGTCCTCCATGCCTCGAGACCACGCGCAGAGCTCGCCTTCCCACTAGAAGGCCAGAGCAGCCCTGGGGAGCCCAGGGTTTCCACCCGCCTGCCTTCGGGGTGAGTGCTGGCTGCCTGGCAGGTCTTCAAAACAAGCAGGCAGGCCCGCTCTTCTCCTTGCCAGGTGATGTTCACCGAGGAGGACGTCAAGTTCTACTTGGCTGAGCTGGCCTTGGCCCTGCACCACCTCCACGGCCTGGGGATCATCTACAGGGACCTGAAGCCCGAGAAGTAAGTGAGACTCACCCATGTCTGAGTGGCTGTCCCTCGGTACTCCTGCCCAGGGGTGCATCACAGCGGCCGGGCGATCTCATGCTGGCCTCTGCCACACTGGAGTTCCAAGTGAAGGGAGCAGATGCCACCTCCCCGCCCTGCAAAGGGCCCAGCTACGCGTGGGGCCCTACTGGGTTTTGTAGGAAGTTCCCAGGCCAATTGTCACCTGACTCTCACCAGAACAGAGGGAGGACCAGGCGCCCATCCAGGCTGTAGAGGAGTGGCTGACCAGGTCCCATCCCTTGGGCAGGGTGCCTCTGCCCTGAGGAGCGCTCAGACTAGGCCTGTGCCCCCCCCCTCCCCCTCTCACAGGTGTCCACTCAGGGACCTTCCCACTACTGCCCAGAGCCTAGCAGCCCATAGTCCAGTGGCTTCTCTTGGAAACTGGCCCATTTCTAGGTGAAAGCGTAGCTTTCCTAAGAGCTCATTTAAGAGACAGTGGCCCAGAATCCCCAGGCCAAAAACCTGCTCAGATTTGTGGATCTTCAGTGATGACAATCTATTGTATTATTATTTCTAGATAATTTGCTAATCTGGTCTAAATTTAAACACCAATGTCCCTTCCAGGTCTTTTCTTACAAGTGACCCATTTAGGGGACAGACTAGTAGGTGTCCCTGGGTAAAACCATGGTCTCTCCACCAGTAGGACTGAGCAGCATACCTCCAAGACTGCTCATAACTGGCCCCAGATGCATGTCACCTGGTGGGGCCACAACATGGGCATGCTAGAGAGCCCAGCCCATGCCCTGAGGCCAGGGCACTTGGGTCAGGGATGGGCACAAGCCCCTGCTGGCCATCCCCCCTTTCACCTGCCCTGACTTGAGGGAGACCAGCACATCCCTAAGGCTGCTTTCTCAGACAGGGCTGTCACCGTGGAGGTGTCTGGGTTTGCTGAGAAGCCAGGTGGCATGATGTTGAGCGTATCCGCCTGGGCATGCCCCACACAGCTCTGACTTTACTACCAGTCAGCAGAACCTCGCTGGCCATGCCGCAGAAGCACTCACAAATGGCATAGAAGGCCCTGTCCCTTAACCCTCAGGAGGGGCAGCTGCTACCATCCCTTTGCTGCAGGTGCAGGAGGCCATGCTGCAGTTTTACAGCAGATGTGACCATGTGCCCCTCAGTGCACTGCACCCTGGGCCTCCCTGATACCCATCCCTGGTCAGGAGGTGACAGCAGCAGCCTGGCCTGTCTCTGAGGGTCACGGCAAAGGTCACCTCCAGTTAACCTCATCTAATTGCCCTCTAGCTCATGAGCCTTGGGTTGAAAATGTCTGTGTTGACAGCCGAGATTGATCCCTGTGGGCACGAAGTCTGCCCGGGCTGAGCAGCTTCAAGGCAGCAGAGCGGACGCTGGTTCCTTTTAAAGGGCACAGCGATCCTTACAGCTGAAACAGTGTTATTTAATTGCCAGATGAAGAAGGCTTTGTTGTTCAGTTAGAATTATTAGGAACTGAATCTTGAAAGTTGTTTAATTCTGGGCAAAGACTGAGTATAACTAAAAGCAAAGACAAAAACATTTGCCTCTTTAATTATAACGTGTCTTCTAATTAATATGCTGCAAGCTTTGCCTTCACATTTCTGCAAAACAGTAGGTATTCTCTAATTCCATGGCAGATTTTCCTAATCATGTTAACGTACAGACAAGATCAAATTTACCACTTTACCCTGGTTCCGTGCACGCTTCGGTGGCATCAGGCACATTTCCAGGGTTGTGCCACCGTCGCCAGCACCCCTCTCCAGGGCTCTGTTCACCCTGCGGAGCCGGAACTGTCCCCACTACTCACTGACCGCCCCCCCCCCCCGCCCCGTCAGCCTCCAATCTACCTTCTGTCTCTATGAATTTGGTGAATCAAGCCACCACCTTGCGTGGACCCCACAGCGCTTTGTCTTTTGTGACTAGATTGCTTCATGCAGCATCACATCCTCACGGTTCATCCATGCTGTGGCCTAGGCAGTTTCCTTTTCCGGTTGTTAAGAGAGATGTCATACATGTCCTTGGAATTTGACTTTTAGGACTAGGCTGTTCCTCCCAGGATCTCTTGGAACAGGGTTTAATGACAGACCCCAAAATATGGAGGGTTAGAGTGGCAGGACCTCAAGGTACCAGCCCCAGACTCCAGTCTGCAGTCCCAGGGAAGAGGGGCTCCTTGATGGCAGCCCAGGGCCCCACCCCTGTTCTCTAGCCCACCTCTGTTCCCTGCAGAGCAGCACATTGTACCTCAGCAGGACCACTGTGACCAGCAGAGCAACTTTCGACTCGTGGTGTGACGAAGGCTGGATGGGAATCAGATGGGCCAGTGGCCCACAGCAGGGCCAAGCTGATACCAGTTCTCATCACAAGACAAAGCTGGGGAACCTGGGATCTGAGGCCTAAGCTTGTGCTCAGGACCCACTAGAGGCTGGGATTGGTCCCAAGAGCTGGAGCCGTGCTCAGGGAGTGTTGGAGGGAGAAGAAGGGGTCTCTGGGCATGGAGGACCTCCATATGAAAGAATTCCTTCTTAGAGGCTCCCAGTACCTGTGGGCCACTGTCTCTTCCACATGCAGAACAGGCTAGAAGGTTCCAGCCCTTCGCTGGGTCTCAACAAGATCTAAACCCTGCAGACCCCAGACTCATAAGTGAGCAGGAACCCCTGCAGCTGTTCTGAGCTAGCAGGAGCTGTGGGCAGGCAGGCGGCCATCTGAGGACCCAGCTCACGCAGCAGGTGCTGCCTTCCACCCTGGACTGGGCTCTGTGCTCTGCATGCCCCCAATATTGGTCTTGCTAAGGCCTCAGCTTTCTCTCCTTTTCTTTCAGCATCCTCCTGGATGAAGAAGGACACATCAAGATCACAGGTTTGTAAAAGACCATTTCCCTTGGTGACTTCATCTCAGCCCCGGTAAACTAGGGGACCACCTCAAAGTCTCAGTTAATCTGCCAAACACTTGTCTCTGATCTGATCGAATTTTCCATGGACTTGGGCTGGCTGTGCTGTGGATCCTCACAGGGTGGGAAAGGTTGAGATTCCCAGGCTGTCCCCTCTCCACCCCTGCCTGGTCCACCTTCGGGCTCTGGCTCAGCTTCATGGCTGCTTGGGCGGAGAGCCTGCGCCAGTGCTGACCAGGGCCGACATGGCTACCCTCGGTACGCATCCTGAAGCCCTGCTGTGGCCTCAACAGCCTACACCACGGCTGCTGACCCAGAGCAGCTGCTCCCTAACCACACTCCCTGTTTACATCCGAACCGCCGCAGCTGCCAAGTTCCCCCAGATTGAGGACATCCATCCTGCAAGACTCTCCACTGACAATAGCTTCCTGTGGCTGCTGTCTCAAACTGCCAGAGCTTAGTGACCTAGAGCAACATGGACAACTTGCCATCTCATGGTCTGGAGGCCACAGGTCTCAGGGCCAACGGGCCACACCCCACCCCTGGGCCTCCAGGGAACGAGCCCTCTCCTTGCTTTCTCCAGCGCTGGCCAGGCCCATGGCTTACCTTGGGGCCTCGTCCCCGTCACTGCCAACAGTGCCGAATTCCCAGCCTCTCTCTGGGCTTACGCCTCCCTCCTTCATGTAGAGGCCCTCCCAATGATGTTGGCCCACCCAGATCATCCAGGATGGTCTCTCCATCTTGGGATCCTTAACTTAATCACCCTGCCAAGTCCCTTCTGCCCTGTAAGAGCACCTGTTCATGGGTTCTGGGCTCAGGGTGTGGTCATTCTGCCCCTCCCTATGCTGGTTTCACCCCACTCCTGCCTCCCCAGGTAGGGTCCTCCTCCCAGGGAGCCCTGAGCCCTCCTTCACGTTCCTCCTGTCTTATTGCAGCTTTGACACCTGTCTGTCAATCCCAGGTCCCCTGACCTGAAGCCACAGCTCTGTCATCCTCCATGGTACTTATTTATGGAAAAGGGTCTCCTAGGAAATTTATGTCTGATGCTAAGAAATAAACTTCTTGATATTGTTACAAGGCACTCTGGAATTTGTACATTCACAAAGAAATCTGCTCACATTGTAGATTCTGACCTCAGGGGCTTGCCAGCCCAATGCTCGGGCAGAGATATTGCCCCTAGATGGATGGGGTGGGGGGCAGTCAACTTGTGATGCACAGACAGTAGCAACAGGGTCAGACACTGTCCTGAATGTGGATCAGAGACTGAGGATGTGCTTTGTGCTGTGCCTATGTCTAGATTTTGGTCTGAGCAAGGAGGCTATCGACCATGACAAGAGAGCCTATTCGTTCTGCGGGACCATAGAATACATGGCACCCGAGGTGGTGAATCGGCGGGGACACACGCAGAGTGCCGACTGGTGGTCCTTTGGTGTGCTCATGGTAAGGCTTGACCTCCTCAGTGGGCCTCCGCACTATGGGAGCTGTTGCAATGGACTGCCCACCAGGGTGGCCCAGTGGGCCTGGAGTTGGGGACAAAGGGCCCGAGGCTTGCATAGCAACCTCATGGTGTTTTGGGCAGCGGGGAGGAGTGAGTTTCTGAGTGATTCCTGGTTCCACCTCCTGTCAGTCCCAAATTCCCACCACCAGAAAATGGAACTGGGACTCAAACAGGAATGCAAACCCCTTAGCAGGCAAGCCTTCATACGTAACACTTACAGACTTAAGGAGGATTCTAAGAGAGGCAGTGATGTCCACATGAAAGATGTTTTTCTTGCTGGGCATGGTATTGTGTTCACACCTGTAATCCAACAATTCAGGAAGCTGAGCAAGTTCAAGGCCAGCCTGGGCAACTTAATGAAACCCTGGCTCAAAAATAAAAAGGACCAGGGCTGCAGATATAGCTCAGTTGGTAGAGTACCCGCCTTGCATGCACAGGGCCCTGGGTTCAATCTCCAGCACCACAAAAATAAATAAAAAGGACTGGGAATATAGCTCAGGGGTAAAGTGCCCCTGGGTTCCACCCCCAGCGTGGATGGATTTTCTTAATCCAAACACACACTCCTTTAACTCAGTCGTAAAACTTGGCATGAACCAAAGTACACATGAGTTAAATGTACTTACACCTACATCTAGAAACCAATTTACCTCTTAGCACATGTAATCAAAAGCTGTGTCCCACGGCCACAGTGGGAACGCCAGCTTTCCTCCTCCCCACTCCTCTCCTCACCCAGGAGCACCCTCATGACCTCTACTTGCCCTCAGCGTGGGCCATGCTGACACACTGGAATCTGACATGGGTAGTCCTGGATCATGGCATTTCAGGGTTGTCCCAACACGGCTCCCATCTGTGCATTTAAAAAAGGAGGAAACGGGCCATGAGACCTTCGGCAAATGTGGCAGTGTTGTACATCGGATCCCTTCATGGACACGGCCATCCTCTTCCTGCCCCTGCAGGACCCAGGGCTGCATCCTGTGGCCTAGTTCAGACCTGCCCCTGGCTAATCTCAGGCAGATGCCCAAGTCTGTCCTGTTTTTGGCCCCTGGCTCAGAACCCTGCCTGTATGGACACAGGACGCTGACCTTTGACTGTGGGGCCATGTCCCTTAAACCAGCCTGGAGGTGGTTCAGCTCACAGTAGGAGATGTGCATGTCAGTCAGGGTGACTCCCGCCCGCGGGACCAGCACTCCTGCTTCCACCAGTGAACTCCAAGGAAAGTTAGCCCTCAGTGAGAAGCTGCCTGGTCAAGCAGAGCCCTGATTCCATTTCTGTTCCATCAAACAGGCCCTTGTGCTAATCACAGGGCATCTTCAAGGGTCCAGCGATGTTGGCAGGAGGGTGGGGACAGCGTTTTGCTATTTATGATTATTCACCCCGTAAAGCAGCAGCTAGGATGCAATTCCTCCTTCTCCTGAAGACCACCAGCCAGAGGTCTCTCAGGCTCCCTCTCGGCTTATTTCAGATCCACGTGTCTTCCCTTAGATAGTGAGACAGTTCTTTGCTCTCTTCAAGATGATTTTTGCATAAACAGCTCTGCTCCTATCCACATATCTTGGTTTTCTTTGAGAGTGTGGGTGGCAGGTGTTTGCTGGTTCGGGGGCACCTCCTTGAGGTCCCCCCCACCAGCTGCAGACTTGGTTGGGAAGTCTGGTATCAACCTTCACTGACACTGAGCTGCAGGTCCTAGCAGTGTCCCTGTTCTTGCAGCCCCACCCTCCAGAGTACCCAGGTTCCTCTGGAGACATGGCCAGCCACCCTGCAAGTCCAGGTTTCCAAGGGACCCTCCCTGAACTCCCCTGGGAGGGCTCCAGGACTCAAAGAGATGGACCAAGTGATTAAATCTGGACTTGTGACTGGTCCTCAGTGGTGCTTGGATAAAACTGTCCAATGGATGGAAGTCATGAGATGCTGCCCCTTGTCCCTCAGGGTGCCTGATAGTTAAGAGAGCAAGAGGTCAGCCAGAACCTGGAGAGGGAAGGTCAGCAGAGAGAACCGCAGCCTTAGACCACCAACAGACACGACCGGCTGGAGTAGTCTGAGGGCCACCGGACAGTCCTCTAATCTGCTTCTGTGGAGGAAAGGACCACACAGTCCATCCCATAATATAAAATAGACTTAAATTCTTTTCTGATCTAAGTCATTGCAAATCAAGGAGATGACTGGACACACTGAAAGGACAGCCAAAGAGGAAAGCGCAAGAGGTGGTACTGGGAGCTGCTCCCGGCAGCTGCTCCCTCGCGAGTCCTGCACGGCCCCGGCCAGAGCCTGACTCTGGAGGCCTTTCCTGGCCCTCCTACTCTGGGTCTTCTCCACTCCCGAGTGTTGCTCCTGCACAATCCCACCTCCCATGGCAAATGCCTATGTCCCCAACACTTGAGTGAGTCTCACGAACCTCCCCTGACTCCCCAGGACAGAGCAGCCCAGTGCCCCAGGTCTGCTCCCCCAGCAAAGTGTGAAGACAGAGGTGCCCTGCAGCCCTCTGGGGCCCTTGCACCTCATGTGGGGGTCGACGCTGCTCCCAGACGGACCCCTGCCACTGTGGCCTGCTGCAGCACCAGGAGTGGCCAGCCCCTCCTCCTGCACACAGGACACTCCCTGCTGGATGGCTTAGTCAGAAGGACTCCACATCCCGTGTCCCTGGCCCACAGGGGAAGGACAGTGATTCAAGAAGCAGGAGAGTTCACTCACTGGCAGGCAGTGGGCGTGAGCTCCCCAGGCAGCACTTGGTCTGCACGGCCTTCGAGAGCTCACAGGGCACCCTCCACCTGAGCGAGGCAGGAGGCAGCATTCACCCTTCCTCTGCACAGACAAAGGCTCAAGGAGCACAGCAAGGCTTCCGGTCACACGGCTGTTCCCATGCGCTCTCGGGCTGCTGCCCTCCTCCTCCCTCGCCCCAGACGGCGGCCCTGGCAGGCGTGGCCCTGGCAGGAGTGGCCCTTGGCACTTCCTTGGGTAGCAGCAGCCGCAAGTGCGTCCGAATTCTCATTGCAATCACCAGGTGGGTCTAAGTGACGCTTAGTGATGTCCCCCTGGAGCCTTGCGAGGGTCCCCTGGTGGAGCTGGTTTTTTTGTAATGGTGCACCACCCACTGGTCTTGCTGGGGAGGGGAGGCCCCTGGGCAGTTCCTGAGGGAGATGCCTGGTATTAGGGATTGGGAGGCATGAGCTGGCCTCACCCTGGAATGGCCTTGGCAGGTGGGCGCTGTTGTCAGAACCTTGCGGTCCCGTGCCTGGCCCAGCAGGTGAGGGGCAGAGCCTGGGGCTGCACCTGAGCTCTGAGCCGTCAGTGTTTGCTGCAGTGATGTAGGTGGTTTACCCGGCACCACCAGATGGACGAGGATCCTAGCTCCCTGTGACTGTGTCCCCTCACAGAGTCTTCTCATCCAGCTGCCCCAGTACCATCCGGGTGGGTTCTGCCTCCGCCGTGGGTGGCCTGCTTGGCTTCATTAGGGGTCCCTTCAGGCAGGACTCACCCTCGCCCTGAGGTCAGCTGTAGAGGCTAAGCAGGCAGAGTTCCCTCTGCCCCTGGGTTCTAGTTTGTTGGTCAGCTGTAGAGGCTAAGCAGGCAGAGTTCCCTCTGCCCCTGGGTTCTAGTTTGTGGTCAGCTGTGGAGGCTTGCCTGCATTAACCGACCAGTGGCTCATCTGCTGGGCAGAGCATCCTGGACTTCCAATCTGACCACACTTGTCCGTTCTGGACTCTCACCTGGATGCTCTTGCCTTGCTCTTCATTGCTTAGTGATTGTGTGTTGGCAGCAGCACACAGAGTTGACAGCAAGCCCAGCGTGGCAGAGCGGGCTCAGACTCCTGAGCCGGCGGGAGTTTCCCTCTCCTGACATTCTGTTTCCTGGCAGCAGACCAGTAACGTCAATAAAGGCTGACCCATTCCTTGCTTGTGATTTCACTCTACAGACACCTGGGCATTTTAGGGACACTTGGGTTTGTTTCAGTCTAGTGTCGGCAGGAGTCGGGGACACCCTGAGGCCCACCAGTAGGCACACAGTGGCGCAGTGGCACGGCCGCACAGGGAATGCTGCAGATTTTATGATGCACACAGAGAGTTTTGTACTATTCTGTGAAAAGTTGAGTACACAAAACTTTATCTTTTAAAGAAATAAAAATGAAACCATTTGAAGAAAGTGCCGAGAGGAGATAATGAATGGTAGGGTGGCTCTCTAGACAGTGCAGTTGTGGTCTTTCCACTTCTGTGTGTTTCCCAGGACTTTCATGACACAAAGAAAACATGCAGCAGGATAAATTGCAGAGGAGCAGAGACACACGTAGGAGAAAATTAAATAGGACTAGAGCAGACAGAGCAAGCCGCTTTCTTGTTTAAACTGACGAGAACACACAGGAAGGTGGATGTGTCCACACCTCCCTGAGGTCCCAGGTGTGGTGGTATGGAGAGGACTTCTGCTGGCCCTGTCCCTCGTTCCAGGAGTGGTCAGAGATACACGTCTGCTAGACTTGGGGCCAGGCCACTGCCCCAGAGCCCACAGAAGCTGTCCCTCCCCATCCCGGCCAGCCCGCCACCACACCCACAGAGGCAGGACGGGCAGGGACCGTTCACTGCTTCCCTCACTCATGCATCTCCCCGCTGTGCTGTCGGCTCCCTGAGGCACCCACTTACCGGGGTTTGGGAGAATCAATGAACTCACACTTCTCTACGTTGCTCTGCAGTTTGAGATGCTCACGGGGTCACTGCCGTTCCAGGGGAAGGACCGGAAGGAGACGATGGCCCTCATCCTCAAGTGAGTGGTGTGCTACCCCAGCACATGCCTGCACCATCTGGGACAGAGCCCAGCCTCTGCCCCGGGGCTGAGGAGCAGGTGGTGGCCATGGGGACAAGCACATGAACGCCAACTGTGAGCGGGATCACTGGCGGGTTTGGTAGGTCCTCAGAGTGTTTCCAACGCACCTTCCAGGGTGCTTCCTCACCAAGAACCACATAGAGGGCCCCATGGCTAGTTCCAGTCAAGGGCCTGATTACTGCAGAGGTGGCACACAGATTCCCCGGGGAATTTGGGACATTCTTAGCACAAGCTCAGACTTCTGCTCTTCCTATTGACCTTGTTTCCATGGTCGCCCACGTCCTGCCTGCCTGACGCTGGCCCGAGTGGGCACCATCTGGCCTTGTGCCTGAATGTGCCTGACTGGGCAGTTCCACCCCGTTCTCAGGAAGACGAACTCACCAAGCAAATAGACCTGCTCTCAGAACCTCGGGAGTCTGACCCCAGGGCCACCTGGTCATAACGTCCCCAATGTGAGCTGAACAAAGGGTTAGAGAAGGGCAAACGAGGTGGTGGGGACCCAGTCATGCTAGGGGTGGAATTGGAATCACTCGACAAGAGAAGTCGCAAAGCCGACCTGAGACCCCCAGCAGAACCCCTGCAGGCAGGCCCATGACATCTGTGAAACCCAGTCGCCTGAGCCGCTGTAGCAACGAGCCTCCCAGTTCCTCAGATGTGGGTGGGAGGTGGGTGGAGGAAGCGTGGGGGTGCCAGCCTGTGCCGGCCAGTGGTCTCCCATGGAGTGGTCTGTCCCAGCAGCACCGTCTGTGCCTCTCTGGGCCCGCCCTGCTGTGGGGTGTGCAGGGCACGTGGTCTTCGCTGTTCCTGAAGCTGGGATGACCCCCCCCCAGCAAGCTCAGGTGCCGACTCACGCCTGTCGCTTGGGAGTGGCAGCGTCTGAGGGGGCAGCACAAACTGGCCTAGTCCTCAGTGTGGTGCACGGGCTGGGTCCCTGCAGCCCTCGTGGGCTCCCGGTGCCAGCCAGACCCAGACCCAGAGGTGGCAAGGGTGCCCCTGTCAGCGGGGAGGGCCCCATGCTGAGCAGATGCCAACCTTCTTGCTGCAGGCTGTCTGGGTCTGGGTTTTGGAAGACGATTTTTTCCATTTGAAGTGCTATTGATGTTAATGGGATCCTTACTGCCGTTTTAATGCTTTTATTATATTCTAAATGAATTATTAAATAGCAATTATAAAAGTTAGCACTTTTAATCTCTGATATGGCAAATATCAAAGCTATAAGCCATGGAACAGTAGCTCTCTGGTGTCCTCAAAAACTTTTAAGGTGTAAAAGCTTCCCAAGGCCAAAGTTTGGGCACTGCTGCTCCTGGTGACTTTGGGGTCTGTTAGTACCAAATGAGCAGGACTCAAAGGCGTGAAGAAAGGCCCCGTCCCTCGGTGCCCCACCTTCTCGTCCTGAACACAGTTCTTCCTTGCAGAGCCAAGCTGGGCATGCCCCAGTTCCTCAGCCCGGAGGCCCAGAGCTTGCTGAGAGCCCTCTTCAAGCGGAACCCTTGTAACCGGCTGGGTAAGTGTCCCCAACGCCCTGTGTCGCGCAGGGGCCGCCCTGCTCCGACGCTCCAAACCCCCTTGGCCAGCTGTGTGCCTGGCCTCGCCAAGGTCACTGAAGACAGAGGGCCTTAAGCAAGGGCACGTTCCCAGGTGGTCCAGCTCCAAGGATCCGAGTCCCGTCGGTCATGGCATCACAAGCCATCTTCTGAAAGCCCCTGACTGCACACCAATCCTCCCGATTCTGTGCCTCTTACCTTGGGGACTCCGTGAGCTGTGGGCAGAACAGCTGCTCCCATTCTGGTGCCTCTTAAAGCAGGAAATGCAGTGTCTACTGAAACCCACGTGCACTTTTGCATTAATTGAGCACCGATGTGTTTCTTCTCTTTTCTGATGATTTACGGAAGTGTTTGCCCATGTGGCCCGGAAGGCCTCAGGGCCGGGCCCTAAGGGATGCAGGGTAGGGTCTGGTGAGCCACAGCGCAGGAGGAGCACAGGGAGCTTTCCAGGTTGTTTTATTACACACGTAAATGGAAGGAGCAGATTAATTACTGTTCTCTTGACTCTAACCTCATAGATAAAACACGTAATTAAGAAAGCAAGACAAAGGGTAAGTCGGGAAATATTTCATTTTAGAGAAAATAATTAGATTTTCCTCTCTGCATGAAATCAACCCCAAAGGAAGCTCATGTGCTATGTAATTCTTTTACATGTCAGCTTTAATTTCAGGGAACTTCTGTATTAATGGTAATACTTCAGTTATTAAAAAATAAAGTTAGTTGAATACAGTGGTACTCCAGCAACTCAGGAGCCTAAGGCAGGAGGACCACAAGTTGGAGACCAGCCTCATCAACTTAGTGAAACCCTGTCTCAAAATTTTAAGAAGTGGAAAGGGCTGAGTATGTTGCTCAGTGGTAAAGTCCTCCTGGATTCTATCCCTAGTACCACAAAATTAAAATAAAAAATAAAGCTAAAGTTAGAGGTGCCTGCCAGTCCCCAGTGATATTTTCACGATATAGGAGAGTTGATATGCAGTGACTGGATCTTGGGGAGAAAGGAGTTAGAATGAATCTTAGCCGGTATCTGTGCATTTAGAACATATGGAGAGATCCACCTCAGCCCGTGCTGTCGCTGTCTCGTTCTGCTGGGGAACACATTAGTCCTCCACGTTCCTGGACACTTAAACTTCCACTTCCCAGGCTTCCAGTGACACAGGCTGGTGGTCATCCTGGTCTCCACCCCCAAGGTGGCAGCGGTACCCCTGACCCACTGTGAGTCTCCAGACCCTGGCAATCCAGGGCAAGGACCCTATAACCTGATATGGAAGGTCCTGGAATCCAGAAGAAGCAGACAGTGGCTGTGAAGTAGAAACCTTGTGTGACCCATGGCCCAGCTGCCCCTCGGCAGCCTAAGACCTGGGCCCAGTCGGAATCCCCCACCTAGCCCCTGCCTGTGAGGACTGTGGTCCAGGCCAGTAAGCTTGGTGAGAGCCAGCGAGCAGGATAGCTGCTCCTCTGTCACAGCAGGTCTCCAGAGCAGAGCCTGAGAACAAGAAGGTCCGCCCCCTGGCCAGGGGCAGCTTCCCTGGGAGAGATCTGCCCAGGCTGTCGAAGAGGGAAGGAAGATCCTGGGAACCGCTCTCTCCCCGAGGCTGCCAACATCCCGGATGCCGGCAGGCGAGGGCTGAAGGTGGTTGGGTGGTGCCCTGTGGAACGTGCTGGGCTGCGCGGCCCCTGGTCTTGGGGTAGAGTGCTCGCGGTGGCACACGGGGCTCTGGGCTTCTGTGTGCGCACAGGTGGGAGGACCTTCCGTCTTCCCTGCAGTCATTCCCGCAGTCGTTGGGGAACCGGCAGCAGCTTCGACTCACCCTGAGCAGTGTTGGCACCCGCTCAGGGCTGCTGCAGGCGAGGCCCCAAAGCCCAGGGCCACGGGTCAGTCATGGTGGTGGGTGACTCAGCCCAGGTCCAGGGCACGGTGCGGAGTGGGCGGTGAGGTCGCAGCACACCCCAGCCTGCATCTGACCCTTGCTCCTGGAGTTTCTGTCTCACCGCGGATTTCTCAACTCCATGCGGAGTGGCCGGGGTAGGCGGGCAGCCTCCCCAAGGTGCGTGGCCCCCGCCGTGGAAGAGCAGCCACCCTCTGGGAGGCGAGAGGAACGTGCCAGTGGGAGGGGCTCTCCTGTCCCCGCCTGACGCAGGAGCTCGTGCCCCTGCTGGTCCCATCCTGCAGCTTGGCGTTTCCGCTCCAGGTTTCAGACCAGGGCTTCTGACCCTTCACATTCCACGAGGGAGTGGCCCTGTCCCTCCTCCCCAGCAGTGTGGAGGGCTGTCCATGAGGAGCTGGATTCTCCGCCTTGGCCAGCAGTGTGACAGACCGACTGCAGACAGCCACAGCCCCCGCAGCGCGAGCCTCCATCACCCCACAGGGGGTGCAGGTCACCCGAGTCCTGGATGAGACCTCGCCACTCCAGTGGCCTCAGGCAGTCGGGCCTCCGACCTGGGAGAGGAAGTCGGGAGCACTGTCCCTGCATGGTCTCCCTGTCCCGCCTGGTGTCCTGGGTCCCTGGCATGGCCCGGGCACCCTCAGCCTGTGTCCACCCTGCCGTCACGAAGCTTTCCGGAAGGCCTGCTCCCAGGCAGTCGGGGAAGGGATAGGACCTCCTGCCCCGTCAAGGCAGCCACAGTGCTCCCACTGGGGGTCACTACTTAAAATGTTACCCAAACTTGACCTCCATTGGGGGTGGTGACCTGCAGCCTGGCTGTGAATCCACGTCTGGACCTCAAGGGTTGGGATGCCTCTCTCTCCCGCCCCTTGCATATCTCCAATCCCCCTCCCACAAAAAAGAGGTTTCACCCATTGAAACTGAAGTTCATGGAAGTTTTTCGTTTTCTGACTTTTCCCTTCTCCTGCCTGACCCTCTGGAGTCAGCCTGAGGGACACGCCGCTCCTTCCTGCTTCCTCACTGACATCTGCAGCTCTCTGTGATCAGAGCCCTAACATGTGAGACTGCCAGCAGCAAATCAACCAGGGGGCATTTCCATCAGCTCTGGTTTCCTGAGACAAAAACAAAACTACCGGAAGACAATTCCTTTCTCCAGATGCTAGGAGAGAACAGGTGCTGCGCCCACCCCTCCAAAGGGTCCTGCACACTGTGCTCCCTTCTGGGGTGGCAGGGGATCCCCCTGCAGTGGTGTTGGAGAGGAAGGAGCAGACCCAGAGCTCAAGATTCGCCCTCTTGACTGGGAGTGGATTTGGCTCTGGGGCTCAGATAGCTTATGCAGAGTTCCCTGCCAGACGCTGGAGAAGCCTGCGCGGAGGGAGGGCAACTGAGGCTCGGGCCTTCTGCAGAGGCGGGCACCGACAGCGGGTGCGGCGCCTGGACGTGTGGCCCATCAGGAAATTCAAGCAGAGCTTCCTCCACAGCAAGCACTGGCAGACCCTGGTGCCCTCGCCAGGGGCTTTGGGCTGACCTAGAGCCAGGCCAGGGGCAGCACCTGCACAGAAGCATAGCTCAGAGCTACGTGTCTAGGGGGCTTCTGGAATGCTCCGTGACCTCTGTCCCTCCCATAGGTGCAGCGCACCTGGTCTGTCAGACTGGAACAAGGAACTGCCCTCGTTCCATGTAGATTGTTTCGTTTTAATCTACACTTGAAGATAGAATTTTTCTTTTTCCCTTCAGAAAACTTCATGAAATTTCACTGCATTTAATGAATTGCATAAAAATCTCTATTTATTTTCATTGAATTTTATACAGAATTTTTATTCTGTAGAACAATTTGGCTAGAAAAAAAAATCAAGGTTTAGAAAAGGATGAGAAGAAATATATTTACATAAATGCAGCCTTAAAGCTATAGGATTGTATTTATGGGATCATATCACCAGCAAGGTTAGGGATTCTCCCTGAGAACCTCCTTGTCTCATGAAGGAACATTTAGAGCTCATCTGTTCTTGCTTCCTGGGAATAATTTTGCACTCTTTGAATCTTTGTCGGAGACGGAGCCCAGGGCTTCGCGCGACCAGGCAAGCTCTCTGCCACCGAGCTACATCCCCAGCCCTGAACTCCTTCATCCGTTCATACCTGTACGGTGTTTTGTGATGTTCTCCCCCTCCTCCGCCCTGTGAGAAGAGTCCTGACCCTGGGCACTGTGGCACAGAGGCCAGCCTTTGGTGACGCCCAGGCCAGTGAGGCGCGCCGGGAGCCCTGGCACCTCAGAACGAGGGCGTGTGTGTCCCCTGCATAGCTCAGTTTGAAAATCCCTATCAGAGTATTTCAAGCACTTCCACTTTGGCGGAGCACCTCCTCAGTAGGGCAGGTCTCCTTGGAGTGTGCCGCCCCAGGGGCGCGACAGCACAGCCCAAGCCTGGCGCCCCTCACCCAGGGCGCTCTGCTGAGCCCGGCCGCATGAGCAGGGTGGCAGCCGTCTGCTGAGCCGGTCGGGGGCACCTGCTGACACAGCGAGGCGCTTCCGTTTAGAAAGGGTTAAAATAGCACAGGGAGGCGCAGAGCGTCCGGAACCTTCCTGTTGTGTTCTTAGAAGTGAGCGAGGGAAGCAAGCAGCTTCGGAAACTCATCCAGGGAAACGTGAATGAGGGAGGGCCGGAGGGGGCTCCCTGCTCGCTCCAGCAAGTCCACATTTCAGCTTGTAAACTATTTTAAGAGTTAAAAACTAGTTTTTAGAAAGCTGTCTTGACCAGAAGCATTTGCTATGCCGAGACTGCTGTCCAATACACTGTCCCAGGCTCAGCCTCGCTGTGGGCAGCTGGCAGGACATGGCTGTGCAGGGGCCAGAAGGGTGGCCTCCTACCAGTCCTGAGGCCAGGGGACACCTGTAACAAAGACAGGCCAGCGAGAGCGAGCAAACGACTTGCTTAATCACAGCTTCCGTGCCCGGGAACCTGCAGAGGGACAAGCTGGGCACGGGAAGGTGTGTCTGACTTTGGCTCAAGTTTGACCAGGAGGGACGGTGTGTAGGGATGACTGGACAGGAGTGTGAGCTGATGGAACAGACCGAGGGGCCTGGAGACGCCTGCTGTGCATGGTCTCCTGGGCCCAGCATTGTCCCAGTCTGGAGCAAGGGTCACACAGGCAGATCAGAGGGCTTCCTTATGGCCAGCTCCTGCACAGAGAGTGGGCAGAAGTTAGAGTAATGAGGAGGTTTTTATGGCTGGCTTTGGAGAAAAGGGGCTCTGGTTTCTCTGTCCCTTCTTGGAGAAGAGGAATTCTAGTTTCTGGGACTTGCTTTGGGGTGAGAATCGAGGGGAGTGAGATCCCAGGGCAGAGGTCAGAGGGGACCTTGCCTCTGAGGCCTCATTGGGTAGTTTTCTGAGCCCCAACACACTGGCACCTGCTGGTGGTCCAGATCAGCCTCCCTCCAGCTCTGCCCCACCCCTCCTCCTCACACCCCCAGATGTTGAGGACCCTTAACAGCAGCGTGACGGGTAACCCAGCAGAGCCATGCTGTTCTGGCTCCCAGGCTCGGGCCAGGTCGGAGGTAAGGATGCCCCTCATTCTCCTGGACTTTTAGGACAATAACCAAAGGCTTCAGGAATCCAAGAAGCACACCGGTGCCCCAGGTCACAGCCCAGGAGCGAGGGAGGAGTCCCAGGGTCCAGGCACCAGGACCCTGCCCCAGTGAGTGAGCTGGAGAGGGGAAGTGGAGACCAGAATTTCCTGGAAGAAAAAAAATCAAAGGGGGAAAAGGTGGATGGCGGCCTCCACACACCCTGGAGTGAGAAGACGGGGCACCGCTTGCTCTTCTCGGTTGGGTAGTGAAAGGTGACCCTTGTGAGACTCACTGATCAGGGCACAGCACGGAGGCATGGCAGCTGCAAGAGCCTGAATGTGACACCGGTTGGCTGCACATGGTGGCCATGCTCAGGGAGAGGCGTGTGCCAAACAGGCAGGGGCCCCGATTCCACGGCCATGGTCAGGGACGGCCCCTGCGGGGACACTGGGAGGTCTCAGAGCACGTGCTCAGGACCATGCAGATGGTCCCAGCCCCTCCCTGAAGGTGCGCAGATCCCTGGAGAACCCAGCTGGGCCAGGGCTGTCCGGCTCCCTGCTGGTGGTGCTCCATAAGACACCGTGACGGCGGACGAGGACTTATGTAAACACTGAATGAATGAAATTTCAAATGGGCAGAAAACGCTTCAAAATTAAATACTTGCAAACTAAAGAAGCGAAGCACAGCTAACCCATAAGCAACTAAGAAATTAAAAGGCAGAGGCTGGGGGCGTAGCTCAGTGGTAGAGCACTTGCCTAGGATGTGCGAGGCCCCGGGTTCAATCCTGGCACCATACACACATACAAATAAAATAATATTTAAGAAACAAAAAAGGCAGAACTGGTATTTAATCAAGTCTGGAAGTTCCCTGGGACATTTACAATCTGCCCGTCCAGAAGCAGGCAGCAGGCACACGAGCACTAGCCCCATAGTCCAGCCCCAAAGACTCAGAGGTGCATTCTAAGAACAGCTCCGTCTAAATGTGGCAAAGGACCCAGGAGACAGCACTTCCCAAAGCTTTCTGCAGAGGTTAGAAAACAATGAGGACGTTCTGTCAGATGTCAGAACCTTTTGGGAATCGCCTACAGGGCATTGGGAAGCCCACAGTGAAGCAAGTGGACTCCTGTGTCAGAATGAGGGGCAGAAGCTGGGCAGAGGGGTGAGACGTGTCCTTGTCAGGCAGACAGCAGGACTGGTCCAGGGCAGCTGGACAGCTCCAGGGTGTCTCAGCGTGGAAACGACGCGCCAGTGACGGGAGCATATGTGATTAAGTGTCACTGTGGAAGAGCCTGAGTCTGAATTCTTGAGCCCATTGTCCCCTGAACCTTCTGATTCATGTGTGCTTGTGTTGGAAATCACCCAGTCCACCAGGCGATGCTGGAGTCTCCGTCCTAAACATCTCTGTCCCTGGCTTCCGGGTCTTGCTTTGTGAAGGGGATGAGTCGCAGATGTCCTGGGACAGAGCAGGCTTTGGGGGCGGGGGCTTGGACAGGGTTTCAGACATCAGCACAAGCACTTCCTGCTGCCCCAGCCGGGACTCCGCTCCCTCCTGCCTTTAGTCCAGATGAAGGCCAGCCCAGTTCCAAGGAACGGGGAGTGAGACTGGAATCCACAGTGACAGGCACCCTGGGCCTGCCGAAGGTGCCTGGCCTCCGGGTGCTGCACGTCTTCTGTCGCCTGTCAATTTCGAGTAGTGATCAGAGTGCTGATTCACCTTCTGTTTGCTGAGGCCAAATTCTAACTGCACAGAGGGAGAGGGTGCGGGTTGAAGGTGTGCCAGCTGGTGACCCAAAAGCCCCACGCCCGGTTTCTCAAATTCCCGCCCCTCCTGCACCCCAGCTTCCTTCCTGCTGGCCATAGTGGCCAGTGCTGGTGAAGTGAGGTGCGAGGCAGGTTCTTAGTGCAGGCACCCGTCACCGTGCGGTGTGAGTGCCCAGCGCCCTGGGAAGTGCCAGGGCACACCTGGCATCTCTGCCGGAACTCGCTGAGACCTGGGAGAGGAGAGTCCGAGGCACTCTTGCTCTTCCTTGCTCTCACAGTGCTCCACCTGGAGCTGGGTCTCCACAGAGGCCCAGGGATGGGCACACGGGAACACAGTCAGACCTCTGGGCTTGGGGGTTACGACTGAAGGAAGGAGACAGACCTGATGGACCTTAGCAGCGGGGTCCTCTGAGGCAAGATCCAGATGGACCAGGGCCGAGTCCCAGGAGGGGACCCTGGGCTAAGCTGGGCATTCGCACCTTCAAACCCCGTCTATGAGGCACCGCAGTAACCACCAGGCTTCCAGCCCCTGGGCACGTGTGGGATGAACAGGATGCACGTGTGCTGCATCTGCCCACAGCAGGGAGCAGGCCTGCTGGCGTGTAGGCGATGGCGTGTGGGTACAGGGCCATCCCACACCTGGGCTTTCCTGCGATTCCCTCATGTGGCCACTACTCCAGCATCGCCAGGCCGAGTGGCTGAGGTTCCACACCGTGTGTTTGGCTGAGTTGACTCTTGTGAGCGCAAGGCCTGGCCAAGCTCCTGGGGTGAGAGGGGAGGTAACCCTGGGCTTGCTGAGGCTCTGTCCCTGTCACTGCCACCAGCAGGGGCTAGATGGCCAGGGGTGTGGCATGACCCTGGAGTCTGCTATGGTGCCCTCTCCAGTCATGGCTGGCGTCCTGTGGGGAGGCCCATGACTTCAGGCTGGACGCCTTTGCTACCCTCCATGTCTCCCAGGAGCCACCCTGCAGGGCGGGAGAGACGCCTGGCCCTGCTGAGGGGTGGACTGCAGTCCGATTGTGAGCAGTGTCAGGAGGATCAGCCGCAGAAACAAGCTCCACATGCAGAACGAGGGGCCGCGTCCCCCAGGGGGCGGGGAGCCGGCGGCATCCCCGGCCCTTGCCCCTCCCTCCCCGCGTCCCCTGCTGTTCGTTCCCGTAGAGGCCAGCCCGTTCCCTGACTTAAGTGCTCGTGTTGATCTTAGGGGGAACTGGTTATGGTGGGGGGACTCACTGTACTTTCTGTTCAATTTTCCCATGAGTGTAAAACTCCAAAAATAAGGTCTATTAATTAAAAAATGAAAGCAACCCCCCTAAGACCCTGTGGGCTCTCCAGGACGGCGAGGCTGGAGAGGAGCTCACCTGTCCTCTTCTCTTCAACACCTCTCGTCTCCCTGCCCCAGGACCACCACCCAGGTCCCCTCCCCGTCACAGGCCCTCAAGCTGAACGAGGTCTCCTGGGCTGTGAGGTAGGGGCTGGTGAGCAGGCACCATGGGCAGGAGTCGGGCAGGGGCAGCAGCTCGGGTCCTTCGCAGGACAAGTACGTAGGACCTGCCTAGGCGCCCCTCAGCCCATGGCGCTGGGGGCCGTGGGAGGTGACACGTGGTCTTGGCTCTGCTCTCACATCTGTCTCTGCCTTGTCCTGACAGGTGCTGGCCTTGATGGAGTGGAGGAAATTAAACGCCATCCCTTCTTTGTTACCATAGACTGGAACGTAAGTTGCAGGCCGTGTCCCCAGGGCCTTACAAGTGACAAAAGCAGGGGAGGGAAGAGGGCGGCTTTGCCCAGAATGAGAATCTGTGGGGATACAGGCGAGTCGCGGCCTCCTGAGCAGCGGGCTCTCGAGCAGAGGGGGCCTCCCGCCTGCCTGTGCAGCCCTGAGCCCCTTGACTGCCCTGCCCGTGGGGCTTGGCACACCCACCCTGCCCGCCTGTCGCCTCATGCCTTCCACCGTGGCCCGGCTCTGCTGGACAGTCAGTGGTCAGATCAGAAAGGCCATGACCACGAGCCGCAGGAAGGCCTCACTTCCAAGAACAGCCGCTGTGTCCCAAGGACGCCGTCCTTCCCCCAGGGTGACTGCTCTTAGTCCTTTAGCACAACACACCTGCATTTGGATTTTCTTTTCCTGAGCTAACAAATTAATCTCGAAGGATTTTTAATGGAGTGTTTTAAGAAATGAAGATGCTCTTCACGTAAAGCCTCCCAGGTTTGGGGCCTCCAGGAACCCCACCCTGGTCTTGCAGGGAACGTGTTGCCACAGCGCTGGGAGCTCCAGCACTGCCCAAAGCTGCGGCCCGCCTGCCTGGCTCCCCTCCTCCACCCTCCTGGGCCCCTTCAGTGGGGCGAGTCTGGGGACTTCTAAGGCCCACCTCCCGTTCTTACCACATAACTTGTTCCCAACAGTAAGATTAGAGGGAAGGTGACCTCTCAGGAGGTCCCTGGCTCTCCACAATGAAACTCCCAGTTCAAAGAGCAACTAGAAATCCCAAAAAGCAGAATGAATGCAGAACAGAAGTGAAGCCGCCGCTCCTTCCGAAGGCTCCTCTGGGCGCCCGAAGGCTGAGGCTCATGGACGCTCAGGCTGCCTCAGGGACGCCCAAGGTCACTTGAGTTGTGGTCTCTGGGTTGGGATGTCTTTTCTGGGGACTCCTGGGCCTGGACTGGCTCCAGACGAGCCTGTCCTTGACGGTGGGCCTGCACCTCCCTCTGCACAGGGCCGCCTCTGCGCAGCCTGGGAGGGCCGAGTTGGCGGCTCTGCCAGTGTGACGCGGCTCCTCCCCTGGTGGCTGCAGGGCCGTTCCTGGATTGTGCTCCTCCTCGCTTGCCTGCCACCTCTGTTGGTGCTCCATGTCTCGGGCGCGTTCCGGGCTGGGGATGGAGCAGTGGGCGCAGCGTACCCTGCCCCCAGGGCTGGCGATCTCAGGGGCTGAGGTGTCTGGGGTCTGCTCTGTGGTGAGGAGAAGGGAGCCTGCTGTGGGGCAGGGGCCAGGGAGGTGGTGGTGGAAGAGCTGCCCACCCGTCACCCCTCACCCACTCCCCCAGCCCCAGCCCCCACCCCCTGACATGCTTCAGCCTCCAGGCGTCGCCGGCTGGCTGTCCTCCTGGACCCAGGGCTTGCTTCACGGCTCCCTTCCAGTCTCCTCTCCAACGTGGCCCTCTCGGCTGCCCTCCTGCTGCCCTGGCCCTGTGCTTCTGACCCCGTTCTTGCCGTCTGTTCCCGTGTCCGGTCCCTTCCAACGCACCACGTGATAGCACTGCAGGCGGTCAGGACTTAGAGGGCCTGGCCCAGGGGAGGTGCTCTGTGCCTTGCCATCAAGTGAGAGCAGCGAGTGCACTCGCGAGTCTGAGGGTGGGCGAGCAGTGCAGGGGACGGGGAGCGCCCAGGAACCGTCACACAGGAGACTGTCCCCGCCTCCCTCCCTCCAAAGGCCATGCCTGAGAAGTGGAGAAGGGCAACCTGTGGGCGTCCAGTGGGCAGCTGCAGGTGTGCGGGAAGCTGCTCGGGTGGGGCGTCCTGAGGGCTGCAGCTGGGAGGACAGGGAAGTCCCCAGCGGTGCCCCAGGCGAGCCCTCTGCAGAGGACTTGGCCAGGAGGGACCTTGGCAAGTGCTGCACGCAGATGTCATCTCAGCAGGCAACGGGCCGTGCCTCAAGGCCTGCGCGCCGCGCGGGGCAAGCCTGCCGGCTGAGTGCGGCTGCACGGGAGGCAGGGTCTGTTAGACTCTGGGCAGAGCTGCCTCCTTACTCAGTGAGGAGCACCCTCCTTGCCTGCTGGCGCTCAGCCCTCTGGTCTCTGCAGCAGGGAGACACCCCCGAGGTGCAGGCAGGGCTTCGGGTTCCTGCACGAAGGCATGTCACTGCTGCATAGTTGGAAGTTTCTTTTTTTCTCTTGGCATTTTGTTTGTCTTGGTTTCAAGAGACCCTCCTGGTTCTTTAATACCAAGTACATTTGCTGTCATTTCTGTCCTTGCAAGAGGACACCCAGGCAGAGGCTGGAGGGTGGGAGGGTCTCGTTCCCTCCTGAGTCTGCGTGAACCATCTGTGAGGAGCTGGGAAGCAGCGTCTTGCATCAGCTCTTGTGTTTGCTAAGTAATGCTTCGCACCTACCTGGATAAAGGTGTCCACGACACAGCCGTTGAGAGACACAGCTGTGTCCTGCAGCTGCTCATCCCTGGGCGTCTGTTGCACCATAAGGCCATGGTCCAGAAGCGGTGTGCAGCGCGAGCACCAGTCAGAAGAGGAAGGGTGCCTAAGGGAGGCGAGTGGGATCAGCCTGGAAGGCTGTGGAAGAGGAGCCATGCTCCCAACAAAGACCTCAGCGTGGAGGCGCCGCAGAGTCTTCAGAGCACCAACTCAGGCCCACGTGCCTGCTGTGTCTTGGTAGCCGGGAGGTCTTGCTGTGATGTGGGGGACAAGCCCTCCATCTCTGCTGTCCTGTCCCTCCCTCACAGTATGTCTCCGTGGCTCTCCTGGGCCCCAGTCACACACCTGTGCTCTGGAAGGTTTACAGGGAAGAGTTTTGTGTGTGCTTGTCTGGATAAGCCTGTGTGGGTGTCAGCAGCTCAGAAACTGACACCACAGAGCAGTCCCCTATGCAAGGACTGCTCCCTCTGCAGGGCGTACACTCAGGAGTGACAGAGAGAACACAGTCCCTGGCTGTTGAATTTCCGCCTGAGGATTCTTTCCAGGCACTTGCCTCAGGATCCAGCTGAGAAAACACAAGAGTGTTTATTTTGCTTTCTATAGTCTTCTGTGACCCCAAACTGCCAGAAGCTCTTTGATAAGCAAACACCTGTCAGCCACCAGCTGTCCGTGCTGGAGCAGGGTGCGGGTCACCACATGGGTCCGTGCTGCCTCTCAGCACCCAGCACTTTAGCGCCAGCCAGGAAGGCTGCCTTCCAGACCCTTGCACCGCCTGACCGGCTAAGTGAAGGATCACAAGTGGACCGTGGACTCGGAACTCTCAGAGGGCATGGCGGGGTCCAGCAAGTGTCAGCTGGGCTTGTTTCCCCCGTGGCTGAAGCAGTGCTGAGAACACGGGATTAGGATGAACCCAAAGAAGCTGTGTGAAAGGTACTCGGGTCACACGAGCCAATAGAGGTGGCTCCTGTCTCAGCTCACAGGGACGTGGGTGAGACCAGTCTCAGGCAGCACAGTGAGGCTCCTGCTCCCCCAGACCCTTCATCCCCCAGAGAAGGACCTTAGCTTCCGTTTCCAGAACACTGCCCAAGGCCGGGCCCTCAGGGCAGCTACTTAGCCTGCGTTTTTTGCAGTTGCTTTTATCTTTACTATTATTGATTGATAATTGATTATTACTGTAAGTGGCTGTGCTTGTGTTGTTCCTTGTACATTTCAAACCCCTTCCAAGCACATCGTCTGCTGTGACTCTGTAAGCTGACAGGGAGTCCTGGGGAAACTGAGGCACGGAGCAGTGAGCAGTGTCCCAGCTTGCTCCGTGGGCTGGCAGCATGCTGCTTGGTGCCCCGGCTGCTGTGTGCTCGGCACGGGTGGACTGAGAGGTCCCAGGCACCGTGCCCTGCCGACGGCGCTGCACCGGAGAGGACCCGGCAGGGCTGCAGCACAAGGCCTCAGTCACAGGTCTCCACACAGCTGCTGAGGCCGCTGCCAGCAATTTGCCATTTGTCCTCTGGTAAGAACACTAGGAGAGCCACTCCGCAGGTCCCCACGACGACTGAGTGGCGACTGTCTCCTGTGCTGCTGCCACGTCAGCCCCGCCATGGAAACCAGCGAGGCCTGCGTCGTCCTTCCCTGCGGCCACCACTCTGCACCTCATCTGCTTGCGCATCTGTGATTCCCCTTTGCTGATTTTGAAATGCTGCAGCCAAAACTGCACTAAGCAGATGTCAGGAACCTGTTTCCCGCCAGGAGTCAGCACCTTTTCTGTTTTACTGCCTCTGTCCTTTTCTTGCTTATCTGAGGGTCCTTTAAGTGTAAGTGGATCCTAATGCGCCTGCTCAGTTTACCCCCAGATATGCATGGGGTGCAGAATCCACCTCAATGCACTGCCAGATCTGTGTCCCCCAAAGCCCTGGGACAGAGGAGATGATTTGAAATGGTGCCTGGTGAATTGCACCGTGACACCCCATCTTCTTTCCATAGGGTGGGTGTGAATTGCTCCAGAGTCCCTGGGTTGGGGGTGAGTCTGTGTGACTAACACAGTTAGGTCCCTCGTCAAGTTCAAGGTCCATCCGTGTGCACAGCAGTTTGTATCAGGGCAGAGGCAAGGTCTCAGCTCTCCCTTGAACCTCAAGCCCGTTCCTAGGTTTGGAATCTGGGATAGAATAATAACATATTAGCACCTTCCAGATTGTTTATGCAGCCACAGGAGGGAATCAGGCCACCTTTAGGATTGCAGCAAGCTTCCAGGAAGCCACCAAAGGGCAGAGTGACTGGCTCCACATAGCCCCAGGGCTACACAAAGCTTGCTACCTGCAGAGAACAAACTGAAACTGGGGTACCGGCAGGGGACACAGTGTGTTCACAGCCATGGTCGGCACTCGAGCTGCCAAGGGTCCTGCCACGTGGTCCTGCTGCGCTGAGGCTGTCCTGTCCTCGGGCAGGTGCCCTGGCTGCTCTCACACCTGCCTGCTGCTGGGTGGGTCTGGATCTCCACAGAGGAGCGGTGCACAGCAGAGGTCTGGAAAGAGCCGGGGGAGCCAGAACACGTGGCAGGCTGCCCTGTGGATCCTGTTGTGTTCACCTGCCAGATGTGCCCTGCATGGTCACCTGGCTCTGTGACCTGACCACTCTGGGGGATCTGCTGGTGGCTTCAGCACTGGACTGTAAGGGGTGCAGAGGGAAGAGGAAGGAGCTGGCAGAAGATGGGGCGGGCTGAGCCAAACGCCACGGCACAGGTGACCTCCACCAGGCCAGCCGCCTTCTCTGTCCTCAGATTTATCCCTGAATGATGATCCCAACCCACAGGAGGCTCTGTCACACCTTTGCTGGGGCAGGAATCTGCTACTGATGGATTCCTTTTCCTTCTGGTTAAGATCTTGAACCTCCTGGTGTGAAGCCCCTGCACTGCCTGGCCTCCGAGCTGCTCAGGTGTGGTAGGGAGTCTGGTAAGTCAGACTGGTTGGAGGTAAAGCTGTGCATTCTTGGGCGGCCTGAACTCACAGGGCTTCAGTTTCCCTGTCCAGTGATGTTTTATGCCCTGCTCCTGTCAAAGGCGGGGTGAGGGACATACAGCCACCTTTGCCCATGTCAGTGATCTCCGTAGGAAGGAGAAGCTGGCTGTGCTGTTGACGGGTGGACCACAGAGGAGGCAGGAGCTGGTGGGAATGTCACGGCAGAAGACATGTCTCCGAAGAAGGGGCCGAGGAACTCCCAGTGAGAAGGAAGAACTTGACTTGGAACCAGCAGGGTTCTTGGCATGTGCGATGGGAAGGAACTTCAGCGTGTGCTGAAGACATAGGCAGAGTTTACTTAGGAAGGTAGATACACACTCAAGGGAACCGGGACCAATCTCGAGAGAGATGCCTTTGCAGTCCCCAGCAGGGAGTGGGCCCTCTCTAGAGGAGATAGCAGCCACTTGGTGGGGAGTCAGTGTTGGTAGCAGGCTGGTGGGGGTTCGGGAGCCAGGCTGCAGCCGGAGCTTTGCAGTTTTCCCTGGGCTTGTGTGTTGTCCTCACGTCACAAGGCATGAGTCAAGGGCATACCCATCAAGAGTTCCTGAGCACTTTCTGCACCTCAGATGGCCAGGAGCATTTCCTTTGAGACTCAGTGTCTCTCTCTTTTTATCTTAAATCCTTATCTCAGAAAGTGAGGGAAGTAGGGCCCAAGCCAGGGCCTCTGGCATCCCTGCCATGTGGGCTTTCTGCCGTGGATCTTCCTGAGATTCCACAGCACCCCTGGCCTCCACCCACTAGTGCCCGGGCCACTCATGCAGGTGCCAGCCCCTGTCTCCAGGCATTGCCAAATGGCTCGCTGGGGGCAGGTCCCCTTGTGGAAAAGTACTGGGCCAAGGGGGTTGAAGCTAGGCAGGTGTGGCCAGGACTGTGGTCCTGCCCCACGCACTAGGCCTGGGCCAGAAACTGAAATGGCCTGTGTGAGCCCCAGCTTTCCAGAGGCAAGTGCAGCTCATCAGAATTAAGTGGCAGCCATGTTGAGCTTGATTTTTGTTTTAATGGAAATTGCTTGTGTAAATAAAATGCCCCTCCTCAAAGGAAGCCTGTTCTGCCCCTCACACACTCAGAGGGAGACATCATGACTTACTCCAGCCGGCAGATCTTCATTTCCACGCCCAGCTGGAGTGTGGGAGGAGACGAGACTGTACAGGACAGAGGCGCCAGTCCTGGGCAGCGCCCCTGCCCGGTGACCACCTCTGAGGCCCACGTGCACCAGGCAGGGTCATTCCCACCCAGCGCGGGGCACCAGGCAGCAGCCTCTTTCTGCTTCTGGAGAGGGACTCGATTCCTGATGGGAGCTACTGCCCAGGGCAGGAAACGGCCAAGTGACTGGCTGCATTGGGTCCAGGCTTCTCTGACGGCCCCTCTGGGCGCCCACCTGAGCGCCGTGTGAGCACGCCAGCTGCTGCGGCTCCTCCCACCCCGGCCCTCCTGGGAACAGCCGTGGGTCCCCTGCAGAGTGGGGTTCCTGCAGCCACGCTGGGCCCGCCTTGGCTCACACAGACAGGAGCTTCCAGAGGAGGCGCCTGGGCCTGATGGGGAAGAATGAGAACAGCTCCAGGCTGTGTGAGCGAGGGTCTCCCTGTGCCCAGCCCGCCTGGTGTGTCCAGGCTGTGTCCACCTGCCCGCTGCCTCCCGGAGCAGCAGTCCGGCTGTCCCGGTGCTTCCCTCCTCCCTGGCACTTCTTGCTGCCCATCCTTCCTCCTTGCTACCTCAGCATCCTCCAACTCCTCCCCACCAACAAGCTGTCCACCCGAGAACCCATGCACTCAGCTCCCAAACACCCGTGCATCCTTTCCTTAAGCTCGCCATCCCAAGGTCACGGCCTGGGAGGACGGAAGGTGTGCGTCCCGTCGAAGGCTGTCTGTGGGGAGGGCCAGGCAAAGGCACAAGGCACTCTCTGCCACGGTGCAGGGGGTTGGGCACCCTCACACGACGTCCCAGGGTAGGCTCCTGGCAGGCGGATGCACCGGCCACACAGGCCCATGGCCTTGCTGGGCCTCGGTTTGCACAGCGGCCCCCCAGAGCCGCAGGCGGGGCTCCAGGGTAGCCCCAGCTCCCCAGCACAGGCAGGGCACCTGTGCCTTCCTGTAGCGTTCTGCCTGGAGATGAAAGTCCTCCACCCCAGGGCGAAGGACGCTTGGCACATCCCAGCCTTAGGCTTGGGCCTTTGACGTCTATTTTTATGCAGCAGGCAGTTGTCCAGCTGTACCCGGCCGTGTCTGACACTTGTGGTGGGACACTGTGACAACCTGCAGTCCACATCATTATGAGGGCAACTTAAGAACAGACCGGTCACCACTGAGAAGTCCAAATTTGAGAGTCTTTATTAAGCCGGCCACTGACTGTCTCACACAATGCCCAAAAAATGGCTATTGAGAGAACAGCCCCGACCACAGGGTGTAGGGGTTCTTATACCAAAAATCACATCAATCATAAGTGTCTGTTGCTATGATTCCAAATTACAAACTAACATCATGAGATCATCGACAGAGGGGAAGTGGGTCAAAATGACCCTTACCTAGGTACAAACTAAAGAATGGACTAACATCCACACAATCACCATTCACATGGTACATTGTTTAGGAGCAATAGGGATCAAAAGAGAGCAATTTTTCTTTACATAGGAATTGTCACTCTGTATTGTTAAACGTGTCATGCTAAGTAACTGATGGTGGGCACAGAGGTGTGGTGTTCCCCCGGGAGAAGCTTATTTCCTACATAACATGGAGTCTCAGAGCAAAATAGAGTCTGTTTAGTCATTTTCCTTAGAGTCTGGCCTAGAACATTCTCATGGAGTCAGATCTGTCAGCCCATCACACACGTGTGCTTGCACACTGCGCGTGTGCAGAACAGCTCCGAGGCGAAGCCCCAGGGTCTTCTGGACAACTCTCTCGCCCAGGCCTGTGCCTTCTCAGCCCCTGTCTTGCTTCCCTTGCAGAAGCTGTACCGAAAGGAGATCAAGCCGCCCTTCAAACCTGCAGTGGGCCGGCCCGAGGACACCTTCCACTTTGACCCTGAGTTTACCACACGGACGCCCACAGGTGGGTGCAACGGCAGTTCTTCCAGGACAGGATTCTATTCTGACCCCTTAGGACAGAGAACCAGGAGAGAGGTTCCCATGTTCAAGGATACTGCTATCAGTAACTTGGTGTTGGTTCTGTTTGCATTTTGTTTTCTGAGCATAGTGATAAAGGTTTACATGACAGAACCATTTCTCTGCTATTCCCCAGGTAGTGTCCCCTCTGGAGATACCAGGGTGTTCAGTAGACCCCCCTGCTTGTTCTGAGTTGCCAGGCCAGTGGCCACCCTCTCCGGCAGGAGAGACGGAGCAGGTCTCTCTCTAGCTGGAGTGTTTTGTGGGAAGAGGGAGGCTGTCAGTTAAGTCTGTGGGTTTGTGAACTGCACTTATCATTCATGTAAAACCGAAGCCTGTTTGAAAAGTCATGTCACTTCTAGATCTTGGCATAACAGGGGACACATGAATTCCATTTCTTGATGTGTCTGAATGACTTTCGGTGTCTGTCGGCTCCTGGACAGTGGCCCAGTGTGTGCCTCGTAGCTGTGGTGATTGTCTGGTCTGCTGGGCTGTGGCGACAGTGCCTAGTGTGCCTCTTTAGCAGCAGCTGTCTGTCAGTCCTGCAGGCTGGATGCAAGTTCTGGGAGCACCTCCCCTGGCTTGCACACGGCCACCTCCTGGTCTCCTCACCGCCTTTTCTGTGTGTGTGGACACAGACGCGCTCTGCTGCCCCTTTCTCCTAAGGACACCAGTCCTGTTGGGTCAGGATCCGCCCTGTGACCTCATTAACTGTGACTGCTCAGCGAGGCCCATCTCCAGGGGCAGACTGAGGGTCGGGGCTGCAGTGCATGGACCTGGAGCTCCACACTTGGCCAGGACAGCCACGGGCAGGAGCTCTGCGGAGCAGCTCACAGCTCCTCCTCAAGTCGAGCAGCCCAGACACGCAGGCTGGTGATGAGCTGCAGGTCATCATGCTGTCCCTGCCTAGGAACCCGACGTTTCTATGGTGTTAAAAATAAAAAAAAAAAAAAGAAAGAAAGAAACCAAAGAGGCCTGGGGAGTTAGAGCAACATCTTGGCAATGGTGAAAAAAAGAACTATCCTGTATCCTGAAAAATGTATGTTAACAGAAACACAAGAATAAAATTCAAAAACACACAAAAAGGATAATAATGAAACAGTAGATGATCAGCTGAAAGTAGCAAGTAGATCAAGTTAAGCAGAGAATCCACCTAGATCCCTCTGAGTCCAGGCCTCTGGTGAAATCCCAGACTCTGTCCACTGCCAGGTTCAGGGGCAGATGTGAGCCATGTGCAGAGGGAGAGGAGTCTGAGGCCTTCAGAGGGTCTTTTCTTGGGCTTGGGATCGTGGAATCAGCACATCATGAGCCCCGGGAGTCATGAGCAGATTGCTTACTCTGCCTTCTAACTCCACCGAGTCCCCAGGGACACCCAAAGCGACAGTAGCCAGCTGGAGTGACAGTGGCCCTTAGTTTTGGGCCACTGTTGCTGCAGAATTTGATGAGGCTGCTAAGGAGGAAGAATCTTCTGGGGCTGGGATCAACCCTTCTCATGGCTAATTTTTTAACCCAGAAGAGTTTTACTTTTGGCTTCCAAGGTGGGAAAGATGGAGCAGGGTTTGGGGATTCCACCCTGGCTCCGCCACAGGTCACCTTGAGCACATCATGTATTTCTCTTCCTGTGGTTGACCTGAAGGTAAAAGGACAGGCAAGTGATTAGTCCAAGTGGGAGAAGACTTCTGTGAGTCTGTATGGGAAATACCAGATTTGTGCTTCAGGGTAAGAAAATGCTAATGCAGTCAACTCTGAATTATTCATGTGCGTGCCTCTTGTATTATTCATGAAGAATTTAAACTCCAACACAGTCGGCCAGTGTGGCCATAGCCTCATTAGCCCTTTATGTACATAAAAATTCAATTTTATTTTAATATTAACCTAAGGAAAACATAATTAGACACAGTGCATTCCAACACGATCCAGAATTGGCTTTTTATTCCTTACTATTTCTAATTCTTCATTCAGTTTCACTTAAACTTAAATTATGGTGCCACACAGTTTGCCCTTGAGGTAGGCAGTGATTGAGCACTACAGATGCACGAATGTCACTCTGATTTCTGTAAAATGGTGGATTTCTGATGAACGCGGAGTGACATCAGGCTCACAGCAGCCATGTTTTTGAACAAATCTTACAGAGCTTAGAAAAAGCAGACCACGGGAACTGGCCCTTTCACACCCCTGCCTTGTGGAGGCCAGAGCCGCTTTGTCCAGATGTCCTTGAAGGGCAGCGTGTCGCCTGCCCCGCGGGAGCAGAGCCCTGGGGCTGTGAAAGGTGCTGGCTCTCCAGCTGCTTCCCTGCAGAGGCGCCGTGGCCATGGCAGCCTGTCCACTGGCAGTCCCGCCTGGGGTGTTGGCAGCGTTGGCTAAGCCTGTGGCGGGCAGGGTGGAGGGCCATGTTCATGTTTGGTAAACTGAGGAGGCAGCGGGCCAAAGGCAAGTCAGTTACGGTCTTGACGTTTTTGTTCAGACATGATTGCCACTTAAAAGTCAAACTGTTGCCCCCGCCCCAAACTGAAGCAGCTTCCTGGGGCTCCAGGCATTTCTCATTCTGTCCCACCCTCCACACGGAAGGCATTTCTCATTCTGTCCCACCCTCCACGCGGATGACACCCATACATGTGCACAGTCCTTGTCCCGAACTCACAGCTCTTGTGAACCTGAACTCTGCTGTCGTTCACCCGCAGACTCTCCTGGTGTGCCCCCAAGTGCCAATGCTCACCACCTGTTTCGAGGATTCAGCTTTGTGGCCTCCAGCCTGGGCCCAGAGCCCTCCCAGCAGGACCTCCACAAGGCCCCCGTTCACCCCATCGTGCAGGTAACTCCATCACCCCGGGGGGTCAGCAGTGAGGGGAGCTCAGCTGATGCCTGGCTCTGGTGACTCCCGTGGACTGGGCCACCCTGGGGTGCTGAGTGCTGAGGGGAGGTGGTGTTGACACCTGTCTCCCGACACTTCCATGGTTACTGAGCCTGCCATGAGATCCCCGTGGAGGTCCAAGCCGTTGATTTTGTGCCTGTCTCACAAGCATCTTCCAGAGGAAGGAAAGGTCCTGAGAAGAACGCCACTGCGGGTCTGTGCAGGGCCTCCAGTCAGCTCTGGGCACCTGCTCCCTGTGGTGCCGAGCTGCAACCCAGAGCAGTGTGAATAGCTAGATCAAGCAGGAAATGGCCCGTCCCCACTCCTGCCTTGCTGCGGCCGAGGCAGCTTGACCAGCTGTCCTTGTAAGGGCAAGTGCGTCACCCGCCCCACACAGGCAGAGCCGTGCCATGTCTTTGGGAGGATGATGAAAGATGGCATTTTTATAGAGTTTTCCACCACATAAATGTAACCAGAATTCAGAGACTTCTAAAAAAGAATAGAATTAGCTTATTTAAGAATTTGCTTATTCAGGGCAAAGTGGACGGCATTGGATCCCACGGTATTCTCTTTTGGCCTTGGGGAGAGCGGGGGCATGTGTGAGATGGACGCTTGACGTGACTGTTTTGGGGCTGCAGGTCTTGGAGGAGAGGCGCTGGGTGGGGCTGCCTGTGAGGTCAGAACAGGTATGACCCCGAGGCCGCAGCCTCAGCTTCCAGCCACATGCCCATATCTGCAAACACGTCTCCCTTTCTGCTTCTAGATGCTCATTTTCTCAGATCTTCAGGACAAATGTCTGGTCAGTGGACATGGAATAATCTGGTGTCCATGTATTAAGTAAGGCCCAAGGAATCAGGGAAGTTGGAATTCAGATCTAGAACTTTCACTGTAGTTCCGTGCTGGGGCAGATCACTGCTTTTCCTTGGGCCGCTTCCTGCAGTTCCGGCGTGTGCCTGGGTTCTGGTGCAGGCTGCGGTGCTTCCACGCAGAGCGCTAATGCGCTCTCGTCTTGCCTCTGCAGCAGTTACACGGAAACAGCATCCGCTTCACCGATGGCTATGAGATCAAGGAGGACATCGGGGTGGGCTCCTACTCCGTGTGCAAGCGGTGCGTGCATAAAGCCACTGACACAGAGTACGCGGTGAAGGTAAGGCTGGTGCAGAGCTGGGCAGGGCCTGGCGGAACTGGGGAACCTGGGCACAGGCCCTGTTTGTGATTGGTTCTAAGGTCCAACGCACTGCAGTTCCCGTCACTTTGACGTGGGATCATGAATATATTCAGTTATATGCAACACATGGCAACTGGCCACTCTTGGTAGCTTTGGATAATACAAGTCAAGAGCAACCCCTTTGAGCACCCTATATATCACAGAATTAGAGTTAGGTTAAGGGAGGAAGGAAAGAAGAGATGGCAAGAGAAAGGAAACGTGGACGAAGATGCAACCACCAAACAATCCAAGCGACCAATGGAAGCACAGACTGACAGCCACAGCCCGGCAAGCGGAGAGCTAGCGCTCTGCTCCAGACCATCGAGAACAGGGCACAGTAACAAATCGCATGGCCTGTCCTCCAGTTGGGCAACCTCTACATAGTGACAATAAGTCCCTGTAATTGTTTCTAGATTCAGTGTTTCATCTTAGAATCCAAAATGCCCATTTCTACAGTTTTCTGGTTGGTAAAATGTGAATCAAATCTAAAGCTTCCTGCTAAAATCTGAACCAACCATGGATAAAAAGTGAATATGGCAATGGTCTCTGTAAGATCCAGACTCTCTAAACCCACCGTTTCCCCTTAAGGCTCTCGAGGGACAAGGTTCAAGCCTGTGCTGCCGTGACTGGCACTTTCCTGGCTCCTTCCTGCTCTGGCGCTGTGGTACTGCCCAGCTCTGCAAAGAGCACCGGGGCGAAACAGCCGCCAGTACAGCAGGAAAGCGGCAGAAGTGGCTCAGCCCCCCGTTCCTCCTCCGCTCTGGGACAACCTGACCGCCCCTCTTGCCCGCAGCTCCACTGCTGTTTGGTGAAAACCAAGGTTTGGCAAAGGCACTTCCTCGGGGTAGCACGCCTATTCCCTGGGGACTCCTGCCCCGTGCTTCGACTGAAAATGCTCAGCCCAGGTGGAAAAGACGCCAGCCAGAACATCTCAGGAAGCTGAGCGCACGGAGGAGAGTTTGAAGGAAGGAGCTGTGTCAGGATCAGATTCCCTGGGAAGCATCTCACGGCAGGGAGGGGCTGTCCCAAAAGAGCAGCCGGCTCGAGTCCTGGAGAGGTCCCTCCACAGCTCAGGCACTGGGCCTGGTACTCCTGGGGCCTGGATCCCTGGGGAGTCTCATTTTTCCTGCCCTCCACCTGACCCCTGGGGAGCTCACGGGAGAATGTGGACGTCGCCTGCCCAGGCACATGCAGTTCTGGCCCAGGAGACCTTGGTTCCACTGTAGGCAGGAGAATTTCACTTATGCTTTGAAGTGCATTTCCCATATGCTTTGTGAGCGTACATGGGCTTAGAATTTTCTGTGTGGGTTGTTTGTGGTAGAAATTCAGATTGTGTGCGGGTGAGCAGCAGCTGTCCTAGAAACAGTCGCCCTTGCCAGTGGCGCGGGGAAATGCCCACTGCCACAGCTCCGCAGCACCGAGCGGCCAGCCTCACACTGTGCCTGCAGAGAAGCCCCATTGTCAAGGGCAGCGGTGTTTCTGCCGACATTCCCACATCCGACTCTCACGCAAGGGCTGTCTGAAGCCAGCTTTGTTCAAGTGTGTCTGACTCTGTCCCAGGATCACGTTGAGCCCGTCCCCGTGGAATCTGTGATGACCTTGCTTCCCCTTGCTCCCTGAGAGCAACTGATGTGGACGAAACAGCCAGGCCTTCCTGTTTCCTTTTTGCAAGTCTTGAAGCTCCCTGGACCTCTTCAGCTGGCGGACATGAAGGGATTTCCCACATTCTTTCTGACATTTGGTGGGTCACAGTCTGTCTGCAGGAAGCTTAAATGAGCCTGTGCAGGAGGGAACAGGACTGTGGAGAAACCCAGGGCTCTGGGCAGAGTGCAGAACAGAGCCGCTGTCTCCGGACCCAGAGCTGTCTCAGGATCCAGAAGCACGTTTGCGCTGCACTCCACAGTGGCAACACTCCGCTTATCTAAGGTTCCTTGGGCCTCCTTCAGAGATGACAGAGCTGGCCGTGTTGTGGCAAAAGTGCCTCTTTGTCACCAAACTGCTTTAGCAGACTTCAGGTGACTCTTGTGTCTCATTTCAAAAATTTTCAGGTAGAAAGTAATGGAAATATTTTTAGCTTTTTTCCACATCAGCCAACTGGTCCATGAGTAGCTTAGAGTGCTTTTCGATGCATTTCCTACTGTCACACAGGAGGGACACAGCAGGCAGCTGCTTGGCATGCAGTTTGGATCTCGTTCAGCAAAAATCCTGAGGCTGAGTCACTTGAAGTCACCACTCTCAGTTGCCACGGGAATGTGTCACACATTCAGCCATCCAAATTCCTTCATGGCTCTTCACTGGGAGGAAGAACCCAGTCGGGCCACGGGGACATCCTCATCCACACATGCGACTCAGAAGCGTCCTGAGTGAGGGGGAGGAAGGAGGACGCAGCAAGCGCAGCTGAGCAGGGAGCACTGTGACCAGCAGTCGTCACTGGGGTGATTCTGCCGCCCAGGGGACACTGGCCATGTGGGAGGCAGCTTGGTCTTCACAGCAGGGACAGCCGATGGCACTAGCATGGATGTGTTCAGGCCAGGGATGCTGCTAAGTCCCCTGCACCACATGGGACACCGCCTCTCCCTGAATTATTCAGCCCATGGTGTGGACAATGGCACGTTGAGAAGCCCAGCCCCGGCCTCCTGGGCAGGAAGCTCAGATGGGCAGAATCCAGGAGGCCCTTGTGGAGATGAGGTGACAGCAGTGACTCAGCATGGACGCTCAGGGTGGAGGTAGGCCACTGGTCACTTCTGCCAAGGTCTCGCCCTACGCAGGCGTGTTCCGGGTCAGAGCAGAGCTCCTGTTCTTGGATGCCATCGCTCTGTGTGATCACCTCTCTATTTCACAGGTTCTTCATTTCACCCCATAGTTACTGTCACCTTATAAACTACTCTTAAGGTCATATTGAAACCAGTTGACCAAAATGTCCCTAGTCACCAAGATCACTGGTTCTGCCTGTATTTTCAGCTGCATTTTTAAGCCAAGTCCTGCTGTCTGCAGCACCATGCTGGGGCTTCGGTGAGTGGTAGCTGGGACTGGTTCTGAAGGAGTCGTCACTCGCCATCACTTACACAGACCGTTGGCATTTGCCCAGTGTACCGCAGGGACTCAATTAACGACGGCTGAATGGAAACCTGAATTCTCAGGCTTGGTCCCTCCATGTGCACTTGGACAAACGCAAGACCATCTGGGTCTTCCCAGATGGGAAGTCTGGCTCAGGTGGAAAGGGCAGGGTGGGTACCCTCTTCCTCCCACAAGCCAGCTCAGGTTTGGCTGGGCGCCAGCGCTCCTCCAGCACACCAGCCCGTACTCGGGCAGTGGGGGAAGCCATCGCGTGCCCCAGCACCACCTCCACCTTTTGTCAGCTGCATCTTAGCTGCACAATGAGCCCTGTGACCTGTGAGCCGGAGCCACTGTGTGGTGACGGGCAGCTGAGGAGTCTGTGCAAGGCGTCCGCCTGCCTTTGTTTCCAGGACCAGGAGGCTGGCGCACAGGACTGAACTAGCGTGGCAGAGCTGCGTGCTCGTCGGAGCACAGGGAGCCTTCCTGTACACGCCGAGTGTTCGAGGTCGCTGTGGCTGAGTGGGACTGCAGGAGGGGAAGGGCGTATTTGAGAGGAAAACGGTTGGTTTGTGTATGCCATCAAGGGTGCCGGACTCACTTTGCAATACAAAGTGAAATACAGAGAGGGAGTTCTGTATTTTTTTGCTCTCGGGTCTCTGTGGCCTGACATAATCACGCTCATGTTCTAGACAGTCTGTTTTGCACAAGTGGAAGGATTCCTGACCACATAGTAGAAGCAGAAACTCAGAGGACTGTATAAGTGTGTGTGCACAGATCAGAGCTCATCTGCTGCAGAAGCCTTGACAAACTCCCGGCTTCTCCCAGCACAGTACGGTCGCCCTTGAGATGGCTCTCAACCAGTGCTCACTCACCGGCCATGGAGCTAGCTTAATAAGCCAGGGCCCACCCCAGCAACCGGTGCCTCTTTTGCAAACCACCACGTCAGCAAATGAAGGAGCAGAGCAATAGGAGGCAGAGTCCCCAGGCCGACCTGAGACTGCACTGCCCAGGCCATCACAGTGCTCTCCTGCGCGGGCACTTAGTCCCTGTGTGTCCCATGATTACCCCTGGAGAGCAGAGACCCGCCCAGGTGACTACTACGGAGGGCGCATGCTGGTGAGTGGGCAGCCAGGCCTTCCCTGCGTTGCTCTACGTGCTTGCTCAGCCTCTGCATGGCTCTGCCTCCCCTTAGGGTTAAGGAGCCCACATTCTGTCCTGCTGGGTCTTTGGGGCACTGTGTGAGGCCCAAGTCAAGAAAGACAGAGTGGGTTGTGATGACGAGGTGGGGCGGCAGCAGGCAGCCTCAGAATCAAGGCGAAGCTCCAGCCTGCGCCTGCAGGAAGAGCTAGCTGTTCAAGGGGCTGGGCGTCCAGGCCCCAGGCCCCCATGTCACTGGCAGCCGTGGAGCACACACAGCAGACAGCCAGGTGTCCTTCCCAGGAGTCCCCTGTGCTTCCACGGCCAGCTCTGCATGCTGCTGTCCGTGCTCCACATGTGGTCAGGTGGATCATTAAGGCAGGGGTTGGGGCTCGGCCTTCCTCTGCCCAAGCCCCGCCCCCCATGGTCCCATCCCTCAGCAAGGATCCAGTCTGGCTGCAGCCTGTGGGACCCTTGTGTCCATCCCGTCCCTCTGCTGTCCCACACTCCTCTCACTGGACTAACCCCAGGCTGCTCAGCGCACACACATCTCCTCCTGTCCCTGCACCTAGAACTCTGCTCTCACTCCTGCTTCCCGTGTCTCCACACGGGGGTTAGGAAACCCTTCCCCAGAAGGATGGTCCCTGCCATCTCCTGCTGGACCCCATCTGTCCTCAAGGTGCTGTTGCCCCACCTGCGTTGTTCTCATCCACGGCCCCCCAGGTGTCAGATCCAGGGGCCAGCAGCTCAAGAAGGATGGGCACCTGGTAGGACAAACAACTTCAGAGACAGACGAAGAGGCTTCTTGTCCTCCTCTGATGTCAATGAGAAGTGCTAACTAAGAAGGAATGAATAGAAGCTTTACTTCAAATTTGTATTTTTTAATCAGGATTTACGATTAAATTGCTCAACAGAGCAATTCTTGCCTATGGATTGTGTGGACGTTGTGTAGATTCCTACATTCAAGAGTCAGTTGCCTGTTGTTGTTGACGTCCATTTTTTGATTGGACATTATGATTTACAGCAGAAGCTGTGGCAGGTCCCAGGTGGTACACAAACCTACTCTCAGAAGACTCGAGTCCAGCATGTAGGAGTGAAGCCTAAAACAATGGCATGTAAGACTCAGAAATGGAATGATGTTGCCATTCTAGCCTCTTCTTTTGGCACATTTTACCTTCAAACCTGCGCTCCTGGGCACAGGTGTGCAGCTGCCTTCTCACTGACAGCCCCGCTCCCTGGCTCTCCTGAGGCTCGCTGGGAGCAGCCCCGCACCGCCTGCTCAGCGCACGTTTGTGTCATGTCCTGCAAGGCCCTCGCCTGCTTGGGCAATAGAGTTGAATAAAGATCGATCCTGACCACTGTGGCGGCCTGTGTGCCCCAGTTCTTCATCACAGGGGCGGGCGTGGCCGCCAGCACAGGGCCGAGCTGGCTCGCCCTCCCCCGAGGGGTGGCGCTGCTCATTCACAGCAGGCTGTAAACAGCGTTCACGTGTCCGTGCGCATTCTCATCCTGCCTATGTAATTTGTCAACCAAAAAAGAAATGGGATTAAGACAGATGCTTAGCCTGAATAGAGCTTATTTTTAGGACTGATTGGCATGGAAATTTTAATTTTTTTTTCCAACCAGGAAAGCACTGGGCTCTTTTTCTGTCATTTGTTTAAATTAATTTTACAGGAGGAAGTGTCCGTCAGATTTCTCAAGTAGTTACAGGCTCTGCTGCCTCACTTCCAATCTGACCTGGAACCTTCTGGCAGGTCGGAGAGCACCTGCCCCAGGAGGGCCCTGCTGCACAGCTCATTCACCCTGAGTCCGTCCCGCGGGCCCCAGGACCCAGTGATGGGGACAGAGAGACAGGAGGCGGAGGGGAGCAGACCGCAGGAGGGAAGCAGGTCCAGTGCCTCGTGGTGGCGTCTCCTCGGCTCCCTCCTGGGCCACCAGGAAGGGCGTGGCACTGCACAGTCCTCCCACCTGGATACACCGTGTGCCTGCCATCCGTCACGCCAGCCACAGCTGAAGGGTTTTTAAGGGAGGTGGGGACAGTGTGCTGTGCGGGACACGTACCTGTCACAGGCCGGCACCCCTGGCAGTGTTGCATCCTGGGGTGGGGCGCGTGTTCTGTGCAACAGATGGAAGAGGAAGGAGTTCGGGGTCTTCCCACCGCCCCGGCAGAGCGCCCCTGAAGAGGCAAGGCCTTGTCCGGAGCACGCCCACCAGGACCCTCCCAGGCTTCGTCATTCGTCAACGGAACAGGATCATTCCAGAACAAGGATTCAGTCCACCACAGCTGTCCCTGGACAGTTCCCTCCCTGGCACTCCAAGCCCGGCTGCCCAGCGGTCACCTCGTTCTGCTTTCCTCGTGGGGCTTCTCCTTCACACTCTGGTTACGATCTTGACCTGGAGTGTCCCCAGGCTCGTATGTGGAAGGCTCAGTCCCCAGGGCAGCAGTTCAGAGGTGGGCATTTGGGAAGTGATTGACCTCACTGGAGGACTGAGCCATTGAGCGTCATAGCCAGCAGGATTTTAGGTAGTAGTGAGACTTCAGGAGGTGGGGTGCCTTGTCCCTGGCATGCCTGTCTCTGCTTCCTCTTCACCATGTCACCGCGAGCTGAGCAGCTCTGCTCTGCACCCCTTCCCCACCGTGTGCTGCCTCGCCCTGGCCCAGAGCCAGGCAGCCGGCCCAGCACCCACTGACGCTCCTGACGCCATGAGCCACGGGACTCTCCTCCAGGTGCTGTTCTCGGAATTTGCCACTGCCACAAAGAGCTGCCAAACACATCCTCAAGTAGTTTGCCCTTCCTGCAAACATAAAAATAAAACTGAAGCAAAACCATTTCCAGATGAAGAATTAGAGACAGAAGGACACCCCACTCTTGTGACAGCACCAGGACCAAACCTGGTCTGGACAGATCTGGTCTCTGAGCAGTCAGCAGACCGAGTGGGACTGGAACTAATTCAGGTGAGGGGAGGTGGAAAGCTGGAGGCGTGTGAGAGCCTGCTCCGGACACAGCTGCGTGTGGCACGTCCCTTCCAGCCAGGTTCTCCGTTCCCCACCTGCTCTCCTCACTGCCCTGTGCCTAAGAGCCACACCCACAGCGTGGTGGCCTTGCCTCTGGCCTCCAGCATTATGCATCGGCAGACAGACACTGCAGGAACAGGGGAACATGGAGCTCTCCACCCCCGCAGCCTCTCTGGTCCCTACAGGCCTTGGGGCAGTGGCTCTCCGTTGCCCATCCCAGGAGCTGTGTGTCCCTTGCCAGCTCCCTGAAACTCCACCATACTCTATCTCATCCCTCAGCAAAACCTCCACAGACCCCCTTTTTGCGTGACATCTAATTTTTTTCTGAGGCCTTTAACCAAAACACCTTCTATCCCTGACCTTATGTGAGCATCACCCTTCGGTGTGACTTTGGCTTGAAGGGAAAATCAGATAAAAACCAAAAGTGATGTTTTGAGGCACAAGCGTGACAGGTCACGGACTCTTGGTCCCCTCCTGAGATCCTAAGGATGATTATATTTGTCACTGTCATGAGAATGACTCACTTGTATCACGGCTTTCTGTGTGCCAGCTGGGGTACAAAGACAAACACATGTCGGTTTAATCTTAAGGGGAGCTCCCAGAGATTCCCACAACAAACTGAGACTTGCGGAAGTCTGGGTGCCCACCAAGACCCCAGTGGTGTAGACAGTGAAGCCAGGACTTGGTGCACGCCAGGCTTGCCCCAGGACCACAAGCCCCTGCTCCACATGGCCTCCAGGGAAGGACAGACTTTTCTCCCCTGCAGCCTCCATGGGAGCCCACGCGCGAGGCCAGGCGCCAGCAAGCAGAGTAGCCAACGCTGAGCCGCATGCCACTGTGGTGGTGTCACCTCCAGCTGCACACCCTCCTCCACAGGGCAGGTGAGACCTTCACCAAGGACAGCTGCTCCCCTTCCAGAAGGAGCGACAGAACCCTGGGACCCTTCAGTGCCTGCTACCCACAGTGCTCCTGCCCCACCACCTGGACCCAGCAACCTCCCTTATTTTCTTCATTCCCCCCAGTCCCCGAGAACAGCTCAGCGAACACTGTTGGTTGCCTTCCGAGGTGCTTCGGGGGTTCCACCAGATAGATTACTTTAGAAGGCTGAGTATGACTTTTAAGATGAAACGAGGAAGCAATGCACATGCTCACGTGTATCAGATCACAACAAATTAGTGCCAGGGTTGCTCCTACGTGTCAGAGTTCAGTGTGGCTTGCATTTGCACATGCACATTCACTTCTTTTACAATCTTAAAATATTTTTCAAATGCCATTGAGATCTTAAAAGTCTTTAGAAACCCACTGTTTACAAATACTCTCACTATAAATCAATTTTTGTGACTTACAACTAAAGAACACATAATAAAATAGATACCAGGTGAACACACAAGTCAATCGCGTGTAATCTTGAGTGGATGTGTCTGTTGACATTCCGCCCCCATTTTTAAAACAAGTGACAGCTAGGATGCACCTGCACTGTGTCTGCCCTTCTCTTTGCTCTTCTCGACCAGTGTCCCTGACTGTGGAGAAACACCTTCCTCTTTCTTGTTCATTCTGCATCCTGTTCCTTTACGAGGGGACCAAACAGACTTCTGCTCAGAGTATGCCACTTCATCATGGAACTGTCTTTGGAAACAATGACATGAATGTATCTTAACCTTCTCAGGTTCCAAAGACAGACCCCAGCCCAGGGGCTTGGGATGCCCACAGGGGGTCTCTTGGAGGAGTTCAGGAGCCACTTGGCCACACCCCTTCCCAGGGGTGCAAAGACAGCTTGTTAGGAGCCTCTGCCCGTGAAGCGCTCTGTATAAGTGTCCACCTCAGAAGTACAAGTCGTCCCAGTGCCCCAGCCAGAACTCGAGCGGAGTCTGATGTAGCTGGGCTGAGGGATCTTGTGTCGGGGACAGGAGCCTGGCCGCTCTGCCTGTTCCACAGTTTGGCTCTCAGGACTTGCGCAGCTTGGGTCCTGAGTGGTCAGGGCCGGCGTGGGCACTGCAGCCTCTTCATGAGTGAGGCGGGCGTGTCAGCCTGCCAGAGAAAGCCGAGGGCCAGCCCAGCACGGCATTCATCTCCAGTGAGGAGACCAGGCTGCGTGCAGAGCCTCACTCGGCATCCTCAGGGTGGAAGAAGCCAAAGCGAGCACCACGGGACGGTGGTGGCAGAACCGCTTCCTCCGTGAGCAAGGACGGCGCATGGGGAGGTGACTCCTGCCGCGGGCTTCTCATGAGTGGGCCCCTCCCCCGCGGGCTTCTCATGAGTGGGCCCCTCCCCCGGCCCCCACACAGAAGGGGCCGGCAAGGGAGAGGAGGGCGTGAGAGCTGTGCCTGTCCCGGGCCCATGGGGACCTCCTGTTCCGAGGCAGGCTTGATTCTCGACAGTGGCCAGGCAAAGCCATCAGTTTTCCTGGGGCAAAGCAATTTTATCAGCTTTCCCAAGACATGGGGTGTGACTGCTGGGCAGCAGAGGCCCTGAGATGAGAAAGGTCTTCTCCGTGTCTCAGCCCCAGGGTGCACCCAGCATCTCGGAGAGCCTCGCACGCACTTCACCTTATTTCGTTTCTGGTGGGAGCTCACAGAACGAGGCCGAGCTGCCTGTGGCTGGGGGCTCTGCCAGCTCAGGCTGGTGGTGGAGACCCAGGTTCTGTGGCTTGGGGCCTGCGTAGCCCCACGGCCGCCCTTTCTACCCAGCCTGATGATTCCTGAGGTCTGAAGGCTCGCACATTTCTTTTTAAGCATAACTCTTATGCTTCCTGGGATAGAAATGACTGGCCCTGGACTTTGGGTGATCTTGGTGGTGTGAGGAGGAGAGGCAGTGCGGGGAGGCCAGATGGATCCAGTCCTGATCCAGACCCCAGTCTGAAAGGGTCCTGCCGCAGACCTCTCACTGCCACACACTGTGTTTGTTCCAGATCATCGATAAGAGCAAAAGAGACCCCTCAGAAGAGATCGAGATCCTCCTGCGGTATGGCCAGCACCCGAACATCATCACCCTCAAAGACGTGAGTGGCCTCTGCTCTTCCTTTCTTCAGCTGATACAAAAGCCCCCTTTGCTCAGGGAAGGTCCACAGGTCTCCAGAGCTCACTGGGCCCAGAGCTGTCCCTCCCCGGCATCTCTAAGCACTCTGTGACTGGTCACCCTGACTCGCTGAACCTGCTTGCACCTCCTGAGAGTAGCTCCCACTCCTTCCAAACCACATGATGTGCGCGTAACAGAGATGATGGCTGCGAGAACCCAACCCCGGGCCTGCGGTCTGTCCTCGTGTCTCACTGCGACGGGAAGGGGAGGAGGCCCGGGCATGGGTGGCCAGGTCCACAGCCAGGCTCTGACGGGCTTCTCCCAGCTTCTCTGGCTCCCTCCGTGAGGCGGTTCCTGGTCCTTTTCCCTGGCCAGCAGGGAGAGAGCAGGAACTGGCCACCTGGAGCCAGTCAGAAACCCCAGGAAGGCCCATGGCATGCAGGACCTGCTTGCTCTGTCACTCCTGGAAGGAAAGCATGGCTCCCACAAGCCTACCTGCCGACACCTGGCCTGGCTGCTGCAGTGAGGGGCAGGGGTGTCACAGGGCTGCTTGGGGACGCAGGCCCCAGCACTCGGCCTTGCAGTGCTGTGCCGCAGTCACACTCTCTGTGTCTGCCTCAAGGGCAGCAGCGTCACTGGAGGGTCCGCCTCAGCCAAACCCGTCTGTCCCAGGTGCACCCACCGCCTCGCTTGCTCCCACCCCAGCTGGCGGTCAGGTTTCAGGTTGTTTTTTCCCCGAGACCCGCCTGGCCTGGCTGGACACAGGCCACAGCCTGTGCCCCCAGCTTGTCTCCTCTGCCCACATCACCAGGGCTGCCCTCCCTGGGCTGGCTGTGAAAGAGTGATGGCCAGGCCATGGGCCTCTGTGCCCCTCCTCTGACCCCCAGGTCTATGACGACGGCAAGTGCGTGTACCTGGTGATGGAGCTGATGCGCGGCGGGGAGCTCCTGGACCGCATCCTCCGGCAGCGGTTCTTCTCGGAGCGGGAGGCCAGTGACGTGCTGTGCACCATCGCCAAGACCATGGACTACCTGCACTCCCAGGGGGTAAGGCCACAGGGCCTCTGGAGGGAGCTGGAGCCACCGGGAGTCCTAGCTGCCAGGCGAGGCTGTCCCTGAGCTCCTTGCAGGCCACTGCCCACCTCCTGTCTGTGCCTCCACCAGGGCGTAGAGAGGAAGTGCCCTTTTCCCTCCGTCCACGTGAGGTTCATTGGTGGAGGGCATGTAAAATAGGCTGATGGAAGGCAGGTGAGCAAGAGAGAAGCAGGCATTTACTCAGGGCAGCAACTGGGCAGGTGGCCTGCCTTGGGGACTAGTGGAAGACGAGGACCGGTTAGCACTGTCTTTTCTGTCCCAGGCTGATGAGGTCTAGGTTGGGGTTTTTGAGGTGGTATATTCTGCCACCTTTCAAGGGTCTAAAATCATTTGTACCCCTAGTGTAACCAGGAGTTGAGTTAATAAATTAAATCTACTTCCAACGATCTTAGAAAAAACAAAAAGTTCTATGACCTTGATAAAAAGAAGTGTAGACTTTTTCTGACTTGCAGTACATAAAGCCGAATTCATTACGATGCAGAGGGACCCTCCGGCAGATGGCAGTGCAGCTGGCCTTCAGGTGGCCCCGCACGAGCCAGGTGGAGGGAGGCTCTGCAAGTCCAGACCATGGCCTTTGCACAGACAAGGAGACCACGGCACAGGAAGGCTAAGGTCCCCACCCCTGGTCACAGGCTGGCTGCAGGCCATGCCCCAGCCTCCCAGGGAGGCAGCCCGATACACCACCCTCCACGCCCGCCTCCACCCTGCATCTCCTTCCTTCCCAGCGTTTCTCATGATGCAGGCGGTTCTGACGTGGCCAGCTGTGTCTGCAAGGTCTAAACTTTCAAAACCTATTCATCTCTGAACTCATCCCAGCTACTGGGGAGCTTCAGACCGAAGGATGACAAGCTCAAGACCAGCCTGGGAGACTTAGTGAGATGCTGTCTCAAAATAAAATTTCAAAGGGGCTGGGAATGTGGCTCAGTGGCAGAGCACTTGTCTAGCATGCAGGAGACCCTGGGCTCAATCACCAGCACCATTAAAAAAAAAAAAAAAGAAAAGAAAAGAAAAGAAAGTAGTCCTCTCTGAACAAGATAATATTCTCCCAGGACCAGCACCACACAGTGGGTCCTTTTCACATGTCGTTTTTGCGTGGTCTGGAGGTGTTAAGCATGATTTCCCCAACAGTCAGACTCCAGAGGCAGCCTCTTTGGCTGAGGGTTTTGCAGATGCTCTTCTGTTTCATAAAACCACAATCTCACTCCCTTGCCCTTGGGAGTCTGTGAACCCAGCTTGATGGCCAGACTGTGTCCCTTTAATTTCCCTCATGGGTCTTCTCCGTGGGACAATTGGGACATTCAGGCCCAAGCGAGGAAGGCACACACCAAGTCCTCACAGTGGTCCTCTGTCTCCTTAGAAGACTTCGCTTTGTGCCCTAAACAGCTGCTCTGCTTTGAAGTAGGGCAACACTGCCGCTGGGCCGCGTCACTGCCCGTGGGCCTCGCTCCCCGCGCAGACACCACGCGCAGCACAAATGCACTTGCAGAGTACCTACGTGGCCCTGAGTCCCAACCCTCGTCACCGAGTCAGCACATCAGTGACACTAGCCACTCACTGGTGCACCCCAGCACCTGCTTACTGAATGAGTATGTCCTTAAAACATTTTCTTCCTGTTAGTCAACCTCCCCGACAGGCCCTTTGGGTGGTGGCCCCACTGAGCCGTCCCCTCACCTTGGATCGGTGCTTGTTTGTTGATTCTCTCATCTATTCCTTCATTATAAAAGCCAGTTGTGTGGGTTCTTGGTCTTGAGTGACCGGCATGAGGGAAAGGGAGATGGGGCCTCGAAGCCTGAGACTCTGGTCCCACAGCTGGCTCATCTGCGGCCACAGGACCTGCCCTGGGTGACCCTTCCCTGCAGGTGGACCCTTCTCTCTCCTGCTCACCCTGCCTCATGCTCCTGCCCTCCAGGTTGTTCACCGGGACCTGAAGCCAAGTAACATCCTGTACATGGACGAGTCTGGAAACCCTGAATCCATCCGAATCTGTGACTTTGGGTTTGCTAAGCAGCTGCGAGCGGAGAATGGGCTGCTCATGACGCCCTGCTACACGGCGAACTTTGTGGCCCCCGAGGTAAGGCCCCTCCCACTGGGGAGAGACAAGCCCCTCGGCCCAAGGAGGTGCCCGCCTCTCCCACCACCAAACCCCTGGAGGGCTGAGGTCTGGAGGTACCTCCGTGTGGTCTACAGTGGCACCAGGAAGTGCCAGTGAGAACCTTCTGCAGAGAATCAAAGAGAACAGTGTCTTTGGCATCCGCCAAGCTCGACAGTTACTGTTACCGTTTTATTTTCCTGATTACAAAAGACTTCTGAATGGTAACATTTTCATGTAAAATGTGCAGGATTTGGATCAAATTGCATGTTCGTTACAGTGAGACCAAGAGCTCATCACACAGCCAGGGCACAGCAGCGGGACCGAGGCCCATGAAGCTCAGTTCTTGCCCCAGGGTTTTCCCTGATGGGAGCAGGTTAGCAGCGCTGGGTTTGAGAACACGGGGGTCCCGCAGCAGATGCCCTGAAGGCTTGTCCACGTGCACAGGCCCCCTCTCCCTGCCCCTCATCACAAAGCATCTCAGCAAGGCCATCTTGTGGACACCCCTTTGCAAACTCACTGGGGCCAGTTCCACTGGTGTGTCCATGAAGACCACTCCGGTGAACAGAGGGACGGAGCCGCAGGGGTCGGGTGATGGAACAGGAGGGTCAGAGACCAGGAGGGGCTCTAGACTCTGGATTCTCCCGTCTGAATGGTCAAGGCGGCCCTGTGCGAGTGCTCACGTGTGCAGCAAGTCCCAGGGAAAGGCAGGCCTAGCGCCTGGTGGTGGCCAGCAGAGGAAGCCCACAGTCACAGCTCCACGCCTCCGGCTCACCCAGTGCCAGGTTGAGATGCAGGTGGACGTGAGCTGGGACGGTGGGGCAGTGGGCCAAGAGGCCACTGCGAGGTTCCCAGGAGCTCTCCAGGCTCTTTCCAAATGACCTGGTTTTAAGCCTCCCTCAGTGCCTTCTCTCAGTGTTCACACTGATGGTCCTGTGCAAGGGGACAGCAGTTCCCGTCAGCCATTATCAGTTCGTGTTGGAATGAGCTCTTGGCACAAAGAGATTAGCAAGAGAAAAGCAAACGGGTCTTGGTGGTCACTCACGAGGGAGGTGCTCAGGCAGTGGGTGGTTCTGAGAGCTGCCTGGGGCTCTGACTTCTGAAGCATCTTCCAACCAGAGCAGGGGCTTCTTAGGAAGGCGACAGGATAGAGGGGCACAGAGCCCTTGGGCAGCCAGCGAGGGGAGGAGAGCACAGCAGAAGCTGGCCATTGGCGATGCTGGCCTGTCGTGCTGTGCACGAAGCCAGGGATGTTTTGTCTCCATGAACCTGTGACACCTTTCAGGCACATTGAGGGAGGACAGAGCTCTCCTGCACTGACTTCTTGCTCTCAACTCCACAGCCTCAGGCCAGCCAGTGAGGCACGTTCTGGTGTCCAAGGCCTCAGATTTATTGACTAGAGAATGCTGTATGGTTATGTGACTTGACCTTTTCCACAAAGCACCTCTGATACCTTTTACTCCTGCTTACCATATGGACAGGGTGCATACCGCTAGCCAGCTTCCTAGGTACAGGGACAGGCCACTCTGTGTGCTCAGTGACTTGAAGGCCACTGGGCCCATGGATCACGAGGCTGGCTCGCCCAGAGCTTTCAGTTCAGTTAGTGTGTGCCAATGAGCCTGCCACGTCGTGGGCACAGCTCACAGGACAGGGAGGCACAGACGCAAGGCAGCTCCTGCACTCATCTCAGGGGAAGCCAAAGGAAGCTCCTGCCCCACATTTAAGGCTGATACATCAACCTAAGTCGTCCCCAAGCACCCCTTCCACTTCCTTCAACCTTATTCAACTGTAGAAGAATCAGAGGATCATGCTCTGAGGGGGTCTGGGAGCCTAGGCCACCTTGGAGACACCTCGGGACTACATACCCACCAGAAGTGAAGGTATCGTCCACTTCTGTTCATAGCAGCATTACTACAGTAGCCAAAAAGTGAAAGCAACGCGAGGGTCCGTCAGCAGTGGGTTTGTAAACAGCGTGTTTGTACACACAACGGAATGTTACTTAAAACAAGAGAATCCAGGCACGTGCCACACGGATGAGCCTTGAGGGCATCGGACAAGTGGAATAAGCCAGGCACGAACAGACAGACACTGCCGTTCCACTTGCCCCAGGCCCTGAGAGCAGGGGCTTCCCAGAGGCAGGAGGCAGGATGTCAGGGACCTGGTGATGTCTCAGACAGTGTCAGCTGGGAAGGTGAGACATTCCGAGGGTGGCCAGAGGCGACGGCGTGTGCTCAGTGCCAGGGAGCTGCACACTTAAAATGCCCAAGAGGGCGGATTTTAAAACAATTCTCCTGCCTTTAAACGGAAGTGCCACCTTGGTTGTCCTCGCACACCTGGTAAGCACTGTGACCCTGTGAGGGACCCTGCTTCAGCACACAGGGTGTCTGTGCCCTGGGGAGCAGGACTGGAGGTGCAGGACTGCCCTGCTTCCCCACCTGCCCCCTGTGGCCCCTGGTAGACATGCTGTGTGGTGTAGCTGCCTGTTCAAGCACCTCCTGTTGTCCCCGCCTAGGTCCTCAAGCGGCAAGGCTATGATGCAGCATGTGACGTCTGGAGTTTGGGGATCCTGTTATACACCATGCTCGCAGGGTAAGGGTGGCCTCAAGGGTGTCATTGCAGGAGGCAGAGGCCTCAGTGGCTGGTACCCCTCCCGGCACACGTGGGGGCAGATGCCTGCCATGCATAGGCAACACTCCTAGGCTTGGGGTGAACGCTCGCAGACACGGTGCCCCACTGAAGAGCAAGAATAAGAAATGCAACCATGCATTTTCCTCAAAATCAGCCTGTCAAAACACCCAGGCCTCCTGCCCACTAGTCCACATTCTCTCTGCTACACATGCTTGCTTGAAAGGAGCCACATCTGTACCTTGGAAGCATCCTCCTGAGCCAGAGGCATCTGCAGAGACTTCTGGGTCAAGTGGCCTCTTTGAAGGTGCCTGCCAGTTAGTGACTCTCATGGCTGCCAGGCATGTACAGGCCAGTCCCATAGGGACAAGACATGTGGCCTTATAGCAAGAGACTGTGTCTGCCCCCTGGACAGGTCCCCTTCACTCCCCTGAGTCCTGGGCCAAGCCCCACCCCTGTAAGTGAGGAGAGGACCGTAGGAAGGACCAGCATCCTGCGAGATCCGCTGGTCCAGCATTTGCACGGCCTGGACCCCTCCTGCCTGCTGTGGTGAATGCCCTTACAGGAGGAGGCCTGTCGTAGGTGTGGCATCCACCAGGAGGACAAGGCTCTGTGGTCCAGGTTGGCAGAAGAGCATGGAGCTCCTGTTGATGCCATGGCTCACTCTGCCGGCCTCCGACACTCCACCAACAATGACAGTGCTGGGAATCACGCGCTCCCCCTCTGGGAAAGCACAGGTTGCCAAGCCTGGCTCACGTGAGGGGGACGGAAGTCTCCCACACTGGTCACATGGGAAGGTCTGTGCCTGGCACATCGTGTGCCTGTGGCTCTGACCACCACCATTCCCACCAATGTATTGGTTTACCCACCAGTGTATTGGTTTACCCATTTGACCACCACCATTCCCACCAGTGTATTGGTTTACCCATTTTGCAACTGAGGCTCAAAGAGTTGATTTGTCTAGGAACCCAGAGATGGTAACAGGTCAGTCCTGGGTCTCTCAGAACTTAAGCCTTGACTTAAGAAACCGTGTCCCCAGCAAAACCCCACACAGACTGTGTGGGGACAGTCATGTTAGGAGGCGTGAATCTGGGGCTTAGAAAATACCAGAGGGAAAAAACAGTCGTCCCCTTTAACAATAAAGTGTCATGTTTATGTGGATTATGAAGTGGACACGCATTCCCATAAATTCACCCCTTACACAGGTTCACCCCTTTTGCAAATGGACCAGATGACACTCCAGAGGAGATCCTGGCAAGGATTGGCAGTGGGAAGTACGCCCTCTCCGGTGGAAACTGGGACTCGATATCCGATGCAGCAAAAGTGAGTGCACTCCCAGTGTCCCTGCCTCCCAGCGTGGAGGCTCCACAGCCAGCAGACTGCGTGCAAGGAAGCTGGGGAGGTCTTCCACATAAGAGTGCAGATGGGGTACAGCTATTGTTTCTCTGGTTGCACACGAAGTAGAGTCACACCATTTACATAATCTTACATGAACATAGGGTGATGATGTTTGTCCCATTCTGTTATCTTTCCTTCCCCCACCCTCTCCCCATCCCTCATTTTCCTCTATAGAACCCATCCTTCCTTCCTTCTTGCCTCCCTCCCACCCCCCATTATATATCATCCACTTATCAGACAAATCACTCCACCTTGGTTTTTTGGGATTGGCTTATCTCACAAGTAACAAAAACACATGGCATTGGCACCAAAATAGGTAGACCAATGGTACAGAATAGAGGACACAGAGACAAACCCACATAAATACAGTTTTCTCATACTAGATAAAGGTGCCAGAAACCTACAGTGGAGAAAAGAGCCTCTTCAACAAATGGTGCTGGGAAAGCTGGAAATTCATATGCAGCAAAATGAAACTAAATCCCTAAAACTCAACTCAAAATGGATCAAGGACCTAGAAATTAGACCCAGATCCTGCACCTAATAGAAGAAAAAGTAGGCCTGACTCTCCATCATGTTGGCCTAGGACCAGACTTCCTTAACATGACTCCCAAAGCACAATAAATAAAGGCAGGAATCAATAATAGGAAGATATTCTCATAGGGTTTTTAAACCTCATAGCTTAAATAAACTAATGGTGGAGGATATGGGGCAGGATATAATGGAGATGATGGTGGTGGAGTTCTGTGGAAGTGATGATAGTGGAGTTCTATGGAGATGATGGTAGTGGAATTCTGTGGAGGTGATGGTAGTGGTGTTCTATGGAGGTGATGGTAGTAGAGGTGATAGTAGTGGAGGCCCTGTGGAGGTGATGGTAGTGGAGGCCCTGTGGAGGTGATGGTAATGGAGGCCCTGTGGAGGTGATGGTAGTAGAAGTGATAGTAGTAGAGGCCCTATGGAGGTGATGGTAGTAGAGGTGATAGTAGGGGAGGCCCTGTGGAGGTGATGGTAATGGAGGCCCTGTGGAGGTGATGGTAATGGAGGCCCTGTGGAGGTGATGGTAATGGAGGCCCTGTGGAGGTGATGGTAGTAGAGGTGATACTAGTAGAGGCCCTGTGGAGGTGATGGTAGTGGAGGCCCTGTGGAGGTGATGGTAATGGAGGCCCTGTGGAGGTGATGGTAGTAGAGGCCCTGTGGAGATGATGGTAGTAGAAGTGATAGTAGTAGAGGCCCTATGGAGGTGATGGTAGTAGAGGTGATAGGAGTGGAGGCCCTGTGGAGGTGATGGTAGTAGAGGTGATAGGAATAGAGGCCCTGTGGAGGTGATGGTAGTGGAGGCCCTGTGGAGGTGATGGTAGTGGAGGGCCTGTGGAGGTAATGGTAGTGGAGGGCCTGTGGAGGTGATGGTAGTAGAGGTGATAGTAGTAGAGGCCCTGTGGAGGTAATGGTAGTAGAGGTGATAGGAATGGAGGCCCTGTGGAGGTGATGGTAGTGGAGGCCCTGTGGAGGTGATGGTAGTGGAGGGCCTGTGGAGGTGACGATAGAGGATAGAGAGGAGGTTTTGGGGAGGTGATGGTGAAGGGACACCAGCTGGCATTTAGTGAGGACTTCTCACTTGAGGAGGCAGTAAGGTCCGAGTTATGCAACATGAAAGGCACTGGACTCCTCTGCGGAAGGGCACTGGTACAGTGTGTAAATTTCTCCCTCGTGATTATGTCCGCAAGTTCTGCTGCAGAGCCCACCTGCGCGGTAGACGCACACCGTGATTCCTTGTGTCCCGTGGGGAATGAGGTGTGGATGCTAAAGGAAGGAGAGTGGAGAGAGCGCGACTCTTGTCTGCTCCTCTGCCTTTAGTACCTCCCTCTGCAGAGCAGGGAGGTGAGGTCTGCCTTGGTGGGGAGAGGCCGTCACAGAGCAGGTGCATCCAGCACGCAGACGTTCGGGACCTGCGTGCGATGCAGGTGAGAGCTGCGCCGGCGTGCGGCGCTGTGGGAGCCAGCGCCTGCTGTCTTCAGACACCGTGGGGTGTAGCGTTGCCTCGCAGTCTAACAGGGACTGCCTTGACTGGACGAGGGTCTGCCGACACGGGTGGCAGCTGCACCCTAACCCTAACCCTAACCCGGGGGCGAGAGGCCGCCCAGAACCACCCTGGGCTTTGCCCTCAGCACGGAGGGCAACTGCTGGGTGCTTCCTGACCAGCCCAACACCTCCCTCACTCTGGCCTGCCACCCCGACAGGACGTGGTGTCCAGGATGCTCCACGTGGACCCGCAGCAGCGCCTGACGGCAGTACAGGTGCTAAAACACCCGTGGATCATCAACAGGGAGTTCCTGTCCCAGAACCAGCTGAGCAGGCAGGACGTGCACCTGGTGAAGGTACCAGCCAACAGTGGGTACGGACGGGGGGCACGGGAAACCCAGAGTGGGTCTGACGCCTCACGGTTCACCTGAGGCACCCCAGGGTGCCAGTCACCAGTTGCAGGCACAAGTAGGTGTCCCCAGGGTGTGACTCCCACACGGTCCGTCACGCACACGTGCAGTCACAGAGCTCGAGTTTGCATTAGAATGTCTGCAGGGGGGTGGTGCTTAGTGGCTATAGGGCCCCAAGTTCCAGACCCTCAGTGCTCGACCAGAGGTCTGCAAGGTCTGCAGAGGTCCCACCATCGTAGCAACTGACACGGAGCAGGAGCCTCTCTTGGGCAGCCCTGTCTCTGGACAGGGACCTCCTCTGAGAAACATGCACAGACCCGGCCCTGCAGGACGCGAGTGTCCCTTGGAGTGGTGCGTTCCGGAGCACTCTGAGTCAGAGCTGGTTCAGGATGAGCCAGTTATCCCTACGAGTCCACACCACCCAGAGTGAGAGAACGTGAGCTCTAAGGCCCCGGCCTTGGCTGGGTCCCCGGCACAGGCCTGTCAGTGAGGAGGGGATCATGTGACCTCCTCCAGGGCGCCACGTGATTCCTAATACCCCGAGCGTAAGCAGCATGCGGAGGGGCCGTGGGCTGGTGGCTGGGCGCGGCGGAACCAGGCCCCTCGTGTGGCCACTTGCGTGCTGGCGCTTCAGGAGCTCACTGCCTGCTCCTCCCGCGGTGCTGACCTTGCCTGGGTCTCTGCGCTCCCTGGGTCCCGTGGCGCCACGCTCAGCGCTGCCCTCCCCTCCCTCTTGCAGGGTGCCATGGCAGCCACCTACTTTGCTCTGAACAGGACGCCTCAGGCCCCACGGCTGGAGCCCGTGCTGTCATCTGGCCTCGCCCAGCGTAGAGGCATGAAGAGACTCACGTCCACCAGGTTGTAGCGGTGGCCAGATGCCGCCCCGCCTGCCTGCCCAGCGTCCTCTCAGGCCCGCAGACGCCACCGCAGGGCCCGGCTCGTGGCACCTGGAGGGACCACACACCCAACATGAAGGCAGAGCTGGCCTTCGCTGTTTCTGTGTTCCTATTCAACCCAGAGAGGGTCCCGACCCAGTGATTTCTCTGAGCCGCGCCACAGGGACCTTGCAACCCGCTCTCCTTCACTCCCAAGCGAAACCAAATGAATGCAGGTCACCTCACATCGCCACACTGGAGCCCAGGTCCTCGGAGCCTCGGGGTTTTTCCTACCATGGCTTATGTCTATAGGGAGACATCCTATCCAGTCTAAGCCAGGGATATGGTCAGACTCCCAGCACAGGTGTCCCGTCATTACAGAGAAGGACCGCAGAGTGGTCCAGCCGATGCCTGGGTTGGCACTGGGGCATCCAGGTTAGATGCCTGGTCCCTGCATAGCTGTCCAAAGAACTGTCCCTCACACCCTCTGGCTCCTGAGTAAGGTGCGGGGTGGTCTCCTTGCCTCCATCGCTACCTCGATGAGAGCAGAGAGCCCACCCAGGGGTCAGGCAGCAGGTCTTTGCTTCCAGAGCCCCAGTTCGGAAGGGTGCAGAAAGAATGCCCGCAAGGAGTAGGGTGGCACTCCCGTTGCCCCGCAGTGGCTGCCTCAAGCACACTCCCCCCCACCGGCTTCTGGTCTGGGCAGCCTCCTCTGGAGGGCACCAGCTCTGGTCTGGCCAGACACTGTAGCCCGCACATGCCCACCCAAGGTGGAGGGTCTGCTGTGTTCGCTCTCCAGAGAACTGCAGAGTTGAGGAGTGGACTGTTCTGACTTCCTGCTTCCTCAGGCCTTCTGGAGAGGGCATGCAGGCAGGGCCCACCCAGAGCGGAGGGCCCATGTCACCACCAGGAGGGAGGCTGTGTGGAGCTGTGGTTTTGTGCTGTGTTTTGTGCTTCTGTTACATAGCTCTGTTTTTAAATCCACACTTCAGTGATGTTCAGTGTCCCCTGGTGAGGTGTGTGCCCTGGAGTGGCCATGGGGCAGGGCAGGCCCAGCCGTGTACCCATTGTGGAGTAAAACAGAGTGAGACCCTTCCTGGCAGCAGACCCAGGCCCAGCCAGCCTCCAGGAGTGACTCCTGTGTTCCCCGAGTCCAGGGATGCCCCGGCCTGCCACCTGGGCTGGAGGGCCTCTCCCTCCACCCAGCCCAGGACCCCAGCAGGCTCCCCCTAGGACCATGGATGCTCCATTGTTTCTCTTTCCTCTGTCTCACTCACCCTAGGACCCAGCTCCCTGCTCCCCAACCAAGTGCTGCATCTGGAGAATACGCCGTAGCTTGGTCTAATTGTTTTCAGGCCTTAAAATATAAACTTGTTCCACAAGGTTTATTCCATAAGGCTTTTTCTTTTCTTCAGAGAACCACAAAAAAGTGGGATAGAGATCACGTTCTGCTCTCGCAGTGCTGTTGGCCATTCCTTACATTTTCTCAGTTCAGAATGCTTTTCCCAAGGCTAAATTAACATCCCTGATCATGTTGGATTTGGGCTCTGAGTTATTTCATTTCTTATCAGAAACCTGGGGAAAAGTGGATAGCCTTTCAAGGTCCCAGATTTGATCCTAGAAATGAACAGAAGGCATTTGAACCTTCTGCCTGCTCCATGGGCACAAGCTGCCTGCAGCCTCTGGCCTGGGTTGGTGGGTTTGCTTCCAGCTCGTGAGTTCCGCGGAGGGAGAGGACGGGACAGTGGTGAGACGCATCCCCAAGGAAGTGGGCGGGCCCGTCCTGCATGGGCTCACGTGGCCGCACAGTGCCCGTTACATGCCTTACATTCTGAGCCATGAGCATGCCAAAGGGATAAGGAGGGGTCACACCAAGTTCTGTGCTTGACATGAGTGGACGCACATGCCAGTGGATGTCCACGCAGCCCTGCCGAGTCTGTGGAACACCTTGACCTTCCCAGAACAAAATGGCACTTGAAGTCCTTCCACAGAAAGTCAGTCCAAAGAAGTCACGTGGACAGCTTTCAACTCAACTCGAAAGGGTGGTTTCCGAGTGGCGGGGGTGTGTGACACAGGTGTCACTGGACTGCCACTGAAGGGAAGGCTCCGATGCTTTGCACAAACGACATGCTCCCAGGAACTCGGTAGCCCTTGCTGCCATGCAGAGCAGGCAGCCCCTCTGGACAGCGACCCCCACACTCTGCCCTGAGCAGGCCCCGCCCACACCAGCTTCCTTACCCAGGCCTCCAGGGCCCGCCTGGCAGTCCCCGAGGAAGAGTGCCCGGTGCACCTGCAGAGTCAGCGTGGAGGACCAGGACTCACCCAGGTCAGGCCCATGCGTGACTTTTCACTACGCTGCGTGTGGATGCTTGGAAGGCTGGTCGGATTCTCGAGGGACCATGGCCGCTGCATCAGCCGTACTGTTCTGGGTGTGCCGAGATGTTCGTGCTGGCGCCTGCGCTCTCCGTTCCACTCCACTTGCTTCGTTGCCCCTTGCCTCTCCTAAAGTCATCAGCGTGCTGGGACAGAGGACACAGTAGGTCCCCAGGGTGGGGCAGGGGAGGGGACTCCACACATTGTCCCGGTCATCCTGTGGATGACTCCTCTGCTGGCTCCTCCGACTCGGCACGTTGTTTACAAGCTCAGCGGTCATGTTTACAGATTGTTTTCATGTCAGCGCATTGTATTTGCATTTGAGACAGCGGCCACTGTACAGGTATTTATTATGCTTTCCAGGATTTCAGAATAGACTTTTTTGAATAAACATTGGTTTTATGAAGTGTGATGTTTTTCCTGCAGAGCAAGGACCTTTGGACCTTCTGTGTAGTTACTGATAACAGTCCACAGAAGAACTCCTTCCTCCGTGTCCCCCCACTGTGTCCACCTCACTGCACCTTGTGGAGGTGGGCAGGTCCCCACTGCTCCAGACAGCGAGCCTGTGTGCGCGTGCATGAGTGTGTGCACGCATGAGTGTGTGTGTGAAGAGGAACCGCTCCTGAGTACATCTGTACATGTGTGAGCTGAGCCTGTCTGTGGGAGTGCTGGCACGTGTGTGTGTTCCTGCATGTTTGAGCGTGTGTGCATTTCAGTGTCTGCAGCATGCACAGCCTGTGTTGGGTTGGCAGTGTCCATGGGAGACAGTGCACAGCAAAACAGATGACCCAGGGAAGCTTTTGGGGACAGTCCTCTTGTGTCTCACCACCTGGACTTTCAGTCCTGTCCTTTCTAAAACAGGAAGGAAAACATCTACACTGTTGGTGTGTGGCTCTCCTACCTGAATTCCCCTTCCCGCTTGGTGCATTCCTGGCTAGTACCTGTCAACAGGAACATACTTGTGACATTCATGCTGCTATCATGAACACCACATGTGCTAGGCTGCCCCAGTAACGTGGGGACTCTTCCTGGACCCCACCAGACTTCTGAGCAGACAGGAGCATTGGAAAGTCTGCAGGAATGTCAGAACGAACAACAGATGCACAAGAAATCCTGCCACACCCGGAGCACTCACGAAATGCAACCCAAATGCAAAGCGTGAGTTGAAAATGTCCACTTCACTCTCTATAGAGCAAACCCCTCAGTCATGTGACACTGAACAACAAGAAGCCCCAGACAGCTCTCCCAGGGCTAACGCAGATCTGGTTCCGCCTGGGTCCTGGGAGAAACTGTTTTCTCACCTCCAGCTTCTAGAGACCCTGGTGTTCCTGGCACCTCCTTCTGACTCTCTGAGGGCAGGATAACCCTTCACACTTAATTTTTTATAGACTATACCAAATTTATGCTTATTGTGAACAAGCAAATGAAAAAGAGAAAAAAGAAAGTGGTCAGAAAAGCACAATATTTAAGGCTGAGAATTGTAAAACACCTCACAATGCCCTCACGGCAGCACGGCTGGTTTAAGAACCCTGTCCTGCTGCGGCAGCCAGAATGCTCCCTATCTGAAGATCATCTGATCAGCAACCCAGATTCCCTCCGCCACCCCGGGCCCCAGCACCGGCCCTGACGTGTGCACTGGTTAGATGCTGACTCTGGGCAGCGCCGCCGCACCTGCTCCAGGGCAGACGGTCCAGGATGGCTCTGCTTCCAGCTTTCAGTCTCTCTCTGGTCAGGACTGTGAGGTTTCCAGACTTTGCCCTACTTACAAGGTAACCAGTTAGCACGCAGGTCTCATGGATGCTGGATGAAGACCCACAGTCCACACAGCAAACAGCATGAGCCCCGCATGCTCCTGGGCCCCGGAAGGTGATAGAGAATGGGCAGGGCGGATTGAATTGGGTCACTGCCAGGGACCCCAATGTAGGAAACCCCACCGTTCACGGAAGGCTGCACGCAGACCCACCTGCTGTTTGCCCGGGTTGGGGGGGTGCTGCCTTTGTCACATGGCGGGACATGCCTGCCCTGCGCCTGGAGGGAGAAGCTGCTCTGTCCCCTGCTGCCCACTCTAGAGGCGTCCCCTGGAGGGCGGCCCAGAAAGCAGCTGTGCTCAGGAAATGCAAGAGACCCTGCAGATGTGCTGCCCACGCAGTAAGTGGCACAGGTCTGCCACTGGCGTCCCAAATGCTGACTTGAGTGTCGAGCGGCGTTGGCTGAGGCCTGTGGGAGGAAGGAGTGGCTCGTGCTGGGCCATTGCCTTTGCCTCGAGTGTCTGCTATGGGACCTTTTCCTCTTGGCACTGCTGGGGATCCAACCCAGGGCCTCCCACATGCGCAGAGGTGGGATAGGACCTACAGTAGTCCTACAGTGGCACCCACCTGTTATCACAGCTACCCAGAGACTGTCAGAGCCCTGGAGTTCAAGACCAACCTGGGCAACGTGGCAAGACCCATCTCAAGAAATAATAAACAAAAATCAAAGAATATTATCATATGACATCTGTCCAATTTGGCTATTGTCTCTTTGCTCTCATGAGAAAAAGCATGAGATAAATAAGTGGCATAGGAACAATCTTCAGTGTGCTCTTCTCACGCCCAAGCTCAGGCAAGAAGGCAGACGTTCTAGCAACGCTCTGGCTTCACTGCCTGCAACATGGTTGGTTCCAGTCCACTTTATGCAAGTGTGTTCCCCTGCATTGGCCCACAAGGGAGCAGGTACTGACCTTAGGTCACCCAAGTTCTGTTTTTGGATGCAGGACAGATAGTGGAACTGGAAACTTGGCCATGTGGAGTTGTGACAAAACCCGCAGGCTTCCAAATTCCACTTCCTCATTTAAACCATGGCCTTGGGAACTTGGAGTCAGGGTGAGTATGCTGTCACAGGAAAAGAGCTTTAAAAACGATCAAGACCAGAATTAGCCTCCTCACATGAATCTAACACACGTTTTTATTGCCTAAAATTTCCCTCACAACACAACTTTACCCTCATTACAAAATGCTCCCACCAAAATCTAGAAAGCCTCCAAAGAATTCCCAAACTACAAAGACCTTAATCAAAAAGAATTTGATAAGAACAGTAGCCAAAGTAATTTCTAAATTCTCAAGAATAGTGATAAAATAATGAATTTTGTCCTCACAACGCCCTGATTTTTTAGACCAAAGGCAGCCAGAGGTCAGGGATCCTCAGGGTGGTCCTGTGACAGAGCGGGAGTTCAAATCAGGCCCTGGCTCCAGCCCCCACGAACCCCAAATGCCAGTGATTCCAAACCACCTTCTCTCAGACAAGTTTCCCAAGACACATGTGAAGCACAAAGCTGAGTTGACCTGGGTGGTCTTCCCCAGCCCCTGGAGTCAACCCTCACATGCTAACCCTCTGCCGGGGTGATGGGGTTCAGGACAGGCTCCCCAAGCACGGCCCCTTAGCTTTGGGAAAACAGCAGAAGCGGGAAGGGCCCCCTGGCCTGCTCCCACCCTTGTTTTGGTGGCACCTCCTCCCTGCACCCAGAGGAGAGGCATGTCCTCTCTGAAGACCCGGCCACGGAGAGGAGGCCGAGCACAGGCCCTGTGCATGTGCCGCTCACCCGTCTCACCGCGTGGGCTGCCCTCAGGCTCCCGCAGTTCGGTCTCCCCTCCACTAAGCCTAAGGATAAGTCAGGAGGTGGGCAGGACACACCTGTGCTCACTGCCACTCTGGAGGCTGAGGTGGGGTGGGAGGGGTGACTTGACCCAGGAGCTCAAAACCTGCACGGCAACATAGCGAGGGTCCATTTTAGTAAACGGAAAGGTCTTGGCTGGGCACAGCTCCACAGCAGAGCATGCCCGGCCTGCCTGAGGTCTGGCTTCAGCCCCAGTCCTGCAAAAACAAAAGCAACTCAGGCTCCTACTTTTTAGGTCTTTTGTTCCAAAGTTTCCTGTGTCAAATAAAATTGGCTTTATATTTTGAGACGGGGTCACTCTAAATTGCCCAGGCCTGTCGTACTCCTGCGTGGGCCTCCTGAGTGGCCAGGACTGCAGGTAAGGACCACCACACCCTGGGATCTTCTCTTGTAAATTTGGCTTCAATCCCCACCACAAGCCGAAACTACAAAAGGAACTGGGTGGCAGCTCGTCCCCAGCCACAGAGCTCTGCTGCTAGGAAGGGTCAGGAGCTGCCCTGTGCCCTCCCAGGGTCCCATGGAAGGTGAGGAGAGTCAGACCTTTCATCTACCATGGGTAGGAGTGACCGGCTGTGGGACCATGTCTGAGAAGTGGGAGGGGCACCACTAAGATGCGAGTGAGGAACTGGCTGAGCTGTGGATGGGGCTGGGGTGATGGGCAGGGAGCAGCTACCCAGGGCTGAACGCTGACTGTGGTCGCCTCTGGCCTGTTCCAGGGACCAGAGGGTTCTGAACCTTTGGCATCACACACCTGGCAGGGCTGTGAGCAGATTTGCTTTAGCCAGAACTGCGACTGTCAGGAGTCCCAGGGCTGCTTGGTAAACACAGGGTGTGACTTTGGGTATGTATTTGTGACTGGCAGGTGGAGTTCGCTCTCTCTGCTTGCTGATCATCACGTGAGCTGCTTCCCTGCAGCACTCTCTTCCACCATGATGTTCAGTCTCACCTTGAGCCCCAAGGAATGGAGTTGTCTGTGGACTGAAACCTGAAACTGTGAGCCCCCCAAATAACTTTTCCTCTACCATTATCCTTGTCAGGTCTTTTGGTTGCAGCAGAGGAAAAGTCGATTAAAGCAGCCTCCCAACTGGTCACAGCCGTGCTTCCCCTCCGCATCCGTCACCTTTGCAAAGCTGATTACAAATCCAGGGTCATACTCCCCAAATCCCTGTGGCTGGCAAAGGCACAGACTCACTATTAACTGTGATCACGCCTGAATTCCTTTTGCAAACCTGGTACTCGGTAGGGAGCAGCTTGATCTGGGAGGGGTTGGGGTGAGCCGCTGCCCAGGGCGGGCCCAGCTGCTTTCCAACCTGGCCTGCTATTGAGGCAAGGGACGGTTTTACCCTTAGTTATCCTAGTCTGCGTAAAGCTGCCTGTTTCCCTGCAGAGATCCCTTTGGCAGGACTTCAAGGTACAGCCCCAGACAACACTGAGGCATCTACCTATTTCACCTTCCGAACTCCCAGAAGGTCTGCATCCCAATCTTGGGCACGGGTGATAACCTACTCAACCTCTTCTCTTTTCCCACCCCCCTCTTTTAATTATTTTAATAGTTGGAACTTTCGACTCAAAAAGAGCAGAAGCCAAGCTCTCACCCTGGAAGGGCACTGAGGGATCAACGGGAGCTGCCATTTGCCTGAGAAGGCTCCCTTAGCCAGCTTCACCCTCCCCTGGTCCCCAGCTCTTCAATCCGCACAGGTGGAGCACTGAAGAGGGTCGTGTGAGCTCCACGTCCGCTGCCACGGGAAGGCGGCTCTTCAGTCTCAACGGGGTCTGCTTGTCTTCGGGTGGGTGAGGTGGTCTTGTGAACGCTGTGCCTGGTTGAGCTCTTCTGCTCCTGAGAACAGCCTGGGTGCCGGCACTTGAGTTCTGCACGCTCGCAGTTGTGACAATGTGACACCAGAGGGCGACAAATCTTCGTCTGCGAGCAGGTGCTTGTCAGGAAAGCCCTGGCCCAGCCTGGGCTCTCTGATCTCGCTCCCAGAGCAAGAACGGGGCCCAGATAGAGTCCTGGCAGAGAGTCCAGTCAGGATTCTGCCTCTGGCTCCTTGTGCAGCCTTGCACGAGGATGGCCAGTCCCAATTCTGAGCAGAATAGGAGTGTGTAATGGTCCACACTGGGAAAGCGAAAGAGGATCATAAACCCACGCCAGCCAGGCACGGTGGTACTCACCTCAGCAGCTCGGGAGGCTGAGGCAGGAGGATCAAGGCCAGCCTGATCAATTTAGCAAGACCCTGGCTCAATAAATAAATAAAGGACTGTAGATGTAGCTCAGCGGTAGAGCCTCTGGGATAATTAATAATTAATAAATCATTGATAAAGCCACATACCACAAACCTACAGAGGTGAAAAACATCAAGGTTACTTGAGTTTGGTTGGTTTATATGAACCCAACATATTACCCCTGGTTATCCCACGACAGGAGAGATTCAAAGTGTCTTCAGTTGCCTCCTTTCATCGGGGCACATGAGTCCCTGCAGTCCTTCTTTGGCAGTGTTTATGTAACAGGTCTACAGGAAGCAATTTGAAAGGGCTCTTCTGTGGCAGTGCTTGTGACCAAAGGCCCCAGTGTGGGCCACCTGTATTTTAAAGCGTCTGTGTGGTTGTGGTCAGCCCTGCTGGAGAAGTGCCAGCCAGCACCACACGCGGCTCTGCGTTGGAAGGCTGAATGTCATGCCTACTGTCCTCCCAGAAACTCCACCCAGCATGGCTGCGCCTCACCACGGCACCACCGTCTCCCAAGCGGACTCGCTGACCTGTCTACCACCTGCCCCAGCTGCAGCTCCCAGTTCCCCACTCAGCAGAGACACTGTGCAATCTACAAATTTCCAAGCAACAAATCCAGAGGTCCTTAGGTCCACCCCAGCACGTCACCAGCATCACACCCGAAGGTGTCCTCCCACAGATCTTGGTCTGGCTCTCCTTCCATCCCCACCACCTCCCACCCATCTCTGCAACTACAATAAGGACCGGTCCCTGGCTGGCCGCAGGTCCTCTCTCATTGCACAGCGTGGCTCAGGTCTGTCCACTGTGCCTGCCTCACCTTGCTGGGTAACGACCTGCAGCAGCCCTTGTCCTCCAGGAGGAAGCCAGGGTCTTGGTCTGCCACCTGGCACCCAGGACCTGGGCTGCTCTGGGTTTCCTTCGGTCACCCTGTGGGGACACCCCACCATGCACTTGGGCTCCAGCCTCTGCTGTCCATGCAGAAGTCACGAGCCACCTTCGGCTGTTTACACCTAAATTGCTCAAAATTAAAATTCGGATTTTAGTTTCATGGCCACACAGCCGCATTTTGAATGCTGGTAGGTCACTGCAGAACTTTCAGAGAGCAGAGACTCGGGCCTGGAAGCTGCAGGGCCAGGACCAGCATCACCAAGGCGCTGCCCAGCGGGCCGGGCACCACCTGTAGCACACGGCTCTCAGCGGCACACAGCGGTCTGCACTTGCAGCGAGGCATCTCCTGGATATGGCTGCTGCCTCACCTCCCAGCTTCCCTCAGGGAAGCCCAGGCCACCGGGAAGCTGGTGCCGCAAGAAAGTCTGCGGAATTAGAGTCCAGCTTTCCGGCATCTAGAGTCAGAAGAGCCCAGCACAGTTCAGCTGCAGCCTTCAGAGCTGCTCACCACCCGCTTCCTGCACTTAACCTCCAAGGCTGGACAGCAGCAGCAGCTCCAGAGCCGTCCTAACACAGCTCGGCCACTCTTCCTCCATAGTGAGGGCTCCTCCATCCCAAGGGAGGCCCAGCACCGTGCCAGCCTCCCCACAGCTCTGGGGACCTCGCCATTCTGGATCAGTTCAGGCCAACTGCAAGAAAACCACGGGCAACATGAATGACTGGCTGCTGCCATCACACCCCGGATAGTAGAGTCGGGAGAGAGGGAGAAGCACACTGGTCAAGACAAGACGGGAGGAAGGCCTGACGGCAGCTGTTCTGTGTTCAGTCTTGTCCCTGCCTCATTCCAAAATTATTCTCCTGTTGCGGTCCTAAGCCCAGGACCCTGGAACATGACGGATTTGGAGATGGGGTCTTTACTGAGGTCATGAGGTGAAGAGACGATTTGGGTGGTGGGCAGTACCCGTATCAGACACCACTGACGCAGGGAGGACGAGGTGGAGAAGCTACATCTGCAGGCCAAGGCCTCAGGAGAAGCCCGGCCTGCTGACTCCTGGTCTTGGTCTTCTGACCTCAGGACTGGGAAAGAATGTGGTTTGCTATTGACGTCACCAGTTTGTGGCACTTTGTTAGGACAACCCTAGAAGGTAGGGAAGCTGTAATAGCTGCCAAGCAGGTCCCAGAGCCTGGTGCCATTCCTAACCGACCCATGCAGGGTCCCGTGTTCCTTTCTCCTATCTAGCACTTGAGCACTTGGGAACTGTTAGGTTCTGTTTACTGTAACAAAATGCCTGAAACAATAGACTGTAAAAGAGGAAAGGTTTGTTTCGGCTCATGGAATGAAGGGCTCAGTCTATGACTGATAGGCCCTGTTGCTTTGGGCCTGTGGCAGCACAGTGCATGATGGTGGGTGGGTGTGACCAAGGCTGCTCACCTCAGAACTTGAAAGATGGGCAAAGGAGGCCAGGGCCCACAGCCCGCCCTGCTTCTAGGGCATGCCTCGAGTGAGTAGAAGACCTCCCACTGGCCCCGACTCTTATAGGCTCCACCACCTCCCAGTAGCACCCAGCTGGGACAAAGTCTTTAACATGTGGGTCACTGGAGGACATGCCAGATCCAAACTGCAGGAGGAAGATCCGTCCTACTCCACGTGGCTCTCTAATGGAGCTCCTGTTCCCTTGGCGGCATCGCTGCTGTCTTCCATGATCATTTTACCACTGGGCATGGCAGTCGGGGGGCCAGGAAGCAGCTCCCACCTACCCCTGCTGTGCAGGAGCCGAGAGGGCAGGTCATGCAGTCTGGAGTGCACACTGCAAAGCTGTCTGCAATTCAGGATTGAGTGTTCACTACTGCTCCTCTGGTCAGAGAGGACCCCTTCCTCCTGAGGCCACAAGGAAAGTTCAGTGGAAGGACGACATGGGGCCTGGGCACCTGCTCACGCTGTCCACCTGTCCTTGGGGACCCACCCAGCCACGTCTCAGATATCCACTTCCACTTCCTGAGGCCCCTACGGGGCACACCCGCTCCGTGGCTGCCTGGATGATCGCACTGCTTTGTACTGTCAGATTATTTGGGGTCCCACAACCAGGTTCTTGGAGTCTACCAGGACCCAGAAGAGATCTAGAAGTTATTTCTCAAAAGGAAAATGGTCATTTGCTGAAAGGGACATGACTTTCCGAAACCTCAGGAGCTGCCACCGGGGCTCCTGCTCAGGGCCTGACTGTGGCCTCCCGCACGGCCATCCGGGTGATGCTCCGGGCACCTCTGTCTTGCCGGCCAGTCCTGCTCCAGGCTCACTTTGCTCCGTCTCTCGCTGCAGCGCTGACTGGATCCTTGACACCAATTTCTTCGCTGCCCCTTGAACACCTGGCCCTGCCTGTCCCACGCCTCCGCCAGGCACAGCCCTCCCAGCCTCGGAGTGTGGCGCACTCCGGATCCAGGGCTCACTTCCTCCTGGAAGCTTCCTGATTTCCTGTCCACGGGGCAGCCCCACTCCACCCAAGCTCGCTCGCTCTCTGTACTCGCCTCCCTCTGGCCTGAGCACAGCACTGCATCCGCTCATCCCCTCCCTGTGGGAACGTGAGCGCAGCAGAGACCTACCCGGCCGGGCCTGCCTGACCCAGGGCACCTCCTGGCACTGGATAGGCACCCAGTGCCCCTCACGGACGGAGGAAGAAGGAATGATGGAACGGGAGCGATGAAGCTAGCGGACCCGGCTGCCAGCCCCACAGACCTGAGCGGGGTTGACAGTTAGAAAGAACCCCCCTTTCTCCTGCTCACTCCTCAAAACAAGTCGCTGGAAAACCTTATTTTGACATGTGCCGCTGGCAGTGCATGAGAGGAAGACGCATCAGCTTGGCAGGTGGAAGGAGGGTCAGATGCCAGCCTGGCAGCTGCGCCGTGACGGGGACAGCACCTCAGGTGCAGTGTGGAGTCGGGGGAGCATGGCTTCTCCTCCGGAAGCCGGGGACAGCGTGACCCACACAGGCTCCTCTCCCCCTCTGTGTGATGCAGTGATTCTGGCTGCCACCCAGCCAGCCTCCCCTTTGGGGACACAACCCAAGGACACCCAGTTTCGCCTGGTGAACGCAGCATTCCGCAGAGCTGCATCTCATCTCCGTTGGAGCAGAACGAGCCAGGGCGACAGAGCGGCACACAACAAATATTAGCCTTCAGATGTGCTGTTTGGAGCACATTCCAGCAGTCCACGTGGAAGTGTGCTTGAGGTCAGGTAAACAGACTTGCAGTCAAACGGTCAAACTTCAGCCTGTTCTGTGAAAGATTTCTGAAGAAACGGGCTGCTGGCATTCCGCACTTGAGTGCTCCCGACTGACCCCTGGGACAGGACTGTACCAGCGGCCACTGCCTGTCTGAGGCTCCCCACCCGCGCACTCAGGTCACTGGGTGATTGAGGCCTCCTTATCATTACCACATTTAGAAAACGGCCCAACCAAGGCCCAGGCAAAGCCCTCAGAGTTCAAGCTCCAGCCCTGCTGGCTTCCTGCTAAGGGACAGTGACATGCTAGCAGCTACATGGGTAAGACGGAGCAAGAAGTAGGCACAGCTGCCGTGACCTCGAAGAGACTTCACGGAGCATCCCAGGAAACCAGAGCCGGGCTTGCTGGTAGAAAAGCAGGCTGGGGCTGCGCTCGCAGCAAAGAAGTTCAGGTCAGGAGATCCCGCTCGGCCCAGCGTGTGTTTGGAATGACTGCAAGTTTGTCCACTGCTCTCTTTTTCCCCAAGGCTGTTTTAATTTTTTTCACTATTAGTGCATTATAATTATACATAATAAATGTTTTAAATGCAGGTTACAAGTGCATAGCTAAATCTACCACCTTAACCATTTTTAAGGGTACAGTTCAGGAGCACGGAGTCCATTCACATTGTGCAACAGAACTGCAGGACTTTCTCATCTTGCAGACTGTAACTCCCATTAAGCGCTGATTCCAACTCTACCCTTCCCCAGCCCTGGGCAACCCCCTTTCTGCTTTCTGTATCTGTTAGTTTGAGTGCGTGCACTTCTTGAAGCATCATTTAGGTGAGCCAGTCCTAAGACACCTAAGCAACTGAGCTGGAGGAAGATCTGAAACGAAGGAAGTAGCTGGATGAGCCACAGGACAGGTGTGTGGCAGGCTTCCGAGTGTGGGGAGTGTTGCCAGTTCACAGCCTCTCAAATGCACCCGTGGCAGGCGTCCTGAACCTTCCAGAAAGCCAGCTGGAGGAGAGAAAACTGAATTCTACCACAAGAGGCAGCCCAGCGACACGGCCCCAACCCAGACTTGAGAAGTTTTCAACAGGACACAGGTGCCCCTTGTTGCTTCATTCCACCCAGGACACGTGCGAAAGCATTTGAATCCTACCCCTGAGGCACACACGATGAAGAGTGGGGTGGGTAGTTGTGCCTGGTCCAGGATGTGTGTGCACCCACTGAGATCGCCCACCGTCGGGCCAGAAACCACAGAAGACGCAGTACTATTGGCAGAGCTTGTTGACAGCATTGGGAAAGAACTCCATGAAAATTTACTCGATTCTAACTCCAGCTTTAGAATGTCTCAAATGCAATGTTTGCCAAATATTCAGTAATCAAAGACGACAGAGGCTGGGACACGGCACGCAAAAGGACTAAATCTGGAGCTTAGAGCTGTCTTCTGAGCCCCATCTATGAAAACTTGGCATAAGGATGTCTTGGAAATCATTATGGTTTAGATGTGAGGTGTCCCCCAAAAGCTCATGTGTAAGGCAGGGGGACTTTGCAGAGGTGAAATGATTGGACTGTTAGAGATGTAACCTAATCAGTGGATTGATCCACTGACATGGATTAAGTGGGCAGGTACTGTAGGCAGGTGGGGGGTGGCTGGAGGAGGTGGGTCACTGGGGTGTGCCTTTGGGGTTTATATTTTGTCCCTGGTGAGCAGAGTTCTTACTTCCTGGCTGTCATGTCTTTTGAGTTGCTTTCCTCTGCCACACCATTTAGCCAAGATGTTCTGATATTTTCTTGATGTTCTGATATTTCTCAAGATGTTCAGAATATTTTTCTAACACAAGATGTTTTTCTAATGCAAATATACAGGATGAAGGGTTTAATTGTAGAAAGCAACATTATGCAGATGAGCCACAAACTCCTCAAATCAAAGAGCTGTTTCTCCCATTTGTGTACAATAATAAGAAAAAATAAAAAAATAAAAAAGAGCTGTTTCAATTTATGCAATAAGCTTTGTTGTTGATGTTAATACAACTGAGTTGAAACAAAGGTAAGTGAAGTTATTTAACCTGAAGTGATGTATCTTTGAAATGGAAATCTATTTGCTTCAAAGTAAACCAATTCTCCTAAAAAAAGATGAACTGGTTTTGTCAATCTGAATGCAAATGTTAAAGGAAAATCATTGTTTGCTACTCAATTTAGTTTTGGAAATCTTTTTAGTATATTTGGAACAAAGTGGGTATGTGAATATAGTTTTAAGACTATAAATTTCATGAAATTCAAATACATGATAAAAATTAAGCATCTGATTGAAATGGATCATAAGTGTAAAAAAACAAGATTCTGAAAACTTGGTATGGAAAAAGGAAAATATTTCAGTAATAATTTTCATATTGATTACATGTTGGAAAAATGTTTTGAACATTTAGGGTAAATAGAATGAATGTTTAATAAAATCAACTCCACCTGTTTCTTTTTAGTTTTTTTTTTTTTTTTTTTTTTTTTTTTTTTTTACCTTTTACTGTAGCTACTGCGTGTGTGCTAGAACCCAGTGCCTTGTGCATGATAAGCACACACTCAACTGAGCCATACCCCAGCCCCTCGTTTTACCGTTCAAATGTGTTACTAAAAACCTAACAGCTTTAATGTGGCTCTGTGTTATGGTTTGGACATGAGATGCCCCCCAGAAGCTCACATGTGAGACAGTGCAAGAGGGCTCAGAGGAGAAAGAATTGGGTGGTGAGTCTTAACCCCATCAGGATTTAATCCCCCACAGGGATTAACTGAGTCGTAACTGAAGTGGTGGGTGTGGCTGGAGGAGGTGGGAATTGGGGTGCAGCTTTGGGTATGTATGGTATCTGGCGAGTGGAGTCTCTCTCTCTCTGCTTTCCTCTGCCACACTCTTCCACCATGATGTCCTGCCTCACCTCAAGCCCCGAGGAATGGAGCTTGCCATCTATGTATTGCAACCTCTGAAACCATGAGACCTCAAATAAACTTTTCCTCCTTTACAACCGTGCTGGCCGGGTCCTATAGTCACAGCAGTGAAATCGCTGACAAAGACAGTCATACAATCTTCTTGTGCCTGTCTCTCCCCTCCTGGCTTTTGTGATAGGAGTGACAGCCAGCCATGACCCTTAGGATGGGGAGCAAAGGTTCACAGCTGTGCACCTCAACAGAGAGCACCCACCGGGGGAGTCTCCCTCCTTCATGCCAGTGATGTGTGGAAAGGGGCTTAGTTGTCCTGCTAACTGTTCCACTTACCAGGAAGGTTTAAGTGCTTCCCCGTAGTTTGCTTCAACTGGTTTCTCTTGCTTCTTACTGATTCCTGTAAGCCGGAGGCTAGAACTAAAGGTTTGATGGGATTCACGCTTGCAATTCAGGCTGGATGCAGTACATCCCATACTGGGTCCTGCATTGCACAGGAGGTACCCAGAGTGTGTGCCCTCGCTGCCCATGAGTGGTGTCCAGGCGCTTCAGCTGGAACCTTCCAGAGCGCCTGCATGTCCCCCTCTGTTCAGCTGGCTGTATCCCCACTCACCTGACTCCAGGGTTGTAGTGTTCCTGGATGGTTTTGTATGATCCAGTCACTTCTGGACCGCAAGCGGTGTCCTTCTCATTCTCCGGTTCTCTCGCCCTTGCTGGCTGGAGCTGTTCTGAGAAGAGCCTCCTTCCATCACAAGCACCACAGGAGCAGCTCAGGTGGGGAGGTGCTTCTCTTCCTCCCATTATCATAAGAGGTGGCATGCAGATTCCCATGGGTCCCGTGGTTTCTTTCTCTAAGTTTTGTTGTTGTTCTGGTTTTTTCGGTTCTGTTGTTTTAAGTTGTTGGATTTACTGATGAGCTTTAAAAGATAACTGAGATACAATCTGAACACCATACAGTTCAACCTCCACGTAAAGTTCAGTGGCTTCTAGCATATTCAGAGTTGTGTAGCCATCACTACAATCAGCATTAGGCCATTTTCTCTACCCCAGAAGGAAAGCAGACCCCATGAGCAGTTCCTGCCTACTTCCCTATCGCGTTCCCTCTGCCCGCAGAGAGAGACACGACAAATGTCTGAAGCTTTGGAAGTTTATTGTGCACAGTCCCTCTCCTACACTTCACTCCTCCACCGCTTAACTCTCGCCTGCTTCGGCCGCTCCGCTTCTCCCACTCGGCTCTCGCCCTCGCTCGCACTCTTCTTCCTCGCTTCTACTCCCCTTCCCAGGAAGTTACCAAGCTTATATACACTTCAACCAATCAAGGGAGAGCACACGAGGTAAACGGCGAACAGCTGTAGGTATAGAATAGGCACACGAGAGAGGCATGCACTAATCACATTGTTAACTAGCTAATACTGTATAGCCAACCGCTTTTGGCTCAGCGCCAGGCGCCATCTTGACCGTGCCCAAGGCTGGGAGTCCCGGGTACCCCGACACTTCCCCCAAACATCCCAGCCCCTGGCAACCACTGGCCTGTTTCCTGTCTCTGCATTTGCCTGCCCTGGGTATCTCACATAAACAGCTTGTGTACTCTGCAGCTCTTTGTGTCCGAACATAGAGTTTGTAGCTTAGATCCATACCTCATTTCCTTTTATGGTTAAATAACACTCCCTCGTACATGTTTTCTATATTTTAGTGATTCAGTGTTTGCCTCGCTTTCACTTGGGGGCTATTATTCACGATACTGCTGTGAGCATCATATACAAGCTTTGTGTGGACATACATCTTCATTTCTCTGGAGAGCAGACCAAGAGTGGAATGGTGAGTCACATGCCCACATGGTGCTTAGTCCTCTGAAGAGTGGCTGCATTGCTCTGCACTGCTGCAGTTCCACTCGCACCAGCCGTTCCTACTCTCCACATCCTGTGATCCCAGCATGCTGAGCAGGGCGCCCTGGCCCATGCCTGTGATCCCAGCAGCTCAAGAGGCTGAGGCAAGAGGATTGTGAGTTCAAAGCCAGCCGCAGCAACTTAGCAAGGCAACTTAGAGAGACCCTGTCTCAAAATATAAAATATTAAAAGGGCTGGGGATGTGGCTCAGTAGTTAAGCATCCCTGGGTTCAATCCCTGGTACCAAAAAACCCCACAAAAATCAACACATTGAAATGGAATTGAATGAAGCAAAGTTAGTTGGATCATTATAAAAATAGGTCATACAGATAACATAAAAAAATCTAGCATATGCATGTGACAAAAATACTTTTTAATGACAAAAAACTATTTCATTTCCCAACACAAAAGAATTGTAAATATTTGAGGTGACAGATATGCCAATTATTCTGATCTGACCACTAAACATCGTATAAAAAATACATTTAAAAACACTGTTTTAAATGTATACTAAAATTAGTTAAATATACATTCTGTTTTTGAAAAAAATAGAAACATTAATCTTAATCAGTGGTTGAACACATAAAATAGGTTTCACTGGGATAACTATGGAAGGACTAGAAATACTTCTAAGAAAACCATTACTTTATTTCTAAAAGGAATAAAAGCACTTCAGATAGTAGAAGTTTATTGCTCTGGAGCAAAAAGATGAAAGCTGGCATCAGGCACTGCCATCATGTATTACCAAAGGCTCTGGGACTCTGCAAAGATAGAGACTCCTTTGTAACAGAGTCCAACAGTGGTCCAGAGAAATGAACCCACCCCCTTCCACAGCACAAGTCTGTCACCATGCACCACAGTGCATGCAAAGGGCCTGCATGACGCTGAGCCCTGATTGTCTCTGCAAAGGAAAAGCGAGCGTCCTTCCAGCCTCTGACTGTAGAAATCAAAAGACCTCAGACCCTGTCCTGACACAGTCAGTGGGGAGCTCTGCTGTGCCCTGTCCTATGATCGTCCTTTCTGAACGGCAATAGGCAGGCAAGATTCTGGCTCACTTCTGGGCTTTGCACTCACCACACTAGGATTCAAAGTGGCTGGTGGTATTTGCCTTTGTGCCTTCCACGCGCTGTCCAAACACGGGTGAACCATGTGAGGCTGGTGTTTCTGAATTTTCACAAAATCATGAGTCTAGTCTGTCTGTTGTCATGTTTCTTAGACTTTGTATTACACTGCCTGCTTCATACTTGAACAGGCAGATACATAATAACCTGAAAGAACTCTTTGTGGCAGCATGCAATGTAGAGGAAGCTATGGCTTTCAGAGTGGAAGACAGCTGGATTCAAATCCCACATCAGCTCCTTAAGTAGGCAGTGTTCCCCAAATCTATTTCCCTACTTAAACGCTCCAGTTCATACTCCCCATGGATGGGAACTAACAGAATGCTCCAAGGTCTAGTGCAGGCCCAGAGGAGGGAAGCAAAGTCTCCTGGTGCTAGCTAGCCCACTGGTGGCAGCAGTAAACTTGGGGCAAACGGCCTCACTGGCATTTCCCCGAGAGCTCGATCAGATAGCAGCCATGGCATCTCCTGTAGTGCTGCCAAACTGCAAGCTTTGGCACCCAGGCCACAGCTCCTGAGTCTGAGGTGGGCACCTAGCACTTTGCAGAGGAGTCTACCCACAGCCCTCGAGTATCAGAAGCCCTGCTGGCAAGGGAAAGAAAAAGGTCAGGGGCTAAGACTGAGTAGCTGGGAGACTCGGGAGCCCCTTCTCACACAGGAGTCTTCCCCTTGGGCAGATCTTAGGGCAGCAGTTCAGTGTCATTCAAGAGGGTCCCTTTGTTTCCTGATGTCACCTTCTGGATCCCTGTGAGAAGTAGCAGAGCACCTTCTAGGCTAGGAAAGGCAGCTGTGCCTACAAGAGCTGCAGCCACTCCTTCCTCGCTCCTCCACCACGGGCTATTCCTGACCCCATCCCGGGCTGTGGGTGGGAAGCGCATCCCGGGCTATTACGGGACTGCAATACTGTGTATCGAGATACACTGTCAGAGGTGACTAAGGCAGGTGTGACCCACAGACTTCACTGATTCTAACAGAAAATGGACCCAATTCAATCAAAGACTAGCTATTTTAATGCTCAAAGACATTTATTTCACTTCTATAATGTTATTTTGAATAGATATTGCTAAGTTAAAAGTCCCTCAAAGCCCGTGCAACAAAGGCATGGTCCCTAGTTTGACACTGCTGGGAGATGGTGGAACCTTTAAGGGATGGGGTCTAGTTGGAAGTTAGGTCTTTGGGACTGTGCCCTTGAAAGGGCTATTGAGACCCCAGTTCCTTGCTCTTCCTGTCTTTGGTTTCTTTCCCATGAGGTGAGTAGTTTTGCTCTGCCACATGTTCCTGTCATGACATATTACTTCACCACAGGCTCAAAAGCAACGGGGACAACCATTCATGGACTAGAGTCTCCAAAAGTACAAACCAAAATAAGCCCTTTTTCTTTATAAGTTGATTTACCTTAGTTATCTATTACAGAAATGAAAAGTTAAAACACAGATAGCATCTGCTCATTGTACAAACTCCAAAAGGAGCAAAAGAGTGTACACAGTGCAAGTTAGTTTTCCTCCATCCCTTGTCCCCTTAGCCACCTTAGAGGGTTACTGCTAACATTTTTTTTTTGGCATCTTTGTAAATGCACATGTATAGGTTTTCTTTTTTCCAATGCAAAAAGAGTAGCATACTTTACACTATATTCTTCACTTTGCAAATAAATCTTAAAGATATTTATTTAACATCAACACATAAAGAACCCCTTACTGTTTTGACTACTGTATAGTAATCCATCAAATGGATTTGGGTGCTGTATTTAACTCTCCCTATGATATGTAAACTGTTTCCAATCGTTCCATACTAAGAATAGTGTTATACATGTGAAATTGCACAAACTTGCATGTCTGTCCTATATCTCTAGAACTAGACTTTTTTGGTCATTGGGCACATCCAGTATCACTAATATATTCAACAAACTGCTTGTTTTATATTCAAATACATTCAAGAACTGTTTGGTTTATATTCTATTTACATTTCTTCTAGCAACATTGGACAATACCTGTTCACCAGAGACATTTTAAATGCTAAACTGTCTATATCAAAACCAAAAAAACAAAACCAAACAGGATGGAAAACTGAAAAACAAAAGTCTTCAATATTTTCCTTTCTTTGTTTTGGTGCAAAATCTGAACATTTTGCTTTTGTAAGGAGGAAGGGAAATTTCCTCTCCACCCTGTCAAGGTTTGCTGGAACAAACTTAACAACATTAAATAAGAGAAAAGGTGGACAAACTTACTAACGAGCAAAAGGGAACAGAGGAGTGATTCCCACCCACTTAACATTATTCGGAAAAGTATTATACCCCTTTTCTAAGGGGAGGGGAAGGACGGCAAGCGAATGGTCCTTGAGACAGTGTAGCTTGTAAAAAGTTTCTCTCTGGAATTTGAATGAGTCCAGTGGACACACACTCTGACTTAAGGAAGTTCGCCCATGTATGGATTTGTTCCTCATATTCTCTGAGATCAAGAATGAGATTTTTCAAAAAACTCCACACCAAGAATACAAATAATCCAATCAACAAATGGGCTAGGGAAATGAAGAGACACTTCACAGAAGATGATCTACAAGCAATCAACAGATACATGAAAAAATGTTCAACATCTCTAGTAATAAGAGAAATACAAATCAAAACTACCCTAAGATTCCATCTCACCCCAATTAGAATGCTGATTATCAAGAATACTAGCAACAGCAGGTGTTGGCGAGGATGTGGGGAGAAAGGCTCACTCATACATTGCTGGTGGGGTTGCAAATTAGTGCAGCCACTCTGGAAAGCAGTGTGTAGATTCCTTAGAAAACTTGGAATGGGCCCACCATTTGACCGAGCTATCCCACTCGTCGGCCTATACCCAAAGGACTTAAAATCAGCATACTACAGAGATGCAGCCACATCAATGTTCATAGCTGCTCAATTCACAATAGCCAGATTGTGGAACCAACCTAGATGTCCTTCAATTGATGAATGGATAAAGAAACTGTGGTATATATATACAATGGGCTATTACTCAGCCATAAAGAATAATAAAATTATGACATTTGCAGACAAATGGATGAAATTGGAGAATATCATGCTAAGTGAGATAAGCCAATCTCAAAAAACCAAAGGACGAATGATCTTGCTGATAAGCGGATGATGACACATCATGGGGGGGGTGGGAGAGGGGCAAGAATGGAGGAAGGAGGGAGTGTACAGAGGGAAGAGAGGGGTGGGAGGGGTGGGGGGGAGGAAAAATAACAATGAATGGAACACCACTACCCTATGTAAATGTATGCTTACGCAAATGGTATGCCTTTACTTCATGTACAAACAGAAACGTGTGTCCCATTTGTTTACAATAAAAATAAATTAAAAAAAAAAAAAAGAACGAAAGAATGAGATTTCTGGGTGAGATTTCGTGTTCCCTTGTGCAGCCTGACTTTAAGTAGAGAAGGGGAATTTCAGAATCTTTGTGTTTGGCCGGGAGGAAAAACAAATCCCTTAAGGCCCTTTAAAGTTCTCTAGATCCAACTGCACGCACGCTGAACTACATCACTTGCGGGGTGCGGTTCTCCCAGCGCCTGTGTTTTCAAGTCCCTAGACGAGTGTCCTTCTTTCAGTGTGCACACCGGCCGGGCTTACGTAACCTGCTCTACGCAGGCAGCTGCGTCTCCTCCGGACTAAGGTTTAATGCTATTTTAAAGTGCGCTACCGCCGGGCACCGGGGTGACCTCCCCCTAAGCACGGGTCCCACCGCCGTCTGGGGCCGGGGCTCCGCCAGCGCGGCCGCGCCCAGGCACCCCAGGCCCCAGGCGCCCGGGCTCAAGGGCGCGGGCAGGGCCTCAGCCCTGCCAAGGTGCCCTTGCGAACGAAGAGCGAAGGCATCTGCCCTCGGTGACGCGACCGACGCAGAATCCCCGCCAACCCGCCAGCAGCCCGGGACCCAGCACCCCGCGAGGACCGCCCACCCCGGCCGAGAGCGGCCGGAGCCGGGCAACAGCCAGCCAATCCGCGCCGCGAGGCCGTTTTACGACAGCAGGCCCTGCTCCGCCCCCCACGCGCCCGGGGGCGGGAAGGAGGTGTGCTCTCGCGTCAGCCAATCCGCACCGCCGCCTCCGGCCCTGCGCCCTCCCATAGGTCGAGAGCTGGGCGGTGCGGCGCGGCGCAGCCGTAAGGCGTGCTGGAGCGTAGTGAGGTGAGCCCGCGGTTGCGAGCGCGCTGTGGGCTGCCGCCGGGTAGGCGGGAGTGACTTTGGGCTGCGTGGAGCGGCGGAGACGGCAGAAGCGCGAGGGCCTGTGTCCGGTACGACCATGGCTGGCGCGCTGGTGCGGAAAGCGGCGGACTACGTCCGCAGCAAAGACTTCCGGGACTACCTCATGAGGTGAGGCGTGCCGCCGGTGGGACCCGGGACTCACGCCACCCTCCTCGACGCGGCCCCGGGCGCTGCGGACCCCGGCGGTGGCCAGGGCTGACCGCGCCGGTGCAGACGGCGACCCTGGGGCGCCTCGCCCGAGCGGGTGACGGGGGCCAGAGCGGACGCCCTTCCCAGGCGGTGGCACTGGGACATTCCCCCCCACGAGCGGGTGACAGTGCGACGTCCTTCCCGCGACAGTGGGGATGCTCCTCCTGCCCGGCGGCGGGGGAAGCCCCCTCCCCGAGCGGGCGACAGCGGAGACACCCTCCCCCTCCCCGAGCAGGCGACCCTGCAGACACCCTCCCCGAGCAGGCGACCCTGGAGACACCCTCCCCGGGCCGGCGACAGCGGAGACACCCTCCCCGAGCAGGCGACCCGAGACACCCTCCCCGAGCTGGCGACCCTGGAGACACCCTCCCCGGGCGGGCGACCCGAGACACCCTCCCCAAGGCGGCGACAGCGGAGACACCCTCCCCGAGCAGGCGACCCGAGACACCCTCCCCGAGCAGGCGACCCGAGACACCCTCCCCGAGCAGGCGACCCGAGACACCCTCCCCAAGGGGGCGACAGCGGAGACACCCTTCCCGAGGGGGCGACCGCGGAGACACCCTCCCCAAGGGGGCGACAGCGGAGACACCCTCCCCGAGCAGGCGACCCGAGACACCCTCCCCGAGCTGGCGACCCTGGAGACACCCTCCCCGAGCAGGCGACCCGAGACACCCTCCCCGAGCGGGCGACAGCGGAGACACCCTCCCCGAGCGGGCGACCCTGGAGACACCCTCCCCTGGCGGGCGACAGCGGGGACACCCTCCCCGAGGGGGCGACCGCGGGGACATCCTTCCCGAGCAGGCGACCCTGGAGACACCCTCCCCGGGCGGGCCACAGCGGAGACACCCTCCCCGAGCAGGCGACCCTGGAGACACCCTCCCCAAGGGGGCGACAGCGGAGACACCCTCCCCGAGCAGGCGACCCGAGACACCCTCCCCGAGCGGGCGACAGCGGAGACACCCTCCCCGAGCGGGCGACCCTGGAGACACCCTCCCCTGGCGGGCGACAGCGGGGACACCCTCCCCGAGGGGGCGACCCGAGACACCCTCCCCAAGGGGGCGACAGCGGAGACACCCTCCCCGAGCAGGCGACCCGAGACACCCTCCCCGAGCGGGCGACAGCGGAGACACCCTCCCCGAGCGGGCGACCCTGGAGACACCCTCCCCTGGCGGGCGACAGCGGGGACACCCTCCCCGAGGGGGCGACCGCGGGGACATCCTTCCCGAGCAGGCGACCCTGGAGACACCCTCCCCGGGCGGGCCACATTGGAGACACCCTTCCCGAGCGGGCGACAGCGGAGACACCCTCCCCGAGCAGGCGACCCTGGAGACACCCTCCCCAAGGGGGCGACAGCGGAGACACCCTTCCCGAGGGGGCGACCCTGGAGACACCCTCCCGGGCGGGCCACAGCAGAGACACCCTCCCCAAGCTGGCGACCCTGGAGACACCCTCCCCTGGCGGGCCACAGCAGAGACACCCTCCCCGAGCAGGCGACCCTGGAGACACTCTCCCCAAGGGGGCGACAGCGGAGACACCCTTCCCGAGGGGGCGACCCTGGAGACACCCTCCCCGGACGGGCCACAGCAGAGACACCCTTTCCGAGGGGGCGACAGTGGAGACACCCTCCCCGGGGGGGCGACCGCGGAGACACCCTCCGCCTCCCCGAGCGGGCGACCCTGGAGACACCCCCCCCCCCAGGGGCTTTCAGCGAAGACACCCTTCCCGAGGGGGCGACAGCGGAGACACCCTCCCCGGGCCGAGCGGTGACACTGGGACGCCCCTCATGCTCGGCGACAGGGTGCAGCTCCAGGGTCCCCGCGCAGGTGCGGGGCAGGAGGCTGCGGCCGGTGCAGTGGCTCCAGCTCTGCAGCCAGGCTGGGCCGCCTCGCCGGCCCTCGCTGAAAAGTCTGCCCCTCGCTCTGCCCACCCCGCGGACTCACCGCGCTGCACCAAGCGTTCCGCCAAAAGACTTGAAATGCGCCTTCTGTGGTGATCACTTCCAGTCTGCCTTTGTTTCAGAGTGTCTGACTTAACTGCCTAACTTTGTGACACTCTTAAATGTTTGGGGAGCGTGATTTTAGTTTGTCTGCATGTGATATTTTAAACCTAGAAAAGTGTGCGCATTTTTTTCTTTTTCCTTTTCAATAGTTTGGTTAAGAAGTAAGCTAATGAAAGCTTTGGAGAAATATGTCCTATTATAACCATCTAAAGAGTAGTGTATAAAGGTTACTTGATTTTAGTGATAAAAACGATTGATTTTCTAACTCCAAAACTTTATTATAAATACTTTTTACTAAAATTTACAAACCAGTAGGTAAGAAAAATAGTTCAGTCTGCCACGTGGTAAACTTGTAAGTGGAAGCTTCTCTTCTGACACTAAAAAGTTTCTGTGCTTAAGTAGTACCGTGGTGAGTTAAAACGGATGTTTAGTCCTGTATAGCACAGCAGTTTATCACATTCACGTATGGGGGAAATTTTGAGCAAAGTAGTGATCCCAGGACAGGTTCTTAGTCTTTGCAGTTACATTTCTTTATGACTTCTAACATTACTTTCTTACCTTTTATTAATGTCTCTTGTTTATATAAAGAGCCTTCCTGATAAGTACAGCTAAAGGATAACACTGTGAAGTATAACTAAATAAAATGACCACACCTCAACTGTATAAAAACATGTTGATGGTTACATGTTACATAGGAAGAATGTGCTGAATATATTTTCAAGTAAGAGAGTTAGCCCTGCTTTTCTCAACTTTAACTTTCTTCTAAATTTTTTCCCAAAAGCCAGGTTTTTCAGTAGATTCCTTTGCTATATCTAATCTTTTTCTTCTAAAACCAACATCATGCAGGTGTAATGTTTTTATATGTTCTGCAGTATCACTTTAAAGTACAGTTTTACTAATAAGGAAAAGAAAAGAACTGCAGTGCCCAGGGAAGTGCTGCCAGAGAGCACCAGACAAGGATTCAGAAGGGTGACTTCTTAGTAAAGAGATTGCAAGCCAGTCAATCCTCATGAACTTTAGTTGCCCATAAAATGGGCTTCAAGATAATGTTCTATCTTGTTGGGGTATCAAGAAAATTTAATTGGTTATGGAATATGAAAATACTTGTAAATCCCAAAAGTACATTTTAAAATATTCTTTTTTTTTTTTTTTTTTTTTTGTGCTAGGGATTGAACTCAGGAACACTTGAACCACTGAGCCACATCCCCAGCCCTATTTTGTATTTTATGTAGAGACAGGGTTTCACTGAATTGCTTAACACCTAGCTTTTGCTGAGGCTGACTTTGAACTCATGATCCTCCTGCCTCAGCCTCCTGAGTCACTGGAATTACAGGTGTACACCACCATGCCCATCTATATATCCTATTTTTTGTGAGCAGAAATATTTTTAAAAGTTTATTGTATGGAGAAGTTAAAATCTCAAGTGTGAGGTATAAAGCTGTATGATTTTGACCTTCATTTCCCTACCTTTCTTGTCAATAGTGGGATTTCACAACTGGGCTGCCAGACTGGTTGAGGGCAGGTTTCAAAACTGACCAGAAGTTTTATTTTAGCTTTTTTGTCCCCTAGATAGAGAAAACTTTCTTCTTGACTCTATCAAAGGAATCTCTGTTTGTTCTTCCACACTCCTTGCTTATAGTCCTGCTTTCTCTTAGCAACAGAGAATAAAGCATATAAAGAAGAAAATTTCATTATGACTCTCTTGCTCCCACCAAAAACAAGGTTCTATTCCTTCCTGCTACTTCATGAATAACTTACACGTGCTCTGTATCCCCTATAAACTATGATCCGTATTGCTTTTACAGCCTACTGGAGGGCTATAGAAAACCTCTTTTAGTTTAGAAAACCTCTTTTCTAAACTAAAGCTCTTCTAGAATTTGAAAAATTATCTAAATCACAGAACAGTTGAGTTAGTTTTTCAGCAAAAATTTTTAAAATTTTGTATTTTCATAGATTATGAATTTCTTTTAGTCACACTTTATGATTAAGATAAAAATCTTTCTTCCTTCCCCCTCCCCAGTACTGGCAGTTGAACCCAGGACCATGCACATGCTAGGCTACACCCCAACCCTTTTTCTGGTTTGGTTTTGTTGATGGGGGTAGTACTGGGGATCAAACTGAGGGTCTTGTGTAAGCTAGGCAATCATTCTGCCACTACACTACATCAAATAAACTACATAAATATGATCTCAGTGCTAAATAATGTTAGCTAATTGGTGACAATTTTTTTGTGATGATGGTGTTGCTACACCCAGGTGATGACTTTGAAGCTATCCCTGTTGCTTTCTAGCTTTGTGAATTTGGACAAAATTCAGCCTTTGTGCTTTGGTACCTGTTTAGTGACAACATAATGCTTGACAGATGTTCATGAGAAACAGAGAACTGGTAGCATGCAGAAGGGGCCAAGCTTGTGGGGTGACCTCACTTCATAATAACTCATTACCCAAGAACAGCATTAATTCCTTCTGAGGGTAGTGCCTCCAGTGACCTAATTACCTTGAACTATGCCTTTCCCCTTAAAGACTCCACCATCTCAGCATTGCTATATTGGGGACCAAGCCCCCAACACACAAACCTTTGGGGGACAAACCACATCCAAATTATAGCAATCTCCAAGTCAAAATTTGTACACTTCAAGTTCTACTTCTCTTAAGGTATTTTTATAGGGAAAAAAGAAGTGTGCCCTTGCTAATTTATAGATACAGAAGCAACCTGTGTTCAGATCCTGTAAAAAAGATATTTTAAAAAGAGTAATGCTGTAGGTAACTGTTCTACCTAGATTATGTTCAATCTGGTGAGATCATTGTTCCCTCTCAACCAAAAAGTGCTGTGCCCAATTTGTACTTGCTATGAAATATAATTTGGGTGATGAAATTTATTAGGCTTTCTCCATAGCTTTAGGCATTTCCTAATGGAACCTACTTGAAGTATATTGGCACCCTCAACAACTATTTTCATGTTTTAAATTAGAATCTGTGTGACCTCTAATCAAAACAACCAAGAGCGCTTTTAGGACTTGACTGAATGTATTGAGGATTTTATTGTCCTGTTTCAGTAACTCTTTCAATAGCTAAACTTTGAAAATTTAGCTTAAGAGAGAAAAGTTGCCATATTAAAAATCAGAGTAATTCAACTATGAAACTTTTGATGTGTTTTTAAAAGATAACAAGGTTAACATCAATGAAAACATCATTGAAAGTTTTCTCTTTTCATTCATTCAACAAATACTTAAATGCCAGGCACCACTTTTGGTAGTTCACTAGCCAAAATACATACCTCCTTGAGTTTTTCATTGTGGTGATAATGCAATAGTGAGTAGAAATTGAAAGTTCATTGTTAATAGAATTCTGCTATGTCTTCAGCTTGTCGTTTTTTAAATGTGTATCCCTTCTAAGGCTGTGTTATCCTTTTAAACAGTCATGAACCACAGACCAATACTGAGTACTTGAAATGTGAATAGTCCAAACTGAGTTGTGTTGTGACTGTAAAATACACACTAGATTTTAGAGAATTAATACAAAAAAGGAATGTAAAATATCTGTCATAATTTTATTAATTACATGTTTATATTAAAAAAAAACTAATTTATGTTATTTGTACTTTCTTTCTTTTTTTTTTTTTCCCCCTTTTTTTTTTTCTTTTTGGTATCAGGGATTGAACCACTGAGCCACATCCCCAGGCCTTTTTATTATAAAAAAAAATTTTTGAGACAGTTTTGCTAAGTTGCTTAGGCCCTCACTAAGTTGCTGAGATTGACTTTGAATTTGCAAGGCTTCTGCCTCAGCCTCCTGAGTTGCTGGGATAACAGACGTTCACCACCTTGCCTAGCTTATTTATACTTTTTGTAATGTGGCTTGTAAAAATTAAATTACATGTGTGGTTTGTGTTTATGACTTGCATTGCATTTATTTTCGGCTGCTCTGCTCTAAAGATTAAGCTTATTTTTCATAAAATTTAAATATTTCTTAGGTCTAAGTTGTTTATAGAAATGTTACTTGATCTCAAAAGGGGAAACAAAAAAGGAAAATGTGTTGCTAACACTAGAGTCCTGTTACTAAAACATGAAAATGTGTGAAATTGAAATAACCTTATAGAACCAACTCTTTGAAACCATCTGATCTTTATTTATTTTTATTTTTTTCATGCCTCTTCTGTCTGAACCTTGATGATTTCTCACAAAATAGTACGGTAAGAAAATTGTTTCTCTCCATTCCAAGCTCTTGCAAACTTGCTGCATTAACAGAATCATGGACAACAGACATAGTGTCCTTGAGTTGGTCCACCTAGCCACGCTGCTGGACAGTGTACTGTGTGTGAGGTGCTTCCCCAGCCCTGGCAGCTGATGAAAGCAGGGAGAGTTGGGTGAGGAAGAGAAGGGAAAAGAGGAGAAAGAGAGAGAAAAGGAACAGCAGTGTGTGATGGTTCTTCTGCAGCAGGAACTGGTTTCCAGGGCTGGATTTCCAAACATAGAGGCAGATCACTGTGCTGCTATTTCTGTTACAAACAAGCCACAATGAAGAATTGTAATGGAGTAAAACTATTTTCCTGTTTAGTCCAAGATGTGTTAATTTTCTCTTTTCAAATGTTAATCATGAAATTCCTTATTGTTCTAGAAATTGATGAATTTCTGGAAGCATATATTAATATGTATCTTCAAAAAGGAAAGAAAGAAGTAGAGTTTTGTTCTACGTAGAAAGTATACATTATAAGCTCTTAAGGCTAGGTATTTTATTAAATTATTGTTAAAGTGATTTTTACATTTTGTGCTGTTTTAAAGTAATATATTTTAAGTATGACTCTTGTTATGACTCAGAATCATAAATATATATGTAGTTCTTGTCATGGAGAACTGTCTCATGTACCCTAACACTGATCACATATAAACTTTTAATATGATCATTTAGCCAGAAGACCTCCAGGACTACTTAAGGTCTCAGATCTGTTGTCTGCTGCTACTGTACAAGAAGGCCCATTTATACCTGGTGGTAGAGAAGCTGTGGTCGATAAGTCCCTCAGACTCTTCAGATTCCATTGTAGCCTCAGAGTCTGTGATGAGACTGCTGAACAGGGTAGAGCAGTGAAAAGAGGTTAAATGGAAAGTGATGAAAGTAGACCAAGTGGAGAAAGCCCTGGTCATAAAGGAGGAAAAGGAAATCACTATGGAATGAAAATGAAATGGCACCCAATAAAGAACAAGTAGGAAAAGAAGTAAGTAGGTAAGGGAGAAGTGAGTGCTTTTCCTTACAAAGATGTGGGGGACGGGAAAGGAAAGAAAAATGATTGTCCCTTATTGAATACAAAAGAGTAAAGCTTCAGCAGTGAGTGTCTTATTCAGATATTATCCAGTTTGAATACAAGAGGATTAATTAGCCATTCCAGAATTTCAAAAATTCTGTAAACCAACCATTCCTAATTCCCAGAGGTGATAAGTCATGTGTTAGACCCTGAAATCCTTACCATGCTGGCTAAATAGGAACTTTGACTTGGTTATTTTTATCATGAGCCTCATATGGCTTACATTAAAGCATGTTAAGTTAACTTTCAAAATATTTTTATATCACACCAAATGTAATTGTCATTTTCTTCTATTTCCCTTGGTTTCTACTTCTCAGAGAATTTTGGGATTTTAATGATTCTTAGTTTATTTCACATCTGTATTTATCTTAAACATTATATTAGGCAAAAGTACAGCAAAGACCTCTTTCCCTATTTAGTGTTCTGATAAGTAACAAATAGGGGCACTTGGCCAACAATGTGTGGCTCCTTTCAGGTTTTAAGATACTATTGGTAAATTCTATATAAAACAGTTTCAGTTAATGAACAAAAGTCACTGGACTTTTTTCATTTTAGCCTCAGAAATTAAATTGGGCATAGTTGCTATTAAACATGGACAAGTTAATTTTGATAACCTTGAATAGCAATAATCATAGGATGAAAGAAAAACATTTCCTTAAGTTTTTGCTACTCTTTCAAAAATATTTTCCAGTCTTAATTTCTTAGTATCTAGGGGTAGATCTCTGATCTTAGAATAGCTCATAAGAACTGAAAAACATTTTCTTACCTTATTAAATTATTTTTCTTCAGAAAAAGAACCTAATTTAGGGTCTTTAAGAGTTAATATCCTAATGAAAACTTGCAAAAAGGAATTTTAATAGATTTAAACAATTAGGGGAGAAGAGTTCTAGCAAGGTTTAAATTATAACCAGAGTGAGCCATGAAAGAAATTGGTCTCATTTTTAAATTCTCTAAATGGAACAATCAGATTATTGAGTTGTAATCTGCAGGTTGGTAGGGATCTTAGTAAACAACCAAATACTTTCTAGAGCTGGACTCCTTTGTGGGAACTGCCCACTCACATGAAAACACTTGAGCAATCACACCTCAATGTTAACCATCCGTGAATTAACCCAGTGAACCTGTAGATGTAGAGATGAGATTGATTTTCACTTATTCACATTGTTTAAAGTGAGGAAATTGCACCTGTTCATGGCTCCGCCATAACCCTTCCCTCTCTTCTTCCCCTCCTCTCATGTTTTGTAGCATTTCTGGGGCCCAGTGGCCAACTGGGGTCTCCCCATTGCTGCCATCAATGACATGAAGAAGTCTCCAGAGATCATCAGTGGACGGATGACATTTGGTAAGAACACAGACTGGGATGACTAGGACTTCACACCTAGCAGAGCTCCTGCTCAGATGTCACATTTATAGCATCAGATGTTACAATCATTATTAGAAAGTGACGTAAATAATATGACATTGAGCCAGGTACAGTGGCGCATGCCTGTAATCCCAGTGACTTGGAAGGCTGAGGCAGAAAAAAAGCCAGCCTAAGCAAAAGTGAGGTGCTAAGCAACTTTGTGAGACCCTGTCTCTAAATAAAATAAAGAATAGGGCTGGGGATGTGGCTCAGTGGTTCAGTGCCCTTGAGTTCAATCCCTGGTGCCCCCTGCCACAAAAAGAATATGACATTGAAGGGTGTCATCTTTTTCTCTGTGATGAGGAAGAAACAGAATTAATTTGAAATACTTGAAACCAAGGTTTCTCTACTTCTCTTGGGGGTTACAGGATACCTGCCAGTGTTGGCTCCAAGGGTCACAGTTGGCCATACTCTTCCACTACTGTGGAATGGTATGTTGGAGTTCCCAGTTGTGGACTTACCCCTCCAGTGTTGCAATTTCTTCTTTCCAGATTTTTGTCTCGCAAATCCTAAGAGTGAAATTCACGGAGAATAGAAGGCAAGAGTGAAAGGAGTAGCATGAGCCTCTTGAGTGTGCTGGTCTAGGGACTCACTTAGCTCTTGGATCAGTGCTGTTTATCCAAATTTATGCTAACCAGCTATTAGAAAAGTACCAACACTATTGGTTAGCTCTTGAGTCTGAACTTTTCTGCAATCTCCATTCAGGTCTGCCCCCACTTCCGTTTTCTTGTCGGTCATCAGCCTGAGCTGGGCCATAGCAGGCTGACATGTTAAGAGGCCAGGGTGCTCTGGCTCACCGTGGCCATGCTCACCACACCTCAGGCCCACATGTGCGTGGTGGGCTTCACATGTCCCCAGCCTGTGCTTACTGCCTGCACTCCAACCCACCTGGGCCACTGCTCCAGGACAAGGGCTTGACTTCAATACTTAATAAATATTAACATTTGCCTTCTGGATTTAGTATACCAAGTTGAAAAATATGCCATCTTAATCATTCTGATGGCCAGCCTAACAGATTTATATTGTAAACTTGATTTGGAAGAGTGTCATCAAATTTACTTGAGACCCTGATGTTTGAGTAGAAAGCTGTTGTTTAAAGCAGAAATAGTAGTTCTCTCAAATAATGGTTTATAAACAACTCTAGAAGGCAGAAATGTGACAAGAATTAGTTTCAGCTTATTCTTGCTTACAGATATGTTCCTAAAATATTTAAGTGATAAAAATGCCCCCACAATACAGTGGAATATTTCATGAGCTTTCCACTAGAGGCATGTAAGTAGTACCTTTTATGATCCACCAAGGGTTTTAGCAGAAGAGCTAAGGCTGTGGACCCATTGATGTCTGGTCCCTTCAGCCCTAAGCTGTCTAGGTGAAGAGTCATTGATGTTCTTTGCTTTGGTGTTTCTGCAGCCCTCTGTTGCTATTCTTTGACATTCATGAGATTTGCCTACAAGGTGCAGCCTCGAAACTGGCTTCTCTTTGCATGCCATGCAACAAACGAAGTAGCCCAGCTCATTCAGGGAGGACGGCTTATCAGATATGAGTAAGCAAATTTGAATTATTTTGCTTTGAGAAACCTTGTGTTAAGAGACCATGGGGAGCTGGGATGCGAGTGTGTCTAGGTGGGAAAACCTGACTTATTTAACATGAAAATAGGATATTTCAGTTTTTGTAAAATCTTAAGCTAAAATAAGCATATGTAAAGGTGTTTTCTAAAGTCATATGGAGCTAAAGTTTTCTCATTGAATTTTTCTTTGTGATTGTTTCCAGGATGACTAAAAAGGCATCAGCCTAGAAATGGAAGGAACAAGCTCTTAAAAGGGACAGCACCCCAGCTACTGCTGCAGAGTCACAGATTCCATTAGCATGAATAGAAGGAAATGTGGAATGCTATTTTTATTAACCATACCATTTTTATAGTTATAGCTGAGAGTCCCTAAACAAACTCTCTGCTGCCTTACAAGTACTGAATATTTTCTCTTCATAAAGAGTAGCTTAAAATATGCAACTAACTTAATAATTTCCGATGATGGTTTTATCTGTATTCATATGCACATTATCTATTGGGATTTGCTTAATGAAAAACTGAACAGAGCAAAATTTTATAACTAAGTACTCAGAATTCTTGACTTTAATGATATCCAGCAGATTGACACATATCTAAAATCTGATCTCCAGTGTTTGAAAAAATCTGTGTATCTCCATGCAGTATGTATATTAAGATGCTGTAACTTAAATGGCAATAAATGATTTAAATATTTGTTATATGAGCATGACTAAATACCTTGTTTATTTGTTAGGGGACTGCAGAACAATATGAAAGACAATTATAGGTGAAAAATATAACTCCTTGAAAATTGTTAAGATTGCCTGAGGAAGTGAAGAATCAGAAGGCCAATTTCTCTGGAAAGTGCTACAGTCTCAGCTGTGCAGAATGTATATGCCCCTGAAACACTGTTCCTGTTTTCTCTCTGGGCCTCACACAGCCCTGTGAAGCAGGTAGGACCTTTTATATAGGAAGGATTGTGGTGCAGAATTTGTGAGACACCTGGTACTTGGCAGGACCAGGGCACCCCATCTCCCTGCCTGCCATGCTGATTTGGGGCTATGGCAGGACAGACTCAACCAGGAGCTGTGCTCCCTTGGGCTCCCTTGGGCTCCATTGGGCTCATTCTTTCACAGTTCCCTAGAGTTGAGTTTGGTTAAAGGAATCGACACTAGGATCCATGGATTGTTTCATTTTAAGTTTAGCCATTTCATCTGCTTTATCTAGAACATAACCACTGAAACCACCTCAGGCCTCCTCTGCTGGGGCCCACCTTCCAGCATTAGCTACTGTCAGGGTTTGTGGTTTTGAGTCTTTGTCTTCCTTTCAAAGATCCTATCCTACCTGTCTTGAACTGAGTAAGGGGCAAGAAGATCTTCCATACCTTCATCAGAAGATTTGCCAGCTCACCAAGTGAGTGGCAGTGGAGGTAAACCCATCTAGAAGCACAGAACCTGCAGAGACCTAGGAGCAGATGCTGCAGGAGAGGCCCCCAGTGAAAAGCAAGTCAATAGTTCATTCTAGTGAATGTTATCTTGCATACCTGAGAAGGACATAAGGAGACAAGGTCATCTGCTAGTGGGAACTTCATCTGGAGAGACAGAACTGTGACTGAATATAAACAGTCAGTGAGTGTGAAAGCTCAGGGGCCTCTGGAGTTGCTAAGGGAGCCACAGACTGCTAGCTGAGCAGTCATTAGGAGCCAAAGGAGAGACTGATGGTACACCTCACTCACAGGGCCACGGGAAGATCTCAGCTGTCATGCTTCCCTTCCACATAGCTGAGCTCTTCAAAAACAACAGCAAGAATGCAAGATGAATGGCTAAAGCAGGGAGAAGGTGTACATTTTCCTCTGTTGGAACCCAATTCTTTCTTTCCTGCAGCATTGAGGCCAGTTATAAAGAACTAAATTCCAGAACAAGATTTTGTTCAGGCTTTTGGTTGCTTTAAGTTTACCACATCCAGTGTCTACTGTTAGCAAAAAGAACACTCAGAGCAACTGGGAATACTTACAATCAGTTATAAGTAGTACTTTTACCAAAAACTGGTCTGACCAGTTATTTAATCTCCCTGGACTTGGAGACAGAAGACTTCCTGGACAATACTGACTCCCAGTCTCTAAGAAGCTCCTAACACTTCTTTGTCCCACTTGAGCTGTGTCTTCTAGAGATGTATATTGGTGAGAATGCCTGGCCATCCTAAGAGAGCAGCATGCATGGCAGTGTTCAATCCCAAGGACTAGAAACCACATTTGGCCTCTTCAGTCACCAGCCTTTGTGACCTTAGAATTTAGTAGCACTGGGGTTTGAACCCAGGGGTGCTCTACTACTGAACTCCATCCCCAGATTTTTAAAAAATCTTAGCGACAGGGTTTCACTAAGTTGCCTGGGCTGGCCTTGAACTTGCAGTCCTCCTGCCCCAGGCTCCTAAGTAGCTGGGATTACAGGTATATGCCACCACATCCATCCGTGGCCATGGTATTCTGTGTGTGTTGGAAAACAGCAATAGAAACACATTACTGCAAGAAGGTTGTCTTTGAAATAATAAGCTGCATAGTGAAAATGTGCAAACCAAGGGTTGGACTGATGTAAAACAGTTACATTAAAAGTGGGACTGGGGATATACTTCAGTGGTAAAGTGTACCTGGCATGTACAAGGTCCTGAGTTCCTTCCATAGTACCACCAAAAAAACAACTAAAAGCTCAGTAGTACATCTTCAAAAATTGGAAATCCCCACCTATAACATTCTCCACAAATAATTATAAAAAGCTAATTCTATTTCAAATAATGAAATAGAATTTGAAGACCCTACTGAGTTGGGACTACCTTCTAAGATGACATTGATACCAATTTTCAGTGCCTTGTTGTCAGTGCCTTGTTGGTCTCTGCTGCAATGACAGCACACTCTGGGTCAGAGGTGACAATTAGAATGCCCTTCCTGTGCAACAAGGAATCTCCAGCCTACACAGGGTGAGTCTTGGCCTAGGAAGTATGACTCCACAGGCAGCAGGCACAGTGAGAGTTGCCAGTGTGAGGACACAAGGATTCAATGGTCATTTTGTAATTATCTTTGCAGTTGGCTTGATATCACATGCCCAGGTCTATCCCCTCTTCCCAGGCTCCATATAGTAGTAATGCAGTTCTGCCTTCTGAACCTTAACTTGGGTTCAGTTACTTTGTCTTTTTATTTGGATTTGTCAGCTGTTTTCATATATTAATTAGTACGGAGAGTAAATACAGTGACAGGAAAATAAACACAAGTTGGTATAGTACCTGTGTACACTCACATTATATTAGATTGCTAAGAAGACAGTTGATAGCCTCAAAATGATCTCTTGTCTTAAGGTCTAGAAGAGGAGTGAACATTCAGACTGCATTGACATGAGCAAAGACCCAGTAGCTCTGATGACAGCTCTGGCAGGTTAATGTCCTGGAACTTAGCGGAGACTACAGAAGGAGCCATGGAGGTTAGAACGTTGCTATTCCCACAATCTTACTCTGTCTTACCTGGGGCAGTTATGGAGACCAACTCAAGCCAGTCCTGGGTTCGTTTCTGTTTTTGTTGGATGTAACAGAAATCACAAAGGATCAGCCACTTCCTGACCACTTTGTTATGAAAGCTAGCTACAGGTTAAAATCTGCCAAAATGTGCCTTACTGTAAACACGTATTGAGCCAACATTCATTAACCTGCAGGCATAAAACCTCCTTGTTCCGTGTTCTTGATGAATCACAGCTCATTTTTTCAGGTGTTCTGAAAGAGCCATCCATCTAGTCAGATGTGATAATGTTCCAACTGTGAGTGAAAAGTCCCACTTAAACTGGTAATTCCATTGGGGGTGGTTTTAGTGGTAGTTTTTTATTCTAGTTATTAGGTAGACTTCTGTAAAGTAGAAGTTAACTATCTGCCTATTAACTAAATTCATTCACTTACAGCCTCATTGAAAACAAGATATAGGCTCAATTCTCTTTTGATTTTTAAAACAAAAGAACTAGTGTCATGGATATTTCAGTTGTGATAACTTGAATATTTTTCTAAGAGTGGTAATAGACTCTAGAATTTTTATAGATTAAATGCATTTCTATCAATCATGATTTTTATTATCTTGAGGGGGCTCAAATGTCATACCTTTGGCTCCTGGGAGCCCCTTTAAAAATACCCTTTAATTCTGACACAATTCCACTAATTTTTATGTGGGTGGTACTAAGGATAGGAGCCAAGAGTATTCTCCACTGAGTTACATCTCCAGCCCTTTTTATGTTACCAAGCCTGAACTCAAACTTGTGATTTCTGCTGTCTCTCCTGAGTCACTGGGATTGCAGGTGTGCACCACCATGCCTTGCCCATGATTCCATTAATTTTTTTAGAGCTGTGCTAACTGGCACACCCTGTTCCTTCCCTGCCTCTGACATGGAAGAGATGTTTCTTCCAGGGTCTCTGGTTATGAAGAGTGGTGTTTGTGACCAACATAGAGACTCCACACACTCATGCTGCCAAAGAGACACTGTTTCTTGGCCATTTCAGTACATAGCACCATAAAGGATTTATTATTTTTTAATCACAATTTCATATTGACATTTCTACTTCAATTCTAATATGGCATTTCTGCTTAATTTCTTTGGTTTTATAATTGAATCTCTTCTTACACTGACATTTTTCTCATAATAGACATTTCATGCTTACTTGCATACTTAACCTAGGAAAATAGTTTCATAGTGACGTTACCATTACTGCCTCACACAGGGAAGCTGCTGAATAGAAGTTCAAAAACTAAAACAGTTTTGTCCTTGACCACATCTCCCAGATCCGTGAGCTCCAACTCACTGTTCACTTGAAGCTGTCTTTTCCTGTTATGGAAACACTTATCCAGTATGGAGTTTAGCAGGACACTTTGTTTTTACATTCACTGTAAAGACTTTTGCATTCAGGCAGCTGCTAGCTTTTAGAAGGTAGCACTTTTGGCTACCAGTGACTGGAGAACACTCTGCCAATGACCTTTGAGGTGGTCAGCCCTCTGAATCATTTCATTATGTGTCTGTTTCACATCTCTACCCTGTCAGCCCCTCCCAGTGAGTTCTGACTAAATGATCAAGTCTGCCTTTTGCCACTGAATTTCTAGTACATTAGATCCTAGGTATTTTAATTTTTTGAAGTTGTTCTCAAAGATAATCCTTTGAAAGTTTTATCTCGTGCCTTTTTCGAGTTATAATTCATATCCAACCTCTCTAAATGCCAGATATGTAATTTTATTCACAGTTTACATTATATAAATTCAAATAATTCTCTCAGTTAATATTCTTTTGACATATGAGTCAGTGTTGAATTTTCCTATAGGGGGATTTCATGAGATGTATAGTATCTTGAGATGGCACATGCTAAGCAAAGGAGACATATATAAACACAAGCTCCTTAAGGTTTTGTCTCAATTCTTCACTCCTAAGTCAAATGCAGATTTTACTTTTTTAATGTACTTTCTAGCACAATTAATCACTTCCAAAGGATGCATCTGGGGAGAAACCCCCTCTGGTCAGTTTACCTGAATGAGGTTCCACCCTGAGACACACAAGGGAACAGCTACCATTCCAACTGGTGACATGAGGAAGAGTAGCCCCCTTCTGAAACTCCAACTGATTATTTATAATATGTGGATCCTTTTCATGTAAATATATTGGCAAATGGACCCAAGTAACCTGGGAAGACTTTAAATTGAATTAGCCAAAATGGGGAACTTTCAAAATCCCTCAATTAGGTTATGTGAGTGCATACTTAGAAAAAGCTGGTTTTAGAACCAGACAAAAGGAGTGGGAGGCTTATTTTTCAACTGTACTTAGAAACTTCTAAACAAGACTCAGAAAAAGAAACAATAACAACAACAAAAACTTCCTCCAAGCAGTAAGTCAGTAATTAATAGAAAATAGAAATTAATGTCTCTGAATTAAAATCTTCTAACATAGCTTCCTCCATAACTTCTAACTGCTGCTGCCTCAAATGGAAAGATATACTGAGCAGAAAAGAGAGTCTACTTATGACTGGTTGTTTCAAAGTCTGAGAGCTATGGGACAAAACTCGGACCTTGAACATAAGAGGTTTGAGGAAGTTATAGGAAGACTATGGCAAGGAGTGGATCTTGTGGCAGATTTCCGTTTTGGGCAGTGTTCAGGGTCAAACCCAGGGCCTTGTACATGCTAGGCACATGCTCTAGTGTGGAAGATTCATGTGTGATAAAGTTGGCAACATTATGTATAAGTTTTTCTAGAGGTTAAGTGCTGAGGTGCACTGGAGGAACTAAAATTTGATTCCATGTTTGTAGGGTGGAATTTTCTTAGAACTTTGAGCTACATTTAATAGGAAATTTTCAGAGGTTTTTCCTTAAAATATTTTTGTCACCTTGGCTTTTCCTATTTAACCAAGTATTTTGGATCTTTGAAATGCTTGACAAATGTCCCCAAATCAAATTCCAAAATTAAGTTTTTTCAGTCTAGAACTAACTTTGGAATTTCCAGATGACCTGGAAGTCCAGCTGACGCATTAGACTTATATTTCTATTAATGTGTTAATATGTGTTCCTAGAAATCTGGTATTCCTTGGTATATCTAAACAGTCATAATTCTAATGTTAAAATATTATATGCTACAAAATAACCAATTTCCTTGGTCAATTGTGAGTAATCCTCAGGTCTTTAATCATGGCTATTTTAAGTCTCATACATAGTTAAGTGACTTTATTATGATGCCTTTCTGGAAGTTTTTTTGCAAACAATTATGATCCCAAAGTGTTCTGTCATTTCTTCTTGGAAAAGATGGAAAGAACTCTGGTAAGTGTAGGATTCCAATAACTTTGGACTGGGTAAGAAGTTCTACAACTCTACAATGAAGAAGCTGATGAGTTTATGAAACCACTAGATAAAATAAGGAGGAAGAATTAATGTGAGACCAAATGAACTGGTGAAAAAGTTTGGTTTCAATGACTTTGTTTCAAGCTAAACCCATTGACTCAAACTCCTGAAGACAAAATCTGGCAGAACTTTTGACTTAACAAACACAGAGGCTACTTCCTTCATCCTCTAAAATTCTTGGGAAAGATACTCATTCAGGCCCTGACTTTTACTGGGTCCTAACTGATACTGATGCCTTTCTCTCTGCCTCAAACCCTATGCAAAATCTTTTGAAAATCCTCTTTTAATCTTGCCAGATACTCCCTAGATACTTTGTACACATATACCGTTGGCTCCTCCTTAGAAGATTCCTCTGAAGATATCTGGCCTCAGATTGATCCCTGCTTCCCTTGATGCCTCTAAAATGTGAGTCTTTTTAATTTCATTTTCTCTGTCTCTCATGGACCCCAACTTCGGCTTTTACTGAATCTCCCTTATTGAAAAAAGAATACTATAGTCCAAACATTGCAGTCTCTGACTTTTGCTGGGACTCTATATTGGATCTGTCAGTAATTCCCTACTGGAATTTTCACTAAAAGCAATGCCCTGTTCCTATTGAATTTCTCTGTGGTGCCTCTATTCCAGCCTAGTTATCAAATCCTCAACCAGACTCTCTTATGGAGTACCCTCTTACCTCTTATGGAGTCCCCTAGACTCAAATTCAACATTTAGTTGTCCACCTTCAGGAATGGATAGTATTTCAAATGTTCTTTTGCTGGTTATCACTGCCTGTTCTGTTTATACCTTGTTTAAATTGCTTGTTGTTTGTGTATCTCAGTATCTCAGGAATACTACTAAACCAAAATAATGGTAGCCCACTACCAAGAAAATACTTATTAGGCCATAGCCCTCCTGGCATCCTGTTGACCTCAGAGACTACCTAACCTGACTGAGACTGTGGTTTTTCAATTGCCTCCTTGTTGCTCAGTTGTGGACAAAGACCCCAAACTTTCTCTATCACCACAGCTATCAAGAACACCCCTGCAGCCAGGAAAGTGACTTCCTAGGACAGATCCATCCTAATGATGTCGAGTCTATCATTCTACATGGATCATGAATGTTTTCTTGTGGCAAGATTTTGATCAAAAGGGAGAAATACCAAAGAAGACAATAAAGGTTGGAGTGGCATTGGAATGACATTGACTCAGGGTACATCCCACATGCAACTGGCCTTTGGAATGGGCTGCAGAAATGCCTACCCACAGAAGAAAGCTGGCCTCTGGATTGGGCCAAACTGCAATATCTTAAGACATTGTTAACTTCTGTTGTCCTTTGGTACAAGGGACTTCTTCCCCAACTATTCAGACTGAGACCACACCCAATCCCTTTCTTAAAAGACAGCTTAACTTTTCCCAGAACTAGTTAAATCCCTGATCAACAAATAATAATTGCTACCCCATGCTTTGTGATTTAAAGCTATAAATACACTAACCATTTTGTAGGCCCAATGGCACATTTATAAGTCTGTGTTCTTCCAGAATGTAATTCTAACTAGCCCCAAGTAAATGTTATTTCTTTGTTCTCAACTAGGCTGGTTTTATTCTTTGTTTATAATAAATCCATAAAGATACATTTATGTTGAATATGGTAGCACATGCTTGTAATCCCAGTGACTCAGCAGGAGGATCACAAGTTTGAGTCTAGGCTCAGCATTCCCTGGGTTAAATCCCCAGTACGAAAATAAAAAAAAAGACACATTTGTTTGTTGATATCCATGAGAACTTGTCCTGGGATACCACTCAGATACCAAACTTTGCCAATGTCCAAGACCTTAAATTAAATAGAATAGTGTATGTATCTAGCCTGCCATATAATCTTAATGTTATCTACATTCCTTGTAATGTCCTACTACAATGTAAATTCAAGGTAAATAATTGTTATACTGATTGTTTAGGGACAACTTTGGGAGATTGCAGGAAACTACAGATGGGTGTTTATTCACAACATAATGGAGGACAGGGAGATGGCAGGAGGCTGCAGCAGAGTTTATCAATGAACGTGGTCTCTGGAAGGACTGATGTCTGAGGCAGAACATAGCCACACATCACTAGTGGGATCCATGAGGCAGAAGGAGTCTCCAGCAGGTGGGTCCACACATCTCAACAGAGGTCTGTGGTATGGCAGGATGGTGAATCAGACTTGTCTGCACTTCACCACATGGTCTGTGAGTAGATCCGAGACCGTCACAGAACACATCCACACGTTGCCACAGGTTTCAGAGGTGGCAGGAGGCTTCAGGACAGCATGTCCACACCAACAACGAAGTAGAGTGAGGGGAGTTGCAACAGTTCATGTTCTCACATCAAGATGGAAGCCTAAGAGTGTCCAGAGGCCACAGCACTGTGTGCACACACGTCCTGACTGAGGTATGAATGAAGTACAGGCCACAGGAGAGTCCATGTTGTGTCAGGTCTGTGAAGGAGGCACTGAGCTGCAATAAGCTACATGACTGAGATCAGTGTCACAGCAGGATGCTGAGGCAGGATGTTATCACACATCTCCACTAAGGACTGTGGTGTGGCAAGACTGTGATGGCAGGTGTATTTCTGCCTGTTTACAAGAAGTGCCAGTTCATGCCTTCTGCATGCCATGTCTCCATCCTCAAAAATTGAGGAAAGCAACCTTTTACTGCTCACAGCCAGGTGAAAGGAGCCAAAGCTGCCAAGATCAAGAAAACCAAGAATGATTTGAAGTTTAAAGTTCGATGGAACAGATACCTTATATTTTGGTCATCATAGAAAAGGAGACTGCAGAGAAGCTGAAGCAATCCCTGCCCCCAGGTTTGCAGTGATGAAGCTAAAATGAACCAGACAGGCTGATTTGAATTACATTAAAAAAAAAAGTAAAAAAAAAAAAGTTTGAGGCAAAGTGGTTCACACATCACATATCATCACTCCATCTTAAGTGGCCATGAAGCCATCACTAGCTTGTCCATACCTCATAACTGAGAACTGGAGGTAGTAGTCTGCAGCAGAGTGTGTGTGCACATATCACTAAAGAGATCTGTGAGCGGGAGAGTGTGGCAGAACCTTTCCACACACTACAAGTGACTGGGGCTACAACACAGCATGTGTAAACACTACCAATGAACTCTAACAAGTACCAGGAAGAGTGAGAAGAGGGTGTACATATCACCAGTACCATACCAGAAGAGCCACAGGCTTCAGCAGGGTGTGTCCACACTTCAGTACTAAGGTCTGTGATGCAACAGGAGGATGCAACAGAGCAAAGAGGACGCATCACAGCAGAGGTGGTGACATGGACAGGAATTGGAAAAAATTATAGCCACAATATTACTGGGGCTGGGAGGTGATTATGTCCTGTAGCAGAGTATGTCCACATACCACAAGTGAGGTCTGAGAGTTGGAACTAGACGGAGCAGAACATGTCAGTACGTCAGGACAGAGGTAGAATGAATGATTGGTGGTTGCACTAGAATATATTCATGCAGGTCCATGGAGATCTTTGATAACATAGAAGGCAAACCATGGTGTCCATGTATCAGTACTTGCCTAGCAGATAAAAAAAACCTCAGGAATATGGAGCATCCAAACATAATGCAAGAGCAGAGGATGGCAGAATATAAGGAACAGAATGTGCACAATTAATAAAGAAGTATGGTGTTGTGCAGGAGGATAGAAAATATATATTTAACAAGAAAAAAGCACGAGGAATGGCCTGATGCATTTTTCAGGTGCAGAAGATACAACACATTTAAGGTATGTATAATGGTGGCAAAATAAAAAATAAGCACATCAAAAATTTACCCAGAATGGCAAAAGCTAGAGCACACTGTTACTAGACATCCCAACGAGGTCAATGGTCTAACCAATATAGAAAAATGTGCTGCAATAAAAAATGTAGATGTGAAAAAATACATACTGAGGCCAATATTGATTGCAAATAACGTGTCTGTAGAGGACAGTAAAAATATTGAATTCCATTTTGAAGACAACAAGAGTCACAAGAGGAGTGAAATCAAGAATAAGAACTACAAACTGCACTAGAAAAAAAAAAAAAAGTAGTAACACAAGACATAAAAGGCCTCCGAAAAACATTGTGCAAAGCACTAAGGAATATAGGTACAGTAGGCCAAAACAGTCACAATACAAACAATCATGGAGGAATGGAAGCAAAAAATATGGTGTACAAAACAATCTACCAATTCATTACTCAGCGCTGCAGATGCTGCGGTCTGTAAAAAGATATCCACACTTCTCAATGGAGGATAGACATTCACGATAGGGACAGCGAGGTTGCATGACAATACAGCAGATTGAGTGCAAACAGTGCATCAGAGGGCTGTGAGGTGGCTCTGGCCACCACAGGTGGGGTCCAGCAACCAGCCAGCAGACCTGACGATGGGTGTCCGCTACAGCAGTACATGTGCTGTGCGCACACCTCCGAACACGCTCCAGAGGGGACGTCTTTGTGGTGGCAGGACATGGGAACACATGGTGGCCACACGTGAACTGTGCACCTGAGAAATGGCCGAGGATGCAGGAGAGCCAGCTTTTCAGGTAAGTAACTGGGCTGGGGACCACGGAAGGATATGGGAGCACGTGAGGGAGAAGTCGATGCACTAGAGGCAGGATGCAACCAGAGGTGTCCCCACCTCAGGACTGAGGTCTGTGACCCGTTAGGTTACTGGAGGAGTGCTTCCTGCATCTGTGGTGTGTGGAATGAAAGGACTGTGCAACAGACCATGGGGACATATCAGGGCTCCGTCCCGGCTGTACCAGGAGGTGACTGGGTTTTGAGCAGAATGGGGAGCAGGAGGAGGAGGCGATGGAGGAGTAGGACAAACAAGAAGAGGATGTGGAGGATCAGATGCACGTGGTGGAGGAGGGACAGAAGAAGAAGAAGAGGTGGCAGAGGTGATGAAGGTTGTGGAGCAGGGGAAGAAGAAGAAGAAAAAGAAGAGGAGGTGGAGGAGGAGAAGAAGGAGGTGGTGGAGGAGTGGCAGAGAAGAAGAGGAGGTGGTGGAGGAAGAGATGGAGGTGGTGGAGGAGGGGAAGAAGAAGAAGAAGGAATAGAAGAGGAGGAGGAGGAGATGGAGGTGGTGGAGGAGGGGAAGAAGAAGAAAAGAAGAGATGGTGGAGAAGGACTAGATGGAGCTGGTGCAGGAGAAGAAGAAGAAACTGAGGATTTGGTGGAGGATGAGGTGGAGGAGCGGGAGGAAGAAGCATAGCAGGATGCACCTGTGCACACCCCAGGACTGAGGACTCTGAGGTGCAGGGGTCCTGCAGAAGCACGTCCACCAGCAAAGGACTAGGCGTTCGTGGTACAGGAGGCCTCCTCAGGGGATCCCATGTCCTCTGCACTGAGGACCAAGCAGGCCAAGAGGCCTCAGAAGAGCAGGTCCACAAGCCACCCTTCAGTAATGGGAGGAGGCCCATCGTGTCCTTGTGCCTTCTGTGCTCGTCAGCACTGAGCGCATGGGATGGTGCCGTGTGGAGCAGAAGGTGTCCACACTTCTCCATGGAGGCTATGCACGTGGCACTGGACTGCGACCCATGCTGTCTCTCCTCAATGCTGGGCCTGTGCCGAGACCTTGGATTACAGAGCGCTGTGGGAGAGAGTTCCACAAATGATCAACCACACAGGTCTCAGATGGCAGAACGGCAGGTTGTGACGCTGCCACTCCTTATAGGAGGTCGGTGTGGTGGCAGAATGTGGCAGAGATCCTGTGCACACATTACCACTGGGTCCAAGCAACAGCTGTGGGTCATGAGAGGGCCAGGACTCCCCGATTTCTTGAGGTAAGTGCAATGGGGCTTGGGGGTATGGGCAGCAGAGTGCAACAACACATCCTGAAAGAGTGAGTGGATGCACCGAGTCTCCAGCACAACATGCCTCGCCAGAGGTGAGTGGACTGACCAAGGCTGCCAAAGGATGTTTGCGCATCACGTGTGAGTCTATGGAGCCTGATCACACACTTCTTGCGATGCCTGCAGCAACAAGGGACCCTGTGGGGTCCCGTCTGCAAGGCCGCAGGAGCCATCCTCAAGGAGGGTGCCCCTGGCACCACCGAGGTCATGGACTGGGCCATGGTCTGCAAAAGACCGTCCACGTGACGACTGGGATGGCCAGGTGGCATGAGACTTCAGCAGATTGTGTGCACACAGTGCATCGGAGGTCGGTGGGGTGGCTCTGGTCAACGCAGGTGGGGTCCAGCCAAAAGCCGCCAGACCTGTGGATGGGTGTTGGGTGCAGTAGCACGTGTGCTGTGCGCACACCTCCGAGGAGGCTCCAGAGGGGACGTCTGTGTGGTGGTAGGATGTGGGAACACATGGTGGCCACACGTGAACTCTGTGCCTGAAAAATGGCCGAGGCTTCAGGAGAGCCAGCTTTTCAGGTAAGTACCTGGCCTTGGGGTCACAGAAGGATATGGCAGCACGTGAGGGAGAAGTCGATGCACTGGCGGCAGGCTGCAATCGGAAGTGTCCCCGCCTCAGGCCTGAGGTCTGTGACCTGTCAGGGGACTGGAGGAGGACTTCCTGCATCTGCGGTGTGTGGACTGAAAGGACTGTGCAACAGACCATGGGGTAATATCAGGGCTCCGTCCTGGCTGTACCAGGAAGAGACTGGGTCTTGAGCAGAATGGGGAGCAGGAGGAGGAGGTGATGGAGGAGTAGGACAAACAAGAAGAGGATGTGGAGGATCAGATGCAGGTGGTGGAGGAGGGACAGAAGAAGAAGAAGAGGTGGCAGACGTGATGGAGGTTGTGGAGCAGGAGAAGAAGAAGAAGAAAAAGAAGACGAGGGGATGAGGAGGAAGTGGAGGTGGTAGGGAGGGGCAGAGAAGAAGAGGAGGTGGTGGAGGAAGAGATGGAGGTGGTGGAGGAGGGGAAGAAGAAGAGGGAAAAGAAGAGGAGGAGGAGGAGATGAAGGTGGTGGAGGAGGGGCAGAGAAGAAGAGGAGGTGGTGGAGGAAGAGATGGAGGTGGTGGAGGAGGGGAAAAAGAAGAAGAGGGAAAAGAAGAGGAGGCGGAGGAGGAGATGGAGGTTGTGGAAGAGAGCTAGAAGAAGAAAAGAAGAGATAGTGGAGAAGGACTAGATGGAGCTGGAGGAGGAGGAGAAGAAGAAGCTAAGGACTTGGTGGAGGAGGAGTTGCAGGAACGGTAGGAAGAAGACTAGCAGGATGAACCCGTGCACACCCCAGGACTGAGGACTCTGAGGTGCAGGGGTCCTGCAGGAGCCCGCCCACCAGCAAGGGACCAGGCGGTGGTGGTGCAGGTAGCGCCTCAGGTCATGCCATGTCCTCTGCACTGAGGACCAAGTGGGCCAAGAGGCCTCAGAAGAGCAGGTCCACAAGCCACCCTTGAGGAATGGGAGGAGGCCCGTTGTGGCCTTGTGCCTTCTGAGCTTGTCAGCACTGAGCGCATGGGACGGTGCCGTGTGGAGCAGAAGGTGTCCACCCTTCTCCATGGAAGCTATGCACATGGCACTGCGCTGCCAACGATGCTGTCTCTCCTCACCGCTGGGCCTGTGCCGAGGCCTTGGATTACAGAGGGCTGTGGGAGAGAGTTCCACAAATGAACGACCACCCAGGTCTTAGATGGCAGAACGGCTGAATGTGACGCTGCCATTCCTCATAGGAGGTTGGTATGGTGGCAGAACGTGGCAGAGATCCTGTGCACACATCACCACTGGGTCTGAGCAACGTCCGTGGGTCATGAGAGGGCCAGGACTCCCCGATTTCTTGAGGTAAGTGCAATGGGGTTTGGGGGTATGGGCAGCAGAGTGCAAAAACACATCCTGAAGGAGTGAGTGGATACACCGAGTTTCCGGCACAACATGCCTCGCCAGAGGCGAGTGGACTGGCCGATGCTGCCAAAGGCTGTTTGCGCATCACATGTGCGTCTATGGAGCGGAGGAAACTGGAAGCACAGCCTGATCACACACTTCTTGCGAGGCCTAGAGCGGCAAGGGATCCTGTGTGGTCCCGTCTGCGAGGCCGCAGGAGGCAGTCTCAAGGCAGGAGCCCTGGCAACACCAAGGACATGGACTGTTCCGTGGTCTGCAACATAGCGTCCACGTGACGACTGGGACGGCCAGGTGGCATGAGACTTTAGCACATTGTGCGCACACACCACATCGGAAGGCTGTGAGGTGGTTCTAGCCACGGCAGGTGGGGTCGAGCCACCAGCCGGCAGACCTGTGGATGGGTATTGGGTGCAGCAGCACGTGTGCTGTGTGCACGCCTCCGAGGAGGCTCCAGAGGGGACGTCTGTGTGTTGGCAGGATGTGGGAACACGTGGTGGCCTCTCGTGAACTCTGCCTGAAAATGGCCGAGGCTTCAGGAGAGCCAGCTTTTCAGGTAAGTACCTGGCCTTGGGGTCACGGAAGGATATGGCAGCACGTGAGGGAGAAGTCGATGCACTGGCGGCAGGCTGCAACCGGAGGAGTCCCCGCCTCAGGCCTGAGGTCTGTGACCCGTCAGGGGACTGGAGGAGGACTTCCTGCATCTGCGGTGTGTGGACTGAAAGGACTGTGCAACAGACCATGGGATAATATCAGGGCTCCGTCCTGGCTGTACCAGGAAGAGACTGGGTCTTGAGCAGAATGGGGAGCAGGAGGAGGAGGTGATGGAGGAGTAGGACAAACAAGAAGAGGATGTGGAGGATCAGATGCAGGTGGTGGAGGAGGGACAGAAGAAGAAGAAGAGGTGGCAGACGTGATGGAGGTTGTGGAGGAGGGGAAGAAGAAGAAGAAAAAGAAGACGAGGGGATGAGGAGGAAGTGGAGGTGGTAGGGAGGGGCAGAGAAGAAGAGGAGGTGGTGGAGGAAGAGGCTCCAGAGGGAGGACGGAGCCCTGATATTATCCCATGGTCTGTTGCACAGTCCTTTCAGTCCTTGGGGTCACGGAAGGATATGGCAGCACGTGAGGGAGAAGTCGATGCACTGGCGGCAGGCTGCAACCGGAGGAGTACCCGCCTCAGGCCTGAGGTCTGTGACCCGTCAGGGGACTGGAGGAGGACTTCCTGCATCTGCGGTGGTGGAGGAGGGGAAGAAGAAGAAGAAGGAATAGAAGAGAAGGAGGAGGAGATGAAGGTGGTGGAGGAGGGGCAGAGAAGAAGAGGAGGTGGTGGAGGAAGAGATGGAGGTGGTGGAGGAGGGGAAGAAGAAGAAGAAGGAATAGAAGAGGATGAGGAGGAGATGGAGGTGGTGGAGGAGGGCCAGAGAAGAAGAGGTGGTGGTGGAGGAAGAGATGGAGGTGGTGGAGGAGGGGCAGAAGAAGAAAAGAAGAGATGGTGGAGAAGGACTAGATGGAGCTGGTGCAGGAGAAGAAGAAGAAGCTAAGGATTTGGTGGAGGAGGAGGTGGAGGAGCAGGAGGAAGATGCGTAGCATGATGAACCCGTGCACACCCCAGGTCTGAGGACTCTGAGGTGCAGGGGTCCTGCAGGAGGCTGTCCACCAGCAAAGGACTAGGAGTTCGAGGAGCAGGCGGCCTCCTCAGGGAATCCCATGTCCTCTGCACTGAGAACCAAGCAGGCCAAGAGGCCTCAGAAGAGCAGGTCCACAAGCCACCCTTGCGGAATGGGAGGAGACACATTGTGGCCTTCTGCCTTCTGTGCTCGTCAGCACTGAGTGCATGGGATGGTGCCATGTGGAGCAGAAGGTGTCCACACTTCTTCGTGGAAGCTATGCACGTGGCACTGCCCTGCCACCGATGCTGTCTCTCCTCACCTCTGGGCCTGTGCCAAGTCCTTCGATTACAGAGCGCTGTGAGAGAGCAGTTCCACAAATGACCGACCACCTAGGACCCCAAAGGCAGAACGGCAGGCTGTGAAGCTGCCTCTCCTTATAGGAGCTCGGTGTGGTGGCAGAACATGGCAGAGATCCTGTGCACACATCACTACTGGGTCCGAGCATAGGCCGTGGGTCATGAGAGGGCCAGGAATCTCCGATTTCTTGAGGTAAGTGCAATGGGGCTTGGGGGTATGGGCAGCAGAGTGCAACAACACGTCCTGAAGGAGTGAGTGGATGCACCGATGCTCCAGCACAACATGCCTCACCAGAGGCGAGTGGACTGGCCGAGGCTGCTAAAGGCTGTTTGCGCATCATGTGTGCATCTATGGAGTCTGATCACATACTTCTTGCGAGGCCTGCAGCGAGAAGGGACCCTGTGGGGTCCTGTCTGCGAGGCTGCAGGATCCAGCTTAAGGCGGGTGCCCTTGGCACCACTGAGGTCATGGACTGTTCCGTGGTCTGCAACAGAGCATCCACGTGACGACTGTATCAGACAGGTGGCATGAGACTTCAGCACATTGTGCACACACACTGCATCGGAGGGCTGTGAGGTGGCTCTGGCCGCAGCAGGTGGGGTCCAGCCACAGGCGCCAGACCTGTGGATGGGTGTTGGGTGCAGTAGCACGTGTGCTGTGCGCACACCTCCGAGGAGGTCCAGAGGGGACGTCTGTGTAGTGGCAGGACTTGGGAACACATGGTGGCCACACCTGAACTCTGGGCCTGAGAAATGGCCGAGGCTTCAGAAGAGCCAGCTTTTCAGGTAAGTACCTGGGCTTGGGCCCACGGAAGGATATGGCAGCACATGAGGGAGAAGTCGATGCACTGGCGGCAGGCTGCAACCGGAGGTGTCCCCGCATCAGATCTGAGGTCTGTGACCCGTCAGGGGACTGGAGGAGTGCTTCCTGCATCTGCAGTGTGTGGACTGAAAGGACTTTGCAACAGACCATGGGGACATATCAGGACTCCGTCCCGGTTGTACCAGGAAGCACCAGGGTCTTGAGCAGAATGGGGAACAGGAAGAGGAGGCAATGGAGGAGTAGGACAAACAAGAAGAGGATGTGGAGGATCAGATGCAGGTGGAGGAGGAGGGACAGAAGAAGAAGAAGAAGAGGTGGCAGAGGTGATGAAGGTTGTGGAGCAGGGGAAGAAGAAGAAGAAAAAGAGGAGGAGGTGGTGGAGGAGGAGATGGAGGTGGTGGAGGAGTGGCAGAGAAGAAGAGGCGGTGGTGGAGGAAGAGATGGAGGTGGTGGAGGAGGGGCAGAAGAAGAAAAGAAGAGATGGTGGAGAAGGACTAGATGGAGCTGGTGCAGGAGAAGAAGAAGAAGCTAAGGATTTGGTGGAGGAGGAGGTGGAGGAGCGGGAGGAAGAAGGGTAGCAGGATGAACCCGTGCACAACCAAGGACTGAGGACTCTGAGGTGCAGGGGTCCTGCAGGAGGCTGTGCACCAGCAAAGGACTAGGCGTTCGCGGTGCAGGAGGCCTCCTCAGGGCATCCCATGTCCTCTGCACTGAGGAACAAGCGGGCCAAGAGGCCTCAGAAGAGCAGGTCCACAAGCCACCCTTGAGGAATGGGAGGAGGCCCGTTGTGGCCTTGTGCCTTCTGTGCTCGTCAGCACTGAGCACATGGGACAGTGCTGTGTGGAGCAGAAGGTGTCCACACTTCTCCGTGGAGGCTATGCACGTGGCACTGCACTTCCACCGATGCTGTCTCTCCTCATCGCTGGGCCTGTGCCGAGGCCTTGGATTACAGAGCGCTGTGGGAGAGCAGTTCCACAAATGACCGACCACCCAGGTCTCGGATGGCAGAACGGCAGGCTGTGACGCTGCCACTCCTTATAGGAGGTCGGTGTGGTGGCAGAACGTGGCAGAGATCCTGTGCACACATCACCACTGGGTCTGAACAACGTCCGTGGGTCATGAGAGGTGCCAGGACTCCCTGATTTCTTGAGGTAAGTGCAATGGGGTTTGGGGGTATGGGCAGCAGAGCGCAACAACACATCCTGAAGGAGTGAGTGGATGCCCCGATGCTCCAGCACAACATGCCTCGCCAGAGGTGCGTGGACTGGCCGAGGCTGCCAAAGGCTGTTTGCACATCACGTGTGCGTCTATGGAGCGGAGGGAAGCAGAAGCACAGCCTGATCACACCCTTCTTGCGAGGCCTGCAGCAGCAAGGGACCCTGTTGGGTCCCGTCTGCGAGGCCACAGTAGCCAGCCTCAAGGCGGGTGCCCCTGGCAACACTGAGGACATGGACTGGGCCATGGTCTGCACAGAGCGTCCACGTGACGACTGGGATGGCCAGGTGGCATGAGACTTCAGCACATTGTGCGTACACAGTGCATCGGAGGGCTGTGAGGTGGTTCTAGCCGCGGCAGGTGCGGTCCAGCCACCAGCTGGCAGACCTGTGGATGGATGTTGGCTGCAGCTGCACGTGTCCTGTGAGCACACCTCCGAGGAGGCTCCTGAGGGGACGTCTGTGTGGTGGCAGGACATGGGAACACATGGTGGCCTCACATGAACTGCGTGCCTGAAAAATGGCCGAGGATTCAGGAGAGACAGTTTTTCAGGTAAGTACCTGGGCTTGGGGCCACGGAAGGATATGGCAGTACGTGAGGGAGAAGTTGATGCACTGGCGGCAGGCTGCAATCGAAAGTGTCCCCACCTCAGGCCTGAGGTCTGTGACCTGTCAGTGGACTGGAGAAGTGCTTCCTGCATCTGCAGTATGTGGACTGAAAGGACTTTGCAACAGACCATGGGGACATATCAGGGCTCCGTCCCGGCTGTACCAGGAAGAGACTGGGTCTTGAGCAGAATGGGGAGCAGGAGGATCAGGCGATGGAGGAGTAGGACAAACAAGAAGAGGATGTGGAGGATCGGATCCAGGTGGTGGAGGAGGGACAGAAGAAGAAGAAGAAGAGGTGGTAGAGGTGATGGAAGTTGTGGAGGAGGGGAAGAAGAAAAAGAAGAGGAGGTGGAGGAGGAGGAGATGGAGGTGGTGGAGGAGTGGCAGAGAAGAAGAGGCGGCAGTGGAGGAAGAGATGGAGGTGGTGGAGGAGGGAAAGAAGAAGCAGAAAGAATAGAAGAGGAGGAGGAGGAGATGGAGGTGGTGGAGGCGGGGCAGTGAAGAAGAGATGGTGGTGGAGGAAGAGATGGAGGTGGTGGAGGAGGGGAAGAAGAAGAAAAGAAGAGATGGTGGAGAAGGACTGGATGGAGCTGGTGGAGGAGAAGAAGAAGAAGCTGAGGATTTGGCGGAGGAGGAGGTGGACGAGCGGGAGGAAGAAGCGTAGCAGGATGAACCCGTGCACACCCAAGGACTGAGGACTCTGAGGTGCAGGGGTCCTGCAGGAGCATGTCCACCAGCAAAGGACTAGGCGTTCGAGGAGCAGGCAGCCTCCTCAGGGAATCCCATGTCCTCTGCACTGAGGACCAAGCGGGCCAAGAGGCCTCAGAAGAGCAGGTCCACAAGCCACCCTTGAGGAATGGGAGGAGGCCCGTTGTGGCCTTGTGCCTTCTCGGTTCGTCAGCACTGAGCGCATGGGATGGTGCCGTGTGGAGCAGAAGGTGTCCACACTTCTCCATGGAAGCTATGCACGTGGCACTGCGCTTCCACCGATGCTGTCTCTCCTCACCGCTGGGCCTGTGCCAAGTCCTTGGATTACAGAGCGCTGTGGGAGAGCAGTTCCACAAATGACTGACCACCTAGGACTCGGAAGGCAGAACGGCAGGCTGTGATGCTGCCACTCCTTATAGGAGGTCGGTGTGGTGGCAGAACGTGGCAGAGATCCTGTGCACACATCACTACTGGGTTCGATTAATGGCCGTGGGTCATCAGAGGGCCAGGACTCTCCGATTTCTTGAGGTAAGTGCAATGCGTTTGGGGTTATTGGCAGCAGAGCGCAACGACACATCCTGAAAGAGTGAGTGGATGCACCGAGTCTCCGGCACAACGTGCCTCGCCAGCATTGAGTGGACTAGCCGAGGCTGCCAAAGGCTGTTTGCGCATCACGTGTGCGTCTATGGAGCGGAGAGAAGAGGAAGCACAGCCTGATCACACACTTCTTGCGATGCCTGCAGTGGCAAGGGACCCTGTGGAGTCCTGTCTGGGAGGCCGCATGTGCCAGCCTCAAGGCGGGTGCCCCTGGCACCCCCGAGGTCATGGACTGTTCCGTGGTCTGCAACAGAGCATCCACGTGACGACTGGGACGGCCAGGTGGCATGAGACTTTAGCACATTGTGTGCACACAGTGCATCGGAGGGCTGTGAGGTGGCTCTGGCTGTGGCAGGTGGGGTCCAGCCACCAGCCGCCAGACCTGTGGATGGGTGTTGGGTGCAGCAGCACGTGTGCTGTGCGCACACCTCCGAGAAGGCTCCAAAGGGACATCTGTGTGGTGGCAGGACGTGGGAACACGTGGTGGCCACACCTGAACTCTCGGCCTGAGAAATGGCCAAGGTTGCAGGAGAGACAGCTTTTCAGGTAAGTACCTGGGCTTGGGGCCACGAAAGGATATGGCAGCACGTGAGGGAGAAGTCGATGCACTGGCGGCAGGTAGCAACCGGAGGTGTCCCTGCCTCAGGCCTGAGGTCTATGACCCGTCAGGGGACTGGAGGAGTGCTTCCTGCATCTGCAGTGAGTGGACTGAAAGGACATTGCAACAGACCATGGGGACATATCAGGGCTCTGTCCCTGCTGTACCAGGAGGCGACTGGGTCCTGAGCAGAATGGGGAGCAGGAGGAGGAGGTGATGGTGGTGTAGGAAAAAAAGAACAGGATGTGGAGGATCAGATGCAGTTGGTGGAGGAGGAACAGAAGAAGAAGAATAGGTGGCATAGGTGATGGAGGTGGTGGAGGAAGAGATGGAGGGTGGTGGAAGAGGGGAAGAAGAAGAAGAAAAAGAAGAGGAGGTGGAGGAGGAGGAGATGGAGGTGGTGGTGGAGGGAAGAAGAAGCAGAAGGAATAGAGGAGGAGGAGGACGAGATGGAGGTGGTGGAGCAGGGGGAGAGAAGAAGAGGAGGTGGTGGAGGAAGAGATGGAGGTGGTTGCGGAGGGGAAGAACAAGAAGAAGGAATAGAAGAGGAAGAGGAGGAGATGGAGGTGGTAGAGGAGGGGCAGAGAAGAAGAGGAGGTGGTGGAGGAAAAGATGGAGGTGGTGGAGGAGGGGAAGAAGAAGAAAAGGAGAGAAGGTGGAGAAGGACTAGATGGAGCTGGTGCAGGAGAAGAAGAAGAAGCTGAGTGTTTGGAGTAGGAGGTGGAGGAGCGGAGGGAAGAAGCGTAGCAGGATGAACCCGTGCACAACCAAGGACTGAGGACTCTGAGGTGCAGGGGTCCTGCAACAGCCCGTCCACCAGCAAAGGACTAGGGGTTCGCGGTACAGGAAGCCTCCTCAGGGCTTCCCATGTCCTCTGCACTGAGGAACAAGCGGGCCAAGAGGCCTCAGAAGAGCAGGTCCACAAGCCACCCTTGAGGAATGGGAGGAGGCCCGTTGTGGCCTTGTGCCTTCTGTGCTCGTCAGCACTGAGCAAATGGGACAGTGCCATGTGGAGCAGAAGGTGTCCACACTTCTCCGTGGAGGCTATGCACGTGGCACTGCACTTCCACCGATGCTGTCTCTCCTCATCGCTGGGCCTGTGCCGAGGCCTTGGATTACAGAGCGCTGTGGGAGAGCAGTTCCACAAATGACCAACCACCCAGGTCTCGGATGGCAGAACGGCAGGCTGTGACGCTGCCACTCCTTATAGGAGGTCGGTGTGGTGGCAGAACGTGGCAGAGATCCTGTGCACACATCACCACTGGGTCTGAGCAACGTCCGTGGGTCATGAGAGGGCCAGGACTCCCCGATTTCTTGAGGTAAGTGCAATGGGGTTTAGGGGTATGGGCAGCAGAGCGCGACAACACTACCTGAAGGACTGAGTGGATGCACCGAGTCTCCGGCACAACATATCTCGCCAGAAGTGAATGGACTGACCGAGGCTGCCAAAGGCTGTTTGCGCATCACATGTGTGTTTATGGAGCGGAGGGAAGCGGAAGCACAGCCTGATCACACCCTTCTTGTGAGGCCTGCAGCAGCAAGGGACCCTGTTGGGTCCCGTCTGCGAGGCCACAGTAGCCATCCTCAAGGAGGGTGCCCCTGGCAACACTGAGGACATGGACTGGGCCATGGTCTGCACAGAGCGTCCACGTGACGACTGGGATGGCCAGGTGGCATGAGACTTCAGCACATTGTGCGCACACAGTGCATCGGAGGGCTGTGAGGTGGTTCTAGCCGCGGCAGGTGGGGGTCCAGCCACCAGCCAGCAGACCTGTGGATGGATGTTTCTGCAGCAGCAAGTGTCCTGTGAGCACACCTCCGAGGAGGCTCCTGAGGGGACGTCTTGCGGTGGCAGGACATGGGAACACGTGGTGGCCTCACGTGAACTGTGTGCCTGAAAAATGGCCGAGGATTCAGGAGAGACAGTTTTTCAGGTAAGTACCTGGGCTTGGGGCCACGGAAGGATATGGCAGTACGTGAGGGAGAAGTCAATGCACTGGTGGCAGGCTGCAACCGGAGGTGTCCCCGCCTCAGGTCTGAGGTCTGTGACCTGTCAGTGGACTGGAGAAGTGCTTCCTGCATCTGCAGTGTGTGGACTGAAAGGACTTTGCAACAGACCATGGGGACATATCAGGGCTCCGTCCCTGCTGTTCCAGGAGGCGACTAGGTCTTGAGCAGAATGGGGAACAGGAGGAGGAGGCGATGGAGGAGTAGGACAAACAAGAAGAGGATGTGGAGGATCAGATGCAGGTGGTGGAGGAGGGACAGAAGAAGAAGAAGAGGTGTAGTAGAGGTGATGGAGGTTGTGGAGGAGGGGAAGAAGAAGAAGAAAAAGAAGAGGAGGTGGAGGAGGAGGAGATGGAGGTGGTGGAGGAGTGGCAGAGAAGAAGAGGCGGTGGTGGAGGAAGAGATGGAGGTGGTGGAGGAGGGGAAGAAGAAGTAGAAGGAATAGAAGAGGAGGAGGAGGAGATGGAGGTGGTGGAGGAGTGGCAGAGAAGAAGAGGAGGTGGTGGAGGAAGAGATGGAGGTGGTGGAGGAGGGGAAGAACAAGAAGAAGGAATAGAAGAGGGAGGAGGAGGAGATGGAGGTGGTGGAAGCGGGGCAGTGAAGAAGAGGAGGTGGTGGAGGAAGAGATGGAGGTGGTGGAGGAGGGGAAGAAGAAGAAAAGAAGAGATGGTGGAGAAGGACTAGATGGAGCTGGTGGAGGAGAAGAAGAAGAAGCTGAGGATTTGGTGGAGGAGGAGGTGGAGGAGCAGAGGGAAGAAGCGTAGCAGGATGAACCCGTGGACACCTCAGGACTGAGGACTCTGAGGTGCAGGGGTCCTGCAGGAGGCTGTGCACCAGCAAGGGACCAGGCGTTCGAGGAGCAGGAGGCCTCCTCAGGGAATCCCATGTCCGCTGCACTGAGGACCAAGCGGGCCAAGAGGCCTCAGAAGAGCAGGTCCACAAGCCACCCTTGAGGAATGGGAGGAGGCCCGTTGTGGCCTTGTGCCTTCTGGGCTCGTCAGCACTGAACGCATGGGATGGTGCCGTGTGGAGCAGAAGGTGTCCACACTTCTCCATGGAGGCTATGCACGTGGCACTGCGCTTCCACCGATGCTGTCTCTCCTCACCGCTGAGCCTGTGCCAAGTCCTTGGATTACAGAGCGCTGTGGGAGAGCAGTTCCACAAATGACCGACCACCTAGGACTCGGAAGGCAGAACGGCAGGCTGTGATGCTGCCATTCCTTATAGGAGGTCGGTGTGGTGGCAGAACGTGGCAGAGATCCTGTGCACACATCACTACTGGGTCCGAGTAATGGCCGTGGGTCGTGAGAGGGCCAGGACTCTCTGGTTTCTTGAGGTAAGTGCAATGGGGCTTGGGGTTATGGGCAGCAGAGCACGAGAACACATCCTGAAGGAGTGAGTGGATGCACCGAGTCTCTTGCACAACATGCCTCGCCAGAGGCGAGTGGACTGGCCGAGGCTGCCAAAGGATGTTTGTGCATCATGTGTGCATCTATGGAGCCTGATCACACACTTCTTGCGAGGCCTGCAGCGACAAGGGACCCTGTGCGGTCCTGTCTGCGAGGCTGCAGGAGCCAGCTCAAGGGGGGTGCCCTTGGCACCAGCGAGGTCATGGACTGGGCCGTTGTCTGCAACAGAGCATCCACGTGACGACTGGGATGGCCAGGTGGCATGAGACTTCAGCAGATTCTGTGCACAGAGTGCATCGGTGGGCTCTCCCGTGGCAGGTGGGGTCCAGTCACCAGCCGCCAGACCTGTGGATGGGTGATGGGTGCAGCAGCACGTGTGCTGTGTGCACGCCTCCGAGGAGGCTCCAGAGGGGACATCCGTGTGGTGGCCGGACATGGGAACACGTGGTGGCCACACCTGAACTCTGTGCCTGAGAAATGGCCGAGGCTGCAGGAGAGCCAGCTTTTCAGGTAAGTACCTGGTCTTGGGGCCAAGGATGGCAGCACGTGAGGGAGAATCGATGCACTGGTGGCAGGCTGCAACCGGAGGAGTCCCCGCCTCAGGCCTGAGGTCTGTGACCCATCAGGGAACTGGAGGAGTGCTTCCTGCATCTGCAGTGTGTGGACTGAAATGACTTTGCAACAGACCATGGGGACATATCAGGGCTCCGTCCCGGCTATACCAGGAAGCGACTGGTCTTGAGCAGAATGGGGAGCAGGAGGAGGAGGTGATGGAGGAGTAGGACAAACAAGAAGAGGATGTGGAGGATCAGATGCAGGTGGTGGAGGAGGGACAGAAGAAGAAGAAGAGGTGACAGAGGTGATGGAGGTTGTGGAGGAGGGGAAGAAGAAGAAGAAAAAGAAATGGTGGTGGAGGAGGAGGAGTTGGAGGTGGTGGAGGAGTGGCAGAGAAGAAGAGGCGGTGGTGGAGGATGAGATGGAAGTGGTGGAGGAGGGGAAGAAGAAGTAGAAGGAATAGAAGAGGAGGAGGAGGAGATGGAGGTGGTGGAGGAGGGGCAGAGGAGAAGAGGCGGTGATGGAGGAAGGGAAGAAGTTGAAGAAGTAAAAGAAGAGGAGGAGGAGGCGATGGAGTTGTTGGTGTAGGGACAGTGAAGTAATTAAGAATCAGAGATTGACGGTCAGATACTTGTGTTGGAGAAGTGAGGAAGCGTGAAATGTAGGTGTTTGAGTCAATGTAGTTGCATCACAGTATGAGGTTTAGGAGGATGAATATTGCACTATGAGAAATGAGAACATTTCACTGCCACAGGGCCTTTTCTTCTTCAGTTTTTAAGCCTTTAAATTATATTCGTTTAGCAAAGTTTTCACACTGGAAAATGGTAGGCTCTGAGGTGCAGTTGGTTCTTGGAATGGCAAGTGCACAACCAACCACTTGAATCTGTGAGGAATGGGAGGTCTTTTGGATCCTGTATCTGTCGTGAGGACAGTGTACTTAGTGGAGCATGATGCGTAAGGTGATAAATTCCACACTCCAAAAGGAGCATTTTCAGGTTCAGGAGTACTAGAACATCATGTCCACACCCCACTAGTGTGAATTGTGTTGAGTTGTAGTAGTAGGAGTTCACAGCGAGTTCCTGAGGTGTTTTCATTTCAGTTTTAAATGGAACAGAAACACTACTGTTCTGGGTTGGGGAATATGAGTGTATGAACGTTCTAAGTAGCAATTTGGTACTCCTCCAACTGAGGCCTGATGTTCAGGAGGCATGCAAGAGAATGTCCACACTGTAGGTTTGAGTTCTGAGTTTCAGTGAATTGTCAATCATGTCCACAGATCAGGACTGGGTCTGAGAAAAATCAGCGGGAGTTTATATTTCAATCTCAGGAAACGTTGCTATTGGTTGTAACATTGTTACTTGTTCTACTCAGTTATCAGGGCATGAGTTTGTATGTTCCAGCAATGTCCAGGAGGCAGCATTACAATGTGTACAAACATCCCATGCTAGATCTGTGACATGGATCGATGATGCAGCTCACCTGTCCACCAGTTCTTACTGTGGTCTGTATAATTGCTTACCCCTCAGCAGATCTTGTCATAACATCAGCTTGGAAGTCTATAGTGTTTGTTGACTGTAAGAGAATATATCTATAGACATTGATGACGATCTTTTTTGTGACAGGAGGCTCTGCCAAATCATTTACATCATAACTACTGGCATTTGAATGCAGTAGCAAGCTTCAGTAAACTGTGTGCTCATACCACACTGAGGTCAGTGAGGTGGTAGCATGATGTGTGAACCCCTTTTCTTTTCTGGTCTGTGATTTGGCAGAAGTTTGCCTCAGGGGGAGGGTGCATACATCACAACCAATGTATTTATCTGGGTTGTTTTTGTAGAGTAGTGTGTCCACATCATTACTTTGGTTGTGATGTTGCAAGGGGCTGCAACAGAGCATGTCCACACTCTTATGTCTGAGGTCTCTGGAATGGCAGGCAACTGTGTAGAAATGTGTCCACACAGCTTGGTGGAGGTTTTGATGTGGCAGTAGACTGCAGTATGTCATATCTATTCATCACAAATGGAACCGTGATGTGGTAGGTGTTCTCAGTAGTATATGTTCAGACTCTTTGACTAAATCTTTGAGGTGGCAGAGGCTACAACTCAGTGCAGCCTTGCTCAATTTGCTTTTTAAAAATTTTTCAGTATAGATGTATTTTTTTGTTCTAATTAGTTTCACATGACAGTGGAATGCATTTTTACACATCATACACAAATGGAGCATAACTTCTCATTCTTTTGTTTGTACATGATATAGAGTTACACAGGTTATGTAAATATATATGCACACAGGGTAATAATATCTGATTCATTCTACTATCATTCCTACCCCCATGCCTCCTCCCCTCCTTTCATGCCTCCCTCTGTTTACTCCAAAATAACACTATTCTCCCCACAACCCTCGTTGTGAATTAGCATCTGCATATCAGAGAAACATTTGGCCTTTGATTCTTTAGGATTGGCTTATTTCATTTAGCATGATATTATCTAATTCCATCCATTTACCAGCAAATGCCATAATTTCATTCTTATTTAAGGCTGAGTAATATTCCTTGTGTATATATACCACAGCTTCTTTACCCATTCATCTGTTGAAGGCATCTAGGTTGGTTCCATAGTTTAGCTATTGTGAATTGAGCTTCTATAAACATTGATGTGACTGCATCATTGTAGTGTGCTGATTTTCAGTCCTTTGGGTATATTCTGTGGAATGGGATAACTAAGTCAAATGATGGTTCCATTACAAGTTTTCTGAGGGGCCTCCATAATGTTTTCCATAGTGGTTGCACCAATTAACAACATATGAATGTACCTTACCCCACATCCTTGCCAACATTTATTGTTACTTGTATTCTTGATGATTACCATTCTGACTGGAGTGAGATGGAATCTCTGTATACTTTTGATTTATTTGTTTAATTGCTAAAGATGTTGAACTTTTTTCTTATATTTGTTGATTGATTCTATTTCTTCTTCTGTGAAGTGCCTACTTGGTTCCTTTGCCCTTTGTTGATTGGATTATTTGTTTGTTTGTTTTGGTGTTAAGTTTTTTTGAGTACTTTATATATCCTGGAGATTAATGTTGTATCTCAGGTGTGTGTGGTGAAGATTTCCTCCAGTTCTGTAGACTCTCTCTTCATGTTATTGTTTCCATTGCTGATAAGAAGCTTTTTAGTTTGATTCCATCCCATTTATTGGTGCTTGATTTTACTTCTTGTACTTTAGGAGTCCTGTTAAGGAAGTCAGAACATAAGCTAACATGGTGAAGATTTGGGCCTACTTTTTATTCTGTTAGGCGCAGGGTCTCCATTCAAGTGCCTAAGTCTTTGATCCACTTTGAGTTGATTTTTGTGCCTGGTGAGAGATAGGGGTTTAATTTCATTTATATATGGATTTCCAATTTTCCCATTACCATTTGTTGAAGAGGCTATCTTTTCTCCAGTATATGTTTTTGGTGCCTTTGTCTTGTATGAGATACCTGTATTTATGTGGGTTTTTCTCTTTGTCTTCTGTTCTGTACCATTGGTCTGCATATCAGTTTTGGTGCCAGTACTATGCTGTTTTTATTACTATTGTTCTGTAGTATAATTTAAAGTCTGGTATTGTGATGGCTCTTGCTTCATTTTTCTTGCTAAAGATTGCTGTGACTATTCTGGGTCTATTATTTTTCCAAATGAATTTCATGACTGCCTTTTCTATCTCTGTGAAGAATGCCATTGGGATTTTAATTAAATTTGTATAATGCTTTTGGTAGTATGGCCATTTTGATAATGTTAATTCTGCCTATCCAAGACCATGGGATATCTTTCCATCATCTAAGCTCTTCTTCAATTTCTTTCTTTAGTGTTCTGTAGTTCTCATTATAGAGGTCTTTCACTTCTTTTGTTAGATTGATTCCCAAATATTTTTTGTGAGGTTATTGTGATTTGGGTAATTTTCCTAATTTCTATTTCAGTGGATTCATCACTGATATTCAGGAATGCATTTGATTTATGGGTGTTAATTTTATATCCTGCTACTTTGTTGATTTCGTTTGTTATTTCTAGAACATTTCTGGTGAATTTTTTGGCTCTTCTAAATATAGAATCTTGTTGGCAAATAGTGATTGATAGTTTGAATTCTTCTTTTCCTATTTGTATCCCTTTAATTTTTTTCTTATGTCTAATTACTCTGGCTAATGTTTTGAGGATGATATTGAATAAAAGTGGCGAAAGAGGGCATCCTCATCATGTTTTAGTTCTTAGAGGAAATGCTTTCAATTTTTTCTCCATTTAGAATGATGTTGGCCTTGGGTTTAGCATAGATAGCTTTTATGATGTTGAGGTATGTTCCTATTATCCCTAGCTTTTCTAGTGTTTTGAACATGATGGGGTGCTGTATTTTGTCAAATGCTTTCTCTGCATCTATTGAGATGATCATATGATTCTTGTCTTTAAGTCTATTGACATGATGAATTACGTTTACTGATTTCCATATGTTGAACCAACCTTGCATCTCTGAGTAAACCCTACTTGATCATGTGCACTATCTTTTTAATATGTTTTTGTATGTGATTTGCCAGAATTTTATTGAGAATTTTTGCATCTATGTTCATCAGAGATATTGGTCTGAAGTTTTCTTTCCTTGATGTGACTTTGGTTTTTGTATCAGAGTGATACTCAGAGTGATACTAGCCTCATAGGATGAGTTCGGAAGGGTTCCCTCTTTTCTATTTTGTGAAATAATTTAAGGAGTATTGGTGTTTATTCTTTGTTGAAGGTCTTGTAGAGCAATGACATCCAGGAGCAGGGGCAAACCTAGGGTCCAAGAATCTGATTCTCAATGTGAATTTACAACAAAGGGAACCAGTGCTCCTAGGAAAATGGTTAACTTTGAGGTTGGGGTATGAAGATACAAGATGAGCTTGGAGCATCTTATGGTGCCAGAAATTGAGGAAGTGATCAGAAGATGATGAGGGTATGATGAGAGTCAGCCTGAAGAGCTCTCAGTGGCTCAGTCTAGGACAATTTGAGGAGCGAAATAAATAATGGTAGTAATTACTAATTGATGGAATAAAATAAATACCCATGAGTTTGCAGTCATATAAACGAGAAAACAAATGCATGCATACATACAAGGGGTAAAAGTGATGACTCTTCCTTATAGAATTCCAAAGATGAAACAGAGAACGATTAGCAGAAATAAAACTTACCATTAGGCAAGTGGTGACCGAGGTGAGAGTCATCTGCTGGTGCTAAAATCCAATGGGCAGAAGTGTGAAGTACTCCTTGTCATCTCACCATGCCTCCCCACGAAGCATGTGTTGATCACAGAAGGGGAATCAGTGAAGAAACCTGCCTAGCACCCTGTCCCAGCAGTCAGAGCAGCCGGCCCCTTTAAGACACACAAGACATGTGGACACCATGCCCTTCCGTATAGAACGCCCTGAAGACAACACATCACTTCTGCAGTATCCTGTCCTTGTCCAAAGTGCATCACCTTAATGTGACCAGGATGAATGTGAAACTAACCCAAATCAAGGGATATTCTACAAATGAACAACCTAGGTATCTTTAAATATACTCAGTTATGCAAGACAAAGTCAGTTTACTACCACAGTTGAAGTCTAAGGAGATGTGACAACTAAGGACAAAGTGGGACTGGGTGCTGGTCCAGATGATGCACCTTGCTGAGACACCCAGGGATGGGTCGTTAATGTGTCTCAGTGTTAACATCCTGGTTCAGACCAGTCTGCTGGCGTAAGGTGTTAACACCAGGGAGGTTAAAGAAGTATAAAGCAAATACTACTCTTTTTGATACATTTTTTGCCAATCTAAATGATTTTTGAAAGGAGATATCATAGGGGACAAAGAAAAACCATTGATAGTCTAATATCTAACCTCCACTGAGCACTTCAGATGCTCTAGGAATTTACATACCCCATGCTTCTCCTTTACAGATAAAAACCCTGAGGTGCAGGGAGGTTATACAACCTGTCTGAGACTGATCACATGGGAAGGGAATTTGAACTTGGCTCTTTAAGACCAGAACTCACTCACCTAGCCACTAAGAAATACTATAAATTGCAGTAATCCTTTTGTTGAATGTCAGTGGTAGAGTGTTTACCTGAGGCAAAGTGTTCTGATTCTGTAATTGTCAATATTACCTTAGCTAAAATGTTGGTCTTCTTTACAGGTTCTCAGTGCAAGTTCCATAACAACAGCACCTGCATTTCTTGTCCACCTGGATTTTTAACAAGAACTCTCCGTCCAGAAAACCTTGGGACGTAGAGGCACTCTCCCATGCCCTTGCTGCTACAACTCTGTTGTCTGTTTACATTAGGCCCTGGACAGAACTGCAAGGCCAAGGACAAAAGATGGAATATCCTGAATTTACAAAGAAATTAGTTGGCTTGTTTTCAGTTTTAGCAATCAACTGAACATTTTATGTTTGCTATTAAAATATATTTGTATCAATAAGACCTGCTTCCTTTGAAATATCCATAGCAATGCCATTGCTTTCCCCCATGTTAAGTGGAAGTGACTTAGGGACATGTCACCTTCATGATCAATAAGAGTCTACTTTGTGCTCCTCGGGAGTAAATGGATCCCCCTTCCCCCTGCATAGGTCTTTTCATCCTGAGTCCCATTTCCCCACCATGTCTGACATTATTTGTAGCAAAATTACACCACCTTGCAACCTCACAAGATTTGAATGCTGAGGTGAGGAGAAATATGTTGTGATCCTTGTTTATCTAATATTTTATGGAATACAAAAATACTTTTCAAAACACATATATTCTTATTAGAATGCCCCTTGCTACCAATATATATATTTACATATATATATTTTTTTTTATATGAAAACCTAGGATACAAATCTCAACTTTTTAAAAAAATTTTTTTAGGATGAACACACATTTTTAATGGAGAGTATGTGATCATACAATTTTAAAAATTTGGAGACAATTTTATTTCTGTTTTTTACCATCAGTTTGTCCTTTATGATGTTCCACAACATGTGATCATGTCCTTTAAAATAGTTTTATTAAGGTAAAATTTATATCCCATGAAATCCATTCATTTTAAGTATACAATTAAATGACTTTTAGTAAATTTGCAGAATTATATGATCATCAGCAAAATACAATTTTAGAACATTTTAATTTTCCCCCAAGGATCTTGTGGGTCCATTTGCAGTTGTTCTCTGTTCTCACCTCCAGCCCCATGCAATGTGCATCCTATCCCCAGAGGTTTATTTTTCTGGACTTTGTGTATGTATGGAATCCTACAAATACGTGGCCGTTTGTGACTGACTTCTTTCACTTACAAAATTTTTAAATTTGTTCTAATTAGTTATAAGTGATAGTAGAATGCATTTTGACACATTGTATACAAATGGAGCACAACTTCTCATTCCTCTGGCTGTACATGGTGCAGAATTACACCAGTAGTGTAATCATACACGTATATAGGGTAATAATATCTGTCTCCTTCTATTGTCCTTTCCCTCACCACCGCTCCATCCCTCCCCTCACTCCCCTCTGCACAATCCAAAATTCCTTCATTCTTCCCTTACCCCCCACCCCTTCCCTGCCCCGACTATGTATCAGCATCCACTTATCTGAGAAAACATTGAGTCTTTGGTTTTTTTGTGATTGGCTTATTTCACTTAGCATGATAAGTTCCATCCATTTACCTGCAAATGGCTTAATTTCATTCTTATTTAAGGCTGAGTAATATTCCATTGCATATAGGTATCACATTTTCTTTATCCAATCATCTGTTGAAAGGCATCTAGGTTCGTTCCATAGTTTAGCTATTGTGAATTGAGTCACTATTAAACATGGATGTTATCACTATAGTATGCTGATTTTTAGTCCTTTGGGTGTAGGCCAAGAAGTGGGATGACTGGGTCAAATGGTAGTTCTATTCCAAGTTTTCTGAGGAATCTCCATACTGCTTTCCATAGCAGTTGTACCAATTTGCAGTCCTGTATGCATATGAGTGTGCCTTTTTCCCCACATTCTTGCCAACACTTACTGTTGCTTGTAGTCTTGATTGCCATTCTAACTGGAGATGAAATCTTAGTTTTGATTTGCTTTTCTCTAATTGCTAGAGATGATGAACATTTTATCATATGTTTGTTAATGGATTATATTTCTTCTGTGAAGTGTCTGTTCGGTTCTTTAGTCCATTTATTTACTAGGGGTTTGTTTGTTTGTTTGTTCATTTGTTTTTGGTGTTAAGTTTTTTGAGTTCTTTATATATCCTGGAGATTAGTGCTCTGATATGTGTGTGGTAAAAAGATTTTATCCCACTCTGTAGGTTCTCTCTTCACATTATTGATTGTTCCTTTGCTGAGAAGAAGCCTTTTAGTTTGAATCCATCCCATTTATTGATTAAAACCTCACCTCTTTAAAACTTAATTTTTCCAATTTAGTGACTGAGCAATGTAAGACAGAGGCAAAGACTGTTTGGGACAAGCACAGACTTTTGTTTTTGTTGGTAACCAAGTTCAGCAAGAATGATTAACAAATATCCCTGACACAAACCAAACCAAAGAAAGGAGGAGGAGCAGGAGGAAGAGAAAGAGAAAGGAGAAAAATCTACCTCCTAATGCCTTTGCCTCCATAAGTCCATTTAGGGAGCCCATGGATGGTGGGAGGAGACTCCCAACATCACAAATGACACTTGAGAGTCTGCCCTTAGCCACCTCCCATCCAGGTCAATGGAGCAAGCAAGGCTCTGCTCACAAAGGGCTGGTTCATTCAGGGTCATTTGCTGGGCTCATAACAAGCTATAAGACTGCAAGAAAGTCACTTGCAAAAGTCCTTAGATCCTTGGTTAGGTTTTTTAAAAAGGAAACTTTTGGAATTATAACCCTTTGCTCATTCATTCATTAAAAAATGATCAAAGGGTTATAACTGGAGCAACTGCCAAGTTCTGTGACTATCCTAGACACTGGGAATACATGAAGGGAAAAACAAATGTGAAGAGAAAGAGGTGGTGCCTGAAATCAAGGAGTTTATCCTGTGGGGAGAGGGTCCCCCCTGGGAAGAGTGCAGGACAGGCTTCTGCAGCAGCACCTCATTATCAAGCAAGAACTACAGGCTGAGATCCTAGGAAACCCACAGAAAGGGTGGATGCCTCCCAGTCTACATAGCTGACACACCTCACAGAACCTGGAAGACGACTTGAAGGGATGCACACGGCATCCCCAAGTGCAGCTGGAGAGCCCACATGGACATTCAGAAAGTGTGTGCGACTGGCCAGCAAGTTAGGAAACCAGCATGCAGCTCATTCTTGGGTCATCCTGACTTTCTCAGCGTTTGTGACAAATCACCCCATTCATCTCAGGAGAAATTTGAAACTCTCATGTGTGTGCAGAACAAATGTTTTTATCTTTAACTTTTTAGGAATATTTATGCATTACTTTCTGCACTTGACTGGAATACAGTTTATGTCAAACCAGGTGAGGTGGCACACACCTGAGATCCCAGCTGCTTGGGAGACTGACACAGGAGTAAAGTTAGAGGCCAGCCTGGGCAATTCAGCAAGACCCTATCTCAAAATATTCTAAAAGGGCTGACAGTATAGCTCAGTGGCAGAGTGCTTGCACGGCATGCACAAGGTCCTGGGTTCAGTTCCCAGTATCTCAAGAAAAAAAAAGTTTTAAAAATGTATTCACTGGTCGGGGAAAACAAAGAATGGATCATTGTGCCATAGTTCAATACATTTTTCTGACATTCAAATGGAAACCATTCTAGAGTAAAGGCAGCATGAAATTTACTCAGCAAACATAATGCAGTACTGGGGAAGAGGGTGCTATATTCAAAGTAAGACTGTAGTTCATGCATCTTGGGTGTTAGTATTCTCCACTGCAGCACAAAACGGTTCTTAGGAAATTTCTTATTTATTGTCTAAATTGATGAATTCACACAAAATTGCAATTCACCTTCCCATTCAGGGAGTAGAATTTCCAAAACATATAACTAAGAAAAGAGTGCCTGGGATAATGCCATCGAAAGCAGATACATGAAGTTAAAAACAAAGCCACAGAGCACCACAGAGCAAGTGAGCGACGACCACCCGGGAAACAATGAGCAGTTCATCCAGTAACACCCGCCTCCAGAGTTCACTGAGAACTTAGTGTGTAGCAGCATGGTTCCAAGATCTCTGAATAATTTCATTTAATCCTCAGAACAACCCTGTGACACAGGTACTAAATGCTTCTCCATCTATGGGTAGGAAAGAAAAGCTGGGTATGAATAGTGGAGAGGTCACACTACAGGAACGAGTCAGGATGCAAATGCAAATGTCTCCCCACCCTTGACCTAGACCACAGCAACGATGTCCTTACAGTCACTGCAGCTTTTTAGTCAAATGGGCTTCAAGGGTACTAAATCATGATTATCCAGAGGTTTTGTCCCCAGCATCCACCATAGATCCATCACAAGTGTGCAGCCCCTGGTGCCTCCCACCCAAGCCAACCTAGGCTGTCTGCAACTTCATCCCAGAGTTTCCCAGCAAATGCTGGCCTTGCTCCAAACCCTACACTGCCCTGGCTGTGGCATGAGTGTGCTCATTTTTCTGTGGTCACCAGGTGGACCACTGCTCTTATGTGTTACTTCAGATGTCACTGAGTGCTCCCAGCTGAACCCCTCCTTGGAAATGGTCCTCTGCAGTAGAAAGCTACCTTGCCCAAGCTACACCCCTCCTCAGAGGCAGCTCACCTTCACAGACTTGCTCATGGTGGGATACCATCATTCCCACATTTCAGCAAGGTCTTATTTTGGAAATGGAATGGGAAATAGGTTAGGGAGGGGCGCAAAGCCCTGAGAGTGAGAGCTCTCTCATGGGGTGAGGCTGAGGCTGGCAGAGATAGAGATGGAGAAAGAAGCGGAAAATCAAAAGATCCCTGCAAAGTGAACTCTCTGAAACATGGAAATGGCCAAGTGCTTGTTTCTGTACAAGTATCCTTCCCATTCTCCTCTTACCACAGTGCTGTGGGGGAGGCCAGCACTGCCTGCACTTTTCCTGAGCACCTTGCTTCCAGAAGATTCTGCCTCAGGGTAGGGCCCAGGCTGCTGGGTCACAGGTCACACACCAGTAGGAAGGGCATCACGTGCAGGAGCACTTTTTTCTCTTCATCTTTGATTAAATCTTACTTCAAAAATTAATTTGTAAATTCTTCAAGGACAGAGAATCAAGTTTAGGGTACACGACTGCATGCTCATCCATCCACAGATTCCTTAAAGGTGACATTACGTTGTCTAAAGTCATAACTTAGCTGCTCTGAACGCTCCTTTCCTATAGACAATATCCTGGTTGCTGCCACAGTTACCCTGGAAGCATTTTTTTCCATTTGTATGATACTTCATTGCATTTCCATCATCTAAGTACAATAAGAATAAAACCAGTGGACATGGGGAAATAAATCACCAAAACGCTGCATTTACTTTGCTTTTAAACAAGTAACATACCAAACCTGTTTGTTGTTGGATCAGTAATTAGAAGCATCAGTTCATGAGAGGGGTTCTCTTGTTTTCACAGAGAAGCAAATGGAGCAAATGTTTCACAAAGGCTTTCAATGAACATTCCCAGAGGACCTCTGTGGGGATTTCAGGTCAGTCAACGTACAGAGGAGTGAAAATCCTTCGAGTTGAGCACACTCCTCGGGATAAAAGGCACTCTGTTTTAATGGCTTAGAGATGCTCTGCAACTCATGAAAACTGCTCTCCAGGAAAATTAAAAGACCAACAGACCGGCATGAAAATTCTCTTTGTGTCCTTCTTTGAATTGATGCATATCAGCAAAATTTAAGAGCAGATCCTTAGGGAAAACATTTAGCCCACTGTCATTCAAGGGTTTAAATGCTCAGAAAAAGAGAAGATCAACTCAGACACCTGGGACATCGCTGCTCGTGAATCAGCATGTGGCAAAGCAACTAGGTCTTTCTTTCAGTAATGGAGAAAAGCACCCAAGGCAGAGAAAATATCTGCTTCATATTTATCATTTGAATATTCACTGTCAGTTTCCAGATGTCACCAGCCCTCCAGAGGGTACTGCCCTAAGAGGGCCAGGAAGATTTCCTGCAGCAACAAGAGCATTTCAAGTGTAATCCACAGACAGGAAGCATGGAGAGGAACAAGACATTTTGGGGAGCAATATTTCATGCAATGAGAGCTGGTGTATGTAAAAAGGCCAGTTGGGGACTATGGCTTCAGACTGAGCACAGCAGCCCAGCTGATTGCAAATGTTCACACCTGTACCCATACCTACCTGTGCTGTCGAAAGGATGCGGTGATGCCTGAGACTGGAAAGGAAAGGCAGGCCACTTCATCACCACCCTATCACTATGCCAAGACTGTGGCCTCTACTCTGTGGACAGAGGGAACCATGGAAGGTTTTTAAGCACAGGACTGAGAGGCACAGGACTGAGAGAAACAGCTTTCCAGTTTAAGTTACTTGCCTGGCTGCAGAAAGAGAAGGGCCACAAGGAAGGTCAGGCTACCGGATCAGACTGCAGGGTCAATGGAGTCATCCTGGCCATCCGTGTGTCCTGCATCTATTGGGACTGTCCAAAGTCTCAGACCCCATGCAATCTATCTGCCTACACATCTGCCCTCCCTTGGGGCAGGGGCTGCCTCTTCATCATCTTCATGCCCCAAGACTACAGCAGGGTTGGCAACAACACTCCCTTCAACTCTCACTGCAGAAGAACTTTGCTTCCACGAAGTATCTGTTGAGCAGAAATACCAGAATGTGTAACAGAAAGGAAATAAGCTCTCTGGAAGAGATGACTATAACCAGTCATGCTTCTCTGTAGGTTTGTCGCACCTCTTCTCATCAGTCATGTTCCTTTCAAGCAGGTATTTCTAATTTCTTGTTTCTCCTTCATGCCTTAACGTGGAGCCCTTATTCTCTGTCAGGGTGGGCTTTGTTCCTCCTGGTCAGTCCCTATAACAGGTGACTACGGTGACAGCCCTGACAACAGGAAATGGACTATGTTCATTCAAAAGGACTCTGGGGCCTTTGATCTTCAAGAATAGCCATTAACTTTCTACTTAAAGTGTCATAGAACAGTGCCACACTGACATATTCACTGTTTTTGACCGAGAACAATAAGAAATCTTAGAGCTGGGAACAGGGAATCTAAAACTGTGACCATCAAGGTTCCACATTACATTTATTTCAAAGTGCTGAACATTCCATCATTGGGGAAATGTTGGCAAATGACTACAATTTTCTTTTCTAAAGAAATCCTCTGGAAGCAAGTCCTTTAACCAAGGTCACTTGGGGCCTGATGGGACCCAGTGCTGTGTCTCAGATCTAGACTTCCGTAGGGTGGGCTGGGCCTGGGCTGCCAGCTCCCATGTCACTGCCCCACCCAGGGAGACTTCAGCCTCACTGCCCGGGCGCTGTTCTTTGAATATCTTTGCCTCTCTCACTTGCTTTCCTGCAGGTCAGGGGAGGAGAGAAGGCTGCAGGGGCCCAGTTGAGGTGTGGAGAATATGCCTACTAATCTACTTCCCCAGAAATCCTTGAGGACAGCAGGATGGGAAAGAAAACAAAAATATGAAAAACTTGGCACTTAAGAGGCTGACAGGGACACATTTACAGTATGAGCTGAATTAAGAAGGCAGAGCTTCACCCTGTCCAATCTCAGCCAAGAATGTGCACTTTTGGCAGCTTAAAATTTCCTGGTCCTCTGTTCAGGTCTCTGAATGACTGTGATTATACTACAAGTATCCACTGACTTGGGGTTTTCAAAATTTAGTGATTTGGTGTTTGCAAATACAAAACCTGTGAATGATGAAAATCAATTGCAGTATTATTTAATTCTCATAAGAACCCTGAAAGATAGGAACTATGTTGATTTTCACATACCAAAAAATGAAACAAATTTAGGTTGCCTTGTCCTTAACTCTGCTACTTCAAAAGGTTGGAACGAGGATTCTAACCTCCAGTCTAATGCCACAGCCCATTGTTTTTAGCTATACATGACAGTAGAGTGCATTTTGTCATATTACACATACATGGACAACTTATTTAAATTAGGATCCTATTCTTGTGGTTGCACATGATGTGGAGTTTAACTGACCTTGTATTCATATATGAATATAGGAAGTTATGTCTGATTCATTCTGCCATTAACCATTCTGTCATGTCTATAAGGGTAATGTCTCAGCAAACTTGTATGGTTTTTAAGGAAACCATGCGTGACTCATGTGGTGTAAGAAGTAAACAAATCTCACAGAGCATTTTTAAGCCTTTAATAATATTTTTAAGTAAAATTTTTTTACCCAAGTTGATTGACCATATGAAGTTGACCTTTTTAGTCTCAACTATTTAGTTGAATATTGGCAATTTCATGTTTCAACCAAATATAATCCTTGGAAAGATTCTTTCCATTACTTTATTTCATCATTTTCCATATGGAAAACTAAAATATTTAAAGTACTTATAGATGTATTCTATGCTTTCTTTTTTTTCTTCTTTTTTTATATTTTTTTGTGTACTGGTGATTGAACCCAGGGGCACTTTACCACTTAGCTACATCCCTAGACCTTTTTATTTTTTAAATTTTGAGATTGGGTCTAGCTAAGTTGCTGAGTATGACCTTGAACTTGCAATCCTCCTGCCTCAACCACTCAAATCACTGATATTACAGGCGCATGCCATTGCACGTGACTATGCTTTCTTACAAGTACAGAGGTTTACTTTCCAGATTTTATCATCTATTTTCTGATCTTTTAAAGGATAAAGATAAGATTTCACACTTTACCATAAATAGGACAAACATAAATATTTGCTCCCTGAAGGATGCAGTGCACTGGGCTGTTTTATCCGAGGAAGTATATGGCCCGTTTTTCTAGAGGTCATCTAGTATCTGTTTTTATCAGATTTGGATTAGACACAATCTCTACTGGAGGCGACAGGATGGTCAACGAAAGTCTTTCGGAGACGCCCCTTTTAATGATCAAGCAAGGGGAGAAGTGGGTGAAGTAGTCAAACAAGGCATTTCCTTCATCTGAAAGCGATCGAAGAGCAAAACCGTACAATGATGTGGAGAGGCATGTTTCCTAGAGCCCACAGTGGAAGACAGACCTTCAGAGTCTCCTTTCCCGCCTTGGTGGCGAAAGAGAGAAAAAATGCCACCTCGCGGTCTGCTGGTGTGGTCCCAGCACTGGACCGAGAGCGGTCGGCGCGGGTTCCGAGGTCTGCAGCGCCCTAGCTGGGGGGAAGGGCAGGCTCGCGCGGCGCCTCCTGCGGCAGGTCCCGCCTCGGATCCCGGGCGGCAGGCGGTCGCGCGCACGGCTCTCACCGCCGAGGGGGAACAGCCGCCGGCCATTTCTGGACGGTGCGACAGCTGCCGGGGCTCCCGCAGCGCGGGCGGCAGGGTGGGCGGGGCGCGGCGCGGCGCGGGCTAGCACGGTGCGCGACGCCGGCCTCACGGACGCGCCGGAAGCCACGAGCCGGACTTCCGGCTGGCGCGTGGGTGGGCGGGGCTCGGCTCCTGGTTTCCGGGTGGGCGCCAGCGGCCGGCACTGCGGCCCGCGGACTGGGCCATGGAGAAGCTGCGGCGGGTCCTGAGCGGCCAGGACGATGAGGAGCAGGGCCTGACCGCGCAGGTAGCGAGCGCGCCCGGCCGCGGGGAGGAGGGCCGGGGGGCGTGGGGCGGCCGGGCGGGCCGCGACCCTGGGAGCCCGGAGGAAGACGGGTCTGGACGCGCGAAGTCGTCTGTCCGGCCGTGAGGCCTCGTGACCGGTAGAAACGGGAGCCCCCGTGTCCGCGCTGCCCGGGCGGCTGGTAAGCGCACGCAGCGGTGAGGCAGCCGCGGGAGCGCCGCGGCCGGGGCGGCCACCACGCCCGCCGCCCGCACCGCGGGGCACTCGGAGCGCCCCCGCCGCCGGGCGCCTTCCGCCGGGCTCCTTTGCGCTCCTGCCTCCTCGTCGTGTTTATTCAGCGCTCCTGGGGGGCGGGGTTCTAGGCCAGGCTCTCCAGCCTCCGCCCTCGGAGACTTAAGAGGAGCGCAGGAGCCCGGGGGTGGAAACAGCGGAAGTGGCAGCCTCTGTGCTGAGAGCTGTTTGTTCCGCACCAGAGAGTAGCCATAGCTATACGTGGCCACTTACGTTTAAATTAACCAAAATTTAATAAAGCTTATAGTTTGGTTCCATAGTCACACTGCCCATATTTCAGATGTTCAGTAGGCATGTGTGATCACTGTGTGGGCAACGCACATACAGGACATTTCCACTGCAGGAAGAAGGTCTGTTGGACAGTGCCACTCTAAACCTTGGGACCAGGAAATCGATATTGTCCTTTCTCTTGAGGCCACTGTCTGGAGATGAGCAAGATGTGTAGAGACTTTTGTTGACAGATGTTGCTCATTCAGCAAATCTTCAAGTTCCCAGCTATGTTTGGCACTGTTCAAGATGCCAGTGTTACAGCAGTGACCAACACAAAGGCCTTTCCCACACATTTTAATTGGGGAACGTTTAATAAACACATACATAACGCGCCAGGCAGCACTAAGTACCAAGGAAATAGAGCAGGACAAGGAGTGAGGGGTTGTGTATTGTATATTGGTGGAGGAGGCTTCCCTGTTGGGGTGACACTGAGTGTAGAACTGCAGGGCCTCTGCAAGAGTCCTCAAGAATGGCTGCCCAGGTGGAGAGTGGGCTGATGCAGAGCCCTGAGAATTCAGTGTTGGTCCCATTCTGGGCTAAGATGCCAGGGTGACCAGAGCAGAGGGAAAGAGACAGGCATAGGAGGCAACAGCAGGAATGGGATTGCCAAACCTATTTTCTTATACCGTAGAAAAGATTTAGCTTTACTCAGTGTAATGAGTGGCTTTGGGTTTTGAGCAGAGTAACAAAGTACCCAGTTGGAATTAAAGGATCTTTCTGGTTGCTCTGTGGAGAACTGAGTGTAGAACAGGTGGAAACCCAGCGGCTGGTCAGGAGAGACTAATGTAGGAAGTAGTCCCAGTTAAGAGATGACTTACTGAGTGGCTTGAATCCATGATAGAAGTGACAGTAGTGAAAAAAATAAATGGGCAGATTCTGTATAAACATCTTGAGTGTAGAACTACAACTTTAAGATTGAATGTGAGAGCAAGAGAAGTCAAGGCTGCCTCTGTGGTGTTTGAACTGAGTGGAAAGATGGAGGCACCTGTGAGGTGGAAGGTGCAGGTTCAGGGAAGAAAATCGCTTCAGCATAAATGCAGAATCCGAGGTGCCAGGAGACATTAAGAGGAGGTGTTAGGAAAGCAGTTGAAGGTAAGTCAACTGCAGTCACGGGGAGGAAGAAAGAGAGACAAGAGCCCACAAAAGGATTGTGTGTAAGTAGAAAAGAAGTTAAGTCCAAGGTTTGGCCTCTGGTTGTCTGGTGTGCAGGGTTAGGAGGGTGAGCAGGTCACAGCAGGTGAGGAAGGAGAACCAATCTGGAGGGACATCCTAGGAAGTGAGGGCTTTATGTGCTACAGTGGATCCCTTAAGAGCTGAAGGTTATCAGTGGAGAACATGGGTTTTGGTGGTTAGCTATGGCTCAGGAAGGAAGAAAGAAAGAGCTGATGAATTTAATATCTCAGTGATTTTGCTATAAAGCAAAGAGGTGGGTGGTGGTGGGATGATGAAGTGGGGTCAGGGAACTTTTTTCTTTTCTTCTTCTTTTGTAGTGCTGGAGATAGAACCCAGGGCTTCAAATTTGTTAGGCAAGTGTTCTACTGCTTACCGATATCCCTAGCCTCAACATTTTATTTTATTTCATTTCATTTTATTTATTTATTTTGTTATTGGTGATTGAACCCAGGGGCACTTAACCACTGAGCTGCATCCCCACCCCATTTTATTTTTAATTTTGAGACAGGGTCTCACTAAGTTGCTGAGGCCGGTCTTGAATTTGCAATTCTCCTGCCTCAGTTTCCCAACATTTTATTTTTGAAGCTGGAAAATCCTTGATGTTTCTGCAGACTTGCAGATGGTCCAGGAAAGGAGAAAATTATGATTCAGGCAACACAGTGTCATTGCAGGGTGCCTCCTGGGCATGTCTGGCAGTGATTGGGAAGCTGTAGAATCCAGTGGGCAGAGGGGAGTGAATTGTGCAAGCTGCTGAGAGCAGATGCTGATGCAAATGAGTTGGGTGGAGCAGGTGGGTTCTTCAGTGATTTCTGAGCTGTTCTCAGATAGGAAATCAGGCTCCCAACCATGAGTCTGGACGAGGTGGGTTTTAGAAGTGTAAGGCAAAGGTATGAAGTGATGGTTCAGGAGACTGGGAGTGAGGCCGCAGGGAAACAGGTAGACTTGTAACTACACATCCCCCCCTGTTGGTCGTGGTCCTGCACTGAAAGAGAGTTGGCAGGGCGAGCATTTTCTCTGCAGCCATATTTGCAGTGGGAGTGCAGGGCAGTGTTCAGATTAGCACATGGGGACTAACTGGGAGTCCAGCAGGGCACGGGGAGTTGGGATGGAGGGGTGGTGGTAGGCTCTTGGACTATGCATTTTGGCAGATGGCCGACTAGAGGTGCTGAAGGAAGGAGTGATGTGCAGAGAGTGGGGTACTTGAACTTGAGGTTAGAGACTGCTGTGTCCATGGTGTGCTTGCTAGTAATAGATATGAGGTTTGGTGGCAGAAGAAAGGTGGAGAATTAGATCATGTGTCACCAGGACTGGGGTTCTGAGGAGGTTCCCTGAAAGGGAGTAGACTTCATGTTAGGCTGATGGTCCTTGATACTGTCACAGAAAGGAATTTAAGCTTGGGACAAAGTGAAGCACAGATTGATTTTATTGAGAAAAAGAAAGTAGTTCCCACTCAGAGGAAGGTGCTGGTTACAGCTTAGTGAGGCACATTTACATACGTGATGTCTATAGTGCTGAGATGTGACCTAAGAGGGCGAGTTAGTCCTCCTTTGTGTTGGTGACTGCACGTGTTGATCATTACCCACTAAGAGTAATTTTCTTCTTCATTTTTGATGAAAATTGTGAATCATTTTCCCACCAGGGTTCAGTGTTCTGCCTTGTGAGCTTAAACAGCGCTAAGTTGGTGTGACCCTGAGGGAGAGTGGAGAGTGTGACATACAGATGAAGTAATCGGACCCTAAGAATATAAATCATGAGAATTTGTTGGGCAAAAGCATTCTCGGACCTTCTTTTCTTTTAGGTCAGAGTCATAAAAGAAGTTATTTATGGAATTGTGGATAAGGTCTAGTAATTGACCTAATTGTGCTGTTTGTGATCCAAGTATGGGAAAGTGACCTTTAAATCTGGATTTTAATCCATGTGAAAATAGACTTTGAATCATGGCCACTCTTGTTTTGTCCTCCTTGTCTCCTTTTTACCTATCCTTATGTCTTCTACCTCACTTGAAGGAGAGGTCAAAGCACTGAGAGTTGTTTAAAAAGGATTCTTTAATAACGAAGCCATTAAGAATTAGGACAGGAGTGGTGGAGAGATAACAGTGACCCCTGGAAGAAAGGATGAGAGGTGTGAGTGAGGAGGAGGGGAGGAGCAGGGGACTCTGGAAGCAGACATCTCTAGGGAAGGGAGGGGGTCAGGAAGGGCCAGGGGTACCGAATGCCTATGGCCGGTCAAGGGAAACTATGAGTGAACCCAGCAAGGGTGAGGCTGAGGACTCAAGGAGTTTGGTGATGGTGCTCAGGAGAAGGGCTCAGGTGACAGGTGCACAGGCCTGGACTGTGGTAAAGGACATCCTGAGTTTTGAGCGTCTGTGCAGTGGGACATAAGTAGGATGGGTGTGATGGAATAGGCCTATAATGCAGGTGTCCCTAGGCCAGCTGAGAAGCTGGGTGTCGGGAGGTATCCAGAGACCTGGGCGGCTCCCTCCTACTGCTGAAGTGACTTGAGTCCTTGGGAGACGCCAAATAGCCAGAGGTCTGGACCCTCCTTATGAGATATCTAGAAGAATTCAAGGAGGGAGAGGCCTTTGAGTCCAGTCTTAAGAGGACCCCATCGTATCCCCTGCCAGGATCACACCATCGAGGTAAGTCCAGATTCCTCCTTGGCCTCTCAGAGCTGCCCTGCTGGCTTCTGCCCTCCTCCTTTGTGTCCCAGGGCTCACTGTGTTCCAACCATGTGCCTTCAGACCGGGCCTCTTTTCTGTAAGGGGACTTGGCAGTGGCATTTCTTTTTTTCTGAAATGCCCAACCTGGTTCTTTTCAGGATTGTATTCATTGCTCCTGTGTCTTTAGAGAGCCCCTTCCTGGTTGCAGTTACTCGTTACCCCGTGCTTCCTCTGTGGAACTTGCCCCCTTATGTCACTGCCTTTGATTTGTTGTTGGCTTTCCCTCATTGGAATGTATGGTCTTGCCTGTCTTGTCTCCTGTGTACATCCGGAGCCTACCAGCTACCTGCTGCACAGTATCTGTTCTTAAGACTTGCTGGCCAGACAGATGAGTGCGAGAGGTAGGACTTGAACAGCTGCTGGAAGAAGACATGTGTTGTTAGCCTCATGGCAAGGATCTCACAAGGAAATGGGCTACACAGGTCTTTTGTCCTCCCCAACTTTAATAAAGTTGAAGGTGTCTCAGTCTCTTTAGGCTATTCTAACAAGATACTTTAGCTGGGTGGCTTCTAGACAACAAAAGGTTATTTCTCACAGTTCTGGAGGCCAGAAGTTCAAGACAAAGATACTAGGAAATCCTATGTCTGGTGAGGGCTGCTTTCTGATTTGTAGGTGCACCTTCTTGCTGTGTCTTCCTAGGGTGGAAGGGGCCAGGGAGCTCTCTCAGGCTCTGTTCCCATGACCTTATCACCTCTCAAAGGTTCCACCTCCTCATACCATCACCTTGGGGTTTAGGGTTTTAACACATGGATTTGGGGGGACCACAAGACACTCAAAGGGTTTGAGACAAGTCATCTTGCTTGTGGATTGACTATTCCATATTTACAAGTAGAAATAATTTGTCTTGAACTGTTGTACAAATTAAGCTACCTCTCTCTACTTTTCTCTCAGGGTTGGAAGTATAACACCTGCTCTGATATTGTGGAATATATATTTGGTCTTCCTTCTGCTTGTTGGCATACAACTCCTCAAGTCCTTGGAATCTCTGAAGCAATAGTGTCTTTTCGCATGTCAGCGAGTCAGATGGGAGCTGGTCCCCAGAAAGACCAAGGCAGGATTAGACAGTTGAAACTGTTAGCCCTGCCCTCCAGCTCCCAAGGAGAGTTGAAGGCTGTCAGTCAGTGATGTCATCTGACATGCCTACGCAGTGAACCCTCCCTAAAACCCCAGCATGGACAGGGCTCAGAGCTAACTGACCACAGGCTCCCAGAGGGTCTGAGCCCAGGTCGGCCCTGGAGGTGCCACCCCCTTACGTGACCTAGTATCTCCCTCCCCTGCATCTTCTGTGACATCCTTTATAATGAACCAGTGAAGGCAAGCAGGTGACTCCCTGAGTTCTAGGAGCTGCTTTAGCAGAATTGTGGAACCTGAGGAGGGTGGTTTTAGGCAGTCAGTCAGAAGTACAAGGAAAACAACTGGGGCCACGAATGGCATCTGAGGAACAGTCTTGGGGACTGGTCTGTGAGTTTGTGTTGCGCCCAGGTGGTGGGCAAGGACCCACTTAGATCAGTGTATGGTGAACTGTGCTTGGTGCCCAGCATCCATGTAGTGAGCAGGCAAGGGTGAGTTTGAGTTGGTGTGTCCTTTCTTTAGACCTCCCTTGCCTGTTGTCCTTGCTGTTCATTGGGGTACCTCAAAGAGGTTGTTGGGGGAGAGGAGAGAAAATAAGGACAGGCTCAGGAAAAAGCTCTTCCCTTCTGGGGAGAGGGGACTGAGACTGCAGAGGGGACACAGGAGCACTGGACATTTGAGGGCAGTGTGGAATGATGAACTGCAGAGCGTGGTGCCCAGGGGAGTGTTGAATATCTGGTGCTGTTGAAGTGGAAATGAGAGCACATAGGCCTGAGTCCTGGTCCCCTTGCCCAGCACTCAGAATCCATTCTTTAAACCAGTTAGTGCATAAATGAGTGTGCAGAGGGTAGAGGGTGACATCAGGAGAGATTTTGTATGTTTAAGATGGAAGAGCCTTAAGCATGTTTAAAAGTAGGCAGTCATGGTCTTAGAGAGGATGGCTCACTAGAGGAAAACCCCAGTAATGGTAAATTTTGGAGAGTGTCCGCGGGACTGGGCCCTAAAGCATATGTGACCACCAGAGTTCACAGGAGGAGACCTGTCCTGGGAACCAGAGCAACAAAGTATCAGGTAATTTCCACTGAAAAAGAGGTGAAGTCCAAGGACCCAATAAAAGCTCCCACAAGGCTGAAGACCAATCCAAGTGGCAGTTATTGTGGCAACTTGCTACTGGGAGCAGATCAGATAATTAGGCCACAGATTGGATTGTGGCAATGCAGTAGAAAGGAATTTCAGGAAGTGTGTGGAGTCAAGGGGAAAGGCCACTGTAGATTAGGGGAGCAGGGACAGAAAGACCAAGCTGTTCACATGGATCGGAATAGGACTGAATGAGATAACAGGGAGAGCAGAGGCCACCAATGAAGAGGGTGAGGGTGACTTCAGCATGGGAGTCTGAGTAAATGGGCACAGTAGGCAGTACTGCTTGGAATGACCTTGATGAGCAGGACCCCAAGGAGGGTGTGATGTGGAGCCCACTCGAGGGCACTTTCTCTTGCTCGTTTGTTTTCTAATCTTTACCTTTTTAATGCCTTTGTTATTTTGAAAACGGATAGGTAGGAATACTGGACGTGGTGTAGGAATTGAAAGCCACAGCACATTTCCTTTCTGGGAACCAGCCCCAGACCTCAGCACTTGCATCCCTAGCCATGCAGTGGCTTAGGGCTGCAGTGTCCATGCAGTCATCTTCCAGCTGTTGCTGGTAACAGAGGAGCATCCCTACTGTGTTTTTCTCTCATTTCCTGACTGGTTTTCTTTTTCTCTTATAAGCGGAGGTTTGGTTGCAGGCAGTACTTTGTTTACTGCAGCAGGAAGAAGCCCCTGAGGATGGGGAGAGGTGCCCTTACTCTTAAGGCACTTTCTGTTTGTTTCCTCTTCTATTGGTGACAAATAAAATAGTTGGTGGCAATTGAAATGGGGATGGCAGTTTTAGTGTGTTTGTATTTTTGTCCTAAGACTAAATTTAGGAGTTGCTGGTTTGGTGGGATTGTTCCTCATCCCATTCTTGTCCAACAAGGTTGAGGAAGAAAATAGCATATAGATCTTATGCTGAACAAAGCTTGTGGGGGAGTGGATCTTCCTCCTACTTGAAAAATGCAGAGCCAGGTTTTCCTGCATGTTGAAGCATTATAGAATTTTCTCACTTAGGAGTTGGGAACTCTGATTTTTTTTTTTTTTCCTGTACCTGGAACACAAGTTATTTGCTTATGAATCTGATTATTCTGTATTTCCAAATGGAAATAATTTGTCTTAATATTTCATTTTAAAGATCATCACATAAAAGATGGCAATGATAGGAAAAAGACCTGTTGTACAAATAACCAAGTCATTCTACTACTGCAGGAAAAAAAATTGAAAATGAACCATTGAACTTAGAAACAATGGGGTGATTTAAGTGTGTGAATGAAAGTAAAAATGAATGTGTTTTCCTTTTCACATCATTGTAGTCTCACATATTTAGAAATCATGATCAGTGTACTATTTCCACTTTTTAATTAACATGTAAAAGTGTATATTTATGGTGTGCACCATGATATTTTTTAAAAATTTTTTTTTAGATGTTGATAGACCTTTATTTTATTCGCTTACTTATATGTGGTGCTGAGAATCGAACCCAGTGCCTCACACATGCTAGGCAAGTGTTATACCACTGAACCACAACCCCAGCCCGCACCATGACATTTTGATATATGTACACATACATTGTGGAATGGTAGAATGAAGTAATTAATGTTTCCCTTTTTTTAAAAGAAACATATTTTTAAATGAAACAGTAGTGTGCAGGTCTTAGGTTGTATTGTGCTCTAGGTAGTTAAAATGTACTTGGTGTATATTTTTCTTGATCAGAAAGAATGAAATTTAGATGTTCTTGTAGACAAATTCATTCCTTATTTAAAACCAGGTAATCTATTTGGCTGTGATATTGCTGAAAATGTCTGTGAATTCAAGCAAACTTTTAAAAACTGTTGAAAGTGATCTGTGTGATATTTACATAGTACTTAAAATTTTATCTGCTCTTCATGCTGCATGAGGATTCTCAGCGTGTCTACTGAGGTAAGGTGTGCAACCAAAGGTGTAGTGAACTGTTGTATATAAACTTCCTGTTTTTGTTTCATTATTGGAAATACATTATAAGCTTGTGGTCATATTTTTCAGTGTTACAGTAATGTAAGTTAAAAATTTAAATTTTGGAATTTTAATTCCTTATAGATTTCTAGTTTATTAAAGAATATTGACAGTTTTTCAGATTCATTGGGAAGATAGCTTTTAATAGTGTCCTGGTAATCTGAATTTACTAGGTCATCACTGCACTATTCAAAGTATGCTTCTGCTGCTTCCTGCATAATTGGGTTAGAATTCTCATGGCATGTAGAAATGTCGTTTCAAAATAAATTACTTTACAACCTGTGTTTCTGTGGTGGAAGAGGTGCCCAAGGCGCTCAAGATGCTTTCAATGACCTTTCCCATGGGTTGCCCATGGGTACTGTGGTGCCTGCCCAGGGAGGAAGAAGTTGGAAAGCTCCGGCCCTGCCTCAGGCAGCACTTCATCGCTAGGGCTGGGAGGACCTCCAGCTGAAACACTTCCCTTTTTGGTACCTCCTGCTTCTCTCTGCAGCTTCCCTCACTTCCTTAAAGGATTCTGCTGAAAGCATCCCATCTCAGGCTTTAAGAACTGCAGAAGGTGGGGGACATAAGATGAACCCTGTGTGCTCTACCCAGCTTCAGCAGTTACCCACATGTCGCTTGCCTTATCTGTCCCACTTTTTATCCTCAAATATATCACAACATACCTCACACCTGATGTCATTTTATCCAGATTAATACGCATCTACTGCCCTTAACAGGTAAGGACTGTACTAACTACTGTTACCAGACTTAGCAAAATTACATTAGTCCCCAGGGTCACCTGATACCAGACCATGTTCATATGTCCTCTGCCACCATGGTAGTGATCCTGCAATGTGCAAAAGAAATCAAAGGTTCAGAGTATGTGTTAAGGTAAAATGCTGCCATGAATTAGAATAATCAATTTAGTGCATGGTGGTTTAAGAGAGTGTTCTCAGTTGTCCTTTCTTCCCTTAGGTCCTGGATGCCTCATCTCTCAGTTTCAACACCAGATTGAAATGGTTTATCATATGCTTCGTGGCTGGCATTTTTTTTTCTATCCTTGTGAGTTAAGGCTTTATATTGCTCAATTATTTTTATTTTATATTAGATTAATATCCCATTTGGTACAAGAAAGCAATCTACTTTATCTGAATTCCCATTAGTACTGTTTTGATGGAGCATAGTCACCTGAAATAAAGGGGTAGAGATTAATAAATAAGTAAAAAGATGTGGAAATCAATATTTGGGGAAATTCTAAGAATTGTTGAAATAATTTTAAGAAAAAGCATGCCTCACATGAGTGCGGGGCCTGGGTTCAATCCCGAGCACTGAAAAGAATACAAAAAAAAAAGAAAGATCAACATGGTTAAGAGAACTGAAAAGTCAAAATTAAGATATGTTTATTAACTTGCCATTTCAAGTGGATATTTAATTTAAATAACATAAGATTTACCAACATACAGAGACAATTTTCTTGTGGCTTATTTATATGTATTTAGGAGACTAGGCAGAAGATTCAATTTAATATATATCATAGAAAATGTTTTTACTACATAATCAGAGAGTATACACTACTCATTTCTATTTAAACATTGTGTCATATAATACAGTATTGCTGTATTACTGTAGTAACACATATTTTAAGCCTTTAAGATTATAAAATTATTTTTAACTCACTGTAATGTCTGACTCAGGGAACTGGATTGCTGTGGCTTCCTGGTGGCATAAAGCTTTTTGCAGTATTTTACACCCTTGGGAATCTTGCTGCATTAGCCAGGTATGTATATAATTTACCTTCTCAATATATCTTATTTGCTGTCACTTCCAAATTTGTCTTTCTCATAGCACTTTGCTAATAGGATATTTCCACAGAATTTATGTTAATTTCATAAATACCTAGTGACTCATGATTTTTGACCAGCTACCATAATACAGAGTACTACTATGAGATACCGTCATGTATAGGAGCACGTACTGTGCACCAGGGCCTATTCTGAGTGTGTGGTGTCCAGTATAGCAGGTTTATGGGGCAGGTGTCAGTATTGGGTTTAGGGGATTTGGTTGTGCAGAGTGAGTCACTTGCCCACAGTGGTGAGCCTCCTAAGTTTTCTGGGGCAGACACAGGACTTCAGAGCCCAGGCTCCTAGCTGCTACACTCTATAGTCTTTCTCTTGTGGAACTTATGTCTTTGTGAGGGAAAAATCATGCAGTAAGCCAGAAAAAGATCTGAAGGTGTGGTGCAGGGGATAGAACTTAAAATTGATGCCCTTGCAGTGACAGAGTAGCTACATTAGGTTGGGATTCAAGGTTTCCTCTTTGTTGTTGCATTTGGGGGTGTTTTAGTCAGCTATTTGCTGCTGTGACTAAATGCTCTGACCAGCACAATTATAGAGGAGGAAAGGTGTATTTCAGGGCTCATGGTTTCAGAGGTCTTAGTCCATAGAGGGCCAGCTCCATTCCTCAGGGCTGGAGGTGAGGCAGAACATGGCAGAAGAACTTGGCAGAGGGAAGCATCTTGCATCATCAGGAAACAGAGAGAGAGAGAGTCTTCACTCTCCAGATACAAAATATATACTCCAAAGCCATGCCCCAATTCCAGTTTCCTCCAGCCACACCCTACCACTTCAGTTAATTCCACCAGGGACACCTCACATCCAAACCATAGCAGGGGGCATTGAACTATCTTAGTTCATTTGTGCAGCTTTAAGAGAGTGTATCAATTTGGGTAGTTTATAAAGAGCAGATATTTATTCTTCACCTCCAAGGACTAGGAAGCCCAAGAGATAGGCTTCAGTTGTCTGGTAAGGCTGCATCCTGTGGTGGGATGGATGCCCCCTTGTTGTCCCTCGTGTGAAGGAGCAAGCCCGTCTGGGGACACCTTGTTTGTGATGCCCTAATCACAGGAGCAGCCCATGGCCTCCTCATCTCTCCTGCGGACATGTTGACAGCACATGCAGACTGTAGCATGTCTGCTGGAAGAATTGTGAAGTGCCTTTAAAAAGCACAACAGATTGAGGGAGGGGTTTTTATTAAATAAGCTAACAAGGTTTCTTTTTAATGAAGTTCATTTTTGTTTAGCCAGACCAATGAACATGATCTGGTTTTTTTTGTTTTTTTTTTTTTTCGAATAGTACGTGCTTTTTAATGGGACCTGTGAAGCAACTGAAGAAAATGTTTGAAACAACAAGATTGCTTGCAACAGTCATTATGCTTGTAAGTAAATATTGACAGTTTTAAAAAAAACTCCTGTTGGAGTATTTTTCTGCATTATTTTGCGAATTGCCTGTTCATATTTACCTACTATTATTCTGTTCCTCTTCTTGATAATAATAATGATGTCCTCAAGGCTGTGTGGTTAGAATTTGGATTATACAGTGTTATCTAGAATTATTGGCTGGGGGAGAAGCCTGCTTAATGTTTTGTAGCTCTGTGTAATTCTAACAAAGATTGGAGCTGGGTTTTCATTTTCAAGCCTATAGATTATTGGATGGTCTGTGGTCTTTGGAGGGTTAGGAATAGAAGACAGGATACTTCTGAGTCTATTTGAGTCTTCTCAGGGAGAACTGACATTGTTTGTCATTTGGTTTTTGTCCCTTCGATATTTACCTACTAGACAAATAATTCTACTAGTATGACTTCTATAACAGTACCTCTAAGTACCTTCATTACCCATGGTAATGAGTGTTCCCATCAGTCACCACTCTTAAATGAAGTGTTCTCTTTTTCTTGAAACAGAGGTTGGGGGAGATGAAGGCCATACTTATAGTCAGTGTTTTAAGTTAGCTTGTTCGCTGCTGTGACTAAAAGGATCTGACCAGCACAATCATAGAGGAGGAAAAGTTTATTTGAGGGCTCACAGTTTCAGAGGTCTCGGTCCATAGATAGCAAGCTCCAATCTTCTCCATAGCCATACCCCCAATTAACCACGTCTTCCAGCCACACCCCATATACCTCCTTAATTCATTGGTTAGGTTAAGACTCTCACAACCCAGTCATTTCTCCTCTGACCCCCCTTGTATTGTCTCAGATGAGCTTTTGGGGGACACCACATCTAAATCATAACAGTCATCATACATGTTGAGTTTTGTGTGGACTGGGCAAAGGAACCATCCCTCACCCCCTCATCCTGCCTCTGGTTCAAGCTCACCTATTCTGCCTCTCTTGTAGATTTTTTTGACTTAAAGCATTTGTGATATTTAAAGAATTTAAACATAGGCATTTTAGCCAATAAGTTTTACTTTACTTTTAACTGTTAACATTGGATTTTCAAACACAACTTATTTTTTAGCTTAATGTTATTTTTTATGTCTTTATTCAACTTCACATTTTATTTTCATTTTTATAACTCTCCCAGTTATTTTGAATTTACTGCATTAACATATCAACATATGTTTCAGCATTTAGCTTTGCCTTAATTACTAATAAACTATCTCAAACTGTAAGACTATAGGATGTTTTTATTCCACTAAGATTTTGCTTAGATTTGATTTATTTACAGTACCCTGGCACTTTTGATTAACAGTTTTAGTAGCATACCTTAAACCAACATATGCAGTGGAGAGAATGTTAGACTGCTGTAAGTATCCCCTAAGGGACCACACAGTTCTGTGTGACACATTGTGGGACAGCTTAAGCTGTGCTCCATCTAACTTGCTGTTGACACAGAAATTTGCCCCCAACTCAGCACCATATGCCTGCGGGCCCTAGCTCAGGCACATCACAAAAAATCATTCTGATATTTTGGTTCAACAGCCCGTTGAGCAGGTGAGCAGGTACACTTCTTTAAAGAGAACAAAACTGAATCTAGATGGTCCCTCTGGCAAGCAGGGACCCTGCGGGGATCGGTATCAGAACTAGGGTCCCTTAGGTCTCTAGCTCAGACCTCCTGCCTGCTTCTGGGGACACAGGGTGGCTAAAGTTGCTTTCATGAGGATGTGGAATGATAACATAATCTTCTGTATGAAAAAATGTCTGAGTCACTATGTAAAATTGAACTTACTATGTACCAGCAGTTGTGCTACTGCTGTTAGCACTGTTATTAAATGTTAACGGAGCATAAAAACAACTTTTTGTCATTCTAAATATTCTTAAACCTCTAAAGCTCTTTCAGTTTAATCAAATAATTATTTATTAGGTGCTTTCCTATGCCAAGGAGTATTGCAGTCATGGACTTTAGCGTAAAAGAGTGGTCATGGGATGTATGGGTAAAACCAGTCTGCTGACTCATCGTTTTGGTTATGTGATGTATTGCCTATGCGAGTGAATGCAGGGTAGCCAGTTTGTTTTTATTAGACTTTTGAAGATCTCACATTTATTACTTATCTTCTCTTCCTGTAGCTCTGCTTCATATTCACCCTGTGTGCTGCCCTTGTGGTAAGTTGTATCAGCTTGATGACTTTCTGTCAACTGTCCCTTGTCCACCTGAGGTATCCTCACATCATGTTAAAATGATTCCAAGTTCAGTTTCTTAGGATCCTCCAAAGATAGGGTATTCCTAAAACATGACTTGGTAATGTCTAGTTGGCTAGACGTAGGGTAGATCTGCTGCTCATGAAATAGAGATGGTTGTTACCACGTGGGTCCCCATGTGTGCATCTACATCGAGTCTGGCTTGATGCCTCTGACCACCTCTGGATGGGGAGAGGCCCTGGCAGAGCCTAGGCCCTCTGCTGCCTCGGGCTACGCTTTAACACTGGTACAGAAGGCAGCAGTGAGGCAAGTGTAGTGATGTGTGATAGGCAGCAGGCCAGGGAGGGCTGGAGAGCAGACATTAACAACAAGGAGCAGAGGCGCGAGAGCAGCTCCTCCTTAACTTTTTAGAAATTACATTATTGTAGTTCATTTTATTTATTGGTGCCCCTGATTCTTCATTATATTTCTTTACTTACTGTACTTTACCTGCTTCCCAAAGTCTTTTGAGGCAGTTCTTGAGCTATCAAGAAACCATCACATTTTAAACAGAAAGAGTACTATACAATATATTTTTTAGAAATATTCTGTTAAGCCAGGTGTAGTGGCACACACCTGTAATCCCAGTGACTCAGGAGACTGAGTCAGGAGGATCGCAAGTTCAAAGCCAGTCTGAGAACTTGATGAGACCTTGTCTCAAAATAAAAACTGCCAGAGAGGTAGCTCAGTTGTTAAATGCCCCTGGGTTCAATCCCCCTTACACCCACCCTCAAAAAGATTTTATCAAAAATCTCCTAATTTTTTCTTTTGAGGATGTAAGCAGAACTGGCTTTAGTTATATGAGATGCATCTAGACTTCATTTCCCAATAATAAAAGAATATATATTTTTTTTCTTTCAGTACCAGGGATTGAACCTGGGGTGCTTAACCAATGCAATGAACCACATCCCCAGCCCTTTTTAATTTTTTTTTTTTTTTGGAGACAGGGTATTGTTTAAGTTACCTAGGGCCTTGTTAAGTTGCCGAGGCTGGCTTTGAACTTGTAATCCTCCTGTCTCAGCTTCTCAAGCCACTGGGATTGCAGGCCACTGGGCATGTGCCACTGTGCCCAGCTAAGAATATTCTTAAATAATTTTAGTACATCTCTAGGGAATATTGATTTCTGATTTTGGAATAGCATAACAGCCTGTGTGTAAACAGATTAACAATAAGTAAATAAAAATTAAAAATAATTATAGGGATGGAGGTGTAACTCAGTGGTAGAGCATTTGCTTAGCTTACTCAAGGCCCCAGGCTCAACCCCAGCACTACAAAAAAGTAAAAAATAAAAATAATGATAGACAAGGAATTGTCCAAAATAGGTTATTTTAAGGCACTCATGAAACTATTTACATTTTAGAAAATCAAAATAATATACAATTCTCTTTCAAAAAAAATCATTCAAAAGGAGCAAGGGGGAATGAGTAAGTAAATTCCATAAGAAATGTGAATCTAAGTAGGATTTCAAATATTGATTCTAGAAAAGTTGACATTAATGTCAGAGACCTAACCTTTAAAAGTTTAATATTTTTAACCTGTGCACAACTATTTTAGTGAAGTTTATTTAATGTCATATATTTTGTAGTAGTTAATAAAGATACTTTTTGAAGGGAAATGTACTTTATGGGTATTTAAGTTCCTTAAATAAGACTAAAATTTAATAAAGAACATAAGTTATCTACATTTTTGAAGGGGAAGAAGAAGTGAACTTAATTGTACAAAGTATTTTTTAAAAACCTGAACTCACCATTCTTTGTTTTTGCTTGCTATCATTAGTGGCATAAGAAGGGATTGGCCTTACTATTCTGCATATTGCAGTTCTTATCCATGACCTGGTAAGTCTTTCCTTAATGCTAGTTAAAAAGCTAACATGGCTTGAGATGTGATACAAACATTTTGTTTGGAACCTTGTAAAGCCCTAGAAATGGGGGTTAGAAGCACATGCCATGGAACCAGACCCTCCTGCAAGGCCAGGGGAGGTGCTGTTTGGGGTGAGTCCTTTTGTCCTTGACAGCATGCCCGCAGTGGTACCATTAGGGAGAGCTGTGGAGTCAGTACACTGGTGGTGGACGTGTTCCCATGAAGTGACACGGGGAGGTGTTCCATGAAAGAAAAATGATAAGAAATGGAGGGAAAGTCACATGGACCATCAGAAAGGCGAGATGCCAGGACAACCCCGGGAGGATCAGTTTACTGGGCATTCTGTGCCCTGATGCTGGGTTATCAATCACAGGGGGAATTCATTGCAGTGTTGCTGTGTGGCCCTGCAAAGGCTGCAGTTGTTTAGTACTGCTTTTGAGCTCTGCCTCTCCTGGCAGTTTATTCTCCCACTTTCCTGAGTGCTTAGGTGCCCTTCTTCCTGACCAGACTCTCCTTACAGCACTTATGTATCTTGCATTGAGGCTCCACTTCCTGCAGGAAGGTGGTGTAGGTAGTCTGCTTGAAAGTGCCCTAGGGCTAGCTCCTTGCCTCTTCTGTGTTGGGTGGAGCAGAATGCTTTTCCTTGCTCTTTTAGAGCCCTGTCTTGTTTTGTCATACCCCTTCTGGTTCACCTGTTTCACATCTCCTGTTTGATGTCACCCATCCTGGGGTCAGTCATTGTTTTGACCTAATTCTCATCCTTCCCTGGTAGATTTAACATCAATGAATGTTAAATGTAGTTCTCTACATATTTCAAAATAACTATATAGGGTTATTTTTACTCTTTTTCATTAAAATGTGAAGAATTTAATTGACTCTTGGTTATTTTCTCTAATATTCTATTTTAATACCTAATACCTATAATATTCTATTTTAATAATTAGGTAATTTTATTACCTAATCTATACTCAATAATTGATTTATCCCTAAAGGAAAATATGATTAACTTCGTTATTTTACAAGTTTCTATTTTTAAAAAATAACTTAAAAAGCATAACTCTTTATTATAAGAAGCTCATACTTTAACATGCATGAGAATCACCTAGAGAGTTTTTGTTAACGTTACTCTGGGAGCATAGCTCAGTAGTAGAGGCTCACCCAGTTTGCACAAGGCCCCGGGTTTGATCCAGGCCTTGCAGACAAAGAAAGCACAGATTGCTTGATAAAGCAGTCTTGTGATTGAGGTCACAGTGGGGCCTTGTGATCTCCATTTTTTTTTTTTTCTTTCAGTACTGAGGCTTGAACCCAGGGGAGCTTTGTCACTGAGCTACATCCTCGGTCCTTTTTATTTTGTGACAGATCTCACTAAGTTGCTTAAAGCCTCACTAAATAGCTGAGGCTGGCCTTGAACTTGGGATTCTCCTGCCTTGGCCTCTCAGGTTATCACAGCTCCTGGCTAGTGATCTACATTAACGAGTTCCCAGGTGATGCTGTTATGGTGGTCTGGGCTCACATCTTGAGAACCGTGACACTGTTCTGCTGCCATGCTTGTCATGGTGCTAGACATCACCACTTGGCATAAAGGAAGCTATGATATAGAACAGGTGTCAACGTACTTGAATTTTTCTTGCAGGTACAGTCTGTCATACATCCCATATGCAAGGTGAGCCTGTTTGAATTATTCTTTCTGGTCCATTAACTATTTTTACACAAATACATGAATTTAAATAATTTTTATATTAAAATATTATTTATGAACTTTTTCAAAAGTTATCTTTGACTTTCTTGCTTTAAAGAAAGTAAGTTATATATTAAAGAGCTGAGAAGTTGTTTGCCATATGAAGTATTTCCGCTGCAGCATTCTTCAATCCCTGAAGCAGGCTGGGAATTTACTCGTGTCTTACCACATGAACTTTTCAGTAAGGGAATTTTTTACATGAGATTCTGATCCTTTTATAGCTATACATGTTCAGTAACTAAGATGCAGAGACTCTATAAGAATATTCTGCTTTTGAACAAAATTGAAAGGTCACTAGAAAATGAGGTATGTTACATAAATGTTTTTAGCAGCAGAAACATCTAGTCTGCAAGTCAAGAGGTAACTGCTAATTCCTTATATTTTTCCAGAGCAATATATTAATTTTAATTGGGGAAGAAAAACAAAATTAATTCTAACCTTAAGCCTGATGGATTGAGAAAAAGATTCTGATGAGGCATGACTTTTCTTCTTTGTGAAATTTGGAAACATATTTTAAAAGCCAGCAAAATTACATACCTAATGTGAATATTGAAGGGAATTGGTAGAAATTCTGTTTTCATTTTTATTCCACTTCAAAAGGAGAAAAAGCAGAAGAGTTACCTACAGATGAGGATACCGTAGAACAAGGGTTTGCGTGGTAATTTTGCTTCAGCAGCTTAGCTAAGGAGACTGGCCATGTTTTGAGAGGCACAGTTCACCCCTACCCTGCATGAGGCTGCATGGACAGGACACATCTTCTGGAAAATGACCCACCCCCTCTGGCACTGGAAAGTAATATGCAGGATAAGTCTCAGATTTTAGTAGTGTAAACTTTAACAGCCTAGGTAAAAGGATTGTTTTTAAATGAATAGACATACTAAGAGTTCAAACATGCAGGTATAAAAGTGTGAAAGTTGAATAAGGTTTATCACAATGTTTTTGGAACTGTTAGGATGCAATAATAAGCATTTTGCTTTTTGGGGGGAGGTATTGGGGATTAAACTCAGGGGCACTCGACCACTGAGCCACACTCCCAGCCCTATTTTGTATTTTATTTAGAGACAGGGTCTCATTGAGTTTCTTAGCATCTCGCTTTTGCTGAGGCTGGCTTTGAACTTGAGATCCTCCTGTCTCAGCCTCCCGAGCTTCTGGGATTGCAAATATGTGCCACTGTGCCCAGCAGCATTTTGCTTTTAAAATCCCTATTAGTTCTTCTTAAAAGTTAATTCTTTTGTCAGTTTTGATATTTAAATTTATTTCTTCAAAATAAAATCAGCCAACATATTAGCTGGTAAAGATTTCCTAAGATAAATACCATTTTAAAAGGAACATGGTTACATTCTGCTGTTTCCTCTCTCTTATCCCAGGGATGCAGTACTTAAATGCTGCTCTTCTCTCCTAAGTTGAAAATCAGAAGCTGCTCCTGGAAAAGCACCTTGGGATGCTGACAGTCCCTTGCTAGTGAAGCACACTGTTCCTGGTGCAGTGGTCGCTCCAGCACCAACCACAGGACTGCGTAAGCTCTCTGTGCACTGGTCAGACCACACGCACAGCCAGACAGCTAAGTGTGCCTAGCTTTAACGTCGCTGTGTCATTAACATACTCTTCCAAAGATAAAGAGATTTTAATCATTGCCAATTTTAAGTAATTTTAGCCAGTTTTTTTAATCTTTTCAAAACAACTTTTGAATGTGAATATTTAAGGGAGATATCTGTGCTGTGAGAGATACTTAGCTTATTTGGCTTTTTAAAAATGTCCACGTTTTTAAGACATCTTTTTTTTAACTTTAAACATGTGAAACTTTTTACTATAAGCTTAAAATTGCTTATTACATGTAATAAAAATAATATATATCTTTATAATTTTGAAATAAACCCATCCTTGGAAAAAACAGTTAACATTTTCTGTGTTGAATCTGTAGTACTTTAAGTGGTTCAGTTCAACAAAATTTAGTCAGGCACTGTATTCTTTCTGTAGAAAAATAAATAGGGTCCCGGTCCTGACTGCGATGGTGGTGGCAGGGTTGAGTCCGCTCAGGTGCCAGCAAGTTCAGGAGGCTCCTCCCCCAGGGGCGGGGGTGAAAGTGGTGGGAGGTAGCTCCCCAGAGGCTGAGGGGGCCTTCAGGGATAGTGTGGGTGTGGTGGCCTGGCACTCGCTGCTCCCCTGGCTGCTCGTGGGTTGGCCCTCGCCTGTCAGGGGCCAGCAGGAGTGAATTTACAGGGAAAGGAGCAGCACCATGGGCACGGTGCAGGAGCGTAAAGAAGGCCAGTGTGTTGAGCGTTGGTGGGACAGCCGCAGAAGGCCATGGGAGAATCCTTCCAGGCTGGTGCAAAGGAAAGTGGGGGGCAAGCAGACCCTTACACAGCCGAGCCCATGCACGATAGGGTAGTGAAGGTGGGAGGAAGCTGGGGACTTTGGTGTCGCCAGAGTGAAAAAGTGGGTGGTGTTGGGGGTAGCCGGGTCAAACCCCAAGGACTCTGGAAGTCATGCCCACTGGCCAACACCCACCTTCATTCATGCAGTAGGGCATGTTTTGGGGCATCAACAGTTCTAGTACCTAGCCTTGTGGTAGGGGGAGACCCTAGTCGTTACATTGCAACTGCAGAGGCCCCTCAGGGTACTGGGGGATGCAGAGTGCAGCAGTGTGACAGCCAGAGGAAGAGTTGGTGCAGAGGAGCCCAACCCAGCGTGTGTGGAGTGCAATGGAGGAAACAGCACTGTCAATGAGAAGAGTTGATTTAGACAACTACAGATGACAGTAGTAATGACAATAAAATAATTTAGTTCTCAGCACAGATGGAAAAGCAGCTGCACGGTCTCCAGGGACTTTGCTCTGCCACACCATGGTCTTGCCGGTCTTGCATGCGTGCAGCTGTGCGGCCAGGGTCTGCTAGAGGTCTGTCCCATTTCACTGTGCTCTGCACGTCCAAGTCCTCATGTGCATCTTGGTCTGCAGGCTGCAGGGACCATGCACTGGGGAAGAGAGCCAATTGGAACCCCACTGGAAAATATGTCTTGTTTCATTTCTGTCCTAATAGACTTTAAAATTCAAATGGTGAGTTTGCCTTGCGCATGATCTTCCCCCCCCACTTTTTCTGCATCCCACAGTGCCTCTCCTTCCTGGTCTTGTAGCCAGTTCTGCAGCTGACCAACAGTGTGAGCAGGGATCATTCCTGGCAAGTACACACATTGATGTGCTCGCAGGCATGTGCCCAACCTGTCTGAGCTCAGTTTGCACGAGAGCAAGAAGCCTCCCTGTGAAAAATTCCTGCCGGGAGCTCACAATTGGAATTCATGAACAGGTTTGGGGGCTCATGGCCCTCTCATCCCCTGCATTGTGTGCAAAATTCAGTGTTCTGTTTAGCATTTCATTGCTCTTCACAGATCCTCCAGGGATCCCCAGAATGTTGACATCTGCATAAATACCCAAGGCCAGCTGCAGCTGTCTGGGTGTGGATTAGAACTGGGGCAGTGACCATAGAGACTGTCCACAGCCACTGGGAGTTGGAAGCCTGAGTGTCAAAGAACATGGGACCAGAACCAGAGAGTGGAGCAGAAGCAAAAGAGCAGCTCATGTTCATGTTTACAAACTTCTTTGTTCTCTTTTATCCCCAGACTGGTGTGACCTAAGAAAACATGGACTTTGCTCCCCTCCTTCCTTTAAATGCTGATTAAACCATCATTTGAAATGTAGAACTAGGTGTGAAAATGTTTTGAGGCACTTAACTATCTGCTGTGCGTGTGCAGAGCCTTTTCAGAGCTGTCTTGGATTTGCAGGTGCCCCATTGGAAGTACTGTGTCCCCACCAGAGCTGTACGTGGGGCTGCCCGGAAGCAGCAACGGCTGGCACCAGCTGGTTATCCAAGGTGACCCACACCCAGAGCTCCTTAATACCACTGTTTAGCTTTCAGGTAAACTAGTTAGAGAACAATGTAAAACTAGATGCTTCTGTGGGGGGCAAAAGAGCAAGTTAAATTGCCAGCACCTCATGGGAAGAGTGTTCGGTGTTTGTATTTAGTGTATGATGGAAGTAATTGAAATGACCAGGGAATGGTGCTTTGAATTGCCTTCCCTGTGTTAAAATTCAGGTTTAATTTTGATTTGACTGAAATGAAATATAGCCTATGGGAAAAGGAGATAATTAGAAAAATAAGGTATTGAGATGTTTTGAGTTTTTATGAGTGTACATTTATGTGTTATATGCCTTAATAAAACCAAGAAATAGAATTAATATGGAAAACTAGTTTTTAGAATTATTAATTTCTTGGTATTATGATTGTGATTACCAGCCCGAATTTAAGTCCCTGGTCATTGTGGTGGTCACAGTTTGAGCGCAGCTGCTCAAACAGGTGTGGTGGCCCACGTTTGCTATGGATCGTTTCTGTGGTCTAGGAGGTATGTCCAGTGCCATCCAGCCATGGTCCTTGTCAGCACAGGCCCCTTGGTTTTCCAGGGCCGGCAGTTCACACCTGTGCAAAGACCTCCTCTCTGGCTTATATGAGTCTGAATACAATCTTCCTGGTATTTTATTTCCATGACTGAAATTTGCTCCATGAATATTTTACTCATTCTGGAAGTGTCTTAAGGCTTTGTAATGAAAAGTCTTTACTCTGACATACTTACTCTGACAGAATAATTTCCCAATTACAGACAATTATTGTGTTATTGTTACATTTTGAAATGTGAAAATCAAATGAATTCAATTTAAAAATTAAATGGCAAAAATAGGGACAGATCTAAAGGTAATATATTTGGTTTTATTTACCTGATCTTTCCAATCAGCCAACTTGTTGACATAGTAAATTTAGTAACTTCCGGATGAATGTGATCACATATTTTGGAGATGGTCTCTTGTAACCAAGTGAGCTCACAGCTCTGGCCTGGGATGGAAGCTGACCTCAGCATTCTCGTTGTCCAGTTTCACCGGGACACCTACTGCCTTCCATGTGCTGTGGGCATGTTACACAAAATTCCGTGTGAATTGTAAGTTGACTCTGCTTCCTGACTAATCACTTTTCAGTATATCTATCCTGAAATCAAGTTTGGTCACCTTTTCGTGTTCCTTCCCTTGCTCTGGCACTGGCTGCCACACCAACCACATGGAACGTATAATGGGTTCTGTGATAGACAGTGCCCGAGACTGCAGCCAGCGACACACTGCTCTCCCCCACTCCCTTCCAGGTCAATCCACTGTTCTAACTTCTAACTTATGAGGCCCGAAGTTCTCAAGTAGCAGAGGTAGTGGGGCAGGGGACTAGGGCTGCTGTCATTTGGATGCTGCTTAGAGTCAGGTGCCAGTAATGAGGCCCTGGGCACTTGGCATTTCTCTCTCTGCCTCTCAAGTGACAGGCACACTTCAGTTTCCCAGGTCGAGCTGTTGTGCTGGGACGAGCTGTCTGGGAGGACACGGGGAATCCCATTTTCTAGCCTGGTCCTCGTGGGCATCGGTCCAGCAAACTTTGTGTTTGGCTTATGCTGGTATGGACTGGACTGAGTGAATCCACGCCCACTCCCCAGCCTGCGGGTTTGTGGAGGTGGGTGGGGGTTCACTCAGTCCAGCCCCTCCCGCCTGACTCTGCCTTCTCTTACAGTACACTAGTTAATCTGACTTTGACTCACATTCCTGGGGCTGCATCTGCCATCCCACTGGAGCTGGGTGTGTTGGGTGGGTGCCGCCCTCTGTAGGCCCCACTTTCCCAGGAGAGTGCTTGCTACGCAGACTGCTGTCTGTGTACATTAGCTCTTAGGATTAGGAGTCTGCCCAGCCACCCCACCTCCAGCACCCCCACCAGAACCATCTTCTGAAACCTCTGAGGTTAGGGAATAATCTGTCAGCCCACCGAGAGAAGCACTGAAGTTTGCACGTCATCACTGATGCCAGCTGTTGGTTGCATAGGCCGCCTCTCTGGCAGTTCCCAGAGATGGCAACTGACCTCTTACTCCCTAGTCCTCTCCTGGCACAAAACTGTTAGCCTGCAGCTATCTAGAAACTAACACCCGGATTAAAATGCGTGTGTGCTTTTGGAATCTTAGGACCAAAACTATGCACTTGGGCACAGAAGGCAGAGACCGGCTGCCCTGACAAGCCTGGGAGTGCCCTCTGGGCTGGAGGCCTGTCCCAGGCCGTCTTTGGAGGCCATGGACAGTATGTGGTTGTGGGGTTGTTCTGGAGGTGCTGGTGGAAGTCTTGGAGCCTAAACGACCACCATGCTCTGTAAGAAATGTTTCTGCCACCTATCAAGTTTCCTTGTCCGCCCTGAGTCCACAGCCATCCAGTTCCCGAGTGCAGCCAGTGGGGGGTGGTGGTTGATGCGTCCTGCTAGGCTGTGGGCACAGGGCATACTGAGTTTATCCACGTTTGCCTATGTTCCGAGCTAATCTAGGACTGTAACCATCACACAACCTGGTGATGGACTCAGGTTTGCCCAGAAAAGCGTATCTGATGGAAAGGTATTTTTTGGAGGTGTGAGCAATTGATAATCCTCCTTGAGAACTGCAGGGCCTGTTCCAGTGTGTGAAACTTTGATGTGGTGCTTTGTAATTGTTGAATTGTTAGTTTATTCAACACACATTTGGAATTTAAGTTGATGGTAAAGATTTCTTACTCATTCCGAATTAGAGCTGTGATGACAAAATACTGCCTTGCTTGCAATAATCATTCATTAAAACAACTGATGGCTAATATTTCTTATGTAATTATATGGCAGCGACTGCTCTGTTAGGTAGATAGCAAGTTTCGTTTTTAATTTTTAAAACTTTAAGGACTGGTATTATGGTAAGTGAAAGCGAAGTGGCTTACAGGCCTGGGGACGTGGCCCAGTGGCCAGGGTGCCAGAGACCCCGGGTTTCATCCCCAGCACCGCAAAACAAAAACAAAACACCAAGTGACTGGCTGGAATCACCCTCGCCGCCCCGCCCCTGTCCCAGACAGCCCTCTTTGTGAGTCCAGAATGTGGCACTGCCAGATTGACCCGTGATTTCTTTCCCACCATCTTAAAAAGATTTTCTCTCCAACATACAAGGGCTCCGCCGATGACTTAGGAACCATCCGCCTCCCCTTGGCGCCCGCTCCCCGCTTCTGATGGACTAAGCGCGACCTCCGGCCACGGGAGGGCCAGCCGGGCGCCAGCTCCCGCCCTCCTGGCGGCCGGGCACTTTGTCTCTTGCATTCAACAGCCGGAGCCACCAGCCCGGCGCGGCGCGGGACCTGGCAGGCCCGTCCTTTACGAGCGCTCGGGGCTCCTCCTCCGGCCGCCCGGCCCGCGCGCCTCCGCGGTGTGGACCCGGCGGCGCCCGCAGGCTCCAGCCTCAGAGCACCGGGCTAAGGGGAGCCCCGGCCGCAGGCGGGAAGGGGTGGGAGGCTCCTGCGCGGGAAGCCCCAGGGCTTGGGCGCAGGGATGTGAGGAAGCCGGCGATGCTGCGGCTGGACGCAGGTGGGTGCGGAGGGGGTTCGGGCCGCCTCAGCCACAGATGCGGAGGGCGCCGCGGGTCGCCGGGCGCTGCGGGCGCCTGGCTCCGCTCCGCGCTCGGCGACTAAGACCCGCCCCTCTCCTTCCAGGGGACCCATGATCCGCCCGCTCCGCAGCACCATGCCTTTCCCGCCGATGCCGCCGCCGCCCCCCGCCCCAGCCTCCGGGATCCCCGCCGCGCGCCCACTGCCCGGGAAGCTCTGCGCGCCGCCCTCGTCCTCACCGCCCGCCGCCGCCGCGGGGGAGAAGAAGAGGAGGCCCCCCGAGAGGCCCGAGGTGCTCCTCTCCAGCTCCTGGCCCTCGGCCACCCTGAAGAGGCCGCCCGCCCGGCGCGGCCCCGGCCCTGGCCCCGGCAGGACACAGCCGCCGACCCCTGCGCGCGCCCCTCTCCAGGCCTCGCCCGGCCGCGCGGGGAACGCGGCCACCAGCGCCACGCCCCGGCTCGCTGGCTCGGGCGCGGCGGGGACCACCTTAACCGGGGCGGGGGCCGGGCCCGACGACGGCATGCGCTTTTCCTTGAGCCTCACCCCCGAGGCCATCCTGGTCATCCAGAGGCGCCACCTGGAGAAGCAGCTGCTGGCGCGGCCCCGAAGACCCTTCCCCTCGCCCCCCGCCGACCCCAGGCGCCCGCCCGCACCGGGCCCCCGGGCCAGGGCCACCGGTCTGCGGAGGGGCGGCGCCACCAGCGGTCCTGAGGCGCCCCTGGCCACAGGCCCTGGGCTCCGAACGCCGCCCCGCGTCCAGCTGTTGCCTGGCGGCCTACAAACCCCAGTGCCCGGTCCGCGACCCGCCGACCTGCGCCCGGTGCTCAAGGTGTCGCTGCTCAACGAGCGGCACAAGTACGACGACGTGGAGTACGAGGAGGAGACTGAGGTGGTGGACGAGGGACTGGTACGCAAGTGCACCGAGTGGCTGCGTGGCGTGGAGTCGGCGGCTGCTGCGCGGGACCGCACAGGGCGCCTGGACACGCTGCCGCACCTGAGCACACTGTGAGCCGGCAGGGCCTGGTGCTGCAGGACCTGGCGCTGCAGGACCTGGCCTACACGTCCATCTCCTCCTCCTGAACTCACCGCTCCACCTGGAACGCGGGAACCAGGTAGGCCTGCTGGGGACTGGACCACCTCCTGACGCCCACCTCCTGCACACCTGCCCTAAGTGGACACCCTGGTGGGAAAAACAGCCTGACATCCACCGCCCACCACCTGTATGCCAAGTAGACGCTTGTGGGACAGACAGAGCCCTGTCCAACTCCCACAGCCCACTCCACTCACCAGCCAGATGGGTGTTCTCTCCTGCACAACTGTGGTCTCTATCCCAAAAGTCCACCCGCTTTACCTTCCGGCCTCCTTGTGGCTCCTTTGCTGTCCTTGCGGATCATGGGGGAGTAGCTGGGAAGATGCCTGTCAGCTCCCGCCAGGCCCCACTGCCCAAGTCCGCCTCCCCTGCACATCCCTCCTCTTCCTATGGGCTACCACCATGAGGGTGGGCGGCCACTGGAGGGTGCCTGCCTTTTGCCTAAGTGGGACATGGTGCTATGCTTATGATTTTGCTCTCTCCCGAGTCGGAAAAACATTGGGAGCATTGGGAAGCTGGGAAACTCAAAATTGCCTGGTTTCCTGCCATAGGAGCCCTGTAAATCAGCCACCAGTGGAATCATTGCCCTGCTGTCACAGCACAGGTGGGCCCTCACAGATTCGTGCTCTGCAAACCAGTTGTGCATGCACACTGGCCCCCACACAGGTACACACAAGCACACTCATGTACACAAGCACACATAATCACACATGCACACTCCTACATACACACAGGCACACTCATCTGTACATGTACAGATCACACACTTGTGCTCATTCCCACACAGTCACACTCATGCACACATATTCACATCACTCCCACCCAAGCATACTCCCACACACACTCGCACTTAGTCATGAACGCCTGTCCCCTGAAGCAGTTTGGGGAATTATTTTCAATAGCTGGATCAAGGCGGGAGCAGGAGCAGGGTTGGGCTTTTGTTAAAAATGTGGTCTTTGTTTGAAGGCTCACAAAATGTCTCCTGTGCTAGGGAAGGAAGGAGCCACTGAAGGGAGAGGACAGTGCAGAGGGCCAAGGCACCAGGAGGCAGGGAGGATCAGTTGGTCTGAAGGGAAGCGGGAAGTCTCTGGGGGCGAGGGGGAGGTGTGTACATGTTTTTGGTGTTTCTCATCACTGTGCGTAAGCTAGTGACATGGTGGCTTTGTACCGCTGTGAAAAGTGAGTTTTTAAATTCTATTTATTATTTGAAGAAAGGGTGAAACTCCAGTCTTTCAGTAGCCGTGCTCTTCCCACTAACTGGGTACCTAATGCAGGATATTTCTTCCATGCATCTGAGTGCATTTAACTCTAAGGACAAGAAAGAAACAAGATGTCATGATCAGATAAGTTGGCTGTAGAAGAGTAATGCACTACCTCAATTTTTTACTTATTTTGTAAGAGTCAATAACCAGTTAAATGTTGTTAGATTTTAATGTGTCGAGTCTAAATTATATTTTAAATTGAAGCCTTACATTTTTTAGAAACTAATTTTGTATTTTTCTTGTGGGGATCTTTGCGCTAATATTTATCTCAATCTTTCTCAAGTTCTAGGCACAAATTTCATCAGACATGAGGCATTTACTTCAGTGGGAGCTAGATCAGCCACCAGATAAGTTGCAAAAACAGAGCTCCACCCACTGAGCAATTCCTCTTTTCTGACCCTGTCCGGAAGCGGAGAAATAGATTTTCTTTTACCTAAAATGAATATATTAATATCAGAAAGGGAAAATTAGCAAAACTGGCCAAAGTGAATCGGAGACATCCATGTCCCATAAACGCTCTTGTCCCCCCAGAACTCAGATGAAGGTCAGAGCAGGAGGGCTTGCCATGCAGGTGGAAGCTGGGCAGGTGGAGTGGGTGGTGCCTGAGCTCACACCTCCACCCGTTCGAGGCACCAGTAATTGACATGCCCTGCTGCCCTTGCTCCTGGGAAAATCTCTGTTTTCAAGACTTTCCTAGTGGCCTAACGGGACCAGCCTACCAGACATCTTTCTGCCTCTGAGTCCCCACACCCGCCAGGGAAACCCTGTCTCTCTCTGTTTTCTTTCCTTTCCTCTGTGTCTTCCTCCAGCCTCCTCAGCCCTGTCTCCCTTTCTTACCCGGCCACATGGAAGCACATTTCTCCAGTCTCCGTTTGTGCCCTAGAGTTTGTGCACCTCGTCCCTCACTTTAAGGGCAGACGAGGGGGAACATGTGTTGCCCTGGTTAATCAGAGGTGTGTACATGATGTGTGAGGTCTGTCCGTTGCTATTTCTGACATGTTGAGAACATTTGCTAATTCACTGTGCTACAATTTCTTAATGTTTAAATAAAAGAGAAATTCAATGATTTGTGTGTCTTGTGGGGAATCTGTGAACTCTGGACAGAGAGAGGTCATCATGAGTCGTGCTTGCCTCAGGGTTGGGGTCCCAGGGGTTGGCCGAGGGCAACCGGTTTTATCACTACTTGAAATCACCTGGATTCAAGGATTCTAACCATCCAGTTTATCTGATAAGGCCATGGCGCTTAAACCTTGAGGGCTCAGAAATCCTCCTGAAAGCCGTATTCCAAATATACTCCTGAAAAATGCACCACAGACCAAGAAAATTTGCATGTAAATTTTGTGCATTTCACATAGATTAAAGTTCACAGATCCCAGATGAAGAACTCCTTCTATATACACTCATTAAAACATCTTGCTTTTGCCTAAAATAGTTTCAAACTGGTTATGCCAATCAGAATCTGATTGGTTAATATCAATCAGAAAGTAAAGATTGCATTTGAATATCAGCTGGGACTATTAGATATTACAAAGTGGGAGTATTGATTAATAAATATACTTTGTCTTTTTATCTTTGGGTCCATGTAGAAAAAAAATAATGAAAGAATCTCTGCAAGTAAAATTGGAAAAAATGCTCCCTATCTGTGTGTGTGTGTGTGTGTGTGAGAGAGAGAGAGAGAGAGAGAGAGAGAGAGAGAGCCCACATGCATGCATGTGCACCAGGATTGTCAAATTGTCCCACAACTGGGGTGTCCAATAGGAGGGAGTGGGGTTGACTTCTACCCCCGGGGGAGCCTTGCATGCAAGGCCAGGGAGAAAACTACACATCTGTGTACGTGCAGGTCAGTTCCAAAGATTGACCACATAAGACTTAACTCCATGGACTTAGAGAACACCTGGTGTTCAAGATAGGTATTTGTGTTACTCTGCTTTTTTCTAGATGAAGTTGATGCCAGAGTGTCAGAAATTTAATTCTGTGGTTTTCCCGGAAATTGTACAATTCCATTTCTGGTGGGCCATCTGTGGGTTCTGGGCAGTTTGAACTTCCTCGAGGATCATGATTTTGTACCTTTGTGGTTCAGCGTGGTAGTTTCAGGCAAGTGTAGTGAATCATTCAAAGAGAATCCTAAACTAGGAGTCTCTCGAATGAAGTGGAAAGAACCCTTTTGCGTTAACATTGGTGCATGCGGATGCCTTTTTTCACCTGTGGGAAAGGCCCAGGTTAACATATCTCAGACCAACAAGGCATCTGTGCAGGTACTGATGGGAAGGGGGCTGCTGTCCCCATGGCCTGCCATGGAGGCCTCGTGGCCCAGCCAAGGTGCTGAGCACCTCCTGGTAGCACGAGGGAGAAGGCTCCACACCCAGGGAAAGTTGGGCTTCAGAGCCCTCGGAGGCCAGAGTGGACAGTGACCCTGTCTTTCATTCACCAGCCATCTCGCTAAACTTGTGTCTGCTTCCTCTTCTGTCTAGGAGGGCGATAAAGCACCCATGATCCTGGTATGAGGTAAAGAGTACACTTCACCTGCTGTCACCCCACTCAAGGTCAACTGTAATTTTTCAATATCTCAAAAAAATCTTCACTACTCAAAAAATATCACTCTCAGACTCTCCTATGTGCAAACTCCACTGGTTCCTCCCACAGTCATTTAAAGTTCTCCTTTGGTGGGCTAGCCTTCCATCTCCCATAGGTATTAAAGAATAAGAAAGCTGACTGATCTGGGACAACTCAGTGGCTTGGCTTTCTCAAGACCCTGAGTTCAATCTGCAGAACCGGGGTTGCCGCGCGAGACCATTGTGTTTTACTGCCTTATCTCACGCTCTTTCCCTAATAGGAAATATGGTTCTGAGTTTCCTGTTAGCAGACACAAAGTTAAAAGTAATGTGTCGTATGATCTCAACATTCAATAACAAGAAACGTTATAAGAAACATTTTTTAGAGAAAATTATTGTGTGTATTTATACACAAATAATAGACTCTGACCTTAAATGCAGTGTCTCCAAAATGTGTGAAAGTTTTTTCTATCTCTACCAGCCCTTCATGAAGTGAAACTCAGTGGCATCCCTGCCTGTGTCGGGCTGCCCTACCTGTGGAGGTGGATCCCACAGAGACCTGCCAGGTTGGTGAGAATCCTTAGGAAGTAATCCTTAGGAAGTTCACATCTGCTCAAACATGCAGCCAGCATTGACCTAAACCCCAGTGGTTTGTCTGTGCATCAGTTCTCAACCTTTTTGGTATAAAGACCCCTTCAGTCTTACACAGTCTTGAGAGGGGCAGAGACTGTTCATCCACGTGGGTTTTACCTATCAACACTTCATTAGAAATGAAAACCAAGATCCCAAGGTCCTAGTGGTCCTCAAGTATCTTCAGGCCGCCACTTGGAGAATGGTTGGATTCCACCACGGATCCGTTCCTCAGCCTCCTGTGGGCACTCAGCTAGCTGCAGCCAACCACCAGGGAAAGCCTTTCAAATACAGACTCCCCAGCCCAGAGATTGCAATTTAGTACACCTGGGAAGGAGCGTGGGCAGGAGAGGCCTCAAGCTGGGAACCCATTTACGTTGAAAGAAATGCAAAAGAGGATTCAGAAAAAACAACAGATCTCCCCAGTTGTGGTTCTAGCATAAAAGAGTCCATTGCCTCTCTGGCAAGATCAGAGTCACTTTTCTAGGTAGTTACACCCCTTACCAGCCAATTTAGTCAGCTTTTCATTGCTGTGACCAAATACCTGACAAGAACAACTTAGAGGTGGAAAAATTTATTTGGGACTCACAGTTTCACAAGTTCAGTCCACAGCCTGCAGACTCCACTGCTCTGGGCCTGAGGTGAGGCAGAACATCAGGGCAAAGGACGTGGCAGAGGGAAGCAACTCAGGACATGGCAGCCCAGAGAGGGCGGGGATAGGAGGCAGGGACAAAATATGAACCCCAAACTCACATCCCCAGTGACTTTCTTCATTCAACCATGTCCCACCTGCCTACAGTTGTCATCCAGAAATTCATACAAATGTTTAATCCATCAAATGGATCAATCCACTCTTAGGTTACAGTTCTCATTATCTCAGTCACTTCACCTCTGAACGCTCCTGCTTTGTCAAAGGAGTTTTCGGGGGACACCTCATATTCAAACCATAGCACCATCCATGTGGCAGGGACAGCATAATGCATTGGCCAACACTAATGAAAAGGATCACACACCAGTCTATGGCCACCTGGCTCAGCGTTGCCTGGAAGAGCAAGCGCTGGAGCCCAGACCCGCCCATGCTGAGTTCTCCTTCCTGGACGGTGTTCCCGGTCTGCCCCAGGCAGCCTCCCAGATACGGACTTAATAACGGACTTCACTCCAACTCCACCTCACCGTATTCCCAGAGCAGAAGAGGCTTGTGCCGAGGACCAAGGACGTGTGGACCCTGGTGCTGAGGAGCCAACTCCAGTGGGTGTAGTTCAGTATCTGGTGACTTATGAGCAAACTCTAATGAATACCCACCGAGTATTTTACTTGAAGCAGAACAGCCTCCAAAGCAGGCCCAGAATAATTTCGCTCTTGGTTTGGAACTTCCGCCATTTCTACTGGATGAGGGTACCTGAACGCAAAGCTGCCTGGACCCAGCTCCCTGCCAAGCCGAATGACCTGGCTAGGACACGAGGAGATGTGGCCAGCTGAGCAGAAACCTTCAAGCCAGGTCAGGTCTGTGACCTAGGATTTTATTCCCTCCTCCTTATTAGTAAGTTTTGGTCTGCTTTTCTGTAGCATCTGCACAGGGCCTGCCAGGACCCACCCACAGTGAGGTTCAGGCTGCGAAGGGTTCCATGGAGCATAGAGCTAAAATCCCCGAGGCAGAATGACCTCAGAAATCAATGAAATAGGACAGAAATGGCAGAGATTAGCAAAGCCCAAAGCTGGTTATTTGAGAACATTAGATGGAGCCACCCTTAGTAAGACTGATGTTGTGAGCATACTGCCATTAACATGGACAGACACTTCTGCATCTCTCCACAATGTCAAGATTTGTTGATAACAATAAATTCTCAGGCTACACCACCTTATTTTTTCTTTTAATTTTTTTTATCTATTCTTTTTAGATATACATGACAATAGAGTGTATTTTGGCATTTTATATAAACGTGGAGTATAACTTATTTGAATTAGGGTCCCATTCTTGTGGTTGTACATGATGTGGTTTCACTGGTCGTGTATTCGTAGATGAACACAGGAAAGTGATGTTCGATCCATTCTATTGTCTTTCCTATTCCCACCCACTTCCTTGCCTTCCCTTTCTCTAATCCAATGAACTTCTCCCCTACTTATTGTGTGTTAGTTTCTGCATATCACAGAACATTCGGTCTTTGGTTTTGGGGGATTGGCTTATTTCATTTAGCATGATAGTCTCCAGAACCAACCATCTACCAGCAAATGTCAGGCTATACTACTACACATTAGTAGCGGTTAATTGAATAATTGTGGGTCACCTGGTGTCATAAGCCAGGAAATCACACACTCATTTTTTTTTTTCTTTTTCAATACTAGGGATTGAACCCAGGGGCACTTAAATACTAAGCTATATCCCCAGACCTTTTTATTTTTTAATTTTGAGATAGGGTTTTACGAAATTGCTTAGGGTCTTGCTAAATTGCTGAGGTTGACTTTAAACTTACAATCTTTCTTTCTCAGCCTTCCACGTCTCTAGGATTATACACATGTGCCACTGTGCCCAGAAATCATAGGCACTATTGTTCCAACCTTAATTTCTAATACTTATAACACTCAACTCACTCATCACACTTCACATAATTTTTTATACATAATTTTATATAGGTTACATAATTTTATAGGAAGGGTTAAGGCAGCCACAGGGTTTCAAGAGGCTGCAGAGAGCAGATACAAATGCAGAGAGTCACTGTAGATGGTCAGATAAGACTAGAAACCAGCTGGGGCACAGAGCTGTCAAAGGACAGGAACTTATTCTAGGCCAAGGTCCCCAAGATGGTAGATTCATAGTGTCATGGAGTGTCAGCTTAGAGTGAGCCATGTGTGTCCATCGCAGGCAGGAGACATAATCTGTACTTGGCTGAAACCTGAGGACAGAGATTCAGATGTTTGTGACCGTGGTGATCTTCCTGGGCAAGGCTGAAGACCAGGGAACAGAAGAGGGGGCCAAGGTGCCAGCGTGTCCCGTCTCCGGGGAATCCTACATTTATGGGCCTCCAGTGAGGAGGTTGCTTCATTTGGGGGTCTGGTGTATTTGCTGGTGTGTTTGATAAGCTCATAGGCCTGGTCTTTTCTCTGTGAGTTTGATACGCCCCACATCTATGTGCTTCTGATTAATTCAATAAGTTCACAGGTGGTTGTTCTTATTAGCACCATTAATTTATTTATCGGCTTGTGCTTTGTGGCTGTGCAGGCAGATGGTGATTTACTTGTAGAAATGTGGAGTCATTCCACCTCAACCCTTAAACTCAGAATGGAGTAGCTTATGGCTAACAGCTGCTTTACAAAATGGAGGAACAAAGGAGCTAGGAACAGCCTGGGATATTCTGTTCTACACCATGGAGTCACTAGGGCAGGCACAGCCTGAGAGCTGCTGTTCTACACCATGGAGTCACTCAGGGCAGGCTCAGCCTGAGAGCTGCTGTTCTGCACACCATGGAGTAACAAGGGCAGGCTCAGCCAGATAGCTGCTGTTCTGCACACCAGAGTCACTCAGGACAGGCATAGCCTGAGAGCTGCTGTTCTACACCATGGAGTCACTCAGGGCAGGCTCAGCCTGAGAGCTGCTGTTCTGCACACCGTGGAGTCACTCAGAGCAGCGCAGACTGAGAGCTGCTGTTCTACACCATGGAGTCACTAGGGCAGGCACAGCCTGAGGGCTGCTGTTCTCTACACCATGGAGTCACTCAGGGCAGGCTCAGCCTGAGAGCTGCTGTTCTACACCATGGAGTCACTAGGGCAGGCACAGCCTGAGAGCTGCTGTTCTACACCATGGAGTCACTCAGGGCAGGCACAGCCTGAGAGCTGCTGTTCTGCACACCATGGAGTCACTCAGGGCAGGCACAGCCTGAGAGCTGCTGTTCTACACCATGGAGTCACTCAGAGCAGCGCAGACTGAGAGCTGCTGTTCTACACCATGGAGTCACTAGGGCAGGCACAGCCTGAGGGCTGCTGTTCTCTACACCATGGAGTCACTCAGGGCAGGCACAGCCTGAGAGCTGCTGTTCTACACCATGGAGTCACTAGGGCAGGCACAGCCTGAGAGCTGCTGTTCTACACCATGGAGTCACTCAGGGCAGGCACAGCCTGAGAGCTGCTGTTCTGCACACCATGGAGTCACTCAGGGCAGGCACAGCCTGAGAGCTGCTGTTCTACACCATGGAGTCACTCAGGGCAGGCTCAGCCTGAGAGCTGCTGTTCTGCACACCGTGGAGTCACTCAGAGCAGCGCAGACTGAGAGCTGCTGTTCTACACCATGGAGTCACTAGGGCAGGCACAGCCTGAGGGCTGCTGTTCTCTACACCATGGAGTCACTCAGGGCAGGCACAGCCTGAGAGCTGCTGTTCTGCACACCATGGAGTCACTCAGGGCAGGCACAGCCTGAGAGCTGCTGTTCTACACCATGGAGTCACTAGGGCAGGCACAGCCTGAGAGCTGCTGTTCTCTACACCATGGAGTCACTAGGGCAGGCACAGCCTGAGAGCTGCTGTTCTGCACACCATGGAGTCACTCAGGGCAGGCACAGCCTGAGGGCTGCTGTTCTCTACACCATGGAGTCACTCAGGGCAGGCACAGCCTGAGAGCTGCTGTTCTGCACACCATGGAGTCATTTATCGGACACACCCTGATCTCCACAACGATCAAGATAAAAACCCAAAATCACAAATTGTGAAGACCAGAAATAAAAGAAGGGTTACGACTCTGTAATGCATGGATTTTAAAGGGGCAGGTGGACAGGGTCATCCCCAGGGGTCACAGCCTTCAGCCCATCCAGTGCTGCCACCAGTGGCTTCAGAGCGGGTGCTAGCCAGTGTCCTTTTTTCTGTGGTATTCGAGGGAAATGTCCCTTCTGTGGTCAACATGTAGGTGCTAAGCATTGAAGACAGCTGAGGTACAGGTAGTGAGGCTCTGGTCAGAATGGAGGAAGGAGAATTTGGCCTCTATTTCCTTCACAAAGGAGTAGCTAGCGCGCGCCCCCAGCACACATGGGCAGGAGCCTGCTGGGAAGCGCTCTTCCCTCTGGAAACACGGGCCTGGTTCACGTGAGCACAGCATTCAGCTATGGAAGGCACCTGCAGCCCTGGGTGTCCTCCGTCCGCCCTCTCCTACCCCAGGCTGGGGTCCGTGCGCGGCCAGCCTGGGGCTTTGGTGAGCCTCTCTGCTCTGGGGTCTGCCCTGGAGGTCCAGCGCCACGGCCTCTGGTAGTGTCAGCAGGGGACCTGCGTTAATCTCTGAAGTCTGACCTTCGCCACTGGTTTGGAGGTGACTCCTTGGCTGAATTGGTGCATGACAGGGGCTTCTGTGTGATGTGGGAGTGGCAGCAACCAGTCTGTGCCAGTCCATGGTCACAGCCTCCCTTTCTGAAAACCCCCTGCCTGGCCCTGCACCACACACCCAAAGGACTGTCCCCTTGATGTGCACTAGGAGAGCTTCTCCCGTCACTCTCCATACCTTCCCTGCACATCCCGGCCACTGTGTCCCCACACAGCAGAGGGGCCAGCACCAGTTCAGCTTAGTGGTCGTTCAGAGATGACAGAAAAAGAGCGGCTTTACTAAATTATCTCACAAGGGAGGGGTGGGCTGGGGCTTCTTGGTTATGAAGTCCTTATTCCAGGGACTTGCTTACAAGACGCGCCAGGTGAAATGGACCATCTGACAGAATGAGAAGGAAGAGATGCTGAGGGGACTCTGGGAGGCCTGAGAAGGAGCCAGGGGTCCAAGTGTCCTGCTCATGGTGAGCAGGCTGGCTGCTAGGACCTGGGCCCAGGCCTCCCCCAGGGTGCAGCCTCTCAGCCACCTCCCTGCTGGGCTCATGTCCAGGTGTGGAGGCCCGTGCCTGGCACAGGGTGGGACGGCCTTCACTGTTGTTGGTCCCCATCGTGGCTAATTCTGTGGCACAGACTGGGATGTGAGCCTGGCTCGAGTGCAGTGCTGGCCATCAGGGGCACAATCAAGCCAAAGAGCTCTGAAACAAGGGCCTCAGTCTGCGTCCTCCTGCCAGGGTGTCAGAGCACACGTGTGCCTGGGGCTCAGCGGCTGGGACAATGGCCTCACTCACCCTGGCAGCTCAGCACAGAGGCTCCGGAGCCACTCCCGGGTCTGCAGAGCCGCAGCCTGAGCGGGGGAGAGCTGGCGAGGAGAACACCATGAATGCTCAGCTGACTTCGCTGACCACGAGCTGGGCCACCTTCCGCCGCGCTAGGGGCGCCCGGGCCACCGGGAAGCCTCACTCGATTCCTGGGCCTCTGCACTCAACAGGGCACCTGGGAAAATGGGCTGAGCACGGTGCACGAGGGGGAGGGAGCCCAGGTGGCTGCCTGAGAAGGGACGGGCCCACAGCCTCCGAAGCTCTGCCACCGTGGCGCCCAGCTCGCGGCGTGCCCTTCTCAGGTCACCCTCTGCTGCCCTTGGCCCGTCTGGAGACAGACCGACATGGAGCTGAGTGGGAGGGCAGGTTTGAGGACTGTGGGGAAACCAGCTGGGAGCAGCTGCCTGGAGGGCAGATGTTGCGGGATTCCTGGCTTCTCTGTCACCACCGTCCCCTGTCCAGTCATCAAGGAAGCAGAGCCAAGTCCATACCGGCACATCACTGTCCAAACACGTGCATGAACCTCCACAGCGCTTTGGTCACGGGAGGCCACCACACAGCCCCTGGGTGGCTTACGCTGGCTGGTGCCATTGCCCCCCGGCACCTGGGTTGCTCCCTGTGGACTGGCTGCGCTTTCCTTCCACAGACCAGCATTTCCGGTTTTTGACCGTCCCGCGCTGCATCCGTTTCTCTATCACAACAGAAGCCCGAGCTCCCCACCGGGAGCCCAAGCAGGGAAGACGGTCCTGCCCCAGGCCCAGCGAGGGCTGTTCCCGTCCACTGCTGTCGATGCGGCACAGCTTCTGAGGCTGCTGAACTGCTCAGCAAATCCAGAGGTGACCCAGGCCAGTCGCTGGGTGTTACTGGCAAGGTACCTGTCCCGGGAGGTGGGCAGCGGCGCGCACCAGGAATGGTGGACGGCGGCTGCCAGGAGACACGCCAACGTCTCTCCTGAAGCTTCAGCGAGGCTCGTGCGGATTTGCTCTTGATGCGATGACAGGGTGAACCGCCCGTCCCTTCTGGGTGGTGTGCCCAGGTGTGTGTTTGCTTCCTGGTAGCGTCAGAGGACCTGGAGATGTCTCACTGGGGCCTCAGCTGTGCCCTCTGGTTGTCCATTTTCTGTGGCTACGCACAGAATCCCACAGAGTGGCCAAGTTATAAACAACAGCAGACTTTTGGCTCACAGTTTGGGGGGCTGGGAAGTTCAAGGTCAAGGGACTGCACTGGGGAGGGCCATGCTGCATCATCCTGTGGTGGACGGCAAGTGAACACGCACCAGACAGAGCAAACGGGGCCAAAGGACCCGACGGCTGCCCATTTCCTTGAGGACCCTGCAGTCCATTCCAGGACCCTTGGAGCCCTCTGTACAGTGGCAGAGGTCAGCATGAGTTCCAGGGGCCATTCAAGCCACAGCACCTGCCCGCCCAATACACAGGTATCTGACAGAGGCGAAGAGACGCTGCTGCTGGGCACCAAACCTTAGGCAATACTGACCCAAAAAAATGAAATTGCCCAAAGAATTAAGTTAGAATTAATTTGTTACCAAAGAATTAAGTAGCCAAACAAGACTGTGCTCTAACAAAGACTCAGCATAGCAGCAGGGGAGTTAACTCGAGGTCTCATCGGTGGGAGCACTTACAGCCCAGAGTGGGCAAGGAGGGGGGCCCTGATGTAGTAGGGCCTTGACCTGGGTGCCGGGGTGTCACATCCTGTGGCAACTGGCACTAGGATTTGTATTCCATGTGTCATCTGCAGCTTCGTTTGTGCCCTGAAGTGTCCACTGCCCACAGAGCATGGGAGCACTATGCAGTTGGCAGACACCAGTGCACGCCAGGCTTCGTCCTATTATTGATTAAAGACAGCCATGGGATTGGGAAAGTCACTCAGGAGCAGGGCACTTGCCTGGTGGGTGGGGGACCCAGGTTCCAGCTCCAGTACTGCCAAAATAAAGAAAGAAACGAAGAGAAGTGACTCGGAGCCTTGCTCTTCACTGCCCCTGAAAGCATTTAAACAGGCAGAGCAGAATGTATTTTCAGGAGTCTTTGGCTTTGAGTGAAGTGAATCAGGATATGCCACTTAAAATATGCCACCTTGGCAGAAGGGTTATTTTGAGCTGATGAAGGGTTTGCCCCTGCCACCCCTTATCTACCTAAAAGCAGAGATTGCCATAGAACTCAAGTGTTAAATTCCTTCCTCAGGAGCAACTCAAGTCTGCTCCTTTCAGAAAGAGCTGTGCACACCCAGATAGCCTTGGGGACAGGACGGTCTACCTCCTATCCCTCCATTATTTTCCCCCTCGGTATCTTTACTAGGTCAGGGATGCAGACCCAAGTCCTAGCCACTCCTGAGCCTCTCGTCCATGTGCCTCCCAGGAACGGATGACTTAATAAGCCCCGTCTGCTCTTCTCTGGTTAATCGGGCTTCTGCTGGCTGCATTCAGAGGTCCCGGCCCGCAACCCTCACCTCGTAACTAAACCTAAAACGACAGAGGAATAGTTTTTCTCCCCATGTTAACAACAGAAGCCCACCCTGCTTCAACCCAAGGACAGAGGGAGGCTGTGAGAGGGCCAGGGGCGGAAGCGAAGGGGAGGGACGGCTGCAGAGCCCTCAGCCTGGGGAGCCAGGCACAGGGACGAGGGAGCCTGTCAGGCCCGAGTGCCCTGCCCTCACTCCCTTCGGGATGCAGAACTTGGGAGGGGGCAGCTGTGTTTTGACAGCCCTCTCAGGACAGTGGGGCTGGGGAAGGGCCCACCCAATGGGGAAATGAGGGAGCTTGGCTGAAGGACAGGTGCGTGTGGCCTGCCAGTGTCCCTCACTAGCAAGGGCACCTACTGTGTGCTGGGCACCATGTGCAGCAGCCATCCTCACCCAGTAGCCAGGTCCAAACGTCGGCCAGGCTCTGGCCGGAGAGTCTGGTATGCACTGCGCCACTGGGTCTCTATTTCAGAGTTGGGAGACACGTGGAAGCTCCGGGGTTTCCAGGTGATTCGGGCAGTGGAGAAAAGAAAAAGCAGATCGAGTTAGATGAAGGGCAGGGAGGGGCAGGCCGCCATGCTGCATTAGGAGCCTCAGTGGGGGTCATCCAGAAGGTGGATCTGAGCCTTTAAGAAGGTTGGGGCTGTCCTACCACAGACCAGGGACACTTGGGCTGGCAGAAGGACCAGCCAGCAGCAGGACTGAGCTGCGAGAAAGTCCAAGGAGCTACACAGAGGACAGAGGGGGGCAGGTCATATAGGACTTGGGGAGCAGGATGGGGAGTCACTTGCCCTGACCTGTGTGGCCAAGTGGCGTCTACAAGGAAGGGACTCTGCTGTCAGCCAGCACAGCTCCACAGCCAGCCACCAGAGGCCCCAGGGCAGAACCCAACTCTAACCACCACCGGGGACATCCCCTCTCTCTGCCAAAGGGACTGACAGGAGAGACAATGTAGCCAATAGTACATCCCGTTTGTCTACTGAATTGCTACCCTTTTTCAGTAGTGTCTTGAGGAAATTTGAAGCATCTTTAAAAAGGCAATTAAGTATAGAAAGTGGGAAAATAGCTTCAGTTTTTATTCAGAGACACTCTGTAGCTTGATGCTGGTGACACCTCTCTTCATCCTCCTCTGGAGAAGCAGAGATGCCCACTGAGCTGCCCAGCACAGCTGGCAGTTGGGAGAGGGCGGCCACCCCTTCACACAGGCCTCTAGATTCCTAACCAGAGGATTCTTCTTAGTTATGTAACCTGCCCTTGGTTACCGGGTAGCAGTATCCCGCGTGTTTTCATGGGCTTTGTCTCCTTGTTCTACTAAGGAAAACACCAGAGAGAAAGCAAGTCTGGCTCCTGGCGGGGGGGGGGGGGGGGGGGGGTAGTGGGGTGGAGGCATTTGGCAAGGGAACAACACGAAGGACAAGAAACGGTGACCAGGGAAGCGGCCACTGGGTCTGTGCTTGTGAGGGAACCATGAGCCCAACAGGTACTTCCTCTCCAAGTCCACCCTTCACTCCTTCCATAGTTTATTTGACAACTTCTCTAGACCAACATTCAGCTTGATGGGCATTGTAAATACCTACAGCACAGGGACCCAACTATGAATGTCTTCTATACATTTCAAAGGACACTTCAGCAACCAGGGATGTCCATACGCCCTCATGGACAGCTTTGGTTCTTCTTGGGGTTAATTTCTGGAGATTCTTCTATGAGCACACATATGCTGGACTATTCCTTTGGCTACCTCTGGGAAGGTTTCACGGGTGTGCCCTCCGACCCGGTGCCTGGGATTGCCTTTGCCCTGCACCCCAGGACACTAGGATCATGGATTTTGAAGTATTGATTTGATGGGCCACAGCAGTAAGCTGACACCTTGTTGGACTTCTTCGAGAATCCGAGACACTGACCTTTTTCTTTATTTTCATGAGGGGATTGTCTTTGTCTCTTCCATGATAAACTGTTCACCGTGGCTGCTTTTAAAAACTTTTTCTGTTCGACATATGAAAAACAATGGTGACAATAATGACATGTGAAAAGTACTTAGTGCCTAGAGTAGAGTAGAAGGAGGGGCAGGGAGGGAGGAGGAGGGAGGAGGAAGCCCCCAAAATGAAAGGGTGCAATTAGGTTTCACACAGGTATGATCACATCAATCAAGCCTGACTCTTATGTATACATATAATACACTAATAAAAGCATAAAAACCCACAAATTTTGTTCAATAGCATTATGTAAATTCTATTTCATAGAAGGAAGTATTTTTAAAAAATAGTAGTAAAGCCAGAATTGGGGACAGGCAGTTAAGTGTAGAAACAGGCGATCGGGTCAGGAGGAAATGGAGGCCATGAGAGCCTCTGGAAGTTGGAGACCGCCCCTGGGAGAGGATCTCCAAACTTAGCGGCCCTTGTCAAGGACTACAGGCAGGGAGCGCTAATGAATGCCCCTCGGCCCTTGCCTGCCAGCATCACTTTGGCCTCCCCCTGCCCTTCCGCTTCTCACTTCTGCATCTCACCTGCAAAACCGGGCCTAGTTGTGTAGGCAGGAAGATAAGAGCTACCGGGGAAGAACAGGAGAATAAACCCTATAAAAAGGACAGGATTTGTCCATCCTGTGGATTCCACCTTTGGGTCCCCTTCCTCCACCGGAGAGAAGTCTGCTTTTACTTTTCTTTAATAAAACTTCCTACTTTCTACTTTACACTTGGGTGCTTCTCAGGCGTTACACTCCAACACCTGAGGAAGCAGGACTCGTAACCGGTAAACGGTGGTATCGGTAGTGTTTACTAAGCTTTGCTTCCACACTCATTTAATTTTCTCCACACCCTTTGGAAGTAGGCATCATTTTGCAGACAAGAAAATTCTAAGGCCCAGACAAACTGATCAACTTGCCCACTGCCACACAGTGGGAAACAGGGAGCCAACTCTCAAACTCAGGCAGCTTTGCTCCTAGCCACTGCCACGTCTCCCAGGGGCTTGGGGGACAGAGGGCAAGAGTACTTTCTGTTTTATAATCAGTAAGGAAACTCTGTCAGAAAGGTTTCGCTGTCCTTCCTGTGGGGTCAGCACTGGGTCCTGGCTGCAGCCCCTTGAAGCTGAGAGAGTGGGGTTTGTGTGGGAACAACAGGGGGCCTCCACCTTTCTCACGAGAGGGCCACCCTGACTTCCAGGTTGGGTAAACATGAGCAGCAGGAAATAGCTACAGTCCTGCCCCCTATGTAGCTGCCCAGCTAGTGGGCGGCTGACCACAGAGGCGACCCCACCCAGGGGCATGCCCTCACTTCCCAGGCATCTGCTGCCTGCACAGGTTGGCATTTTGCTGGGAGTTCTTGCTGCTTAATGGAAAGGGCCTTAGGGTCTGTAAGAGCTTGGGTCTGGAGTGCCCCCAGAGGTCCACGGGGCAAAGGCTTGTTCCCAGGCTGGTGCTAGGACAGCAGTGGAGGTCTCAGAGGGCTGGGCCTCGTGGGAGGGCCTCAGGTCACTGGCAGGTGCTCTTGAAGGGGACCTTTCTCCTGTCTCTTCCCCTGGGTTCCTGGCCAGGAGGTAGCAGGTGCCATGTGCTCCTGGCACCCCACCAGAGGCCTAACCAATGGGTCTGCCCCACCATGGACTGTCCTCTAAACCATGAATCAATTGCAACTTTTATCTTCATAGGTTGATTACCTCAGGCATTTTGTTAAAGTGTTGCAAAGTTGACCAATAAACGTACTTATGAGACCAATTGCGTGGGTCTGTTAGGAGTGTTAAGTCTAGCCATGGCAGCTGATGGCTAGTCCTTCCAGTTTTCAGTAGGAAGAGTCAAGGGAAAAGAGGGAAATTTGTTACATTCTTCAATACTCTTTGAGATAATATTGAGTTTAGAATAACCAGCAAAAATATTCCTTATGTAAAGTACTTTGTATAAACATATGGAATAAGTGCACAACTCAGTCATCTCAATTTTTAGAAAGAACATGACCCTATTGCTTTTTGGGAAGCATGTAACCACCTAATGGGGAACATCTGTGTTAAATGGAGTAGCTGCGACCCTCCTAGTGAATGTCACAGCAGTCACTAATTGAGGTCACACACCCACTAGGAAACTGGTTCCAGGAGACTGGGTGCAAGGCAAGGGCCTGGGTGAGTTCCCAGGGGTTGCGAGGCTGCTCTGGGTAACACTGACGGTCCTACTGTGTGCGCCGTGTTCTCTAACGGGCGCAGAAGGCACTCCTGGTGCCTCCTCATTTTCAGACAGTGGAGAGGCAATGGAGAGCAGGGGAGATTCCAAACCCTGAGGAACTTTCTCCAGGAAGAAATTGAAACAGCAGAACGTGATAGAGCCCAGAGGCCCGAGAAGACCCCAGCCTCCAGTCGGGCGGCCTGGTGCTACCCGGGAGAGCAGTGCAAGGCCCGGCGCCCTGAAGCCGGCAGCCGCGGGGCGCGGGCAAGTGCCGGCTGGAGCGCGGAGCCCCGGTACTGCGGGGCCACTGCGGGGCCCAGCTCGGCGTCCCGGCCCGCAGGCCGCCCGCCCGTAGCGGGTGGACGCCGGTGGACGCAGAGGCTGCCACAGAGGCAGAGCCCGCCCAGGCCCCCGGCCCGCCCCCTGCGTGGGAGCAGGAAGGGTCCCCGCGCTCAGGGAATTAAGGGGCGAGTGCGAGCCAGGCCGCCCAGCCCTGGGGAAAGCAGGCGGAGTGCATGCCTGGCTCAGGGGTTGTCGGCTTTGCAGAAAAACATTCAGCAAGAGAGCGGATTGCTGGAGCCCGCGGTCATCCCGAACACATTCAAGGTAAATGAGATACTCTCAGGGTCACGCGAAGGTCTTTTGTGTGTTTTCTTTTTTTCCATTAAAATGACAGTTTTACCCTCTCCCAGTTGTAACACCTGTTGTGTCAGGAGTGGACGCCCTGTCCTCAGCCCTGGCTGACCCTGGTCAGGTGGCAAAGACCCGCGCCCAGGGAGGCAGATCGCTGGGGTGGCCTGGGTGTGGCGCCTGGCTCCCAGGTGACTCTCAGCGGGAGGCCTTCTAAAGCTTTCCGGCCACTCCCCTGCCCATGGAGCCTCCACACAAGCTCTTTAAACACACCCCCAGGCAGTTTCAGTCGGGCCTACCTTATTTCCTCACTAGGGTTTACAGAGAGACTTGGGATGCAGACCCAGGGAGGGTTCCACGTGTGGGGTCTGAGGGGCAGGGACAGAAAGCTCCAGAGAAGTTTAAGTTCCCAGTGAGTAGACCCGAGGAAGCTGCTCTGTGCCTCAGCGTGGCTGCAACCTCCCCAGGGAGCCCGTGGGGTGCGGTGGGAGCACACCAGCCGGAACCAGTGGAGCCAGGTAGCTGGGCTGGCTTGGGCTTGGAGGGGGACACACCACTCCTTCCGCTCTAGCCCAGGGACCTCTTGGCAGTGTGGCTTCTGACTTTTGGCCAACTGACTTGATTCTGCTCACAGCTACAGGCCCATCTCCACTGGGGGACTTAGAGGAGGGGTCCCTTGCTGCCTCCATTCCCACTCTGCCTGTCCACTGTGGACTGGGAGGGGAAGGCCATGGGAGGGCAGCTTCCCTTTTAGGAGGCATGGGGTGGAGGCTCCCAGTCTCAGCTGGGAGCGGGTGTTCTTCCTAAGGCTGGTCCTGACTTCGCCCTCTGCTTCCGGCAGCTGGAGGTGGCTCCCTTGGATGGCGGCTGGCCTTCGCCTTCACAGGAAGCCTGCAGGTCCTTCTGGGCACCACCCACCACGCAGCGCTCATGAACAGGTAATCGCTGGGCTACGGGCAAGGAGGAGAGGTAACGACGCCCGAATCACAGAACCTGACGGGCCCACCTTTCCCCCACCGCTCTTACTGGCAACTGTGTTCTTGCCACAGCTCTTTAATTAAGGTCAGATTTGAAGTGGAGAAAAGCCTGTGGAAATCCAGGGTAAATCCGATATCTGGAGGACAGACCCCAGCCCCCAGGTCACAGAGGCTTGGCCGTAGGACATGGCATGTGAGTTACATGAAGCCCCTTGATATGCCTGGTGATTTCCTGCTCCAGCTCAGAGATAAAATATCATTCTTTAATGCAATTGCAACTTTCACAGTAATGGGTAAAAACACTGCACTTAGTTCCACGGCACCCACGAATGTCCCAGCAAAACAGAGAAATCCAGTGTGCCTTTAAGGCTCGGCCAGGACCCTCCCCTTCCAGGTGATACGCTGTGAGGGGCCCGCAGAGCTTGCAGGGAAGTAAGAGGAGGAAAGGGGGGCGAGGGCATGAGACTCCGCGTCAAGGCAGGAGGACAGGGGACTTTAAATTCCGCTTGCCACCGTGAGTCCCGGAAGTAACCGTGGCCAGGAGGTGTGGCTCTGGTGGCCCAGGCATCGCGAGCAGAGCAGTGCACGCAGGTGGCCGGCTCCATCATCTGGGGAGAGCCTGAGCCCAGTGCCTCGAGTCCTCAGCTCTGGTGCTCCTTCCAGCTGCTGTCCTGTTCCCACTCTGTCCTGGGCTTGCTGCCCTACAGGAAGGATGTGGGTGGCTCTTGAGCACTGGGGTCAAGGTCGCCCGTCCCTAGGTCAGATGGCCTCTTCCTCTGCCCCAAACCTTCCTCGCAGCCTGCGGGGGGCAGGGGGCGCTGGTCACGTGGAGTGGAAGGTCTCGCCTGTGGGAAGCTATTCTAGTCTCTGCAGTCTGGGGCCCAAGAGCTCCATGCTGCCTGGTCCCCTGGAGAAGCCCCCAGACTCCCGCCTCAAGTCACCTGCTGTCCTGTGCTGGGTGGGTATGAAAGAGAAGACCCTCCTGGCGCACTACTGTGAAGGCTGCGTGGTGGCAGGCCCCTTGTCCCCAGGGAATGACGTTCCGCACCTCGCCTCTGCCTCTGCTTCAATGCCCTCTGTCCTTCTGGCTCCTCCGTGTGAGCCCGCCTGCTGGGGGCCTGGTCTCCCTCCATCCTGTCCTTCCTTGCTGGGCACATGCGTGTTCTTCCCACCAGAGAAGCCCTTCCCTTCTCCCTCGCCCACCTACGTCCTGCAGGGTCCCGTTCAAGAACGGCTGTGCAAACCCCTTGATCCTCTTGTTGCTTTGAATGCCACCTCTGGGGAGGCCTTCCCTCACCCCGGCTCCTGTCCCACCCTGGGGAGGCCTTCCCTCACCCCGGCTCCTGTCCCACCCTGGGGAGGCCTTTCCTCAGCCCGGCTCCTGTCCCACCCTGGGGAGACCTTCCCTCACCCCGGCTCCTGTCCCACCCACAGTACGATGTGCTCTTACACTATGAGGCCCTGGCCATTAGGAGTCCATGCCGTGCACTTCTCTGCGTTCTCCACCAGAGCAGGGACACCCAGCTACCATAGGAGCCCACGTGCACCAGACGCTGAGCTGGGGACTGGGGATCCGAGCTGCGTAGACGTGTCCTTGTCCTCCAGGAATTCATGCTTGGCTGGAGGAGACAGAGGCATGGTTTTGCCCCTGGGAGGCCAAGGTCAGGGAGAGAACCAGGCCAGGGTGCTGTGGAGTCACAGGGCTGATTGGCTGCTGGAGAGCCATGTTGGGGGCCTCTGTGAGGCCCAGATGGGAGTCCTAGGTGGCATCTTCACCCCCAGACTCTCCTTCACATTCACTGCTCCTAGCAGCCCCGCCCAGAGTTCTTGTCTCCCCTTCTCCACCCCATCCGTGTGCCAGGGGCCTCAGCTGTGCCCACCAGGCCCCTGGGAGAGTGTTCTGGGGAGGCTCCAGCAGGGCCTGCCTCAGACAGGAGGACCAGGGACGTGCCTGGACTTAAGCACTTTTCATCAACTCGCAGGTGGTTGTGGCCAGGTCAACAACCCTGGTCCACCCCCCACCCAGGTGCTCCTGGCCAGCGGCAGCCGCAGCCCCTGGCAGCTGTCTTCAGGTGCCACCCTCACCTGCTGAGGTGGAGTGGCTAGGCAACCAAGGTCCTCTCTCCACGGCTTTCAGGGATCCCGAGCCCCAGCGCATGGTGCCATTGCAGGAGGGGACTTTCCATCTCAAAATGTGAGTCTCACTGTTGCCTTCAGGGGCCCCTCAGTGCCCTAGAGTGAGCGCTGCTCCGCAGGAGTGAGATCCCAGACCCCTGGGGACCTCCCTCACTCGGTCTGGCTCCAGCTGTAGTGGGCACATTACAACAGACATTTGTTCATTAGGCATGACTGCTGGCATCTTCGAGTCCTGCAGTCTGAGGCTGGAGGCAGGAAGCCACTATGGCAGAATGACGGCCCTCCCGCCCCAGCCCGCCAGCCTCGTTCACCTGGGGACTCTGGAAGTCGGCATGTGACTCATGTCTAATGGGCCATGGGTTCCCCTCAATGACCAGGGCTTTGGAAATCCAGTTCCGATGGGAACTGTGCTCTGCTCACAGTGCCCTGGGGGCTCATCCCCAACGCCCCTCCTGGCCTTGGTGACGGTCCCTCCCTCTCCTTCCTCCTTCCTCCTTCCCCAGGCTGCTGTCCTCTGGTTCCTGTTGCTGGAAGGTGTCTCTCTCCCGCTGGCCACTCACCCACTGCCAGATCTAGCACACTGAGGACCACACCATAGACTACTGTGGCTGTTAATGATGTGTCCTGGGTTGTTTGACAGTGGGACGACCCTTCTTCCATCTGACGGGGTTGTGGTCAGGGCACGCAGACCCCTCATCTCTGGGGATCGGGTCCCCACCCTGTACATGCAGCCCTACCCCCAGGAACACCCCAGGATCCTGTCACCAACCGAGTGGGAACAGCCTTGGGTTGCCTCTGCCCCTACCCTTCCACCTGTGAGTGTGTTGGGGGGCCGTGGAGGGAGGCTGGCCTTCCCCAGCCGTGCTGAGCCACCCACTAGGCCACGTGGCCCTGCTTGCTGGCTGGAACCTGGGCGTGCCAGCACATGCCTCTCATGGCGTACAAGTCTGTGGTCTTGCCCACACCTGCCCCACGTCTGCAATCCTCCCCACCCTCCTGAGCTTTTCTCAGCTTACGGCCTTTCCCTCACAACCCCAAGCACGCCCGTGCCTGCCCGTGCCTGCCTGTGACCTCCCACCTGCTGTCCACCGCCCAGCCCAGGTGTCAGCTCATGCTGCCAGGTTGTGCCACGCTCCCCTCCCCCCAGCGGGCGTGGGTTGCTTTTTCCCTCTGTGCTCTCTGCCCTCCCCGCGCCCCCTCTCCCCTCCCGCTCCCTCCTTCACACTCTCAGCTGATTAGCCACCTGGTGTGCAGTCCTGGAGTTGGTGACGTTCAGTGTGAATTCACAGTGCAGACGGCAGCCACCAGCACGAGAGCCGCACCTCCGTCCGTGGTTCAGCGTTGCTCTGGCAACAAGCAGCCCCACTCCCAGGGTCTTGCTCTCCCCCATGTCCTTTGCAGGCTGGGATGCAGGTGCGGGCGCCGCTCGTGGACACCCTCAGGCAGGGGAGACCTGGGGAAAAGGTGCTCTTGGTGGTTCTGGTCGCAGGGCTCCCATGCAGGCTGCAGGTGGCAGGGGCAGGGCTGTGGGGCAGGGCTGGTGGGGTGGACAGCAAACGGTCTGAACAAATGTTTGTCACAAATATTTGCTCCTCTTCTTTCCACATGCACAATAAACTTCCCCCCCAAAGATCCCTTCGGGCTCAGTGTCTAGGGCCCCAAGGTGACCTCTACTCATGGCTGCAGCTGGTGCCCCTTGATCTGGAGGCCTAGGAATCGAACCAGACAATTAGTTGATTATTTAAAAAAAATGAAGCCATCTTCCAGCCACATTCTCAACAGGCAAAGGCAGTGGATGCTTGTCAGTAGCAGATTTGGGGCGGCCACCAGCACAGTTCAGGAGGGCAGCTCCTCCGCCTCCCTGAAAGAAGGTCCCCAGGCCATCGTCTGTGGCTTTGGCTCAACCTTCCTGGTGGACTGGCCCAGGGAGGAGTAAGAATGTCAGAAATGAAGAATGCACCACCACATGGGGCTCAAGCCCGGCCCCGCAGCTGCCTTCCCCAGAGAGCCCGCTAGACGTGAGACGCCGGGCTGGCCCATTTGCCACACGTGGGTCCACAAACAGTTTAGTTAATTAACTTAGGAGGTATTTTTGTGGTGCTGGAGGTTGAACCCATGGCCTTGCTAGGCAAATGCTCTACCCCTGAGCTGAATCCCCAGTCTAATCAATTATTTCATATGTTTTTCTTTCCAAACTATTTGTGAAGGATCAGGTAGTGTTATTTTTTTAGCATATTTTTAATTTCAGTGAAATAGAAAAATCCCTACAAAATGCCAACCAACTTTTTCTATGGTTAAATGTGACAGACACAGGTTCTCTGTTCAGTTTGCTATGAAAATTCCAAAATCCTCGCTGCCGATTTCTGCAGTTACTTCTGGCAAACTCTGCTGCCTGGCGGGGTTCTGAAGGAGGCTCGGGGCCTGAGGGGTGTCTGCTCTGGGCGGGCCGTGCCTTCTAGTCATGGTTAGGAGGCCTAGAGAACTACCCAGATTGGCCGGTGCTATGGTTTGAAGGTGTCTCCCTAAAGTCCTCGTGTTGCCCAGGGACGCACGAGGGGTGGCCTGCAGGAGCTGCCGGGGCTCCTCCTCTGTGAAAGGCCCAGGCCCTGGTAAGAGCCTTCATGGGTGTTGGGCTCCTCTCCCTTGCCTGCTCTGCCCTCCACCACGCCAGGCCCAGCAAGGAGGCCCTCACCAGACTCTAAGAGCTGGCCTTGGTCTTGGGCCTCAGCCCAGAGCCGCGAGGGGGCGTTCTGTTCTCTGAGCACTGCCCAGCCGGAGCCCGCCACGGCAGCACCCTCAGACCACGCCGCTGGCCGGCCCCCATGCTGACCTCCTGCAGGCTTCTTTTTATTTCTGTCATTGAGCCCCTTTTATTAAATTATCAGTTTTAAACAGTGCACGCTCACTTGCTCTCTGTGGGTCACGCGCAGGGGTCTTTGCTCGCACAGGTGTGGGCTGGTCGCTTGACTCCCAGAGTGTGATTGAGCCCCAGCACCCCTGCACCGGGGGCTCCAGCCTCAGTGTCTTCTTTTCTCCTTTGGGAGCCTATTTCCTGGGCTTAGGGAGAGTCCAGCGTCTGGTGCGTCCTCTTTCCTCCACACGGCGTGCTGGGTCCGAGGCAGGGGGTGTTTCTGTGAACTCGTTCCCCCAGGCGTGACGCGAGGCACCTGAAAGCAGGCCCGTCCTGTGTTCTGCCTGAACCTTCAGCTCTGCCCGGGTCTGTGTGCCGGCGGGTGCGCGTTGCTTTGCTTCTTCACTGCACAGCGAGGGTTCTCTCCAGTGCCGAGCGCACTAAGACTAGGAGCCATGCCAGTGTGACTCCTTGGCCGCACACAGGACCGATTAACTAACAACCGGAACCAAGACGGTGGTAAAAACAGCTCAGTGGAAGACTGTTAATCAGCTCGTGGCATTGTGAGCAGTCTGGAGGGCAGGAGCCACGGGACCAGGTGTGGCCAGTCGCACAGAGGCACTAGGTCACCTGGCCACTGTGCCGGGGGCAGCTGGGCTGCCGGATCCTCACTGTTGTGGCCGAGCCAGCCAGGAGTCACTTCCCAGCAACCATGTTCCGAGCAGAAGCTTGTGATGGGCCAAGTGTAGGTCCCAGGCCAGGGTGAAAGTGGCCAAGGACCGAGGACTTGGAAGGCCTTGTTTGCTGGGGGAGGGTCCTGCCCCCTGGGTGGGCAGCAGGGGGGAAGTGCAGCTGGCGCCTTTGGGATGGGGGCTCTGCAGGTCAGGAGGGGACAGAGACAAGTTTACCAGGTAGACAAAGGGAGAGAGACCTTCCTGCCACGAGGGACAGCGCCTGCAGACCTGGTGGGGTGCTGCAGGGCACAGGGCCGGGTGGCTGAGTGCCTTCTCCTGGGGCACAGCACTGGGACATCAGGAAGGGCTGAGGCAGGCAGCAGTTTGCCCGTCACACTGAGGAGAGGCTGGGCCTCTCCATCGCCTCACAACTGGCAGTTGAGGCTGGGTGGCCTCCCTGTTCTGGATGCTTCTATCCACTAGATACCAGTAGCAACTCCCCAGCCTCCAGCCCTGGTGATGTCACCAAAAATAAAAAGCTTCTTCAGGGCTTCTCAAAGGACCGCCTCCCACCTCATGCCTCAGACCACGTGGCTTTGTTAAAGAGGAGAGTCCTGAGCCACTGCAGAGCTGCCCAAGTTGAGGCCCTGGGATGTGAGGTTGGACTTGTCTTTTAAACAAGCGATCCACGTGATTCGTCCAGGATAGAGTCACGTGGGAATGGGGAGACCCTGAGGGATCCGGAATCCCAGTGCGAGAGCGTTTACACCATAGAAATCAGCGAACAGCGGTTGGCACCTCGCCCACGCTCTGGGGCAGCCTCGCCTCGGGGCGACAGGCCTGGAACCAGACGCGGCATCTCGCCATCCTACCCGAGGTGGGTCCGGTCCTGACCCAGGATGCAGGAGGCCAAGTCCTCGCTCAGACCCGGCAGGCCACGGAGCGAGCCCTCCTGCAGCTCAGCCGTGACATGTCCAGACCTCGCTCTCCCCCTCGCTCTCCCCCCAGACCTCCGCAGTGTCACCTCTTCCCGACCAACCCTGCCACTTCAGGTTCGGGCTCGCAGCCAGCGCAGCCAGTGCCCCTCGGGTGGAGCAGCAGGTGACGACCTGAGCAGCTCCCACCCCGAGTCCCCGGAGGTGCGCTGTCGGGTGCTGACCCTGATTCTGAGGAACAGGTCTGATTTGGAATCCTGTGGGAGGAAAGCACGAGCACTCTTGAAAGGTCCCCTCAGTGTGCTGTGGGGACCCTCCCAGCCTCACGCACACAAGGCAGGCGCCTTGCCACTGAGCCACACCCCAGCCAGGGTTGATGCTTTTTAACAGCGAGGCGTCCTCATGACCAAGTGTGCTCAGCTTCCTGTGATGCGCCTGGCGGTGACATGCCTGTGGGTCGGCCGTGGGAGCGGGCAGAGGCCAGGCTTGGCTAAGTGCTCTGTGGGGCTCTGGACTCGGCTCATCTGCTGGCCACCAGGATCTGGATGTCGTCTGCTGTGGTCTCACAGGCTGGGAGGATTCCTAGGTTTGGTCTAGTCCTGGGACCTGAGTGACGAGGCGAAGACAATGGTCAGAGCCACGCTGAGTGGAGGCCACGAGCAGTCTCGCCTCTCCGAGTGAAAGCGAACACACATCGCGCAGTGATGCACAGCGCGTTGGCCGCAGGGCTTCTCTCTAGTCCTGCTCCCAGAAGACAACACAGTAGCTGCGGGTGGTATCCAAGGAATGGACGCAGCCCCTGGGCCCAGCCCCGCGGTCTCTTCCTGAGCAGCCTGCAGCCCGCTCAGCCCAGCTGCTCCGATTGTCCTGCCTGGCTAGCTTTGGGCACCTGATTTCCCCACCCAGGGTCCTCATGTTTCTTCCTGCCTTGGGCGGTGATGGCCGGCTGAACCGGAGCCTCCACGAGCCTCCCCGTGGGGTGTGGGGAGGCTCCTCCCTGACCTGGAGGCTCTGTGCTGCTGCTCCCTGTCCCTCCAAGTGCTGGGCTGGAGGGTCTCCAGTACCTGGGGACAGAGGGGAACCTGGACCGAGCCCCGCATGCCGGGGGCGGCAGGGCCGGTGCCCTTTCGGCTGGCGGCCTCCGTCTCGCCGTCACCTTCGGCAGCCCTTCCTCGGGGGCTTGGCAGTTGGTAGACCAGCTCCCGTGCACCACGTTGCCCTGCTTTGTAGCCAAGGAAACTGTCCAACACCAGACAACAAAAATAATGCGGGAGGTGGGAATTGCGAAGTCGTCCAGAGGGCTGGCCCGAGGGCCTCAGGCAGGACCCGGCTGCGGCACCTGTGGGGGCTCCTGAGGACGGCACCGCATAGGAGCCCACCGCCTCCCACGCGGCCGCCCCGTCTAAGCGCGCAGGTCCTCTGACACCACTCCTCCCCGCCCGAGCGCGGCGATGGGACCATCTCGCGAGGTTTGCTGAGCGTCTCACCCTCCGGCCTCTTTCTCTAGCACTGTATTGACCCCAGGCGTGGCCCGCGTGGCCTGGTGCTCCTCTGGGAGCCTGGCCCCCACCTTCCCTCCTGCTCTGCCTGCTCAGCGGCCTCCCGGCCCGAGCTGCAGTCCAGGCGTCCTCCAGCCCTCTTGGCTTCGCCGATGCCTGCGTGACTTGCTGGACACACGGTCAGTACTGGAGTGGCTCAGGGTTCCGGCTGTCACAGAACCTGGGCAGGGGCCGGAGGACCTGGCCATGCCTAGTGCAGTGCACACCACGAGGGGAAACCCAGAGGACCACCTGAGGGCTTCCTGGAGGAGGCCAGGGCGGAGCCCACAGGCCTCTGGGGCTGAGGAGAGGAGCAGTGCGTGGGAGTGACCACAGGCCGGGCAGGAGTCTGCGAGCACCCAGCGAGTCCTGCTTATTCCCCAGCTGAGGCCACACGTGTGAAAGGAGGCGGCCGTGGGATGGGGGTGCCGCGGAGACCACAGCCTCTGACTGCTGTGTCCTGACGTGCGGCGAGGCAGTGAGGTGCTGGGGGCGTGAGTGATAGTGCTGAGTGCACACGTGACTCGCAGCACGGAGGGTGCAGGTCCAGAGCAGCACCGTGGGCTGGGGAGGGAAGCTGGTCATGGTGAGCGGAAGGACGACAGAGGCGGGAGCTGCAACAGCCAGCGGGGATTTCGGCACCGAGGGAAGGGGGCACGGTCGGTGGGCCCTGGAGGGAGAGAGTCCAGTTGCCTGGCTTTGTCCTGATTGTTCCCTGGGAGAGCCGGAGCGTGTTTCAGCACTGGTAGGAGAAACACTGCAGAGAGGCTTCAGGTGGGAGATCAGGTGAGGAGAGAGCCAGGTCCCTGGGGAGGTGGGCAGCGGGAGCCATAGCAGAAACTCAGGGTGCAGGTGGGCAGGAGGAAACCCAGCCCCACTGTGACGGGAGGAGTGGAGGAGGCGCTTCTGCCAGGCACCTGTGAGCTCCCAAAGTCTCTTGTGACCAAGAGCCACGTGGGAGGGGAACACGCATGTATGTGAGCAAGCATGCACACATGCACATGCACGATCACAGGTGCCAGGCCGTGCATGCGTGTGCACACATGAAAACACAAACATGCACCCAAGTGTGCTCACACACAAGCATGCACTGACACACAGATATATACATAGCACATAGCATAAAAGAATATTCTAACCAAACCAGAAGCTCTTCACCTGTGCTAACCTGCTGATGATAAAAGGCAGACAGGCGTCAGTGCGGGAGGGGACGTGGCAAAGAGGGGCCTCGTGTGTAGCTAGAAGGGTTGAAAGGTGGCACAGCTGCTTTGGGACACAGTTTGCCAGTTTCCTAGAAAGCTAAGTTTATTACACTGTGTGGATGTACATATGGCAAAATGAATCCCACGCTCATGTATGACTATAATGCACCATGAGAATTAAATGTAGAGTTTCCACCTGATCCAGAAATTCCACATGAAAGTGCATCCCCAAGATAACTGAAGATATATATTCACACAAAAACTCACATATGGTTTTCACAGAGCATTCTCAATAACATCCATACAGTGAAAACAACCAAGTGTCCATCCACTGATGAGTGGACAGCCAAAGTGAAGTCTATCCCTGCTGTGGAATATTATTTGGTCATAAAAAGGAATGAAGTCCTGATATACATCTGAATGCCAGGATAGGGTGGATGTTGGTAACATGCTGAGTGAAGGGCCAGAGGCAGGAGCCACATATCACATGATTGTACTTATATCCAGAACAAGAAAATCACCATGTGTCTGCTGAGCTGCCCAGCAAAACATCATTGTGGGGGAGGCTCACACCACAGTTTATTTCCCACAGTCCTGGGGGGCTGGAAGTTCAAGGTCAAGGTGTCCATCAGGGCTTTTCCTGGACTTGCAGATGATGCCTCCTCACAGTGTCCTCAGCTGGTCTTCCCTCTGTGCACACACATCCCAGTGTCCCATGTGACTAGATTTCCTCTTCTTATAAGGACACCAGTCAGATTAGATTGGGACTTACCATATGGCCTCATTTTAACGTCCTCCCTTCTTTTAAGGCCCTGTCTCCAAACACAGTTATGTTTTGAAGCACTGGGGTTGGGGCGTAACATGTACATTTTGGGAATACGTCCAGCGCATGACATACCCAGAGCCAGCTGGCAGAGTGGGGACCCAGGGCTGGCTGCTGATGAGCACTGGTGTCTTGAGGGCGATGGCGACATTCAGACACCCACTGGCCGCAGTTGCCTAGCTCTGCAAAAACCGCTAAGCACCACTGCGCATGCTGAGAGGCTGCATTTCAGGAATGTGAACGATGTAGCTCAATCTGTAACGAAATGTGTTGGTCACATCAGGAAGAGGTTTGCATAGGTGCCAGTGGAGAAAGACAGGTGAAATAAGGACAAAACCACGAAGAAGACTGTCATTCTGTGGTCCTGTGATGTTGGGCCCTCTTCCTCACAGGCCCAGCTCAGCCGGGCTCCTTCCCAAGTGCCTTTGGCAAACCTTCCCCACCCGGCCCTGCTCAGTCCCGTTGCCCAGCTACCGAGATCCAGAGCGCTGATCCGAGAGGAAAGCCAAGTAGCAGAACAGGAGCACCGGGAAGGAGCCCGGGAGACTGAGCTCGGGAGGGAAAGAATCCTGGGCGGGCGGTGGAGACCTGGCAGGCTTCTGCTGCCGGGGCCTCTGCTTGGAAAGGCAATTTCCTTTCCAGGGCATGGGGACACATGGGTCATCCTGCCTGGTTCTTGGCTTCTCTTCTCACTGAAGTCTTTCCCTCTGGGAAGCGATTGCTGCCGTTCCGTGGCTCCCCTGTGGCCCTGGTGACCGCGGCGGGAGTGGCCGGCGGACAGCACCGGGCGCAGCGGCCTCGCAGGGCGCACACGGAGCCAACGCAGGGCGTGCGCTGCCCGCTGAGCTCGGACTTCACTCCCAGCTCGGGCTCCGCGACGTCCCTAAACGCAGGGAGCCTCGGGGCGTGAGGAGTCCGGCTCTAGGAATCCGCCCGCGCACGCGGTCCTGTGTGAATTCAGGACGTCGTGACCTTGAAAGATCCTCCGGAAGGACGAGCGGCAGCAGCGCAGCGCGAGCGTCTCCCCCGCGTCTCAGTCCCGTGCGGCGCAGAGCGCGCTGCGGCGGGGCAGCAGGTGCGTGCGGAAGCCCCGGGCGCAGAGTTAAGGCCGTCTGAGCGCCGAACGCCCCGACGAACCGTCGTCAGAAAGTCGGTGCCCGCTACGCAAAGGGCGGTGGGAGGCTAGGCGCGGTTCTGGCGGAGCCGCGGGACGACCTGAAGCCTCAGGGCCCGAAGCCCGCGGTTCCCTTCGCTCCCCGCGGCTCCTGGCTCCGCAGCGCCCTCTGGCGGGGCAGCGGGGAGCGGCGCGCTGGGGCTAGGCCAGGCCCAGGCCCAGAGGCGGCCGGCTGGGGACCCCTGCCAGGCCTCAGGGGTCCTGCAGACCCACCATCGAAATTAAAAAAAAACTTGAGATCTGGAGGAAAGAGACTGGGCCCTACTTTGAACGGCCTTTACAGACCAGGACCCTGGGTAGGATGCCACCCCCAGCTCGCAGGACCCTAGGGAAGACCCCCAACCAGACCTCCAATTAAGCAAAATAAGCATTTTCACTCATCTTTGTTCACGGATAAAAATAGACTAATGACAGATCCACGAATTTCTAAAACAGAAAAAGACCTTCATTGTGGGTACTGGGGAGTGTAGACACGGCACATCTCAGCACCACATGCTTCCCCCTGTTCTTGAAATTGAGCAAATCACACACACACACCACACGGGGTGGGGGGAGAGGGAGGGAGGGAGAGAGAAGGAGAGGAAGGGAGAGGGAGAGGGAGGGAGGGAGAAGGAGAGTAAGGGGGGAGAGGGAGGGAGGGAGAGGGAGAGAGAGGGAGGGAGAGAGAGGGAGAGGGAGGGAGGGGGGAGAGGGAGGGAGAGAGAAGGAGAGGGAGGGAGGGGGAAGGAGAGTAAGGGAGGGGGGAGAGGGAGGGAGAGGGAAGGAGAGGGAGGGAGGGGGGAGAGGGAGGGAGAGAGAAGGAGAGGGAGGGAGGGGGGAGAGGGAGGGAGAGAGAAGGAGAGGGAGGTAGGGGGGAGAGGGAGGGAGAGAGAAGGAGAGGGAGGGAGGGGGGAGAGGGAGGGAGAGAGAAGGAGAGGGAGGGGGGAGAGGGTGGGAGAAAGAAGGAGAGGGAGGGAGGGGGGAGAGGGAGGGAGAGAGAAGGAGAGGGAGGGAGGGGGGAGAGGGAGGGAGAGAGAAGGAGAGGGAGGGAGGGGGGAGAGGGAGGGAGAGAAGGAGAGGAAGGGAGGGGGGAGAGGGAGGGAGAGAGAAGGAGAGGGAGGGAGGGGGGAGAGGGAGGGAGAGAGAAGGAGAGGGAGGGAGGGGGGAGAGGGAGGGAGGGAGAAAGAGAGAAGGCAGCAAAAACCAAGGAGCAGCTGTGAGAGAAGATCCTGCAGTGTAGGACAGGGGAGCATCTGAGACTTCAGAATAAGTAGTACCCTCAGCCCAATTGACTTCTTAACCCAGGAGGAAATACTGAAGGCCCAAACCATGGTCTTCAACAGGTGAGAGCGTGTGGAGTCTCAGAGCAGAGACTGACAAAGCCTCTGAGGCAAAGATTGCTTTCAGATCAGAAACACTATATCATTTTTTTCAAAACAATAGAAATAAAATTACGGCCGCTCTGGCCACACAGGCACACAGTGCCCCCGCATGGCCTTCTTAACAGCAGCGTTAATTGTGAGAGTGCGAGGCTGGAGGTCAGCAGGTGTGGTGCCTGGACCCCCGAGCTGCAGGCCAGGGAGGCGGCCAGAGGGCGCCTGGGAGGAGAGGGCAGAGCAGGATGCCCGCAGGGCCCGAGGGCACCACTGTGGAGACACAAGAAGGAGAAAAGAAAACGTGAACCAGAGAGTAAGGAAGACAAGGTCCAGTAATACAGCCCGCCCGTATCGCGGCAGACCGCTTCTTGACTTTCCTCAGCTGTGTTCGATGGTTGAATCCAAACGAACCCCATGTGAGATGGTTCTAAATACACCAGGGAATGTTCCTGACGATCATTTTACAGTTACAACAGCAGGGTGGGAAGGATGGTTAGGGAGTTAAAGTCACCTTTGTCTCCTTTTCCCTGGGGGCAAGAAAAGTCTCCTTGCTTCACTCAAACAGGCGAGTAGACAACACAAGGAGACGGCGGTGTATCCATCTGCCTCGGGCAGCAGGACAGCGACCAGCGGACAGATGGTACACGCTGCTCTTCCCAGAAGACAGCCATAAAGCCCATGCGGACAGCCATCAGGAAGGCATAGGAAGACAGAGCAAGGAGCAGAATCAGGGACACCAAAGCAAGGGGCAGACCTAAGACCTGTCCCTCAGGAGTCACCGCTAAATGTGAGCGCTCTGAAGACAGCAATAAAGGGATGTCAGAATGCCCCAAAACCATGACCCGCTGCACGTGGCCTGTCAGGACTTGAATTCCAACATCGTGGTATCTGAACATGGAGGGATGGGGAAGATTTGTCCTGCAGATGTTCCTCCGAGGAAAGCAGGCGCAGCTCTCTAAAGCGAGCAAGGTAGACTTCAGAGCAAAGGAAATGGCAGCTGAGAAGGGTGTTGATGACCTTAACAGAGTCCGTCCATAAGACAAGCAATCCTAGGTCGTGTGCTTGAGCGCTGGGACTGAGACTTCATTGATCTTTTTGAAGAATCAGTTCTTGTTTCAATGATTTCCTTGTCGTTCTTCTGTTTCCAAGTTCATTAATTTCTGCTTTTATTCATCCTGTTTCAAAATCAGTAAAGCAAAAGTGAACAGAATTGAAAGAAATAGATACACCCACCATTACAGTTGGGGACTTTCTCAACAGTGGATAGCACAAGTAGAAGAAATCACCAGTGAGACATCCAGCAGCAGGACACAGCTGACATTCAGGGAGTGCCACCCACGAGGGCCGGACACCTGGGTCTTCCGGAGCCCACGGGGAACACCAGGCTAGACGGGGTCCTGACCCATGACGGTGCGCCCCAGAGAGCTTACAAGAATCGACTCATGTATGTGTTGTGTTCTGACCACAATCGAGCCAGACAAACTCAGTAACAAGGATAACAGGGACTCTCCAAGCAGAGGAACGGAACCACACCATGGTGGGTGATCCCTGGGCCGAGCAGGAAGCCCCACAGGAGAGAATGCACTGGACTGGATGAAAATGCAAAGGCAACATACCAAAATTAGTGAGGCAGAAGTTCTCAGGGTCTCAGCGTTTCAAGGGGTGATGTGAGGGAAATGTGGAGCGATAAATCGCCTCCGAGGAAGACGTCTCTAACCAACACCCAGTGCCCACCTGCCACTCAAACCAGATGGGAAGCAAACTCCAAGCATGCAGAAATAAGGGAGCGGCACAGACACCAGCGAGCCTGAGGACAGAAAGACGGCCACATCACCGGAACACAGAGCGGTTATCTGAGGAGGTTAACTAGGCCAATGAACTGGGAGGAAAACGGAGTCAGAATATCAGAAGTGAAATGAAGGATGTCACTACTGAGCCTGCAAACATCGAAGGATAGATCCTATCGACAGTGCCACACACATAGAATTTTTCAATTGATTTTTTTTTTTTTAAAGCTAAAACCACACATTTATTCAGTTCCACAACATACACAGTCCCATGTAATGTGCAAGGTTTAGGAGGAGAGGACTTCTCCCTGGCCAGTCACAACCTGGGCAGGCACACAGTGGCTGTGTTTTTGTTAGCAGTTTTCATTTCCACGATGCCAAATTTTACCTTGTTGAGCAGAAGTGGGTTGTAGGCCACGTGTGAAACAGAGGGGGCCGCTCACTCTCCTCCCCATAATGATAATTTTCTAGTTCACAAATTCCCTTGGTAGTTGAAGACAGCTTTTCCATTTTCACCAGGATTTTGGTCAAACCATCCAAGGTAGCCTGCAATTCCTCACATAGCACCTCAAGCTCCTTATCATAGTGTAGATGCATCTTTTCTTCATTCCCACTGGAAGCTGGGCTGCCGCTATTTAATTCGATCTTGTATTTACTCAATAAACTGATTTTCAAGTTGGCAATGTTATTTGCAGTGGTAAAACCTGCATCACTGAGGGTTTCCCATTTCAGGATTAAATTGTGCCAGTCGGCTGCATTGTCCTTAATTTTTCTAGCACTGACTGATAAGACAGGCTTTCTGGGTGTTGCAATTCCAAGAGTCTTTGCTTCCATGGTCGGCAGAAATCCCGGCCTCAATTGCTTTTTTATTTGTTCTGATTAGTTGTACATGGCAGTAAAATGCATTTATAATTTTGGTAGATCATGCATGAATGGAGTGCAACCTCTCATTTTTCTGATTGTACATATTACAGGGCCACATCAGTCATGCGGTCATATATGTGCATGAGGTAACAATGTCTGTTTCACTCCACTATCATTCCTTCCCCACACCCCTTCCCCTACCTTCACTCCCCTCTGCCCAATATAATGTAACTCTACTTTTCCCTATTCGCCCCCCACCCCCACTCATTGTGAATTAGCTTCCACATATCAGAGAAAACATTCCACCTTTGGGTTTTTGGATTTGGCTTATTTTACTTAGCATGATATTCTCTAACTCCATCCATTTACCAGCAAATGCCAGAATTTCATTCTCCTTTAAAGCTGAGTAATATTCCATCATATATCTATATACCACATTTTCTTTACCCATTCATCATTTGAAGGGCATCTAGGTTGGTTCCATGTTGTAACTATTGTGAATTGAGCTGCTGTAAACATTGACGTGGTTGTGTCACTGTAGTATGCTGATTTTAAGTCCTTTGGGTACAAACTGAGGAGTGGGATAACTGGGTCAAATCCAAGTGTTCTTAGGAATCTCCACACTGCTTTCCGTAATGGTTGCACCACTTGAATTCCCACCAGCAATGTAAGAGTGTACCTTTTTCCCCGCATCCTCGCCAACATTTATGTTGCTTGTACTCTTGATAACTGCCACTCTGATTGGAGCTAGATGAAAACTTAGACTAGTTTTGTAGAGAAGTTGAACATTTTTTTCACATATTTGTTGATTGATTGTATCTCCTGTGAAGTGTCTATTTAGTTCCTTAGCCCATTTATTGATTTGGTCATTTGTTTTTTTTGGTGTTAAATTTTTTGAGCTCTTTATATATCCTACAGATTAATGCTTTATCTGAGGTGCATGTGGTAAAGATTTTCTCCCAATCTGTAGGCTCTCTCTTCACGTTACTGATTGTTTTTTTGGGTTTTTTTTTTTTTTTTTTTTTTTTTTTTTTTTTGCTGAGAAGAAGCTTTTTAGTTTGAGTCCATTCCATTTATTGATTCTTGATTCAACTTGTTGAGCTTTAAGGTCTTGTTAAGGACGTCAGGTCTTAGGTCAACATGGTGAAGATTTGGGCCTACTTTTTCTTCTAGTAGTCACAGGGTCTCTGATCTAGTGCCTAAGTCTTTGATTCACAGTGAGTTGAGTTTCATGCAGGGTGAGAGATAAAGGTTTAATTTTGTTTGTTACATGTACCATTTGTTGAATAGGCTATCTTTTCTCCAGTGAATGTTTTTGGCACCTTTGTCTAGTATGAGATACCTGTATTTATGTGGGTTTGTCTCTGTCTCTCCTATTCTGTATCATTGGTCTATGTGTCTGTTTTGGTGCCAATACCATGCCATTTTTGTTACCATCACTCTGTAGTATAGTTTGAGGTCTGGTATTGTGATACCTCCTGCTTTACTTTTCTTACTAAGGATTACTTTGGCTATTCTGGGTCTCTTGGTTTTCCAAGTGAATTTCATGATTATTTAGTTCTATGAAATACATCATTGGAATTGCATTAAATTTATATAATACTTTTGTTTGTATGGCCATTTTGACAATATTAATTCTGCCTGTCCAGGAGCGTGGGAGGTCTTTCCATCTTCTAAGGTCTTCTTTTATTTCCTTCTTTAGTGTTCGTAGTTTTCATTGTAGAGGTCTTTCACTTCTTTTGTTAGATTGATTCCCAAGTTTCTATCTCTTTTTTTTTGTTTGTTTCTTTTTTGTTTTGTTTTGTTTTTTTAGGTGATTGTGAATGGGCTACTTTTCTTTATTTCTCTTTCAGTGGATTCTTTACAGATGTATAGGAATGCATTTGATTTATGGATACTGATTTTATATCCTGCTACTTTGCTGAATTCATTTTTTTAGGACTAAAAGTTTTTGGTGGAATTTTTTGGACCTTCTAAATATAAAATCATATTTTCAGCAAATAGTGATAGTTTGAGTTCCTCTTTACCTATTTGTATTTTTTTTTTCAGTGCTGGGGATCAAACCCAGGGACTTGCCTGAGCTGTCTCCCCAGCCCCTACCTATTTGTATACCTTTAGTTTCTTTGGTCTGTCTAATTGCTCTGGCTAGAGTTTCAAGGACAATGTTGAATAAAAGTGGTTAAAAAAGGGCATCCCTGTCTTGTTCTAGTTTTTAGAGGGGATGCTTTTAATTTTTCTCCCTTTAGAATGATGTTGGCCTTGGGTTTAGCACTTATGGCTTTTATGATGTTGAGGTATTATCCCCAGTTTTTTCTAGTGTTTTGAACATGAAAGAGTGCTATATTTTGTCAAATGCTTTTTCTGCATCTACTGAGATGATCATATGATTCTTGTCTTTAAGTCTATTGATATGATGAGTTACTTTTATTGATTTCTGTATGTTGAACCAACCCTGCATCCCTGGGATGAAACCCACTTGATTATAGTGCACTATCTTTTTAATATGTTTTTGTATGTGACTTGACAGAATTTTATTGAGAATTTTTGTGTCTGTTTTCCTCAGGAATATTGGTCTAAATTTTCTTTCCTTGATGTGCCTTTGGTTTTGGTATCAGGGTGGATACTAGCCTCATAGAGTGAGTTTGGAAGGGTTTCCTCCTTTTCTATTTTGTGAAGTAATTTGAGGAATATTGGTGTTAATTCTTCTTTGAAAGTCTTGTAAAACTGGGCTTAGAATCCATCCAGTCCTGGGCTTTTCTTAATTGTTAGGCTTTTAATGGCATTTTCTATTTCATTACTTGAAATTGTTCTGTTTAAATCATGTATGACTTCCTGATTCAGTTTAGGTAGGTCATATGTCTCTAGAAATTTGTCAATGTCTTCAATATTTTCTATTTTATTTGAGTATAAGTTTTCAAAATAGTTCCTAATTTTCTTCTGTATTTCAGTTGTGTTTGTTGTAATATTTCCTTTTCATCATTTAGTTCAGTAATTTGGGTTTTCTCTTTTTCTGTTTGTTAGTATGGCTAGGGGTTTATCAATTTTATTTATTTTTTCAAAGAACCAAATTTTTGTTTTAACAATTTTAACAATTGTTTCTTTTGTTTCAATTTCATTGATTTCAGCTCTGATTTTAATTATTTCCTGTCTTCTGCAGCTTTTGGTGTTGATTTGTTCTTCTTTTTCTAGGGCTTTGAGATGTAATGTTAGGTCATTTATTTGTTGACTTTTTATTCTTTTAATGTATGAGCTCAATGCAGTGAACTTTCCCCATAGTACTGCCTTCATAATGTCCCAGAGATTGTGGTATGTTGTATTGGTATTCTCATTTACCTTTGAGTATTTTTTCATTTAATCTTTGATTTCTTGCCCTATCCATTCATCATTTAATAGTGTATTACTTAGTCTCCATGTGTTAGAGTAGCTTCTGTTTTTTATTTTATCATTGATTTCTAATTATTATCTGATAGAATGCAGGGTATTATCTCCATTTTTTTGTATTTACTAACAGTAACTTTGTGGCATAAGATATGGTCTACTTTAGAGAAGGATTCATGTGCTGCTGAGAAAAAAGTGTATTCACTTGTTGATGGATAAAATATTTTATATATGTCTGTTAAGTCTAAATAATTGATTGAATTATTTAGTTCTACAGTTCCTTTATTAAGTTTTTGTTTAGAAGATTTGTCCAGTAGTGAGAGAAGTATGTGAAAGTCACCCAGTATTATTGTGTTGTGGTCTATTTGATTCTTGAAATTGAGAAGGGTTTGTTTAATGTACATAGGTGCTCCATTGTTTGGAGCATAAATATTTATGATCATTATGTCTTGCTGATATACAGTTCCATTCAGTAGAATGAAATGACCTATTTTGTCCCTTCTGATTAACATTCGCTTAAAGTCCACTTCATCTGACATGAGGATGGAAACTCCTGCTTATTTATGCAGTTCAAGTGAGTGATATATTTTTTTCCCATCTTTTCACTTTCAGTCTGTGGATGTCTTTGCCTATGAGGTGAATCTCTTGTAGAAAGCATATTATTGTTGGGTCTTGTTTTTTAATCCAATCTGCAAGTCTATTTCTTTTGATTGATGAGCTTAGGCCATTAACATTCAAGGTTATTGCTAAAACATGACTTGCATCCCAGTCATTTTGGTTTATTTCTGGCTTTTAATTTGATTTAGTTTCTCCTTTGATTATTCCTTTAATGTGGTTTCTCCCTTTGCTGGTTTTTGCTTTTTTGTTTTTTTTTCATTCTGTCCTCATGGAATATTTTGTTGAGAATTTTCTGTAATGCAGGTTTTCTAATTGTGAATTCTTTTAACTTTTGTTTATCATGGAAATCTGAAACTTAATCTTGCTGGATATAATATTCTTGGTTTGGCATCCACTTTCTTTCAGAGTTTGAAACATGTTGTTCCATGACCTCCTAACTTTGAGAATCTGGGTTGAGAAATCAGTGAGATTTGAATTGATTTTCCCATATATGTAATTTGCTTTTTTTCCTCTGATGACCTTTATGATTTTGTCCTTATTTTGTATTTTAGTCATTTTCATTATAATGTATCTAGGTGTGGGTCTGCTGTATATTTGTACATTTGGGGTCCTGCAAGCCTCCTGTGTTTGATTTTCCATTTCATTCTTTAGGTTTGGGAAGTTTTCTGATATTATGTCATTGAAAATGTTGTACATTCCCTTGGTTTGTGTCTCTGTTCCTGCTTCTATCCCGATAACTCTTAAATTTGGTCTTTTCATGTTATCCCATAATTCTTGGAAGTTCTCTTCATGATTTCTTACCATCTTCTCTGCATGGTCAACTTTATTTTCAATATTAAATATTTTGTCTTCATTGTCTGAGGTTCTGTCTTCCAAATGGTCTGTTCTGTTGGTGATGCTTTCCATTGAATTTATAATTTGATTTTTTGATTCCTTCATTTCAAGGATTTCTACTTGTTTTTTTCACAGTCTTTAACTCTTTATTGAAGCAATCTTTCACTTCCTGTATTTTCTCTTTGATTTCTCTCTTCATACCACCCTTTACTTCACAGATCAGTTTAACTATGTACCTTCTAAACTCCTCTTGGACAGTTCTGTGCTGTCAGTGGCTTCTCTTATTGGGGCATCTTGGTTTATTGGTGGTTTTTTGTTCCCTTGCTTTTCATGTTGCCTGTGTGTTTTCCTATGTAGTGTATGGATCTGAGGCAACACAGATTCCACCCTGTGGACCTATATTGTCCCTGAAGATTTCCTGTATCCCACCTTTAAGAGAGAGACCAATGTTAACAGCACCCTGTGCAAACAATATACAGTCTCAAATCTAACAGCTCCCAGCAAGGTGTCCAGTACCCTCTCACTATAAACAGGAATGATGAGTTCAATCACTGTCCACAATAAAAACAGAAAATTTGCCAAATGGATTTACAATCTCAAATGGTGGACAAACAAAGAACAGGAACAGTGCAGGACATGGTGTTCACGAGGGAGACAGAGAAGCCAGAAGCCAAAATCCACAGGAAGAGTGGAAGAGGAACCAACAGAAATTGACTGTTAGGTGGAGAAAAGGTAGAAATGGAATCCAGGAAGACAGACAAGTGAGAGGACAAATACATATAAAGAGAAAAAACATTAAAAATATAAGACTATACAGCAGAACTGCAGAACACCATGCATCTATCACTGTCTTCAACAAGCTATGCACAAAATACCCCACCCTGCTCCAAATATCAAATAGGGTAGAGAGAGATGCCAGAGAAGAAAAACACAAAGATAAAATAAATCTCGGTGGAAATTGAATCAAGTGTCCCTGCCAGCGTCGGAAGCCCCTCCGCCCTGCCTCTGACTTCCCTCAAGGCCACCTGGCCAGACAGGCCCTGGCCGACCAGTCACTGTCTCGCCACTCTGGGCCTCAGATGCCCTGGGTTCGGCCACGTCGCAGTCCCACGATCTCAGTGCCACGGGAATTTGGAGAGAGCCCACCAGGATGAGCAGCCCGAGAGACGTCACCAGATGGCGGCCACCCGCACTCCCAGGAGGCAGACCCCAGGGGAGCCAAACCCGCAGGCACCCAACACTGAACCTCCAGTCCTGGCTGGTGACCCCAGGCAGGGGCGGCTTCACCCCAGGATGCAGTGGCAGCAAGCCCACCGGCACCCCAAGCAAACCCCAGGCTCTGGCGGCGTTCAACGGGGATGTGGCCTCGTGCGACCAGACCTGGAGTCTCCCTGGCCGCGGGCCTTGGGCAGTGGTGGAAGCAGCAGTGGCAGGGGCAGTGAGCAGGCAGGGCTCAGCTGCAGGCGTCGGTGGCTGTGGCTGCAGGTGCAGCAGCACCCAGAGAGGAGACCTCCAGGTGACCTCCAGGTGACGGCAGCGGCTTTGGCGGCAGCAGCAGCAGCAGTGTAGATGGCCGTGGGCATCAGAGGCAGTCGAGGGCAGCAGACCTCTGGGCTACGGCGACCGCGACAGTGTCAACAGCAGCAGCGGCGCCTGGAGAAAAGGCCTCCCGGTGCCTGTGGCAGCGACGTCAGGAGCAGCTGTGCCCGAGAAGACCTCTGGGCGACGCCAGTGGCGCCTGGGAAAGGCCTCCAGGCGTCGGCGGTGGCGTGGCCGCAGCAGCACCCGGAGGATACACCCACCGTAGATTTGGTGACTTGAATGAAACAGAACCCCCCCCATACTAGAATTCACCATGAATAGATAATTTAAAAGAAAATTGCATTTGTAATATTAACTCCCCCCACCAAATTTCTAGGTGTGGGATCAACACCCTTCTGAAAGGGCGTGGGGTGAGTTTGCATGTCCGTCCTTCTTCCATGGACACAGCATCTGTGCTCTCCAGAGGACACAGCACCAAGCACCAAGCTTTCAGCAGACACTAAACCTGCCAGCACCCTGGTCTTGGACTTCCTAACATCCAGAAGCATGAAAAATCTATTTCTATTGTTTATAAATGATACAGTCTATGGCATTTTGTTATAGCAGCAAAAATGGATGAAAATAAAGTCAAAATGTAACCGTATTAGTCCTCCCCAAACTGATGTGCGGATGTGACCATTTCTGTCAAAATGATAGCAGGACAGTTTTGTAGATGGAAACAAGACGGTTCCAACATTTATTTGGAAAGGCAAAGAAACTGAAGTAACTACAACAAATTGGAAAAAGAGTGAAGGCAGGGGACTTTATCCTGATTCCAAGGCAGGAGTCATCATAAAGCTGTAGAGATCGAGGCTAGATGATGGGAAGACCCACACACTGCACCCAGCTGACTCTACCCAAGGTATAGTCGCTTCAACTGGGAAAAGGCAGAATGGTGCAGAGCCATGTGATAGCCACAGGCCAAAAATGGACCTTGACCTGACTCTCCACCTGGTGCAGAAATGAACTTGAAGAGAACACAGATGGAGATGCCTGCTGAGAAGCCCCAAGACGCTGCAAACACGGAGAGGGATGGCTTCGAAATACAGGCAGCGACTCCTCGGACCTGGCCCCCAAACACGCTCCAAAAGAAAGATCCATCAAAACAGATTTAATCCGAATGAAAACCTTTTGCTCTGCCAAAACCCTGCTAAGAAAATGACAGGACATGTAGATCTAAAAAAAAAAAAAAAAAAAAAAAAATTAAAGGAAAAAATTTAAAAAGAAGGACTAACCTGATTGATCTCAGTTCAAGCACATCAGGTAAACGCCATGGAAGGTGCTCAGTACAGTCTTGTTTTTGCATATTTCGTGTTACGTGATCATTTTTGTTTTACTCATCTCACTCTGAGTTACAATTTTTTTGCTGGTTTTGATCGCCATTCACTCCTGTAGGGATTTCAGGTCAGGCAATGTACAGAGGAGGGACAATCCTTCAAGTTGAGCACACTCCTCGGGATGAAAGGCGCTCTGTTTGAATGGCTTAGAGATGCTCTGCAGCTCCTCTGTCCTTGAGGCCTGGGACATTATCTTGTTATAATAACCTTTGGTAGTAGTGGACTCTGAGAAGCAAGCAAGTTATGTGATCTGCACGCGTGCAAAGCTAACTGTACTATGGAACCTAGGTAACTTGATATGACCCTGGACTAGATAATAAACTGGACTGGCTTTCCCACGGAAGCCACTTCTTGCTCTTGCCATCCTGTGTGCTTGCCTCTTTATTAGCTCTCCCCTTAACCCTGAGAGCAGGACCCCAGTTAGCCTTTGCACACTCCAGTTACGCCGATCATGTAAAGTTTAGCCTCGCATGTGTTTTAAAAGCCAATCAAAAAGTATTTTAGGTACTGTAAGTAAATTGAAATGGTGAGCTTCAGATTTAAAACATATTATTTTTTGAAAATTCCAAAAAGCAAAGAGGATGACAAGTTACTGGTTGGGAGAAAACAGTTGCAAGCCACGTTTTGGCAGAAGAGTCACATCTGGAATCTGGAGAGACCCCAACACCCAAGCGTGTGGCTCAGGGTCAGAGCCACGGCCTGGAACAGGACTGGACATGCAGGTGGACAGAGGGCAGATAAGAACACGCATCTCCTCACCCACGACGTCAAGGCCAGGAGAGCCACGAGGAGAAGGTCACGTGCCATCAGAAGGCTGACGTGGAGAAGGCGACGGCAGCAGACGTGGTGAGGACGTGGACGGGCTGGGTTACCACCACTGCTAGCGGGGAGCCAGCAGGGCAGGGTGCGTGGACTCCAGAAGACCAGCCTCTGGCCCCTGGTGCATGTGCGTGTGCATGTGTGTGTGCGGCGCTGTCACTGGATAGGGATCCCAAGGCGGGCCCTCAGCTCTGCCCTGGCAGGTTCCTGACTTTCTTACAGGAAGGAGGTTCTGGGCAGGTCAAGAGAAGCATGGAGGTCAATTTGTAAAGGCAGCCTGGAGCGGGACACCTGTTCAAAGAGAGAGGGATGGGACCTTCTCCGGGGGTCCTGGGCTCTTCTCTAAAAGGAAACTGTTAACAGTGAACATGAGAGGAGCCAAGGTTCAATTTATTTATACAGTTGTTTTTGGTACTGATGATGGAGCCCAGGGGTGATTTACCACTGAGCCACGTCCCCATTCCTGTTAATTTTAAGTTGTTTAGGGCCTGGCTGAGATGCTGAGGTTGGTCTTGAACTTGTGATCCTCCTGCCTCAGCCTCCTGAGTTGCTGGGATTACAGGTGTGCACTGCACCTGCTGAGCTCAGTTTCCTAACGGCGGAGCCCAGGGCGGGTCACAGAGGTCTGGTTCTCTTCAGGACCTTCATCCAGTCAGTAGATAAAGTTGGGAATAGACCCATGTCCTAATATTTCCCTGTGGGCACATCCTGTAAGCTGGCAATGCATGTGGGCAATGGGAATGTTGGGGCTTCCAGAGGACTTGGGTCTGGAGGGAAGGGAGGGGGCACAGGTGCGGTGCCGTCAGAGCTGCTGGACAAACAGCACCGGAGCTGCATCCACAGCCCCCTTTAAAGAGGCTTTATTCTGAGGCAGTCCCACTGGGTCGTGCAGTGGCCTCGACCTTGCCCTGGGCGTCTGCCTTCTCCCAGGCCGTAGGCTTCCCTGGGCTGTGGGAAGTGGCCTGAGCTCTGGGGACCAGGCTGGTTGCACCTTGTCCCCTCACCCCTTCCCCTTCCAGGCAGGTCCTGGGCACACCTGTTTCACAGATGGGGACTGGGGCTCAGGGAGGGGGCGGACTGACTTCAGATGGGCAGGGTGGGGCAGAGCCAGGCTTCGCCCTGGCCCGTCATCCACCGCTGCCTCTGGCAGAAAGGTCTTGCTCGCTGCCAGCCACACCTCTGCAGCCCCGGCGTCCAGCCTGCCCCTGCCAGCCCCTGCCCGCATCTCCCTGCTTCTTGGCCTCTGCACAGAGGCTCTGGAGCCTCCCACGCAAGCCCAGGCCCTCCTCGTGCCAGCTCAGGTCTCCTCGGTGGGTCGGATCCAGCCAGGTGTGGGGAGGACGAGAGCTGAGCATAGGCCCCCACGGGCGCCGGCTTCTGTGCGGCGGCTGTTTGTGTTCCAAGATGCCTTCAGCCTAGGGGCTGCTAGTCAGTGGTGTCCCCGGGCCTGGGCTGAGGGCATTTGGTGTCGAGGGGCTCTCTTTTCTTCCACTAGCATTTTCTTTTCTTTGAGATACAGCGCAGCACATGCTGCCCACTAGACCACAGGCCAGCTGAGGCTACCTGGAGAGCTGTCCTTTACCCCGGCGCCTCCCTGCCACAAGCAGATACCGTGCTGGTTTCCTAGCTTCGTGGCTCAAACCTGCTGCCATTGCCCCATCCCTCACAGAGGAGGGAGGGTTTCTTTTCCTCACTCATTGCCAGGTCCGTGGTTGAGGCACCTATAATCAAAGACAAAGTAACAAGAGAAAAGCACACGAATTTGTTCCATGTGATTTTGTACAGCATCGAATCCTTCATAAAGAAACGAAGACCTAAAGAAACGGAATTGTCTATTTTCAAGCTTAAGTTTGAAGAGGAGCGGGTGGTCATCTGATTGGACAAGGGTCCTTCCCCACAGCCTTTGTCTCCAGACAAGGCATCCCTCTCCTCCGGTGTGGGACGGGCTGGGTTGCAGTGAGGGTCTCTGACCTGAAGGAGGGAAGGCGGGGAGGTGGGGCCTTCCCACTTCAGCTGCTTCTTCAAAGGCCAGGGGGTTGTATTTGGAGTCCTGGGTCCTGGACCCTAATGGTATCCAGTTCTTTGAAGTGTTAGGGAGTCATTAGAGTGTGTGCTGGATGCAGTGTGAGCCATGGCCCCAGGGAAGAGTTGCTGAGGGAGCTGGGAGGCCCAGGGCGGAGGTGTGCCCGCCAACGTGCAGCTCCTGAGAGGAACCTGGCCGCCCAGGGCAGCCGGAACCCGCAGCTGACCTCCTTGCTCACAGTCCAAGGCGGGCCCTGGCCCTGCCCCTCAGGAATAGGCGCTGACAGAGCAGAGGTGGCCCGTGGAAAGAAAGGAAAGAAGGGGGCCAAACCCACACAAGCCACCTCCCTCTGCAGGGACGTGGACCACAGCAGGGTTCAAGCTCACCTCTAGCTCGGGAGCCTGGGGGCCGCCTGCCGCCCCACCCACCTGGAGCTAGGATCGCAGCTATGATTGTGGTACCCTCATATCTCTCTGCTTGAATGTTCACTTGCAGTAGTGTTGGTTTTTTCCCCTTCAAAACTTTTAAGAAATTGTGGAAAAAGGTGGCACAAACGTGTGACCTTGGCCCTTTCCGAGGGCACAGTTCATCAGCCCTCTGCAGGCGCTCACAGCTTCACCCCCCTCCCCGCACAGGTTTCTCATCTTCCTGAGCAGAGACTCCTAAACTCTCTGTCGCCCCCTGTCCAGCCCCAGCTGTCATTCTGCTTTCTGTTTCTGAGAAGTTGAGGGTCCTTGGTAAGCATGTTAGTGGGACACACTGCATTCGTCTTTTGTGACGACTTCTTTCGTTGAGTGCGATGACCTCATGGCTCATCCAGGTTGGGGCACGTGTCAGAATCTCCTTCCCTTTTAAGGTTGAAGGATATCCCATATGTACGTGTGTGCCACATTTTCATTGTCCATTCATCTGTCAGTAGACAATTGGTTTGCTTCTGTGTTGTACCCACTGTGAATAACACTGCTGTGAACACAGGTGTACAAACATATGATTAAGGTTCAGCCACTTGTGGGAAAAGGTCAATGCACTAAAACACTGCAAAATAAGTAAACAAAAAATCCCCATGACAGGTGCTTTGGAGAGCTGTATTGGGCTCTGCATTAATCCGTTTTGTGTTGCTATAACAGAATACCTGAGGCTGGGTAATTTGTAAAGAACAGAAATTATTTTCTCATAGTTGTGGAGGCTGAAGTCCAAGATCAAAGTGCTGGCAGGTTTGGTGTCTGATGAGGGCAGTTGTCTGTCAGGTTGGCACCTTTCTGTTGGATCCTCTGCAGGGAGGACACTGTGCCCTGCCTGGTAAAGCAGAAGGCGGTGAGTCCCCTCTCTTAGTCCCATGTATGATGGCACTCCTCAGATTACGAGGGTGGAGTCCTCGGGACAGAACCCCCCATTAGGCCCACCTCCCAACTCTGGAGATTACGTTTCCAACACATGAGTTTTGGGGAACCTCAGAGGTCGCTCAGTAAAATCAGGTTGTATAAGAAGATGAGGCTTCAAAAAACAAAGAAAGAAGGCAGAAGTGTTCCTTGAGACCCCTCCGCAGGGAGTCCTGAGGCATGCCGCCCCTCACAGGTCTGCGGGCTTCGCTCCTCCTTCGCTCTGTGTGGGGTGGATCAAGACCTACCGCATGCCAGCCGCGGACCAGGCCCAGGACACGCCTGTTAAGAGAAAAGCAGTCGGTTCTCACCCAGCAGGTCACCTTCTACAGCCGGATGCTCCTGAGGAGCCCGGGGTTCCCTTCCACCAGCTCTGGTCTCGGTCTTCTTTGTTTTACCTGCACGTCGCAGAGACAGCGCTCATGCCTGAGGAGCCTCTCTACACGCTGACGAGACCTGTCACAGCCCTCTTGTGCTTGGGATCACTAGTGGGCTCTCGGGCAGTGCGCCTGGGCCAGGTTAGACGGTGAAATCAACAAAAGGCACAGGGTGTGAAGCACGTGGCAGTGAGTGGATCGCCAAGGACACCACGGGAGCTGAGGGCAGCGTGTGGCCTTCTCCAGCTCAGCCGTGAGCCTGTGCCTGGGTGACTGGCGGCTTGCCTGCCTTTGAACAAGCAAGAACACTTAAGTGCTGATTCTTGGGTCGCAAATAAATTTTAGTAAGCAGGTGAATTTGCCAGTACAGAGTCTGCAAATGAGGAAACTGACTGCGTTTATCTTCCGGGGTCCGTTTTGCAGGCGGGGGCAAGCCCTTTAAGTGGCATGCCACTTACTTAAAGTCTCCGAGGAGGGGAGGAAGCTGTCTTCCCAGATGTGCCTGTCCACTGGGCCACCTGGGGTCTTTGCTCCAGGCCACTCCTCCTGGCTGGGCCAGGACTGGGCATGGTGGTTCTGCTTTATGGAACTTGAGCTCATCCTGGGAAAAAGCTCCTGGAGAGGACCCTCCCCGGAGAACAGAAAAGACAACCAGCTGGTGACAATCGGTGGGCACCTGTGGTAGAAAAGCCAGTCCTCACCCCAGGTATGTCCGTCTCATTCACATGAGCACCCCCGGGGTCCTCCACTTGTCTCCCCAGAGAGAGAGAGAAATCCCTGCCCTCCTGCCACTTCCTCTCTAAACCAGGGACAAGCTAAAAAGTGATACAACGATAAATCGGCACATCCGTTGGAAGCGGCTGGGTGCTGCGGGACACAGGGCAGGCTAAGGGGCGCTTAGGATTTAGACCGGAACCGGGCGGCCGCGCTGAGGGGCAGCACTGAGCACGAGCTTGGAGGAGAGGCGCGGCCTGGGTCTGGGCCTGACCCCCCAGAGGGAGCAGCAGGTGCCAGGACCCCGGGCACGCGGTGTGCAAGGAACAGTGAGCAGGCGGCACAGAGAAGAGCGGGGAGCCCGGCGAGTGGTGGAGACGCGGGTCAGGGGAGAGATGGGACAGGGGTCGGGCGCGAAGGGGCGCGGCTGCCGCTGCGGGCAGGTGGAGAGCGGCCCCGACCCGCCACGCTCGCTCGCGGCTGATGCTTCCGCGAGCTGCGCCCAGTGCGGCTCTCGGGTGTGTCGCCCCGCGTCTAGAACGTCCTGGGATGCTCCCAAAGTCACGAGGCCTGGCCGAAGTTAGGGACAGCATCGCATTAAAGGAACCCCAGCGCCGGCACAGGCCACGGAGGGCACGGAGTAATGCGGGCAGGCTGGCGGCTGCCCTGGAAGCGCACTCCCGGGGGCACAGAGGACCCCCCCCCCCATGGGGCAGTGTGAACAGCTCCTCCCCGCCCCTGGTGAGCTCGTCCCCTCAGGCGGCCACCTCTAGAACAGCGTCGCTGCCGCTGTGATTAGTTCAGAAGAGCTCCTGACGGAGTGGGACACCCGCCTGGCACGATGTGACTGGTTCCCTGTGAGAAGAGGGTGATGTGGACACTCACAGAGGAGGCTGCGCCAAGGAGGAGGCACGGATCCGTGGGGTGCGGAGGACCGCTGGCCACACCTGGGGCCTGGCTCTGCCCACACCTTGGTCTCAGACTTCTGGCCACCAGAACCGTAGGACAACGCAGTGTCACCCCACCCAGGGCATGAACACACTCTCACTGGCTTTTCTGTGTGTGCGTTCACTATGGGACTCCTGCGAGATTGGGGTCAGCCTTCTCCCCACGTGGTTTGTCAGAGGGCCTCTGCTCAGAACTCTGCCGTGCTTGCTGCTCCTCCGCTGCCCTGCCCTGGGCCTTCCCTACACACCTGACATCCTCCTGCCCGCCTCCTCCCCACCTGTGCACACCGCAGCTGACCTCGGAATCTGGTATGGTCACTCCCCTGTCCTCCTATCTGGGTCCCTGCTGCCTCCTGAGTGTGTGGGGACCATCCTGGCTTGCAGCCTTTGCCTGCTGGCCCTGAGCTGGCAGCACTCTCCTCTGAGGACCTGCTCCTCACCTGATCACCCGTGTTCCTGGCTGCTCGGGATGTGCCTGGCTGGACACCCTCCTTCCCCTTCTCGGCCACCTGGGCCACCTGGGCCACTGCTCACAGTCCTCGCTTGTCCATTCAGTCTTTTGTGCACAGCTCTGGTCACCTTCAGCCCCCAGTAACTTAGTGTTTCTCCACCTAAACTCCAGAGCAAGGAGTTTGTCTGCTTTACAGGTTTTGCTCAACAACAGTTCCTAGAAGCTTAGAAGAGTACATTTCAAATGCCTTTCTTTCATCTTTTTTTTTTTTTTTTTTTTTTTTTTTTTTTTTTTTTTTTTTTGGTGTCAGGGATTGAATCCAGGGGCACTTAACCACCAAATTACACCCTGAACGCTTTTCATTTTTTATTTAGAGACAGGGTCTTGCTAAGTTGCTTAGGGCCTCTTAAAGTTGCTGAGGCTGGCCTTGAACTTTCAATCCTCCTGTATCAGCCTCCTGGGTCACTGGAATTACAGGTGTGTTCCACTGTGCCTGACCACACCTGCTTTCTAAAATGAATGAACAAGTGAGTGCATGTGAAACAACTAGAGCTTCTCTAGGTGTGTCTACAGAAGAATCAGTACCAGCAAAACAGCCCCCAGTCCTATCATGATCCTGATGCCATTTTTTTCATAGTAAGTGAAAAAACAGTCATCAAAGTTACATGGAACCAGAAAACACCTCAAATACTAAAGCAATCTCCAGCAAAAAGAATAAAGCTGTGGTCATCACATGCCCTCATTTCAAAATACATTATAAAGTGTTGTCATCAAACCCAGTACAGGTATGAAAACTCGTTGAGCAATGGAATAGCATAGAAAGTCCAGAAAGAAGCCCAAGTTTAATGGTAAATTGACTCTAGACAGAGGTGCCAAGAACACACGGTGGGGAAAGAAGTCTCTTCAGTAAACAGTGTTGGGAAAACTGAATCTCCACACATGCAGAAGGTGGGATTGGAGCCTCCCTCATGCGATTTACAAAAACCAAGTCCAGAGGACTAAAGGAGTGAAACATGATGTGAAACTGAGCAGCTGCTGCAAAGAAGTGCAGGAGAAAAGCTCCACAGCACTGTGGTTCTGACAGCGACTTTTGGATAGAACTCTAACGGCACAGGCAGCAGAAACAAAAGTAGAGGGTGAGAAGGCTCCAAGCTTCCTTGCAGCAGGGAAGCCACAAAGCCAGCCACAGACTGGGGGGATCTTCAGAAACCTGTGTCCGGCCTATAGAAGGAGTTCCACAAGAAAGCAGAGGACCTGATTTTAAAATGGACAAAGGATGTGAACATCTCAAAGGAGGAAATATGGAAACCTGCTCCCACCTTTAACCACCAGGGACATGCAAGCCTAGTCACAGGGAGATGTCACCTCACACCTTTTAGAATGACTGCTGGGTACAATGCATGCTGAAAAGGCATTTCCGGCTCTGTCGGGGTTGGAGTTGCTGTATGGAAGAAAACCCAGCGCCCTTGGGCTTCAAAGGGCACCTTTCCTTGGCTCCAGTCTTTGTCCACAGCCTCACCCATCTTTCCAAACCAGCTTCCTGTTGCAGTGAAGGAGCACCATTTCTTTAGCCAGTAAGCAGGGACAGTTCCTGTCTGCTGACCTTTGTAGGAACAATGAAGTCTTCAGCATCAGAGATTTAAGATAACGCTTGGATGCCCTGGTCTCCCATTGGGTTGGGGGGAGTCCTCACCCAGCAGGGGTCCTGTCCTAAACATAGATTCTGTCCCCACACAGACCTGCTGCTCCAGACTGGGGTGGGGTCCCTCCAAGCTGTTATCGCAAACCCTCAGGTGATTCTGATGCACATTCAAATTTGGGAACCAATGCCCTGGGGAGTTGAGGGGGTTAAATAAACAGTCACCTGAAGACTTTGAAGGATTTGTTTGCACCTTTCAGAAAAATCATTGATGTGGGATCATTCCTAAGTCACTGGGCTCTGGACCTAGGAAGTCAAACTGGGAATCCATTCCCAGGCACCAGATCTCCCACCTCCCCCAGCACCGCCTCCCTCCCACCCAAAGCACCTTGATGGGATTAAAAATACACCAAAAACTTTTCTGTTTGCAGAACCTCGTGTCAAATACCACTGTCCTCGCAGGAGGCACATTAGCATTTGATTAGTATGTGCATAGAATGTTGTCTGAGCCCAAATACACAAATTGGGAAATCAAAGAGGACCCCTTCACACCTTTTGCTGGCTTCATCCTGAACATTTATTTGTTTTAAAACAACTTCCTCAGGGAATTTCCTTCCTAAAAGAAACTCGTCTCCATTTTAAAGGAAAATGACCCTCTCTTCCCTACTGCCAACCAGTTTCCGACAGTGACCCCATAATGAGAGTGGGGAAGGTGGCAACTGGCATTTTCCTTGTCCTCTGTTTTAAAGCTGCAGTGAGACTGTAGAAAACATCCTCAGGAAATGTAGAAGCTACAAAGGACTTGCATTTTGTATGGAATTTATCCCAGTACCTAGTTTTTGTGTAGGAAAATAGCTAGCAAAATACGATAAACTTTGAACCAAATTCCTATGAGGAAATTAAAAAAAAGTTAACAAAATGTTTACAGACACCAAGGACAGGATTTCCTACTCAAAGTTGCATTCTATCATTAAATTTTAAAACAATCCCTACTGAAAGTAAAAACAGGAAAACATCAACTTCTAATGCAAAGGTATAAAAGGTTTAATGATATTCAGCAAATATTTGTGTTCGTACATAAATTTTTGATGCTTCTGAGGAATCAAAAAATTTTGTGGGATTTTTGGCAAAAATTTGTTTCTGACACTGATTTATTGAAGATCTTTATTATTATGATTTAACTTTGTAGTGACTCCATTCTTATGACCAAAGGTATGAAAAAGGCAATTTTTTGTATACTTTTAAAATCAAACAAAGTTTAGGAATCGTTTCATCTGATTTTCAATTCTCCCAACAAAGGAGCGGTGAACCGTTTGGGGTGGTGTCTGGCGGGCACAATCCAACTCCAAACTCACCTCTGCCCTCTGCCCTCTGCCCTCTGCCCTCTGCCCTCTGCCGTCTGTCTGAACAAGATGCTCCACAAATCTTCATGTTTCGTAACATCACTTAATAATTTTTAATCACTAAAAGAAGCTTTCTTGCTAATTAGAAGTGAGTGAGATCAAAGATGAAGGCACTTGGGGTGTTTCACGACCCGGGAAGAGCAGGCTTCCTAGCTGACTAGTCTGAGGCTCCACCTCAGGTTTGTGAAACCTTCTTGCAGAGTTTAACGTCTGTACTAATGGCGCTGTGGAGGGGAGAGCTGAACTTGAGTGCTCTAAACTTCAGGTTCCCTGGGTCCTTCACCCCTCAGGTCCTGTTTCCCTTCAGAAGAGGTATTTGGGTGGGAAGGGCAGTGGTGGCTGGTGGTCTCTTGGTCTCATCTTCCTGAGGGCCGTCTCACCAGGTTCTTCCATTTCCAGGCACTAAGGCTAAGGGCTTTAGTGGGTGGTGGGTGAAGAGAAACTCTGCCTCAGACATTGACTTTTGAGGGAGGGGACAGGTTTTTACATAGTATGTCAGCAGGAGTCCCAGTTGGAGTGAATGTCCAAGTGAAGGTGACAGCCATGTGTTCACACACCTTAACCCTGGAGGGAGAGAGAGAGGTGAGCAGAAGGCAACGGCCAAGGCTTTGCAGGGCCAGAAGCAGGTGAAGGAATTCTCCAGGCGGTTCAGAAGGACCTTTTGAAACCATGCACATGTATTAATGTGATATTTTAAATTTAAATTTTTAGGGAACCTAAAATTTCACTCCAGAAGAGGCCATCTAATTCAACTAATTTTATTGAGAAGTTTTAGCCTCAGGACTAAACTTGTTACTTTAGAACTAAAAATAAAACACATACATATATTAAATTTATGAGTTTTTGACTTCTAGTTCAATTAAAACCAGAAAAAGTGATTCCATTACATAGACTCAATCACACTATTCCAACTTTAATGTTTATGGCATAACACATGAAATAGGTAAAATATAGCTGGGCATGGTGGTGCTTGCCTGTAGTCCCAGCGGACTGGGAGGCAGAAGGATGGCAAGTTCAAAGCCAGCCTAAGCAACAGTGAGGTGCTAAGCAACTCAGTGAGACCCTGTCTCTAAATAAAATACAAAGTAGGACTGGGGATGTGACTCCGTGGTCAAGTGCCCCTGAGTTCAATCCCTGGTTACTCCATTCCCCCCCCCCAAAAAAATATATATATATATATTTTTTTCCACTAATTTTGAGAAGGACAAACTGACAGAAACACACACAGACACACACTACAGCAGAATCACTTTAGTGGGACAAGATATTTCACCAGTTTCTTTTGGGAGCACTTAGTTAAAAGAGTTTTTTCTTTTCTTTCTTTTTTCTTATTTTTTTTGGGGGGCGGGGGCTTGCTTGGGATGGAACTCAGGGTCTCCTGAATGCTAGAAAGTGCTGAGCTACACCCCCAGCCCAGGATTCAAGAGATGTGTAGTCTCTCCTCAAACTTAACCAATGGATCAGTTATGAAGCATTTGAGTACAGTCTCTTCTTCCTGCCAAGGGAATTTATCTCACATAAGGGAATCATGGAAAAGCATCCTCAAGTCGCGGGCAATGGTCAGGGAATCCCTGCTTGCACAAACATCTGAGTAGATGAAGTGTGCCCTTAAACCGCTTTCCCGCGTACTTCCTAAAATGTTCCAGACAAACAGGCATTAAAGGCCCGGCCCGGTTGTCAGCCCTGTGGGTGGTCTGCTGCTGACCAGGCCCGCGGGATGCCCAAGGCCCCTGCACCCAGGGGCCCACCGACGTGGTCGCCGCCGGAGGGAACGGGCTGGCCGCTGGGTGTCGCTGCTGTGCGAACTGTAAGGTGGGAGGCCGAGGCTGGGCGGAGGCGGGCGCCGGGAGCCAGCGCCGCGGGGGACCTGTCCCTGCAGCCTCCGACGGAGCAGGAGCTGAAGTTTCTTACGTGGTTTAGTCCGGGAAGAACTGGACGTTGATCCTCGAGGAGAAACCACTGCTCCTTAAAGGGAAACCGTTCCTTAAGCGGGCCCTGGGCTGGGCGCTGCGCCGCGGTGCGCATGTGCCATCCCGAAAGGTCGCTTTTTACGAGAAACAACTTCAAAAGCCTCCCTGGAACCTAGGCCGGGGCCCCTGGCTTCTTCACAAGGCGGGAGTCCCTTGCCCTGGCGTTGGGAGGCCCGGCCCTCGCGCTGCCGCTGTCCCCGCAGCCCGCACGGTGCAGGGGACGAGCCCGCAGCAGCCGGACTCCCGCGCTCTCCCCGCGGTGCTCCCGGGGAAGACCGTCATTGCAGCTTCTAAGGACACAGACTTGAAGGGGACGGAGGGAGAGCGGAGCAGCTTTATGGCCCGCCAGCGGGGCTCTGAGCTCCAAATTGCAGGGCGCGGCAGTCCCGGTCGCTTCCCGGCGCGGGCGGGGCGCGCGGCGGGCGGCGGGGTCCCCGCGGCGCGCTCATTAGCGCCCACTCTCCTTAATGGCTTCCTGTGGCTGGATGTTTACTTGTCATTTGTTTGCAGCCTCGCTTCCCAGCTACCGAACCCGAGACCGACCGCCTTTTCTTCCCTCGTTTGAAGCCGGTGCCCGGAGTGGGGCCAGGGTCCCCGCGCAAAGTCCCGCCCCAGGTCCCCTCCGCGGACCAGCGTCGACCTGGTAGGACTCGCGGTGCTGCGGGCCGCGCACGGTCCTCCCGGCTTCGGCCCGGCCCCAGGCTCTCTGGGCCCCGCCGCCTTTCCCACCGGGAGTGCGCGTTACCTTCGGGACGACCCGGGAACCCGGAGCCCAACCTCCTCAGTCCGTGCCGGGAAGACCTGTCCCCGGGAGCCCCTTGACCAGGGCGGAGTGGGAGCAACGGCCCCCCGTCCCTGGACCGAAGGGGAGACCCCTAACCCCTCATCCTAAGCCCGCTCCCAGGCCCGGGCTGCCTTCTGTGCCAGAACGCTTGGGTTGGTCCCGAGTCTCCGAGACCTCCCTGTCGTTTAAACGCTACTGTTTCGGGAAGGATGAAAGCGCCTCCTGCGGAGGGAGGGAGGGTCCCACCGCGGAGGGCCACTCTCCACATAAAAGCAGGTCACAAAAAGTTCTCATTTCTGCTGAGAACTTCCTCATTTCTCAGGGTTGGGAGGGAATCCGACAAGTGCTGATGCAGGCACATTTCTGTCTCCCGACAGTCTCCACCAGTCTTTTGAGAGTCTTGGGCATGCCTGATTTTATTCTCGAATTTGCTAAGTAAACTCACCGGCTGTATCATTCTGGCTAGGGGCTCCAGACCAGAATGGAGTCTCTGGTGCAGGTGCCACGTACTCAAACTGTGCTCTGAGCCCTGTGTACAGTCAGTTCTCAAAAAAAAGGAGACTGACAGTCATGGATATGGAGGGGTCCAGTTTACCTGCACCCTGAGGAAGTCCCCTTTTACCCTATGAGTAATGCACCTTCGGAGTGGCCAGTCCAGTCTTTCCTTCGGTCTTCACCATTTCTCTGTGAAATAGCCTCCCCTGCTCAGTTGCTTGAATCTAGAATCAAAAAATAAAAGCCATTTAGATCTTTAACTGAATTTGTTGTGATTTTGACAGCTGACAAATTGAGCATGAAATGGAAAATAAGACCACCAAGTTCTATGTCCCTGAAGGGGTTCTCCTGGGGTCAGTGACTTGCTGCCCCACATGTCTAGGGGTGCTTCCTGAATCTGGCCTTCTCAGTTGGAGATGTGCTCGAATGTCTAAGACATGAAATTATATTTGAAAGAGGTGAGGGTCCTGACACCTGTTTTCTGCTGAACTGGCAAATCCATGTTTTATCACAAGCGGGATACCCCTGTGTGGCAACTGGTTTAGAGTGAATGGCACTTCCAGGCTCTCCAGGTCAAAAAGAGATACAGTTAGAAACTGAATGTTTAGGGAAAGGGTTTTATCTCTTTCCTCCCAATGTCCTCAAACCTATCTTCCCCTCATCCCTCTCTTAAGTCTTCCTTGCTGCCGCCCCCTCCCCAAGTTCCCCAGATAGTTAACTCCTGGCTACTAATGAGAAAAGAACAAACAAACAGTCTGCCTGCCTTCAGATGGTTCCCTTTAATTTTAAAACCTTAAATGAACCCATATTATTTAGGGACAGAGAAAATTATGGTGGTACTTTGGGTGTCAATTGCTGTTGAAAGGAACTCTTCTCTAGTCGGGTTACCCAGACCTTACACTCTGATGCTTAGAAAGAGGACTTCAGTTTTTTTAAATCATCTTCTGATGTATCACTTGTCATTATAGGGCTGCAGAATGAACTGACCAAATGTGGAATCTTGAAGACATGAGCAACTATGAAGATTTTTGGAAGCTGATTCAGGAGGAAGGTCATGGAACAGAAATCAAAGAAAAACTCCAGAGGATAAAATTTAAAAGTTTGTATATTTCTATTTTTTAGTGTGGATTTTTATAAGTGCCTTAACTTTTTGGTTGTTGGTTCTGGGAAGTAGTGGCACTGTCTTACTTGGGTGAGATGGTGGAATGGCTGGTTTTTAAAGATTTCAAAGCTGCATGGGCTTTCACACTTCGTCGTCTTCATAAATACGCCCTGGAAAGCAGTCCTGGCTGGGCAGAGGGAGCAGCCGCCCTCTCCTTCCTTGGGCTGCCTTTCTCACCAGAGTGAAGAAATTCGTTCCAATAAATGAGGAGTGTTTACTTCTTGCTAAGAACCGTGCACAAACACATGTGATGAATGGCCTAACGGAGACAAACCAGGGTTCCCAAAGAGGGTTTGAGATTTTCAAGTGAGGCCTCAAGGAAGTTGGTAGGTTAAATTTACTTAGTCGAGTGGTTTAACAACCAGTAAAGCCGGGAGTGGGTCCGTCTCAGCTGCATCATGTACCCTGGTGAGAGCATGCTTTCTAGCTTCTTATTAGTTCTGAAAGCGTTTGTGAAGATGAGCTGTCAGTGGTCCGAGGGTCAACGGCTCTCAGACCCACTGGCCAGGGTGTGAGTGAGCCAGGGTCTCCCTGTGGCTTTTGGCCTTTGGGCCCGGTGGTTGTTTTAAGGGACCCACAGGAGTTTTGCAGAGCTGGGGAAGCGCGTGCCTGTGTCTGTGGTTTGTGCCTGTTTGTTCTGCGGTGAAGGCCTGGTGGGTTTGTTATACGTCCACTCTGGCAGGCACAGAGCTGGGCAGTGCAGGTACAGAGGCGACACAACAGGCCGATCTTACACCTTCTCTCAGAAGATGCTTGCGGAGCATGATCTCTGACTCCTCCTGGGTCTCCTTCGTACTGGACGGGCGTTCTAGGCTCGCCCCCGAAGGCTGCTCTGCCTAGGTTCTGGTTTACGGCCGTGCTCACCCCCAGATTCCTCCATGCAGCGTTAGTGTGCTCCCGTGAACACGTCTAGAGGAACCTGGGTGAACCTGCAGATGTCCTAAGCGACATAGCATGAAAAGTTAACTTCCAGAGAAGATGGAAATGTCCATTGTTAGCAGACTGACTTTTTTTTTTCTTTTTTGAGAATGGAAAATTCCAAGTGAAGATTTTGGGATGATGTCTTGGAGCCAAAGGGCCAGTGACTTTTTTCATGTGTATGTGGAATTCCTGAAGGAACCAAGCTGCTCCTGCTGGTTGATGTGCCCGGGAAAGCTGCCAGTGCCCGCCAGCTTGAGTAAGGTGGGGTGGCCTTGGAGCTGGTCACTGCTGGCAGCTGACTTTGTGTTTCCTCCTTGAACTGCTGGTTTGAAGGTGCTATCAGGACAGAAAACCACAAGAACTCACAGCCTGTGGATCTTTCTGAATGAACTCACAACCTCAGACCCCTGAACAAAGGTCTCAATTAGTAAAAGAAGGCAGAAAACTCAAGAATTTTCTCAATGTTGAAAACACAATTGTTTGAAGGTAAAATAGTCATTTTCCATTGTCCATTCAGAAGAGTATCTGCCTTCAACACATCGCTCTTGGTCACTTGTCATTGTCTTACATTTTATAAGAGTACGGTGAGCTGGGCATGGTGGCACACACCCGTGATCTCAGCAGCTAGGGAGGCTGAGGGAAGCTGAGGCAGGAAGATTGCAAGTTCCAGCCCAAGCTGGACATCTTAGTGAGACCCTGTCTCAAAATAAAAAATAAAAAGGACTAGAGGTAGAACCCAGTGGTAGAGTGCTCCTGGGTTGATCCCCAGTTCCAAAAATAAATTGATGAATTAATTAAAAGGGCATCTACCCAGTTGTGGCTGGAGCTCCCCACAGCCTTTGATAATCAAATTGTGACAGTCAACTGAACCCAAATGTCTAGTAAGAAGGAATCTGAGCATAGAGAAGTTAGTGACCTTTTCGTGAATATTCACAGAAGAAAAATAGCACCAATTTCTAGGAAGCACAGGACTTTAATCCAAATAGGAGGCTACAAAGGTTGTTGAGTATAATTTTGGAATGTTCAAATATGAAAAGTGTGGTTTGGGTCTTCATAGGAATGACAAAGGTCAGCCTTCTCTAGAATTTTATGAGTCGTTAATCTATAGTAAAGTTCTTGACTTGGACATGATGACAAACCTCTCCACCAGCATTTATGTATATAAGTAATACTGAATTCTGAGATGCCAAAAATTCTTTCATGGTTGAAAGAACTGCAAAATCCCAGTTTTATGCCAAAAGGAAGACTTTATTGTTCAAACATTAAGCTGGATCCTCAATATTAACTATTTATCTCAATGTGAATCCATACTCTTTCCTACTTATATGGCACTGAACATTTATAGTAGCACAAACTGAACTTCTGGATAACCTCGAATATCTCTCCCCAGTGTCGAACCCCAGGCCCCAGGCTGCTCCTAGGAGAAGGGAAAGCAGGCCACTGGTGGATGCTGAGCGGCAGGACAGACCTTGCCAGCGGGGACAGGTGAGGCTGCTCCCAGGGAGGAGAGCTATGTTCTTTGACTCTGCATTTTCACTTCTGTTAGGGAATTTTCTTTCGTGTCTACTCTATCCCAAGCTTTTTCATTACTTAACATTAAAAATATTCATGCGGTGAAGTGATTGGTCTAATAGGCCGTTTGGAATACTTACTGCATACAAAGCAGTATTTTGCATCATCCATGTAATTTCATTTGAAAGATGTTTAAAACAAAACAAAACAAAACAAGGCAGTCATTATTTGTACCTTCAAAGAGAACAGGTGTGTCTGGGGAGATAAAAACTGGTAAAAATGACTCCCAGAGAATACCAAAATCACCAACTGGAGACTCACGTGTGGGGAGAAAGAAAACCAGGGATTCTCCCTCTTTAGTGTATAAATCCAGTGCAGCTGAGCTAGGAAGGCTTCTGTAGAAACAGCCCCTATGGTGGGAGGGTCTGCATCTGTGGAAGGCAGGGCTCCTGCTGAGACAGGCCAGCTGCTCTTGGGTGCTCCCTCTCAGCAGGATGAAGGCTTCTGGCAGCTGCGTGCCTCCCACCTTCCTGCCTCCTCACAGAGGTCTCCATTCCCCCGGAAGAAGTGACCCCAACGCTGAGGAATCACTGCACTAAGCTGGGGAGCCACCATTCGAGGCAGGTCTAGGATCTGGCAGGAGGTGGTTGTTTGTGCTGCCCTTACCAGTTGGATTTCTTCCTGCTGGATTTTTATTTGCATACCCATCCGAAGCACATGGTATGATGGAGATAGCTCAGTCCTGGAGTAGCAAAGTCTGGCTTTGACTTTTGACCCTGCTGCCTAATGGGTGGTTTGGGCAGGGTCTCAAGCTCCCTGGGTCATTTCTTCACATGCAAAGTCATAACTGTGGTCCCTATTTTACAAGTTGTTGCCAGAGGAACCCACTAAACAAGCCATGTATAGATTTGTTCTAAAGATCACAATGAAGGTGCTGCACTGTTGGCCTTACTTTATTTTGTTGCACCTGGTTTCAGCAAACATTTTCCCCTGAATATCTTGTGAGTTGAGTCCAGATTTGTTTTGGACACTTGCAGTAACAAGAGCTGCAGGCTCTGCCACCGGATCTGCTCCGTTCTCTTATTGGCTGGTGCCCAGCCAGTGGACAGTGCGTGAGCTGTGCCCTTCTGGGCGGCGGGGAGGGCTGACCTCACGCTTGGGTGTAAGGAGCACACCATTCTCAGCCACAGAAGAGCAGTATTTGGGGGCAGGTCTGTCAGATGACTGAAGATGGCTGAAATTTTAGTTTGTAGCAAACTCTCGTCTTCTGTATCTCATCCTCTGGGATGAGGAACCGCTGATCCCATGGCAGAGGCAGATATTCCATCTGACACTCCTAAGTCAAAATAAATCTCACGCACTGAGCTAGGAAAGGCGGTCTTCTCAAATAATGTTGTCCTGTGCAGCTTGAAAGTGATCAGCACCCTGACTGGGTCTGCAGAAAGTGGAGACCTTGAACGTGGTTGGGTGCTGATTATTTCTGGACCCCCCTCTGTGTGCGGGGAACTGCAGGTGGTTTATCTGTCCATGTGTACATGCGCCGTGGAGGAGGGCGGGCCTGAGTGGGGAATGTTCCTCAGGCTCATGAGACCAGGTGGAACTTTCAAAAGAAGGTGGACATGTCCTCTGCCTGTCTGTCCGTGCTGGGGACTGAACTCAAGGCCTTGCACATGCGAGGCGAGTGCTGTACCACTGAGCCACATCTCCAGCCCAAACGTGATCCTTTAAAGAAAGAACATGGGCTGGACTGGAAAGGGCAGGACACTTTCACACAGGGAAGATGAACAGCCGGGCAGCCCCGGGAGCGGGTGTGGCCAGCGGGCCTGTTTCACCTGAGGTTCTGCCTCGGGCTGCGCTGTCCTCCCCACGCCCAGAATTCACATTCTGAAGCCCTATCCCCAACGTGAAGGTTTGGTGTTGGGTTTTCAGAGGTCACATTGGGCTAGAAAAGTCACGAGGTGAGACCCCCATCATAGGATCAGTGTCCTTTTAGAAAGAGATGCCAGTGAACTTGCTGTCCCCCTCTGCTGTGAGGACACAGTGAGGATTTGCCGACTACGTGGCAGGAAGGGCCCTCACTGGGACCCGGTGGTGCTGCATCCCAATCGCCCAGGTCCAGCCTTTGTTTGAATGGTGAGAAGTGAATTTCTGTTGCTTAAGCAACCACAGTTTGTTGTGCCCACCTGAGTTAAAATTCCAATAAATGTATTTCATGTCTATTTCATATTTATTCGAAGTAGCTTCAGAGACCAGAAATAGGGCTAATGGGAAGAAGTCACAAAAAAGTAATGTTTTGGTGCAGCAGGTGCATGTTTGGTTTCTGGTGACTGAAGGTGCATGCTTGGACCAGGCTGGTGTCAGGCAATGTGGACCCGTATATAATGCTACCTGGATGCCCAGCTGCGCCTCCCTCATCCCCATGGGAGTTTGATTCTGGGAGGCGAATTCCTTAGGTGGAACTTAATATTCTGTTCAGTTCAAACTAATTTAAATATAGAGAAAAGAAACAACTAGAGGGATAAAAACATAGTGTGAAAAATACAGGAGGAGAAAAGCCCTGTCCAGAGGCCCCACGCAGGGCAGGGGATTGCTAGGCTTCAGCCCCATAGCTCCTTAGGGGATGGTGACATGATTCCATGCAAAGAAAAACTGATGGCCAAATTTAAACACGAATTCTTCTACAGGGATCTCTCTGTGATAGTCATAATGCTGTGGGGAAAGGCTTTGGAGAACGAGCTAAAAATAAAGGTGTGCTGCATAAAATATTGTAATTAGTAGAAAATGGTTCTCACACCACGCTAGGGCAGTGAGATATGAGCCTGGAGTAACAGCAGGGCTTGACACGGCGTCTCCCGTGTCGCTCCTGGACTCCCCCGATTCACGCTCATGCACTGGCGTACCCGCAGGTTTCCACAAACCCATTTGACAGTCGAGGAAAGAGACACTTGGGACCCAGGGCAGCCCAGTCAGTGCAGTGTAGACCTGGATCCAAACCCGGCCTGCCTCCAGACCTGTAGTCCAGCTGTGCTTCGCACTGGCCTTGAAGGGAGAAGGAGGGATTGCCTGAAGTGTGGGGCAGCGTGCATGGAACCCTTCTGTGGCCAGACTCTGAGCTTCAGCCTGAAGACCAGCCTGCAGTGACTCGCGAGTGACCACCCCCCAGGCACCGCTGTTCCCAGCCCACAGGCATCTTCCCAGAAACCTCTCTGCCGAGGACCCTCAGGTGGATTTGAAATTGGTTTCGATCCCAAGGGGGGCGGGTGCAGCTCACACCAAACTGTGAGAAAGCCCCTGCCTTTAATCTGGCCTGGCCCGCAGCCTGAGCCCCTGGAGGGTCCTCCTGCAGCCAGCACACATCTGCAGCTCTGGGTGTTACTCAAGAGCCACCGCAGAGGACGTTGTTCACAGAAAGGTGAGGAAAAGATAAAACTGAGATGAGGCCAGACTCTTCCCAAGAGGAAAGGAGGAGTGCCGCTTGAAATTAAATCCAAAATGACCTTAGGGTGACCACCCTGACGAACTGTCAACAGCAGGAGCTTCTAGGGTAGGCAAGCCCAGCCCCGGGAGCGGGAGTGAGGACGAGAAAATGAGAGAGCAAGGGGCGTGGGCGGCGAGGCCTGTAGGCGCCTCTGCCTCTGGGATCCGAGCACACGGAGTTTGACAGCTTTTGCTTGGGCAGGTTCCCGAAGCCGGTGGACACCACACGGCACAGGGCTGTGCCTTCTGGCAGAGACGCCACTCAAGCCCTGGATGAGGTGCTGGATGAAATGTGGGCAGCATCCTTGGATCTAGGGAGTGACTGGCGCTTCCACCGCCCCAGAGGAGTGCGCTTGATCGAGAGCACTGTGAGCAAGGGCCCAGCCTTGTCCCAGGGCAGCAGCCCTGTTTCACCTGCAGGGACAGGCCTGTGTCAGTGGCACCGTCAGTAAAGAACACGAGATGCTGCTGAGCACAAAAAACACCCTCTAAGCTCTTGGGAACTGCCCCTTCACAGAGGAAGGCCGGATGCCCATCGAATTGTCTGGGAAGGGGCTGCTGATTGTCCCAAGCACCCCGCCACCTTCCTGGGCTCCCACAGCACCAGATGGTGCCCAGGGTGCTTGCCTTTTGCAGCTGGAGTCAGCCTTTGGAAACAGACCCTCCAAGCTGTTTTAGCTCCAGCACTTCCTCATTCTGAGCTGGGGGCCGAGGGGCCACCTGGCCGATGGGTGCTGGGCACCCACAGCCTGGCTTCCTTGCCACATGTGTACCACCTGGCTTTTGTTTCGTAAAGTGCATCCCCTTCTGTGAAGAAGCAGCCTGGCTGCTCCTCCCATTTCTCCTTTTCCCAGGGATTGCCATTTTCATATATGAGGGGACAGTAAAACTGACCACTGGCTCCAGGCGGTTCCCCTGCTAGGCTCCTGGGAACACTTTGGGCTGTTTGGAGCCACCCTGATAGTGGAAGATGAGCTCATTGGTGATTTTCCAGCAGACTGGACCCCTCTCTGCCAGGTGGGTAAGCAAAGGCAGGTGCAGGGGCTCCTGAGCCTTGCTGCCCTCCTGTCCTGGAGCTGGTGCCTCTCTCGGGTTGATGACGAGAGGACAGCCACACATGCAGCTGGAGCTTCTCTAGGGTGCCAGGAGGAGTCTCCATCACCGCCCAGCTGGAGCTTCCTAGGGTGGGGGTAGAGTCTCCATCACCGCCCAGCTGGAGCTTCCTAGGGTGCCAGGAGGAGTCTCCATTACCGCCCAGCTGGAGCTTCCTAGGGTGCCAGGAGGAGTCTCCATTACCGCCCAGCTGGAGCTTCCTAGGGTGCGGGTGGAGTCTCCATCATCACCCAGCTGGAGCTTCCTAGGGTGCGGGGTGGAGTCTCCATCACCGCCCAGCTGGAGCTTCCCTAGGGTGCCAGGAGGAGTCTCTATCACCACCCAGCTGGAGCTTCCTAGGGTGCGGGGTGGAGTCTCCATCATTGCCAAGACAGTGCTCTTTCAGTCCCATCTGACACAGGAGCCCTGGTGAGTGGTCTCCGATTAGCAGCCCCTGGGAACCGCTAGAAATACAAATTCTCAGGTCCACTGCAGCTCCTAAGTTCAGAACTTTGAGGTTGGGGCCAGCATCTGGTTTGAACCAGCCCTTCAGGGGATTTAGGGACAGACCCAAGTTTGAGAGCCAGGGCTCTAAGCACAACCTCTGGTCGGGGGAAATTGTCCAGATTTAATTAGCTGTCAGTTCTGGATCTGTTACTGATAGGCTGCCTGACTTTATGTTGGTACTGGGACTGAACCCAAGAATGCTCTGTCACTGAGCTCTGTCCCCAGCCCTATTAGTTAATTAGTTTGTTTGTTTATTTATTTATTTAGTTATGAGACAGGCCTTGCTAAGTTGCTCAGGCTGACCTTGAGGCCGCAAGCCTCCTGTCTCCACCTCATGAATCACTGGGATCATAGGAGTGCACCGCCACACCCCTTGGCTGCCACTGAGCAACAGCCCCAGCTCCGGTTTTCCAACTCTTAAAAAAGGACTCCTTTCAGATATTTGGATGCCGCCAGGTGTGGTGGGACACGCCTGTAATGCCAGGTACTGCGGAGGCTGAGGCAGGAGGCTTGCAACCTCAAGGCCAGCCTGGACAATATAATGACACTTTTTCTCAAAATAAAAATTAAAAAGGGCTGGGGATGTAGCTCAGTTGTAGAGCAGTTACTTAGCAGGTGTGAGGTACTGGGCTCAATCCCCAATACTGCAAGAAAAAAAAAAAAAAACCAGAAGCTTTCTGGACACATAGTAGATGCTCAGTAAAGATCCCTTGAATGAATGAATGAATGAATGACTCATAGAATGAATGACTGATGCTCCCATGAGGTGGGTGGGCTTCCCTGGAAATGTGCATATAGTTCTGAGGCCCCAGAGCCCTACAGAGAGACCAGGAAGGAGCATCAGGGACCGAGTCAGTCTCCTTCCTTTTGACAACTCATCCTTGTCAAAACTGGCTGCCCAATGCAGTGGTACAAGAGCGTCCAGGCGAGGAGACCTTGGGACTGTTCACGGACGGAGGCTCCTCTTTACAGGGACTCACCACCCCTCTCTCTAGTGCCCAGCCCTCTCTGTGAGCACAAGAGGCAGAGACACGGTCACTTCTTGGGATCACACCCGGTGCACCCAGTCCACAGTTCCTTTTGAAAAAGATCCTGAGCTTGGGGTTCCTCTCTGAGCAGCTGCTGGAGAGCCACGCAGAGGCCTTCCTGCTGCCCTGTGCAGCCACGTGTTCTCCAGGACAGGCGACACACTGCGTGCTGCTCCCGGAGCCAGCAGGCTGCTTCTCAGCAGAGCCGCCTTAAGCCAGGCCCTCTGAAGGACCCTGAAGACTGAGTGCCGGGAGGAGAACCCGGGAGATTTGAGCAGCTTCTTGTGAGGAGGTCAGGTGGAGCTGCCAGGCTCTAAGACCCACCTGGCCCTGGACTTGCCCTTTTTGGTTGGATCTCACACATCCATAAACCACGCTGACCCTTCTTTCAGGATCATCAGAGCGACCTTAGACGGAACCGCACTGCAGTACCCTCCCAAATCTGAGCCTTTTGCCACACCTGTGATGGCCCACGTCCACCCAGGCCGGCCTCCAGTGCCATCTGTCCTGCAGCTACCTGTAGCCCAGCACACAGCTGCAGTACGGTCACGAGAGGAGAGCCGGAGCAATCTCATCCCAGGGTCGGGTGGTCCAAGCTGTGGCAGAATGCCCAGGAGCCCAGTGGCTCGACGGCTGGGTGTTGCCTGGGTGAGAGGGGATCTTCTGTTGGTCTCCAGGGGCTCAAGCGTGGCGCTGCGTCTGCCTGTGCGCTGGCCGGCTTGAAGACCTCCGAGGCAGCCAAGGCTCTCTTCCCGCCTCTGCCCTCCCACACCCACGGGGGGTCAGCCTTCTTCACATTTTTCTTTAGTTTTGAATACTGGGCATGGAACCCAGGGCCTCACACATGCTAGGTGACTACTCTACCACTGAGCTACACCCCAACCCCTCGCTGACCCTCTTGTAAAGAAGAAGTAGCCCAAGCTGTCTGCCCCAGAAGGCCGGGACTCGATCATCCCAGGATGTTGCTTATGCCACACTCTGAGTCACAGCAGGGCACAGGGCTGGTCAGACACCAGCAGAGGGGAAGTGGGCCCACCTCTTGATGGAGTAGGCCCAGGAGGGATCGCTGGGGCTGGGCTGGCCTGGGAGACACTGCCTTAGTGCATGCCCAGCTCGTCCCTGGGTTTCTGCCCGCCCACTACTGGCGCCTGTGCTGTAAAAGCCCACAAGGCCGATTTGCTCGTACTCCGTGTACCGGTCTGTCTGTCCCTCTCCCTTGGCCTGATATGAGTTCCTTGGGGCAGGAAGGTCGATGCATGAGTTCACTGTTGTCCTGCATGTTAAAAGAGTGCCTGGGTGCAGGCAGAGCGTGAGAGGCAGGTGCAGGGTGAGTATGGGAACGGGTGCCCACAGCTAAGCCCACGCGGGCCTGCCCTCCGTGCCAGGCTGTCGTCCATAAAGACGCGGCCCATGTACCTGTTAGCCTGGTGAGGCAGGAGGTGGGAGTGAGATGGAAAGTATGTCCTGGAGCTGTGGGGTCCAGGCAGGGTGCGGCAGGGAAGCCGTGGGCTGACTGACCAGGGCCTGGCTACACTGACCCTGGCAGGTCACTGGGGTTTAGTTGCAGCCAGGACAAGACAGCAGGTGCTAGGGCCGTGGGACAGTCAGCTCAGAACAGGGGAGGCAGTGGTGGCTGCTGGGGTTAGACAGCAGTGCTGCCCGTGTTAGGGCTGTTCCAGAACTGCGTCTACTAAACCGCACTATCGCCGCTTCTCCATCTCTTTAAAGGATGTCGGATCACGCAGGGAGGATCCTTTTCCCTGTATCTCGTTGGGTTGTGGAGCAACGTCCCGGGAATCGCCTCCTCTTTTTCTTTCTAGTAAACGAAACTACGCTAGTGTTACAATTAAGATATCATGACAATATTCCAGAAATAAAATAGTTGTGACCTTTTCCCCTTTAGGGTGCCGGGACCGAATAGGACCTCGTGCATGCCAGGTGGGCCTCTCCCACGGAGCTTCACACAGCCCTGCTTCCAGCTCCTGGATGGGTTTCCGAGGGCATTCTCTCGTCTAGTGCCGTGGCTTTGGGGCAGCTCAGATCAGACAGTGGGGAGATGATTCTCCCCTCTGGTGCCGTGGCTTTGGGGCAGCTCAGGTCAGACAGTGGGGAGATGATTCTCCCCTCTGGTGCCGTGGCTTTGGGGCGTCAGATCAGACAGTGGGGAGTCTGTGCTCTGTTGATAGGGCAGGGCCCTGCTACCCTCAGGCCCTGCTTCAGCGGCTTACTCTGGTGGCTTTGCTGGTAACAGAGGGGCCTTACCTTCCCCACTCCCCACTCCTCACTCTATTTTTCACTTCTTTCAAATTTTCACTTTTATTGGCCTTTCACACTTTTAAAGCCTTCGTAGCTTAGCCGTGAAGTTTTGGTTGCACTCAGTTACATTACAACTCGTTTTTAATAGATAGTTCATGTGGAAATCTTCATTTTCCTTTAGTGTAAATGGACACACTATTTTCTGTTGATTTATAGAAAATAAAACCCTTTTGACCTTCAAAAATGAAAAATAAAACCACATCAATTACATTAGATGCAAATTAATGAGACTTTACCCAGTTTTGAATGAATATGAAATTGTAAAACAACCAGCTCAACTTTTCTGTCATCCTTATTTTGACCAGATAACTATTCTGAAAGCGGATCCAGATGTTCAGAGACGCACTGAACACCCTGGCTTTTGTGTACTTAGTGCTGTTTTGTATGTATGGTCAATCCCTAGAGTCCACATACAATGACCTTGCGGGAACCAAAGATCATTTTCCTCTAAAAGTGATACAAAACAACAACACATTTTAGGCAATTATTATTACTGGGCATGTGTTACATGCTGAGAATCTAGACCAGATATAAAGACTGTGTATTTGAATGGGGGAAAGTCATGTTGATTGAAAAATACGTGTGTTAAGAATATATTTTTAGTTCCAGAAATATTGAAATAATTGTCATATCTCCAAATAAGAGGTGTTTTACTTTTGAAACTGTACTGTGGCTTGTCCCACCTGAGATCTGGATGCCCACCTACCATCAGGATTGAGACTAGCTGTTGTTCTTTACAGACCAGGACCTCTGCTCTGGGACCAGAACCCTCTCTGCCTCGAACCCAAGAAGAATCTCAGCACCCACCTCTGAAGGTAAGAGGCATAGACTGTTCACGGGCCTTGATATCTCCAGGCTTCTGTCAATAACTAAGTCAACTAAGACTGATGGTGGTGAAATGGTACTCTCAGGACATCAGCCATCGAATCTGTTTGTGTGTGACGATAGAATCGTGTAAGTAGATGTCTTCTCTGTGAAGAGGAAACTGGGGGCCTGTTATTGTCATTCCCTTCAGAAGCGAATATTGTTCTTCATGTGAGGGTGTGTGTCCCTAAAATCTAGATGCTTGCTTCTAAACCAAGTATCACCCATCCGGGCTCTCCATCCATTTGTCTACCCAGCCACCCACTCAGCCCTGCAACCACCTATGGATTCATCCACCCATCCATCCTCCCACCCACCCAGTCATCCATTCAGCCACTCATCTCTCTATCCATCTGTCCATCTGTCCATCCGTCCATGCATCCATCCATTATAAAAGCACTCATTTGGGTAGGTTTCAAAATAGATTCTGTGAGAGGAGAGAGATGAACCAACTTCTCATTTTAGTATTTTTTAGCATCTATTGTACTGAAATTTGACTTGGGGTTTAGAAGGGGTGTAGAGTGATTTTTAATCATGACAATGCGCGTGCAGTTTAAATCTCACTTCTTAAAAAACAAAACTCTCCGGTATGAGAAAACAACTAAAGGATCAGAAATAAGAGCTAATGAGAACATGTCAGTGAGAATACTTTCCTTCTCCTTATTTTCTCCCTACTTGACCATTAGCAATTCAGTCTTCCTATTTTTATATCATTTACTATAGGTGTCCTTTTAGTAAAAACACCTGAAACACTTCACAAAATGTAGAAGAAATGGTCAAAGTCATGATTTTGCACTGATGTTTCTGAGAGGTCCTCTCTCAAAAAGGCGGCATTTCAGGCTGGGGTGGTGTGTTAATGAGAAAGGCCACTCCCGGAGGAGGCTGCCAAGTCCTGGATTCCAGCAGGCAGCGAGGACACTTCGGACGGCTTCCTCTGTACCCGGAGCTCAAAGGGGTCAATTCCTGGGTGCTCAGACCGTAAACAGCCTTCAGGCACTTTAAGAAATCTGCATTTTGTGGGTGTTGCAGAATGCACTCTGCCTTTCCACCCGCCATTTGTTCTTTGTGCCCATGTGCCCTTTGAACATCTGCCTTGGCTTGTAAATACTGCAGTTTATTTCACTCCAGGCTTCAAGGTGATACTATTTTGCCAAATGCAGTGGTTGGCAGATAGTCAATTCCTAAAAAAAAAAAAAACTTCATTTTTCTTAATCAGACTTGGCTTTTCTTGGTAAAAAGCCACAGTGCAAGTTTTGGGGAGCTTGTGGGTGCCCCAGGACCTGGTGTTTCTCGTATTAATATTGAGGAGGGGACAGAGGTCACCTTTCCGAGTCCCTTTTAGGACCCACTCCCAGCGTGTGGCTCTCAGCTCTGGAATTTCAGACTCTGAAAGCCCACATTGGTCCCTACGGTCAGGAGTGGCCCCCAGATGGCCAGTGTTGCCCCTCATCACCTACGCTGGGTCCCAGTGCGGGACAGGGGTGTGTCCTGAGCACCGACGGGGCCTTGCACTCTCTGGCTTCGTGTTGTCTCAGGAGAAACCCATCACGCCAAGCCAGCTTGCCAGCTGAATGCTTGGCGGGTGAGGTGGAGTGCCCGTGGAGGACCTGGGCGCTCGCCCCGTGGGATCCCTGCCTGCGGATCTCCCAAGAGGCTTCCGGGGCTGAGGGAGGGCCTGTGGGCACGAGTCATGTGGGTGAGCTCCAGGATCATGAGGGCTGTTGAAGGACGTAGGCAGACCTAGCGTGGAAGGCCTTCTGCCACTGGCCTGGAGCCGTGTCCCTCCCACGGCCGTGTGGAGCAGTGGTCCCCTCCCCTCCGCCTCCCCTGCCCACCGTCCCTCCTCCACCTGGGGCCCCGCTCACAGCTCACCACACCCGCCGCCTGCTCGGGGCTCCAGATGGAGGACGCCTGTTCTCTCCAACTTCTTTGCTCGTCTGGTCCTGGCATAGGTGTTGGCTCTTCGGCGCAGTGGCTGCAGCTCCAGGCCAGCTGTGGCAGCACGTGGGACTCTCTCCGTGGGGTGTGGAGCATCGTGTTCCTGACAGGCGGCCCATGGACCTGCCTCTGGCCTGGCAAGCATACACTTGCTGGCACAGTTCAGGCACAGTGAGAGAGCGCTGGGCTGGAAAGACGGCACCTGTGTCTGCCTGGGGTCAGACACCAGTTCTGCGTCCTGAGGGCGCACAGGACACGGTGCAGAGGCCAGTGCCTTTGTAACATGACCTGTGAAGACATCTGCGGAAAGCCAGCTTGCTGGGCGGCTGGATACAGAAGGCGCCACGCCCACTTAGGGGTCTGCTTTTAACCAAGGAGAGCTGCACTCATGCTTTGAAGTATTGCTTTTCCCCACATTTCTTAGAAGCCTGAAGGCTGTCTCTGAGCCTCCTCTCTCCTCCATTTCCTCCAGTAGCCTTCCAGGAACAATCCCTCTGGTCTGTTCATCTCCCTGCAAACCTTGCAACCTGGCGGAACCTCCCCGCTCCTCCCAGGCTGTAAAGGGTTGTCTTAGTAAGTTCTATGCAAAGGGATTTTGCACAGTCTTTGGGAGGACGCAGAGTTGTCACTGGCAGAGCCGCCTGTAGGTATGCAGATTTAGAAATGGCTTTCTGTTGTCCTTGCTTTACAACTTCAGTTGGGAATTTTACGCGCCTCTCCTAATTGTGGCGGACGGAATGCCGAGCTGAGCTTGCTGTTGCGTAGAGCTGCAGCGGCTGCCTGTTGGATCCGCGGGCTGTGAGATGTGGCCGCAGCCCTGGGTCGTACAAATGGCTCTAACGACCTCGAAAGACGGAAGCCAAATGGGGTCATTGGTCTTAGGAACTCATGGTATCCTCCACTTAGAAGCCACAATCACACATTATTTTGCTTGGTTCAGGAAAACACACTTTTGTGGGGTTTGTACTAAGGGAGTGTATAATCAACAAAATGAGGGAAAGCCAGAATGAAGTTCTTTCTTACGTGACTCTTTCTTTTTTTAGTGTTTCTGCCTGTGCATAAATAAATGCAGGATGATTATTTTGCTGTAGTTTCTCAAGATGTATAATTTTCTATTCACCCCAAATATGTCTCAAAGTAATGCAAGGTGCACACAGAGGAATTTCTAAGATCGCAGTCTCAGGACACAAGAGGTCCGCTACCCACAAATGACAGAAAGGGTGACGGAGTTTATCTGTAGAGGTGGAAAGGGCCTCAGTGCTCCCTCCTGGTAGAAAATGACACGATACCGAGTTTTTGTTTAAACCATATTTTACTAGGGAACACAGGCAACATTTTGTGGGTAGTGATTTATTTAATCACATTTTTAGTGATTAAATGAGTCTTCAATTATGCCTGGAATGTGGTCTTGCCCCCAGATGAAAGGATCCCATCCCCATGGTTTAGCTGCCTTTAGAATCCATGGTCCTTAAGATTCCGATCATCCAGTCTGTTCCTTCCAACAACATGAAGTGTCTGGGTGAGAAGAGGGAGCCTGGTGCATGCTGGGAAGACTTTCAGAAACCCACAGAAGGTGAATACTTTGGAAATCGTCAGTGTTCGAACTTCTTCTTTAAGAAAAATGTGCCTTCATAGTCTCCAACAGTAATTACTAAACAGTGGTACAAAAATGAGGAAAACTGGTCCACATGAAAGAGAGCCCCACGTCCTGACACCTGAGGAGTCCAGGCGCCAGGTGGGCGTGGCCTGCTGCAGAGTGGCTTCCTGGCTGTCCTGGTGGTCTAGGGACACTTTGGAGGGACTGGGGGGGGGGGCACTGTTTTAGGATTTCTGGGCCACAGCTGTGTCTAGGGCAATCCTCTTCTGTCCCTTTTAAAATAACACTCTAAAAATGTAAAGCCATGGATCGGGCCCTTGACTGGAGTTTGCAGCCCTCTAGTCTGGGGTGCTACCTTGGTGGTTCTCATTTCTGAATTTTAATTACAGAAGAATAAGTCAAAATGTGCGGTGTATCTTTTGGAGTCTAAATTAAGAAAGCCATCTCTTCCATCATCTTGCATGGTCGTGTTTAAACGAGGGCTGGAGCTGGGTGTGGGGGTGCCCACCTGACGCGAGTTCAAAGCAGCCTCAGCAACTTAGCAAGGCCCAGAACAGTTCAGCGAGACCCTGTCTCAAGACAAAAAATAAAAAAGGATGGATGTGGCTTAGTGGTTAAGCACCCCTAGTTTCAAACCCCAGTAACAAAAATAAATAAGTAAACAAATAAACAAACTGGGGCTGGATTGCACGTAAGGCCTGTATGCCAAGACTCTGTTCCAAAGTCGGATGAAGCTGATTCCAGGGCATCTTTGCCAGAGGTCAACTTTTCTTATTGTCACCTGATTCTAGTGTTGAAAAGGTGGCTTCGATTTTGAATGACGCATCTTCACCATCAGTAGAAATACTTCCATGGGTCACTCTACCCTAGCCCCAGTTTTTTTTTGAGAATTGAAAGTTTGGAACCCTCCGGATAAAAGTGGTCAAAATCACTACCTCGATAAGGAGTGCTGGGTAGGATGCAAACACAGTAATATAGTGAAGGCAGTGGGCGCATTGTGGATTCTTGACTGTTGAGTTTCAAAATGCATTTAAGTCCATTCTGTGTTGATGTATTGGGTGTCCCCAGTGTAAAGTTGTGTCCTCAGGGGAAAACAAGGCTCCTTGTGTTTCTGTCCTGTGTTTGGTTCCGTTGCTGCTCTTTTGTCTCCACCCCAGGGGGCAAAGTACCCACTGCTCCCTGCAGAGTGGGCTAATAAACACCTCGGAGCTGAGGATAGACTAGGTGGCCCTGCTCCTGACCTGCTTGTCTCCCTGTCTTTTACAGAAGAACCGCCTCCACTTTCCCATTTCTTTAAAGAAACATGATCATTTTTCAATCTGCCCAATAAAACCAATAGAAACCATTTAAGATGGCTTTAAATACATTGATTTTCTGTTCCCCCAACCCCGTTTCAAAATATTGGCCCAAAACACTGAGGCGTAATGAGCTAGTGATTTGCAAAGTCTTTTTACAATCAGCTTATAGGTATTCTATGATCATTAATTTCCTCTATCACTTGAAGAAAAGTGGCAAAATGTTTCCTCTAAACACCCACAGGAATCTGACATCTTTGCAAACCTGTCTGCTCTTTACGCTTCCCTCCCGGTTTGATGAGGAAGAAGAACTCATGTGTTCAGAAGCACAGGCATGGGGCTTGCTGTGCGGCATCTTCTGAACTTGGATTCTGGAGCGTCTGAGTTCATCTGGCCCCCCACCCCTGCTTCCCTCCTTTGGGGGTCTCACTACCCAGGGCTTGCCTTGCACCCAGGTTCCTTGTGGGAGGTGCTGGGACCTGGGCTCTGGGGCTCAGGGCCCAGCTTCCCTCCCCTGCGCGGTGCACACTCCACCCCCGGCTGTGCGAGCGGGACCACGGCCACCCTTCCTCCAGCTCCTCTCCAGCAGGGGCGGCTCAGCACGGGTGTCGGGGAGGTCATTAAGGGGCATCCTGCTCCTCTCTCCACACCTGCGACGTGCTTCCCTGCGGTAATTTTATGGGCCGTGAGGAGGCAGGTTTGACGCCGGGACACAGTCTCTGCCAGCAGCTGCAGACGGCCAGCTCCCCAGACAGTAAAATGTAAAGAGGGGGGAGGGGGCAACCTTTGAAGTTTGCAAAAAGCATGACTTTGACCACTTCCTCCTTCCTTTTTAAATGGGCTCCCAGGTATTATGCTGAGAGCGCTATGGCTAACTTTACAAGGAGACTCGCTTCCTCCCAGCGCCCAAGACGCAGGGTTGCGTGGTCCTCGGCATTTTAATGCCACTTCCGAATGACCCTCTGTCTTCTAGGTGGCGCTGGAATGAGCAAATGGGGAGGGTGCCGAAGGCTGGCGGTGCTGTGTGCCAGGCACAGAGCGCACACCCACGCAGGGCCGCGCTCACGGTGAAGGTGCCCGGCCAGGCCACCGAGCACCCTCCCCACGCATTTTCTCTGCACTGACTTCTTGCTTCTGACCATAAAGGGATAAGAAGCACACTAAAGCCCTGGCACTGCATTCGCTTCCTGATTTCATGTCTGGATTTTAGTGTCCAATTACTGCTTTCTTTTCCCACGCTGTTTCAGCATTTTTCTCTTTTTGTTTAAACGGGTCTCCAGGAGTTTAGTTAGCCTGTCACTTCTACAGAGTTTAGCATAGCAAATCCTGAACAGGTGTGTGTGTGCGTGCTTGTGCGTGCACATGCGTGTGAGCCCAATGCCCCCCGTTCCTTGGGAGGTCTTCCTGGGTTTGGTGAGCTCACGGGAGCATGCCTGTGCAGGGGCCGGCTGTGAGGCGCCAGGGCAGTCTCTGTGCCCCTCACTAGGCCCAGGTGCAGGCTGCTGTGAGGGTTCCTGACCGTGGAAATGGGAAGGGCTGTGTGAAAGCGAATCCTGGGTCACCCGCACACCCTCCCTCACGGCACACACGTGCTGCCCGCAGTTTTTGGGCGGCAGCCCTCTCTGCCACTCCACCCTGGCCACCCTGGGCTGCTCCACGGTTGTCTGAGACTTGACCCTCCCAAGGCCTCTTGCTGTCCACTCTTGCTCTTCTCACCTGGGTATTTGCCTGGGGAATGGTGGCAAGGCACATCTCTGACAGTGTCGGCCTCCCCCGCAAACGCTGCCTGCCTCCCTGGTCCTCCTGAGAAGACTACCAAAGCCTGTGTGGTGGCCTCAGCCTGCACAGTCCTCCTGTCTCCTCAGTCCCTCGCTGTGGCTCCCAGGCCCTCGGCTGGGCCTTGCACACACTCCCCTGCACCCCCAGGGCCTCCTGGTCCTGTAGGCGCTGCCGCAGCCCATCCTCGGAGAAGCACTTTCTGCTTCCTGTTGGTTGTGGGACCTTCCCTCCCATGCCGGCGTCTTAGAGACGAAGTCCCTCTCCTCTGCAGCTCGGGCCGATTTCTTGTTAGGACTATTTCACTGGGGTCCATGGTGTGGGACGTGGCTGGCAGTGCCAGCCAGTGATGATTTCTACCCAAGGAAGCCGGCTGCCGCAGGGGCCGACTCAGCGGGCGGCAGAGTGGATTTCCTGCAGAGCAGACTCAAGCCCCAGGAGTGCCGCGATCTGCCACCGGAGACTGCTCCCCGAAGCCTTCGTCCCTGGAGGCAGACGTGGGGTTGCCATGCTTCGGGCCCTGGGGAGCAGGGACACGTGGCCTTCCTCTTCGCTGTGGCACCACTTGGTTTCGCCCCGGCTCACCACTGCCGCTGCTAGCACACTCCTGTCTCAGCTGTCTGCCTGCCTCCCAGGTGCCTGTTGGGCAGAGTCCTGACCCTGGAGGGGTGTCACATCCGCGCTCGCGCTGCTCTTGACCAGGGTCCATGCTCTTCTCAGCCAAGGTCTCTTCCACCCTCTGACTGGGGCTTTAGGGACCTGCCTTGGGCTTTAGGGACCACCCCTCTCCTTCTCCTCGCCTGCCACAGCATCCCTCCGGAGCCCACCAGAAGCCCCGTCTCCACTTCCGGTCACTCCTCCTCCTCCCACCTCCTCTCCTGGACGCCACGCCTCTCGGTCCTCTGGATGCCTGGCCTCACGATGCCCCTGCAGGGCAGAACAGCTGCTGTCTGGTGGCATTTCACGTGCGGGTGCCTCAGAGTTACCCTCATGCTCACTCCTTGGCTCAGGAGAGCTGGCCACTCTGGTGCTGGGCGGAGGTCGAGGCAAGAACCCCCCACCCTGCAAGGGGCTCGCAAGCCCGTGTTCTCCAGTCGGGCGCTCAGCTTCTCGGGACCAACTGCAGTTCACACAAGATGCTTACGCACAGGTCGGGGTGCAAAAATGGCAAGCACACCACAGCAGAGCAACGGCAGGGACAGCATGGGGCCTGGGGCCTCTCGGCCAGCACGGGGAGACGCAGCCCAGGCAGAGCAGCGAGAGGTGACCTCCTCACCCCGCTCCTGGGTGTAGGCAGAAGCACCCAGTTTCTCACCATTACAATGCTGTCCTCCCCTGGGTCCTGCTGCCATGACATTCTTCCTCACCTCAGGCCCAGAGCAACGGATGTGTCCATCTTTGAACTCATCGAACTTGAGACCCCTGAAACCGTGAGCCCCAAATAAACTTTCCCTCCTCCCAGTTGTTCTCGTCAGATGTTTATGTCCCGGGGACACAAAGATGAGCGGCATGCCTGTGTGGACCCCATCTCCCCGGAGCTGCCAGGGCTCCCACAGAAGCACAGCTTCCTCAGTCTGGATAGAGCTTCTGCATCTAAGTACCAGGTGGTGACCCACGACATTTGGAGAACTGAACCCCGTGAAGGGTGCCGGTGGCAGGGCTGCCGCTCTGGTGCTTGCCTCCGCGGCCGTCCCTCTGGGTTCCTCACCGGCCCACTGCTGCTTCTGCGTCTGCACCCCCCGGATGCTCCCGACGGCTGCACTGGATGAGTGGGGCGCGTCTTTGATTTCTGGCAGTGCTGGGGTGGAGCCAGCGTCTGGTGCACACCAGGCGGGTGCTCGGGGACAGCCTGGTCCCCAGCCCTCACTCTTGCTCATCTGCTTTCATGGGGTGGCTGAGGTCTTCAGGGGTAGCACTGAAGAGAGGTGGAGGACCAGCAGGAGCCCAGGTGGCAACGTCAGATAGAAGAACCTCCAGCCCACGGCAGCAGGACAAAGGCCGTGGGCAGGAGCCAGCTCGACTTGTCCCCAGAACAGAAATGACATGGGACACTGCTGTGAGGGCAGGGCTGTTGCAGGGGGTCGTGGAGGTGGGGCGGTCAGGGAGGCTTCCAGTCTTCTCAGAAGGGGTCACGCGGCAGAGAGGGCAGTTGCCCAGTGGACACTAATACACGAGAACTTTCCACTCTGCAAGTTCTTCACATGCTGCGCTCCTGTCCTCCAGTTGATGGGGCATCACAGTCTAAAGAAAGGAGGCAGATGAGGCGACCCGACCTCTTCCCTGCAGTCGTGGGAGAGGAGCAGAGGGGGCTTCAACCAGGGAGATCCGACCCCCCGTACCGCAGAAGCAACTGGGGCCACTTGAACAGGATGAAGGACCCTTTTTGGGTTTTCCTCTGGAGATGGTTCAAGAAAGAAATGACAGAGAAAAAATCTGAAGGCAGGCTCAGAACCAAAATCCCCCAAACCCGTGAAGCCAGCAGCAAGAGGAACGGAAACCGATGAACCCATGAATTGTTCGGTAGGCAATTTGGTGCCTACCGAACCACAAAACAGGCCACCGGCTGGCCTCCGCATGTGGGGAGATGCTGTCAGGAGGCAGGAGTAACCTCAGCACCATCGCCCAGACCTAGATAATGAGGCACCTAGTCCGGTCTGAAAGGCAGGAGGCCTGTTCTGAGCCACGCACCCTGGAGTCTCGAGTCTTGCCTCACTTTTCGCCAGGGGTCTTTCTCTCTGAATTAGGTGCCAAGGGTTAAGGTGCACGTACCACTTCTTAAGTCCTTGTGAAAGATAGAAGGAGCAGAACTGGCTGAGTGGCTTAAAGGACATGAGTAAAAAGATCTGTCTCCTCTTCCCCAGGGCCTCCTTTCTCAAGTTACAGAATGGAGGAAAAGGAGTCAGCAGCGAGAAGAGGCAGGAAAACTAGCCCCAGGACAGGGGAAGGTGAGTGTTCCCACTCTGCGCTTCAGAGCTGCTTTAGTCCAAGAGAAGCCAGAGGGGCTGGAGTTCAAAGTGAAGTTCAGAAGAAAGAAAGAAAGAAAGAAAGAAAGAAAGAAAGAAAGAAGGAAGCTCATGGTGGTCCTTTCCCACTGTGAGAGGAGTGGGCCTGGCCAGGGCAGGTTCAGAGACAGTTTACCTGAAAGACCAAGGCAGAGAAGTCTGTCTTGACATAGCTGGAAGGTTCTACGCACGTACTAAGCACTGTACACGTCAAGGGGGGGAGATGACGTCCTATGCTGAACCGAGGTAAAATCACAACAGTGCCCAGCTGCCCTGTGTGACAATGTGTTCTCCCACGTGGTCCCCATTCTGGGCCACTGAAGATTCCACCTCCAAGGTGAGACACAAGCATAAAAACTTTCAAAACAAAATATTTCTTACAGAGCAAGATTGTTTGTAAAGCAGGTGAGAAGGATTCCAGAAGTAAGATGTATCTTCGTCGCTTGTATCAGATGTATTCGACCTCCCTTGCCAACATGGAATTCTCCAGAAGGTGAGTTCCTTTCTGGAACATACTTTAAAGCCTTTTCCCTTCATTCTTTCGTGGAGCTGTGATTGAGGGCCTGCTAGAGGAGGGCTACACCCAGCCCTCAATGCCTGATCTTATGGTCTTTTTACAGCCATCTTCAGCCTTTGCAGGTAAGTGTGTTAGAGAATCGCCACTCAGGAGGCCACTGGATATTCTGGAAGACCATCAGATAGGGCACTGTTACCGTCCCCTCTTGCTGAGATGGAGATCCAGCTTCAGAATGTGAGGTAGCCTGGTTGGGGTCCTTAGTCATGGAGGGCTTTCCAGGTCCCTGGCCTGCTGCCTGCAGATCCCGTGACCCCTGCACTTTCCCTGTAGCTGTGAGGAGATGTGGGTGTGGCCTCTCTGTGCCCCCGACACTGGCAGGGTCACAGTGCACCTCAGTGCACAGGACCTGGCCCACGGTCGCTACCTCAGCAGAAGAGCCAGGACTTGAACTTGGATCATCTGGCCCATCGTACTCTGTGGGCTAGAGGTGTGTGAAGCAAGCTGTCAGGGTGACTCTGGCCACAGGCCATGGGCCAGGCAGGCGCCTACTCCCGGTGCAGATGGACCCGGAGCTGGGAAGCTGTGTCCTTTCTTTAGAGGACCTGGAAGCCAGGCCATCTCAGAATGAGATGAAGCGATGACCCTGCACTGGCCAGGGGCTCACTGGACCCTCCTGGCTGCGTCAGAGCCACCCTTTCTGAGATTTTGAACTTGTGGCCTTTCTCCTCCACAAAGGACTCAAAAGTTTGCCAGATCTGTTAAATACACAGCAAGGGAGATGGGTCCTTATGTAGGAGGCCAAAGTCTTGAGGAGTCAGAGCCTTGTGAGGAGTGAGGAGCCCCTTCCCTCCCTCTCCTGAAACTGGTCAGCCCGCCACCAGGCGTTTCCCAGGAAGCCACTTCACAGAACAGAACGCCCAACTGGGAGACTCCTGCAGATTCTTGTAGCAAGGAGCCACTTTCTGGTCATTTGAGGGTGGAGGAGGCGGCTCCCTCATTTAGGGACCAATTCAGGCTCCGCTATTAGCATTTGAATCAGACAGCCAAGCAGTTTTGATTGAAAGGAGAAACCAAGCCTTTGTTGTTGCAATTTAAGGGCTTAAGTAATTTTCTGGCCTCCTTTAATCAGTGGGAACAGGGGGAAATGGAGATGCACAGGAGAAGTGGGTTCTGGCCATGGAGGAGGCCCGAGTGACCCCCGATCCCAGGGCTGCTCCCAGCTGCTGTCCTTACACTCAGAATCTCCTTGAATATCTCCAGAATATCCTTTGTTTGGATTAAGCCAATCCCAATAATTATGGAGACACACCAGGAGGGAATGGAAACCCCATGGTCAAAGTCTTCTCCTGCAGTGGCTGAGCCATATCCCTCCCGTCCCCAACCCACAGAAGGAGCCCAGAAGCAGAGGATCTGTGGCCAGTCCAAGGACAACATCCGAATAACCTTGTCACACAGTGAATCTAAGGTCTCTTAGGAGCACAGAGAGCTACTGGAGGTAGTTCATGGTATTTAATTGACATGGGAAGGAGACAGCCTAGTCACATGTGTAACCAATAAAAACTGAAAAATCTTGAGTTTACAAAGACTGAAGGCCAAATTTTCAAACTCCTCAGCCAGCTTGCTCTTTCCTTGGCTGGCATTATGTTTTCTTATATTATGCACATGCAGACATACAGGATTCTTAAAAATGCAAATGACTGTGAAAAGCCTGACTGGAAAAATAATCTTTGGAAAACTTGGCCTCTCGGCAGCCAGACATAGAGTTTGTGCTGTGCGTGGATGCTGGAGCAGACGCGGCCAAAGCCCTGGCCTGCTCCCTCTTGTGTGCTTTCTGAGGAAAGGTGCCTCTGCAACACTGGGAGGTCCTGGCCTGGTGTGCTCAGGTCCACGCTCAGGAGACCTCCGCTCCTGTACACTCGGACATGGCAGCAGGGAAAGGAAAGCAGCGTGGCCTCAGAGTGAGCTTCCAGAGGCATCCGGCACGCCGCACACGTGGTGTCCACTCTGTCAGCTCAACTATGCAGGCTCCTCTCCTCTCCCCTGGAGGCCGGAGGCTCCTCCTCTCAGACTGGCTCCCACCCACTCCCCAGACTCCTCTTCCTCCTTTCTGCCACCCATGGCTTCCTCTGGGGGCCTCCCCCGCGGATGGCCTCTCTCCGCCCACCCCTGCGTGAACAGGAGGGCGTCCCCAGCTGTTTGGGATCTGCGGTGCCTGGAGGGCAGGGACTCTGTCCTAACTCCTGTGCCTTCCCGCAGGCCTGAGTTCTTTTCCAGAGAAGGCAGTTCATCCGGCAGCTCTTCCCAGGAGCTGATAAAAGACCCTGTGTTTGCTTCTGCCTGGGTGTTTGCTGTGTGGCGTGTGCGGAGACAAATGGCCACTGTCTTGTCAGCTCGAGAGGAATCCACCCTGATTCCTCCACCTTTGCCCTGGTGACCCTATGGCTCAGCCGAGCCCCCCAGGGCTGTCAGCTTAGCTGAGCCCTGTATGGACGTACGAGGCTCACACTGTGCTGCTTTGCCTCAGGTGTTCTGGTTTCCCTTGGTGTTCTGGTCTCTCCAAGGGAAACCACGCTGAGGGGGGGAAGGTGTCCTGGTGGGCCTTGCCCACATCCCACCTGGCAGCTGGCTGACCCTGGCTCTAGGGCACAGTGCTGTCGCCAGGAGTCTATTCCTTGACTGGGACTAGTCAAGGGTAATCCAAGGTTCCCTGGACTCTTGGGCAGACCAAGGCCTGAAGGGAATTCCCTGCCAGACATGGTCTCGTGGCCTCTGTCCCCAAGTGAGAGGCACTGTGCTCCCAACGTGTCTTCCCTGGACTGTAGACCTGGGACTGTGCCCCTAGGGCAGGCCAGTGTCCCCTGCAGGTGTGCATGCACTGTCCCCAGAGTGTGAACAGCTGAGTGACTTTGCACACTGCAGATGTGCAGACAGACTTGCAGCAGCGAGGCCAGCGTGTTTGAGCAGGGCAGCCACCAGTGAGGGGAGGTCGTCAGCAGCTGGCCAGGAGCCCGCCCTCGGGCAGGGTGCGCTCCCTGGGCGTCGGCCCATGTTCTTGCCAGCTTTATTTCCAATAGTGTCAGCAAAGGGAGATGGTGTGCGGGTGTGTGGCTCCAGCAGTGGCTCAGGCCGAGCAGCCCTGCACGAGGCTGGCTTCCTGCAGGGCGAGTCCTGCCCGGGCCTCCAGCGGGAGCAGCCTGCGTGTGTTCCAGGGCCGCCGAGCCTGACAGCTTCCCTGTCTTGCTTTTCTCTGTTTGGTGCCACCTGCGCAGACTGATGGAGAGAGACGGCCGCTTTGCAGATGAGCATGCGGAGCGGGGAGCTGGAGGTCTGGTCAGTGTCCTGTTGGTCTAGCGGCAGCACAGTGGCACTCTGTCCTGCCTGGGACGGAGGCTGGGGAGGCTCTGGGGAGCCAGGATAGAGAACGCACGGCCTTAGACGCTATTGCCGGCATTCCCGTGGGTGTAGAGAGCAGCCAGCAGCCAGCAGCCGCTGTGGAGGGAGGGAGGAAGGTCCAGTCCGCCTGCACTGTAGTGTCCTTGGGATCTTGGTGTGGTGGTGACCAGTGGACAGGAGGTCATGTTGGGTTGTAATGACATAAAAATCTAATGTTGAATCCAACTTAAAAACAGAATGAAACCCAAGACCCCGCCTTCCTCCAGCCTCACGGCCGCCCTTGGTTGCTGTCCTCATGAAGGGCAAGCAGATGGGACAGAAGCAGAAACCTGGTGGGATTTAAGCAGTGGTACACAGCAAGGGGATACTACTTTCTAAAGCAGCACTTATTAGACAATGAAAACCTTAAAATATGAATAAATAAATACACATTTTAGTGATCACTGCTTGCCCTACTTTCCCAAACTCTTTTAAAAATCGATCCTCATATGATGAGTATAATGAAAGCAGCAAGAGCAAAATAAAAGTATTCTTTGCTTCTGAAAGCTGGATTTCATGGTCCCAGATGGACACATGCAGCAAGAAGAAGTCCAGCCCAGGGAGATGAGGACAGAGGACCCACCACCTGCCAGGCGGCAGCACGGAGCGTGGCCTGCCCTTCACTTCCTGAAGTGCCAGAGCCCAGCACGTGCACAGAGAGACCCCCACCCCAAAACAAGAGGACGCCCGGCGGCCCCAGGTGGCATGTGAGTGGTCAAAAACCAACCAACAGAAACCAGAAGTGAGGAAGGGTTGCAGACAGCACACAGACAAAAACTAGCGAGCACCCATATTGTGGTGACTAGGTTGTGGTGGAGCGGTGAGAAGCTGGACAACCGAGGGACCTGGATCCCTGATTTTCTGGGGCAGGTTCCTGCTGTGGGTCCACCCAGAGGATGCCTTTCCCCAGGAACCTCCCAGGAGCCCCGGTGTGGGTGGTGTGGGCCGGTGCTCCCTCCAGGCTCAGCTCCCCTGAGTCCTCAAGGAGGCCAGCAGTCTCCTGCCTCAGGCCACCACCTGCTCATGTAAGGCACCTGTGAGGACAGTGGGTGGCTACCACGGTGTCTCCTGCCTCCTCGGCAGTGACCGGCACACCACAGAAATCTATCATTGTGAATGACAAATCGATGTGCTCCTGTTGGTTCAGTTTTCTTCTGTCAAGTAAACATGGCCTCCTCTGCTGTTCACAGCCAGGCCCGGCGGTGGCCTCAGGGCAGTGCAGGGCAACACTGGACCAATCCTGCCTCCCTTGCCGCCTCAGCCTCAGCCAGGCTTGCCCTTGGTGTCCTTGTTGCACAGAGCATGCTGTGACCCTGCTCGTGTTTTTGGGAGTCATGTGACCGCAGAGTGTCAAGTCATGTCCATCGGGGAGCAGTGCTAACTCACATCTAGTGTCCTCCATGCTCTCTCACTCTTGGCCAACAACCTCACAAGAAGGTGGACGCTCCAGGCTGCCCAGGAGTTGGAGCTGCATCTTGATAGTGACAGACTTGACACCATCCCTGTGCCATTCTGTATTAACCCCCAGTCCCTAGGAGCAAATCCTATGGCACTTCAGATTGGGTTTGCTCAGCTAAAAATGCACAGGAGCCCTGTCACCTGGTGAACCTGCCTCCAACCAGGGAGAAATCCACTTGCAGCCTGGCCCCCGATGCTGTTCGAAGCTCATTTGCAGGCCAGATGTCCTCAGCGCTAGCCCAGTTTCAGGAGGCTTGGTGAAGCCTCCAAACAGGCCCTGAGTGTTCCGTCTTCTGTTACCTTGGTGTCTTATTGACACTGCTTTTCTTCTGGAAGTCCTTTCTGAATTGAATGAAATGAAGAGCATTAAAAGTGCCTTGTGCCTTAGACACTTTAAAAAAAAGTGCCTTGTGCCTTAAGTGTAGCTGTTGTGTCCTCTGATCACGGACACAGGGAAGGCGATTTCTAGGGAGCCCCATGTGCAACCAAGTTCTTGCACCCAGATGCTGCAATGACTGGTTCCTGCCCATCCTGGGAAGCGTGACGTCTGCCCCCTGCAGTGACTATCCTTCTGGGCACCCACATAGCCCATGGCTCAAGCAGTGCAAGGTCATTTCGCTCCTTTGCCTGACTCAGGTCCAGGGATTGTCCTCCAGTCCCTGACTCTAGACCAGCCCATATGCTACCCGCTTGAATATTTTCAGACGTTAACTTCAAGCCAACTTATACAGCGGGTGAAAATTCACTGGTCACTACTTTGTTTGGATTTTCCCTTGCCCCCATTATTTTCCTTGGTGCATCTCAGTTGTGCATCAGGTGTGATCTGCTGTTACAGTCACGCATGCACACAGTTTTACAATATAATATGACCAATATCATTAGTTTGTTCAAATTTTCATTGAAGTTACTGGATAACTATGAATGTTTTCCTACACAAACACACACACACACAGAAACACACACAAAGAGACACACATAGATGCGGACACACACACAGATCCTTGTTGGTGGTGATTTGTTTCCATTTCTCTGATAATTAGTTTTGGTGAGGACTAGGGTGCCTTGCTAGAAAAAGATGCAGTCCCATTTAGCAGGGATTTGAGGTCTCAAAACATTCTCCACAGCAGGATTGTTGAGTACAAAATACTAATCCAAATGGTCTTTGCTTTGTTTCCAAAATCCTGAAGAATATCTCCATGATTTTCCCTGTGGTCAAGATGTCCAGTTTGAGCTAAAATAGCTTTTGGGGTCAAATAGTCACGAAAGCAGGTCAGGAGATCAGTAAATGTGGTGTATACGCAACACAAAATTTCACAAGGGAAGCAGGTTCAGTGAGCCACTGAGGGAAGCTCAGTCCACAGGCTTGTAGCAGCCTGCAGCACTGAGCTAAGCTTGGCCAACCCAACGTGGGGAGTGAAACCCTTAAGACACATCACACCTGATTGTGGACATGTGATTTCTTGGAGAGAGAATTCATAATGTGTTTTTTAAATTGGATTCTTATGGAAGTTAATGTCATGGAGTCGAATGGGGTAGGAAAAGTTCTTTGCAGAAAAAAGTATGCATTGGTGTTAACACCATGTTGAGTTTATGCACAGAAAAGTGGTTTAAATGCCATCCTTAAGAGCTTTCCCTCTCTCCTTAGGCATAACCCTACAGAGCACGTGAGGGGTGAACCTGCTTCTTCTGGGATGACCACAGCACCCCTGACTCTGGAGCACATGATTCCGACTCACCGCGTAGTGGTTGGCTCCTGTCCTCTCTCTGATTCACCCTCCATGACATCAAAGGACAATGAGAGTGGGAGAGAGATGCTGCAGGGGCAGGGGCTGGGTGTGACTGGAGCAGGTCCCAGCAGGGCGAGGTGTCTGAGGATTAGATAGGCCTGCAGTCCCGAGGTGGAAATAGGAGATTCCTGAGCAATGCAGTAGCTGGAGGGAAGGAGTTGTGTCCTATTCCCTGGTGAGGAAGAGCAAATGGCCAAGAATCAGGCGAGGCAGTGGGTGGTGTGTCCCTACTGCACCTCACCTTCTGAGGTTTTATGCATATTCGTGTGGTTTTTTCCTTTCATTCCAGGAGGCCAAAACGGGAAGCCGGTACTGGATTAACTATGTGGATAAAGAATAAGGCTGCGGTATCAGAACTAGATGCAAAGGAGGAAGGAATGTTGAAATCCCATCGAAGTAAGAAAAAGACAACATTCTATTTCTGTAATCCAAAGTTATGAGGGCATTGGTGGCACCTGAGGTGGAGAAGCATGTTCCTAACACACAGCATCAAGCCCATCTCCTCGTGGCGTGACGTCCATGTGGCAGCCCAGGCGAGCCAGAACCCGCAGAGGCAGTATCAGTAGAATCAGACTCACAGCGAAGCCAGCTGGTGGAGATGGTCAGACACACAAAGACAACCAGCCCAAGTAACATGCTGAACAAGCCTTAAAGTGAATTTTTAAATTATGAGAGAAAATATTTGAAAAGGAATGCAATAGAGATTGTGAAGTGGAAAAATATAATAAATGAATATAATATTCAATGAGTGATTTGAGTGGTAGCTTGGACGTACCTAAAGATGAACCCCTGAACTAGCCAGGTCAGAAGAAGTGACCTCATACAGCACTGGAGGCAGAGACGGAAGAGCTGAGAGGGCCTGGGACGCAGAGGATGGAGTAAGAAGTCCAGCATGTGTCTAGTTGGTTCCAGTAGCAATAGTGGAGGATGGGGAAAAGGCAGGCCTTGAAGAGAAAAGAAGGATTTCCTCTGATTTAGGGAACCAAGAATCACAAACAAAGTGAGTCAAAAGAACACCACCAAATATGAAGTGAAGTTCTTTGAAGGAGCCCCAAGGAAAAGGCAGATTACTCACAACGGGATAATACCCAGAAATTCAGATGGCAGCTCAATAGGAATAACAGGCAAATTCTTCCAGAGTTATTTTAGCAAGAAAAAAGCAAGGGCTGGAGATGTAGCTTGGTGGTGGAGCTCTTGCCTCGGCTGGGTGAGGCCCTGGATTCCATCCCCAGCACTGCAGAAGAAGAAAAAAAGGAATTATAAATAAGTAATAGAAATCCTAAAAAGTCCTACAAATAATAAATAAAACCCACAGATTGAAAAACCTTCTCACAAAGAAACTAAGAAAACTCTAGGTCCATGTGGTTTCATTGGAGAATCTACAAACACTTGCGGAAGAAAGGGTGCCTCATTCAGGCGTGCCTCCCTCGGAGCAGGGAGGAGAGGTCCCCAGCTGCTGAGAGAAGGCAGCAGGGCCTCAGTACCAAAGCCAGGGCAGGATGTGCGTTACCAGGAGGAAAAGTACCGCCACCGCGGGCAGGAACACGTTTGCTGAACTCTTCACGAACATAGTAACAAATGGAACCTAGTGATGCCTTGCTCATTTCAGTAGCTTTCGCTTAGGATAAAAGTAATAAGAAACTATGGCTAGGAGGGAAATCCTTTAATCTGATGGAGTGCATATATATAAATATATGTACACACATAAATACATAAAAATGTACTTCACATCTTTCCCATTTCTATTCCATATTGTATGGTAAGTCTGACTCATATGATAGGAAACAAAAAGATATTAAAACTACAAAGTTAGTAAAAATCCCAAAGAATCTACAGATTGATTGGTGGGATGAATGGGTTTAGGAAGATTGTTGGAAAAAGTGACGATACAAAAATTGACTATATTTCTATAATCCAGCAAAAATTCAACAAAAAATGACACAATGGTGTTAAAAATTGCAAACACCTAAGGACAATTTTAATGAAATCATGTACCAAGAAAACTATGTAATATTGTTGGGAAGTATTTTTTTAATCTAAATAAATGAATGCATACACCTGTTTGTAGATTGGAAAACTTGACACTAAGATGATTTCAATTTTCTGTAAGTTGTAGATTCTATATAATTCCAATGGATATCCAACAGTTTTATTTTAATTTAAACACAACAAATTGATTCTAACACCTACGTAGAAATGCAAAGTTCGAAGTAGGTCCAAATATTCTGTCTCCTGAAGACCCAGTATCAGTTTTGACAATGGTGTAGCAAAAGGCATGGATGGACTTGTGTGTACCGCTCACATGCACACCGAACACAGAGCACAGAGAAAGTCCTGCAGCCTACGCACAAACTTGCAACCGGGTGGCATACAGAGCAGTGGGAAGAAGACCCTCTGCTACAAGTGACCCTGGGCCAGATGGACAGCACTGACTGGGGAAAGACACCACCAATCAATTCTGAATTGATCGTAGGTCCAGGTGGCAAGAGGACAACAGTAGAAGTGCTGAAATAAAACACAGGACGTAACTTCGTGCTGTCAAATAGGGGAGATTTTCATAAATAGGGAGCAAAAATCATTTATCACCAAGAAAAATATTACTAAGGTAGACCACATTAAATTAAAAACCACTTTTTTAGGGGAGATGAAAAGATAGCCTTGAGCTAATTGAGAGGCAAGACAAGGTAGAATAAAATATTTATAACACTTGCATTGGCCATAGGCTTGCAGATAAAATACATAAAGGATGCCTACAAGTAAATAGGATGAAGACAGGCAAGCCAATAGAGAGAGGCAGAAGATTTGAAGAGAAGGTTCAGAAACGGTCAGCAGATGGCCAGCGAAGCATTCAAGGTGAGCTCAGCTGCTTTAGGGATCAGGAGATCAGAATCACAGGGACAGGTCGCCACACTGACCAGGGTGACTACTGTGAAGAAAGACGTGTGGACACCACCCAGGTGGATGGTGTGTAGTTAAGTCCAGGTCCAAATAAAAGTTAAGTCCGGGTCCAGACCCTGAGATCCCCTTTCGGTGTGGATTTTTTTGCCTTCCTGATTGTGTATTTTAAACAGATCCACTAACCCAGGTGCCTTGAGCATCTGAGTTTGACCTGTGTGCTCCTGTCTATGAGCTCTGCAGTGACTCTCCCAGGGTGGGGAGGTGGGGGACATGGAGACAACGTTTGCTCGATGCTGGCTTCTTGCATGGCCCCGTCACAGGCCTCCTGGTCATAGCGCGGGGAGCACCAGTGCAGCCCGGAGGAGTCGGGGAACGGGAGGCACTATTTTGCTCTTTTTATGCAACAGACTGCTTTGATGTCACATGAATATGTTCTGAACTGCCGGCTAGCACGCCTCACGAGTTACGTGTGTGACAGTCAGCTGAAGAGCAGTTAGCGTGAGGTATGTCCCCACAGTGGGCGCTTGGGCACGGGCAGGACGAGGGTTGGTGTTGGGTTAGGTAGACCAGGTGGGATGAATGGAGCTGGTGAGGGGTCAGCTCATGAAAGATAATTTTAATTTTATTTGGACCTGGACTTAACTACACACCATCCACCTGGGTAAAGATTTGGGTAGCAAGTCCCCCTGAGCTTAGCGTCAACAGATTAAGGAAAAACCATTTTGGTTTAAAAAAAAGGAGGGAAAAACATACACGTTGGCTCTGGTAACTATACCTTCAGAAGACCATTTTCTAGAATCTCATCTCCACCTAGAGGATGGGCAAAATTGACCAAAATGATGGTTTTTCACAACGGCATGAGGCCGCAGGGAATCTAGCTGGTGAATGCAGCTATAAATATTTAGCCCCCATCCCCAAAAAAGATATATAAACTTGCACCAGAGTTCAAGTCAAAAATGTCATATGGTATGATTTAGATGCTGGAGGAACGTGGATCTTCTGGATAACTATAAAATCCTACAATATACACACAAATACATTCTATTTTATGAATAAATAATTTTTTAAATTTTTGTTTATTTTTTTAAAAAACAATTTTTTTCTACATGTGAATAGGGTAATAATGTTTGTCTCAATCTACTGTCCTTCCCATCCCCACCCGCCCCACCCGCCCCTCCCGCCCCTCTGTAAAATTCAAAGTTCCTTCAGTCTTCCCTACCCCGTTCCCCACTATGGATCAGCATCTGCTTATCAGAGAAAACATTCAGCCTTTGGTTGTTTGGGATTGGCTTATTTCACGTAGCATGATGTTCTCAAACTCCATCCATTCACCTGCATATGCCATCATTTCATTCGTCTTTAAGACTGTGTAATGTGAATAAATAGTTTTAAAGGTATTTGAACTGTATTCAGAACTTTAGAACTGATCCTGGCTAGGTGAGGTTCTGGCCTCTTCTCAATGGATTCCCAGGACAGAAGAAGGCCCAGGTTCTGAGCGGGCACTGCCCACGGGTCCTGGAGGGGAAAGGAAGCCATGCCCATGGCTTGTCCTCTCAGCAGCACTTGCTGAAGAGTGAAGGCTGCTCCAAAGTCAGAGGATGAGCCTGCCAAAGACCAGAGATGGCCGTGGAGGGGCCTTTGTCTAGAATGGCTGCCGTCGCCAGCTGACTTGGGCTCTAGTCATGCTGCTCACCTTTTGGATCTGTGTTTTCTTTCGTGATGGGCATTTAAACCCAGGGCGATGCTGACACTGGCTGCGCAGGGTTCTTCCGAGACAGGGTGGGGTAAGGTGCGGGGCTTGGGCGGCTTTGGCTCTGCTTTCTCTCCAGCTGCTGCAGCCAGCCTCTCAGAATGCAGAGCAGGTCATTTAGGGCAGACTTGAGATTACGGACCTTTCCCCCAGGTTTCAAAAGGGGTGAACCAGATCCTCCTCCTACCTCCCCAGGTACCTCTTACCCCTGTGTGGTGTGGTGCACAGGAGAGAGGAAGTACACTTACTTCTACTTCCTGTGCGTCTACCCCGATCTGGTGGGAATTAGGTTGGTGTTAAGCAGCACAACTCAGAATCACATGGCCACTGCCGCTGGGCTGCCAGCCAGCTTCTCCGGCCCCCTGGACAGAGCGGCAATCCCCCTACACGCTGACAGCACTGTCCCGTCTACACGGCAATGTGCGCTGGATTCCTCGCACCTAACAGTGCCCTCAGTTGCTTCCGGTGGCGCCCCCGGCAGCTGCGGGTGCGCTGGTGGAAGGTGCTCCCTTCCGCAGCAGCCCCTGGTGGGAGGCCTGGGTCCAGGCGGTGCTCACGGGTGCGCCCAGCCCTCCCTCCGAGCCGCTGGCTCAGTCTGCTTCTTGGTGAGCGGGAAGAACTACCTTCACCGGCTCGGGCCGCAGCCCTCCCGCCGCCGCCCTGCTCCCACTGCCCGCGGCCAGCGCAGACTTCCGCTCAGCCTGCTGGTCCGCCACCCTCCCTCCGCACATGCCCCTTCCGGTCGTTCTCCGCTCTTGGTCCAGAGCAGTCCTGGGAATCTCTGCAAGGTGCCTGGAAAAGCAGGCCTTTCCCCGCTGGGGCGTGCAGGGCTGGAGCTCCTCCCGCCGCCTGGCGTAGCGCTCAGCCTGTCTCCAGGTAGGGCTGCTAGGTCCGCCCTCCTGACTTACCCTCCATTGTTGTGCTGAATGGGCCATTGTGTCCGGAGAGACTCTACTGTCATTAAAATGAGGCTGTCTCTCGTCTGGAGTTCTCGTTTTGTCCCTTCCCCTCGGCCCTCCTTAGATATCCTGGTCTCTGCAGGCCTTGGCGTCCCCTGCTGTTCTCAGTATCCTGTGGTTCCTCAGCGGACAGGACAGGCCCCTTCAGTTAGCCCAGGAAGTTCCGCCAAGGCCCACCTCGGTGTCCCCAAGCCAGCCCCTGCTCAGCTCGTCCTCATTCTGCCTCCTCTGCTTCCTCGAGGGGAGTGTCAGGTCCCAGCTGGAGCGCGGACCTTACTGTGCCAGCCCCTTCCACAGCCTGGGTCACAGTCTGCTGTGATTTTGGACATAGCGCCTGTCTCTCCGGCTAGTCAGGGATGACGGAAAGTAGAGCTGGCCCCGCAGGAACCGTGTGCGCTCCACCTGCTGGATCCCACAGTCTTTCCGGGGGGATGGACTGGGGGCTTCATATTTAATCAGTGCCCAAACAGGAGTTTGCAAAAGAAGTTGCAGAGGGAGAGAGATGATGTCTGTATAACACGGACATTGTAACACGATGGACATGTGTGTGTGTGTGTGTGTGTGTGATCAAAGGTAGCAGAGCCGGGAGCCGGGTCACGATTTCTGGAGCAGTCGAAAGCCTTCCAGTACATTCCTCCCCTCTCCACCTCTGCTCATTTCTGTCCTCCTCAAGGTCTCAAGACATGGCTTCCCAGGGAGCCTCCTTTCCTCTCTTCCAGGCAACTGACCGTTCAATGAAGGTCACTCTGGGCTGTGTAGCCCCGTGTTTCAGAGACTGGGAGGGACTGACGTTCAGTCGCACACTCTGGGTAGACCGCTCCCTGCCACCCGTCCAGGCAGCTCCTCTTTAGATGCCCTTGCTACCTGTGTGGCCAGCCTGCCCCGCAGGCTGGGGTGGCCCCACCTGGAGCTCTGAGGAAGGATCGCTGTCTTCCTTGGCAAGGAGCTGTGGAAGGGTGTCCATCCTGGTGAGAGCTGGCCCAGGCAGCGGCCCCGGGGAACAGGAGAAAATCACAGGAAGCCTCCCCAGGGGTGGGAGGCAAAGGGGGAGGACGGTGATTCCAGAGGCAGAGGGCAGGGGAAGCCACCTTGGGAAGTCAGCGGTGGGCCCCAGCAGAGAGCCACCTGGCCTGCAGAAGGTAGCAAACCTTGCCCTGTAAAACCAGAAACACTCCAGGAGCACAGAGGCCGAAAGGAAGCCCACGGAATCCCGTGATGTGCGACGTGGAGGAAATCAGGATTGCCAGAAACCCGAGCCGCAGAGAGTAAAATCTGCATGGGGGGCAGTAAACCGGAAGGGACGTGGAGGCAAATTGACAGAGTGGTGTGGAAAAAACTTCACAGGCCACTTGATTATGCAGAAAGACCCCAGAGATGAAAAGACACAGGGGAGAAGGCGGAAGAAGCCAAAGCAGGTCGTTCAGCTATCCCAGGTACAAATGGCTCCACCCAACGCGCCCTGGGTGCGGGTGCACCCCAGAGGGATCCACCACAGGAGAGTCTGCTCTTCATCACCTCACGAAGAAACCTGGGAGCGCCCAGAACTGAGGAAATTAGGAATCCAGGCAGAAAGGACTCAAGCTGCCCACCAACTAAGGTCCCCAAAGCCAGCTGCCCACAAATGTCTCCTCTGCAACCTTGAATTCCAAACAGCCAGAGCGGAAGTGCTGGGGTTCTAAGAAATGTTAGCCCAAGATCCCAAACCTTCCGCTTGCTGTGCTGGTTTGTTTGTTTTCCATGTGTGAACTCCTGTCACTAAACCAACCAGGACATTGTCACCTGTGACACAGCACAGCGGCTCTCAAAGCACGGCCAGGGTGGAACTTGGTTTTGAGGTGCAGCCTCAAAACTACTGTGGTATGGATAAACTGTGCAGAGTGCACCCAGTAACTAGAGACACTCATAGGAATAAAAGTGTATTTATTCTTTTCTTCAAAACCACAGTCACCTTAAACAAGCCAATGTCCTTTAATTTTTTTTTTCAGTGCTAAGGAGTATAAAGATTTACATCTTGCGGCTTTTAAAACAATTACAGAAGTCACTGGATTTCTTTCAAAGGGAGAGACAAACCAAATGGTGACAGAATTATTTGCTCTTAGGCAATATTTATGATCTCTTCTAATCTAGGGCTTGCCAATGCTTTTTCGTTAGGTCTGCTCAATCAGTAGGGGAAATACAAAATGGAAAAAAGAAGAGGAATCCGCCCCCAAACCCGGACTGCGATTAGTGCCTGCGGTTTTCATTTCCATACACATGGACACATATTATGTATGTAGGGACACACAGAATGTCCTTTAATGAACACACATTACACTCTCAGAAAAGAAATGTGTTTTTTCTTGTAGGAAAGTGTGAGGTCACAGCCCTGGATGTGGCCCTCTGCTTGGGCTGGCTTCGAGCCTGAGGGGGTGCACTAGAACCTGCTCAGAGGTCCTGGGTTTGCAGTCTGAGAAGGGGCTGACCCCAAGGAAAGCTGCCACTCTGGGAACAGAGATGTATTTCTTATGTCTCCTATACCATTTTTTTCTCAGTGAACAGTTGCCTCTAAGGCCAAGTCAGGAGGGCCGTCCCTATTTTTCTCTAAATGGCTGGGTTTTCAAGGAGAGGGAGACCTTGGGGGAGAAACAGCTGGCCGTGCCGGCCCCTCCCTCCCAAGGAAGCACCTTGTTAGTGCTGGGAATCCTTTACAGCCTCTGGAGGAAGTTTTTGGCTGTAAACTGTCATGCACTGCAGCCTTCATTGAAAAGGCTGAGGGATGGGCCTGGGCCTGGGAACCCAGGGAGGAAGATCAGAAGCCAGCCCCAGCAGTGGGCAGGCAAGGCTCAGAGAGCCTGCAGTAGTGACACCAGTCAGTGACTTCAGCTCCACCTCTTCTGGATCATGCTCTTCAGTACTGGGGACACCTGTGGTGTGGAAATTTCATTGTGAATGTTAGAAATGGAACATTCTCCTCTGGTTTTATTCATGTTTGGTTGGGCCCCCTCCTGTTCAAAGGAACAGTTTTAGGGCAATCTGTTAAGCATGGTAGAGTTCTGAGCTGCCTGGACTCTGGGGAAAGCCACCCCAAAGTCACCAGGGCCCAGCTCCACTCTCCCTGTGGAGTCGCAGAGGTGGCCTACTTCTGGGCCTGTGTTTAGAGACCTTCAGCCGCGTTGGACCCACCCTCCTTCTGCCTCCCCCTCCCCTCCGCTTTGACCTTTTATTCTAAGTGCGAGGCTCAGGGGGTCTCAGGTCACAGTCCCAAGAAGAGTGACAGGCACGCGCAGGCTTTCTTGGAGCCCCTGCGGTGGTGAGCCTGGCCCAAGGCATCTCAGAAGGGCGGGGTCGGAACAAATGAGGTCCTTTTGGTGTCTCTTTGCAGAAGGGAACTTCCTCTGGGGACAGCCTCCTGGGAATTTCCATACGCCCTAGACAACAAAGAGACCTGCGATGCGGACACTGAGTGGCGACCTCTCTTCCCGACTGTCTGTTGGAAGTAGTGAGGCGGGGGGGGGGGGGCAGAAAGGAGCCCTAGAAGCACTTCCACCCCAGGGGGGCCCAGCACCCTGGGGCTGGCTGCCGGAAGCCCTATCCAAAAGTCCGAGGCGGGTGAAACCCAGGGAGAACCCCTCCTGCGACTTCCCCAGCAGTTCCCACCCGGAGTGAGCCCAGGCAGGCCCGGCGGGAAAGTGAGCCCCGCGGGAGGGCTCCCTGTCTGGGGCACAGGACGGTGCCCCACCTGACGTGTTGGCTTCTTCCAGAGGGCGTGGGGGCGGGGTGCGTGCGGAGACCGGGAAACTGAGGCAGGACACAGGCTCTTGTTACGCGACGGCACGGTGTTCAGGGCGCAAAGGCAGAGTCGGTGGGAGGCTGCCGGCCTGCTTCGCCTTCCTGGGCTCGGGCTTAGAGGAATGTTATTGTCGAAGGAGACCCCATTGAACTATTTCCTGCTTATTGTCACCTTCCCCGCGCTCTCCCCGCGGAGGTTCTCACCGAAAGGTAATAAACCAACTGCTGCCGACGCCGCTTGGCGCTGCGGCGGGTGGGGAAACGCGCCCACCTTCCTCAACAAGTCCCGGCACGACGGCGGCCAGGCGCACCCGGGCCGCACTCAGTGCACGCGCAGCGCAGAGCTGGTCACCAAGGTCCTGTTTGCTTAAGGGGGCCGAGGAAACGTCCTCGAGGGCCCATTTTATTTCCATTTCGCAACCTGGGCAGACTGCGCGCGCGGTGCTTCCCTCTCCAGCCAGGTGAGGGCCGCGGGGGACGCGGGTCGCGGTGGTGGGCCGACCCACCGTGTGGGCGCCCGTGGCGCCACCTGAAGTGCATTGGGGCGCGCGGCGAGTCGAGACCGGTGTGCGGAGACTGCGGGATGGAGGGCCGAGTCTCGGAGAGCCAGACCAGCACCCCGGGGCGAGGCGGGCGAGGCGGCCCGTGAGCCGCGCTGTGCTCCCAGAGGGGTCCAGGCGCCTCTGGCGCGGGCGCAGGTGTGCGCAGGGCGGACACTCGAGGCTGCAGGGCGGCGGGGCCGGGGGTGCGCCTGGCGAGCGCCGAGGGCGGCCGGCAGCCCCTGCAGAGGTGCGGGCCGGGCGGGCTCCAGGGCCGGGCCCCCTCCTCCGCGGCCCGCCCCGCCGCTTTGATGGAGGTGCAAACATTTGGGGGAGGGCGGGGGTGTCGGGACTGGGCCGGGCCAGGAGTTACAGGAAACAGGAGCGCGGGAGCCCATTGTTGGCCCCCGGCCGCCCTGGCCCGCCCGGCAGGGTCTGATATGGCCGCACGCGGCCAATGGGCAGCTGTCCGGCACTTCAAAGGCCACGCAGCCCAATCCGCCGCGCCCCCTCCGCGGCAGCCGCGGCTCTATTTATGGGGAGGGGACCAATTTCTCTCCCCAGAGACCGACTCTAGTCTTGCCTTGCGGGAGTTCAAGGGGAATCTCTCCTGTCCCTCGCCCCTGTCCCCCGCCCCCGCCCCTTCCCCCACATCCCGATCCTGATCCTGGCCCTTCTCCCGTGGCGGTGCTGCCACCCGGGCGCTCTCCGGGTCCACCACTTTTCTTGGAAGAGCCGCGGCCTAGAGGGGTGAAGGTGGCTCTCCGGTAGCAAGGCAGAGCTCGGGGAGGTGGGGCGGGGCGGGAGGGAGGATGAGCGCCCCGGGCACGGAGAGCGCGGGGAAGAGCCTGCAGTGCCGAGTGGACCACCTGTTGAGCGCGGTGGAGAGCGAGCTGCAGGCCGGCAGCGAGAAGGGCGACCCCACCGAGCGCGAGCTGCGCGTGGGCCTAGAGGAGAGCGAGCTGTGGCTGCGCTTCAAGGAGCTCACCAACGAAATGATCGTCACCAAGAACGGCAGGTGGGTGCGCGCGGCGCTCGGGCGGCCGGGGGTCTCTCACGGCGGACGCTGTTTCTCCCAAGAGGACTTCCTTCCTCGGTTAACAGCCCTCGTGGATTCCTAACCAATTATTTTGGGAATTTCTGTGCGGAAGCTGGGGAGGAGGCACTGGAACCCCAAGTCCTCGAGGTGCCTCGATTCGAGGCTTGGCCTTTGGCTCTGAAAGCCTTCCCTAAAAGTTCTCGTCTGCGGCTGCCTCCAGGAGGCCAGGGGACAGTCTGCAGACCGCCCGGGCCCAGGACGTGGGAGGGCTCCGGGAAGGGGAGAGCCTCGAAGTTCCTTTGCAAGTTCTCAAGGAGGCCCCGAAATGAGCAAGCCTCCGGGCCAAGCTTCCAGCCTCCGGCTCAACGGGTCAGGTCCCGGGTCCTCCTGCGGCGCCCTGTCTTTTCCAGGAGGATGTTCCCAGTGCTGAAGGTTAACGTGTCAGGCCTGGACCCCAACGCCATGTATTCCTTCCTGCTGGACTTCGTAGCGGCCGACAACCACCGCTGGAAGTACGTGAACGGGGAGTGGGTGCCCGGGGGCAAGCCCGAGCCGCAGGCGCCCAGCTGCGTCTACATCCACCCAGACTCGCCCAACTTCGGGGCCCACTGGATGAAGGCGCCCGTCTCCTTCAGCAAAGTCAAGCTCACCAACAAACTCAACGGAGGAGGCCAGGTAGGCGTGCTGGATCGGGAAGGGTCGGCCGGCCAGGCGGGCAGGGGCAGGAGGGGACCGCCTGCGCAGCACCTTCTGTGGGGGAGATCTTGGCGGGTCACTGCTGGACGGGAGGTGACCTCCACCCTGGAGAATCTGCCACAGCCTTCTCCGACTAAATCCTTAGCCCTGTTTATATTAAACTGATAAAGGTCACTCCAATTCTGGGGACCAGGGGATGGGAGCCCTCAGGCCTGAAGGTTTCTTGCAGGTCTGAATCTGGCAAGTGGCCTGTTCTGGCCGGTCTCACCTAGAAGGAGAAAAGAGACCAGCTTGGGTGGAAAGGGGATTGCTCGGCTGCCCATGAGCACAGTGACTTCACAAACTTGTTCTTTAGTCTGAAATTGCTTCTGGAAGACCTGAGACCTTGAGAGCTACATACTAGCCTCTTAAAGGCAGCTGTCCCCCTTCTGGAGGGCCCTAGTGCTCCTTCCCCCCAGCCTAAGGGTTCTCTGATGGGTGGTCACTGCCCTTAGCTGTGGCATCCCAATCCCTCTTCCCCACCCAGCGGTGGGGAGCCACACCCAGGACCCCCGTCCCTCAACAGCAAAGGCTGTTCTTGGGAGCTGGAGGGCTTTCTGCGGTTGGGTGCATCTCTCTGGGACAGCAGCTGGAAGGATGTTTTGTTGTCTGGAGCAGGGACTGGGGTTGCCACCACGGCTTTGCCTGTCTTCCTGGAAAGAGTTCTGCTTGGTTTTGACTCTTTCAGATCATGTTGAACTCCTTACATAAGTACGAGCCTCGCATTCACATAGTGAGAGTCGGCGGGCCCCAGCGCATGATCACCAGCCACTGCTTCCCAGAGACCCAGTTCATAGCAGTGACAGCCTATCAGAACGAGGAGGTGAGGGGCCAGAGCCCTGCACTGGGGAGTCCGGGGATGGGAGGCTCTGCCTCGCAGGGTGCTGAGGCCACCTGTTCAGTACCCTTTCACCTCCACCACGACTCAAGTGGAGGCAGAGGAAAAGTCTCAAATAAACCCTCATCCAAGCATCTTCCCCCTGCCACGAACACGTTTTCCTTTTTAGCTACATATAAACTTGTCTGAAACTGGAAACATCTGCCAGATGCTTGAAATGAAAAGATGCCTCAGGCGTTTAGGCTGAGTTCTGTGCGGTGCTCTTGGGCGGCAGAGGGGCATCTCCTGAAATCTTCCACAGAAGACTGGATGGCACCCTCCCCACGACACAGTGGGGAGACTGCATTCCAGTGCTGGTTGGGCGTCTGCGGTTAATTCTGAGTTTTCCCCACAGCATAGAGAGTTTGCGATTGGTTGGTTAAGTTGTCAGTGTTGACCAGAAATGAAAACTAGCAAGTGTGCTACTATTTCCTCAGCAACCCCAGCTTCTGTTTTGAGCCTTTTTGATTTATACACATGGGATATTGTTGGGAGTAGACTAAATTTATTATGAATTCACTCAGAAATTGGCATTTGAAACTTTGCATAAATTTGCTATTTTGTCCAGTTTCTCAGCTACTTCAGACCCAAGTAGAAAAATCCATCTGGAAAGAGTTCCGATTGGCTTGAAATATTTCTAGGTGTTTCTCAATTTCTTGGTGCTGAACTAAATCCTCTGGCTAATGAGCAATACCCTACTAGATACACTTTCTTGTTTTCCAGATCACAGCTCTTAAAATTAAATACAATCCATTTGCCAAAGCTTTCCTGGATGCCAAGGAAAGGTGAGAGAATTCTAACTCTACCCCTTGGGCAAAGAACTATGTGGAAAGGCAAAGTATCTTCTGCTGTTTCTCCTCTGTGACAATTTGCTGCCCTTTTTCCCCCGACAGAAGTGATCACAAAGACATGATGGAAGAAGTGGGGGAGAGCCAGCAGCCTGGGTACTCCCAATGTACGGTTTGTTGCCTCTGCCTCCCCATGTTCAGGGCGAGAATTGCTGAAATCTAGAAGCCAGAAATGGAGTCCACCAAGATTCTGGGTGTGGCTGAAGAGCAGAATCACCGTGTATGCCCTGAGGCTCACAGCCTCTGGTGTGGAAGCTGCCTAACCCCTGGTCTTCAGCCTGCCCTCCCTGGGGCAGCGAATGCTCACAGTCAGGGGCCACTCAGCTGGATTCATTTTGCTGAGGGCTGCAGTGCCTGGGAGGAGTTATTGGGACCTTGGTGGAAGTTTAGACTTGGGCAAGAAGAGAGTCGCTTTCTGTTGCTTTAGTCTCGCCATCTCTCCGCCTTCTCCTGTGCATTCACGAGTTTCTCCAACACTATTCTGTCCTCTGACCCTCCAACGTCTTCGTTACTCTTGTGACGTTTATCTAGATCATGGTATCATCTTAGAGATGGTTCCTATTCCTGTAATCCTAGGGACTCAGGAGGCCGAGTCAGGAGGACTGCAGGTTTGAGTCCAGCCTCTGGATCTTAGCGAGCCCCTGTCTCAAAATGAAAAATACAAAGAGTTTGGGATATAGCTCAGTGGTAAAGCACCCCTGGGTTCAACCCCAGTACCAAATAAATAAATAAACAAATAAGAGAGAGGGAGGGAGAGATCCTCCTTTTGTAAGTGGTTGCAAACTGAAGAATGGAGCTGTGGGAAGCTTGTGAGCTGCTTTCCCTGCTTAACCTGCTTGGGTTCTGGGGATGGATCATCAACTTGCTGGTTGTGTTGCAGCCATGGTTGGGAAGATGAGCGGTTCTGCTGTAAGTCTCACCTCTTTAGGAGCTACCGGGGTTGGAGCCAGGTGCAGATATTTGCAGTGACCTCCATGAGCAGGAAGTGCTCCTGCTAGACTTTCCTCTCCAGCCGGGGTGGGTGTGGAGCAGTTGAGAACTGACCGTGGGGGGAGCTGCAGGAACCAGCCTGGCACCCTCCCTGAAGCTCCGTCTTCTATTCACAGTGGATGTTGGAAACTTGTCGTGCAGGCTAATTTAACGTGGGGTGAAGGGGTCCCCAGACAAGGGAGGGGCTGCGCATTGCTCAGTCTGGCAACTGGAGCAGAGTAGTTGTCTCCCTGAGGTTTGCTTTTTCTGAATTTAAAAAAAACTTCACAAGAAGAATGAAGACATTGGAGGATTAGAGGACAGAATAGTGTTGGAGAAACTTTTTCGTGAATACGCGGGGAGAAGGCGGAGAGATGGAGAGACTAAAGCAGCAGGAAGAGAAAACTAAAATGGGGGGCGCTGGAGAGGAGCAGGGGAGGAGGAGCAGGCTGCTCTGGCTCCAGGGGTCCATTCGCCATGTCCTCTCAGCTGATGGAAGGCCACCTGCCTTGGCTTGGGTCGTCGCGGGGTCCTCGAGTGTTACCGTAGATCTGCTGTGGTTGCAGCTCAGGTCACTGGTAGACTCTCCCGGGTTTACCTGGGTGCCCACAGGTTTGAAACCTTGAGCCTGTTCCGCTAAGTGTGGGGCTGATGTCCTGAGACGTGAGCTGTGGGCGGCACTGAGTGCTGGCTCAGGACCCTTACCTCCCCGGACTCTGGGGAAAGCACCCAGCTCCCGCTTTCCCTTCTTTGGTAACAGCCAGTACCAAGGCCAGTGACTCAGCATTCTTTTCTCACAGCAGGGGGGTGGCTTATTCCTGGCACCGGCACCCTCTGTCCACCGGCCAGCCCCCACCCTCAGTTCGGAGGCCCCCTCCCTCTCCCCTCCACGCACGGCTGCGAAAGGTACCCGGCCCTGAGGAACCACCGCTCGGCCCCCTACCCCAGCCCATACGCTCACCGGAACAATTCTCCAAGTAGGTCACAAGCCTAAGTCCACAGGGGTGGTGGGGGGCTGGCAGACCCCTCTGGGGAGTGTTCTGCAGCCAGAGACCTTCCTTTGGAGATCCACTTCTCAGCAGCTTCAGAGCAGACTTCCAGCTCACTTCCAGACCCCTGCTGGCTCCACCTCAGATCCATACCAGGGCTTCTTGCCCTCGTGTGCCTCAAGTTTAAAACTATGGGCTCTGGGCTGCTCTGGAAAGCCCTGGGGCCCAGGTGTGGGTATTCATGTCTCTTTCTGAGGTGATCCTGCTGGGTTAGCTGCGCACAAGGATTCCTGACTAGCCTGGTTGGGTATGGGGACCCGTGGCACCCCAGGCCCACCCCAGATCTACCATTCCAGTAGCTGGGTTGGGGGACAACGCTCCAGTGGTCTGATGCTTGCTTTCATGTCCTGAAGGCTGGCACAGCCTGTACAGACCCCCTGGCCTAATTGTCTCAACCGCTCTGTGTGCCCAGACTGACTTTGGTCTGCTCCAAATGGAGGAAAATGGCTAAAGAACACCATAAAGCAATTAAGCTTACAGCTGATTTGGAGTGGAAGGAATGGTCTTTGGGACTTGTTCGACCAGAGGGTAGACGCTGAGGCTGGAGGATCCTATTTTTAATTTGCCTGCAGTAATGGTTTCTGTAGCCATTCAACACCTAGGGAATAACCTGCGGGGGACAGGCCGGTTGAAGGGACATTTATTTTTAAAGTTAGGTAATCGGGCTGCGGGTGTAGCTCGGTGGTAGACTGCTTTCCAGCAGGAGCGAGACCCTCCTTTGACCCCAGTGCTGCAGACGAGCAGCAAGGACAGGCAGCTCAGCGGTCCCTAACTGAGCACAGGCTCAGGCTCCACAGAGCAGAAGGACCTCATGATGGAGGAGAAAACCTGGGTTTATTGGGATCATTTTAAAATGTTTTTGGCAATAAACGTTCACCTGATGACCAGGGAAGCAGCTGGTGAGTAATGTTCTGTGTCTGCTGTGTCCACCATGGGTCCTTAGTGCTGGGTGGTCCCCGTGGTCAGTAGCGTTCACCTCGCTGCTCTTGGAAGGCCCCATCCGGTGACCGTGCTGCCTTACGCCCTCAGCCTGCTCGGAGAACTCGTCTGCCTGCTTGTCCATGCTGCCGTCCCATGACAACTGGCCCAGCCTCGGGGTGCCCGCCCACAGCAGCATGCTCCCTGGGACCCACAGCGCCAGCCCGCCCACGGGCTCCAGGTACGTCTGTCTGGAAGCTGAGCATATCCTCCGTGGCCGCAGGCTGGCTCCGTCCCTCTAGGCCTTCTCTCTTTCTGCCACAGACCTGGGGGCAGGTGGGTATCCGTCCAGGGACCCTGGCTCCTTGACTGCCGAGTTCTTGCTCCATGCTGCTCCTGGCGCGTCTCCTGGTGGAGCGCACCTAAGGAAAGCCAGGGCCCGTCTTGGCTTCGCCATGTACTGTTCCTGGGATGGATGGGTCTCCGAACCTCTCTGAGCCTCAGTTTCTCCCCCTGTAGAAAGAATGCACTAAATAACTCCTGCTTCAGCCTGTCTCCTAGAGGGTTGTTGGGATCACATACTTTGAAGTGTTTTACAACCTTTTCTGACAGGAGCTAGCTCCTCAGTTAAGGAAACAAGTGTTTTGGCTTTTCTGTGGATATAGGGTCACAGTCCTGAACATACATGCAGGCAACAGGTAAAGAAAAAAGACTTTTTCCTTTTTTCCACACAGAATTTTAGCATAGTTTAATGGAGTTCGCTGCTGTGTGCTTAGACCAGAGGGTTTAGTAAGCGTTCTCAACACGGCCCCCACCCCTTGCTGGCTGCTGCTTTTTTCTTTCTGGGTACTAGGGACGGAACTCTACTGCTGAGCTACACCCCTAGCCCCTTTTTATTTTTATTTCAAAACAGGGTCTTATTAAGTTAACCAGGTTGGCCTCCAACCTGTGATCCTCTGGCCTCAGCCTCCTGAGTCACTGGGATTATAGGTTGTGTACTGTGCCTGGTGACACCCTTGTTTTACCCTGGAGACAGCTGGAAACATAGTTGGAGGCCAAGTCTAATTTGCCACAGCTGAGGAAAGGCAGGGCTGGACTGGCCTCTGGTCCAGCTCCAGGGCCTGTCCCTCATCGCCATTCGGCTGAGAAGAGGTACGGCAGGCGGTCTCCTGGCGAGCAGAAGGAGCGACTGTCTCAGGCCAGCCTTCCAGCAGCGTCTGGCCTTGACCCTGAGAATCTCTGCAGTGTCCTGCAGCGTGCTATTTAGAAATGCAGGTCCCTGGGGCCCCCGACACTGGCTCAGGGCACCTGAGGAGTCTGCCCGCTGCTGGAGCGCACAGAGCTGGCAGCCTGCAGTCCTCGGTAGCAGAACTTTCCAGTGCCCCGTGGGAGCTGCAGTTTGTGAATACTCTTTCCTGTTCTCTTCCTAATGGTGTTGCTCCTGGGAATAGAGGTGGTAGGAGCTTCTGTGCACTCAGAACGTGGTCGTGAGTCATCTAGTGACACGGAGAACGTGAGCTGCCAGAAGCCAGGCGGTGTGATCAGTGTGACGATCAGGAAAGGGGTTCCGAGCCTTGGTCCCCAACCCCTGCTGCGCCGGGCCTTTCCCCGCCCCTGACCGCTGTGTTCTGTTTCAGCCAGTACCCCGGCCTGTGGTCTGTGAGCAACGGCACCCTCACCTCGGGCTCCCAGGCAGCTGGGGTGTCTAACGGGCTGGGGGCCCAGTTCTTCCGAGGCTCCCCTGCACACTACGCGCCCCTCGCCCACGCCGTGTCCACCGCCTCGTCCTCAGTCTCCCCACCGTATGAAGGGGCTGCCACGGTCACGGACATTCCTGAGAGCCAGTACGACGCCTCGGCCCAAGGCCGCCTCATAGCCTCATGGACACCGGTGTCCCCGCCTTCCATGTGAATCCAGCCCTTGTCTCCAGGGTGCAGTGGCTCTGCTGTGGCCAGCGGTGTTGACTGGATCCCTGCTAGGCACCAGATGTCAGCTGGGGGGGCAAGGAGATGCGCCTGCCCGGCTGCAGGTGAAAGTCAGAGGGGTCTCCACCACGTACACCCACACCCCTCGCTCGTCCTCTGCAAGAGCCGTGCGACTGCCAAGGGGACAGTCTGGAGAGGACGCGGGGCCTGGTTTCCCATGATTCATAGAGGAAAATCCTGTGCCGGGTCCTGAAGCTAGGCATTTGTTTCTCACACAGCAAACAGGGAGACTTTGCAACAGAGCGTGTCCCCTCCGCCGGCAGACAGCACGCTTTTAAACCTCTTCCTTGTTGCTTTCAAGTAGTTAGAGTTGAGCTGTTAGGGACAGAAACAATTCAGAGTGAGGACAGCAGATTGTAGCTGAACTGGAAGTTTGATTCCACTGCCCTCTAGAAGGGGTTGATTTTGAGTGTATGTAGCTAATCTCTTGTATTGTGAAATCACCTGTTTTATATTTTCCTTTTGACAAAAAGAGTAAGTAGCCAAAGACAATCGGCAGAAAACTTTTTCTGCGAAATAAAGGCAATATACAAGATTTGGTTGTTCCAGTTATTATTTAAAGCCCTCCTTTGGGATGAGTCTACTCTTTACTATGGCTGGTGGAAACGACTCCCAAAGAGCATTTTTATCTACTATGGACTTTGATGTACTGCAGACATGGAAGTGAAATTTGTACATATTTAGTGCTAATTGCCACAGAATGTAAATGATATTGAGGGATTTTTCGAAGATCAAGTAACACAGATGAACATGGACAGTGACAGGAACAAACTGATGTGCTAAAGGTCAGGGTCGGGTGTCCACTGGACCCCAGTACAGAGCAAGAGTTGAAGCAAAGACATTGTGTAAGCAGGAGGGTGTGGTTGCCATGGTGACTTGGCCACAGCAGCATTCAGAAACCTCCCCGCTGCCGGTCCTGTTGGGCTGGGGCAGTTTCTCCACGTGGTGGCAGAGGCCTTAGTGCTGGCCCTGCTTCAGCCTGGTGTTCCAGAGCTGCAGGTGGCAGTCCGTAGGGTTCAGCTACCAGGTGTTGGAGTGGTAACATGGTTCTTGGAGGTCAAGTGGGAAAAGGCTGAGAGGGCTGGCCCTTCCAGAGCGGGCACTCAACTTGACCGCTCCATCTGTGGGCTTCTCTGGACTCTGCCTGACATTTTTAGGATATGAACTATTTTTTTGCCTTCTTGAGAATAAGCCCAGAGTGTTGGAATTGGTGGATTTTCAGTGAGACTTGCTTTCCAGGTGGGATGAGCTTATCATAAAGTGCCACTTAGGACTCCTCGTTCAAAGCCCCCGTCAGGAGGCTGGCTGACGCTGTTGGGGGAATGAGTTTTGAGTAAGTCCACTTCCAGCGGGAGTCAAGCCGGCCCAGTGGCTGGACTGGAGGTCCTCTCCAGAGAGGTGCTGGGTCTGCTGGAGAAGGGCCAGGACCTTAGGGAAGGAGGCCAGCAGGGACAGGGACCATCTGTTTCCAGAGTGGCTGGCGTCTCCTGCCTCTGATCACCCCCACTGCCCGGCAGGCTTTGGTGTGCTCCTGGGGTTCTCGTGCCTTGGCTGACCTTCAGTAGTGCTCGTACTGTGGGGAAGAGGAGCCCAGGTGGGCTGGAAGAGGCTGCAGGTGGACCGTGCCCTGGGGACACGTGGCCACCCCACTGCTGGGACCACAGGGAGCCTCAGGCCCTTCCTCAGGGGGCCTTACGCCAGGCTGAGCGAAGCGCCAGGCTGAGCGAAGCTCCACGTGTGGACAGTGAATGGGGTCTTGACTACTTGAGTCTCGAGAGGTCCAGAATTCAAGTTCAGGGAATCGATACCTTGATCGTCCTGTCTGTGTTTTTCTGGTAATAAAGAGGTGACTATAGAGTGGGAAAAGTCAAATTTGGTATAGAAGACCTGGACTTGAACACAGTAATCCCCCCTTCCATGGGCAGGCTTCAAGACCTCAGCGAATGCCTGAAACCCCAACAATGTCACATATCTATACACACACGGCCTGGACTTACAGTTGGGCTTGGACTCCGTCACGTATATATAATGTAGACCTGCGAGGGAGTTTAATTTATAAATCAGGTGCAATAAGAGATTTGTGTCTCTGATCCCAGCAGCTCGAGAGACTGAAGCAGGAGGATCTCAAGTTTGGGGCCAGTCTCAGCAACTTAGCAAGACCCTGTTGCAAAATTTTAAAAAAGGGGGGTGGTGCTGGGGATGTGGCTTAGTGGAAAAGCATCTCTGGGTCAATCCCTAGTACCGAGGGAGGTGGGGAGATTGGCAATAATAATTATTAGTGAAATGGAACAGTCATAGCTACGTATCGTAATAAAATTGCCAGCATCCCAATTCTTGTGCTCTGGGGCTGTCCTTAGTAAGGCGGGCGTTACTGAACACGAGCCCTGTGGTGCGGAGAGGGCAGAGGGAGCAATGGGCGGCCACAGGGCAGGGGTGAGTGCATGGGTAGGGTGGACAGAGGAAGGTTCACACCCGGGTGGAATAGAGCTGACTGGCACACGATTCCATCTGCTTCTCAGAACGGCGCACTATTTAAAATGTACAACTGATTTTTATATCTGGAATTTTCCATTTAATATTTTCAAGCTGAATTTGAAAGAAGAAAAATTGTGGATAAGGGGTAACTACTGTAGTCACTTGCCTTACTTGCTGCAAGACTTTAGGAAAGTTGGTTATCTACTCCAGAAACTCAATTTCCTTACCTGTAAGAGGGGAGAAAGAAAACACTTCATCCGTTGGGGTGCTGGTGAGAAATAAGACAACGACCTTGTGAAGTAGACAGAAACAGTAGCGTGTGCGACAGGCACTGTGGTTATGCTCATGAGCCCACGAAGGAAACCGCAAGCCCATCTCTTTATGGGCTCCAGGTTAATGCTGTCTGTGTGAAACTCGTCCAGAGCTGAAGCCACCTGTCCCAGTTTGGAATGCAAATCCCTTTCATACCTGCTGAGTAATCCCCCGGAGTTATTTCTCTACCAAAATTCAGGTGGGCTTTCAATTATTCATGAATGAAACACACGTACTTCACTCTTTAAAAAGGAATGATACAATCGGAGTTCCACACCTTTGGGGTTCCAGCAGGGGCTGACCAGGACATGAGGGGAGAGTGACCTTCAAAAAAATGTTTCCAATGACTCTCAGCACTAGGGGCTCCATGATCTGATGACCTCCTTTCTCCTTAGGGAGGAGTGAGTGGTAGGCAGGGATTGTACTTTCTAACAAGAAAGATGAATTGTGAAACGTGTATTTAGAATCAAAATTGAATGAGCATATTCCTGGCCAGGCACGTAGGTGAGTCAGTAAGTGGCCTGTATATACACGTGTGTGCATTGACTTCATGTACAGGTGAGATTTATCATGGAAACTGGCTCACATCATTAAGGAGGCCCACAGGTTCCAGTGTCCACTGCCTGCAAGCTGGAAACCCTGCAAAGCTGGCGGTATGATCTAGTTCAAGTTCGAAGGCCTGAGAACCTGCGTGCAATGCTGGGGGCGGGAGAAAGTCGACGTCTTAGCGGAAGCCGAGGGACAGAGGGCTCAGCCTCCCTCTGTCGTTCTTATCTGAGGGCCTTTCTGGGTTCACCATGCCTGCCGTGCTGGAGATGGGGGCCACGTGCCGCCGCCTGGAGTTTGCCGATAAGGTGCTGGTCTCCTGGAAACACCCTCGCGGGCACCCCAGCTCTCTGGCGTCCTTTGGCTCAGAAAGGTTGGCAAATAAAATTCACCATCATGAAATCAAAAATTCCTTTCTCCTGTAAAATTATGTTTTAAAAAGTCTTATGTATTCCCAAACTGGACAATTATGCTTTTTAATATAGATGCTGCATTTATTACGGCAATATTCTCAGAACCATAAGAGTGTTTTGCTACCAAAATTCCTTCTCTGGTTCCCACAGCTAGTTCTGAGAGAGAAATCTATTCTTTCTTTCTTTTGGTACCAGGGATTGAATCCAGGAATTCTTAACCAGTGAAGCACATTCCCAACCCTTTTTTGAGACAGGGCCTCTCTTAAGTTGCTTAGGGCTTCACTAAATTGCTGAGGCTGGCTTTGAACTTGCGATCCTGCTGCCTCAGCCTCCTGAGTTACTGGGATTATAGATCTGCACTACTGCACCCAACTGGAAATCTATTATTTCTTGTACTTAAATATGCTTATAATTCTTTAATTATAAGCATATTTATCTTTTCATTTAAAAAGAAGAGGTTAAATGACCATTTCTTCCTTCTGATTTTTTTCAAAAACTAATTCCAAATTGGGAATTTAATCATTATAGAACTATTATAAAGGTAGACTGCAATTTTTTTTTTTTTTTTTTTTTTGGTTTTGGGAATTGAACCCAGGGCCTTGTGCTAACAAGGCAAGCACTCTACCAACTGAGCTATCTCTCCAGCCCCAGACAGCAAAATTTTAATATCCTGTTTGGGATCTCCTTTTGTGTTATTACTCAGGGGCACTCCACCACTGAGCCACATCCCCAGCCCTATTTTGTACTTTTTTAAATTTAGAGAAAGGGTTTCACTGAGTTGCTTAGCACTTTGCTTTTGATCTGGTGGGCTCTGAACCTGCAATCCTCCTGCCTCAGCCTCCTGAGCCCCTGGGATTACAGGCAAGCTTCACAGTGCCCAGTGGTAAATTACATTTCTATAAACTATATTCTGTGTTTTTCTTTGTAACAAGATGCAGTGACAGCAAAATATAAAAGTGAAACTACAGAAATGACATCTTTTAACTTTTTTAAAATCTGGATTTATGCATTAAACAAAAGGTTGAATTTCCTATACTTACTTTGATTCTTTTTTGTACTAGGGATTGAACCTGAAGGGTTTTACCACTGAGATACATCTCCAACCCTTTTTATTTTTTATTTTGCTAAGTTGTTGATGTCCTTGCTAATTTGCTGAGGGTGGCCTTGAACTTGAGATCCTCCTGCCTCAGACTCCCAAGTCGCTGAGATTACAGATGTGTGTCATGGCCCCTGCCTATGCTTGCTTTAAAAACCCTCTAACTATGTCATTACCTATGATGGCAAACGGCCAATGTGAGTCCTCCTGCATTTCTTGTGTGCTCTGGCATGGGCGCTGCTTGTTGTACCATTTAGCTGCTGAGGTTGTGTGGTTTGGGACCATGTTCCCAAAAGACCAGCAGGAAGCCTGCTTGCCAGGCAAAGCTGACCCCATTAGATGGGGTGCCATCACGCAGCTAGAGGCACAGTGGAGAAGAGGCAAGGGCTTCTGCAGGGTTGGAGGGCACCGTCACAGCCCTCAGTGGGGGCTCGGCCAGGCGGAGGGTGGGTCAGGATTTAGTAGTATGTGACAAGCTACCTTGGAGTAGGGAGTGCAGAGAAGGCGGGTCCTGGAGTGAGTGGCAGGAGGAGCTGGTAGAGTGGTTCAGTTCTGCCAGCTGCAAAGAATATTCTGGAGCAACCAAGATTTTTTTTTAAAAAATGTGTGTTCTTGGTATTATTTAACAAAACAAGGGGGAAGATTAAACCCAGAGGCATCACAGCGTAACACAGGGCGGACCATGCCGCTGGCTTCAGGTTTTCGCTTGCTGCACAGCACAATAGGACTGCTCCAGGTGGGGCCAGGACAGCCTGGTGTTACCTCTTGGCCCTCATCCAGCAGCTCATGGTTTTAAATGGCAATGGTCGCTGCTGGGGAAGCGTGTTGGCACGTTAAGAATAACCACAGCAGTTCTCACAGTAACGCCATCCAAACGTCTTAGTGAAACACTTCATGTGCGCTACAGGTTAGCCATGACCAATCAACGCTTGAGCACCTTCTTACAAAGTAATGGGTGCAGAACTACGGGTTTGCCAATTGTGTGGGTTTTGGTCTTGTCCCACCCATAAGTGGAGCATAAGTACCCTCATTCATAATGTTGTAGTTTGTATAAAACCATCCCTAGTCAATTAGAAAGCTGTCACCAAATGTTATCAGAATAAAAGTTAAGACTTTGGGCTCAGGGATATTTTGTTGAGAGGAATATAAAGAAGAATAGCATAAGGTATTTTAACTTTCTCTTAAGTAACAACAATATTGTTGAAATATTCCTTCAATCTGTCAGCAAAAAAATATAAAGAAGCTGGGTGTGGTGGCACATGCCTGTAATCCCGAGGCTCAGGAGGCTGAGAAGGAGAGTTCAAAGCCAGCATCAGTACCTTAGCAAGGCCCTAAACAACTCAGTGAGACCCTGTCTAAAAATAAAAAATAAAAAAGGGTTGGGGATGTGCCTTAGAGGTTAAGCACCTCTGGTTTCAATCCTTCATACCAGAGAGAGAGACAGAGAGACACAGAGACAGAAAGAGTAATAGTAATAACTATTAATATGATAGAACAATAATAACAATATACTGTAAAAACAAAGACAATCGACTGTTAAGAAAACGGTGACAGCGTAGTGTGAATTTGCTGCGTGTGTTTAAGCAGACATGGCTTCAGGGGTAGGGAAGAGATGGAACTATAATACCGGAAGACTCTCACACTGAACATGCATAGTTAAATGTCTTCTGTTTATTTTTATTTATTTTTTTGCAGTGCTGGAGATGGAACCGTGGACATTGCCTCTAAGTTTTGTCAACGGGGCACTTCCTTTACGAGCTCATCTTGATCTTATCATCCTTTACCACGTACAGCCAAAAGATATCATCCTTCCGGGCTAGGGATGTAGCTTAGTGGTGAAGGCTTGCCTAGCATGCATGAGGTTCAATCCCCACTACCAACAAAGGGAAAAAAATCCACAGAAAGGAAAAGGGGGCTATTTCTATGTTAGTCAGCTTTTTTGTTGCTTGATCAAAAGACCCAGCAAGAACAATTTAGAGGAGGAAAATTTGATTTTGCTTCATGGTTTTAGAGGTTCCGTTCTTGGTCAGTTAAGCCCGTAACTCTGGGCCCAAGCAGCAGTAGCACATCATGGCGGAGGGGTGTGGTAGAGGGAAGCACTCAGCTCAGGACAGCCAGGAAGCAGAGAGAGGGCCACTTGCCAGGGACAAAATGTCAACCCCACCCAGGGGTTGACACACCCCACCTTCCGTTGCTACCACACTCCTCATCATCAACTGGATCAATCTGCTGATAGGTCACAGCACTCATGATCAAGCCATGTCCCCTCTGAACACTGTCTCTGTGTGAGCTTTCGGAGGATGTCAGCACACCAGAGGAAGAGAAGACCAGAGAGGGAACCTCGAGAGTGAGAGGTGGAAATGGTTGGAATGCAGGGGACCCGTGTCACCTAATGTTGCAGGGGCACTCCATGACACCCATGATCCTCCAGGTGCAGAAGATGGCCTTGAACTTGACGGGAGGGCCATCAAGGTTGAGGTGCCTGATGTTCACTGTTGTAACCAAATGTAGAACCAAGACATCTCTGTGAGGAGTCCAGGACTCCCGTGCCCCTCTGAGGGAGCATCGGGCCTGCCCATGGACACGAGGTGTAGGGCTCGAGGAAGTTCTGCAGCTGGTAAGAACGTGCTGCCTTCCACCCTGACTCCATGGTCACGATGTTGAAAAGTGAGGCGTCTACAGAAGCGTCGCCAGTGCACAAAGAATCCTTAAAACCGACTTGACCCAGAAGAGGTCAACCGTGAAGTCCTGGATGCAGGAAACGTAATGTTAGCCGCAGAGGGGCCGTCCTTACCCTGGGGTGCAGGCAGATTGGGACCAGGCTCGATTCCCAGGGTAGGAGCAAAAGTAACCTGAAGAAAGCAGGTGATGGAGCGAAGCAGGCAGCGGGAGCCACCGATGGCTGAGATGGGCAGTAGTGAAGAAAAAGAGCAACGACGGAAGCTGCGAGAACTTGCAAGCAGAATCCAGGGAGGAGAGATCCCAGGGAGGGGAGAGAGGTGACTCCTGAGGTCAGCAGGTGGAAGCTCACCTGGATGGTGAATGTGGCACCTGCGCTTGAGACCTGAGCCACTTCCTGAAGTTCTGGGGCAGAGAGTGGCCGCTTGAACGGGCAGCGGGTCAAGAGATGAATGGAAGGGAGGAGCAGGGGCTGGGAAGGGACAGCCAGGAGTGAGAGGAGAGCCTGGCAAGGCACGCGCACCCTGATCACAGCTCTCGGGGAGGCGGGGCAGGGGACCAAGTTCAAGGCCTCAGGAGAAAATGTTTCTGAAAGAAGATGCCCTCAGCTCACCCCAAAAGTGAAGGAGAGAGTGAGCAGTGTTTCCGGGAGTGACTAGGCAGGGACGGGCTTCTTCCTGGAGGTGACATGCAAGCCAAAGCCTGAAGGAAGAACATCTCCTGTTACGGAAGAGCACTCCCTGGGCAGGAAGACGCAGGGAGGACTGGCTCCTGTGGTCAGGAACTGGAAGGTCAGGTGGATGGGAGGAGGGAGGGGGAAGGAAGGTGCCAGGACAGGGTGGAGGGGCGCAGAGGGGCCCAGCCAAGCGAGCACGCGCTCCCGCCCCAGCGGTCTGCTATCTGGAGAACGACCAGAGCAGAGCAGCCTGGGGCCTCAGGAGGCCACACCAGCATCGCCTGTGCCAGCAGGGGCACCCTAACCACGTGGTCAGCAGATGCTTACGCCTTCAAATAATTCTGAAGACCTTTCAACTCTCCTGAACAGGTTTTAAAGTGGCTAGTGAGCTTTTGACCATAAGCTTTTATGGTTGTAAAGACTGGTTTCCTGCACAGATTTAAGCATGGACGTTTTAAGACAGAGGTCGCAAAGCTTCACATGTATCCAGTGGAATCTAAATATTACAAAATTTATTAGCTATTCATTGGTCAATACAAATGTGGGTAAAGTCTTTAGGAATTTTAATTTCTTTTTCTGGAATTTGCCCTACAAAGCATTTTCTAATGTAGTAGACCAAAGTCTTAGAAGCCTTTCTCTGAGTGCCCCAGCATAGTCCTGGGAGGGTCACATGCAGACACCCCCCCAATTCTGTGTGTCTGCTGCTGGACATCCATCCATATAACGGTTTTTTTCTGCTTAATTTTCTAAATACGATGCTAAACATTGTATTTGAAAGTATACATAAATTAGTACACAATTTTTAATAAAGCATAAATGTTATAAAATTCAGTGAATTTTAAAACTTTACAAGTAAAACTTTACTAGAAATGTCACTGGTGCTTTATTTGAGATTTTTACTTAAGTATAATTAGCATCTAGTAAAATGCTCTGGTGTCTCATGTTCTTGGTGTACTTTAACATTGCACCTGCATCTATAACCACAAACAGACAAGACAGAAACATGTTTATTCCAAAAAGTTGTCTCCTGGCCATCCAATCAATTCTCCAACTCTCTCCACTAAGCCACTAATTTCTAATTTCTATCAATACAGATGTCTTGGATTTAACACAAGTAGGATCATAAGCATGCTTTTGAATTTGCATTTAACTTATTTGTTTAAATGTTGTTTATACCAGTTGTTTATTCTCATTTTATTCTGAAAATTTCAGACTTATAAACAAGTTGCAAAAAACAAAGCAAAAAATGGCTATGGAACATCATACAAAACTACGATAAAATTACCAAAACCAGAAATAATACTAGTAGTAACTGGTAAATAATCTGAAGACCCCAGATAAATTTGGCCACTGTTCCAGGAATGTCCTTTTCCGGCTGGGTTGTGCCTTTTACCTGCTAAACAGCATTCTGCTGTTCACACTGTCTCTCGCTGGACCGTGGGTTGTTCCAGTTTATAGCGATCCTGATTCAGCTGCTATGAGTTTCTTTTGTTCAAGTCTTTTGGGGAGCATATTTTCATTTCTCTTGGATAGAGACCTAGGGATGAAACTGTTGGGTCCCAGGGTGAAGTGTGACTTGATAAGAAAGTGCCAGTTCCCGAAGGCGTGTGCTGCGCTGACTCCCACAGTGAGGGACCAGAGTTCTAACTGTCCCCCTCCTCATACGTTTCCTGCTGACGCTCTTCGAATCTAGCAGTTTTCGTGAGTGGGAAATCAGGCTCACTACAGTTTTAATCTGCCTTTTCCTGATGACTGAGGATGTGGAACACTTTTTAGCAGGCTGTGGCCCCCTCCTGCGTCCCTGTGTGATGGTCTTTGCTCCTTCTGGTTGGGGTGGCTGTGGCCCCTCCTGCGTCCCTGTGTGATGGTCTTTGCTCCTTCTGGTTGGGGTGGCTGTGGCCCCTCCTGTGTCCCTGCATGGTGGTCTTTGCTCCTTCTGGTTGGGGAGGCTGTGACCCCTCCTGCGTCCCTGCGCCGTGGTCTTTGCTCCTTCCGTTTGGGGTTTTGTCTTTCCGTTGTCCGTTGACCTTAGTGTTGCTGATTTGTCGGAGGGCTCATGGACTGATTCTGAGTGCCAGTCCTTCATCACATGTGCTGTGGGGATATCCCCAATCTGTTGGCATCTGTCTATTTTCTCAGGGGCGGCTTTTCTGAGCACCAATTTCCAAGTCTGGTCCATCATTCTTTCCTTGCGTAGTTGGTGCGGGCGGCGTGCACGCACTCTGCCTGAGCCCCAGGTGGTGAGGGTGTTCTACCTCCTGGGGAGCGGCGGTACTCAGTCTCGTGTGCACTGACCTCCCGCACGTTCCTCCCGAGGCAAGCACAGGGTGGCCGGGGGTTCTCTGCTCTTCCGTGGGGATACCTGGCTCCAACTGTAGTTGTTGGGAAGAGGCTGCTTTCCACCCTAGTTGAAAGTTAACTGACACGGGCGTGGGTCTGTTTTCAACTCTGTTCCTTTCTACAGCTCTTTTCCAACCTTGTTCTTTATTAAAATCTTTAGATTTGCTTATGCACTTTCCTATCAATTTTAGGATCTTCTTTGTAGCCCCCCACAACCCTGCAGCCCTACTGTGACCCTGCTGGACTTGTCCTGGATCTGCAGACCTGGGGACCTGGGCCCAGTGTGCTGTGGGTCTCGTGCGTTCTACCTGCCGTCTGGCCTCTGGTTCTGCAGCGTTCAGGTGCAGCTTCCCATCTCTCCTCTTTCATTCCTAGAACTCTGGAGCTCTGGTGTTGTTGTGAACAATTCTGATTGTCTGGTACCTTCCAAGTGTTCCTAGTATGTGAACTGCAACCAGCTTTGGCGTTTGGCGTGCTGTGACCCGGGTAGCTTCACTTACTGATTGGAGTGGCCTGTTTTCTACACTGTTTCCAACACCTCGCTCGGGAAGCATCTGTGCCTTTTACATCGTGCTGTGTTATGTCAGCCGATGTCTCCAGTAGACTCCTGAATAGAGACCCTCAGTGAAGACCGGTCAGCCCCTTCTCTCCTCTCATGGGAACTGAGCTTCTTGTCCATCACTCATGATGTTCGCTGTTGGCTTCCAGGGGTCAAGGGTTTCTCCTGGACTCTTGTGTTCCTGGGAATTGTAAGCATGGGGCAATTTGAATTTCATCAAATGCTCTTTCCACACTTTTTAGAGAATGATGCATGGTCTTTTCATCCCACCGATGTGGTTTCTCACTGACTGGTTTCCAGATGTGTTAAACTGTAGCTGTTGATGTGTTATGGGGCTTGGAGTGAATTTTTGCGACCTCATTGTCAGTCTCTACCATCAGGATAAGGCTTCTGTGATAAAGTGCTGGTAAAATTTTCCAGTGAAGCCCTTTGGCATGGAGTTTTCTTGGGAAAGCTTTTGACCAACATTTTTAATAAATGGAGACCTCACTGGATCGGTGTGTCTTTTCTGGTCCCCTGTGCTTACTTGTGTCCCTTTAAAGATGTGTCTACTTACGCTGTTGTTAAATTGACAATCTTTTTTCACAGGATTATTCTTGCAACTGCCTGCAGGTGCTCTGGTAGTGTGGCTTGGATTCCAGTCTTTCCAGCCTGAAGGGCCCTTTATTATTTTATCGGTCAACAGGTTTGTCAATTTAATTGAGTTTTTCGAAGAACACACTTGTTTTCACTGGTTTCACGGCCCCTGCCCTTCCCCTGGCCCTGCGGTCTGTCCGGGCCCTCCTTGAGCGTTCCTCTGGGTCTGCTGGGGCAGACGACTTCTCCCGGTCCTCACTGGCGTGCCCATCGCGCAGCAGCCGGGCTGCTTGTGGAATCCCCTCCCGTTTCCCTCACGTCCCTGGTGCCGAATGTAGTGTGCTCGCTCCCCTCGATGACTCTGAAGATCTGTTATGCATGCTGGTCTTCAGCAGCTTTGCAGCGATGTTCTGGGTTTATTTTCCCTGCCTTCACCTTGCTTTGGGTTTCCTGCCGAGGGTTTCCTTTCGGGTTAGTGTTCCACTCCATCTGGAAAGTACCAACCCTGACCTGGAGGCCCTGATGTGCTTGCTGCCCCCGTGGCTGCCCCCGGGCCTGGTCTGGGCTATCCTCCACACCTGGCCATGTTATTTCAGAGCGAGCTCCTTTCACCTGTGAACGTGCTTGCTGTGGAGCAGCTGGGTCACCGGGCAGAGCCCGCACATTGGCGTCTGCCACGGCCTTGACGGTCTCAGGCCAGTGCGCTGCTCACCCAGCCTGGTCAGTGTGGTGCCCCTGGTGAGCCTCTGGGACATCAACGTGGCCATCGCCGGCGCGTTGCCTGAGTGCACCTGCATGGCTGTGCTGTGTGTCCTTGGAGGTGGGCTGCTTGGTGGACTCACTGATTTTACAGCTTGCTCTTCATTAGGCTGAAATCAATAGTCTTGGGCAACTTGCTTTATGTCAAAAGCAGAAGCCAAAACCTCCCCGATGTGTTTTTTATCTATCAAATTCTTTCCTGAGCTGGTTTCTTTCTCATTGCTCATCTTTAAATGAGGTGTGTTTCTCCTGACCAGTTTATCTTGACTGGAAGGAGAAGGTAAGGCCAGGCATTATGTTTACAAGGACTTCCCTTTTTCCCTGGGATGCGTGTGTGTATGTGTGTCTGCATATGTCTGTGTCTCTTTGTGTGTCTCTGCCTTTATGTGTCTGTATCTGTCTCTCTGCATCTGTGTATGTTTGTGCATCTTATGTGTCTGTGTGTCTCTGTGTGTTTGTGCATCTATGTGCCTCTCCTTGTGTGTCTGTCTTTATGTGTCTCTGTGTGTGTTTGTGTATCCGTGTCTCTGTGTGTGTGTCTGTTTCTATGTGTCTCTGTGTGTCTGTCTCTGTGTATGGGTTCATCTCTGTGTGTCTGTTTTCTTAAGTGTTCAGATGCTGCATCTCTGGGTTGTGTGTCTGAGCCCCACCCCAAGTGAAGTAAAAGAGTTTGCGGGAGGCTGAGCCAGCTAGCCAAACCTGCCACGCTGTCACGATGATTCTCTAGTCAGGGGACCTCCAAGACGAGGTGGTGAGCGGCAAGGGTTGTGATCGCTACCTGTCTCTCTGGGTCTCTGGTGCACAGCTCAGCACAAAGCCAAGCCCTGCACGCCCTCCCGCAGCTGGGGTGCCTATGGCAGCTTTATCCTCCATCCTTCTCATTGGCTGGAAGTTTACCTAGTCTGAAACCAAAAGCTCTACCTTATTTTTCTACTTAGTGTTTTTTCTTAATAATATGCTAGAAGATAAACCAAAATTGATTTGAAAAATCGTTATGTGAAGTGTAGACTGGTTTCTTTAACAATCTTGCTCTCAGAATCATTTCTCCAGCCCAGACGAGTTTCTGAAGCGCTCCTGAGTAGGCTGTGTTCTTCCAGGTGATTTTCCTTTCAACAAGCAAATAAGATTTCTCTGGAAATATATGGTCACACTGTTTTTAGGTCAAAGACTCAAATTTTGTTAAAATCGTTTTGTTGGTTTGTACCATAGGGTGAGAAAGTGGGCCCTGGACAGAGATGAGATTTCCCCTGGCACGCACTGCAGGCCTGGCCCCACAGTGAGTTTGGCCTGGCGGCTTCCCAGGGGAGCGTGTTTGCTTGGTCCCTGGTGCAGGCAGGACCCCAGCAGGCTGTGTGTGCTCTGTGCTTAGAGGCCAAGTGCTGGAAATCCTCGCCATTCCTCACCTAGGTAGGAGAATGTCTGCAGCAGGGACATAGTTCAGACAGCACCGAGGGACATTCCTGAGTCTGAGTGATTGATGGGAGATGAAGAAGGAAACAGGAGCTGGTGTGTGTTCTAATTAAGTGGCACAAGGTTTTGGAGAAAGTGACACATTTTAATACCATCTTGAGAAGTTACATTTGACATGGTTGATTCACTATGGTTTGAACCGAGACTCATAGTTAATTTCTTTGTAAAGGGTCTCCTATGGAAACGGCAACTGGAGTTCTGGTAACTTCATGTTTACATTCGTGTTGGGGAAAAAATTGTGAAGAACTTGCACATTTTCAAGAACATACCCAAGGAACAATATTTTGTGAATTAAAATGTTTTTAATTTGTGTATTGCTATTCAATGTATTGAAATGAAATTAAAGAAAGAACACATTTAGATTATATTAGAATTAGAAATAACATAGTTTTGTCGTTTTCAAAGAAACACTGCTATACTGAGAGCTTTAAAAAGCCAGAAGGAGGGGCTGGGGATGTAGCTCAGTAGTGAGCACTTGACTAGTATGTGGGGCTCTGGGTGAGATGCCTTGGGTGTGATTCCCAAGTCAACCCTGTGCACACCCCTAACCCCAATGAAACAAGTGAGAAGGAATTGTATTTTAAAATGTTGCATTAAAAGCATTTCAAACAAACCAATGGCCAAATGTTTTCTCTGATGTGTGGATGTTAATTCATAATAAGGGGTCAGCTAGGGAAGAGTAGAGGTACTTTGCATTAGTCAGAGGGGAGTGAAGGGCGGGAGGGGGTGTGGGGGTCGGAAGGACAGTAGAGTGAATGGGACATCATTGCCCTATGTGCACATATGAGAACACGACTGGTGTGATTCTACATCGTGTGCAACCAGAAGAACAAGAAGTCACTCCATTTACATGTGATGTGTTGAAGTGCATTCTAGTGTTGTGTACAACTAACTAAGTAAATAAAAAAGGAAAATTCAGAAAATAAGAGATTTCATAATTTTAAAATTTTGTGCCATTTTAACATCATAATTAAATCTCTCTCCAACACCCCCCCCAAAAAAAAGAACATTGCAAGCACTCATTAAAAATTATATGTTTCTTAAAACTTTAAATTTACTAAAAGGGCAGAAAAAAGTATTCCGAGTGTTCCTTAACTATGTGCTCCAACTTTGGCCTTTCATGACACGTGTGCAGGCCCTGCGAGGAGCGCACAGGCGATGGGTGCGTCAGGGACCGTGGCCCACACTCGCTGCTCTTCCGCATCGGCACCCCGCGGATGAGTCTGCCAAGCGCGCTCACGGATTCCACCTCACCAGTGGTCGCTCTCCTCCGTCCGACCCGTTGCTCTTATTTTACGTCTTTCCATACCAGGAGCCTTTCCCTCCTGCTTGTTCTTATCTCGTCACCTCCTGTTCCTTTCAGAACGCCTCTTCCTTCATTTCCTATTTCTGTCGTAGGCATTGACTCTGAAACAATCGGAGGCCCTGAGTCTTCAGGCTAAGAGCTGGAAGCTCCCTTGGGCCGGGATCAGGGCTCGTGGTGTTTTCTCGTCTCCTCTCCCATCTCCTCTCCCCAGGAGTGCGGGATGGAGGTGCTGCCATGACCCGACCTGCAGAGTGGAGCCGGTGGTCTGGTCCCTGCTGACTGCAGTGCACACCAGGCAAGCAGATGCACGTGCTCCGGACACCTGGCTCTTCATGACGTCACCTCCGTCTGGCCCAGGGGCTCCAAGGCGGAAGGTCCAGCGACTTGCAAAGATAGCTGCTCTAACGTTCACAGTGGCTCTCCTGTTCTGTCCCCTTGTTCTGGATGTTTTCCCAGGTTAGGGAAGCACCTTAGCACTCTGAATCAGTGGAAGGCGGAAGGGAAGATGTGGGAGGGGTGTGCGCAGAGGCGGGGGGCACAGAAGGAGGACCCGTCAGCTCCTGTGGGGGAGAGCCTCCTGCAGCCTGAGGTCCGTGGCAGGTACCTGGGCAGAGGTCAAGTCCTGAGGACAGCCACCAGGATGAGTGAGCACTACCTCAGGGTTTCACACCCCTAGAGGTGTTTGGGAGCAGAGGCAGAGCTCTGCTATTGAGTGTGGACGGGGGACCTGCGAGGTTGGATCCGCTCCCTGGAGTGGGGAGTGGAGGATGATTTTGTTTTCTTCCAAGTCCACAGCACAGCTTCAGATAAAGGATGAATCATAGGAAGCTCCCCTAAGGAGTAATGGGGTGGACCAATGTGAGCTTGGGTAGGTAGAACAGGGCTGCCCCCTGTCCCCACAGCCCACTGCCCCCAGCCCACCTGCTCCCCACTGCCCTTTCTGGCCACGGTTCCTCACGTCTCCCGGGCACTGGCCCCTCCCATCACACAGTTGGACTTCAGCCTCCTTCACCTCCTGTGTGAAAACTGTTCTTCTAAGGACATTGCCATTAGAAGCTCTTGTCCTTCGTGTGCGAGCTATAGAAATATTTGGTTCCTACTCACAGTGTTCTAAAAATGACCTGAATCGCACACTTTCCCAGCTAGACCCGATCCCTGTCTGCTTATGCATTCATGTGCTTCCTGGCCTTGATAATGCAGACTTAGGACTTCTTCATGCAGTGCAACCCACGGGCAAAGAGATCCTGTCTGGGTCAGACTGAGGTCCTCCTCCACTTCTGTAAACCTGCTTCCAGTTCCTCAGGTAGGCTTCACTTCAGGTGATCCTTAAAAGCACGTAGGTTAGGATTTGCTTTTGATCTGAAATGAGACTCTTAGAAGTAAAGTAGTTCAATTACATTCATTATTATGAAAGGTACTCTCATTATTCTTTTTATCTTGGTTTTTATGTTCGGTTACGATTTTTATTCTTATTTAAAACTTGTTTTCCACTAAATTGATCTGTGCTTATCCTTGTTTTATGTGCATACATCTAGTAAAATGGACATTTGTATTTTGTTCTAGCAGTAACTTTTTTTTCAGTTTAGACTTTATTTCTAACTTATGTTTAGCAGTTTGACTGGGTAGAAATCCATTGGCCACACAGTGAATGTCCTCCTTCCTTTGGCATCTGAAGACCATGTCCCTTAAATGTGCATCATGGAACAACCTGGAGACAGTCTGAGATTTTTTTCTTATAGGTAACTTAGCTTCTTTTGTACAAATGTCAAAAGGACTTTACAACTACTTTTTAGGAACTTGGGAATCATTATTTCGATTTTTCAATGGGTATACTGGGTTTTTAATCTTTGTTAAATGGCTTTTCTTTTCTACTTTATTTTGCTGGCCTTTCAATCCTGTCTCGAACTTCTACTGTGTTTAGAGCATTTTTCCTTCCACCCAACATTCTCTTCCAAATTTCTATCTGTATTGTGGATGAATAGATGATAGTCCCAGCAATCTTGTTGACCATGGATGGAGCCACACAATTAGGTCAGTAGAGAAGAAATGTAGGACTTGGGCCTTAACATCACCCTGGATCTTCTTAAATTGATTCTTTTAAGACTTGTACACTAGAGAAAACTGAACCCCAATCTGTTGGACTGCAATATAAATTTTCTATTTATCTAGTAAATTTTCTATTTTATCTAGTTGTATCTTACCTGATACAACATGGATTCTGTAATTAAACACATGTAATACATTAATATTAATGTAAATTATAATTTACATTACTTAATTATAGGCATTTACCTAATTTGTAATATCTTGTTGCAAAATATTGCTCAGGGAAGGAACTAAAGCTCTAGATAGATGAAGAGATATACTATGTTCATGGATTAGAAGACAATATTGTTCAGATGTCACTTTTTCTCAAATTGGCCTACAGCTTCAAGATAGTTCTAATCAGGAGGCTTTTATTGTTATGTGTTAAGACTCTAATTCTAAAATTTAAATGGATATGTAAATGACTTAGTATGACCAAAATGACATTAAAAAATATCAAAGTTAGATAACTCATCCTATGCAATTTCAAGACATAGTATAAAGCTATAATAATAAAAACTGTGTTATATTGGCACAAAGATAGCTCAGTTAGATGAAAAGTGCAAAAAGTGACCCACATATCTATGATGATTTATTTTTGACAAAAATGCCAAGGCAATTCAAGAATAATCTCCTCAACGAATGGTGCTTGGTCAATTGGATTTCCATATGAAAATCAAACAAGTCTAAAACATAGACCCTTATGTCACACCATTTACAACCTCAACTGGAAAGAGATCATGCTTAAATGAAGTAGAAAAACTATAGCACTATAAAACTTTAAATTACAGAATTGTGAAATTTCTGTAATATAAAAACTATAAAACATAAGAGAAAATCTTAGTGATTTTGGATTTGGAAAAGATTTTCTTTAAAAGGACCCAAAGCCACAAACCATAAAAGAAAAAAATTAATAAATTCAACTTATTCAAAATTAGTGCTTTGCTCTTCAAAATATATTGCTATGAAAATTAAAAGGCAAGTCACAGATTAGGAAAAAATTTAAAAACATTTATTCACTTTAAAAAACATAACTAACTAAAGACCTCTCTTTATTAAATTATAAGAGGATGATCGACCAATAAAAATTGGTAAAAATTTTAAAATGTGCTATAAAATCAGATAAAGTAGATAACATAAGAAAAAATATGCTCAACATAATTATTATGGATACTCAAATTGAAACTACAGAAAGAAAGCACTACATACCTACTATGGCTAAAGTTAAAAAGATTGATCATACTAAGAGTTGGTAAAGAGGTGGAAAGTGGTAAATCACACTTTGGTGGTAGCAGTGTGAAATTCTACATCTACCTTAGAAATGCTCGGTAGTGTCCTAAAAAATTAAAGAGATATCTACCAAGTGGCCTAGCTTTTTCACTATTAGAAATTTACCCAAGAGAGATGAGAAGTTTTTTTTTTTTTTTTTTTTCCCTAGAAATACTGGCACATAAATGTTCAAAGAGGCTCTGTCACACTTTACCTAAAATAGCCCAAGTCTCCACCAGCAGGTGAATGGGTAAGCATATTTTGGTGTAGCCACACAATAAAATACCACTGATTAATAAAAAGGACAAAGTGTTTATTACATGCCACAGCACTGAATACTCTCAGAATAATTATGTTGTAAGAAGCCAGAAAATAAAAAGTACAGTGTATGGTTACACGTTTATCAAATTGCATAAAATATAAGCTAATATTCATCTAAGAAGATGTTCTGGGTGCCCACAGGTGGGCAGGTGGGAGGAGAGGTGGACCACAGAGGTGCAGGAGGAAGTGCGTGGGGAGGGAAATGCTCGCTCCCCATCATGGTGCCGCTTCCCAGGAGAGCCCAAGGGCGAGTCCACCAAACCGCACCGCTGGAGACGTGCGGGGGCAGTGGAGCGTTTGGGGACATGCACCCGCGGTGGCGATGGTGTTGGTGGAGACGTGCGGGTGGCGGTGTTACCCACACGTCTAGGTAGCTGCAAAACTTTCAACCTGAAGGGAGCTTGCGGATGTTCAGTGAGGGGCTCGGGAGAGTGGCAGACAGGAGAGGGCACGGAGCAGAGTAGAGATGCGGTGATGACCCCTGGGTGACAAAGGCCGGGTGTGCAGGCGAGGGCACCTGTTATGAGCATCCTTTGGGAGAGGCAGGTAGGTCAAGATCAACCACCAGGCCCAGGAGTACCTGTTCTTTCCTGCGAAGCCTGCTGTGCCCACTACAGAACGGCACGGGCTTCTCAGGGCACTGTCCTTCAGGTAGGGGTGGGGAGTCTGGGTCAGCCTGGTCTACCTGCAGTGCATGGGTGATGGGGGAGGCTTGGCCCGCCTGGAGCAGGGGACAAGGAAGTGTCTGTGTGACAGTGTCTTTGTATGTATGCATCCATATTCATTTATATACACACACATGCATGTTCATGCACACACACACAACACAAGATGCACATGCTTCCATTTCATATACGTAGTCAGGTGCACATACTCATACAGGTACACACACACATATACACATGCCCATATAAGTACATATCCATAGGCACAATACATACTCACAATATACATGTTCCTAAATGTACACTACCACATCTGCATATCAACATATAACATAAAATACATATACACACATACATGCTTATACACATTCATATACGAATATATGGGTTTGCACATTCATACATGTATGCATACGACACATATGCACAAGGATTTGTACACTAAACACATGCATATTAGTAGATATGTTTATGCAAGCACTTATATTTATACAAACAATATACAGCTACTTGTTCATACATATTAATATTCATATTTGTATGAATAGTCAGACTCAGGCGCTCACTTACTGTAATATTCACACACACACACACACACACACACACACATTTGCTTCCTATCCCCAGTTTGCCAGTGAGGAGATCATTTCAGAGATAGTATCTGCTCACTAACAGTGCATAATTAATATTAATTGATAATGAATAACTGAGGTCTAATCTCCCACTTCTGTAAGTCTAGCGCTCTCTTCAGAAAGCACTAAGGACAAGTAAGTGCTGAGGGTCTGGCCACACAGGGACTTGGGTCCACCCTCCGGGGCGCAGCCTGGCTCAGCCCTCCCTGACGACAGTCCTCCAGCTCACAAAGGGCCCTTGTGCCAGGCCTTGCCTGTGCCTGCTGCTGGCGCTCGCCTAGGCCTGGCGTGTGTCACGTACCACGCGTTCCTAGCCCTGACTCAGCTCCTCTGCTCTGCCTCGGTGCTCCACGGCGTCCCTTGGAGCTGGGTGGAACTTGCCCGGGCCTCCCACGCCCTCTTCCTGCAGGATTGGCGGGCAGGAGCCCTGGCTGATCCGCTCGCACAGTTCTTTTCTCAGTTGTTTGCTCTGCTGCTTTCCTCTCAGAGCTGGGGTTAGCGGTGGAGCCCCGAGAAGCCTCACTTGACTGGCGGTCGGGAAGGTGCTGATTTTCACACTGCGGTCATCTGCTGGCGGTCCTACCCCAGGGAGGAGCTGGACCTTGGCCCAGTAACTGGAAAAACAGTGGCAACCTGCCTCCCCGGCCTGGGGAAAGACAGGGAGGGGCCTTGTGCTCAGCGACAACCCAGCACCTTGCTCTTCAAGGCCAACCTGCCCTGGACCCCCTCCTGCTCCCCCGCCCGCTCACTCGAAGCCTCAGCAGCCCCCCAGGGGTCTTTCTGTACTTCCCGTGGCTGCTGGAGCCTGGGCAGGCCTGTCTCCAGCCCCGTGGTTGCAACACAGGTGAGGTGCTCCTCCCTGGGCCGGGGCCTGGAGCGCTCGCGGCTGCTCAGGAGCGGGAGTCAATGGAGAGGAGCAGGAAAGGGCTGGTGAATGACACCCAGGCCACCGTGAGCGAGCAGACAGAGGCCCCTGGAGGGGGGAGCGGCAGGGTGAGGGCAGGAGGCGTCTGGCCCTGTTAGCTTGGTGCCGCCAGGCGGCTTTCAAATGCACAGGTGCAGTGACCACTTACAGAGGGCCGGCTGCAGAGTGCATCTGGGAATTGTTGGAACCTCGGTCACGAAGGCAAAGAACGGAGAGTCTCCTAGGCAGTCCTCAGGCTATGAGGAGAAGAGGGCTTAGCAGGCAGACAGGAGAAGCCATTATTTACAGACAAGGAAAGGGAAGGAGCTACCGACGGGAAGAAAAGACTGTCCAGCTGATGACCAGAGAGACGAGGGCAGGGAGCGCTTCAGAGCAGAGAGGGGCCTCTGCTGAGAGCAAGATGCCGCTCAGGAAGACCAGGACTGGCCTGTGGGAGCCCGTCAGCAGGACCTGCTGGAGAGCATCACCTTCCTGCCGTTAGTTCTCTTTCTTCTGCAGATCTGCTGTCCCATGAATCTCGCTGTCTCACCGTCTCTCATGGATGTTCAACATCAGCATCAAGAACCAGGAGGCCACCGTCACCGTATACTGCGTGGCCCACCATCAGCTCCCATTCCCTGGGACTGAAGCAGTTATTAGGAGTGGGCAGGAGGCAAGCGCATGCTTTCCCTTAGGACGGCAGAAGCACAAAAGGAGTCTGTATATTTGAGGCCCCTGGGTCCCCAACCCCTCACTGGCTGTCCTTTGGGCCCAGGCACCCACACCCATGCTGATCAGGTAATGGAAACGTTGAGGATTTTTGCTGATGTTGCAGAAAGACTGAAGCGGGAAGAAAACAGCAGTCTCCACAGGCACGCAGAGGACAGGAAACCTCTCAAGGGTGAGGCTTGGTGGCCGGGGGCCTAGCCACTGTTTGCAGGGGCCGCCATGAGACACCAGCTCAGACAGCTGCCTTCACACTGGTGTACAGCGCCAGGGAGAGGACCCCGCGCTCCCGAGCAGGCAGGTGGCGTCTCTGCCGAACTACCGCCCTCTCAGGGAACGAAGGGCCTGGTGGCTGCGGGATCTACCTCTCCCCGTTCCGTAGGGTCCCTCTCTTCTGCCCCAGCGACGGGGCGGCCTGGTGCTGGAGCAGGGGCGCTTTTCTCTCTGGACACCCCCAGGGGTAGACGAGCAGATCGGCCAAGCTGGCAGCCGCAGCCCCCGGCAGGGCAGGGAGACTTGGCCCACAAAGCGCCTCAGGCCTGTGGTCCCCTATCCCGTGTCCCTTCCTCTGAGTCATTTATGATAAAAGCGACAAGTACGAAAACTTCCAAGAATCAGGTGATAGAGAAAGGAAACGCGTGGAGTGAGGCTGAGTCACCGGGCCTGCTGCTGGCGGCTCCTGCCCCCGTGACACTCTCCCGAGTTCAGTGCCCGTTTCTAGTGGCCTACCCGTGTTCCCACAGCACACAATGTATTCCAAAGCTATAAGTAACTTTTAATGTTTCATTTTGTAATCATACTTGACTTGAAAAAAGTCAGGAGTTCCCATAAATCCTTCACCCCGCATACCCTACTCTCCGTAAATCGGGAAATAAACCTCGTACCACACTGGTAGCCAGAGGCCTCATTCAAATTTCGCAGGCCCAGTGATTGATCTCATAGATCACTCATATTAATACACATAGAACTTCAAATCTTCAGTGTACATGTGGGAATTTTACTAGTGGAGCATTTCCCAGATTTGGAAATTATAGGTCAAAGTCATATACTGATTAAATATAACAGAAACCACAAAACTGCCCCCACTGGAGGTGATGCCAATTCACACAACCACCTTCAGCACACGGGTCCTGCCCACGGATACGCCTGTCAGCGATGAGCATCGTCAGTCTTCAAGGCTTTTCCAGGCTGATAGGTGGAAGACGCTGTCTCGCGTGGTGGATGGATGCTTTCCTGAAAGAATGCTCTCACACCGTGAGTCTCCTCTCTTTACGTGCACAATTCAGAAGTTTTTAAAATTCTTTAAGAATTTTTAGCATGTTCAAGGTTGAACAACGGGCACCATTATCTAAGGCTGGACACTTTCATCACTCCCGATTCCCCTCCCCGACCCCTGGAAGTCACCCATCTGTGTCCTATGTCTGTGTGCTTATTCTGAACACTTCATATAATTTGGAATTGTGGTGAGTGGTCTCTGGTCATGGGTTTCCTTCACTTTACATAATGCTTCCAAAGTCCATCCAAGTTGCACGGTGTATCAGTATTGCATCCGTTTTGATTGCTGACTGATGTTCCATTGTCTGGATATACATCTTCCAGTGGATATGGGGGCTGTTTCCATTTTGTGGCTATGGGGAATAATGCTGTCATGGACAAGTTTTCTTGTGGATGTCTGTTCCATTTCCCTGGATGTATTCCTACAAGCAGAGTTGCAGGCCTTGTGGTAACGCCATATGTGCAATGCTGAAGAACTGCTAAGACGTCTCCACCCCACTGCACCACCTCACAATCCCATCAGCAGTGTCTGAGGGCTTCGATTTACCCACTCCTCGCCCACACTTGCTATCGTCTCTTTCTGTGTTAGCCGCCGAGGCTATGAGGTGCACTTCGCCACGGTCTGATCCACATCCCCTGTGCTGATTGGGCCTCTTCGTGTGCTCTTGCATCATTTCCGTATCTTCTTTAGGCAAGTGACTCTTCAAATCCTTTGCCCACTTAAGAAAAATAGGGTTCTTTGTCTTTTTATTTTTGAGTTGTTAGGGTTGTTCACATATTTTAGATACAAAGCCATCTCCAGATCTGATTTCCAGTATTTCCTGCATTATGTTGGTTCTCCCTCCACCCTCCTGGTGATGTTTTCTGGTGAACAGAGTTTTAATCTTGGCGAAGTCCAGTTTACCCATTTTTCTTTTTGTCACTCATGTTTTTGGTGTTACATTAAGAAGCCCATTGTCTAACCCAAAGTCATAGAGAATCACAGCTACACTTTCTCCTAAGAGCTCCATGATTTGCGCACTGACATTTTGACCTTACTTTCATTTCGTTGATCTGTGTGTGCAGTGTGAGGAATGGGTCCAACTTCATTGTTCCAGAGATGGACATCTGGCTGTCCCAGTGCAATTTGCTGAAGTGAGAATTCTTTTCCAATTTTATCACCTTGGAAGTCTTGTTAAAAAAATGGGAAGATTACTTAATTCCATCGGTTTCTCCAACTACTCGTTCCTCCTCACACTTCACCTGCTTTTGTTTACTTTTCAGAGTACACAAGTAGTTAGTTCCTTTTTGTGTTTTATCTAGAGGTTTTGTATTTAATCACAGCAGAATAGAGAGCTGTAAGCACAGGAGGATGGAGAGTAGCTAGCAGGGCTTACCCTAAAGATGCACACAAAAGCCGGCACACAGAAGCCCACATACGTCATTGCCAAGCTTGGAAACAATCAAGACAGTTTTCAAGCAGCTCTCTGGCAAAGAGGCATTCATAGGGCTTGATCTGCCTCAGAGCTTGTCTACTGGGGAGAGCTCCACCCTCAGCCATTTAAACTACAATTGTTTGACATCATAACTGTCTGGAATGACAATACCACTTTGGACATGCCAAAGAATTTTGCTCTTGAACTTGAACAGTCTTAATGTCACCCCTCAGCAGTGACTTGGCAGAACAAATCCAAGGAGCATAGGGAAAGTTTTGAGAATGGAGCTTTTGAGAATGAGGTCAAAAACTCTACACATCAGAAAATAAGCCTACACCAGGGACTTGGATCTAACAGATGACCTGCTAAAAACATCAATAGTCGCCAGAAGATTATAATGGAACTCAGAGTCAAAGTAATATAATAGATATATGATGATATAAAAGCTTAATATACAAAGAATTAAGTAAACATGATTGACTTTTAACTGAAAAAATAAAAAAATGCTACCCCCAGATGCACAGATGTTGGCGTATCAAACCAGGACTTTATAGCAGCTATAATCACTATGCTCCATGAAGTAATGGTAAATGAATTTGAGATAAACAGAATGATAGAAGTTGACATAAAAATTTTAAAAGAAGTAAAATGAAAATTTAGATCTGGAAAATAAATGGAATGAATTTGAAAATTCACTGGATGGGCTCAATAAAATGGAGAAGACAGAGTAAAAGGTGAGCAGACCCAAAGGAAGATCAATAAAATTAATACAATCTGAAGAACAGAGAGGAACAGTATTGAAAACAAAAGACAGAACTTCTGTGAACTGCAGGGAAATGTCAGTAGGTCTAAAATACAAATCACCGAAGTTCTAGAAGATCAGAAATAAAGATTGGTACAGAAAAAGTATTTGAAGGAATAATGGCTGAAAACTAGCCAAATTTAGTGAAGTGTATCCTCAAGAAAACTTCTGGGAACATCATAATCAAATTGTGAAAGCCCAAAGATAAAAAAAAAAAAACAATTCCTTAAAACTGCTAGAGAAAAATGTTACATACAAAGGAACAAAAATTCGAATTATCACAGATGTCACACTGGAAACCAAAGACAGTGAAACAACATATTTAAAATGCTGAAAGCAAGGAACTGCAAATGAAGAATTCTATGCTGAGAAAAAAATATTCTTTAGGAAAGAATAAATCAAGATGATCTCAGAGGAAGGGAAATTAAGGCAACAGCACCAACGGACTTCCTCAAGAAGAAAGTGACATGAAGTTCTCCACACTGAAGAAGAGCGGTACCATGGGGGTCTGCATGCAGGAGAGGCAAGGATAAATCACTGGGATGATATGAATTCCTACTGGCTGCTCTTAAGTTCTTTAAAATGCTTATGAAGATTGAGAGGAGAAACAACAGCACAGCCCCTGGGCTCCTCCAGGTGCAGGGACACCGCATGGTAACAGTAGTTCCCAGCTGGTGGGGAGGCGGCAGAGGGTCCCATGTGTCAGTGAGCTTTCTATATTTTAATTGAAGTGGGATAGTTAGGCGTGTGATCTTAATCCATAGAGTAACCACCGAGGCACATACAGACACACTAAAAAAATCAGATTAACTGGAGGAAGGGAGAAAAAGGAGGAGGTGTCAGAGGAACAGAAGTGGAGGGAACAAGAGAAGATAAATAATAAAATGGAAGGCCCAAGCCCAATTATGTGATGCTTACATTAAACGTTAATGGTCTACATACTCTTAGAAGCCAGAGATTGTCATGGTGGGAAAAAACAAGACCCTGTTATCTACTGGCTACAAGAAAGATGCTTTGAATATAAAGACAAAGATGCAGTGAGCAAAAAGCAGCAAAAGACACTTCAGGAGCAAAGGTTAATCACAAGAGGCTGAGATGGTCCCTCACTGGAGCCATTAGTCATACAGGTGACAATTCATCAGGAAGCTTTTGCAATTACATATGCAAAACAGAGCCTCACATACATAAAGCAAAGGTGGTCAGAGCTGGAAAATATAAACAACTTTACAATTACAGCCAAGAACTTTTGGTATACTCCCTTCTGCAACTGATGAAAAAATTTTACAAAAAAATCAGTAAAGACATGGATGATCTGAACACCACTCTCAACCACTTTCTTCTAATTGATACTTACAGGACACTGTATGCAACACCTGTGGAACACACGTTCTTTTCCATTGCACATGATTTGCTCGAAGAGATAGACTGGATGGTAAATTATATGTTATGTGTATTTTACTACAATAAAATGCTGGAAAAGGAAAAAAAAAAGATGAGATACGGGACATCACACAAGTCTCAGGAGTATCAGAGTCTTGCCAAGGGTAGTCTCTGAACACAGTAGAATGCAATACGACTAGGATATTTAGGAAACCCCCAGAGATGTGGCAATTCTACTAGGCACGCCTAAGTAGTTCACGGTCTAAGATGAAATCACGGGGAAATTAGAAAACATTTCCATTCACATGACAAACAGTGCAGCATCCCCAGGTCTGAGGGGCGCAGCCAGGCGTTGTGGAGAGGGAGCGGGCTGCCTGAAGGCCTGCGGGAAGGGCTGAGCCTGGGGAAGGGCCAGGACTGAGCGCAGATGGAGCCCGTGTGGACACCCGGGTGGAACGGACCAAGAGGACTTCCTGAAAGCGGAAGCTAAGTGTGGACCCCAGGGAGACGTCGAGGCTAAAGGCAGTGAGAGACACACAGAACACAGGTATGAGAGAGGCAGGGGAGCACAGTGGGTCCTGTGTCCTGGGACTTAATTCCAGTAGACAAGCACTTGTGTTCCTCTGGACAAACTGGAAACCATCAGCTCTGAGCCTCGAGCTGCAATAGCCACAGCGGCCACACGAGGGCGAGCCTGCACCACCAAAGGCTCTCTGACCTCTTTTTTTTTTTTTTTTTTTTTTTTTTTTTTTTTTTTTAAACTATGTATTCTTCCTAAAACCTGATTTCCTATTTCAGTGGTTTATTCCAGCATGTCAAGATGAATAAATGTCTTTGGTACAAAGTAGATTTCAAGTTCCTACTGAAACTAGCACTGCCATGGAACTCCCCAGAAGTTTGGAGGTGGACAGAACCACAGTCCTGCAGGACCTCTTTCCAACTCTGCCTGGTGCAGTCCTCCCGCCCACACACAGGTGCGCGTGTTCACCAGGCCACCTCCGGTGGCCAGCACTCGAGGAGACGTGGCCGTGTGCCCTGCGCTGCTGTGACCACCGCGAGGTGCAGAGAAAAGCCCACGCGAGTCAGAAAGAATGTGGCCAAGAACGGGGGCCAGGCCTCCTGAGAGTCCCTCCCTGCCGGCGGGCGCAGAACCCTGGGCCAAGCCCGTGTGGCCAGGACGAGGTGCCTTTCTGCACCCACACCCTTGCTCCAGATGCCGGGGCAGCTCCGTGCACAGGGCGGGCGCCCGGGTTCAAGCTCAGCTTTCGGCACTGACATGACTCTGGGGGAGCCCTACGTGCAGTTTGGGCTTTGTTATGATGAGTGCAGCTTGATCAGTCCATCTGTCTGTCTGCCCATCCGCTGTCATCCATCAGCCTCACTGTTCATCTACTCCGGGGAACTTGTCCCCTGAGCTCCCACCAGCTTGGCTCCCGGGCCTCACTGCAGCCTAGGCTCCGCCCGCCCACAGGCCTCCTCTGGAGCCTGCACAGGAAGGCCCAGCTCTCTTCCTTATGGATCCCCGGATCCCCGGTGGCAAGTGCACCAGAGTTGCGGTGGGGAGCAGGACTGGGATGGGGCCAGCCTAGGAGTGGAGGGGAGAAGCTAGTCGGTCAGTGGCCACTGGTGAGCCTCAGGGCTGTGGGGAGATCAGGGGGACGAGAGCCCTCGGAGCCTCAGTATCCAGGGGTTTGCAGGGCTGGAAAGACCCTTGCCCTTTGTGACCCCACTGGGCAAGGTCCAGAGGCTGTCAGCTGGGTAGATGTGCTCTGCCCCCCGAGGGAGAGGAAGGACCCTGCATGAACCTGGAGTGGGCGCTGGTCAGGGACACTGGGCTACAGGACCAAGCGGAGGGTGGGGGTTGCACCAGGTACAATTTGAGGTCCCCCATCAACCCAAATTCTCTGGTTTTCGAGAGACACAGAGACAGTACAGAGTGGGAAGAGAGTCAAGAAGAGAACGCAGGCGAACTGGCACAGCTGGAGTACCGAGAAGGATGAAACAGGGTGGCTAAGTCAAGGGGCTGGGCGTGGGGACCTAGAGGCACTCAGTGCCGTCACCATGGGGACCTGGAAGATGCAGCGATGGCCAGCAGGACGCCAGGGCTTCTGCGGTTCAGCATGAGAGGAGGATTGAAGCCAGACTGCAAGAGGCCAGAGAGGGCGCTGGCGTCCTGGGTCAGGGACAGAGGGCAGACCTCTGCACTTGTGTGTGTGCAGTGTAGCCACAAGACAGCCTGGGCTGCCAAGGCGGCAGCAGAAGGAAGCATGTCCCCATTTGTTTGCTCAAGTACTCTGCCAGCAGGGGTAGCTCAGCCAGCAGAACAGCTTCACAGGGCCACTGAGGGACTAAGCACCGGGGACACTCAATCTTTCAAGGAAGGTACTGGTAAATATCATGGGGTAGCGCATCAAGGCCACATCTTGTCAAAGAAAAGGTGTCGTGTGTGATGGTTCCAGGGAAGACAGAAGAGGGCGGGGAAGGGACTGGAATTCAGAAGAGAGCCAGACCCAGATCTGAGCCTTCGCTCAACCTTTTCCAGTGTGGGGACAGGGGCAAGTCACAGAGCTTCCCATTCACCAGCAAGCCGACCATCTCTGTTAAGTGAGTGTGTGCTGAGGAGGAGCCTCCCACAGAGCGGCTCGCCGGACTCCACCTCGAGGTAGCTGGCAGAATTAGTCCTGAGGTCACTAAGCTGGTGCTCTGCCTGGCCCTCCGGTTGGGATGGGAGCCTCTCCTGGTGTCCCAGGGATCACGAGTGTCAAGGTTTGGTGGTTATCACAGGGGACGGGACATGCCTCTGCTGAGACCAACGGTCCTCACGAGGAAGCTTCATAGCTCATGTGACCAGCTTCGCTTCCGGGCAATTGAATGACTTTTAAAACGATGCTACGATCTTACTCTAGGTCAGTTAGAAAGGACCTGGAATTCTTCTTTTCGAAGGTGGACGATGCCATCTGCACAGGTGGCCTGGGTTGAGAGAGAATTTTGCTGCCACTAGCTGGACCCTCGTCCCGCCCGCCCCTCTTTCCCTGCTGCTTCCGGCACCGTGAACCCTTTCTCCCGAGGTCACCCCCTGGCCTTCGCCTCTGCACATGGGAAGTGACAGAGTCCAGACTCGATCCCCTTCCTCCTGCTGCTCAAAGCAGGGAAGGAGGCATGGGCCTCGCGGACTCTTGTTTGTGGACGCCAACGTGACTCTGAGCACTGGCCAAGTGCACCCAAAGGTCATTGGTGACTTGTCCTCCTGAATGACCCTGGAAGCTTCTGGGCTCCCCAATGGCTCACGAGGTCAGAACCACACCGACTACTTAGCTCCACCTGCCAGGCGCCTCTGCAGAACAGGCCTTCGGGCCTGCGAATGGCACTTCCCTCCCCCAGGATGAGCACCTCTTGGCGTGTCCCTGGCGTCTGTGGTGCCATGGAGGAATGGGAACCACTGAGGAATGGCCAGGGGGAGTGGTGAGGTGTTTGTTGCTCCAAAATAGGCACATAATAAAATTCACACTTACCAATGCAAAAAAAAAAAAAAAATAGGTAACGAATCCCAAAAAGCGCAGCTTTAGGTTGGGTGGGCAACTGGTGTCTCCACGGCGGAGAGCTGCATGGTCCTTCCCGCACTCTCAGTCCTTCCTCCAACAGACCTGTTCTGTCCATCGCCAGTCTATCTGCCTGGATGCCAGGGCCGTGCTGTTTTGCTCTCCATAGTTTTGTAATATGTTTCAAGCTAGGCATCCTAATGTCTGACTTTGTTCCTTTTCATTCAGGATCATTGTGACCATTCTGGATCTTTGTTGTGTCATTCAAATTATAGGAGTGTTTTTTCTATTTATGTGAAGAATATCATTGGTATTTTGATACAAACAGCATTGGGTACGTAGATTACTTTAGGCATAAAAAGGACAGGACATTTTAAAAATAGGTCATTTAGGACATTTTAACAATATTGATTCTTTCAATTCATTAAAGTGAAATGTCTTTCCGTTCCTTTGTGTCTTCTCCAAGTTCTTTCATCGGTGTCGTATAATTTTCACCATAGAGGTCATTCGCTACCTGGTAATTTTAATGCTAGGTGGTTTTGTAGTTGTGGCTGCTATTGTGAATGGGATTGTTTTGTTGTTTTCTTTCTTGGCAACTTTCATCATTGGTGTTCAAAGAACCTACTAGTCTTTGTTGTGTCAATTTTTGTATCTCGCAACCCTTACCGAACTGATTAATCCTAACAGGTTTTTGGTGGAATCTTTGGGTTCTCCTATGTATCTCCCTGTCATCTGCAAACAGGGAATAAATTGAGTGTACATCTTGTCTTATTCCTGATCTTAGAGGAAATTATTTCAGTTTTCTCTATTCAGCATGATGTTGGCCGCAGGGTTGAATTATGTGGGCTTTCTCATGTTGAGATATGTTCCTTTCACACCTAGTTTTTTGAGCACTTTTATCATCATGAAGCATTGTTTTTACCAAATGATTCTTCTATAGGTATTGAGATTATCATGTTTTTGTCCTTCCTTCTGTTAATGTGATTCATTACATATATTGATTGCCATATGTTGAACAATCTTTGCATCCCTTGGATAAATCCCACTTGATCACAGTGTATTAACTCTTTTATATGCTGTTGAATTTGGTTTGCTAGTGTTGTGTTGAGAATTTTGTGTGAATGTTCATTAGGGATATTGTTTTCTCTCTGTATGCATGTGTGTCTGTCTTTGTTTTGTTTTGGCATCTGGGTAATGGGTAATGCTGGCCTCATACAATGAGTTTGGAAGAGTTTCCTCCTTTTAAATTCTTTGGAATATTTTGAGAAGAGTTAGTCTTTGTTTTTATTTTAAGCCTTGGTAAAATTAGCAGGAATACTATCGGGTCCTAGGCTTTTCTTTCTTGTGAAGTGTTTTATTATCAATTCAATTGATAATAAAGCTGGTCTGTTCAGGTTTTCAACAACCTTATGGTTCAATTTTGTTAAGTTATACATGCCCAGAAATTTATCAGTTTCTTCAAGGTTTTCCAACTTTGGGAATATAATTGTTCATAACTGTCCCTAATGATCCTTTGTATTTCTGAAATATTACTTGTAATGCCTCCTTTTTCATTTCTGATTTTATGTTTTTGGGTCTTCTCTCTTTTCCTTGGTTAGTCTAGCTAAAAGTTTATCAATGTTGTTTATCAGTTAAAGAAAAAACTTTTCTACTGCTTTTATGAAAAGTCTTTGTTTTGTTTACTTCTGCCCTTTGTTACATCTTTCTACTAGTCTTGTATGTGATTTCTTTTTGTTTGTCGAATTCCTTGAATGCATTATTAGAGTACCTGTTAAAACTCCTAACTATTTTTTGATATAGGCACTTATTTCTATGAACTTTTCTTTTAATACTGCTTTTGCTATATCCTGTAGGTTTTTTATGTTGTGTTTTCAATTTAGTTTTTTTGAGAAATATAAAAAAATTCCCTCTTGACTTTGTTTACTCATTTTTTTCTTTAAGGGAATGTTACTTAATTTCTATATGTTTATGTAATTTCTAAAGTTTATCTTGTTGACTCTAGTTTTCTTCCATGGTGGAATCATACTATGATTTCATTTATTTGAATTTGTTGAGACTTATTTTTGTGGCCTAACACATGGTCTATCCTGGAGAATTTTCCATGTGCTGATGAGAAAATGTGTGTCTGCAGCTGCTGGATGAGATCCTCTATAAATGTCTATAGATTCATTTGGTCTACATTAATGTTTAACTCAGGTGTTTCTTATCGATTTTTGTCTGCATGAACGTCCATTGATGAAAGTGGGGTGTTGAAGTCTGCAACTGTAATTGTATCTATCTCTCCTTTTAGATCTAATAATGATTGTTTATATAATTCCTAGCCCCAGCATTGTGTATATATATATTGATAATTGCTATTTCATATTGAATTGATTTATTATTGCATAGTGATTTTGTCTCTTTTTTTCAGTTTTTTACTTAAAATCTGGGTTATTTTATAAGGGTATACTACTCCTGCTTGCTTTTGGTTTCCATTTGTATGATTATCCTTTTCCATTTCTTGACTTTCAGTTTATGTGTTTCTTTACTGGTGAAGTGACTTTTTTTCTAGCAGAATATTGTTGAGTCTTTTTTTTAAATTTAATTCATTAAGCCAATCTATATCTTTCAATTGGGAAATTGAATCTGTTTATATTTAAGGTTATTATTTACAAGTGAAGTCATACTCTTATAATTTAAAAACAATGGTTTTCTGATGCTATTGCATATCCTTTGTTCCTTTCCTCCTTTCTTGGTGTTTGTCTTTGTGGTTTGATAGGCTTCTGTGTTGACAAGGTTTGGTTGTCTTCTTTTTCTCTTCTGTACATTTGCTTTACTAGTAAGTTTCATTTCTGTTTGTTATCATCATGACAATTATTAACTTTTTGCTTCTAGTGTAGAAGCATTTCTTTTATCACCAGTCTGGTTGTAATGAATTTCATCATCTTTTGCTTGTCTTGGAAACACTTTATTTCCCTTCAAGTCTCAAGGATCTCTTCATTTGCTGGGTTGAAAGTTTTTTCTTTCAGGGCTTTGAATATATCATCCCATTTCTCTTGGCTTATAAGATTTCTACTAAAAAGTTGCTGTTAGTCTAATGGGGACTCCCTTTATGTGAATAGATGCTTCTGTTGTTCTTGGAATTCTGTCTTTGTTTATACTTTCAACAATTTGACTAAAATATGCCTTGGGTATGACCTCTTTTGATTAAATTTATTAGAGGTCATTTGAGATTCCTGTGCCTGTATGTCTCTATCTTTTCCAGCAGTTACATCATTGAATAGGTTTTCTACACTGTTTACTTTCTCTTCTTCTGGAATATGCATAATGTGAAAGTTTGCTCCCTTAATTTTATCCCATAAGTCTCATAGGCTTTCATTGTTCTTTTAATTTTTTCTTTCCTTTTTTTTTGATCTGACTTTTTATTTCAGAAGACCTGTCTTCATTCTTAGAAATTCCTTCTGCTCGATTCAGTCTGATGTTGAAGTTCTCAACTGTATTTTTACTTCATTTATTGAGTTTTTTTAGTGCTGAGGTTTCTGTTTGGTTCTTTTTTATGATCTTTATTTTTTTGTTGAGTTTCTCACATATCATGAATTGTCTTTCTGATTTTATTGAATTATCTGTCTGTATTCCCTTGTATCATTTTCTGGGATTCTTTGTTCAGGCACATTGGTTTTCTTGCCTTTGGGGGTGTTTCACTGGAGAATTATTGTGTACCTTTGGAAGCATCAGGTTACCTTCTGTTATGGTTTGGATGTGAGGTGTCCCCCAAAAGCTCACATGTGAGACAATGGAGGATAGTTCAGAGGAGAAATGACTGGGTTGTAAGAGTCTTAACCCAACCAGTGAATTAATCCCTAATGGAATTAATTGAGTGGTAGGGTGTGGCTGGGGAGATTGGAATTGGGGAGTAGCTTTGGGTATATATTTGTATCCGGAGAGTGGAGTCCCTCTCTCTCTGCTTCCTGATGTCGTGAGCTGCTCCCCTCTGCCACACTCTTCCGCCATGATGTTCAGCCTCATCTTGAGCCCCAAGCAATGGAGCTGGCCTTCTGTGGACTAAGACCTCTGCAACCAAGAGCCCTCAGATGAACTTTTCCTCCTCTATAATTGTGCTTGTCAGACCATTTAGTCGCAGCAGTGAGCAGCTGACTAAAACACCTTGCAATGTTTATTTGGGATGCTTCTTGTGTCTCTGCAGTGATGCTTGTGCATTGGGCCCATCGGTCACCTCTACTAATTTTAGTGTGGCTATCATAGTAGAAGACATTTTCCTAGTGATGTTTCCAGGGTGTTGGTTGGATTGGCTCTGTTGGCTTTGGTTTCCCGTGTGGCTTTAGTGTAGTGTTGATGTTGCACTTTGGCGGTGTCTGCAGGAGCCTCAGTGGGCTGGGTTGTTGCTGGGTTGTGATCTCCCCAGCAGCTGAGATGCAGTGACTTAGGTGGGGCAGGTCCAGTGGTGGCTCTAGATGTATATCCAGCTGCAGGTGTGGGGAACCTGTAAGTCTCCACAGGTCATGTGGCGTAGACTGCTCTAGTGGGCCTGTGCAGGTGAGGTGAGGCAGCAGTTATGGTGCCACCAGTTTCTAGGACCGTGTCGGGGTGGAGTCACTGCAGTGGACCAAAGCACGTGCATCCCAGTGTGCCTAGTATCCGGGGAGGGTGTCTGTCAATGTCCGAGGGCCTCTGGGGTCCAACATGCTCACAGCGGGCTTCCCAGCCACTTGCTAAGCCTGGGGATGCCCAGCGGTTTCTGAGGGTCTCAGCGAGTCAAACTTCTTCCTGGATCCTTTCTGGGACTGCCGGAGAATGGGTGGAGCCACTTGGCTGCTTCCTAGGCAGTGGGAATGCAGAAGGAGCCTCCTGATTTTCACTGGAGACTCTGTGAACTGAGCTGCGTGGGGTGGGCTGTCCTCATGCCTCCCAGGTCCAAGGCAGGGCTTGCAGGCCACTTGGGTGGTTCAGAACTGGGTTGGCTGAGCTGACTGGGGCTTCAAAGGCCCCTGGGGGTGATCTCGAGATGGTTCTGTGCAATAGAAGTCCACGTTGGAGAGGGCACAACATGATGTGGCTTTTTCTCCTAGAAAATGCAGTGGTGTGGTAATTAAGCAGCTCCCCAAAGTGGGTTCAGAACCTGTGAGGCCGTAGAACTCTCCAGCAGCAGGTGGCCTGGGCGTCCATGGTGGAAATCATGGGGGATTCCTGCTTGCCTTTTCCCCATTGGGCAAAGTCCCTCTTGGAAGATGGGATGGTAGCTGCCATGCGCTCAGTTCCCTTTTTATCAGGCCACCATGTGTCTCTGTGCTCCAAGACACCTCTGCCACAGCTCCACAGTACTCCAGCTGAAATGGCTTTTGCCATTCTCGTTTTGGGTCTCCGTTGCGCAGGGAGGCATGCTGGGCAAGCTGGTCAGTTATTGCTCCGACACCATGAAAACATCCCCCGTTCTTCCTCCCTCACTATTTACACCCCTACCCCAGAGAATGGCCATGACCCGGTCTCAAGCCTGGCAGTTGTCCCACCTCCTTTTTCCATGCTCTCTTTTCCTATCCTCCAGCGAGTCCTGTGGATTTAATGCTCAGAATACGTCTTCAAACTCCCCACCTTTCCCTGTCTTCACTGCTGCCATTGTTGTCTACACCACCAGCCAAGAGGGGCCTGAAGACAGTTTGTTCAAGGAGAGTCTTTGTCAAAGGAGAACAGTGAAGAGTCTGTGGGCCTCAGACAGCATCTGCCAGAGGCTGTGTTTCCCATCACGGGGGTTCTGGTGATGCAGGTTTATGTGTCCTTGTTACTTTATATTTCGTCAGTTTGAGTCATGTTGTTATTTTGATTGTGGTTGTTTTGTTACTTGCAGCCACGAGCAGTCCAGCTGATCCAACACAGCTTACCAGAATAGACAGTTAAGTATGATTGTGAATGAATGAAAGTACACTTCCAAATAAAAGGTATTGCATTTCAATCTAATTTGCTGAAGAGGATTTAAAAAATAAACATGTGTGTCCTTTAAACAAATTCCAGTGACTTTTAGTATTATGAACTAAACATCTAATATATCAAAATTTATCAAGCATAGCAGGCAAAAATACTGATGTATTTTACTTTGTTTTATCATTACAAGGTATTTTCCAATAGTACCGTTTAATTTGATTAGTCTGACTCCATGAAGTGTGCATTCAAGTTTTATTATTAAGGATGATGATTTCCCTTCAGCCTTCAAATATTTATTAAGTTCCACTGTATAGATGCCGCATGGTGCCGGGCAGGTGCTGGAGGCTTGTTAGGGTAGATGGAGCCGAGCCCTAAGGAAACCCTCTCTGGTGCGGGAGATTCTCCTAACAGTGGCAGAGGAACGGCGGCTTCTGGTGGGAAAGTTCATGAAGACGTGAGGAAGGAGAAAGTCTGCTCGCATAGACAGTGTAGACAGAGGGTTCCAGACACGGGGAGCAGCGTGCATGGAGGCCCATCAGTCAAGCAATTATGTGGCAAGTTCTGGGAACTGACAAATGCTCTGGGCGAGTGGGAGAGAGAAGGTAACGGGAGGTGAGCTGGGAGGAGAGCGGAAGACGCTCAGGGTATTAAGGGCCGAGGTAAGGACTCTGTGAAGCCATCCTTTTAGAAAGAGAGGTTGACTGGTGGGTGGACGACCTGCTGGACATTGTCCTTTGCTTCCAGGAAGTTGAGTGGCCTCAGGGGACTCCTGGAGGTGGACTGCAGGAGGATCGGCCGCCGTCCTGGAAGTCAGCTGGCCAAGGTTTGGAGTAGGATGTGACGTTAAGACCGCGGGCCTGCATCCCATGTTGGCTTCGGTCTGGTGGAGGGGGACCCTGCACACTGACTGAGTGCCTGCTGCCCAGTGCGAGCTTCAGAGTCGCCTTGCAGACCCTCCGAATCTGAGATGCTTGCCATCAACATTGGCGTCCATCGCATCTAGCCGGCAAGCAGGTTCCCGGGAGAGGCGGGAAGGTGGCTTGGGACCCCAGCAGGCAGGACTCAGGAAGGAGGAGAACGGTGGTGCGAGGACAGAGGAGGAGCCCTTCTTCAGGTGGAAGGGAACCCAGAGAGGAGCCCGTGGAGGACGCCTGGGAGCGAGTCACCAGGAGAGCGCTCCCAGCGAGACTCGGGCAGGACCGTACCAAACGGAGGCAAGCCTGGCAATCGCTAGAGATGCCAGTGGCGTGCGGGGCGGAAGCGGGACAGCAAGGTGGAAAGCAATAAATGAGACGGCCCACATGCCGAAAAATCTTAGGAAAGGGTCGTCTGTGAGAAAAACAGACAGTGGACTCCGGGGGAGGCAGAGATGGGCTGAGAGAAGCAGAGCTCTAACCAGTGCCGCGCTGGTCCTGGTGCGGGGCGAGAGCCACGGAGCTGCGGTCTTCCAGGCTGCGTCGGCCATGGGCACAGGACAGGGGTTATCTGGGAGCCGCTGGTGCTGGCAGCCGCGGGCCCAACCGCAGGGGAATCCTGATTCCCAAGGGGGAAAGGTGAGCAGTGGGTCCTGGGGAGGAGGAGCCGGTGGCTCTACCCTGGCCCCTCACCCCCGTGCGGTGGCAGGAATCCCAGAGGCCTCCTTTCCTGCCCTGCGCCTCAGCTCCTGCACTGGGCAGCTCCCAGCAGAGGCCGCTGGGGCCACGGAGCTGCCCTGCCACTGTCCCCCAGGAGCAGAGCAGAGAGGCTCCGGGGCCACGCTCCAGCATGGGCGTCCACGGAGGCTGCTGTGAGGGCGCTGAGGAGCCCACCTCCGACTGGCAGCTGCCCTTCCAACTCGAGAGGAGGAGTTTTAGCTGGGATAGCTTCAGATACAGGCCAAGGTGAGTGAGCCACAGAGTCCTTTCGTGAACACAGGATTGTAGGTGCGAGTGGGTTCCCGGGCGATGGAACCAGCCGCCCGCCGAGCGTCCCTCCCTTCCCAGGTGGGCACTGCTCCACTTTCAGTCAGCCTTTTCCAGCTCCCTCGCCTGAGAGAGGACATGCGACATGTCCTTCTGCATCTGGTTGTGTGTGTGAGTGTGAGTGTGAGTGTGCATGCACACACGCTGAGGGTGGAACCCAGGGCCTCGCACACGCTAGGCAAGTGCTCTATGGCAGTGCCACATTCCCAAAGCGGCTTTAATGCTTCCCTGCATCCACTGCGACTGGACTTAATCCCCAGGGACTTCCTAAGCAGCACTGACCCGTGTGGGTGAGGCTGCACGTCCCCCTTGCTCTGGCCTTCCCTCCTTCCCTCTCTCCCTGTCCTCCCCATTCTTCCTCTGGCACGCAAGAGGGACACTGGAGAGACTGGATCCTTGAGAACTGAGTCCAGAGTCCATCTTTCAACTCTGTGCTCCTCTGGGCCCATCAGAATGTCCTGAGCCTGTCCGTGTCCCGACAAGACCTTCAGATAGAAAGGGGTGACTGCGAATAGTTCTCAAATAAAAAGCGTGCAAATCTGAAAGCCGACTCCCGGGGAGCCCGTGCCCCCTCTCGGCTTCTAGAGATAGGGGAGGGGTCTCCTTGGCAGGCAGGTCTGTGGGTGACAGAGGAACAAAGCCACATGCAGAGGGCCGTGGCCACACGCTCTTATTTATTCCTGTGTGTCCCTGCTATGTCTGTGGCTAAACCATGGGCAGGGCCGGAATGTCGTGAGGTTTTCCAGAAGCCCACTGCTCTCTTCACCACACAAGTTCAGCCAGAGCGAGCGCCTGCCCCTCCCACTGGGGGCTTCCTTCCACCCCGGCGAGTACTCACCTGCCCAAGCAGCCGCTACGGCTCGGCTCCCGCTTCACATGCACACCGCCCAGGCCGAGAGCGTGAGTAGATCAGTGTCCTCCTAAGACAACGAAGGCCTTCACGTCCGCGGAGGGAGCTCTGTGCCTGCCATTCCCGCCTGGGCTGAAGCTGGAAGTCGTGCCAAGGAGTTGCCATATTTAGGACCCATTTTCGCTATGCAGAGAGAGAGGGAGAGAGAGAGGGAGAGAGAGAGAGAGGGAGAGAGAGAGAGAGAGGGAGAGAGAGAGAGAGAGGAGAGGGAGAGAGGAAGAGAGAGAGAGAGAGAGAGAGAGAGAGAGAAGGAGAGGGAGAGAGAGAGGGAGAGAGAGAGGGAGAGAGAGAGACCCGTTTTGTGTCAGTGAGTTTCCAACACGGGCCCTGCTGTGGCCTGCACACGCCCGCAGAGAGCGCACTGGATGCTCATCCCCAGGGCCGTTTGGGAGCCGGGCCCCTCGGGTGTGGCCAGGAGGTCTCCACCTTCCCATGTCAGTGCAGGTCACGAGTGGGAGGGAGACCGGGTTCAGTTTCCCGTGCTCTCTGGCCCATCTGAGGGCCTCGGCCTGGGGATGCACAGTCAGGTGACTCACCAGCTACAGCCCCTCCCTTTGGACTGAAATAAATTTCTTCTTTATTAATACCCAGTTTGCGATACTCTGTTACAGCAATGAAAACCAGAGTTAAGACAGCCGTGTGTTCTATACTCAGAGTTTGAGAAACAAGAGGGCAGACACCTTGGTGATGTGGCACTCTCTGAGCGTGGCATACATGCAGGGTGACAGCTCTCCTGTCTGCCCCGGACACACACACAGTCCCTGTACACCCCCACCCTGGGCAGTCTAGTCAGACCTTGTTTAAGGGTGGCCTCCACACTGAAAGAAGCTATGTGACATGGTTCAGGCCCTGGGTGCAGCAGACCTTTGGGATCCTGGCTCCTCACTGACCAGCTTCTTACACATTTTTGATTCTTGATGTCTTAAGTATAAACTGAAGATCTTGCCTACCTGGTGCACCATGGAGGAGTCCGTCTACTGATCCGCACTAGTGCGCTTCCCTGTGTGCCGCACAGCCCAGCAGGATGAGCGGTTCTCAAAGGCCCGCCTGCCCTGGGCGGATGGACGGACAGCAGCTGGGCACCCTCGGGGTCTGGCCGTTTGGTACACTTCCCATCATGACTAGCAAATGCCTCATTGTTCAGGCCAACGCAGCAATAATGGGGTGACCGTGGCAGAGATGATATGGTGTCTCTGTCCACGCTGGTCACATGGCCAGCCCTATGTGCCCTGCAGCTCAGCCACGTGGCTGGGCTCTTGCCAGTGGACAAGGTGCTGTCCATCTCTTTGGGCCTGGGACACGCTTTCTCCCTTGCATTTTCTGGCACTTGGCTGCAGAGGGCCCCTGAGGCTCCCAGGAATCTGAGCCACGAGCAGGAAGAAACCTGGGCTCCAAGGGCAGATGTGCAGCCACTCCCTGCCCCCGGGCGATGGTCTACGCTGCAGCGGTCAGCGGTATTTTCTGACTCAAAAATAAAAATTTATGATCCCACAGAATGTGTGAGCGGAAGGAATAAGGTAGACTTTGAACTTAGGCCTGTTCTAGAGAATCTAGGGCATAACTTTTAAATAGACTGACTAGTATTCTTCTCCTTGGCCCTTGCTAGCAAAAGTAACCCAGAAGGAATGAGTTCAATGTTGACCATCAGGAAACATAACAAAGCAGACAGAAGAATCAGACAGGTCCTCCTTGCTGCTTTACCTTATTTTCATTAAAAGAATGTAATGCAGTTTGACTCTTGGTGACCATTTGCATCCTATTTCATTTACAGTGCATTTCCTATTCCATTTTGCTCCCAGCTTGTCTGATCGGGTGATCCCCAAAAGCCAAACAGCAGCGCTGCCTAGGAACAGTGTCCTTGCTTGTCCACCTCGTGACCAGTGTGGTTCCTGGAGTGGCAGAATCTGCCTCCCTGTGCTGGTCAGAGTCTGGGTCTCACCCAGGCCTGCCCTGTCAGAGCCTACGCTTCGACCAGCTGCTCAGGCTTCTCCTGTGTAGATCGCATTTGAAATTTTAATTTTTTCCACTTTTCCACGTGCTATCCTGTAGAAGTACCTGGTCACCTGTTTATGAACCAAGAAATAGAATCACGAAGAAAACTTATTTCCTCCGGAGAATGTGAGTTTTCTCTGGACTCTGAGTAGTTTGATTTTCTTTCTTTTAAGGAAGTTTAGCTCCTTCTTTATTGGTTGCATGTTTGACAGGTTTCAAATCAACCTTCCCTGAGCATTTGGTTATAAGAGTGACAGACATAGACATGGACCATCTAAGGCAGCTCACCTGTTGGTGGACAGGTCCCGAGAGGCTGGGGTGGCTCCAGATGCTCCGGTCACTATTCTGAGCCTCATCATCACCTCCTTGCCTGTCTCTGACTCTGAAGCCCCTCTCTGACCCAGCTTGAGCCTGAGATGAGTTGTTTGTACTTCCTTCCAGGAAAGCAGCACAGAACCATCTGGAAACTAGCCAGCTAGCCACCAGTTGCCTGAAATACGGCCATCATCACAGCGCCTGCTTGGCACTGCTTTGTTTTTTTTTTTTTTTTTTTTTTTTTTTGCTGTCAGCTGCCGGAGGCTGGACATCCCCTGGAGCCAGGTCTCTGCAGGCGGGATTGCTGCCCACCTGTGCTCGGGGCAGAGGTGGCTTTCTCTGCCTTGACTCTCTTTTAAGGAAAAGGGTTGAGCCGTTGTCAGTATCCACCGCTAAGCTGGCCCTGAGAAGGCGTTTGGAAATGTGCAGAAATGGCGGGTTGTGTGGCATGCTTGGTGTGGGGAAGTGGGTTGTTCTCTCTTCCAAGTGGAGAGTGTGCCCGAGTCCACGGAGAAGCCTGCTAGGCGTCTCTTAAAATACAGGGCTGTCTGTCCTCCTCGAGAAGCTGAGCGGCGCTCACTGACCAGGACAGCCACTGCCAAGCTCTCCGCGCGATGGGAGGTGCACATTCTACACAAAACACTCCAAACGCAGTTTGCTTCTCCTACGTTTTTCCAACAGCCAATAAAATTTGTCAGAAGCCTGCTAACTGGCTGGTGGCATTCCTCAAGATATTCGAGGTCTTTATTGTCTGTTAAAAACAGATACAGAAGAGGAAAAAAAGGAGAAAAAAACCCAGAAGATGGAGAAGACTCGCATCACCTGAGCCTCTTGAGCTTAGCACTGTAAGTGGGAGGAGACTTTGGGGGAGAAGGAACCCCATAACCGCCGTGGGTTGCTTCCTGAGCTAGCGTGTAGCACCACGCGGTGCTGGCAGAGCACCCTAGAGAGGCGCTCTTGACCCTCGGGCCTTCCGTGAGTGGGCAGTTGGCGTCTGACTGGGGACGGCAGGGTTACAGGGTGACAGTTGCCTGCTCAACGGAAGGCTGGGCCGTGTAGCACTGGGAGCATAAAACACGTGGGGCCCGATGAGCGGTCACTGCCCTTCAGCGTGGGAGCTGGCGCTGGGGACACGCTGCAGGGCCCAGGGACTGTAAGGACAGAATATTTTATGTTTATTATATTTTAATTCTTTCAGTGCTTGATATAGGTACAAACAATTCCCTACTTAAAAAAAGGGCGTCAGATGAACCTGTTACTCCATTGCTACTAAGCAGCATTAAATCCAGTTTCACTTTCATTACAGAGCATGAGATGTAACTAAAAATAAAAACTTTTTATTAACTTTGTGTGTACTGATGTACAAGAATATTGTATATGTGTACATGTGCATACATTGTACATTCGTGTACAAGGTACACATTGGTTACGCATACATACATTGCATATATGTGCACATGTATATATTATATATTAATGACTACATGCATATCCATGCCATGTATATGTACTTGCTATATGCATGCATTTTGCATATGTAAACACATCCATGTATATTACATGTACATATTGCATGTTTATTAACTTTTATATTAAACAGCAACTTGTGTACTTTTATATTGATGCAAGCAGCAGAAATCTTGGCCATATTAAAGCCACCAAAGTTTGAAATCCTAGATTAGTCTTTACTATTTTAGAGATTAACTTATTCCAAATTTAGAAACGTGATTGTATATGGGCTTCACAGGTGCATGTGAAGATTCTGAACCTGAGGAACCTTGCGATCTGTGTGCCTGTCACTCCCCTTGTCACACATCTCTGCCAGCTAAAACCAACGACCCACAACCAGAACTTCACCAGGGACCATGTGGTGTGGCGGGGAGTCCCGACATCTTCCAGGAGAATCAGAGAGCAGAGAACGTGTGCAGTCATTACTGCAGACTGTCCCCAGGTGGGGAGTCAGACAAAAATCCATTCCCCCTCTTTCAATGTCTTTACGTGAGCTTTTCTGCATTTCCCTCTTCTTTTTCTGTTTAAATATCTTAATCCTTTTAGTTCCCATGAAACTTTCTACCCCAAATTTGGAGGTTTGCATTTCAAATGCATGGTTAGGACTCTGAATTATAAAACAGCACCGAAGAAAACATCTATTTTTACATGTTCTTTAAAATAAGGCCAGGTTGTTGAGTAACATCAATCCATTTTTGAAGTTGGAATGTGTGCTGGGGGCAGTTCTGAGGAGACTGACCTGAGGATGAGTCTGCGGTTCAGGACCAGGGCTGCATTCACAGTGAGCAGGGAGGGCTGTGCAGGGATGTAGGAGCCCGGGCTGCAGCTGAGCCGAGGCCGCCCTGCTTCAGAGAGCTCACTCCTCACCAGGGGAGAGGGAAGGGCACCTGCAAGCCCTGAGTCCAGGTCTTGCCTTCCACCTTGTCAAACCACTTGAACTTTCAAGATCTGATTGGAGACTCAACAATCCCAGGAGAGAGATGCGATTTTCACCCACATTTATAGAAACAGACAAAGAGGATAACGAAAGGTACAATATCACTTAGCTAGTAGGAGCTGAGCCAATGTCAAAATGCTAAAGTCGGAATTCTTTTTTTTTAATTTTTTATTTGTAGATTGACACAACACCTTTATTTCATTTATCTATTTCCATGTGGTGCTGAGGATTGAACCCAGTACCCCACATGTTCCAGGCAAGCGCTCTACCACTGAGCCACAACCCCAACCTGGAATTCTTTTTTAATTTTAATTTTGTTTATTTATTTCTGTTATAGAAGGGAAGACATTCTTTTCAAAATTCAGAAAAATGTAAGGAAGAAATAAATCTAAATTTCCTTCAAAAGTATTTTCTTGTAGATTTTTAATGTTACATATTTTATATACAAAACTTTTAAATTCTGATGCCCATGTAGCCCGCTTGCATTCAAAGACAAACAGTCTAGCAATCAAAAATAATCTTAAAAAATGCTATCCTATACATCAGTAATGAATCTGCTGAGAAAGAAATCAGGAAAACAATCCCATTCACAATAGCCTAAAAAAAAAAAAAAGAAAAAAAGCTAGGAATATATCTAACCAGGGAGGTGAAAGACCTCTACAATGATAACTGGAGAACATTGAAAAAAGAAATTGAAGAACTTAGAAGATGAAGAGTCCTCCCATGTTCATGGATAGGCAGAATTAATATTGTTAAAACAGCCATACTACTAAAAGCAAGGTACAGATTCACTGCAATCCCCATCAAAATACCAATGACATTCTTCACAGAACTAGAAAAAAAATCCTAAAATTCATTTGAAGACTGGGCTCCGTGGTGCACACCTGTAATCCCAGCAGCTCTGGAGGCTGAGGCAGGAGGATGGCAAGTTCGAAACCAGCTTCAGCAAAAGCGAGGCATTAAGTAACTCAGTGAGATCCTGTCTCTAAACAAAATACAAAATAGGGCTGGGGATGTGGCTCAGTGGTGGGTGTCCCTGAGTTCAATCCCTGGTACTCAAAATTAAAAAAAAAAATAATAATTCATTTGGAAGGATAAGAGACCCAGAATAGCCAAAGCAATCCTGAGTCAAATAGCCAAATAAAAAAAATAGCCAAAGCAAATCCTGAGTAACAGGGCTGGAGGCACTGCAGTACCTGATTTCAAGTTACGGTTCAGAGCCCAGGAACACAGGCTGCACGGTACTGGCGTGAAAACAGACTCACAGACCAAAGGCACAGAATAGAAGACACAGACAAACCATCTGATCCTTGGCAAAGGTGCCAAAAACACACACTGGAGAAGAGACAGGCTTTTTAACAAACAGCTGGGAACACTGCTTAACCACTTGCGGAAGAATGAGATCAGACCCTTACCTTTCACCTGCGTAAAAAGAAACACAATCTTTTGAACAGCTTTCTCGACTACACTGAAAGAGACCACATGACCTGTGACTGCGCGGGTCCCTGCACGCAGGTCGGACGCCCTGAGGTGTGTGCTGGGGTCCTTCTGAGAGGCGTCTAGTGATGCCTGATGAGGAAATGCGAGAATAAGGCAGGGATTCCACAGGGCTCTGCTCCTGGCTTCCTTCCACTCCTTCTCCTGAAGGATTGCTCACTCCAAAAATATCTATCACGCAATAAATGGATGAAAAGGTTTAGGTCCCAGCTCCTCACAATCACTCCAGTGAAGGAGAGGGGCCTGTACACAGCACAGTCAAGGGCGACTGGCGACTGCGACGGGAGGAGGATGGGCGCGGCCACTCCCACACTCAGTAAGGGCCTGACCCCTCTCTGCCCGGTGAGTCCCTGGACCCCCACCCAACAGGGCAGTTGCAGGTCGCAGAGAGTCCGAGTAGCTTCCGTTGCAGCCGAGGGTCATGCTGGGTAAAACACGTCCCGAAGTCCACCTTCACCATGAACCTCAGAATGAGATCCTGCTTGAGCTAGGGTCACTGCAGATGCAATTGGTCAGTTAAGGCGAGGTCACCTGAGTTGGGGGCGGGGCCCTGATCAGTGACGAGGTGTCCTTGTAGAGGATGCCGTGGACACACACCCAAAGCCTGTGTGCAAGCAGCCTCGACCCAGACCTTCACTCTAGCCGGGCTCCGCGGGATTGCCTAATCACTAAGCCTGTGTGGCCCTCAACCAGAGCGCTTTCCGAGGAAACCTGGGCTCCCTCTTGCAGTGCTTCTTCAGAACTCTGCCCTGTGAAGGCAGCGGCCTTGCTGTCAGAGGACACGTGCGCCGGGGTGCGAGGCCTGCCGGCCCCTCCTGCCAGAATGTCAAGGGAGGTGGCTTCCGCTGCTCTCCCTGACTGAACCACGCTCCGGTTGTGCCACGAGTCAATGGAAGTCCACATGGGAGCTTCAGTTGCTAAGGACACTGTTCAGGACATCACACAGGGAGGAGTGTGGGCTGCTAAGCCCTCCTGTGCTTCCTTGGAAATTGCACTTTCTTTTCTTCTTCTTTTTTTAGGTTTTGAATTTTTTTTTTTTTTTTTGTTCTAATTAGTCATACACGACAGTACAATGCACTTTGCAGCGCGGATGTCTGGCCCATCTTTACCTCCTGACCTGAACAGTAGCAGGACGGAGTGTCTGTGTTACTGAGTGTGCGCCCGCGTGCGTCTCCCGTAAGCAGGGGCGGATGTGTTTCTTTCTCACTGGTGATGACAGCTGCTGCCTCCTTCCTCCTCCACCATTCCATCCCATCCCCCGGCTACCCTCCTGGACTACAGCAGGGAAATGCCACATCCTGTCCCCGTCCCTCTTGACACACAACAGATACGGCCTCATGAGTAACCAGGAATCCAGTTATGTTTGGGGTCATTTGCTCTAAATGTCCCTAAAATTGCAATCCAAAAGAAGTCTTTTAAAATGCCTTCACTGAAATGGGAAGTCACAGTGAGTTTTAGTGGATGGCTCTGGGCTTCTCGTTCGCATGGCCCTGGTGTCTGTCCTGGTGCAGGGGGCCACTCACAGCTGGCTTCCCTGGAGCTCAGTGTCCACTCTCATCCTTCCCACATGCAAGGCCAAAACTGCAGAATGGGCAGTGTCTGTGACACAGTCACCCATGTGGATGGACCACGTGGTTCCGGGTCACGGTCCAAAAGCGACACACTTAAATACCCGCCGCATCTCTTTCCATGAATAATCGTCCTTCATCTGCTGAAGGAGAAGAAATCCAGGGAATTGGACATGTTTACACAATCTGGAGGCACATAGGATTCTGATTATTTCAGCTACAGGAGTTTTGTTTAGAAAAATCGGTGGAACCAAGTGCGGATGGCTGAGATCTTCGTCCCGTGTGAGCTCATGACTTTAATGAACTCCATTTCACACAATGCTTAGCACCATGCAGACGCTTAGGAGAAATTGCTTCAGGACGTATCTTGTGAGATTGCTTTCTAAGAAAAGAAAAACAACCAAAGATATTATTCTTTGAATAATGACACTGTTGGAATTTTCCGTTGGTGTCAAAACCCTGGAATTTTTGTATAGGAAGCACTTTTGAAAGAGAATATAAAGGTCACTTTTTCCTCATCAACAATGGTGTGGAAACATTACAGAAGAGTTTTATTATTTGGTGGACATGGAATGGCAAGTAGTTTGGAACATAGATCACCCTGAGTTGGGCCACACCTTGAGTTGGGCCACTGTCTTCTGAGATTGGACAAAATGGCCTTGATGAGTCACCTCTCTTTGATATTTCCTGGAGTCTGTGGAGTGGGCCTCCCTGAGCACGTCCTGGCCCGGAAAGCTGGGTGCTGATACCAGTGGTTCTTGGTGAACCTGTGTTCAGAGGTGCACCCAGAGGTGGCCCTCCCACGGCGTGTGGGCTTCATCACGAGGGTGAGCCCCGCCGCTTGGGCCCTGAAGTTGCAGGTCCTCCAGTCTCGGCCAGGTGCAGTCTCCGGCGTCACTGAGGCCCCTGTGTGACGAGGGAGCTGCAGCGGCAGGGCCTGCGGCGGGGTGTGCCGAGGCTCGTTCCCAGGCGCAGAAGGCCACCGGCCAGCAGCAGATATTTCTCGATTTCTAGATTAAGATTTAGAAAATAGGTGTCTGCGGGTCAAATCCCTTCCTGGGGGTTTCTCTGTGAACACATGGTTGGCGGTCGTGCTGGCCTGTCTTGGGAAATAAAATGGCAATTAAAGAACTGTGTCCATCAGAGAAGACAGACTGAGCACCGAGGGTCCTTGCCATAACTCACACAGGGAAGAGCGTGCCCAACGTGGTCAGTCCTGGTGAGAGCCTTCCTGGTCCACAGGATGTTCCTGTCTGTGCTTCTGCAGGAGGGCAGGCTGCGACCTGACTCCTGAAGCCCGATGGCCGTGTGATGCGTTGGCTGTGGGTTCTCACGATTGCCTCTCTCCTCCCTTCCTTCCTCACTCCTCCTCCCTGCCTCTCTCCTGTCCACCTGACTTCATGGAAAGGACCCCAGGCAAGCCCAGCTCCTTTACTGTGACAAGCCTGTGAACAGCCCAATCATAACAGACGGATGACCTATGTTCAGTCTCATTGAAAAATCTTTAATAACTACCAAGAAGAATTGGATCGAGTGTCTTCATGATGAAGTTCACTTAAAGAGCACCCTCATGTCGGTCCCTGATTCACAGGTCTTTGATGTTCCCAGCAACAGGTCTTCTGCTGTGTGGACAGTGCTGCAGACGAAGCACAGAGAGCATGCAGGAGATCCGTTCTGAGGACTCCAGTCCCAGGATGGGGCCGGTGGAAGGTGCAGGGTGCCCGGGGCCAGGTGTTTAAAGAACTGGCCTTGCACAACCACCTGGCTCCCAGGTGCTGGTGGGAAGTTCTCAGCCGGCAACAGCATCCAAGGTTGTTTTTGTGGCTGAAAATGAAGTCTAGATAAATCTAAAAATGATCTATTCCAAGATTCTAACAAATAAGTGAACAACTTAAAACTTCTCTTGTGTGTGTGAGAAGACAAATGCCATTTGAGTTGAGATCTGAAAGATTTTAGGATTCCACTGAGTGGAAAAGAAAGATGATGAAGTAAAAAGACATGAGCATCATATTTTAAAAATGGAGACCAATCATTGAGAAAGGGGCAGCAGCTAAAAGCAGAATCACAGAACTGAAAGACAGAGGACCCGCAGGAGGGGGACGTGACTCAGAGCCGCAGAGGGCACCCAGGAGGGCCCACCTGGAGCCCAGAGCAAGCCTGGGCCAGGGTGAGCCCGGGAGAGCCCCCGGGGTGAGGACAGGTGGCACTGCGGCCAGACCAAACCAGCCCACCAGACAACGTGAAAATGAAGAAGGCGGCAGAGAGGACCAGGGTTCATCCCAGACAAGCACCCGGTGAGCGGCCGCAGCAGCCACACGCAGAGCAGGCCTGGCAGGGAGGGGGCATCCCCGCGGCAGCACAGAGCCCTCCCCGCCTCGCGCGCACATGGGCACCTGCCCCGGGCTCCTGAGGCCCAGGCTGCTCGCCACGGACTGCTCGGGTGTCAAAAAACGAGCCGAGGAAAGACTCCCGGTTCCGTGGAAGCGGCTTTTTCCTTCGCCACAAGAGGCTTATTCAAAATTTCTGTTTAGATGTCAGTAAGTTATTTTGATCTCATCGTTGAACAATAAACAAAGCAAACAAAAATAAGAAACTTACACACATTCTTTGATTGGATACTTTCGATATTAAGCATCTATCATTTTTTAAAATCTGTCACTTACAGGGCATTCTCTGTTTCAACAGGAGTAAATTGTTCTAGCTAAACTGAACCAAAGTAGATTCTTCAAGTTGAACATGTTATTTGAAACACTGTGCAGGCTTTCTGTTCTTTTGAAGAAGTCGAGGTTACGAAGGACTAAGGAAGACCAAGGAGATGCTCCAGAGGAAAGGAAGCTGGGGACAGGACCACCGCTGGGCTCCTAAGCCTGGGTCGGACCCGGCCGGAATCCTGTCTGCATGTTTGTTTCTCTTAAAAGAACATCAGCAGAATACTCGGCAAATTCGAAATGGGTCTGGAGATGAGCCGTTGGTGCTGCGTCAAGGTCAGTTCCTGACTTCCATCATGGCGCTGTGGGTGCATAAGAGAACGTACTGGGGTTCAGCACGCACACACTGAAGTAGTCCTGGAAATGGCAGCGCACCTGTGGCACCACCTCTGTAGCTGTGCCAAGCTGTAGAGGCAGGGGCAGGCCAGGAAACGAGGCTCACACATGTGGGGGACAGCTGAGGGTCGCTAAGTGACCAGACCTGAAGGAGATATGGAAAACAATAAACATGTGCCACACACTTCTCTAATAAGAATTAGGAAATTAGACCAAATTATCAAACCAGACTCACAGTGTCAGGAATCGTGCCCAGCACTACACTTTACTGGTAGCTTGGAAGGTCCAGCTACCCACGAGCCCCTGGTGGAGCAGCAAGACTGAGTCCACTGCCCCCACTCAAGGCCCTCGCTGGCCTGGGTTTGTATGGCTGTGGCCATGGGCCGGGCTTTCAGGAAGGCGAATTTCAGTTGTGAATATCTCCACTCAGTACATGTTTGATGCTGATATTTTCCAGGGCGTGTGCATGGTATAAACCCATAAATTCTCAGCTACCCCAGTCAGGCAGTGGGCTAGAGCATCCTGTAGATGAGCACTCTTGTCTTTCACTCGTAAGCGACGTTCGGTTAGCATGTCTACAGAGATTGGACCAGGTCATTTCTTTCTCTTCCCTTTGCCTGCTCTGGGCCCCCAAGAAAGAATGAGCAGCAGCTCACCCTCTCCTCCCGGGACCTGTGATATCCCTGTTTTGTCTAGCACTGTTTGGCTTTATATCTTTTTTTTTTTAATATCCACTAGGATAATTTTTACAGTGAAAAATGTTCCACTTTGGAAAATGAATTACTGGGTCTTTGAATCTGTAACAATGAATAAATGAATGAAGAAATGGCACCAAACTAGGTAGTTTTATGCAAATAATTTCAAAATTTAAAAAAATCATTGTGCATGTTACACCATTGCAGGGCGTGGCCGTTACAATATGGAAAGCTTGCTAACAGTTTGTTTAAGGTAACAAGAGTGCCTTGACTCCATCACAGGACACACCTTGCACAAATAAAAGTTGCTACAGATCAGTCTACATTTATGGGCTCCTGCGTGGCTGGGTCAGGGATGGTTGGTCCAATATGAGCACCGCCTGGTTCCTTGTTGGCGGCTGGCATCCCTGGCTCCGGCTACACCCTGCAGGCCCTCCACACCCACAGGTCGGGTTAACCTATGCACACGAGCTGGAGGCGTGTTTACCCTGGAAACCGTCAGCTCAGCGTTGTCTCTCTCACTCCCAGTGAAGCTTGGGTCTGCGCTTCTGAGTCTGCCTGTGGATCCCGGAGTCCTGGACTGCCCGCCCTCCAGGGGACGAGATCTTCGCAGGGAAGAGATCTTCATGCACAGGCGCCATTGGTGTTCATGCGGTGACCGAAGGAACCCGTCAAGGGTCAGACCCTCTCTTCTACACTTTCCTAGTCCAGAGCTCCCCTCCACCAGGCTCTCCTGTCACACCGCCGCGGCTTGGGAGGAGGAGCAGCCGGGTTGGTTCTGCCTAAGCAAGGGCAGCTTCCGGAGGGCTGAGTCCTGTGAGGCGAGGAGCGCTGCGACCCACGCTGACACGCTTCTCCTTCAGGGCCAGGTCTTCCAGAGCGCTAACCCAGTCTTTCCAGCTGTTTTGACCTGTGGTCCTGAGGTCAGGCTGCGGGGAACCATGCTGTGGACGCCAGGCCTTCCCTCCCCCGCCGCCTGTCCTGCGATCTTGGGAGGCACCCACAGTCCGCAGGTCCCAGTGGTTCTATGGCCATCACTTCGGGTGCTTTGTCACAACTGCACTTGGCCTTATTCCCGCTCCCTCTGCCCCCCTCACCTCTGTGCCCTGACTCATGGTTTCTGGCCCTGCCCGCTCCCTGGGAGTCCCTGCTTCTGCCCACGGCTGCCTTCGTAAGTCTCCTCCATTCCCCAGGGAAAGGTCTCAGCTGGAGTCCTAAAAACCTTTGGCCCCAGGCCCTCTGGTGACAGCTGCCTTTGATTCAAGCCCTGGGCCTTGGTCCGGTCCATCCAGGTGAGGTGCTGGGCTTCACGGTATTAAAGCTAGCGCAGCAAGAAGCTTTCAGTCTTTCTGCTAGGCTGTCAATCCCCAGTATTCAGACGGTCACCTCTCTCCAGTTGGACACCAGGTGGCGCTGTTGTGATTAATGACGGGCAAGACTCACTTCTGCTCACACACAGAACTAGTGGCAGATCCCAAAGCAGATCTGCAAGTGGGATTTGTGGTGTTGGTGTCCTGTCCCCGGGTATAAGTCTTGATCTCTATAGTTCCTCAGAGCCAGGACCAGCCCAGGGTCCACTTGGATGGGTGCAAGGAGCCAGTCCATGGTCCTTGTTAGGCAGAGGACTTCAGACCAAGAGCCCTGCTCTGTATGTGCCAGGTGACCAAATGTACCAGATTTTATATCTCATCCATACCAAGGTAGTAGGACCTATAAAATCTGCCTATTAAACTGCATTTCTTGAATACTGTTTATTATACCAAGGAAAGTTCGTTAATGAGAGACATTTCTGTGGAATATCAATGTAACAATGTTTTAAAAATCTGACTATCACCACCTCTGAAATGTGGAGCCATTAGCTAAGTATCCTTAGGTGTCAGATTAAAATCAACTCTCAGGCACACTGACCCACCACTCTATTCTGAAGTAGTTGGAAGTTCGCTATATGCACAGTGATCTGCATGTCAGGGTCCACGTTTAGCTGCTTCTAGCATCCTTCGAGAAGGAAAGCAAGAAAAGTAGTATGCATTTCAAGAACTCTACCACGTACCGGCCCCACGCCAGGAGGAGGTGAGCCCAGCAGGGTGGGGCTTGTTGAACTCCGTGGAACTCGTCCTGTGTGGCACAAACGCCCAGGACCACACAGGAGCAACGGCCTGGGATCCAGTAAGGGACAAACCCACCTTCTCCTCTGTCCATTTGAAGACAGAAAGCTGACTTAGGTGTGTCCTTTTTCTGAGTCTGCCCTTTTCCACCCTGAGTTTTGCCCCATATCACCAGCAGACCATCCTGGCTGGAGGTTTCCTCGTCCGTCACTCAGCAGGACGAGGAGCCGGGCGCCCGGTGCCCAGCAGATGCAGGCGTGGCGCCCACCCCAGGGCTTCCTCTCCCCTTTCCTGCCTGGCACTTGCTGAGCACCTGCAGCTCACATCCAGCAGAAACACAGCCCGAGACATTTCTGAGCCAAATGGGAGATGTGCAGAACTGGGGCATGATCACAGAGCCAGCATAATTTTGTCTGGAAAATGAAAATATTCTGATAGAGAGATTAAAAAAAAAATGTGGTTGAAATGTGAACTGCAGAGGGACCAATGCTTACAAGGGCACTGTTCTCAGCGTAAGGGACTTTCTGTTTCAACCACCGGGGGAGGTCCGACTTCCATGAGGGGGCTGCCTTGCCTCCAGGGCGTGGGGACACAGTGAGCAAGGTCATTGAACAGAACCTGGGCACTGGTGCAGCTTGAGGGGACAGACATGCAGCCCAAGGTCGGATTCCCTCCCTGACCAGGGCGGAGAGAGCAGAATTCGCTGGGAAATTCCCATGGTTTGGGTTTTGGGGGACTCATGACTGTGTCACAAGACTTCATTTCTTACACTTGAAGTCGGGAATTGAGCGTAAAAGATGCAACCACAGCGGAAAGAGGCAGAGAGGGTCCCCAGGGCTGTGGGCTGGGAAAGAGGCCAGTGATGACGGGCCTATTCAGCCCGTTCACCCCAAGAACATCTGTGCACCAGGCCGCGAGGCTCATCCAGAGCAGAAAGAAGGGTGGGGAGCGGTGGGATCTGGGAGGAAGAGGCGCAGAGCCGGAGACCGTTCACACCAGTGAAGGACCCACTGCCTCCTTCCACCCAGGTCTCTGGAACGGTCGGAGCCGTTCTCAACTGGCGCCCCGTACACGCATGTAAGTATGTCATTTAAAAGCACATCTTTCTCCTTACCAACGCTCCGAGACTCAGGTGACTTTGTGGATAAGTAAGTGCTACTAAACTCAAGTGAAAATTAATTCCTACTGAGTACAATTATTTTCTCTCAAATATAAGAAAAACCCAAAGGTACACATTTCATGCCATACTAGACCATTCAAGAAAAGAAAATGATAGTCAGAGCTAATTCTGAACACAGATGTAACACCCATGTAAACAAGATATAGCCAAGAAAACGTAACCATATTCTAAATGACTTGTAATGAAATAAGACTTGTGAGTACAGGACAGTACACTCTCAGGAACTATGCCAGTGGAATTCACTACGTCAGCTGAGACTGACGCATAAAACACAGAATTAATGCAAAAAGAGACCCTGACAAATCCAGCACATATTTATAATAGAATTTGTTAACCAACCAGGATTAGAAAGAAAATTCTTCAGTGCATTAAAGTTATGGGCCCTAAAAGTTATGGCACACTTTATACTTACTGTGGGTGTTTTAATATTTCCCCTAACATCGTGAACAAGACTCTGTCTCTGAACATAATTATTGTGCAGCTGGATAAACATTTATGTTCTTCATGGTCTTAACAGCACCGTGCGTCTTCCCACTAGCACTCCCTCTCCAACACTGCTGGTGCTGTGCTCCTGACCATGCTACAAGGAAAGAGAAAGAAACAGGAGATACGAAAAAGCATAGCTATAAATGAAGAAAGAGATGCTGAGGATATACTTACCCCCAAATCCAGCTATTAGAACTAGCAAGAAACTCAACATTTTCAGATATACAAAAAACTTGCAAGATCTTAGCATCTTCTATACTGACAATACTAACCAGAAAATATAACAAAAATACTATTCCAAATAGCAATCAGTACTCTAGAGTGTTTAAGAATTAATAATTAAACTGGTCTTGGTGGCATATGACTATAATCCCAGCAACTTGGGAGACTGAGGCAGGAGGATCAGAAGTTTGAGGCCAGCCTCAGCAATTTAGCAAGACCCTGTCTCAAAACAAAAATAAAAAGGCCTGGGGATGTAGTTCAGTGATAAAGTGTCTAGGGTTCAATTTCCCAGTAAAACACACACACACACACACACACACACACACACACACTAGTAATTAATGCATCAAACTTTACAGAAAAAATTAAATATGTTAATAAATAATGAAATGGAGAGGCAACCCTGCTTTTTCATGGGACATTTTAATATTGTAAAGATGCTGGTTTTCCCAAAGTTAAAGTATGAACTTAAGACAACTCCAGTAAAAATTCCAGCTGAGTTTTCTCAGAATGATGCAAAAATCCTACCATAAATTCATATGAAAGCTTAAGGGATCTTGAAAAGATAAGGAAAATCTGGGAAAGTTCCAGTTGATGAATTCTTCCCCTCCAGATGTGAAGACGCACGGTGCTGTTAAGACCATGAAGAACATACATGTTTATCCAGCTGCACAAGAATTATGCTCAGAGACAGAGTCACGTCTTTATGTGGCATTAGTACCAGGGGAGGCTGGCCACAAATAAGTTGTAGATTGTTTGGTAGGACATACTTGGAAAATGGGTTTGGATGTGGAAGAAAATACAACAGGATCCGGGAATGCCCACCAAACACTGTGTCCGAAGGTGGACTGTAGTTGGCTTAAGGACATAAATGTGGACAGTCAGACTCTGAAGTGGATGCCTGGTAAGGCAGGAGATACTTCTGTGACATAGGACTGGGGACAAAATTCTCAAGTAAAACTTCAAAAATGTAACTAGGGAGAATATTGATGAGTTTACTACATTCAAAGTCTACCACAGACACATCTGTCATTTCTAAAATAACCAATCGCTCGCATAGGTAGGACTCCCTGCAACCAACCAGGTCACGAGAGGGGTCCTCAGAGGGAAAGGCAAAGGACGCGGGTAGGCGGCTTTCGGACGCGGACCCCTGAAGGTGACAAGCACGTGCAGCAGGGTTCACGCTCACAGGTGCTGATAAAGACCCACGTAGAGGAACTGCGGTTGTCCTTCTGGGACTGGCCCCAAGCCTGGCAGAGGCCCAGTCTGGATGCGAGTCTTTTGTACAGATGACCCTTTATATAAAAGGTCACAGACATGCCCATAACTGGCACACCCTCCCACACACGGCGCCATCTACAGGATTGGAGTTCCTCCTACAGATGCCGTGTAAACACTTGTCACCCCGCATTGTCTGGGGAATGGTGGAGGAAAGCCCGCGCCCGGGAAGGACAGACCACTTTTCTCTGAATATTTTCCGTAGTCAGCTGGTCGACTCTACAGAGCGGAAGGACAGGGAGTCCACTGCTACCGCTCAATGCCTGTTAGACTGGCAGAAGTGGAAATATGATGGACAACGCCAAGTTCGGCGGGATGGAAATACGGGGCTCCTCTCCTGGCTGTAGGCTGCCATGACCTTTTTGGAGAATGACCTGATAACCTCAGTGAAATGAGCACACATTCCCAAGTGTGTCCACGTGGGTGTTCGCGGTGGCCCGCCTGAGAGGTCGCACGGTGGCGTGAGGCTGCCCCGGGAGTCTGGAGGCGACGGTGGATAACCACGGTGCGCACATGCGGTGGCGACCCAGGCAGCAGAACCAGTACAACGAACAGATCCTGAACAGTAGGACTGAGCAAGGAGGAGACGCAGCCCAGCCGGTCCTGTAAGCACACACGCCGTCGCATGACCAGCAGTCCACGGTTCGCGAAAGACATGGCAGAACAGTACCCCCGCGGCCAGTTGAAGTGTTCAGCAACTTACCCGATCACTTAAATTCACGTGTGAACGAGCAACACAAGGTACTTCCTTTCGCTCTTTAACTAAGCTGTACTTGTGCTAATCTGCTCACCAGATGGCTGGCTGTGATGGAGACCGTCCATGTCCTGGTCCACCTTGCTCTAGAGGGATCGCCGGACCCAGGCCACCAAGGCAGCATTTGGTGAGATCCCAGTTACCAAGAAGGGAATGGGAGAGAAGAAAGGAACAGAGGAAAGGCGCGTCAGTGCTGGAGCCGAGTGGGGCTTCAGCCGAGTTCCCTCTGCAGGTGAGGAGCAAGTAGTCCCTGGGAGAAGAAGGACCGGGGCTCTTGCCTCCCCGCCATGAGGTCGCAAGCTCCTCCACTCACATGCTTCGTAATACTCAGGACACGGCACCCTGCCAGGACACTGCTGTCGAATGAAGCCATGCTGCTCAAGCCCACCTGAAGACCACTACTCTGGGCCGGAGCAGGTGCAAACTCCTGCTGTTCCCAGGGCCTCCGAGCCCCACCTGTGGCCACCGAGTCTGTGTGCAGCTCTTCCTGGCACGGTGAGACCGTCCTGAGACGTGTGCAGGCGAGCTTCTTCAGCTCAGCCCTAGGGCCCCACCGTTTCCACTGAAACCAGAAACAACACACACCAAACTTGACGGGTATGAAAAGTCCTCTCTGCTCTGTCCTCCAGGGCCAGCATCAGGAAAAGGCCTGAGTCGCAGTGCCTGTGTGTCCGCCCGACCAACCAGTCAGGGTTCTGCAGAGAAATGAGCCAGTGAGAAACGTCTTCGTTCTGCCTGTCAAAACACAATATATACAAATACATAGGATTTGTTCAAGGAATGGATCACACAGTTCTGAGGTTGGTAGTCCAAAACTTGCAGGACAAGCCAGTGGACTGGAGACTCAGGCAGAGTTTCTATGTGGCCGTCTTGAGGCAGACTCCCTTCTTTTCCAGTCAACCTCTGTTTGGGGCTCCTTAGCCTTTGACTGATTTGACCAGGCTCACCCCTTACCAAGGGGCCGCTCTTACTTTCAGTGGACTGTAGGAGTGAGACCTGTTCACAACCCACCCTCATGGCAACACCTCAGTTGACCAGGCTAAGCAAGTGGGCACGTGGCCTGCTGCCAGCCCACGAGGGTGACCATTGCACCTGTCAAACCACATTTATGGTATTAACCGGTCTTCCTGCTTACATTGGTTACCGCTATATTTGCCAATGGGTTTGGGAATATTCCAGAGGATTCCTATCAGTCCTGGATCCACAGCTTAATACCAGTTCTGAATACACGTCAAACATGTCACATTGTGGGGCAGAGAAGGCAGGTGGGGAACAGAGATGAAGGGGATTACAGAAGCCAGCTCATGAATAAGTGAGCACATCAAACAAAAGAAGGGCTGTGCGTGGGCAGAGGTGATACAGTGCCAAGAGTCAGGGACAGTCCTCATCTCTTATGGATGCCCAAATAGAAATCTAAAACCGCGCTGGGCCCAGCCCTGAGGCATGTGCAAGAAGAAACACACCTACTTCCACATACGGACTGCACAGAGCATTCATGCAGCTTTACCTAAAATAGCCAAAACCGAGGGGAAAATCCAGGTGTTTATCACCAGGTGAGGGACGGTGTGGTTCTCACACAATGGAATGCAACTCAGAAATAACAGCCATGGATCCACCCAGCAGTGTGGATGCAGCTTAAAAAAATAAAAAATGACCCCAGAGATCATGTATGAGTGATTCCATTGATTCCATTTTTTTAATGTTGAAAAAAAAAAAAGGTATATTTAGAATTAGACAGCTGGACTCTGTTTTGATGATCCCAATTTTTGTTGGCAACATTCAAAGCACCATAACCGGGAGCCAGTCGAACATATGCCCCGTCTCTGCATCAGGCGCCATTAGGGTGTTAACCTTGGCCACATCAATGTCATAGCGCTTCTTTGCAGCTTATTTGACCCGCGGTTTGGTGGCCTTGATCCGCGAACACTAGTGTGTTGTTATCTTCGATCCTCTTCATGGCCCGCCCAGTGGCCAGGGGAAGCTTGAAGACGGCGGAGTGGCCAGGCTTGTTTCTCCTGGGGGCGCTCCTCCAAGGACATGTGGGCGGCCTCCAGAGCCACAACGCCCTGGGCCGCCGGGAGGGCGTGACACGGGGATCTTCCTTCTGTGGCTGGGGACACCCTTCAACATTGCCTTCTTGGCCCTCAGAGCTTTTGCTTTGGCTTCAGCGTTGGGAGGGGCAGGGAGCTTCCTTCTTAGCTTTCAGTGCCATCTGAGTGAAAAGAGAGATTCCATTTAGATGGTGCCCAGAGGGATCCGGTCTCACTGATGCGAAGCTGGCCCACGGTGCCCTGGTTGCAGGGAGGTGCTCCGATGCTGGGGCGGATCCAGGTACATGCACCAGAAGCCCCAGAGCCAGGCGAGGACTCCCCACCGGGTGACCCACCCTCAGCTCGCAGCAGACCCCAAGTTCAGCTGTGCGGCTGCCGCTGATTCTTTATGATGACGACTCCACTGATCTGCAGGAGGTGAGCACATAAAAATCCTCACTGCTTGAGGACAGACACTATGTCCCTTTATTTTACACTTTAAAAAAACGAACTTTGCTGGTTACAAGCCTTTCCCTGAACAATGACCAACGTTGTAAAACCCTTCCTCCCCTCCCCTGGCATCTTGGTTGCTGACACATAGATTTTCATGTTTGCCACTGTCCCTCTAAGAGGTTGCCAAGGGAACCCCGTGACTCTGGCTGGAGTGGCCACAGTGGACTGCATGGGACTCGTTCCTGATTCTCTTTCCATGTGTCCCAGGAGCTCACCTGGGCTTTGGTCAGGGAATTATGCTACAGATTCCTTTGGAATTTCAACGTTTCTAGTCCCCAGATTCCTTGACTATAAGCTGCTGCTGAGCAGCTGCTCAGAGGCAGCTTCCCAGGGCTGGCTCATGGGAGACTCGCTGTTTCCTTGTTTAGAATTTGCACTCTTATTGCAGACTGCTGAGGTTTGGGTGACTTTTGGCCTATTTTTAAACCCAATGTACACGTTTACTATCCATCTGAACATTTTATCCTGAGTGAATATGACAAGTGGATAATTTTCTTTCAAGACTAGCCTGTTCTGGAAGCTAGATTTCCAGAACATTCTGCCGAGATCCCCTTCCATGGGACTACTCCAGCGGTCAGTACATCCAAACTTATTAGTGATCCACCCAGTCCTACAACCATCCAATGCATAGCAATGGTCCCATACATAAATAAGGACTGAAATTTTTAAAATATCCAGTGTACAAAGAGGTGAATTTCATGATTTCGGTGGGATTTTTATTTTTCTTTAATACAATTTTTCTTTCTATAGCAAGATATGTACAAAATTATCATGGAAATTAACAGGAAAACATAACTGAGAGATTCTCATGAGCAGGTGCTCTTTTGGAAAAGCCACAGACAGGATCTGGATGAGGAGGAGCCACGGAAACCACGGCCTCTCCTTGGGAAGTCGAGCTGAGTCAGGTGGCAGAGGTCAGTGAGCAGGTGAACTGGGTCGGGCCTGTACCCAGGGAGAGGCGAGTGGCAGGAGGTGCTTCCCGCCGCAGCTGAGGTCCACCGCGCACTCTTCAAACAAGGCTAGGCCGATGCCCGTTCTGCAATCCCTGCCCAGCGAGTTGACCTGGGAATGGATAAGCGGGAGAGGACTGAGGTCGGCATTTTACTGAGGGTTTGAAGAAGGAGGAATAAGATTACAATCAGAGAATTCAAAGAAATGAAGGATTGGTGCAAGTACCCTTGAGAGCTAAATGGGGCTAAAAACTCAAAAGCAGCGAGTCTAGGGAGCTCCTTGTCCAGTTGGGAGGAGAAGCAGGGGAAACTGGGGAAGGCAGCCTGTCTGTCCAAGGTGACCCTGGAAGTCAATGCCCGCGAGATTCCCAGAAGAGGACGGAGGGAGGGTGGTGGGGCCATGGAGGGAGGGAGAGCACACCAGCCACTGGTCACCTAGGATGTGGGCACGAGGCTTCATGCAGAGGGACACTCCACACCTTAGCCCCCAGAAAGCCTATTGCTACAGGATCCCTGGTCAGCAACCTGCGTTTCCATTCTGTCTTTTCTGGCTTCCCTTTTTGGAGACTTAGGATATGACGTTCTTGTCCTGTGATGAGATGAGAAATTTCACATTCAACTAGCGTCATCGAGATTCTCTAAGAAAACATTCCCACCTATACAACGGACTGTACTCATTATGTTTTCTCCACCCACTTAAGTACTAAAATGTCATCATTTTGCTTTGTGATTTTTCCATTTGGTCTATCCTGCATATTAGAGTGGTAAAGAGGTGTCCCATGTAATAGGCTGGAGGTGGCACTTGGTCTTTATACACAAACTCAAAAGCCAGGAATGAGCTGGCCGCAGTGATACGTCTGTAATCCTAGTGACTTGGGGGGCTGAGGCAGGAGGATTCCAAGTTCAACGTCAGTCTTGTCACTTAGCAAGACCCTATCTCAAAATAAAAAATGAAGAGGGCCAGGATGTGGCTCAGTGGTTAAGTGCTCCTGGATCCAATCCCTGGTACCAAAAAGAAAAAGAAAAAGAAAAGAAAAAATCCCAAAGCCAAGGATAAATTCCCAGACCTTAGCATGTCAGCACAGGAAATTGATAACGCAACGGCAGGCTGCAGGCCAGCGCCTCCCGCTGCCTGGTGGCGCTCTGGGCAGACATTTCCATTCTCCTTTCAGACTGCAAAACCATAACAGAGTGGGTTTGGATATCTGATAAAATCCCGTTAATATCATGAGGCGTAAACGTGTAACTAACCATGTCATCAGCTGGAACAGCTCACACTTAATTCCTACACATTCTGTTGTTGCTGTCGTTGGCACAGTTGAGAATAGCACAATGGACTGAGAATCTGCAAAGGCCACACATTCCCCTGTTGAAAAAATCGTGGAAAATGGATCTGGATGCTGAGACGCAGGAGTGAGCCGATAAGGCTGGAGGGAAGAGCGAAGCGTGTGGGAGGCAGGCTGAGTGTGAGCTTCCTCCAGATGGGGCCTCTGCCAATTGACGTCAGCCTGCAGGAGCCTCCCCCAGACATGCAGACCAGCTGGGCAGCCAACTGTGCAGGCTGAGGACCAAGAGCTGAAATATTTGCATCCGGACCTTGAAAGAGTGAATAGGCTCTCAGATTCACAGACTGTCTTCAGCGCTGGCAGAAGCCGGGATAGTGAGCTCCCAGGAGGAAGGCTCCTCCCTGAAGTCATTTTTGTCAGTTATGTAAATCAGACTAACCTCTAGTAATCAGATGACTGAGTTCAGAACTTTGAAAATCCATCACTTTGTAAGTTCATATTTTCATATTCAAGAGTGTGACCTTCCAGTATGTAGATGAAAATTGGCAGATTTTAAAAACTAGGAGTAGCTTTTGAAGAAATCAGTCACCAGGGTCCCTAAGCCACTGAGGGTCATGACAGATAGTTATGGGGCACTTTTGGTGGGTCAGGACTTGTTCTAAGCACTTGAACAAAACCAGCGCACAAATAAACAGAATTCCCTGCTCTTATGCAACTCAAAGCCTAGTAGGGGATACTGAAAACAAAAATGGACACAAATTGTTTGGCATAAGGTGGAAATAGCATGAAAATAGAGCAGAGTGGGGCATTTGGAGGGGCTGCTGGTGGGAGTGGGGGGTCTTAGCAGAATCGTCTGGGTATGGGTCTCAGTGAGAGAGAGGATGCGCAGTGACTGAGGAAGGGTAGGAGTGAGCCTGCAGCTGACAGGGGAAGAACCAGCCAGGTAGCAGGGCCAGTCTGCAAAGGCCCTGGGACTCAACTCCCCAGAGTCTGATGCTACCAGGGCCAGAGCTGTAGGATTCATGGTCGGGACTGTTGGGAGGATCTGTGAGGACTTATGGATCATTGGAAGTCCTAGTCTTTCACTCTGAATAAAATGGAGAGGATCAGCAGGGTTTGCAGGGAGGACGCAAGCTGATTTATGTTTTGGAGGCTCAGTCTGATGAACTTCTGGAAGCTCACACCAGAGCAATGCAGGAAAGAATGTTCAGAATCTGGATGTCGCACTTGAAGGGGTGCCAGCTGGGCGGGAAGAGGAGGGCACAGATGCTGAGGAAGGGACGAGTCAAGCAGGACGGCCAAGTTCAGGCTTTGGCCTGAGCCTCCAGAGGGAAGGCGCCGTGGTCAGCAGAGACCGAGGGGGCCGGAGCTGCGTTCCATCACCTGCCACGCGGAGAGCAGAGTCAGGTGCTGCCCCCCAGGCAAGGGCTACGTGAGTCGGTTTCCACCTCCAGGTGACGCCCAATTAGGTTGTTAGAATGCCGTGATCCTCGACTAATTTTTAAAAAATCAAATGGAATAAAGTGTGGACATGTGGGTGCTCCCCCGGAGAGTGCCGGCCTCACAACTGTGGCTGCAGGCCTCCCAGTAATGCCTTTGACCATGGGGAGCCGCCTTGCCCAAAGGGAGATCCCGGACACCTGGCTGATGTGTGCATGGAGGCTCAGCTCCTGCCTCGGGAATGGAAATATCAGAAGGATCATCCAGTGCCAGGGCTCCCCAGAAAGCGGGCTGAAGTGTCAGCAAAGAAGACCTGCATCTTACCCTTGTAGAAGGTAGACAAATGCCAACGGTCAAAGCCCAGCGAAATCAACTGTGGATATGCCGGGGTTGTCAAGGACAGAGGAGCTGTGCATGGATAAGGAAAAGGACGTGATGTAGAAAATACTTCCTGGCCACGTCCTGAGTCTTCTGCAAATGTTCAGAATTTGAAGGGAAAGGCCTGGGACTTCAAAGGACCCTGGTCCTTCATTTCCACAGGACATACGTGGCACTGGCAGAGGAGTGCAGGAGGTCTCCAGGTGAGCTGCAGTTGACCTCATGCCACAGGGCAGTGTGGGTTATAAGACATCTCCGTCTGGCGCCCAAGAGTTGTGTGGTCAATGTGATATTTTCTAGCAACTGTGTCCTACAAACCCACAGATTCTAGGTTTGTTTTTCATAGGCTTACATTCAGCAGAAAGCATTCACCCGGTAAGTCTCTTCCAGAAAACACATTTGTCAGGAGGTACACTTATCAGCATATTAAAAGAGACCAAAGTGAGTCACACACTGTTTTTCTTTCTGGGAGTTCTCCCTGATAATCTCCTACTCTTCCAGGAAATCTGCCCACAAGATTTAGCACTCTAGCAAGACCCCAGAAGATGATGCAAACATAAAGCTAGGCTGACTTGGGACTTGGGAAAAGGTGACTTTATTTTATGCAGGAATGCCAGGACTTTCATGTTAGATAGTGGAGGGAGGGATCCTGGAAAAGTGATCATGAGTGAAGATGCAAATAGATTCCAGAAAACCCACAAGCTATGTTTGTGGATGTCCAGAGGACACCCCATTTGCTATGTTAATACAGAACATGCTGGGGACTTTCACTTTCAGCCCAGATGAGGTGACAACAACTGGATTTACTCTGACTCTTAATAACTCTACGGGCAGGTCCATACATAGAACAGTGGATCACAGACCCTGGACAGCAGGCACAGGAACAAGGTTACCAGAAGGCAGAAAGCGGAGGAGGTGAGCTCTGTGATCATCTCACACTGTCTGAAGGCTGCATTGCGTCTGCAGGCAGACCTGGCGGTTGCGCACCTCAGCAGGAGGGCACTGGACTTCATGGTGTCACGGAGGCCAGAATTCACAGGTGCTCTCTAGTTTGGATGTCGACTGTCCTCCCAAGGCCCATGTATTAAAGGCCTGGTCCTCAGGGTGGTGCTCTTGGGAAGTGGTGGAAATTTGTAAGAGCTGAGTAGTGGAAGGCCTTTAGGTCACCGGGAGCATGGCACTGAGGGGACCTGGCTTTTCCTCTCGTGTTTCCTGGCCATGAGGTGAGTGTTTTTTTCCCACCATGTATTCCCACCATAATGTCCTGCCATTGGCCCAAAAGCAACGGGGCCAATTAAACATGCATTGAAACCTCCCCAACTATAAGTCAACATAAACCTTTGTCTTTATAAATTGATTATCTCAAGTATTTTATTATAGTGATGAAATGCTAACCCAGGTGCAAAATATAAGAGACGATTAAACTACAGAAAAAAGATTCAGTACCAGAGATCTGCAGCAGTGGCCCTGCCTCATTAAGATTGTCCTGATCTGCACATACCTGAGAAGCAATTATTTATGGTCAGGATAAGGAAAAAAAACAAAAAACAAAAAACAAGAAAAAGGTAGATTGTGCAATTCTTGTAGCTCACACAGGAGCTAATGTACCACTAATGAGAGTAAAAGACCTCATCATACATGAGATGTCAGGCAGACCTTCAGAAGGGCATCACTTTAGTAGTGCAATATATCAGCTCTAGACCAAGATTGCACTGGACTTACCCTAACACAGTGTTTTTAAAAGTTCTGAAAAGAATACAGATGATTTTAACTCTTTTAAGTGAAAAAAAGTTTTTGAAAGAATACAATAAAATCCAGAAACAAACAATGCAAAATTTAAGGTATCCAGGACATATAATATAAAATCACATGGTTGGGGGGTGGATAAACAAGAAAACATGAATCAGAAGCAGGAGATAAATTAATCAATAAGACAATAACTAGAAAGGGATGGTGAAATGATGAGAAAAGATTAAAAGATGTTATAAATATACTTCATATATTCAGCATGATGAAGAACTAGAAGATGTAAAAGAGATAGAAATTGAACTTCTAGAGATTAAAATTTCAATATGTGAAAGTAACTTTATGCTTGATGGAATTAACATATTAAAAGCTATTGATTAAAAAAATGAACTTGAGGACATCACAATAAAAAACATTTAAAATGAATAAGAGAATTAAAAAGAGGAAATATAATGAGCCCTGCAGCACTGGTGTGAGTAGGCCCTGAGTTCAGCTCCCAGTACTGCAAAAACCAACAAGCAACAACAACAATCAGAAAAAACCAAACTGGCCTATGGAAAATATCAAGCAGTCTAATCTGCAAGCAATTGGAACCCCAAAGATGGGGGAGAGGCTAAGAAGTATTTTATAGAAGTAATAGTGAGACAATTTTTTTTTAAAATTGGGGGAAAAGATGAACTCCAAGGAAGGAAGACAAAACTATACAAAAGTGCATCATCATTGAACTGCTGAAAACCAATGACAAAGAGAAAACCATAACAACAGGCAAAGGAAAAATGATACAATGCACACAGAGGAACAATGCTAAGAATGACACCAGACTCCTTAATAGAAACTACGCAAACCAGAAAACAGTGGAAGATCCACTTCAGATCATTAGAAGAAGTAGAAATCATTACAACGTGAAAGTAACTTTTCAGAAATTAAAGGTAAATTAATTTATGAGTATTTTTTCAGCAAAACATAACTTGAGATAATTCCTCATTAGCAGAGCAACCATGTAAGAAATGTTAAAGGTTTTTTTCAAACAAAAATTCATTATTTCCAGATAGAAATGCAATCTAATCAAAGGAATAATGTAGATATATATGAGATTTCCCCCCCTCATTTTTATTTCTTCAAAATAGAACAGATAAACAAAAATAACAATAATAGATTGAAGGGCTTATATTTAGAAATAAAATATATAAGAACAATAGCCCAAAGATCAGGAGGGGTTAATGTAAGTAGAATGTTTTTAGGTTCTTATACAATATTTAAGTCAGAATAATTTTCTTTGAAGGTAGATTGTGAGAAGTTCAGTATGTTAGCTTTTCATTACTATTAACTTTCTGTTACTCTAACAAAGAACCTGAGACAATCAACTTAAAGAGAGGAAAGACTTAATTGGGATCACAGTGTGGGAGGTTTCAGTTCAAAGTCAGTTGACCTATTGCTTTTGGGCCTAGGTAGCACATCAAGGTGGGAACAGGGTGCACAGGAACCTGCTCCTCTCGCGGCAAGACTAGGAAGTGAAGGAAAGAGGAAGGGACCTGGTTAAGCCATCCCATCAAGGGAGCCCCCAGTGACCTGAGACCCCCCACTAGGCTCTACCGCTTGAAGTCCCCATTGCCTGCCCAAAGCTCCGCACTGCATGGGGCAGGGGGGAGGTATGAGGGGGTCTTTGTGGTGAGGGAATGATTCTGTTCTGACTGGTGGTGGTGACACAGATCTGCACACGTGACACCATGACAGAGACACCTTGCACTCATGTAGTGATGCGGTACTGTAATTATGTAAGGTACGACTCCTGGGGAGCAACCAGGGAGCTCTCTGCACCATCTTCACGATTCTCTGAGGCACTGGAGCGATCCATGTCCCGTCCTTCCACCATCTAAAGCCATCTTCTTTGTGCTCCTGGGAGAATGAGCCCTTCCTCCATCTTCCAGGCCGGGTCTTGTCATCAAATCTCTCCCGCTTCTGTCCTCAGTCACCTTTTATTCTTCTGTTTTCAAGTCTTCCTCTTAACAAAAATTCTTGTGATCCCATTTAGGGCACGTATGATCCAGGAGCGCCTCCAGTCTCAGAGCCTAGCACATCGATGAAGCCTGGTTCCCACAGTGGCAATGTTCACGCGTTCCAAGGATCAGGACCTGGACAGAAGCAGGGTCTGTGACTCAGCTGCTGCATCGTCACACACTTGACAAGCCGACATTGACAGCAGGCACCAGCCAGCACAGCACAAAACACTGTCTTTCTAAGTACAGATAAACTTTTTGTCAAGATAGATCACATTCTGGTCTGTAAAGTGTGTCTGAATAGATAAAAGAGAACCAGATGCATAAAAGTATATTCTCACTTCACACTAGCATAAAAGTAGAATCAATAATGAAATGTATAGAAAGTAACCCTGAGTGTTTGGACATAGAACAATATATTCTAAATAAGCATAGGCAAGAGAAGCAATCACAAAGAAAATTGAAAAATGATATTAATTCTATAAAAATAAAACACAACGTGCTAACATTTGTGACATACAGATGAAGATTGCATAGAGGATAGATTTTATCATTCAATGTTTAGAATATGAAAGAAAGGTCTCATGAATTATCTAAGCTTTGACTCTTAGAAGTTAGAGAAGAAGAGCCAATGAAACCCCAAAGAGAAGAAGCAAACGAATTTAAAGATAAGAGAGTAAATCAGTGAAATAGAAATAAGAAAACCAGTAAAGGAGATCAATGAATGCAGAACTGTATCATCTGAAAAATTTAATGAAATTAAAAGCCATCACTAACCTGAACAGATTAAAATAGGGAAGATGGAATTTATCAAAACCAGCACAAGAGCAGGTTATCACTGCAGATCCTGCAGGTCAGGGGAGATTGTAACAGAATATTATGAGTGACTTTATTTCATAGGGACCAAGACGTCGGCAGATGAACTAGACAGATTCCTCATGGACACAAAGGACCAAACCCACTGGTGAAGAAATGGGCAACCTAAAGAGCTCTATGTGGGGAAAATTGTTAAATGCTAATTAACAACAGTTCCACAAACAAATGTGCAGACCCTTCAGGCTTCTCTACTTCTCCGCTTAAGAAAGAAACACTATGATTGTACACAGAGCCTTCCAGAACAGAGACAAAGGAATACTTCCTAACTCAATCATAGAGGCCCTGTGACCCTCACACTCAAAGCAAATCTGCACATCAGGATGGGGGATGCGGACACCGCAGAGAACGTAGCAAGTCAGTGCTGTCAGCGTAGGACGTGCAACAGCCCGTGTGCAGTGCAGGGAGGCCAGGTTGACCGAACACTGCATACCCGTCCACGCCGTCCACCATGGGACAGGACGCAGGGGAGCACTAGCGATCATCTCAAAGGCTGAAGAAAAGACATCTGATGAACTTCAACCTTCATTGTGATAAACTCTTGGAAAACTGAGCATATAAATAAATCTTATCAACTTGATGAAGTACATCACCAATAAAAACCTGGTTGGCAACATCGTATGTCATGGAGGCTGGATTCTCCCCCTACACTCCAAATCGAGGCAAGGATGCTCACTTCTGCCTCTCTTCAACATGGTACTGGAAGTCCTCCACAGTACCCAGTCAAAGAGAAGGCATGTGGGTTAGAAAGGTGAAATTAAAGCTGACTTTATTCACTTACTGCACATTGTTCACCTAGAAGAATTCTCAAGAATCTTATTATATAAGAGTGACTGGAACTATTCAATGAACTCAGCAAGTTGCTGGTTCCTATTCAATACACAGAAGTCACTTACGTCTATATACTAACAATGACTAATGATAAATGAAAGTTTAAACCATAACATTTACAATGGTATCAGAAACATGGGACACTTAGGGATTATCTTGGCAAAATGCACGCAAGGGCTCTTGACAGTAAAATAAAAAAATGAATATTGTTGAAAAACATTAAAGTAGACCAAATGAGCACCCAAGGATACCATATTCACAGGACAGAGAGCTCAATATTATAATGATGTTTCCTTTCCCTAGACTGGCTTCTGTCTTCACAGCAATCCAATCTGAACCAGCAGGTTATTTTATAGGGACTGGTAGCTGATTCTAAGCCTTATTTGCAAATGCAAAGAACCTAGAATATCCAAGTTAGATTTGAAAGAGCATGACAGAATTGGAGGACTTACCTAATTTCTAGGTCATGCTAGATGGTGGCATATGCGTGCGGTAGAGCACTATCAGGCAGGAGGCGCAACACATCAGTGATCCAACACGGACACTCAAAAGCAGCTCACTATCTACTATGTGATTCTACTTCTGAGAGATTCTAGAAAAAGCTAACCTGCAGTGGGAGAGATCAGGTGAGTGTTTGTCAGTGGCCAGGTTTGGGGGTGTGGATAGCCTATAGGATGGTACAAGGGAAATATTTGAAGTAATAAAAAACTCTATATCAGGGTAAAACTTAATGAGCTCTGGACTTAAAACTCGACTTTTATTGTATGCAAATTGCACCACAATGACATTGACTTAAGAAGTAAGGACTGCAGTGATAGGAGTACTGTATTGAACAGAATCTCTGTTACAGTCAATGGCCATTATATGGGTCTGTGTCCCCAGCAGGTATGAAATCTGGGTCTGGCAAATGAGGGGTGGAAGACAGGGTGGTCTTGCATGGTGACGCCAACAATCCCAGTAAGTGACCCCAATCACACAGTGAGAAGTGTGCTTGCAAGTTTAGGTTCTGCAATACCAGGGGTCCTGGCTCCCAGAGGCAAACACTTCCAAATTGCCATCTGGGGACTCAAGGAGTCCCACTGAAAGTCAAGTTGCTTCAGGGTCCTCTCTCCAGCAGGCAAGGAGAGAGGAGTCCTATTGGGCTGGGCAATGAACAGATCCTCAGGAGGAGCTGAGGTTTCTGCTCCCCTGGCTTAGGAAGAGCGTTAGTAGTCTGGATGGTCCATTGGTGTGCCCATTTGTTGTTTAAATAGAAAAATTCAATAATCTCAAAATTACAGAAAAATTTCAACTCAGAAAATAAAGATTTTTTTTCATTTGATTCTTTTGAGAGTGAATTTGCCAAACTGATGTCCTATCACCCGCGACCACTTTAGTGGATATTTCTTAAGCATGAGGACATTTTCCTACATAACCACAAAAGTGCCATTAACACCAATAAATAAAAGATGGTAGCTATCGACCTACAGATCCACTGAGTTCCAGCCGTGGAAGTCGTGCGCCTGTGCCAACAATAACAACCCAGCCCCTGGTGAGGACACCTCGGGGCCACACATCAGGGACCAGCTGTGCAGCAGCCCCAACTCTGCAGGGCCAGGCCTGGGTCATCAGCAGCTCCCGCCTCTGGGGTCACTTCTGCCTGTGAGTCTTCCAGCTGCAGCTCCCTTTTCCTCTCCAGCGCTTCCCTCACTGTGTCACTGACGGCTTTTCTCTAGGGTGGACGGGTCTGGCTGAGGTGTGGCCCGCAGAGGATGAAAGAGTACAAGTTTCACGGTGACTGTGGATGACTGTCATGAGGAGCCACAGATTCGGGCTGCGGGTTGAACTTCTCTGCCCCCAGGGTTTCATCTGTTGACTCGTGAGTGTCCGGTCTTCTCTCTCCAGGCACAGTGGGCACGGTCGCACTTTCCAGCCACTTTGAAGTCAGGACCTTGTGATCTTCTTTGGCAAGAGATGCTGCCAGGGGCGAGCCTCAAGGGCCAGTGCACAGTTCCTCCTTGGGTGGTGCTGGGAACGTGGTCAGTCTGGTTTTCAAGTGACCAGGGTGAAGGCCTTCTATCTGTTTGCAGCGAACTTGAAGGATGAGCAAGAAATAAACGCTGTGGTTTCAGGAGGTTGGATGTGAGAGCTGTCACCACGTTAGCATCACCAGGCTGACCTGACCCACAGACGGACCACGGACTGGGGCTTCCCCAGGCTTGCTCAATTCCAGAGCAGCAGTGTGCTCACCCGAGGTCACGGAGAGCCTCATCTGGAAAGCTGACCGTGCTGACCTCCTGTGCTTCCCACACCCCTGCAGGTGGATTGCCTGGCCCCCATATGCACCCAACGTTCTCGTTTCTTAAAGATTTGCAGCAGGTAAAGCTGTTGGCATTTGGAACAGCAAGTGGGAGTCTCCTCCCTCCCGTGTCATCAATGAGAGGCTCCTGTGAGATGTTTTGACTTAAGCAAAGGTATCTGGGCTTTGTAGAGGTCTCTTTGTCCTATTGTGAGGCTTGCTGGAAGGCAACCCAGCTCCCTCAAGAGAAGGTGAAGGGACAAGTAACCTCCTCCCACGACTTGGCAGTGTGAGCATGTGACCTCAGCTCCACTAATCAGATACTCTTTCCTGCTTTTCCCAGGACATTTTCCAAGGCTGGGAATGTTACAAAGACAAGGGGCAGGTCAGAAGAGTAGGGCAGCAGAGGGGGGATTCTGACCAGAAGGTCCCTGGAGGGTACTGGGGGCTGTGCCCGCCCCCGCTCCCCTTGACGCTGCTCATCGCCTGAGCCTGGTCCTCAGCTCTGCAGACGTTTCATGCGGGGTTCCATGACGTCCCATTTCTTGCACTTCCTCTAGGTTTCTCGATTTCTTGTGCTCCTTGTCACAAGGGGCCCTGAACCTAGGCACGGTTTGGACTAGGTGAGAGGATGCATTTCAGGAACACTGAGCTTGACAAGTGCTCCGTGTGCGTCAGCTGTGGTGAAAGGCTCACGTCACCCTGCACGTTGACCCTTCCCAGACAGCGAATAAGCACACACGGTATCGCATCCTGCCCAGCCTGGGTGGCATGGGTGGCCAGAGCACTCGACTGACGCAGACCCTCTGCCTGGCTTCAAGGCCCCTGTGCTCCTGGGGTCACGCTGTCCTTCAGCAGCTCCTGTGTGTGGACCTTGTGCTGGGTGCTAACAGTGCCCATTGGCCACTGTGAGGTAGACTACAGACACAGACCAGAAGACAGGGTAGGAAGAAGAGGAGGAAAGAGAGAGGAAGAGCTGGAGGACAGATGGCGTCTGTGCTTCCACTTCCAGAAATGCTTCCAGGGACATCTGCCTGGTGACCACCTCCTGGGACCACGTCTTGCCTGGGGATGAAGCCCTGGATTGGGAGTCCTGCTCGGGAGCTGGTCCTGTGCCACCACCAGAACTCAGCAGCAGCACATAGAGGAGGCTCAGAGAGGAGGAGCAGAGAACAAATGGAAGCTTCCCTGAAAGCTCTCAGTGAGAAGCGCTCCTCCTGGTCGGAGGGGATCATCATTGCCTTGGTTCAGATGGCAGTTTCCGACTCAGGCTAGAGGGAAGTTGCTTTCCTAAGCAAAACTCAATGGACTCAACACATACATTGCACCTTTCATGATGGATTTTTTTTTTTTTTTTTGAAAACATGTTTCTATTTGGAAGTCTTTTTCCTTTTGGAAAGAAAATGAAGGAGAAAAAGTTAGAGGCTATTATCTCTTCCAAGAAAAGGAAGATATTTACAGGGAGCTTCCAGTTTGGCATTTTGCAGCATTCCAACAGAGACACACCAAGTCCAACCCTAGTGTCACTGCCAGGGCTACAGGTGCTCGGTCCCAGATGAGGCCCTGGGTCTGAGACCTGGTATCAAACAGTAATTCACTGTGACAGAACAACACGGCCTTACGGTAGTTTAATCTAAAACAAGGAACAAATGCAATCTTAAAGGAAGAAAGAAGCTTAAACACAATGCGGTCGAGCTGCTTGATTTTACAGACCGGGAAGCCAGAGTCCAAAGGAAGCTGCAGCTCTCCAAGCCCCAGACCTGGCAGCCTCCCGACTCTTCATCTCCAGCCCTCCCAGCCTCTCCACCACACCCTGGTCTCCCTGAATTCCGCTCCTTCTATTCACATTCATTTTCTTTCAATGGAACCAAGTTGCACAGTGGAAAAGTTCCTATGAAAACTGGTGTGATTCTAGGATCTATCACAGGTGAGTTTGCACGGATCTCTACCTGCCGAAGCAGAGCCTGAAATCTCTTGCATTGTTTGTTAAATTAGCTTCCCTGGCCCCCACCCCACCCTGCCCACCAATGCACCAAACAAGCCACAGGTCTGAGCCTCTCTGGCTGTCCTCAACTTGTCCTCTGAGGAATCGCTGTCCTAAGTGATGGGAACCTCAACGTCTGCTCGTCAGCATGGGGCCCAGATCACGGCAGCCTAAACTCTTTCCGAATTGACCCTGACTTATGAAACAGCCTGATGCTTCTCATGTCTTTAGCTGCTTTAGAGAAACAGCTTCCGCGATCTCCAATCTTCTAAAGCCTGGAGCGGTCTGCCGGGCAGGGCTGGCCCACCGACCTTGGAGCTGGGCTTCTTCCCCGGCTTCAGGTCAGTTCTTCAGCCTCACTCTGGGGAGTCCTCTGGGTGCACCAGAGAACATGGGCTCTGAATATGCACATGGGGAAACAGGACCAGAACCCCGAGGAGTTTGTAGTAAAGGGGTTGTTGTCGGTGAAGGCACACGCCCGGCCCTAACTCCAGTACCTCCCTGTCTGTGGCACCCTGCACGTCAGGTGGCCCAGTTTTCCACTTTTAGGTGTCTGCTCTACAGATACACTTCCACATGGGTGCAGGAAGTCACAGGAATTCCACTTACCTGGATGACAGAGGAAACTGATCAGTCGGCAAAATCTTGACAAATTTTGAGCTATCAGCAAGCTGAGTTTGCAAGGCCACCTGGTCACCTGAACTTCAAAAAGTGACAAATGATTCCAAGGAGTAGACCCTTGAAATCTTTCCCTTTAGCAAAGAGTGGGACATAGAAGGTCTGTCACGCATGGTGAAAAGCCAAGCGTGGCTCACGGACCGGCCGCAGTGGCAGGTCTTCTCACGCGCTCTCAAGCTCCTACGCCGCTGCCTCTGCTGGCTACTCACAGGAGAGTCGGGCAGTGCAGGAGACCCGCAGGAACCTGGCTTGGTGGTGCAGACACGCAGCCATGGGCACGGCAACAGCAGGTGACGAGGACACAGCACAAGCAAAGACCCATGGTCACTCAAGGAAGGAAGAAGGACACATCCCTCCTGCACAGGTGGCAGGAACCTCCACCAATATCCAGAGGAGCTGCGCTGGTGCAGGTAAGAGGCAGATGACCCCAGTCACGGCAGCCTCAGCCTAGCGTCTGGGGAAGGGGACATGCAGGACCACTGACAGCTGGGAAGGGTCCGGCAGCAGCACTGGGAGAAGCCCTGCAGCACAGGCACGCTCCGTGGGCCACCTTGCACGTCCTCTGTGTGCTGTGCACACTCACTGTCAGCAGACGACTGTGCTGCCCCCGGGCCCGGGGCTGATCTAGGACAAGCAAGGTCGTTTGTTCTGTGTCACCGTGCTGGCTCTCTAGTCTGCTGTCCATGGCTCGTCCTGGCCAGGCCCACGGCCTAGGTTGGCTGGACACTTTCTCTCCTCCAGGTGTTTGCCACTGGATGGCTGCTGTTTCTGATAATACCCCCAGGAGTAGGGTTTTTGTTGTTCATTTGTGTTGTTTTGGATCTGGAATGTTCCCCCAAAACTCAGGTATGTGGGGACTTGGTCCCCAGTGCAGCAGTGTTTGAAAGTGGGGCTTTGGGGACGTGACTGTATCATGAGGGCTCTGACCTCGTCGGTGGATTGGTCCAGTGATAGCTGCATGGACTCTGGGAGGAGGCAGAAACGGCAGGCAAACAGGTTGGGGTTGGAGGAAGGAGGTCACAGAGGGCATGCCCTTGGGGACTATGTCTTGTCCCTGGCCCCTTCTATTCTCTGTCCTTCCTGGCGACCGTGAGCTGAGTACTTGGCTTTGGCCATACCCATCTGCTATGTGTTCTGCACTGGAGCCGGGAGATCGTGGACAGAAACCTCTGAAACTGCAAGTTAAAATAAACCGTTCCTCCCCTGAGTCATTCTTGTCAGGAATTTTGGTCACAGTGGTGGAAAGCTAACGCTGTGTGTTTGCTTGATTTGCACTTGCTCCAAGTTGAGTTAACCCCCTGGCAGCAAAGCTGCTGGTTTCCATGGCTTGCTCCAAATTCCCCACCGATGGGGTTGGAGAAGGGCGGGTCAGCCTGCTGCAAGAGCGCTGTGGTCTCTCACCAGTCGTGTCTGGAGTGTAGCAGGTTTTCATGAATAACCGCTTCTCAATTTGCTGTGTATTTCTTGTCAATTTTCAGAGCCCTAAAACTGTTGTTGTTGCTGTTTTTAAATAAGTGTGTCCAGGGTTACTGTTTCTTTGTGGGGACAGGACTTTGTTGAGCTCCTCACTTTGCCATGTCTCTTAGTAGCCTGCCTGACTTCCTTTCTTCCTCTCTACTCCCTCCTTCCCTCACTTCCTCCTCCCTCCCTCCCTCTCTCTCTTTTGCTTCTTTCCCAAACATTGAACCAGGACCTTCCCCATGCTAGGTAAGTACTCCACCCACAAGTTACCCCGGCCCTAGTTTTCTTAAGGCAGAAGCTTGGATCATGAATTTGAAGAGTTCTTCTTTGCTAAAATAAGCATTCAATGCTGTCACTTTTCCTCTAAGCTCTGCTTTAGCTGAATCTCATAAATTTTGATATGTTGTTTTCATTTTTATCAAAATCAACATATTTTCTAAAAATTGGTTTCATTGCAGAGAAGTGTGTTAGATTTCAAAATATTTGGGGCATTTACCATGTATATTTGTTATGGACTCCTAATTTAATTTGATTTTGTTCAGAGCATATAGTTTGTATTATTTCAGTCCTTCTAAATTATGGACTCAGGTTTTTGGTTTCTCTTGTAAATGTTCCATGAGTACCTGAAGTGAATGCACATTTTGTAGTTGGAATAGTTTCCTCTTGATGTCAATGAATGCAAGTTGTATAGAGTTTGTCAAGTCTTCTATATATTTTTAATTAACCTTCTTTCTCTTTGTTCTATCAGTTATTGACAGAAGTGTGTTGCAGGCTCCACTTGTCCTTGTGGATTTGTCTCCTTCTCATTTCAGCTTTGTCAGTCTTTGCTTCAAGTGTGTTGGTGATCTGTAAGGAGGTGCGCAGCAATCAGCATCGCTGTTTTTCGTGATGAGTCAGCCCGTCTTATGATCGAATATCCCTATTTATCCTTGCTAACATTCTTTGTTCTGAAATGGATGATAATCCCCCTGATATGCAGTTTTACTCTCTGCACTTTACAGTTACCCAAGATTAGGAGCATTCTTAAAAATATTAAGGGGAAATTTCAGAAGTAAACTGTCCACAAGTTTTAAATTGCCTTTTTGAATATTGCTATAAAATCTCATGCTGTCCCAGCTGAAATGTAAATGATCCCTTTTGACGAGCATACCATGATGTATATGCTGTCCACACTGTAGTAGCTGGAGGGAATGAGGGAGAGAGACAGAGAGAGGGAGCATACATGCTTTTATTACAGATTATTATTTAATTGTTTTATTTTATTATTGTTGTTACTCTCTCCCTTTGCCTAATTTATAAATTAAACTTTGCTATAGGTATGTAGAAGAAAAACCAGTTTACAAAGACGCTCCTCAACTCACGATGAGATTATGTCCTGATAAACTCATTCTAAGTTTAAAATATCACAAGTCAAAATTAATTTAATATCTCAGTAAACCCATCATAAAATGAGAATGTTCAAAACGGAACCATTGCAAGTCCAGAAGCTTCTTGACTTCTAAGGGATTATGTACAAATAACAAATCTTAAAGTCAGAAAATTTTAGGCTGAACATCATCTGGTGACCACCTGGTCAGGGTTTAGTGCTCTCCAGCCTCAGGTATCCTCCAGAGGCCTGAGAACCCACCCCACAGACACGGGCACCTCTGGACTTCGACTAATGTATGTGGTCTTGGTCCTTCAGGGTTGTTTTGATTGGTGTCCCATTGATAGGTGTCTTTCCACCCTGTCCCTCTTAGCCTGTGTGTGTGTTTGCACATACCTTTTGATTGAATGGTTTAGATCAGAGGTCAGCCAGCTATGGCCCTGGAACCACCTGGTTACAAGTGTCGGAACACAGCCTTGTCAACTCAGCGTGAAATGGCTGCGACTGACAGGTTGCTGCAGCAGCAGAGTGATGTCATTGCTGCAGAGATCACATTGTATGAGAGGTTTTTTGAGGCATAAAATATTCATTTTACAGTCTTGATAGGAATTTCTGACTTAGATCACTTGCATTTATTTTGATTATCAATGCGTTTGTGTTTAAATCTATGGTCTATCTGCTTTGTTTGGTTCTTCTCTCATTTGTCTATTCCCCTGCTCTCCCTGTCTTCTTTTATATTGACTATTTTTAGTAATTCAGTTTTATTTCCCAGACTGCCTTCTTAGCTGTATTTCTGCCTGTGTGTGTAAGGTTGCTCTGAGGCTTACTATATACCTTACATTTATCAAAGCTACCTTCAAATATCATCAAGTTACTTTTAGTGAGATATCACGCCCATTGGGAGAAACTTTGGGTGGTTTCCTCTTGTGCCCCCTGCCCTGACCTTTCTGCATCTGTTCTGATAAATGTTACTTTGTCCTAAGTTGTTAACCCCATGATACATTTTATTTTATTTTTTTGTTTTAAAGAATCAGTACTTTTAAATCTCATTTTTAAAAATGGGAAGTGCCTTTTGCTCAACTTTTTAGTTTTCCAAGTTGAAGGGTAAATGTAGTCTCTTTCTCCCAGTGTGATCTTTAACAATAAATTCTGATGACATTTCAATTTCAGAATCCACAAATGAAAATCCTGTACCATCCAGGCTCTTTGGGGCTTTCCCCATGTGACATCATGTACCATGTCCTGGGCAGCACGCAGTCATTCTAACTTACAAATCAGGAGGTGAGCCACACGTGTGGTGACCTCACAAGGGCACTGAGACTGGAACTTAAGAGGAAGAGGAAACCTATTAATCATTATCGCGGTCAGTTTCACTGTTTCCTAGAGGTTTGTTGTGAAAATTCAATCTTCAATCAAGAAATGGAATGATCTGGGATGTTCCCAATTTCAGAGACTCGCACTACTCGGATACTGGTTGAAATGCAGCTCAATCTGTTACCCAAGCACCAGCAGCTCTCTTCTCCCCGATTCCCATCATGCAAGGCAAAGAGAACCTTTTAAGGGGCAATTGTTTGTAGTACAAGAACCTGACTTGGGTCGTATAAAACGTGTGTCATGGGAAAATGCACCATTGAGCCCAGAGGGGACATTATCCTTTTACACTGGGCAGTAACTGCCTGCTCAGAGCCCTGGAGGGCTTTTCTAAGCAATATCCTTGAAAAGGTCACCCAGAACAGAGACAGCCAGAGCCTTGGGTATAAGACAGCAGGCACACAAAAGACTTGTCTTCCTCATTCAGTTCTTAAAAATGTTAAAGTATCACAGGGTTAGAGTGTTTTTTATTGTTCTTGCTTCAGAGTTGCTTTCTTCGTGTAAGTGCTGGATGGTTTACATCTTAGGGTTTAAGAAGAGTGAAAGAAAGAGTTGAGATGGGTTGGGCATTGTATTTCATCTTTAGATTTGTTACAGTTGCTACTTCCACAAAACTGTGCATCTTTTAGTTGAAATACTTTGGATTTCCCATCCATAGGCTACCTTCTGGAGTTAGGTGTGTGGAGCCACCCCTTCCATGGAGAGTGACCTGCAGGAACTGAGACAGAGGTGAGCTGGAATAGGGTCGTTGCATAGGCCATATCCTGCCTCTCTGAGCCTCTACTGGCTCTCTGATGCGCCCACGGGAGGTAATCTGTTCTTATCTGAAAGCAACACACTCTGAGCCCTTATCCTGATCAAGGGCTAGAGTGTTATTAACCATAAGCTATCAGATCAGTGAAGATACCGAAACGACAACTAGATTGCTTAAGTCCGTAAGCATCCGACTTGGTGTCTACACTGACAAGACCAATATGATAAGAGGCAAATCTCCACTTGTCCCTCAGACGTGCTTAGAGTGTCTGTTGGTGGAAAGCAGTTGCATTTTGAGTTATCATGGATGAAATAGTTGGCGCGAGCACAGCCCACGCGTTTGATCAGCATTTAGAAAGTGCACGAAGCCGGCACCTGCTGCTCTTCCTGGTCTTTCTCCTGTGCATGGCTGCAGCAGTCACACCTGGCGTGTCATGTTCTGAATGTGAGGTGGTCCCCAAAAGCTCTTGAGACAATGTAGTAATGTTCAGAGGCACAAAGACTGAGTTATGAGAGCAGTTACCCAATCGGTGGGTTAGTCCATTTGGTGGATTAGTAATTTGACAGAACTGCAGTGCTGGGCGGTGCCTATGGGCAGGTGGGGTGTGGCTGGAGGAAGTGGGTCACTGGGGTTCATAGGTTGTACCTGGCTCCCAGCTCCCCACCCTCTTGGCTTCTGGGCCACCAAGAGCTGAGCAGCTTTCTGCCATCACTCCCTCCTGCCATATTGCCATTCTGGCTCACTCAGACCTAGAGCAATGGGTTAACTGACCATGGACTAAACCTCTGAAACTGGGAGCCCAAAATGGACTTTTCCTCCTCTAAGTGGTTCTCATGGGGCGTTTTGGTTACAGTGGTGCCGGGTGGACTTACAGGGCCTTCAGCTGTATGAGACTCAGACAATTGAGTCATACAGGACATTCATTGTAGGTTGATAATTATGAACTAAAATGTTCTAATAGTTCACCAAAGCTCACAATAGTGAGTCAGCAGGCTGAATACAGAGATATGTTTCTTAAAGACCTTCTCTTACCCAGGCTCTTGATCTGCCCTTCCCACATGGAAGGCCTTCAGAGTGAAAGTGCCCGCGAGACCTGGCTTGGGCGCAGACAGTGGCCAAAGCCCACACCTGCTGTCTTCGCCAGAGACCTTCCCAGGGTAAGCCCACTCTAGACAGAAGCGCTCTTTCTTTCATCATGGACAATCTGGAAGGTACAGAAAAGTGTGAAATAAAAAGTACACATGCCCACAGACTTGTGCACAACACGATCTTCCTGCCCTACAGCAGCCATAGTTAACTCTGGGTGTGTAAGAGGAGGTTGTCCTTCTGGTGGAGACACGGGAGGGAGGGAGGCCCAAGGATCAGAATACGCCTGGTATGACTTTCTTTTTAAGATTAGTGATTGCACTTTCTGGCGCACTTGCCCCAGAATCCCCCAGAGATACGGCCTGGCGTTTCGTCATTACCAGTCACAGGAGGTATCAGAGATTCTGAAAGCATTGAGCTCAGGTGAATGCACCCCTTACCAACCTTCTTCCCTCCCTTAGGGTCATATCTGCCTATAGTCTGGGGATGACATCAAAACCCCAGAAGTGTTTCACTAAAAGCTCTGTAGATTCGGGGTCACAAAGAGCTATGCTTCATAAAGTATATTACCAAGGGGAAGGAGGATCTCCCCAGCAGCTGGAAACTCTGGTCTTGGGGCCCTTGGGGAACATGGGAAGGGCAGCTGCTGTGGGCAGCCTTGAGTCCTTGCTTGAGGTGTGTTGGAGGCCACACCGGCAAGGGCAGCAGCCTGGATGGGTGCATGGGCCTGCCGCTCTCCGGTAGCCTGCCCAGCTGTTCTGGGCCTGCTGAGGGCGAGAAGCACTCTTCACACACTTGTGGGCAAGAGTGAAAGACAATAATTTGCTAGTTAAAATTCAGAGTCCCCCATTGGTGGCTGTAATCAGAACCCTTGGAAGCAGCTGTAAGTTGCCCTTGTCTTAGGGGTGGTTCTGGCTATACATGGTGGCACAGAGGTCCCCATCTTGAAACTGAGCAATAGGACTATTTTCATTCTTTACTGGACATCTATGGATGCTCGTTACAGGGAGTTTCAGAGGTCTCTGGGAGCATTCCAACTAAGCAAGAGGGCCTTGGGGCAGCTGACCCCACCTCCCGCCTGTCCACCATGTGATGTGACCAACCCAGCAAGAATAGCCCAAGGAAATAAGGATTTTTGTTCTTGAGATTTGCAGAACTGCAGAGCATCTCATGACCAGGCGTCGGGCATCAGTGGTGCAGCGTCCGGGCCTGGCCTGCAGGGAGGCGCCCATCTGCCGCCACCAGAAACCACCCTGGTCAGCTTCACACATAAGGGCTTTGTGAGGAGAGGCCCATCTTCTCATTGAGGCATCTCCTCGGCACCTCTTCCTCGGCCCATCGGGACGCAGAGTCTGGACCTTAATTCCGGTCATGACTGGATGTGACGACCATAAGCACTGGCTATAGGAACGACAGATCTGCTCACAGGGTAAGCCTCCGGCCTGTACTCTGCCGGGTGGGAGCCCTGGGTGTTCAGATCCCCTTCACCCAGCCAGGGCTTCCCGACTGTGCACCCGGGGGCAGTTGCCCTGGGTGGCATGGAACCCTCAGCCTGATGCCTTAGCCAGGATGGGCCGTGGGGCCTGCACCAGCTGGAACCACCCTGGCTCCCCTCTCCTCTCCCCACTCCTGCTCCTGCTCCCTTGTGGCCTCCCTGGGGGCCCCAGCTCTATTGAGCATCCCCGTAGCAATGAGACAAGCTGCACTCTGCCGGAAGGAGCCCAGAGTGAGACCAAGGCCCACTGGGAGCTGGCTAGAGACAAGCCTCAAACTGCTGTGGACACAGTAGGTCCCCAGGTGGCCTGTCTGCACTTCCACCCGGAGGAGCAGGGGCCAGCTTCCAGCACAGGTGTGCATGGCCAGGGCTTGACAGGACACGTACCCTTCCCCCACAATGCTCTACACGAGCTCCTTTTAACTGATGTGCACACTTTCAAAAATATCTGCACAGGCAGCAGAAACATGTGGACACAAAGGCCATTTCTTGAGCAGGCATGGCCGGTGGGGACCCCACTCTAGCAGAGGTTTGAGGTCTTATGAACTTACAAAGGGAAAATACTTGGTCCTAATGTTTGAGTGGGGAAATATGGAGAACTTGAAGTAAGGAGAAGTTTAACTGAGTGCCCACAAAATAGAAGATTATGTCTACCAGTCACCTGCAATTTAACTAAATCCATGCGTATTTAACTGTGTTTATTTGGGATATGGCGAATTTTTAAAAATTTTATTTTGTTGGTTCTTCTTAGTAATATATGACAGTAGAATCCATTTTGATAAAATTATACAAGCATGGGTTATATCTTATTCTAATTTGGGTGGGCATGATGGTGGGGTTCACTTAGGTATTTTTATGTTTACATAGGAAAATTATGTTGGATTTATTCTGCTATCTTTCCTCTTCCTATCTCCCTTCCCTTCCTTTCATTCCCCTTTATCTAATCCACTGAACTTCTCTTCTCTCCTCACCTTTATTGTGGTTTAGCTTCCACATACCAGTGAAAACATTTGAACTTTGGTTTTGGGGACTGGCCTTATTTCACTTAGCGTGATATTCTCCAGATCCATCCATTTACTGGCAAGTGTCATAAAGTTATCTTCCTATTCCATTATGTAGATATGCCACAATTTCTTTATCCATTCATCTGCTAATGGGCATGTAGGTTGGCTTCACAGCTTAGCTATTGTGAATTGTCTGCTATAAACATTGATCACTGTAGGATGCTGATTTTAAGTACTTTGGATATACACTGGGATATCCAAAGGATAACTGGGTCAAATGGTGGTTCCACTCCTAGTTTTCTGAGGACTCTCTGCACTGCTTTCCAGAGTGGCTGCACCATTTGCAGTCCCACCAGCAGTACATGAGTGTTTCCTTTTCCCTGGGATGTGGTAAATTCTGAATGTGTTGCTCTATTGGGGCGTGGTGCCTTTACAACTGAGAATAACCAAAGCTGTAAAACACAAAGTGACTCTGGGAAGAGGCGGCTCGGGGCCTTCTTTGTCTTGGAGGGAGGGGAGGAATCACCTTGTGGCTGTGGCTGGCCTTCCCTCCTCCGGGCTGTGAGAGCCCAGGCTTGGGGCAGATGCAAGGATTTGGGATAAGGTCAGGGAGAGGATGCAAGAGGTCAGGTTTGGAGGCTTGACTGCTTGCTGCTTGGAGGCAGCTGCCTACTGCTTTATTCTGAACTTTGTGGAAGGGACAGGACAGGGAGCTGGCCCTGGAGGAGGACCTTCCCAGAGCTGTCCGACCTGTTCCATTGCTTTACACAGCGTGTCTGTTGACTGGTGTCTCCCTTTGCTTCTGTCAAAGAGGGTGCACTTTTAATTTAATCTGAAAGGGTTTGGGATGGTTTCTACAGAGGTCTTTCAATTTGAAGTGCCTGGTTACAGACTGTGGCTGATCTTAGTTGCCAAGCACTGCGCCAAGCTCACCCTAGTGAAGCCCAAACACTTGCCATTTGGCTGTGATGTAGCGCATGGTATGGTAATTCAGGCTGCTTAGCTTCACTTATTTCCTTTTTAAAAATATCAATTTATTAACTCTATTTGAACTCTGTTAAAGTATTATTTGCATACACAAAAACAGACCCCGGTAAAACATACAGTCTGATTAACTTTGACAAATGCATGCATCAGTGTAACCACCATCATAACCCAATTATGGAATATTTCCATTACCCCCAAATGTTCCTTAGGGCCAGCTCGCTAATCCAGGCGAGGACGGATCTGCCTCCAGTAGTGGGACTTTTTCTAAAATTTCAGAGACTGAACCACGCATTCTGTATTTTGTTATGACAGACTTCTTTTTTAAAAATTTTTTTAGATGTTGATGGACCTTTATTTTATTCATTTATTTGTATGTGGTGCTCAGAATCAAACCCAGTGCTTCACACGTGCTAGGAAAGCGCTGTATCGCTGAGCCACAAGCCCAGGCCACGACAGGCTTCTTCAGCAATGCAGAAAGCTTTTGAGATGCATCCATTGCTATGGACTAAATGTGTCCCCCGAAAGATCATACTTTGAGGCCAACCTTGAGTGTATTAGGAGTTGGACCCTTGGGGGTAATCAGGCCACAGAGATAGAGTCCTCCTGATGGCGAGAGCCCTGTACAGAGGGGAGAGGACCAAGGATCTCTCTGCTCTCCACCCTGTGAGCATGTGCATAAAGCCAGGAAGACCTGGGCCTGCAAACGCCTTATTGTGGACTTCAGCCTCCCGTGCCGTGATGAATTTGCCTCTGCTGCTGGGCCACCACCCAGGAATTCCTGCGGGAGCAGCCTGGGCTGGCAGTACCCTGCACCGCTGTGTCTGCAACTGATTTGCTGCTGGTTGTTGCTGAGGCCAAGAGGTGTCTCACCGCCCACCTGAACCCCAACTTGACCCTTCTTCGCCTGCTCAGGGGCACTTGGGTTGATTCTAGCTTTTGGATAATCATGAATAAGAAGCTATGGACCCTTGTTTGAACCTGCTTTCACGTCTCTTGGGGAAACGCCAGCGCACAGGATTGCTGGCCCACAGGAGTGCCCATGGCCTCCTGTATTTCCCAAAAAGTTTTGTGGAAGATGACCTATTTTCTCCCCTAAATATTTGACAGATTTCACCAGCAAAATTTTCCAGGGTTAGAGTTTCCTTTGTGGGAAGTATTTAAAAAGTAGTTTTATTGCAGTATAACGTGTGCATCATGAAACTACCCACCGCAATGAACAGTTTAGGGAGTTGTGGTAAACTAGACATCTCTGGGCAGTCCACCCTGCCAGTCTTTGGGAGACAATGGATCCAACTTCGGACTAGCTGTTCTACTTCTTTAACATTTCACAGAAATCAATGTCACAGGAAATACCTTCTCTTTCGTGTGTGTAGCTTCTTTCATTTAATGTGATGCTTTAGAGATTCATCCATGTTGTTCTGCATGGCGCTCTCTATGGCTCACTGAGACTTGGTTGGACAGATTGACCACAGTCTGTTTATCCACTTAGTAGCTGATGAGCATTTGGATTGTTTCCTTCCTGGCTCTTACGAGTACCGTTGCTATTAGCATGGACACACAAGTCTTTGTATAGAGGTCTTCATCCTCTAGACACAAAACTGCTGGGCAGGAGACAAGGAGCTATTTACCTTTTAAAGAAACTGATGAAATTTTTTCTAGCATGGCTGTGTGAGTTGCGTTCTGATGTGTATGGGTGAGGGTTCCGGAATTCTCACCAGCTGTCCGTGTGACTTTAGCCATTGTGGTAGTCGCACCAGCACAGCAGTGCCCAGCACCTCTCGATGTGTGTGTTAAACCCCCACCTGCCTCTCCCTGGGGGTCCTGCCCAGATCCTGCTGGTTGTGAGATAATATGGGCGGAAGTCCCTGTCTCCTTTGTTAGGTTCTGCTGTGCCGTGCTTCCTGCAGTCTGTGGGTGCTCTAAGCAAATGCTTTAAGTTCTGATAAAGTCCAGCTCCCCACTGCTTTTGTCCTGAGGTGTGGTCTTCTGTCCTCAGGAATAATTGCCTACGGACGGGGAAGACTTTCTTCTACGAGTTTTATGTTTTAGTTCTTACGTGTAAGCTGAGACCCAGGGGAAATCAGTTTCTGTGCATGGTGTAAGGTTAGAATCCAAGTCGACTTTTTCCCAAACAAATATCCACTTAATGTGCTTAGCATCATGTATCAAAAACAAAAACAAACAAAACTTTGTTACTTATTGAATTATCTCAGCATTTGGGGATTTTTGTCAAAATTAATGAATCATATTTAATGTGAGTCCGAGTATAAACTACCCTCTCCCACTGATCTGTAAGTCCATTTTTGTTCCAATACCACTCTACCTTATCTTTATATCTTAATATCAGATATTATAATTCATCCAACTCTGCTGTTTTTGAAAATTGCTTTGTTTCTCTGGGTCATTTGCCTATTCATGTAAACTATATATTGTTTTGTCTATTTATAAAGAGTATGCTGGGATTTAGATCAGGATTATTTTGATCAATTTAGGAGAACCAGCATTTTGATATTGAGTTTTCTAATTCCAGAATGTATAGCTCTCCGTTTTTTTTTTTTTTAGATCTCTTTCAAGTTCTTTCAGCAATATTTGGTGATTTTTTTGTGTTCAGGTCTTCCACATTTTTCAGGTTTTAATTGCTATTGTAATGATGTCTTTTAAAATGTTTCATTTAAAAAATAAAATAAAATGATTCATTTTACATTTGTTCATTGTTAGTACATAAAAATCTACTTGATTTTTTTATATTGATCAGATATCATGTAGCCTTCATATATTCACTTATTAGATTCAGAATTTTTAATCAATTGCTTAAAATTTTCTCAATCTGCAATAATATTTCTGAGATTAAAGCAATTTTATCTCTTAAAAAATCTCTGCATTATTTTATTTCTTTGACTTGTCTTAATGTATTGGCTAGGTCTGCAATACAGTGTTAACTAGAAATAGTTAGAACATTCTTGTTTTTCCTGGTCCTAGGAAGAAAGCATTCAGTGTTTCACAAGTAACTATGGCTATTAGCTTTGGTTTAGTTAGTTTGTTTGTTTTAATAGGTGCTCTTTATTAAATTGAGAAAGTTTCCCTCTATCAGTAGTTTAATCAGGGGTGGGTATTGTATTTGCCCAATGATCTCTCTGCATCTGTTGAGGTAAACATGTAGTTTCCTCCTTTATTAACGTGATTTAATTAAACGTGCATTCCTTTTATAAACTCTGCTTAGTCACAGATTCAATTTATTAACCTTTTAAAATTAATGAGCCTTGTTCCTGAGAGCAGTTTTAGGTTCACAGAAACATCACGTGGAATGTATAGAGTTCCCATATACCTGTGCCCCACGGATGCATAGCATCTGCGCTGCACGTGTGTCAGGTCCATGAGTCTGCACCGACACGTCACTACCCACCTCCATGTGCCGAGCCCACACACCACTAGGGTCATTCTTGATGTAGCATGTTCCATGGGTTCTGGTGAGTGCATGCGGCCCCCACCGTGGCTCACACAGGATGGTTTTCACTAACCGCCCTCTGCTTCACCTCCTCTTCTCTCCATTCACACAACCGCCCCACCCACTGGTCTTGCCGTTTCCATACTTGGAATCATGGCGGGCTGCTTCAGATTTCCTTGACTCACCAAGACAATGCGTGAACTTTCCTCCAGGTATTTTCTTGACTTGACGGCTTATTTCTCTTTACCTCTATGTGATTCCACTGTGTCGGTGTCCACCGTTCACTCACAGAAGGACATCTTGGTTGCCTCCAAATTTTGGAAATCATGAATAAAACTTCTGTGAACACGCACAAGTTCAGGCTTCACTGTGGACATAGTTCTGTGGGTTGTGTGGCAGGAACATGATTCGTTTTATGAGAAACCGACAAACTCTCAAGTTTTGCCTTCCCTCCAGTGGCCTGGTCATGGTGATCTGTGTGCCCAACACCAGGCCAGCACTCAGTGCCGTCCATGCCCCGGGCTTTGGCTGTGGGGTAACATCTCACGGTTGTTTTAAGTCACAATTTCCCGAGGAACATCTTTTAGTAGCTTACTTGCTGTCTGTTTATCTTTGGTGAAGTGTGTGCTCAGGGATTTTGCCCACGTTGGAATCTGGCTGCTGGTGTTCTCATGGTTGTGTCTTTTGCACAAGGGTCCTTTGTCAGGTACGTCTTCTGCCACAACTGCCTGTGTCCGTGGCCGGGCTTCTCATTCTCTTGTCAGCTCCCATGGGGAGGTTTTTAATCTCACTGAAACCATGGTTATCGATTGTGCCTCTTGTGCACCTGAGAAGTCCTTACCCTACTCAAGGTCACCTGGGTTTCTCCGTCACTCTTTTCTAGTTTTAGAGCTTTGTGCTTTACTTTTGGGTTCATGATCCATCCTGAATTAACTTTGTGAGGGATGTAAGATTTGCATCTTGACCCACGTTTTTTTGAGGGTGGTGTCCGACCACTTGGCACTTCTGCTGAAAACACCATCTTTGCTCCGTTGTACGGTCTTTGCTCCATAGACTAAAATCGGCTGGCTGAGCAGGGCACAGTGGCCCATACCTGTGATCCCAGCGACTCGGGAGGCTGAGGCAGGAGAACCAAGTTCCAGGCCAGCCTGGGCAACTTAGTGACACTCTGTCTCAAGATAAAAAATAAAAGGCCTAGGGATGTGGCGTAGTGGTACTGAAAAACAAATCTGCTGACCACATTTCTGACCTCTCCATTCTGTTTTGTTGATCTCTTAGCATTTCTTTACCAGTGTCATACCGTCTTGATCACCGTGGCTTAATAGTAATTCTTGAAGTCAGGCATATCTGCCCTAGGACTTGGTTCTTCTTCCACAATGGGTGGGTTATTTGGGGTCTTTTGTCTGTCTACAAAAACCTCAACATCAGTTTGTCAATACACACGATATAAGTTGCAGGGATTTTGATTGCAATTCTTTTCAAACTATAGATCAATCTGGGACAAGCTGACATCTTCACGTTGAGTATTTCTATCTACGAACATGTATCTATTTAATTCAATCTATTTGAATCTCCTTTGACAGCTTCCATCAGTTTAATCTCTTCCTTCTACGTTAGCTAGAACTTCTAATACAATGCTAAAAAGAACTGTAATGGGAAGAGGACGTTCTTGTCTCATTTCTGTTCTCTGTGGATAGCTTCCAGCTCCTTACCTGAGGTGCGACGTTAGCTGTAGTTTTCTATAGATGTTCTTCATCAAGGTGAGGAATGTCCCCCCTGTTCCTTGTGTCCTGAGTTTTTATTGTTGTTATGACTTGTTAAAATTCCTTTGACATCTGCCTGTATGTTCTTCAAGGATATTGGCCTGCAGCTCTATTTTCCTATGAGGTGTTTCTCCGGGGTTAGTACTCAGGAATTTCTGAGGTCCTAGGATGAGTTAGGAAGCATTCTGCTTCCATTTTCTGGAAGAGATCACAAAGAACTGGCCTAGTATCCTCCTTAGGTGTATCGTGGAATCCACCAGTGACTCTATAAGAGCATAATGCTTTCTACTTGGGAAAGTCACTTTATTTATCTAACTTTCTAAATAGAGATTGACCTGTTCAGATAATCTGTTTCTTCTTGTGTGCATTTGAACAGCTTGTGCCTTTCAAGGAATTTTTCTGTTTTGTTTCGGTTACTGAATTTGTGAGCAAAGAGTTGTTCAAGGTATCCTTTTGTTATCCTTTTAATGTCCATGGGATCTGTAATGATGTCCCCTATTTCTGTTCTACTATTAGTAATTTATTTGTTTTTAATTCCTTAGTTAACCTGGTTACAGGTTTATGATTTTACTGATGTTTTCAAAGAATCAACTTTCAGTTTTGTTGATTTTTTTCTATTGATTTTCTATTGTAATTCCATTGGTTTCTGCTCTGATTTTTATCATTTATTTTCTTCTGCTTACTTTGGATTTAATTTTCTTCTTCTTTTTTGGAGTTTTCTGAGATGGAAGCTTGGATTATTGATTTTAGCATTCAATGCTATAAATTTACCTCTAAGTACTGCTTTTGCTGCATCCCACAAATTTTAATGAAGTTACATTTTCATTTTCTGTCAGTTAAAAATATTTTAAAATTCTCTTGAGAGTTCTTCTTTGACCCATTTTTAGAAATGTGTTGTTTAATCTCCAAGTACTTAGAGTTTTTTCAGTTATTTTTCTGTTAGTGATTCTAGTTTAATTCCATTGTGGTCTGCTGTGGGAGCACGTGTCCCTCCAAAATTCGTGTTGGAACCTAAAATCCAATGTGATGATAATAAGAGATTCGGCCGTGAGGAGGTAACTAGAGCAGTAGGACTCCTCCCTCATGATGGGTTAGAGTCCTCATAAAAGATGTAGAGGGAGTAAGATTTCTCCTTTTTTCCCTTTTTGCCTTTTTCCTTTTGCCTTGTAAGGCCACACTGTTTGTGCTCATTGGTGGAGATGCAGCAGGAAGGCACTGTCTTCAGAGGGCAGCCCTTCACTGGCTCTGCCGCTGCCTGGGTCCTGGACTCCCAGCCTCCAGAGCACACTGTAGAGTGCCCGGGTTCATCCTCACGGTCGTGTGGCTGACTGGCAGCAGTGGCTCTTTGACACCGCCCAGAACCCTAGGAGTGCTGTGGCACATATTGCCAGCCTACGAAAATCTTAAAATCAAAAAATCTGAAGCATGATTCTACTAAGTGTGTTTAGGTTTCAAACCATCATAAAATTTAAAAAAATGTAAATTGAACAATAAGTTAGCAACCATCTATAATTAATTCAACTTATATAACGTGGATCTATTCAAGTTTTCTACTTCAACCAGAGTCAATTTTGATCACTTGTGTCTTTCACGGAATTTCTCCATTCCATAGAAATCACCCAAATTTTGGCATAAGGTTGTTTATAATGTTCCTTTGTTATCCTGTTAATGTCCCTGGGTTCTGCAGTGGCTTTCCATTCCCAATGTTGGTAGTATTTTCATTCTCTCCCTTTTCATTTGACAGTGTAGATAAAGATTTTTCAGTTTTAAAAGGTCTTTACAAAGAATCAGTTTGTTTTAAATGATTTCCACTCTTGTTTGTGTATTTTTTATTTGACTTCTAATAATGTTTTTTTATTTTAAAGTCTATTTATAGGACATTAACTGTCTAAATCTTGCTGTTTGCACAGTGTATTTTCCCCATTTTTTACCTTTAATATATATGTGTGTGTGTGCATACATGTGCATGAATACGTGTTTGAATTATTGTAGAACACATATAATTAGACCTTGCTTTTACACCCAGTCAGATCATCTGTACTATTTGACGAGTGTCTAGCCTACTCACATTTGATGTACATACTGATATGTTTGGATTTAGATCTGCTGTTTTGATTTTTGTTTTCATTTGTCTTATTTGTTTTTGTTTTATCTTATTTCTTCCTTTTTATGTTTAAAATAATCTGTGATACATAATCTTAAACACTTTATTGACATTTGTGCTACACTTTTGTGTTATTATGTAATAACTTATTCTAGGAATTAAAATAGAAATAGGAAAGACAGTTGAATGAATCTGACAAAACTTTCCCACATACATATATGAATACACCATGGTGAATTTCCACAGCATGTACAACTACAAGACTGGGATCATAATCAGAATAAGACCTACTCCACGTTTGTATGAAAATGTCAATATTGACTCTGCTGTCGTGTATAACTACAAAGAACAAAAAATCCATGAAAGTCCCACACACACAAAAGTAAAGTATGCTAACATTTTGATGGGATGATATTTTAGATTTGGGGAGGTTGTTCATCTTTGCAATGATGAGTTCTATCATGTACACAAATGTGTCTAATTGCATCTTTTATGTGCTTTTCTTTATTCTTATTTTCTCATAAATTATACGTGTTTCTTTCCTAAGCATTATTCATGTAAAATATCACATGTTGGTGTAGCTACATGCAATCCATGTGGGCTTCACATTTGTCAAACTGGATGTGATGTGATCAACACTGTGACTGGCCCCTGAAGCCTTCTCCCCGCATGTCCTGTTTATCTTTCCCTGAAAGCACCTCCCTTTCCACCACGAGTTGGTCTCAACCCTCTGAACCAGCGCTGCCCTACCCTTCCATTTTACCACGGTTCATGAGAACAGTGTTTCTGTAAGTCTGTGCTTCTGGAGGGGATGAGCACGCATTTTAATAGTAAGTTTCCAAAAATAGATAGCAACTTACACTCCATCTTCAGTTTATGAAAATTCATGTTTCATATTTTCATTTATAATGTTTGTGTCTCAGGTGTTATTTTATTTTGCTTTTCTCTGCTTCCAAAGTTTTGTCTTTTATGATTATTGAAGTCTTACATATGTCCAGTACAAAGTATCTATTTTAGTCTCTTGCCTTCTTTCACTGGGGATCCCTGTATTTTCCTTTCTTTTTAACAGTGTTTTGTTATACACAATTTGATGTGTTTCTCCCAGTCTGTCACTTTACTTTGTACCTTTACTGGGATCATTTTATAAATATAAATTTTATTTTAATATTTCCCAGTTTTTGAATAAAAATATTGCTTTATAGAAAATGTGCAATCTGTATAAATAGTATCCAGTTTTAATTAATACAAGTTTGAAAAGTCATAATTATATACATTTAGGGGTATAATGTTACATGTATCACATGTAAAACATGTTATGTTACATGCATACAATGTAAGGTGATTAAATTGGTCTCATGAACATATCCATCACCCTGCTTGCCTATCATTCTGTGGTGAGATGTTTGAAGGCTATTCTTATTCTTAAATATACATTATTATTGCCTATAGTCACATGCCACCTATTCCCAACCTATTCCTCTCAGATCTGAAATGTCACCTTTGGTCCACACCTCTCTGTCCCTCCCTCTCCAAGCCCCCAACTTCCAGCAATCATCATTTGTAATGGTTAATGTGCATTGTCACTTGATTGGATTGAGAGATGCGGATGATTAAGAGGCCTCTGGGTGTATCCATGATGGCGTGTCTAGAATGATTGGCATGTGGGATAGTGAACTGAAGTGAGCCCCTCCCTAAGCGTGGGCAGCACTGACCAATAGGATGGAATAAAAGCTGGAAGAACAAGGAAGCAGATGCAGAGCAAGCTCGACTCTCCAATGGGTTCTTGATTGCTGCCTCCATAGTCTGTGGATATCTGACTCTCGCTTCTTCCCTCCTCCAAAGCAGACTCTGCCAGTGATTCTCCAGGGAGTTTCCAGAAGTCTTGGTCTCAGACTAGGGTAGCACTGTTGATCCATCTTGTTCTGGGGCTTCCGCCTCTTGGACTGCACAGCTGCTGGTTCTTCCAGTTCTCCAGCTGCAGACGCCATTGTGGACTATCCACTTCTGGTAGTGTGAGCCAATCTAATAAATCCCCTTTTATAATCACACTCCCTGTGGATTCTGTTCCTCTGGAGAGCCCTGACTCATACATCATTCTATGCCTGACTTTGCTGAGTTCAACTTCATTGCATCCACATGTGAGTGTGATGTGCGATATCTGTCCTTCTGTTTCTGGTTTATTTTACTTGACACAGTGTTCTCCAGGGTTTTCCATATTATTGCAAATGATAGGACCTTAAGACTGGATAGCGTTCGTATTGATTTGGGTTCATGAACCCAGGCTTCATGTGTTGGAAACTTGGTTCCTCATATGGCACGACCTTTAAAAAAACCTAGTAGAAGGTGATTAGATCACAGGGACTCTTCGTCCTTGGCCTCTTCTGCATGTTGTAAGTTCCTGTTCTATTTCTCTGCCATGTTGTGATACAACCAGGGGGCCCTCACTAGGACACCAGCTCCATGCTTTATGATCCTCCAGCAACCAGAATCATAAGCCAAGGAAACATTTTTATTTATAAATTTTATAGCCTCAGTTATTTTGTTATAGCAACACAAACCGTACTAAGACAATATTCCATTGTGTGATCTATGTACATATATATATATATATATATACACACACACACATATATGTACATATTATATACATAGATATATATATACACATTATATGTACATATAATCAAATTTTCTTTTTCCATTCATTGATGAATGTGTATATTGGTCCCTTATTTTGGTTTATTCAGAATAATCCAAAATGAACATAGAGCATAGATATCTCTTTGACACATTAATTTTGATTCCTTTGAATGTATACACAGAAGTGGGATTATTGGATCATATGGTAGTTTTAAAATAGCCTCCAGTTAAACACTGACTTGGGGCCAGTTAAATAAAAGAACTTTGCACAGATATAGTAGTATCCTTATTACTTCTTTTATGCTAATATTGTTAAATACAATGCTTTTATATACTTTATAACCTTAATGATATAATGCTTAAGTACTTGCTTTATATATCAATAAATCTTTTAAAGAATCTAAGATAATATGCACATAAAGACACACAAAATCTTATCTCTCATATTTACCAAATAATTACTTTCTGATGTCATTTCCCTTCAATCTAGAACACGTCTTTTCATGATTTACTGAAGCATAGGTATTCTATCAGAAAACTGTTTTCTTTACTTAGAAATGTCTTTGTTTCACCTTCAGGTTTGCAGCACAGTTTTTTAAGATATATAATCTAATCCCTGAGATGTTGTTCATCTATCACTAATTTTATTGCTGTTCTTCAGATCAGACAACTTCTAATGATTTTTCTTTAATTTTACTGATTTTTTTCTGCCATTTCTAATATGCTCCTTTAAATTCTACTATACTTAGTAGCCCAATTTTCATTTTTAAGTATTTTCCATTTATTTATTGAGATTCTCTAGTGTGTCTTTCATTCCATATTTTCTTGGATCTGTGAACACACTGATGATGTGTTCTCTGAAGGTTTTCTCTGCTCAATACATTATCAAAACTAGAGATGGATTCCATCCATTTATTTGCAAATGCCATAATATTCTTCTTCTTTATGTCTGAATAATATTCCATTGTGTATATATACCACAGTTTCTTTATTCATTCATGTGTTGAAGGGCATCTTGGTTGGTTCCACAATCTAGCTATTGTGAATTGAGCTGCTATAAACATTGATGTGGCTGAGTCACTATGGTATGCTGATTTTAAGTCCTTTGGGTACAAACCGAGGAGTTGGATAGCTGGGTCAAATGTGGGTCCATTCCAAGTTTTCTGAGGAATCTCCACACTGCTTTCCAGAGTGGTTGCACCAATTTGCAACTCCACCAGCAACGTAAAAGTGTACCTTTCTCCCCACATCCATGCCAACACTGGAGAATATCATGCTAAGTGAAATAAGTCAATCCCAAAATCCAAAGACTGAATGTTTTCCCTGATAAGTGGATGATGGTATATGATGGGGGGGGGGGGGTGAGAGAAGAATGGAGGAACTTTAGATTATGTAGAAGGAAATGAGAGGGAGTGGGATATGAAAAGTGGTGGAATGAGACAGACATCATCACCCTGTATACATGTATAATTACACAAATGGTGTGAATCTACATCGTGCACAACCATAGAAATGAAAAGATGTACCCCATTTGTGTACAATGAATCAAAATGCAGTCTGTAAAAAATTAAAAAATAAATAAATAATTAAAAAAACCTAGAGATAGATAATGTGTTAGATCAACACTAGATCCTCCTTTGCTTTTCTGAAGGTTGCTGGGTTTTCCAGTCAGCAATAATGTCCCCAGAATTGAGCTGTGAAGTGTGTCTCCCTTGCACTGTGTAGCCACTGACAGCTCTTATCTCCTTCCAGCCTGGTGGCCCGGTGTAAACTGGTCATGTGACATAGGAACCCTTACTATGTGTGACAGTTTAAGGTTTATCTGTCAACTGTAATTAAATAGTACATGAAAATCTAAGAATATGTAAGCAGTTATTTCCTCATAACTCTTATTTTTTGATCACTCTAATTCTAATCAACTTGATTTTTAAATTCATAGTTTAACAGTATTATCTAAATTAGAGGACCAAGATTTAGGTCATTCATTTTGCTCTCCCAATTTGGAGCTGTATAATATTCCCCATTGGACTGGACTTGTTTGTTTTCGGGTTGGTTGAACTTTTCTTGAATGTAGCATGGCATCTGCCCACTGATGATACAGAAAGTGATTCTAAAGGAATGAAAGCCAAAAGCTTTACCAGTTTCATTTGGGATACAACTAAAATTAATAAAGCCACTCATTATTTCCTTTGCTCAATACCTTCTCCCAGTGAAACTCCTTATGAAATTCAGACAAATTCAATGCATAGAACTAGCGACTGGTCTCCCAGATGCTGCTGTTGGTTTTGTTGCGGTAACCAGTGGTGGGGCCAACTTCAGTGAGCACTTTTTGCAGAGAACCACTGGCTAACAAGGCAACGAAGCCAGCACTTGCCACAAAACTTAAACAATCCAGTTTTTAAAAATGCCAAAAGACTTCCTCGAGGGAAAGGAAATAAAACCGGACGGAAGCAGGCGCCCAGTCCCAAGCAGGCAAGCAGCGGCGCACCGCGGGCTTGCTACCGAGGAGCGCCAGGCAGACGAGACCACGGAGCGAGCGCCAAGCTCGGGAAGAGGCTTGGGAACGTGGGGGGCATCCGTGCCAGACAGGTAGCTTGTGTCCCCTCCAAGGACGAGAACTGGCGGACGCTAGTTCAATTCAGGGAGCACAATCCCAGCGGACGTGTCTCTGAGTCTCGAGGCCTCGGTGCTGGCACAGGTCGTCGAGGTGGCGCACAGAGTCCCTCAGGCAGGCCCTCAGCAGAACCCACCACCCTCAGCCTCCCACCCCACTCTGCTCTGAGCAGCCCCACCCCCTGGCCTGGGCTCCTGCCTCAGAGTCCCCCGTGCTCCTGCCTCCCTCTCTGCAGTCAGAGAGACCCTTCCTCCGGCATCTTGGAGGTGCCGCTCTTCCGAGCAGCAGAGGATGGTCACCTCCACTCCACAGAGAGTACAGGACCTGCAGGCTTCCTACTTCCTGGGGGCTGGCCTGTGCCCGCTGCTGCTGCTTCCCCACAGTGGCCTCCCTGTTTCCAGACACACCTGGCATGGTCTCACCTGAGAGCCATTGCTCTGGCTCTTCCCTCCACCCAGAACATTCTCTGCCCAGATGACAAATGACTGACTCCACAGTGCCACCTGCATCATGAGCCCCACCCCCACTTCCTCCCCCCCCCTTTGTCCTGCTGTGCCTGTGTTCCCCAAGCATGGGTCACTTGCTGTCCCAATGCCTTTTTTCTCTTTACATCCGTAATTGTGTGTCCCTAATTGCCCAGACTATGTCCCTCACCCGACAGAAAGAGGGCTGCTGTTCGTTTGCCTCTGGCACCGTGCCTGGACCACAGTGTGGTGCTCAGTGCGTACTGCATACACTGTTTACCTTCTTCAGTCTTTCCCCCAAAACGTTACAAAATTCATATATGCCATCAATGCATAGGACAAATGACAGTGAAGTGGTGACTTTGGCCCTGACGCGGGCGGCCCAGCACCCCACCGGGCCCCCTTTATCCTCGCAGAGTTCCCTGGGTTGCATCTTCTGAACTCCAGGGTTCTGTGGACGACAGCAGGAGAGCAGCGCGGCTCCTTCAGCGGCAGCTGATCATCCACCTAGGCTGCGATGGCGTTCTAGCACCACGTGCCAGACGTCAGAAATGCAGTATTCCGGGAGTGCACCCACTCAGGAACTTGTGATTGACGTGTGGACGTTCCTTCTTGCTCCTGCAGACCTCACTGACAGGATGGGAGGGGTGGGGACACAGGCTGAAAGCTGTTGGTGCTGCATCCCCATCTGCTGGAATTGCTGGGACCTAAGCCCACAACGCCCTCCTTCCCTGCACGGGCTCTGCCTGGTGTGCCCCCTCGGTGGACAGGGGAGAGGCCTCCTGCCACCGGCTGCCCTGGGGAAGCCCTGTGAGTACTAGCTCCCATCGGCATGGTCCCCCGGTGGCTGACGTCGACTTGGTTTTCTTGAGGCTGCTAACTCCCTTGGGCAGGGAGCACTGTGCTGCTGGATGGTGTGAAAGCTCTGGTCTCTCCCCTCTGTTACTTTTAGTCACCTCTTTTGAGAAACTTAGGAAAAGTTCCTCATGGACAGTCAGAGGCCATCCGACTAGTACAACCCAAAGCATCTCACACAGGTCGGATTGCATCCTCTGAACAGATATGTCAACGTCTTAGCCCCTGTGATCTTATTTGGCAAGAGGGTCTTTGCAGACACCATCAGGTTAAGATGGGAACATCTGGTGGGGCAGTGCAAGATGATTGTGTCCTGGTGAGAAGAGAAGAGACAGACGGACACAGAGGGAGAGACGGTCATGGGACAACAGAGGAAGGGGTGAACGTGTCCAGCAGGAGCCAAGGGGTGCCGAGGAGAGCCAGGTGCCACCAGCAGCTGGGAGAGAAGAGGAAGGACCCTCCAGGGTCTCAGAGGATCATGACCCTTCTGGCTCCTTGATTTCAGAGAGCCTGTTTCCAGAGCTACCAGGCAATAAGACTGTTTCTCAGGGCCTTCCAGTTCCCTGGACTTTGTCATGGTTGCCCTAGCACCTGACACGCACCCATTTCTGCCACTATCAATGTGTCCTTAGATAAAACCCAGACACCCTGATCCTCTTCTACAGAGTGATTTCCCCACCTTTGCACCATCAGCCCCAGAAACTGCCTCAGGTGCAGGACCCGTCTGCCACCCGCTCATTCAGAAGCAGGACTCCCAGAGCCCAGGCTCAGTGGCCATTCTCAAGGTGAGATCGAGGCCTGTGGTTTGCCCACGCAGAGATTTCTGGCTGATAGGACTCCCTGACCTCATCCGCAATTTGAAGGTATTTCCTGTAAAACCTCTGGGGACCGTCTAGTTATCAATCATGGTTTTCACTTTTGCTATTCTTATGCTTAATTAATACCTTCCACTACCTTTACACATTAAATACATTGGAAAGCAGATGCAAGCACACAGTTAAGTAACAAAGCCCTTTTAAAATATCAAGAGGAATAAAATGTGGGGATGGACATGACATTAAAAATAATGTTCCTCGAAAATGTAAACAATCGCATTGCAAGAGAGAGCAGACTGTCAAGAGATTCAAGTCTCCAAGAGAGAATGGCGGGCACAATCCCACAGACCCCGCTTGACTCGTCCTTCAGCGGAACCCGCCCTCTGCGGCCGTGAAAGCTCCTGGTCCCTCGGTCCGCCCTGTGCGGAGGCCGCGGGCATTTCACGAAACGGTCGTAAATGTGGTGGTGTTCGCTCCTCTTTCTTCCTTCGTCTCCACTAGTAGAATCAAAGCACGCGGAGACCACTGGCTGGCGTCCCGGTAGGGCTGCGGCTTTCCTCCGCGCAGGCGCTGTGCTGCAGAACCTGCGGCTCCGACCTGCAGCGCGGGACCGAGCCGGAGGCGGCGCCGGGCGCGGAACGAGGCCTCTGCACGAAGCGCACGAGCTCCGGGCCCCGCCCGCTGAAGAGCCGGGTAGAAACGGGGCTGGACGACACCGAAAAGGGCAGGCGCGCTCGAGAGCGAGTGGTGTTCTCTGCGCCCGGGACACTCGCGCAGGACCATCGATAGTTCCGAATGTGGGTTTGCCGGGGGCGCGTGCCAAGTGCGTGCGCGTGCACAGCCGCTGCCCCGCGCGACGGCGGGCGCGCACTCACACTCACACTCACACTCACACGCACGCTCTGTAGGGTCCTCCCGTTTGACTCTCCCCTCTGAACACACATGGCACAGTGTTTCCTTCGGGTTTCCTGTCCCGAGGGCACTGCCGCTAAGGACGCCGTGGCTTCCTGCCGCGCCGCCCGCCTCGCCCTCTGCTACAGCCGCGCACCCCGCTGCCGCGCGCACGGCCCGGTCCCTTTTGCACCAGGCAGGCGTTTCAGACCGAGTCTTGCTTCTCAGCCTGCAGGCTGTTGGTGGCTCTCAGGGAAAGGAAGCTTGGCTGCGACAGTGACAGTCACGTGAGCGCCGCTGAGCATCAGGGGAGGGGCCGGCCGCTGGCGACCTCCGCCCACCCCGTGCCGTCCTTGGAAAATGTCAGCGGCAGGACCCACTCCGGGGCCCCACCTGCCCTCTCCTTCCTCAAAGCAAGTCCTAGTCCTCCCTCTCCCCAGACATCCCTGGGCACCTCCCTCTGTATACTTTACCAAGTGCATCACTTCTGCCCTTCTTTGGATGCAAAACGTGGGCTAAAGACTTCCTAGTAGGGAAGTCTCTCTAATTTTGGTCAGTCACTCTAATTTTGCATAAGAAATTATTTTGCAGTAAGATCAGCTCTAGCTTCCCTTATGCAGTAGTTGCCTGCCTAAAATGGAATGTTCCACTGAAGCCCATCGATCATTTTAATAAATGTTTTCTATTTATTGCATATAATTTACTTCTGCCATGCAGTTCTTTATATCAGAATATGGGCAGAGACGTGATGTGACAGAGGTTATGTCTCAAACAGTGCCTTGAGGCCATGAAACTCTAATGGCAATTTCTTTTCCATTGAGTACCCCAAATTGCCAGGTACCGTGTTCAATATAAAACACAGCATCCTGCGTGCCTGCGGGTCTCATCCTGATGGTGCAAACACATGAGGATATTTTAATTTTCCTGTCTCCTCCTGTCAGCCACTCCTGAGCTCTGAACCACGGGCTCCTCCAGCACCTTATCCCCGTCCTTGCTGGGGTCCAAGAGCTTGATCATGGTGGACATGATCACTTCTTAAAGTACATAACACTTGACTGGCAATTGCGGATTCACTAACTCTCATGGGGAAAAGAAATCCCCACAACTCTACTGCCGGGAGTATGCAGTGAGAATTGCCTGAGGTGAAGCCATCCCGCCCTCCCCACAGAGTCTGTCCCAAGATCCCAGGGGCACCTCCAGGGCAGCTGTGCCTGCCCCTCAGGGAAAACCAGGACTCCAGACCAGAAAGTTCTGGAATTTTGAAGAACAGACCCACCCCTGTGCTCCTGGGTATTAGGTATCTTCTTGGAGGAAATTTGGGGGAATGGAAAACTTGGGCTGGGAAAAAGGAGTTGAAATTGTCGTGTGTTTACAAACACTCAGGACAGGTTTACTCCGTCCCTTATGTGAGTCCACAGTGCTCTGCACCTGGCTCATGGGTCCACAGTTGTAACTGACAGCTGTGGTCTGTGCCCTTGAAGTTTCTGGTGGCTCCAGAGGTTCCCAGGAGACCCCTCAACCACAGAACGAAGAATTCCTCAGGGAAGCTAAAGAAGCCCTGGTTTTGGAAAGAACAGATTACCAGCTTAAAGACCCAACTGTATTTGGCTGCCCTCAAGGGGTAGTCCCCTAGGAGTGGAATGTGGCCCCTGTGTCCATTTCTGGAAGACAGCACCTCCCTTCCAAAAGGTCCTAACTCCAACTGCTTAGTCCCTGGGCCTCCTTTACAGGGCTGGGCTTCCACTTGCTGGTTGGCATGACAGAAACAGGGAAGGGGCTCCTGTGACACTCCAGAGCAGAGGTGTTGCTTCCCAACTTGGCTGGCAGGAGTAGTCATGATCAGACACACCAGAGCAGACTTAGCTTATTAGAGGTCTGCATGCAGTAGACATTAGAATACAAAGCACTCAGGGCTCCTGCCGCTCCAGATTGCTTTTGCTGCTGACGTCTTGGCTCCTTGATTTGCTCCTTGATTTGCATTCGCAGCGGGGGGTTTTGTTTTGTGGCAATAACACGCAAGCACCGAGGTAGGAGCTGCTGTGAATTATGCGCCCGCACCACCACCCAACAACAACCCTCCGGGACCTCGGGTAACCCATCTGCGCGGCAGCAGCTCTGAATAGCCGCCAGTCCCCTCTGACTGTCCTGTTTGCCTGCAAACCCTATTTCACCCTGAGCGCTTCGCCCAGCCAGCAGACCCGCAGCCACTGCCACGGAGCAGGAGGGCTGGCTCTGCACCAGCCTCAGCAGACGCCGCTCTGCGCAAAACTGCAGTTCTCAAAGAAAAAGGCCAAATATCTGAAATCCTTCCTGTGGAGGGAGAAGGGCAACTGCAGCCCCGGCCCCCTCTGCAGGGCGGGTGTTGGCCGCGTGCCAGCCATGACTGCCTAACGCTTGATTTATGAGTCTGATAATAAAAATCCCATTAGACTCTTCTCATTGAGAAAAAGGAGCAGGAGAAAAAAGCCGTGTGTCACCGAGCAGCATTGACGCAGGCAGCTCTGACGCCAGCAGCCGCGGGCAGGAGCAGGGGGGCGGGGGACCGTGAGGGCCGCGCGAGGGCCGGCCACCCAGGAGCAGGGACCCGAGCCGCCCGTCTGCAATCCCCACCCTCATCCCGCAGCCGCTCCGCAGTGCCCCTGCCACCCATGTGACCCTGACTTAGGGAGCCTCTGCTCCCTCAACCCTGATGACCTCGCAATTCAGCCAGCACACCTTTTCCTGGGAGGGAGGAGGTGGGCAGGGTTGGGGACCACAGGTGGCAGCCCCTGAGGAAAAGGTGTAGAGCTGGGGGCAGGGAACGTTTGTTCCAGGAGGCCCTCAGGATGCAACCACCGAAACCCCTTGCAGAGAAGCCCTGGGGGCTCAGGGCCCCCAGACTTGGTCCCCAGACCCTTCTACCGCAGTGTCTGTTGTTCACAGCCTGAGGACACACTAGAGTCTGGTCAACTTTCTATTTAAAAGGACTGCAAAAAAGATGAGTGTGCTGTGCTGGGTGTGTGTGGATTCAAGGCCCCCTGCCTGGGTCCTGAACTTGGAGCTGGCAGGGGCTGAGCAGGGTGGGGACCTGGCTTGGGGCAGCCTCCGGTGGCTGACAAGTGGGTGCTGCTTCTGGATCTAGCAAAACCAGCCAAGGACAGCACACGTCCACACGTTTCTCCCACTGTTTCCACAACAGAATGGGTCTGCCAGAGTTCCTCCTCTCTGAGTATGCAAGACGATTTATCCTATAGCAGAGGCCTGAGCTTGGTGGCCATCATTCAGCCCTCCAGCCTTAAATTTGTACCTGTCTACTCTGACATCCACTCGGAGGGCAGATGTGTTATTCCTAGTGGCCTCGTGGCATGGAACTTCCCAGCCCACCGCTGCCCTCAGCTCCGAGGCTGTGGAATGACAGCCTGGGGGCCCTTTGGTTATAACTTCCTATCTCCAGGGAATCCTGAAATTCCTGAAATTAAAAATGCATGTTTGACTGTTGTAAAACAATATTCATAGCAGCATTATTCACATCAGCCAGGAGGCAGAAATGACACAAATGTCCATCCACGGATGCATGGGTAAACCCGACGTGGTCCATGGGTACCACAGTTGCTACTGCCCATGCAAAGGAGAGACGCACTGGCAGCTGCTGCAACTCAGCTGAACTTGGAGACCTTTTGCTAGAAATGGTACTTTGCCCAGGTTTCCTTAAAGGTCATTTCTGAGATTAGCCCTCTTGGGTGCTGCCACAGTTTCTACAGATGCCGATGCAAATGTACCTGTTTCTTCAGACACCAAGGTCCCCAAAGGCTCTCTTGTCCTTCACACTAGCCAAAAAGATCATCCTATCCATCTGAGCATGTTTGGGAGTGCCCTGCCCCGTCATACCAGGCCCATTCACACAAGGGATTTTTTGGAAGAGAAATAATCTGAGCATCTGTGGTTACTGCTAATCTAAGTGTATTCATTTTCTGTTGCGGCGGTAGTAGGCTACTATGGATTTGGTAGTTTAAAGCAACACAAATTAATCTTCTAGTTCTGCAGGTCAGAAGTGTGAGGCAGGTCTCCCTGGGCTAAGAGCAGGATGTCTGCTGGCTATGTTCCTTCGGGAGGCTCTGGGGGAGAGTTTCCAGCTCCTAGAGGTACCTGTGTCCCTTGGCTCATGGCTCCCTCCTCTACCTTCAGAGTCAGCAACGCTACACATCCTTCAGACCCCAGCTGGGGAGTCCACTCCTCTTTTAAGCATTTCATGATTAAGATAGGCGGGCTCATCTAGGTGGTTTGGCTGGTCTCTCTATCTTAAGACTCATAGCCTTAATTGCATCTGCAATGTCCCTTTGTCATGTTTGGTGACATAGTTCCAGGTTCTGTGAATTAGAACCTGGGCATCTCTGGGGCCATCTTTCTGCCAACAGCACCAGGGAACCTGTTACAGTGGATGATTTTATATTAGAGAACGTTGCTCTATGGAAACTCAGAGGCACCTAGGCCAGCTTGCTCACCAGACACTAACGAGGGCTTTCCTGCAATGACGATTGTTATTTTTGGTGGTTGGGATCACATTGGAGAGTCCTAGATGGTCACTCTGTCATGTTGGTTTCCCCTGAGTAAATTACTGAGTTGGTTAGTCTGGCCTCCATAATGGCCACAACCCTGGAGGAAACTGTGAGTCCTGATTTGGGCTCTTTGCAACTGAGACCTGATGGGCAGCCAGTGGCCCTTGTGTGTAGCCTGCCTGGGGCTAAGGGTGGATGCAGCTGCCCAGACTTGAGTTCAGTGTTACAGGAGAGTGACATGTGGCCATGCAGGGCCTGCTGCCTGCACAGGGCCTCGGGTCTGCACTCGGGTACCTATCACTTGACTGTCACCTCCCGAAATTCTTTTTTTTTTTTTTTCATGCTGAGACTAGGACTGAGGGCCTCATGTATGCTAGACAAGCACTCTACCACTGAGCTACATCCCCAGCCTTAAATTATTAATAATATTTGAACAAATATTATTATCAAAATTAGTATCACAAAGGCCCTGCCTTTTTGTTTTGGATGGGTCCCTGAAATTCTGGTGCTGGGGGGTGGGACATCTGCCTGGGGTCTCCAAGCTGGGCTCTCTTTCTACCTGGAGCACTGCCAAACACAGCTGTGCCTGCCTGGGCACTGTGGCTGCCAGCGGTTCTGCCGTGCACTCGGGGAGCTGGGCTGTTCCTCTGCCCTTATCAGTCAGGACCAAAGGCACTGCTGCTGTAACTCATGACCCTCACTAAAGTGGCTCGTGGATGTCTGACCAAGTATAATTGGTCCCTATTCCCGGCAGCCCAAGACGTCACCCAAGGCTGCAGGCACAAGATGGAGGCTGCCAACGCCGGGTGTGGGAACCTGTGCTCGGATCTCTCCTGAGGGCTGGTCGCAGGGTGGCAGTGCACTGCCCACGGCGGGCTCTAACGTGCTGCCCGGCAGAGGGGAGAGCAGAGCACGTGGACTACCTGGGCAACCCCAGGGGCCTCCCTGCTGGCCCCTCCCTGCTCCTCTCTGACTGCCACTTCTGGGCATGCCCTTTCCCTAGGGGCCTGCCCTGGTCCCTTCTCACTCCTGCTGTCTCTGCCTCCGGAGGTCTTCTAGGCCCTTCCTTTGAGTGCAGCTGTCTTCAAACTCTTTTAAGAAACATGTTTTTTTGTTTTCTAGGTTTTGGGGCAAGGCAGGGGATTTCCACAAAACAGCAGTGTTGGACTGATGGCATGGACGGGAAGAGAGGGGACCTCTGGTCTTTGCAGAGGAGAAAGCCGTTGTCACCTTGCTGCTGAAAGCCCTTCAATGACCACTTGTTGCCTTTGGAGAGTCCTGATCCTGGCCCACGACAAGGCGTGCACTCTCTGGTCCTTTCCATCCGGTCCCTATGGTCTCTGTCTCACCCCACCCTGTCCTGTCCAGGGCTCACCTCCTCTCAGCCCAGAGGACCCTTCTGTCTCGGGCATGCTCCAGTGCTGCTCCCTTCACCTAGCGAAGGCTCCTTCCTCCTTTCTGCTGGCTGCTGCTCACTCCCCTGAGGTCCTACCAGAAACACCTGTTGTGTACCCTGACCTAACACGCAAGGCTTATTGTGATCTATGATCGCAGTGTGTAATTTTCCTGCACAGCTTTTAATTGTGTATTGGCTTATCTATTCCTCCCCTCAACTGTCCTCCGTGTCCCAGCCCATCACTCCACCAGGCTCTTTCCAGCCAGTGCTGCAGCGAGCAGTGCCACGCGTGGACCAGGGTGCTCGGTAAACAGGTTTTCTAAGACTAAACAAACGAGAGAAGGATCAGGAGGCCCTAGGATGAGCTAAAGCTCAGGCAGCAGGACAGTGCCTGCTCCTGCCTGAGCTTCAGACCCCAGCCCTTCCACACGGTGAAGTCCCTTGAGGCTGGCAGCTGTGAGGAGGACCAACTTGCCCGGTCCCTGTGGGCTGTTGGAACATCTGGTCCAGTTTCTCACTCTCTTTCTGCTTCCTCATTTCTCTTCCTACACCTAGTATGTTTTCCATTTTCTTTCAGAGATGAACTCTGCTAATTATATCGTTTCCTTTTACAATGACTTGCAATTGAGATATTTTATTAGCTAGTTTCAGTTTGTATTTAATATAAATGTGAATCAAGATATAAAAGACATTTGGTAAGCACAAGCAAGTTTTTTTTTTCTTTAAAAAAAATTGGAACCTAAAGACATTTGAAATAGATTAAAGATGTTGATTGCCACTCTTCCTGGATTTGTATAGAATTTCCTGAAATTGGGTAAAATTTTCCATCTTCCATCAAGTTAAACATGTGCATATACATGATATAATTCTTTTACAACACTCATTGTAAACATTTATGTTTTATTTTAATATTGCTATGGTTACCCAAAGAAGTAATTGAAAAAAAAAAATCTTTGATGGAAGATCAAATTGTAAATAGTTTCCATGCCGTGACAGCATGTTCTTTTATTTGTACATTAGTCAAAGTCTCAGCATTTCTCAGTGGAAAATTCTAGATTTGCAGGAGAATCTTTAACCTTTCAAACCTTAGTTGGTGTTGAGAACCATCTCAAATTTGAGAGCAGCAACTTCACAACATTCAGTGACGTGTTCATTTACTTTTTGTGGAAGACGACCCTGGTGTTGAGTTGTCTCAGATGTTAGGGGGAACGGGGCTGGGAAGACGGAGAACACTTAATAAGTAACAGAGATGATGCACATTTCCAAATAGCTCAGACTCGCAGCACAATCTCAGTCGTGTGTGCTGCTCGCATATTACTTTAAAAGCTAATTTGTTCCCTAAGGGCACCACGGTCCAATTTGACTTTGCGCAAAATCCCACCATTTGTTATCCACAGAAAGGGACACATTCCTACCCAGTGTCTGGCTTGGCCTAGCATTTCTTCTACTCTTTTAATAATTCTGTTCCTAAAGACATTTAGCCTGCGATTTATTAGTGCCGTATTTGTATGGCATATCAGTGACTATTCTAAAAGTCAAGATGTTTTGATATATAATAGCTCTTTCTTTTCACAAATTGGCCCAAATCTGCAGTCACTAATGGGGAACAAGAGTGAAATCTCATGAGGAAACTGAAATCATAGAAAAAATTCTTCATACAGAATTAAGACGCACTCACTATAATGAGCACAGTGTCTACTCTGCCTGGACCCCTGGGAATAGTGTTTCATGACAACATAGGTGGAAGTGTAGGTGGTCAACAGAGGCCCCTGGACTTCCACCCGCCCCATTGTGACTCGACATCTGCTGTGACCAAGCCCAGGCTGAGGGTGGAGGCAGGGAGGAGGGCTTGTGACTGAGCTCGAGAGGAAGGCGCGGGTGGCACGTCCAAGTTCCCTTCTCCCCTCGCTTCCTAAGGAATCGCTGCCTCTGCTAGGGGAGGCCACATGCTCAGCCCAGGTGCAGCAGTCATTTCACATTCTGTGTCTGTGACATAGTCCTGGCCAATCAGATGCAAGCTACCTGGGGACAGGTTCTGGGAATGTTTGCATTTTTCCCAGTGAAAAGCAGAGATATCCGTTGACATGTCTCTCTTTCTTCATGTTCACACCTGAACACAGAACAGCACCTGGATCACGGGTGAAGGGGCCAGCTGGACCCCCGGGTGGGGGGGGGCGCTGGCTCTGGCATTGATGAGCCTCTGACCAGTAGCAGCAAGTTCCTACTTCCAAACTAACTGTTCTGGGAGACCAGGGGTTTGGCTTCCTGTCACTCTAGCAGAGCATCCCCCAACACACACACACACTAGCTGCAATAAAGCAGCTGTCCCAAGGATGCACGGCGATCTCCTGACCTTGTGCCAAGGGAGATAACTTAGCATGAGTACTTTCAGGAGGAAGAAGAAGTGACAGTGAACCCTGAAAAAGGAATAGGAGCCTATTGGGCAGGTGTTGTCCAAGGAGGACCAACGCAGGACCCCCAGGCAGAGGGAAGGGCTTGGGCAAAGGGAGAGGCAGGAAGGAACTGGAAAATCTGGGGAGCCTCAGTGTCCAATGTGGCTGAAGAATAAGGAGCCCGGACCTGCAGAGGGGGACGAAGCTGAAGAGAGAACGAGAATCAAGTCTAAGGGCTTCCTATGCTAGCAGCAGCGGGGCTCAGGGTTAGAGCTAAGTGATGGGGAACTAGTGGGTGGTAAGCTGGCCAGAGCCTCATCACACAATCACACAGGGACCTGGGTGTGTGAAACAGAGGAAGGAGACATACTAAGTGGCTTCTGTAGGATCTCAGTTGAAAATGGTGAGGGCTTAAACCAAGTCAGGGGGCACTGACTGGCTTCAGGAACACCTGGGGACAGGGATGTGTTAGTCCGAGGTGGATCAGAGATAGGTGGGAGAGATACAGGACTCACAGCCTATGCCATTCAGATTGGCACGGGGGAGAAACTCAAGGAGATTTCAATAGGGACCACTGGGAGACTGATGGGGACAGAAGATGGCAGTCAGGGTCCGATGGGGTGGAAGACTGTTAGTTGGTTCTACATCACAGGAGTAGTGAGTGGAATTTGCTCTCATCCAAAGCTGGAGCTTGCAGCATGCCAGCTGGAGGAAGGACTGCAGGACCTGGCCTGGCCAGGCAAGCCTGTGCGGAGGAGAAGAGCTTTTTAGAATCAGGGCCTTGAAATCTTTGAGGAAGGTGAAGCTACATTGACACACTAGTCATGTTCACGTTTCCTACACCTTCCAAGTTCACGCTTCCTTCCTTTCTACCAGGGGAGGGCTTCCTTGATATTTCCTGCTCTGCTGAGCTGAGCAGGAGGTGACAATGGAAATAAACATTTGGAATATCTTCTTTTCCCTTAAAACCTTGGTTTGATAGCCAACCAACCTCAGATCTTATAGAAAGGCAAAGAATAAAAAATCCTAAGTAAAAAAGTCCTGAATCAAAGGTCTTGCAACTCAGGTGTAAAAGTGGCCCTAGACAGTAAGGGTCTCCAGCAGTCCTTGTTGCCAAGAGTTCCATTTCCAAATCACTTACTTCTTCATGAAGCTCTTCAAAGAGGGGCTGGGGGGCTCCCCTCGGCCCTCTGAGTGCCCTTACCGGCAACCTGACGGGAGTCACACCGAGCGTCACAGTGTCCAGCACCAGGAGGACTCTTCCAGGGCTTGAACTCAGCCTTCTCATTCGTGAAGGTGGGAGGAAATCCAGAAAGGGGGCACGACTCTTCTCGAGCCAAGTAGAGAGCCAACAATGGGGAGGGTACGTAGGATCCAAGCCATCCAGGTTTCTTTAGTTTCCCTTGATGTTCTTTCCCTCCACTGTCTTCGAAGGAGGATGTTTCAGAGACTATAGATATCTAAAGGTAGGTGATTGCTAAAAGATAACTTAGGTAGATAGATATATCATACATACATGGCTGATAGATGGGATGATGGATGGACACACACGTGGTAGATTACAGGTAGATAATAAACAGATGATCGTAGGCAGTAGGCAATTGATAGATGAAAGATAATTGATAGACATCTAGATGATAAACAGATGAAAGGAAGAGAGATGATCAGTAGATGAAACTTGGTCATTTATGCCTAGAAATGATATAAGCATTTGGTTAGTAAAATACATCTGTTAGGCAATTGTGGAAAATATCTGTATCCCCATTTTACAGATATAGAAGCAGAAGCTTAGTCACGTCAGATGACTTTGCAACATCCACAGAGCAGGAGCCTGGCAGTTGGAGAAGGGAGGCATGGCCCGCTCTGCTTGTTTGTTCCTGGCCCTTTTTCACATACCGCTGAGGGTGCCGTCGGGAAATGCCTCTGCTTCATGCAGAACCAAGTGACAGAAGCTTCTTTTTTATTCCATGCTGTTGGGTCCAACCTTCCAAGTTACCTGAGGACAACCAGCCTCTAGGCCTAACTCCAGCTTGGCGAACCAAATTATTTCCTTAAAAGTCATTACATTGTTTTCTGAGAGCTGGGTCCCTGGCCTCAACCCCAGGCCTCAGATATTCTAGGTCAGCTCCCTGCCATTGAGCTGCACCCCATTCCTCACTATCTACTTTTTATTTAGTACACATCTGTTCACACTTGGGAACTTTCATTTAATATTCTTCAGAAAAGAAAATCATTGAAATTATAAACTGGCATCAGCCCTTTGGAGAAGAATTTGACATTTAATAAAAGCATCCGGACTGACCTCAAGCCCCAGCAACACCACTTCTAGGAATTCACCCTAAGTTGTACTCCTCATACTGTGAAGAGGCATGTCAACAAAAAAGTCAACTGAGACATGACTTGTCATTGTAAAATATTGGAAATTGCCCACCTAGATGTCCAGGCACAAGCTAAATAAACTGTGGTCCACGTATGCCACAGGTGCTATGCAACTGTCAAAGCAGATACAATGGGGATGCTACTGGCAAACCCTTGTGGAGTTATTATTAAGCAAAAAAACCATCCTGGAGGACACAGAGTTCAAGGTTAAAGTTCCAGTGCCTGGTGAGGCCTTCCTACTGTGTCCTCATGAGGCAGAAGACTAACAGGGCAAACCCACTCTGAAAAGCCCTTCTTAGTGGCATTAATCCATGCATTGGTGACCCCAAAACCTCCATGAGGTCCCACCTCCCAACACTGTGTACTGGGGATAAAGTTCCCAGCAAATGGATCTGGAAGGGCACATTCAGACCAGAGCATAGTGGAAACATCAGTTCTTCTACCAGCAGGGGTTTGTAAAGCAGTATTCTTTGTCAAGCTAAGCTACTTTGATCTCACTTTTCTTCTTGCACTGTTTCTTGGAAGGGGTCAGGATTAACTCCTGAGGTATCTGGAGATTGCTCTTTTCCAGTGAGAAGAACCTGCAAAAGCTCCTCCAAGAAAAGGGAAGAGGGAAAGTCTGGCTGGGGAGCCGCACTCACACCAAAGCTAAGCCCATCCATGGTGCAGGAAGTCCCAAAGCTGCCAGAGTGTCCCTGACTTTTATTTCTAAAAAACTCACTCTGGTCTTAGACAGTCACTGGCAGCAGTGACGTGGGGGTGAGAAATAGCATGAAGAGGCCAGAGGACAGGGAAGGGGAGCTGGGCCAAGTGGACCCAGCCGCACACACAGCTGCAGCACATATGGCCAACTCTTACCCCTCCCGTAGCGAGGTGTGACGGCTGCTTGCTGAGACAATGCTCTGCGATTTGATTTGTTTGCTGCCTTGACATGGGAAGAGGGTGGCTGAAACAAAGGAAAGGAGTAGTGGTGTCCTCACGGAGACCTGTGCCCACTGGCTCATTCGGAGGCTCTGCATTTGGCTATCACTGGGTAGTCGAGAAGCCATCCAGGAGAGTCATGGTCTTAAATTGTAGCAGGATGGTCTGGTTGCTGCTTTGAGAATAGTATGGAGAGGATGTGGAGGAACAAAAGAGAGCAGGGAGCCAAGCGGCAGTGACAGCAACATCCCAGACGTGACTGGGCAGTGGGGTGCTGAAAGGCACTGACAAGGGCAGAGGGGACAGGTGGAATGGGGGATTAGGAAAGAGGAGTCAGTCTCACTCTCATAGTTTTGGCCCAAGGGCAATAAAGAGGAGGAAAAAACTGTGTGGGAGCAGGTTTATGATGGGGTAAAATCCAGAGTGATGGTCATGGTGTTGCAGGTGCCTTCTAGGCACCCAAGAACAGCTGTTGGCTGGACCTGAGCCTAGAGTTCAGGGAGAGGTCTGGGTTAAGTCTCCAAGTGCAAGAGTGATCAGCATTCAGATAGCACTTAGAACCACCAGGCCCCACTTAGAGCCGGGCCACTAACAGAGGACGTAGTGATATAGAGCTAACAGATCTGTGGATGGGCCTTGGGACACACCAACATCAAGCAGCTGGGGAGATGAGGTCAGCGGATGCGACTAAGGGCACATTTCTGGAGAGTGCAGTGTCTGGAAGCCAAATGAAGGATGGGCTATTTACAAAGAGGGCACGAGGAGGCATGTCCAATGCGTTAAGGTAGATGAAATAAACAAAGGTGGCCTCCAAACGGAGCAGGATGGAGCAAAGGTGACCGGTGGTAGCAGCAGTCTTCCTAAGAAAATGACCCCAAGCTGCCTCCACTTGAAGGGGAGAACCCAGAGTCAGAGCTGGTCTCTCTCCAGCCTATGCTGAGGGAAGCAGAGAACCAGGGGGAGCCACCTGCAGCAGGTGGAGGCCATGCACTGATTGATGGCGCCACCGCTGCCCGAGGATGGTTGTGAGGGACTCCTCTCCTGCTGCAGTGGTGGAGCCCGGCGCCCAGCCGGCCTTATCTCGGGGTAGGTTCACCAGTGGAGAAGGCCTTCTCCCACCAGCGGGTCGGGCCCAGCGCCTACGAGCTCTGGACCGGCAGTCGCTGGCTTTGATTTCCTCACCCCCAGCTCCCCTAGACTGGCAGGTGCGGGGGTGGGCATCTGTTGTCACGGCCCCAAGCACGGTCCCAAGCACGGGTCTTGAGATAGCATGTAACTCAGTCTGGCTTTAACCCCTGTGCCCTGTGTCCCATGGTAGCCTTTGGACTTATGTAGCCCCTGCGGTGTGTAGGGTGTCTCAATCCTTTAGGTTCCTGGGAGTGACGCACCGGGGCAGCTCACAGCCTGGTGTGCGGTGCTTTGATCCCTCCACCCCGCAGGGTCCCTCCCATTTGGGCCTCTGTTTTCCGGCCGCTCTGGTAGCATCGCACAGTGAGTGCGGTACACAGACTCCCTGAGAGCTGGGCTCAGGTGCTGACCCCGTGCTGTGGTGCCCGCACCCTCACCACGCACCCTCCTCCCAGGACCTGCACACCCCCGGCTTCTCTGCGGGCGCGGCGGGGGTGATGGGCCACCGTCGTGCTCGGTGGGAGGTGATATTCTGCCTGTACCACGTGGCCCACCGCTAGCTGTCGCTACCTCCAGGACTGCAGAGCCACCCTTGACGGGGTCCCCAGCCGGGCTCCCCACCGTGCGGGGACCGAGTGCAGCTGCCCGTGGGGCGCTCTGTCCTAGCACTGCATAAGCAGACAAAAAACAAACCGAAACACCCATCCGAGCAGGTTGGAGGAGAGGGAAGGGCGCAAAGGGCAGACCTTTGGTCTCTTAAAAATGGTCGCTTGGGGGGGTCTTCCCACGCACCGAGGCGAGGGTGCGTGTCTAGGTGTGGGAAACGCGCCCCTCGAAATGGCGACGCCTCGCGGACCTGGCTGTCCCCGCGATTGGGCATCCATCCATTCATTGCGGCTCCTCCCGGAGCGGCGGCCCCAAGACTGAATCTATGAATGGGAAGAGGCAAGGGAACCAGCGTCGCTTTCCACTCCCTCCCCCGCCCCGCCCCGCCCCCTCCGAGCTGAGTGAGCTGGACGTAAAGCAACGAGGGCGGAGGCGCGCGGCACTGCGGGGGCGGCCAGGAGGGGTGCACTCGGGCTGCAGGCTGCACTATTTATATGTCAGGGGCTCCAGGACAAGCGGGCAGCTCGGCCACCCCCTTCCCAGCCCCAGCGCCCCCGCCCGCCCCGCTGGCTCCGATCTCACCGCCCCCACTCCCCAGGCTGGCAGGTGCGGGGGTGGGAGCCGTCTCCGCGGGAGCAGCCGCGCCAAAGGTCCGGCTGCTGACGTCCGAGCGCCTGCTCCTGTCAATGAACGGCAGCGGCAGCCTGGGGACTGTTCTGGCAACGAGGCTACAGACGTCATCGCCTCCTGTTGGACGCGGGGCGGGTGGTGTGGGGGGGGATCCAACAGCATCGCTGGCTTAAAGGAAAACTCTCTAAGTTCCAGGCAGCCAAGGAGGGTGTTCCTGAGAGCACCCCCAAATGTCAAGTGTGCCCGCGGGCACAGAGTGAACACGCGCGGGCATACACACACGCGTGTGCACACACGCGCACACACTCGCACACGGAGTCTACTCATAGGTGTGTGGGTCCAAAGTTGCTGCCGCTGCGAGCTTGATGTGAGATGGACTGGTCTTCGCTGACCCTCAGTGCGCTCCGTGCTGCCTTTCCGGAGACCCCCAGATGGAAAGCGGGGACCACCACACACGGTTTAGAGTTCGCACCCCTTTTCAAGATCAGCGCGGAGAACAGTGCTGTAGCCCCTGGAATACGCCTGCGAGTGGAGCCGAGGGCCAGCGTCTCGGACAGGTCTTGAACTTGGGCCACCCCTGCCTCGCAACTTGTTCATGCAGCTGGGGATGGAGCCCGGCACGCACGGCGCTCCTGCGCCTTGCCTCCCCCGCCCCGTCTGAATTTTGAACTCGAAATGAAACGGAGAGCAGATATGCACTTCGCGGGAGTTTGGCGGGTAAGTTGATGATTCCTTTTACTTATCATTTAACCCTTTGGAGTGCAGAAAAACTTAATTCCAACATTTTTTTTAAACTTAAAAAAAAACTTGACAGCATTTCCCTCCATCCTTTTGGCAATAAGAAAATCTGTGTGCTTGCGTGGGCGGTGGGGGTTGTGTTGGTGGAACTGACCGCGGGACTGGGTGATGAGTGGAAGCGAAAAAGAAGAAATTAATTTACAAAGCCAGAGAGTCAAGGCTTGCAGAGAAGGCGAGAAAGACTGCAGCCAGCCCCAGTGCCAAGTGCTAGCCTCAGGGCTAATGCTTGACCCGAGGGGTTTTCAAGTTCCAAGTTCCCGGGGAGGACTGCGTGCCGCTGAAAACCGCAGCGGCTGTGGCGCCAGACCAGCAGGTGCCTCTTGAGGCTGCCTGGAGAAGGGCCGCCTTGCACCTCAACTTCCTTCCTCCTTCCTGTTGCCTTTCCCTGGTTCTCAGTGGGGATAGGACCCCCCTGATCTTGTCATCCCTGCCTCTGCCTCCCCTCTCCTGCGTCCTCCCACCCCCAGCCTCTTAGAAAGATCACATGATGTCATAGGGGAGGAGGGGTCCGGAGTCCCCAGCACCCGACAGCATGGCTCTGTTGAGTCTTGCAGTTTTCTTTTTTTCATTCCACCCAATTTTTGTTGCGATCCATTGAAAACACACCCCACCACACACTGCACACATGGGCTCCGCGCAGAGCCGGGAGATAGCTCCTTCATTACTAGACAGGGCCAGGAGTCCCCACAGAGAGCACCCACCCACCCTCCCAAAGGGGAGGACATGCGCTGGGTGCCCAAGGAGGCTCTCCTTTCTGGTTTTGATCTCTCCTCCCTTCTTGGTTTACCCTTCTAGTTGAAGGAAAACCAGGAATGAGGAAGGGGGGGGAGGGAGAGAGGGGGACAGCCTGGAGCAGGGCTTCGCGGATGGGACTGACTATAGCTCTCTGCAGAGTCCCTGCCCCTCCTGCCTTCCGCCACTCTACGTCCCTTCCCCTCTTCCAGCAGCAGCTTCTCTGCATCTCCCTCCGTGGTCTCTTCTCCCCACCCCTTTCCTCTGCACCTCACCCCCTCCCCTCCCCCTAACCCCACCTTCACTCTCCTCTCTGAGGGGGGAGGGCCAGGGGGTGGGGAAAGAAAACCCCAAACCCCAGCCCTGGGCAGAGATGTCGAAGAAACGCAAAGCCCTGGAGGGAGGAGGAGGTGGAGGAGAACCCCAGCTCCCAGAGGAGGAAGCCACTGCCTGGTTGGGGGGCAGCAGCGAGGAGCAAGGTAGGGGGAGGGGAGGAGAAGGACCGAGCACATGCAGGAGAGCCCTGGGAGTGGAGAGCCTTCCGCAGGAGTGCCCAGCCGGCCTTCTTCAGAGCTGCCTGTGGCAAGACAACTCCAGTAGACTTCCCCCCACAAATGGGATTTTGCATGTGCCTTTGGGAAACCGGGGGTGGGGTGGGCATGAACTGATCAGGCCCATGCTGGAGACCTGATCTGTGTGAACTTGAAGCTCTGTGCGGGGGGAAAGGGGAGCTGGCTTGGGATGGAGAGGTGGCCGAGGCGGCCAGGAGGCGCTGGCTGGGCTGGCTGGCCATCTCCCCTCTGTGCCTGCTTGTACTGCTGTCGTGTGCACTGGGCTGGATGACGGCCCTGTGGAGGTCAGTGTCTGCCTGCAGGACCCCTGAGTCTGCGGGGGGTGCCATGCTGTCCCCTAGTGTTGGTTGCCATGAGGGGCAGCAGGGAGGGCCACTGCCTTCTTCCATTCCTCTCCAGTCCAGGTTGCGTCATGAGGAATCTTCACCCCCTGCACAGGCAGGGTCCTCTGCATGCTCCTGAAGCTGGAGGCGAGGACTGAGCAAATGGAGTGATATTTCATTCAGGGGAGATGGAGTGGGAAGCAGTGGGTACTCTTTGCCTGGAATAATACCAGTGGAAAAGTGAAGATGGAAAATTCCCTATGGAAACAAAAGTGGTACTCGGATATCGGATTTCTACATAAAAGAAACCCAGACAGACACCTTTTATTTCACTTAAAGCATTCTGGATTTGGCTAAAAGTAGGCCCAAATGAAGTAGTCAAGCCTTTTCTGGGCTGTAGCTAACATAGAAAGGAAAAATGAGCCATATGGAAAGGTTTTGTTGTTGGTTAAGCTGTGGAAAATTGGGTGGTGAAGACACGTGGGCAGTAATCCAGGCAGGCAGGCAGGCAGGTAGGAGGAGCAGCTGCTCCTGTGCCATCTTCCCTTCTGTGGCCGGCCTGGGCCTCGGCTGCCAGCCGGTGCCAACTTGGGAAGAGCACGGGCAAGGGGCTTGCATCTCCAAAATGGAGTCCGTGGTTCTTCTTTGACATCACGAGAGACAGGAAGCCACAGAACTCCTTAGGCACAGGGAACGTGAACCTCTGGGTGCACGTGGCACCCCTGGCATGGCCTGCAGGCATCTGAAAGCCAGGTGCTGGGTTTTGGCTACCCCTGGGCTGTTCATTTTGGTTTTAGCAGAATGGTCGAGAACAGTGCTGCCTGTTGACCTCAGCAGAGGTGGTATTTACTGCCTGTGCATTGTCTTTCTCTGTTTGTTATGATATCAGAACAAAGCCGGGGTAATTCTGAAATTAATTTTACAGAACAAGAGGTATATGTAAGAAATTGAAATATTGCAAATGGCTTCATTGGTGTGGTTAGTCGGTTTCCCACTGTGGGGGACTAATTCAGTGTCAGGTTGTGTGTCTGGCAAATCCAGTGGCCGAGTGCTTCGTATTGGTTCTGACCTGGGTTGCTCTGGAGAGCTGCACACCCTTTTCTTTGGGGTAAGAACTAATGAATTCTGTGGAAACCAATGTCACTATCGTGATAGGTAGCGACCTGGAAATTCGTCACTCGGTTATCATTATTAATGAATGTGTGGCTGCCAGTTCTAAAAAAAGAAACAATTGTATCTCAACAAACATTTCTTATCCTTTTGGTGGAAATACATGATGTTCGAACACAATAAGGAGGCGTGTAGCGAGGGCCTGTGCACCAGCCGCACACTACCCCTGCTCCAGGTAACAGGCAATGGCAAACACCTAGATCTGTATTAATCAGTGATCTTCTTAATTTTGAAATAATTTATTGTGAAGATTGGGTTTTTTAGAACTTAGAAAGGTCTAAAGATTTTATTATATCTTTTCTATTTGGCAAATAAAAACCCTGCTTGTTAATTGTCTGGGAATGTGTAACTGTAGAAACCATTAAGGGAGGCGACGTCGACGGCCCTATCACCCTGAAGATCTTAGCCTGGAAGTGGAAGCCATTGCACATGCCTGGTGAGGCAGAGGTGCACCTGTGTGTACCTGGCGTGTGGCGTATGTGTGGGTGTCCCTTTGACAATGGGAGAAGGGACACCAGTGGGCACGACATTGGAGCGACCGCTGGTGGTGTCACATGACCCCTGCACAGGGGGAGGAAGCTGGGGTCCCTCTGCCTCTTGGACACAGTGCGACTGCTGTTCCTCTTGTGTCCAGGCCATGTCACCACTGTGCACCCCGGAGAAGGAGACGGTCTGGATGACCTTGACCTCAGTGGCCTTTTGCAAGTTCTGACAACTTGGAAGGCAAAGTGTTCGTTCACTTCAACCATTGAAAGTAGCGTGTGTTCAACAAAGGCCTTTGGAAGGGGGTTTCAGTGGTAGCCCTTGATTTGGTTGACTTGATTTCAAGTCTGCCCGTCTCCAGTTTGATTTGACATGAAATCTTAAACAACTCCAGCACGGGAGCTGCAGGAGAGGAGTGTGATGGGGACTCTGAACCTCAGGACAAAAACCCTTCTCATGCCCTCACCTGCCACCAATCCGGGCCTGGGCGTGTAGCCCCAGACATGGTCTGCAGGCGTGCCCCTCAGGTGTTCCCCTGTGCTGATGCTTCTGTTGTGGGTTTTGGTGCACGTCTTAACAGTTTCTCTCAGAAGATTCCTCGTGAAGACGACGGTAGGCGCATCAGTGGTCATTGTGCATGCACATGGATGATTTGGGTTTCCTTTCTGACCTTAATAGGTCCATCCTAGTTAATTTAACTGGGGAAAAAAGGGAGATGAAGGTTGTCATCCTAGATTTGGCGATTATTTCTTTGGATGTCCACTGAAGTTATTTGATGTGTGCACACGCGAGTGCATGTGCCTGTAAAGTCGCGGCTGGAGGGGGCCCTCCACCGGCTCCCAGCTGGTGCTGTGTCCAGCATGAGTTCAGAGGGTATTGTGGATGACCTCGCACGCACCATTAAACTTCTGGAGGGTTTGACTTTATAACATAGAGAAATTTGGTGTGCAAATCCAAAGTGCCAGCCAGTTTTTGTCTTGTTTTGTTTATAGTTTTCTTCAGTGCTTTGAACTTAGACTTCAGAGTATGTCACAATGTCCAGGTTTCCATGAAGATGATGGGTGTGTTGAAGACTGTAGGGGAAGATCTGCGATGAAAGCACTGATTGTGTTTAAGGATCTCACCGCGTAGGAAGAGACTTCTGATTTTTCCCATTCTCTTCACACTCCTTTCTTACTACTCTCTTTTCAAAGCATTATTATTTACTTAGGGACTTTAGTCTAATCACAGGATGGCCCAGTTGTCACTCTGCACTAAGACGTAATATCAACCCCACTCCCCGAAAGATACCTCTTCTTACCGGAAGCCTGCCTCTCAGCCCCTGGAGTTCTCGGAAGTCCACCTCCACTCTCCCCACCCCACACTCATTGTCCTGTATTTTTTTATCTTCAAGTTTCAACACCGTTGCTTTTAACCTTCCTGGCCTTTGGATATGAAGTGCCGTCAGTTGCCAACGTTACGGTAAACTGACATCACCAGCGTTTTCACATAGGTAGCTTCTATGTGGGATGAAATTGGCTAAGATGCTCTAAGCCCAGTTTCCAGAACTCCTGGCTTGCGGTGTTTGAAGTCACCGGAAGGGAGCCTTGTCTGGAAGGGCTTCGGGAGGCTTGGGCAGGACCTGTTCATAGTTTGCATTCCCGGGATTTCTTGAACCAAAGTGACACCTCTATGGGTAGCTGTTCTGTTGTCAATGAGTCAATGACTGAAATAAACACAGGCTTTCTTATAATAACTGCCCCTCTGATTCAGAGTGACCCAGGATCCGCAGCTTTCCTGCTTTACTAGTGCGTGGCTTTGGGACATTCAGGCACTGGGGTGAGGTATGCAGACTTCATTCTGCGTCTCAACAGCTCGTTAAAAACTGACACATGGTTGTTAACTGACCTACATCTATGAGATCCTCTAAAATCAGCTGGGTTGATCTTTCCAAAAGATTCATGTTTTTAATAGAATTGATCAGATTGACTATTTTTATATGATATAAAAAATGCTTTTCTTTCTTTGGTGTTTCATTGAGCATTCTTAATAACCATAATAATTATATCCCGACTAACTGAAAATCTTAGGCACAAAAATGAATTTCAAAAAAGAAAGCTCTCTGCTTAAATGTACCTTAAAAACTAAACATTAGAAACCAAAGAAAAAGAGGTAAGAACAGTCCAGCATTTGCCTACTTCACTGCGGGTCTCCACGGTCGCCGAAAGATCCAGGTCCCAGGAGTAGGTGCCCCACACCTAGCTCCCTCAGCGTGCTGAATAAATAGGAAAAACACTGAGGCTAGTCGACAGGCAGACCACCATGGCCTGCGAGCAAGGTGGCCCCAGCCCGGGGGTCCTCTGCTGGCCTACTCACTTCCTCGCCGTGCCTCCTGAGCCCTGAACCGTGCGCTGTGCGGCCTTGGTCTACCATCTACTGTAGACATCACGCTGTCATCTCAAAACTCAAAACCACTCGGAAAAGTGGGCCGCACCAGCCCTGTTTGAAGATGAAGCCACTGGATCTTCATTGGTTGGTAGGTGATGAGCCTGTGCCCACCCTCAGCCTGTCCTTCTTCCCAGCTGACCACGCTGCTTCTGAGCATCTGCAGAGCACAGAGCTGGCATCCATACCACGCACCAGCACCTCACTCACGGTGCATCCTGCCTTACGTGATTTGCTGGTTCACAGGACCAATCTTCAGCCAATCAGTGACGCTCAGTCTTCAGAATACGCTAGAACCGCTAAGTGCTTGGAATACACAGCCTCGCTCTCCTGATCCACCCAAAATTTATGATTCAGCAGGGAATCTGCATTTTAACAGCATTCTTGTCCTCCCCGGCCCATAAACTCAAGACTATTGTTTTTCATTTATAAACATCTACTTGGCATTTCCTAAGTGCCGGGCCTTGTCAGTCGACTAGCTGTAAGTTGTCTACAATGCAGTCATTACAAAGCAGGCTAAGACTTCCTCCCCACCACACTCATTCTTAACATTTATTTTTTAAAAAATTTTATTTTGTTGGTTCTTCTTAGTTATACATGACAGTAGAACCCATTTTGATGAAATTACGCAAGTATGGGGTATAACTTATTCTAATTAGGACCCCGTTCTTGTGGGTGGGCACAATGGTGGGCTCGCTTAAGTATTTCAAGTGTACCTTGGAAAATTGTGTTAGATTTATTCTGCTGTCTTTCCTATTCCTATCCCCCTTCCCTTCCTTTCATTCCCCTTTATCTAATCCACTGAACTTCTCTTCTTCCCTCCCCTACTTTATTGTGGTTTAACTTCCATATATCAGCAAAAACATTTGACCTTTGGTTTTTTAAGACTGGTTTATTTCACTTAGCATATATTCTCCAGATCCATTCATTTACTGGCAAATGTCACAAAGTCGTTCTTCTTTATGGCTGAGTAATACTCCTTTGTGTACATGCGCCACATTTTCTTTACCCATTCATCTGTTGAAGGGCACCTAGGTTGGTTCTGTAGCTTAGCTTTTGTGACTTGAGCTGCTATAATCACTGATGTGGCTGCATCACTGTAGTATGCTAATTTGAAATCCTTTGGATATAGGCCAAGGAGTGGGATAGCTGGGTCAAATGATGGCAACATTCCTAGGTTTCTGAGGAATATTCATACTGCTTTCCAAAGTGGTTGCACCAGTTTGCAGTCCCACCAGCAATGTCTGAGAATTCTCTTTTCTCCACATCCTTGCCAACATTTGTTGTTACTTGTATTCTTTTCTTAATGTATAGAAATGGGTGATTTATGGTCATGGATGTTTAAGAAGGCATGATTCTTGGAGGAAGTGCTGAAGTTTGGTGGTGAAGAGCTGCTGCCAGACGTGGTTTTAGTTTTGGGCTAGTTTCTTCCACGGCACAGAAGAAAGGCCATTGCCCTCTGGGGGCCCAATAAGGTGGAGAGAGGCGAGTTTAGGGAAAAGAACGAGGGCGCAGGATGGAAGGATCTAGAAGTGCTCCTGCCCCTGCCCCTGACTGATTCAAGCCAAAGGAGAGTGAGGGTCTGTATCCCAAAGACTGCCAGCATTGGCAGCGTCTCGCCTCTGGCCCAGTGTCCTGGCTTCCACTTTGTGTGAAGAAGGGATCCACCTGTGCTGCACCCCAGCCTCCGTGTAGCAAGTGACCTTCTCCAGAGGAGGGGCAAGGACAGGAGAGGGGCTGGCCGCGGGGAGCCCTGGCCTGGGGCAGGCGCACCCCTCCGCCCCCTCCTGCGGGACGGGACTGTCCCGGGCAGTGTCAGGCGACCTCCCGCGAGTGCCGGCGGACCCGGGCTCGCCTCGGCAGGCCCGAGGCCTTCGCCTGGTCTCTGGAGGAGCTGTCCACAGGGCGCTGCTCCTGCGACAGGGCCTCCCGATTCCTCCTCTTCCTCGGGGAATGCGGGGTGGCGCTTAGGGCCGAGTGGGGCTGCGCCGTCACACCCGAGGCAGGACCCGGTGGGTGCGGTGTGGAAGGGTCGTGTCCCTCGGCCCCTCACGCCCCGCAGGTCTCCAGGGTCCCGGGTCGTCCAGCCGGCCGCGTCCTGCGCTGCAGTCTGTGGACACGGGGTCTCCACACTCTCTCCTGCGCGGGGCTCGGCGCTTAGCTCCGTCCCGGCCTCGGCAGCAGCACAGGTCTTCCTTCTGTGTCCCCTTTGTCTGTGTGGCGGCCACCGCCATGTCTGCCGTCGACTTCCTGGCCCTCCATTGAATAGTGTCCAAGATTCCAGTCTTTCCTAATAAGCGCTCCCATAGTTCTTTCTCTAAAGCAGATTTTCCTTTTACTTGGAGTCCTAACAGGTTCTACTCTCTTTTTTTTTAATTCTTAAAAAATGTTCTAATCGCTTCTACACGGCAGTGGAATGCACTTTCACACGCTGCACACGAAGGGAGCACGGCTGCTCATTCCTGGGGCTGCACAGGGTGCCAGTCACACCAGTAGTGTGGTCACACACTCATTCTGCTGACCTTCCCACCCCAGTGCCCCACCCCTCCCTCACTCCCCTCTGCACAATCCAAAGTTCCTTCGTTCTTCCCTCCCCTCCCCCACTGTGGATCAGCATCACTTATCACAGAAAACATTAGGCCGTTGGTTTTTTGGGACTGGCTTATTTCACTTAGCATGATATTCTCTAGTTCTATCCATTCACCTGCAAATGCCATAACTTCATTCTTCTTCAGTGCTGAGTAATACTCCATTGTGTGTATGTACCACATTTTCTTCATGCATTCACCTGTTGAAGGGCATCTAGGTTTGTTCCATAGTTTAGCTATTGTGCCTTGAGCTGCTACAATCAGTATCACATAGTTCTTTTTGATTATCTGTATGCATTTTTATGTTGGTAAAGTCTTAGATACGGCACTTGGGTCAAAGAAGTGATAGCAATGTTTTTGTTGTTGTTACCAGGGATTGAACTCAGGGTTACTTAACCACTGAGCCATACCCCCAACCCTTTTCATTATTTTATTTTTATTTTGAGACAGGGCCTCACTAAGTTGTTTAGGGCCTTGCTAAGTTGCTGAGGCGGTTTGAATTCATGATCCTGGTGCCTCAGCCTCCTGAGTTGCTGGGATTCTAGGTGTGGACCTCCACACCTAGAAGGGATAACAAATTTAAACTCCATCGAAGGACAGTTTGTCCAAACCTGCCGCCATCTTAGTCAGTTTGAGCTGTCAAGGACATCACACCTGGAAAACTCAAATTTGAGGCACATACAAATACAAGCGTGTTCCTCAAAATCATGGGTAGAACATTTGAAATCTGAACAGTCACCCATGTGGGGCAGTCATACCTGCAGAGGACTTTGGGGTCTGTGGGACTGTTTTTCTTCTCCCACTCTCCAGTTACAGTGGATGTTGGGGTGATGAGTGTGTGTTCTGCCCATCTCAGGTATAATAAATAGGCAGAGGTTTGTGATTTTGCTGTAAAATAAACACTGGGGGAATTAAGTAATGACGGACAAAGAATCTTGTTATTAAAATGCATATTGTTTACAAATAGAAATGCTAATTTTTGGGGGGGTGGGGATATCCATGAACATTTTAATTAGCATTCTCGTGAATTCTAGCAGAACTGTAGTAAGTCTGGGTCCACCACTGTCACACATTTTATATGTTTAGTGATTCTTACTTTTGTCAGTGAGAACGTAAACTCTGGAGGGCGGGCCAGGTCGGGCCGCCGCCTGGTCGTGCCTGTCTCCCCACCAGGGCTGGGTCAGCTCGTGGAGGGCACCAGGCAGCTCCTTGTTGAAGGAAGTGGGAAGGTTTTGTAAGAGGAGCCGCTTGAGGTACCGAGCCTCCCTTTTCACAGTGACCACAGCAGTTCCCCCGATGGGTGGCTAGAGATCAGAAGGAACATTCACGTCCAGCCGCTGCGCGTCTCACTCGTGGAAGAAAATCTGCTCTGAGCCTGACGGGCAGGTGGCCGATCCAGCTCCGGCGTCCGTGGGGCAGGTTGCCCTTAGGGCTGGATTTTCAGTTAGGAATGGCCGAGAAAGAAGCAGAGATACATCCCGTCCCCTCCACCCCACACCTGGGCCAGCTGGTAACGGAGTCCCCGTGGTCCTGCCCTCGGTGCCGGTGGGGCCGATCTGCGTGAGCCGCGGCCTGGGCTCAGGGACCCTCGGGCCGCCTCCCCACCACGGCACTCCCCCGCCACGCCCTGCCTCAGGCTCTCCTGCCCTGCTCTCCACAAGCCTTTTCACGCCAACGGTAAGCTCCTGGGGGGCCTATGTCACCTGCTGGTCTCAACCTGGAGGCAGCCCCACAGCCACACCCAGGTCACTGAGCACTGAGGTAGCGTTGCCGTCGAGTGTGAGGACAAATGCAGTGTCCCCAACAGCCACCTGCTTATTTCCTCAAAGTAGGACCCAGTCAAGACTCAGCAGTGGCGTTCAGCTGTCGTATCTTGTGCTCACGTAGAACCCACGGCACCGACGCTGGCAGCACCCAGCCCAGCTGTCTTTCAGAATGTCCTCCTTCGGGTGCATCCGCTGTCTCCAGGGATCAGCTTCTGGTTCAATATTTTGGTCGAGGGCACTACATAGGTGACACTGTCCCTCTGGGGACATTGCATCAGAAGGCACGTGATGCCGTTGGCCCTGTTGTTGGTGATGCTCACCTGGCGAAGGTCGTGTCTGCCAGGCTTCCCCTTTCTAAAGAGAAAGAACGGCACTCTCTGGCCATTCATCGCTGTACCATGGCAGAATCTCTAAGTCTGCAACAAAAGTTGATTCTTAATTAATGAATTTGGATTTTATTTATACATCAGTACTTTCCTTATTTGTTGAGCTGTTGTAACTTTATAAAGTTCCTGTTCTTGCTGGGTTTGGTGGCTCATGCCTCTAATCCCAGTGGTTCAGGGGCCTGAGGCAGAGGATCACAAGTTCAAAGCCAGCCTCAGCAACTTAGCGAGGCCTTAAACAACTTTTTGAGTCCCTGTTTCAAAATAAGATAAAAAACGGGCTGGGGATGTGGCTAGATATAAAGGCTGGGGATGTGGCTCGGTGGCTTAGAGCCTCTGAGTTCAATCCCAAGCAGCAAGCTCTTGTTCTGAGGTGAACAGCCCAGGCAAGTCTTAGGGGAACAGTGGAATGGATTCTAACATAACATACACCCTTGGAAGACATAGAACATTCCAGCACTCAACAGGGCTTCCTCATTCCCTGCTGCGGCAGAGCAGTCCGCAGAGGTAACCGGGAGGTACTGTTCTCGCCTGCCACAGTCTGTCCTCTGCCTGCCTCTGAACCCACAGGCATGGGACCAGACCCCTCAGGTCGGAGGCGCTGGTCTGGGCCTTGCCAAGGCTCGCTCTTTCTGAGCGTAAGTGGTTCTCCTCCGCATTTCTCTTCCACAATGTACTTATCATTTTCTGCCATTGATGGACCCCAGGATTTCAACTCTGGGGTCATCTCAAATACGGCTGCTGTGAACGTGCTGGTAAGTGCCTTTTAGTGGACATAGGCCCCGTTCACATCTGCATCCTACAGGCTGTTTTAATCATGTGTTTGATGTTCTTTATCAGTGACTAGAAACCCTTAGGACAGGTGCTCAATGTTCTATAGATATGTCTGCATACGCCCTGCGCAGGAGAAAAACCCAGACGCGTTCCACACGCTTTCCCAGGAAGAGCAGGGCCTCTCGTCTTTCCCAGGTCTGCCTGTGCCGTGGCTGTGGTTTGGATTTCTGCCCTGCTCTATGTCCTCCGTCAACTGCAGCGTGCTGACACTGGCAGGTGTTTCTGGGACTGGGCGGGACCAACCGTGAAGCCGAGGGACAGAGGGACAAGCCTGGCTTTATGCCCGCTTCACCCCACAGGGTCAAGTCTCCTCTTTAGGCCACCGTTGCTCTAAAGGGGAGGAGCTTCAGGCATCCTAGCGTCTGGACCACGATGGGGACTCCTGAGATGGGGACTCAGTGTGGAAGGTGAGCTCCTGAGGCGGCTGCCTCGGCTGCTCCAGGAGACAATGTGGGGAGTGGGAGGGAGGGAAGTGGGGCAGGGTCACAGCAGGGCCCCTGGCAGGGGTCCAGGATGGCTGTGGGCCTGTGTGCAGGACGGCCCCTCCGGGCCACCCCACGCCTTGGATTGTCTGCGGAGTCCTAATGCCTCAGAGCCGGCTCCGTAAGCGAAGCCAGTGAAGGTTCAGGTTCAGGCCTGGGTTCATGTGGCACGTGTGCGGCCGTGTGCGAGCAGTCCAGAGTCGCTGATTTCGTGAGGACTCAAGTCCTGGGGCAGCTTCAGAAGAGCTGGAAAGGGCTTGGACCCAGGCTGCAGGAAGTGCTCAAGGCAAACCTGCCCTCAGGGGCTGGCAGAACCTCACCTGGAGCTGTGATAACAGGAGCCTGTGAAGTGCGAAGTCTGCGCTAGCTTCATGGTGAACGTACGGTCGTACATGGGGAGGAGAATTTGTCTGGTGCACAGAATATCTCCGACTAGCGACCATGTGTTGATTTTACCCACACCCCTCTACCTAATGTTAGCACCCCGCTTTTGTTTAAAAACCCTCCCCTCCAGTTTTCCTTCAGTTCCAGGATCCAGGCGACTAAGAACATTGTCGCCGAGGGTCTGAAATACAGTGCGGGTGAGTTGGAGAGTGGAACTGAAGGGCTATCCGTTAGAGGACTTCATGAAGTCCCGAGAGCGAGGCTGGGGACAGCTGGGCTCACGTGCTGTGGCGTGGGAAAATGAGCTGGACTCCAGTCAGAGGAGGAAGACCAAGGAGGCACGTCCACCGTCCCCAGAGCTGCTTTTATTGCCTTTGCCACACATGAACTGAGTGTCTGTTGAGACTTGGTGCTGAGTGATGGGCCCCCCGGTGAAGGCTGGGCTGGCCTTGCTGGCACAGTGAGCAAGGCCGAGTGGCCACTGGGACGTCGAGTGTTGTGGTTTAGGTAAGAGGTGCCCCCAGAAGCTCGTGCAAGGATTTTCAGAGGTGAGATGATCAGATTATGAGAGGTGTGACCTGATTGGCGGTCGATTCACTTGAATGGATTGGCTGGGTGGGCCCTGTAGGCAGGTGGGCTGGAGGAGGTGGGTCACTGGGGACCTGCCTCTGGGGCTTTGCTTGTCCCTGATGAGCGGCACTGTCTCTGCTTCCTTGTGCCATGACCTGAGCTGCCTCCTGCACGGACCTTTGCCCATGATGCTCCGCCTCACCCAGGCCCAGAGCAGCAGGGGCGGCCGTCTGTGCACTGAGGCCTCTGAAACGGGGAGCCCCAGGCAAACCTTTCCTCCGCTAGGTTGCTCTTGTCAGGTCTTTTGAAAAAGTTGCCTGGGACAAACAATGATGGGTCTCAGGGCAGATGGGTTTTCAGTAAAATTGCTTTAGTTTTGTTAAGAAATTTTGTCATTATTGAAGAAAGAAATGACCCAGGTATTAAAGAGATGAATTGTGATAAAGAAAAGGAACTTAGGGGCTAAACCTTGTTACTCTTTTTATAAACCAGCACTGTTTATGTCCTGCCACATCAGGTGTATCAGGCATTCCTGAGAAGGTCCTGTCTCTCCAGACCCGGGAACCAGGGAATGTCGCTTCAGAAGGCTTGCGTTTTAAGAAAAGGTCTTACGCTGCTGTTTATGCAGTGCATTCCTTAGTCAACACCAACCGACTTTAACTTCCTCTTTCCTTCTACTCACAAAGCATGCAGGAACCCTTAGAGATGGCTTCAGAACACTCCCGATTAGTCTCCACCAGGACGCTCAAATCACGGAGAGCAACGTCTGTGAGTCATGAAGTCAGCTTGTTTTTAGGCAGTCCTGGTATTTTAAAAAGCTGAATGAAATGGAAGAGAAGGGAAGGAAAGGAGAGAGAAGAAAGGAAAAGAGGGTGGGGAGGGGAAAAAGAAGAGGGAGGCAGAGAATGGGTAGGTATTTAGTGTCTGTCATGTGTCTAGATTTGATCCTGATGTCAAATAATTTTGGTATTGTGATTTTTGACGTAATAAAATTGCTTGTCTAGGCCATATTTCACATGGTCACAATGGACACAATGGACATGGTCACAATGGACAGACCGTGAGGCCAGAATTGTTATGGCTTCTTGGTGAAAAGTAATAACTATTCAACTAAAGCAGATTTCTACTGGGCTGAAGGTGGTCACTTCAGGACTGGGAAGTGCCTTGGCCCCCGAGGCAGAGCACCCTTGTCTCTCCTGGCCTGGGTTCCTCAGCTCGCCACAGTCCTCTCTGGAGGCCCCAGGCCCTGCCTGTTGGCGACGGTTGTCTCTGATGGTGAGAGCCGGGCTGCCAGCTCCACGTGTTTTTACATTTGAAGGGCAGGATCTTTATTCCGCTTATTCTTCCAGCAACAGGCACAAGAGTTGGTGTCCCACAAATGACTGGGAGACTGGAACTCTCCAGGAGAGGTGAGGGGAGAGGACGAGGAGTACGGAGGAGCACGGAGGAGCTTGGGGAGCCCTCAGGGCAGAGTCCCATTTTGGTCTTTGCTGGTGGCAAATCCCAGGGGAGATGAGAATTCTTCCCGCGGAATGGACAGAACGTCCTCCACCGTGCAGTGCCGCGGAGGCAGGTGCTCCGGCTCAGCACTGCCCGGGAAGCTGTGCACAGACCGCAGTGCCAGGCTTTATGCCCACGCCCTTGGGAGTAATCACAGCTTCCCTGAGTGAGATTCTTTGGCTTCCTTTGTTATGGAACGGCTTCTCTTTCCGTCCCGCGCCCCAGGGAGGATGGACTCTGGCTTCTGCTCTTTCTGCCTTGCTTGCCTCTGCCGGTGCCTCCTTGCTTTACACTTTTGCATGTTCAAAGTCAAACCTAGCATTGTGGGAGCACATGCGATTCTCTGTTTTTCCCTTCAAGAGTGAAATCTGACTGTCTGTATGTGATTGGTAGAGGTAAAGTAATGAAACAAATACACAAAAGCTGTGGCTGCCCACCTGCGACCTTGCAGAAATGAATGTCCAATTGTCTTTGGAAATGTGGAGCCAGCCTGCTTCAACTCCTGGGGCTATGGTTTAAACTTTTCAGTTCTCCTCTTAAACATTAGGAGTGATAAATTACTACTGTTTTACCTTCTTCCCTCCCATCTTCTGTAGAACATATGTGTAAAACTGGGTTCCTTGTTGGCAAGGAACTATTAATAGTCTGGGTCTTAGTTTGGATCAAGAGAGAAAAAAGAAAATGAAATGCTCACAATCACAGTCACGTGTTTACATTGTGCAGAGCACCAGAGAATTGCATTGGTGGTGGGCAGACCGACTTTCCCAGCTTGTGAGGATTTCCAGTCTCTACAGGAAGAGCAGAAGGCCCTGCATGAGCTGGTACTGCATAGCTTTGTGGGGATCTCCCAAAGCCACGTGGAGGTTTCTAGAGGAGAGAGGTCGTTTCCCTGGGCTGGTAGGAGCTGAATCATGAATGACCTTGCGCCTCAGCCTCAAGAGTGCCGAGTCACAAGGCGTTCACCGTGTTCAAGGACGCTGGATTTAACCGTCCGTTTCTGCACATGTTTTTTTGTTTTTTAATTTTACAGAGATTAAACTTGTTGATTAACAACTTTTATAAGTTCCTTTCTCTTTATCAGATTATGAGTGGGATCTTTACGAGATCCCACGAAAACCACGCCGGACACGGGAAATAAGGAATCCCTTTCCGTCTGCCTGCTCGCTCACGGAAGCTGTGTGCCATCACACAAAGGAATTTTGATGGCTTTAAGCTGGGGTCAGGCAAAGGGTTCCCAGGGTTGAATCTGCCGGAATGGAGGACCCAGATCCCATGGTGGAGACCTATACAGCCGAGTCTGTGGCCAGGGAGTCCCGAGGCCAGAGTAGTCGACTGGAGATGAGAGGCAGTACATTGATTGTGTCGTCACACAAGCACCAATGTGTGCCAGGCAAAAGCCAAGTGGGGTTGAGGACCTGATATCAGGGTTTTCAAGTGCAAGAGCGAGTGCGAGATGAGCCTCAACCCTGAGAGAGAATCTCCACCATAAAATCAGAAATCCACCTGGCAGATAAGACCGACTAAGGGGCCAGCTGTAACTATAAAAGTAGTGGCTGGGGGTACCCCCACACCTCAGCCGCATCGAGGGTCCCAGATAAACCGGCCTAGGGGAACCGGTCGAGAGGACTCACCAATCTGAGGTTCGGGGCAGAATGGAAGGTGAGGCTGTGTCCGGGGGCACTGGGGCTCAGATGGGGTTCCACTCTCTTAAGAGACAGTGGAAGGACCCATCTGGGTCACGGCACCAATGTAAGGAATCCCACGGAAACCACGCTGGACACGGGAAATCACATAAGGGAGTTTATTAAGCAAACAGAGTGTCTCCCCGCAGGGTAAGAGAGAAAATGAGAGGGAAAGAAAGGGAACGAGAAAGGGCGTGCGCTAGAGAGAGTGGAAAAGCGAGGAGGATAGAGAAAGTGAGTAGGAGAGAGAGAAGCATGAGAAAAGATGGCGGGGTAGCTACCGTGAAGCAGTGGAATCCCGCCAGGCTAACAGGGGACCAATAACAGAGAAGGACACTTGCAAGCTGACTGATGAACCGATAGCTAGCTAGGATGTTCACAGACTGACAAGTGGTTGGGAGGCGGGGAGATGGCTGCACCGGAAAAGTCGGGGGAGCAGCTTTGTACATTACATTCCCCCGTTTCTGTTTTTATAAGAAAATCTTTTGTTCTCCAATTCTTTCCAAAGCCTTCTCTCCCCTTCCTGCCTAAGTGACTGGGGCTGGTTTTGCAGGTGAGATGTAAAAAGTTCATTCTCCTTCCAGACTTCCAAAGGCAGATGGTTTCCATGGACTTCATTTCCTTGATTTGACTGATCCCCTGTTTCTACACTAACTGCTTGTCCCCAGTTCTGGCTTCATTCACCCCTCTAATTTTAGGAACTCCTTCACTGCTGTAGGGAAAGGGGGTGATGACCGATCTGGCTTCTTCGAGCTGGAAGGGGGCAGCGTGGGGCAAGCAGTTTGGAGTTCCCTTTTTAGAAATGAGGGGTCCATGGTAGAAGTCCGGTTGGGGAAGAGCAGGTTGTAAAGGCATCTGGGGATGGGTGCTTCTATGAGAGAAGAACAAAAAGACATGAGTACTGAAATGAGATTGATACAATATAAATGTTGCAGAATCTGGAACATGCCAATGCATATCATAAAGATGACAGAAGTCAATAATTCCTCACCAGGGGGTGGAAGAACTGAGAAGTTGTTCCCATAACAAGGCCTAGCAAAGACTGGAGAGGACAAGGCCTTTATTTGGGAACTTTAACATCGTCCAGGTTATCAGGAATGTAAACCAACATTTAGTAGAGATCTCTATACTTCTGTTACTAGCAAACATAGATTAAGCCTATTTGTGTCTGTAGGCCTTAAACTGACTAAAACTTCTGACTCTGGCAGTCTCTCTTGATAGTTATCAGGCACATTTGCTGAAGAATCTTTCATTTGTAGCTTCCAGTCTTGATTCTAGTGGGCTAATACAAGTGTACATCTTAAGTTACATTTAAGTATTATTTCTTTTAAATGCCCAAGAATGGTTATATTTTGGTTTTAACTGTTTTGCTAGGTGTTTAAGATCAAGCTGATCAAATTGACCTGTTCCTGTCTGTTAAAGAGTCAGCTGAGTTCCCACAGGGGTCACTCATAGAGAACTTAAGAGCAGCTTCTTAGCTCCATTAGTGCCATTGGTTAGGCAGGGTCTCCTCAATGAGGTGGCTTCCCTTGAAAGCACCAGGGATGTCTCCCTTTTTCCTTGACCCTCCTCTGCAGCAGGTGCACTGAGTGGCTTTTCATTCTCTAGTGGCCTCATCAATCTCCTTGATCAGGAGGTTGTGTGACCCAGAGCTGCAAACCTCCTTAGAGAAGTCCTCTTGTTCCCTGGGTTCAGGCTGACTTTGAGGGCAAGACCCAAATATAGACTTTTCTTGACGTCTGTATTTAATCTCAATCTCTAAGTTTGATCTTAACCATCAAGCAAGTCAGTCTCACCAGTCATAAAGCAAAGTACTGGGCTTTAACTTCAATGTCTATGACTTTACAGTTATTTACCCCTTTTTATCTAATTGGGGTTTACATTATCTGTCCTATAGGTGATGGCTTACTATTCCAAGTTAATTTACGGTGTTCGCTCTTGAAACAGTACTTCTGCAAAATATTGATCAGGCAACAATTAGAGTTTACAAGGAAAATACAAAATGGTATCACCAACAGTAAAACATTCAGTTTGTGCAATAGCTATCTTGAATTTTGGCTGAGTTATTCATTATATCCCCTGTTTGAGATCACAGTAATCTTTACAACAAACATCAAACTTTTGAACACAACTTTAAATGAATTAAAAGTCTGGTTTACTTTGGAGCCATTCTAATGTGCAGCAGGCTTGTGAGGCAGAGCCTTATCTCAGGTAAGGCAGGATTTTTAGCTCTGTTCTCTGATGGAAATGCAGATCTAAAGAGTTATGTCAGCAATCTTTATATATGTGCAATGTTAAGTTCCAAAGTTACTGTAAGGTGGGCAGGAACCAGAGAAGGGAGCTGATGAAATACTAGTTAGGTTTACCATTACATACAAGTTTACAAAGAATAATGTTTAAGTATGTTACCCAATGGAATAACTTTGTAAATTAATCAGATGTCTCTAACAAACACATTTGAGTAATCCCATACATGTCACCTCTAATTCACTCATCTTATTGTAAAAAAACCAAGATATCAGACAAGTGTAAACAGTATTTGCCGTCTCTTTCCTGTTGAAGAAAAGTCCTAGAAAAATTGATGTTAGACATTTTATAAACATCAGCATTTTATTAGTTTGACCACTTAGAGACTTGTGAGTTAATTTTAAAGACATTTTACTTCTATTAGTTTACCCAATTTAAATTGAACCTTTTTAAATCACGTGAATTAAAATTATTTGGATCTATTTTTAAAATTTTAATTTTTATGTGTATGTGCGCTTATGTTTAACACAAAAGCAAAGGCCTTGTAATGCGTATCTTCATTGCAATGTAACAGATGTTCAAAAATAACTCTAGAGTTGGATAAAAAGAACTGATCAAAAATCATTAACCTAGGTATGTAGGATCAAAATTGTGAGCTCAAAAATATAGCATTTAAGAAAAACAAAAGTCCTAGAAGAAAAATGATAATAGCCATTAATTATAGCATGAAAAAATAAGGAAGAGAGAAGTGGTGAAAGGGAGAGAAAAAGTATTCTGAGTTGCAGCCCAGGAGAAATTTAAAATGGACACTTTTTTCCTTGGATTTGAGACTGGTAACCCACTGAGCATTCTGGCTTCCTCCATTTACATTTCAGTGTAAGCCTTGACTCAGATCTGAAAGGGGCTAAGAGGTCATACTCCTTACTGGGACATGCCACTGATGGTTGGGCTGGTTACTCCCTCCACACCGTTATGTGGGACCTCGTGGCAGGGGGACTAAGTGGGCTGGCATGGGGAATGGAAGCAGAATCAGAACGGGGTAAAGGAGATGGAGAAGCAGGGGAAGATAAAGAAACAGGGGCCGGAGGCGCCCCAGCCTGCAGGAAGAGCCAAGAAGCAAGAAAGAAGAGACTTGAAGATAAGGAATCCCTTTCCAGGATCTAATTCATTTCCAGATAATGCTTTCTCCAATACACAGTGTTTATTTTATTCATTCATTTTTTTCATAAAAATAAATGCTACTGATAAAAATTCAGAAGATGTATAACAACAAAGTCTGCTTTTGTGTCAGTAGTCTAAGTTCCCTTCTTTTAGATAATGCACATTTCCTTTATCTCTTTTTTATTACCTTAATAAATGAAATCATTTCTTCCATCAAATCTTTTAAGTAGGTTTTTATACATGGTAAATGTTTTGAAAAATTTTATGAGCATTGTCTACATTTTGAAATAAACATGCAAACAAGTTGCAAGTTGAACTTTTTTTCCTGAATCATGACCTTGAATGTTTTAGAATGTATTTTCTACAAAAATGGACATTCTCTAAGTGCACCTAAATACAACAACTCGAGTCAGGGAGTTAACACCGATATGTCTCTGCCGTCTGATCCTCACTTTCAGTCAGTCTCATGACATCCTTTGCAGCAAAACGATCTGTCCTCAAACCACACACTAGTCTCTTTGGTCTGGAGAAATTTCTGTCTTTTATGACTTTGGTGGTTTTGCAGATGATGAGCGATTGATTTCACTAATATCCTTTGTTGGAGGTGGTTTGGTGTGTGCTTCTGCTAATTCTGGTTATCCCCATCCGGGGGAAGGGCATGGGAAGGATGCCAGGTTAATCTGCCCCAGTATAAATGGTGATGCTCACGTTGGCCCCTGGGTACCTCCTGGGGTAGTGGCTTTCTGCCCTCTCCATTACAAAGTGGCACTCTTTCTCCTGCGATTGGAAAGGGGTCCAGGAGAAGATACTCTGAGATCATGTAAATATTCCCTTCCTCTTCAAATTGTCACTGATTTCATACCAAAAACTGTCCTTGTTCCTGGTGACAAATTCAATCATGAGGACAAGATTTTGAGAAAAAGGATAAAGAAGTTTTATTGGTGTGCTTGCACATTTGGGATGCAGTGGACTCCGGTCTCTGAGGCTGTGATTTAACTGCTGGGGAAACAGAGGGCTTTGAAAATGGAAGACAAGGGCTGTTTTCCAAGTGTTGTCATCAAAAGACACAATTAATGTTCAACTTATATCCTTGAAAGAAAGCTGTTGTTCCAGTTTCCAGGTCTGGAGTTCTTTATTCCTGTGGGCAGTGAGCTGACGGACAGACAGCTCTGCTTAGGACAATAAGAATGTTTACCTTGCTTCTCCTGCAGTCAGCGGGGACAAGAGGGAGAAGAGGAAGGACAGAAACCATTTTAACACAAGCCATGAGTGGCCAAGCAGCAAGGTTGATATATGAAGCACGAGGGGGACCCTGCTCCAGATGTCCACGAGAAGGGACTCACATGATCCTATTTCACTGGGGAGAGATACTACATTATGATCCTTCCCTATTGTGAAGTTCAAATAGCCACAGATTTGACCAGTAGGAATCCCTTCAAAGTGGGATCCGTGTCTTTTGACATCTCTCTCTGTCTCTCTCATCTCTGTATCTCTGTAGAGACATACACATGTGCAAACCCATTTATAGGTCTATTGTTTCTATATTTATCTACATTCAAAATCAGAAGTTCATACCAAGACCTTCATTCGGTTTGGTTTCCCCCAGCTCACTCTGGCTTTCTCCTTTCAGCATCTGCCACTCTCTGCTCTGATAGAAGGAACCTTGCGATGGCCAGCCTCCCCGAAGTGCTGTCCTCTCACCCTGTGTGCCCACACTCTGGGCACACATATTTGACAAAATGCTGGTCTGTACCCATTCCCCTTCCTGACTCCCAAGTCATTTGCGAGTAGGTGAGGTAGCCAGTAACGTCATTTGCATGGTAGTAGTTTTACTTTGCTTTTCCAAATTTCATACATATGTCTTTCTCATGTCACTGTATTGCCTAATACTTCCAGAATGTTGTTAATCGGCCATGAAAACGACTTTATGGGAATGCTTTTGGGGCTTCCCGTGTTTTATAGTGCTGGCCTTTGGGTGGATTTGGGGTAGTTTCCTCAGAGAGACGGTTCATACATGAGCCCCAATCCCACTGTAGCCCTGATGATTCCCATTTGTCCTAGGGACCCTTTCCAAACTCCCTGGGAGGTCCGTGAAGCCGTGCCTGCCCCACATCTGCCTCCTCCAGCCTTACCTCAGGTCTTTTATTAATAGTTTTTTTAAAAATCAAGAGTAGATGTTGGAGATGGAGTTTTTAACAAATGACCTTCTAGCTCCTGAAGAAATGACCTTATGATTTTTCACTTTGTTGCATCAACATCTTCAAGTACTTTAAAGTTCCTCATTTGCCAGGAAGCCTCTGGTGAGACACGCCGAGGTTTGCTGTGTCACTTGGTCAGGACTCAAGGATCTCTCCTCCTCCCTGTCAGCCCTGCTATGGTCTCTCGCTATGTGACATCTTTGGTCCCATGTCTCATTCTGTTCCTCTCTGGCCCGGAGAAGATGGGTGTCTCCAGCGTCTTTGACCCACACCACACAAATTCATTTTGGGTAAGGGGCTTTCTCCCCTCTCAAGGGTGGGTGTCTGCAAAGCCTTCTGGAGCTGTTCCTCGTGCCAGCGAGGCTCTCTGCTGGTGCTTACCCTGAGAAAGGCGCCATCCTCAGAGACAGGGCCTTGGACATGGGCACCTTATAAACACCACGTCCGCCTTCGTCTGAGTTAAGCCTGTTTCTGTTCCCTCTGCTGTGGCCCGGCTCTCTGTGAGACATCTCTGCCTGTTTCTCTGATGGCTTCCCTGTGTCCTCTTGGGGCAGGAGCACAGCCAAGACCAACTAGCTTCATCTCACGTTCCCGTGCCACTTGCTGTCTTTTACCCACATGGCCTGACCCTGGAAGTCCCTGTCTGATGCCTCGCTGCTCAGCACCTGCTCCAGGCTCCTCAGTGTGCGTACTATCAACATAAATGGCACTTCTTCCAGGAAAGTTAGCCAAGTGGGACTTTGAGGATGAGACAGCATGTGAGGAAAGCGGTGCCACCACCTGCACACTAGCAGGTCCTGGGAACGGCTTCTCCTGTGAGGGAGAGCCCGGGAGCTGGCCAGGCCTGGGAAGACCGCCCAGCAAGCCCTGCAGTCTCATGGCAGTGCGGAAGCCCCGCCGAGAAGGAAAGATGGACCATCCTGCGGTGGCCAGGCCGCTCTCCCCTCTGCCTGAGTCTCTCAGGTACAGATGCTCTTCACTGATTTGAATTCTCTTCTTTTGTTTGTACAACGCATTTCAATTGTTTAGGCAAAAAAGGTTGATACCAGTGGTTTTCCATGTTTCTGGCAGCTACACGATTTCTGTGTTTGTGTAGTCAAGATCCCTTTTCTCCCCAATTTGCCACTGTAACGCAGGCTCAGGGGTGAGAAGCGAAGCCCAGGACTCTGGATCAGTGGAGGCCACCTGGTGCCCGGTGGTGGGGGCTCCTCCTTCTCGTTCACTCTAGAGTCTCAGCCGTCCAGTGGGTCTCTTCTCTAAATGTCCAGGGGCTCCTGAGCAGCCTGGCGTGCACTGCCCTGGCCTCTGTCACCATTTTCTCTCCACATCCTTGGGTGCCTTTGCCGTGCTCTGGGGTGTGTGTGTGTGTGTGTGTGTGTGGAATCCTCTGGGCACAGGATCAGAGACCAGGAGCACGAGGAGCTGTGGGGAGCTAAGACGTGCCTGCTTTCTGGGCACGAGGTCCAGCGCCTTCACTCGATTTGAGCCCTTCCTGTCCCACATCCCAGGGCACGGCTGGCCATATTCACAGAGGACCCCAGTGAGAACTGGCCACTCTCTCGGCACCATGTGCAGGAGAGGGTCCCACCAGGGTGGCCCAGCGGCCGACCACCAAGCTCCCCTTGGGTGAGCAGCAGGAAGGCAGCTCCCCGCTTTCCGCAGCTGCCCCACTTCCACGCCTGCCCCTGGGCCGCCCTTGGTTCTGAGGTGAGGCCTCACTGACGCTCCAGCGTCTTAGACCATGTTCTCCTGGAAGAGCAGGTCCCATGGCGACGACCCACGTGCAGGCGTTGGGGGTGCTTTCTAGTGCAAGGATCTCCTGGTTCCACTCCTCAATAGACTGACAGGAGTCACAGTCTGCACCTGATGACGTAGTGGTGACCCAAACTCACAAGGGCCAGAGCAACTCATGGTGGCCGCCTCTCTGCAGCGCATCCTGAGTCAGTTAGCCAGCCCTCGGGAGAAGCTTCAGGGCCGTCGGCTGGAATCAGGGACACCCCTGCTCCTCCAGAGAAGGGCAGCACTGCGAGCCAGCTCACACCCGCGAGTCAGCCCGGACTGCTTGGGACACTTCTGTGTGGCAGCTCAGAGGTTTCCATCATGAGCACAAACTCGAAGCCACCAACGAGTTCTGCTTCTGGAACAGCATAGTGCTCTACAGTCCGGCAACGACACAGACCGAAGGTAGGGGCTCTGGAGTTAGGGTGGGGCATCCCGGCTCCTCTCCTGGAGTCGGCACCAGGAGAGCCCCACGCCCCTCACCATGGTCCCCACCTCAAACTCGGTCACCCCCGTGGCCTCCGTCTCCTCCTCTCTCTCCCCAGCTCCGTACTCCTTCTCTTGCTATCATCCTAACTCAGGTCCTCATCTGCTTCACCTGGAAGACCGGGTCCCCGTTGGGCTTCATACACTTTTCATGCAATCTCTATGTGATCTCTTACAAAATACAACATGTTCATATGTCACCCTCGCCAGACACCAAGTGGCTAGCCTTCAAGGCCAAGTTGGACACTCCCCGCCTCATCACCTGCCACCTCCAGTCCAACGGTGGGCTCGTTGCCCCTCCGCTGTCTCTACCCTGCTCTTAGCTTCTCCTCTGCCTGGTATACTCTCCTCCTCCTTTGGTAAGCATGGTCTTGCCTTCTTTATAAGTGACCATTGGCTCTCCGCAAGTGGAGGTCCTCTCTCCTGTCAGCCACTGGTCACACTTTCGTCCTGGCGGGCATGGGCCTGTGTGCCCAGGGGGAGCTGGAGTTTCCGGGTGTTCAGGGGTTGCGTGTCTCTCCAGGGGTCACGTCTGCATGTGACTGGGCACTGTTTCTGTTTCTCGACGGTCTTATGATGCTCTCAGCCCTGAGCCTGGCTTGCCAGCTGGCACACAGCCCGTGCCCCTCGTCCTGTGGAGGGGGCGTCCCAACTCATCTCACATTGCTCAGATGGAACCGGTTGGGCAATTTCTGAAAAACTTGGGCTATTTCGGATGTGTCATGGCAAGATTTCATCTCTGTCTTTACAAGCAGTGTGAGCTGGTGGGCATCAACAGGTAGGCTGTCTGAGGAGGACCCAGAAATCTGTGAAGCATCATTAAATGTGAGCTGCGAGAATGACAAACCGCCTCTGAGGCAGGGGCTTTGAGGTGCCCCAGATAGGGCGTGAAGAGCACTATTGCTTCCTCCTCCCATGAGAGTACATGTATGTGTTTATGTGAGTACATGTATGAGCATGTGCATGTAGCGTATGTGCACATTTAGGTGTGAATGTGTGTAAGAGTATGCACTTGTGTTTATATGAGTGAGCACATGTATGTGTGAGCATGTGTGGGTATATGTGTGAGAGTGTTAGAGTATGTGTGAGAGCACATGCATGTCAGCATGCATGAGTACATGCACATACCCAACAGGGCACGAACACATGTACACACATGTGAACATATGTGTGTGTGTGGAAGAACGTGTACGTGAATGTGTGTGTGTTTACTTGAAGGGCCCATCACGAATCTTGATTAATTACTTGGAAGACTTTCATTTTGGTGCAGGTTATCAAAATATCCCTCAAGTGACAGCACAGTCCAGGCCCAGGGCAGATGGACCGTGTCCACCAGGGTGTCTGACAATGGTCTGCATCTGGGCATCTGGCCAGTTTTATGGGTTGGAACTTATAGATAATAATGAGGACAGTTGGCAACACTGGCTGCTTGGGCATAGATGTGATGTCCTCACAGCCCACTGAGGGGGACGTGCCTGGCTGGGGTCCTGCAGGCACTTGATAAGAACACACACAGCTTGCACCCGTTGCAGGTGGTCACAGTCTGGAGAAGGTGGACCTTTTCACATCCTCTCCTGCCCCAGGGGAAAACGTTCCTCTAGGCTTTTGCCAGGATGTCCACTCACCTGACTTCTGCAGTGAAGCAAAGCTGGACGGACAGTCGAGTGATGGAAAATGATGCGGGGCTGGATGTCCGGGTTCCCGTAGGCAAGATGTGTACCATGTCAATTACACAGCCCCCGCCTGCTGTGTGTCCCCACCTGTGCTGGTCATCAAGTGGGTTCTAAGTGGGTGCCAGTGGCCGGCTCTTCTGTGATGGTCCTCCTGAGGTTCCGCAGGCTCATGGCATGGATCACGTAAGGCCACCCCCAGCGAACGCACAAGTACCTGGTCACTTTTCTTCATGGTGAACCAACGGCCGAGGCCCTTTTCCCTTGGGGTACCCGCAGGGCCCCCATCTCGGTGGCTCAGCACAGGGAGTCCCAGCTTCCTCACGGACTCACACACCCAGGGCGACCACGGCAACTATCCTTCAGGATTCAAAATTGCATGTGCAAAACGTTGGCCGCGGGGAGTGATCCATGATCTGGTTGGTGACAGCTGTCCTGCAGAGGTGCCAGCCGTCCTGTGTGCAGGTGTCCCAGCGCGTGAGCCCCCTGGGCATCTTGGGCTGCGGTGTGCCCTCCCCTGCCACACCCCCTGCTCACCCCATCTCCTCCCCAGGCAAAGGAGAGGAGCTGGGCTGAGACCAACCTGGGTGTTTCCCTTTCAAGACTTGGTTTGGGTTGAAACGCATCCTTGGCCTCCGATGATCCGAGCCCGGGCCACGCTCTACGGGATGGGAGGTTTCTGCAGCTGGGGCAGCAGGCGGGGGAGCAGAGTTCTGCTGAGAACTATCATTTTGCAGGACAGTGTCCAAGCCTGTTGAGGGGCCTCCCAAGCCAAATGCTGGGCTGTGCATCAGGGAGCTGTGCTGACCATGGGGTGCAGCACCTTCCCTTGTAGGTCACAGGGGGCCAGTGCGTCCCAGACATTCTCTTGTCATAACGCACACTGTGGCTATCTGTGGGACCCTTTGGGGATGCCTAGATTTTTTACGTGAATGCTTTATTTGATCCTGAAGTATCTCACCTTGCATAGAAAGCATTATCCCAGCGGTTCAGAGAAGAAATGTCAAGAACTTGCATGAAGTCAGACACTGGCCATCTCATCATGAAAACTGGAAGCAGGGCCATACTTCCGTGTGGTGACTTCTTATCCTTTTGGGGTGCTGAAATTTAGAGGGTGCAGATCCTTTAAACGATGGCTCTGGGTGCTCTGCATCGCACCCCTGCCGAGCTCCCCGGACCCTCTGAGTGGTCTCGGGTGTGGGGGGCCTGGGGCGGCGGGGCCGTCCTGTCTCGGAGCAGAGTCTTCCCCCGGCCGCAGCAGGCCTGGGCACCTCAGTCTTCCACGAAGCTCTCGCCCGTCCGCCCCCATTTCCTCCTCAGGGACCGCGGGCCCCTGGCCCCCTGCACCCTTGTCTCCAGTCTCCGTCTTCCCCAGTCTGCGGCTCCCACCTTGCAGGGCTAATCTGCTTGCTGCCGACTTCCTTTGAAATTCCTCACTGGGTCTGCCGTCCTTTCTAGCTTTTCCTCCCCTCGGCCTTTCACGACAACCCAGCTTCTCTTCGTCCTTTGTCCGTGGTGTGCTGAAATTCACGGATGCCAAGTCTAGGTGTGGGTTTAAAATTCTCCCTCTCGGGGTTCAGGGGGCCCTTGAATTGGAGGTCTTATGCTGCCCTCCACCTGGGAAAGCGGGGTGGCCTCTGTTTTCGCCTCTGCCTGGTCCTCCACTCTTCCTGGACTCCCCTGATGGGTATCTGATGGCTCCTCCCTGAGCCTGTATGTTATTGGACTTCCAGCTCTTTGGAAATCTTTCTGGTGGGCTCTGGGAGAGTCGTCTGTGTGACTCTGCGTAGGGTAGTCTGCCTTTGGCATCTCTTCATTGTGAGGTTCCACTTTTACTTCTCCATTCTTGTTCATTCCACCTGATCTTGTCTTATGACTGCCTTTTGTGGTTTCAGGGGTGCAGCAGTTAATTTTATCTCTATGTAGATTAAATATTTTAGTAGAGCACCCTGACTTCCACACCACTTCCCTAGCCCCCCGCCATATGGTGAGTTTGTTGGTCCTTGCCTTAGTGGTGGCCACTGGGACTGGCAGCTCTGCTAATCTCCTGGGTGCCCTCCCCAGCTTCACCACTGCCAGGAGGCAGCCCCCTGCAGAGGACACAAGGTGGGCTGAGGGGCTGGTGGACATGCAGGCCACCTCCCGGGGTCCCACAGAGCAGCACAACCTGGACCTGGGCTCTGCTGTGGTCCTCCTTCACTCCTCCCCCACTCATAGCCCTCACGACCCTTTGCCCTCTTTTCTCCAAAAATAGAGTGTCTGGATAGAACACTCCCCAGGGCCCTGAGTTTTAGGCTGGCTTTCACGATCACTCTAAAGGCAGCTGAATCCCTGAAATAAATCTTACATGTAAATTATCGCATGTCTCCAACCCAGTCCATGCAGGATCGGCGTGTGGGTTTTCATAGGGAGGGCACTGGGTAAACAGCTCACTCTATATTTAGGGTCAGACACCATAAGTTTTCCTGCATCCTCAAACAAACAGGGAGAGAGAGACAGGCCAGAACTTCGAAAAGACTTCTCCCCTTTTCTCTCACCCCATCCTCGCTCAGCTGCTTCCTCCCAGCCCCACTCCACCAGTTCCAAGAGAAAATAGTTTTCTGTCTGCCAATATGGAAACCATTGGTTGCAAGTGAGTAGCTGGACATTTTTTAGGAATGTCCTCACCTTGGCTTCCACCTCCGCAGGACATACTGCAAACATTCACTCCATTGTATCTGGAGTGTTTGCCAAAGAACAGCCCAGCAGAGGTGCCGCGCCTCAGAGTCTGCGGGTTCAGAACCGCGCCTGCTGCGTCACCCGCGCCTGCTGCTGACCTGGCGCGCCATGCTGGCCCGGGGCCAACGGGAAGGACGCGTGTTTCAGCTTTCCTCAGCTGTGCCCTGAAGTCTGCAGACTGCAGTGCTGTTGAAAGGGGTGGAAGAGCGGCACCCAGAAAGCAGAACCCTGCAGCCCGGGCAGCAGGCAGAACTACTTCCTTTTGAAATGTAAGCCAAAGAGCAACTCTGTGGATCACTCGTTTCTTTTTTTATTTGTTCTAATTCGTTATACCGGACAGTAGAATGCATTTTGACACATCATACATAAATGGAGTATGACTTATTCTTCTGGTTGTGTGTGATGTAGAGTTACATGTAATCATATCTGTACACGGAGTAGTAATGTTCAACTAATTCTGTCATTCATACCCCTCCCCTCCCTTCACTCCCCTCTACCTAAAGTAACTGTATTCTTCCCTAGCTGCCCGCCATTGTGAATTAGCATGAGCGTATCAGAGAAAGCATTTAACCTCTGGTTCTTTGGGATTGGCTTATTTCACTTAGCATGATATTCTCCTACTCCATCCATTTACTGGCAAATGCCATCATTTCATTCTTCTTTAAGGCTGAGTAATAGTTCATTCTATGTATATACCACATTTTTTTTCTATTCATTCATCTGTTAAGGGCACCTAGGTTGGTTCCATAGTTTAGCTACTGTGAATTGAGCTGCTATAAACATTGATGTGGCTGCGTCAGTGTAGTATGCTGATTTTAAGTCCTTTGGGTATAAACCGAGGAGTGGGATAGCTGGGTCACAGGTTTGCTGAGGGTGGATTACTCATTTCTCTGGAGTAGTGCTTCTCTGGGTTCCCTTTTTGCTCTGGGTCTTCTTGCACCTTGTTTGCCCCCAGGTGGACATTCTGTGCCCCTGCCTGTTGTGTCTCAGCTTTCCTTTGTAAAGTGGCGAGCACTCCGGGAGGCCTGTTGGAAGGCACACAGCAGGCTGTCCCTGGGCGTGCTGGGCTCTGCTCACTAAGCCAGTGCATCCAGCCTTTTGTTTCTCTTGCTAAGTGCGCTATGGTTCTGTGAATTCTCATTCTGGTAAGATCAGAAATGCGGCTTCCAGTGGTTTTCTGCTGGGACTGCAGCTGAGCAAGCCCTTGAGCAGATGTGGAACCCAGTGTGCTTCCAATCCCTGGGGAGCCATCTCCCCTCAGTGCATTTGTCCTCTACCCTGAGCAGCAGAGAACAGGAGGAAAGAATAGGATTTTAAGACAGGGTCTCCGGGCAGCAGGGGCTTGATTTGAAGTTCCCCAAACAAATTATTTTAAGCCAAGAACAACATTTTTAAAGACGGTTCTACTTTTGCATTATTGTTGATGTGTGAACATGACTGCCTCCTTGGAAAACTTTTCAGCAATTAAGAGGCCAGGACTGTGCCTTATACATTTCTCCACTTCATCCTCCTGATGCCCAAGCACAGGGCCTGGGGCAGGATGGGTGAGTGCCTGATTAGCAGGGATGTCATGGAGAAGGGGCTTGGGGCTGGGCTCTAGTGGGCTCTGGAGTCTCATTGCCTCAGTCTTGTCATTCGCGTGAGCAGCCTGGCCAGTGTCTGCAGAGGAGCACCTGGGACAGCTTTGTAACAATCATTAATCATATGTGCTCCTTGGAGTCCCCTGGACGGACTTGAGGTCAAGTGGTTAGGGAGCCTCCTGCCCCACACCACAGTGTCTGGAACCCCCCTGCCAGCAGGTGGTTCTGCTGCTTTGTGAATGCACCTCCCCTGGGGAAGGGCTGCTGTGGGATCCGCTCCTGGTCCAGCTCACTAGGGACCAACCCCTCTGGGTTCCCCTTGCTGCATCTGCTGCTCTGAGGATGGAGGTCAGATGGTGACACGCAGGCATCACATTCCACAGAGGACTTGTCTGAAGACAGAGCATTTGCTCTGATTCTGTGGCAGGATTAGAATTCTCTACTGGAGTGGACTTGCCTGAGCATGAGCTCAAAGACAGACAGGCGTGAGGGACCCTGCAACTCACTGAGTCCTTGTATGATTAATCACATTTTTCACTCACACAAGTCTAAACAGGAAGGTGGAAAGCATTTCCACACTTGGTGCGGGGTGGGTTTTCCTGCTTGCAGACTAAGAACACCTGGATCCTGCGTGTGGAAGGTGTGGAAGGTGCAGGGTGCTATCAGTCACTGACTTGGGTTCCCTGAGAATGGCTTCTCTCACCCCTTTGGGCTCCTAGAGACCCTAGTCCATCAGCCACTGCTACAGTCATTTGAAAGAATCGAACCACAAGAAGCCCCAAAATCAAGTCTGCCAAAAAGGAGTTTTAGAAAAGGACACCGTGAGGTGGAGAGAAATCACCCCTGGTAGGGAAGCCGAATCCTTCTCTTAAACTTTTAGGAATCCTGGGGAGGACCCATGGCAGCGGAGTTATTTCTTGCACTATTGTGTACCTGGCTGTAGCCTCTGGATTTGAGGTGTGTGTTGGTCTGGCACTTACTGAGTTAGGGAGAGGCTGCTGAGAAGCAGATTCTGCCATTATAAGATTTTAATAGTCATAAAAAAACACGTATTTGATTAAAAATCAAATAATATCAGGCATTTTAAAGCTGGAAGGAATTCCAGCAATTCTTCCCATGTCTCCCTCGGTCCTCTGCCTATGGATGTGCCCATCTTGAAGTCGGGGGCGCGAAGCATTAAGGGTGTTCGCAGAAGTTGTAACAATGCGCAATGTGCACCCCTCAGTAGCTTTATGAATTTTCATATGAATCGAATGTGCATTCCATCTTTGTTAACCCATTACAACCTAACTGCAGGTATTAGCAGTTTTAAACTTTTATTTCTTCTAGAACCCTGCTTGCACTCCTCGTGAATAAGTTGCCGGGTTATAGGTTCTTTAAATTCTTGGGCCTTGCATAGTTACTGTTTCTTGTCGATAATTTGAAAGTGCATGATGCTAGGAAATGACTCTGATGCTCACATTTTAAGGGTCGACCATGCGTCCCATCGTGAAACTTTCTGACGTGTGTTGACGTCCGACTTCCCATACTTCATGCATTGAAAGAGTGGGGTTTGTAGAAAGAGAAATGCATTGCCCTGAAAGATCACAAGGGCAAGCCCCGCAAGCAGGGTGAGGGAATGGTGAGTGGTGAGACAAAGGGGCTCAGGGAAGACCCAGGATGTGGGCAGGGGTGCTGGGCTCACCTGCAGGCAGCGAGTTTGCAGCAAGAAAGGCAGGGGTGGGCTATGCGCTTTGGGAAGGCGCAGCTGGAACGAGCTGGAGACCTGGGTGGAATACGGGGGCCTGGCAGAGGGACACAGTGCGGAAGTCATCACGGAGACCCAAGGCAGAGGCAGAGGAGTGGAGTCAGACTTGGAAGTGGAAAACCCAGGCGAGTATCCCCAGCGCGGCCCTGAGGTCTCTTGGTCCCGCCTCTGCCCTCGACCCTACACACAGATCATGAGCTTAAACATCAGGCAACTGGGAGCTGGTAAGGCAGGAGGTCAGAGGCGCATCCCTGCCCGGGATGTGGGGGGCAGCAGCCGCCAGGAGGTTATGGAGACGGCAGCAGGTCTTGGTCTCCTTTCTGGCGGGCTCTCGGTGGGCAGCGAGGAGATCCGTGTGGAGGTGCAGGGCAGGTTCAGTGTGCAGACGGGCTTGTCGACTTGGTGGTTGGCTTCTTGCTCACCCCTGCAGTGCTGAGACTCGGCTTATCTAACGACAACCCTTCACAGAGCCTCCCCTCTGATGGTGTCCACTGCAGAACTCTGAAAAAAGAAGCACTTGCCATCCAGCCTCCCTGCCACCCAGAGGGGGCGCTCCCCGGCTGGTGGAGTCTGACCAGAGCCCCAGGAAGCCTCTGGGGAGACCCGGCTTCCTGTGCTCCCTGTGGAGGGCCCGCAGGCCTGGGCCTTCCCTCTGCCTGGCTCCCTAGCTGCCACCCACCTTGCCGCCAGGACCCTCAGGATGGAACAAGGGCCAGCCCAGCCGTGGGGAAGGACAGGGGCGGCCCTGTCTCTAACAACAGCACTGCCAACGCCTCTCCTGAGGTCTCAGAGACAAATTACTAGTGCTCTGGCCTCTAGCATTTGGGTTTTCAGCTCCTAAGGAGTGAATTTTCTGGTGGATCCATGTCACTACATACTTGGCAAAACCCACAGGACTATACAATGTGGGGAGCAAGTCCTAGGGCATGCTGTGGCTTCGGTTAATACCAGCGTGTCATTGTTTGCACCAAACATGTCCACCAACACAAGATGCTGAATCACAGGGACCCCGACACTGGGGGAGGACACGGGAACACTACACGCTGCTCCGGTGTCTGTGAAACAATAACTGCTCCAAAAGATTTGACTAATTTTTATAAAGAAGCATTGACCAACCAAAAATTCCTTCTCTTTAATTAATACCTTAATTACCGTTAATATTTCACCCATCCTAGGTTGTAAGGGACAGGAAGGGAGCACAAATGGTCTAGAGGTACCGCCACAAGATTGAGACGAAGGAGGGAGACCTAGAGCAGGTTGTAATAGCAAAATCTAGTCTGTGCACTTCAACCAGCAAGTTTCGGTTGGTGCGCAAGTGGTAGCTGAGCAGCAGGCTGAGGAAAACTGAAGTTGGTTTTGTAAATTTCTCCAGCTTTCTTTTCCTAGTTTCCACGAATGCTGGATTTGAAACACAATTCTGGGGTAGGACATCAGGAAGCTGCTGGGTGCTTTTACAGCTGTGAGAGAATGGAAAACCCACAGCTTTGGTTTGAAACACACCATGGCCATTTTCCACTCGTATAAAAATAATAAGCGCCTGAGGAAATACGTGTGGAAGATTTACTTAGTGGCCTGACAGGCCAGGGTAGAGAACTTTCAGCATCTGCATGCCCAGCTGGGGTGCACAGGAGGCCTGGCAGGCTGGGGTGCTGCCGCTCCGCCGCCCGGGGCCCTGCTGCTGAGTTCCTGCCTCTCTCAGACTTCTTAGGCTTCTGGTGACCTTTCTCCATTTCTTAGAAAAACAAAATTAAATGTTACTGTAATAGGAATCCTTGAGACTGCGCCCCAATAGAACGGATTCTGCAAGTTTCAGAATCGAGGTTTCGAGTGTGTATTGTCAAGGTCAGGGCTGAGCCCGGCTCAGGACGGTTTCCCCACAGCCCGTAAAACGTTAAGCTCACATTGTAGACTTATTGCCATGGATCAAACATCGACTGTGGCAAGTTTTCATCACGAGGACACAGCATAAACACGGTTTCTTTGGGAACTGCAGGGTTATGCCCAACGGGTGGGAGGGAGCCTGCGAGAGCAGAGGTGGGCCGTGGAACACGCAGGAGCGTGAGAACTGAGCACAGCAAGGGCATCACTAGCACTCAGGGCCCGGAGCAGCTCCCAGCTGGAGGCTTCTAGAGCCCTGCTGCCACCTACACTTCCTGGCCAGACGCATCCTAGATGTGTGGCTCCAGAAAGTCATTTCACTCTCCGTGCCCTCATGAGACCCAGGGATGGCAGCAGACCTACCTGGGAAGGCCACGGGACTCCAGTGCGCATACTGGAAGTACCTGCCACGTCACCTGGCGTGGCACGTCCTCGATGCCCATCAGAGCAGGTACACGATAAAATGCCCACTGAGAGGTTTTGACCAGCTAGCTGGACGAGCCAACTCCTGGCCCTGCAGGTCCTCAGGTAATGAGTTTTGAAAAGGGAGGCAGAGCCTGGGCTGAAGGACAGCGAAGTCACCTTGCTTGGAGGAAAGGCACCTTGACCTGACGTGAAGGATGTAGGCTGTGGGAGAGGAGAGCGAGGATTAGATGGAGGAAAGAGCAGCCAGAAGACCTTGCTGAGCCAGGGATGGAGAACCAGCGTGTGCAGGAGACCTGGCTAGCAGGGAAGGTGGGCAGGTGGGAGAGGCCTTGTTTTGAGCATCCAGGACCACGCGGCCCACCTGTGAGGGGTGCAGCGAGGGTCAGCCCAGCACCACTAATGGCAGTCAGTTGGAAGGGAAGTTGGGGGGGATGGCAGCCAGCCAAGAGGCTGCTTAGATCAGTGGGGACATGGAGGGTGGCCGGAGGGGGCCAGAAGCAGTGAGGGAACGTCAGAGGGAAGCCCAATGGAGCTCGCCTGCCTGCACCAAAACTCTGCCGAAGCCCAGAGGAGGGACAAGGGCACAGACCATGGGTCAGGACACCCAGCTGTGCCCTTGCACTCTCCAGAACTGGTGACTCTGGAGGACTCCACGACAGCACAGAGTGGTTTTCCAGATCCAGTGTGTGAGTGCTGCTGACGTCCACCTGACCGAGATACACGGTGGGCTGCAGCCTGTGCCCACCTGTACGCCGGCACACACTGTGATGTGCAGAACCAGGACAGCCACGGTTAGAATCATATTTTATTTTTCCCATTTTTCCCAAGTCACTTTTACTTTCTTGACAACAAAAATAGCCAGAATGATGCTGGAACTCAAAAGCTAAGTGGTAAGTCTGTTCTTCTTTGGATGAATTCATTTTTCCTCCCCCGGTGGATTTCTGGACACTGATGGGAAATACTGAAATAGATATTTCTATTTACTATATTCCTAAAAAAATTTAAGACACCTAATTATGTGACCCATAGTTCATAATGAATGCATAGCACATTCACGATGAGAATAGAGTTCTGTTTTAAAAGAGCGCTTCAGTGTCTATTTATAAGTAGTCTCTGGAGGGGGCTCCCAGTGAAAGCCCCCCACCAGTCCCTGTACAGGGTCTCCAGCCAGGTAAGGCTGTGCGTCTGGGCCGGAGCAGCGACACTGGTCTCCTCAGGTTGCCCACTTGGGCTTCACCTGTTGACTCCTCCCATTCCTGGGGGATCCTACAAGGCAGGGCCCTGTGCTCCAAGGACGGGTTGATGTTAGAAGCACAGAGTCACCTCCAAACCCCCTGACATGACAATCTCTGAAGTTGAGGCTGAACCCTAGGCTGTCCTACAACCACAGTGGGCCATGATTTTCAAATTCAAAGGTCCTGAGATCACCCAGAGGGCTCGCCAAAGAACTGATTGCTCCCCACCACTGAACTTCCATGGTCCTTGCTTCGTTGTGTTTCGTGAGACACAATGTCTTGTGTTGGAGAGGCTCCTTACCTGCACAGAGGGACTCAGCTCATAAGCCGTGGAGCTTGGATGCAGATGACGCCACAGCCAACCAGTTCAATGATCAGGCGTTTCCACCCTCTGAAGCTGGGGAGAAGATGACATGTCTCTTCCTATTCCAGGATAAGCAGAGGTGCAGCTAGCTCAGCCTCCCAGCTGGTGTGAGCCACTCCAGAAACCAAAGATGGCGTCCATGGTGCATTTCCTGATAAGGAGCAGGGGAAGTGGCTCACCTTCACACAAAGGGCAAGCGGTGGTGGAACAAGGCAGGCATTCTCAAAGTCAGCTCCAGCAGTGTTACATCACCTGTAATTTGTAAGAGATGTAAATTCTTGAAAACATTACCACAAACACTCCCACTGTGGACAATTTCCAGCTACTGATCACTAAATGCAGAGTTTGGAATAGATGCACACACACATTTAACCTTTTGCAATGAGAGAGGCTCAGCATACCATGGGCAGTCAGTTCTGCTATAAGAATTGCCAGCCAGTTTTCTGTTACTATACCAAAATACCTGAGATGGAAAACTTATCAAGAGAAAAGGTTTGTTTGGGGTCATTGTAAAGGTTAATTGGGGTCCAGCTATAAGGGTTAAAGGGAGAGCTAATAAAGAGGCAAGGTCATAGCTTTTGAAGCTGCAGTCTGTGGTCAGTTAGCCCCCTTGCTCTGGGCCTGTGGTGCGGCAGCAGGTGTGACAGAAGGGCACCACGGAGCAAGAACACTTAGCTCGTGGCCAGGAAGCACTGAAAGGAAGAAGAAGGGTCAGGGTCCCAAAGCCCCTTCATGGACACATCCCAGTGACCTAGGGCCTGCCCCCCGGCCCCAACTCTTACAGTTTCCCCACTCCCAAAAGCACCACCCGGGGCCAGAGCCTCAACACGTGAGCCTCTGGGGACAGCCCAGATCAGCACGAGCTGACAGCGTGTGCATTTCCAAGTGCTACACGCGTCACAGAGTGCGTCCCAACCCTGAGTGCCTGTGGAAGGTGGGGGCAGGGACACAGCCCTGAGATCCTGATCGGTGGCACATGGCAACAGGCAGGAACCCAGTGAGAAGGACAGCGGGCTTTCTACACGTTACTGGTAAAGAGGCACATGAACACTGGGACAGTTGACACTGCGACGAACATCACTCAGAAAAGTCTCCACAAAGGCCTGAAGTGCCCGTGTGCCTGGCGGCCACCTGTCCACCACTGTCTGCAGGAGACAGAATGAGAGTGAGATGGCAGGAGGAGAGCCGAGGACAGAGGGGACGACAGGACCCCGGGCTGCAGCCCGGCAGTGTGGCCACTGGGCCGCTTAGGCGACTAGGGAGCTGGAAGGAGGTGGCGATGTGTGTTAGGTGTAGTCCTCACTGGGTAAGGGAGAGCGGGAGGCTGGCAAGACCGCTTCCGGGTAGGCGCCAGAGGCTGTGTCTGAGATTAGCATTGGAGTCGGAAGACTGAGTCCTGAGCACCCTCTCACCGGCTCGAGCAGACATCCTCCACTCTACTGAGGGCTCAGGAAGATCCAAAGGCGGGGGAGGGCGGTTGCCTCCTGCGGAACCGGGCATCGGTCTTCTCCTGCCTCTGCGCCCAGCTTCTCCAGGCCCTTGGGCCTTTGGACTGAGTCTCACACCGGTATCCCCGATGCTCAGGCCTTCGGATCAGACTGAGCACACCACGGGCTTCCCTGCTTCTCCAGTTCGCAGACCGTGTTTTATGAAACTCTTGGCTCCATACCTCATGAGCCCGCTCCCAAAATAAGCCTCTTAAATGTCTGTCTCTTGAATGATTGATCACCTTCTATTGGCTCTGTGTTTCTAGAGACCCGATCTGAGGGTTTTGTGAAATCCAACAGTCCTGACAGCAGACGTGATGGTTGTGCCTCATCGTCCTGTTGGGTGTGTGTGAGATCCGTACATCCACCGCGTCCACCGGGATCCTCAGGACAGCGTGCTCGCGAGCAAGCAGACATTCGCATTACACTCAGATTGTTCATGGAGCACACGTCTCACTTCCAGTGAGCGTTCTAGCAGAACTGACCAGGGAAACTGGCCAGCCTGGAGGGCAGGGCTTTCCCCCCGGAGCCCATGCAAGACTCTCCAGCACATTGCTGGTTTTAGAGCACTTCGTGCAGAGGTTGCTGTACACTAAGTGCCTAGTGAAGGATCAGACCTCACCACGCTTTTCCCAAGTGGAGGTCAGGTGGGATTTGAAGGTTCAAGCTGAAGCTAGAGACCTTGTCAGAGGCAACAGTCAGTGAACAGAGGCCCCAGAGCTGGGGAAGAGCAGCCCCATTGGGAGCTGACATGTAGGTGCCACTTGCAGACAGAGAGGGAGCAGAAACTTCTGGAACACACCTACCATTCTTCACATGCAAGGAGACACTAAAGACAATGCATCACACATTCTTAGGGCTTTCGTAATTATCCTCAAGGTAGCATGAAAGAAGTGAAGAACAACGGCAAGCTCCAGTAAGACTCTTGAGAAGGCTGCCCGTGTGTGTTTGTTCACATAATCAGCATTTTGCTCCTCCTGCAAACCCCAGGCACGAATGGAGGGCTGCACTGGGTTGCTGGTAGGCCCAGCTGTTATGTTTCATAACTGAGGTAGTAGCAGATATTTATCAGAGTTTTTATGGGGAAAACCAAATGGTGCGCGTTGTGAAGGAGCGAGTCATCCGCACAAGGGGAAGGTCTCATCCCTAAGCCACAGCACACCACAGTGTGACCAAGTGCACACAGTGGGACTGCCACAGGGGCTCCTTCTGCCTGGGTGTCCAGAGGATCGCAGAGGAGGTGCTGTTTGGGTGTGGCTGGGCGTATGCACATCCTCGCAGGTGGAGGCTGGGAGGAGCTGGCTCTGGGCGGGGCATCTACAACCCAATTCCTGGGTGGCTGTGGGAATGGCGGTTTCTGCTGGTTTCAGGAAGGTTTGTGTCCCTCCTTTTAACAGACTCACTATGACTGAATTATTAATAGCTCCCATCCGCCAGTCATTCCGAGCAGCTTCCGTGTCGTCACATGGAATCCTTGCTGCAGCCCCCTCAGTTGGGCCCTATTACTCTCTCCCTCTTGTGTGAGGAAACTGAGTTGGGAGAGTTTCAGTGAGTCGACTCAGCTCAGACCACTACGGGGCTGCAGATGGGGGTACACGTTCCACACTGACCTCGGAGTCTGGGCTCTCTGCAGTCCCTGTGCTGGCCTTCTCTGACGCCATGTATACCAAGAAGGGCCGAAGCTGTGAGCAGCAGGCCTGCGGTTTGTGGGGATTGTGTTTCTTACAGAGGCACTTTGAGGATGGAAGGATTTCAGTCCTATAAATGTTGTTCATAGAAAAAAATGGGTAGTTGCTGCTCCAAACTCTGGAGAAAATCACCTTTATTTCTGTTTTTGTCGATGATCAAGGATACCTGCCTGTGCATGTCTTTAGTTCATTCCCTGCAACTAAGCACATTGCATGTCACTGGAGACTTTTCAGAAATGGGGGTCATGGCCTGAGGGTGGAAGAGTCGGGCTTCTAGAGAGAACCCATGGGGAGGCAGAGGCCTGAGGTCCCAGGGAAGGGGATGGGCCCGTGGGGCAGAGGCCAAGGTTGTGCATGCACAGTCCCCAGTGCTGTGAGTAGAACAGGAGCCTCGCCCAGGACACCAGGCCTGGTGCCCAGCTCACAAGTCCCAGTGCAAAACGGAGCGAGAGTTCATGGGAGCCCTCCAAGAGCAGAAGAGTGCGAGGCCTAGCTGCGGTTTCCGGTAGGGCCCGCCTCCCCTGCTGAGATGGTCTGTGTGGATTTGCCCTGATTATACGTTGAACTTGGGCAGGCTGTGGGCAGGCAGCTGCCAGGAGGTCTGCACCCCCGGCTAGCTCACCCGTGCATGTTCTAACCTGGGGCTTCTTTCCCACCGTTACCCAGGCCAACCTTGTCTGCACAGGTGCAGCTCCGTACCACTGGAGCCAGGTGCTGCAGACTCTGCCACGTGCTGCTGATGGAGTCTGCATTCAGAACGCCAAGCAGCCACCAGGGACTGACCTGGAGTTGTACAGCGCCCCAGCTCCCTGTCTGTTGGGGGATGCTCCCATGAAAGGCTTCGTTGTTGCTGAATAAGGTTCCAGTTATCTCTGCTACTTAGATGTAGAACTGTCCAGACCTGGGAATCTCATGACCTCCTCCACCCTACAGCCTCTTCTGCTGCCCCAGAACCCAGGGACTGATGCGTGGGCACGCCAAGCGTTCAGCCCCTGGGGATGGAGTTTGCTTCTGTGTGGTGTCCCATGGCCACCTCAGAGTACAGAGAGAGCCACGGGCTTCAGAAGGTTCCTGTGAGTGAGCGGCAAAAGGAATTCTGAGCCAGGTAGAGCCCATCCGCAAATCCAGTCCTGCAGACTCCGAGTTAAGAAAGCTGGAGTTAGGGGCTTCACTGCAGGAGCCTCCCCTCCTCACCTGCTCCTCCCTCCCAGGGTTTTACAGGGACAATGCAATACCTGCCAAATGTCGAACGCCTTGTCTAAGGTACAAAGGGCAGGCACGAGAAAAAATGCACAAAGAAACCAAGTGACGCAGCCCTTAAACAGTTCACTGTTTTCACTTCTCACCTTACAACACTGTATACAGAGATTTCTCTCGAGTTTATACAAATATTTTAATAAATACAAAGATGTGAGATATCACAATGTCGATTTCAGACGTGAGCACCTTGCACGCTCACTCCTGTGCAGCATCCCTGTACAGAACTCACGATTGGACCTGCCACGGAAGGAGAACAGGGGATTTGGAGAGAGGGGACGCTTGCAGGCCTGTGTGCACTCAAGTGCACAGAGTTTTCACGTCGCCGTTTTACAAGGGAAGGAGATCACGTGTGTTTTCTGCATCTTGACTCCATCACCAGTACTTCTAGAAACTGCACCAAGTGAACCACGTATTCTGATTAATTCCCTGTGCCATCTGCACAGTATTCTGAGGTGTAGATGTTCTGTAGTGGACGGAGCCTCCCCCTTCCCCAGGGCATTTCCTCTGTCCAGTTTTCTGATGTCACCTACAGGCTGTAGTAAATATTGTGTTCATACCTCCAGTGTACTGCAGATTTTACTTCTCTAAATAGAATTTCATTTCCCATTTTACCCAGCCTGCTCTTCTGTACACACATACAGGTCAGTTAACCTGGTTAAAGTGTGTGTGTGTGTGTAACACATGAGTCTGCACACTTATTTTTATTTGGTTCAGCTTTTATTTTCTTGCTTATCTATCTATGAATTTTTTGATTCTGAATACTTCAGAACTTATTTTTTCCCATTTCTTGAGTAATGAGAGTTAAATGAGGTCTCTCTCACTGGAGAAGGCCTCCAATGGGTTCTCTAGGGCTCCTCTATGGATTTGAGTGGCAGCCCAAGGCTGGGCCCTATTGTCCAGTGAGCCCTTGGACCCTGGGCTCCCTCACCTGAACCTCTTCCAAGTTTAGATACAAATGAGCCAAGTAAGCTTTACCACATTAGTTCATAAAAAAAAAATAATAAAAAATAAGTAACTATAAACAGAATGATGATTTTAATGAAAACTTCGTGAGATAGGAGTTGGTGTTTTCTGAATTCGAGTTGGGGCTTGACCATATTTCTAAGATTTATTCGGAGTCGCCAGTCACTGTCAGCGAATCTCCCAGCATGGATCAGGAGGCCATGCTGTTTTGGACCACTGAGCCACATCTCCAGCCAGGAAGCAGAGAGGGGCAAGAGGGAGAGCTCTGTCCATGCTGCTGGTTTCTAGCCATTTCCTCTGTGCTTTGCCCCAGGTGTGGATGCGTTCTCGCTGAGCTTACAGAGTGCCAAGGCTCACTGTCCTGCACCAAGATCCCTGACTTGCTGGGGAGGGCAGAACCCGACACGTTTAGACTTCTGATATTATGGGTCAGTCTTTGCCATCCGAGGTCTTCGTAGAGGGACAGACAGGCCCACCCTGCTGCAGGCTCTGCGCTAAGGTCTGGAGTTTTCCACCTGCATTTCCATGCTGTGCACCATTGGCGCTGACTTCTGGAGTCCTGAGTGCGGTGTGAGCAGGCAGAAACTGAGATTAGCCAGGCCAATTTGGTGAGTGTTCACCAAAAGGCCCACGGGGCTTTCAACAAACAGATCGTTAGTTGCATTTTACTTATAGAACTTGGCAATTCTTTTCAAAATTGTGAACTGCTGATCTCGACAGTTTTGTGAAACTAACAGAAGTTCTTCCTCAGCCTGTTGTTATCTGTTTGCCAAAGACACTGTTCAGTGTTCATTCATTGAATAATTACTGTTAACTTTTCATTCGTTCAGATCAATATTCATTGAGTCCTACTGTGTGCCTAGCATTCTTGATTTTGTAATGGCATTGGGACTTGTACTGTGCCCACTTTTCCAATAAAATATTTCTTTCGTAAGTTGTAAACAAGTATCATTTAGTGACGTATAAATAAGAGGGGATCTAGTAAGACAGGTTGCTTCTTAATATGTAAGTTTATTTTGAGTGCAATATGAAAATGAATTTCAATGTTAAGTTGTTTTAAGAGAATGTAAAACATGACTTGAAAATTTAAGATACTCTGTGAATTGGTAGAAGCTACACGGAAGAAAAAAGATGTTTCAAATCTGAATGTTAGCAGCGTCTTCTTATCTTGTGGTGGGCTTAGGGGGAAGGCAGATAAACACCTGTTAAGTCTCAAGCAGGTACCTTCTGAACCCTGCCCTATTCAGGATTAGACAAGCGGCCAGGCAGGTGGGCTTGTGGGAACAGCCAGCAGGCTCAGGGGCTGGACTTTCCTCTGGCCCTTGGGGCACATTAGTCAGCTTAGCTTTGCGATGAGGTGACTGATGTATAAAGAGAAGAGACTTGTTTAGCTCGCAGTGGGAGACTCCTGTCTAAGATTGGGTGGCCTCATCCGTTTGGCCTCTGGTGAGGAGGCGGGTGTACACAGGAGCGAGCAGTCACATCTCCCGCCAGGAGCAGGAGAGAGAAGACTGGTGGGGTCCCTCGGGTCCCTTCCAAGGCACGCCTCCTGTGACAGAGGACCTCCTGCTGGGTCCTACTCCAAAGGTCCACCACTCCAGACGGCACCTCCCTGGGGACCAGACCCTTCTGCGGATCTCTGGAGGCCACTCCCCACGGCCAGGTCACGGCTAGGGAGTCTGATACCACAGGGGTGCCTCAGTGGATGCAGGCAGAACTGCCTCCACAGGCAAACACCAGTCAGCACCTCTCCACTGTCCCCCTTGTCCTTGGGAGACACTTTCTAAAACCCCTGGCAGGTGCCTGAGAGTGGCTATCACCAAGTCCCACATGGACGGTGCGTTCTCCTGTGCGTCCACTGCCATGAAGGAGTTTAATCTGCAGAGCAGGCAGTCAGAGCTTAAGGCCCTACCTAACAATAAAAATAGAACAATTATGCCAAGATACTATTAAACAGTTGTTTAAAAGCTTATTTCCGGAATTCTCCAGTGTTGCCTCGTGTCCGCGACACGAGACGCCTCAGCGGGGGCCGCTCATTTAAAAGAGCCTCATCCCACTCTTGGAAACTGGCACAGGACAGCTGCCCTCGGCCGAGCTGGAGGGGCCGCCCGGGCCTCCAGGCACACACACCTGCCTGCCCAGCTCTGGCAGGAAGGTCTGAGCACAGAGGCCGTAGAAGCGAGGCTCTGAAAGGGAGCTCCCGGGACGGCGAGGCTCGCAGACGGGGTGGCCGGCCTCTGCCGTCACCCCACACCTTGCTCCTCGTGGGAGCGACATCCCAGGCATCTTCTCCCGTCTGCCACCAGCGCTGCCCCGCACGCTGAGCTGGCCACAGCTCGGACACAGCCCTGTCCTGGGCTGGAGCTGGGAGCGGCAGCCGGGCGTGGGCTTGGTCCTCAGGGCGCCTCTGCCTTCACGTCACTCCTGCCAGTCTCCTCCCGGTCTGCATCCGCCTCTTCCCTTTCCCACCATCTTTGGCGTGGGTGACATCCAGGGTTCCTTCCCCCAGCTTGGTGTGATTCTATCTCCCCAGCCCGGTGGTCCCCAGCCCACCTGGGTATGCCAGCGCCCCCTCGGTAACACAGGAGTTCCTACCATCTCCATCCCTCATGATCAGGAAACCTGGGGCCCATCCTGATTGCCTCGCTCATCACCTCTCTCTAGGTAATGACCAGCCCCCTGTTCGTTTTACCTGGGACATTCGCTCACACATCCCCTCCACCTCCATCCCCACCTCCCCACCTTCCTCGGGCCCTGAGGGTCTCTTGCAGGCTTCTTGCCAACACTCTCCTCCCTTAGAGATCCCCCTCCTCCCCACTGTCAGAGTATCCCCACACTCAGGTCTCACCCCATCTCTACCCTGGTTTAACCCTGCTGCCAACTCCGGGTGCTGGGCACACTGCCCTTCAGGGCCCAGTGCCATGTCCCCTCTGCAGGTCCCTTAGTGTCTCTGTGCTTGCACAGCACATTCTCCCTGTTGGAACCTCTGCCTCCTGCTGCTGCTCCTCCTCCTCCCCCTCCCCCTCCCATCCTCCTCCCACCCTCCCTCTCCTCTTCCCCCTCCTTCCCCTCCCCCTCCTCTCATTCCTGGACACCTGCAGTCTTCCCATCCCCCACAAAGGCTTCCCACAGCCCTGTCCTGCAGGTGGAATGCGTCCCTCCTCTCCCTGCACCTTCCTGTGCCTCTGCTGTCCCTTTGCACAGTGTGCATGCGGACACCAGGTCTGAAGCTCCCCTGGGACGCAAGCTTCTTCAGGGACAGAACTGTGTCTTGGCACACAGTAGTCTTCTGAGCCGCTGTCGCCACTGTTTCTCAGTCGTCGCCTTGTGGAATCTCTTGTTCTTCCCCTTCCTATCATGTGGGTGACACTGCTGTCCCTTACTTTACAAGGTCCCTGGCGTGGAATGTGACACTCTGTGTGGGATGTTTCTCAAGCTTAGGATTTTGTCCAAAAGCAAGATTTATTGTTTTCAGTCTTGCTTTGTCCAGTTTTTCTGATTCAGGACCCAAAACCACCTTGGGAGGCAGTGGCATGTGGCTTGCACCTGTGAGCCTCCTGCCAGCCTGAGGCCGGGCTGGGTGTCCAGAGCAGCCCGGTGCACTGTAGGGCACTGTATCCCCTCCTAGCGAGCACTGGCTTCCGTGGCCTCTCCCTACAGCAGCTCAGAGATGCACACCACCAAGCAAGGTGTCATGGATGCAGAGTCAGAAAAGACGGGGCAAAGGGAAGAGAAACATCCAGAGTCATTTTTGTCGCTACTTGAGAACTGGTGGTGGTGTAGACAAGTTGGGGGAATGAAGCCACAATTTCAGGCGAGGTATCCAATGTAGACCCAAAGCAATGAGTGTGCACCTTCGCCATTTTGCTGCAACTGACGGCCTGTGAACAGCAACGCAATGAGAAGTGTTCAGAAGAGGTAATGGCTCTTCAGAGAAGACACTGGAAGAGGGGGCTTGGCTCCTGTTCCAAAGTTCATCTTCGTAAGTCCCCCCACCAGGGGCGGTTCCTGTTATTGACCCCACGGTGCCTTTCCAAGCAGAAACTCTGGTCTTAACCCTCTACCAGCCATACTTGAAACATAAGCAGAGAGTTCCCCCCGGCATTCTGCCTTATTCTGGAATGTTCTATTGAACTTCCATTGTACCTGAATTTTGTTGTGGCTTCCTGTGTAACCTAAAACTATCATACTGAAAGATCTATACATTTTCTGAAGCTTGGACTGTAAGAACTAAGAGGCACTCTTGATCATTCTTTAAGTAGGGAGATCTTCCTTCGAGGTCTGCCTTAAATTATTTCTATTTCTATTTAATTATTTTGTGATGTTGGGGATGGAACCCAGGGCCTCGTGCATGCTAAGCAAGCACTCTACCTTTCCCCTACACCCTCAGGCCTGTCTATATTTCAAACAAATTCTCAGGTCTCTGCCTGGCCTGCATGTTTGTATGAATGTTCATGGTCAGTGAGAAGCAAGTCTCTATTTTTTAAGCATATTCTTTCCTTAGAACTGACATATAGATATATACTTTTAGGAAATAGTATCAAAGATCTACTTGCCTGAAGTTCCTTTGTCCTTCACAACTTCCCAAATGCTGAGATGCCAAAGCTTGGGCTCCCCAGGCAGATCTAGATTCATTAATTACAGGATGTGCCGTGTGCAACACCAGGCGAGGGGCTTCGAAAGCTGAGTGGGTTTCCGTACGTGTCTACAGGAATCTGGCTTCCGAGTCTGGTGTGTGCAATGCAAGGGGAGGGGCTTCTTCTGGGTGGGCCAGGGCACAGGGGGCAGAGAGCAGGAAGGAACCAAGTTGGCATGAAAAAGCAGGAAAGGTCTCACAGAGGTGGTGTTTGCACGGAATTTTGAGGGATGAGTGGGAAGAAAAAGATTTCTCATGGAAGAAAAATGAACTGCAGAACTGGGCAGGAGAGTACTGCGTGGGGCTCTGGTTGGAGGTTAGAGGTTAGAGGTGAGAGCAAGCCCCTGGGGGCAGGAGGGCAGGGCCTTCCCAGAGCCCAGTAGCAAGCCACCTTCTACCAACAAAGCACTGAACACCCTGCTTGCTGCTGCCACTTCACTGAATCCCCAGCTGTGTCCACCCTTCAAAGATCTCCCTCTGGGTGACTGAGTGTTAGCTGGGGTCAGGTCTCCAGGGGCCGTGGCCACAGCCACACCTGGGAATTCGCACTTGCTACACCTACCTGTCGGCCAGGGCCCCAGGTGGGGAGCTTTCTGGGAGGCATGTGACGTGATCAGAACTTCCTTTTCCTGTCATCCTGTTGGTGGCTTTTGTGCACAGCATCCTCAGTAGCTGCAGATATTCCCTGTCCACAGGTCAATGCTGACTCGCTCACACTTCTTAATTTTTATCCCAACAACAATTACAGAACCCTTGCAACTTGTCAGACATTTTTCTTGGTGAAGAAGACAGTATCAGCTTTCATGGGACACACAGCCTAGTTAGACAGAAGGCAAAGGACAGAACAGGAGAAGTAAGACAAGTTCTTCGCAAGATAAGTTCAGGTTCCCGTGTGTACCATGAAGAACACACACAAGGTAAGCTGCTGGGGTCACCGTTGCAGATGAGCTGTCATATTGGCCTCTGAGAGGGGGTGACCATTTCTTCTGAGACCTAAATGACCCAAGGAGCCAAGGGTGTGATGAACTGGCTTAGAATGTTCCAGGCACAGGTTTGCAGAGGCCCTGTAGTGTCCAGCAATCTGCTCTTCCTTCCAGGGCAAGAAGTCAGGCGTTTCCCGGCGTGAGGGGAAAACACTCTTCTCTCTCTGCATACGTGGCCGCTCCGCGCTCTGACGCCAGATGTGTGGGGGTTTTCCACACCCTGAGCAGTTCTCCAGGGGACACTGGCCAGGTGTCCTCTATTTAAATTCTGACGCTCTCCACCTGGAGATGGACCAGGGCTCAGTCCCACGAGACCACCCCTCTGTGCGAACCGGGCTCTGTGCAGGAGTCTCACCTGCGCTGCCAACTGGCTGCAGGAGCTGGGGCCCCCGCGCCCCCACCCGGGTTCCGTCGCTTTGCTAGAGCCCCACACGGCACTCCGAGAGACACTTCGCTTCCACTCACCCCTCTGCGACGGAGTACGCGACCGGGACAGCCAGGGCGAGCTGGTGGGGCTGGTGGAGCTCCTCACCTGCCCGTGTGCTGCCCCGGGTGCCTCACCTGTCCTACTGCCTGGAAACTTCGAGATCCTCTCCTTTTGGGCTCCATCGTGGAAGCACGGACGACCTCACGGCCATGCCAGTGGCGATCAGCTCAACCTCGGGATCTTCCCTGCACCCCAGAGCTGGCGGCACAGAAAGTCCCAACCTTCTAATCACGTGGTTGGTTCCTGGCAACCAGCTCCACCTGGGAGCCCCCGCCAGCCGCCTTTCCTAGTGTGAGTCCAAGGGTGTAGGCTCAGTCTAGCTGCGCGGGTCGCGGAGCTCTCTCAAGCAGGGCGGGTCAGAGACCAGTGTGCTTGTTTTCCACGGTGTCACGTGGCTTCCTTGCAGTTAGGCATGGCACGTGACCGAGTCCACACCAGGGGGATGTGAGCAGAAGTGACAGGAGGCACTCTGGGTCTGCCGGGAGAGCTCCCTCCACCCTCCCACTCCTCCTGGACAGGAGAGAAGGATGGGGTGGAAGGTGTCGGGCCTGACTCCCCAGGTGTGACCCTTCCTCTGTCCGAGCAGGAAGCGACTCCTGGTTTGTTACTCTTTATTCTTGAGGTATTTGCTTATCTTTTGAGTCTGGAAATTTCCCTCTTTTGCCACCACAGAAAGTTGTGCTGACGCTGAACAAGCAAATGTGGGTGACAGTTTCCAGGACTGCTCCCACGGAGCGCCAGACCCACGGGCGAGGCCAGAGCCAGCAGCAGGAACTTCGCAGCAGCAGGGACACAGAGCTGAGACTCAACTCCCAATAGCTGAGCTCAAACCACCCTGAGCTGCATTCCCACAGGGCGCTCAGCGTTCCAAGTCCCCCTCATTCAGGCCCAGCATCTCCCGCCAGGACAGGGCGGGCCGTGGGAGAGGCGTCTGGCCACGGTGACCACAGGGCAGGCTCTTTCTCTGTGGGGTCACCCAGCTCTCCTCAGGCATCTCTCTGCCCTTCCTGGGGACCTGGCTCTTCTTGCTCACTCCGCCTGGGCCCACTGCAGACTTGGGGACTCTCTGGTTTTCTCATATCTGCGAACCCCATCCAGCCATTTCTCCTCCTTCATTTGCCCAGGGTAGTGGAGGGGGCCTTTCTGAAGACTTGCTGCTCCTTGGTCTTGTACAAGGGGCGTTCCTGTCTTTCTCAGATCCTCGGAAGGCTTCTGCCACCTTCTGTCGCCTCCCAGAGCGGGACTCACCCTGGGTGAGAGGCTTCTCACAGGCACCGGCTGGAGTCGCTCTTTCTCTCTCCCCGGCCCTGGGAATCCTGGGTAGACTTTATCTAGCCTCTTGGAGGGAGAGCAGGAGGAAACCTTACCCCTGCTTGCATGCCAGGGTCCTGGGGACTCACTATTTCTCCCTCAAAAGGTCCAGCACTTACATATCAAAAACTCTAGCTCTCAACACTATGCTCTGCCTTGTAAGAGCTTAGTTTAAAAGCTTAACAATGTTAAAATCCTCATGGCCCTCAGAATCTGTAGGAATTGTTAGTTGAGTGAATATTGTGGGTCTCCAACCCTAAAAGAGCAAAAAGTTATTTTCTTCATGTCTCTGATCACCCATCTGCGTGCCCAGCATTATTTCACTGGAGTTATGTTACTACCCCGAGTCTTATGGTGTGTGTAGCTATAACAAAATGCCCAAGGCTGGGCATGTTAGGACACATCCAGGCCCGGCTAGAGGTCTGATGCACTATCTCTTGCACTGCAGGGAGGGTTAGTCAAGGCTGGGCATTTCATAAACAAAAGAGGTTTATTGGGCTCCTGCCATGGGAGGCAGTGAAGTTCAGAGCAGGGCACCAGTGTCTGCTTGGCTTCTGATGAGAGCCTTCTGCTGCGCCAGAGCATGGAGGAGAAGCGGAAGGGGAGCCAGGCTGCGCGGAGAGGAGGCAAGAGAGCCAGCTGGGAGGCTCCCCGTCACTCACCCTCTCCCAAGGGAGCCACACTAGCCCCTTCCTGAGGACTGAGTCGCGTGATCCTGCACAACTCGGCAGTGCCATTAACGCAGGGACCAGGCCCCCCGCTTATGCCCTTTGGAGGACACCCACCCAGAACCACAGCAGGTGGGCAGGGCCGCCTTTCCCGAGGACGGCACAGCGCCATTATTCCTGTTTGGTTAGCGTTCCCGGGCACTTCCCACGCCATTCCACACACCCGCCTCCACAGGGGCTCTGACCTGTCTTCCATTTGTTCCAGGACCTGTGCCCTGGCGGGCTTGGCCTCCTGGCTGCCCGGCTCACCCTGGACCACTCACCTTCCCGTTCTCCTCCTCGGTTCCCAGCGACCTCCTGGAGCTCCTTTGCTTAAAATTTCTGGGTTCAGAAGGACAGCCCTATGTACCCAGCAGGGAAAAGAAGAGATGGCTGCCGGGAGACAGGCCTCAGGAGAGCCAGAGGTTTTGTTTATTTGGTCGTTTTTTGGAAAAAATCAAACCTGTTGCATGTGACCCTTGCCTTCTTCCAGAGCCAAGAGGAATACAGCCATGAGTTCCAGTTCTCGGGGGAAGCTGGCTGCCCAGGCTCCTCAGGACTTCCCACTTGATGCTGTTCACAGCCGCACACAATAGGCATGCGATGAATTTCACGACAGCTTCTCTGTGGCAAACCCTTGTGGAGCCAGGTCGAGCAGCCCGGGAGGGAGTCCTTCTCCGAGTGCACACCTCTTCCTCACATCTCGACAACGGTCACGGGCGCTGCCGCTCACCACAGACAGGCACAGGGCAGGCTCTTGTCAGCAGAAGGCGAAGATGCAAATGAAGCAACAGATGTCACACAGCGAAAAGGTGGGGCAGGAACCACAGGAGGTGAGGAAGGGGCTGCTCAGAGCTGCTGCCTTTGCAGGGGCCGGGCAGAGCCCCGGGGTGGGGATTCTGTGCTGGGCCTGTCAGAAGGAAGGAGGCCACCACAGGAAGACAGGGAAAGGAGACGATAAGTCACTGTAACCGGCAGCACCTGCGGTCTCCGTCGGGCAGGACGGCACGGTTGCTGGCCTGGCCCGTGGTGTCGGTGGGTCACCCCTGCTCTCCATCTTGCCGCTCAGTGGGGTCCTCCCTACATTCCCCTCTCCTGTCACCACAGTTGATGCCAATGTCCTGAGTGGGGTCAAGCTGAAGGACCAGCGTCTGCTCCTGAGGAACCCAGACGGGGCTCCTCCGTGGGTCAGCGGCCGTGGGCCCTTCCATGACCGTTCATGGACCCACCCAGAGGAGCCACAGCTCCTGTTGTGACCAGTATCATGCTCAGGGTTTTTCCCTGGAAACATTCTGAATGCAAGTAGCCACTTTTTAAAATAATAGGAATCTGTTTCTTTCTGCCACTTTCTTCTAAAGATAGTAATGATTTTTAATCAGCAGTATCTGAAAGTGATGCAATGTGCGCTCATTTGAATATTGGTGAAAAGTCAGTCTTGAACATCTTTTGAGGGAAAAATCTGACCAGTGAAATGCTGCGGTGACTGCGGCCCAGGAGCCCAGAGGAACCATGTGGGCTGCGGGTGGCTTCTCTTCTTTCCTCTTCATCCTTGCTTGGGTTGGCTGCACAGGGACCAGCAGCGTGTGGAAGGAGCGATCCATCTGGACATGCTTCTGTCCTGACTGTGTAGTGGTCACCACCCCCTCCTCTTGGGCCACCTGTCAGGTCCTTCTGTCCTCCTGTTGCTGTCCTTGCAGCTCATGGAGGCGCTGAGGGCCAGGTGCTCCTTCTCTCCCATCTCTGGGCTTCCTGGAGAGCGTCCAGAAGAGAAGAGTCCATCCAGCAGAGGCTGGTCCAGGAAGCTCCCCCTGCCGCCTGCGTGCCCCATGTGCCCCGTGTGTCAGTTGCCCAGGCTTCAGAGCGTAGCCCTCTGCCTGAGCTCCCCAGTGTTGCCCAGCCTGGTGCCAGGAGATGGGCCGGCACCGGCTTCTCATGCCGCAGAGCTGGATCAGGGCTCCCCGGGCAAGCTGTCGGCTGGGCTGCTGCCGGCACTCTGAAGGCAGACCCGTGTCCAAAGCTGGTCCTGTGTAAATGCTAAGAAGAGGCGTTGGGACCTCATGGTGTCCTAGGACCAAACTCAAGGCACATGCCCCAGCCCTGGCACCCTACTGCAAAAAGGAGTAGTGGGGCAGCCTCACCAGAACCGCTCCTGGGGCAGTGAGCAGCCGGCTAGACCTGCGCGGTTGGGATGTTTCCATGGCTCTTCCTGGAAACACCAGCATGATCCATGTTAAAACACGGGTCGTGTCCAGAAAGCCAGGCGAGGGAAAGAAGGCTCCTCAGGTCCGTGTACCTCCACCTGCTGAGAACGGCGCGAAGGGGTGGAGGCATTCCCCTGGGGTGGATGGCGTCTGTCGTTTCTCTTTCCCGTCACTTCCCATCCCAGCAGATCTGGTCAAGACAGGACGCTGCTGGGGCCCTGCAGGCTCCGCTTCGTATTTCATCTTGTATTCTGCTCCAGTCACTTCTTAAAGTCACCGTGGAACGTCCGTGATGGACAAGGGTGTGCACTCAGTCCCTTTCCTGGTGAAGCACTGCCGGGCGCCTGGACTTGACCCACCCGATGCAGTTTGGTCCACCCTAGGTGAGGGAGGGTGTGGGCCCTCGTTTTGTAGGTGAGGAACTGGAAGCCCACAGAGCCGACTCACTTGCCTGCAGACACAGCTTTCGGGCGAGAGGCTCGGATGGGAGCCAGGGCTGGGGATCCGTGGAGCCCTTCCCGCCATCTGGTTCTCCACCTCGCTTCCCAGCAAGACTGCGCCGGAAGCTGCTCGCCCGGGGGCCCATGACTCATGCTCCTGCGTGCCCCTGAGCACCTTTGAGAGTGCTCAGCGAGGGGCTGAGTCCTTACTGTGGAGGAAAGCCACGCCTCGTCAGGTCCAGCAGAGCTCCAGCTCCTGGAGGGCGCCCATGGGTCTGTTCAGCCCACACGTGAGGGCCAGCGACGGTCCACACCTCGGTGACCAATGCCCTGGGATGCTGGCCCCACAAGGCTTTGACAGCCTTGCTGCCCATGAGAGCCGTGGAGAGACTTCCGGCCTCAGTCGGGGCTGCCATCTTGAGCACCTCCACCCTCAGTTCTAGGAGAAGCAGGGTTTGGAGGGGCAGCTCCAAGCCAGGGCCAGAGCTCGAGCAGCCTCCACCCCGTGCTTGGCTGCCCATACGTGCTAACATGGGGCCCCTGCCAAGCAGCTTCCAGAAGGTTCTCCGGCAGCCATCAAGAAACTACTCTTCTCACAGCCTTCACCAGGTTCACAGAACCCTGCCTCAGTCTTATCCTCCCACCAACCCACTCCTGGTATGAACAAGATTTCTCACAGCAAGGAGTGTCTTCGTGACCACCTGGGAGCCCATGGAGGACCCTGCTCAGGAGTCTGTGAGGAGGCCAGGAGGGCCCAGGCTCCACTCTGCTCCGCCTTTGCCTGAGTGCACCGAGAGGAGCTTCAACACATACTTCATATCACATCTGCATTCCCTGTTAAGTAGAACGCGAAAATGAGCATTAAACACCTATCTGTACGACTTATAGGTATTAAAAAATAAATTATACCTATTATAAAATAAATGTATAATTATGTATAAATAACTATACATGAATCTTATAATTATACAAGTTATATATAGTTATATCTAATTCTAATAATAAAACATAATTTTAAAATATTGTTCTCTTTAACTTAATGATATTCACAAAAGAAAAATGAGAAAATACAGAAAGAAACAGAAGCAAAGGCAAGGCTTCTCGAAATCTACACACGGACCAATACGTAGAACACCTTTGCGTATGTACTTCAAACCTGCATATCATCATTTATGCATTTGTATTTTTCTAAAAATAGTGCTTTATTATAGTTGTTTCTGTTTGTAAACCACCTTTAAAAAAAACTTAGTGTTATGATTATCTTTCCATGTCAGTAAAATAGTTCTTACCATTTTAATACATACATGCAAATGGTTTATTTAAGCAATCTGCAATTTTGGCTGTTAGGCTGTTCCTAACAGCACTAAAAGGACGCCCTCCTGGCGGGCTCCTGCGTGCATGCTCAGTACTCCAAGGATGGCTGGGAAGTTGGGGCTGGTGTGTCCTTTGGAAGGTTCTCAGTGACTCCAGTAAGCTCATCTCCACTCCAGCATTTGGACTCCAGCCGCCTTTTCCTGCCCCACCCAGGTCTTCATAAAACACAACTACAAAATCAGTAACATAACACAACGTATTTCCATTAGGAAATGAAGTCCCTTCTGATCTGAAGCACAAATCCTCATTGGAAAAATAGAATTACTTTCAGTAGCACTGAGGCTGAAAGATCTTCAGTGACCTGTGAAGCCATCCAAGGAACTGGAGCTGCGTCTGTCTGGCAGTAGCATCTCTGTCTCTGGCGTGTAGCATTGGGTGGGATCTCATGGAAATCTGACTCTCTCCGGCTGGATGCGGCACTCTAATTGCTGGTGGCTGGAGACGTGGCTTGTTTTTCTCTTCCTGTGGTCCAGCTTGGGCACCTGCAGGCAGAGTGTGAACTTGAGGCACGTCCAATCGAGCAACCAGGATTTCCAAATTAACTATGAACTCTGAGTGTCTAAAGGCCCATTGAACTTCTTTGTTTGGCTTTTCCATTTTAAACACAACTTTTGCCTCTGGGAATTCAGGTCCCGACACAAACCCTCTAGAAGAAGCTACAACGGGGGGCTTTCTCAGCACTAAGTCACACGTGCACGTCTAATTCTGCCCTGATGTGGTTGACAGTGTCTCGTGCCACGTAGAGGGAAGGGTCACAGCTGGAACCAACACTCCTTATCATAATGGGCTCTCGGTCAAGCCTAGGTCCTCTGGTGGCCTGGAGACCTACCTGCAAAGACTTCAGAGACAGGCCTTCAGCCATCCCTCGCTCTCCGTGGGGCCTTCGGCTCCTCCAGGCAGAAACCAGGGGCAGAAGACCCCTGGGGAACTGGTGTCCCTGGGCCAGGTGCTCCCTCGGGCAGCCGCGGCCAGTACTCCTTCCCTCCCTCACACCCTCAGGACTGCTGGTCTGCCCCCCAGTTCTGGTCTGGGGCTCATCCTTTCAGCCGCACCCTATAGCACGTGGTCTCGGGAGAGGGCCTCGGTCAGCAGCCCAGCCCTGGGCTTCGAGCCAGCTGTGTTCCTTGCGGAGCTCTGCACGGATGTGCAGTTTGTTCAGCCGTGCTCCCATGAAGGACGCGGGGTCCTTGCCGATCTTTCCGTTGTTACAGATAAAGCTGCCGCGAACATTCCGCGCAAGCCGAACCCTCTTTCTTGGCCTGGCTTCTGGGGACTGTGGGTCACATAGCAAGTGTGTGTTCTGGATCATAAGAAGGACCACGCTGCCTCCCTGAGGGGTGCCCCCGCGGGCCCCAGCGGCGCAGGCGTGGCCCGGTGTCTCCACATCCTCCCCAGCACCTGGCACTCTTGCTTGTTCTGTTTCCTCCTGTTTTGACCCTCATCAGTGTGTGGTGGCATCTCACTGTGATTTTCTCTGCGTTTTCTGTGGCCGATGATGTGGAGCCTCTGTCCCGTGCTTCTTTGCTGTCCTTTGTCCTCTTCAACGAGAAGACCATCAGTATATTTTCGCCCTTCTATTTTTTCCTGTAAAGTCTTGAGAACTCCAGACACAAGACACTGGTAGGTTATGTGGTTTGCTGATATTTCCTCTCGATCTGCAGTCTGTCTTCACCTCTTTTCCACACAGCCTTCTGCACAGCAAAAAAAAAAAAAAAAAAAATGTTGATTTCGATGAGGTCTTGTTCCATCTTCTGCTGCTGTGGCAGAATGCTTGAGATGGGGCAATCTGAAATGAGCAGAATTCTTGTGATCTGGAGGCTGGAAAGTCCAAGAGACGTGCCAGCCTCCGGTGAGAGCCTTTGTTTCTGATAAACTGTACGATTGCACGTATGAATGGGATCCGGAGTGACATTCTCGCGCGTGAGTACAGCACGCACTACTCAGATCCGCCTCCCTGTCCTCCCCATCTCTAGTCCACCTTCCACCCCTGGTGATGGTGGACACCATTGTGCAGCGTCATCCCGTGGTAGAGAGTGCAGGGACCGGAGCAAGGACACAAGAGGGCTGGCACCCACTGTGACAAGCCCACTCCCCGACAGCGAGCACAGCCCCAAGTACTGACCTCAGCCCCCTCACGAGGGCTCTGTCCTCACAACCCAGCCACACTGTGACCACCCACAGGCTTGCCTGCCGTCCCAGGAACACACAGCCCTCTTCCACTGGACGTTCCCTCGGCCTGGAACATCCCTGCAGGCCTGTGTGCTCACCCCTGGCCCCTTCTTGACAAGCTCGGGGTGAGCACTGTTCCCGCTCCAGCCTGGGCCCTGGCGCTCTGGTCTTGTCTCCTGCACTTGGACCCACGGCCTGCACCACCTTCTAACACACCAAATATGTCTTAAACTTACAGTGGGATTGCTCATTACCTGGCCTCACCCTAAGCCTCCAGAATGATGTCCCAAGAGGGCAGCAGTCATGGTCATCTTGTTCCTCAGGGATTCCTCAGGGCTCCACGATCATCTATTGAACCAACCCCCATCTCTACCACGTCACTGTTTCTGAGCTCTCCAAACTGACCCTACGTGATTAACATTCCTCCAAACTTGAGTCTGTCTGATGCACAGCCTGTGGGCAGCCGGAACCCAGTGACTTGCCTCTCAATCTTCAGTTGCTGTAGATGTTCCAGAAAATCAGCCAGGGGTGTGGCAGGAGAGTCGTGGCCACGAGTCACTGTCCTGGGAGGGGCTGTCTGTGCATCAGAACTCAAGGTCGCCTGGTGCTTTCACCCCAACATGCTCTGCTGGTTTCTGAGACCTGATCCTCTATCTCAGAAGGGGCAGCCCTCACTTAAGGTCTTTGGAGCAGTGGCAAAATGAGTCTTTAGTCGACTGTCACATTTGGGGCACATATCAGATTTTTTTTTTCTCCAATGATATGTACTAATACAAACCATATATTTCTATGCAAAATAGTAAGGCTCCAGCGCATAGAGAGGACAGGTCCTGAGTGAAGTGCCCTCATTGACTTTATGTCCCTGAAGCTTAGTAGGGCGGCTTCTGCCTGGGGCAGATTCTGATTGGGCATTATATTTGCTTTCATCTGCGCGGTTAAGTTCAGGGAAAGTTGGGAAGTGCAGATTGAAGAGCAGCCGAGTCATGAGTGCTCTTAAAATAGGGTTGTGAAGGCCAGATTGGAATGCTGTGCTGGGCTGAGAACACAGACAGCCACTAGCGCCTCCCCCAGCTAAGGACAGCTCAACAGGTGGTGAGCAAAAGAGAGGGAGCTAGAAGTCAGGAAGGAGAGAAAGAGGAGCAAGAAAAGCAAGAACAGGAAGGAGGAGACTGGGACAGAGGCCATGTGGAACCTGAAAAGTCTAATCGTTTTCCCACCTGGCATTTACAGGAACATTGGCCAACCCCAGGGCAGACTGCAGAGAGAACTGGCTGATGGGAAAAAACTGAACTTGGTCTCTTGCTTCCAGGGCCACATACAGCCTCTGCCATATTCTCCTCTCCTCCTTCCTCCTGTTCTTGGTCTTCTTGTGCTCTTTCTCCTGCCTTCTCGCTCCCTCTCTTGTTTATGAACTACTGAGCTAGAAGACTGTCCCAGACCATGCTGTGCACACCCACCCAGAGAGGAGGGCTGAGCCCGTCAGTGCTGAGACAGGAGGGTGGCGGGCCAAGGGCCTGGCTGGCTGGCTGTTCTAAGGATTCAGTGAAGGCACATGACGAACCATGCTTAGTTACAAAGCCATGAAGAGGGATCGTAATCACAAAAATGGGCAGTTTTGGGAGGTTCAGGAACTCCCTTGTCTGTTTATTCAAGAACAGAGCAGGTTTTTACCCTTGGCAAATTGCCCTGTAAATGTGATTTACATTTGAGTTTTCACTGATGGGCAGAGCAGATTTCCTGGCATCCGTCATTAAAAACAGCTCTCCATTTATCACTAGGTCACAAACACCCCAGGAAAGAAATGAGGTTCGTGTCATTCCTAGTATCGTAACTTCCACACTAGGAGCTCCCGTGCAGGAGGGAGCCTTGCGGAGGGAGCGGGTCTGCGGGGCCTTTCCCTCGGAAGCCTGTTGGCCACGTCTGCCGGCACAGCTGGACTGGCCCGAGAGTGTACAGGCACAAGCGTGTGTGCCACTGATGTGTATGTCTTAGTGCAATGCTTGGGTCTATTGTACAAAAGACAAGTGCACTGAGTACCAAATCAGTTTGTCTTTTAAGCAAGATCTATATCTATATATCCCAGTAAATCCCAGTTGATCTCTCAGCGACTAAAATAATTGTTTGGAAAGAATTTCTGGTACTCTTTTATAATTATTTAAGTACCAGTATCATTAAATTCCAACCTAGGGGAAGTTAAATGTGGCTTAAGGTATATTCTGAATGGAAAATAAGCCAAAACATTCTATTCACTGTTTTTAAAATCTTGAAATCATATATTGTATTTAAGTTATCCATATTTGCAAACACTATTAGTGATTTAAGAATACAGGGCGTATATGGGAAATCTTTGCACTTTCCACTCAATTTTGCTGTGGACCTAGCTGTTAACAAGTAAAGTCTATTTTTAAAAAGTAAAAATAGTGCAACCATATTTAGTCCAAGCTTCCAGAGCATTCTGTACATGATGTGAGCATAAGAGTGAAAAACTCCTACAGCTTCTACTAGACGGATCCTCACAGGCTTGGGCTGCTGTTTGTTCAATGCCCTCATCCTGGTTTTGATGATGTCCAAGTCGCTTTCCCTTTTGGAGTATTGTGTGAGTTGACTTCAGTGGATGTGCTGTATTCACTGGGGATGAGGAGGCGAGGCGCTGGCTGGACAGGAGCGGAAGGGACCGCCAGGCCCTGCCCTCCGGCACAGTCACAATAGGCGCTCAGGAAAGAAGTGCTGGTCACAGGTGGTCCATCTCCAAGAGCACGTCACAACAGTTAGAGAATGGTGTGTGTGGCCAGCAGAAGAGGCAAAGCTAAGCAGGGCCTGTGAGGACAGTGGACATGCCCGCCTGGGGAAGGAGCTGGCAGGACGCCCTGGGCAGTCTCACCAAGGCCCAGCTTCCTGTGACCTCTGCTGCAACGACACATGACGCATCTGACTAGCTTTCCCCTGTAGTTTATTCTGCCGACTTCCCCTTTCGACCATGTGGGAAGGGGCTGGCACATTGGTCTACAGTCAGAAAGCACAGTCCTGTTCCTAAATTGGCCCTGATTCTCAGAACCAACCAACAGACTCCGCCTCTCTGAGCCTGGGTCTCGGGCCAGGCACGTGCGTAGCAGACTCCTGCACACCCTGCCCTCCCTCTTGCCCTGCTTCTTTGGCGCTGGCAAAATCCCACCTGTCCTGGGTTGATGGATGCCTTCCAGCCCAGGGTGAATTGCTGTTGATCTCTGACAATAGTGGTCATTCTCTTTCCACTACAAATCACAGCCCAGGCTGGACATGAACTGGCCCCTGGCCTCTGAGGCAGGTGGAAGCATCTGCTAGAGCGGCAACAAAAGGGTCTCTCCAAAATAAAAAAAAGGGACGCAGGAGTTGGTGATGAGCTCCTGTTCTCTAGTTTAAGCATGGGTCTGGGTGTGGTGTTGGGAGGTTCTGCCACCATCTTACTGCAGAGGAAAGAAATAAGAGGAAACTTCAGAAAAGCTGACCTGAAGTTCTGACATTTTTGAGATACTGAGTTAACCAAACCCTGGAAACACCCAGTCCTAGAATCAGGTGGAAGCACTAGTAGAAGTACTAAATTCCAAATACTGACACCACTTCGCCTTGGTTTTCTGCTCTCCATCTTGGGGAATGCCTGCCAGCATGGACCGAGCCTGGGAGAGGATCCACCAAAGATCCCCACATGGAGGAGCAGAAGTGGACAGGTGTGTTAGCAGAGGGCGTTGAGTTTCAACTTATTGTAATGACCATATGGTTGGCCATATCCCACAGAGCAAGTCAAAATTTATGACAAAAAACAGAACTGTTGGAGTTGCCAAAAAAAGCAATCAGATTTTTCACTTTTTTTTTTTTTTTAATTTGTTTTTATAATCTCTTAACCCTGAGCCATGCAATGTCACAATCAATAAAAATGGAAGTTTAGATGCAGGAGGAGCTGACCTGGAGCAGGCAGAGGAAGGAGCACACGGTGGTCCTCTCCTCTGTCATCAGGGATGGTGGCACATTGTCACAGGGGAAGTGGCAGCAGTAGGGCCGACCCTCAGTTCCAGTTCTGGATCTGAACTCACTGACCCAGTTACAGCAGAAGAGAAGGTGGATCAAGTCATGAAGTCTCATGATCCTGACATTTTACCTTTTTGGTTCTGGCAGGTTTTACAGAAATATGTTTGTATCAACAGATTGCAAATTAGGAACTGGCATTAATTCTGACAATTGCTAACAACATTTTTAAAGAATATGTAAAGTGGAATCATTGCATGTTCCAAAATTAATGTTCCCATAGCAATGGTAACACGGCCACTTTGCACAAATGGAGTGACTCATGGACTGCATTGTTTGCATCTTAGAGCGCAGTCTCTGGGCCTGGCGGGACTGAGGGAGTGGGTATTTTGGGAAATACCTTCATATCAAAATTCCCCAGGACTGTGGTGGACTTTGGGTTGATGCAGAAGTACCACACAAAGTGGGAACGGAAGCAACGCTTGTCAAATGCCAAAGCCACCCACATCTGCACCCTAGAGTTGAAGTGTCCTATGTCAGGCCTCTGAGGAAGCAGGGAGGCCAAGCAGCTGAGGGCGCCGCAGGACAGGCCCCTGTGGTCTTCTGTGGTCATCTGCACAGAGGATGGCCTGACTTTAGGTGCATTCCCAGGGTCCCCCTCCTGTCCTGAGAGTGAGGAAGGGGCCGGAGGGCAAGACCCCTCCACAGAGGCCTGGAAGGGGCCAGCAGCAGCCCTGTCCCGTGGGCTCTGCTTCTCTGGTGAAGCCAGGCTGCCTGTGGCCCTCAGGGTGGCTGTGGGAAAGCCTGCCCCAGCCCTCTGCAATTGTAACTGCCCCTCTGGCCTTGGCATGCACTGGGGTCTGTATCGGGCGGGTTTTAGGATGCCCTATATTTTCTTGACTTTTCTCAAATTCTCTTTATCATTACATTCTTTTAATCTGCAGATTTTTTTTTCAAGTGCTACAGATTTGGGAGAAGGGCCCCAGGCTGACCTCTACCACCTTCTCCCTCAGCATCGGTGGCGCCCTTGGCCGGGGCCCTGGGAGCCAGGCCTCCTAGCCGAAGCCTGGGTCACCCACGTCGAGTTGTACACAGCTGTGTGAAGACATGTCTCCCTTTTGGGAAAGAAAACTGGCGTTGGACACATGTTAATTGTATGTTTTCAAGTTAGAGCCCCATGCTGCTTGAGAAAGCCCCCTGGGGTTAGTTATGAAGTACCTCAATGAAGCTTGATTACTTTGAAAGCAAAATACCCATTAGGGTGTGGCTCTGGGCCTGGAAACCGCAGAACAGCACTCTGTCCTCTGAACTCCACTTCTGCTCCAGAGGCACCTGCCACTCAAGCGAGCCAGTGTAGACAGGAGCGGGGAAAGGGCATGGGGTCAGAATGCCCGTCCAGCCCAGGCGTCTGTCTCACGTGTGCTGCACAGCCCCCACACCTGTGCGTCCGCCTGTCACGCTGCTGTGGGAGGCAGCTGGGAGGGGCGCCGTACAGTGAGCGGGCGGGTGCCTCTTCCTCGCCTAGTGAGCGCGGCCAGGGGAGGGAAGGGCTGGCGGGACGCTTCGTGGGCCTCGTCCGCTACCCAGAGTGACCCTGCCACGGAGTGGTGACGGCACAGCTGCGTACCGCCCGCCGCCCCAGGGCCTTCGCAGGGCTGCTGCCTCTCTGCTCCAGGCGCGCTGTCTGTTCCATGGCTGCGGAAGTCCCCGTGGGGAACACACAGGGACCCTGGTGGTGCCTGATAATCCCTGAGGATGAGAGGCACTCTACGGGAGCAGCCCTGGAGTCCTGTTGGAGGAGTGTCCCCACAGCTCCCGGAAGCCTCGCTGAAGACTCGGAGGCAACCTTAGGCCGCGGCTGTACCCAGGAGGAAATGTCCGAGTGTTCTGAGCTAGTTTAGCTCACTGGTGACATCATAAGATCACCGTCACCCAGGCAATGGAATGTGTTGCTATGGGGACTGCAGAGCCGTAGGATAACACGCTTCCAAATGTTGACAGAGTTGCGCTGCCCTTCTTCCCGACTACAAGCCCGCGAAGGTGTGCACGCAGGGTGGGAGCTCGGTTTCGACTGAGGTCTGCGAACAGAAACTATTTGGAGACACAATTTGCACCACGGAAAGCATTTGGAATCTCACATTTTTTAGAAAAGTATTGCTATTTACTTAAACATACAAAGAGAAGCCCTTATTCTCCAGAACACTCACAGGCCCAGCTGAGTCAGAGTTTGTTGTAAGAAACATATAAAATCTCTTTGCAAAACCAAATGAAGGGTGGTAGTGTGGGTGGCAGGCCTTCCACTGCCCTGTCACACAGAGGCCTCTGACCCTCTTCCCAGACTTCACTTCCGTCTCCTGAGACTCCCCCATTTCACTCCACAGGTGAGTCAGGGTCTCCTTTTATAAGACCGTGACTCACGCCTCCAGGTGGGCTTGTGTGTCGACACCTGCTCACACAGGTGCTGCTGGTGTGAGCTCCCTTTGTGAGTCGGCAGTGCACATGCAACAAGGCACCTTTAGCCAGAGGCACATAAAGCACGGCTACGTGTTGATCAGCGCAGGGAGATGCCCAGACCAGAGGCCCACAGGAGCTGAACCCTGAATTCCCCCCAGGAGCCTGGTTCAGAATGGGCAAATTTCATGTTTTCGGTGACTTTGTAGAACAACTACCTGGAATGACAAGAACTGACTGCATGTGTACGTAGCTGCAAAATATATACATATGTATATATATATATATATAGCACTAACTAGACCACAGGAAGGACAGTGGCTGGGGGAGTTGAGGTGAGAAGGCAAGGTGTGTCCTCTCCCACCTCTGTGCACCCACGTAGACAGGGCACTGTGGGTGCTGGCTGGCCTTACAGGTGAATTTTAGTGCATAGGTAGACTCACAGATGGAGTCCATGAAACACAGGTTCAACTGTGAGTGCATGTGTGTGTGTGTGTGTGTGTGTGTGTGCATGTACGTGTACATAGCATGTGTGCATGTCGCTCACACCCACCTGAGGACCTGGTGGTGAACCCTGGAGGGGAAGGCAGACCCTCCCAGAAGGGAGACACACTCCTCACCTGGGGCTGCCCTTCTCCTGGGGCTCTTGGGTGCTTCTGTCTGCCTCACCTGTCGACCCGCCTGGGACTGGGCGTCTTTGTGTGTGAGCTACCCTCTCTCTAGGCAGGAGTCTCTGGAAGGCAGGCGAGGGGCTCAGACTCAGAAGCTCATGGCACCTGGGGAGATGAGGATCCTGAGCCGCTGACCTGCAGAGGGTGAGGCGGCGAGGCTGGTGTAGCGGGCTCCCCCCGCCCCGGGGTGCATCCCTGGTTCACTGGCGCTCTGGCCGCAGTGCAGAGGGCAGATGCTCAGGTCCTGCCAGTGGATCAGAGGGGAGCTGGGTTTTCATTCCTCATCCACAGAACAAGACAGTTCGGGGGGGATTCGGTGGTTCTACATTTAAAAAAATTTATGTTGCCGTTGTTAATTACTTAATTCTGAGGACTCAGAGTCTTGTTGCGTGGGTTCCGCAGCCCATTCCAGAAATCTGGCTCTTTGTAAGTGTTCAGGAAAGAATGCAATACATATTTTTTAGGTTCACCATTACCAAATAGACTAGTTTTAAGAAAAAAGCATGGTTCTCGCTGTTGTTTGAGTGTTTTAAAGTTAAAAGAATTTTTGAATTGTAATAACAGCCCCATGATTCTTAGAGTTCCTGTTCTAACATCTTGATTAGACAGCCTGCTTTGGTGTGTTTTCTAGTAACAGAAGAAGTGTGGATTATCAGTTATACCTTGGAGCATGGGCTCTGTGGTGGTCCTTCCAGACCCACAGCTTGTCTCCACAATGTCCCTGCAGGGTGAGCACCAGGAGACCCATTTCTCAGATGCTGAAACCCAGGCTTAGAACAGCTGGGAGGGATGTGAGCCACAATTCAAACCCTGGTGTTCTTGATTCCAAAATAGAAATCCTTTTTCCTTGGCTTTATGAAATGTGACACTAAATATAATTTAGGTTTGTTGTCACATAATTTGGAAAAATTTTTTTTGCAACTTCCAACTCTAGTTATAGTATTTTCTAGTATATTGGTGGTGGGGTGGGAATAAAGAAATTGAGGAAGTAAATTTGTTTTACTGAGCTTGAAAGCTTTGCATAAACAAACCAGGCTTCCAAAAAATAAAAAATAAAAAAAAGATGTTATTAAAAGAAACTTTCAAATATATCTCTTATTCTGGCAGTGTTGCTTTTAAATTGGTACATGCTGTATACGTATATATGTATGCACATATTAGTTGTCTCGCCGTGTTTCTTCCAGAAAGAACTATACTTAGCAAGTTCCTCAGAGATTTATTTAGAGGCAGTTGAGCAGTCAGAACATCCTTTCTGTGTCGGGCGAGGTTGGATGCAAACTGCCACCTCTTAAGCTCCTGGCCCCTGGCTGTGCTCCGGTCTCCCTGGCTTCCTGGCCACATTGTCGATGGTGCCACCAGAGTTCTAGCATTCCAGCACTTTCTGAGTCCTGCACACCACTGCTCTGCTTCGTCTCCGCTCTCCCCGTCCATACAGGATGCTTCATCCCATCACGTCACGTCATTCATGAACCGATGTCCACTGAGCATCTTGCTCATGCCAGACACTACTCTAGGCTTCGGGGATGCAGAACAAACTAGAGTAAAACCCCTGCCCGAGCCTAGATTCTAGAGGAGAAAGGGGAACGTAAACCAGATACGTGTGTTTAAATAAGTAGGGACGTCGGGGGACACGTGCTGAGCTGGAACACACCAGGGCCAGGAGGCCACTCTCTACTTTATTTCCTGCTTCCCTAAGCTGTCCGACAGGCGCCAGCGCCCAGGGAAAGCAGCGTGAAGAACCCGTCCTAATTTCGCAGACTTCCTCACCCAACTCCTTCCCGTGCCGAGCTGACTGCTTCTGTCTGCTGAAGCCCAGAGGCGGTGCCCCACGCTCCTCCTCCACTTGACACCGCCCTACCCAGGGGGCCACGCGGGTCAGGCTCCTTCAGCCTCCACAACAAAATCCATTTTCCCTGTAGTGCAAGTGGCTCCTTCAGTGACCCTGAAGTGGATGGGACAAGCCTGAGCCTTCCGCATTCCCTTTCCCAGCATTCCCAGGGCTAGCCAGCTTCAAGATAGAGATGCTGCTCCTCCCAGACTCATTGCCACCAGGGACGCATGACCCTAAATCCCAAAGGTGCCCACTTGCTGAGCTGGCAACACAGGGTCCAGTACCCAGCACTTCTCTTAAGATTAAGCTGGCCCTGTTCTTGCTGATGGGCCACAAGTGGCACCTAGAGGTGGACCAAGGATCTTCCGGGATAAGCAGGGAAACCTGGTTTCTGCTGCTCCCGGCACCATTGAAAACACGTCCCTAAAATCTAACTTGGAAAAGCACCATCCAACTAAAAGACACACCCGGCAATGGGTTGCCACTGTGGGGTCTCCATGCTCTGGAAGAGACATTGCCTGTCCCTTGTGGAGGCTGCTTTTCATCTGGAAAATCAGCATCTAAAGCACCGCTGGGTCTGAGAGAGGAACAACCTGCACAGGGCACCTCCGGCTCTGCTAGAATCACCCCCGCATCTGTCACACGCAGCCAGCATTTACAGCTGCCCTGCTCTCGAGGTTCCGGCACCGTGTGCTGGGTCCAGTGGGGGTGCCCTCAGCGCTGGGGACTCTTCTATGAGCTGGCCCTGGAGCCACGATTCTAACCGTCCCCTTCCAGGCAAAGTGCAGGGCGGCCCTTCCCTGCCTTCCTCTGACCCCCAGCAGCCCCAGACGTTTCGTCTCCGTGGTGGGTGTTACTGTCTGACTTCTGCCACCTCCTGGGAGGGACCTTCTGGGTGTCACCGTGTGTCACAAATGGAGAATCCACTTCCCACTCTCCCACTCTTAGCTGGAGCTGGGCAGCTGCTGCTGAGGGTGATTTCTGCCCCCTGTGGTCTTTGGGATCCAGAGAGAGCTCTGTAGATGCCAGCTGTATGCACCAGCTAAGACACATGCCTGTGTCTCCTTGTGCAGAAGGCCTGTGTCCCTAGGAGCCTCCCAGACTGCCCGGGGAAGGGAGCAGTGTCCTCAGACGCCACACCCCCTGGCCTTCCGTCACTTCCATGAAGCTTCCTCCAGGGCTGCAAAACCCAGTCTCACCTCTCAACCCGTTCTTCCCCTCCTCTCCCGAGCGTCTGCTGCAGCAAAAGCTTCCTCTTTTCTTAGAGGCTTCCCCTCAGCTCTTGTCTTGACTCCCAGAGTTGTTCCAAAGTCGGCCTTCTGCTTCCTGGGTGACCCACGTCACAGAGCTCAACCCGGAGTTCTGTTTATCTGCTGGTTTCGGCAGTGGTCACAGAGGCTTCTTCCTCTGCTGAGATAGCTGAGGGCCTCTCCGTGTCTCTGAGCAAGCTTCCTCCCAGCGGCCTCGGTGACTTCCAGCACAGTCTGCTTATCTCCTGGCAGGCTGCTGATCCCCCGTCCTCTCTGACCTTGCCCAAAGGTGTTCAGCCACCAGCAGGGGTGCTGCTCCTCCCTGCGGAGCACCACACCCTCCACCCTCTGGATCCCACAAACCGCGGCCTCCCCAGTCTCAGGAGCAGGCCAGCCCCAACCGCTGAGAAACAGGACCAAGGAGGGACAAGGCCAGAAGCTGAGTCCAAAGCACCAGCGCCACCAATGGCCCACAAGCCTGGACCTCGGAGCTCCACCTGCTTCTGAGGGAGCTTGGGAGCCCCCAGGGAGCAGACCCCACCCAGTGTCCCTGGCTCTGGGGTGGAGTGAGCAGCGTGCGGGGAGCCAGCGTAGCTCCCGCCTCAGAGCACACCGAGGTCAAGTTCCAGCCACCGTGGCTCTTGAGCAGTGCAGCGGCCGTGACCTCTCACAGAGCCACCCTGCACGACCCGGCCACACTGCCGGCTGAGAACAGTGTCACTTGTCCCTGGAGAGACAGGCATGGGGAGGCAAGACCCAGATCTGGAATCTGCCGTCCCTGACCACTGGACCTTGCTCGCCCTGGGCCCAGGTCCACAACCCACGGGGACACTCCAGGTCACAGAGCCCCGCCGTGACATCCACACCTGTGGCCCCATCATGAGTAACCTCCCACGACGCAGCAGCCAAGAAGATTCCTCGTCCCCATGAACTGGGGACCTAATGAAAGCTCGCAGGACACACAGCTTAACACAGACCCCACCTGCGATCTCCTGGCCTGGAAAGAGAGGGCCAAGGTCCCAACCGGGAGACCCATGCGAGTTAAGCCCTCACAGGGACAGCAGAGCTTAACCCCTCGTCCCCTACTTCTGCGATGTCCACTTTGGCCAAAGGTCACCTCCCTACCGACATATCTCCTTGGACGCTGATGTCTGTGTGACTTCGACCAACTTACTTCACCTTCTTGGCCTAGTTTCTTTTTGTAGAATGAGAGGTTTCGGATTCATGCTTCCTAGAGCTTCCAGATCCCAAGGGAAGAAGTCTAACCCTATGGATCTCCTCTTCACTGGGCTTCAGGCAGCTCTGCAGCGGGCGAAGTGAGGGGAGTGTGGACCCCGGAGCGGACCAGCTGCAGGGACAGACAACAGTACTGTGCGCACACCCTCAACGCCCCGCTCTGAGCCTCCGAGGACCCAGAAGCACCCTAAGAGATATTGGAAAGACTGAAGCCAAAGCGCTACCCTGCAGACGGCCTGAGGATGACTCACTTGTTTGGTGCTTGGAGACGCGGAGGCCGGTTTCCTTCTGAGAGGATCACAAGGCCTTCGCTGTGAGAGACGAGCACAGCGAGGGCCCTGGGGCTGGGCCCGCTCCAGCGTGACCTGTGAGCAGGGGCAGCTGGGCAAGGGCTGGACGGGAGGCCCTCGCTGCCCAGCTGTGGGTCAGGGGAGGGCGGCCACATGCCAGGTCTCCAGTCAGTGATAAGTAAGGCTTCCCCAACGGGCTGGCCCCTGTCACCAGATCTCACGACATCCCACTGAGACTTCCACGTCGCAGGAGTCCTGCTTCGGGCCTTGCCGTCTGGCACGTGGAGAGAAGGAAATGTGCAGCACGCGCCCGGCTCCTTCTCTGCTCACACAGCCTCACCCGGGAGAGGCTGCTCTTACCGTGGCTTCTGTTTGCTTCTGGCTGCTGCCTCCCTCTTGGCTCAGCGCCTGTGACGTTCTCAAGACGGAGACCAGCGCTTCCGTGCCCTTGCCGAACCTCCACTACTGCTGTCCAAGTGCTTGCAGAGTGACAGTCGGACACCTCATTGTAGCTGAGGGACCTGCCTGGGTCACCACCACAGCCCCTGATCTACTAGCTCCGCCGTGCCTCGTGCCCTCAGGTCGCTGTCCTGGGCTCTCCCCACCAGTCTCCCTTCCACCTCTCCATCGAGCACGGGTAGCTGTCCTGCACCCTTCCATGCCAGAGCCCCTGGGAAGATGGGCAGGGGTTATATTCTCCACCTTGAAGGTCAAGAGCAGTGCTTTTCAAACTCCAGGCCTCAACCCATTCTTCAGTCATGAAACTGATTTAGTGGGTTCCCACCAAGGACTCTGATAATGAAGCAGAATCAAAAATGGTCTCGGAAAGTCAGATTGGGGCAAAGAGCAAAGAGTATGAACACTGGAAGGAACAGGGGATGTGAAGGAGTTGGAGGAGAGCTGGGCGCGGTCCCCGGCAGGCGTCTGAGAAGCGCCGCGGAGAGAAGGAACCGGAAGTCCAGGTGGGGGCCGGCGAGGAGGCTGGGGACCCAGTGAGTGGGCTGTGTAAGCAGAAGACAGCCGTGACGTGGTCCTTGCTGTCACGGTGACCAGAGGGATGTTTCCTTTTCTTTGTGCACTGGGAGTAGTGCTGACCAAGAGCTCTGCGACAGAGGAGGTTCTGCAGGACCTGAGGCTCCTCACCAGGAGCACAGTGCTCAGCACCATCTGCTCCACTGCCAGGTCCTGCCTTGTGTGAAGGAGGCACAGGGAAGAGGGGAGGGAGGGAGAGAGAGGGAGAGAGAGAAGAAGGAGGAGGAGGAGGAGGGAATAGAAGAGAAGAGAGGGGGAGGGGCAGGGCGGGAGGGAAGAGAACTTACTTTACAAACTGTCAAGTCCTTTCCAAATCCCCAGGACCTGTGCTGTCACCTCCGCTGCAGGGTCTGTGTCCAGATGAGTTTGGGGTTACTGGTTTGTGCTTAAAGCCTTGACATTTGGAGGTATCCCTGTACTGGCCCTAGTCCCATGCCATCTCTCCAATTTCTGACCACCCCTGTCCAATGCTTACCTGAGTTCCAGGTGCCATTTCATTTGCAAGTGCTAGTGGGCATTTTATTTCATTTGCAGAAGTATTATATGCTTCATGCAGAAAATCAGAGAAAAAAGAATTTTAAAATTGCCATGTAAATGGTTATTTAAGACCTACCATATACGTGTTTTTAATGTTCAATGCGTATGTCTGCACACTTTAGACTTACAAATATAACCATGTCATTGACAAGTGTTGATAAAATCAATACACATAGACAAGAGTCGTACTGATTCTTAAAGAGAGATTAATATATGTAAAAGACCAAAGTCGTTAAGGACTTGAGTTTCTTTTAATTGTGTGTGTGTGTGTGTGATCTTAAGCTAGGACTGACAATCAAAGCAACTGAATGAACTTATAGACATGAGCATGACAAATTTCACTACTCTAAAATAGGCTGGAATTTTATCTTTTCAACATTTCAAATGCTTTTCCCTGGTTGGTTGAAATCAGTAAGGTTTCATTAGGAAATGTGATGACTGTTGTAAAGGAAAGGTTTTGCTCCAAGTGGTTTCGGGGTGCTGGCTCTGTGTCAGCACTTACTGCACACCCACGCCAGGCAGCTGGGGAATGGGCACGGCCAAGCCTGTGTGCAGCGAGTGACAGATGCCACCACACCAAGTGCACAAGGGGTGATGGGTAAGACAGTGAGCGCTACGGAACACCTGTGTCTGAGAGCAGGGACACAGGCACGTGGGACACGGGGGACAGGAGAACCACGTCTAATGAGCTGGCCTGTTACTTTTTTGGTAGACATTGTTTATTGAGTCTTCGGAAGTGACAAGTTTCTCGCCGCTGGAGAAGAGGAGGTTGGAGCACAGCTCACCCTTTTTGGATGAGAGTCCCTGGTTGTACACCAAGGAAGGACCTATGAGAGAGATTAGCAAAGTTAACGGGAAATGAGACATTCGGCCTCCGAGAAAAGGTCGAGGGTCAAAGGTCACTACTCGTACTCATGTTCATACTTGTTGGTTGGACGACCTAAAGTACAGGAGGCCCTGGTCACCCAGAGAAACCTGGTACCTGCAAAGGGCCCCTGAAGGGTTCCAGCTGAATCAGGGGCCACTTGGCGCTCTGAATGGGGGAAGCACGGGAGGGACTTCAGTTTAAAGGTCCAAAGTCCCCAGGTCTTGTACGCCCCAACCATCAGTTAGGAAGGTCAGCTGTGGTGACTTGTGCCCAGAACTCCTACCTGAGATGAACCCATGGAGCCCAGGGCACCCCTCTGAGAGGACAGACGAGGGCCTGTACCCTGTCGCTGCCCGGCCCTGCCCACCCCGTCCTGCTCAAGATGCCGTCCTCTTCCCTCCCCCGGGGGGCTCCCCCAGCACCGGGGGGCCCTGGTAGCTCGTCCTCAGCAGAACTCCCTCCGGGGGCCTGTGGTTCTCTCCAGGCCCTGCCCTGCAGCCCCGTGTCCACCGCGTCTCCCCACACCACTGACACCAGGCCTGTCATGGCCCCAGTGACCGCCCTCTGGTGAATCCGGGGACAGCCTCACTGTCCACTGGCCTCCGGGTGGCTTTCCAGCTGATGTGCTGCTTCCTCTCAGCTCCCCAACGTCCCAGCCCCAGGCTTCCTCCCCGCTGCCTCCTGGCCATTCTGTCCCTCTGCTCGCTGGACCCTGCAGTGCCCAGCCCCACTGCATCCACACTGTCTGCTGAGGAGGCCTCAGCCACGAGGAGGGCTCCAAGGGTCATCTTCACGAAAACAATCCCCACGTCTCCCTCCACTTCCATCTTTTCAATGGGCAGCAGCTGGGATTCCAACCTCCCGACGGCACCCTGGGTGTCTGGTGGACACTCCACGGGGCGTGTCCAGGGAGAGGCCCGTCTGTCCCGGTCCTGGCTCTCCGTCTCTCTCCACTCCTGCACATCTCAGGAGTGTGGGTCCCCACCTCTAGCCCGACCCCAGCAGCGGCCCTCCAGCTCTCTTTCCTGGGCCCACCACACCCAAACCTTAAGGAAGTGATCCTGCACCCATCTCCTTCTCTCTGACCCCGCTACCACTGGTCCAGCCCAGCTTCCATCCAAACCGCCCCTCCTCCTGCCACAACAGTGCAGTCAGAGCCTTCAGGAAAAGTTGCGTTTTAAAAGTACTTACGAGACTCCACGGATTCATACTCTCCTGTGGGCCCCAATGCCCGGAACACAGACCCACACTCCCTCTAAAATCCCATAAAAGCCGAACCCCACCTAATCCACCTGTACCTCTCTCCTTCACCCACCCAGCTGTCCTCAGGAAGGAAGGACTGTGATGAGTGACTGGCAGGACAGGAGGGTGCTGGGAATGACTTCCGCCCTGTGTGCTGCTCAACTTGGTGGCATGTCAGCAACAGCAGTCCTTGCTGCTATACAAATGGGCCACAGAGAAAAGGCTGAGACACAGCGGAGCTGTTTCTGGTCCACATAACACTAGGAGACGGATGTGCAGATTTCCCCATCAGAGATTCCGGGACCCAGACCTGTTCCCCCACCGCCTCACTGCCCGGGACGGCTCTTCCCTGCACCCAGGCTGGGGAAGGTCAGGAGGGTGAGTAGGGCCCTCTGCTCTCAGTGCTGGCCTGGCACTTTCCCCCACATTCCACTGGCAAGATCCCAACAGGAGGCCACTGCTGGATGCATAGGGGGCCAGGAATATGGTCCCAGGAATACGGTCTCGGTGGCTCTACCATGGAGACCCATCCTCTGTAAGGAAGGGAGCCACGGAGGGTTTTGAGCAAGGAGGGAGGACAGAGGTTTCTGGGTGTGTCCTTTGGCACAAAACCAGCCAGCCAGTGCCAAGGGGGACCTGGCATCCTGGAGTACAAATGGAAGAGATACCCCTTCATGGGCCTCTGAGCCATAAGCGCAGCAGCAGGGGTCAGGGGTCAGAGACAAGTGTGGCGTGCGCTTCCTAAACAAAGGTCCGAGTGGGCCGTGAGCTTGCAGGGCAGAAGCTGGACCTGTGCTTGCGATCGAGGCATCTGGGTAGAAGACGTGTCTTTGTTTTTATTCAATTTGTAAATAATTATTGGTCTCCATTTCCTACGGCCCACACAAACTATGCAGGAACACAGGTGTCAGTAGATGACAGTGGAGGGCTATCGAGGAAGGACTGATGCCTCCAGGCAGCAGACCTCGGCAGGGACGTAGGGACGACAGCTCAGCTCTCAGCTGTTGAGCCACTTCATCTGTGTGACAGGGCTGGGCCTGGCAGGCGGAAGCCCGTCCTCTTTGGAGAGTGGCTGGGGAGGGTAGAGACGAAGTCCACCGAGGAGGCTTCCTGGGAGGTGGGGCTCCCGGGACGAGCATGAGAGGAGGACCTGGGAGACTCAGGAGGGGCTGAGAAGACAGGCAGACTGAGGCTCCTCGGAGAGGGTGATGGCCTGGGCAGGGGTCCGGAAGCGAGGCTGGGGTTGGGGGCAGCCAGGCAAGGCCGTAACTTTGCTGAGGAGCCTGGCTTTCCTCGAGGTGCCCTGGGAGTTACTGGGCTTTCCAAACAGAGGAGAGAGGTGGCCATGTTTGGGGTTTTGTTTTAGATGAGTTGCTTTGGAAAGCGGGTGGAGCTCAGAGCGGGAAAGGGAAAGGTTGGCCCCGTCTGCAGCGCGGTGCGGAGTCCAGTCACCTGACTGATACTTAGGGTATGCCGAGTTCCTGCTGGGAAGCAGGCCAGTGACGGCCAGTCCCATGCTTCCCCACAGAGTCACCAACACCTTCTACTCACGGAGAAGTAGCTTGGTGATGGAGTAGGTGCAGCCCTGGTGCCTGCGGGTTAAATCACTCTGGTCCCCTGAGGCCCTGTCTTTCCCACTCATTGCTGACTCCGCGCAGCGACAGTGGCCTGTGATTGAATCTCTGTGTCCATGAGGATCAGACCGAGTCTCATTTCAACCCTGACTTTAAACAGAGCCTTGTTGGCAGACTGGCTGGTTCACCAGTGGCGCTGGGTTATCAGGGACCCACTGTGAGTACTGGGGTGCACAGAAGAAGGGTGAATGCTCAGTCTTGCTGTGCAGGTCAATTACCGGGCTTGAGAACGGAGCTTGAGGGAGAGCTAAGCTCCCTCCTGTGGCCCAATGCCCGTGACTAACGGCACTCCTGGGGGAGGGAGGAAGGTCCTCTTTGTCCTTTCCAAACAGGCGGATGCATGCACGTAGAGAGAAAAGCAGACGAAGGCGAGAGAAGGGAGGCGATCCATGCCCGCTGATCCAAATTCTTCATTCTCAGCAACTCCAACTGTGCAGATTCCAGGTGTCTCTGGAGCAGAGGGTGCACCTTCCCAGAGTCCCCCTCGGCCCGCCTTCCCACCCGAGCCAGGGCCAGGGCCCTCGACAGCACACAGTGACCGGGGTTGCCAGCCCCAGGGTGGGAGTCCTCCCACTTCCCCTGAGGTCACCGTCGTCTTTGCTCTTGCCTGCGTGACTTCTCGGATTGCCCTGACCAATCAGCCCCTCCAGACTAATTACCAAAAAGGGCCAATGAAAATTAGTGTGCAAGGAGATTCAAAAAGGAAAAGGAAAAAACCAGGTTGCTCAGCAACCCAGCTCCGTAAGCAGAGGGAGATGCTATTTTTACACGGAGAAGGTGGCTGCAGTTGATTCTGCAGCAAAGTCCTGAGAGAAGGGAGCAGCACCTTAGCCAGGAGAAGGACATCCTGGAAATGAGCTGCAAGGCACAAGCCGGGCACGAACGCATGAAGAGCGCAGCTGGGGGCCAGGCGCCCCGGTCCCAGGCCGCGGGCTCTTCCTCAGAGGCAGCTTCGCTGCGTCCAGGTCCCCGGGACCCTGTGCTCTTTCTGCTCATCCCTCATCGAAACCTGCAATCAGGAATGTGGTTTTGTGATTTTTACCCACCACCCACTGCCCGGGAGCCTGGAAGCTCCCAGGAGCAGCCTGGGTGCAGTTCCACTGCCAGCGAACGCCAGTCACTTCTCCTGGCTGGTTCCTGGCAGCTCCCGCGCATCCTGTGGATTCACCCAGTGGATGAGGGAATGTAGTGCACTGGAGCCGATGGTTATTAAATGTCAACTTAGTCAAAATGTGGGAAGAATACATGTCTCAGCAGTTTCCTCTGAGTTGCTAATGGAAGTATCTTTCCACAGTAAAATACCTAGATTTTGGCAATCATTGGTCGAGGGCCATTCCCCAAATTCCCCGATATGCTTGCACTCACCCCCGCATTGCTGGCCACGGCAGGCTTTCTCCTGCAGCTGGGGTAGACGCACGGGTGCACTGGTCAGCCCCTCCCGCCTGGCTCACACTGCAGCAGGGGACGGACACCCAAGGGGACTCGGACGAGCAAATGCACAGAAGCTCAGGACAGTGACGCAGGCGGAGGCCGGGGTGCCAGGGCGGCCTGCTGTGTCCAGGTGGGTGTGGTGGTCCTGGATGGCCCTTTGACTTTGAGAAGGGACCTGGAGACGTGAGGGGAGGTGCACGCGGACTCTGGAGGAGAGTCTTCCGCAGCGGGTGCTGGAGTGACAGCGAGGAGAGCGTGGGGCCTGGGGACCTGCAGGGGAGGCCCCGGAGGCCACGGTGGGGTGGAAGGCAGTGGAGGGCTCTGGAGCAGGGGCGAGATGAGGACATTTCCACAAGGATGCCCGGCAGGGCGGAAGTGGTGGGGCCTTGGCCTGGATGACGGAGGGCAGCTGCCCTGGGGAGACGTGCGCGGCAGGAAGACAGGCAGGTGGCAGAGGTCAGGATGGGGGCTCGGCCCCGACGTGCCCTGGCGTGGTTCTGCCCCCCTGCCCCCCGTCGTCTGGTCAGGATCGCAGGGCCAATCAGCCGCACTTCACAGCCACCCGGCTCCCTCCCCTGGGGCCCTGCCCGGGCTCACCTGCATGTCGGGTCCCCTCTCCAGAGCTGGGCCTCATCTCCTGCCCCTGGCACGGGGAGGCCCCTCCCAGGCTTGGATCACTTTTCTCTCTTCTTTTGTCCACACATAACCTCTCTTCCCAGGCTTCTTGTTAAGTCTTCAAATGTGACCCACACACAAGGGGCCCCAGTGATGTCATCACCTGGGACCGTCCCACAAACCCCGTGGATGCGTCCAGCTGCCAGAAGCCCTGGCCATTTGTCCTCAGACACCAGGAAACTCCATTTTGCTTTTCTGTGTTCTTTTTGGTTCTGGAACCACAAAAAAGGCCACATTCTTATCCAACAGATGGGTAAATACTTCAAGATAGATACTACATCTCCTTTTAGTCCTCTTCTCCGTAAGCTTGTCCATGCTTTTTCAGGCATTTAGAAATATTTACTATGTATTATGTGTAGAGCACTCATTGTGTTGAATCCAGTCACTAAAACCATGGTCCCAGAGTCTGTCCTCAGTATCTCATAACTTGGTAGGATGACAAGATTCATCCTACACATGTCGGGTGTCCCTTGTCTGGAATGTTTGGGACAGAAGTGCTTTGAATTGGGGATTTTTTTGGATCTCAGAATATTTCCACATACATAATGAGATATCTTGAGGCTGGGACCCAAATCTAAAAGTGAAATTCATTTGTTTCATATACACATTTTACACACAGACTGAAGTTAATTTTATATAGTATTTTAAATAATTTTATGCTTGAAATGAAGGTTGTGTATTACAGCTCAAGAGGCTGGGGCGTCTTTTTCCCTTGGGGACACTGAATAAACCCTATGTTGTGATCTCATTTTGGTGGGGACCCATCCCATGGTCAGGGTGGGATTTCCCTCTAGGGGCACCATGTCAGTGTTCAGACGGTTTGAGATCTACGAGCACTTGGGGCTCTGGATTTTCTGATTAGCATTTCTAGGAACCAGGCAGCTGGTTCTTCTTGGCTGAACCCTAAGGTTGGGCTACCTGGCTCTGGCCACTGCCCTGCAGTCCTGAGGTGGAGTGCCGGCCCCAGTGTGGAGGTGGAAGGGAATGGTGCTGAGCGACAAAGACCCCCCGGACCCAGGTGCGCGTGAGCCAGGCCAGTACAGCTGAGGTTCACTAGTTGCATGACTTTTCGGCTCACCCTCAGAACTGGACAGAGAATGGCAGCCCTATGCAGGACACAACGCCATGCTGTCAGGTCATCGGGGGGCTCAGCCCTATTCAGGGGCAGCAACGACCAGGCCCAGGCTAAGACCAGGCTAAGGTCTTTCTATCTTAAAATCTGCCAGAAAGAAAATGATCCTGAGGTTCTAGGGGAAATGTTCTGTTTCCTTCTAGAATCTGTGAAATTGTAAGAGCAGTCGGCAGGGGCAGTGGGTGAGCCTGGAGCTCCACAGGGCTTGCTCTGTCTGCTCTGCAGGGTTCCCTGGGCAATGCAGAAATGAGACCCCTGGTTCTTCAAGAGGGAAGGGAATGCGCTCTTTTCCCACACACAGGTGACATAATGCTTGAATTAAAGGGACCTGCCACCTCTGCTCCCAGGCTCCCCTCTGCCTCGATGAGGTTTTAATTTCTCAGTGAAAAGCAGGTCAGGGCTGTGCACAGGCCAGGGGGAAACATGGCACGTGACTGGGGCTTCCTCCACCGTAAGAAGGTCGCAGTGGTGGCAACTTCAGAGATGCCTCAGAGTGCAGGATGCAAGGAGGACTTAGGACACGTCAATAGCCAAAGCCACTACCCCAGGGAAGCCGTCCACCTACCCAAAGCTGTTCCCTCTTAAAAGTGAATGCCACTGAGGAACCCCATGCCGTCAGCCCCTCCCGTGGGGTCTTCCCGGCGCCTTCTACCACCAGTGGAGAGGAGCAGCAGCCCTGGTGCTCAGCTGGTGGAGAGTTCGTGGAGGACTGCTATCTTATGACTGCACAGAGACCCCTGGTGCCTGTGTGGGAGACTCTGAATCACATCAGCTAAAGTGGCAGGAAATGGCTGGAGGGATGGGGTGAGGGAGGGAGAGAGGAGAGCAAGGTAGTCGAGGGACCCGAGCCTCTCGGGTCCCTTCCCAGACAGCTCCTGGGCTGTAGGGTCTAGAGAGTCCTCAGAGTTCTCAGTCACGGGGACTAGCCCTGGTACGGGGACACTAGGTAGTGAGAGGAGAAGTTTCTAGATGGTTACTTGTTGCTGGTAAGAAGGGGAGAGCTCTAGGGAAGCGCCAGTTTCGAAAGCCTTTCCCAGCTGCCCGAATGAGGTTCGCAGCTCAGACACTCATGAGCTTCGTCCAGAGCGGTCAGTGGCCTCCTGTCCAGATGCTCACGTGGAGACCCACCTAAGCGTGCTGTTTTAGTCGGCTCCTTCACTGCTGTGACGTAAGGACCCAACCAGAACAAGTTTCGGGGAGGAAAAGATTATTCGAGGGCTCACGGTTTCAGAGGTCTTCATCCACAGAAGGCTGGCTCCATTACTCAGGGCTCCAGGAGAGGCAGAACACCATGGCCCAAGAGTGTGATAGAAGGAACCAGCCCACATGGTGACCAGGAAGCAGAGAGACTACCCTGCAGGTACAAAATATACACCCCTGAGCCGTGCCCCAGTGAGCTGCTTCCTCCAGCTGCACCCCTGCCTCCAGTTAGCACTCAGTGATGGGATTAACTTGCTCCTCTGAACCTTCCTGCATTGTCTCACACGTGAGCTTTGGGGGACACCTCACATCCGAACCACAACATGTAAAATGGCACGGCACAACCACTTGCTTCTCCTCTGTGATAACTCATGTATTTCACCAGGAAGCTGTGGGACACCATCGCCTGGGGCTGTGGCACCTGGACATACTCCCCAGCAAACAACTAGTGAAATGCTGTCTTTGTTTAAGTAATAATTGACGGAGACAGCGCTGTAAACAGGCCTCCTCTCCTTAGTGAACCGTAGCTCCTGCTTCTCCAGCGGACTCAGGCGTGATGACTTTCACTGGGGAGCAGGTGTTCTCAAGCGGGGAGATACCAACTCCAGGCGGGCAAAAGATGGTTGCTGGAGGATATTGCTTTGTGGCCCTCCCAAGCTCAATCTTACCCAACGAACCTTACTTCTTAGTGCTCAGTTCCTCCCGTTGGATTTTCTGAGCATCCCTGAGGCAGCATTCACTCTGAGTTCTGAAAGAAACACAAAATGTACGCACAGTGGGAACACGAGACCCTGGCGTAGAGATGACTGTGCCTGCAGACGTGATCCATCTTTTCTGTGGGTGCCCTGGTTATTGATTTATTCCACCTGAGGTTCATTGTAGTTCTTAAATACGAGATGAACACCTCACCAACGCCCAGCCGGCTAGCTGGTCTTGAAACAGAGTGCCCCTCGTTCTGGAACTCCAATTAAATGTGCGGGGCCCCCTTCTGTGCTCCGTGACTCTCCCTCTTCTTCCACGTCTGCGTCTCTCAGTCTCAAATACTTGCTGAGTGACTTCTCAAAGCCACACACTGTCAAGGCACTCGACTAAGAGGGGAGCCCAGGCACTCCTAATGACAGGAACAAGTCTGTCAGTGTATTCCGCAGGGACAAACCCAGATGGCTGTAGAAGCCGGATGCTGGGAGAGGGGAGGCGACGGGAGTTCACAGGTCCTGAGGGTGACTTGAGCAGCGCAGGTGAAGGGTGGCCTGTGCCTGGGTGCTCCTGCTGAGGACACGCACACGGATCAGACAAGGAGACTGTCTTGTCAGACTCCAGGCAGGCAGTCCAGTGGGGCTGTGAGCATCAGGTGGGAAAGGGTGGACTGGTGGGAGTCCTTCACCCCAAAGGCACGAGGGCTGGGAAGGCAAGCTCCGGGACCCAGCGTGCAGCCTGTCTTCAGACCCATCTTTCATTTCACTGATTCTCTCTCTAGCTGTGTCTGATCCACTGCTGAGCCCACACCCTGATTGTTGTTTTACCTTTTAAATGATTTATTTGATTTGTTTTTGAATCTCCTGGATCTTTAGTTTCTATACCTTGCTGGTGTTTTCGTGTTTTTCTTTATTCTTTAAATAGAGTAATGTGTTTGTTTATTTAAAACCACTGGATTCTGCACTGGGTATTCTAATTTTGGAGTGGCCAGAGGGACAGATTCTGCCATCTGTGGGTTCTGTGACTGCCTCTCAATCTGTGGCTCCTCCAGCAGGCTCCTGTGCAGTGTGAGCCCATCCTTCAGGGGCAGGAGAGTGAGTGGAAGGTGCATCTCTCCCGAGAGGACCTTCCTTTTGGTTTTGTGATCACCCATCAGTGCCAAATCTGGCAACCCTTTAAAACAATGTCCTTGTTCAACTTGTGCCTTCAGGCTGCATGTGAACCCCAAATCAAGCCAGCCTGGGATCAGAGCTTCACAGTGGGGGCATACTGTCCCTCCAGAGAACAAAGGACAGGTCAGTCAAGTTCCCGCTGTGCCCTTGGTGGGTGTGGTTACTCGGGTGTGTACCCAGGGACCCTCGTCCACCCTGTGGGCCTCTGCTCCATAGGCACTCAGTGTTTACTGAGGCAGCGGATGGATGAACACACACACCGAGTGGTACCAAGTACACAACCCTCACCTACCCATGGCTGTCGGTGTGGTTCCCTCTCTTGCCCGTCTCCATCTGACCTGAACGGCCTCACAGGCTTCCCCCCAGTCTGTCTTCCTACACGCATGCGTGCACCCACATGGACGACAGGTGTGCAGATCTGAAAGGTGGCTCACCTGCGTTTCCCACCTGCTGCCTTGCACTGCTAAGCCCGGAGGGCATGCGGGCGGCACGGGAACCACAGCCTTCCACCCACGGCTGTGTCTCTACCTTGGGAGCCGCACTCCAGGGGCTTGCAAGGGATCTTGGGAAACCATCATCCCTCAAACCTCCCCACCAAAACCTCCGCTGGCAGTTCTGGGTCTGGTTCACCCCATGTTCTGCTTAATCACAGAGTAACCGCTCACCTTCCTTACGGACCGTCTCCGCCTTACGGACGTTCCAGATGGCTTTGAAAAAGAGATCTTAACGTGCAATTTGGAATCTAAAGGCGTGGAGAGCTCACAACCTAAACGCACTGCTAAAAGGCCCAGTTCCGGGCTTGTCCTGCCTCTTTGCTGGGGGTGTACTGCCATCTAGTGGCCGCCGGCTGCATACGTTTGCAGCCTACGCCCCTCCGGAGCCGCCTCTGGAGTTCTCTAGTAGACCCTGGGCGCCACGCGCAGGAACCGTGTACTCAGCACCCATCACACCCGCCCTGTCTGCCCTCCTCTGTGTTTACATCCTTCCCCTAAATTAGTCCTGTGTTGTGTCCAATTATCCCGCGAGCACAGTAGAAGATGTGCACGACGATCTTAAACAGCCCATGCGCTGCGGTGTTCAGTTAATCCGGTCCTCCATCGCCGCCACCAACGGAGGCGCTAGTCCACCGCCTGGGGTTCATTTCTGTGTTGTTCCGCGGCAGGTGTTTCAAGGGGCGCTTTACGTGAATCCGTTCTGGTAACGTCAAGAAGAAACAGTTTACTTCAACCCAGGTTTCTGAGTATGATTTTTTACATTATAATTACTCAATCATATTAATTTTATAAATGAATGGGTTTCACTGTGACATTTCCATACATGCATTGTGTATGATTCAAACAACCCCATGTGACTTAAACTGATTAAAGTTATGTGTGCAGGTTGTTTTTAAAAGCACAGGGGCCACATGTGGCGCTTGGTTCCAGCTCTGCAGTCCCCAGCTCTGTGGCTCCCCAGCTCTGGAGCACTAGCAGGTCGATCTCTGTTTGTGTCCCCATCAGATGGCCTCTGGGACCCCAAGGAACACACTCCTGTGGCTCTTTAAGGAGTAACTAAGATGGAAGCCAATTTCGTGCATCAAATTCACTGCCGGGCCTTCTTGATTACAGTGCTAGGAAAGTTGGGGAGGACACAGAAGTGTCCTCCGCCCACCTCGCCTTGCCACGCCCAGCAGGAGCCCAGGGTACGCTGTTTGTGTTTATGGCCTGCTGACTTCCTGGTCTTCCCCCGGCCCGTGGTTTCAGGACTGCCTGGGCCTGCCCTGTCCGATAGGCCTGTGCTTCTTCAGCCCTGATTTGTGGAAACACTTCCTGAATGGGGGACCTGGGGAGATCCTACTTCAGTTCTCACTTGGAACATCCCCTTCCTGTGCTGAGCACCCAGCCAGGCGGCTGTCTATCAGCACACCTTTGCTCCCAAGCCGCCAGCTTGCCACCCAGGTCACAGTGAAGGGCCCCAGCAGCCCCTCCTCTCTGTGGCTTTCCTTGCCTCCTCCGCCCTCTTGCCCCAGGCCCCAGGGCACACAGAGCTTGGGAGACTGAAGCCTCCTCCACCTCCTGGGGTGGCCTTTCCAGGAGTGACTCCTGGGCTTCTTGTCCTTTCTGGGGTGGAGAACAGGACACAGTGGCAAGAGCACCCAATAGTCTGTGGAGCCTGGAGATTTGCTTTGGGAAACTCCGGACAGCCCTTATAATTTGCCAGATTTTTTTTTTCTGAGTGACCCTTTCAGATGCTTATTAAGTAGCCACAGCAGCAGAAGACTGTGGAATAGATGTGTACCACAGTGAGTTAATGATAGGAGACCACGAAATCTCCAAAGGCACTTGCTGATACCGCGGAGATGCCTCCCTCTGCCCACTGTTGGAGGATGTCCCCGTCAGTCTCTGGGGGAACATGGTTGGGCCCAGGGCCACGCCCACAAGGCCCCTGATTATGAGTGTGGGTGACACCCAGTGGTCCAGCTTGCTGTCCTTTGAAACCACTGGCAGGAATGTCCCCAACTACCCCGGGTCTGGGTTCTTCACTTAGACACATTTGATAACTTGCTTTCATGCTTGGTTTTCCTGTTCACAAGGATAGTAATGATTGGGTTTCGTTCATTCTTTCCCGAAACCCCAGTATTGTATTATCACGTGCTGGACTCTGTGCTGGGCATCAAATTTGGGGACAAAGATGCCCTGGAGGCACCCACAGTCTAGGTGCTGAGACAGACAGCAACTAGTTGAACCTGGACTAGGTTTAAGGAAGTTTCAGGAGAACTGCTGCGTAACCTTTGGACGGAGGCTGCTCTTTGTTCCTAGTGTGTCAGTGGTCACCCACCTCTGTCCCTTAATACTTGCATTGTGTCACCAGAGTCTGTGGTCCACTTGTCAAAGAGCTGGTCCTTGCACAACTGTGCCTGATGAAATGAGAGGATGCGGGTTGAGCAGCGGCCACGCTCCCAGGTTGGTCACATGCTGGGCCAGGAGCAGCCACCAGCTGAACCCTCTGCATGAGTAGGAAGGACTCTGCTTGGGATTCAAGCACTGTCACTGGGCAGGATGTTTCTCAAGTGACGTGTGTATTTGTAGTCGCCTGTGTTTGGTGGAGAGGGCAGTGGGATCGCAGAGGGTAGGACAGGGTTTGTGTGTCTGGTCACGCACACCCCGACCTGGGGAAGACTGACCTGACCTGTCCACAGCTGGCACCTGCGTGCAAAGGACATGGCTTGTCGTCAGAGCACTGCTGTCTTGCAGGCAGCAGTGGAGATGTTACCTATTTAAACCTTGTTGGTTTCCAAGGACTGGATTTTTAAAATCAGCTAAAACTTTCCGTTCCTATTGGCCAGAGAATTTCCCAACGTTTTGGTTTAGTGGAGAAGGTAACTCGTACCAGACAAGCCTGGAATCCACCCAGCTTCTTATCATCTCAAAATACAACCAACTTCAGTCTTTTAAAACTCTGGCTTTGTTTACTGTTTTTCTTGTTTGTTAAAAAATGTGGCTTTTGTGGTTTAAAGAACAAAAAGAAAGGCTTACAAAATGACACAGAGACTCCTTAAACTTCAAATTTGGCAACGACAAAATGCCAGGTGAAGTGTGACCCAGTGAGAGGGACACGGACCGTAGCTCCCTAGACATGCACCTGGGCTCAGAGCCCGGGAGGAAGGAGCACTTGGGAAACGTGCCTAGGGTTTTCCTGGGCCCAGAACATTGGACAAGTGCTTTGTAGCATTTCACTGACCCCAAGCAGCTTCCGGGTGAACCTGTTCCCAAGGGAAAGTTCAGCTGGTGTGGTTTTGCCATTGGAAACTAGTAGCACTCAGTGCCAGAGGCAGAGGCGCACAGCACGCCAAAGACCTTGGCGGGGCACAGAAACTTGAGAATGGAAGAGGGGCGCAGGGAGGACCCTGAGCCTTTCAGAGAAGTTCTGTGACGGTGGGACCTGGAGTGACCCCAGAAGCCCATGTGTGAAAGCATGGTCCCCAGCAGCAAGGTGCAGAGGTGGACTTGGAGGCAGTGACCGGATCGTGGGGGCTGGGACCTCGTCAGAGAATTAGTCCACTTGGTGAATCCATCACGTGAAGGAACTCTGTGCTAACTGTAGGTAGGTGGGGCGGCCAGCAGGAAGGAGTCTCCGAGGTTGTGGCCTTGGGGGCTTTATTTGTCCCTGGACACCCTCCTCTCTCATGAGCCGAGCAGCTCCCCCACCATGCCCTTTCGCCATGATGCTCTGCCTCACAGGGCCCAGAGCAGTGGAGTCGGCCGACCATGAACCCTCTGAAACCATGAGGCAAAATAGCTTCTCTTCTTCTAAGTTGTCTGCTCAGGTAGTTGGGTCACAGTGACAGAAAAACGACTAAGGCACATATAAAAATTCATTTGGGTGGAAGTGTGCATGGTCAGGAAGGAGCTTTGAGGCTACTGAGAACCTGAGGTGTCTGACCCAATGAGAAGACGCATCTCTGCGTCCTGCGGGGCGTCCAGCCCCAGTACATTGAACCTCTGCAAGGTGCCCCTCGACCATAAAGGACATATGCCCGGGCAGACTCAGTCCCGTCCCGGCACCAATTCAATTATCCACCCGTCCAGTCCATTCAGGCCAGAGGAAACACAGCAATTTGAAGAGGACAAAGTCATGCCACAGTGACACTTGCAAAGACCTAATTCAAACACATCATTACTGAGCATGAAACGATGCCACAGGTGTAGTTACTGACTCTGCACCTACTTCCAGCGGGCCCTTGGGAAGTCAAATGGCCAAAGGGGCCTTGTGGCATAATGATGAAGAGAGCCGATCCTGGGTCAGTAGACCTCGGGAGGTCACCGGAGGCAGCTGGAGTGTTCAATGGGACTGCTGCTCCTCTCAGTGAGCTATTGTAATGGTCTATTTTGAAGTCTTTAGAAAGGGCCCGGTACATAGTGCTCAGCAAATGTCACTACCATTACTTTTTTAGTTCCTAGCACATCCCTAACTACACAGGGCCTGGCCTTGGTGAGACCGGGGACGGCCAGGCTGACTTCATCTGTGGGCAGCAGATGCTTCTGTAATTAGAAAGATGACAGGAGATTTTTAAAATATTCCCCTTTTTGCTGCCCGCCATTAAAGTTTCATAATTTTTCAAGTCTTGCCTTCTTGGCTGTGGTTTTAATACACTTTAAATAGAAAGATCTTGTTCTTTAAAACTCAGGAGTCACTCCCTCCTGGGTGTGCACACACCTGGTCCTGCCACTGCACGGGATTGTGGTGGCAGAGGAAGGGGCTGACGTACAGGCCTGGAGACTCCGCCGAGTGGGAGTGCCCCTCCGTTGGCCAAGAGCTGATGGGAGGAGAGCATCGTGCAGCTCTGGAAGAGAGGCAGGGGCAGAACTCAGCACCGGAGTCTGAGTCTCCTCAAATGGCCCATCAGGAAAGGCCAGGGGTTCCAAGGATTTGGCACCATTGCGTCTCCAAGCAGAAGGTTGGAAGAAAGCATTGTCTGCAGCCTGGGCCCTGCTCATGCCTCAGCCTTTCAGCTTCGACCCCAGCGGTACTTTTCCAGGGTGGTCACAAATATGCCCCAGCCAACCTGCAAAAGACCCAGAAAAATGCCACTCTAGGCGGTAAACCTGAAGCCGCTTCGAATGCTGACTCCGAACTTGACTTAAGACATAGCTGATGATGAAGTTGCTAAAGAACTGGATATGTGTTTGTGGAAGATCTGGAGCTTTCTCCCAAAACATTCTGGGGCTTTAAGCAATTTTATTGGCCCACTTAGGATTTATGATATGCCCCAGGTGAGCCTTGGGTTTCTCTGCCCCTCGAGTGTGGAACCGTGGGAAGATCTTGACCTCATGACCCCCGCCCATTCCTGGGTCTCCGCCGGCTGAGCTTGTGTGCTGCAGGCCCTGGTTGACCATCTTCTACAGAAATCCAGTTGTGTGTGAACAGCTCTGAGCCCACCGTCCTCCTACGATGGCAGCCGGGCCCTGCCGACAGCTCCCTGGGAGGTGGAGAGGTGCTCCTGCCTCCTGCCAGCTGCCTCCTTAGGGTGAAGTCCCCCAGCCCGCTTCCCTGGGCTAAGTCGTCCATCTCCCCAGGAACACAGTGTCTCCTCCTCCTTACACATACAACCAACACACTGTGAAGTAAAAGTAACTAAAGCATCAGGTGGGATCCATTAGTATAAACCAAGGATAAATGGTGAATATTTTCAAACATGATTTCTTCTCATCATTTGCCCTAGAGAATCACGAAATCCATATGGCATCATGAGAGAGGAAAGGCAACGGACCTTTATTTCAATCTTGGGCCTTGCATTTTACAACCTTTAAGCCTGAGCAAGTTACTGTCTGGCCACAGATTCCCTCACCTGTCAAGCTCACGGTTAGGATTAATTAAACACCACAAGCCGTATACTTAACAGATGACGTAAACCCAGCAGGTCATGGAAACACTGCTATGCCGTTATCTGCCCTCTGCCTGAGGGACACCTCTGAAGACAACACTGGCCCAGTGTTTCTAGCAAAGATTGTCCCTTCCCTTGGTGGGCCTCATGGGCACCTGTGGCTGTGCAGAGCCCTGCCCAGGAAGAGGAGGCCGGCAGATGGGGGCCTCACTTCTCCCTGGGAGTCCCAGGCCCGTGACGTCCTCATGTGTTCAGAGGACTTGTTTAGAGACACCGGCGCTCCGCTGCCTTGGGTAGGCCACAGCCCCAGGGAGAGCCCGGGAGATCAGGAGGGCTTGGCTGGTGCTATGGAAACAGCCCTGCCCTGGCCCAGTTCATCGTGTGACCAAGAGGCCTCCTCCCGCTGTAGCCAGGAGGCTGCTCTTGGCAGCCCTGCGGCCTCACCCGACCTGATGCTTGGACCTCATGGCGTGTGAAGCAGTTGGTCTGTGTTGGGGTGCGTGGTTTCTTGGGCTGCTGTGACCAGCACCACAGTTTCCACCTACAGAGCAACAGAGAGTTATCCCCTCACAGATTTAGAGGCTGGGAGTCTGACATCATGGTGTCGGTAGAGCCACGCTCCGGCTGAAGCTCCTGTCTCATCCAGCTTCTGGTGGTTGCCCAGAGTCCCGGCACTCCTTGGCTCGTGGCCACATCTACCCAAGTCAAACACACAGTTCAGGACGCAGCCCGCGAGCACCACATCTCCAGCACACCGCAGCACCTGACAGGACCAACCTGTCCTGGCCTCCTTCCAGAGGAGAGGGAAGGAAAGGCCCACATGGAAACTTGTAGAAATCAGCCTTTTTTCGAGGACTTTGCTTTTCAGTAAGTAATTTCTGTACTTTGTTAATTTTTAAGGGCTTCATGGGTCATAGTGGAGATAAACTTGACAGGATGTGTTTCCCAACTATACTGCATTGAACAGTGACTCTCCAAAATTCACATGTGCCCAGAACCTGTATATGTGACCTTATTTGGAAATGGGGACTTTGCTCACAAATTGCTCAAACTACAGTGAAGTTAGGATCCAAATGTTCAGCAGCTGGCACCGCCATAGCAATTGTAGCAAAATTCATCATTTTAAAGTTAAAATCCAGTTAATACAGTTGTAATCATTGCTGGATAAATCAGACCTCCAAGTATCCACCACAGTGACTGTATGAATGAATCAAATTATACACAATGCAATTTTGTGTCCTAACTCAGCAGGTGACTGTAAACCTGAAAATAGGCTGAGATGTCAGACCCAGTTCCATTTCACCCCCAAGTCTCAGGCTAACATCCAGTATTAGTTTCCTACTGCTGCTGTAACAAATTACTATGAGCTTGGATCTAAAAGACACAAAATTATTATCTGAGCAGTTCTAAAATTCTGAAGGTCTTCTTGAGCTACAGCCAGGTGCCAGCAGGCTGCTGCCTTCTCCAAGACCTGGGGGAGATTGTTCTCTGGCTGTCCAGCTTCTAGAGGTGTCTGTGTCCCTCAGTTTACGGTCTCTCCTCCAACTTCAAGTGTCCCACTTCAACTTCTGCCTGCACCCTCAGGTCACCTTTGTCTTCCTTTGACCTGTCCCCCTGCCTCCTCCTAGGAGCCTGTACTTCCTCTGGGCCCACGTGGGGAACCCAGGGGCCTTGCTCCATGTCAGGACTCCTAATCGTGCTAGAAGCCCCTGTTTCCTTGAGAGGTCTCTTTCTCACAAGTTCTGGGATTAGAACATGGGTGTCTTTAGGAGGCCAGCATCTCTGACCACAGTCTTTTATGAATCTGGACAAAGCACCATTCTTCCAGATCTCTGAATGTGCCACACCTACCCCTTGTCCTCAGCCTTCTGTGGTACCTCAGGGCTGTCACCCTGCGTGCTGGTGAGGGACAGCACAGAAGCTGCCCTGCTTCCTGTTGCTGCCCTGTTCCCTGCCCCCATGAGCAGTACTGCTGCCAAACCCCTTGCTGATTGCTTGTTCTCTGGCCACATGACTCTTCCTCTCAAACAGCTGGATGAGTCTGATGAGCACAGCTGGCTTCTGAAGTCAGGTGATTTGCAGGGTCACCCAGCAAAGACACAGGCATTGAGCTCCTGAGGGTTATCTGTACAAGAAGGGAGATCACTTGTTCAGTTTCTAATCTGATTCTCAAAAATTTGGCAGATTTATTGTGTGGCAGGCAGGCAGGGTTATCTGATGGAGTCTCTAACTACAAGTCAGCTGGGCTCTTGTCGCTGCTAGATGTCTTTAAGTGATGGGTGGTTTCTTAGTTACCTGCACACTGCAGTTTCAGGGGGTTTTGTCTGTGTAGTATAGCTTGTGTCTTTCTTTGCAAAGACCTCTGTTTGAATCCCACCTCTACCACTTACCAAGTATGTGCTTTTAGGAAAATAGCTTAGCTACTCTGAGCCTTTGTTTCCCTTGCTGTAGGATAGATACGGTAAGTCCACCTTCCTCAGAAGTTCCGAGTGCAGACTAAAAGGATGAGGTGTAAAGCCTTAGCTCAGTCATTGGCCAGTAGAAAGCTCTTAGATATTTAATTTTATTAAAAGTTTTATGAAGAGGTAGCATAGGTAGAATTTTAATTTGAGTACTTAAAAGATTCTAATTTTATTTATTTATTTATTTTATTGTAAACAAATGGGATACATGTTGTTTCTCTGTTTATACATGGAATAAAGGCATACCATTTGTGTAATCATAAATTTACATAGGGTAATGTTGTTTGATTCATTCTGTTATTTTTTTCCTTCTCCCTACTCCTCCCACCCCTCTTTTCCCTCTATAAAGTTCTTCCTTCCTCCATTCTTGCCCCCCTCCCTAATCCTAAACCTAACCCTAACACTAACCCCTCCCACCCCCCATTATATGTCATCATCCAATGGTACAGAATAGAGGACATGGACACAAACCCAAAGATTCTAATTTTAAATGTGATTCCTGTAAAGGACCTCATTCAGATGGTTTCTTAAAAGAAAACCATTACTTATATGAGGTGATGCATGTTAATTAACTTGATGAGCCATTCCACAATTATGCCTATTTCAAAACACCCTGTTGTACATGATAAATAATACAGCTTATGTCACTTTAGAAGAGATATTGGAAGTGAGAAGAGGAGTGGGTGGTCTCTGTGAAGTCAGGAGGGCAGAGTGTGGCAGAGAACCCGCTCTGGCCAGAGCCTCCCGGTGGCTCCCTTTCCAGGTAGAATTCACTCTGTGGGAGCAGAGCAGGAAGAGACCCATCACTTTTGAAAGGAGACTTCACGATGAGGCTTATAAATGAGCTGTGAGTTTCGAGACCCACACGGGGGCCAAGCCATCATTCATCCTGAAAGCAGACAGGGCTTTAAGGAAGAAACAAAAGCATTTCTGAATTCCTCCCCTGTCACTGACACATCAGGCACGCTGGCTGCAGTCCAAGCGCCTGGCTGCTGCAGGCAGGTGCTGCAAGGATCCATTTCAGGTCCCAGGATTGGGTTATGAACCCCAAGACAACTGGGTGGGCAGGCAAGGCGCGGCGCGGGAGGTGAGCGCTGGTGTAAAAGCCATCTTGCGGTGCCACCTCTGTCCTTCCTGGCCTGGGACTTCAGCCCATCTCCCAGCAAGACCAGCTCCGGCCCGGGCCTCTGAGGGCCGCAGAGAGGTGGCAGTGCAGCCTCGTCCCCATTTGCACCAGGGCCTTCTGATCACTCGCAGGCTTTCTGCTCCATGACGCACGGAGGTCTGGCAGCGACTCTCAGGAGAACTGGCAGCCTGTTGCGTTTTAACCATTGACGATCCCGCGTAGCAACAGCTCACGCAGCGGAGGCTTCTAACTTTAGGGAGAAAAGAAGCGCACAGGAAACGCCTGGGGGTGCTGTCTTCGTGCGCGTTGCTCCGGAACCCTAACGTCTGTGTTTTGCTGCCCTCGGACAGGAATGGTCAGTAGGAACAGCCCTTCCGGAGTCTTCCCCGCCTTCCTTTGCTGGTTTTCTCAAGTGACTCTGGGTGGTACTTTTTGTGACTTCAGTTTAAGTGCTCAACTCATGGCATTAGGTTTCCTTAGGAAAAATACAGACTTGCAGGTCTTCAGATTAGAATGACAGGCATCTACTTAAAGGTGCCGGCACGGGAATGGTCACACTTGGACTTTCTTCCTCCTAGTCTGACAGTACCTGATGCACCAGTGCGTGGCACATGCACGTCCATTCCAGAGCAGAGCCCTCTCTTCCTGGTCTTGTGCCCCCAGGGAAGGCAGGCTGAGTCTAATTAGTCCCTGTCACTGGGTGTGGATCAGACACACATCCCAGATGCTTGTGGACTTAATTCACTCAGGAGCTCCTAAGCAACCCACTTCAAATTCTGATCATGGTCGCGGAACACATAAATCCACCTGCCGTTCTCCACAGGAGCCTCCTTTCGAAACCACTGTATGCAGCAGGGTGCCTTAGAGAGGGTCTGGGGCTGGCTGTCAGGAGTTCAGGACCTGTTCCTACTGTGCCCTGGAGGGACACTGCACCCTGCACGGCCGTCTTGTGCCTCCAGAGTCCAGACTCACCCCAAGAGTCAGGAGAGGAAGAGGGCAGAGCACTTATGCATGTCTGGCAGGTTAAATAAACAGCCAAAGAAAACAGTTCTTACTAGAAATCAAAAGTAAAACACCTCGGTGAATTTTCTGGGCTTTGGTGATGACACGGACAAAAAAAAGCAAAGTGTATATTCTCAGGAAGGTCTGAAATGTGGGATTTGTGGCGGTCCCAGGACTTGGTGAAAACTTGTGGAATGAATGGCTTCACCTTGTGTTCACTGACAGGTAGTCAGCACTTGGATTCTCTGATTTCTCCTGAAGTACTTAAATCATCCCAATGACCATCACATATCCCAGTGTGAAGTGGGATAGCAGCATAAATTGTTGAGCATCTACTATATGCCAGGGGTAAGCCTGGCAGAACTGGTCACGAAGGTGATGCAGATATATATAACCCAAGTGGTCTGTCTGTGAACTGCTCTAGTGCTTTCTACAGAGATGTCGGTTATGATTGCATTGATTGAAACTCAGTCCCATTATTTCAACTATGCAAATGACTCAGGAGAAAGAAGCAGAATAGCCACCTGTCCTGATGTTACCTTAGTCATGAAAGGTCACTTGCCCAAGCTGGCAGAGTTGGGGGAGAGATTCATTTACTAAGTGCAGGGTGAGGGTTGGACCCTGGCCACTGACCCTAACCCACACCAGCAACCCCACAAATATGTCTTAATAATTGTACTTGATTGTTATTCGAGACTTAAAAACCGTACACATTTCTTTGCTTCAACTTTCTGTTTCTCTGTAGGAAACTGATGATGTTTCATTTTAACTAAAATACCAAAGTCCCTAGTGATCAAGTGTCCTTGGGACTAAATCCCTGTCTCATCCGGAGCCCGGGGAGGTGAGGAGGTGAACAGAGTTATGAGCTGCCTCTGGGAGTCCGGGGTCTGCTGCCAGGAGGACGCTGACATTCTGGAGCCCCAAGTGCGTCATGCTGGGCCTCGGCTCGCCACTGAGGCTCGGTGGAATGTTTCGGCGGGCTTGAAATCTATTTTAAGCGTTCCCTCCACTTCCCATTTTCAACTGCAAGTACTTGGAACTGTGCAGATCTTTGCATATAAAAATACACACTACTGAACACATATCACTGAATCATGATTAGCAGAAATTTATTGATTGTAAATGGTTTTTGCTTCGTCTGGTGGTCAGTTCTGACCAACTATTTTGAGCAAGCCTCTCTGGTCTTACACAGAAGAGGAAATGAATTCTTAGAATGGCTTCGTGCCTTCCTTAGCCTGTCTCAGGAGTCTGAGAGGGATGTGGAAGCACCCTGCTCCCTTCTACTGGATCAACTTTATTTTGGAATAAGTTCTCTTCCTCCTGTGAGTAAGTTGCTCCCAGGGAAAGTACTGCCTCTCTGCCAGAAGCGAGGAGACTCTACCTACGGCCCTCGGCTTGGAATTTCAGTTTCCCCATCGTTAAGGGGACCCGGTGAAGACAGAACTAGAGAATAGAATGACTAGACTAGAACTAGAGAATAGAGAACGTCAACTGTGCAACCAGAAGGGTGGTGGGGGTGTGGTTGCTGCTGAGATTCTTGCCTGCCCTGGGTCTCGCCCCTGAGCAGGGATCAGTGCGGGCTGTTGTCCTGTTCTGGTGGCTGTCATTGCAATAACAACAGGTGCTTCGTTTTCTCCCACTATGCTGTCTGCCAGGACACAGAGCTGTGGCCTCAGTGCTTCGGGGGAAGGAGGGAAATAACAGGACCTGTGTGTGTATGATGCTTTCCATTTGTGGAAGAAGCAACAGAATGTTCAGTAAAATCCTTCGAAGTCTTCCAACATGCACTCAACTTGAATTCCCAAGTGATCAAATGTTTTAAAGTCCAATAGCGAATGGATAGTTCGTCTTCAGATATGTATACATTTTCCTTCACAGTGTGTGGCTCAATGAATTGGTAAACAAAGAAAAAAGGAAAAGTCTATCTTATTTTCATCATCCTAATCAAGGAGGACAATTTTATTTGAGCGTCTGAGTTTTAAAACATGTCCTTCACATCTCCTGTAAAAACAGAGGACCCAAAGCAACAATTTTATGTCAAGTTCAAACATTGAGCTTAATCCCCAATAATTTTTTTCCAATTTAAGGAAAGAAAGTTCTTTAAAAACACAAAGTAAAGGCTCTCTGTAACACAAAGCCCAATTTTAAAGGTGGGATCAGCAGAAGTTTGCTCTCTCCAGGGGAGGACTGAATTAAAGAAAACTATTGCCTCCAAGGTCTAAATTCATGAGACTCTCAGTCCTCACTGTTTTGCAGATGTTCAAGAGAGGGTGACAGGTGGTCTTGCAGAGTGAGTGCACCGACAGCCCCAGTCCAAAGGAACCAAAGCTTATCACTACCCTCAGGGTTTTGCTCCGCTCCCTGAAATGCCCTCAGCAGTATTTCTGTCTGGGGATGTCAAGAACTAGTCACTTAAGGAGTTCAGGGAATTGGTGGTTGAGGGACAGAGATTTGAAAGGAAGGAGGTTATTCTGATACCTTTCCTGAGTAAGGTTCAGATCAGAGACTGACTCTGGCGCAGGATGCTAACTGCCCACGGGGACACTGGCTCCTGAGCAGCTCTGCCTCCCTGCAGAGCAGGCTGAAGCCAAAGGGCACGTGCTGCTGGGTGGCGCAGGGGAGAGCTCCCTCCTCACCCAGGAAGGATCCAAACCCTTTCGCCTTCTCCTCGGGCATTAGCAACTCCTCCTTTGGAGCTGAAGCCAGGTCCGGTCCACGGCGGCCGTCTCCATGAGAAGGGCTCCTTGCCTCTCACCACGGGGCTGGTTCTGAGAGTGCAGTTGCTGGCGGCTGATCTCCATTGTTTCTTAGCCTCGGGATGTGGGCCTCTGTCCCAGGACAGCAGCTGGACATCATGGGGTTTCAGTGGCATTTCTGTCTGTGCTAGCTCCTTGCTTGGCACCGTAAAGGGACCGCTTCTTGCTTCGGGTTTAGTGAGAGCAGGACTTGGTGGCTTCTCGGGGGATTTTCCAGCACAGGAGGAGCGTCTCCATCCCGGATTCCTGGAACCAGAATTGGACTTTGTTCATAGTTTGGAATATTTCCATACAAATAGGATGTAAAAATGCCTTGGGGAAACCTGTGCATGCTTCGTGCCCCTTAACGCCTGGCCGAAGGTCACTTCCTATGCTACTTCCTGTGCAGCTCAGCACTGCGACCCACCACAGGGGTCAGGTGCATGACCTTCCCCTTGTGGCATCCTGTCGGCTCAGAAGCTTTTGGACTTTCAGATTACAGATGCTCAACCTTTTGGTTAGAAGGGGAGGAAAAGTGTTTTGCTTTCTTTCCCTTGTTAGGAACATGGACTGTGACAAATGGGACAGATGTAACGAGATTGGGGAAAGCGAGGGAGAAAGTAGCGCCACAGACGCACGCTAAGTCATTTCCTGAGGACGCCACCCAGCCCGCAAGGGCAGGGCCATCAAGCTGGTGGGGGAGTATAAGCCTCTGACATTCAGCCCCTCAGCCAGCCATCTCAGCCCAGCGGAATGTTCCGGACTTGCCACAAGAACCTTCACCAAGTCAGTCTCCCCCTTTGGTTGTTGTCCCTTCTCTCCTCCCTGAAGGCTTCCCTTCCTGCCCCTGCAGGGGCAGTGTCCCTCCCAGGGTCCAGGCTGCCTCCTCTTCTGCATCTGCAGTTGCCCCCATGGGGTTGGCTCCCTCTGCCTGCGTCCTGGCTCCTGGGCACTCCTCCCACCCCACCACGGCTTCACCGCTCCTCACCGGGCCCCTCAAGTGCCACCTCTCCCAGCCTGCCTTCTGGCTGATCCCCTAGAGCATCTTCCGTCTTCTGCAGAGCCTCTCTCTTGGCTGCACGGCCGTCAGCCATACAGAGGGCTTGAGGTGCTCTCCCCTTGATCTCTCCTTTCCCTGCACCCAGCTGGCCGGGTGGTCAGGCCTGTGGGCTCAGTGTGGCTGCAGGAACGGCCGCCATGCTTCCTCCCCTCCCCTTCCAAACATCTCTGCCCTTCCCACCTATTGTTCTTGTTTCCAAAGTCAAGTTCACATTTTAAAGAACGCCAAGCATTTATAGTGGCAGTTGTGAATGTGAGTATCCTAAACCAGGTAGAGGTGAGCTAGGTATGCCATTTGCATGTACAAGTACACCACAATTAAACCCATTATTCCACATAATTAAAAGGCACTAATAAAATTTGGGAAAAATAATCACAGCCCCTCAGTGAGCCCTGCTTACCGTTTAACTCTCCGGGACCTGCTGTAAGGGTCGCATTACTCTCAGCTGGCGTTCTCCTGTAACATTTCATTATCAGCATTTTCCTGTTATTAAAATTTAACCATTAGATTTTTCATGATTACACAATGTCCTTTCATAATTTGTTGAACTATTTTCCCATTTATTTTTTCTAATATCAATAATATAACGTGAACAAATGTGTATGTAAATGTTTGTCTCCATCTTGATTTGGAGGCTAAATTCCTAGAAACAGAATTAACAGGTTAACCTGAGAACCGTCCGGCAGGATCTCAGGGTCTGTCGATGGTTCGCCCCACTGGTCCAACGTGGGAGCAGGTCCCCGGCTGCGGAGCAGGGTGTGCGCGCATTTGCCAGCGGTCACCTGGGGATGCAGGGTCTCCTTCTGGGCATCAGTCATCGGCTGATGACATGGGGCGCGCTTGCTTCCTTAGCTGCTCATCCCAGCCAGTGGAGCCGAGGGCTCAAGCCCGCCGAGCTTGCGCCCAAAACTGGTGTTCCGTCTCCAGAAGCGGCTCCCGGTGGATTCTTTGCCTTTGCTTTATCCTTGGTTTTTTGGTACAGTGGCATATAATTTTGTCAAAGTCTTCCATCATTTTTCTGAAAAACCCTGAAGTAGGAAGAAGGCTCGAAAGCAGTCAGGTCAGGTTTTCCTTTGAAAAGGTGCAGCCTGCCACTGTCGGGAGGAGGGCTGGAGAAGCCCGGCTCGGACGGGGGTGCACTGGGAAGGCCGTCCCGCAGGGTGGCTGGGACCCGGGCAGGGCCAGCGGCCGGGCTTCACCCCGCAGCCCGGCGGCTTTCACCCTAGGCTTGCCTCTGGACCGTGGGCGTGGCCTCGCCTCCCGCCCCGTGGTACTGCAGACACATCCTGCTTCAGAGCAGTTGCATATCGCCCTCGGTTGGGGACCCTGTGGCCACCTACTCATTCCCACTTCAGTTACACTCAGAAATGCACGTCCTCCTGGGCTCCCGGAGGAGTTGGCACGAGCACTCACCTGGCCGCAGCGAGTCTGTCCCTGGCTGCCATGTGTGTCGGATCATCTACGTCAGCTCTGCGCTGGGTGGACGGTGAGCCGCGTGCAGCTGCCTCCAGCAGGGGAAGCAGTCGTGAAATACAAATAAAGATTTAAAAATTATCCACAGAGGGACTGAGTGAGAAAACACTGAGGCAAAGGAAAGAAAGGACGGAAAGCGTAGCACTGCGGGCAGGTGGTGCGTCACCTGGACGGGGCCCCGAGCCTCCTGCCAGCACCCGTGCACACAGCCAGGGCGTCTCTGTGACAAAATGCCTGAGACATGGAGACAGAGGAGAAAGGGTCTGGGCTCACAGTTCCCGGGGCCCCAGTCCTGGTGGCTGGGCCCCGTTGCTGGGGGCCTGCAGCGAGGCAGGGGTTCTGCAGGAGGCCAGTAGCAAGACTGCTCACCTCAGGGCAGGGAGAGGGAGGAAGGGGACAGGGCCATGTCTGTCCTTGCAGGGACACCCCGTGACCTACTGTCTCAACAGTGTCCACCACCTCCCAACTGCCCATTCAAACAGGAACAGCCAGTGGACTAACCCAGGGACGAGGTCAGGATGAGGTCAGGATGAGGTCAGGATGAGGTCCGGTCACCTCCCCAGACCCCGCCTCTGACACTGGGGCGCTGGGACCAAGCCTGCGGCACGTATGCCTGGGGACTTTCCACATCCTAAGCGCCAGGCAGTCCCAGGTCTTGTCAGCCGCGCCGGACGCCCCTTCTTTCTGGTAAAAGAAAGCCGAGTTCCAGGCTTCCTGCAGGCTCACTCTGCCCTAGGGACAGCTTCCTCCTCTGTCTGCCGACGCAGGGTGTTGCAGGCGGCAGGAGGAGAGGCCGCCCCCAGCCAGGCCCTGGAAGGCCTCCCAGCGCCGCCCCTCCCCACACAGGCTGAAGTTCATCGGATGACGGGTGGACGACAGGTGTCGCTGGCCTCCTGGAGCTCAGGTCGGCCTCTTGCCCGGGGCACTGTGGAGGCTCAGCTTTCCCAGGTCCGGGGCTGTGACTGGCCCTGAGTGTGGGCCTGGGCTCTGGAGGCTCAGACTCGGCGTTCCCGGCAGCTCGCAGCACAGCACTGGGCGGTCCACGGGGGAGGGTAGAGGCAGGCTGCTGCACCCCAGGGCGTCCCAGGGCGCTGTCTGAGCTGGTCGGGGCTCCGCTTCTGCTCTTCGGGCCCCTTCAGCAGCCATTTCCACCTCTCTGCGCCCTGTGGTTTGGGAGGTTGGCACCGCCGTGGTGTGCGCTGGCACGGGGGCACCAGTCTCCATGCCGCGAGCCATCCTCAGGCAGCCCGGTGAGTGCCAGACCTGGCCCCGCGGGCACAGCCTCCCCCTGCTCCTCACGCCGCCTGGGGCTGTCTCGGCTCTTGGCAGGACAGTAGAGGGAGGTGGCTGGGCTGCTCAGTGCTCAGTGCTCAGTGCTTCGGGGAGTTCTGCTGTGATACGAAATCACACACCTCAGTCCACACACAGAGGTCCCGAGTCACCCTCTCATTCTTGGTTCATCACACATTCCTCGTTGTAGGGATCATGGGGACGGGTGACCAGGATGCCCAAGGGGCCCAGCCGTGCCCCACTGGCCAATGTCCAGGACTCACCCAGGCCCTGGCTGGCACTGATGACATGGCTCCAGCAGGATTCCAGCCAGGGCCTCCTGACCTTGGTCTGACTGCAGGAAATGGTGAAGGTGGCCCTCGATCACATGCAGCTACCAAAAGGGCATGCAGGGCTGGGGAGGGAGCCAGGTGGATAGCGCTCGCCTGGCAAGCACAGGGCACCCAGCCTCTGCTCGCCGCCCTCGAAGGTTCCCCAACTGAGTGCTCAGGCCGCCCCCGGGAGATGGTCACAGAGCTTGTTGAAGAGGAAGATTTAAAAGCTGTTTTCATGACACATAATGCCAGAATCCTCTCCTATGATTTCAAGTGGCTCGATCTCAGCAATGTGCTCAGTGTCTTGGATGACTTGTCCCTGCTCCAGATGAAGCATAACTTTCCAAGGTCCAGTCATGAGATGATTTCCTTACTCATCAAAGTTGGGGACATATTATTGGGAATAGATTTTTCTTTTTTATTACCATTTTAATTGTAATCTCTATGGGATACAGTGGCCATTTTATTTATAATGTGTACTAATCGAATCAGTAGTGTTTCCATCCCCTTAGGCGTTTGAAAATGTTCTGGTCAGCGTGTGAGGCGGGTACGTACTTTTTCGGTGCAGCATGGTATTTCCACTGGCGGCAGGAAGTGCACTCACAACGTGCAGGGCGTCGCCGTTCTGTCTCCCGCGTCCTCTGCGTTTGGGCCTCTGTGGCCGCGCTCGTAGCCGTCCACGCAGCCTCTTACAGCAGCCCCTGCGCTGTGCTGCAGACTTGTGAAGGTGGAGGCTGCGTTCTAGACCCACACCCCACGCTGTGCAAAGCCCCTGGCGTGTTCTGCACGGCCAGTGAAGGTCCACCTGCCACTGGCTTCCAGGTTGGACCGCGGCTCGGGATCTGCTCCCTGGCTTCCCACACCCGGGCTCGTGGACCCTGTGCAAGTCCCTCCCAGAGCGTCTGACAGCCTTTCCCGCATGCTGCCTCCACCAGGTCCCTCCAGGGAGTGGGAGTTCCCATGGGGGCAGAATGGAGATAAGGGGAAAGGTCCTTGTAAAGCCTGCCTGGAGTGCGCGCTGCCCGTAGGGAGCAGCTCGCGGACGCCTGGGGACCTGTGGTGCTGCCTCGTTCTCGCCAGTCCGGTTGCGCATTTTAGAACACCAGGCACCACTGCTCTGGTTTCTAGGCTGCCTGTCTAGGACACTCTGCCCTAAGGGGTGCTTGCTCATCCGTCAACCTGGAACACGCCTTTCTCCCGTTTTTGCCTGTTTCAATCCCCACGATCTTGTAAGAACCAATTCAAATTTCACTTCCTGCGTGAGGCTTCCCATGGTCAGCACCGAAGGTCATGTCTCGGAGGCCAGAGAGCCCACCTTGTCCTGGCATCACCCAGGGACAGCTAGACAGAAGACCCTTGGGACTGGACATGAGCTGACCGACCTTCAGCCTGGCACAGCGTCTGGCATACTGTAAATGCCAATCACAAGCACGATGACACAGGCACATGGGACACACAGAAGAGGACACCTGGGGGTATTGCTGCCTTCCTCATGGGGACAGGGCCATCTGGGGACAGTCAGGGATTAGCTGATACCTGATGGAATCAGGTGGATTCCAAGTCAGTAAGTACAAAGTAGCTCAGTTGTTCCTCTGTATTTTGTGAAATTCACCTGAGCAGATTTATCCAAAACCTGAATACTCCTGACATGGTGAGCAGAACGCAGCATGCGCGTGGCCCCAGCCCCATTTGAACATGCAGTGGTGCTCACTGGGTACCTCAGGGTAGAGGTGCAGGCAGGAAACAGAAGCTTCGTCTCCGGAGGCTTTTCTCCGGCCTCAGTCTACCTGTTCACTGTCTTCACACAGTGTCCATGCTCCCAAACGTGGGAAGACTGACCAGCCAAACCTCAAAAGCCTCAGCAACAGAGCTGCTACTCTGGGGTTTGTTTTCAAGTTACCTAGCAAGACGCCTGGGCATGTTACAGGAAACTGAGAGGAACCAAATATTTTTTAATCGTTTGATGCTGAAAAATAATCTTAATTCTTTAAAAATAATTTAAAATTTGATTTTAAAATTATTGGAAGTGAATAATGTGTGTGGCTGAGCAATCTTGGCTTCTTGGAAGCAGTTTCTTGAAAAGACGGTCAAAGGGACCAATCAGCACGCCGAGCCCAGGAGGTCTGAGCTTGCCCTTCCCCTCCTGCCGCTTCCCAACTGACCAGCAGAGGGCGCCATCACACAGCCTGGTCAGTCACCTCCATTGCTTCAAAGCTGAGCCGAGAAACAAAGCCAAGTCCTTACCAGACTATTTTGAGAACATCTTAATGGGAAAGAGAACATAACTAAAGTGTGTTGATTTTATGTGACTTTTCAGCAGGTGAGGGGAAACACATGCTTCTCAGCTTTGATGATAAGATGCTGTACAAGGATTTCCCAGGAATAAGAGACTTATTTTCCCTGAATTCTGATCTTTAGACTCAGTCCATGGATCCTGCGGGTCCCAGCTCACTCCCAGGGGGTGTAGAAGGTCCACAGTTCTCTCATAAAGTCCTAAGACACCCTGCAATGACGTCTGCAGCGGTGGTGTGAGGCTGAGGGTGGGTCCCCTGGCGCCCGGCCTCCCTCACCCCCTAGTCTCAGGCACACAGATAGCGGCAGCAGAAGGGATTCCTTTGCTCCACTTCACCCTCGCGTGCGTCTTTTCCGTGTTTGTGAGGTGACAGGTGCTCGTGTGAACCCTCTGCTGCCCACCGGTTGCGGGGCCCTGGGAGGAGCCTCCTCGGGCACCGTGAGACGTCCCCTGGGCTTGGAAGCCACTGTACCTGGAGGAACAGCTCTTCCGCTGCCGTCATTCAGACCCTGTGCTTGACGGACAGTTTCTCAGAAAAGAACAAAGCCATCCTGTCACTTTGAGGAAAACAAACAGTAACACTTGTTGCCAAAGACAAAACTCAGGCTTTTGGATAGAAATTCGCTCTTTGGAAACTTGTGTGGGCTGCCATGAACTTGAACTCCTCGGGGGTCAGTACGTAGGACTGATGGTGAGCTGGGCAGTGCCCTGGACCCCACCTTCACCTCAGGAGGCACCTGGGCTGTCCAAGAACCAAGCAAGGGAGCTGCGTGAGGAAGGCGCAGGGGGACTTCTGAGTTTTAACCATCACAAAGATGGTTTCAGATGCCACATCACACCCAACCGCCATGAAGCCACCAAGTCCTGAGTTGGGCACCAGAGCAAAGGATTTCCACCACCTTCTGAGAAAGCATTTCAGCATTCCTCCCTGTTTGGGCCTCCTGTCTGCCTGCGGTCAGGCTGTCTCCACAGACGCCAGGCAGAGCCTCAGTCGCCACCCACCTTTAGCCACACAGGAGAGATTCTCAAGGCACACACGGCCATTCTCCTCACATCTTGTCTGGTTTAGAAAACAGTTTGTTTTTCATGGTAATATGAAAACATTGCCAATAAATATTATGCCAACACATAAAGAGCTTGTTTCTGCTACTTTAACTGAATTAATCGTGTTATATCTTCTCAGGGTTGATCTAATATGGTCAATACGAACACAGAGCGCCCACATGCACAGAAACTCTTCCGGCCCCTAATAAGCCTTAAGGGTGTAGAGGGGAGGAGGCCAAGAAGAGTGGGCACAGCTGGTGGGCCTCGGGTCGCCAGGGCTGAGGAGAACACCCCCCTCCACCTGCAGTCGCCAAGTCTGCAGGGCGCTTGGTGCAGAGGGAGCAGGTGGGAATCCTCAGTCAGAACCAGGTGTGCAGGGCAAATCCAGAGTCCTGCACGGGTCCAGGAGAGAGGCACGAGCCGCGGTAGGCAGCGCGCAGGCGGGGGCGGAGGAGCTGGGTCCGGGAGCGTGACTGGGGCGCTGCGGCCAGCAGCCTGGGCTGGGCTCCCACAGCAGAAACGCGCGCCCACAGTTCTGGAAGGTGGAGTGCGAGATCAGGGCCCCAGGGTTGCTCCTGAGGCCGGGAGGGTCGTCCCAGGCCTCTGCTCGCCTCTGGCAGTTGCTGGCCGTCTTTGGGGCGCCATGGCTTGTAGATGCAGGGCCCTGGTCACCGTCTTCATGTTCACGTGGCATCTCCATGCGTGTGCTTGCGTGCTGTGCGTGTGTCCAGATCTCCCTGTGTGTTTTGTAAGAACAGCGGTCCTACTGGGTTAGAGGCCCGCCCCTCTCTAGCATGACCCTATCTGTACTCACTGCACTATTTTCAACACAGTCCCCTCAGAAGCAAGAGGGCTGAGGTCCCAGCGCGGGGACACTGGAGGAGGTGTGACACTGTTTTCCGGGCCCAGGCCACTGGGGCAAGTGTTGGTCCATGTGCCCACCCAGAGCGTGGGTACGTCGGCCCAGCTAGACTGGGTCAGCTCATCCATAAGGCAGCACCTCTGGAGGTCTCCCCCTCCCTGGCGTGGCCTCCCCACCGCTGGCTGGCACTGCGGGGTGCTCTCGCGGGAACCTGAGCGTCCCTGGTGTTGACGGAGGAGTGCCGCTGGCCGGCCAGATGTGGCAGCACAGAGGAGCGGACCAGGGGACTCAGGAGACAGCCAGTTCTGCCGCTGATTTTCTTTCCACGTAAGGAAAGCCTGACTCCTGAAGCCGGAAGGACCCTGGCTTAGAAAGGGATGACATACTGGAAGGTTGCGCGAAGCCGGCCCACACTGGCTCGACTCACCCGATCCCTGTCAAGGGCCCTGGGCGCCAGGGTCCTGGCAGCCTCCCTTCCTCTGAGCTTCCTGCCCGAGACGGTGCGCGTTGCCTCTCTGCCAGCGGAACACAAAGGAAGAGGGCCGGTGGCAGGGATGGGCCGCTGTGTTCCTCAGGATCGTGACATGCTGAACAGGAGAACCAGAAGTCTGAGGGAGAAAAGGGAAGGTCTTTCTTAGTGGAAGAGACGGTTGTTCCCAAGGGTGGCTCTCAACCTGCCTTCCTTGTTTCCACACTTTCCTGGCCTCCGCAGGCGCTTGCACTGTGGCCCCTGGCTCCACAAATCTCCAGAGAGGGCCAGCTGGTGCCACGGGAGAACCAGACGGCTCCGACCAGCGGAGGAGCTGCCCGTCACGGCACCTTCTGCTGGTGCCAAACGTGGTTACCTTCTCACGGAGCGTTTGAAGCTACCCTGCGTCGCTGCAGAGCAGGAGCATCCCTTGGACAAGCCATTACTCAGAGCAGTGACTGAAATCACAGAGTGGAAACAGTCTACATTCTGGTTTCCAACCAGAACCACAAGGTCCCTGAAGACTCCCATCTCCACTGCCTCTGGGGCAGATGGTGGTTTCCGACTGATTTCTATGCTGCTGGAGGAAACTGCCCCACAGGTAGTGGCTGAACCATGCACACTTATTACCTGTTGTTCTGGAAGTCAAAGGTCTGGAAGTCAGAGATCTGGTTCCTCTGAGGGCTCAGGGGAGAATCCATCGCCTGACCTTCCCTAGCTCCTGGAGGCCACCCACAGGCCCTGGCTCTTGGTTCCCTCCTCCATCTGCAAATCTCACAGCACACTCTCCTGCCTCCTTGTTCAACTTCTCTAGGAATTGTTATGTCTGTCTGCTTTCCACCACCGTGACAAAATGCCTGAGATAAACAACTTAAAAGGCAGAAAGATTTTGTTATGGCTCGCGGTTTCAGAGGATCCAGTCTGCGGTCACTTGGCCTGGTTTCTTTCAGGCCCGTGGCAAGGCAGAGCATCATGGTGGAATCACATGGCAGAGGAAAACAGCTCAGGTCATGGCAGCTGAGAAGCAAAGAGAGATGAAGAGGCCATTGTCCCAATATCTCTTTCAAGGGCACACCCAGTGACCTGCTTCCTATGATGGGGCCCCACCTCCTAAGGGTCTCCCACCTGCCAGTAGCACCACCAGCTGAGGAGCAAGTCCTCCACACGGGGGTCTTTGGGGGACATTCGGATCCAAACTCTGGTATCTCCAGGTCACACTGGGCCACTTGGGCAGTGTGGTTGCTCTCCCACCACCGGTCAGTTGGTGAGCAGCGCTTGGTAAGTCCACTGCTGCCTGGACCCCTCCGAGCTGTGTAAGGTGACATCCACAGTGGTCAGGGACTGAGAGGTGAATCCTCAGAGGCCACCATGCTGCCACCATGGTGCTTCCTGGGTTTAGTTCATGCAGTGTGCAGGGAACAAGCCTTGGGGCTGCTGGCCGAGGTTAGAGGGCCCCTCTGTGCTCTCCTCAGGAGGGGCTCCCAATGGCAGGGTGCACTTCTTCCTCTTTTCCATGTATGCAAAGGGGGTCACCAGGAAAATATTACAGGTGTCAATATTGTGTTCAAGGTACTCTGGGAAGGAACAGGGCAGCTACCAAAGCCACAGACATCAGGCAGCAACACGAGGGCAATACCACTCTGAGACTTCACTTCATGGCAGATACTAGGTCGAGCACTGTTCCTGGTTAGATGTAAGGTATCCTCCAAATCTCAGGTGTGGGTCATGCCAGAAGGTTCTGAGGTGAAATGATGAGATGATGGGAAGTGGGACCTCATTAGTGCCTTGATCCGCAACAGGCATTACCTGGGTGGTAACCAAAGACAGGCAGGTGTGGCTAAGGAGGTGGTCACTGCAGTGTGCCTTTGGGGTATGCATGCTGTTTCTGGTGGGTGGTTCTCTCTCTCTCTGCTTCCTGGCTGCCATGTCCTGAGCTGCTTTCCTCCTCCACACCCTTCCACTATGATGTTCTGCCTCACCCCAGACCCAGAGCTATGGGGTCGGCCGACCATGGACTGGACCTCTGAAACCATAAACTGTTCCTGCTCTATGTCGTCCTTGTCAGGGCTTTTGGTCACAGTGATGGAAAAGTTGACTGGAACAACCATTTTCCTTGTGTTACTCTGCAAGTCATCACAAGAGAGCTGGGATTGGGTGCCCCCACCGTCACCCTAGTCCCGTGGACGCGGACAGTGAGGTTGGAGGTGCAGCTCTGTAGCCCAAGGCCCACCAGGGTGCTGGCAGGCTGTGCTGTGAGCTGCCCACTGTGGACTCAGGGCCTCCACAGGAGGGCGTAGGGCTGGGTCCGTGGCAGAGGTGGACAGGGACAGCACCTGAAACAGGGCCGTGATGGCACGTCAGTAGGTTCCAGGTGGTGGCACCTAAGTAGGACTCACGAACACTGAGAATGAGGCACTGTGACTCTGTGACTTTATGAAACTTGTGTTTGACGGCTTGATTTCACGTAGATTTGGCTATGATTTGAATCACCAAGATGGTGCCAGTCTGTGGTGTCTTCCTGCAGAACGTGATCAGACCCATTCACACTGCACCACCCTGCAGCCCCCGAGGTCCTGGCCACCACCATCCCTTTCCTGGGTTAGTGTGGTCACCACCCACCTGTGCCCAGCCTTGACCCCTTCAGTCTAACGCCAGCATGGCCACAGGAGGAACCCAGAGCACACACTAGGCTGCTCCCTCCTCCCGGTGGGACCATCTGTTTCCTGCTGTCCTCCCACGCACGCTCTCCTGGCTGACCTGGAGTGCGCCAGCATCTTGCTCCATCCCGGGTGGCTGGGAGTCAAAGCTGACCTCCTCTAGAGACCCGTGCAGTATGAGAGCCCACCACCCCAACGCACCTCCCAGCGCCAGCCTGGCACCCCCAGGCACCATGGACACCCCTCCCGGTTACCATTAGGTGATCTCTCCACAGGTGGGAGACGGAGTTCCTGCGGCGGGCTTTGTACCCTCACAGTCCCGGGATGCATCCCTGCCCAGGGACTCAGAGCAGGGACAAGCTGCTCTGGATGTGAGTTGACTTCCCTGCATGGTGTGCTTTTCCAAACTCCAATCTGAGAAAAAAAGGGACTGGAACAGCTGTCACACAGAAATTTCACCAGTGGCTTTGGGCAAAATTCAGCATGACACTGTGCAGTTGGCAGGTGGGTAAGTAAACAGAAATGTTTGCTAATTGGAGCTGCACAAGTCTCCCGAAAGGTCCCTGAGATGGTGACCAGCCTGACCCGCACAGCTGAAAAGCAGTTTTGATTGACTGCAATAATATCCGACCAAAAACATCCAGTAAAATAAAGGTGTAGATTCAGGCAGATTTGTTTAGGTTCAAAGAAATATAGCAATTCACAGCTTAATGGTTCAGATTTAAGTTAACTTTGTTCTTAGCTCTCTGATAAGTACAAAACCCTGTTTTGTTTTGTTTTGTTTTTTTCTAACTGCTGCCAAAAATAAACCCCAAAATAAATAAATAGGTAGACACACACACGCACGGGCTTACACTGTGGGAACCGGCTGCCTCAAAGCCAGGTGGCAGAAATGCTGGGAGAGGCAGCCCTGTGTGTTCGAGGCAGCCAATTTGCACTTGCAAGTTTCGACACTTTTATTGAAGCTACAGTTGGATCACCAAGTGATCTTCCTGCACTTCAGAGATTCCGGAGGTAACTGGTTCCTACTCTTCCATCAGACTGGTTTCATAAGCTGATGACGTTTGCCCTATTTATTTTTTGGCTTTGGTACATGCTTTTGTGCTGGGTGTTCAGACAATAAAAAGAATGTCCTCAGTACAAGGACAACCATAGGCCAGGGGCCACCAGCTTTCGGGCATGGTGTCATCACGGCTGCTGGGTCACCTGCAGAAAGGCCTGCTCCGCAGCCACCCTGACTGTTGCTGAGACGTCCCACAGATTTGTGGACATAGCCATGCTTCGGGGTCCTCTCCTCATCTGAGGGCTAACGAGCAGGAAACGAGCTTATGCAAATCAGGGTCTGCCTGCAGTGATTCGATTTTTATGGCACAGTAAGAAAATGGTTACTTGTTTGGGACGATCCAGTCCAAACGGAGGACTGGTGTTGGCGAGGACTCTGCCGTCTGCTGGAAGTAACCACGCCCGCCACATGTACCCTGCCCATGCTGTGAAGAGGCCACTGCTGTGGCCTTGGGTCCTTCCACCCTGAACCTGGGTGGGAAATCTGTCAGCAGTTGAGACTCCATTCAGTCTGCCTGAGAAAAAAGCAAAAACAAACAAACAGGAAAAACCCAGGGAGGACTTGGTGAGTGGGCGGGGTCACTCCCGCCCGCAGGACAGTCTTCAGGCTGCAGGGAAAGGAGGGCAGAGGTGCCTGGTTTCCATCTACTCCCCAGGGTTCGCGCCCTTCACTTCTGGTCCATTTTTGCTCTTATTTGGTTTCCAAACTGCTCCTCTCCGGTGCTCTTGCGTCCCCGCTCTGGAGTCCTCAGGGCGTGTCTGGCCCTGGGTTCCGAGCCGAGCCGCGCTTGACGAGGTGCTCTGTGAGGAGAGGCGCGAAGAGAGCCGCGTGGGCCAGAGGCACACGGCAGCCCGGGATCTGGTTCCGACAGCCCTCACGCTGGGACCCAGCGCACACTGTCCTCCCGCCAGGGGGCAGGCTGGCCAAAGCTGTCCCTGTCTATAGAGTGATTCGCCCCTGGGAGATTCCCCCGGTGGCGCGACCTTACTGCCCCCACTGCAGGCTCTTCAGCCCTGCCGAGGGCGGGATTCTGGCTGCTCTGGACACTTGGCTTTGCTTCCCGACCTACTGCCGTGGAGTGGGCACAGGCCCCTGCTATAGTCCACAGTCCGCAGGCTTCTGGGTGAAATGATCCTGTTTACTTAACGAGTCCCTTTTACTTGCAGGCATTAACAGCTCCTAGCCAGCAAGGCACAAAGAACTCATTTTCTGTTAGGTCCCATAAGCCAAGCCAAAAAAAATGAGTGGGATTGATTTCAGGCCCTAACGAATCAAACCTCCCCCAGATTCACTCCTCAGAGTCAGCGGCCTCTATTTCTTTACGCACTGCTGGAATCCTGCGTCCAGAGGCTGCGGTAGGGAAATGCTCGTTGCATTCCCAGTTAATTAATTAATGGAAGTTTAAAGGTCTCAATGCTGTTCACTGGTCAGATTTACAATCTTCTAATGAAACATCCCAAAGAAAACATAATGAATCATTTCCATATTTAGCAGATGTTGGCAGATTTATGCATCACAAGAAGTTACGTGTCAAACGGTGCAATTTAATGCTTCTCTCCTGTGTTCGTTGATTCCAGGTAGTACTAATACTTTCCTTGTGGGGGTTTAACAGCACATAAATAATGTCCCGCAAGCAAGCTCTGCACTTGAAAGGGGCATGCAGTCCTGGAACTGAGCAGAGCTCTGCGGACATACTGACTAGGCCCTGACAGTGCTGATTAGCTCTGGCACTCGTTTTCCTAATTGGTGGGTTGAATGGTTTACCCCGGAATCAGGGGTAAAAGGTGTGTGGTGCCTGATGTATCTTTCTGTTTCTCCTATTTACTGGGGTTTTACCTTTTTCCTCTTTTCCTGAGAGCACGGCCCACCGCGGCCCCTCTGTGAGGTCTTCTCATTTGTGGTCCGTTCACACAGACTGGACCCTGACCTTCGTAGTGGAAAAACTCAGCTGCCACATCCCAGTTCCTTGCAGCGAGATCCCCCCAGGATGAAGTTTGGGGTACACAAACGCGTTGCTAAGCCACCCCACACCACACAAAGTTCACGCTTCCACTTTGGAGCCTGTCTCTGGAACCTTTGCAGAGGGGTCCTGCAGACCCCGCGGCTCCTTTCTCAGGGGGCGGCTGTGTAGATAGCCTAATGCCTTGGCTCTCAAAGGGGCGTCGCGGCCCACCCATCTCCACAAGCGTGCTTGAAACTGACGGGTATTATGTTCAGAATCCTGTCATCTGTTCGTGGCTTCTGTAACTCTAAAATAGGCCTCTTGGGCGCTCCTCAGTCAATCAGCGATCCTTTCATCAACTGAAACTGCCACCACTGCGGACTATGACGAAGTGTGTCCGAGGGTTGGTGTTTTCCTCCTTTGAAGGAGCGACGTTGGCCAAACCCAGGGAGGCTAGCTCCTCTGGGGACCTCCAGTCACAGTGCAGCACTCTCTCAGGCAGCTTTATATGAAGTTTATGACCTCCTGTTCTTCCTAATGACGGCAGAATTGTCACACCGTAATTTATTTAATGTATTTCTTTTCAGCCTCCTTAAGTGACAGTTAAAGAGGAAAAGCCAGAAATAGGGATAGTAATCGTGACAGACAGAATGTAATTCATTAGGTCAAAGTGAGCAGGGTTTAAAAGCCTCTTCTATCCTGCCTCATGGCTTTAAGACATTTTGAACTTCTAACTCTTATGTAAAGAACTTGAAGTTCTAGATTTCTGTTAACTTTAAGATACTTCCAAACTCGGGCTCCTGAGGGGGTGTTAGCCTGGGCGCTTGCTGCCGAAGGTGAGGGGGTGACTTGAACACCTTAGCTGCTCCCTGGCCCCGTTCGCCATTTGCACATTGCGTAACTGGCTTCCCTGCAGCCTCCCGGCTAGCCCAGGAAGGAGCCGCAGGAGCTGCCTAGAGGACCGAGTCTGGACCCAGGGCCCAGCATTGCTCCTCCTGACGCCCTTTGACCTTAAGGCTGACCCCGGCCAGGACTGCCGATGCAGCCCACACCCTGGTCCCCGCTGGCTGCAGCCAGGCTCAAGGCTGCTTGGCTTCAGCATGACAGTTTGAGGAAATCCAGCGCACACTGAAAGGAAGCCAGCTCTTGTCTCCTGTCCCAAATGCTTTCGCCTGCACTGTGACCCCCAAGCCCTCGGTGGGCGGCCCCATTCCTCGCTTCTCGCCCCACCTCTCTGCTTCCGAACCGCAGGCGGCATCACCTACAGGCGGGGCCTCCCTCTGTGACGGTCAGATCTGCCCTCCAGGGTCAGCCCTGGTTCCCTCAGGACCGCAGGGCGCCTCTAGGCTGGGCCTCTCTACGCACCACTCTGAGGTGCTGCCCTCACTAAGGCCAGCATCCCCCTGCCTTTCCCTGTGGGTCTGCTCTCTCCCACCAGCCATCAACATCTCCGCCCCTGCTGTGCTCTGCATGTCTGCGTCCCTCCAAAGGGACGGGCCTTGGGCAGGTGACAAGCCTTGAGGCTCTGCCCAGCGAGGGTTCCTGCCCCGTGGGGGAGGCCTGAGAGAGCCCACCTGCCTTTCCACCCCGCGAGGATGCAACTGGAAGGTCATCTCTGCGAAACGGGCCTCACCAGACCCGGGGACGCTGGAGCCTTCATCTGGACTTCCCAGTCTCCGAGCTCTGAGCAAAGCTTTTCTGTTTATAAATTACCCCGTCTTGGCTTTTCTGTAAAGAAGCCCAAGGGACTAAGAGACACCCATTTCCTCCTTCACTCAGGGTCTGTTTGCTTCTCTGGGGTGAGGCTCGGCCTGGGGTGGCCTCTGCTGGCTTCCCCCTCTCCAGGACCCTCTCCATCTTTTCAGGGCCAGCTCTGAGCCCACAGTGACATCTCCTGTCCACACTCCTGTCCCTTGTCCTGTTTGGCAGTCATTCAGCACACGGCCTTTGGCCTTGTGTGACGTGGGAGCTCTCACCGGCTCCAGGCAGTTCCGGGGCTTGGCCCTGCTGACCGTGTGCTCAGGCAGGCTAAGCACGGGGTCCCGGGTGTGTGTGGGCCCTGGCCTGCCGTGCCAACCCCATGTGTGCCCCATCTCACTTTCAGAGACACCCCCACTCCCTGCAGCAGCCTCCCAGAGGGACAGGTAGACCCTGATTCCAGCCTTATTTAGGAAGCACCTGTTTTCAAGGTGCGGAATGAATTGTGTGAAGCTGGTGTGAGGCTAAGACGGGTCAGGATGAGAGCAAGAGGGCGTGGCCACTCTTGCTCCAAGCCCCTCCCATCACCTGTCCACCTTCACAGGTGTGAATCTTGCTGTGTGACCCTGAGCAAGTCACTTCGCTTCTCAGTGCCATGTGAGATAGTGCTGCTGTCCTCAGTCCCAAGCAGTCACTGTGTGTACCCAGGCAACCTCCCCACAATTGCAATCACGTCCCTGCTGTCCCGCTCTCACCAAGGAGGCCTGGACGGGTTTCCAAGAACTTGGTTCTCTGTTAACTCACCTGGCGAGTGGAGAGCAGTGCTGAGCTAGCCTGCCTGCAAATGCGTTGGATTTAAATATGAATGCCTATGTTTCCTTAGCATATGCAAAGACTTAGCAGCCAAGCTCTTTAAGATAGTAATTACAGAATGTTGAGGGACTCTAATGGGCACATTTGCGGCACTAAGTGGCTCATTAAATGGAAGTCTTGCTGTTATATCACCAGGCTGGATGAAAATAGAGAGAGCGACCTCGTCATCTCTGAGTCTGAACTACCTGGCTTTTGTCTGATTGATTGATAGTGACAATCTTAACATTTTTTAAAAAATGTATAACATTATTTTTCAAGTTTTTAAAATGTCAAAGACAAGCATGTTAAGATCTTGTTTAGATTAAGCTATCAAGTGTATGTAATTTCAGGGGGAAAAGGGCCATTGTTATATCACACGAGCTCACTTTTTTAAGCACATCTATAAAATCTTTGCTAATTGCACATATATTTCTTTCCATCAGTTTTTCTCAGAGCGGCCGGGTGGAAGTGGGGAGCACTGGCAAGCAGTATTCCTCAGCAAATCCACGGGCGTAGGTCAGAGCAGCGACAAGGAACCTCAGGCGCGACTCTCACCATGTTCCTGGGTTCAGTAACTGAGCTCTGCTGCTCTGACCACTCAGGTACCAAGAGGCAGAAGCCATACCACAGCCTCTGGGTGCTGAGTGCTTCATTAATCCCAGTGCTGAGTGCTCCCTCCTGGCAAGACCAGCACGTGTTCTTCAGACACCATGGGAGACCCAGAAACTGGGCGGTTGGGATGAGGGAGGGATAACAGCAGCCCTAGGGGAGAAGCAGTGTCCACATCAACTACTGCACCAGTTCAAAGAGCAGGCAGAGGCCACCGGTCACAGGGCCAGAGCTAATTTTAGGTGTCCCTGCCCACAGCCAGAGAGGGTGTGCACACTGGGACACAGTACAGGAGATGTCCCTGTGCTTCTGGTAGACTAAGGCCAGCAGGGGCCAGCCACAACTGGATGTTAGCAGACCAGAACGGCCAGCCCTGGCAGCAGAGAGATCACGTCCTCTGCTCCGCTGGAGGCCTGTGGAGCAGGGGTCCATTCACTTGGTGGGGGCCAAACCTGCAGGAGCAGGGGTTCTTCAGGGGGCCCAACCTTGTCTCTGCTCTGCCCCAATCAAAGTATTGGTTTTCACCAGGGAGCTGCAAAACAAGGTTCACCTGGGTTTTGCAATAATGACCTTCCGAAAACAAATTGAAATACAGAACTAAATTGGAGAAACAGCCTTTTGAAGCCCTTAAATTAAATTAGTTGACTGACGCCTACTATGGGCAAGGTGTCATGCAGAGATCCCGAGACTACGAATATGAACCAAACCCATCAGTTTTAAATACAGTTGAAAATAGCTGAATTTTGAATCTCCTGGCAAGAAAAGGTATAGTCAGACACTCTCAAAATTAAGTTTTACAGGTGTGGTCCCTAGCATGGGGGCTTCTACTCCACGGGGGTTCAAGAACCCACTGGGGAGAGAAACCACGGTCTCCTTACTTAATTCTAGTTTTAGGGTGCATTTTATACTGAATCTGTGATGTTAGTAGATTGGTACTTTTCTTTGTATGTTTTGTGTAAAAGTACAGCAAAGTAGGAGTGTATAAAAATTCTTTTATTGATAGAAATGAGCAACCAAGATCATTTTAGAGCACTGTTCTAGAATATGCTGCAACTGAAAGTATGCCCACAAGGTTCTCAGAACCTCCCTGTATCTTCCACATCCACATCCTACAGTGTGGGTGACTTGTGAGACTGTCATTTGTGAGGGAAGCCAGCACGTTTGACTGACCAGTCCTGCTCAGCTGCTGCCTGTAAGAGGACATGTGCTTTCTCTTACATGTTAATGAATAGAAGCGATTGTTGACAATTATAGGCAAGTGATGCTCTGGGAAAAGATGGGTCAACTCTAGAATGGAGAAAAGGGAATTCCTTCTAAGTGAAATTAAAATTCCTGCTTATAGCTAGGTGAGGTGGTGCACACCTGTAATCCCAGTGGCTCAGGAGGCTGAGGCAGGAGGATCACAAGTTCAAAGCCAGTCTCAGGAACTTAGCAAGGCCCTAAGCAACTTAGTGAGACCCTGTCTTAAAAAAAAAAAAAAGAATAAAGGGGCTAGGGATGTATGTGACTTAGTGATTAAGCACCCCTGGGTTTAATCCCCCCAAATCCTGCTTACAATGCTCCTATTGGGATACTGGGACACGGAGCCTCTGTTACATCGGCCTCTTTCCAAAGTTCCTCCCGACCAAATGCCCCCATAAGACACAGCAGGGATTTTTTTCCAATCAAGATCTTCAGATCTTTCAAAAATGTCTGCGTGTTCCTTCTTCAACACATCCAATAGCAGATGTAAAGGTGGTTCTCTGATTCAGGGGAGGACAACTAGCTCTAGATGTCCAGTATGATTATCATCTGTGGGAGGGTGGTGGGAAGTGAAGATGGAGATGATAGAGATGAGGATGGAGATGGGATGGAGATGGTGATGGAGATGGGATGGAGATGGGGATAACGATGGAGATGGGATGGAGTTGGGATGGAGTTGGGATGGAATTGGGATGGAGATGGTGATGGAGATGGGATGGAGTTGGGATGGAAATGGGGAGGATGAAGATGGTGATGGTGATGAGATGGAGATGGGGATGAAGGAGGGGATGATGGATATGGAATGGAGATGGAGATGGAGATGAGATGATAGAGCAGGGAGGAGGATGGACAAGCTTAGAGAACTGGCCAGTGGTGCTGAACCAGGCTAAGGAGCCCCTCTCCATTCCCACTATGGACCTAGGGAGACAGCACCCTTTCAGTTTTTTAGAACTATTTTGTCATAAAAATTGGAGAATGGAAATCTTTAGACCTTGTAAAGGTCTTGTGTAGTTCATTGACTTATTTAAAACAGGGTTGGACGAAATCTATTTTACACTTTTTTGTATGTTTCCTATTTTAAAATGCCTCACATTCCATGTCTTGACCACTTGTTGAAGGGAACACTTGTCACTGTCGTCCATTTCTCATTAAAAGTTTGAGATAAATGTGACAGTTCTTGAGGAATCTCTTTATAACCCATTGTGCAGCTCTGGTGATTATAATTCTTTGAGCTCCTCTGCTGAAAGGCACTATTTAAAGCACAAAGTACTTTTGAATATTAACTCATGAATTCTAACAACACCCTTGTGGGGAAGGTAGGTGGCAAAATGACTCACTCAAGGTCATGTGAGTAAGTCAGCGATGGAGTTTCCATGTGGAAGAGGAGTCTCCAGACTTTTACAAGTGTTCTTTCCACTGAACTTGTTCTTCCTTCTAGGGCAGGGTCACCAGCTCAGAAAAACCCAGGGACAGCCGCGGATGTGGCCCATTTCATTCATGCCATATGCCAATCAGGATTCTTACCTTCAAACCACAGAGACCAACTCAGAAGCAGAGGGGCTGACTAGCTCAGAGCAACGCCGCCGGCAACTCAGAAAGCAGGCCCAGATGGTGGGCAAGGGCAGAGGAGAGAGAGGGGACCTTAGGAACCCCAGAGAACAAAACCTAGACATCTTCTTCCCTTCGGCACCAGTCATTTAAAGTCCCAGAAAGAACATTCAGTTGACTGAGTTTACAGAATACCGGGCTCTTGAAAAGAAAAAAGCAAAACAACAAAAGACATTTGGAAAGTGTTACCTTTGATCCATGTGTTGGGTGCTGGGCAGGGGATGTGCTACAGTGAAAAAATACTCACTGTCTTCCGGGGTCCCAGACACCTGGGAAGGGGAAAACAGCAGAGCATGTGGCTGCAGGGACCCCAGCAGTGGAGTGTGGGACACAATGTTGGTCTGGCAGGCGTCAGGGAACTTCCTGGAGAAGGTGGGACCAACCTAGGTCTTGAAGGGGTGAGTGACCCCTGAACAGGCAGCAGAGGAGGGAAGGCAAGGATTCTTTCAGGCCCCCAAATGAAAGGTCAGTGGCACAAATAAAACAGAAGCTGAGAGCTTTTCTGTGAGGCACACTTCACAGATCAGGTGGCTGGAGAAGGGGGAGCAGGTGGATCAGGTGGGCAAGGAGCAGAGTGCAGGTCCTGCAGGATGACCTCGAGACTGGGTTTCCTGGGAACGAGGTGACCACAGGGATCTGGGGGTATTTCCTCAGGGGTCCTTGAGGATAGGTCTGGACAGGATTAGCACAGGGACGAGGTTGGGTCAGCCTCTGCCTCCTCGAGGTCCCTTCACATGTACTGTCCCTTCCTCCAAACCCCCTCCCCTCCTACTGCTTCCTGCTGTCTGCTCTGCAGAGGTCGGAAGTCCTCTGGGGACCAGGGTCCTATCTCTTGCCTGCTAGGCAATGCTGAGCCCTTGGTACAGCTCCGTGAATGTTCCTCAAGGGAAGCAAAGACCTTCCTACACCACAACCGAGAGCAAAGCGGAAAGGAGCAGGATCTTAGGATCAAGTGCACAGCTCTGACTCAGCTGGGGCTCTTCCCTCAGCCTGGACTCGAGCGCACACCTGCTGGGGCGCAGGTGCCTGGGGAACGGGAGCTCCCTCTGCAGTGATCTGGATTCTCCTGCTGTCTGCTCCGCAGCTTCTGTTCTTCTGGCGGGAGGCCTGGGATTCTGTGTTGGAGTGGGGGCAGGGGTGGGGGCTCCCCGCTGGTCTTCTGCAGAGCACCACTCGCATCCCCTGCAGCCCACAACGGGCCTGGACCCTCCATGTCCTGGAGAATCTGCCTAATGCCTTTTCAACAGGTGGGAGGCGGCATCTCGTCATGTGGCCCGTTCACTCCCACCTCCGTGAGGCTCCCGGAAGTCGGTCTCCTTTCCCTGCACTTCCTGTAGTTTCCCCTGGTTGCCACAACTGTTCCCTGGGGACCTTATGCCTGTGATCTCTTCCCCTCCACAGGGCTTCCCTACCACCAGGGCACCACTCGCAGACACGGCAGGCAGCGCCTGGGGAGGGCACGACCCACAGCACCATGGGGTGCCCTGCCCCTGCCCCTGCCTTGTCCGTGCCAGCCTGCAGCTGGGACCTCTTTCCAAGTGCAGACTCTGTGTGCAGCCTCCCAGGACTGTGCCCTGGGGTCCAGGCCCACAGGCTTGCCCTCGTCACTCCACCTATCAAGCCAGGCTCTGTGACCCAAGAAGAGGCAGGTGCTTCCAGGTGACAATGGTTTCCATTGTTCCTAGACGCCCAGGGACTCCTGCAGCCCTGAGCACTCAGCAGACGCTTCAGGCGTTTCTTGGAGAAGCTCTGTGAGGGAGGGACACTGGAGGAAGTCCCCCGGGAAGGACTGAAGAGGTCAGGGTGTCCCAGGCAGAGAACTGCAGTGCAGAACTGGCTGGGGCCAAGTGGGCCATGGGGACAGCTGCTGGAAGGCCAGTGTGGCCACCGTGTGGAGGGGAGGTGACATGCTAGGAAGGATGCGGACCAGGCCTGAGACCTGTTTCATCCTGATCCTAAGAACAAAGGGCAGCCAGGGAGAAGGCGTTATGGCAGGTCAGGTTTCCATTTGGGGAGTTTATTCTGGCTACAGCTTGGAGAGAAATTTGGAGGGAATCAAAGGCCTCGGAATAGTCCAGAAGGAAGTGATGGCCTTTGGGCCAGGGCTTGGAGGTGTGGGGTGAGAGAAGTAGGCAGAGTTGAGCTACTCAGGGTGTGGCCCTGGCAGGGCTCAGTGCAGGACTCAGGCATGAGGGCGGCGTGGGGAGGTCAAGGGTGACAGAACCAGAGAGCGGCAAAGGAGCACAAGGCCGTGGACCCAACCTGAGAGAGGGAGCACGGAGGACGAGCTGGACCCGCGGAGGGCACGGGTTCACTGTCTCCGCTCAGCAGAGACCTGAAGAGCAGGACGGAGACAGCGAGCAAGCAGCAGGCGCATTCCAAGGCGACAGAGATACAGACAGACTTCTGAGAGAGGGGCCCTGAGCTGGGAGTCCCAGGGGAGAGGGGAGTTCTGGCCTGTTCTTTTAAGGTCTCTGGACTTTCCTCCTCCCCTTATCTCCTCCCTGTCCACGCGCTCCTCACCACTATTGATTGGTGCACCCTCTGTCCATGAGACTGTTATAGTTTTTGCATTGAGTCCCCCCAGGAGCAGAGTACAGGAGTGTCTGTCTGATCGGGTCCCCCGCTGTGTCCACTTTCCTCAGGCAGGAGGCTGACCTCATCAGGAGACCCTCCCATGCTCCTTTGTTCTGGCCCTGCCCGACCCCTCACTGGCCACCCTACCCTGGCTGCCTCGGCCCTTCTACATCTCCCTCAAAGGACAAAGCAGGAGAAGAGATGAGTTTCTATCCTTTTTGGGTAGAATGATGTGGCATCCCAGAGTCTCCACTGAACATTACTGACCTCTGGGAGGTTGACCAGCTGGTCTCAGGCTGACCTCTTCTGGGAGCACATCAGGCCAGATGTCAACTCTGCAACTCACGTTCTTCGCACAAGTTTTCAATAGAACGCAAGGAGTGTTTTTAGTGTCACTTATCCAATGGAGTACGCCCTCCCTATTCCTCCAAGTATGTCAGGGCTCCTGGGAGCACCTGAGCTGACCACAGCTGCATTTCTGGCTGAGACAGCGGCTGCAGCCTCAGTATCCCAAAGAGGACCCCTGGAGGCTCTGAGCCAGCAGCTCCATCTACCAGTTCTCTGATGACAGGGTCACAGGGTCTGGACTTGGTCACGTGCTACCTTCTTCTTTGGTGTGTTTTCCGACATGTAATGTGCAGTCTTTAAGGAGGTGAAGATACCTTGTTTATATCCCAACAGGCTGAGAACGAAGTTAGGAAGCAGGTTGGTGGTGGCCTTAGAGAACCGGTGGCCTGAGGACCCCAGAGTAAGAATTGAGCAAGGAAAGGGTTTGGTAGAGCCATCAGAAACAAGGGCCGTCATGTCTCACTCTCCTTTTGGACAGGCCTGTGTTGTGCCATTGTCCCAGAGAGAAATTGCCTGTAGCAAGTAGCAGATTAACCCTGTTGCACAGGAGTCACTGGGAAAGCAGAGGAAGATAGTTACATCAACATTATATGTGTGCACATGTCTGTGTGAGGTGTGTGTGCGTCTGTGTGAGGTGTGTGTGCGTCTGTGCTCATGTTTGTGTATACAGGCACGTGTGCATGTCTATCTTCACTTTCATACACATGCCCATTTATATAAACACATGTCTACATGCATGCACATGTGCACACCTGCCACAAGACGGTAACACCCCTGTGCATACAAACACGCAAATACACGTAATGTGAGTGTAAATGCACACATTTGTGTTATGTGTATGTGTGCATGTTCTGCCTGTGTACATGTATGTAAGTATTGTGTGTGTGTGTGTGTGCAGGCATGTGCATGCATACATGTATTAGGACTCATTACTCATGTTGGCTCACGCATGGCGGCAGCTGGCAGTGCTGGTCAACCCCACAAGGCTTCTGGGGACTCTGGGCTCAGGAGCCAAAGCCTCACCTGCACATCTAGGCCCCTGGGAAGGTCCCCTCTGACTAGCCTCAGGTCCACCTGATGCTCTGATCATAGCTCCCAGGTCCCTCCGAGCAGGACCTAGTTGGGGTCTGACTGAGGACTGCAGCTCAGCAGCCCAGCTGATGCCAACCGAGGCTGCTGCTGAAGGGAAGGGCACCAGCTGGCTCACAGATGGGGGCGTGCGGAGGCAGGGCTTTCTCAGGGCCGAGGCTCCGCTGCTCCGCGATTCCTCACTCTGTCCGCCTTCCCGAAGGGGAGTGCTGTCAGCTTTGCCGCCCGCAGGGCTGCAGAAATCTCCACCTCGCAGTGCAGTGCCGTCTGGAGCCCCAGAGGCCCTCTGGCCCCTGCTTCTGCACTGCAGGCTGCTCTCAGCAGAGGAGCGGGAGGCTAGGCCAGCAGCCACACAGTCATGCTGGATGTGGGGCAGCCTTGGGTGGCGCAGGGCCCGGAGGCCCGGCTGACGAGGCAGCCCTCTGAGTACAGGGCTGGGTTTCGCTCCTTACATGGTGTCCAGTGGGCCCTGTGCCTCCCGCATGCCCAGGACCCTGCTAAGCAGTGCTGCGACCCATCGCAGAGGAGGGGCAGTCTCAGGCCTGCTCGAGCACCCGCTCTCGGCAGGAGCCACTGGCGCAGAACCCAGGCCTCCTGGGCAGGAGCACCCACTACGCCGTCCTAGCGCCACCCAGGGTCATCGGCGTCCTGAAGAAACACTGATTAAAACAGGTTGCCTTGCGCGTGATGACTCACGGGAGGGGCAGCAAAAGGGGAGAAGTAAAACAGGCTTGGGGTTCTCCTTGCGGGTGGGCGAACATGTTCTGGAATTAGTGGTGATGGTCGCACAATCTTTTGAATAGACTAAAAACCTCTGAATTGAACATTTTAACAGGATGAACTTCGCAAAATGTGAGTTATATTTCAATTAAACAGTGGAAAACTATGTCAAAAAGAAAACAAATTGCTTCACATAAAGAATAGCAAAGGTCAAAAAAATCTTAGAAAACCCCAGTTTACATTCACAGTTTCCTGGCCTAATTTCCTTTTGGCCAAAGGCATCCCCTTAATGTGGGCTTTTCAGTAACTATAGGAAATGGTGAACGGGATGGTCTGATGTTCAAGCGAAATGCTATTCTCCCCAAGGGCCTGAGTGAGGTCGCACTCGCGGGAAGGGGCGGGTTGCTCTGGAAGCCGCAGGAGCCTGTGACTCGCAGCTCAGATCCAGTCTGACTGTGGCGGGAGGGGGCTGGCACATGTGAGGTTCCTCAGCCTCTTCCCCTGAATTCTGAGCAAGACGCCACTTTTAAAAACAAGGGCCATGGAAGATACACCTAAGTCATAGACTGAGCAGAACTTCAGGTCCCCTTAGTTAACAACCTCCGCAGACTAGGACCCCGATCAATCTCTTTCTCTAAAATAAAATCTGGCAGCAACTGTTTACTTACATCTTCAAACACAAAACTTGGGCAAAAGATTAGACACAGAATCAACATAGTTTATGACACAGTGAGGGAAGGAATGTTTGAAGGCAGAGAAAGAAAAATAATCAATAAAAGGAGAGGAAGTTACAGAGTAAAAAAACCAAAAACTAAACCATTCCAACTCTATGGCCAAACAAGGCTCCCGGGGACCCTGCAGACCTGCAACTTGGTGGGGTCACGGTCCTGGGAGGCCCCTCACAGCACTGCAGCACCCTTGTCCCCAGGTTCACTGTGCGGCTTCTGCTCACCCTCCAGCCTTGGAGGACCGGACGCTGGGGGAGGTGGGCTTCAGAGTGACCCGCAGCCCCACTCTGTCTCCAGGCTCCTCCCGGCCGCATGCTCCGGGCATCGCACGTCTACCCTGGGCCCGGCCTCGGTCAGCCCCCTGAACTCGTGACCCCTCTGGCAGACAACCTGGTACGAGGCAGCTGGACTTGAGTAAAGTGATGAAGAAGGGACAGAAGCAGAAGAGCACCATGCTGAGCAGACACACGCTGCAGGAAGGCAGGAGCACCCACAGATGACCCCAGAGACCCGGGGACTGGCTGACCCCTGGGAGGGACTCACACCCAGGGCTTGGGCCTCCAACAGGATGGCCGAGCCCCACACAGCAAGGAGAAGGAAATCCCAAGTTGTGTCGCTAACACAGCATCCGGGAAGTCCAAAGCCCATCTGCAATGTCACTTTATAAACTTGAAATTCTCTAACTAAATAGAAGATGATGCTTGAACATGAGAATCAGAGCAAGCTGACAGCTTGTGTGTGATTATCTGTGGTGTGGGTGGGTTTTAACCCACTAGGTGGAATGGACTCTGACCCTAGACGTGGACCCGTCAGGGCCAGGTGTGCCTTCCAGAAGAGTCCTCGCCCATCTCAGTGTTACCACCTCAAGTTCTGCAGGAGGAGGCCGATCCAGCGTACGTGAGTGTGCCGGCGGCTTCCTCTCCTGACAGCCCGTCTCCAGCATGTCCTGTCCCCGAGGCTCTGGCAAGCAGAACGGCCCCTACCTCATGTGAACCTGCGGCCTTAACAGATGAAGCACACTGGCTGCGGTGGCTCCATTACTTTACACAGCCTGGTTCTCATCTCCTGACTGGGACCAACCTCACGGAGGAAAGGGGGCCGTGCTGCCCACTGTTGGGGGTTCCCAGCTAGGGTCCTGGGTGGGGCTGGGGAGGTGGAGTCCTCCTCTCAACAAATACATCTCCAGTTCATCCAAGGGAAGGCCCTGCTCCACGCACTCCCCACACCTCAGGAAGACAGGCCTTGAACACCAACTTTGTAATGTTGGGATTCCAAATCTGCTACATAAGGGAGTCACTGTGTCAGGATGGCAATGAGGAACCTCTGCATCAAGGTCTCCTCCATCAGACGGAGACAGAAGGGAGCGGTCGCGTCGCCTCCTCCAGAATGCTCCTTCCACCTTCCGCTCCCCAGCTGGTGGTCAGGGGAGCAAGTGACCCCGGCAGGAGCGGAAGCGATTTGGTTTGAGGAACAAGGTTTTAGATTCGCTCCTGGGGTGTAAAGTGAAGAGTCCCCACGTGCCCTGCGCTCCTTGGAGCTTCCGAGAGAGACAAAGCAGGAGCCCTGGGACTCCTCCCGACACTGGATGTGTGTTTTCACTGGTTTGCTTCTGTCTTAAAGTGAAAAAGCAAAACAAATAAAATAAAGCCATCCTGAATAGGACTCCTTGAAGAGGAGAGAGAAGAGCAGGATGAGAGAAGGCGCGACGAATGTCTACCAGTCCCCAGAAACCGGATCAAAAGGAGTAGGGGCTCTTGTTAATAAGAAAACGATCCCTGTGGTTCTTAAAAGAACAGAGACTCAAAGAAACAGGAAAAGTGCATTCAGAGGTGCATCCCTGCCCCGGGCAATCATCTCCTGCCAGAAGGGACCTACTACGTGTTTATCAGAGAAGAATCCGTCTGCAAAGTTGTGCTGCGCTATTTCACGTAGATAAAACGCCTTCAGACGCCACGTGGGCCCACGGGCCTGGAGGGTTTTAGCTTTCCTACGTCTTCTCAAAGCCCAGGCGAGCGAATTCTGCCTGTTAGTGGCCTAGCAACTGCAGGCTGCTGGGGACAAATGCCTCACAACAGCCTTGGGACTTGGGGGCTTCTCCACCCGCACCAGGTCCGCTCTTCACAGGGCGGAGGAGCGCTGGGGTGTGACCAGCTCCCCATTTACTTGTGTGTGGCGGTCACTGGGGTGGCCCACAGTGGAAATGAACATCGAGTCCTGAGTCCACAGGACAGTCTTCAAGACAAGGCCTTGGGGCCTCTGGCCCAGCTTCCCAAGACAGCGTTTCCACACCTGGTGCTCAGAGGTCTCCTCGTGGGGATGGAGTGCAGCCCCTCCTGTGCCCGAGCTGTGGGGAGCTTGTACCCGCACGGCTCCCACCTCTGTGCGCAGGTGGAGACCTGGCGTTCACCTGAGCTCAGGTGGGAGGGGCAGAACGGAGCCTCAGGAGACTCAGGAGCCGTGATTCGCCCTGCGTCCCCTGCTGTGGGAGGTGGCGCTGCTTCTCAGGTGTTAGGCGCGTGTGTAGCTCCCACTCAACGGCGGGTGGGGCGGTGGCAGCTGGGGGTCTTCTGGAGAGGAGGCCAGGCTGGAGGAGCTTTGGTGGAGCAGTCCCCGAAGCACTGGCTGCGGAAGAGGCACACACAGCAAGGCCAGCTGACCGTTGCATTTTCACTGTGGCTTGTCACTCAGTTTTGCTTCTTCACTTCTAAGCTGGAAACGGTATTTCTGACTGGGATGCTCAGCAGTGCTAGAGCTACACACAAGACACTGAGTCTCTGTGACTCATCGACTGTCCTGGACTCAACATCCATGGGCTACCTTCCAGGAGCCTCCTGTCTCCTTGCAGAGCAAAAGCTCTTTCCTTGTATAGGACAGGCCATGCAGCAGTCCAGGGGGAAGCCCTGGAGGGCCAGCAGTCACACTCTGCCCAGCCTTGCAGACTGACCTGGTGTGAGGGTGAGGAAGCGTGAGGGGCAGAGGTTCCAAGGCCCCGGGGGCCTGCCTCCCTCAAGGTGCTGAATTTGAACGCTTGGCTTCACGATTTGTTTTTTTAACCTTGCCTCAACTTCTCTCCCAAGACCCCCAGATTACACGTGGTTTTTTAGACTAACTAGGTCTCAGATTGGTAGTAAATAGTGTTGGAATCCTCTGGACTTTGCAATTCTCAGCAAGGAGTTTGCTTGTTTTCTGTTTATGCTGTAAACCTGCTGTCAAGCCTCACCTATAATAGCAGACATTCATAAATTCAATAATTAAACAGCAATGCCTGCTTCCCTTTGTGAATGCTTCCAGCTCAGGAGGAAGCTGAGAATGTTTCCTGTAGCCAGAGTGTTTCTCTTGTCAGGCTTCCTCATCTCGATGCTGACCTTGATCATTTCTCTTCTGCAAAAGCAAAGCCAGGAGCAGCCTGGGTTCCCAGGGCCTAGTGCCTTGCACTGAGGCGAGATCTTGATGCTTCCTCTCTGGACCACGTTCCGCAGCACCTGGAATTCATGAAGATTTGGGTTTTCTAACTAATTTTTAAAATTATAAAGGAAGACGATAGTCTTGAAGCATGGCTCGAAATCAGTAATGCCTGTCTCGTGGTATCATCATCTTCTTGTAACCCTAAAACACCAGTGGCCCCGATCCACCTAAGAATGGAAGCGCTTTCCTACATTTGGATTGTTCTGTAGGTTGTTGTTGGGGTGAGTTAGGCCTCTTCCTGGGTTGGAGAGAGATCTTTGTTCAGGACTTGCTGAGAGGACTCCTTGGGCATCCGGGTGGGATGCGCCCGGGAGAGGTCTCCTGCTCCTGCTCCACGCACACTGGGCAGGGCCCCGGGGTGGCGTGACGACTGCTTGAGACACAGAGCTGTGGTGGTGTTCCTGGCCCTGCTGCTGCCCATGGAGAGGGACCCTGGGAATGTGCCGTGACGGGCAAGGGTGAGAGGAGCCAGTGCACCAGCCTTCCTGTGCTTGCTGATTCTGGGTCAGAGCCACATTAGGTCCTGTGTGTATCTGAGGGGAAGTGGTGCGTGAGAACGTGCCCAGCCTGGGCAGACCCTCCCCAGGACCCACCCGCCTGCCTGGCAGGTGGGGTGTGGGAAGCTGCACCAGTGGGCACCCTTGACCTGACCCGCTTCTCGGCCCTGCCCGCTCCCTGCCCTGCGGTGCTGCCAGGCTCTCTCTCTCTCCCTGCCTCTCCCCCTGCACCCCACACCCCCTGCTGTGATCCCCTCACATCCTCCTTCCTCCCTGCCTCCTTGGCCTTCCTCCCTGAGCCCCCAGCCTCCCCGGTCTCTGCCTCTCCCCTCTCTACACCGACCGTCAGGAGCTCCTTGGGCCATGCTGGGCGTCACCCTGTGTGTGACCAGAGGGGCCCTTGTAGACAACAGTGTTCCCTCAGTCTTGGCCACGTGGCCTGGCAAAGCCAGCACTCACTGCACACCTGGAGGGAGTGTGGGACAGAGGGACGGCCATCTTGCCACTGCATGGTAATGGGGCCCCAGCATCACCCTGATGGGATCTGTGGCAGCAAAGGGGACATGACATCGATTCTGTGACTAAACACGATGCTGTGAACAAGATCAAACAAGATCAAGAGCAAAAGATGACAGTCAAGGCTGATCTCGTGGAAACTTGCTTGTGACCTTGTGATAACCGGAAATCGGAACGGAGGCTGCCTGGGGCTCATCGCTAGGGAGCTGGCGGAGACTGTTTAGGAGGCTTCTTTTTCCTTTGAAACTGATCAAAATTATGACTATAATGTTCTAGGACTTCTGGCAAAGAAAGGATTTCTCATTTTCTTTAATTTTAAAGGGAAGATCCTAGAAAGAAAATTGTGAGGACAGATAGGAATTTTAAGACGACGGAGAGACGAAGGTTGGCTCTGGGCGGCTTGGGTGGAGGTTGCTCACCAGCCTTGGGTCCAAGGCAGCCCCATAGAGGCTCAGCCTCCCTTCCTGAAGGCCTCATGCCAGGGGGGCCCAGGGCACAGGAGCCTCAGTTGGCCATGCAGTTACTGACCGCCTGGGCAGAGGAGCAGTGCACAGGAGCCCAGGGAGGGCCTGGACACAGAACCGCAGGTCACTAGTTTTCCAGGGGCCTCAGGCAGTTCGTTTTTGTTGCTCTTTGCTGCGTGGCCACCCAGAGGGCGTGGGGGCCCAGCTGGACTCTTCAGGCTGAACGCAGGATGGCTCCAGAGTGCAAGCGTTCGGTTGTCCTGCCTCAGATGTCAAGGAACCAGAGTGTGGCCGGCCTTTCCAGGTGCCCTAAATTGGAGTGTGAGGACCACACAGCTTGAGACCCACGTGCCTTCCGGTTGCTCCATCCGTTCTTGTGCAGTCACAAACCAGTTCACCAGGAGACACGAGGAAGGGCCCTTGGCACCGTGCCCCGGGGCGGCTCAAGTGTGGTCTAGACAGGTCTCCTCCCAGCAGGCAGGGCCTCTGCCCAAACAGCACACATGCAGATTCCACCTTTGACAAACGAACACCCTTCAACTAGGACACAACAGTGTTCAGAAAAATTCAGTGGGTGAGAATGAAATTAAAATTAATTTTTTCCTCAATAAATAGACAAGAGTAGATTGCCTTGGGAAAAAAAAGTGAAGCTAATAAAAACACAGCCACCTCCATGTGTGATGTGTGGACGGTGGTCTCTGTGCTCACAGACAGCAGCCCGTGGGTGAGGCAGGATAAAGGGGCCGTGGCCAGCCAGCATCTGAACTGCTCAGTGGACACGGGATGGGACGTTGCCAGAGGGGCCGGGAAGCCTGAGGAGATGCGCACAGGACAGAGGAAGTGCAGCTAAGCGTTGACATTCATGAATCACACAGCAACTTTGTAGTATCTGCCCAAAGCTAAAGCTTCTTGCATTCCTATTTCCCCTCCAAAGACTCATCAAAAATTTCAACATGCTATCTGATAGTTTGTGGTGGAACTTTTCTGTTACAAGTTTGTTCTTTCTTTTTTCTTTCTTTATTTCTGTTTTAGTCAGTTTTTTCCCTGCTGTGACTAAATGATCTGACCAGCACAATTATAGAGGAGGAAAGGTTTTTCTGAGTACTCACGGTTGCAGATGTCTTAGTCCACAGAAGGCTGGCTCCATTCCTTGGGGCTCCAGGTGAGGCAGGAAGGACATCAAGGCGAAAGAACGTGGCAGAGGGAAGCAGCTTGCATCATCAGGAAGCAGAGAGAGAGAGAGAGAGAGAGAGAGAGAGAGAGAGAGAGAGAGAGAGAGAAAGAGAGAGTGTCTCCACTCTCCATATACAAAAGATATACCCTGAAGACACTCCCAATTCCAATCTCCTCTAGCCACCCCCTACCACTTCAGTTAATCCCCCCAGGGATTAAATCACTGATTGGGTTAAGACTCTCATAACCAATCATTTCTCCTCTGAACCTGCCTGCTCTGTCTCACACGTGAGCTTTTGGGGCAAACCTCACATCCAAACCATAAAACTTTCTCTTCCTTTCCCTTTTTCTCCTCCTCCTCCTTCTCTTCCTTTTTTGTTTCATCTTTACCAAATTTAAATTTGCATTTCTCAAGGGGGAGACTCAGAGTTTTCAAAAATTGAATGACTACCAAAAATAAAGTTCCGTGGAAACGATTCCCAGGTGAAGACAGTTGTGATTTGCCAGCACCAGGCAGGTGCCAGGTCCTTCACGTCATGCTTCACGAAGTGTCTCTGCCTTCTCAGGGAGGCCTCTGCTTGGTGTCCAGTAATGAAGGAGCTGTCTGAAAGTGACAGGCCTTTAAGGAGCAGTCACAGGGTTGACTTCAGGACTTATGAAGTAGACAAACCAACTCGCGTGGCAGGAAGGGGTCTTGCCACCTGTGACAGGACATGCCAGAATGCACAGGTTTGAAGCATTAACATTTATGTTTGGAGTTGTGAGGTTAAAGGAACAGTTTTGCTCCTTTCAGAAATTGCTCTCAGACCTCTCGGGCTACAAGTGGACCTTCCTAGGTCATCTTTCTTTCTGGTTGGTGTTTCCAGGATTCCATTCTTGCCATTCAGAAGAATGCAACCATTTCTAATTACAAGGTAAAGAGAAATCCAGCCACTCAGTCCCCTTTAGTAACTAGGAGTCTTCAAACTCTATCAAGAAACCATAGACAAATTGACCACATTAGCCAACTTAGACTTCTCTCCTTCACCTGAACGTGGTATCTGCCAGCTTCGGTAGTTTCATGATCATCAGGGATCAAAACACCAAATGTCTCATCGTCGAGGTGGTCTCATCTTTTTTCTATGTTGTCAAGATGATGATTTTGAGTTTTTGCTCTGAAGGGGGAAAAGAGAAGGGCAGTTGAGGTTGACAAGAACTGTGTGTGGGGAGTGAACGAGGGTGGAACCCTCACAGGTCATTGCACTTTGAGCCCTGGTGGCCTGCACCAGAATCAGGTCAGGGTCTGCGGTCAGCAGTGAAGCTCTGGGTCCTTCCTGTCAGCTGGGAACTGAGTGGGCAGGTGGCACCTCTCAGTTAACTGCCAGGCCAGCCTGCTCCCCCACCAGTGCCGTCCTCCGTCAGTCAGCCTGTTGCATTTCCGAGGAAGAGAGAGAAGGCTGGGGAAACCTGCTGTGAGCGTCTAGGACAGTGTCAGCTGGGGGGCATCGGCTCACTCCGTCAGGTCTCCACGGAGTGCTTCTCTGCTGGCTGGTGTTCCCACTAGCCAACAGCAATTCGCACCATGCAAGGCACAGGGCTAGGCAGTAGGAGACAGGATGCTGTATTTTCCTGAGAACACAGCAAATGACTAAGCGTGGCAAGAGCTTTCCCCAGTTTTGATCATTTTTGGTCTTGTTTTCAGTGTCTGCAATGAAAAAGTGTTGGTCCCAGGTATCCTGCTGCCTGAATCCGAACGGAGGTGCTGGGAGCAGGGAGCGAAGGTGCAGGAGGGGAGCGCACAGCTGCCCTGTCATTGCAGCAGGGAACCTGCCACCCCTGTGGCCGTTGCACAGTGGAAAGAGAAGGGAGGAGCAGATGCGCTGAAGGTCCCATGCCCCCGTGGCCTGAGGGCTCCGTGAGACATCAGATTCCTTGCAACAGTGATTTCCAGGGATCCCCTTTCTTTATTCAGCCATTTTCTACACCTTGTGCGGGGCAAGATGCTGGTGATAAAATGCCCATAGAGTCAGACTCCCACTCGGTGCCTTGCAGCTGGGGGTGTGGGTGTGGCTCAGGACAAGTACAGAGAGAAAAGGAAAATTAACCAAAAGGAAGGCTGTCCGGGGCCTCCCTGGCGTCCCTGGCTTCCTCATTGATCCAGTTCAATAGAATCGGGGGGACAGAACAGGAAATCTCTTCAAATGATCTGACAGCAGTGTTGCTAGATGTGGCCAAGTACTTGTGTTTCATTTGACTATGTTTATAATACTTCGGGGGCAGCTGGCTTTTTTGTTGAAATCCATAATTTAGTAAACTTCCAGGAAATTGGGTAAAAGTTTTAGGAATTTGCACAGGACTCAGATCTGTTTCCTGGGTGATGATTTCTAATGTGCATGTTTTAAAATTAAATATTCTCCCTCTAACACTAAAGTAATATTCCCCACAAAAAACTAGTTTTAAGAGTGTTTTGTACAAAAACCCCTCGGTCAGTATGCTCTCAAGCTGCAGGTTTCCAGGGACTGCTGTCTGAGGGAAGTATAGAGTCTCAGCCACTTCTCAATTATCAAAAACCTGAGTGGCTTTTCAGTGCCACATGTGGTCAACATTTGGCTTAAATTGGTGAAGTTGATCAGCACTTGATAAATAGCTTTTAGCCATCTTTGAGTGGTCTCTGAGGCTAAAATGTTGACAGCACAATTAATTTGATTTAAGTCTAATGGAACAATATTATAATGTGTATTGATTCCAAATTATGAACAGCCTGTCTTAAATTTATTTCTTCCACTTGCCAGACCTTCACATCTACCCAAATTTTAAGGCTGTGGAAATATTACTGCAGTGGAAGTCACAGGTATTTAGGGGTGACTTTGGACAAACTATAGCACAATAATGCCTGAGATGTTTCCAGGAAGAGTTTATATGAAACAGGGAGCTGGTCAGTGAAGAAATCTGAGGCTCCCAAGGATGCCCCTGTCCACTAGCCCCTGGCCTCCTTTAAGCCAGGGTAAATTCTCTGCTCAGAAAGCACCAGAGGAGTCAGCCCCAGAGGGAGGGGCTGGGACCCTGCTGTGTCCAGCCACTCTCTCCTTTGGGATGGTGATGGTCTAAGCCCTGGAATTGGCTGCGTGCGTTTGCATGCTCAGGCTCAAATAAGGCAGGAAGATTCAAGGAGTACAATTAATTATGGAGCAGAGAAAAATCATTTATAGGAACCATGAAGAGAATACAGAATTCAGAAGTCTGGGGAGGAAGGGCCAGAAACAAATGATTATTCACAGTGAGCTTTTGAAGAGATCCTGCTGGTTTGTGGGAAAAACCTACAAAACTCTCATTATCCTTTTTCTTAAGAGTTAACACACATTGACTATACTGTATAGATTTCCAAACTGCAGATAATGTAGCCTCCCTTAATTCTATGTCAAGGATAATGATCCGGTTAGGGTCATAGGTTACTGTCAATTCTTGTGGTTTATTCAAGTACATATTCAACATAGTTCACATTAAATAAAGATGGATTCACATCATACATGCTTCTATAACCTACACTTTAACTCAATGTGACAGAACCTTTTTCTAAGACATTTTCAATGGTTTGCAATAAGAGTCACACATATTAGGCAAATAAAATTGGTAGTGTTCAAAAGATACTTCATTTAAAAATTTCCTCCCAGATTTTATGTGACTCATGTTTGAGAATGTTTAAAAAAAAAAAAAAGATTTTGAAAAGTGGTGCTGTAAGTCACGGACAGGGTACTGGCCATGGGTAGGAAGCGGGGGAGCGGAACTTCATGAAGCCACCTGAGCCCTTCGCCGTTCCTGCCCCTCATGGCCCCGCTGACTCATCGAAAGCCTGCTTTCCTGGGACTTGCTGTGTGGCGCATGCTGCTCTAGGTGCTGGGCAGGGCTTGTCTGAACAGTGTGCTTGATGCCAGCTGCTGAAGCGCAGCAAGGTTGGCGCTCCCGTCAAGGTCCGATTGGCTCTGCCTGATGGGTGCAGGGTGACTTCTGTAGGAGGTGATGGCCACCGGAGGACAAGTAGGTGACACTCTCGGGAGTCCTCAAGAGACTGTCCACATCCTCACCAGCGGGAACAGGAGCAGGGTGCAGGCACGTCTCCAAGAGAACAGGTGCTGGTGGCTTATGGAAGACATGGAGGACAGTGGCCACAGGCGTGGTGGGAATGATGGGTGGGGGCCGGGGCCACTGCGGTGACCAGCAGGAGCCAATGCTGACCACCTGCACTTCACAGAGGAAGTGGCCTGCTTAAGAAGCAAGACGTGCTTAGAAGGTAGACGTCATGAGACCTGGCACCAATGCACTGCGATGGGAGAGGAGTGCGTGCCCGTCGAGCACAGGGTGACAAGTCCAGGTGAGGGAACAGGTGTGGACACAAGCTTGCTTTTGGAAATACTGAGTCTAAGACGACAGCATGATACCCAATGCAGAGGGGAGACGTGGAAGTCAAACTAGGTGGAGGCTTCATAGATGTTCATAGCAAGTGCAGCTATTTTCAGCCACACATCAAGATTTGTGTCTGGCCTTTCCATTTATATGTTTAATTGACATTTTAAACTCAGAAACAAAGAAATCAGGAAAATGACCTTCTCTCAAGAGTTTAGGTTAATTTGAAACTCAGCATCTGCCCCACAGAGCTGAAGAAAGCAGGATTTCACCTCCCCGATCACGTCAAAAGACGTCTCCGTTACCCCACGTGGGTTTGCTCCAGTGAGAACACCCCTCACGGTCCCTGGCAGACCTTCAGAGTTTGGTGCCCACAGGCAGGGTCCACGTAAAATCAGCTCTGTTTGAGAACCTGAAATCATCATCTATAAATAATGCGACTCTTGCTTTTATTCTAAGTGTTTTAGTTTCACTGTCTCATTTCCCACTGGGAAACTAACTGTTGGAAAGACCATCTTGACGCTCCAGTCCAAGGCGAGGTGCAGCTGAAGGATCCATGTGCATTTACAGTAATGTCTTCCTTCAGTCTTTGCGCTTGGCCACCTTCTCTTGGGACTGAAATGCTTGGATTCAAAGACCTTGCTTTTCACTTTCTCTGCCGCTCCCCAAGGTGATGCATCCTTCCAGCCTTGTGCCTGAAGGAGACACGCAAAGAGAGACACACAGACGCATTCCTCTCTTCAGATTCTGTTTCCCCTTTCCTCCCTTAACCCCTCTCTCTCATTTTCCTCTTTTGTTTTTTAATCGGAGAGGAGCTGGGCGCGAAGGGGGTCCTGTGGGGAAGGCATGAAGCTGGATGGGCAGGTGGGCAGTAGGGTAGGTAAGCAGGAGGGAGGCCTGGAGCCCCATGCCTCCCCTGAGCCAGGGGGAGCCTCCTCCCACCAGAGCTCCCTGTACGTAGGGCAGGAGCGTGAACGTCAAGTTGGTTCATGTCAACACCTGTGCACTCATCAACAGCGGGGACGTTCCTCCTAAGGCAAGGCCACGGGGTGGAGCAGGCTTGTTCCAAGACTCATCTGGCACCTGGTCTGCTGCAGGACCGGGATCCTGTCCTGTGCACGCTGACTCGGTTGTGTCTCTTCACATCACCTGAGTCAGACACAGAGACACTCGCAGTCTCTTGGGTGCTGAACTGCATGTCTGGTGCTCCACCGTCCGACCCAGCCCTGGGGCCAGCGTTACCTCTCAGATCGGCACCATGGAGGATGCATATGTGCATGTGTAGGGGAGTCCCCAGGTTGGATACCCCACCTGCCTCTTCTCTGGGAACTGTCCCCCAGTAACTGCCTCCCCCACAGCAAGTAGGTGGGCTGCAGCAGGAGCACAGCCAGGCCCCTGTAGTCACGGAGCTTGGCCCAGGGCCTTGGACCCTCCCAGGCTGGCGACTGTCTTCCCCAGGGCTGGTGTCCCCAGGATGGATTGGGTGACTGAAGCTGTGGGAACTGAATGGTAGATTAACCAGAAACCCTGTTCCCTTCTGGGTGAAGGGCTCTCTCTACCGTGCGGAGGGTGCAGCCACGGAGCAGAGAGAAGTTGGGGAGGGGCCTGTGAGTCCCCGCCGGCAGCTCCCCTGCCTTGTGGTGGCTTGGCCTCTGCTCTTCCCAGGTTTCTCTTCTGTGCCGACACGGGCTCCAACCTTGACACCCAGAATGTGCCTGACCCCTGAAGTGCCGCTTCTCTCCAGCTCCTCCACACCCTGTGCCCAAACAGATCTAGGCGAGACTCCAGACCCCTCTGGGAATGCCCGTGCCTCCCCACCAGGGCAGGACAGTCGGAGAGGCCGTGGCTGTTGCTTGGCTACTCTGGGCGACTGGCTCACCCACCACGGGACACACAGCAAACAGGCTCCGTGTTCAAGGAGCTGGGTGCGGGGCACCTACAAGCACAGGGACAAAACTCTCTTCCCTGCTTCTTTTGTCGGTTCCTCAGGCGGTATTGACCCGACAGTGCTGCTGCAGACAGAATCATCTGCATTTCTTAAACCCTCAGTCTCCTCTTAAACTCAGAGGTGCACATAGAGCCACTCTTCTCCAGTGCCAAGAGTCATCTGCCACCAAAGCACGGTGAGCCTTGGCACTTGATCGGGTTTGTCAGCAGCCGTGCAATGTCAGGCATGGGGGTACCGGTGGGGAGCCGAGTAGCCACCCCAGAAGCCCTTGCATCAGCTGCAGAGGGATGTTTTCAGACCAGGGAATTAAAAGCCTCAGTCACTTCCCTTGACAGCCTTTCTTTGCCAAAGGTGGATTATTGTTCATCCTACTATAATAATTTCCCACATAGATTTGGCACGTCTCTGGTTTTTCTCCTTTGGCTATAGATAGTAACACCAAACTTCAGAATATGACTATACAAAGAGGTTTCTAGAAATTTTGGAGTATCATTTCTACTTCAGTTAATTTCTATATAAAGAAGTTAGGAATTTTAAAATGATATTTATTGAATCAAAATTTTAAGAATATGGGATAATATTAAAATGGCCATGAAATAATTTATTAAAAACAAATAACTGTTGTCTTTCTCCATTAGTTCAGTGATTTAACTTTAGGGTGAATGTTTTTGTCATCCACACTGGTCCTGGGTGGATCACAGACTGGGATCAAAGCACCCCACGTTATGTCAGTGGAAAGGGTGGGCCTCTGGGGGAAGTGACCAGCACCTGGTGGGCAGCAGCACAGGAGGCTTGATCCAGCACTGGATCCTATTCTGACTCTTCAAGTCCACAGTCCTATGCCAGGATCCTCATGGCTCCATGTGTTCCCAAATTCAGAATTTTATGGGTTTTTATAAAGCAATTAATATACTATCTGCTTCATAGCACCATTGGGCCTTCATGTCAATTCAGATCACTCTGCCACATCCAGCACTCCAGGTGGCTGTGGACTTCAGTCAATCACAAACGCGAAGAATTCCAGCAATGGCAACATCTATTTGTTCTCCCCAATCCCATGTTTCCCACCCAAGAAATGCACAGTAGCAAAAAGTCACATCTCCCTGTGCCCCATCTCATGTTCCTGTGACTTACTGAAGACCGTCTTCTGTTGGAGAGTTAGCCTTGCCCCCCAACTTTTAGATTTGGATTGGAGGTCATTTATCCTCCATTATGTCTTTGACTTATGGGCCAACTTTGCTGTTGTCCAGTGAATATAGTAAAATACACTTAAAGAGGATTTTGCTGGCCCTGCTCTTTGTTGTATGTGACTGGTTTGGATCTGAGTGTTGGTTTGGTTATGGGTGGTGTCCATTTGAACTGTCACCGTAGACTAGAGAGGATGAAGCAAAGTGACACTTCTGTGTGCTGAACAGGAGAGTCAGAGAGGGACACATACAGGGTCACATGTCTTCCTTTTCTTCCCCCTGATTTGAAGACTCCTCGGGTCACACCCTGGACTGTGTTAGGGATTGTCAAGGATGCCTGCTATAGTGTGGACTTGGAATGTCCCAAAACCCACATGATAGAGACTTGATCCCCAGGGTGGGGCAGTTGGGAGGGGGTGGCACTTTCAGGAGGTGGGGCTGGTAAGAAGTCCTTAGGTCCCATTCTCTGTTTGCTTCCTGGCCATGAGGTGAGCAGTCCCTCTGCTACACCCTACCCTCTTTGGCCATCTGGCATACACCCCCAGAGACCTGAGGCAAAGAGTCTACCTGCTCTTGGACTGGAGCCTCCAAAACCAGGAGCCAAAACAAATCATTTCTACTCTAAGATAACTACCTCAGGTACTCTGTTACGTAATGGCGAGCTGACTTACAAATCCCCCGTCCTGGGTTTCATCGGAAACCCTTCCTCTCTGTCTCTCCACCAAACTAATTAAACTGCCTTCACAAAACAAGTTTAGCGAATTGGTGTAAGAATTTTTTTAAAAAGACCACCTATTTAAGTTTGTAAACCATGTTCTAGGGACCAAGGACTCTAGTCCGAGGACTCATCCATTCCAGAGTCTGAGGCATGAATCCAAAGTGGCTGTTCTGTGGCCACCCAGCCCTCCCCAGGCTGAGGGGAGTGCAGAGGGTGTGTGTGGCCTGCTGTACCCTGTCACCCACTCACCACCCAAGCAGGGAGCAACAGTTCTTCAGGCACTCCTTCAAGTGCCAAGCAAACACAGGAAGCAGTAGGTTTAGAAATAAGGGTGGCTTTGCCCACTCCCTAGCAGAGATTCGGGGGGAAGCTGCCGACCCCAACAGGCTGTTTCCTGGTGAGATGAGGGTGACGTGCCTGCTTTGCAGGCTGCTGTGTAGAAAGTAGACACAGAATACAGAATCCCTAGAAGACCAGTACATTGGCTCTTAATAAGTAGCAATATTTGGAGGAAATACGAAATTTCAAACACTTTAAATTTTAGACTTCTAACTTACATTTCACCACATAATCATTAATTGTGGTAGTTACCTTAAACATTATTGGAACAACTCCAAACTTCTGAAAAATCTACCAGACTTTTTTTTATGTCTTCATCAGTTCATTGTAGTTATTCACAATGTTGGGGTTCTTTTTGACATAATCATACAGGCATGGAATATAAATTGCTCCACTTCTGTCTCCAGTCCTTCCCCTTTCCCTCCCCTCCTCCCTCCCCGATTCCCCTGACTCTGGAATTGATCAGCTTCAATCTCGTGCTTCAAGAACAGTGTTAGTCAGTGTGAAAAGGTCAGTTTCCCTCTTGCTCCTAGAGTTATGGGATATTTATCTAGTGGAAGAAATTTCTAATTTAATTTAATTTTGCCTTCAGGATCTTCAGAATTTCTTGCTTAAACATTGATCAATTTTATTGAAAATAATTTTAAAAATCATTTTTCATCAAACAACAAAACTGGAGATTAGAAATAACATTTTTTTTATTTTTTGCCTGGAAAATATCTTATTATCCTCTGAAAAATATTCTTTGAGTACTTACTGCGCACCTAGTACAATATCTGAGTGGACAGAAAGTAGACGTGGAAACAGAACAGACTTAAACTGGCTCTACTTTTCCAAGATAACTTGAGGTGATTTGTAATAAAAACCTTTGCCGCTTGCCGCCACTTGCCGCTTGCCACCGACCAGTGGGACAAACGTCACGTACTCTTCAGAAGTTCATGAAGCAGCTTCCGCTTTATTCAGATAACACCCTCAATATATAAGCAGTCTCATGCATAAATCAGATATGTCCATCCAATCCTATTAAAGGTCAAGGATCACGAGCTCAAGCACACATGTAAGATGTATCGTCCACGCGCTAGGCGGCTGAACTAATTATCATACAGCTGATGGTAAATGCTTCTTGTTTTTCTCAAGGTGCATTCAGCATGCCCTTTGACTCTCTGCCAGTCACCATCTTGGATGCATGTGGTGTAACCCTGGGCCCCGGGTCTTGCCCGCCACACCTTGACTCATTAAGACCAAAGCCACTGGCACAAAGCAAAATTTAAAATAAGTAATAAATAGAAGTGGCAAATGGAGTCACACCTCCGGACGTGTTGGTGGGGAGCAAAGGCAGCTGCTGAGCGCACACCTCGCCAGGGGCCTCCCTGGGGTGGTAGCAGAGAGCTGGGCATGAAGGGTCAGCCATGCAGGGTCTGCATGGTCTTCTGCTCCAGGCATCTGTTCGTGAGCAAGCAGGAGACAGCTCCCAGCTTTGAAAAGCCAGAGCAGACCCAGACAGGAAACGGAAATGGCCAGGGGCAGGAGACCAGCAGAAATGAGTGGGCCTGAGGTAGACGTGGAGGACGGCAGGCACCCAGCAGGCTTTCTCCATGGTGTGCCGGAGTCTGGAGGTGGCAGCACACTTGGCGAGGGTGTGGCACGGAAAGATGTCCTGGGCCTTGGCCCAGGCGGACGGCTGCCCGGCATTCCTGATGGAGACAGGCAGGGGAGGGGCGGGAAGGAGGGCCCACTGCAGGTGTCCTGGACGTAAACCGTTTGGGCTTTAGCTTCTAGGAAGGGTTCTCTCATTTGTTTGTCTTTTTCTTCTTTCAACTAGAAAAATACTAAGTGAAGAAATGCCTTGGGACACTAATCTCCTGGTGGCTCCCGGAGGGGTGAGGAAAGGCTGGCCCAAGTGGGAAGGCCAGCTGCGTTTGGGCAGTGGTCAGTCAGCCCAGGGCTCTGCAAAGAGAAGAGGGTGGTGGGTGCTGGGAGAGCCCTTCAAAGGGAAGGACTGAGAGGACAGAAGGGAACGAAAGGCACAAACAAGGGAGCCCGCGCAGCAGGCGTGCCTCTGCCAAATGGTGGAGAGCACAAGGGCAGGTGGCATCAGAGATGTCCAGACAATGGTGGTCAACTGTCCAGCTGCTTCCTGACCATGGGGGGCTGGGGCATGTGGCCAGTGATATTAAGTAAACACTAGGAATTATTAACATGGAGATTATAGCTGGCCAGCGAGCATCCAGTGCCCCAAGGCCAACACCAGACCCTGGGGCAGAAGAAGATGCCAGCCAGGAAAGGGGACGCCCTGCTGACCTTCCTCAGGTAGAGGAGAGGCAGCCCTTGTCCACGACGCAACAGGTGACCCCAGCCCCGCTACCTAACAGATCAGAACAGACCTGGGATGTTTTGTCCAAACAAAGATGGAAGCAGAAGTGGCAGCGGGTCAAGAGACGGGGCAGTCAGACGTTGATTCCAGAAGCCCAGTTCTCCTCATCTGCCAGAGTTTGACATTTTTTTAGAGAGAGGTCCAGTTCACCCCTCCGAACCTGCTGCCTGGCCAAGTCTTAGGCTGAAGAGTGTCCAGGTAGCCCTGAGAGCCACAGGAAGGCTGCCCCAGGTGGGCGCACATCTGGCCTGCCCGGGATCTGCAGGTGGGTGTATCATCTGAGGGGAAATCAAGTCTGCTTTTTCAGGCGGTGGTATTTTGAGGCCTTCAGCAAAGTTGCCACTCACTTCCTTCCAGGTTGCAGAAGTGGAGGCCCTGGTGACCTGGCCCACGGGTCACTGTGCGTCCACCAGCTAGACGGAGCAGTGTGGGCCAAGCAGTGTGCAGGGGAGGTGTGAGGCCTTCTTCTAAGTGTTTTTGAATGGCCCTGGGGCACCTCGTTTGTCAGGTTACTCAGCAGGCACTCACTAAGGAAGGGCCTTCCTCCCACAGCTGGAGAACTGTGGGGAATCAGGACAAGATCTTAAGCAAGAGAGTGACCCGGTCAGCTTGGCATCAGAGGACTTCATGGAGGTGGGGTGGCAGAGCACCTCCAAGCAGGGCAGCCGGGGACCTGGGGGCTTACATACCGCTTGGTCCAGGCAGCAGGGCAGAGGGAGGCTCTGGTTACTCACTTGGCCTCTGTGAGGAAGAGCAAAGCTGCATTTTCTCAATGGCATGACAGACTTTAGGGACTCAGTGACTAGGTACGTGCTATGGTTTGAATGCGAAGTGTCCCCCAAAAGCTCATGTGTGAGACAATGCAAGAAGGTTCAGAGGAGAAATGATTGGGTTGTAAGAATTTTAACCCAATCGGTGATTTAATCCCATGATAGGGATTAAATAACTAAATTAAGCAACTAAAGTAGTGGGGCGGGGCTGGAGAAGGTGGGAATTGGGGCGTTGCTTTGGGTATATATTTGTATCTGGCGAGTGGAGTCTGTTTCCAGATCACCATGTAAACTGTTTCCCTCCCACACTTTTCTACCCTGATGTTCTGCCTCACCTTTAGCCCCGAGGAATGGAGTTGGCGTTCTATGGACTAAGACCTCTGAAACCATGAGCCCTCAAATCAACTCTTCCTCCTCTACAGTTGTTCTGGTTGGGTCCTTAAGTCACAGCATTGAAAAAGCAGACTAAAATAGTACACTTGCATTTTAGTCCTGGAGCAAATAATACACATGGTGAAAATTTGTGTTTCGAGTCTGGATGTGCAAAACTCAGGATGATTTACTGGCAGAAATTATCTGTGCACAACACTAGCAAAATGTTAATAGAGAATACTCTCGTCATATTTGCTGTCTGCACTGTCAATAATATGTCAAAGAACATTAAGAAGCAAGGATGTCTTTCACTTCACATGAAGGAGAAAATTCAGCCTGCCTTGGATACACAGCATTCCTCTGTGAGAGTGGAGAGCGTTCTCAAGCTGATTCAAAGGCTGCTTTCCATTTGGACCCACACAGACACCTTCAAGTAAATCAGTTCACCTGGGTGAGCGCAGCATGCTCTGATTGCCTTCAGCAAGTAAATACAGAAGGGTTTCTGCTGTGCCAGAAAGTTTGAGCACCTGCATTTTAGAGTTGCACATAACACATTCCAAACACCGTCGTCCCAGCAGGAAGAAGCTATGATGGACTCAGAGGCTGGAGTGGGAGTCACCTAATCCAAAGAAAGGACAGAGGGACCAGAATGGCAAAACCTCCTCCATGAGACGCTGGTCAGGGTGCAGTTGGGGCTGTGCCCAGGTCACCTCTCCTCTCTGGACACCCGGCTGTCAGAGAGAATCACTTAATGCTGTGGGTATTCTCAGTGACTTGGTGGACCCGGATACCGAAGCCGGTTCAGCAACGTGTGCAGCTTCCAGGTGAACTAGAGTGACGGACAGCTAGTAAGGCATAATTCATAGCATTAAAGGCCACATGCTCACAGGCAGTGTCCGTGCCCAGGAGCAACCCTCAGTGGTCATCCAGAATGACCTGACGCGAGAGCTTCTGAGCTTGCTCAGGAAGGCGGAGCTGGACAGGCAGCTCCAAGCAGGGCTGCAGAGAAGCAGGCGGGCCAGGGGGGCAGGCAGCAGGAGGTCGGCCCCGCACAGCAGCACCCCTGGGCTCTCACCGAGAGGCTTGGCAAACAGGTTCTGAAATATGAATCCTTTTCTTTAAACTGTGATCCTCCTCCTCTCTCAGCCCTGTAGAAATTTCCAGTTCCCCACATCTGGGCACACTGGATTTAGTGGCAGAAAAAAAATGTGACTGAAATTTTTCAGAAACATGGGAATGGACTCAAGGCACATCTAACAAAGACGAAATCACTCTCAGCCCCACTAAGAAAGCCATCAACAGGACATCCACAGACCTGGGACCTCGTCCAGGGGACCCAGATGCTAATAGGCCATCGCTGGAACCTGGCTTCTGTCAGGATCCTGGGCAATTAAATCGCTGCTTCTACAGCTCTGAATGAGTGGGAGGGTGACGTTGAACTAGCCCTTTTCTTCTTTTCAATTCACGGTCAATATTTCCATGAACGACAGCTCTCTTAACCTCCTGCCATCCCCGCCTCCGCTGCTCCAGAGGTGTGGCCCGAGGGCCCTTCCAGACTTCCTTTTCTGCTGCACGTCAAACATGCTGTCATCACTGCTCTTCTGCCACAAAAACTGGTCACAACCCAGCTGAGCTGTGTGGTGGGCAGGGCAGAAGTGCTGGACCCGGGAGTGAGTGCAGGGCGCTGAGGGTTTATTCAGGGGCTGCCATCTCTGCTTCTTCTGAAGGAAAGCGACTGCCTTCTACTTAACTCAGCAAAGATCCCAATAGATGAATCAACTCCTGGTCCTGTCCACAGGCAACCCACTGCAATCTAGAAAGGATGATTTGCCCTCGTGCCCACAACTGCATATTTAACTTAGGAATACAGTGGGATTATTTTCTCATCAAAAGAGATAAAATCAAATGCATGAGTTTAAACAATGGTTGTTTTAATGCACTGAAGGAATGTCCCCCAGCTCCTCCTGTCTTAAACTGCAAGATCACACGCTGACCCTAAAGAACTCTATGAGATGGAAAGACTGGAGGAGAAGCCGAATTCAGAAATACTCGTTGAGAATATAACATTATTGACATCATTCCTCCCCATCTGAAAACGAGCCTCTCCAAGGAAATGACATTCCACGTGGGCGTATCATTCAGTGCCAAGAAATGGAGGCTGGGCGCTGCGATGGTGAGGACAGCTGCGTTGCGATCAACTGCCATCAGCTTCCCAATAAAACCCAGTATCCACAGCCATAGCTCTGGTTCAAAGGCGCCTTGCAGGAGTGCTCGAGGAACTAGGAGGCGTCGCTCACAGGTTCCCTTGGGAGGTTGGGGGACACTCATAGCAACCCCACTGAAGAGGACCCCCCAGTCTAAGGAAGGCCCTGGGGCCCAGCTGAACCTAGGGGCGTGTCCATAATGTGGACACATGCAGGGAGCCTGAGCTGGCCCTGGAAATGCCCAGGGCAGTAAACCCCGGGAACCAGGCAGGTTCACACAATGGAAGGAGCCACAGGGTCAGAAACTGGGAAGCCTGGGGCCTTTTGGACAGTACATGTCAGATGGGTAAAGATGAGTCTTTGGAAACAAGGGCCATGTATGCTACCAGGTGCTGAGTTTCACCTTTACCTGATGTCAACATGAGGGCGGGTGAGCTGTCCCAAAGGAGTCAAACGGCCCTGCAGTTAGGAGAAGAAGACCCAGTCAGCGGGACGAGGGCTCCGAGTTAATATAAATGTCAACACTGATGACACAGGGATCCTGTGCAGAGACGCCCACTGGTTGTGGGTTTGCCATTTTAAACACACCCAAGATTGAAAATGTGTTTTGTAAAAAGAGTACAGCAGTGTGGACCTGGTCCTGCAGACGCTGAGGGCCACATGGAAGATGCACGCCCTACTTGGCCAGGAGTGGACGGAGGGTGTCCTCACACACTGGATGCTTCTTCTCAAAGGTCAAGAGGTCGCGGTCACTCCTGAGCCTGCCACTCGGAAACGGGATGGTGAGTGTGGAAGGCGTGAAGCTTTATTCCCATCACGGCCGAATCCAGCACCACTTGTTCAACATGCAGCTGAGTGAAGAGCTGGCCTTGCACACGCAGAATGCCTCAGCAGGAATAGGTCACCCCTAAGGGATCTGCTTCACTTTGGAAATGGAACTGCGCCTTATACGACATGCTTGCTGCTATTCCTATGATTTTTCTCTGACACTTCATTTTTTATGCAACTCTATGCTCAGTGGTCTTGTTTTGCCAGATGTGGAACATTCCAAGAACATAACCCCTGGGAGGGGGATCATATGCAGATGACCATAGAATCTATAATCTGGCAAAAATAAGCTCATTAATGAGGCCCGCATTGATGTTTACTCTAAAGTTAATAGTATTCATTTCAGTAATGATTACCTACCACTGAAAGGACTGAAGATCTAAAAAAACTAAAGTACATTTTTGGACCAAAAGACTGAACATGAATCTGTTGGTCAAATGTCCAAGCTCTAGTGTGGTTCTCATGGCCAGTGGCTCCTGAGGAGAAAGGGAGGGAGGCCATTTGATTGACAACAGCTGTGTCCACATGAGCACAGGCTAACCGTCCATGGGCAGAACAGGTCACTAGGGAGATGAGCCACAGTCCTTAGAATTCGCCATCTCCTTTTTGTCCACCGTGACCCTGCACTGGTACCTAAAAATGCCAGGCGGGGCCTGAAGACAGAAGGGATAGGTCTATCTCCCTCTTCAATACATCTATGGCTTATTAATATACTGTTTCCAAGAAATGAAAAAACTAAGCAAAGAGAGGGCAGGACTTCCCAGACTGGGTCACACCAGAACAGAGAGCTTTGTTCTAGAAAGAGAACATTCTAAGGGAGGATGAGGTTTCAAACATCCAGACTCCAATAGGTACATCATGGATTTTCCGTTACCGCTCAGCATTCTAAAATCCAGCTGAAACCTTCTAAGCTGGAAATAGTTTGGTTCCTTCTGGACAGTGAACTTAAGGAACCCTTGTTCTGTGTACTCTGGAAGAGTTCAAACTGTTGTGACGTTTCCAAGGTCTGCTGTTCTTGGGAGTCTGGGAAGGTGTGTGATCCCTTTGGCATTGGCTGTGATCTGAGAAATACAGCAGGGTCAGGGGTGGCAGAGAAAGAGCCAGGCAACTGGCCATTCGGCTAGGCTCTGGGCTGAAGGCTGGAGATGAGCCTTTCCACTGAACTCCTGGAGGCCTCAGCATACAGGGTTACCCTTCCTTTCTAGGCAAGAGGCTGAATCACAGCGCGAGCTCCGCCCACGCCGCAGGCCCAGCCTGTTTTTGCCCAGGATGGCGGGACCCTCACAGTCTGTCCCAGTCCCGTGTTCCCCGCTTCAGGAGCTTCCTGTAAATAAACAATCAAATGTTTAAGCAGAATAAAGATGGCCCATTCCAAAAAGCACCGTCATGGACTGCCAAATAACAGTCCAGTGCACTGGAACCCCTGAGGTTGTGCCGGTGACAGAGGGGCAGCGGCCGGGGAGGGCCGACAGCCCCCTGCCCCACCTTCATCTTTAAAAACAAACTTCTGTGTATTTAAACACGCTTGTAGAAGAGTCGAAGGAGCCCAGAGGGGTCTGGAACTGGGGCGCACACTCCTTGGTGAGGAAGCCCCACCGCCACACCCGAGTCCCCGCTGGAGGAGCCCTCGGTCCCTCGGCGCCAGCTGTCACACTTGGAGCCTCCCTCTGCCCAGTCCCGCTGCACACCTGCGCCAGGCAGGCCCGGTCGCCGCGTCCCTCGCCGGCGTCCCTCTGCCAGGCTCCCCCAGCACAGGTCGCCTGCGGGGCGCGCTGCCGCAGCCCGGGCCACCAGCTCCCTCCCTCCTGGGGACCGCAGGGCTCTCCCGCGGTCGCTGTCGCCGCGCCCACTCCCTCGTCAATCTCCGCCCGCGCGGGCTGTCCGCCCACCCGCCAGCCGCCGCTCGCCGACCCCTGGCTCACCTCTCACCCGGGCACCTCCCGCCCGCAGCCTGGGGAGGCAGGCGGCCTCTTCTCCCCGCCTCGCGGCCTCCCTGGAACCCCGCGTCCCGCCCCTCGCCGCTGAGGGGCCCCAGCAGTGGCATCGCCGCGGCCGCGCGTTTTCACCATCAGCGAAGGAGCGGAAAACAAAACGACAAAATGAGAGCAAATGAACGGTTCAGAGTGGAAACTACAACTTCAGACCGGAATCGGAGCACGTTCTCCCGGCAGCTGTCAACATTTTCACATAGATTTAGAAGAAAATAGTATAATTTGAGGACCTTTGAGCATGGGATGAGTCATTGTTTTGATAAAATATTTCCCCTTGAATCCTCCCTACAATCTGCCCATCAGCCCACCCCGCAAACATTCCTATTTCCACTGTCTCTCTACACCGCTGTCTAGACCAAGGCTTTCACTTATAGAGTGAACTAAAGTGAGACCGGTCCCTGGTTAAACACAAAAGTAGAGAGAAATAGAGACCGCGAGGTGTGCTACGCAGAGGTCAGTGCAGACAGTGGGGTGGTCCCGTTTGGGGGGCGAGTTGTGAGAACGAAATTCAAGCCTGCCTTGTCCTGCTGAGCAGTCTTTCCAGCTGGAAGAGGAAGGATTCTAACAAGTCCAGTGACCGTGGCTATGTATACGGGTATGGAAAAGTGTGGGGGATGGGTGTGCATGTGGATAAGCATCTCATCCCAAGAGTCAATGAATGGAACCTGGTGCAGCTTGTGGCAAAAGTCGCCTTCATGTGGGTGCTTTCAAAATGGCGGCTGCCTTGGCAGGTCACCACAGGTCACCACAGGAACCATCTCCTCCACATCACTGCGGTGTATTCACTCGCCTGTTTGTTCAGTTCTTACTTTGCTCCAGACTAGGTTGCTTCCTGGGCATATAAAGATGAGCAAGATTCATGTCTGCTTTCACACTGTTTATCATTTAACACCAGGACATAGCATGAAGATGATTTAAATGCTTTTCAAAATTTTCTCTCTCATGCACAGCTGCCCTCTTGTATTTACCTGGATGCAATGGAAGTACAGGCTCCTCAGGGACATAGAGACACAAAGGCATAGATAGATACATGAGTTGGAGCTCAGGGGAAAGTTATGAGCTGCAAATATATATTAGAGGATCCTGGATGTGTCTAAGAAGGTGAGACCTGGGGAAGTGAGATCATCCGGGAGAGCAGTCACAAGAATGAGGATGCAATCCCAGAGGACTTCAGTGCCCAGAAGAGGGACCTGTGGTCAGAGGTGACTCCTCTGATGAGATTAAAGTCACTGTAAAAATGAATTATGTTCCCAATGCTGATAAGTATTATTATTTTCAAAGGGTGAAATTATTGATTTCAATCATTCCTTCCACCCGAGACTCAAGCAAAATTTAATCCCCAGTGATATGTTCAGTATTATCCCTGACATCAGGCATCTGGATTACTTGCCAAAATAAATCTCACCTTAAACAGCTGAAAAATTATAATAAGTGTTATTTAAGGTGTGGAATCCCTAAAAGCACTAGAGTAATGGGAGAATTAAACTATGCAGTCAGGAGTATCTTCAGGGAGAAATTGGGACAACAGGGTCAGGTCCAGTTGGTAGTGTTTTCATAGGGAAGGGGTGTTCCAGGTAGAACCTACTGGATCAAACTGTCCTAAGCAAAAGTAGGGAGGGGTGGTAGATAAGAAGATAAGCACCTTGCAGCTACACACTGGAGAGTCATGACAGGTTGTCCAAGACACTGGTGAACGTAACCTAGGGCCACGTAAAGTTTTCCTTTAAGACTGCATAAGCTCCAGGCCCCACATCACCTAGCTCCGCCCCACACACCCTTGGTACAGACCTCCCAACCTGAATGATAGCTGCACGTTTGCAAGGGGCATCTCCCCAAGGGCAGAGGGTCTTACTTCATCTTTGCAGCCCTATGAGTGGCTGTTTCAACCAAGCTGTGAAGGTTTGGAGAATATGCTGGAGACTAGAGGGGCCTCAGGTGGGGTCAGGTCTGAGGGAGCAAGCACAGAAGCACTGTTCCAAAATCGCTGCGTGGAGAGGGGCGGTCATGTGGTGTGTCAGCAGGCCAAGGCAGGAGCCCATGCCAGGGCTCTGTTGGTAGTCAAGGTCCAGGAGAGGAGACGCTCCACCTGCGTCTGGTCTTTATGTGACATCTGTCACCACTGAGGTTGGAAAGCTTGAATCTTTGTGCTCAGCATGGTTATTGAGGACTGTGAGGATCACCTTCATCCACCCCTTCCAACTTTACTGCAGAGATCCCAGATTCTTACATTTCATCTTGAAAAAGCTCACCTCTGCTTGAGGGCCTCCTGCCTGTCTCCACTGTTGGTACCATGAGCACTCACCTTAATTACCTACTGGGTCACTATGGGAGAGTCCATCCCATGGGCTGCTCTAAGTAGCCACTGATGGAATGTAGGAACCAGTGGCAATTTTTTTCTCCTAACAAGGAAACCCTGAAAAACTCAAAGCTTCAACCTTAGGGTCAATTGCCCCCATAACTCTATAGCAAAATGAGAGCAAGAATTAACTAGAAACTGTTGACTGGGCTGGAAAATGTGTTTAAACTTGGAACTTCTTGTGTCTTTGAATTAGGATTGCTCACCACATGTCCTAATCATTCAGCAATACCTTTGTCTCAGGCCAAACGCTGCTCTGTGCAAGGAACCAGTGAATGGGAATAGAGGGTAATTCTTTAGGAAGGCATTCATATGGGTGACATGGATGTAGACAGTTCTCTACTAGGGACACCTCTGAAAGTGTGTTCCATGCAGGAAGAGGCATGAGTTTAAAGAAAACATTCAGTAAAGAGAAAACCTACAAAATGGAAAAAATATTTGCAAACTATAATCTGACAAGGAGTTACTACCCAAAATATATAAGAAAAAAATGTAATAACAAAATTTTTTTAAAAAGTCAATAAGCAAATGAGCGATAGACCTAAACAGACATTTCTCACAAGGAAACACACAGGGCTGGGATGTGGCCCAGCAGCAAACCACTGGCCCAGCATGCATCAGGCCCTGGGTTCCATCCCCAGTGCTGGGGAAAAAACAAAACACAAAGATGATCATTAGGGGTACGAAAGAACTTTCAGCATCAATAACCATCCAGGAAATGCAGGTCCAAAACAAAGAAGTATCACCTCGCTCCAGTAGGAATGCCTTCATCAAGAGGACGGAGGGTCACAAGTGCTGGCAAGGGGCAGAGGAGAGGGAGCCTGGCGCAGGGATGTCAACATGTGTGGTCCTCATGGAAGACAGTGTGGAGCTTCCTCAAAGCGATCAGCACAGAACGAGCTTTCCATCCAGCAGGCCCAGCCCCGGGTTTATATCCAAAGGAAATGAAGTCCACGTGCCGGAGAGATTCTGTGGTCCCAATTCTCCAGCACTCTTCACAACAGCCAAGACGTGGAAGTCGCCTGAGCGAGCAGCAGCTGATGGGCGGACAGAGGAAGTGGGGTGCATGCACCGTGGAGCACCGTTCGGTCACGGAGGGGATGCAGCCCTGTCGTGTGCGTCAAGAGGAGGGAACTGGGGTCACTATGTTAATTTAGCCACATGAGTCATATGCCTCATGACCTCACTCGCATGGAGAATCTAAAAAAGTTGGTCTCACAGAAGTTGAGAGGAGGTTACCAGAGTCTGGGAAAAGCAAGGCACGGGTGGTGGGAGCAGCTGATCTGTAGGTACTAAGTATGGTGAGATGGGATGAGAGGGGCAAAGGGCAGGTACTGTTGCACAGTTGGTGACGAGCTAACAAGGGACCACATATTTCAAGCAGCTAGAAAAAAGATTTTGAATGTTTTCACCATAAGGAAGTATGTGTTGGAGGAGATAGCTGTTTAACCTGATTCAAGCATCACACAATTTACACACACATGGAATCATCACCAGTGCCCCGTTAAGATGTATGATCTTTATGTTTTGGGGGTATCCATTCACATAAATTTAAATAATAATAAGTAGAAGTATTTCAGAGAACAGTTCGGGAAACCCTGGTGGTTCAAGTGGCTCACGAGACTCAGCAGACCAGCCACTGCTGAAGATTCGTGATTTATAATCAGTCTTCAGCCAGGCGTAGTGCCCGCAGCTCCAGTCCGGGGTCCAGGTGATGGAGGCGCTGATCTCAGCTGTTACCAGAAGCATTCCGACTCTCAGAGGCCAGTTCCTCTTTATTACCTTGACGGCAGCAGTGCCCTGTGTCTTCCCAGGCTGGACCTTGTTTTATAAGCGTATTTAAAATCATGGACAGATCTGAGAATCATCATCACTTCCAACCTGCCACCCTGTTACCAACAGGGGGCCTCTTGGGGACATTTTCCTGGTGAGCACGTTGCTCCTCTGCTCTTGGTTACCTCATGCCAGGCTTCACCACACCCAGACCACACATCCCACCCTTAAAATCAAGGGTGAGGCCTCAGATTCCCAAGGGCCTCGGCTTCCCAGCAAACGCTGCCGGGACCAGGCTCAGGACTGGCCTCTGAGGCGGGGCTGACCGCCCTGCACGGCGCTTCTTGGAACTGAGGCCGCACTTTAGGCCACATCTCCGCAGCCCTGGCATGTTCCCAGCGGCCCTTCCCCAGCCCGTCCTACCTGCCCCTGTGTTCAGCTCACACAGCAGCTTTCCAGCTCAGTGTGGAATCCCCCAACTTCCTCCCCCTTTCAGGTGACTGTCCCAGGCTGCCCTGACCTGGCGTGGCCCTTTGTGAGGAGAGGAAGCCTGATTTCTGCGTCCCTCAGCCCCTGACAAACAGCAGAGAAGGAAGTCTAGACTTGCTCTCTACTTCTGTCACCCAGGGCGCAGCAGAACGGCACTCCCCTGCTTGGGGAAGAGCATGCCCGCCTGTGTGTTTAGAAGGGACTCACCCTAATTTTATGAAGCGACTCATCCTTCATTTGCTCAGAAGGAAGACGGCCCAGGGCTCACTCTAACAAGGGGACCCTGGGAAGTCCTTCTGGGAAATATGACTCTCCAGGGTCCGCACTCTGTGTGTCTTAGTCTTAAGATGTGCTCACGAGGATGGAACAGGAACCACCTGGGGGCAACTGCTAAGCCCTGGTGGGACCCCAGCCCGAAGAGGCCTGGCCTGCTTGTTGAGAGTGGACTAAGTAGCCGTTGATGAAACAAGGTTTCGTGGGCTGGGATGTCATACATGGCGCAAGGTGGATCATCCAAAAGGGAGAGTGGGTCTCTGAGGGAGGTGCTCCTTAGGGAGAGCACGCCGGGTCCTCAGTGTGTGGTGCAGAGGGAAGAGCAACAGAGGACGCTGCCTCCAAGAAACAGGCCCAGAAGGCCCCCACGCCCTGACCTGCAGGTTCATGCAGGAAAGACTGCCTCTACCTCTGCTTTCCTTCCGCTGGGCCATGCTGCCCAGGGCGGGCTTCTTTGTGCAGGACTGACTGGCCCAGGAGGCAGAGGGTCCTCTGGATGGCCTAGGAGGCAGAGGGTCCTCGGTGCTCTGCCTACCTCGTTCTCTGCAGCTTATCCGTTGCAGGTTTCACTCACACAAAGCTATTGTGCCCTCCAGATCTGAGCTGGGCTCTTTGGGTTGTTGGGGGAACTTTGGCTTTGGAGCATTTTCATCGATGTTAGGCCAGAGTTTCCACTGGAGTGGCCAGTGTTTCTGCGGAGTCCGTCGTCTTCAACTTCCATGGTTAGGAATCGCTTCTTCCCTCAGCCCCGACGTTCTGCATGTGCGATCAGTTCGCATTTAACTTTTATGATTAGTACTATTAAAATGCATTTTCATGTGCAGTTTTGCAAATTTTCCTATAAGTGAGGCGGTCTCACATTTGATGGAGGATCCCACAGACTCTTCCTTAAGCCACTGTTCCAGAGGCGAGTGAGGGCTGTCTTGAAATTGGTCTGCAGCTGCAGGTTCTGCAGACAGGTGGATGTTTAGATTTTGTCTTCTTGGAAGGTCTGGAGTGACCATTGATAGCCATGTCCCAGCACATGCAGGACAAGTGGCTCCTCACTGGGAACCACCATGGCAGGGTGACAGAGACACCCAGAACCTTCCAAGGCCTCCTTAGCTTGAACCACCATGTCTCAGTTACAGCTTCCATTTGGGAGAACACAGTTTCACAAAATCTGCCTTTATTCACTTCTCATTTATATTTACTATAAATGTATAGTTGGTCTTAATGATGATAGTGCTTTTTTTTTAGTACTGGGAATGGAACCCAGGGGTGCTTAACCACTGAGCCACATCTCCAGCCCCTTTTGTATTTTATTTTGAGACTGGGTCTCACTAAGTTGCTTGGGGCCTTGCTATGTTGCTGATGCTAGTGATGATAGCATTTTTGAGAATCGTAGTGGTAGTAATAAAATCCTAAACATTAGGAGTCACCCGATTAGCCAGGCATGCATGGACATGTATTTTTCTTTTAATTATAAATACTCCTTTTCTATGTGTCTTAAAAAGGAGCCTGTGTCTGGCACCTTCAGAACTTCAACAAGTACCTCCCAACTTAATGGAGACAAAGGACAAAATTACCAATTCTGGAAGCTTTTAATTTCAAACTTTGCCCAGTAATGACCAGAGATCACTGACCCCCTCTCCGTACCTAGTCTGCAGTGTTCTCAGAGTAACTAGATCACAGGCCATCAAAGCAGAATAGAAAACAGCACATATCAGAACCCAGGTTCATCCACAGTTCTTTAAACTCCAGGTTCTGCTTGGAAATACGAGGTGTTTGGTGTGTGAATGTAACACTTGTCTTCAATTATTTCAAGACAAAGATGTAGCTATGTTGTAGAGATACTTTCATTTAAAAACTGCAATGCTTTAGTCACTGGCTAAATATTCAGACTATAACAATTAAACTTAGAGCCATATTAAAAATTTGTTTGCCATCAAAGAGAATAATAACTTTGACCATATTCATCCCCCATTACCCTCCCTTGGAGTATTTTTATTTACACACAAGAAAGTGCCACAATGGAATCCATTACTCTGCATAACTGAAATGCACTAATAAAAAAGAATAATCACTATAGATGATTGTAAAATGTGAATCAATAAATGATCCTGAGGTTATGGAATACTAAACAGACCAAAAAGTATTACTCTCTGGTTGGAGGTGACTTTTATTCCAAGTCCTTGTTCAGAAATATAAATGTAAGGAAGCACCTTTACCCAGGCTTTGTAGGATGCACTGTATTTTACCCTGAACAAGAGGGGAAGCATTTTGTTCTGAAAATATGCATGCTATTTTATATAGAATAAATGCTGGATTTAGGAAGTAAGCATTTCTCAACCCCCAAACAAATAATAGATTCAACAGGATCACCATTGGCTTCCAAAATAAAGAGATGAAAAACACAGGAGAACAAGGTATTTTTAAAGTACTCCCCTAAACAATCACCCCACAAAGTACTTTTTCTTTGCAAATAGCAAAACCATACCATTGAAATAGATCATGTGGCCACCATAACCCACGAACCAGACTTAGCCTGGTGACAGTGTGCCTTCTCACAGACGCCTGGAAGCCTGCAGAAAGCCTATGAAGTGGCCTTGCCCAAAGAGCCACCTGCATGTGATCAAGCCTCCTACCAGGGTCCCCATGCACACATCTGCAAGGATCACCCTGCTTTGTGCCTGTTACTGGGGACAGTTATTAGGCCCTTTTCACTCTCAAAAGTGTTTAGTTTGGATCCATTATAGGATCACCATATTGAAATCTATCTTCTAACACGCAGGAAACATAGGAGCTAGAAGAATAAGTTAATGAGACCTTTAGAAAACCATAGTTAACCCAGAAAGGGTAGCGTTTTGCAGAAGAGTTAGCCTGGTTTCTTCATAGCTTGGTTTCTTCATGGAAGTGAAGGGGAGGAAGGGGCAGGGCAGTGTGAGCCTTCACAGACTGAGTGGACTCAAGGGCACGACGCCACAGCAGAGAGCTGGAGACTTGACTGAACCTGGGTTTGGAATTATATGAAAATACTCCTTTTTTTATAAATGCTAATTTTTAATAAAATACTCTTTTTTAATAAATGATATTTGGGGATTAGTGAGGCTATTCAGTTCCAGACGAATAATGGAGAATCATTATTAATATTTTTTGGAAGGCATGAGAAAACCAGGAAGTGTTCCTGAGTCCATGGTACTGACTCCTTACCTAGGGCCCTCCCATCACCATGGTGCTTTCTACATGTCACCCAAACGTTGCTGGCCGGTTCCACCATTTGGGGGAGAACCTCCAAGGGCCCAGACAGGTAAGCCAGTGAGAGGCCAGGGTGAGGCGGAGTTGCCTTCTGCAAGCACAGCTGGATGGGTGAGGTGTGTCACTTCACTCTAATTGTGAAATCTGCCTGTGTGGAACTCAGTCTTTCATCAACAAAGGCTTCGGATGTGCATGGAGAAAATAAAAGCTTTAAAAAAAAAACCCTCAAAAACTCCAAATGCATGTTGAGTGTCAGGCCTAAGCCAGCAGCTGGTCTGAGGGAGTGGGGGTGGAGGCCCTGCCTGGTGCTCTTTGCCTTGAGCCCGCAGGCCCTTGTCAGCAGCGACTTCACCAGGGCAGGAGATCCAGGGTGCCAAGTGCAGCGCTGAGCTGAGCTGAGGGTAATGACTCCTTTTCATCTAGAAACCAGGGGCACAGGATGTGCCACGGAAGACACTTGAGTAGCCAGCATCACCGGCTGGCACTGGAGGGATGGCCGAGGAGGGCCCAGCGGCCACACCACTGCTCGTGCAGACGGTTGCATGGTCAAAGCTCAGGAAGTAAGTGCTGGAGCATCTGCAGGAGGAGGAGGAAAGGGGCAGAGGGGAAGGAGCCCCGGAGACAGAGGTGCTGGCAAGCGGCCCCCAGCGCGGGTGCTGGTTCAGTCTCTGCAGAACCACCTCCGGAAAAGTCAGCTCGGGCCCCAGGATGACAGGAACAATGGCTGGGAGGAGGGCGTGTGGAGATGGAGAGAATCAACTCCTTTTCGACATTAAAATGACAGCTCTGTTTTGACAGAGCTCTAAAATAAGCCCATGTCACATAAGGTTTTCTTTTATAAGAGAGTATCTATATAATTTTAATTTTTTCTATTATAGGATTGCGTGCAGCACAAAACAATAGGTACGTTCATGTTTATTCATTAATGATCTTGTAGGTCTTCTTGCCAGTACTGCAAGTTCCTTACTCAAGAAAGTTTCCCTCACTCCCAGTTGTTTATGAAGTTCATGGTCAGACCAGCCCTTCCCCTCAGACCCGCCCCATGACTGTCCAGCACATCACTGCTCAGAGGGGTTGGACGTCTCAGCATTAGGGACTATTTCCTTACATGAGAAAATACTGTGCATGTGAGTACAGGTGAGTGCAGATGCATGTGAATATGTATGTGTGTGAGTGTGAGTGAGCACACGTGAGCATGCATGTGGAGCAAGTGTGGCTGAGTGTGCAGATAAGCGAGTGTGTGTAGTGAGTGTGCATGAGTTTGAACGTGTGTAGGTAAGTGCATGTGTGGGCAAGTGTATGCTGTAGGTGAGTGTGTGAGTGGGTAGGTAAGCATGTGGATGGGTAAGTGTGTGAGTACATGTGTGGGTGGGTGCATAACTGAAGGTAAGAGTGTGAGTGTGTTGGTGAGTATGTGTAGGTGAGTGTGTAAGCATGTGAGTACATGTGTGGGTGAGTGCATGGCTGTAGGTGAGTGTGAGTGTGAGTGGGTAGGTGAGTGTGTGTGGGTAAGTGTGTGAATACATGTGTGGGTGAGAGTGTGAGTGTGTAGGTGAGTGCGTGTGGGTGCGTGTATAAGTATGGGTGTGCAAGAGAGCACACTGTGTGGAACACCACTGCATAGTCATGAACCGAACTGGACATGGGACAAGTGCTGGTTTCGAAGCTTGGCTCTGCTCTTCGTGGCCTGAGACACTGGGCAGGTTGTAGTGCTTGCGAGACTCTCTGTCTAGATCTGTGAGACAGAGATCAGATGCCCCCTTTGCCCGCGTTTTGTGAAGATTGAGTGAGACAGTGGATCGAAGCCTGCCAATCCCCGTGCCTGCCTGCCACACATGCTAATAAATGTGAGTGACTGCCGTGAATCTTTTCCCTCAGGTATTTCCGACGTGGAACTCTTTAGAAGGTGCCCTTTGTTCTTTTTTAATAGTGGAGAGCCGTACGTGGAGCAAACAGAAAATGCCAGCTGTGGGCCGGAGCGCCTCCGGGCCTGCTGTGGGTCACAGTGGAGGGGCTGGCTGTGGGCAAGAGGCTCGGGGCAGGACCCCAGGCGTCCGCTCAGTCAGTAGGGAGCAGGGCCAGGCGTGGCCCCAGTGCGCGCTGAGAGTCAGCTCCTGTCACACTGCAGACAGCACAGTGGCCTGTCACTTCGAGGGGCAGGCTGGGTGCCTGGTAAATAGCTTCCACCAAGAGCTTGCATCGTGCATTTTTTCTAAGATTCCTCAATCTGTAAAATGGGCTTTCATCTTCATACCAAATCATTACTCTTTGTGTCTGACCGTGACTTCTTAAAATTAAGATGCAAAATCAAGTGGGAATGGGGAGACACAAGGTGGCCTCTTTGGCTTCAGGCACCTTGTAAGCCCCGGTCCCTCCCAGCCAAACCTCAGGGCCTCTGGCTGCGCCACAGCACCCATCTGTACGGTATGGCCGGAGAGAGTCTGCGGTCTCTTGTGCAAAGTAGCCTGTATCTTTGCATCTTTATCCACGTGGTTCTCTTTAGGGGCACTTAAATTCGCACTAAGATATGGGACCAGTGAGCTGCTTGTAATCTGGTCTTCATGAGCACAGAGACCACCAGGCTCTCTACTGTCACCTACTGTTCTGCCCAAGGGGGGTCAGGGGGCGCCAACCACAGGCTGCCTTCTGAGAAGTGTCACGACAGCACGTACCTGGGACAAGTGCTCCGGGCAGAGGGACAGTGAGTGGACTTGCTGAGTGTGTCTGGGGTGAGCAGCGGAGCTGGCAGGGACCGAGCAGCCATGTGGGTCCTTGTTGGTGGCATGAAGACTCGGGTCTCACTTGAGAGGGAGAAAGCGTTTGCAGGGTTGGGGTACATGAGCGATGTGGTGTGACCTGTGCTCAAGTTCATTGCTCTAGACTTTAAATAATTGAGGGGGCAAGGGGGAAAGCAGGGAGACCTCTCAGGAGGTTTTGTAGAACTTCTGGTGAGAGGCGATGATAGTCCACTCTGCAGACAGAGCCAGTGGACCCATTGCTGGGTAGGAAGATGGGTGACGGAGGGAGGCTGAATCCCAGGTGCCTGGGGCCTCCTAGCCCGAGGCCCTGAGGGCGGAGCTCCTCCCCTGTGGGGAGCAGAAGGGCAGGAGGTGCACGAGGCCTTATCAAGAGCTGTGTAGAATCTGAACTGTGGGCAACTGGGCTCTGGAGTCTGGAGTTCAAGGTGGAGGACGGAGTGGAGACGTCCCTGCTGTGGTCAGCACAGAGGCGTGGCACTGGACAGCCACAGGCCGAGAAGCGCGGTGACCCCAGGACCCGGCCCTGCAGATCTGGGGATGAGGGAGGAAGCCAGGGCTGAGGGTGGAATTGAAGGTGCCGGCTTCTGAGCGAAGGCCCGCGCCAGCCTCCCGGAGGCAGATGCAGAAGAGCTCCTGAGCCCTGTGCTGAGAGGCTGAGCAAGATGGGACCGAGGGTGCTGGGACTTGGCTTCGGGAGGAAGCTTTGACCTTGCCGGAACTCTTTCAGAGTTTCAGCGGTGACACTGTTGCACCTTTCACCCCTCAGAGGAGCTGCTCTGTCCCTTATTGACCCCCGATGAGGCAGAGGTCACAGGACATCTTTAGTGACACCTCTCTGTCTGACAGCTGTTCATCTTGGGGGCCGAGACCTCCACCGGCTGGAGGATGTGGCTGACGTCTTTCCTTGTGGAGGCTGGTGAGGGCAAGGGGCAGGCGGAGCTGTGGGAGCCCCGCTGCTGATGCAGTGGCCCACATTCCAGCTGGGCAGACGAGCCCCAGCAGCTCTAGAGCGGCGCCGGTAGCCCTCGGCCCGCGTTGCACTCCTGTGCTGTGCCGAGGGGGGTCTCATGCTAAGTGTTCCTAAGAGTAAGATAGGGCAGAATAAAGTCTAATAAAAACATAAGACACAAGGCAGAGGGGGTTGTGAACACGGAGCGGCATAGACGCGGACCAGGACGCGGTGTGTGGACCCACCCCTTTTCCAGCGAAGGATGATCCCACACGATGTTATTGGGTGTGACAAAGGCAGGAGTCCTCAGAGAATGACAGCAAAACACAAGAGGCAAAGCAAGAAGCCCAAGGGCTGAGGAATGCCTGCGGCTCGTCCTGCAGTCCGTCAGGACTGACCCCAGGGCCCTTCTAGGTCCCACTCGGTGTCACAACGAGCCCACCTCCAGGCACATGCTCTGCCCACTAGCCACTCCTGCACACCCAGGCTCCCAGATGAAAGCCGTGTGATGCATCGAGATCCTCCACGGGGACTGCAGGGGACAGGGAACCTGGCCCTGTGTGGGCTCACTGCCCGGCCTTCCAGAGCCACGGCCCCTGCTCGGGCTTGAGTCACGGCCCCTGCTCGGGCTTGAGCCACGCAATGGATCTCTTCAAGGACATGACGCGTGGAGAGAACTGGGAGGAAGCTGGGGTAGAAAGAGCGGGCACCACGGCAATCAGGCCCACACAGGAAGCAGCTCTACAGGCAGAACTCACCTCTGTAGAAGGGGGTGCCACGGAACGAAGCCAGCGAGGTAGCGCACGCAGCGGGACAGCAGATTCATCCCCCAGCGCAGGGTCCCCCAGTTCCTCGCTGGTGAGTGCCGTGGGCGTAGTCTTCCAGTCTTCCAGTCTTCCAGTCTTCGCCTGGGCTTCGCTGCCTCTGATGGGCTATTTAAAGAAGCGTCCCCGTTGTCCCCCTCCCTTTGTTCTCCTGTGCTTCTCGGGGGCCTGCATTCCGACATGCTAACCTAAGTTACTGCTTCTCAACAGAGAGGCTCCATCAGGCCACCCCTTGCCTCCTCCTGTTTGTCAGCACCGCTGGGTGCATGGACTTTGGATCTGCCACCTCCATAGGCTGCGGGGCTCTTGGGGACCTTCCCTTCGCTCTATTTCCCTCTGGCTGCCTTGTTACATCCCAGTTTTACTTTTAAGTCTAGGTACTGTGTTCTGAAAATGGACCACTGGACTTCCTGTTCTGCACATCAGTTCTGGTTCTTCCGCACCTGTTCGGTCTTGGGCAGAGCCCTCTGTAGGCATCGCCCAGCTCTGAAAGAAGATGGGGTGGAAGCTCTGCATTCTTGGGGACAGACTGCGTGTGCCCTGTTGATTGGACAGGTGTGGCCCTATGGAGATGCTGCTTTCTCACCTTGAGAATAGGGAGCTAGTGTCTCCTTGCCAAGCCCTGACAGCAGAGAATGTCTGCAAACAAGCCCAGGGCAGTGCCAAGCTCAGAGCATGTGCTCAGAAGATGTCCACCTGCCCTCCTTCCTCCCTCCTCCCTCCCTCCATTCCTTCCTCCCTCCCTCCCTTCTGCCCATCCTTTCTTCCTCGTCCCCCACCCCCTGACATGCTGGTCCTGTGCTCATCAGCACATGCTGAGGGTTCTTCTTCCAGATCCAAGTCTTGGTGTGTTAGTCAGTTTTGCATCACTGTGACCAAAAGACCTGACAAGAACAACAAAGAAGGAAACTTCATTTTGGCTCACAGTTTCAGAGGTTCAGCCCATGGTCAGTGACTCCATAGCTCTGGCTCAGGGTGAGGCAGCACGTCATGGAGGAAAGATGTGGCAGAGAAAAGTAGCTCAGGACATGGTGGTCAGGAAGTGAAGAGAACTCTGTTTGTCAGAGACAAAACATAATCCAAAGGACATGTCCCCGGGACCTGTCTCCTCCAGCCACCTCCTACCTGCCTGTGGTCACCACCCAGTTAATCCATATCAGGGATTAATCCACTGATGAGGTCACCGTCTCACAACCCATCATTTCACCTCTGAACCTCCTTACAGTGTCTCACACCTGGGCTTTTAGGGGACACCTCACATCCAAACCATAACATTCAGGGTCCCTTGAGAGTCCGCCCAGTCCTCCCTGCCCCTCCATGGGGCCTCTAGTGTGCCAAGAACACAGCCTTCCATCGTGGAGACTCATCCATGTGTCTAGCAGCTATGGGACTGCTGGGGCTGATGGCTCTGGAATTCCCTCCCAGTTACGACACCACACTTTATTTGTGAATGGCTAGAAGATTCTGGCTCCTGCCAGCAGGCAAGATGGATGCGTTTGTTTTTGTACCCTTGCCTTGGAATGTCAGTGCTTTTGGCTAGAGAACTGGAAGAGGAGCTCGGCTTTGTGGACCGCTTTCCCTGCCGAGGTGCCTGGGGAGTTGCGAGGTGGGAGGGGCAGGGAGAGACGTCACGTGGCAGATGTTGCCGCTTCACAGATGCTCATCTCAGAGTGTGGGCAGCAGCTTCCAAAGCGTGCAGCCGCCAGAATCTCCTGAATCCAGAAGTAATCCAGAAGTTTAAATTAAAATGCTGAGGTTGGAAATCCCTGTAAGTGAGTCTCTTCCTTTAAAGCTCTTCTGCAGCCCCTTGGACTTCCGTTTGTCCTCCCACTACTTGGAAGAGATGCCTATCTTCAGTCGCCCCCAGCCCAGCTCAGCCTGCCTGTCCACCCCTGCCACATGCAGGACTGTGGACCCCCGAGAGCCCAGTGCTGTGGAGGCTGGCGGGCTTCCTATGCTGCACCTTCATCCGCACTTCCCTAGATCTGATCAGGAAAAAGGCCAAAGGGCCTTCCTCCCCCAGACAAACGCTCCCGTTCTGAGCACTCCCGTCTGGGGCAGGCTTTCCTGCAGTGCTGGGAAATCCAGTCCATCTGTGGTTTCTTTCTACCCGCCGCTTTCTCCGGAGTCTTCCTGAGCATCTGCCTGGAGAGAAACTGTAACGTAGTTAGGAAAGTGGGCCCAGCGGGAGGCTGCCTTCCTCTGGACTGCAGAGGAGTCTTATGGGGTCAGGAAAGCTCTCTGGATGTCCAGGGAACACGCCGGCACAGCGTTTGGATTCCACGGTGGCAAAAGTCCTGGCAGCGTGGCCACAGAGATCCTGCTCGAGCACCCTTCCCAGAGTGCCCCTTCCTCTGCCAAGGGACCACGGCGTGAAAATCCAGGTTCCCCCCAAATGCCACGGGAACCTCCCACCACTCTCCCCCTCTCATCTCACACACGCAACCTGATGCTCAGCTTAAGTTACCAGAGTCATGGTCCACGTGTGCTTGATAGGCCACCTCGTTCAAAATCAAGGCACTCTGCTCTTACCTCCAGGGCGGGAATGACTTCATCCTACCTGTTCCTTTAAGAGACATCTTAGGACTCATTTGTTTGTATCTTTTATGCCATCGGCCCTGGGGCCTTATTCATTAAATGGAATTTTAAATAGCCATTGGGAACAATGTACAGTAAAGGAGAGCACGTCTGATCACTAGGACTTGCATTTTCTAGGATGAAGCCCCCTCAAAATGTTCAAAAACACCAAACGGTAGGATGGCGACTTACACAGCTGCAATCAGTACTCTATGTAACGACTCTGAACTAGTAAGGAGGGCATGCTGACCATCAGTGAGAGGCCGTGCGTCGTGAAGACAGAATTGTAGAACAAACCAGCGGGACAGGCTGCTGCCGCCGGCTTGGAGTGCGAGGCTGTGGGGAGGCCTCCGTCTCGTGGGACGAGGATGTGCCGTCGTGGGCGCCGTGATTAGAGGTCTCACCTCACCCCTGGTCGTTTCTTCTCCCTAGTTTCTGTTTATCTTCCACTCTCCTTCTCCCTCTTCTGTCCTGAAAGCTGCATATGCCATCGGGTGCCAGTAAGTGGCAAAGCAGAGATGGAGAAACTCCTTTCTCTGAGGCTCAGCGGACGCTCAGAGTCTGGCTCTGGGGTGGGCGGGCCGTCTGCCTTCCTCAGCACTGGGACAGAAAGGAGCCTAGAGACTTGGGAGTAAAGGGCAGCCTGCGCTCTTACCCTGCCCACAGCCACCGCCCCAGGAGCGCTCTCTGCCCCTGGACTCCCAGCCCCACTCCACTTCCTGCCTTTACTCGCCCTCCTGGGATCCGACTCTCAAGCAATCACCTTCCCAGGGTCTCTGTCGCTCTTTTCCTTCCCAGCCCTGGGGACAGCTCCTCACCAATCCTGCTGCCAAGAGCCACTTGAACTCAGCCCTCGTGTCCCCAACACTTCAGGCCACCCTAACACCATCATTTCCCCCGTGTGACCTCCTGGCTTAGCCTGGTTCTGTTTCTTAATTTTACTCTCATTCTGCAGAAACGGACCACGTGCGTCAAAAAGTTCCCTGTACATGTTAGGGTGGGAGACAGAATCCAAACTCCTGGTGCTAACGTGGGGAGAAGTATATTCTAGTAGAACTGGAAAGACATATTTTATTTTACATATTTTTATTAATTGTTGAGGAACCTTTAATTTATTTACGGAAGGCAGGAGGATGGAGGCAGAAATGCTGCAGGCGGTGACTTCCTACTGGAGGCCGCTGTGTGGACTTGTCCCTGCTGCTCACGCGCCACCTCGACTAAACACACACTGAGAAGCAGTCGATGTGAGTTTCCTACTGTCCTGCCTTCTCCTGTACTTAAGTTTTGAAATTTGACATTTAAATTTCTTCCCTGAGAACAAAGGGCTAGAACAGAAGAGAGAAGGAAGGGTTTAACTAGCAACCGGGAAGACAAGTAGTATCTTAATCCAACAAGCTGGACATGAGTGAGGAAAAGAAGGAGGACCAGGTGAACGCGAGAAGGGGGTCAGAGGGGTCAGAGGCTGACGGGCGGCCGAGAGCCAGCCAGCGGTCCCACCGTGTACCCAGGGTTAAAGACTCTCCCCACCATCGCCTCTCCCGACCCTGCTTCAACTTTACACCTGGAACCCAGGCCACCCCTGGCACACAGCAGCTAACGTGTGAACTTGGTGAGTCACTGAACCTCTGTCGAGCTCATTTCCTCTTCTCGAAAGTGGACAGGGATGGACTGAAGGGACTCTTCCTTCGCGGTCTCACACTGGGGTTCTCTGAGCTCTTCAGCGAGCCTGTAGGCAGCTGGTGCAGGGAGGGAAACCCGCTCCCTGATGCTTTAGTGGAGAGGCAATTTCGCTGAAGCACGGTTAGCCCTGGGCGATGCTGTCCTCCTGGGTCCCTGCTCCGTCTCCTCTCAGAGGGAGACGTCCTCCCTCCGCCCCCACTTTAAAAGCCAGGCTGGAAACAGAATCGTGCGAGAGTACCGCCATCTCGGGCTGAAGGAGCGGCCTCCTCTTGAGTGTGCTCGGTTCTGTTTCTTAATTTTACTCTCATTCTGCAGAAATGGACCACGTGCGTCAAAATGTTCCCTGTACATGTTAGGGTGGGAGACAGAATCCAAACTCCTGGTGCTAACATGGGGAGAAGTATATTTTAGTAGAACTGGAAAGACATATTTTATTTTACATATTTTTATTAATTGTTGAGGAACCTTTAATTTATTTACTTGTATGCGGTGCTGAGAATCGAACCCAGTGCCTCACACATGTTAGGCAAGCGCTCTACCCCTGAGCAGCAACCCCAGCCCAAGACACATATTTTAAAACCGTGACTGCTGATCCCACTGTGATGGTACTTTACGCTATGTCCACGCCAGCCACCTGACCAAGGAACAAGACTCCGTCGCAGACAGCTCTGGTGGCCACAGGATAAGGCTTCGGGAATCGTGTGGACTCAGTGAACACTTGCTAACTGAATAAAATATTAAAAACATGATTTCAGATTGCTAGGTAGCCAAAAAACATTTACTGCTTTCGAGGACAATGTCATTTTATAGAGAATGTGAATCATCACACACTCAAGAATTTATAAGGCAGGAAGGTGTGTGTGTGAACCACGGAGCACTACCAGGTGTCATGGAAGTACAGCAAGGAGACTGCGTGCACACAGCTGCATCTTTGCAGAGGGTTGCTTTTCTTCCTCTTTCCTATTCAGCAGCATTATACACAATTCACACACAGGAATGGAGCTTGGATTCTGAAATGCAATTTGCTCCCCAAATTGTGTCCCAATGAGATCATGACCTGTCTGCCAGAGCCAGCCTGCCAGCCACCAAGCACGACCCTGGTGCACTGAGACGCCGTCTTGTTCTTTGGAGTAGACGTCTGGGTTTTAGAACTTGTCCGTGATGGAGACCACACTGCGTGTGGCCCAGGGGAACCGGATGAATTGAGCTAGCCGAGTGCCAAGTTCCACAGGAAATGGCAGGGACTGGGGACGGTCGAGCCACCTTCATCCCTGAAGGCCGCGCTGACCCCCGCCTCTGGATGTAAAGCCAGGCGTGTGTATCATGGAGTGTCCTGCCTGGGCCCTGGTGCGGCTCTCCGCCTAGGTCAGAGTGAGTGCCCGAGAGTCGGCCAAACACCTTCCTGGAAACTGAAGTGAGGTGGGACGTCTGGGGCGATGCCCGAGAGGCAGACTTGGGTGAGAAGTGCGATTTTTCTGAAGCAATAAATCAAATTCATGAGGAGGGTGACAGTAGGCTCCCAGAGGACAATTAACCTGTCAGGGATTCACATGACTCAGTCCTTTCACTGAGCTATATGCTAACTTTGTGGTTCAATTTGGAATTATTAAGAAACTTTTCATTTAAGGAATTCGAGGTGAACATACTTTAATTAGAACCTCCAGATCACACTTGGCTTAGGTGGCAATAATTACCTCTTTCCTAGTGTTTTTGGGCATCTTTCCTTTCTTTGGAATTCTGGCCCTTGATCTCGGAGAGATTGTTATTTGTTTCTCCGCGGCTGATGCGAGTCTATTATCTTCCAGTGTGTGCAGTCCAGCTCAGGTCTCCCTGGACTGAAACCAAGATGTTGGCAAGGCTGGCTACTTCCGGAGGTTTCCAGGAAGCATCTGCTTTGGCTTCTAGAGGAGCCGATTCCTTGGCTTCTGGCCATCTGCCTTTCATCTTCAAAGCCAGCCTCGGCAGACTGAGTCTCTCTCAGCGTCCCCCTGACCTCCCTCCACAGCAGATCTTCCCCTGCCTGCCCCTCTGTCTCCATCTCCCACTCTTCAGGCCCCTGGTGATCATGTCAGATAATCTCCCCTCTCAAGATCCTTAAGTCAAGCCCACTTGAAATGTCCCTTTTGCCATGTGAAGCGCCATGGTCACAGGTGCCAGAGATCAGGATGTGGCATCTTGGCGGGGTTGGGGGGGACACATCATTCTGTCACTGCAACCCCCACTGGCAGTCACCACGAGGTGATGGGTGATGTGGGAGCCTGCTTCGTCCCTCCACCGCACGAGCCCTGGGGGTGGCTTCCTTTCTTGCCTCTGCATCTCTGTGCACTCCCTTGATTGGCTTGCCTGACACCAGGCTGAGTTGAGGGCCACAGTCAAGGACAGATGCTATGTCAGCCATGGAGAGGAGTTGAGAGGTCAGACCTCAGGCCACTTCAAGGCCAACAGCTGACATCAAAGCAGGCAGAGGAAATCTTGCATGCAAGATTTCCTCGTTTCCTAAGGATGGGGTAATCAGAAAAAGCACTGTCTTCCTTTATCATTTTCATTTATCACCTTTATAAGCATTCTTATACAACGTGGGCCCTATGGATCACTTGGGAAATACAGCATTTGCTAATTAATCATATTTGCTAATTAATGATAAACTCATTTTGATTTGGTGTGAAGATAATTATGACAAACTAATATTTGTGACATTACCAGATTTGGTATCTCTATTAATTACATGAAATTTTTCAGTTATTTAAAAGGAAATGGCCTTTTTGAATATTAAACTTATTCCTTTTTATTACATTTTTATGCTGTTTAAGCAAAAATTTTTTTTACTTAGACACTATTATTTTTATCACTAAATTTTAGGTTCCTTAGAAGAACTCAAGGCACCTTGCAACTGAATTCAAATTTATACCACTTAAAGAAACGTGTGAATAAAAGGGAAAAATGTAATAGAAGGAACATAAAAAATTCAGACCTAAGGCAGGAACAGGTGTCTTTGTCCTGAGAAAGTGACCTTATTCCAGCCAGTATGGACTCTCACCAGGAGAATTTCAAGTGCACGGTGGTCTTTACTCTCTCGGATCATCCTGCACATAGCTGCTTTGAAGCCTTCAAATAGCAACAGCTGTGTCACCTCTGCTTTGATGTGAGTTGACTGTCTTTTCACAGGCAAGAGGAGATGTTCCTGGCTTGTTCCTGCCTCATTCTGGGCTGCATTGTGACTAGTGCTTCCTGTGTCTGTGGCCGAGCTGGGGGGAGGGGAGCAGCAGTGACCTGCCACTCTTGGGTTAGCGGGAAGCCTTGTCCTCAGGGCTGGGATGCCTGAGGGCTGACCACACCGCAGCCTCTGCTGCCGCCACCACCACATCACATGAGACTGCGGGCTGGGCAGCCCGCAGAGGGTGAAGGCTGTCCAGTGTCTCCTTCCAGGTGTCAGGGCCTGCAAGAGGGAAACAGTGCCACTCAGGAGCTTTGGCCCCTGCCCTCCTCCTGGGTCCAGCTGGCACTCCAGGACTTCCAGAACTTTCCATCTGCCCAAATTTTATAACTGCACTCAGCAGAGAGGTGGGACGGAAGGTGCTTACGCTTCCTTACAGAAATGGAAACTTTCAGACTTTCCAATCATTGCCCTTCCCGTCACTGTGTTGTGTCCCTCACAAGCTTCATTTCCATCAACGGTGGTTTTGACTTGCTCACTACCAAAGATGAAGCACGAGTTACAGATCGTCCTCGCTGCCTGACTGGCAAACACTGATGACATACGAGGCTTCCCCAGCCTGAGCGATACTCGAGGCACAGGAGAAGCAAGGCACAGGCCCGTTCCAGGAGCAGCGAGTCGCTCATAGTGGGATCTGAACGTTGGCTTTGGCAAGAGATGGACAAGAAGTTGGTAGGTTGGCCTCTGAGACGACTGCAGAGCCTCCATCCTGACACCAGTGCTCGGGACGCCACGGAGGTCTCTGGGAGAGGCTCATGGCCCTGAGCACATGGAGTGGACCCAAGGAGCCCCCTGCAGGGCTGTGGAAGCAAGGGTCTGAATTAGGAAGGCTGTCGGGTGTGGCCAGACGCAGGGGAGGAGGTGCTGGAGGGGCAGGACGGCGGGATACATTACAGGGTGAGGAGCCTGAGATTTAAAGACAACTTCCAGGCTGGAGCTGGGGTTCAGTGGCAGAGCGCTTGCCTAGCCTGTGCCAGGCCCTGGGCTCGATCCTCAGCACAGCACACAGATAAGTAAATAAAGTCAAAGATCCATTGATAACTAAAAAAATATTTTAAATTAAAAATAACTTTTAACTTGGGAATGAAAACAGAGAAATCAGATGAAAACGTGGGTGACGGGCAAAACTAACGTGCAGGAATCTAATTATTCTGGTGTGAGATTCCACTGGTCTGCAGGAGGGGACCCAGGCAGGGGAGGTGCTGAGCGGCCACGGCTGGGGGGAAAAATGAAAGATCTCCAGCTCCTCTAGGGGATCTGGATTTGAACTACGGTGAAGTTCGGGGGAAAAAAGGAGCAAAAAGAGAGAGGCTCAGGACTGGCTTCCAGAGGTGCCAGTCCTGAAAGTGGGAAGAGGAATGAAGAACACCAGAGAGGCAGGAGGAGACCAAGGTCACCGGCTCATGGGCAGGGAAGGCAGAGGGTCTGAGAGGCAGCAAGACTACCTAACAGAATGGCCGGGAGAGTTGCTGGTGAGGTGCAGCGTGGTGGCCTCGGGAGGGTCCTTCTGGAGCCAGCTTGCAGAGGCGGTAAGAGCCAGAAGCACGTGCACCCGCTGGAGCCCAGCTGAGGGCAGAGAGCAGTGCCACGGCCACGGTGTAGAGCAAGGAGACCTGGAAAACGAGCCCGGTGGAGACAGGCACTGACCGACGGGGAGGCGGGAGAGAGGCCACGCATCAGAGGGGCCGCTGGGGGGCTCTGGAGTAACTCGCCCCCCACCAGGGTCTGCTTCTCCAGGTGCCTGTGCTCAGGTTCCCCCCCCCCGCGTGGAACGGACCCCTCCTGGTGCCACCGATTTCCACCTCCATAACAAAATACCTGACATAATCAACGTACAGATAGGAAAGGTTAAAAAAAAAAAGGGTCAAGGTTTATTTGGGATGATAGTTTTGGAGATTCCAGTCCCAGGGGAGCAAAAGGAAAGGAAAAGGAAGGAACTGGACTCACCCAGTTTCCTGCGAGGGCACCGCAAGGACCTGAAGACCTCCCGCAGGCTCCGCCTCTTAAAGGGGCCAACCCCTTCCTAATAGCCCCAGGCTTCTCATGCATGCACTTTGGGGGACGTTCTAACTACAAACTACAGCACATGCTTTCTGCCAAATCTTACTGGTCACTCCCTCCAAAAAGTTGTCACTTGGTAACCCCATAGCTCCTGCCCTGCAGTGGCTGGCCACCCCAGCAGGTGTGGCCTTTGATGGCACACTCCTGTCTCCCTTGAGGGCCAGACTAGACAGTGGGCTGTGCCCCTGTGGCGCACCTGTCTGTGAGCCCCTGTGGGCAATGATTACATCTCCTTCAGGGACGTGTCACCGTTACTTAAAGCATCATGTGTGCCCAGTTCAACGGCAGCTGGGTGGGTGTGAGACTGCCAGGCAGCAGGTGAGGCTGTCCTGGGGAGTCAGGAAGGTGTGGGGTCGGGCTGACACTGGTCCAAGTGCTCTAGGTCTTCCAGGGCTGCAGCCTGAGGATCGGGGCGAAGGTCATGTGCATGTCACACCAGGCGCACACTCACAATGGGAGGGTTTGACGGCTTGTCGGTGGGCCAGGAGGGTGGAAGCAAGAGGAGTGGAATGGAAAACCGCAAGGCAGGCACTGACCTCGACCTGTGGGCTGTGGAAGGCTGGCAGCCCGTGGCAGGAGCCAGGGGATGACCAGTGTGGGACAGGGACAGGGAGCCACGTGGCAGGACTGGAGAGGAAGCTGCTCCACACCACGATGGGAGGTGCCCTTGGGAACTGTTCTGGTCAGCTATTTCACTGCCGTGACTAAAGATCTGACCAGAACGATTTCAAAGGAGGAGAGGTTCATCCGGGGCTCACGGTTGCAGAGGTCTTAGTCCACAGAAGGCCGGCTCCATTCCTTGGGGCTCCAGGTGAGGCAGGACATCATGGCAGGGAAGCAGCTCACATGAGATCAGGAAGCAGAGGGAGAGAGTCTCCACTCGCCAGGTACAAATATCTACCCAGAGCCAGGCCCCAGTGCCCACCTCCTCCAGCCACACCCACCGCTTCAGTGACCACTCAGCTAATCCCACCAGGGATTAATTCACTGGCTGGGCTAAGATGCTCACAATCCAATCATTTCTCTCTGAACCTCCCCACACTGTCTCACACATGGGCTTATGGGGGGCGCTTCACATCCACCCCATAACAGCAGAAAGTGGCATGCACCAGACACTCTGTAAATATTTGTGGGCAGGTGGAGTAAATAAAGGAGCACGGAGGCAGCAGTGGGCAGGGTAGTGAACCTCCCCTCCTGGCAATGGAGGATCTGGGCAGGAGGGGGCAGGAGTCTATGCTGGCTGCACCGGAAGCAGAGTCAGGAACAGCCAGGTGGGAGGTTCAAGGCACAACTGAGGGAAAGCCACCTCAGGTTTCCTCGGGGCCTAGAACTCTTTCTGCCAATTTGCCTATTACCAAGAAATTGGGTAGTACACTGAAGAATATGTAAACAAAAAATAAAGCGAACCGGTTTCAAAGCCACCACTCCAAGTAGTTAAGTAATATTTTAAAAGCAGGTCAAATTGCAGGAGTCTTTTATGTGGCATTAAAATAGGAAAGAGGCTAGTTGAGATTGAGGACCCTGCTTTGAATCACAAATATAAACCACCCTTGGCCTCAAACCAAAACTAGAGAGAACTGCGGAGGCCACGTGGCTCTGTGGATGGGGAACTCCTCCGCCTTGAAACAGTGGCCCTGACTTATAGCACACACAAGCGCACATGAATCACACACCCATAATGCACTGCAGCATTTCTTTACATTGTTATAAGCCAACAATGATTGCTTTTCCTGTTGAAGTGAAAAGGCCCTTTGTATATCACCTGGGAAAGAAGTAAAGGAAGGTTATGCAAGAAGTAGTTTGGGAACTTTGTTTGCAGGGGGGAAAAAAAAACCCAAAATGTTCTTTTATCAATCCTTAACAGATTAAATGCTTAAATGTGGGAGGTGAAACTTTGAAATTTAAAAATACAAGATAATATCTTTATGATTCTGGCAAGGGAAGGACACCTTAAAGAAAAATTGAAAGCATTATCCATGAAAGAAATTACAGTTAAACTTGACTCTAGTGCACTCAAGAACTATCATTAAAAGACAGCACAGGAAGGGCGGACTGCAGGACCTGCTGGGAAAGCGCTCGCCACACCATTCCCAGTGCAGGATTCACATCCAGAACACGTAAAGGATTCAAAAGCAAGCTTAGAAAATGACAACTGAACTGAAAAAAAGAAAAAGGATTTAAAATCAACACACTACAGTGATGCAGCCACGTCAATGTTTACAGCAGCTCAATTCACAATAGCTAAGCTGTGGAACCAATGTAGATGCCCCTCAACAGATGAATGGATAAAGAAAATATGGTACATATACACAATGGAATATTACTCAGCTTTAAAGAAGAATGAGATTCTGGCATTTGTCGGTAAATGGATGGAACTAGAGAACATCATGCTAAGTGAAACAAGTCAATCCTAAAGAACCAAAGGCCGAATGTTTTCTCTGATAAGTGGATGCTGATTCACAGTGGGGGGTGGGTAGGGAAGAATGAAGGAACTTTGGATTGTGCAGAGGGGAGTGAGGGAAGGGGTGGGGCGGTAGGGATGGGAAGGATGGTAGAATGAGAAGGACATTACTACCCCGTATACATGTGTGACCACACTACTGGTGTGACTGGCACCCTGTGCAGCCAGAGGAATGAGACATTGTGCTCCATTTGTGTACATTGAGTGAAAGTGCATGCTACTGTCATGTAGAAGCAATTAGAACACATTTTTTAAAAAAGATAAAAAGTTACAAAGGAAAACTTTCTAGAAGGAGAAACTTAAATGAACAATAAAAATGTAAAAAGAAGCTCAGCTTCTTTGTAATCAAATGTCAACAAACTACAATGAGATGCAACTTAACTTAATTAGTTTGAAAAAAATTTTAAAGTTGTTGAGAATAAGGATCAGTGGGAATCCTACCCTGTTGGTGGCTCAAGCGCTTGGGAGAACAGGTAAGCACCGCACAGGACAGCAGCTGCACTCTGCAGCACTGTTCACGTGCAGGTGTGCAGACTGACAAAGCTGTACCGCGGCTCGCACACAGGGATGTGACAGCCCAGAAGTCCATCCACAGGATGAACCTTCGTAGATGGACAAAAGCTCCTCTATTCCCAAATGGACTATTATACAGAACTGAAGATGACTACACCCACAGGCCATAGCAAGGTGGAAAAAATGCTCAGGGAGAACACACATCAGCCAAGATTCGGTGTAATCACATTTTTTATTTTAACCCCAAACCAAGCACAGCTCATCAAGGTATCATTCAGGATATGTATGTGAATATATATGATGAAACCATTCTTTCAGAGGTAATGACTGACAACATTTTCATGGGGCAGGACGCAACTGGGAGGAGAGACTATCGGTGCAGTGGAGTTGGGACCCCTGTTCTGGCCCTGATGCTGATTCATGAGTGCTCAGTTAAGGTCCCTCTGTGCTTTGGGCAATGTTCTTTCGCGAACTTGCAACATTACCTAACTAAAACGTAGTTGCCCCGGGGAAAGTCACCCAGCACCCTTGCCTGTTCCTTTGGCTTCAGATCTGTGTTAGGCATCCGGCACTTTCCCTGGAAGAGAGTTTGACAGTGACAGGAGGGCTGTAGGCATACTCAACAGAAGTCCACTGGATGTGGCATCTTGCGTAGGACAGCTCAGAACGAGCTCTGTTTCCCAGGCAGGCTACAGCAGAGCACATGGCTGAGATTCTGCCCGTCCTCTGGGTGGGATCGTGGTGGGTTTTGTTGCGGGCCCCTGTTGGGTCCACTCCTTGGAAAGGGATCATACATGGAAACCTAACAGCAGGTTCAGCAGAGAGGAACCCTCAATTCACCCCTCTGGGGAACACAGCCCACTGCACTCTGAAATGTTCTGATCTTGGTCTATTTCCCCAAGCTGCCTCAAATCAAGGCACATTGCAGGAAAAGAGCTTTCTTGCCACCCAAAAGCAGCTGAGTCCATCTGCAGCAGTGTGACCCTGGCCACCTCCTCTGCCAGATTGCTCCACCCTCACCCCAGATGCTAGCCAATGGTGAGGAGCTGAGATGAAGCCAGGACGCCTCAACAAAAGAGCACGCAGATGCTGCCCCTCCCTCAGGTTCAAAGAACAGGAGCAGGAGCACGTTCCCCATGCCCAGGCCTCTTTTATTCAGTTATGCCTTATTTTTGAAGGGAAGAAAGTGGGGACCATACAAACAGCCTGACATGAGTCGCTGTTTCGTGGCACACTGTCTACACCTGAAGACAAAAGCATCCCGGGGAAGCCCAGTGGTGGTGGTCTAACCTGCGGCCGTCATGCTGCCCTTGGAACTTCAGCTTCCCATCTCGAAGGAGGCACTGCCCACCTGCGGCTGCAGGACCCGACTGCACATCTCCTTGGTGTTCTGCAGTCCAGCGGGAGGGAGGGAGAGAGGGAGTCAGCTCCTAGCCCTGTGCTAAATAATACAGTGCAGGGAAAGCGTTGGTGAACGGCACGGTGTTACAAATCTCAAGTAATAATTGCCATTGCAAAGGTCAATTACTGCTGATGATTACTGTATGCATTTCAAACACAGCTCCCTGCTCGATGGGAAGTTGAAGTAATTCTTCTGTATTTGTGAAGCATGCATTGGTTTTGTAGACTTCCCCGAGGTAGCTCCATTTCATAGCAACGAGTGAGCTGGTCAATGATCACATCCATTTCTGGAAGTTCTGAACGTTATATATTGCACCAGTTGAAAGGGCGCCAAAGACCACCAGATGTTCGTATATTTGTAAATTTATACTGTAGAAAAGCTTAAATGTGGGTTAGACATATGCATAATTATTAAGTAAAAAGCTACTTGATTTATAGAATTAACAAGGATTAATCCAAAAATAAGTTTATTTCAGTGTGAATTTCGTAGCTAAGAATCTGTGGAGGAATAGTTTGGTTGTTTTTTTCTCACCAGCTGGAATGTTTGAAAACAGTTAATACACAGAGCCATTTACTACTGCCTGTCATTTTCTCCTTGTTTTTGAATATTCCAATCTAGTGAAGTTACTTGAAGACTTTGGCACTGTGGAAGCTGATTAACGGTATCATTCAGGTGAGATCTGTAAGAACACAACATGATCCCTCTCTGGACATAATATAGTCAGTGACTCTTTTTCCTCACTAAAAATTAAGCTTTCTAATACCAGTTATAAATCGAATAACAATTAAATGTATATGCTTGCTCACCATGCGCTTTATAGATGTACCTTAATAAGTGGCATTAAGAACTAAACCAGCCAAGTGCGGTGACGGTGACGGTGACGCACGCATGTGATCCCAGGGGCCCCAGGAGGCAGGAGTTCAAAGCCAGCCTCAGCGAAAACAAGGTGCTGAGCAACTCAGTGAGAGCTGTCTCTAAATAAAATACAAAATAGGGCTGGGGATGTGGCTCTGCGGTCGAGTGTTCCTGAGTTCAATCCCCAGTACCAAAAACAAACAAACAAAAAAAAAAAAAATAGCTAAGCCAAAATAGTTAAAAACTTATTTCACAAACTGATTTGTTTCAATCAGTTTTATCCTTTCTATTAATCAATAGCAAAGTAACAAAACATAGGCAAGCAATCTTAGGTTATTTTTTTTCTAATAATGCCCAAAATAAATTTGTACTTTCCCATTAAAAAATGTAAAGAAAGAGTGTAATAATTTTTCCTGAGCAATCTCCCTGTCCTCCAGGGAGATTGCAGCTGATGACCTTTGGAAAGTTCAATGTCAACTCTTACTCCTGTTGCCAAAATAAGGGATGACTTCAAAGTCACGGTGCTAAGCGTTGCTAGGGAAGTGCTACGGCTGTTGTCAGCCATGTGGTTGTCCTGGCCATTCCACACGTTAGGAAAACATCAGCTTTTCTGAAGAGGCTGGAATTCCACCTGGCTTCTGCTCCACACTGGGGTTGTGACAGCCGGGGTCCTGTTGTGGCAAGGAGCCTGTCTCAGGAGTGTTTCCGAATGGCTTGCATTTGTTTACCCCACTGACTACATTCCTGCTACTATTACTGTGATCCTCTAGGGAAAACGTTTCCATGTGGTCAGCTCAAAATGCTCACATTTGTGTTTGACGGAATGAGTCTCCCCAGAGTTCAGCAATAAGAGTGTGGGCTTCCCGTCCCACAGTCCAGTGGTGTGCTTCCCACAGGACTCTGGGGCTCGTCTTCCTCTTCTTGCCTCGTGGTGCTGTAGAAAGATGCCCAGCGCTGTGGGGAGCCTCTGCGGGCCCTCGACAGCACCGCCAACCATTGCCGCCTTGGTGGTGTGTTGGCACTGGTCAGCTATTTGGATACTTTTTTTAGAAGTATTAAATAAAAGAAAAATCTAAAAATAAAGTAACTTAAAAAGAGCTCTATTCCAGCCTTCCAGAATTCAGAATTATAATTTTGTCCTAGTAACATCTATTCTTTTCAAGTACAGATCTTCCTGATTTTGAATTCCAGTCCTTTCTGGGTTCTGCAGTCTCGGGAATTTCGTGTCCTTTTTCCAGGTCACTTAGACGTGCATGAAGACAGAATGCAGTCTTCTGAGTGTGTCTTTAAAGTACACATTCATTTACATATGCCCCAGCAATTTACTTCCCCCCTCAACATTGTTTTGGAAGATAAATGATTTCTATCACTACAGAACTGCTCTTAGGAGTCCTGCTGTCTGAGGGTCCTTTCCAGGGTGGAATTTAAGGACATCACCTTCCATTCACCTTTGTTTACCTCTCCTTGGGTGGGGGAACTTTGTCCACTGCTTCTGGAACTTTCACTTTAGGTGGGGCTCATTTGTTGATGTTGTTGTTGTTGTTTTCTACTTGGTATTCAGAGGGAGCTTGTGTTTTAATTCAAAGGACCTCTGATCACTGGGGATGCTGGAGAGGTTCATTTCATATGTGAGTTTTCCAATCCATTGAAATGCTAGACCTCTTCTTAATTAAGAAGTTTTGATGGAAGGAAATCTCTCTGAAATAATGTCTCTAAAACTCTCAGCCTTAAAAATCAATAAACAAGAAGCCAAATGCATTTAACACGCTCCTTTGACTCATATGATTGATGATAGCATGTGTTTGAAGCATCCCCGGGTCATGGGCTCTTTTTCACTGTTGTGAACATCTCCACTTAGATTTTATAGATTTTCTCCATTTGCTTATTGTTGAACTGACAACCATTTTTTGCTTTCATCAGTGGTAAAGACTCTGGGAATCTGCTCCTTCCTTCTTTTTCTGACTTCTTAATAGACTGTTAACTGGAAATTAATTAGTCCAAGCTCACGTTTTATCAGTAGTGACCCTATTTAGCACAAATTCTAGGGCCTTTTCCCGTCCCCACTTAATTTTTAGTTTTGACTTTGACCTCGCCAAAATAATTAAGTGTAAAATTTTAGACTTTTCAGAAATATGATTTGTAAAAAGAAAATGCACATACATATTTATATATTAGAACTATGTCCTATTTTTTAAGCTACTTTCACTCGAGAATGTACACAGAACATGGCCACCGCACGCAGGCCATGATGGCCAGAGCAGCGTTTCAGTCGCTTCCACCGCGGCCCCGGAAGCTGGCTGGCCCTGCCTCAGGTGTGGTCCCGGGCTGCACCTTCCCACATCCAGAAACAGAAGCAACCACTGTCCAGAAAGCAAAAGGACCGTCTTCTCGGTCTACGGTGGAAGAGACAAGATGTGCACGTGCATATTTTAAAATAATCACTGGTGCTGAGTAGAAATAAGTCAAAGCTCATTAATTTGAACCTGAATATAGAATGAAAACTCAGAGGAATACATGCTTCCACAGTGGCGTGGCCAACCTATTTTAAATAGTGATTTGGTCCAGGGAAGTAAAAAAAAGGAGCTTGCTGAAAGAACGCACGAGCGACGGGCTTCAAAGGAAACGCTGCTGCTGCACCCGAGCTTTCCCGTCTCTGCAGGGCTGCGAAGGCGTCCCCAGCAGACTCCTGCCACCTTCTCCCCGACGGTAGAACAAGGCAGCTTCTCAAAGATCCTGGCTCCCAGGTTCTCGCTCGTCACAGGTCCTCACTCCCTCCAAAACCCAACACGCAAAATCCGTTTGCCCGACTAGACTCAACTGGAAAGTAAACCCCAGCTAGAACGTGTGCCATAGGCTACCACGATCAGAGTCATGGCCTGAGGGACCGGCCTGAAGATCCTCCCGCCCCAGTTTGAGAGACAAGGAGGTGAAGCCACGCTCACGCGACAGTGACCGCCCCCCCCTTGGTGGCCTTCCCTCCTCTTAGCTGACACGCGGGTGAGACTGGGACTTGGATGCTGGCTTTGGGAACAGTTTCACAGACGTGGTCAGGGTGGGTGGACAGACCTGTGGAGGAGCAGCAGCTTCGGAGAAGCACGTTTGATTTTGTGCGTGGCGCAGAGGCACCTGGCCTCCAGGCCTTCCCTGTCGGACCTGCAGGGATGTGGCCTCAGAGCCGGGACTGCCCTGCAGCAGGAAGCGCGGTGGCCAGAGGCCTGGCAAGCTCGGCCTGGCCCGGGCTCTGAAGCTGCAGCAGTATGAATCCCCTCCTTTCCAGGGCTCTCCTCTAGTTCCGAAGCGCAGGCTCTTCTCCATTTAACAACAGGTCCCAAGCAGCTGGCAGGCCTCTCAGCCACAGGCGGCCCTGGGCAGGACAGCACGGGACCTGCCCCCAGCCCTCACTCTGAAGATCAGATCCCTCAATGGCAGGTTCTCCAGAGTGTGGGAGTGTGGGAGTGTGGGTGGTGCCTGTGGGGGACTGAGGGACTGGAGGGGCCCACGTGAGGTGTCCTCAGAGGGGACATCACAGAGGGCAGGCTGGGCAGAGGCAGGTGTGGTTGCCTGAGGCGGCCCTGGGTTGCCTTGGCTCCACATGCCCCTCTCTCAGGAAGGTGAGACCCAGGTGTCAGATGGTCAGAGAAGAAAATGACAGGCGGCCTTAGAGCCCTCGCTGGGGGGGGACATGGAGGAGATGAGCTCGAGGGCCGCACTGCATTCTCAGAGCAGAGGTGTCCCGGCGCCAAGCTGGCAGCCAGGCCTTGGAGGAGGGGTGTTCCCCAAGGGGTGCAAAGGTGGCCATGGTGTCTAGAGTGGAATTTCAGAGCGGGGCCTTAAGACGTACGCAACTCTCAGCAACAGAAGTCTATACATATTGGGGCATGTATAAATGTGTGCCTATGCAGAGAACATTCTAGAATAACGGAAGGAAAATGTTTTGTTCAGACAGTGGCAATGGAGTTTGGGGGTCAGTAGAGAGTCAAACTTCTCATTCGACTCCTTTCTGCAGGTTTGGTTTCATTTTTAAACAAACATGCAGTTTTATGATTTTGAAAGTCCCACAGCTCCAAGAACTAAGGCTTGTCATCTGAGTGCCTGCTTCTTGACTCACTTGGAGGGAATGACAAGGAGCCCTGTTGCAGCCCCGAGAAGAAAGACTGTCCTCCTTGTATTTTGGCACTAGGTTTCTTTCCTGTGTTTTGGCTGGGCGATATTTCTGCTGTAACGTTTGCATCTCTGTCCTTACAGAGGAATAGAGATGGGCACCATCTCTATTGCCTGGACTCTTCTTTGAGCAGATGTGCTTAAGATGTTAATTTAACTGTCAATATTTCCTTTTCCAGAATTACAAGTGAAAATCAAAATTACTCAATAGGTTGATACGTGTGTATACACATAATGATATCAGGCTGCATAGATGACTTGTTGTATTTTATTGCCTGCAGAACCTCACAAGGGCCGGGTCAGCAGGCAAGCTGGGGACAGAGCTCCCAGGCCCTCTCTCCTCTCCCGTGTTGCAAGTCGCCTTAGAGGCTTCGTTAGATACCAGACACCTCACCTTTGTTCACAGGCAGATTCGCTGATGTCTTACATTTCTGCTGCATGTCATTTCCATGATTATGTGCTTTCCAAGGTTTTCACAGAGCACAAAAAATATCAGCAATTAAAGTTTTGCTTAATTTCAGCTACACACTTGGCAGCGTATAGGCTACATCCAGCCAGAAGCTACCCATGTCCTTTCCCTTGGCAGAGGGAGAGGAAGTGACTCCAGCAGTAGGCATCGCTGTTGAAACCAACAGCACAAGCGACCCGAGGGCCGTGCCTCAGCTCTGCACTTTCTCTGAAGTCGGCTGTTGGTTCCAAGGGACTGTCCTATCAGCTCTAATACGTCTTCTTCTTGTCATCTTGTGTAGATTGCTAACTGCCAGGTGACACAAGGTGGTTGTGAAGCTGTGCTGTCCAACACAGAAGCCACCAGCCACATGTGGTTTCTAAGATTTATCTTCATAAAATGAGAGGACATGAAACCTCTGTTCCCCAATCACCAGGCCACGTCCAGCTCTCTGTGGCTGTGTAGCTCATGACTGCTGTGTCCAGCAGCGGGACTGCAGAATGCACCATTTCCACAGGAGGGTCTGCTGACGCAACTTCTGGAACACACCTATTCACAAACGTGGTCGAAACAAAAACACTTCGGCGTAAGTTTAAAGGGTGACGACGATGCAGTTTCCAGTCTGATCTTCATAGAGCGAGACACAGGGTACGCGTACAAATCACATCTTAAAGTCCCTTGGGGCACATTTCATTGTTCCCTCCACAGAGTGCAACGTAACTGGCAGTACAATTACTGGAACTCAGTGCTGGAGGCTGATTTGTCTGCTTTTCTTTTGGAGGAAGGGAGGAAAGTTTGAAAGCAACAAAGATGATTATGATCCGAGGTTTTCTGAGGCTTAATACTGCAAGCGTCTGCTGAGAATCAGCACGGGTGCTACTTCAGTGGAGTTGCACGTTACTGCCTTCGGTGACGTCCAGGAGGCCCACCTTGCATTCCCGCCTTTTTTCTAGTGTTCTTTGAATTTGCAACCTTGGGTTATCGTCACATCTTAGCTCCATGATACACGAAGCTTCACAAGTCCTTAGACACGCTGCAGGGTAGTTCTCTTCCCCTAAGAGCTCAAGTGCTTTCATAGCACTGGATGCCCTTGTTTCCTTATGACTGTGGACCACTTTGAGAACTGAGTGAACACTGTTCACTATGCATTGCTGCTTTATATCCTATGCAAAAATTTACTCAAAGAAGATACAATACCTAAAACTAGACTGTAAAGCTCTTAGAAGAAAATGTATGGTATACCTTCAAAACTTTATATCAGACAGTGGTTTCTACATACAGCACTTAAAGTACAGCCACAGGAGGGAAACTAGGGAGGCTGGGTTTCAACAAAACTAATATCTTTTGTATTTCAAAGGACACTATCAAAAAACATCACCCACAGGTTGGGAGGAAATGCTTCAAAATCACGCATCCTATAAGGGTCTAGTATCTAGAATATGTAAAGACCTCCTACAACCCAACCATAAAAAGACAAAAGCCCAATTTTAAAGTGGGCAAAGGCTCTGAACAACCACTTCTCTAAAGAAGATAAACAAGTGGTCAATAAGCACATGCCAAGATCCTGAGGTCATCAGTCTTCAGGGAAGTAGGAACCAAGGGTGCAGTGACACAGCCCTGCCCCAGATGGCTGAAGTAGAAGCGCAGAGAGCAAGAACTGTGGGCCAGGTGTGGGACTGGAGGAGCCCTGGCGCGTGGTGGTGGGGACGGAGGAGTGTGGGAAGCAGTTAGCAACTCCTCAAAAGGACCACACAGGGCTAGCACGTGAGCCCGCAACGGCAGTGCTGTGTGTGCACAGGGTCACTGAGGGCTCGTGTCCACACAGTAATTGTATCTGAATACAATTGAATCTGAATAATTGTATAAATGATCACCAAAACCTGGTGAACCTCGAACACATACGCTAAGTGAGAGAAGCCAGCCACAGAGGACCACGGATTGTTTATAAGAAATGTCCACAGCAGGCAGATTCCGAGAGGCAGAAAGCAGATCGGCATTGCCGGGTGTCACAGGAGTGTCACGGGGATAGCTCAGGACATGGAGCTTCCCTTGGGTTAGGAGTGTGTCTGGACTTGGTAGTGATGGTAATGTCAACCTTGTAACATGCAGAAATCCATGGAATGATTCACCAGGGAGGGCAAATCCTCTGTGCTATGTGTTATGGCTCAGTGAAACAATAAAAAGAAGCACGTTTTTACATGAGCATGGTTTTTGTCGCCCGTTTTAGCCACTAATCTAACAATAAGGGTTTGGTTTTTTTTTTCTTCCAGTGTCATCTGTCCATCTGTCCCAGTCTGTTAAGGAATTTGAGACTTAAAAGAAGATCTAATCAAAACAAGTTACTGAGTGAAATTATAGCATATTCTAAAAGTCTGCGTTTTCACATAGAAACCTAAGAAAGCATCTCTTTTTACTTTAGCTGAACGTGTAAATGAGAAGTGGAACATATTATTTGTGAGCTGAAGAATTCAATTATAAAACAATGGCAATTTTGAAAGACTCAAGTAGGTAGCATCTTTTAGTCAAAATTGCATGTTATATAATCTTTCAATAGCAACATTAAAAAAAAAAAAAAGAAAGAAAGAAAGGAAAGGAAAAAACCCTCTGAGCCATATAGGGTGTCCACACACCTCTAGTTTCAGGTACCTGGGACGGCCCTGAATGCACCAGCAAACTATTAAACACACCTATTCCAATTTATCTGTCACTGTCATTGCAATTTTATTAAACACCTCCCAAGTGCCTGCCTCTGTCAGGAAGGGGAGCAGTGGTCTTCGCAGACAGGAGCCTGCGGTCTGCTGCCTTCGTTTCCTTCTCATACAGAATCCCAGCCGCCATACACACGGCCAGAGGAGGGCTTTCCACAAGACAATGAACGGCACAACACTAGAGAACTTGACTGGTTATGAAACCCAAACAAGCAATCGCACAGAGAACTGGCCTTAACGTGCAAGGCTTCGGATGGTCAGAGGAGTTTTCACCTCACAGTCTAAACTTCATATGGAACTTTTCCGTGGGGTATGCTTATGAACCTTGGTATCTGTGCCTAATGGATGGTAAAGACGACGCATCAAACTTCCTGAAAAAAATTCTCGCAGAGACCTTTGAAACTGTGTAAGGACCTGAGGTAGCACACAGCTGGACGAAGCAGAGACCTTTGAAACTGTGTAAGGACCTGAGGTAGCACACAGCTGGATGAAGCTGAAGGTCGAGCCCACTTACTCCAGCCCGAGAGCTTGACTTCAGGTCAACATGAGGAAGAGCACACTTTACAGGGGATGTGAACAGCGGCCATACCCGCCCTTCCCAACTGTCATGACCTGCTGGTCACTGTCCACCTGCCGGTCACTGTCCACCTGCCACTTTCTCCACACAGTCACTTGAGGCTCACACAGGTGCTATGGTGGAGATGGGAGTCGGGAGGACAGTTCCCAAAGGGGTGCCTGGAGAGCACCCAGGGTGAAGAGCTAAGGAAAGGCTGCTGCCGTGGCTGCGGTCTTCCTATGTATTGACCCACTTTGTCCCTCAGAGAATTTTAACAGGCTTTTAGACAAAATGTCTTAGAATGAGTGCACTAGTTTAAAAAAAAAAAAAAAAGACAGAAAATGGAAAGTTTTCAACCAATTGCTTCACTGTTGAAACAAATTGCTCTAGAATATGATAAAGGCTGTATCTAAACTTCGCATATTTTCCCAAAAGGCAAAATCATCACTGTACTGCCCTGTCTACTGTGTTTCATTTTTTGCAAATAGGTTTTTAACACTAGAATATATTAAAACTAGTGCAATTTCCCAAATTGGTTGGTAATAGCATTTCTCACTTCCTGGGTGCATAGGAGAAAATACTGACATTATCCTTATGTTCTAGATGGTAGAACCAAGGTTCACAAAGACATCTAACTCACTCAGGGTGACAGCTGGTGTGGAGCGGGGAGGCAGCCACGGGCACGCTGGCAGAGCTGGAGCCACCTCTGCAGGTGCTCGGTGAGCTCTGCTGGACCTGGGCACCCGCGTCCCTCTCACCGCCTGTACTGAATGGAGTCTCATCTATAAAGGTGGCACTTTGTAGAGGCCAGACACGCTACCTGTCCCACCCCTTGCCAGCCGAGGGAACTTGGCCTGTTTCCTCGGGTGCAAAGTGGGAAGGGCAAGAGGGGATAAGGATGCCTGTGTAGGACTGAGGTCGAGGCTGAGTGAACTGCCACCGAGTCACGCCTTGCTTGGCACACACCCAGGACCCAGCCACGCTCCCAGGAGGTCGCTCAGCTGCACAAAATCCTTCTATGTCTGCAGCTCCCGGACTGAAGAAGAAAATGAGGCAGTTGGGGACCCTCCGGAGGGGATGGCCACGTTCCGCAAACGCACCTGCAGGGAACCGGGAGGTGGGCGGGCCTGCGCACGGGCGTGCATCCTGTCCCTCCCCGGGGTCGGGTGGGCACATTCCAGCCGTTCTCTCCCAGGTCCTACTTAGATGGGTCAAGGAGTCACAAGATTTCATACCAAGACATGCGTCAGTCTGTAGCCCATTTTTGGCATAAATAAAGATTTGGGAGTTTTTGTTGTCAAGTCAGGATTTGCGTTCTTTTTTCTTTCCTTCCTTCTTACTCGTGTGTGTGAGTGTGTGTGTGTATGTGTGTGTGTGTGAGTGTGTGTGTAGAACATTTAAGTGCTTGAGACATTGACGCAGCAGGGACAGGCCCCTGCCTGTGTGAAGCCACACCCCACCCCTCTCGAGGAGGTCTGAAGAGAACCCGTTACGCACCACTGAGAAAAGGAATGTCGAGGGTCTGAGAACAATTGTTTGTTAGTGTCAAAGGTTTTCCCAGGTGGCACAAGACAAAAAAAAAAAAATGCAGAGAGAAAGTTTTATAGAGCCATACTAGAATAATGGCCATTATATATTGGTGTTATAATTCACCTCATTTGTAAATACAAGCTGCATCTCGATATGTAATATAATCATGAAATATAATTCCAGAACAGGGCTGCCAAATTAGGCATTGGCCTCCTGTGCCCCCTTTTTTGAAAAGTGCTGTTTCTTTAATGACTTTATTCAATATGGCATATGTGGTAAGAATTCATTTAAAAGATAGTTTATAATTTTTGGTAATTATTTGCATCAAAACACTAAGTTAAAAAGAAAACTAAGTTGTTGCTTTTTTTTATTTTATTAGTTATGTTAGATCTATAATTTTAAAAACTGAGCACTTCTTATCATCAGTGTTTTAGGAAACTGTGATATGAAACCTCAACTTCACATTGATCATTTTAAACATAAGAAAACGTAACTGGGATAGCAAACAAAAGTAATGGAAATTCGAGAGTGCCCACATTGAAGGATTAAATGAGAGGACACCACGGAGCCCCAGGTACCCAGGAGAGCGGAGCAGAGCCTTCACCTCCTCCACTCTCGGGAGCGGAGCTCTGGTCAGTTCTCGTGAATGCACCCAGCAAGATGTCCCACGTGCACAGGAAGTCAGCAACGATGCACTGAAAACCTGTTACCTGGTGTCATGACATCAGGTGGGGAAAGAAGCCAGAGTCTGGTCCAGGTCACTAGTCGGTCCCATGAGCCAGGAATCGCGACCAGCCTGCCCAGGCCTCCATAGCCTCAGCTTTGAAGAGTGATAGTTGGACTGGATCATCCTCGTTTCTAGAAGTGAGACAGGGTGCAGGGGGGAAGAAGGAAGGGATCCAGGAAGAGAGTGGAGGGAAGAAGACAATGCCTTAGGTTAACTGCAAGTCCCCTACAGACAAAACCCAGTTGTTCTAATTCAGAATGTGGCTGGGGGTAAGACTAGTGAGTCCATCTGAGCTGTGAAATTTCACAATTCAAGGAAGGAAAAAGAAAAATGAAACTTGTTCCTCTAAGAGGAGCGACTCTGAGGGTGCAAATCAATGCCTGTGGAAATCCAGGGCAGCAGCAGGACAGGGCAGCTGACGTGCAGAGCTCGCGGTGGGTGGGGTGAGTTCCCGCCACGGCAAAGCAGCCAGGTGACAGCACTTACCACGTGTCAATCACCGTTCTAGGAACAAGCACCGGACGTCCCTGTTCACATCATCCCATATTCTGCTGGCTGGGATTTACAAATGCTCTCGTTCCGCTGTTGAGCAAATGTGCGAAAAGATGTAGAAAGAGCCCTGTGTTGTGAATTTGCATAATGAGCCTTGGCAAATGAAGTTTAACCTAGAAAAACATATCTGGAAGTTGATGGGGAAGAAGAAAAATGGCTATGAAAAGCCAAAAATTAGAGTCATGTAGTGTCAGTGGCAGATCCAGCACTGGACCAGATGCTGAGTGTGCCGGCTGACCCGCTACTGGCAGTAATCGTGCATGTGGATTCTTTGTCCTTGGCCTCCACTGAGCAGCCCACCTCACGCTCAGAAATGAGATTTAGAAATCCCCACTGCGTGCAGATCCCCCTGCTTAATTCCTCGGTGGCTGCCATGAACAGCACTGGGAGCAGGGGCAGCAGCTGGTCAGCCTTCAAATCACTCCTCACTCTGGGCTGAGATAGTGTGGGAAGAATCTACTAAACTACAACGTCTGCATAATCAAGATGAAAGCCCTCCATGACCAGCTGCTCATTAATTGTGCATGGTAAAAGGGGAACAGGAGATAAGTCAGGAGATGTCTCTGCTCTTCCACAAAAGGAAAAAAATCATGTCTGGAAGAGTCTTGGCATTAAATTCCACACATTTCATTCTAGAACCAGATTTGATTTTATGTGCAAAGTTATAAAACTCACCAGCATCAACTCAGTATGTGGACTTTAACCAATAAATGCAATTGACTGTAAAATAATTCTACAAAGAATGAAGTAGAAAAGAAATAGCACTTACAAGTTGTAGCACTCACTTCTCGGCACCCTTCAAGCATGACAATAACAGTAGTGGGAAAACATGAGAATAAGGGAAAGAATTAATCCCAACACGTAGTCCCAGAGGCCCATATGGCCTGCTCATCTCTGCCAACAACCTTGGGACTGATCTTCCGTGTTTTCCTTGGGGCTTTAGGAAAATCCTTTCCCTCTCACTGTTTCTTGATCCATAACAAGAATGACTAGATCCCCTGAGCAGGGAATTGTCTCAGGACACCCACAAATGTGGTGGTTCATGGTGGCAATTGACCCTTAGTGTTAAGAGTAGACTTGATGCTGGAGCCACATCTTCAGAGCAGGAGGCAGAGAGAGCCAGCCAGCCCCTGTGGAGGACAGCAAAGCAAAGCAGGCAGCTGCAACCCAGGCAGGCAGGCAGGCGGGTCCCCATGTGGCCCAGTTCCCTCTCCTGGCCAGGGAGAGCTCAGCCAGGGACAGGGGACATCCCCACACACCTGCCTCTGTTGTGCTTCCCTGCGTCTCCAAGCTCACCTCTGCTGGGGTGCGACTCAGAAAGCTTAGAAACCACCCAGGTTCATTTAAAAATCTCCCCCCAGGTCCACATGAAGCACTTGGTTCTGTGTGCCACCTTCTTTTTAAAATGTCTTTGTGCCTGTCCCAGAGAAGCGTCTTCCTTGTACCACGACAGAATGGAGCTGCTGAGAGCTCTGCCGAAGGCCAGGGGCCCCACCCCAGGCAGCAGTGTGGCCCTGTGGCCTCAGAGGCCTCTGGGTGCACAGAGCTCAAGCCATCCTGAGGCTGTTTATTTTTCTAAAAGTAAATGCATGCTTTTCAAAACCTTACAACATGGCAATGAGAAGGATCAGACTTTCAAGGCGAGATAAATAAAGTGCATCTTCTAAGCGGTTGAAGTGAAGAACCAGATCACACTGGGTTTCGCAATGATGTTGGAAATGGAGGAATCTTTATAATGGTAGCCTTATTTAAACATGAGAGTATTTTTAACTTGAAAAATCAAGTCAGGAAAACATAATACCTAATTTTAAATTTTTAATTTCAAGCAAAATTTCAGATAATTTAGACAAAGTGGTAATCTTCCACTTACGGTTAGTAATGACGATTCCAGTGAAGAGCAAGTATTCATCTAAGAAATGATGCACATGGACACTTCAGTTTCCTGCCATGTTTACAGATTCTTGTCTCTGGAGAATATCAAATAGGCCTGAAATTTAGTTTGGATTTACTGAAAAAATAGAAAACTAAATGTATCATGTTTTAAAAAAAAACTTTTTTGTAAACTTGCCACTTCTCTCTAAATCAATATATGTTGTCATTCCCATAACCACATGAAAGTCATTTTTAAGTAGGCAAAGTGATTCTGTTGGCCATGTAACAATGTAGGTAAATTGGAAGTTGTTCTACCAGATATTAAAGTATTATAAAACCTCTGTCATTGAAACAATCATGAAGGCATATAACAGGCATGTGAATCAGCAGCAGAATTGCCCAGAAGCAGATCCAAATGCACAGAGAAGCTGTATGTCTTGAATGGACCAGGCAATAATGGTGCTGGGAAGTACTGGAAAAGTGGGTCAATGCTTTATGCTCTGCGCCAGGATAAATTCCAAATGAATGAAAGATTTAAGTGAATAAACGAAGTCATTGAAATGCTAGAAAAATGTGAGCATTCTCTCATAATCCCAACAGAGAAATGGCCTAACTACATTTCAAAATGCAGAAGCCATCAAATTGAAATATTCGAGTTAAAAAAGAGAAACAACATTTTTATAGAGAACACGTCATAAACAAAATCAAAGACCAAAGGACAAGATGGGGGAGAAATTGTAGCCTGTACACAACTCCCACAAAATAACAGGAAAAATCGTTAATACGGAAAAATAAAGGGTTAGTAGCTGAATGGAACAAAGAGTGGGAACAAAGGACTCGAACATTCCACCAACAGAAAAATGAGTAAGAGTGATTCCTCGGTGTGTGACGGGCTAGCCTCCCCCACTGAGGTGCCCTTCTTCACACGCTGGAAGACCTGAACTGCCTGCTAACACGCTCAGCTGGTGGACACTGGGGGCAGACCTGCCCCTGCACTGCCACTGGAGGGTGGTCTGGCCACCTGCACCCACGCTGGGAAGATCTGCAGCCCTGCCCGTCTTCAAACAACCTGCCCACGGTGCAGAGGTGCAGCCCAAGGCCACCAGCCTGGACCTGGGTGAAGGAGGCCTGCTGCGTCCTGCCTCTCTCCTTCCCTGCAGCTCTGAAACTGTGGCTCCTTTCTGTCCCTGAAAGGCTCTCAAAGGGACAGGGTTAAGAGAAATGCAAGGTGAACATAGGGAGACACATACTTGCATGGTTTTGAGCATTCATAAGAATCTGTAAGGAAACAAAAAGAAACCAACTTGACTGGTCAGCTGTTTAGGAGGATGGGGAAAATAGTTTATACAGGACATTTTATAGTTTCAATAAAAATTGAACAGTGTGCATGTACAATCTTGTCAAAAACTAAATTTTTAAAATAGAAATTGCAACAGAAAAAAAAAATTTCTGGATACATCCACCTTCTCAAAAGAACTTCCCCAATCTTTTTCCCATTAGATCTAAAAGTACTTTGCCTAACATGTCCAGCCCTTACAATTTTGTGTTCCCTGGAGACTAGCTCATGTGGTATCCTTGTGTCACCTGGTGGTGCTCAGTGCAGGGTTCTTGAGGAGGCTGTGTGTGCTCAGCAAGTCCAGAGCTCACGCCCTGGGCCGCCAGCCTAGAGCATCCACCCCTGGGTGAGCAGAGCTGCTGGGGATGCGCCCAGGGAACCCGCCCCAGTCCCTGCGCCTCCTGCTCTCCGTGGTCGGCCGTGCAGACCTGTCCTGGGTTGTGAGGCTCCTCTGCAGGGAGCTGGAGGTGCCCAGCAACCCGCTACCTTCCTGCTTCTTTCCAGGCGACCTGTCCTCTCCGTTTCCCCTTCCACTTCTGCAAACACCCTCACCCAGCTCTCCCTCAGTCATTGGAATAGGAACTCCTGTCATTCTGGGTTTCAATCACTGTCAGCCATTCTTCCAGGTCACTAGGTAAAGAACCACTTCAAAGCTGATTCGATAAAAAAGACTAGACATCCTGCATTTTGTCCTGTGTTTAAGGAAAAGAGAGCTTCTAATAGTCGTGTTTTTGAGTGACGGCAGAATGACACGCATTAAGAAACGCGTGTTCTGCAGGTACCTGCTGTGTGATCATTTCAAAGAACTCATCCACCCAGGGCAACTGTTTATTTTACAAATCATTTAAGTCTAATTAAGCACTTCACAATTAACTTGTGATTATTATTTTACAATATGGTGGGGGTCATGACCCTATTAACATGAAATAATAAATGCCAGTAGGCGATTTCCTTTAAAGTTCTATTTTTCATGAGAATTCAGGCCACTGTCAGCAAAGCATGGAGATTCTGGACTTTGATTCTTCTCCCAATTGCAGGCCCCGCTGGGGCTGTGACCCGTCCATTCCACCTTGCTTCCTGTGAAGGGAGGGCACTCATGGTCTTCAGAGAAGTTTAACGGAAAAGACAAATAGTTTCAGGAATGTATGTCCCTTCTTGTTGTCCCTGCTGGGAGCAAGCAGCAGGGGGCGAGCAGGGGCAGCTGTGTCTTCTTGCTTCTGTGGTTTAGGATCTCGGAGAGATGGAGAGCATTTAAAGGCCCGGACCTGGCCTTTTTTCTACCACTGCCTACTTAGGAATTAACATCAAAGCCCACAAAAGTTGCACAACTATTCTCAATGACAGTTTAATGTCACTATTTCTCTCTCTCAGTGGGAGGAGTGTGTGTGCATGTCACCTGTATTATTTGTATGAATTAGTTTCATCCCCATTTTCCAGATAGAAATATTAAGTTGTAAAAGACCAAGTTGGCAAAATCATAGAGCTACAGAGCAACACATCTGGGACTCTGGGCAATCCAGAGCCTGTGCTCTCCACACCCACCCTGGTCTGTGTGTCAATTACAGCTCTCACACTTCCACCAGGTGTGCAAAGGCAGGTCACTTCTCTGAGTCTCGGCACTGTTAACCGGACAATGAGGACAATCCACTTGTGACAGGCTTGACTGAATTCAACAAAGGTCGTGTCTAAGAGTGACAGGTCTACAAGAACTTAGTGTTTGATTTTAGTTATAAGAAAGATAAACGAATGAAAAATCCAAATATTTAGACCTTTGGCTGGGATCATAGCCCTCTCTTGCTCCTGCAAACTGTTTGCTGGTTCTCCGTGCAGCGCTTTCTCTAAGGAGCTGGGCACTGGAGAACCTGATCCTGCAGCAGTCTGCATTTGAAGGTGCAGTGGATGACAGACCTTTGACTCTCAGCTACCACGTACAGATGAGTTTCTCACTGTGCTTCACAGTGTCCTATAAACACGATTTGCATGAGGAGTTCTTTTTTTTGGTCATGCTGGGCACTCTGCCACGGAGCTGCGCCTACAGCCCCAGCCAGTTCCACACGCCACCCCTTTTCTTTTGACACAGGGTCTCACTAAGATGCCCTGGCTGGCCTTGAACTTGGCTGAGACATGGGAGCCTCCCACTTCAGCCTCCCGAGCAGCTGGGAATGACCGATGTGTGCCACGGTGCCCACACTGGGCCATCTACTTTTTACTCCTAATATAGTGATCACACCTGGGTCATCTACTTTTTACTCCTAATGATGGACGACATTTTTGTAGGCTCGGGGGGCATGGTTAGCAACCAAATAAAATCAGACAAAAAGCAGCTGAAGCAAGCTTTATTGGAATTTGGCCCTTGGGTGAAATTCCCAGCCCCCCAGGATACAGGTCAGGTAGGGAGCCAGAGGAAATCGTGCGTGGCCCTGGCTGCCCAGGGTCTTTATAGGCCGGAATGGGTGGGGATTCTGCTGAGTGACAGGTGCAGTTAAGGGACAGCAGGTGGAGTTAAGGGTCAACAGGTGGAGTTAAGGGTCAGTGGAGTTAAGGGTCAGTGGAGTTAAGGGTCAACAGGTGGAGGTAAGGGTCAGTGGAGTTAAGGGTCAGTGGTGTTAGAGTCAGTGGAGTTAAGGGTCAACAGGTGGAGTTAAGGGTCAATGGAGTTAAGAGTCAGTGGATTTTCCTGTTTGATTGGTCACTGTTTGGCGTGCTGCCCTTCATCTCAGTTGCTCCGCTCTCTCTCCTACAATCACCCAAATTCAGACCTAACATCCCTACCTATTTGGTGATATAAGGCGTCGAAGTCCATCTGGCTACTTCCTGAATGTTAGGGGGCATCGTGGGAAGAAAAAGGTTTGGGTTGTAGGTTGGTGGGAGGCGGCTATAAGAGTGCGGGAGCATCTGGTTGTATGTCACCCTGGCAACCTCACTCATGTGGTTCCAGGCAAACCTGAGAACAGGGAGCAATCATTAGCAGAAATCCTGTCTCAAACAGGGGAGTAAGAGTAGGGGTCAACCAGGTGACAAGACTGGAGTTCAGCCATCCTGGCCAGGGGTCATGTGATTGATGTTGCTTCAGCCTTTCACTCAGATGTCTGAGAGTTTCGACGTTCTTTTCGACCAGTCCAGTTTCATTGATGTAGTAGCAGCATCCTTCCCTTAAGAATAGACATGTTCCCCTTTGTCTGCTGTCAGAAGATCTAGCACTCCACGTTTCTGTAAAGAGACTTGAGCAATAGATGTTATTTGTCTTTGTAAGGATGCCAGGGAGGCAGCAGATGCCTCCTCTGCCTCCTGGAGTTACTGTTCCCGCTCTTGGGAGGCAATGACTGCATAACCGAGTCCTCCTGCTCCCAACCCACAAGCGAGGCGGCTAGGGAGAGCCCATCCACCACCAGTATGGCCCGTTTTACCCTAGGGATGGGATTCTGAGAAAGCCAGATTAATTCAGCTCCACTATATAGTGCCAACTGAAGAACTAAAATAGAGGCCACACAGAAAGCAAAGGGCATATTGGCACCTAATTCTTTGGTCAGAGCGCCATTACATCAGAAAAAGAATCCTGGAGGGGCAAATATTGAAGAGACTTGTATGGTTTGGTTACAAGGCACTGAGTTAGAGGAAGCATAACAGTAAGCAAAGTTTACTGAGGAAGAGTGATAGAGGGGAACGCCCTCCAAAGGTGAAGAGGGGGTTCCTTGAGGTTTTAGGAAGTATTAAGGAGGGTACTCATAGGAATGGCCATTAGGGGGGAGTCCGGTCCAAACCTGCACAGAAAACAATCTGAAATGTTATTGACTCTGGAGAGATGGAGAAGTTGAAGACCTAGACATACCAGAGTAAGCCATGAGGAAGGGTTAGCCTGAGGCTGTATAGCTGCGTTGAGCTGGCGTTGGATCTCCTTTTCCTGTTCCTGAATGGTTAGGTGAACCTGAGGAATTACCTGAGTATAAGCACTCCAGATTCTAAGTGAAGCCACAGGACGGCTGGCTGCTGTCCCTGTGTAAACTTTACATTAACCCCTGAGGCCCATCTTGGGGTCCAGGGGTCTTTGATGTTGATTCTTATTGCGTTCCCCCAGCGGGGCTCTGGGAAATGTCTTTTACAGGCATTGTAGGGGCACCCTCTGTACATGGCGGACTCCGTCTTGCAGTATGACTGGTATTGGTCAAATAGAAAGCAAACAATAGACACAGCAAGAAGAGACAGATATAATTTTAAGATCCTTGAGATCGAGGGTGATTTCCTGGTCACATCCTGTGGGGGAACAATCCTTTTCCTCCACGATCTTGAAGGAGGAGGCTCCACCCATCTGCCACATTTCCTGGGCATAGAAACGCCACCTGTAGGCTGGGACAGAGGCTTGAGAGAAATTAATGAGTAGTAACAGTAATAGGGGGCTGGCGAGAGATTTTAAGTTTGGTGGGTCCCAGCGCAGTGGAAGTCCAGGACTGGGTATCCCAGAAGGGCACTCTTTTAAGGCGGGAGACATGGTACCAAGAGGAGTGGCCCAGAAGTTTGACCGCTTTTGGGGTGTAAGTATAACTGTGAGGTCCAGTCCAGCGAGGCTGTAGCAATTGAGGATGTAATTCTCAGAGCAAAACTGCGTTGTCTGGTTAGAGAGGAATGATGGTCGATTTGGTTTGCTGTCCAGCTGGAGACGAGGCTGTAGATGGCACTGGAAGGTAGCGGTCTGCGTGCTCCCTTAGGAGCTTGTGCAAGAGTGTGAGGTAGGGTGGATAAGATGCTAAAGGAGGGGTGATTGGGAAGTTCTGGTTAATTAGGAAAGGGCACCCATAGAGTAGCTCAAAGGGGCTGAGGCCTGAGGGGGCTCTAGGGGTTGCCCGGATTCGGGTAAGGGTCAATGGAAGGAGATTGGGCCAAGAAAGTCTAAGTTCAACAGCAAGTGTAGTAAGGTGGTCCTGAGAATGCCGTTAGCCCTTTCCACCTTACCCGAGGATTGGGGTGGGTAGGGAGTGTGGAGTCCCCAGGTGATGCTGAGGTTTTGGAGACTAGCTGGACAACCTGGGAGGTGAAGGCTGGACCGTGGTCTGACCGGATGGGTGCAGGAAGTCCGAATCTGGGAGTAATCTGCTCAATGAGGATGGAGGCAACGATGTCTGCAGTTTCCTTGGGGGTGGAGAAGGCTTCTATCCAGCCTGAAAAAGTATCAACCAGGGTAAGGAAATAACGGAGCTTTTTGTGCCTGGGCATGTGGGTGAAGTCGATTTGCCAGTCTTTGCCTGACTGATGACCTCTCAACTGATGTGTTGGGAGTCTGGGTTTGATGCCCCTTGTGAGGATACTGAGGAGCAGCCTGGGCAGGTGGAGTGGATCTGCTCCAGAATAGTTCTCATTCCTGGAAGGTAAAGAGGGGTTGGAGAAACCGCAGGAGAGGCTTGGCCAAGATGAGAGAGGTATGAATGTCCACCAATAAGCTGTAAGCTTGCTGCTTGGGAAGGGCGATCTGGTCCCCTAGGAAAATCCAGCCATCCCCCTGAGATGGCTGCCCCGGGTCATTAGGTCCTCCTGTTCCTGGCAAGAATATTTAATTGTAGTGGATAGGGATAAAATGGGGGCTGTTGAGGATTTGTTGCTAGCTCCCGTGCTATAGAGTCCGCCTTGTTATTACCCATGGTTACAGGGTCTAAAGATCTTTGGTGCCCTCTGCAGTGTATGATGGCAACTTGTCTGGGCAGCTAAGTGCCTCCAAGGGTTTAGAAATCAGGGAGGCGTAGACCACTGGTGACCCCTTCGTGGTGAGAAATCCGCACTCCTTCCAAATAGCAGAGTGTGAGTGAACAATCCAAAAGGCATATTTGGAGTCTGTGTAGATGTTGACCTGTTTACCTTTGGATAAAACTAGAGCCCTGATCAGAGCAAAGAGTTCGGCCTTTGGGGAAGTGGGCCCTTCTGGAAGGCAATTGGCTTCCAGAACTGAGGCTGTGGTGACAACTGCGTAAGCGGCTCTACCGCATCCATCTGTACCCAGCACAGAACTGTCATCTACAAAAATGGTTAGGTCAGGTGAGGGGAGTGGGTAATGGAAGAGGTCTTCACGAGGCGAACGTAGGGCCTCCAGCACCCGTGGACAATGACTGACGGTCGAGGGAGGAGGGGACAGTGGGAGAAGTGTAGCAGGGATGAGAGGAGAACAGAGTAATGGTGGGGTTTTCTGTAAAAAGGAGATGAAATTCTTGAATCCGTGATGGGATCAGGAGTGGAAGGGATTTATGGCTTAAGAGGTCCTGCAGTGGATGAGTTGAAAACACAGTTATTGGTTGGAGTAGGGTGAGTTTTAGAGCTTCCTTAGTTAATTTGGCTGTTGTCGCCAGTACTCGGAGACATGGCAGCCACCCACGAACCGTGGAATCAAGCTGCTGGAGAGATGCCACCAGTCTATGAGAAGGTCCAGTTGGTTGCATGAGGAGGCCAGTGGCTACACCCTGTTTTTCATCCGTGAAGAGGTGGAAAGGACGGTTAGGGTTGGGGAGAGAGCAGGGGAGGACGTGAGAGCATCCCTGAGCTTGTAAAAAGAGTTAGCTATCATCCTGGAGGAGGTAAGGGGCCCATGTGGAGTCTCCTTTGCTGCCTGATATAGGGGTTTGGCAAGGAGTGCAAAATTAGGGACCAAGCGTCTGAAAAAACCAGACAAACCTAGGAAGGAAAGAATGTAATCTGCTGTTTCTGGCGGCTATAAGTCACACAGGGCTTGGATTCTGTCTGTTGTGAGACTCTTAGAGGTAGGAGCCCAAATATGTGACTGAAGGGGTGGTGAGCTGGGCTTTGGCTGGAGGGACTCGATAGCCCTGAGATCCCAAGAAGTTAAGGAGCTGAGTAGTGTGAGTCTGGGAGGCCTTGAGGAATGGGCTGCATAGGAGGAGGTCACCCACATATTGTAGGAGTGTGCTCTCTCCCAAGTCACAAGTATCCAAATCCTGAGCTAAGTCTTGCCAAAAAGGTGAAGACTGTCCCGGAAGCCTTGGGGTAAAACTGTCCATGTCAGCTGTTGATAGCTAAAGGATGTAGGATCCTCCCATGTGAAGGCAAAGAGGTAGTGGAATCATGGTGGAGGGGAACTGTAAAGAACGCGCCTTTGAGATCCAGGACTGTGCAGTGGGTGGTAGAAGGGGGAATGTGAGAAAGAAGGGTGTAAGGATTAGGAACCACGGGTGGATGGGAATAACTGCCTCATTAATTAGACGGAGGTCCTGGACCAAGCAATAGGTTCCTGAGGGCTTACGTACTGGCAGTATGGGGGTGTTACAAGGGGACTCAGTAGGAATGAGGAGTCCCTGAGTAAGCAACCGGCCTATAATGGGTTTAAGTCCTTCCCTGTGAATATGGGAAATTGGAAACTGGGGACGTGAGGGAAACTTAGCTTGAGGTTTCAGATGGATAAGGACTGGCTTGTGGTGGGAGGCTATGCCTGGCTTGGAAGTGTCCCAGACTTGGGGGTCGACCAGGTCTGGGGGCAACGGTGGGGTAGGTGGTGTGAGCGTGCTAGAGAATGTATGAAACAGAGGTAGAAGAAGGTGAGCACTAGCCATGTGCCTGGGAAGGAGCTGTAGGGTGAATCCTAGGAGTTGGAGAACATCTCTTCCTAGGAGGGGGACCGGACAGGAGGGAATAACTAGGAACAAGTGTGTACAAGGATGTTCCTCCAGGGCACAGGCTAATCTAGCTGTTTCTGCTTGGGAAGGAGGGTTTTCCATCAATTCCCATAACCAAAACCTGGGAAGGAAATAAAGGCCCAGAGTGGGCAGGCAAGACAGAATAGGTGACCCCCGTGTCCACAAGGAAAGTTATGGACCTACCTACTGCCTGGAGCATTACCCTGGGCTCGGTGAGGGTGACAGGGGTCCTAGAGTCCAGGCTCCTTCAGTCTTCCGCGAATCCCAAAAGCTCATGGGAAGGGACCGCCTGGCTGGCCACACCCCTGTGTGGAGACGCTGGGGAGGGACCAGCCACAGGGCAGTCACTCTTCCAGTGTCCTGCTCGTTTGCAGGTGGGACACGGCCTGGTGGGGGGCCATGGGTTTGGACACTGATGAGCCCAGTGACCTTCGCGTCTGCACTTGAAGCAGGCTCCTGGTGGAGAGGATTGCTGGTCCCTTTGAAGCTCTTGCTGGAGCCGCAGGCCACAGGGCAGCTACCAAGGCTTGGGATTAGAGTGTCACCTTTTTCTGTAAACGAGCCTGCCTGGCCAATTCGACTGATCCCTCTTGGGCATTATAGACTTTGAAGGCCATTTTCACCAGATCTCAGATAGGGGTTTGAGGACCCTCCTCAGCTTGTTTGAGCTTTTTTCTTATATCAGTGGCTGATTGAGAAATGAAGTGGGTTGCTAGCACTGTAGTCCCAGAGGGAGATTCAGGTCCAGTTTAGTGTATCTAGTAAGAGCCTCTGTAAGGCAGTTAAGAAACAGCTGGATTCTCATCTGGATGCTGGGTAACTTCCCTCAGTTTATCAAAGTTTACCACCTTATTGGAGACTGCTTGCATGCTTGCTATGAGGTACTGGACATGCGAGCACAATGACAATGGTCTTGCTGGCCTTCCTGATAGCTCCAGTTTGGTTCGGTAATTGGAACCACTGCTGCCCCTGTGGGTACAGTTATGTCTGTTAAATGGGCTTGGTCAGCGTGGTCCCGAGCTGCTTGTTGGATACGGCTCGTTCACCTGGAGTGTGTGCAAGAAAGAATAACATGAACATCAGGTGAGACTATAAGTTTGGGAAAGATATTTAAATCCCTAATATAAGTAGAGGAATCAGCAGAGAAAGACCCTAAACGTTTCTCAACCTGGGAACGACCCTGGAGTGAGAATGGAACATGGATTTGCACAACGCTTTCTGCACCAGCCGCCTCCAGAGAAAGAGCTCTGGGTCCAGCGGTGGGAGGGTGGGAGGCTCTGATGAGATCCTGTCAGCACTAACAGGGGAGGAGGGAACGGTGGGTGGAGGGAGTTCTGGAGGAGGAGGAGGGGAGGTGGGAGGGCTCTGAGGAGGAAGAGGAGCTGTGTCCGCAGGAGGAAGGGGTGGGCTTTGGGCCAGAGGAGGAGTAGGACAGGAAAAGGAGGGGAGTTCTGGCCAGAGCATGGAGGGGGCGGGGTTTGGGACCTGCCCCGAGAGGAGAACTTGGGTAGTGGAACAGGTAGAGGAAGGGGCCAGGCGATCGCCAAATTCCAAAATGAAAAGCTTGCGAATGGTCGTGAGTGCCCTTTGGTGGCCATCTTGAGCCATTATCTAAAACATATGAGGCCGGGCGACGGTTGAATAAAAAACTAGCTGCTTATGGTTTAAATTTGGGGAAGTCCCAGTTTAGTTAAATTACGGGAGAGACAGCCCAAAGGAGTTTTGGGGTCCAATGAGCTCCCGGTATTTCCCAATAGCCATCCAACTCCACCCAGATAGGTGTGCAGAAGCAAAAAAGGCGTCCCAATTTCAGCTCGTGCACACCGGAAAAACGGGGGACGGTCCAAAAGCCAAAACGTCTTTCGACTTTTGGGGGCCCGGAACAGAATAAACGGGGGGCTAACTGGACGCCCGGATGTCTCTGCGGCGACCAGATCCCAAACAGAACGGGTGGAGGGTCTGTGGCACATGCACGGACAGACCCCTTGCGGAACAGAGGGTAAAAATTGGAAAGGCAAATGGGAAAAACCCCGGGAACTTACTGTGTTCTGATGCCAGATAAAGAGAAACGGGATGGAGCGGAACGGAGCAGAGCCGACGGGGCGAATGGAATCTCCTGATTCTTCTGAGGCAGGGTGGGCTCAACCTGCCCAAAAACCCTCCCGGGTCTCGGCACCAAATATAAGCTTGGGGTGAAATTCCCAGACCCCCAGTGTATAGATCAGGTAGGGAGCCAGAGAAACACGCATGGCGCTGGCTGCCCAGGGTCTTTATAGGCCAGAATGGGCCGGGTCCTGCTGAGTGACAGGTGGAGTTAAGGGAGTTGAGGGTCAGCAGGTGGAGTCAAGGGTCAGTGGAGTTTTCTTGTCCGTTTGATTGGTCACCGTTTGGCGCGCTGCCCTTCATCTCAGTTGCTCCGCTCTCCCTCCTACAGTCGCCCAAATTCCGACCTAACAATTTTGTATTAGTGAATTGTAAGAAAATGGAGGTTTTTCTCCACAGGTTATCATTAGCACATGTTCATGAACAGTTTTCTTGATGCACTCCCTCATCTGTCATGGACTTGACAAGAGAAATGGCAGCATTGCTTGTCAGAGGCCCACTGTCCAGAGGCCAGCGACACCGATGGCGATCATTTCCCTGCCAAAGCGCAGCTGAGGCATGTGGTTTCCTCACCTGTAAGGCCTTTATTCCCTAAGAACGCTGCCAGGTGTCCATGCTACTAAGTTCTTAGCACTGCTGTTAGGACCTGCCTAGTCTGCATATGGCTTCAAGTGTCATGCTCTAAGTAAGTCTGTCTTCCTCTCTAAAACTCTGTGGGACTTCTTGGAACTTTTGTCCAACTTAACTATAACCCTTTCATATTGAAAAAAATTTTGTTTATATCATCTCAGCGAAATTCAAGATACAAGCCACCAGAGAGATGAGTGTTCATTATGCTACAGAAGCCCAAATTCTGGATCGATCTCATGGTTCAATGTGAGAAGAGTGTTCAGCTCTATCCTACCTGGCACCATGGCACACACCTATAATCCCAGTGATCTGGGAGCCTGAGGCAGGAGGATCCCAAGTTCAAAGCCAGCCTCAGCAACTTAGTGGTGATGCCCTAGGCAACGTAGTGAGACCCTGTCTCAAGATAAAAACCAGACAGGGTTAGGGATATAGCTCAGTGGTTAAGCACACCTGGGTTCAATTTCTAGTACAAAAAAAAAGAACTGTCTTCATCCCAAAATGGTACTCATCCAAGTGCACACAGGTTTTATCTAACATTCCTCAACAACTCAATCAATAAGCTACCATTATCGTTTCCATTTTACAGGTGGGAGAAACTGAAGCTTCAGGAGGTTAGGTGCCCTGATCTAGCTTATACAGCAGATAGAGTGGAGTTGTGGCTCTGAAGTCAAAATCCTGTTCTTAAACTGGAGTCCCCCAGTATAAATGTACATAAAATGTCTCATGAGTGTCCACACCTATTGTTTTAGTCTGCTTTTTTCACTGCTGTGACTAAATGACCCCACCGGCACAACTACAGAGGAGGAAGAGTTTCTTTAGGGCTCACAGTTTCAGAGGTCTTGGTCCGTAGGAGGCCGGCTCCATCCCTCAGGGTGCTCGGGTGAGGCTGAACATCATGGCAGAAGAGTATGGCAGAGGGAAACAGCTCACATCATGGTGATCAGGAAGCAGAGACTCCACCTGCCAGATACAAAAGATATGCCCCACAGCCACACCCCACCTGCATCAGTTACCACTCGGTTAATTCCATCAGGGATTAATTCACTGATTAGTTGAGGCTAGAACTCAGTCATTTCTCCTCCAAACCTTCTTGCATTGTCTCACACACATGTGAGCTTTTGGGGGACACCTCACATCCAAACCATAACACCTATGAAACTACTATTCTAAAATGTAAATGTCTTTTTTTCCTCAATAAAACTACTTCTAAAGTGATATTTGTCTCCAATGATACTATGATGAAATACTATACTATTATTAGATTTATTAATAGGATGAGTACTTATTAGTAATATGAGGTCACACTGTAATATTTCTTCACACTGTGAAGAAATTGGCAGTAGTTTGTTTACTTGAAGATGTTTTCAGATTGTTTCAGAAACATTGCATCCTTCCACAGTCACTTATTAAGCCCCAACTGTGTGTGAGGCTCCAGGATACAGATGTGAACAAGCCCGCGTGCCTGTAGGAGACTGGTATCCAGTGGAAAAACAAGCCAATCTCTATCAAAGAAAGATAGTTTCAGGTATCAGTTGGACAAACAAGCAAACCAAAAAATCCTGTGCAGGTGATCACATGCACATTAGGAAGGTGTGAGTCAACTGTTCCTGTAGCTTGTTCCTCATAGAGCAGTGTCACTGTGGCACATAAGCCACGGGTCTCATGAACTCTCTTGGGCTTTCGTGTGTTTCCCAGGCAGGGGGAGGCTGCAGTCGGACATGGTACATGGAACAGCTGGCAAAGGGCTGCCAATCAAACGGCATCTTGTTAGCTCCCCGCACAGGACTTCACCAGCTTAACAAAGTAAACCATCATAGAAGAACTATGGTCTCTGTTTTCTCATCTCCAGCTAGGTGTTAGCATGCCCATTGGAAAATGGAAAAATAAAACACGTAACTATTAGCATTTTTAAGTATGGCAACATGGTAGACTCCCAGGAAATTTTTACTTTTGAGGATCAAATGAGATTCTGTCACTTAAAGGAAGTCATCCAAAATTTTAATAAATCTATAATGAACTCCTGAAAGTCATTTAGTTAAAATAGAAGCAAGCGAGTTAGTAAGCGTTTTGCTGCTATGACCAGTATACCTGAGAAAAACAACTCAGGAAGAAAGATTAATTTTGACTCATGGCTTCAGAGGTTTCAGTCCATGGTTGGCTGCTCCATGACTTAAGGCCTGAGGAGAGGTAGAACGTCATAGTGGAAGGGTGTGGCAGAGGAAGGAAAGCCTCTCACTTTCAGACAGGAAGCAGGGCGTGAGCAGCCCCGGACAAGAGGTTGGTTCCATAGTTTAGCTATTGTGAATTGAGCTGCTATGAACATTGATGTGGCTGCATCACTGTAGTATGCTGGTTTTAAGTCCTTTGGGTATAAACCAAGGAGTGGGATAGCTGGGTCAAATGGTGGTTCCATACCAAGATTTCTGAGGAATTTCCATATCCCTTTCCATAATGGTTGCACCAATTTGTATTCCCACCAGCAATGTATGAGTGTACCTTTTTCCCCACAGCCTCTTCAACACTTTTTATTGCTTGTGTTTTTGATGATAGCCATTCTGACTGGAGTGACATGAAATCTTAGTTTTGATTTGCATTTCTCTAATTGCAAAAGATGTTGAACATTTTTTCATATGTTTGTTGATCAATTATATTTCTTCTTCTGTGAAGAATCTGTTCAGTTCCTTAGTTCATTGATTGATTGGGTTATTTGGTTTTTTTGCTGTTGTTTTTTGAGTGTTTTATATATCTTGGAGATGAGTGCTCTATCTCAGGTGTGTGTGGTAAAGGTTTTTTCCCATTCTGTAGACTCTCTCTTCAAATTATTGATTATTTCCTTTGCTGAGAAGAGGCTTTTTAGTTTGAATCCATCCCATTTATTGATTCTTAATTTTACTTCTTGCGCTTTAGGAGTCTCAGGTCCTAAGCTGACATGATGAAGATTTGGGCCTACTTTTTCTTCTATTAGGCACAGGTTCTCTGTTCTAGTGCCTAAGTCTTTGATCCACTTTGAGTCAAGTTTGGTGCAGGGTGAGAGATAGAGGTTTAATTTCAATTTGTTACATATGGATTTCCAGTTTTCCTAGCACCATTTGTTGTATAGGCTATCTTTTCTACAATGTATGTTTTTGGCACCTTTGTCTAGTATGAGGTAACTATATTTTTGTGGGTTTGTCTCTGTGTCTTCTATTTTGTACCATTGGTCTACATGTCTGTTTTGGTGCCAATACCATGCCATTTTTGTTACTATGGCTCTGTAGTATAGTTTAGGGTCTGGTATTGTGATGCCTCCTGCTTCACTCTTCTTTGGCTATTCTGGGTCTCTTATTTTTCCAAATGAATTTCAATCAAATGCATTTCTATACATAAGTGACAAATCCACTGCAAGAGAAATTAGGAAAACTACCCCATTCACAATAGCCTCAACCAAAATAAAATAAAATATTTGGAACTCAATCTAACAAAGAGGTGAAAGGCCTCTACATGAAAACTACAGAACACTAAAGAAAGAAATTGAAGAAGACCTTAAAAGATGGGAAAAATCTCCCATGCTCTTGGATAGGCAGAATGAATATTGTTAAAATGGCCATACTACCAAAAGTGCTATACAGATTCAATGTGATTCCTATTAAAATCCCAATGACATTCTCCATTACAATTTTTAGAGGACAATCATTTCAAAATAGCTTTAGCTTTTAAAAATTAATTACATTGCTGGGTCCAGTGGTGCACACCTGTAATCCCAGCAGCTCGGGAGGCTGGGGCAGGAGGATCTCCAGCTTAAAGCCAGCTTCTGCAACAGCAAGGAGATAAGCAACTCAGTAAGACCCTGTCTCTAAATAAAATACAAAAAGTAGGGCTGGGGTTTTGGCTCAGTAGTCAAGTGCCCCTGAGTTCAATCCCCAGTACCCCCACCCAAAATTAATTACATTAATTAAACAATTACAAAGTTCCAATATGTAATTTAAAACAAAGGATGTGACAGAAATATACAAAATATCAACCACTCTCTCTGGGGCTTAGTTTTGTAGTTTTTTTCTTAAAAATTGGATGAATCTTCAAAGTTTTATATAACTAATATACATCAGAAAGAAAGAATAAAATGTCTAAAGCAAGATTTATAATAAGGTAAAAAAAATCTTTTTGCATTTAATATTTATTTTAAAACCATTAAAATTTTAAGAAGCACTTTTAAAAGTAAAATTCTGCAAGCATATATTAATATATCCCAAATCAGGTGGGTTTTCAAAGAGTTCATAGAAAGTGTCATGAGATGTCAAAAACTTGCAATTTTTAAAAACTTATTAGTTCTATATATAACCTTATTTTGAAATATGGCAATCAAGCATCAGGATAACTTGCCAAGCACCTACATTTTCTTACGTCAAATGGAGGCGAGTGGGAGGGCGTGGAGGATCCACACTTGGCCCGGCCTCCACTGCCCTTTTCACCTGAGCGGGTGAGGGTGTCCTCGCTCCCCAGCGCCCCCTGCATGCTGTGGACAGAAATGCGGAGACTACCCCTCTGAGGATCCTGTGCCTGGTGCTCCAGATGCACCCCAGACACAATGCCAGCTGGCCAAACAGGGAAGAGTGGCACCTGTTGGGCTATGAAAGCCCCGTGCAGTGACCTCTGCAGGACAGGTCTGCTCCCTGTTGTCTCCGGAGCACTTGTTGATATAAGAACGTAAATGGTGGGCACGGACTGCTCATCTTCAATGCCATGCTCCAGGATTCTGTGTTATGTCTGGCACAAAAATAATCTTGGATAGAATCTTGAGTAGATGAGTGAGTCTAAACCCTGTCCCAACCTCGATGCACTTACATGTAACTGTGTTTGACTCTGGTATCTTTTATGCTAATTATATCTCTGGTCATTATTAACATTCTCCCATTCACAAGGCTAAAACTCTTCGAGGACGCAGCTGCTTGTTGTTTCCAGGCTACACCTTGCTTGGCTCCGGGTTGCTTAGTAAAATCTGAGATTCATAGAGAATCACTGGTGCAGAGTGTGACACACACACACACACCCGGCCTCATAAACACATTGGCAATTGTGAGGAGGTCTGTGGAACCCTCGCCTGGTGCAGACCTAACAGCACTGGCCGAGGGAGAATGGCTTGGGCTCAGCTGTGGGTTCTTTCTCAGTCTCACCCTCCTTCCCTTCCAGGGTGAAGCACTGTCCAAAAATTTGGCGCTTGTCTCTCTCTCTCCCATGTTGTTATACTTGTACAGCATATATTTAAACAAACTTAGTAACATGAACTTCAAACCATATCTAAGTCCTGTTGTATTTATTATTCTGCAACTCGCTTTCTCATTCGTTGGAATATAGCTCCAAACCTTTGGCTTTCCCAGCGCCATGAGATTCCGTTACGCAAATGCCTTTCGACTTTATTCATTCAATCTTCCCCTGAAGAACATTGGGTGGCTCCTTTTTTGCTTTATTTTCATATTATAAAAATGCGAACATGCGGCTTTGGCACCCATCTTCCTGGCACGTGAGTCAGTCATGGAGGTGCGTTCACCACGGTCCTCACGTCTGCACGCGCTCTGGCCCACCTGCTGCCCCCCCCCCAGTCCACTAGCTGTGCATGTCCACCATTCTGCTCTGTTGGGCCTCCTGATGATCACGGGTCTGGGTCAGAAGTTCTCTCATCAATGAATCATTACTCTCCCGTCTGTGCTCCTAGAACCTAGAGATCCTCTCCCAAATTTTCCTCCAAGTGTCTTGAACTTTCCCTGGTAGGAGGGTTTTCCACCTGACACAGGTAGAGAGGCACTTGTATGATTTTGCCCAATATGAACAAAACCATTGTCCAAGTACTTTTTGTTTAAAAACATATGGCACTGTGTCCCATCGTAATTTCCACTGACGTATGAGTCTGCTCCTAGGTCCCATCTCTGCTTCCCTCTGGGTCGTTGCCTGGTTGTCTTGCTCTCCAGAGCTTAGGCAGAGTCTTGATGTCGCTAAGTCAGGTCCCCTCCTGAGCCTCTTCCTGAAAATGCTCCGCGAGCTCCTGGTCTTTGCCCTTCCCATTTCAGCAGGTCTTATGAGAAGGCTTGTGTTGCGATTCAGGCTGGAATCACACAGTGTTTTCAGGTGAATTCTGTGTCATCATGAAACTTCCGGTGGCAGAACTTTGATATTGCTCCGTGTATTTTGGCCTTCTAAAAATGCTTTTTAATGATGAGTTCACAATTTTCTGTATAAAGATAATGAACTCTACTAGATTTAGCTCAAGTTACTCTGTAGGTTTGGTTGCTATGAAAAGAGTGTATTATTTAAACTGCATTTTCTAAATAGTAGTTGCTATCCATACAGAGCAGTTGGTCTTCAACCCAACAAAGTAAACTTGAGTCCATTCTAACAATCTGCCTTTATGTTTCCCATGTAAGTGGCAATCTTTGCTATAAATACAATGATTTTATATCTACTTTTCAATATTTGAGTTTGCTTGGCTTGACTCTGGCCCCGTACTGCCTTACGCCCACAGTGGTGGACAGATGTGTGATACTTCTGCTATTAAACAAAATGTCAGACAGAAAATGCTATAGTTTCTCTCTAGAAAGTCTCTGGTTACAGGTTAAAATCTTATTCCTCACCCATGGCTCTGTCGAGAGGTGGTGGAAGTTTTACGAGGAGAAGCCCAGCAGGAGACAGAGAGGTGACTGTCCCTTGGAGGGGACTGCGGGACGTGGCTCTCTTCTTCCTCTCTTTTGTTCCCAGCCATGAAGTGAGTAGTTTTGCTTCTGTCATGCTGCACCACCGCAGGTCAAATCCATGATGAACTGAAACTCCAATCCAGAACAAACCTCTTCTCTTTATAATTTCATTATCTATCATTTGTTACAGCAACAGAAAGCTGATTAACATAGAGATGGTAGGAGAAACTACAAGTTGATTTTTCTACAAAAACAAAATAGCAAACAGCATCTGACTGAATTTTTTAAAAATCATGACCATGTTGTAAGGACAATTTAATGCTGAATTATTTGTTAATAATCCACCACATCAAATATTAAATAAGAAATAGTATATGCTCATCTCAATGGATACAGGAAAGTGTTCAGTAAATTGTATAACTTAGTCCTTTAAAAAAGTCTTAGAACATCTCACCTTTGGTGACCACGTCAAGTGGTGTGACTGTGCCTTGGTTTTTAGGCACCATTAACCTCAACATATGAACTCTTCTAAATATCGTCCTACAACCAAGCCAAATGGTCAGAAATGGGGCTTTCTAACCCCAAATGACTTTTGTTCCTAGTAGAATCTCTTCTCTGGGTGGCCCTCCTGTGCGGCCCCCTTTCTTTGAGAGGACGCTCCTATCCCTTGGATTTAGAGTGCTCACTCAGCCTGGGGTGGAACAGTCCTGTGGGCTTTCTGCAGAACACAGCCTCTGGTCATCCGCACACTGGGAGGTCGCTTTGCGTTTCCTTGGTGCCCTCACTCATGTGCTGGTCCCGCAGCCACGTTTCTAGAAAATACAGCAATAGATCTTGTGTGTCAGTCCTGGCTTTGATGTGATGTTCCTAACCCTCCTAAGGCCTTGAGTTCTTCTATTACTTTTACCTCTGCCTGTTTTACTGCATGTTTTGTTTCAATTTTTTCAAAAAACTCCACAATATTTAGAGGACGGCTCACAGGCTACTCTCTTTGTAGGCGCTGCCCATCTGGCCAGTCATCTGATTTAGGACCTGGTGCCTGGGCCCTGCTGGGGCTCCTGACCTAGGGTTTCCTGCGCTGGGGTCTGGCCTCCGAGGTAAACTGCTGGTCACATGGGAACGAGGACCAGTCTCAGTCATTACTTCAGGGGGCATGGAAGTCACGGAGGATGGGAGCTCACGTAAGAGGACAGGGAAGAGCTCGCAGGGGATCGCAGACCGAGGGACAGCCTGGGAGCTGAGCAAATCTTGACGTGCGGCGTGGAGAAAGGGGAGAGCCGTGTCCACGCAGTTGAGAAGCCAGGCTGGGCTTTGACGCTGTCCGACCAAACTTTATACGGTGAATTGAGCCCATTCATTGGATGGGAATGAACTGACTTCTGATTGTGACTGGATCGTGAGTTTATGTACTGACTTATTTATTTTTGTGCAGCGCTGGGGATTGAACCCAGGTCCTTGTGCATTCGAGGCAAACATTCTACCAACTGGGCTATATTCCCAGCCCCGTGAGTTTAGTTTTCAGATAAGAACACAGTGGGAATATTTGAATAGTTCTGAAAGGATGTGAATTAACTACTCCAAATGGGTATTTTCCAATAATCAGAGCAGTTTAAGGGACTGCACAGTAAAAGCTGAACGGCTCGACTTCTGTACCTTGAAGCCCAGTGCAACTAAAAATCTAAAACATCATGGGGAGATGTTTGTGACAGACGTGAGAGTTAGCACCACTCGCATCTCAAACGAGTACCTGCAAACAATCAAAGGCCACGCGCAAGGTGTGAGGAGAGCCCAAAGCTACCTCACACCAAGGTGCGTGGCACCAGCTCCCCACAACCTGAGTGCCAGATGCCAGGAGTCACTCTACTGAATTCATAATGTGGAAACCCGGTAGAGTTTCTAGTACTTAAATAAAAGCTAATTAAAACACCAATTCACCTACAGTTAATCCTGTCAAAACTGGAAAACATTATTTTAAAAGTGCTGGGGAGGTGTCCAGAAAATAGGCATCCTGGAAAATTATGATCTTGCAAATCGAATAATACTTCTAAATCAAAAAATTTGTATTCTTTAGGCCAGGAGTCATTACCAGAAACTTACCAAAACTAAATAACTCAATGAAAATGCAAGACGGGTTCACAATCCCTTATCCAAACCCTGGGGCTGGATGTGTTTCAAAATTCAGGTTTTTTTTTTTTCATTGATGAGGTGTGTCTACTATATATCACAGCCCCCCCCACACACACACACACCTGAGGCAACATGCACAGTCCTGCACAGCAAGACCACAGCTGTGAAACGCAGGGGTGTCCATCACAAGTGAGATAGTAGCTCCCCAGTGAGTTTTGAGTTCAAAATGAAAGAAAAAATTAAATTTTGCTTTCAAACTTGTTTTACAAATTGCGTTCAGAGCTCTTTTTGTTTCACAAATGTATGTGCAGCCCTTATCCCAAAGAGATATGGACATCAATATTGTTCCTGTCCGAAGTAAATTCACACACCAGGAAAGAATTTCAAATGTGGACAGTCTTGAGCACTCGGTGCCGTGTCCGCTCACTGAAATACTAGGAAGACCACAGCTGAGCCTCAGGGAGCCGCACCCGGGGCTGGCGCCTGCTGTGGGCTCACTTCCCGCTTCTCCTCTGCCGAGGGCACGCAGAGGCCAGTTCCAAGCTCCTCTGCTTCCAGGGTCTTCTCACAGAATTAGGCAGATTTAGAATTTCTTTTCCTTTAGATATTACTATTTATAATAATGGATAAGTTATTTCAGAACTAATCTTTTATTATTTCTGCCACTTTCCCAGAGGGATTTCAAATCGATTGTGGGGGAAAAAAAATCCTTTTCAAACAGAGGGCCCTGTCCCTGCTTTTCCCAGGCTCTGTGGGGAGCCCCCTCAGCCCGCTGAAGCCCCAGCCTCTCGGGTGAGGCAGGTGATGCACTCTTGGCCTCAGGGACCTGCATGTGGACCAACAGGTGGCAGGGTTTGAGCCTTATCCATGCCCGGTAAGAAACATTCATTTAAATAGCAATAAAGCCAAGGTGATCCACTTTTTAATCTGTAAAACGAGAATAATATGCCTTACTAACATTCTTGATGAAGATTAGCTGGGGAGTCAGAACACTCCTGTTGGAACCCTGCCTTTCCCCTTAATTAGCTCTCTAACTGACGCAGATTTAGTAAATGAGTTATGGGTGATGGGAACGGTTCCTTGCGTGATCTCTCGGGGTTGGGGAGAGACCAGCAGAGTCTGCAGAGTGCTAGGCTCCAGGCTTCGTGCACAAGGCCACTGACCCATCTTATGGACCAAGGGGCTGAGGCTCCAGCAAGTAAGATGACAGCTCAGGTCTCTTCTAGTGCCATCCCTCAGGGGTCTCCCAGGGAGAGAACAGAAATGCAGGCAACTGCTACGATGGATCAAAGGCAAGCACAAGACAGACTTTCAACAATTAGAACTTCAAAAAGTGATGTCCAAATAAGGCCCGTGGTTGGGTTTTTAGCACTACATAAATGGTAATTTCTGGATGCTTGTAACTGTACCACGCTTACATAAGATGTTAGGAGAGGAGAGAGTGGGGCCACATGGGAACAAGGTTTGCAGCTCTTCTGTAGAAGAGTTCTATTGTCTATTTCAAAAGACAAAGGTTTTAAACAGTGATTGATGTGGGAACACGTGTGCAATAACTCCACTAGTGTGAGGGATTCACTCTAGTGCCTGCAATAATTATTAGCACCTAGTAGGTGCACAACAAATATTTATTCAACCAATGGATGATTCACTCCTCCCACTAAGAAGAAAGCTGGCTGAGATAGGGAATGGGGTGCTGGGCGTCCTGAGCCACCCTGTCCAACCCAGCTCTGAACAAACTAGCAATCTTTCCTTTCCCTGTGAAGAGAAGAGGCCTCATAGGAGAGGCATTAGCTGAACACAGACTGCATGTGCTGGCTGCTCAGAGTAAGCAGCTAATTAATCCTCAGTGCCAGCAGATGGGAACTGAGTCCAGCTTTTTACCTTGAACTAGGAAAAGGGACCTCCACCTCAGCAGTGGGGTGCACTGGCAGGTGCCAGGAGGTGACAAACTGAATAAGAGCAACAAGCATGGCCCTCATCTGTGGGAGGGGCCTCTCCAGACAGCCCTGTGCTGACCCCATGGCAAGCCAGCTGTCAGCCATTGGAATCTCCCTGCAGTCCCTGCTGGACACATACCCCTTCCATACTGCCTAAATGAACGGCCCAGCGGGGCCAGCGTGGGTGCTCCTGGGCGTGAGGTCCTGCCTCCGACCCTGGAGCAGACCCAATGGACGTGAAGACCTTCCTCTGACACCAGGCAGGCAGCTAGCAGGTAAGAGACTTGGCTGGTGCTGGTCGTGCTAGGCCTTCAAGGAAGCCGGTTTAGACTAGTCACCTCGAGGGTCCGATGGCGGGTCAGAACCGTACTCCTCCGCCCTCACGCAGGTCGCGCCACCTGTGCTTGGTGTCAGCACTGGATGCTTTAATTTCGAGGAGATGCCAGGATCCAGCTCGGCCAGCAAGGCCTGGGCCCAGTCGACATCACACCGCGAAGTGTTAATAATCCATGCAGGAAGGACGGATGGACGAGCAAGGTCGGCCTGAGCACAGGGCCGGGCCGCCCGCGCTGCAGCTGACCGCAACCGCCCACCCTCCAGGCCCAGCCGTCGGTAGGCGCGGAGTCCCGTGAGATTTCTATCCTTGCCACACCTCCGAACAAGGCCTCTTACGTGATTATTAGTTACGGCTCTCATTTGTACATGAGGAGTCCAACTCGACCACCTAGAACCAAGTCTAGCCCAACTCCTCATGAAAGCATTTTTTAAAATTAAAATTTTTCACAGAAATTTGAGTTTCCTGGGCTAATACTTACTCACTTCTCGCAGGCCAGTGGCTCACCTTGCGCTCCAGCGCTCCTCTGTGGAATGGGGCGAGTGCCGGTGACCCTCCTGTGGGATGGCCAACGCCACGGGGAGGCGGCACAGGCGGCCGGCAGCGGCAGCAGACGGGGCGCCCGGGGCTGGGGCTGCGGCTGCCGTCTGGGCGCAGCCTGCGAGGGAGGCACTGCGGCCCGCGCAGGTCTGGAAGGCATGTGCACTGGTCCAGTTTCGGTTTTGTCACCTACTTCTGGGCCTCAGGCCCACACCTGCGGGGTAACCGTGGCACCTGTAAGGGGGAGTGTTGCTCCAGAGTCCTGGGCGCTCCGTCGCTGCAGCGCGGTGGTGACTCCCGTGTCCCAGACACATCTGCACAGCTTCCTGTAAGTCCCACTCCTCTTCCACCAGCTGCCAAGGTTAAACTGCAGCATCCATTCTGCTGCCTCAACCTGTCATCTTTGCAAATGAAATATCAGAAAAATTGAAGTAAGATCCCCTGGGAAAGAAAACCTTGCCTATGGTTTGCCAGCTTGTAAATTTAGAAGTCATGCTGTGACGATTATTTTCAAAAAGTAAATCATTAAAGATATAAATAAATATTCCTGTATGCCTGTAATCAATCCCGTTTCCTTCCTTCTCCACAAGAAACCACACTAACCCGGATTTAGCAGTTCTTACTCAAATGTATGTTTTTAAAGTTTTAATGTACATATTCCTATATAATGTGGAGTGTTGCTGTGCACTGTTTTAAATGTTATAAAATGACATGCATTTTGAAAATTTCATCATCCATGGGTAGATTGCTGGGTAGTATGATATGATATGCTTTTATTTCAGCTGTGCTATTTACAGTCAAATCAGTCATGAAAATAATTATATCAATTTAAACTTCCATCAGCAGCTCTTTGTCAACATTTGGACTTGTCAGACTTAAATATTTACCCCTGTAACATATGCAAAACACTATTTCACTTTTGTTTTGACCAACTAACAATAATTATATGATAGTACCAATAATAAAAATAAAACTGGATTAATAATTAAATTTCAGGCAATTCTTTTCAGACTTATGTACATCTTAAGTCTGTACTTTTCCAATTTCATTGAAATATAATTGCCGGAATCTGTATGTCTTCAGGACATGTGGTGTAATGTCTTGATGCATGTAGGGTGTAAGACGGTCACTGATAAAGTCAATCAGCATATGCACTTCATCACATAAGTACCTTTGCTTACAGGTGCTCAAGAATTTAAGGCCTACTCACTGTCTTAGAAAATTAAGAATGCACTAACCAGTACTATTAATAGCCACACTGCCTTGTTAGGTCTCTGGAACTTATTCATCTGGAGTGACTGATACTTTGTATCCTCTGACCTCAGTCCTCAGCCACCATTCAACTCTGCTTTTATGAGTTTGACTTTTTTAGATTCCATATATGATATCTGTCCTTCTGTGCCTGTTTTATTTCACTTAACATCAATTCTTCAGGTTCATCCATATTGTCACAAAAAGAGTGTATCCTTCATTTTTAAGTTTGAATAATTGTGTGTGTGTGTGTGTTGCTTTCTTTACCCATTCTCCTGTCAGTGAACACTTGGGGTTGGGGTGACTCCATACCTTGATTGTTAAGAAAATGCTCAGTGAACATGGGTGTTCAGGTAGCTCCTTAAGATATGAATTTCATTTCCTCTGAAAATACACATTGAGTGGTGGAATTGCTGGATCATGTGGGAGTTCTATTTTAAATCTTTTATGGAACCTCCATAATGTCCATAATGTCTCATTCCCACCAGAGCAAACAAGGGCTCCGTCTCCTCCACATTCTCACTAAAACAGTCCTTTTTCTGATGGACAATCATCATCCAACTGGTGTGAGGTGATACCTCATGGTGGCTTTAGTCTGCATTTTCCTGAGGATTAATGGTATTGAGCATGCTGTATGTACCTGTTTAGCATTTACACATCTTCTGAGAAATGTCTCTTTGGGTCCTTTGCTCATTTTTAAAAATTATTTGTTTTCTTGCTGCTGAGTTTCTTGGATCCTTTGTATACTTTGGTCACAAACTCCTTATTACATGTATGTTTGCAGGTATTTTCTCCCCCTCTCTGGGTTCCTTCCTTTGCTGGACAAAAGCTTTTCAGTTTGATGTGATCCCAACTCTCTTTCTGTTGCCTGTGCTTTTGATGTCACCTCCAAAAATATTGCCCAGTCCAAGAAATTTTTCCCTATATTTTCTTCTAATTGTTTCTACCACTTCAGGTCTTGTGTTTAAGTCTCTGGTTCACTTGAATTGATTTTTGTATATGGTGTGAGGTAAGGGTCCAGTTTCATTCTTCTGCCTGTGGATCTCATTTTCCAGATCCACTTTTTGAAGAGATCAGCATTTCCCATTGCATGCTTTTGCCAAAGACCAATTGGCCATAAAATCAAGGGTTTATTCCTGGGTCTCCATTCACATGTCAGTTTTTATGCCAGCATGATATTTATTTGCTTATTATAGTTTTGCAGAATATTTTGAAATCAAGTAGTATGATGCCTTCCACTCCATGTTCTTTTCATGCTCAAGATTGCATTGTTTTTTAGAAGTTATTTGTGGTTTCATATGTACTTTAGGATTTTCCCCCATTTCTGTGGAAAATGTCATTGATATATTGATGGGGATTGTATTGAATCTGAAGATCATTTTGAGTAAAATGGACATTTAACAAGTTTAATGTTTCTAATCCATGAACAGGGAATGTCTTTCTGTTTATTTATGCCCTCTTTGGTGTCTTTCATCAATGTTTATCATTTTAATTATATGGATATTTCACCTTGTTGGTTGAATTTTTTCCTAAATATTTTTTAAGTGCTAGTGTAAATTGTGTTTTTTCCTTCATTCCCATTTTTGACAGTTTGTTATCAGTATATGCAAATGCAACTGACTTTTTATGTTGATTTTGGATCCTACGATCTTATTGAATTTTTAGTTCTAATCTTTTTTTGTGAAGTTGTTACGGATTCTCTGAACATAAGATCAAGTTATCTATAAACAGCTAATTTCCTCATTAGGATGGATGCCTTTTTATTCTTTTTCTTGCTCTGTCTAGGACTCATAGTACTATATAAAGTAGTATTGGCAAGATTGGGCTTCCTTGGAGGAAGGAAGGACTGTATAGACAGAAAAGAGGGGTGGGAGGGGTGGGGGGAAAGGGGAAAAATAACAGAATGAACCAAACAACATTACCCTATGTAAATTTATGATTATACAAATGGTATGCCTTTACTCCATGTACAAACAGAGAAACAACATGTATCCCATTTGTTTACAATAAAAAAATAAATAAATAAAAAATAAAAATAAATTTTAAAAAAGATTGGGCTTTCTTGATCTTCCTATTCTTAGAGGAAAATATGCCTTTTGTATTTTGCCATTGATATGATGTTAACTGTGGGTTTGTCATATATGGCTTTTATTGTATTGAGGCATATTCTTTGTAGGCCTAATACATGGAGAGTTTTTATTATAAGTGGTATTAAACATTCTCAGATTCTTTTTTATTTATTTTTTATTGTTCCATCTATTGGGATGGATGGTCATAGGTTTTTCATCCTTTATTCTGTTAATGTAGTGCCTCACATTTTGTCAATTTGTGTACATTGAAACATCTTTGCATTCCTGAGATCAATCCCACTTGATCACTGTGGATGATCCTTTTAATGTACTATTGAATTCTGTTTTCTAGTAGTGTGTGAAGGATTTTTGCATCTATGTTCATCAGGGATATTGGCCTGAAATTTTATTTTCTGATAATGTCTTTGTCTGACTTTGGTTTCAGGGAAATATTGATTTTATAAGGTGAGTTTAGAAGAGATTCCTCCTCTTTCAGTTTTTGGAATAGTTTGAGAAGAATTATCTTTAAATAAATTCTTCTTTAAATGCCTCATGGAATTCTCCAGTGAAACCATTAGGTCTTGGGCTTTTTGTGTGTGTGGAAGATTTTTCATTGCTGATTAAATCTCCTTACTCACTGGTCTGTTCCTATTTTTTATTTCTTCACAATTCAGTCTTGGTTTATTGTATGTTTCAGAAATTTTTATTTCTTCCAGGTTATCAGCTCCATTAGCATATGATTGATCCTAATAGTTCCCTATGATCTTTTCTTTTTCTGTGGTTTTAGTTGCAATGCCTCCTCTTTCATTTATAATTTTGCATATTTGAATTCTCTGTCTCCCTCCTCCGCCCATCTTCGCTAAAGGTTTTTCAATTTTTTTCTTTGCAAGAAAACAATTCCTGTTTCATCTGCTTTGTTTTCTGTTTTCTCTCTGGTTTCTATTTCATTTATTTGTGCTCTGATCTTTACCATTTCCTTTCTACTGCTAACTTCCGGTTTAGTTTGTTCTTTTTCTAGTTCTTTGAGATGCAACTTTAAGTTGTTTATTTGTGGTCTTTATTCATGGAGGGTTTTGTCATGCTGAACTCCCTGCTCAGAATTGTTCTTGCTACACAGGTTTTGGTATGTTGTGTTTCAATTTTCATTTGTCTCAATTATTACTATTATCATTATTATCTTTTGACTCCATTGGTCAAGGAGTCTGGGGCCTCGGGTCTGGGGGCTGGACTGGCAGCAAGGTCCACTGGAGTAGGCTGGGTGCTGAGGTCCACAGCAGTGTTACCTGCTTGCCTCACTTCCCACCCCCAGGGAGGGTCTCCCCCTCCCCATGCTGAACTTGATGTGAGACTGTCCTTACTACCCTCTTTGAGGTACCTTCCCCATTTCCTGACTCTGCCCAGGTGTTGCTCTCTCCTGGATCCCGGGGCTCTTGTGAAGGTGTCTTGCATGTGGATTGTTCAAATACCTCTTGCTGTGAGGTGACAAGAGCTGGGAATTCCGTCTGACTCCTTGCCCGTTGCTGGATATTCACGCATACCTCTGCCACCCACTCCTCGCCTGCTAGTCACATGTAACTGAGGAAGGTCCAGAGCCGTGATCTAAGAGCTGGAAACTGTCTTAGCCATTGTTTTCCTGTAATAGTCTTTATTTCACTCTTATTACTGAATGATAGATTAAGGAAAATGTTTTTTAAGACTTATTTTTCCTCAGAAATTAAAGAATGTTTTCTGTTCTGTGAAGAATCTCTTTGGGTACAAATTTAATTCCTCCACATGTCAACGGTCTTTCTTCTCTGGTCATTTTAAATCTCTCCCTTTGCCTCTGCTGTTCAGTAATTTTGCTAACAAGGACTATGTGATGGTGGATTTTATGTCATCTTGACTGAGTTTCAGCGTGCCCAGATGTTGGGTCAAGTATTGTTCTGCATGTTTCTCTGGGAGGGTGTTTTAGGGTCAGATTAGCATTTAAATTGGGAGGCTGAGTACAGCAGGTTGCCCCCATGATGTGGGTGGTCTCGCCCAATAGACCCAAAAGACATCCATCCATGTGAGAGCGTCCTCCCTCCTGAAGCCTTTGAGCTGGGCCCTGGGCTCTTTCTGATTCCAGAGGAGCCTCCAGCCTTTGGATCCAAGCTGTAATGTGATTTGTGCAGATTCTTGGCTTGCCATCCATCCTAATCACATGAGCCAGTTCCTTAATATAAATCCATTTACATGCCTATGGCTGTCTGCCTGTCTGCCTGTCATCTATCAATCTCTCATTCATCTATCTCTTCTCTCTCTCTCTCTCTCTCTCTCTCTCTCTCTCTCTCTCTCTCTCTCATCTCTCTCATCTCTGGTTGGTCCTGTTTCTCTGGAGACAGGAACCCACGTGGGGATGTTCATCCTGCCTGAAAGCCTCACATTTCACCATCGGAGGGTCTTTATGCCTCGTGATCTTGAAGCTCCTCCTTGACGACATCATCTCCGCCGTTCTGTGCCGTTTACCCTCTTTCTGGCACTCTGTCCAGATGCCCTTCCTCCGTGTCCCATGCTCCCATCTTCTCTCTCGGTCTTTCTAGCTCTTGCCCTGGGGCTGTATCCTGGGCAATCCTCAGTTTTACCTCCCGGGTCACTAAGCCTCTCTCCTCAATTGTGTCTAATATGCTAGGTTTTTTTTTGTTGTTTTTTTGTTTTTTATTTTTTAAGTTTTCAGTGCCTATACCTTTACAATCACTTTATTTGGATAGAGTAGCCTGGCTCTTTTTCAGATCTGCGTGTCCTCTTTTTCATAGTGTTTGTTCTTTAGTTATGGCTTTGAATTCTTTTTGCCTGTGAATTCGAGGGCACTCGGGTATCCCGGTGGCCCGGTCACTGGCGTTCAAGGAGGCTGCTCTTGTTTGCCATGTGCACACAGTCCCTCATGTGGGGGTAGGCAAAGGTGGGGTAGGTGGAGGCAACGCCCTTCCAGGTGAACTTGCTTCTGTTCCTGGCAGGTGGCCCAGGAGTGCCGCCTCACTGAGGTCCCTCCAGGCTGCTGTTTCCCAGCACCTGGATTCCCATACCAAGTTTAGACTGTGGCCCAAGTGGGGTGCAGACTTTGTACTATTTCTTAAAACCTTTCTTTCCACTGAGAGACCAGGGGGAGAGCTACTTCTTCGTGGGCCTTCTTTTCCAATGCTGAATCCTTCCCATTTCCTCTTCCCACAGGGACGCAGCCCACTCACCTCCCATCTTGCACAGACTGGAGCCTCATGCCATATCTATCAACAGGAATTCAGTATCACCAGGGTGCAAGGATGGTGCCTGTTGGATTATACCCACAACCACAGGTTCTGAGTTGACAAAATGGCACAGCTGCTTTCTCCTGGACCAGCTTGTCACTTTAGGGCACACCTATACAGTGATTTTTTTGTCTATGGAGCTCTCTTGGCTTCAGTGAAAGCTTAGTGCAGGAAGAGACCGTGGGGTTCAATAAGTAATGAGAAAGTGGCATTATATCTTTTGAGACAGGAGAACAGTTTAATTTTCTCCTGTCAAACAGCTGGGTGTTTTAATAATCCCAGCCTTTTAAAGTCTCAGACTTTTAAGTTTCCTTACATCTTTGACATGATTTCTCTTTGCAATTCCACCCACTCTGGGTGAGAATAATAATGTGCTAATGCTCTATTCTTCTTCGGCGCTTTCTGTTCAGAGAACTCTGAGCGCTGCAGACGTTGCCGCTTACCTGCACCTTTGCATACCATGGTAGCTTGGTTTTAGTAAAAAGTCTGCTTCATGGAAGATGAAGACCAGGTGGCCCAACTTCAGTGACCCTGAAGAGAGAGTGTCAGGTTGTCCCACGAGTAACAAGCATCTAAGTGCCACAGGATGGATAGGATGCCGGGTCTTTCCCTCTTCACCCAGCATGAGAAAGCAGTTTCCAGTCTCAGATGCGGTATGGAGGAAGTGAATTCCCATCCTGGCTGTTCTTCAGGGAAGAGATGGACCCTACAGGCTCTGCCTGATGTTTTGCCGGTGGGGCTTCCAGCAGAGGAGGACAGGCTTCTAGGGTCCTCAAGGCAGTGAAGATGCTGAGACACTAATACAGCCATGAGGCTGGGCCACTTCCAGAGCACTGAGGGTCCCCTTGGAGCAATTGTTCCCTCGGGGCCTAAGAGGGGAACTTGCAGGAGAAGGGGGAGCCTGAATTAGGAGGGGCAGCCGCACCACCAGTGTGAGGCTGGTACCCAGGGAGGTCCTGAGGGGCAGAGCTGGATTCCTAATGGGAGATGCAGCCGATGGGCCTGCGGAGACTCCAGAGCTACTGCTATGCTCGGGGAGGCTTAGACTTGAGGCTGGGACCCCAACAGGCATAACACTAACCCTGTGTGTGTTTTCCAGCTCCAGCCAGGTGGCCTATTCTGCAGATCTGCAGTTTAAAGCTAAAACTTTACCAACTGATTTTGCTCTAACTGCCGATAATGTCATGGTTAAACTGGCCATGATCAGAATCAACAGGGAAGGACTAGCTCAGCAGGGCTCAGCAGCATGGCTAGGAAGGATGACCCCTGGTCTGCGCCATCTCATCCCCGGGATCGCCCAGACAGGCTAAGTGCTGGTGTGACTCTTGCACTCCTCAGTGAGGGGACAATCCAGGCCCCCACAGACCTTGCTGGTGATCTGAGAAGCAAGTACTTCTGCACAGCCCGATACCTGCCCCAGGACATCCCTCCTCTCGGAGGCTGCACCCACCCACAGCCCAGCTTAGGAGGGCTGGCCACGGTCTGAAGGTCTGAAGGATGCACAAAGCAATACTGGGGACAGGTAGGTGCTGCCAGGAAGCGGGTGAGGTCCAGCCTCTTCTGCTGAGCAAACTGTTTTCCCTTAAGCATCCCAATAGTCACAGCAGAAAGGAGAACAGCGCACACAGTGCACGCAAAAGGAAGGGCTTACTCGGTGCAGGGCCATTGCCCAACACGAGAACTGATGTTCCCTGCCAGAAGCAAATCCAGGAAAGTCAACTTTGGAAGCTTCATGTAGAGGGATCTGAACAGCACGGGATGTCCTCAGTGGGAGTTTTCTGAAAAATATCATGAGTTCTTGATTTGGCTATTTCTGACCTTGGTTCTTGACACCAAGCGAAAACATAAGAGAAAACATGGAGCTTCTGCTGATCCTGCTTAATTCAGAGGTTGTAACTCGCTGCTCACCGAGAGCTGGCAGGGTCCCAGGTGTCCTGAGGCCCACGTCTCACAGCCCTGCGGCAGCACTAGGCGGCGTCTCCTCACTGCCCATGAGAAAACAGGCCCATGAAGGTCCAGAGCTCACGCCACACCACACTGTCCCTGTAGTGACACAGCCAGGATTGAGACCTGGCAACTCTGGCTTCAAAGGTTGAATATCGAACTGCTGTGTGATGTTTTCTGGATCCATAGAGCTTGGATAGAATTATCTCTAAGATTTAATGTTACTGTTTTAAAATAGCAATTAGGCTTCTCTTTATAAAACAGCTGTGTGTTGAGGGCAGCATGTTCACTTTCCCTTCCCCAGTGACAAACACAGTGCCTGGAAGCCGCTCTCTCCCGCTCCTGGTTTCCGCCCCAGGGCTCTCTGCTGGTCCTCAGCTTGGAGGCGATCTCGCCTTGGGGCAGGATGCTTCTGCTGGAAAGCTTCCCCAGACAGCACAGGACTCCTCCCCCTCTCCTCCCCGCTCCGTCCGGCTGCCCTAAGCCACCCTCAGATTACCAGCCCTGCCCGCTGCCCGGACAGGCCCTATGCTTTCCCACTCGTTCCTTGGTGTTGCCTCTCAGTTTTGCCCACCATGTTGTCTGCAGCATCTCCAGGGGCCACAGGATGGCGGGTCCCTCTGGGGGAGGGGGCCATAGTCTGGAGCTGTCAGCAGTGGAGGGTGGCAGCTGCGCTGGCTTGGCTTGTGCACACGGGCTCTCAGTTCCCGGGTCCTTTGCAGACACACACGTACGGGCGCCTGTGTGCGTGCTGTGGTCCGTGACAGCACCCGTAACACTGGGATCAGAGGACACGGTTTGCGTGAGGTGGGGAGCTGGGACTAAGGAATGACTTCGGAGAGATGGGCTTTGAGAGCAGCCATGTCAAATAAGTCTGACTGGAAATGAGGCGTGTGACGCGGAAGCCCTGAGAGGGAATAGTCCCACCTCCACATTTCCAGTCATATTTTAAATGTGGTCTTGAGGTTTGGGCGTTTTGCTTCTCTGCTTTGTCACCTTTTCAAGAAAGACAAGTGACACATTTCCTCCATGTGTGTAAGTCTTCCAGACACATTTGAAAGACGGCTGGACAGCACACGTCATTCTTTTATGGAAAACCATAGAAACTACCCCGTTGTCTTCCAGACGGCACCGTTACCTGGATGTCTGCAGCGGTCTGATTTTTCACTTTAGAATAGCCTGGGTTGTTTTCTCTCCCGCCTAGTAATCTATAGTGGCTGCCGTCAGTTAATAACAAATAGATCCAAGGACTCTCAATGCTGGCTCTTTCAAAAAGCTATAAAAGTCTCACCTCCAAAGTAATTACTACTGTGGGCTAAGTATATGGATTTAAATTACCAAGGTGGTATTTGATTGATTCCCACCAATGCAAGGACCACCAGAACTTGAATCCACGGGCCTGGGCCCTCACGTTACCCAACCTGTTACCCAAGATGGGTCAGTTTTGGATTGCTGCCTCCTAGTGGTAAGGAAAGATAGTGCTCATTTATTATTTCATTACTACAGTATCTGATTTCCAGCACAGTCCTCATATCTAAGAAGATGACTTCAAGTAATTTATCCAAATATTTTTATCTTTTCTTTTTTTCTGTTCAACATGTAAGCAATAGGGTAAAATCAGGTGAAAAAAATCTCTAATATGTTTTGGGGTATTTCCATCTGAAAGAGATTGATATTCAGTTTCACTGAAAAAAATCAAGTTTCACAGGAAAGTATAAATTGTATCAATTTTTTACTAATCTCTTCTTAATCAGATCAATTTCAGATGATGTTTTTTTTTTCCCCTATTAAAATGCCCATGATTCTTACATAATATAATTAACCAATAAAGTGGCATCTCAGAAACAAGTCAGGGCCGGCCCATGCCCTGCAGACAATTCCTGGTTGGCCCAGAAAAGGGCTTAAATGTCATGTGGGGTCCCTGAGGCCAAGGCCACCGCTCCCTCCGCCAGGCTGCTCTCACCTGCATGCTGGAGGGCTGAGAGGCACGCTGGCCTGAGCATGTCGTCCTTCTCACGCTCCCTCCTTGGCCCCCAACCCTTCTGACGTGCTCCTGGTACCATCTCGAGTGGCTGACTCTGCATGGTGACAGCTGGCAGGTTGGAATTGCAAGCGGGTTCCTGCTCTTTAAACCACCCATTTCTCAAAGTGTGTATTCTCCTGGCAAACTCCAAGTGGAAGCAGGAAAGCCAGTTTTGGTCCAGCCAGCACCATGCCCCAGTGGGTGAGAGCGGGAGGGAAGGGAGGACGGGCTGGGGGCTGGGGGCTGGGGCTGGGGCTGGGGCTGGGGCTGGCTCAGAAGCAGGTTCTCTGGGCAGCGCTGCACAGGGGGCCTGCATCAAAACGGGCTCAGAGGTGCCAGCAAAGAGCAGCCCCATAACCAAGTGTGCTGCTGGCTCGTAGGGCCAGGGAGGGGAGAGGAGCGCAGCCTGCTCTGCCCGGGACACCCTCAGTTGCTGGGGGGCTCGCAGAGCAGGAGCCAGCCCAGGTGGACTTCCTGCCGGCCCCCTCCGCTCTCGCTTACCTGAACGGTGTGGGGTGGGGGCTTTGGACTGTTGGGTTTTCCCCCTAGTTTTCTACTAAGAACTAGACCTGGTTTTCTTTCTGATGAAAAAAAAAAAAATTCAAACCCATTTCTCTTCTTCCTTCCCCCTTCATTCATTTTTGTAAACTTACAAAGCAACTTTGAAGGTTGGTGCCTTTCAGCCGTCTAAGATGAAAAGCAGCTGGACAAAGTAAAAAAGTCCTCACTGTTCATTTGAAATGTGGTCATTCAAGTTACATCTCATTAGATAAGCAAGCACCCTGGGATTTGCCTTGCAGTGGATCCAGTCACGGGACAGCACACACAAGACTGATTCCCCTTCTCGGGTCTGCTCTCCTGGCCGTCTTCCTCCAGGGGCCAGCCTTGGGGAACCCCTGTGAGTCGCCCCCTTCCTGAGACCTCTCCGGGGCTCCGTGGCATTGGGGTCACCTTTCTTTGGGGGAGCCGCCCCCTCCCTGAACCCTTCAAGGGGAGGCAGGAGCTGCGTAGGCACCTCGTCCCGGCCAGGCGCCCTCCCGCCACTCGCTGGGTGGTGGCTTGATCCTCCGACAAGCTCTGCCCACTGGACTCTGATGGAGGCTCCCCAGCAGGAACCGTGGCACCAACTGCAGCGAAGTCTCTGGCCTCCGGAGCTGCTCTTCCTCCCGGATGGCACCGTCTGCGGCCACCGGCGCTGTCTCCTGCGCGGTCCTCCCCGTGCAGGAAACAGACCTCAGGGACGGAGCAGAGGGCGCACTCCGCCCAGAGGAGCAGGGCAGCGGGGGCAGACGTGTGCTCCACACGCTCCTCCTCCCCAGGCCCGTGAAGAGCCCTCCGTGGAGCTGACGCCGCCTTTGCCCTCCATTCCAGCCTCTCTTGCCGTCTGCCCTCCAGGTGGCTCTCTGCTTTGTTTGGACACACTTGGCCTCTCTGTAATCTCCAGTGTGGTCACAAGTGTGAGCAAGAGCCTCTCCCAAAGGTAAATGGAAGCTGGTTTCCCTCTGGTAGCCAACTGTCCCTGTGAAAGAGGGTGCGGCACGTCAGGACATCCTGTCATCCAGGTCCCCAGCGTGGCGAGTGTCAGGTCTGCCAGGGAAGCTGGTGTCTGGTGCTGGGTGGGGTCTAACCACAAGCAGTCCTCCTGCCCTTACAGAGGAACCAGCAGAGACCATCCCAACACGGTGCTTCTCAGCTGCAGGGAGCTGACGTCCGCGCCAGGGCTCTGCTCCCACCCAGCCCTCAAGCTGGGCGCCCAAGCTCTGCCTGGCAGGTTCTGCTGACGTCGTTTAAAGTCCTATCGCACGATTAGTCATCTGTTTTGTTTACTGGTAGGACCAGCTATGCTTTTGACTAACGCAGGATTCTGGAGCTTTCCTTCCATGAGAGTCCGTTTTCCATTGCTGTAACAAATACCTCAGTGGGAGCCCGGGTGCCCGTAGCCCTGCAAAGACAAGTCCCCTGAAGCCTCCCCATAGCCCCTCTCAGAGAGGGCCACTGCCTCCACTAACCTCCAGAGTTAGGAACCAGGTCTTCAGAACGTGAGTCTTTGGGGGACACTTAAGACCCAGACTGTAGTACCACGTAACTATCCAGAATCATTCTTTTCCCAGGAAAACCTCAAAAATCTTTCCTCATTACATTTTTTTCTCAACACTGGCATTTTTCAATTTCTGTGAAATGTTTCTCCATTTCTTTATTCACTTACGTTAAAGAGGAGGCTGCTGGTTGTCCTCTGTTCTTCCTCCCCCTCTTCTTCCAAGAGCTGGGACGTTGCAGGAAATGAGTGTTCTGGTGGAAGGCTGGCGTTGCCCCTCCAAGCCCCCTTAACTCGTCCTACCTAACGATGCACCCGACACACCTGTTCTTGCTGACATGCGCACAACAACGCAACAGAGAACACGCCTGTGAGTGTTGCGTCAAGTGAGGCATTAGGTCCAGACCCTGCTCCCTGACCCCTGTGCGTAAGACCCTCAGGAAGGGCTGGGCCGCCTGGCGGGCACCTCTGCACCCTGTGGGCCTTCAGAGCCACCAAGCTCGAGCCAGCTCCTTCAGCTGCAGGCGGCACGTGAGCAGAGAATGGCACAGAGATGGAAACGCCCCACAAACAGAATGGGTCCTTGTGGGAAGCAACAGAAGAACGTGAGGGAGGAGAAGACAGAGGCAGCAGTGCAGAGGAGGGGTAAATAAAAACGGTGGGGCTTCCAGTCAGCGCAAAAGCAGTGCGCGTTTCAGAAGAGGGAGCCCCAGAGACAGGCATGAAAACCAGGCCCGCTGGGTCCAGCTCCTCTCCTCTGTCTCTGTGGGCTCCAGGACTCTGAGAGTTGCGCAGGAGGAGGACACCAAGTTAACCCCACGGCCACTGTCCACATCCTCTCGGTCCTGCTCCCCCGGCTCCTGCTTCTGCAGCCATGGAGAGGCGCCACTGGGTGTGGGGTCTCCACAGATGGTCGGCCGTGAGTTGCAAGTGGTTCCCCTGCTTGAAGGCTTACTGTGATTTCTAGTCTGAGTTTCCTCCACCTAATTACTGGTCATATAAGTAAACCTCATTTGATTGCAGCCATTTCCCAGTAAATGAGGAAATTTGAGCCAACTTCTGTTAATTACTCTTTTAAGCATATCTTAGAAGAAAGATAAGGACCTGGTAGGCCTGATAAAAGAACTTCGAAAATACAGTTGGCATATTCAAAGACCCAGCAACCAGCCAGAGCCCACAGGGTATCAGAACAGAACCCTCTGGCATGTGGTAAGACTGTCACCTGGTCATTGTCTAGCCATCTACCTGTTGGTCTGTGGTGATAATAATAGGAGGAATAGTGGAAGTTCACTTTTGTGTAACTGCTAGTCTTCTTGCTGCACTGTCTCCTGTAGGGCAGTCTTCTGAGTCTCAAGACAGCCTGAGGAGAGTGAGATTTGTTAACCTCATTCCATAGATGAAAGCTCTGAGCCCCGAGATTAGCCACGGAACTCCTGCCATCTTTTCCAGCTGTAGCACCTTGATTCTGATTTAAATGAACTCTCCAATTTGGCATAGTAGATACATGGCCAAGAGACCCCACCTGAGACCTGCTCAGTGTGCACCCTGCCTGGGGCACAGAGAAGATTGTCCTGTGTCACTTACTAATGTGCCATCCCCCTGTCTTGACTTTGACGGGCTGCCAGCTGCACGCCGTAAGTCTGCAGCACCCACGGGTCACTCTAAGGGCCCTGATTCTAGATCAACTTAGTAACTAGCTGCCGGGCTTCTCAGTGAAATTCTCCATTTGCTTTTCTCAGCATCTCTCAGGGGGATGTTACTGGGATAAAACTTAGATTTACCTTCAAGGGAGAATAAAGAAATAATCAAACCTTTATTTTATTCCTCGTTTGTCCCCATGGCCTCAAAACTGGATTTCCTGTTTGGGGAACCAGTTGGCAGCAACTAATCAGAAACAAGAACTCAAAGTGAGGTAGCTGAGATTTTGTCCCCACTCACTTCCCTGGGAAGGGCTGACTGTTGTTCTTTCCTCCCCTGTTCGTGGGGTACAGAATTCAAGTACACAATTGCTAGCAGCCGTGGCACACTGCTCTGTCGTGTGCCCTGAGGTTTAGAACTCGCACAGCCCGGCACAGGCTCCGGATAGTGACAGACAGGAGTGGGTTGTCCACTGCTGCCACTTCCTGCCTGTCTTGGGTGTGAGCAGGTGGAATTGCACGGGAAACAGGACAACAGGACCTTGCTGTTCTGCAGCATATGTGGTGGCAGGCACTCTTCCCACCCTACTGAAAAATGAAAGAACTGACCGAAGGAGAAAAAGCAAATTGCTGGGGATCATCCAAAGGAAACCGCAGAATTTGAGTCCCATTCAGAGCAGAGTACTGCAGCTTTGGACTGTCTGCTGTGCCCACCGTGGTCCATGTGGCCGAGTGACTATCACCTCCTTGGCTTTGAAATAATTAGCTTCTGTCTCATGAGCGCTATGTGACTCGCCCCAACCGCGCTGTCAGTGACCAGAGGTCAGAGGTCAAGGCCCATTTGTAAAGCACAGATGATGTCAAGTTCAAAGACTGATTATTTTGAAGACAGTAGGATTTTTATTATGTTGAATTCAAGCAAAAACAGTTCAAATTAAGCTTCTGGATGTAAAATACATTGTTTTTGGAACAGATTTTAGTACAGGATTTATAAAATCAGTTTAACCTGATTTACTTTATGCTATTTTACCCAGGAAAGTATAACAACTCTAAGTCTGATGTTTTAACATGCTCAGTAAAAGTAAAGACCCTAAACTTTGTGTAAACATACCTGTATGTCGGTACCAGGCTACACAAGTATCTTAGTTTACCTGGTACTGTTCTAGCATGAGTGTGAGTTAAAATTGGCCTTATAAACCATGTCTCGTGGTTATAAATACATGGGCAAGAATTAGTATTAGGAGTGGGTCTGCCTTCTATTTTCCCCAGAAATATGCAGCCAAGGAAATCCATGGAATTTTATGTCTCAATTTCTTTATCAATATCTTTTTTAGACTATATTCACTGCATCATTGTAAATATTACAATCAATAAATGTAAAGAAGGAGAGCACTCATCTGTGAGATGGATCTGCACATGGGAATTGAGTGCTTGCTGAATGCAGAGACGCCAAGGTCTCTGGTCCGTGAATGGATGTCACAGGGGAAGCCAGACTGTCCTCCTTGTTCTGTTTACTTTTCCTGCAGAGGAACAGTTTCCCAGAGAAAGCATCTGGATTCTATTGCTTTTTCATTCATCATGGGCCCTGGTGGAATCTGGAACCACTTATGATGTCACGGGCTGTAAGTGGCACTTAGAGTGTGGACAGGAGGTCAGAGGCATGACAGTCTCCTGAACAGGGAGGAAGTTCAAGTCCCTTATCTTTCCTAGCACACTCTCTAGGGGCTTAACTGCAGACCTCAAAAAACCATTCTCCTTGAAGCAAATAAGAAGAAGTACAGTATTTTCAAGTTAAGAAGTAATGAATTGAATTAGAAATAAAATATCTTCACAAAATACCCAAATCAAATATTTTTTGAAGCATAGTTTCACAGCTCAAGTTTGGAGATGTGATAAATGCATTAAATCATAAACACTTCACCCTGGAAATTGGTCTGAGCCAAGGCACAGAAGGCCTGCGTGGTCTGCACTCCTGCCCCAACCCCACAGGGCCAGTGTTAATCCCTACAGTGCTAGGTTGCACATTTTATTTTTTAATAGCTCAATTTGATTTAGCAAGTCCTCGTTTATATTGCTTCATCCTCCATTTAACCCTCTCTGTTTATAAGAGTCCTACTATATGGCCGTTGTGTGGGACGCGCCTAACTTGTAAGGCTGTTTGCAGACAGCTTCCACGCATGCTCTGGGTAAGGCTCGCTTTGCCATGTAGAAGAGTTTCCTTAATTAAAATTCTTCCAAACCCGTGAACACTGTGGGCCTCCTCCTTGGGCATAATGACCTCCTCTAACTCTCAGGACCTGAAACTAAGGAGCACACTGCATCTGTGGCCAGGCCCACCTGCCACTTTTTGAGATTGAACTTGCACTCATTCATGTAAAATCGCATTAGCACTGCTGCCTCCGAGCAATCCCATCACATCGTTGGTTCACACTGAATTAAGAGTGCCCGAAATACCTTGCTATGCCTTCTTTCCTAAAGATAAGTGTTTATCTAGTCAAATTTTGTATTATTTGAGAATGTTTCTCAGGCATTAGATTGGTATTCATTTCAGCCATTACGTATATTTCACAGGTGTTTACATTCATACTAAAATTTGAAGAAAAAAAAATCTCTCAGGACATTTTATGATTTGATGCTTGATCCTAGGAGAATTCCGATGGCTTCCTTGATCCTGTTTCTTCTCTTCTTCCTCTCGCTCTGCTCCTCTTAGTCCATGCTGTTGAAGGGTAGTGGCGAAGGTTCCGGGAAGCTGCACCTTGCACTCTGGCCCGGTCAACACGGCCAGGGCACTGACAGCGGACGGTTCAGCTGTTGGGAAGCACGTTGCTGGCCTGGCTGCTCCTGCCTCAGGGTGGGAGCACTTTTCTCTGACTTGCACCCAGGACTTTGCTAAACCAGCAGCGACCCTGTCAGTCAGGCATGTTGAAATTCAAAAGAGCGTAGCTAAGTTCTAAATCGCCCCCAAAGCAAGATAAGACCATTTTTAAAAGCCAAACCATGCTAAAATGCTTAGCTCAACATAGGGAGGCTTCCTTCCTGCCCCGGACCTTCCCCTGCCACCCAAGAAGCAGCCACTTCCAAGCCCTGCCGCTGCTACTCTTCCAGATGTTCATTTCCTTTTTTCTAGGTTATAAATGGTATCGGTTTCTTGGTGACTTCTTTGTCTTTTAGATGTCATCTATCGGGGTTCTGCTGGAACGGAGGACTGAACTCCTGCGCACACCCCGTACACACACCTGGCTCACCCCATGGGTTTGGTGGGGTGATCCCATCAACTGGCTAAGGCCAGGGCATTTGCCTTGACAGTCCTCATTCCTGAGCCAAAAAGGGTATCAGATTCCATTGTTTTCCCTTAAACAATTTTAACTTTCCTAGGAATGAATACAGCCTGCCTTCATTGTGTCTTTGGTCTTCTGGCCGTGCCTGGTTACTTCCCCAAAGGCTCCCGTGGAGCTAACAGTTCCCGTGCACGTTCTGAGCCTCCGCGAAGCTCCGCCACTCCCAGTGCCTACCTGGGAGCCACTGTCCAGACACCCTGTTCCGCCACACCCGCGGGACTGCACCTTGGCTCACCTGTTCCTGGAAGTTCCTTCCTTGTCTGGGCTGTTCTGCTTGCTTGCTTGCGTCACCGTCCCAGGCCTTCCCACACAGGCTGCTGGAGGCCAGAAACCCCTTCACTGCCGGTGGGCAGAGGTTCTCTGTGGAACTCAGGTTGCAGCTGAGCTCTGTCCCTTTGCCCCACAGTCCCCGAGCGTCTTGAGGAGCAGAGGGCCATGCTCTCTACTCCTTTGGACCAGTCCCCTCTTCCTGTCTGAGTTCCTGACTCCACAGGGTCAGGGTCAAGGTCTGCCTGGTGGCTCTAAGCCTCTCATGTGCCATTCCGTGTGCTGATCCGTGTTCTGGGCTATTCCCCCTGGAACGCCTCTGACAATTTCTGCTTCTCGCTTACTTTGTTATTTTCTGTGTTGAATTAATCCTCATGTTTTCTTTTCTTTTCTCTCTTTTTGCATTTTTCCTCTACTTTATGAAGGATTTCTTTAATTTCGTCCTTGAACTCTCTGTTAATTTTTAGATTTTTAGTATTCTGTATTTCATTCCAGAAGGTCTCTGGAGTCTCCAGTCGTTCCTTTTACAGTGTTTTTGGGTTGTTTTTGCTAGAAGGTCAGTGTCTTCCCTCTTCCCTCCGAGGACACTGCGGTTTTGAGGACTCTCCCTTCTGCCTGGCGCGTGCCAAGCCTCTTCCTCCTGTGTGTTACTGAGCCTCAGCCTTCTGTGGCGGAAGTCTCCTGGGCTCTTGTCAGGTCCTTCGCCATCCTTCCCCACTTCAAGCGAGATGCCAAAGGGTCGACTGCGAGTCCAGTGAAGAGTGGAGGTGATCGGGGCTGGTGCCTGGTGAGTTTGCTCCCTGGTAACTGCGTGGAGAGATGACTCCAGCCCCAGATTTCAGGAACCACGGATCTTTCTTTTGTTACCATTCAGGTTCTCCAGGAAAGCTCCCCGCTCTCTGACTAGAGGCAAGGCTGGGGTTGGATGAAGATGTATCTACACACTGGGAGACAGACGGGGAGGTGGGGCAACGGCACCTGACGGTCTCATAGGCTGACTCTCCGTCCCACCCAGAGCCTCCTGTCCCACCTCCTTTGTTCAGTCATCTGACTCCAGACTCTCTGGTTCAGTTTTATAAACCTGTTGCTTCTTCTGGGAGTGGGGGAGACTGTGTCCTAAACCAATTTTATTTTCATTTTTTTAATGATGATCCAGTTCTTTTGTGGGTTTTCTTTCAATGCTTGCTTGAGCCATTGCTTTACTAAAATTAGTACAACACAGGAAGATTAGCTTCATCCCTTTACAAGAATGGCAGGCAAATCCATGAAGTGTTGCACATTTCTAAAAGAAAAGCTCAAAGTGGACATAAGAGTTGAAAGTAAGAGCTAAAACTCTAACGCTCTTAGAAGAAAATAGAGAAGACAAGCTTTCTGACCTTGGAGTTGGCAATGATCTCTGGAATATGACACCAAACACACAAACCACAAAAGAAAAAAGCAGGTGAGGTAGACTTCATCAAAATTAAAAACCTTTGCTCATCAGAGAACACAAGCAACTGAATGGAAAGCACCCCACACGGAGAGAATGTTTGCAGATCATACATCTGGGAAGGGATTGTGATTCCGCAGATATGAAGATATGTTGTTGTAACACAACAACAAAAGCAAAGCAAACCCAAGCTGACCCAGGAGTTTAGTGGACTTTCCATTAGAGAAGAGATCCATACCACCAATAAGCCCAGGAGAAGATGCTCAGCACCACTAATCACCTGGGAAATGCACATCACACCGAGACACCTCCTTGCCCATTAGGATGGTCATTATCCAAACAAAGAAATAAATGAGCATAAATAGCGGGGCTTTTTTTTTTTTTTTTTTTTAAAAAAAAAATAACGGGACTTGGTGAGTACGTGGACATGTCCAAATCCCCCAATCGCTGCAGCCGCTGTAGGAAGCAGAGTGGCCGCTCTCCAAAAGAGCCTGCTTGCAGATATGCCCCAGAAGAAGGGGTGCCCGGCAAAGCAGCAGTTTTACTCATGAGAGCTAAAACGCAGAAGCCGCCCAAACGTCCGTCAGTGGGTAAATAAATTATTACATACACACACAGTGGGATTTTTTCTTTCTTAAAAAGGAGGAAAATTGTGGGCTGGGGATGGGCTGACTGGTAGAGAGCTTGCCTTGCATGCCTGAAGCCCTGGGTTCCATCCCCAGCACCACAGAAAAAATTAAAGAAAAGAGGGGAATCCTGCCACTCACTACGCTCACTACATCATGGACGCCCCTCGAGAACTACTCTGAGTGAGTGGCCCAGCCATGAAGAGACACAGCGTGGGCCTCCACTCGTGTGAAGTACCTGCAGGAGGCGTGACCTAGAAGCAGAGGGCAGAGCAGAGTCTCCCAGAGCCCAGGGGAGGAGGGGCCCGGTGCCATGGGACAGGTTGTTTGCAGGTGAGAAGAGTCCTCAGAGGGACAGTTCCCAAGGCTGAGCAAGGTGGCACAGCTCCTGCTGCAGAGCAAACACTTGGCTGAAATGGCTGATTTTATGTGGTGTATATTTCACCAGGATTTTAAAATGAAACTATTTTAAAAATCAAGAATAGTGATTAAATTGCGAAGACTGGGGTTCACAGCGTTCTCTTTGCCCAAACGTCAACCCTCTCAAGGACCTCCGTCCCTCTCCTCTCTGTGACAGTGTTTGGTGGGGACCCTCCCTGCAGCTCCTAGGGCAGTCTCAGCCCCTGACACTGCTCCCCAAGCCAGCAGCATTGCCAGCCTTCCCGACATCCCCTTTTCTCAGGCCCAGCCCTGAGAGCTGCTCATGGTAGCTGGTGCCACTGCGTCTACCTCCCTAGAAGATGAGGTGGCCTCTCAGCTCCAGGTCCTCCTGTGGGACCCACTCCCAAGGCGTCCAGGTGGCTTCTGTCCACCCCAGAGCACCCTCTGCCCTGCAGTGCACATGAACGTGGTCAGAGAAGAGAACGCCATAAAAGCAGTCACTTGAGGAATTCACAAACCAAGTCAATCATTAACAAGCGATTTGTGAATTTTGTAGTTATGGAGACCTAGAACTCCATGCCAAGCATCAGAAATGACTCTCACTCTCGGTAAAACATCCAGAGGACTCCATGGCTCTGCTGGGTTCAGTCTCCGCCACCCCAGCAGGGACCAGGTTTGAGCCTGCACACGCAGGCTTCCTCCAGTTACGTGGGAGAGCCCACGCCAAGGCTTCAGCCACACCCCAGGTCTTTCTGCTAGAACCTTCTATTGACCTTGTTTATCCCAGGTGTATAATGCAGGACTCTTAGACACCAGCCTAAGGGGAGGCCTTCCCAGGGGATAAGCCTGCGTTTGTCACGACCTTGAACTCTAGTCCTGGTGTAGGGAAGAAAGGGAGGCTTAACTGGTAGGACAGAATAAGGTGGGTAGTTGAGGAGGGAGTGATCTGCAGTAGTAACCAGAGCGACTCCACCAGGAAGAGATGCTGGGCAGCTGGGGCCAGGGGAGGGAGGAGTGCCCCAGGAGGGAGGCCCCCACTGTTTAGAGTGAGCCTATGAGCTCTGCTTTCTCTTGAGCAGCCTGGTATTCTTTTCCCCTGGACTTCAATCCACATATTATAGTTTTGAAATGAGGGGTCCCCCAAAAGCTCACATGTGAGACAACAACACAAGAAAGTTTATAGGTTAAACAATTAGACGGTGAAAGTTGTGGCCTAATCAGAGGATGAATCCACTAATATGGACTAACTGGAACAATGCAAAAGTTTAGAGGTGAAACGATAAGATGATGAGAGCTGTAACCCAATCAGTGCATTGGTCCCCCGATTGGGGCTCCCTGGACGGTGACCTAAGGCAGGTGGAGTGTGGCGGGAGGAGGTGGGTCACGGGGTGTGCTCCGGGGCGTATATCTTGTCCCTGATGAGCAAGCTCCTCTGCTTCCTGGTGCCATGTCCCGAGCTGCTTTCCTCCTCCTCCATGCCCTCCTGCAGTGATGTTCTCCCTCACCTGGGGCCCAGAGCAAGAGTCAGTCACCTTATGAACTGAGACTTCTGAAACCGTGGGGTCGAGTTAACTTTTCCTCCTCTACTCTGTCCTTATCAGGTCTGTTGGGAACACCACCTGACCCCTCCCACATAGAAGGAAGCTCAGCGCGTACATGTGGGTGTGTACATGGGTGCATGTGTATGCGTTCATGCACACATGTGTATATATGTGGCACCGTGCATGCCACACACATGTGCATGTGTGCACATCTGTGCATGCATGTTTGTGTCCCTCTCCCCCCTCTCCCCACTCCTCCTCCTCTTCGCTCTCTCGGAATCTATTAATCCTCTACAGGTTCCTTCTCTTTCAGAGGAGTTTGGTCTTTCCACTGACCCCCAAACATGGCATTCTTGAAATTTGTTCAAGGGTCATTTGGGGGGAAAGTATTCAAATACAACATTGGTTCAGATTTAGGCGCTGTCATCTGATGCACACACAGCTTCTATTGGCTGATTTTTGGGTGCATGGGCCCAGTATGACTCTAGAATGAATGTTTTTGACTTCATATTAAACACTTTAAAAATCCTGATTTTCATCTGTGCAAAACATGATGGCTTATCCCAGAAACACTGAAATCTGCCTGTCCCTGAGCCCGCCGGCTGCTGGGTGTGATGAGGGCACCAGCCCAATTGCCCTCACTCCCAGCACAGGTCTCACCAGGGCCCAGCCCCACCTGACCACCGAAGTGCACCTTGCCACCCTGTTCCTTCTCAGCTGTCCTCGGCGCTGGCCCACTGCTCCACCCGCTGCCATGGGGCCTGGGCTCCTGCTGAGGGCAGGGGGTCCTGCTCTGTCCAGCTGAGGGCACACAAGAGCCTTGCGGAAGAGGTGGCAGAGCAGCCACCCCGGGCATGCTGCTCGCCAGGGTCCTGGCCCACACAGGCGGACACACCCCAAGAGCTTGAACCCCTCAGCATCTGCCTCTGTGTCCCTGCACACATATTTTGGGGCCCCGGGTTGGGACTGGATCAGAAGCACCTGCCACTTTGTATGCAGAACTATCGTTCACCTCCACCCTGCGTCGGACACTAATGCAGCCAGTCACAAAGCTCGCTGCTTCTTTAATACCTGAATGAACGGATGCTCCTTTCAAGGGGCCCAAGGATTCCTTTGCGATTCAGTTCCTGTGTCTGCTGGTCTGAAACTCAGTCCTTGACCCTGCTCAGGTCCATCCCGGGAGCGTCCTGGGCCTCCTGTTGCTGGGATGTTGGGACTGGAAGGTGTGGGGCACCACCACACTCCCCTGGGCACCTGGCTGAGCCTCACCACCTACCAGCCTTTCCTTCCTTTCATCTGCAGTCTGTGTGGTTGAATTTCAATGGCTGCTTATTCCTCTTATTTTAGAAAGCAATCTTGGCGTTGGTCTTTTAGATCCAGGTATCACTCAAAGATACTGAAATTTGAAGGCGCTGTATAGATCAGACACTCAGGACTGGAGTTCTGGGGGACTGGGAATGGCACACGAGAGACCCCGCAGCTGTGGTGGCTCAGATGTGAGATGCCCCACAAAAGCTGGCGTGTGAGACAACGCAGGCGTGTTCAGAGGAGAAGTGACTGGTGATGGGAGGTGCGAGCTGATGCGTGGACTCATCCAACAGGGATTAACAGGGTGCGGCTGGAGGAGCTGGGTCACTGGGCGCCTGCCTTTGGGGTTTATGTTTGTCCCTGGTGAGCAGAGCTCTCTGCTTCCTGGTGCCAGGTCCCGAGCTGCTCTCCTCCTCCATGCCCGCCCGTCATGGTGTTCTGCCTCCCTGGAGTCCAGAGCTGTAAGTCAGCTGACCGTGCACTGAACCTCTGAAATCATGATCCGAAGTAAACTTTCCATCCTCTGTGTCGTTCCCGTCAGGTCTTTTGGTCACAGGGATGAAGAAAAAGATGACTGAAGCACTGGCTCCTCCTCATAAGGTTGGGTGTGGGGGTTCACAGAGCCCCCTTCTGGGGCTCTGGACAGGTTGGAGTGACACAAAGCAGGAAATATCCACAACCCAGCCTGCGGCTTGGCTTTGTGCTTGTGGCGTGTCAAGTACGTCGTCCAGTATCGTCCAGGATGTAGGTTATAGGACTCTCACACTTGTGGTGTGTTGTGTGTTGGTTTCCACAACACAAACTGCTGTGCTGGTAATGCCTTCACGCTGTGCTGTGTCAGAGCTTATTCATGGGCCCTTAATGGGCAGTTGACATGTCAATTGTACCTCAGTGAAGCAGTCTGAAAATATTTTGTGATATTGTGGGGCATATTTCCATCCAAAATATTTATTACATATCAAAAATCCTCCTCACACCAATAAAGTATTCAACATCTGTACATGGAACTTAGAGCTTATTTATAATTGTCATATGGCTCTTCACGTCACACTTCTGTGACCTTAGCCTTCTGTGAATTATGTACCAAAATATAAGAATGGAGATGCAGAGACCCTGCATCTGTGAACCTGTAACCACAGCCAAACGAACTTCACCCAGAAGTCCCAGCTCCTCCTCGACCAAGAAGTCGGGTAAATGTTTCTCTTAAAAGCGTTGATGGTTGCGAGTCTTTCCTCCCAGTCTTCTCAGGCTTCACCACTTTGTTCCTCTCCTCACCCCAGCCTGATGCCACAGCCAGCTCTCGTACCTGTCACCGTGGTCCCCTGTCTAATAAGCCCCTTCCTTGAGAGAGGCTTCCCTGGCTGACTCGTGGAAAGGGACTTGGTCAAGCCCTCTCCACATCTGAATCAGAGACTGTGTTCACACGCAGAGTGTGAGACCCTGATGTTTCTTTCAGATGTCACACACTTCCGAAGTACATCACAGGCCGGGGGACCTCAGATGCCAAGGACCCACCCTTGGGCGTGGACTCAAACTGACCAGCCCGTGCTCTTTGGCCCCTGCATCTGGAGGGCAGGCATTGCTTGCTGCTGCAGGCTCCTGAGACCTGCCGTCTGGGGCGTGTCCCAGCACAGTTCCCAGCCATCCTGGAGGCCCAGGCTCAGGCTGTGCATGGCACCGCCGAGTTCCTTGCTCCTGGTCCTCTGCCTTCGCAGCCCCTCTCCCTCTCTGGTCTGCCCAGCCACCTTTCTTATGGTGTGGGTCCTGTTGGAGGCTCTGGACGGTGCAGGCTGGGTGAAATCCCGGAGGCAAGTCTCCCAGGGAAGCATGCCTCGTAAAGGCCCTCCAACCAGCCAACCCTCGGGGTCCAGCAGGGCCAGAAGCATGGGCCAGCTACCCTACAGTCGGGTCTGCACAGCCCTCAGCCAGCTGCCTGGAGCTGTGTAGTGTGGGTTCCTCTGACTGGACATTCTGATGAGAGTCCACGGTGTTATCCTGAGGGTCCGTACCTGTGACAGTGCCAGAGGGAGGCACAGTGGGAGCCCCAGCCACAGTGTCCACACCTGTTCATGACCCGCCCAAGGTGGAAACTTCCAGGGGAGTCTGCTCCTGCGATGGCGGAACAGCTGAGTGGTACCTGATGCTAATGCTGCCTCTCTGTTGCTTTTCCAGCCGGCTGCCTCCCATTCGCAGTTAAAGGTGGGGGCAAAGCACCAGCCCTGCTGGCCTTGCGAAGCCACGCGGACGCCCGGGAGCAGATGAGCAATGACCCCACAGGAGGCACCGTGGGCTCCAGCCATGGAACAGGTACAGAGGAATCGGTGTCCACCCAGCCTTCTGAGGACTCACCCTGTCCTCCCGTGTTCTCTTGTTCTGAGCTGGGACCTCCTGGACAAAATGGCCAAGAAAAGGGCCCAAGATTGGGAGGGATGTGGGGTTGTGGAAAATAGAATAGGGCTCAGGAACACAGAAGTAGCCTGGCGTGAATTTCTCTTGAAGTCCTTTGTACGACATCTTTTTCACCCTCTTGGTAAATACGACGGTCAAATTAGCCGTCGTTAAAATTAATTTAACATGATGATAAAGAGTAACACCCTTGCGAAGTGCTTACCAACAAGCAGGGTCACTTTCAATGTGAAAATAGTTTAATTATTTCATCTGATAGCCTTTACTGCTAAACTAAATGTCCAGCAAAAATTTCCTGATTTGGGAGTTTTCATGAAAAGTGATGATCAGAACCTTAGAAGTAGGTTTCTGAAGTATGACACGTGCACTTTCCTATTGCTAAGCCTCAAACGGGACCCAGTGTGGATTTAGGACGTGTGTAACAGGAGTATCTAGAACTCCTCAGCTATCTCCTCGCGTGCACTGGTTAAATCCAGGACTCTGCAGGAGACCGTGGAGGACCCAGCGCACCCAGTGAGGGTGCCGCCCGCCTGGTTGTGTTGGTTCCTTCTCCTGCGAGGCTGTTGAGCCCTGCAGCGTGTGGGTTAGTCCTGGTGATCTACCAGGTTCCACGAGACAGTGCCTGTCCAGGGAACACCTCGAGGGAGCCAGAGTTGCTGCGTCAGGAGGGACGAGTGCCAGGAAGAAGGCCTGCCAGGGTCCAGCCCTAGCAGCAGTTGGGGGTCCAAAGGCCCAGGGAGCACGCGGCACAAGTGGCTGGTACAGAAGAGCCACGTGAGAGAAGGGTGACCTAGAGCTCGCTCCGAGGAGCCCTAGGAAGATCTGAGGGCTCAAGTCCCGGCAGAAACAAGAGCACATGTCAAGGCCCCAAGGCAAGACCTCCCGGCCAGTTCAGAGCTGAGTAAAACAGTGGAGCAGACTAAACCCAGTGACACAGGAGGAGCAGAGGCCACCAAGCCACAGCAGGAAGGAGTGAGATCCTGCAGTCCTGGGAGGACATGGGTTCTGGTTTTCAAGTGCTGGGAAAACGTGCCAATTTGAAGCAGCAGAGAAGAGAGTCCTGGGGCCAGGCCAACGCTGCAAGCCAGGACCAGGAGAGGTCACGGGAAAGGCGGTGGAGGAAGCCCCTGGCCCCTGCAGAGCCTGGGTCACCAGAGGAGGGAGCGTTTCCAGGAGGTGACAAAGCTCTGGGAACAGAACGTAGGAACTGGTGACCTCCGCGGGAGCAGTGTTCCCTGCAGGGGCAGACGAGGCTCGGGCAGCAGGTGTACACAGTGCTCCCTGTGAACGTTGTTATGAAAGAGAGAAGTGGGTGGTGGCTGCCAGGAGAGCAGTGGGTTTGGTTGTTTAGAATATGGGCCAGGGACTTGGTTAACTCCCACCCACAGCACGTGGTGATGGTCTAACACTTTCTTGTATCTGAGGGAGGATAAAAGCAAAATCAAAACCTTCCTTCCCAGCCTGATCGTAGGGAAGCGCTGCTTGTCCCTGGATCCTTGAGGCCTTAGAGCAGAGACCCCAGAAGCTGCAGGACACACCCCTGCACGTGTGCCAGCAGAGAAGACAGTGAAAGCACCCTGATGTGACTGGTCATCCTTGTCCCGTGTCACTGTCGTAACTTAATTAAAAACCCTACTGTCAGTCACACAGCCAAACTCCAACAAGGCCACTCCACCATCACCAGAACGGCTGCAGGGGGCTGCCTGCAGACACAGCAGAAGGGAGTGGCACAGAGGAGAGTGCCTGTCACCGGGAGAGGCCCCAGGGAACTGTGCTGGAGGCAGTGACGGGAGACTGTGCCCTGAAGGCACAGGCGGCCCTTGGAAGCCGCAGAGGCCCCGCACTGAGTGCGGCAGACCAGAGTTGGAGTGAGAGAACAAGAACTAGAAAACTGAAAGCGTGGCGGAGACACGCCTGGCAGTTGCATCTCAAGGTTCTGCTTGTGATTCAGTCCTGGAAACTCCAAGGGCGCTGGGACTTCGCGTGTCTGTGGAGGAGCTCCCAGCCCTCCACAGCACCCTGGCATTAGTCCCTGGGGGGACTTCTGAGGCTGAGCAACGCTGGTTTCTCCAAAGGTGGAAGGAGGCCTTGCTGGGACCCCAAGCGCCCTGTGTGAGCTCCCAGCCCAGCTCTGTGGGCAGGGCCTGAGCTACAGCCCCCACCCCTGTGCCTGAGGTTCTGAGCAGAGAAGGGGCTGCAGGTGGCCCCATTTCAGGGCAGGACCAGGTGAGGTGGGCAACAGCCTGGAGCAGCCTGGAGCAGAGCTGGGAATCTGTTTCTTGGGGAACCGATTTCCTATGTTTTAAACAACTGACTTAAAAGCAAAACTTTCAGATCACAGCATTTGTGTGCTAATGTCCCCAAATGGGATTACCAGGTTAACATTTTCAAAGTCTTAAATAGATCGTAACACTATTGTGTTTTCCATAATACAAGATGGTGCCTTGATGGTTCACTGAAATTCTGATAAGGGCGACCCTGGGGTTAAGGCCAAGAAGAGTGTTTCATGTTTTGTAAACACTTTGAGAAATCTGACTTTACTTAAGTGAAACCTTGCAACTTGTTACTCATGTCTTTTTCTCCCTAAAGTCTGGATGTTGATAGGATTTAATATCTCCTAATATTGGTTCCCAAGGAATCTTTCGTCAGATAATGAGAATAATTAACCTTATAGGTTTCCCTTTTTGTCTTGGGTGCTGGGAAGCTCCTGGCAAAATCAGTCTCAGAAGTTTCAATGGGGTGACACTTTTACATGTGGCCAAGGAGTGTGTGTAAGCTGGCAGCAGGAGCCCTGAGGGAGAGACAGGGACTTTGACTGGGGTTCAATCCCCATTCTTGGCTTCTAGGATCAGAATCTGGACTTTATCAATTAACCCAGCTCGCATTAGACTGCTGCCTTATGTATTCATTAGAACACAAATTTATGACTTAAAATGGCAACGATCCCTTTCTAGAAACCAGAATGTACTCCCAGTGCATGGAAACCTGTCCTGCTACAGCCGCGTCCAGGCAGCCCAGGGGCCATCTGCACTCTGCTCAGCACCAGAGGGAAATGGGCGTGGTGAAGGGCTCCTTTCACATCACATGTCCTCACTGAAACATTCTTGCTGCTGGGGTGTGGGGGACTTTCCTGGCAGCTGGCTTCTGCTCTCAGGCTTCCTCTTTCCTCCTCCACAGGGTGGTGTCTGAGACCAGTGTCACGGTGTTGGCGCTCTCTCTCTCTCTCTCTCTCTCTCTCTCTCTCTCTCCCTCTCTCTCTCTCCCTCTCTCTCTCTCCCTCTCTCTCTCTCTCCCCCCCCCGCTCTCTCTCTCTCTCTCCCTCTCTCTCTCTCCCTCTCTCTCTCTCCCTCTCTCTCTCTCTCCCCCCCCTCTCCCCTCCCGCTCTCTCTCCCTCTCTCTCTCTCCCTCTCTCTCTCTCTCCCTCTCTCTCTCTCTCCCCCCCCCCCGCCTCTCTCTCCCTCTCTCTCTCTCCCTCTCTCTCTCTCCCTCTCTCTCTCTCTCTCCCCCCCCCCCCCGCTCTCTCTCTCTCTCTCTCTCTCTCTCTCTCTCTCCCTCTCTCTCTCTCCCTCTCTCTCTCTCCCTCTCTCTCTCTCCCTCCCGCTCTCTCTCCCTCTCTCTCTCTCCCTCTCTCTCTCTCCCTCTCTCTCTCTCTCTCCCCCCCCCGCCTCTCTCTCTCTCTCTCTCTCTCCCTCCCTCTCTCTCCCTCTCTATCTCTCCCCTCTCTCTCTCTCCCTCTCTCTCCCTCTCTCTCTCTCCCTCTCTATCTCTCCCTCTCTCTCTCTCCCTCTCTCTCTCCCCCACCCCCACCCCTCTCTCTCTCTCTCGTGCATGGACTTGGGTCTGGTCTAGATCTGTGTGCTGGGCATGTGGCTGCCCTGCTTGGGCGGCAGCACTGCCCTTTCCTCCAGCCTCTCAGGGAGCGTCCGTGACTCCCTGCGCGCCACCACAGTGGGTTTTACAGAGTGGAGTTTGGGTAAATCTCCTCCTCCTCATTCTTGTACCTGGGTTATTCTTGGAAACCATCTCAGTTCTTTCTGGAGAGAGGGAATTGTACATTTTGAATGCAAATAAAAATTCCAGTGATGGCTTTGTTTATTGTCTTCATGGTGCCCAGATAGTTGTAACATTTTAAAATTTTGGCATTTCTTTAAAAATCAAACCCTGTATTTTGCCTTCTAGCAAAATTATCTATTGCCTAAATTGTAATACCACCTTATATATTGAAAGAATTACACCCAAGTTGGGGATTTAGCTCAGTGGTTGAATAAATTGCCTAGTGTGCATGAAACCCTGGGTTTCAAACCCAGCACCAAAATAAAAACCAAAAAAAAAAAAAAAAATCCCCCCAAATTCTGTCTGAATAATTTTCCATTGGAAAATTATTGTCAGGCGTATTTGACATGGCACAATTTTGTTACACTGGATTATCTAAACAACCCACAGAATTTGCCTTGCTGCTGCAACAGGTGTTTCTGGAAGAGCTACTGTGCGGCAGCACTAAGCTGGGTGCCGGAGCTAGGTGCTGCGGGGAGCGTCGCGAGGTCGAGAGTGACGCCTGGGTTTAAAAGGCTTTGGCTCAGGATTGTTCAGGAGAATCCCCGCTCCTTCTTCCCCAGCCCCACCTTGGCGGTGGTGGGGTGCGGGGCTGGATCTGGGTGGTCCACAGGCAGCTCCACACCCAGGTCTGGCCTTGGTAAGGGTGCGGCACCTGGAACACCGCTTCCTGTCCTGGTCACAGCAGGCGTCTGGACAGTGGTTCACGGCCGAGGGGCTTCCTCCCACCCCAGCCTCCCTGTCACAGGAGTGGGGAGACTGGACTCGAATCGCAGCACACAGGCTCTCTAAGCTCCCCGCTGTCGTCACTGGCCGGCCTGCAGGTGAAGCGGCGCTGGGTGCTGGCGGGATAGGGAGACCATATATGTAACCAGGCCTTCCGCTTGTCTGCTTGGTCACATCTGTCTTCCTGTGTAGAACCCCCCAAGCCGTGTTTCCTGTTCACGGAAGCTGATCCACAGGGCCTCACTGCGGTCTTTCCCTGTTGACAGCCAATGTCCGGCAGGAGCTGCAGTGCCTGGGGGTCCCAGTGGAGACAGGGGCTGCTGCGTGTGAACTGTGAGCCCTCCTGGAAAAGGTCCCCTACAAAGAACCCCAGGGCAGGGCAGTCACACCCTGTGCTCCTGCTGCCGGCTTTTCTTGAAGCTCTCTGGCCCGCCAGGAGTAGCCCCCGAGCTGGACATGTGTCGTCTGGACAGCCCCCACGTCCCTCCCTGACCGCCTGACACCCTGTCTTTGTAGGACACGAGTGGATCCTTCCAAGTCTGTTCCACTGTGTGAGTCTGTTCATCTGGCTGCGGGGATTGTTCAAGGCCTGCCGCCAACAACACCCACGGTGTGTTCTGGCCCCGAGCCCGCCAACTCGAGCCAGCTCCCAAGTGCGTACAGAATCTCTGCTAGGGTGCGCTTCGCTGTGGAGTGTGACGCTGCAGCTGGGCTATCCTGCTGGTGGTGCCTGTGGATGTGTCTGGGTGTGCACGGCGCCTTTGCCGTGTGTGGGGAGTGGGAAGCCGAGGAGCTGGGGCCTCCTGCAACTGGACCCTGCGTCTTGGTCCTCCGACTCTGTGGCTTGAGAGGTCCATCCTTGCTGCCGGGGCACCAGCCTGCACTATTCCAGCTTAGAGAATCTCAAGGGTTCAAAACCAAGGAGGGCTGCCAGGCCGTGGTGGGCCAGGAAGGGGAGCACAGGGGTGACTGAGAAGGCTCCGCGGGGGTGGATGGAGTCAGGGGGTCAGGAGACGCTTCCCTGCTTTGGGCAGAAGACCAAGATTTGTAGAGCAAAGAGGTACAGCGTGATCCTTTAGGAATAACTTAGCAAATTAAATGGTTTCTTAGCATCCAAACAGGTAACCTTTCTTACCTGTTCTTAAAAGAGAGCATCAGATCAGGTTTCTTTCACTTGCTACGACAGACTTTGAACTCACTGTTGATACTTTGAGCTAATCATGAAGGGGAACTGTCCTAGCAGCAGCAGAGGTGTGTCCCACCTCTGTGATCATTATGTGGCCATAGTGAACCCGTGAATGCCTCTAAAGTCTGGTGAGATGACGTGCATGCCTTTGGCCCCACTTCTGGTACTGAAGGGACTGGTGGGGTAGAGCCATGCTGGTATCCGCCCAACACCTACATGCAAAACTCCTGAGAGAGTCCTTTCTGGACAAGAACCACAACCACTGCTGTAGTGGACTCCACCCCAGGCGGAGGACAAGGTGACTGAAAAGTCTGAGTTATGCTGTTACCTTTAGAAAGCTGTTGTCATTTTGTCTAATTAAAAATAATCATTTGCAAGATCATGAATCAGACTGAGATTGTGCCCTGGCAACCCAACTTGGTCTTCATGCAAACGGTTGTTGGAGTAGGTGAAATGTGAGCGTCAGCCCTGCTGTGCAAACCTCGAACTCCCTGGGCAAGGGAAGGGCCTTGGGCTTCTCGAGGCTCCCCAGGCTGGGTGCCCGCCAGGCTGTGCTCGGCACTTGACCTTCCCCCAGCAAGGCTGGTTTCAGGAGCCCCGGGTGCAGAACATCAGAGCCTCGGGTGCACTTGGTTCTGGCGCAGGTTGGATGAGGAGCACCAGTGTAGTGAGCAGGGGCCATTGGCAGAGTCCTCCTCCTTCCATGACCTGGGGACCCCCACGCGTGGCACAGCTGCAGAGTGCCTGTCTGGCTCTGCTCCTTGCTCTCCGGGTCTCATGATGCTCTTCAGTGTAGCAAGCTCACAAGTGTGTCACTCACTGTCACCCTCCTGCCGGGATCTGGTTGATCTCAATAGTTCACCTCTTGCCACCGACTGCCATAGATTTCTGCAATGCTGGAAGTCCCCCTCCTTCGAGGGACTGTTGTGTACCTGTGCCCCACGGGGAAAAGCAGCGTGTGTGTCTGCTTGAGGTGAGCGATGCGTTTGCCCGTGCCTTGGAGGTTAGACTCAAGGCCTCAGTGTGAGAAGCACAGCCCGCTCTCCAGCAAGAAGCCCACCAGTGCCAGCCACTGAGGAGCAAGCTCTGCCCTCTTTGGAAGTTAAAGTGGCCCCTGTCAAAGGGAAGAGGAGATGGGACCAGGTGCTTTTCGCGCTTGTCTGCCTCACACATAACACTGACAGAAAGTCTCTGCAGTTTTTTTTTTTGTTTTTTTGGTTTTTTGGTTTTTTTGCAGTGCTGGGGATCAAACCCAGGGCCTTGTGCTTGCAGGCAAGCACTCTACTGACTGAGCTATCTCCCCAACCCAGTCTCTGCAGTTTGATGTGACCTGGACTTGTCCCTCCTGAAGCAGATCCCATGCTGTCTCACAGTGAGCTCTTGATTCACCCACCTGCAAAACAAAGCATACCCTGCTTCCTTCCGGGTCTCAGCTTCTAGGGAAAATGCAAATACACTCCAGCAGGGCTGCCCTGGCATTCCTGCCTGCCTCCCTGGTCCTGGAAGCACAGTCTAGTCTGTCTCTTCCTCCCCCATGAGGACCCCTCCACCCAAGGGATTCCTTGCACTTGCATCCCTAGCTGGGGTGCTTCAGCACTCACTCAAGACAACAGAGCCTTCCCTTGCACACCTGCGAACGCACACATGTGGACGCATGGATCAGGCCATCTGCCATCTGTCACACCAAGGCATCTTGTCCTTACATCTCTGCCATCTGCAGCTATTTATGTCTCCCTACTCTTCCAGACGGTGGCTTTCCTGATGCAGAGACCACCGTACCACTTCTCTATCCCCAGCACCTGGCATGGTATCAAGTCATGTTAGAAATTCAACAAAGAACCAAAGAAAACGGCCTAGTGGAAGATCATGCTGCTGAGTGGCTACCACGTGTGGTGGACTTCTCCAGGAAGAATATAAAGAACAGCCACAGTGAGAAACCCGGTTGGTGGTTTTGGCTCTGCACATGATTGAGAACAAAGGAAGCACACCAAGGCGATACGCGAGCCCCAAATTACCCAGTGGTTTCCACCAGTTGGTGCTTGGTTGGGTTGCTCTTCCACAAGCTCCCCTCTGCTCCCAGTGATCGGATCCCGAGTGTCTGAAGCCAGTGCCCAGCACCATTTCAACGAATCATGTTCGTCTGTCCATTAACAGAGCAGTGGGCACTGTCTGACCGTTCTGTTTGTTCTATGCATTCACGGTATTCAGCTGAGCTATTTTGTCCTACTAGGCACAAGAGAAGTCTGTACCACTTCATCCCTGGACACCTAAAGACCCCCTGGCTGTCTGAGACCTAACTGAACTGCAGCTTAATGCCATATCTGTCTTAACCAAGCACTCGACATAGTGTGTCCCTAACTTTTGCTGTTTGAGGTGTGACGGCAAAATAGAATGGATTTCTTTTTCTTCTTACAATTTCACTGACAGAAGATTTGCTTACAGACATGAGCAACTGCAGCAAATGAGGTTTTCTTGTTTTGTTTTGTTTTGTTTTTTCCCTTTCTCACTAAGTCAAAGAACTGTCCCCTTTTCACTTAAAGGAAACACCTTATGGCTTTTCTTTGGCATATCCAAACTGCCAGCGTTGCTTCTCTTGCATTAAGTACAACAATGGTCGCCTGAATACAAGCATTCACTGCAAGGCCACCAGAGCCCAGCTGACAACCAGGAGGTTATGGTGACATATGGGCAGGTGGCATGTAGAGGGTGGACATGCAGGACAAAGGGGCCATTCAGCTCTAAGTGTGCATTGGGGTAGTGCAAACCCAATCACCCTATTCAGGTGAGCATTCGCTTTAACACTTGGGAATTTTTCATTCCTGGATTTTCACACTGAACATTCTAGGAAGAAGTTGGACTCAAGTAACTGAAACCTTTGGAAGCAAACCCACAGGTGCATGGAGGACAGTGTGTCCCCAGTAGGATCTCTGATTTTGTCCTCCTTCGGTAACACTGATGGAAAGCCAGCATCAGACATAGCAGGGGGAGTAGCAGCAATTTCACAACCTTACTGTGACCAGTCTGTGTCAGTAAACACCTCACACATATTATCTGCTCCTGTTGATATCTGTGGAATCATCAGCACAAAAACATCGCCCTCCAACCAAGACAAAAGGTCACATGAAGGTGAAGCAGCAAGGTCTTCCTCAGATGGCCCAAGGGGTGTGAGGAACCTAGTAAGCGGCACGACGTAATGTTACTCAGGAGTCAAAGCTGCTGGCGAAGTTCTCTGCAGTTCTGTGTGGCCTGCTACTGCCGGGACTGGCACCCAAGAGACGGGGTTTTTATTCCAAGCACGATGAATTCTAAGCATTATCTTTATAAAACTGGGTTTGGAACTGAACAGGACATTCCCTGTCATCTGCAGTAAAATTTAAATTCGATCATGACTGTCCGCTCTCTCCAACCCCCAGGCAGCACAACACACTAGGTGGTAAATGGCATTTCCATTTTCTCTCCCCAGACTCTCGTATACTCTGTAATGTTACCAGCGAAACCCTGAAAGCAAAGGCCATGCTGCACAGTGCTGAGGGCAAGGTCGGTTCTGAAAGAACAGTCTTGCTGAGATAGTGGTCACACAACACGCGGCTCACCTGGGCGAGAGCACAAGGCTGCAGCTTTTGCCGTATTCACAGTGAATTTGGAAATGTGTCTTTTACTTCGGAAAGAAGTCCCATATCCTTAGCTCTCACTCCCCAAGTCCCTGCCCCTTCCTCCTGCCTGTCTTAAGTGAGTACCTTCTGGTTTATTATTTTACTATTCTGAACCTAAGGCTAAATCAATCATATAGAAGGTGGACTTTAGTGACTGGCTTCTTTCACTTAGCATAATGTTTTACACGATTTATCCATATTGCAGCCCATTCCAGAACCTCATTTCCTTTTACGGTTGATTCCAATCTATGGAATACCAAATTTTGTCTATCCATTCATCTATTGTTGGATATTTGGGTTATTTCTAACTTTTAACTAATATGCTATAAAATTTATGTACCAATCTTTTTTATTTCATTGATTTAACTCTATTATTTTACTATTTTCTGTTTAATTCATTTTCACTTTAATTTGTAAATTTTTTTCTGCTTTCTTTAGATTTAGTTGGCTCTAATTTTTTCCAGTGCCTGAAGGTGAAAGTTTAGATAACTGAGTTGAGATCTTTCTTCTTTAATAACACAGGCATTTATAGCTGTAATTTTTTCTCTCAGCACTGTTTTAGCTACATGCCACAAATTTTGGTATGTTGTGTCTTTGTCTTCATTCATCTTAAAGTATTTTTGGGTTTCCCTTTGAATGTGTGACCCATGGCTTATTTAATAGTGTGTTGTTTAACATTACAGTATTTGTGTGTTTTCCAAATTTCTCCATTATTGATTTCTAATTCATTGCATTGTGGCTGCAGAAAATATTTTGTACTATTGTAATATTTTTAAATTTATTGAACTTTGTTTTATGGTGTAGCATATGGTCTATCCTGGAGAATATTCCATGTGCTCTTGAGCAAAGATATAAATTCTGCTCTTAGGTAGCGTTCTTAGGTATTCCGTTCTATTCTGTAAATATCTGTTACGTCTAGTTGGTTTATAGTATTCTTCAAGTCTTCTATTTCCTTGTTGATCTTCTGTCCTGTTTTTCTGTTCATTATTGAAACTGGGGTATTGAAGTCTCCAACTATTATTGTGGACTTGCCTCTTTCTTTAACATCTGTTAGGGTTTATTTCCTGTATTCTATCGTTAGATGCATGTATCATTATATTTGTTATATCTTCTTCATGAATTAACCCCACAAGGGTTGTAAAAAGTCCCTCCTCCTCCCTTGTAACTTCTTTTTGTATTGAAGTAATTTTGTTTAATATTAATCTGGTCACTCCAGCTTTCCTGTGTTGGATATTTAAATGATACCTATATTTAGGCCACTCTGCATAAATATATTTGTATCTTTAAATCTAAAGAGAGTCTCCTGTGTGTAACGTATAATTAGATGTGTTTTTTTAATCCAGTTTTTTTAATCCTTGCCTTTTGATTGAATTGCTAACCCATTTATAGTTACTGTTATTATTAATATTTTTTATTTGTATCTGCCATTTTACTTTCTGTAGTCCATATGTCTCATGTCTCTTGTTTCTCTATTTTTCCTTTACTACATTTTTATCATTGAGTGACACCTTCTAAGGTAGAATTTTAAATTCATTTAGGATTTTTTTCCTGATTTTTTTGTCTGCTTCCAACACCCCTTGATTTTTCCATTATGTCAGGACCCTTCTCACATTTATAGTTACATGTGGTGCTTCATATATACAGCTCTAGTCAGTGCTGCCTGCTCTTGCTTTAAGTATTAGCCCTTAGAAGGACTTGTTATCTAATTTTTCATTTTGTATAACAGCAGCAAATGGATTATAATTTAAGGCTTAACATAGTACTTTGGTAGAGACAGACGAGATTGCTAATCTGAGACAAGGTACCCCTGCTTCTCTTGTGACTCCTTCACCAAAACAGTCTTGAGCAACTAGTATTATTTTTGAATAATTTTCCTAGTGTTTGGAGGAGGAATTTATTCAAAATTTACCTAACTACTAAGGAAACATGCTTCAGTTGTTTGTTTTCATAGTGTGAAGATAAGAAACTAAAGGGAAAGGAAAGACTCATTTCATGATATTGAAGCCAAAACCTGACAGACAAAATAATATTCTGAGGATTGACAGGAACCTATTCTGAGGATTAACATTCTAAGGATTGACAGGAACCAATACTGTCAGCATGAATGGTGACTGAGTGATACAAGAGTAAGCTGTCATATGTCTTTTCCCTTGAAATTGCCACTTGTTTCTATTGTGATAAAATGTACATAGTGAATTTATCATTTTAACTATTTTTGAATATATAGCTCTGTAGTATTAAGTTCATTCACATTGCTTTGCTACAGTCTCAACCATCCATCTCCAAATTGTTTTTAGCTTTCCAAACTGAAAATATGTCCCCATTAAACACTCCTCATTACACCCACCAAACCCTGGAAACCCATTCTGCTTTTCATCTCTATGAAATTTCCTACTCTGGGAACTCATAAGTGGAATCTTATAATATTTGTCTGCAAGTGTCTGGCTTATTTCACTTAGCATAATGTCTTTCAAGTTCCTCCATATTTGTAGACTGTGTTTCTTCATATGAACTTGGATTATAGTCTGGGTAATAAGCCTGAAGAACTTCATCATTTCTCATAAGATAGGTCAGTTAGCATCAAGTCATCTCAGTTTTTGCTTGTCTGGAAAAGTCTTTGTTTTGCCTTTGGTTTTTAATTATGACTTGGCAGAATATAAGATTGTTTGCTAACAGTTTGTGGGGTTTTTTTTTGGGGGGGTTGATTTTTTTCATTCAGCACTTTGAATTTGTTGTCCCACTTCTTTTTAGCCTCCATTGTTTCAGCTGAGAAGTCATCTGTTAACTTTTATGATACATCATTTTTCTCCTGCTTTTAAAATTTCTTTGTCTTTGACTTTAAGCATTTTTTTATTAAGATGTGTCTTTCTTTGGGTCTCCTTTATTTTATCCTATTGGAGTTCATTAAGCTTCTTGGATGATTAATTTTTTCAATAAACTTAGAATTTCTCAGTCATTATTTATTTAAATGTGTTTTCTTCCTGTTTCTTTCTCTCCTTCTGGCACTTCCATTATGTGTTCTATGGTGTGCGTGGTGGCATTCCATTTTTTCTCTGGGGCTCTGTTAATTTTTCTTTGTTCTATTTTTCTCTCTGCCAATCAGCTTGTATAATTTCCATCATTAAGCCTGCCCATTCTTTCTCCTGTCAGCTCACATCTACTGTTGAGCCCCTTAGTGAGTTTATTTCAGTCATACTTTTCAACTCAATAATTTCCACTGGACTCTATTTCATAATTTCTCTTTGGTGTTGATATTCTCTACTAGATATGATAGTATCATTCTTCTTTTACTTCTTTAATCATAGCTTCCTTTAGTTCTTTGAATATATTTATAGTGGCTGGTTTGAAAAATTCTCCTGTTAAATCTGATAGCCTCTTCCTGTTTGTGTTTTGCCTCCCTGCCCCAACTCAGTGTATGGGGCATAATTTCCTTTTTTCTTACTTCTCATAATTTTTGTGGAAAACTGGACACTCTGGTTGCTATAGCAACACCTGCTAGTCCTTTCTTCCCCAGGGCTTATGTTGTTGCTATTTCTTATCTATTTGGCTAATGACTGGCTGTGTAATCTAAGTGGCACCTCTGCTCCTGTGACATCTGATGCTATCCCTTGGGAGGGAAGGCTTGGGGATTGGCAGCCACCTGGCATGCCATACACTGGAAGGACTCCCCTCCTCTCTTCCTTGCCTGCACGCAGCTATGAAACCTCACTAACTACCTTGCTAGCTGATTGCTGGATTTTTTCAACAATGCTCTGGGGCATAAATTATCTTACAATCAAATAAAATTTTGTCTCTTTTGAAGAAATAGTTTCCAAGGTTGGTGTTTGATATTTGCTCTGCCCTCAAGAGGGCTCCTGCCAGGTGCCTCATTCCCTGCTTCTCTCCTGCAATCTAGTCACTAACACCTAGGCTGCCTCTTCACTAGATCCACAAACCCCCTCCTAGTTGCCTTTCCCCATAACCTTCATTGTTCTTGAGAATGCCCTCAGGCTTAACCTTCTGTGGTCTCAGTTACAAATAGTCAGGTCCTCTGAGAAGACACAGGAGCTCTCTGCTTTCCAGCATGCTACCCCATTCTCCAACTCCTCAGAGAATCCCTGAGCCAGGCACTAGGGCTGGAGTGGGGTCAGGGGCAGGCTTCTCTCTGAGCCATACCCCTGAGTGGGAGGTGAGCGCTGTGTGTGAGGGGTCAGGCAGCAGGAGTCTCTGTATCTTGCTTCTCCTGATAAGAAACCACTGCACACAGCTGGGATGCACAACTGGGGCCCCCATGTTCTCCATGTACCACGTTCAAGGCAAAAACCTCTATTCCATGGGTGAAGCCTGGGCAGAAGAGGAGGCCTTCCTCCTGACCATACCACCTGCCACTTAGCTTCTGCAGCAGGCAGTGGTGGGCAAAATGAGAAAGACCAAAGTCCTACTTGTCCTGGGAACAAAGCCCTTTTATTGAATGCTGTGGGGATGCAGGGACCCTGTGCCCTTGGTCTGGGGGAGAAGGGGCCCTGCGTTCTTGGCTGTGGCCGTTTGGTGTGGCGTGTGCACCTTGCTGAGCTGGGAGAGGGACCGAAGTTGTTCTCATACCACAAACGTTTGCATTCTTACCACATTTTGGTAGGTTTTCTTGAACAGCTATTTCTTCGTGTGCCGTTTGCACCTAGGACCATCTGCAGAGGCTCTCAATGGGCTTTTAAAACCATTCTCATCAATTCCACTGGGGAGCAAATCCCAGGAGCTCCTCACTGCCACACCAAAGACCAGTCTCCAAGTGACTCACTCTCATTATTTTGTATATTGTTCGACTTAGGGCAAAAAGTCTCATTTATGCCTCTATGTAGACAATCTGTTCACTTCAGGGGGAAATGTGTTACAGAAATGTGAATGTAAAATAAATGGAGTTCTCCATTGACTTCACTTTCAAATAAGATTTATTCTTAGGGGGGAAAATCCCATAATTGACTGAATTGAAGGCTATGGCAAATACAGGGCAAAACTGCCAACTTGCTAATGCCGTGCTACTGGGGAGCCTGGGTTCTCCACGAGTAGTCTTGTATTTCATTTAGGAGGTTGATTTTGTTCTAATTTTGCATCTTCTCTTTACCACCAACATTCCCTTCTCACTTATCCTCTGTCCCAGATAGTTTAAAAAACAAACAAAACAGAACTCTATTGGGTGAATTTTTTAATTCAGAACCTGCTGGACAGGAACTTAGGGTTCAGGGAATACAATCTCTGCTGACCTCAAAATGAGGAGATGGAGTCTAGGCAGGGGCTGATTGACCTCCTCATCAGCCCTCAGAGAGAGCGAACCAGGCCTCCTGCCCTCGCCTGCTAACTCTGCCGCATGCTTTGCTGTCAGAGGTCACTTTGGGACTCAGTTGAAGGGCAGTGAACTCTGAACTCTAGCATTGTAGGACTCATTGGCACTGCCTGTACATCTGACATCCACTCCATCCTCTGGCCAACAGTTCCTGTCCCTCACGAGGCTTACTCCTGCCACCCCGTCATTTTCGAGGATGCCAGTGGACATGGGTTGTGCCCACTCACATTCTTCACCTGCAGCTCCTACAGTTAACACAATGCATAACAACCTGAGAACCATTGAACTACAAGACTGAGGGTAACATTAAACAGAATGAAAGACATCCTCTGTCTTTGATTTTGTACGTTTCTCTCTATATTAAATTAACTTATAATAAAATATAGCTGCATACTGCCTCCAAAGAAAGATAATCCATATAGGAAAAACCAGCTTTTTCTCTGAATTATGCAACATTTAGTGTGCATGTAGGTGTGTATATATAAGCTAATTTTTGCACACAGTGGTGTGGTTTTGTACATTGTTTCAACTTGTATGCATTAAAAATAAGATATTTACTTCAAACTAGATATTATGAAATCCAGAATGCTTTTAACAAAAATAAGTTGATTTCCTATTATTGTGTACAACTGGGGAAAAAGTGGTCTAAAAGTGATTATGAGCATTTAAGGAAACAGCGGGTACTATTTGAAGTCGGAAAACTGCTTCATGGGGTCCCTGCAAATACATCAAATTTTTGCCTCCTTGCCTAACATTAATTGCCCCCAGGGAAAAAAAATTAACCTCCAGATTAATGTAATTTGCGTTAAGGTGTAGGAAATACAATGTCATCCTTTCAGATCTGTGAGCAACGTTCAAACAAATTAGGTCCTGGAAGCCCATTGCTGAACAACCCGTAAACAATGATGGTGTAGACAAACGGGGGGTGACGGGAGGGCCGGCTCCTCAGCTGAGCGCGCCTCAGGCCTCAGCCACAGTTTCCTAGTGCGCTGCACTGCTGATTTCATGCCGCAGCCCCGAACCAATGCAAAGGAGCGACCGAGCTAAACCTGGCACCGGTATCAGCGTGACTCCAACCACTATCGCTCACAGAGGGAGCCCGGCTCACAGGTGTGGGGCTTCAAGTACAGGACATGGCGATTGTTTTTAAGACCAAAACATGATGCCTAGACTTGACAGGTGTTTTACCTATTAATGGTTGGCTACCTTACACCTATTGTATCCTCTCCGTGGTTTTAATTTTTGAAAACAAATTTTTAGTTATAGATGGACACATTTATTTATTTTTATCTGGTGCTTGTCTCACACGTGCCAGGCAAGCGCTCCACCACCGAGCCGCAACCCCAGCCCCTCTCCGTGATATACGACAACGTCGCAGGTGCACAGACATTATGGGTTGAGTTGGGACTTGAAGGTTAAAAGCGGCGTTCACTTCTCCTGGTTGTATCAGACAACACTCTCCTCTGTGTAAGAGTCTTGGACAGGTACTGTAGGACCAAAAACACCTGGGGGCTTTGAGAAACAAGCTCTCCTAAACCCCACAAGGACTGCCGGTGTCAGCAGAGACGGCTTGGGCTGTGCTCACCTCTGCCAAGAACGTGCTGTCTAGCCAAGGCTGGAGGAGGAGCGCTGCGGCCCGCATGCTCGGCCCGGGAGGATTTAGCCACGTCCGGGCAGAAAGACGAGACTGGAGGGGCCCGGAAACCTGTGGTTGGAGCAAGGACACAGCCCCCCTGGGCAGAGATCCCCTGGGCCAGTGATCAGAGCTGAGCCCAGGGCTGTAAAGACCAAGTGGCTACAACAGCAGGGCACGCCCAGCATGCTCCTGTCTTCCCTAGGACACTGAATGTTCCTTGCCCTCCAGTGCAGGCCTGGACCCCGCCCACTCCTCTGCAGAACTGCCCACCGACCCCAAGGAGAACTCAGCAAGCACTGTCCCCACGCCAGCCTTCTTTTCAATATCACCACCCCTCTCTGAGGCAGGATCCATTATCACCTCTCCCCAGGGCAGAGAGACATGGGCTGAGGGCAACTCTTCCAGCCTCGAGGCCCCCCACCCGCCTGGCACATGGATCGCTGCCCTGTGCTGGCTGTCAGGGAACCAGATCTATACTTACGGGTTAGTCTGCCTCTAATGAGGTATTTTTTTAATCAAATCTTTTAACTTAAAGTTACTGAGGAAACGGGGACCTATTCAAGAGATGATTCACTCTAAGGACTTCAAGGGATGACATAAGCTGCCTGCTTATCAATTCAAAGTGTGCATTCAAAAAGTACAAAGGATATAATTAAAATTCATTAATTCAGTAAGTACTTACTGAGTGCTTGATTTAAAAGTGTAAGATAAAGTGGTAAAAAGGGCCCACACAGTTCCACCCGCTTAGGGCTCATTTGCCACGGAATAGAGGACAAGTAGCCAGGCCCCATAGGTCTGTCCAGTAAGTGCTGTGCCAGTGGCTAAGGTGTGGTGGACAGCCCTGGGGGCAGCCAACACAGGTGCAGTGGCTCCCAGAGGCCTCTATGAGCAGGAGATGGTCAGTGCATTAGCCAGGTAATCCAGAGAAAAGGAACACAGGGTGGTGTGTGTGTGTGTGTGTGTGTGTGTGTGTGTGTGTGTAGAAAGAGAGGAGAGGAGAGAGTTATAAGGAATTAGGTCCCACAGACATAGAAGCTAAGATCTGTAGTCAGGGCTGGAGGATCAGGAAAGCCCTGGTGTGATCTCCAGCGCAGTGTGAGGGCCTGAGACCCAGGACAGCAGGCTCTGCCTCGGGAAGAGCACCTACTTTACCCCACTCTGGGTTCAGATATTCATTTCATCCAGAATCACCTGCACATCCTCACCTAGAGTTCAGTCTTGCCATGTCTCAGTACCCCACGTTCTGGTCAAGCTGATTCATGGGCTTAGTAACCATCATGCAGCACACATGGGGAGTTAGCCTGGAAGCCAAGTGGACAGCACATCAGAGGCCTGGGAGCCTCTGAACGTGCTGGAATAAGCCGTAAGGCTAAGGTCTCTTGAACCTCCGCCCCACACGCAAGTCCTGACTTGGACTTGCCCTGGGAGCAAAGAGGGTCTTTGCAATGTTTCAAACAAGGAAATGACCAGAGTTACCATTTCCAGAGGCCACTATGCTTTAAAAGGAAAGGGGGTGGGGTGTAGCAGAAGCAGACTGAAGGTAGGGAGGCCAGAACCAGGTTGGTGAGAGTGCCAGCAATCCATGAAACACTCCATGTGGGCATCATGGTAAACCATCCCAGGAGGACAGGGCTGAGTCTCTCAAGGCTGGTTGGGGCTCGTGTTCATCGGAACGAAACCATGTCCTCACAGGCTGGTGGAAATTGTGAAATGCAGTGCCCCACCCCAAACATGGTTCTACTTCCTGAAGTTTCTGTTTCCCACAACCAACCACTGTCTGAAAATAGTAAAGAAAAAAGTCCAGAAATAACCATAAGTTTTAACTTGCATGCCATTTTGAGTGACGTGTTAAAATTGCATGCCACCCTCTGCTCTGTACTGCCTATGACAGGAATCTTCACTCTGTCCAGCAGATCCACACTGTATATGCTGCCCTCACATTAGTTGCCTAGTGGTCACTTTGATCATCAGATCTGTTGAAGTATCGCAGTGCTTGTGTTCGAGTGACTCTTATTTTCCTTAACAATTGGCCCCAAAGTACAAAAATAGTGGTGTTGACAATTTAGATATGCCAAAGAGAAACCATAAAATGCCTTTTTTAAGTGAAAAGGTAAAAGTTCTTAATAGAAAAAAATCCCCCAGACTGAGTTTGCTCACATGTAAGAGTGAATCTCCTAATGTGCCTAGCTGGCACATTACACTTGGTCATGGGCGTGTACGCATAGGAAAACTGTGCATGGGAGTACGCCTTTTGGTACCTTGATTAGCCCTCCAAAACTGCCATGCAGACCCTCCATACACCGTACTGACAGAGGAAGCTGTTCTGTTTTTTGTTTGTTTTTCATGGAACACACGACTTAAATTTTTTTAAATGTTTAAAATTCATATGATTTGAAATGAAAACAATATAAAAAGGCACACTTAGAGAAGTCTCACTCCTCCCCTACACTTTCCACAACACTGCCATCTGTTCACACACACAGGGAAGGAGAGGGAGAGGGGGGAGAGGCAGTTATTCTTGGGCAGCCTTCCTGAGTTCCCTGCGCATCCACGCATGGCTGTGTGTCATGTACGCTTTGCTTACTCACAGGTAGCATGACACGCCCTGCTCGCTTCAGCTGGCTGGGTGTCCTGTGACAGCTCAAGCTACCTGGATCAGTGCGTCTTCCATTCCGCCCTGGCTGCCCAGTGGTCATTCATCAGAAGAGCTGCTTGCAAGCAACCTCAGGGACGCCCTGCAGGCCACGCGGGCTGCTCTCTGCTGGCCTCCCTGGCTGGGACCCTTCGCTCTGCATCAAGTCTGCGCTGGGGAGCGGGTGGCCAGCAGCCCTGCTCCAGAGGCTCACGTCCTCGCCAGCACCGTCAAAGTAGCAAGAGGGGAGGGTGAAAATCACCTTGGCTAATGGAACAGGGCCAGGGTCAGACGACACTCCGGGATTGTCTGGGGACCAGGGCGAGCTCGGAGTGGAAGCCTCCCACTCCCCATCGTCTGTGTCCAGAGAGGAATGGAGCGGGCGAGTGCTCCTCTTCATTCCAAAGACCACCTTGGGTTCCCTGGGCCTGGTGACCGAGCTGTAGTTGAGAAAGCTTCCTAAGTAAGGGATCAGAGACTTCCTGACAGGAAGCCCCTCCTGCTGGCCGAGGGGACGGGTGCCTGAACCGGGAGACGGGCCTTCCCGCCAGAGTGTCCAGGGGAGGCGGGCGGTCATGTGGGCTGGAGAGGAGGCAGGGGCTGGAAGCCGCCGTGCTCTGAGCGCTCAGCTTACCAGAGCTTCGAACCCCTCCCCTGACTCTGCCGTGGACCAATCTGAATAAAGCAGAGGTTTTAGTTTTGGCTAGTGTGAGTCCCGTCCGTCACTCGCCTTAACAGTCTCCACAGCCCTCCTGACGCGCACTGCCAGCGCTTGGGGGACAGGCAGGCCTGCAGCCATGCAGTGGTCCGCCCGAGCCAGAGCTCTGTTGTGCTCTCACGAGTGCCGGGTTCTCTCAGGGTGTTTCAAAGCCCTAACAAAAGGCACTGTAAACAGGAGAACCGCGCCATGCCGCGGAGAGCGCGCGTGATCTGCCTGAGAACTCCGCTATTTCCCTCCTGCAAAGGCACCGGACGCGCGCTCCTTTGTGCTCTGCCCTCCCTAAGATGGATTTGACCCTCCTGCCACTGTGAGGATTCAGCCCGAGGTTTCAGTCAAAACCAGGGAGCGAGGCTGGGTGAAGCCACTGCTCCTCCCAGGCCGGCGGAACCCTGGGGGACCAGGCTCGCTCCTTTTCCGGGTTGCTGACGTGAGCTCTCGTGCACACAGGCACTCACTGCACGATGTGCCGCTACCTGCTGCCCCCGACGGAGTTGAAATTAATGTCCTGCATCTTGGGCTTTGAACCCCCAAGCTGTGAGCTAAATAAACCTTTTTTCTTTATAAACTAGCTAACTTGGGTATTTCACTGTAGTGACGCCAAGCTGCCTCTTACAAGGAGTCAAACAACAGTGTGTGTGTGTTTGGGGATTGCTGTCTGGAAAGATTCATACTATATTTTCTCTGAAGAAAAGGCAGGGATTCCTGCCAGGCAAGGTGGCACATGCTGGTGATCCCAGCAGCTCAGGAGGCTGAGGCAGGAGGATCAAGAGTTCAAAGCCAGCCTCAGTAAAAGCAAGGTACTAAACCATTCAGTGAGACCCTGTCTCTAAATAAAATACAGAAAATAGGGCTGGGGATGCAGCTCAGTGGTCAAGCACCTCTGAGTTCAATCCCTGGTACCAAAAAAATAAAAATAAAAGGCAGGGATTCCTGACTCTGAGCCAATCCTAAGGAGCAGGCAGACCAGACTGTCTTAGTTAATTTACAATCACAGTTAACAGTGCATCTGATTTCTCTCTGTCAGCTCTGGAATTATAAACTGAAACAAGCCTTAGAGGAAGACTGGCCACCAAGCACACACAGTGAACCCCCAAACAGAGGGTGCAGCTGGGAGCCTTCCCGCTGGATTTCCCTCCACATGGAGGCTTTCACTTTCATTGCTTTGGGGGAATTTTCCAGATTCTAGCTAACGGGTGCTGATGAGCCAGCTGCTCTAAGACTTAAACAGAAGCCTGGTTCTTTGCTACATTCTTCCCTGCGCCGGTGACCTGGTATGATTAAACCTCTGGTGGAAGAAAAGTTGACGCTTAGGACTCTCAAAGGCATTATGGGTAACAAAGAGTGATGTAATGCAGATTGCGTGGGGACAGTCCCTCACCCACTCCTTAGGCCAGTAAGTGCCTTTAGTGGGAAGATCACTTCAGAAATCACAGATGCGTGGGTGGGGCTCACAAGTACATAGGAAGCACACATCTGGCTTTTGGGAGTTGAGGATGAGGTCTCACTGTCTCCTTTCTGGACCCCACGATGGCTTCATTGACTCAGTGGATCACAGTACTGTTCAAAACACGGGTACCATGACTGTAGATTTGAAAGGAATTCAGAATTATCAAACAGTACAGAGAACTTTCAATGTAATATTAATGTCAAATAAGTCGTGTTCCAAATCAGTCTCCACGTGTCTTTCTGTTCAGTAAAGCTCTAGATGTGACCTTGGGGCAAATGTCACTGTGACACCAGAACACGGGCTCCCCGTGGCTCTCCTCACACCGCTGGACCCAGGGACAGGGAGCACAGTGCCAGGAGAGCAGGCAGAGCCAGGGCCACCCTGTGGCAACACAGGAATGGCGGACAGCCTGGCCAAGGCGGCCCGCGTCTCAGACAGCGGTCAGAGGGACAGAGAGGGCTCAGGGTCAGAGAGGGATAGAGAGGGCTCAGGGTCAGAGAGAGACATTCTGGAGAAGTCACAATGCGTCGTCCCCTTGCTCTGGGAATAGATTGATGGATTTCCAGGTGGGTGCAGGGACGGGGCTCACCCACAGCAGACACGTGCCTTCATGGAACGGTGGCTTCCTGAGAGTCCTCCTATACCAGGTTGCCCGTGGTCTGGGCCCCAGCACCAGGCAGAGCACAGACACGCTGTCAGAGACCTTCTCCAGGAAAGAGGCTATGACAACCGTGCCTGGAGGAGACCAGGGCTGATGGGCGTGAGAGAGTGCGAGCAGGAGGAGAGAGGGCCAGAGAGGCTGTGGCTTTACACAGTGGCTGCAGGGAAGCCCACGGAGAACGTGCTTCTGAGGGAAACCGTGCACCAAGGGCCGGGAGCAGCCCTGGTGCCGCAGAGGGGCCTGGCCCTGCCCCCACACGCTTGTGTTCTGGGGGTGGAACTGGACAAGGAAACTGGGGATTTTAATGCAGATTAAATGCTATGAAGGGAAAGTTTCAGCGTTCACAGAGCGAGTCAGAGGAGCACCTCGCTCGGCCGTGAGCACCAGGCACAGCCTGCTGGAACAATGGTCAGTCAGATGTCAGCCCTTTGTCGTTGAGATCTTTGTGTCTCATTTGATGAAGACCATGGTGTAGGTGGTCTGTTCAAGCTGTTATGACAAAATGCCCTGGACTGGGTTTTGGACCTGAGATGTTCAAGGTGAAGGTGCTGGCAGAGCGGTGCCTGGGGAGGCCCCTGCCTGGCTCACCACGACTGTCTTCACTGTGCTGTCACCTGGCAGAGGGGCCAGGGCCGTCTCTGGGGATCCCCTCCGTGAGGGCCCATCTTCGTGACCTGGTCACCTCCCAAGGCCACCTCCGGATGTCTCTGATCAGTGTTTCAGCCTACGAATTCGGGGCAGACACAATCAGTCCATGGCAGTAGGTACATCTGGATGGTTTCACAGATGGGGGGAATCAGCAAGTGGAAACCAGGTCAAGGACAGCCTGGAGGGAGTTCCTGGTTGCTGTATGAGGTGGATTCTAGAATCTCGCCCATGTTCTCTGAGGCATCATACCCTTCTGTGATGATATGAAGTAATTTCAGAAAAATCAAGCTCGTTACCATTAGTGTGAATAGACTTATCTTTGTCCAGTGGGTTTAGAATCTCAGTGGACCTTGCCAAGAGTCTCCCACCCTCCTGCTCGTGTACCTGAAGAACAAGCAGGAGTGACGTCACCCTGTAGAAGTGACCTACCTGGTGCATGGTCCTCAGGCTCTGCAGACGAGAGCCAATTCTGGGTAAAAGGCCAGAGTATCTCAAACACTCACAGTAGTGAGCTATCTCCTGCCCATGGTTTGTTTTTCCTAGAAGGGGAGAGTGTCTAAGATGACTATAGATTCCTTTATGGCTCTAAAGAAGCCCTGGCCTTACACTGTAGTGCCCTGGCATCACCTGGGAACTTGCTAGAAATGCAAACCATGAGCCCGCCCCAGGTCCACTGAATCAGAAATGCTGGAGGTGGGGAAACTATTTTTAAGAAATTCTCTTAATGATTCTGAACCATTGTCTCAAAGGAAATACACACAGACACAAACCATATTTTTCCAAGACCGTTATTGAGGTTGGTATTGATGCCAAAAAGTGTAATTTTGAAATTTTCTCTTAAAATTGTCTTTTTTCTATCGACACATGGAACTACAGAATAGGAAACTGGTTTTTAAAATTCCTTTTTGTAGCTCAATCGTCTCTGTTCACCAACTGGAAATCTGATTCAATCACGGACTCCCATACCTGTCCCAGGGGCGTGTTGGACAAGGCAGGCTCAGAACGTGGCACCGTAATGAGGAAGTGGCTCCGAGGGCTGGCCTTTCCGTGCTGGGGTGGAAAGGCCCTGGTGCCCGCCATCTGGGAGTACAGAGTCAGCTGAGTCTCCAGAGCTGCAGGCTCCACAGCAGTGCCAAGACAAGAGTGCCAAGAAGCAGTTGCCTCAAGCCACTCACCTAACACACATGGGAGGAGATGGGTGTGTTCATGCAGAAAGTAGTGAGCATTTGGGGAAGAATTTTCTGTGTAGAACTCGTGCAAATGCTCCTCCTCTTTACCTAAAAGTAGTCTGCAGATCATGACCCCAGTTCAAGGTCATTTTATGTCAACAAGACTCCATTATTTTCTCTTGGTGCACTTGAGAGGTACCTATCTCCAGGGGCAGCACCTCAAATTATAACTAAGTCTGCCCTCCGGGACAGGGGAGAGTGTGACTTGCCCTTGGCGTCTCTGTGGAGTGCTGATCATTTTCACCCTTTTGGCAACTTACTTATATCTGAGAACCTGCAAAATATTACATTTGGCCTTAAATCTCTTTGCTACATTACTTCCAAAAGTTCAGACAGGAAATCTCACCATGAGGTTTCTTAACAGTTCCCACTCAGACGCTGTACTCCTTAGGAGAAAAAGAAAGGTCAAGCCCTGGGGCTGTTTCTCCATCTTGGTCCCACTGGTGTACCTAGCAGGAACAAGGGTATTCACCGTGGTATCCAGGAGTGTGCCATAGCACCCACTGTGGGTACCCAGCAGGCCTCAGCAGCACCCGCAGAGGTACCAAGCAGTCCTCAGTAGCACCCACAGTGGAACCCAGCAGTCCTCAGCAAGCACCCACAGTAGGACCCAATAGTACTCAAGAGTAACCACCAGTAGCTTCCACGGTAACCATCAGAGAGAGACTATTCTAAAAGTGCTACTTCCCCAACTTTTGTCTCTGCATGTCTACATTGGACCCCAGAAATCTGTGTCCTAAAAGGCAAAAAGGAGGGTATAGATATGCATGAAACTGAGCCATGTAAAAGTACCCTTTCCATAGGTGAGAACACTTGACCATCGGCTATTTCACAGGTCCAGCTTCACCGTGTGTCTTTTTCCAGACTGTGAAATAGAGTAGCCTTCAGGCTGAAGGAGGCTGTACAGGGTCTCGAAATTCTGGTCTGCCCACCGTGGGAGCCAGGCTTCCTTCACTGGTGGCATCGGCTGAGGCCAAGAGGAAGGGGCAGCTCACGGCCCCTGGGTGGAGAGCTGTGTTGGAATCCAGAATCCCCTTTCCAAAGAGTCTTCCCAAGCTGGGGCTTGCTGGAAGGCTGGGGGAAGGTGTTTTTCCACTTCTCTGACTGAGTCTAGCGGCCGGATTTCCCCCCAGGCATTTGAGGCCATTGTAGCCTTGAGAACATTGAGTAAGGAGTAGGTGAAATCAAGTTCTCAGGAGGGTTAAGTCGCCCCACCCCTCCCTTGTCACTGCTCAGGGCAGATGAGCTCTGTGCACCTGACCGGTGAGGTTTTTTGGAGATGAACTGGGAGGACGGCCCCTGACACTAACAGGCAGCCGGCACCTACGCCCCACGGGCTGTGCTGAGACTCGACCCCACATGACACACTCTCAGAACGTCCCCAGGGAAACTCGGTTTCTCAGACTCCCTCCCATCTTCTTCCATTAATTAGGCATTCCTTCACAGAAAGGATCTGGAAGAGTCTGGACGTTCCAACTGATTTCCAGAGATCCTTGCCGGTGACAGGATTAGGTGCCTGTTGCTAGGATAGAATTTCCACCACATGTAAGAAAGAATGTGCATGCTACTTTATCATTCAAAGGGCTTTTTTTTTTCTTTTTTGGTAAGAGCTAATGTACAAAACCTGTGAGTACAAAGAGAGCAGAAGGGAGGGGGAGGCTGAGCTTGGCTGGAAGAGGTCCTGGTGAGGTTTGAGATCCCGCTGCTGTGGCCGGCCCTGACTGGGACCAGGGTCCCCACTGAAAGCAGAACCTAGGAGAAATCCACTTGCACAGGCAGGCAGAACAGAAGGGAGGGCATGCTTTCCATAACTTTATTTCAGAATACAAGTGAAATCATAATGAGGAGTTGAGCTTTCCCACTCCTACTTTAAATTTTAAAAAGATACCCCAAAGGGCTAGAGCTTCTAAAAAACTAAGATTTTTTTTTTTCTTCCAGGAATACACTAGAAAAAGATCTGAATACAAAGGTGTTAGTTTGACAATGGCAAAGGAGTCGTGGGAAAGCCAGGGCTCTCCTAGGAAACAGAGCCAAAGGGGAGTTACACACCCAAACACCCCAGGATGTGTTTGTACATATATTCACACACAGACACACGCGTGCTTTTACACACATACGTATTAACAAATATATACATGTGTGCGTGCATATACACAAACATGTGTACAAAGACACACACACACACACATACCCATTCACTCACACACTCACACACTCACACACACACGCACACACACAATAAGGCATTGGCACAAGCCGTTTACCTGGTAGGTCTAGACTCTGCAGTTCGGGCATGGTGGGCGGAGCTCCAGGAAGACATCTGTAGCTATTCCTCTTCCTAAGGAGGCCTCAGTTTCCACTCAAGACTTTAACCTGATTAGATGAGGCCCACCCATACTATGGAGAGTCATCACCTTTACTTGAAGCTGACCAATATAGATGAGCATCTCATCTAAAAAAATATCTTCCCAGTGACATCTAAGCTGATGTTTGACGGAACTCGGGGCACCATGGCCTGGCCAAGTGTGCACAGAAAATCAGACATCACAGGAAGGAGGCAAGTAGGTCATTCAAGCGAGACTGTGTACTCTTTCTTTGAAAGTCTCACTTCTTCAGAATAAGAGAGTGTCTGTCTGTACTACCGGAGGAAGAGCCCCCAGGGGTCCCTGCGTCCTCCTTCCAGCCCTGGGAAGGTCTTTAATTCTATTCACGGCCAAGGCCCTTCCTGACCTGTGGGGAGGGGCTATGGTGTGGACGGTCAGTCTCTCAGTGCCGTGACCTTCCAGTGCACTTGATGATAAAAATGCACATGACCTGCGAGTGATCCGATCATGTGCGCCCACCAACACTTCCCCATTTCCTTAAGAACCACCAACACCCAGGGCCTGCTCTGGCTCTGGCTGAGGCCCGCTCCACCCCTCCCTCCTTGCCACCTCCGGGCCAGGAACCTGGGGTACTCCCAGAGGCCCTTCTCACAGCCCGGCCTTGCGCCTCAGCTGCCCAGGGACATCTTGGCTGACCTGCCATGGCTTTGTTCAACTGGCATCATTCACTTGTTCTGTTATTTATTGCTTTTGATTCTGTTCTGGAAAAGCTTCACAAGAGCAGGGGCCTTTCTGTTTGGTTCACTCATATACCCCAACTGCCTAGCAGAGTGCAGGTGAGGAGCAGACACCCGGTTGTTGGCCGTATGGATGAACGATATTGTCAGCATGGAAAGACAGGTGGCACTTGGTGACCTCTAACGGCTCTCCAGCAGCAACTCTGGGTTTTCCTTAACTGCCCACCTGAGGTACACCAGGAAGAGTGGGGTACCCTTGCAAGTCCCTTCTGGGAGTTCCATACACAAATAACTTGAGAACATTTGTGTCTCTGATTTAAAGCAATCTTTTTCCAACTGAATACAGGCTGGAATTTTTGAATTTAATATTTCAAAGACTTCTGCTTATTTCTTAATACCTAGAATATACTTGGATAATAATGTACTGCACTCTTGTTGAATGAAAATAAACCCTTATTTATTGGCCTATGTATCAGTAAACAATGCTGATGTCTTGTCATCACATAGTCCAATCTTATTTACACATCTAGGAATGAAATATGGAGTATTATGATTTGGCCTTTTTGCTTAACATGTGTTCCAAATCAAAAAGAAGCAAACAAAGCAGACAGATATTTAAATGTCAGGCTTGGAAAAATATATAAGATTTGCTGATTTGCAGAATAATACAGTTATATTACAAATTTAGCCAGGTCTTTAGGGCAGGTAAAGGAGTAGATAAAACCACTGATACTAATCAAAATATCCAATAGCTTCACCTCCTTTTTCATCTGATATGTTTGTTCTGAAATTTTAGACTTGAAAACGTGATCCTTTGTCTTGGAAGAAAAGGTCCTGGCTGCAGTTGGGCCCTGCAGATGTGGATGTGTGGGTGAACAGGGCCAGGGTTCAGCCAGGGGCAAGATCGAAGCCGGGACAAAGAAAGCGTGCTCAGGAAAGCCCCGGACTTGTCCTAGCTTTAGGACCATTCCTACCTGGACTTCAGCGTTGGAAGTTGGGGCTGAGTATGCAAAGATGCCAAGCTGGCGTCCTGGTTCTGTGCTGTAGTTAACAAGCAATGCAAAGTCAGCAGTCGGAGCTGCTGGAGTCTGTCCTTTGTGTTGAGCTCACTGGCCCTTTGATCTGGGTGGTCCTGGCTATGATGAGTTAGGCTACAAGCTCCTTGGCTACTTTATCTCATTCAGTGGTCTGCATAAAAACAGCAGGTGCCGTCTGGGGACCGACTCCGCTCTGGGCACTGCTGAATGCCCACTGTCTCTTCTACTTTATCCCTGCTGTCCATCCTGGGAAAACTTGGAACCATGAAATGACTGGCCCCAGGGGAGCTGGGATGGGTGGATCTAGGATTCAAATCCGGGTCTGTTCAGACTGCAGAGACCAAAGTTCTTCCTGTTTTCTGTTTTTTTTTTTTTTTTTTTTTTTTTTTTTTAAATATTTCCATCAGCTGAGTGTTTGCTTTCAGCACTTTTACACATATAATCTTAAAAATTCTCACAGCAACAGGAAGAGGTGAACATCCCTCTTGCTTCCATTATCAAGATGAACAATGAAGCTCAGAAAAATGCAGTGCTTTGTCCAGGTACATGCAGCAGGAAAGGGGCAAAAGCAAGATCTGCACCAGGCAGTCTCCTTCCCCACTGAACAGTTACAAAGTTTGATCGTACATGTGGACAACAAGAGCACTTCAAAATAAAATTAGTAATTTTACAGGTCACATTCTTTTATATAATCCAAGTAATAATAATAATAATAATAATAATAATAATAATAATGTGTCTGAAAGTATTTTAATCTGCTTAGAAATTAAGAAACTTCTACATAACCCATGTATCAAAGAGGATATGTGCTATATACAAAAACTATAATTTAAAATCACTCAGAAGATAAAAAGTGGGACATAGTTTATTCTAAAACCTGTGGTATTCCTATAAGCACAACTCAGGAAAATGTATGCATGGAAGTGCCTTCAATATTGAAGATGGACTGGAAATAAAGGAGCCAAGTCCCCATCAGAAAAATTAGGAAACAAAAAAGGAGTGTGTGAAGAGAAAACAAATAGATGAAACTAGTAATATATAAAGCAGGAGAAACTAAAAATAAACACATAAGCTGATTCTTTTACATGAAAAGTGACTGGAGAGGACCAAGATATGAGATTGGGGAAAGAGCTCAGGGTCCCTGCCTGGCTCAGGCACTGTCCCCAGCCCATGACAGAAACCTGGTTTTAACCCCTGCTGTCCCAAATCCAACAGAGAAGGTACACTGATCCACTGACCATATACCTGCTGTGATGTGAGAGACAATTAAAAATATATGAAGATCAGGCTTTTCTAATTTTGGAGCAGTGCGCTTCAAAGTGGGTCGCAGACTTCTGGAGGAAGCACGTTGATCGGGCACATCAAAGTCCGTATGAACGTCCTGCAAGGGCTCAGGCATCCATGGGTGGTCTCTGCCCGCTCCCCTCAGATGGGGCACCCCTTGCCCCCTTCAGTCTAGTCTGCCTGTTGGAAAGCTCACAGTCCACGCTGCTGTTTCCTTCAGAGTTGCCGTGCTTGGTGACTGTTCTCCGATCGCTTCACCTAGATGCCACAACTCTGGGACCCGCTGGGGTTAGTTCAAGCTTAACTGGGGTGTGGTGTGGACTATGCTGGAACCTCACGGAACCCACTGCCATGGGATATATTCTTTGGAACCCAGTAAAGAGGAGCTCCATGCAGTCCTAGTGGATTGCTGGAACCATTTCTGAAGGCTTTGGTTATGTTAAAAGAGATTGCTTTATACCATGATTAGTAGAATATAGACAAGTGATGAAAACCTTTATGCTACTAGTAAGTCTGATAAATTTTGTGGAAGCCTCTCTCATAAATAGAATAAAGTTCTAAATGTAAGGAGCAATCTTAAGTATTCATGGTAATATCTTTTTTATTAATGCTTCACAAATTTGCATATCATCCTTGGGCAAGGGCCATGCTAATCTCTGTATTGTTCCAATTTAGGTATATGGGCTACTGAACCAAGCACCCATGGCAATATCTTAATGAGTATATTTATCTCCTTTGTATTGATCTCTCTCTTCTGAAATTTTACACTAAATTTGTATAAATCAGATCAAAATGATCTAACTTAACCTGTATTTTGTGGTGGTGTGAGTGTTTTTACCATAAAGAAATAGGGGACAGGTATGTTTGCCTTCATTTAAACGTTGTACAATGCCTACGTGCATCAAAACAGCACACGGTGCCACATACATGTCACAGTTCTTATGTCATGTCTCCACGTTTCAGTTAAAGAGTAATGGCAGAGTAAGCACGGGCCAACGAGACCCAGAATGTGGTCCACCATTCTTTTCCAGAGTGCCGTGGTCGGATTCTCTATTCACCACTCCACGTGCATCCTGAAAACATCTTCTCTCCAAATCAAATAGCTATATTTTAGCTCTTGCCTTTATTCAGAACTAGGTTCCATGGACCATTTTCCTCTTTCATGAAATTACCCTCTGAGTTTGGAGAACGGCCTTCATTTTGTTCGTCTGTGTGGATACCCCTATCTTGTCCCACTGGTTTGTCAAAAGCCACTCTTGATCATCAAAATTGGTGCTAGGTGGTGATAGGGAGTTACCATTCCATGGGAACAAGGAAGAAGTTTGGATTTGGATGGGTGCACAACCTTGGGAGAGCACTCAATGCCACAGAAATGAATGCCACTGGGCCATGGTGCGTTGGCAGACTGTATGTTACATATATCTTAACACAATAAAAAATTTGATGCCAATAAAAATTAGGGAACTTCTTGCCAAAAAAGGGTGATTCAATACTGATACATTGCAAACCTATGAAATCAGTTTTCTCATCAGTGTAGTCTGATCTAACAGGTGGGTCTACTGGTTAGTCTTCAAAAATTGGAGACAAGGCCCTGAGATGGGATCAATAGAAACGTGTTGCCCCTGTAAGAGGAAATGAGCAAGGTCTCCTTCCGACTTTGAGACGCTACTGTCATTCATCCTGAGGGGTCCCTGCCACCCTAACTTCTGGATTTGTTTCAGTGTGTTCATCCCCATTCTCTACTTTGCAGAAAGTCTGGACTACAGCTGGTAATTTGGAGTATTCTAAGACCCCAGGGATCTCCAGCCCTCTCTACCTACCCCAACCTGACCAGCTTCCCAGTACACAATGCTACTCCAGACCAGAAGAATATCTTAGAAGAGATGTTAATATTTAAATTAAGGTGATTATATCATGACTTATTTGTCAATTATTTAAGATTACTAGATAACAATCAATGGTTTTTACCTTGGTTTTAATAGTTCAGGTTCATTTTTCATTTTTTTAATCAAGGAGGAGAACCACTCAGAATGCAGATGATCACATTGCCTAACCCTTTCATCAAATGCACCGATGTGAGTTAAGACGTCTGTCATTTCTCAGTGCCCTCACCGGTCATTTATGCTATGGATGAAGCAGCAGCTCCAGCCAAATGGTAACGATGGCCTCATTGCCGTGAAGCCACTTGGTGGGCCCTGCATTATACTCACATGCATTCTTGTGTGACTCATGTTGAGAAGCCTGGTAAGGCTGAGCCAGTCTATGTGCAATAAAGCAAATGTTCTCAGATCATGATGCTCATTGCAGGACTGGAGGCCACATCAGGGCCTTGGAAAGGAAAGGACACACAGTCTACCTAGAACAAGCTGATCATTTGCCTAGCTAGAGAGTTTCTTCTGTGACTCCCCAGGAGCCGCCTTAACCTAGAGTGTGCAGCAGGCGTCTTGATCTCTGTCCTAGTGACTTGAGCAAAGGCCTCCCTGACATCCTCTGACTCAGTGAACCACAGATATACCTTCAGGCTTAGGTAAGATGGGTCCTTCTAAAATACGACATATTTTAAATATGTCTAAAATACGACAACATGACATAAATGGTGATGCCAACAAATGCTCTGATGCCACTTAGCCTTGCTGGATTTCTTCCGGGAAGATGGAAGGCCACGGAGGTGTCCTTCAACACAGCAGATGGAGGTCTCAAAGTAAGCAGGAAGTCCCATGGTCCAGCAACTCGGGAGGCCAGGGCAGAAGGGTTGCAAGCTTGAGGCCAACTTGGGCCACTTAGCAAGACCCTGTCTCAAAATTTAAAAAAAAAAGGGCTGGGGATGTAGTTCAGGACTGACATGACCCTGCATTCAATCCATGGTACAAAACAGAAACAGAGAGAGAGAGAGAGAGAGAGAGAGAGAGAGAGAGAGAGAGAGAGAGAGAGAAAGTAAAAGCAAGACTTCTTATGGCCATTTCTAACTAGTAGAATACTCTTGACTTTTTAGTAGTTTTTTTGTACTACAGGGTTATGTTAACTCTTGTATGTGTTATATGCATGCATATATAATATGTATATGTTACATATATACTTATTTATTCCTGCTAGCTGTGATGGCAGATTATTTGAAGGTGCAAAAGTCCTTACTTGGGGTTGAGGACAGGATGAGGTACCAGGAACACAAGACTCCTGGGTGCAACTTCTGGAAATCTCCAATGGAAGTGTCTACCAGGACTGGAGTGCTGGAGGGAGAAGGAGAAAAGTAAACTTTCCTGCCACCAGTGGAACCCTGGCAAAGGAACTGGAGACCTGATGTCAGGTGCAGAGACGACCATTTGAATTCAGGAGCTTCTTGCTCTCGAGATGCCCTCCTTGGCTGTACACCATTGAACTCAAAAGAGTCTTGATGGAGTTACTGCTGAAATGTTCCCTGCTCTGCGGGGAATAATGAGGGTGAAAGCAACACGGGAAGAAGCCCCATCGACATCACCTCTCTTCTTGGCTGCAGCTGAGGCAGAGTATGGGCATAATCGCTGAACCCTGTTTCTGAACCCAATAAATGAATGCAACCAGGGATTATGGGAGACACGTCATCTAGTCTCAAAGACTCCTTCTTGCCACTTCCCACCTGATAGAGGCTGGTCAATTTCTTTGTCTCTCTATCAAGTCACATAGAGGAAAAAATGTCGAAAAGCCAAGGCTTCTGATCTTTTGGCTTCTGTGAATTATTTTTCCTCAAAGAGTCTATTTTGAAACATTAATATAGGAAGTTCTACTTAACTGCACAACAGGTTGCTCTGATAGATACTGCAGGATGGTGTATACTCCGAGCCAAACCGGGGCCTTTGGTACTGCAAGATTCCATCCTGCAAGAAGCCCGGGTATTGTCCCAAAGCAGTCTAAGGACCTCACTGCCTTGAGCCCTGCTCCTTTTCCCTCTGGGCACTTTAACAGAAGAAGTTTAGGGGCAAAGAACTCTGCTTTCTCCTCTTTAAAACCCTCACAGGTCCAAGCCCAAGGTCAGGACATCTCCCCTGTGTCAATGAACCCTACCCCAGTCCCGTGGCCTTTAATGCCCACCCAATTCTGGTCCAGACGGGAACAAAATTCAGAGGGGCTTCTTCTGCCTCAGGGTGAGTCTTGCTGTGTCTATGAGATTTGCAGAAGGGAATCAGTCCTCTGGATGAAGCAAGCCATCCTGATTCTTATTTTTGAGACACAGTTGGAAAACCCATCAATATTTCTTTATCTTGTAAGTAACTTTTATCCCATGCCAAGGCCCACTGCAAAAAATTTGACTATTAGAATTAAAATTGTTTGCAAGAGAAATATTCCCAAGTAGCAAATGAAGACCTGCTTATTTCAAACAACATTAATAATCCATAATTGAAGCATCACACTATAACTCATGGGGACAGACTCAAGGGCCACTTGGGTACCCCCTGCTGAACCTGCATGCTCACTGGTACAGAAGGTGTTCACAGGGATCACAGTAGATACCTTCTGGATTTAAGCCCTTGAAATCCATCAAGGAGCCAATTCTCTGTCTCTAATGCCCACCCCCAGGTTCCCTTCCTACTCAAACACCTTAAACTGGATTTCAGCTCTCTGAAAGAAAGGTTTTCTTTCATTAAAACTTTATTATTAAGTTTTTCATATAATTTTGTCACATTGATTTGATTCTCAAAACAGTCTCAAACTAAATTGATTCATCTGACTTACAAAACTGGGATGGAAATCCTGACTGAATGGAGCTTGTGGCTACATTCCAGTTTGCTCCTGGTTTTGAGAACTGTAACCTGCGTTAGTGCTCTGTAAGCGTCAATGGCTTCCAAAGGGATTTCTTGTCTCTTGCCTCACAGCCCAGCAGAGTTAAACATAGCTCTAACGTGCGCACAGTCATCACGAGGACACAGTACTGAGAGCAAGAACTTTTTAACACTAGTGACCTCAGGACTGGATACTCACAGTCATTATGCAGAGGTTATTTTCAGGAGAGAGTGAAATATTTTGGTTTGATTAGTGAAAATTTCTACCTGCCTCTTATTTTAATCAAGAAATATGTAACCCCTTTTTCTGATGGAATGAACATTTGGGATAAATTTAGAATGTTCCTGTTTGAACAATTGCATATTATAAAAATAATCTAATTGAAAATTGGACACTTGATTTTTATTAAAGACAAATATAACCTATATTGGTTATTACTTGTTTTATAACATAAAGTGAAAATAAAATTAAAATTTGGTTTATAGTTGCTCTGTTTGAATTTATAATAGTAATCTAATTGGAATTGAAAATCTAGGAATATGAAATTGTAAGAGTAATTTCATTGACCCTATATACATGTATGATTACACTACTAGTGTGATTCAGCACTGTGTACAAAAAAACAAAAGAGTATGGTTTCATCAAAGTTGAAGATCTGGAAGTATGAGTAATAGCTGCCTTTGGTTTGTTTTCAAGACTGTCCATTCAAGGTGTTGACTTTAATGATTTTTTTTTTACTAGAAATATAATAGCCTTGTTTTTTTTTTTTTCTTTTTAGGCTTGACTATGATGATACTGTAGGAGTGCACCCCTCAATTTAGTCAAGATTTGTTAGCGTCAGCAGTAATAGAAATTTGTGATCAGTGGCATACAGGTGACAGGTAGGACAGCAATTACTGAGTGCTTGTGTGTGCTGCCCTTTATGAAATGTTGTGGATGGTAAGATGCCTGATGTCATGCTGTTTAAAACTGGATCAACAAGGTAAACCATGTATTCATGAACTTTCTTATGAAAAGATTCAGTGCGGCCCGTTAACAATTGCCTGTAGAACACTAAAGTTCCAGGAGCATAGACAATAAAGCTACCATGAATTGGGTGTGAGAAATATTGAAGGTAAGACAAACTCAGAACAACTCAGAGGATTTTAGTGGGCTTGGGAAGTCATGAATGAAAACCTGGAAGCTGAGCTTCATTTTGCAGACCCGATGGTGAATCATTAGAAGGCCGAGTTTGCATGTATCACACCTGCATGACATGTACAATGACACTTTAGTAACTTTTACATTGAAAAGCTTGACTTGGGAACAATAGCTCCTTGGTTATGAGTTATTTTGCTATCCGTTTTAAATAAGTTATAAAAACTAAAGTCAAGGTAAAAAGAAAGTGCCCTTTCATTAGAACTTATCTGTTAAGTAGGTGAGTTTAACATTTAATTAACCTTTGTTCTTATATATTATAAATACAAATCATTATCATCTTAAAAGAGAACAGAGTTTTTCAAGAATCAGTGATGTAAAATTTACAGCTGTAAGCACTAATCTCAAACGTTGCAAAATAAAACCAGTTAGGACACATGCCTATGAATTCATAAAAATATAAAATACTAACCATATTAGTTATGAACTATAATGGTTAGGTTGTTGAGAGGAATGCATGGTTAAGTTATTAAAAATTTTATAATTTTTTGAGGACTATGACCATTCCAAGATTTCTTAGGCTCTACCTTGACTGGTGTTTATAAGTCTTTTTACAAGTATATAATTCAAAGAAGGCAAGTATCATCTCTAGATGAAAGGAAACTTTAGGCATAAAACACCAAAAATAACAGAGAATTAACTTGATTTTAAAATCACAATATATGGAAGAATGTTTGGAGAACTTACATATACTTGCCCTTGCCTAGGTGCACTAATAAGTCTTCATTGTGAACATGAAACTCGTTCTTGATCTTTTTCCTTGGCAAAGGGCATAGACAAATTCTTCACATGCTTTTAGAATGTTCAGTTACCAGATGTGGTCATCATAATCTTGACAATTTTGCTCCTGCTAGCTTGATTCCCTTAGATTTTATGTCTTGCAACTCCGTCTGGCATTTCCTCATCTGAGAGTTAGGAAAATCATTTCCTTTACCAGAGAATGACAACAGTTTGGATTCTGCCATCTCTGTTTCTCTGCTCCTAATAACTATAATCGTGGCTCAACTGTACAGTAATCTGACGGCACATTTGTAACTATAGTGTTAACTCCTATGTGGACTTTAGAGTGCAGTGTTCACTCAGTTCTGGGCCATAAAGCGTTCGAAGTAACAAATGTTCAGTGACAGTCTTATCCCTTTTCTCATACATTACTAGAGAACCTCAAAGGGAAGGAAGAAAGTTCTCAAGAAACACATTCTACAGGTGTAGCAATACCTGAGCCTCTGTGAGTTGCAAGCTCCTGCCTGTGTGTTTGTAATTTCAATCTATAACCAAACAAAAGTTCTTGAAGAAAGCCAGAGTGGCTGATTGCCTAAGAGGCTTAAATGAACAAACAAGACACGGGCATTCAGCAGGAAGAACATAGATCAAAATTCAATCGCTAATCATCCAACAGCTCCTTAAATTGTTCCTTTTCCGTTGTCATGGTTTGTGATTTTTTAATATGTCCAGGAAATGTGTCCCTTCCAGGAAGCAACTGGAGAAAAGAAGGATGAAAAGCAGAAAGAAGTTCGCTTCCGGAAAAGGGTTAATGAGAACTCCGGAGTTTAAGTCCTGATTTAACAAGGACTCACAGAATAAATACTTGATGTTTTCCAACCCGCGCCCAACGCCGGCAAAGTGGCTTGTATTCAAGTTAAATTTATTATTATTATTATTATTATTTGATAACTGGAAAATCGCTTTCGTGATTCCAAAAAATGCAACTGGTAAACCTTAAAAGGCAAGGAGAAATATTATGCGTGTACAGGAACGAACAATAAACTCTCCGAAGAGAAACTCGTCTTCTCTAAACATGTGGAAGCCCTTTCCCCCGGGATGGTCCAGTCCCCAACCTGCTCACGCTGCGATCTGAAGCAAAGTAACCAGTGCCGCTCTGCGCGCTGGGAGAAGCAGAGCCGGAAGGCTGCCGCGGATATCAGGCGGCATTGCTCTATTTTACCTAGTTTTTATCTTGACCGGAAAAAAAAAATGCAAAAGCTAAGGTACCCCGCCTCTCCCTAAGGTAAGAGTCGCCAGAATAATTTTCTTGTTCTGCAACTTCAGGAATTTCAATGTGCGTCTCGTGTCCCGACTGGCGCCCTTTACACGCAGCGCTCAGAGTCGGTCCAGGAATCGCCTAGACGCGGGTGTTCTTTACTTAGGGAAAGAAGCGGCACCACGTCCCTGGAGTTCCACCTTCTCGGTTTGGTGCAAATGCAAATTTGCCCTTTACACTGTTGGGGGTTCAGATGGGAGTCGGGAAAAGCGCTGACAAGGAAAGAGACTACAGCACTTTTCGAAATTAAAAAAAAAAAAAAAAAAAAAAAAAACACGCAAAACTGGGGAGAAGAAAATGTGCAGGGAGAGAAAGAGCGCAGGGGCCAGAAGCAAGTGGAGGGCCCCAGCCCTGTTGGGACAGCGGCTGCACCGGAGCGCAAGCCTCACGCTCCAGTGACCGTCTTGCCCTCGGTGAAACTGGGATGTGGCGCACATGCTACCCACTAGGGAAGGTAACCTATGTGTCTGCACAGCCCGTTCCAACGTGGGGCTGCAGGATCACCGCCTTCCACTGGGACCTGGCGTGTCGTGGTGGACCCGCCTGCCAGGACCCGACCACCTGCGCATCTGTGCGATCCAGCTGTCCAACTTCTCCAAACTTCTGCAGCGCCTTGTTCTGAGTGCTCATTGGGCGGTACAGCTCCCTTCAATTACAACTGTCTGGATTCGTGGCTGCAGAAGGCGAGGACAAGAAAACCGCTGGCAATGAGGCGGGCTCAGGGCTTCAGGGTGATGATCTCAGAGTTTTCAGTATTTGAGCCATAGTTTGCTCTACCATTGTCTATCCTCACCGGGACAAATAGCTTGTGCACACTCAGTTCATTTTAAGGTGGGAACCGGAAAGGGAGTCCGGGGGATGGACCTTAAGTTTATTGGAAACACTGAGTTCATTTAAACTACCAAATGTCTAAGTTTGAACTCCCCTCCTGGGAGCTGTGACTGAGCACTGCCTAGCTGGAGCTGCTGTCCCGCCAACGGGAGGATTCCCTGGCTACCCTACAGGCAGACGTGGCTAGCCCAACGGCACACAGCTGGAACAACTGCAGGGGTGCGGGTTTAGCACCCGGAACACAGAACCCAGATGTAACAACGCCCGGCAGATACACAGCAGTTCCCCACCCGCTAACAGGTCCTGGGAGCACAAGCTGCGCAGAGAGCAGGGGCGTGTGGGTTCCTGGCCCATTGGGGCAGTCCCAGCGAGCGCGCAACGTGGGCGCGGGCGGCGGCAGCGTGGGGAGCGACGGCTCCGCCAGTGGGCGTCTTCTGCCGCCGCCGCCACCGCCGCCTCCACGGGCAGCGGCACTGCGGCGCTTTTCTCTGCTGCTTTTGGTCAGGCACCGAGGCTGAGCTGCCGGAGCGCACACAAACCACGCCACGCCTGCAGGCAGCGTCTCCGCAGACCCTCGCCCGGGCGGGGAGGACGCTGATTGTGCGCGCCACCCAGTATCCAGTCGCGGTCGCCCGGGACTCGCCCCCAAACCCGGATCCTCCGGCACCCGAAGCGGAGCACGATATGAAGACCGGGCCGGGAGGGACATAGGAGACAGTCTGGGAGGACCAGACAGGCGCTCGGGCCGACCGGCCAGGGAGGGCAGGTCCTGCGGGGGCGGAGCCCGCCGGGTCCCGGCTCGCCGCGCCCCTCCGGCCGGCGGCCTGCTCCCACGGCGGCCCGAGGAGGAGGGCCATGGCCAGCCCTGCGGAGGCTCTTGCTCCCCGCCCCCAAGCTCCGTTGCCAGAGGCTGGGGACGAGCCGAGCCCCGGCCCCGGCAAACTCCGCCCGGAACCCCGGCGTAGTGCGGCCAGCGGGGGGAGCGCGGCGGGCCCAGGCCTGGCCCCGGAGCGGCCTGGCCGCGGCCGGGCCGAACGCGCCGCGCCCCCGCGCCCGCCCCCCGCCTCGGCAGGCCGCGCCAGCCCCGCGGGGGTCTCCGGCGCCCTCTCCGCGCTCGGTGCTGGTGGCTGCGGCTGGGTCGCTGCTCGCGCTCCCTTCGCGCTCGCCTTCTCTTCCCCGGTCCCCTCCTCCTCCCCATCTTCCTTTTACTTCTGGCCGCCGCCCCCCCTGCCCCCTCCCCCTTTTCTCTCCTCCTCGTCTGCCTTTCACCTCCCCGTGCGTCTCCCAGGGAGGGAGGGCGCAGCGGCGGCGGCGGCTGGAGGAGGCGGCGGCGATGCTGGCGGAGGAGGAGGAGGAGGACAAGAGGCAGCTCCCTTGAGCGTCCCCCCCAGCAGTAGTCACCGCGGCGGCGGTGGCAGCGGCGGCGGGCGGCGGCGGCTCTTCCTCTCGCCTGCGCTCCAGGGCTTGCTGCTCCCAGCCCGCGCCGGGCCCCGGCCGCCGCCGCCGCCCCGGCTTCCCCTCGGCCCGGTCGCGCGCCGCGCGGGCTCCCCTGGCTTCGCGGACGCCGGCGGGGGCTGCCCCGGCCCCTCGGGCGGCGGCCGAACTCCGCGGCGGCCGGGAGGCGCCAGCTTCGCTCTCGCCGCCGCGTCGCCGCTTCTCTGCGGTTCCGACATGGAAGATGGACCTTCTAATAACGCGAGCTGCTTCCGAAGGCTGACCGAGTGTTTCCTGAGCCCTAGTAAGTGGCTTGGCTCCAGATTTCCGGTGGCTGGGGCGGTTTCTGGCGCTGTGGGGGGCTGTCGGGGGCCTTGGACCTCGGGTGCGAGGGGACCTACTGTGGTGGGTGCGTGTGTCAGAGGTGCTTAGCGCCCAGCGGTCTTTCGCGGAGGGGCAGGAAGCTGGTGGCCCCTCGGTGGCACGCGGGAGCGTCTGTTAGCACAGGGACACCGGGCTTTCCCAGTACCCGCGTGCGCGCGTAAGAAGGGTGATCTCGGAGGGCGGCGCGAGCCGGGCGTTTAGATCCGGTCTTGCCTCTCGCCTTCGCCCCCTGGGGCGTGCTCTGGCCACACTGACCTGGCCGTATTCTCAACTTTGTCACCGCTTAAGGTAGGTTTCTCTCCCTTGAGCCTGAGACCTCCTGGCTGGAGTAAAAGCGTTTGCTTCCACTTGAGGGTCCGGCCCACTGGGTCCCTGTGACTGGGGTGAGGGCAGACCAGCGTCCTGGCACCCCACGCTTCCAAATGAGAGGGCAAATGTGTCAGTCCCCACACCCTTCTAGTGACCGCGTTGGAGAGCGTGGACCCGCGAGGTGGAAGTGGATGCCCCACAAGAGGAGGACGCGCCACCACCCAGATCCACCTAATGCAGACCCTGTGCTAGCTGGCGTTCGGGTAGGGAATAAAAGGGAAGGACAATGGGGCGTTAGCGTGAAAGAAGGCGCCGCCGGTCCAGCATCGCCCTCTCGGACTTGGTGTGGCCACTCCGCCTCGCCACCCGCGGGCGCGCGGCTGAGAGCGCGCTGGGGCAGGGGCGGCAGAAGGCGTGTCACGGGGGAGGGGGACCAGATCGAGCAGAAAAGTCAAGGCAGAGAGCTCCGCTCGAAGCAAGGAGGCAAGCGGGAGATGTTGAGGAAACCCGCGCCGGATGCGCAGAGGAGAGAGTCGCCGCTGTCCTGGATGGAGGGCGAGCAGGGTGAGGACAGGAAGACTGGGGCGGGAGGGGGCGAAGCGGGACCAGGTGGGAACGCCTTGTGGTCCTGGAGATCCTGCTGGTGGAGCACCAGGCGACTCCGGAATCAGCGGGCCGGGCGCGGCTCCCCGCGGCCCTAAGCGCGGCTAAGGCGCCACCGTGCACCGCGTGCGCACCCGAGCCTTTGTCTGCTCCTCGCTTGCGAACCGCGTTTCCGCGGCGCTTTCTCAGAGTAGAATCTCTTCCAGGCTGCGGTTTAGGCTTCCCGCTCCCAACTGCCTCACACTCCCCGACCTAAGCCGACCCGGGGCTCGCTGGCACTAGGGTCGAGCCCCTCCTCGTAGCCAGAGCTCCCCTTGGCTCTCTGCCCACCCCGGCGCGTTTGGGGTGCAGCTGCCGAGGGCGTGCAAGCGTGTCCCGCGCGTGGCTTGTGTGTTCTCTGAAATCCTACTTTCCCAGCGTGGACCAGTATACCGCTGTGGCCAGTGGCCACTTATATTTGCTTGAGGATTCTAGCCGCTGGGGGCAGATCTCTGCTTGTACTTGCAAGTTGGCTTGATTGGCCAGCAGGGCATGGGCCCTGTGCTCCCACCTGACCTCTCGGTCCTGTGGCTTCCCCCCCCCCCCCAGGTATCTGCTTCCACACCTGGCTGCATGTGTGAGTTGAGTTCTTGATCCATGGATACTTACGTTGAAAAGGGATGCGGGTCTGGATATGAGTATGTGAATGGAGTGAGCTTGGGCCCTCAGATGTGGTAGCAGAGACATTTCTTACTTTCTGTAAAGGACCCCATGAGTTGGTCATGGACTGATGGTGGTGTGAGAGTGTGGGCAGCACTGGAGTAAACCTAAAACCTGGCCTAGAACTGGAGTTGCTTGGGGTCCTCTTCTCGGTGCACTCCAGAATTCCTTTTTTACAAAATAAACATCTTTTCTCCTGTGACAATGGGTGGGGGTGGGTTGAAGGCTGCTGTACCTTGCAGTGATAAACACTGTTTTGGGAAGAGGTGGCCCTGAGGCTTAGGGCTATAGGCATTTGGAAGGAGTACATTTTTCTGGAGATGATGGTGTTTCTGTTTACATGCTGCTGTGACTTCTGTCTGTCTGTCCTGGGTGGGGCTAGCATGGTGAGGTACATTGTGGAGCATAATAAAGATAAACACCCCAAGAGAGGTGCTTAAGTTGTCTCTGAGGACCCTTGGGACTTTTCCTCTAGAAAGACAACACCTTGAGAAAAGCCAAAAAGGCAGCCACTCTGCAGAGTCCTGCTGGGAGAAGCCCGCTGGGAAGCCACACATGCCAGAGGCAGGCTCCAGAGTGGCCCCCTGCCCCACACCCACCTGCGCAGCATGGGGTTCGGATAGAAGCAAAAGACTCTAGCAGTCTTATTTGGGACTTTACTAAGGTAGTAAATATTAAGATACTTTTAAACAGTATCTGTTGGTAGACCTCCTCACTCAAGAATGGGAAGAGGGAAGTGATCCTCCTGGGAATTCTTTATGCTCTGAAATCTTGGGTCCACTGCCAGGGTCTTTGTTTCTGTCTGTTGTTGCTTGAAAGGCCACCGTGGTCTCAATTCCTAAAGTACTTGAAGCTTGGCAGACTTTTCTCATAGTTTCCATTTCCTTTTGGAAAGAAAAATTCCTGGATACTATAAGAATGTAAATGTGCTTGAATGTCTTTGGACCTGTCTCTGTTGAGTATTTACTCCCTGTTTTCTTTCAGCTGATCTTTTGATCTGATAGGTCATGTATAGGCTGCTGCGTCCAATAATCATACAAATATTTTCATTTTTGTTATCCAAAAGCAAATCATATGTTGAAGGTTATCTTAGTTTCATTCCTATGTTTTAGCTCTGCCATTTGGTTCACTCAGGCATTCACTGAAGAGACACTTAATCCGAAGCTACTGCCTCATGACAGGTTCTGCCCTAGCCAGGCTCTGGACATAAACCGAGCAGAAGACATGGACACATCCTGGGGGAGTTTGCCAACTGGTGGGAAAGAAGGAGTTACCTGGAAGTGGTTTCGGTGTTCATGCTCAGTTCTCCAAGAGGCCATTGTCTCCGTGCCTGGTGCCCTTGCTCTGTGCTTCTCACATTTCTGTCATCTGATGACCACCAGCCTTCCCCAGGTACCCAGCATCACACTTCATTGCTAGGGGAGTTGCTGATTGTGCATGGAGGACCCAAATCAGTTGTCCCAGAGTGAGTCCAGGGAATTTCTCTTTGCAGTGTGATGTCGTGAATGATGCAGCGCTGAGAAGTCGCGCTGGGAGAGGCCAGTAGGCACTGCATTCGGCCGTCTCCTGCATGTGCTGTCCCAAGGCCACACGGCTTGAGGAGGTGTCATGGCGGTCTTCCTTGAGAACATCTGGAGGGAAACTTGGAGGTTGAGTTGAGGATATTGCTCTAAGGACACTCAGAAGCCACAAATATCCCAAATCTCTCCTAAAATGTTCATTTTACTAGTTAGCTGTTCTGCGTGAGCTCTAGAAAAAGGAAAAGAGGTTGGTCCAGAAGGACACAGAAGACAGGGCAAGCACAGTGGGACAGATTTGTGAAGGCAGAGTGCAAATCCCTTCAGACTAAACTGATCCTGTGTTCTCAGATATTCAAAACAAACTTCTATTTGTCAAAACTGAGTTTTAAGTACTTCACACCCATCACTAGCCACTCAGTTTCTGAGACCTGGGAGTTGTGTGGCCAGCACTGGACCGACTGAGACAAATACAGTCCCTTTTAAAGAGCAAGTGTGCTTCACATGTAGGAGCTACACTAGACTTCACAGCCAGTGCATTTTTATGGACTCTGTGAGGCTGAAGCTGTAGAAGAACATAAAACCCACCATGTGGCACTAGAAGAGGGTCTAGATCAGCAGATAGCCAAGTGGCCACCTGTGGGTGGGGCCCACTCGGTGCGAACTGTTGGGGGGAGGTGGAGGCAGTCATCTCCCCAGGACCTGACGTGCAGACACAGATGGCCCTAACGGCCAGTCCAGCAAGGGCATGAATTCCTGCCAGACCTGGTGTGGGTGGCCAGTGTCATCGACTCTCTGTGGAGGGTGAGCTGTTGTTGGCTGGGTGCTTAGCCCAAAGGGCAAAGCTATTTAATCTGGGCAGGATTAGTGCCCATGAAAATCCACCTTTACTGTGGGGGAAAGAAAATCAACCTGTGTAGACAGAGACACTCCTTAAAGGTGGTTGAGAAGCAGTAGAGATATTGGAAGATGACATTCTGCTATTTCAACCTGATGTACTGGCTCTTGATCATTTTTTCACATAAACCTTTTTCTGCCCCATTAGGAGACAGTGCAGTGCAGTGGGTAGTGAAGCAAATGTTTTCTTTAGTGTAAAGCAGGTGAAGCGTGGCGTGTTGAGCACTTCAACAATTAATTCACTGTGGATTCTTGTTTAAAAACAGCCCATGCAGTCTGAGAAGGAGAGAAAAAGTAATTTTCTTGTAAAAGGAATATTTTCCCTTAAAAGGAAAACAGTTATAATCCAAAACATTTTAATTTGCTTTTTAAATGTAGACCAAACTCCCGCAGCTGATCTTCCTCCAAGCCTGCCTAAAGGACAGACTGCTCTCAGGGACAGAAGAGCTCAGGATCTTGCAGACAGGGCAACTGGCATTTAGGGTTCCTGTTTATCACAGCATGGGCCATTTTCTGGACTCATCCTGCTCCTTTACTGGCTTACCTTTTCATTGCCCATGCTGGCTCTCTAGAAGGTAAGCTCAGTGAGAACCTGGGAGCAGGGACTTGTCTTCTTTGGTCGTAAGTCTGACAGTGGCTGACATTTATGTGGAAGGTATTCATGCATTTGTGCTGAAAATTCAAGGATGAAAACTATTAAACAGATCCAGGCAACATGGAGTATACTGCCTGTACTGCTGGTCTTCAGGGAACCTAGCCACTCATGAGCTTGCACTGAAAACTTGCTCTGTGTTGTGGGCCTGGATTTCAGAGGTGTGTGAGACAGAAGCAGCCCTTGCAAGGAGCATCCAGCCCTAGGGGCAACCCAGGTTCACTTACTGTCTTACCAAGAGAGGACTCACAGGGGGCTCTGGAAGCAATGAGAGCCAGACACCCTGCCTGGCAGGCCCTGCAGAGACTGATCCAGGGAGGCCAGGCCTTGCTGGTGGGTGGAAAGGGAAAGGTCCCTTGGAATCCCAGGGGAGGCCTTGCAGGCTTGGGAAAGGTACCTTCCACCACAGCGAGTGGGAGCAGAACCTGCAGCAAGGTGGGGAGGGGCAGGCAGACAGGAGAAGCATTCACTGGGGTGAGCTAAGGACTCTACAGAACAGCCCTCTGGCTGGGTGTGGTGTTGCACACCTCTAATCCCAGTGGCTTGGGAGGCTGAGGCAGGAGGATCACAAGTTCAAAGCTAGCCTCAGCAACTTAGCAAGACCTTGACTCAAAAACAACAACAACAACAAAACAACAAAAACTGGTCCTCTGAGGATCTCCAAACCTGCAGCAGGAATGGCAGGAAGACACCTTTCTTCTGTGGGTGGGGTTCTGTGTGACGGGACCGAGGGTTGACCTCCATGAGAATTGTCAGCATCTGAGAAGAGGCGGGAGCTGGGCTCAGGCCTGGACCTGTGTGGAAGACGCTGGAAGAAGCTGGAAGGGTGGAGAACAGAAGCCAGCAGTGGTAGGAATGGTAACATGTCTGACGGGACAGGGTAGGCAATGCTGACTCCTCAGTTTGGGGGTGAACTGTTGGGTGGTGTGAGGTAGGGGTTGAGGGTGGGGTGGCTCCACACCCAGAGGAAGAAGTATCAGAGGCGAGCACCTATGTGTTCTTAGCTGCAGGCAGTAGCCCATGAGCAGGCAGGCACAGTGCAGGAGCTGAGCGGTGACCGTGGGACCCCTTCAGTGTGGCCAGTGTGCAGGTGTCAGGGAGAAGACCACCCAGTGGATACCCCCAGGCTGGAGGGGCAGGATGAAGGCTGCTTTGCTGGACCTTGGAGCCCACCAGAACTCGGGGTGTACGGAAGCCACAGCGGCGTTGGGGCTGGAGCCGGGCTTTGTAAGTCGGGAAACTGCATTGCACCTGCACACAAGGGGCACACTGGGAAGGTCTGGAGCTGGCGGTGCTTGTGACCTGTGCTCCCAGAGGCTGGTCCTGGCTGCGGTTTGGTGAGGGCTGTTGTGGAAACAGCACATGAAGCCACTGCAGTAGTCAAGATGGGAGGTGACAAAGGTGACTTGGACTGGGATTGAGGACAGAAATGAAATGTAGTGGGGGTGCAGGAGGCACGCAGAGGCAGCAGGTGGATTGGATGTGGAGGAAAGGGGAGAGGGCTCCAGGGTGGGCTTGCAGCGGGTGCCTGGTGGAGCTGTCCATGAGTGGAATCCTGGGATGCCTACTCCACAGCCTGCTGGAGATGTGTTACGGAGGCTGCTGGACAAATCTGGGAATCAGAAACTGATCATAAGTGGAAAAGAAAGCCTGTAGCCCTGGTACTTAAAACCAGAGAGTGTGTGGATGCTTCATGTGAACTCTGAGTATGTGTTGAGGGAAACGCAGGAGTTGGTGGTTGAACCATGCCTTGTTTGAGCAGGGAACGGCTCCATGGAAGTCTGACGGATGAAAGTCGTGGCCCTTTGCATGCTCTGGCACACACCGGGTTAGAAATCGAGATTGCGAATTGCCACCACTGTTGCGGGGGAAATGGGAAGTGAACAGAGGGAGGGGGAAGAGGGCAGAGGACAGACATGACAGGGGAAGAAAGAAGAACCGTGGGATGCCCTGAACAGGAGCCATCTGAACAGAGGAGGAGACATGGAACAGAGCTGTCCATGGAGCTCAAGGGAGGAACCTTGGGATGGAAGAGAACAGGTGCCCCAGGGATCAGGTAAGTCCAGCAGCCAGCATGCCAGCAGGGGCCGAGCTGGTGAGCTTTGGAGTGGAGTGACAGTGACGCAGCCCCTTTCAGTGGGGCGAGAGTTGGTGGCCGTGGACATATCCTAAGGCAGGCTTCATTCTCAGGGAAGGAGATGTGGGAGTTGGCCCCAGAGCTGACAGCGGATGAGCCCTGGCTTCCTGCCAGGGAGGCTTCACTTGAGAAGGTTTGTTTGCCAAAGAAAAGGAGTTGAAGAAGTAGGTGAGAGAGGATGGGACAGGCCCTTAGGGGAGGCAGGAGGCAGGGGGTGTCGTGGCCCCACAGAGCTCTCTGGAGGGCGGGGGGCACGTCTCGGCAGTCATCTTCTGCCCATTTCCACTGATTGGCAGCACTGTGGTCCTCTGAGAGCTGGCTGCATACGAGGCAGGCATAGGGAGGCTTGCGGTGGGGCGTGGGGGGCAGAAGTGAGCTGCCCAGGGCCACAGGGCAAGCGGCAGGGCTGAGGAAGGCCCGCTGCCCACTTGGGAGGGGTGGGTTAGTGACCCCCAGTTAGGCGAGCGAGGCGCAATGCCTGGGAGCTTCCAGAGGGAGAGCTGCAGGGCTGTAGTGGCAGTTGAGGACGCTGCCCCGCGATGGCGGGTGCTGCCAACCTGAGAGCGTGGGCCAGGAGTAAAGCAGCCAGAAGGGCCGCGTGCTTTGAAGCTGTCAAACTCACATCCTGATGAAGAGCAGCGGTGCCCTGAGGCAGGAGGAGTGGTGCTTTGTGGAGCCTGCGAGGGGCATCCCGGAGGGACGAGAGGAGCTGCGAGCGCAGGGGTGGACCCGGGACTCAGGGAACTTGAGGCTTGGGAACTTGGGGGTTCCATGGCCTCAGACTCGTGCTGCTGTGGAAGAGGGCGGGGGCCTGGCGGGTCAGGTCTGTCTTCCTGGTGGAGGTCGGTGTTGCACGTAGAGGGAAGGGGCTGGTGCAAGCGCATGGGACGCACGGATGCTGAGTGTGTCTACAGCACCCAGGTACTGCTTCCTTCAACGCAGTAAATATGGCAAGAGACCTGTCCCTCCCTCACTGAGGGGCCCTGGCAGGTGAGGTGAGGAGGGTACGTCTTGAGGCATGACCTTTGGTAGAGGATTGCACAGGTGGGACGAAGCACCCCTTGGTGGTGTCCCATGCCCAGAGGGTGCCGCCAGGTCCTGAGTGTGTCCCTGGTTCCACCTCTCATTTTCTGCAGTGTGTTTCATGCACCACGCTGCCTGAGGTTGGTGACTTCTGCACCAGGTCACCCAGTCTCGGCTGACAGGAGCCTTCTGCAGCTGGGTGGACAGCTGCCCAGCCTGGGCCCTGGAATCCCGGCCCTCTCCCAGGCTGCCTGGGCCTCTCACCTGGTGCTTGCAGTTGTCTGCTTGGTGTCTGTCCCCTGCCGGCCCGTGTGCCTTGCGGACAGGGAGGGTTTTGTTTGACTTCTGAACCGCAGTGCCTAGCACACTGCCACACGTGAGAAGTCCAGTGAATGAATGAGTGAAGGAAGGCGTTTAAGTGGCAGAACATGAGAGAAATGGTCCTTTAAAGTATTAATTTTCTTAAAAGGACAGAAATAATGAAACAGCGTGATTGTAGGGATTCGTTGGCATAACTTGAAACTTCATTTGATTCATTATTTTTTTTTCGTGTAGTCTAAATACACTCCTTGGCACCAGTGCCCGGGCTCCTGCGTCCCTGGGAACACAGCACTTCCCACGTGGTGAGGTCGGCAGGGAGCGGCCGCCGCAGCCCAGGGAAGGAGGGAGGCGTGTGCTGCACTTTCGGGGAGCTTCAGCTTTCTTTCCCGAGGCCATGATAAGAAACTTGTTACTTTGACAAAAACATTTTCTGCATAGCAGAGAGCAGATTGCTTGTAAAATGCTGAAACAATGCTACGTTTGGATATGATATTCTTTATAAAAATACAAGCATATTTGACTTTTTAAAGTGGGCAAGTGTGGTGTAAGGAGCAGTTTTGCATAAAGAACAATTTTCTTCCATGAAGAGGAAAAGAGGAGCAGGCGACTTGCAGACGTGCAGGCTGGCGGGCGCAGGTCGGTGCAGGGTGGGGAGGAACAGCATGCTGCCGGGAGGCAGGCGGTGCTCACCGGTCTGTAAGGCAGCGTGCGCGCTTTGGGGTCATCACTTCAGCAGCTTTTAGAATGAAGGCTACAGTGACATCCTGGGCTTGATTGTCATGGTTCCCTGGATTTGGTAGATGTGTATTTTCAGATTTTCTTTTTGTCCTGGGATCAGAAGTTTTACTTTTCCAAACATTTGTGTCTAGTCGGTTATGGTGTCTTTTTAGGATGATGCTGCCTCTCGTGATTAACATATCATTTAGGGTTTTAAGGCAGATCAAAACCCTGGTAATTCAGATAGTGCTGGCAGGTGGACAACCAACACAGAAGAGAAGAGCTAGGAAGAAGACCCAGACACACACAGGAACCCAGGATAGTGCGAAGGAGGCATCTGGCGTGCTAGGAGGAAGGCGGACTGGAATAGACTGTTTGGTAGAGTGGGCATCTGTCCAGAAAAACATAAGATGGGATCCTTTTGCTGTATCTCCAGGATACATTCCAAATGGATCATATATTTAGATATAATAAAAGGAAACCATAAAAAGAAAAAAAAAAAGAGGTAATTCCTTTCCAGCCTTGGAGTGGGAAGAACCTTTTAAAATGTGACTCAAAATTCAGAAGTTATCAAAGAAAAGCATTGACCAGCTAATCTACATTCAGAAAACAAAACAAATCGATATCTTCTCATGGCCTCAGGTAGGACACGGGGGTCCAAAGCAATTCTGGAGAACTCCCTGCCAGCGGCTCCACTGCCTTTCTGCCCCATCTCCATTCCGGAGGTGTTTTAAGCTCGAGCAGCATCAAATTGCTAGCCGTCTTGAACTTGGAGAAAACACTTCCTACTCCTCTCACAGCAGAGTGCTGACCCTCTTAATGTAGATGAGGTCCCAGAAATGGTTAAGAAAAACAGCCCCCTAGGTAGTCCAAGAATGTGAGCAGAGTGCAAAGAGAAGGAGAAGTAAACGACTCTTCCAGAAAATAAGACGTGCCAGTTTATTTCTGGTAAGATATGTGTGCTTTAAAATAACACTAGGTACCTTTTTCACCTGCCAGGTTTATAAAATTAATAAACTTTGTAACACCCAATTGGTAACTCCAGGAGGCAGGCACTCCTGCATTCCCTGGGAGAGTATCAAGGGATACAGCCCTTGAAGAGGGCAGTTTGTCAGTATTGATTACTATTAAAAATGCATGTATGCATTGAGCCAATGATTCTACATCTGGGAATATACACTCACACAAAGGCAAAATGACTTAACAAGGTATTATATAGTGCAGTGTTGTTTGAAGTGGAACATTGGGAGCGACCTACAGTTTACCAGGCTGGGTCTGGTTAAGTAACATTACAGCAGTAAAATGAATTCACCCAAGATGTATTTGTACATTACAAAGCAGGGTGTAACACACATACTACCTACATACACACACCCTGAACTCACACACACACACTTTTGTGTTAGGACAATAAATATCTCCTTTGTTCGTAATTGAACAAAGAAACCGGGAAGACTCACGGGAAACTTACTGACCCTGGGCAGTGTGAGGTGTTGGGGAGGACTGGGGCCTCGGTATGTGGGCAGTAGGAGTAGCAGGGAGACTTTTCAAAGTGTACTGTTGCCTGCTGTTTGATATTTGGGTAAGGTGCCTTATTCCCCTACACAGAAACTACATTTAAAAATAAGCAAGAGTTTGCTGAAATGCCACTTGGTAAATCGTGAGTTGCCTTACTTTGTTGTTGTTGTTGTTTTTTCTTGTCTTCTATTGAGATCACAGTTTTAATTGTCAGATTCTAAAGTTTGTTCAGTTGACTTCTGCCTTCCTCTAGCCTCCCACTTACTTCTCCTACACAAGATCCCAAATGTCAAGCTATGAATATTAAAAAAATTACACGCATCAATACCCCTCAGAGTTATCAGCTCCTTTTCTACGTCATGCACATATTTGCGAACGGAAAAAAAAATCCCTTCTATTTTAATGTAGTTTCTGACTCTGCTAGTCGATGGCTTCAGATTCAAGATATGAACTATTGTTTAAATGGTTGGAGAGCTGCCCAGCCAGATTCATCTGGCAGAAATCACTACATTTTGGCAAGAAACTGAATGTCTTCGTGTGGGAACATGAGCTTTACGTTCGAGCATTCTCTAGTGAGTGAAGTGTCGCCTCCAGCTACCACCACTCAGTGACACCACTAAATGGGGTCCTGATTGTGTACATAAGCTGTCCCCATGTGACAGCGATGTGATCATTGACGTAGAGCAGGGGCAGTGGGAACTTGTGACCTCTGTCCTCAGCAGACCCTGTGGAGCTGAGCGGGAGCCACTGTTCTTGGGCCGTGCTGGCTGCCAGGTGTGACTGCCCAAGCAGCTCTCCGCCCAGGTCAGGGAGGAACTTGAACGGGTCAAAGGCTCGCATTTGATCTCCTCCCTGGTTCTGACGGGTTGGGAGTGAGAGCTGTTTCTGTGAGTATCTGAGCGGGCCTCTCCTTCCCCTTTACCCTTCCTCCTCGGCTTCCATATCAGCGCTGCTCATTTTCCCGTGTCCTGCGAGTAACGCTGACATTTTTCTTTGTCTTGTCACTTAGTATGGCTTCCTTGTAGTCTGCCCTTGGTTTCATTTTAACTGTGCTTCCTTCCTGGTGACGACTTTGTGAGAACCCTTTCCTAGCCTTTGCCGTCGGCCGCTGTGGCCTTTGCTGCCTTGTCCTGTGGACCCACGTGTGTTCTTGCTGGGCTCTGGGCAGGTGGTCCTGGATGCCCAGCCCGCTGGCCCCTCTTCTGGGCGGGGGCACTCTCCTTTCGCAGCTGACTATCTCTAGGTGTGGGGCCTGGGCCTGGCTGGGAGAGGGTGGCCCCTCAGGCCTTGGCTGTGCGCAGCACTGTGGGTCCTCGCGGCTGGCAGGCCCGGGAGTGTCTTTGTAGTAGAGGCTGTGCTTTGTGAATAACGTTAGTGCCCCAGTTCGCTGCTTTTATCATCAGATCTGATCATATCTAAGAGTTCTGGCACCTTCCCTGTTTCGCAACCGTTGTATTTCTTTTGTCAAATGGGCCATCATTAGGAAATCTGTCAAGTTTTTTTTCCAAGTGATTTTTAAATTTTCTTGTTTTTGGTGTTGGTACACATTTAAAGGTATCCTGGTCAACTCTTCGTGATTCAGAGCTGTTATGACTTCTCGTGTCCGGGTCACAGCTGGGGGAAGGCCCTCCGAAGCTAGCAGGGCGAGGTGTTCAGTACCAGGCTCTCTGCAAACGCCCTGCCAGAGTGCCGGGCGTGTGCAGGGAGACCCGCTTGCTCTCATTCGTTTCTCCTGTGGCTCCTGATGCCCTGCAGGCCCGTGGCAGTGTTTACCCTGTGCTCTGTGCTGGGCAGCTTCTCAGGAAGAGTGGCCGGTCTGGTGTGTGGCGACCTGGGCACCTGTTTGCTGCGCACACCTCAAGGGAGCCTGTGGCCCCGCTTAACCGCCTCAGCGCTGCCCTCGCCAGCTTGCCTGAGGAGGAATGGGGGTCACGGACCCCGTGTGTACAGCAGCGCCTGCAGCAGAGGAAGTGCCGGGACTCACCAGCCGGCCACTTCCCTGGGTTCCCAGCCACCCCCCAGTGGCTCCTTGAAATGGTGGCCTGGAGCTGTGGTGACGTCCCAGTGGAGGGAGGCTGGCGGGAAGGGCTGCCCGGCGCCCATGTGGCCAGGAAAGGTGTTCTTTGTAGTTACAGGAAGCACCGCTTCTGGGGGCACTGCTGGCAGGAAAGGCTGGGTCGTCCAGCAGTTCCACTCTCTTGGCAAGAAATTAAAGGAAAATGTGTCAAAAATAAGAGGAAGAATTTTTAGAAAAAGAATGAGCTGAAACAACGTGACTGTCATGAGCACTCGTCCACTCGGAGAGCCTGTTGGGACCCTCCGAGGCGGTCGATCCCCCGGAGCCTCTGCCCTCTTCACGACAGCCCGGCCCCCACTCAGGGCGGGCGCGTGGTTGGGAAGGTGGGTGGCCTCGGACAGGCCGAGCCTCCCTGGACCTTCTCCAGCGGGCACTCTGGTGTATGTTCGGCTTGTATGTATGCAGTTTCCCCTGTAGCTGGTTACTCCTTACTTCAGGATTTTGTGGATTGATGGCCGATGTTCTCAATTAACTACTAGTGATCTTAGTCCTGTACATGAGTATTAAAGTTTTCTTTTTGAAATTTAATTCATTTTAAGAAGAAAAGTGAGGATGTGCCTATGAGCAAGTATCTCAAGAGTAAGTTTTGAGAAGGCTGCGTTTTTAACTCCTCTGAAAACATTCTGCATCTGGTTCGCATCTATCTAAAACCAAGCTATCGATGAATTCTAGTGTTTTGATTTAAAGCGATAAAGAAATGGGGAATTAGTTTTATCTGTTCCAATACTTTTGAATTCTGTTGATCCTACAGAATGGACTAGTGTCCTTAAAAAGTTGACTTGTTTTCCAGTCACCGAGTTCTCATAAATACTAGGAGAAATTTCAGGAGGACACCCACCTGCTCAGCCGTGGCCAAGGCTCCTGCCCTGTGCACCGCAGGAGCGTGTGATAGGAATTGTGTCCAGACACCAGGTTGGCTTCCTCTTCCTCTGTCTGCGTGACAGTGTGAGCTGAGGCTTGCTGACTGCATCCCATGACCAGCTGAGAGCCCCTGGGGATCCCTCTTGAGTGATGGTCACAGGAAGCATGGCGCACCGGGCGGGCTGCGTTGGAGGGGAGCTGGCCTCCAGTCTTGGTTGTTCTCAGAGCTCAGTGTCCTGCTCTGCAAAGCGGGTGTCTGTCAGCGCCAGAGTCCCTTCAGTATTTTGACTCCCACAGAAGAAAATTGCAGACTTGTTTTAAGTCATAATACTTTGAAATTTTCCTGAACTGAAAAAATGTTCCCTTTGTGTTTCATATGGGTGACTTAGTTTTGGTAATATAAAAAGTGCAGAGCAGTCTTCAGAAATCCTTAAAATGTTGCTCTTCTCTTTTAAGGGTCTGTGGCTTCAGGGAAGCTCTGTGGAGGCGCGCCTGGCTCCCTGGTGGGGAGCCGCAGAGGCCTTTACGCTCGGTTCCTGAGGCTGCTGGGTTTCGAGCTGCCCCTCCGGGCCGTGGCCCACTTTCCTGAGGAGGCTTGCCTCTGGTCCTATTTTAGGATCTGGCGCTGTTGCGCTGGCTAGTGATCTTGCCCTCTGTGCTGTTTCCCCTCACCTAAGGAAGTGACCTCAGCTAGAAGATGACGTGAGGCGTCCACCGTCCTTACCTGTGTTGTGGTGATATCAGTAAGTGGTTAAGGAGCCACCAGTGCAGGTGACACCAGATTTAAACGTTGTTGCCTCTGTGTGGGCTCGTCCTGAGGTCAGCCTCTGAGGACCTTCTCTGAATTACTTAGTTTTCTTTGAAAAAGATTTCTGTGAACTCCAACGTCTTAGCCTGGGTTTCCTTGAAATCAGAGCCTGATGTAAGGTCAGGTCATGTTATCTGGGAGGTGCCAGGAGGGAGGGAGTGAAGCAAGGGTCACAGGCCCCAGGGAAACCCAGCAGGAGGTGAGCCATTGAGATCGCCCCCACTCCTGGGGCAGTAAGGGCCCGGATCCAGCAGGACCCTCCCTGGGGGACAGGAGCAGCAGTGCTCTGTGCCTCCAGGTGCTTCTTGCTGGCAGGCCGAGTGGGCTCATGGCCTCGCTAGCAGTGTGGACAGCCAGCAGTGAGGCCAACTGTGCCCTGTGGCGGGCGCTGACTCCTTCAGCTGAGCCTGACCTTGGGAGGGAGGAGTTGTCATCACAGGACAGACCCCAGAAGAGGGCCCAGAGAAGGTGACACCAAGAACCAGCGCTCTGGCTCTTGACGGAACTCCAGGGTGGCTGCACTGTTTCCTTTCTCCCACTTGTGGAGTCTCAGGCATGAGACTTCAAACGCATTCATTAATTTTTAATTTTTCTCGAGGACCATATAATCTGTGCTTCTTTCACAAAATTATACTTAACAGAGGCAAGGCGTACTTCACTGTCAATGAAAGGCCGATTTATGTTCTGTATGCTGTTAGGCAAGGCAGGAATGTGAAAATTCACTTTGGGAAAAGGGTTTTTGCCAAAGAATTTGGAGCAAGAAAAGGTTTTCTGATTATTCCTCAATTAGTGAGAACGTTCAATTGAACTAGAACACTCTATGCAGAGAGCACTCAAATTATCAAGAATTTCCACTGTTTTGATGCTTCAGCTTTTAAAAGCAGTTATTCCAGATCTTGCATGAAAACTGCATGGTGAGTGTAGCTTTCCTTATAAGTTTGGTACAGATGGGATTTAGTTTAGTAAAATGTCTTTATTGCTGCATTTTTTTGGATCAGAAAATTATATAAAGTAAATGATTAAATTGTTATAATGGTGACCACATAGAGTAATAGAAATTATTTTAAAATAAATACTAGAAATAGCATATTCTGTGAAAGCTAATATATGCAATTACTATCTCAGGACAGGGCTGGGCTTCCCTGGGGGTGTCCAGGCAGTGTCTTAGGCAGTGGGGCCTTGTATCTCCTGTGGCCACTCCAGCCTGCCGCTGTATCAGCAGCATGGACAGTGCAGAGACACATGAGCTCTGGAGTGTGTCTCAACAGAATTGCACAAGAACAGCCATGGGCTGACCCCTGCCTATGTTAGAATACATTATTTTTTTTTTTGAAATGTGTTCTTCCTTTGGGACTTTGGGGAGCCACTGTGTCAGTGGAAAGAGGTCCATTTGCCACGGTCTTGCCCAGTCTGGGATGCAGTCGAGCCTGCCCTTTCCTCCAGGGCCCACCTCAAGTGGGGCTCACACTCTGTTCCCACATCAGCTTCCCTGGGAGGCTGGAAGGGCAGCATTTCCACAAAGCAGGAATTTTAGATTTTCACGTAGGATCTATGTCACTGGTTGCCCTGTTTCTGAGCGTTTTGTAGTCGCAAGTTTACAAAGAGAGAGCAAGGGACTCCAGGATGCACGTGTGCCTGTCCCTAAGAACTGTGTGGTGCAGGTGGCACTTCCTTTGGCAGGATGCTTTAAATGTTTTGCATGTGGTAAAACTGGACCGGGGACAGGGCATCACTGAGTCCCTTTGCTGTGGACAACCACATCCACGTCCACGGAGGTTACAGGCTGTACTTGGAATGGCCGTCTGGTGTTCTTTGACTCTGCAGTGTGGGCTGCTGGTCCTGGTGCAGGGCTGCATGAGGTGGCACCGCTTGTCCCTCAGGTGTGTCGGGAAGATGTCAGCAGGCCACAGCGTGTGTGCAGCTTCCGATCCTGTGTCACCTCAGTGACGGCGCCTTGCTGGGTGCTCATGCTGTGCATGGCGACCGATGCCCCGAAGGAAAACCGCTGGCTCCTCTGCCCCTAGGTGTGATGCCTGGGGATGAAGTCCTGCCAGGAAAGCCCGCCTCTAGGGGCGCTCGAAGCGGGGTCCTCCGCCAGCTGACTTCTCATGGGCGTGCCTGCAGCCAGGGGCCTGAGGACGAAGGTCACCTCAGAGGACTCAGCTCCTGAGAGATGAACTCGCCCCACCAGGTCTGCCAGCAGTGCCTTTGCACTCTCCTTTTTCAACATTTTCATTTTGAACTGACATGATAATTCTGCACGTTGGGGACATGAGATGTTTTGCTGTGTGACATTGTGGGATGGTTAGTTCAAGCTAAGTGGCCGCCATGGCCTCACTGCTGAGCAGTGTTCATGGTGGGAATATTGAAAATCTGTGTACAGCGACTCTGAAATCCGCAGTTATTAACCCAGTCTCTGCCGTGCAGCAGATCTTAAGGTCCATTCCTCCTGCCTAACCCACATCTCGTGGACTTCAACCTCTCCCGGTCCCTGTGCCCAACCCGCAGCCTTGGAGACCACCTTTCTGCTCTTTCCTTCTTTGCTTTTGCCTTTTTAAGTCTTCACATGGGAGTGCAGCCTGAGGTGTCCGTCTTTCTGGGCCTGCATCTTTCACTCAACCCTTTCCCTCTCCGCACTGTCCTTCTCATTTCCAAGAGAAGAAAGGCACACGTGGCTTCTGCCCCACATCTCCTGTGGGTCTTTGGCCCAGAGTGTCAGACTCTCTGAGACTCTGATCCCGAGGGAGAAACCGGGGACAGCAGAGCAAGCAGACCTTCTGTGAACATGGAAGACTTTATTTCTCCGTTCACAGACTCATGACAAGACTGTGTCTTCGTCCACCCAATGAAACACCCGTCTACACACACATACATCTGTCCATCCATCCATCTCTCCACCCACCCTCCCACCCACCTATCTTAGAACTATAGTTCAGAAGTGAGCAGCTGCCCAAGGGATGCAAGCTAGAGTCTGTATTTAAACCCTTTCCGATGAGGTCTGATTCAGTGTTTGCCTTAGCAGTGAGGTTGGCTTTCCAGGAAGGTCGTGTGGTAGAGAGACTACACTGAACAAGCTTTTCCTTAGCTCTAAGGTTTTCACAAAAATAGGTCTGAGGCGTAGTTGCTGTAAAAACATGCGTGAACATATATCATTTGCAACTACTTAAACTCATGATAAATTTTTTTCTAGGTGAACTTTAAAACAAAAGTGTGAGAGGGCACTTGTTTTCCCAGAGGTGTGCTGTCAGAGGCAGTCATGCGAAGGGCCTCGGGTTTGAATTCAGAGGCTGGGGGAAGGTCAGCTCCCTGGGCCGGCTGCATTCTCCCTCCCAGGAGTGTCTGGGAGTCCCAGGCCGGAAGAGGACAGTGGCAGGTTGAAGACTACAGGAAGAGGCTCACTTTTGAGACTTGGCTGACAGGTCTGTTTGGCAAGACCGAAGAGGACCGTGGGTGCCCGTCTTCCTGCTTCCACGCAGGGAATGCCATCAACTCATCATCGAGAGCACCGCTTCCCCAGTGTCTCTGTGACTATGGTTTGTTGTTTTGATTCCCATGTTTTTGTAGCCGTCTCCCCGGGCAGAATTCAGCTCAGTGAATGTGTTTCAAGTGCCTCTCGTGGAGACAGTTGTGAACCAGTGGTGTCTGTGGTCTCAGCAAGCCCACCGTGCGGAGTCTAAGTGACCAAAGCAAGCGCAGTGCTCTGGACACACGCGTAGGGTGCTGCAGCCCCAGGGCACTGGACAGCCTCTGCACCGGGCGGTGTGGGTGGAGTGGTGCTTCCGGTGCAGGGAGCCGTGTGGGCAGCTCTGAAGAAGGCCTCCAGGTGCACACGCCGGATCCAGGCCTGCCAGGTGGGGCGGCAGCCTCGTGGCACACGCTGCGAGTCAGGTTCCCAGCAGACAAGCCGAGCTGGCGCACACGTGTTCAGGACCACACGCCCTCGTGGTGGCCAGAGGAAAGGGGATGTGCTGGACAGCGTGCCTGTGACGCTTGAGGTTGATGTCCTGGAGGACGGAGGCCGCGGGTGCCGCCCTCAGGGGGACACATCAGCTGGAGAGCCGAGAGAAATAATAACACTGCTTTCCAGACAGATTTTCTGTTTTAAAGAATTGTTTTGTATTGTTTTTCTTATTTGGTTCTTAAAACAATCCAATGAGGATGACTGGTCCCGAGCGTGGCTTGGAAGCAGACCGAGTTGGTGCTGGAGAGGGAGCTGGGGCTGCGTCCTCTGTGCTCAGAGGAGGCGGGGGTCTCGACTGCACAGGGTGCGTCCCCTCAAGACTAGGCTAGTATGCCACGCAGGAGAGCGCGCCCTGCCTGCGCCCCCGGCCGAGGCTGAGGCTTCCTGGGAGGACGGTGTTTCCCAGGTCCTGGGCTGTAACTTTCAGGTCACCTACATTCAGTGGGTTGTTATTTTACTTATGGATCTTTTACGAATGTGTGATGCTCTCCTTATCTTCTTAGATGTAGTATTATGAGTCTGATATTCTGCTTTTGACTTTATGAGCGTCAGTTATTCTTTTTTTATGATCTAGCAGTGCCTCTGAAGGACTCTGAAGGCTTGCAGTTCCATTTGCCAGTATAATTAATAACCTCGGATGGATAGGCAGTTCTGTGTGCCTCTCTTGGAACTTCCCAGGTGTTCCAGCATCAGCCCCACACGCCTCGGGGACAGCAGCTCCTCCCACCCTGCTGTCAGGTGAGGCAGGTGACCAGAGGCTGGGCAGCTGCCAGCTAGTTTGAACCTGGGAGGGAACCAAGGGCCTGCTACAGGTGTCACCACTGTCCTGCAGCTCTGCTGACGACGTGGACAGCAGAGCAGTGACATTAGAAGCGTGTATTTGTTTTTCTTGTGAGTACTGGGAATGCTTCCCTGGAGCAGCCAGCACCAAGTCCTTGTGCTCCCCAGGTGACCTGCATTAGTCTCTGCTGATACCCGAGCCGTCTTGATTAGTGATTTCATAACCAGACTTGCCAGCTATGCCACTGTGTTTGCGTTACCTCCGAGTCCTGTCGCAGCCATGCTGCATTGGCTGCGATACCTCATTCTGCTCACTTGACGTCCAAATGGGCTGTGGTGTCATTTCAACCCCGTTGAGCAGGACGCTCTAGCAGAGGGTGGAGGAAAGCCACAGTTCTTGCAGTCACAGTGACACTGCTCCGTTGGCTTTTGTGTTCTTCACCTCTTCCTGAAGCTGAAGTGTAAAGTCTTTCTTTCCCCATTAGGACTTTCTCCCAGTAAAACTAAAAATTTGGTGGTCTTGTTGATAAAGTAACATGGAATCTTTACTTGTAGACCTTTATAGATCAAGAGTAGTAAGCTGTGCTTGTTCAGTATGTCTTTTTGTGGAATTAAAAAAATGTTTGGTTGGTGATGTGTAAAAACCTTAATATTACATATGTAATAATAGCACATAAACAGAAAGGCATGTGCTTTTTTTTTTTTTTTTTTGGTACTGGGGATCGAACTCAGGGCCTTGCGCTTGCGAGGCAAGTGCTCTACCAGCTGAGCTATCTCCGTAGCCCGGCATGTGCTTTTAAATGGACTTTTAAAAATTGGTAAATGAAAACTGTTATAACCTTTATGATTTGAAAGTCTTTCCACCTCCAAGCACTTTAGCATCTAAAACTTCCTGTGAGTGCATTTCTCGTGCCTTGTGGAAAAGAGAAACGTGCCTGTAACTTGAAGCACTTCCATCCTTTTGGTGTTACATGGATTGCTTTTTATGTCTCCCTTCCTCTTTTTAATCGTGATTAACTGCAGGTGAGACTTCTGACAGGCGTGGGTTCCTGTCAAAGTGGACTTAGTCTCTGAGTTTTCAAGTGTACACGTCAGGGTGCTGGATGGAAAACGTATCAGAGGCCCGGGAGACCGGAGAGCATGCACAGCCAGCGAGGCCAGTGGCGCCCGGTTGGGACAGGACCCTGGGTCAGGTGACTGCAGAGCAGCACTGGGCAGCGTGGACTTGGCCCCTTCCCATCCCTGGCCATGGATTCCCGGGCAGCTCGCTTTCTGGTGTTTTCCCTCATTACACCTGTGCCTTCCACCTCCCTTCCCTCCCATTTTCCTCTGGATAAAGACGAGTAATAAGTGTGAACGTGCTTTGTAAACTATAAAATTCAGCACGAATACGATGCCCTGGGGGCGCTGTTACAGAATCTAGGGGGCTGAGCACATAAACGTTAGCCATCCTCATGGTTATGTAATATTTGGTGGCAATTGTGTGTTCTAGGTGCTTAGAGACTCCAGTTCCACTTTAGTGTGGTAGTTAATTTGCCGTTGTTGTTGAATATTCTATTTTAGATTGTTAGGTAGGAACTCAATACATACCTTATTATGCAACGTGGGTGTTGTGTGGGCAACTTAACCTTGGGATGACGAACTTAACTTTTACCAGTTTTGACTAGTATATATTTAAATGATGAAAGTTTAAGATCTTATACTACTTACTTTTTAAAAAATTTGCTTTTTGCATTTATGTGTATAGTAATGTGAGCAATATAGACCATAAAGATTATATGACCTATCTCAACAACCAGTGCAAGTTAGATGACCTGCACCTGGAAGAGGTGCATTCTTTGTGAACTTGACACAATAGAATAATCGGTGTAAGAAAATTAAATGATTTTTCTTTTAAAGCTAGATTTTCTTTGATATGAAATGACTGACTCCTTCCTCCTCCTCCCTCTGTCCTTTCCTGATCATTAAAATCCATTTTCATTTAGCTTTTATTTGCATTGAGTTTGGACCCCTTCTGTGCTTAATCAAAGTTGTAAACTGGAAATAAAAGAGAGGGTGGATGTGCTGCTGAGTAGAATGTTTCAAACAGGTTCAAGTACTTCTCTCTGAGCAAACGGTAGTAGGCTTTACACTTGGACCTCTCGCAGAAGAGTCTTAGAATCTGATTAGATAGTGTTTGGAGTTGGCCCCTTTCACCCAGCACAAAGAAATCCTGACCCATTTTTAAAAAGAGATGTTATTGACAGCAAGTGAAGGACTGGATGGAGGAAATGAGATGGGGGATGGAATAAAACCCTACAGGGAAATAGGATTGTGGAGAATAATTGCTAAAAAGCATTTTCTTATTTCCAAAGGTAGGAGGCAGGGCACATTTTTAGCAATTAATTTCTGGCTGTGGGGAAATGCATGGCGGACTTTGTCTTCTGCCCTGGCATCCTGCCTGTGTCGTAAGATGGTTTGCAGAGAATTCCGTGAGGGCTCCGTGAAGTCTTCGGGGCAGGTCTGGGAGGACTCGCCAGCTCGGGCCTGGGCTGCCGCGCTCCCTTCTGCACCCTGTAGCGCTTGGATGGGAAGCCGTGCTGTGCCCAGCCTCATACGGACCACGAAAGCCGTGCTGGGAACGAGGCGTGCTGTGCTGGTCTTCGTGACGCTGGTGTGCTGCCTGCACATGAGGGGTGCTCCAAAAGTGGCCCTGGGCTGCGTGTGGACTCCTCTTCCCTGCTGCAAGTGTGGGTAGTGTTCCCGCCCCGTGTACGTCACTGCCGTCGCCAGGAAGCTCAGGTCTGGACGTGACACGGGTCACGTAGGCATCTGACCAGGGCAGTGCCAGGAGGAGAGCCCCATAACCACAGCTGTGATGGTGAGCTGGCGATCCCTTCTAGACCAGTTCTTTCACCTGGGCCGTGATGGGCACTCTTGGCCACCCTGCAGAGTGTGCTGGTGGAGTGTGCCTGCCCAGGTCACAGGAGGACTCAGGTCACAGCAGCCTCCACCCTGGCCCCGTCCCACCCTGCCTGTGAGAAATCAGGCGAGAACTTCTTTCTGCCTCAGTTATCTCACCTATAGAATGGGATGAAGATAATGGTGCCTTTTCTTAGGGCTTTCAAGGATTAAAGTCACTGAACAACAGGCAGGAAGGTCACCAGCTGTCCCCGTGGGTCCTGGCAGTCCCCAGGAGGCAGGCGCTGGTTCTTGCCCTTTCTGCGACAGACACCATTATTTGTTTTGAAGAATCAGGAGGCTTGCCTGTGGAAGGAGAAGTGTCTGTGAGGCAGGAAATCTGAATGTTGGCAGAGTAATGACCAGTTAAAATGTTCCCCCGTCCCCTGCATTGGAAGGAGACTCGTTTCTGTGCGCCCATTAGTTCTTCACAGATGGGTTCCTGCGGCTGTGTGGACAGGTGTCCAGTCTCTGCGGGATAACTGCTCGCATGAAGACTGACCTTTCTGGTGGTCAGTGCTGCATGCACGGTGGGAAGCTGAGGGGACAGATGTCTGCTGTTCTGGCGACTCCCGGGCCCTGGCGGAACATCTGGAATGGGAGGTTTTCTGTGAGGCTGATTTTGCCCAAGTGGAGTTCTTCCTTGTGAAGATTGTCCAAAAAACTGTCAATTATGACAAGATTAGAGTGCTCTGTTTTCAGTAATGGCTATTTAATCTTCAAAATTCCCTACTAATGGAAAAACTATGGATTTCATAAGCCTAAGTGAAAAAATTATTCCTTTATTGTTACCCTCGTGTTTGGTTCTCAAAAGCATTGTGAGAGCTTGTTGAGAGGCTGCGTGTGAAAGCGTCCTTTTCAAGCCGTAGGGGAATTAGCTACCCCATGAGGGTATGCAGTCAAGTTCCTGTGGCTGATCCTGATCCAAGCTCCAAAAGTACGGAATTAACAACGGGCATGACAGGCCCTAGGTAAACAGGATGTTCTCTACCACGTGAACATGAACGTCTGCCTCAAACAGTCGTGTACTTGGAATCAGTAGAGAAAGGGAGAGCTCAGGAACCTTCTAGAGGTCATGGAACTGCTCCGGGCACGCTGAAATGCTCACCTAGTGACAGTACTTGGCTGGCAGTGCTTGCAGTTATTTGGAGTGTTTCTCTTTGAAACACTGCTTATAGAAGTATGCCTAATTGTGCAGTATCTAACGTTTTCCTATTAAGAAAATGGAATCTTCTTCTTCCATGGAATTAAATGACGATATTCCTACCTCTTTCTTTGTGGTTTATAATGTTTCCTTAAGTGGTTACTTAGGACATTTTGCTTCTTGTATTCCCTGAATTATGTTTCTTACCAAAAACACAGATAATGCTCTGTTCACAATGGTCTTGAAAGATTCTGATTTGCACAGGCTTATTTATTTATTGTATGCAAATAAAACCATCCCAATAACTAATTCCAAATCTCTGGATAAATTTTATAGGTAAGACAGTATTTACATTTGCCACTAACCTCTGCAGTAAGCTAGAAGTATGTATAAACACACTCTAAAACATACCCCTGTTTTGTTTTATGTCATTAATTCTGAGAAATCTGCTGTGATTTTTGAGTTCCTAAGTTAATCACTTACCAGTTTGGACCTAAGGGTTTTTCTTAGTTTCCTGACCTATTAACCTTTGTTTGGGTGTCTGTTTAGTATAAAGCAGTGCATTAGTGGCCCCACTTCCTCACAGTGATGGGCACATCTACCCTACTCTACTTGTACCATGAGGACAAATCCAATCTCTGACATTATGCATTTGCAAAATGAAATTGGTGTTCAGTCTTAAGAAATGATGAATAACACCCCAGCCCTCACATGAAATACTAAGTAATACCTTTGGGAGTATTAACCTTCTCAGAAGCCTTTTATAAATTCAACCTTAACACTCTTTTAACATTATTTTATTGTGGGATCTCAGTTTGAGTGAACCCAAACATTTTGTTAGGAGACGACTGCCTCCGACCAGGGGAAGCCCTAGGCTACCTCTTAGTAACAGGAGGTGCCTCTGCTAATCGCCAGACTGGCTGCTGGATTTCATAAAGGCACATCGCCTCTACCCCAGCTCAACCCCATATCTAGGCCACTGGGATCCTGTGTCCCAGGAAGAGCTCATTCAGCACTATTCAGAGCTCTACTCCTCAGAGTTAGAGCAGGCCAGAGAGCTGAGGGCCACCTGGACCCGTGGGGCATGCTCTGGGACATTATGACGAGATGTGTCCACAGAAGGTTGGGAAAGGCCCTCTTTTTGTGGACATGCTGCATCTTTTAGTGCTGGGAATGCTGCTGGTTTTCCAGAAGGAATGATCTGCCTGCATTCTGTGGACACTGAGTTCTGTAAACGGCCCTTGACTGTCAGACCCGGGCTCACCTGCTGCCCGTGTGCCACCTCTGGCCATACGTATCTTTTGTCTGCTTTCTTCTTCTTTGTGCTTCTTGTTTGTCCCTTTTCTCATGGACTTTGTGTGCACTTGCAGACTTTCTCACGTGTTCTCTGAAAGGAGGGGAGATAATAGTCTCCGTTTATACATGATCTGATATGGTCCTAAATCAGCAGAGAGCAAAGTCTCATTTTACGTAAGGGTAACCAGCAGTCTCATGGTCACAAAGTAAATGAAAGAAGTCCAGGTCCAAGCTCAGCTTTAGGTCTCTTCCTGAAAGCCCTGGCTTCTCTACTAGCTGTAGCAAGTTCTTTCTCGAAAAGCCCCAGGTGGAGCAAACAACCCAGGATACCTCCCAATGCAGATGACATCCAGCGGGCAGGGCTGCACGGGCCCTCATACCACCAGCCCAGGAAACCCAGATTTACAGAATCGATCCTGGGCAGTGGCTCAGATGTGCTGCCTGTGAATGCACAGATTCCAGACCCCACTCTAGACCTACGAGAACACCCACCTGGAGGGTGGCCTGGCAGTCGGTATCCCCGGGACATGATTCCCTTGCACTTCCAACTTTGGGAACCACCAGAGATGATTCACTTCAGAAAAAAACATTTGTTTACCCGTAGGATTTCCTTTAATAGTGGAAAACACCTATTGTGGAAAAAGGAATTTTTTAAAATAAAAGTGATCTAAGCCGTTCCTGTCCTCTAATACTCCTCAGACGACTCTCCTGCCTGTGTCCTTCGGAGATATAAATGCTGGGTGTTAAGTGTTTGTTACTTGGTTTCATTCCTTCTCTGGTGACTGCCTCTTCTCTTCCAAGTGGGGGTTTCCAGTGTTTTCTAGCATACAGATTCTGTGACTGTGACACGGTAACCTGCAGGGAAGGTCTGGTTCTCTCTCCGGGAGCCCGGCCTGTGCCCCATTTGCTCTGACCAGTACTGTTAGGTGCTCAGTGCCATATCTCCTTCCCACTCCACGACCAGCCTGGCCAGGAACGTTTCTCTCCCTGTCACTGGTGATGGGTCCTCTTCCTCACAGAAGACCCCGGCTCCCGAGCCCTGTGCATGGCTCTGCGTGCACTGTGCAGTCCTGAGTGACAGAGCTAGCTTGAAGGAGAGGCCCTGCCTGTGGCCCCTCATTCCCAATTCTTGAAAATTTCCCTGACACTACGAGGCTTCGAGAGTGTGAAGGGGTGTAGTGATAGGTTTTGAGTCTACCCCTCACACCTGCAGAAACCACCTTAGAATCTGACCAAGGTCAAGAGCTGTGCTGCCCTGCATGGCGACTTCCAGGAAGTGAGTGCACACTCCCGCAGGTGCTGGGAAGCCATGCCTTCCACCAGACCTGCCGACAGTGCACAGTGGATGGCAGCTTCGCCTTCCTGCTGAAGGAGGAGGGTGCCTTTGCACGCAGGCTGGTGGTGCATTCCCACCTGGTGACGCCTGGGTTCGTCTTACAGAGACCATCCAGAGCAGTGTCCTAGCTACTGGTGCGCAGCCTGTTTTGAGCTGATGTACCCAAAGGGACAACTTGTTCCTACATTTGTCAATGAAGTTATTAGACTTGTCTTGTGATCTGATGTCTCCATGGTCACTTTCCCCGTTGCATAATATGGGCAGAAATTCTCTAAGATTTAGCGAGGTCAGTGTCACAGTAAGTGCCAGTGTCTTTGTCCATAGTTTGAAATCTCAAGATTACTTTGAAAGGCAGAGATGGTGATGAGCCGTCTTCTCGCAGCTTCTCTTGATGGTAAGATGCCAAGGCCAGTTGTTTTCTTCAGAAGTCCACTCATATCGTATAACGATTCCCTGCGGTGAAGAAGTGTGTGCCGTGAAGACACTGCTGAGTGGAGAGAAGGTCCCACTGAACTCCGAGCTCAGCACATTCTGTGTGACTCTTATTTGGTGTATGCCACCTAATAAGCTCTTGCTTGAGCTTGCTTAGCACCCTTAAACCCATACTCAAATTTCATTAACTTGCCTTCAAAACCAGAACTGCCTTCAAAACTGGATAATTACTAACATTCTAACTTATTAGTACAATGTTACTGTTTATTTATGCTTCTGTAACAATAAATTTAGTTCTGTAATAAAAAACGAGGCTGAAGGTGCAGCTCAGTAAATATGGGGCCCTGAGATACAGCTGTAGCACAGCAAAAATAAACCAAACCAAAACAAAATAATTCATATATAGAAACAATGGCATATTACAATTAATAAATCTGATGTACACAATGTATCATTTCATTTTTAGAAGTAAATCATTGACTACAATTTATTTTTTGTTCAAATTGTCCCACTCAAAAAATGCTAGGATGATTAATATTTTTATGTCTCCATCCTTGTTCCCAGGTAGATATTAAGGATGATATGTGCATTTGCATAGTAATGTTAGTCATTTTTAAAAAGTTTATTCTGTAAATAATGCATACAACAATTCTCATTGAAACTGATCATAGGCAATACAGGTGTTGTCGTCAATCCTGTTGTTTATAGATCATGGATTGAATCAGACTGGTAATTTAATATATGAATTTGAATAAGATTAGTCTATGTCCTCAAGTATCATGAACAGAGATCAACTTAAGATGCCAAATAGTTGAATTGAAATTGGACCTTCCTTCATCTTATCAAAAGCACGTAGTTAGTTGCCTTACACACTGCACAGGAAAACAATAATTCCAGTTATTTTTGATCCCTGACATATGGTTTATTGTTAAAATAGAGTCTTAGCCTGGGCTGATCTGCAGGGGAGCAAAAGGCAGAGCTCTGGATTGGAGCAGGGGAGTACTGCACCCAGTGGCTCTGGAGAACTTTCGTTCTGCCTGGCCAAGATTTCCTTCACTCCCCCCCGGCCCCCCACTTCTCCTCACAGAGCTCTGGGTGAGAAGAGAGACCTTGATCTTTTTCGTGACATCTCATATGCTTTTGGAAGTTTCCACCTTTTCCTTTACATGTCTGTGCAACAGGGATACCAGGCATGCCCCTCTCTGTGAGTTTGCAGTGTAGACTCCTCTAGAGATGCCTGCACCCTACCAGAGTATGTCACGGAGGCCAGAACCAGAATGGCTCTACATGTGTGATGTTAGAAGTCTGAGACCCATCTTGTACTTAGCTAAGAGACAAGTTGGTAGGGCTTCTTCAGATACCTGTTTGGGTTGGGACCAGAAGTGTTTCAGATTTGTGACGTTTCGGATTTTGGAATGGTTACATGTTCACGATGAAACACTCTGCGGGTGGGTGCAAGTCTGCGTGTTTCCCAGGCACCTTCTGCACATTGCCTGCAGACAATTTTCTGCATTTTTAGTGCACCTGTGTTTTTACTGCATCCTGTCACATGAGGTCAACTGTGCAAGTTTCCACTTGCATCATGTTCAGAAAGTTCAGGATTTTGGAGTGGTTTGGATTGGATTTTTGCATGAAGGGTGTTTAATTTTTCTTTTAATTGTATGAAATTACAAAAACCCAGTTCCACACAACTGCCAGCTTTAGTTGCTTGCAGATCAGTGTTGAAACAGTCATGCTTCTGTTCCCTGCTTTAAAACTGAAGTTAGGAAGCTTTCAAGGAGTTTGAAGTGTTTCACCTGACGAGTGTTTCTTAATTGTGGATGAGATTTTTATATTGACAATGGTGTTTAATTGAAACCAGAATGAAACTAGTACAGTAAAAATGACTTAATATGATATCAATTTATTCTTGTTAGTTTTTAATTGAAAGCAATTGCTACTCAGCTGATTAAAATTCTCTTGTGTGCTTTAATTAAAAAAAAAAAAAAACAAAAACTCATAACTCAAACTAGGCTAATTGAAAGTAGTTTTTAATATTCCTTCATGCTTTACTTGGACAGTTTATAAATGAATTTATATTTAATCAGGGAAACACAAAAGTCTGTCGTTCAGGCGACTTGCTTTCTGCAGTTCCAGTGCAGCGGGCTGATACCTGAAGAGCTGCAGCCGTGAGAACGCAGGCGGCCGTGGCCAGGGCTTTGGAATTCTCCCTTCCTGATTGTGTCATCACCCTATCTAAAAAGAAGAAAGAATGCAGGTAGCCGTGGGCCATCTGAAATCTGCCTTCTCTAAATTCTGGTTGGCTTGGGCCTCTGCCTCAGAGTCCATTGTCACCCGACTCCAGCTATATCCTGTCCCCTCACACTGCACAGCCCAATTCTCCCACTAACGATTCACAAGTCTTCTTCTTTAACTCTTAGTCATCACGTCCTCCCACACCATCTACCCACTTGCATATCAAAATCCTGAAATAGTGTAAAGCCATTTATCTCTCATTAAAAAAAAAAGAGTCAATAAAATTGTGATGTTAGGGATTCTGACAACTGACAAAAATCTGGACTTTTTAAATACATAGGTCTGCTGTCCTCAGTTAATGAAAGGGTCCTTTCAATATCTAGATTATTTTTAATCTGGTACTTTGAATATGTGGAACACTACCACTCATTTTACTGCTGAGTGAATCGTAGTAGCAACATCTCTTGTCTATACCTCTGGGAATTTATGTTGGCTTTGAGAAGTAGTGATTTTCACTCGAAGCACCACACTTTAGAAAATTAAGCATTTTGGGTGGAAATCTTTTAAATCATGTTTAAAATTCATATATGCTACTCTGACTTCCAAACTGGAGCAGAGTGATGTCACTTTGTATTTTCCTGGTAGAGATAACAGGAACCAGTGCATGCTTTTACTTAAGCCGTAGTACACCCCTGAAGGTAGTGATGACTGTCATCTGCACTGGATGTTAAAGAAGATATGTGTCAGAGAGGTTAGGTGGCATGGCTGCCAGGATGCTGCTGCAGACCCAGCAGAGCCAGTCCCTGAGTGGCATGCTGCACCCTTCCCTGCTTCCTGGTGATCTGAGATGGTGATGACTGCATGCTGATCTCTGAGATTCCAGTGGTTGAAGATTGCTGCAGTTTGCAGCCATTTTCATTTGTCAAGCTGATGTACCTTGGCATTTGTTGATATTCCAGGTGAGCATTGTTTTAGAATTATGTGTAAAGCAAGAATAAATGGCTTTCCAAATGCAAGGTAGGCAGGAAGCCTGTTGGTGAATGGCCTCAGCTGTGTGGATTGGACTTGGTGGCAGGTGTGGAGGCTTTTCAACTGCCTTCAGATCATCTCTGCCTGTCACAGAGTTCTAGAGAGAAGAGGCACTAGAAAATCAGATGCTTTACAGCATCGAACAGCTTGAGTGTCGACAGGTCTCTGGCAGTAAAACTCACTTGAGGCTCACTGAGGTTTGTGCACCAAGAACTTCCACGTGGAGCAGGGCGGTTTTGGTCCATTGGCAGCTGCAGGTGTCCCCACACACAGAGGGGCGAGGGGTGGCAGAAGGTCCCCAAAGCTTGATCTCTGCACCTGTGCTTGGCATGATGCTGCAGAATTACATCTGCTAAGACAGTTTTCTTGCTTTTCCCGGGCGGCATTTGAACACATGAGCCCACGTAGTGTCAGCTCTCTTCAGTCCCCATTTGCGTTGGGAGAACTAATCATGGACACGATTGTTGAACAGAACATTCTAGAGAAAATGATGTAGGACAAAAGACATCATTGATAGTAGACGCGTTTTTAAAAGCCGCCTATCATGTACATTGTGAAACTTCAACAGGTAATACCATGTCTATTTGAAAAGTGCACATGTGGCAATGGAATGTCTTTCTTCCTGGCCTTCTGAACAAAACCTCCCATGGAGCCCTAGCTGCTCTGTGCTTTTTGATCGAGTGGTGAGTCACCCGGAGATTCCACTCAGGCCTGTTAAGAGGACACACTTAGAGGAGAAGAGGCAACTGTGCACCATCCCCTCTGTCACCAGGTCACTGCTTCTCGGGGGCAGCCTGCATCACCACTGGAAGTGTTCCTGCCTTCTCAGCTTCCACACCTTTGGACACAGCACCGCAGGCCTAGGCAGGAAACACACCCCTACCTTCCTAAGATGGGGCTCTTCTGGGATGGCCCCACGTGTGAGCTGGCCCTTCCTCTGCTGGTTCTTGGTAATGACGGTGACCAGCACCAAAGGAGGAAGCCAGCAAGTGCCTTTTAGCTTCTCTCTTAACCCTCAGTGGCAACATACTCTTCTTTTCTTAAAAATTAATGATGTTAACCATAGTATTTTATATAGATATAAAGATTAATTAAGTGATTTCTGTCTAAAAGAAATTTATTACCCTCTCAAAAAATTTGTACAGTTCAAATATTTTCTTTCTTTGGAGGGTTGCTAAAAATCTGTTATTTGAATACTTATTTCATATTTCTTAAAATTATTAACTCGGAACATTTGCAGTAAGACTATATTTAGCAAGATGTATTCGAGTTCTATTTTATAGTTAAGGTGGGTAATCTGCACATTTTCTACAATGAGTCCTAAGAGGATAGCTGTATTCAGAGAACAGAGATCTTGACATCCAATCCAAGAGAGAGCACGTGGCATGATCAGCTCCACATGCATCTGCCAGCCTTCACTTTGGGCTTCTGCGCAGTTCCGGGACAGTACTCCGTGGTTAAGTGACTTCGCCCTCCCGGCCTGCAGTGTCAGACTTGGTGCAGTGACTGCTCCCTGGCCTTGAGCAGCTTCCCTGCCTGCATCCCGCTCTTCTCCAGCTGCTCTTTGTCCTTCACTGGCTTCTCCTGTTGCCCTCTAGATGTCCAGAGACTGCAGGGCCCAGGCCTCGCCCTCTTCTACCTGCTCTCTCAGACCCACAGCTGTTCTCTCTCAGCTGGTAGCTGGCAATTTATCTGCAAGTGTCCCCTTGCCCTGAACTCGGGGATCATATCTCAACTGTTTGTTCAATATTTTCATTTAGAGCTAGGTAGTCAAACTTGTTCAGAACCACATTCTAAGCTCCACCCTCAACTTGTTTCTTTCTTACCTCTGAATGACATCTCCCTTCTCCCAGTGGCTCAGGCCCGGTTTTCCAGATGGCCTTGACGCTTCCATGGGTCTCCATCTTGTTGACCCCACCCATCTTCAGCGGATTTCACCAGCCCCAGCTCTTGGCCTGGTCCCGCTGGCTCCTCGCCCAGCTTCCCGCTGCTCCTTGGCAATCTGTTTCCAGCAGTAGCGGGGGGGAGATTCGAGTGCACTCAGAAACCCATGGTGAACAGGCCAGATGCTGGGCCTCGCCTCTGCCCAGAGGCCTGCTCCTTCTCTCCAGCCCGATCCTTCTCCTCGGGCCAGTGCAGGGTTCTGGGTGCTCCTGAAGCACACCAGGCCCCGGGACCTGCTCCCCATCCCTGTCAGAGGGCACGCCCGGCTGGTTCCCCGAGGAGGGCCATCTCCTCCTGCCTGCCCCTCTGCACCTCTTACTGGATGTTATTTTTCTATACGGCACTTTGGATCATGTGACGGTATTTCTCACCTTATTCTTTACTGTCTGTAAGCCGCCAAGGACGGGAACTTGGCTTGTGCTGTTTTGGGCTGTGCTTCCCGTGCCTGCAGTGGTGCCTGGCACAGAGGAGGTGCCCCCCGGACTCTCTTAGAAGGAGCGGATGGTCCGTTGCACCCAGCGATCCATCTGTCAAGTTTAGGATTTAAAGTTCCTAAGGGTGTCATCAGCCTCAACTATTCAGAGGCTGGAGTTCTGAACTGGATTCAGTTTATGTTAGAATTCGATGTTTTGGGAGGGCATAGGAAAGGGGAAAAAACACTTAGAAATACTGTAAGAGATATGCATGTCAAATCAGAGGGGGGGAAGTTCATTAAAAAGCTCTTCTCTTGAAATTAAATTCCTAAAGTTGCTTGTGTAATTTGATAATTTAGTGTGTGAATCAACCTAAAAAATAAAACTAAGAATTTACTCAGATGGAAGTGTTTGAATCTGGGATGACCAGAAGCAACAAGTGGCTCATGCAGAGGTCAGAAGTGGAGGCAGAGACCAGATGCTGGAGTATGCGCCAGGGTCCTGGAAGGAGGAGGAGGAGGAGGGACAGGTCTTGTGAGAAATGGTTGAGAGATGAATGAGTGACTCCCATGCTGATCCACATGGTGACAAGGAAGAAAGAGAAGGGAATGTGGAAGGGGATCCAGGATAGGGCAGAACCTGTGAGTCTCTCTCACCACTCTTGAGCTGGAGGTGAGGAGATAGCAGGAAATTCTGGACATCTGGAAGGCAGGCAGAGGAGCAGGAGGACAGTCAGGAGACCAGCCTAGCAAGGAGGACTTTCTGAGTTACAGGAATAGATATTTCAGAGACCTCAGAGAAGAAGAGTTTAGAGAGAGAGAAGGAGACCTGGGGAAGTTCCCACACTTGGAGCCAGAGGAAGAGTGTTTCTGTAAGAAGGTCCTGGGCACAGGGTAGTGCCCCCGAGGCTCTCCCTGGGTTCTGCACTTGGAGCCCCATGCTGTCTCTGACCTCTAGACTGTCTTCTTCCCTTCTTTCTTTAAGTGAGCTTAAAATGTATTAGCAATTTTGCACCAGTTTTAGGAGTTCTTGCTTCACTTGTGCCTCCTTCACAACATTCTGAGTTTTGCTTTTGGAGGATTTGTTTCTCTGGTTTCTTCTCCTTCTCCCTCTTTTTCTCTGTTGGAAATTCCTGTGCCACGAGTTACAAGGCGTCAAACAAGGTAGCATCCCTTGACATCTGAGCTGATCATAAAGAAGTCTCTTTCTTACCGGGGTTTTTTTCCAGCATGAACTTTTTAATATGACTGCTGTGTGTGCATGTGCGCACGCATGTATGTGTGTGAACCATAGGGTTTTGTAAGATGGAGAGGAAGTACATTAGTCGGGGTTCACCAGGGAAACAGAACCGAGCAGCAGACGCGCGCACACGCACGCACACACACACACACCCACACTCCCCCGCCTCTACCCCTTTCTCAGGATCTGGCTCCTATGATTGATTGTGGAGGCTGGCAAGTCTGGATGTGGAAAGTAGGCTGCCAGGCTGGGGATTCAGGTAGGAGTTGGTGCTGCAGCCTTGATGTGATTCTGCAGGTGGCAGCCTGGCAGCTCAGGTGGGGTTTCTTTTGTGTTACTGTCTTGAGAAAAATTCTTATTTGCTTGTGCTACTAAGGCCTTCAGCTGATTGGGTGAGGCTCACCCACAGCATGGAGGGTAATCTGCTGTACTCAAAATTGAATGGTTAAAACATTAATCACGTTTAAAAATCTCTCTCACAGCAACATTGAACCTAGTGTTCAATCAGACAACTGGGAATGGTGGCCTGGTTGAGTTGACATATGACATTAGCCATCGTGAGAAGAAGGGAAACAGTTTTGGAAAATGATCTGTGTCAATCTCTTGAGTTTCTTTACTAACAATTTGATCATACACAACCTGGTGATCCTTCTTGGAAATGAAAAAGGAATTTTTACTTCCAGAAAGAAAAGGTTTTGAGTTTCTGACTTTTCTGTCATAAGCACGGGGCCGGTTTTCTAACCACTGTGAGAAACTGGCTACTTTTTATCGTTATGTTAAGATTTACTAAACATCAATTCCATTTCCTGCTTTTATTTTTTTGAGTTCTCTAAATGTTTTGAATGTATCTTTAGAATATGCAGTTTACTTACTGGACTTGATCAATTTAATTTCTCATGGTGTAATTTCATCAGTAACAGATAAATTTTATTAAAATCTTTGAAAACTTTTTTTTCAAATACTCAGGACAATAATGAATGTAGAATAAGAATTGCAGCAAATAATAAAAGTGCGAGCACCTGTACTTTGCTCAACTATTTTTATTCTGAGAGATCATTGCTTTACATCTCCAAAATGGAGTCCAGAAGATTCTGGGCTCTTCTGTGATACTTGCCACCAGGTGAAGATGCATGTTCTGTTTTGGGGTACCTCACATCACACCTGGTGCAGTCTTTTATTTGGACATTTCTATCCTGTGACCTTTGACCACTGTGCACAGCCCTAGACCATTTCCTGGGCTGTTTTGAGTTTCCCACAACTTCCTGTTTGTGGCCCCAGGTAGGTTTCCTGGCATCAGAATACTTACAATGAGGGTCTCCCTTCCATTTCTGCACCCATCAGCACCTCCTGTACTCAAATACTGCTGGGGCTGGGCAGGGCAGGAGAGGATGCATGGGAGAGAACAAAACACAGCAGTATGTGATCCAAGCAGAAAGACAGGTTCTTGGTGTAAAAAATGAACTGTGGCCCAGAATATTGAATGCCATGTTTTCTTTTTTTTTTTTTTAAAGATAGAATAATTGATAGGCAGTTAATACAACTAATGGGTGGAGTGAAGGGGTATGAACAGGGAGAGATTGAAGTGCATTCTCAACTTTGCTGAAGCAGATTCAGTTTAGAAATCTAGCTTACTATAGGTTGAGACGGTAAAAGTTAATAAGGGTAGGTAAGAGTCAGTTATAAGTTAAGATTGGGAGCTTATTAAATATATGATCTTATCTTTATAACCTCCTTATAAAATAGGGTACAAATGTTGAAACATACTCAGAGAGTAATCTAAAAGTCAAATTTTTGCTCCACTAACATACATTTAAAAAATTCCAAATTAAATGCACAACCGTATTGGACCAGGCCATTTTCTTCTGTATCGATTTTTACCAGTTAACAAATACACAGTTGAGCAGCACACATCAAATACATGTGCATCATTTTTCGGGAATCATCCTTGCTTTCTGAGCGACAGTGTCCTGTAGTCTTTTCTGCAGGTCTTCTGACCCTGCGTGGTCTGTTCCTGAGTGTGCAGTTCGCCGTGGGGACGCGCAGCCTGGAGTCCCGTGGGGCTGTTGCTGTGGGCTCTACTCCACAACTGAGAGTTGTTGGAATAAGCGAGGCTCCTTAAAGCAGAGGCTGCTTGGGCTTGTCTGCCCTTAAGACTGATTCTGTGTTTGGTGACCTTTCTGCTCAGTGGCAGTCCTTAGTCACATCTGCACCCGAGGCTGACCAGTTGGGACTTTCCGTCCCAGCACTGTGAGTCTCGTGCCCTGGGAACCCCCTCAGGCTGGCAGACGTGGGTCACTGTTCACGCCGGTACCTGTCCTTCCTATAATAAGCCCAGCTCCAGGAGTCCTGGTGGCATCAGGCGTAAAGGCTTATTTCCAGCCATTCAGATTGAATTTAAGGCCGTGGCTTTGGGAGGGTGCTGGAATTCTGAAGCCGACCTTCTCCCTGGTTTTCAGGCTGTGCCTCCCTGAGTTTGTGGCCTTTGCAAGAGTCATTTCCTTGTGTGCTCAGGTGGCAGGAAGCGACTTCCTTCTCTGAGAACGGACGGTTTTATCCTCTGTGGTGCCACGTCCCTTGTCAGAACCTTGCCGGCACTCGTGCTTACAGACGTCAGAGGTAACTGTACTTGAGAAAGCACATGCACTTGAGGAAAGCGACACATTTTCTTTTGTCCTTGTACCTCCTTTTGCAGGACACATTTCCTTGAAGTCATGCCCAGGCTTCGGTTCTAAGCCTCTAGTGCAGAAGTAGCATCTACTCAGTCTGCATGCATTCAAGAGAAGTCTGCTAGTGCAGCTAAAACGTTCATTCTCAATAAAACACATGGAAAACATGTTTTGTGAAAATTCTGGTTGTATACAACATTATATATATACCTTTTTCTTTGTGGATCAGAAATCAATTCCATTTTTCTTTTATTTGGGTACAAAGTTATAGTGCATTTAAGTTTCTGGATCAGGAGAAACATTGCAGTAAGTTGTCCACTAACAAGATAAGTTGTCTGTTGCCAAAGGGAAGCTAGTCTTTGAAATTCAGTGACTGAATAATAATTTGCTCCTTGGGTATTCATTTGGCATCCAAGCCAGGTGGGCGTGGCCCTGGTCCTGACTCCTCCAGATCCATTACCTGTCCGCTATTAAATCTTGTTAACACAGAGAAACTTCAGAAAGAATTCAAATGGCATCCCATCCTTTAGGCTGTGTGCCTAGGGGAAATTTTTTTCTATTGAGTGATAGCTACTTGGTGGGAAATGGGTTTGGAAAGTGTCTTAATCTCCTCTGAGGAGTTGCTGCTCATGACGGCTGCAGTCTCAGCTGAGCTGCTTGGAGCCTCCACGCTGCTTCCTTCGCAGCATGTGGGGTCACTCTTGCCCTTTAAAGCTGGGCACACTCATTTTCAGACAGGGCACACTTATTTTCAGATGGCTTTATGAGTTGGCTCTTGATAGGATTCTGGGTGAGGACAGCGGATATGCCAACATGTGTCCTGTGTCATGTGGACAGGGACAAATGGGGCATAAGACACATCTGACCTGAAAAATGTCTTTTGTGCAGCTGGAAATAAAAAGGGAGGAAATTAGGTTGAGACAACGTACTAGAAAGTCAGTATTTCCAAACCACAAATCAGGCATAAAACTGAAGGAATGGGGGGCTGGGGTAGAGCACTTGCCTAGCAAGCTCTAGGACGTGGGTTCAATCCCCAACACTGCCCAAAACAAAACAAAACAAAAACCCCCAAAAAAGTGAAGGAAGAAAGTTCAGGTTTGTGGGTAAAAATCAGGGTTTAAAAATCTCTAATGTGAATCAGTGAAAACAGATTTTGCTTCATTTCCCTCCATTTTGGTCCTCAGGGTGTAGATTCTTGCATTCCCCTGTAACGCTGCAAACCCCAGAGAACATGCCATTAGATCACAGGGACCAGAAAATGAAAGTGAGCACCGGAAGGGAAGCGGGAGGCTCCCGGGACTGGGCAGCATGCCTGTGGAGACACTTGAACTTGAGTGACATCAACCAGCAGCCCCCGAGTAAAATTATCATTGCTCTAAACGGACCAAGTCAGTCTTGCTGTGCATGAAATATTACTTTGCTGAAAGGAGTTTTAAAATAAAACTTCCTTGAAGTATTTTGATACTTATCATTTTTAAAAGGGCATCAGACTCACAAATGCTTTATCATTTGTTAAAAACATTTTAAACAAAACAACGAGGTGATATTATCTTACTTCTTTCATCATAAATTGATCTGCTTTGCCTCTTGCTTCTGTTTATCACACATGGAAAACCCAGACTTTCATCATTTTGGAATCAAATATTGAATGGAATTTGTTGAGAGTGTCTGAATAACATGTTTTTAGAATGGTAGGTTTAAGAATAGGTGCTGGGACTTAATTAGTCACCTTATCAAATTTAACTTCTTTTTATCTGAAAGAATGGATGGAATTAAACTATTTCTATTACATGTATTTCTGTAAATTCTATCCATTGAATGTAACATTTGTTTTAGATTCTTTTCTTCTTTTTTTGGTACTAGGGATTGAATGCAGGGACTCTTAACCACTGAGCCACAGTGCCAGCATTCTTTTGTGTTTTATTTAGAGACAGGGTCTTGCTGAGTTGTTTAGGGCCTTGTTAAGTTGCTGAGGCTGGCTTTGAACTCACGATCCTCCTGCCTCAGCCTCCCGAGCCATTGGCATTACCGGCGTGCGCCACTGTGCCTGGCTGCCTAAGACTCGAGTTTTATCCCATTCTTTGTGGTGAACGTTCCTCCATTCAGATTTCCTTACTTCTCTTTGATCAGGACACTCACTGAGCCCGTCTATGGATTTTAAAATATTTTCTCCATTTCAAGTCGTTTAGTAATTAATACGGATATTTACGGGTGCCCATTATGTGCCAAGAATGCTGCTCAGTGCTGGAAATACCACGGCGAGCAAAGTGAAAACAGAGCGAAGAGGGGAAGGGCACGCAGTCCAGGCTTGGTTGCCCGGCGAGCCTTCCTGCCGCTGGTGGTCCAGACAGGTGTGACAGAGGCGGGCGACTGCAGGGTGGACACAGAGTGTGAGGCCAGCCTGGCTCATTAGCGGAGACAAACCAGGCCGGTGGGCTTGGAGTGATGGCCGGAAGCTGACTGGTGCCAGGCAAGGCCTGAGAGGGGCTTGGGGATCCGTGTGGGGAGGCTCCATGAGCCTGTGGACGTTTCTGACTTCAGGTGGCGAGGAGCAACATGAGGTTTTCGGGACGGGAAAGGGCATTGCTCGCATTGCACAAGGGCCACTCTGGCCTTTGTCAACAATGGTTCACAGAGTGAAGCTGCAGGAGGGAGCGGAGAGCGAGCGGCAGAAGGCCTTGCTGGGTCTGGGAGCTGGTAAGTGGCAGAAGGGTGACAGTTGGTGGGGACGCTTGAGATGTCCGGACGGCATCATCGACACGGCTGGGCCAGCACCCCAGCACTACTCAGGTTTCAGGAGGGGACGGGCGGGGGAAGCTGTGCCACTCAGGGAGAGAAAGAACCCAGCACAAGAGCGGCTTGCGAAGCAAGGTGTTGGGTTCGATCTGAGCCGCATTGAGTTGGAAGCGCCCGTTGCCCAATTCGGCAGGGAGCAGAGTGGGCCTCCGGAGCCGGTGTGGGAAGCTGAGGCCGACCAGAGGGGTGCGGAGACTGGAGTGTGGTTACTTAAAACAGCACCTTCTTAGCTTCCACCTTGCCATTCACGAGAAGAGCACAGTGCTGCACGTGAACTCAAATAATTTCACACTTAACTTTAAATAATAATGTTTATAATTCACAATTCTATGGCTTCCTTAGTCACCACAAGTAAGCAATTTCTTGACTATAATCAAGTAAGAATTTGATCTATTAAGTGCTGGATTATGGAGTGTGATTTTTTAAAAAATTCCATACGCATGCAGGAGGTGTATAGTATTCCTCTTGAAGAGGCAGCTTTTGTTGAGACACTAAACCTTACCTTCTATTTAACATATGCTACAAGGGGTAGAAACCAAGTAAGAGATACACTTTTCAGTTTAAAATGTGCCAATTCAAAGTAAAATTGGTAAAGTTGTCTTCTACTTAAAGAGAAAATACTGTTCTGTTAGTTTTAAAATATGTTAAATTGGAGGTATTGTTATCGTCAAACATTGTTTCGGATTGCAAATGTAATGCAGGACTCTGCTGATCATTCTTATGCTGTTTGCAAATACAATGTATGAAATTACATCTCATTAGTTAAAATGGTAAGATTTTAGGTTCTTGGCGTTGAAGGCCTTGATACATTTCTCCTTATTCAGGAATGTCTTAAGGTGAGACTCTCGCTGGAATCTTCTGTGGGCCGTTTTAGTTCATTCCTCATAGCATGCCTCAGTTGCCTCTTCTTGCATTCCCTCGACGTGGACAAAACTGTGTGTCCATTTCTCCCATGGCTTTCTGAGAGGAGATTGTCTTACGTGTGTGTCGACGGGAGTGCGGTGTCCCTGATGCTCGCTTCCTGGTGTTGGGTCGGGGGTGGACCGCGGGAAGAGGCCCTCCTGTGGGCCACAAGGCCACACAGCCTCCCCTCTCATTCTCCAGCAGTGTGGACCAGTTAGGTCCCTTCCCCACTTATAATGAGTCACTTAGCAAGGATTCTCTTCTGAGGATATTTGTTGCTAGTGATTAGTGCTCAGTATGCAGTGATTTTTAAAAGGTGCCTTTTGCATGTAGATAAACCCGGGAGAGGAGGTGGCAGGGGTGTGCCACAAAGCAGGGATCTGTGTAGTACCCTGTGTTGGCAGCCAGATGCAGCTTCTTTCCTAGAGTTACTGAATGATGGTGTGATTTTCAAGGGGAACTGGGTGCGTTGCTTCATAGGCTGAGAAAGAAGCTGATTTTGCATGGAGATCAAGTGGCCTGAACAGTGCGTGACCTCCGTCGTGCTTAGGACGGTGTGGAGCAGGTAACTTGTCTGGTGCGAATCCTGGCAGGCTTTCTCACAGAGAGCCGCATTAACATCCATGGAGACTTTCCTTTGCGTTGCTTTCACAGAGATGATCAGTACCATGACTATACCAGCAACGCCGAGTGTCAGACACGCAGGGAACTACAGAGTTCTGTGCACAGAAACGGTTGCTTGCTCTCTGCCCACTGGGCTCTCCTATGCCCCTTCTGGAGACAGTCCTGGTGTGTGACTTGGGTCTGGCCCCTCACAGTCCCCGTCACCCAAGGCCAGGGGCTTGCCGACAGCCGGGCTCTGCAGAGTGTGCCCCAGGGCTGGCAGAGGCCCTGGAGAAGCTGCCCCTTCCCTTCCTGTGATACTCAGGCCGGGGCTAGGTTTTCTGTCCAGAAAGGAGCCTACATGTCAGTCAGGACAGCTCAGTAATCATGCAGAAACAAGAGCCTCTTAGTGGCTCATGTGACATTAATGCACTTCTTTTTCACACACAGTTTGCCGTAAATACAAGTGACAGTCTCATGGGTCAGTAGGCTCCTTTTTTCTTTTTTTTTTGGCCTTTGCCTCTTATAGTTGAAAATGTCCTTTGAGAAACAAAAGTTTTGGAATTTTATTCAATGAAAGGGAACACTATTTTAGGAGAGAGAGACAGAGATCTACGGGTTAGGAGTAGCATTGGGGTTACTCTGAAACTGCTTAGGACCTCTTAAATCAGACCAGCAATCCAACTTAACCCGTTTTTGAAGTGAAAACTGAAGTGAGGTAATTTGCAGGGAACCTTGATCACTTGTTAAAGGTCACATAGGAATTTAAGGACAGGAACTGAAACCAGAAGAGCTTTTCTGGCTCCTTTTAGTTATTCTGTTGCTTTCTGAACTCTCGTACAGGTAAAGGCGGACTGCTATGTAGACCAGTCTTGAGGGCCACTTTTTAGAAAAGTGTCCAGAGAAAGGAAGTGTCGATGAGGTTAGCCAGCATGCAGTACACTGCCCACGAGCTGGGAATGGTATTAAAAAGTCTCTATGCTATTATCTGTGGCAGAAAAAGCAATAGCGAATGAAAAGTCCTGTTCAGAGAACACCACCAAGCCTTGAGAAGACCGTGTGGCATTGTGTGCACACACCGCAAGACCGGGCTGCTAAGCGGGCAGCTCCCACTTCTGCTCTGCCCGCCCAGCTGGAGGCCAGAGATCCTGTGGGAGAGTCAGATGTTGAGACTCCCGGAATTTCAGATGTGGATTCTGGATTTTAGCAGATAAATGTGCTATGTAGACCTATCTGAATTTTATGCTGCAGTTCATTCTTATGAACTGAACTAATCTCCACAATAATCTATAGAAAAAAATGTCATCTAAGTAATTGGAGATACACGTCACATGCATGAAATTCTTCATGCTGCACTGTGCCAACTTCAGTTGTGGTAGTCACCTTTCTGTCACTCTGATGAAATAGCAGAGAAAAATACAGGGAGGAAAGTCTTATTTTGGTGCATGGTTTTAGAGGTTTCAGTGCACAGTTGCTTGGTCCCCGGGCTATGGACCTGTGGTGAGCCGAGCATCGTGGCAGGGGGCACAAGGTGGAGCGAAACTGCCACGAGGAGTTTCTCTGGTAGCCAGGAGGCAGAGGTAGAGACAGGGGGAGAGAGAGGGCAAGAGGCGGGGCAAGACCCACCCTTGGAGGGCACACCGACTCTCTCCAGCTGGACCTCACCTCCTGCCCTCTCCACCACCTCCCAGTGGACTGCTCGCCTGATAGTATCAGAGCCCTCGTGACCCAGTTCCTTCCCAAGGGCCCACCTCTGCACCCTGCAGCTGTGGGGACCAGATCTTCAACACACGAGCCCTGGTGGACATGGTAGATTCAAACCATAATCTCAGTCTTTGAAAATTTGTCTAAATTGGTAATTAAATGATTATAGTTATATAATGATTCTAGTTAAAGCTTTGTTATTCACATTTAATCAAGGAATTGGGTACATGGACCAGACTTGACCTCCTCGTCCAGTGAGGAGGAGGCACTGCTCCTTGTGGGGACAGGGATGTGCATTAGCTCTTAAGTCCCACGGTCAGTGGATTTCCAAACGTTAGATAAATTCATCCTCGTCCTAAGTGGAGAAAAAAAGTATGTTTATTTGCTATTTTCAAGTTGTGAAGCAAAAAAAAAAAACAAATTGTGAGGGTAATTACAACAAGGTAACAAGAAAATAAATATACTTCCTATTGGAATATAAAGAGTCATTAATTGACACATGCCAGAGAAATCTTGCCATCTTGTAAAGCTACAGATACTGTCATGTTGATCCTCTGGGGTCCCATGACTCGAGACCCCTGATGCAGCCTGAAGGGTTGTCAGCTGGACTCCATCAGTTCCTGGACTAAGCTCCCGGGCTCCACACTCCCTGTTCTAGCCACTCCAGACCCCAGCTGCTCCCTGCAGCCTGACCTTGATTCACTCTGCTGGCCATCCAGTCTTTCTCTCTGAATCCTCCTCCTCCTGCTGTGCTTGACCTTGTCTGCTCAGGCAGTGTGCTCTCCCTGCTGCAGTCATTAGTGCTGTGACTTTTTTGGCTTTTCTGCTGGGTATGAGGTAAGGTTGCATTTCCCCGTCCCCTTAGAGTTTATGGTCATGTGACCTGACCTCATCAGTGGGACACATAGGGAAGTGAGGAGTGTTACTTACCAGTGAAAATCCTTAACAACCTGCACAGGTGACCGTGTTCCCTCCCCTGCTCTGCTAGCCTGCTGTTCCACATGATTTCATCTTGAGTTCCTTAGTGAGAACAAAGCAGAGGGGGAGAATCCCCAGAATTCCAGTGGATGAGGACAGTGAGTGAAAGATCCTGGGTGTTTTAAGTTACTGAGATTCTGGGGTTCTTATTATGTTGAGAAAGTCCCACCCTTACTGACTGATGCATGCTCACGGGTTTCTCTGTCCTCATTCTTATTATAACTGTTGGTGGCATTTTTGAGGATCTGCTCTGTCCAGGCTCTGTGCAAAGTGCTCGATTGATGTTATCTCACTTACTAATGATGTGCATAATTCACTCGAGGTCACACGTGTGACTTCAAAGCCGGTGCTTCTAAGGACTACATTTGCTCTGACTCCCTTGGCCACATATTATCCAACAAAATCCCACAGACACCTGCTGTGTGCTCAGCTCTGCAAGGTTTGAGGATCAAAACGTGAGTTGCAAATAGTTCCTGTGGAATAACAATCTTGAGGGAGAAAGAAATTCAAGCCAGTATAATGACGTTATTAAATGTCGTACAGCATAGTGGGCGCTGGAAAGATTGAGCATCAGAAACTCTCACTGGATGGTCTTTGGAAAATACCTCTCACCCCTTCTTCAAATCTGTGTTCCATTTTCTCATTCCTAAAATGGGGGGAATTTCAAAGTTTTTAAGCTGTAAGCTGTGGACGGTGCGTCCCTCCAAGGGTCTTTGGCAGTGATTGAAACATGAGTCTGAAGCCCTGCGTGTGCCATGGCTTGTAGCACAGAGTGGCTTCTGTTTGACATTCAGCAGACCGGCCCTGGGAGGAAGGAGCAGGGAACCTGCTGCAGGGAGAAGGATCTCAGCCTGAGTTCCTGAACAGAAGGATTCTGCTCTGGTAGTGCTGAGAGGGAAGCATGTCCCAGGGTAAGGGGATAGCATGAGTGAATTCTGAAATCCCTGGGGAAGTGCAAGCTATGTGTTAGGAGATGTGGAGACCATGGGATTGGCCGCAGGAATATGGAGAGGGGTCTCCTTTAATCATTAGTACAAAGTATATGTGTCCTGTCCAGTTAGGGTATTTATTTCTTTGCATTTACTTTTCAAGTACTGCTATCAAGGACCCTCTGGTTATCTTTTTGTATTCTGAAAACATGGAGACATGTTTTTTAGAAAGGACAGTAAATTCCGTTTTGTGCATGTAGCTTCTGAGTGGCTGCAGGACAGTGAGATGGGTTTGTCAGCGAGTTAGTTGGACAAGGGGGCTGATGTATGGGAGAGGGCTGAATTGGAGTTAGGTGTTTATAAGGTGCCAAAACGGGAATGGGACTTGAAGCTACAGGCAGTGATTCATGTATTGAAAATATTGAGGGTCTACAGTTTGCCAGGCACTGTATTGTCCTCGGGATACGATGGTCCTTAACCTCTCCAGAGCTTTACAGTAGAAGCTGGATGAGTCAAATGAATTGTCATAACATTATGATAAGGGCCCACAAGAAGAGCTGGGTGCAGGGAAAGAGCCTGACTTTCAAACCTGGTGTAGGGGAATGTCTCTTGTTTCTTTGGTATACATCTGTCTTTGCTAAACCTAAGTACTCTTTTCCCTTATGTATATGCCTTAATGGATGCCTTTCAGAGTATCCTAGAAGGAACATGATTTGTAAGTATTGGCTTAAACACACTTGTAATCCCAGCTACTCAGAAAGCTGCGGAAGGAGGATTTAGGAGTTTAAGGCTAGCCTAGAGAATTTACCAAGGCCGTGTCTCAAACCAAGGGCTGGGAATGTAGCTCAGTGGTAGAGGGCCTCTGTGCTCAAGGACAGTATCGGTGGTGGTGGTGGTGGTGGTGGTGGTGGGGAGAATTGGTTTGAACAAGCAGAAATATTCCCAGTTTGGATGAAGATTCACGTAATTTTACACCTGCTTTAGCTAATTGGGGAACAGTGGTCCATTATTTGCATACACCACCTTTTATTTATCCATTCCTTAATGGATAAACACTTAGTGACAATTCTTTGTTGTTTTAAAAAAATTCCACTTAATAAACAACATGTGCAACATTGAATTTGCCCTCTTTCTCCACATTTCTGGCCGTTTTCATGTCTGACTGTCAATGTGTCACTGATTGCACTGAAGTCACTGTGTTGGGGTGCAAAGTTTGTGCCTCCTCAGACCCTGGGCACGGCCTTCATCTGGACAGTGTACATTAGAAAGAACACATCTTGAGGACTGCTGCTTTGGAAAGATTTCCCTGTGGTGCTCAGAAGCCTTTCAGCATGGCCATTTCCTGTTATTGCTAGAATGCCTCCAGCTACAATGTGGGAGTTTGGAAGTGTCATTTTTGCCACTAAATGTTACTTCTCTCATTGTGTATATTTAATTGCTTCCTGCTTAAAACATGTGGGTTTCAATTGCCTTGACCCTTGTATCACTGCAGTACAATCCGGAGGCATGGAAAAGTGTCACTGGATTTTTAAGAAGATTCTAAGGCCATAACCCCACACATCTTTTGCCTGGGTTTCTCACCACGGCTGCACAACAGAACTGTGGGAAGAGCTTCGGGGTCCCTCTCCTGGGCTTCCTCGTGCAGAGTCTCGTACTTTGTACAAGATGCTGCGTGGGTTTCCAAAGTTGGTTCAAGACAACTGAAAAGGTTTATCACTAGTATTTATGATATAATAAAATTTAATGTGATTTTTTATATATTTATTTTTACTTCTTTCATTCTCTCTTGTAAATTTAACCTAATTTTGTTTTCAGATCAGAGGGCAAACAACTTCTGATTGTCACACAGAGAGTTTCTAGTGGAGAGCAGGTTAGGCTTCACAAAGCAGTCTGTCTGCCTTTCAAGTGGGCCGCATGCTGTGCAAGATGATTCCTGAGGGCTGGACTGATGAGCTTCTGACTTGGCGGTGCCCTTCCTAGGAAAAGGAACACAAAATCGTCTCACTTTTGCAAATTCTGCAGGATGTGATAACGTGAACTCGTTGCGAGGGTCATTCCCAGAACCTTCAGTGGGCTTGTCTAAGTGTGGGACCTTGACCCTTGGCTCCATGGTATCTCTGCCTGTTCTCCTTTCAGTTTCCACAGTGACTGAGATTGCACATTTGGAAAGGCACTCGAGAGGTACCTTCATTTCTCCAGAGCTCTTCCATTAAAACTGAAATTTTCCCCCGAGAGAGACTAAAACACTTTAGCCACAGAGGCAAATAGGTTTGTTCTCCAGGGCCCACACCCATGGGTTGGAGCTGCCTCTGGGAGTGGTTGGCTGCGGAAGGGGTGTGAGGAAGATGGGTGGTTCGTGGGGTGGGTGCAGGTGGTTAGGCCTCGGATCAGAGGAGGCAGGGAGACAGGAGTGGGTCAGGGAAACCCTTCCTTTTTCTTGTTACCGCTGCCTGACATCTTCGCATAGTTAGTGATTGTGTGACTTTCTCCTGTCACTGTCAAAGCTACAGGGAATGCTGGTGCTGAGGTGCCGTGGAAAGAGGAGGGGTGGCAGTCTCAGAAGACTGTAGCTGAGTGATCCAACCCGAAGTCCAACCTGTCTTTTCAACCTGTTTGCTTAGTATGTCCTGATTTTAGTGTCTGTTTTTAAAAATACTGATTTTAAAAGGGATGTTTCCCCCACTGTTTTCTGTCATCGAGCATGTGACATTCATTATTGCAGTCAGAGCAGAGTTGGATTCAATGTTGTCATGCAAGATCAGGCTTTCTGGTTCTGGGATTCTTCATGTTTACCTTGAGAGGAGGCAGTGTAATTATAAACTGTCATTCATAAATCAGACAGGCACGAGGGGCCTTATGGAATACTCAGTGCACCTAAAAGCAGATAAATGAAATTGGAAAGCAAAAGGCAGCCTGCCTTTACTGCCTTACATACCAGACCTATACTGGTATGTAAGTTTTAGAAAGACTAAAAAGTTGTTTGTTAGCAAATTTAAAAAAAAAAAATGTCAGAGGGCTGTGGAATCTTAGAGACTAGGAAATCTAGAAAATAATTACTTGTGAAAAATGTATTTGAAAGACATGGAAAATGGAGTCTGCCGGATCTTGAAATCAGGCATAAACCTTTGAATCCCTTATATGGATATCATTACTTTCAGTGTCAGATATGTTTAGAAATTAAGTCCGTATTTGGGAGGCAGGAGTGGGGGTAAGTAGGAACAATATTTGAAAATACCGATTTTTGATTCTACTTGATACGACTTATGCCTGAATATTTAAAGGCTGTCGAGTAGGTCCTGCAGGTCCCACTGTGGGCAAATCCTTTGTGCTCTTGCTGAAATATTCTGAAGGCCATTGTAGAGTACGGATTGTGCTAGTGAGGAAGTTCCCTGAGGAATGTACAGAGTTAAGTCTGCCAGGAGAAAGGTCAGTGGGATGGAGTGGGGAGCGAATGCCAGGGGGGCTCCCAGGACACTGTGGATGCCTGGGGTGCAAGTGGGAGGAGAGGGGAGCGCCGACGTGCAGCACTGCCCTGCAGATGGAAGGACACGTTGGAAGTTCATATGCACTGATGTGAACACACGCGCGTGCGTGCACACACACACATACACACACAATTCAGTTTCTTGAGTAGAAGCAAAGACCCTCAGAAGGCAACCCACTTTCTCATTGGATCAACTTTTACTCTGCTCTTCAAACCTCACTCCACAGAGAACTCTTTCACCACCCTTTTCATAGACAGTGGCTCTTCAGAACTGTACCCTGGCTTGCCACTCGCTCTCGGGTGGTTAGTGTCTTGGACAGGCTGCAGGCTGTTTTGGCAGTGCATCTCCAGCATGTAGTGCTGAAAGCCCAGTGAGTCTTCTGTGGAATTCCTGCAGGGGTGAAAGTGATTGATTACAAGGTGTTGCATTCATCTGGGGCAGGAAGTGTGGATTCAACAGAGACGAAGGCCTTTGGCTGGGGAGGGATCTGTGAGGCGTGGTGAAGTGAAGGTTCCAGGGTCGGACTGTGATGTCACCGGCGTCAGAGGAACTGGCTCGTTCCCAGCCTCAGCAGTTGGAATCTGTTGGAGGGCGGTTGATCAGTCCCTGGGCTTGAAGAGCCAAGCTATGCAAGAACCCACTGGTGTGTCTCTTTGGGCTCCAGGCAGGAAGAATGTTATCTAAGGCTTTGTGCAAGGCTTCATTCCTGGGAGCCTGAATACTGATGCCAAACCCAGGAGGCAGGCTGCCGAAGAGGCTGGGGAGGCCGCCCACGAGCTCTGTGCTGTTGGCTGGCGCCACGTCCCTGGCAGTTAACGGTTGACTGTGGTATGGCAAAATTATATGGTGAGGAGGGTGCTTGTGCAAATGAGAGTAGCAGCGGGTGTTGATTAAGCTCTTACTGTGTACCAGGTGTTCTGCTAGGACTGTCTAGAGACCCCTGAAGTTCTCTGAGTTGTTTGATGATACCAGGCTGTAACTGAGGTGCACATTATGTCTTGTCACATATGTGGTTTGGTAACATGAGTGGTGGCTGCAAGAGTTCCCCTGGCTTCATGTTTCTCCAAGAGGTCAGAGGAGAGAGTGGCAAGAAAGTCACAAGAAACAGCTGATATATTGAAATTTACTAGAAAGAAGCTTTGGAAGAGGTAGTATTGAAGAAGAAAAAATAAAACTCTAGTGGCACTCTGTGTTTGTGGGACAGAAAGATCCACCCCTCTTGCAAGGAGGCAGCGCCTGGCGAGGGCTGTGCTGCACTTGAACTTGCTTGCCTTATGGAGGTGAGGGCGTGTGTCCTGCCTCTGCTTCCTCATGCTCACTTGCTTTCATTTATTTATTTTTGTTCTTTTTTCATATACATGACAGTAGAGTGTATTTTAACATATTTTACACACATGGCTATAACTTCTCTAATTAGGATTCCATTCTTGCAGTTGTACATGATGTCTTTGGTGGTATATTCATATATGAACAGAGGAAATTATGCCTGCTGCATTCTTACTTGCTTGTTTTGATATATATATATATATATATATTTTTTTTTTTGTTTCAGTAGAGCATTTATTACTCGCCACAAACACTGGCAGTTGCGGTCACATAGTGAAAGAATTGGCATAGAATTTATCAGGATTGTTTGTATCCTTTCAGATTCATCCATAGTTGTCGTCCAGTAGGTCACTTCTAAGATGACCAGAGTGTAATGTATTAGAATATATTAGAAGGTCTAGATTAGCATGAAAGCTAATCAGAAACTATTTCAGGTGGGACTGGTTGTCACTTCTTGGTGGGCGGAAAGGCATGGTTTGGGAAGGCAGCCTCTAGGAAGGAGAGTGCTCTGTCACAGGAACTGGCGGTGACTTCCACATTGGAGAGAGGCTGAGACCGTGGTCACTTTCAGTTTGAGAGTCCCGTCTGCAGCCACACTCCTATCAGGCAGCAACAGGTCTTCTAACTCTTCATGGTGAAGGGTTCAGAGTTTTCCTAAATAATTTGGAAACTGCTAAAATTATGACATTTTTCTTGGAAAATTAACTTGTGCTTATATCTACTATATGAGTGTGACAGAAAATAGAACTCAGGGATCCATTTATTGAGCAAATGTCCTGTTCCAGACAGTATGCTAAGAATTTTACTGCATTATCTTTATTTGTCTTCATAGTAATCCTTGTAAGATTGGTTCTGTTGTCATCAGCAGTTTTATAGGTCTGAAACTCAGGATAGATCCATTACTAAGATCACAGACTCTTTGTGCCCTCAATATAAACAAAGGAGGAACTCCCTTTTTCGTGTTATAATTTATTAAATGTGGAAAAATTTAATCATAGTTTTGCTAAAAGTATTTTTCCTGTTTCAAAAGAAATTTTGATCATAAATTATGATTGCAGTTGCACATAACTCTTAAAGGTTGTCTATTTACGATCTCTTTGATTTTATTAGTATTTTTATGCCATCTTTCAGGAGGATCTGGAAATAAGAACATATATTAAACAGGAATAGCGACTTTGCATTCGAACTTTGCAACAGTTCTACCATTTCCGTATGCAATTAAATAACTGCTTAAAACTATGTTGGTATTTAAGGTCTATACAACAAACTAAACAAGTTTGGAGGTTTTTCTTTAACAAAAAATAAGTGGGGAAGTCTTCTAAGCTGGACGTATGTGTGGTCTGTTGCCTGCCTCATGGCATTGAGTGGACCCGGAAAGCAGAGACCGAGTGCCGTTGTTGGTAGTGTTGTCTGTATAGTCCCAAGTGTCTGGTTCTTTAGGTGCCCTCTGCGCCACTGGTCCATGTGGGGCACACAGCCATCCTCAGTTGCTGTTTCTCTTCTTCGTCTTTATAACAGTTTCATGGTCTTTTCCCCATTAGCTTTTCTTTGTATTCCATTATATAAAAATAGAATTTAAGGGTCCATGAAAGATGTAGCCCAAACTATAAGTAAACCTAGTGTCCTTCAGGCTTTCCCCTGTGTACTTTGGTTTAATATTGCCAAACTCTTGTCTGTAGCCATTAAGCTACCTGGAAAAGAATGAGCTGAACTGTGAGGTAGGCATTCTGTTTCTCAAGTGGGTTGTTTCTGTCCTCAAAATGGGTCTAAGTATTTGTTTATTTGACACATTTGGAATTATTTGAGGGAGTTTTTCCTATTAATTGGTCATATTAAATATTACACACTTGTCAACATTCACTAAGATAACCTAAGTGAGAAAACATTTTTGTAGCTAAGACCTGAGTTCTGTAAAGGAAAATGCTTGGGTACTTTGTACCCAAGCAAAGACCCACTGGCGTACTTTTCTACCTAGAATTCATTTTCAGAATTGAGTAACTTTGTGACTAGGTCAGCATGAAAACCTGATTTCATTTTTAGTACTCTCTCAGAATAGTGTTACTTTTTTAAGAAGCTTAATCCACAGGATAATTTTCCTAATAAGTGGTGTGTGTGTATGTAATCTGTTGTTATTCAAGACATATTAGGAGTCTGCTATGTGCCAGGCATATTTTTAGGAACAGGGAGTAGCGTAGTGAACAAGCAGATTGAAAGCCCTCCCTGTCCTCCTGGCTGATACCTGTGCCAGGAGGGAGGACGGGTAAGACAAAGAGGTCAGTAGAAGATGCAGGGCCCAGGATGGCGGGTGCTGTCATTGGAGAGGAAGCAGTGAAGGAGCTAGGAACTGTGGTTATCTTCTTAATTCTTAATCAGGCTGCATCAAGAAGGCAAAAGGAGGGAGTGGACCGTGGTGATAAGTCTCCAAGTAGGGGTTGGAAACTGCAAGGGCAAACCCTGGTCTGCACACGTGGCTGGCACGCATGGAGGTGCTGCCTGGGGCCGTGTGGGTGGGGAGGAGAGCTGTGACCATGTGGGGCGTTGAGGGCCCTGGAGGAACTCTGGGTGCACTCGGAGTAGAACTGGAGTCCACGGAAGAGTTAAGCAGAGAAGTGACCTGATCGCCTCCTGAGATCATCTGGCTGCTGGATGAGGAACAGTCAAACTATAGCAGAAGAATGGATGATGGCGGCTTGGGCCACAATGGAAGCAGTGGGTGGGTGAGAAATGGTGAATTGTGGACACAATTCAGGGTTTCCTGATAGATGATAGGGGGTGAGGCGGGAGAGGAAGACACCAAGAACACATCCGAGTTTTAGCCTCAATGACTACAAGAGTATAGACAAGTTTCAGGAGGAAAATCAGATGTTTGATTTTGGACCTTGGTATTGTTTAAATATTTGTGTATCCTCCAAAATCTGTATGTTAAAACATAATAAACAAGGTCATAGGTATTAGAATGTGAGGCCTTTGAGAGGTCAGTAGACCTTTGTGAATGGGATTAGTATTCCCACAAGAGGCCTGGGAGAGTTGCTTTCCTCTTCCACCATGTGAGGATACATAAGAGGCACCTTCCATGAGGAGTATGCCCTCATCAGACACTGAATCTGCTGGTACCTTGATTTTGGACTTCTCAACCTCCATGACTGTGTGCAGTGAATTTATTTACTTTTTTGTTTGAAAATTACCCAGTCTAAGGTATTTTGTTATAGCTGCCTGAACAGAGTAGGACAGGCCTGTTAATCAGAGATACTGAATAGGTGTTTAGATCTATTGTCATGGAAGTCTAGGAGTTACAGTTGGTGAACATGAGCACTGTTTTTCATCTGAGGTGGTTGTAATGGAACACAGGCAAACATTTCATGGGTATGTCAAATGGTTGATTTTTCATTTAACTTAAGTATGGCAATAAAATGATTACACTTTTAAGTTTGGTTGTCCTAGAGACCTATGTTTGTTAACTACAGAGATCCATCTATGTGATAATGGACCAAGTTTTCTTGACTATAACATAGCCAAAAGCTGTCTTTTCTGCAACAGTGCTGTTTTACAGCTTTGGAAGGGAGGGAGGCATATTAGTTTGAATCTTAGAAGAGAACTAGTAGACAATTAGGCTACTAGTAGACAATTAGGCTACAATTAGAAAAGGAAGGACTGAGGCAGGTAAGCTGTAGGGCTGGCCCTAAGGGTGTAAGGGAACAATCTGTAGTTCACTGGATCTTAGTGTTTGACCCAGTGGTTTTGGGGTTGCCAGGCTCCTGAATCAGAAGAATCTGGGTTTTAGAATCATATATTTGTTTTGAATTTCAGCTTTGCTCTGAGAAAGGTACTTAAGTCCCTGAATTTCATTTCCTTATCACCTCATGATTGGAATCTTCCCTACTGCATCAGACTCACCTCCTGCCATTCTTTTTAGTATTCTTCTTTCAAATTATGCAAGAGAGTATATGGTTCTCTAGCTTAGCACAAATTCCCACTGCATCACATAATGTCATTTCTATTTTAGGTGATGCTTAATTTGCTCACTAGGTTTAGATGGTGGCCGCCAGATGTCTCTGCTGTAAAGGTACCTTTTCTCCTTTGTGGGGAGTGATCTATGGAATGACACTTTGAGACCTCATCGCCCTGTTGTTCAGTGGTCTTAGCATTCATTGATGAACTTTGCCTTAATTAATTATTACTTTGGGCTTACAAATGATAATTATAGATGAATTGTTTATTGTTAACTTCTCTTTTAAGTTCTTTGTAGTGACCTGTATCTCTTGCTCATATTGGAATGTTTTTAAAATTTTTTTATATATTCTAATTAATTATACATGACAGAATGTATTTATGCACTTTGATGTATCATACATAAATGGGGTATAATTTCTCATTTTTCTGATTGTACCTGTTGTAGAATCACATTGGTCAGGCAGTCATATATGTACATAAGGTAATAATGTCTTTTTCACTCTACTATCCTTCATATTCCTATTTATCCTCCCCTCCCTTCACTCCCCTCTACCTAATATAAAGTAACTCTATTCTTCCCTACCCCCCTACCCCCATTGTGAATTACAATTCACATATCAGAGAAAACATCCGGCATTTGATTTTTTGGGGATTGACTTATTTCTCTTAGCACCATATTCTCCAACTCCATATTGGAATATTGGTTCATCAATTTTCTTAATTGGGCATTTTGAGCTTCAAGTTTATTATATATAGGTAAGGATTTGAATTAAACTGAATATGCTACAGAATGAAGGCGTTTTGGATCTCTTTGTGGTGCATAGAACTAAAAACTTTTTGGATCTCTTTGTGATACATATCTACTGCAAACAAAAAGAAGTAATGAATGAATGGGTCAGTTTTGTGGGTTTTAAAGTTTCTTTTGTAAACAGAATAAATCTATAGAAAACAATGTTAGGTAGGTTACATTCTTAATTTTCATCAGGCTAAAATAGGTTAATTTTTTTTTTAAACTTGCAAAATGAGATTTTAATCAAAACCCACTGGCATTTGCAATACCTATTAACAAATGACAAAATATAAATGACTAGATTTGACATCGTAAATTAATATGGATTTTAAAAGAGCAATTTATAAATAAAATATTTGTTATTGGTTTAAATTGACCTGCTATCCCTGAGATATTTAACAACAAAATTATAACGATTGACTTTAAAGATACCATTCAGTTCTAGAAATTCTGAGGTGGATCTTTTATGCAAACTTTTTACATTTAATTTTTCTTTCATTTATACTTCCTTCGTATTTAGAGATATGTGTGTCTTTGTACACATAGGATAAACTTTTTAAAATTCCTTTGCTGTTTTTAGATACAAATGACAGTAGGATGTATTTTGACATAGTACTCATACACGGGGTGCAACCATTACAATTCCATTCTTGTGGTTGAACGTGATGTAGAGTTTCACTGGTCGTGTATTCATGTATGAGCATAGGAAAGTCATGTCTGATTCAGTCGGCTACCTTTCTGTTCCCAACCCCCTTCCCTTCCCTTCATTCCGCTGTGTCTAATCCAGTGAACTTCTGTACTTCCTGTCCTTACCAGACCTCGGTTTGGGTTTGAATCCATATATCAGAGAGCACTTTCCTTGGTCCTTTGGCTCTCTGGGAGTGGCTCATTCCACTTAACATGATATTCTCCACTTCTATTCATTTACCAGCAAATGTAAAATAGGCTAAAATATTGAGCGGCTACTTTTTTTTCTTTTTAATGTCTTCTGAAGAGTTATTTAAGCTCTTCATTTTGTATGTCCCATGTGTGAAGTGAACTTAACATTGCCTTTTGGCCAGGAATGCAGAGCAGGGCAGGGCCAGATGAGTAATGCTTATGGCAGTTGGACTCTCTAGCGACCCATTCCATACAGCTATGGTTCTTGTTATTGGGAAACCTGGACTTGGGATGAGAGAGAGCAGCTGGGACTGAGAGATGTCCTGGAGCAGGAGCAGCACAGAGCAAAACAAAGCAATAAGCAAACGTTTTCCACACTGACACCAACTGCAACCACACCAACTCTATTCCACATGCAACTTAAACGCCTTCAAAGAAAAACAAACAGAGGCACGTTGAAAACCCTCGTTAGGGAAAATGCTTGAAATCCAGTCAGCTAGTTTTGGGGCTGTAGAAGAAAAGCCCCCTTAGTGCCGGACTTGAGGGTTTGGAGCAGGAAGGCTGCAGCGACTCTCTCTTTAACCTTGCTGCTAATGTACCAAGAATTAGGCACCATCTTTTAATTTCCCCTCTTTCACGCCACCCTCTGCTCCTCCTCCTCTTCCCAATAAAAATACTCCTACTCTTGCTTTACAGCTTTCATGATTCGGATGACTAATACAATGACAAGTATCTGGGCGAAGCAACTCTGTATCATTTTCTAGTTTGTTTTGATTTAAATACTTTGTTAATTGAAGAAAATAACTATACAAATCTATGATGTCATCATAGTTTTGTAATTATTATGGTTTTGTAATTTGTTAAATGTCTAGAACACTTTTTAAAAATTATGTCTCTAAGGTGTTTTAGTGTCTGTTGGAACACATTATAAATTATGCATTACATGAAGAAAAAAGGAAGCTGCACTTCTGCAATTGGACACAATAAGCAGTACAAGTAATGGGTAGCAATTCAAAGCCTGTAGCCTTTTTTTTTTTAAAAAAATGTTTATTTGTTTTAATTAGTTATACATGACAGTAGAATGCACTTTGCTATATCATATATAATGGAGTATAATTTCTCATTCTATGGTTATACATGATGTAGAATCTCATTGGTCATGCAGTGGTATGTATACATAGGGTGATAATGTCTGATTCATTCTACTGTCCTTCCTATCCTTATAGCCCCTCTCCTCCCTTCTGTCCCCTCTACCTAATCTAAAGTAACTCTGTTCTTCCCTAGCCCCCTCACCCCTCATTGTGAATTAGTAGCCACCTATCGGAGAAAACATTCAGCTTTTGGTTTTTTGGGATTGGCTTATTTCTCTTAGCATGATATTCTCCAGCTCCATCCATTTACTGACAAATGTCATAATTTCATTCTTAAGACTGAGCAATATTCCATATACATATGGAATATATAAACATATTCCTCTATCTCTCACCCTGCACAAAACTGAAAGTGGATCAAAGACTTGGGCACTAGAACAGAGACCCTATGCCTAGTAGAAGAAAAAATAGGCCCAAATCGTCATCATGTTGGTTTAGGACCTGACTTCCTTAACAAGACTCCTAAAGCACAAGAAGTAAAATCAAGAATCAATAAATGGGATGAATTCAAACTATACATATATATGTATATATCACATTTTTTATATCCATTCATCTGTTGAAGAGAACCTGGGTTGGCTCCGTAGTTTAGCTATTGTGAACTGAGCTGCTGTAAACATTGATGTGACTGTATCTCTGTAGTATGCTGATTTTAAGTCCTTTGGGTATAAACCAAGGAGTGGGATAGCTGGGTCAAATGGTGGTTCCATTCCAAGTTTTCTGAGGAATGTCCATACTGCTTTCCATAGTGGTTGCACCAATTTGTATTCCTACCAGCAATGTATGAGTGTACCTTTTTCCCTGCATCCTTGCCAACATTTGTTGTTGTTTGTATTCTTGATAATTGCCTCTCTGACTGGAGTGAGATGGAATCTTAGAGTAGTTTTGATTTGCATTTCTCTAATTGCTAAAGATGTTGAACATTTTTCATGTTTGTTGGTTGATTGTATTTCTTCTGTGAAGTGCCTGTTCAGTTCCTTAGCCCATTTATTGATTGGGTTATTTGTTTTTTTGGTGTTAAGTTCTTTGAGTTCTTTATATATCCTGGAGATGAATGCTCTATCTGAATTGTACGTGGTAAAGATTTTCTCCCTACTTGTAGGCTCTCTTCTCATGTTATTGATTGTTTCTTTTGCTGAGAAGAGTTTTTTAGTTTGACTCCATCTCATTTATTGATTCTTGATTTTACTTCTTGTGCTGTAGAAGTATTGTTAAGGAAGTCAGGTCCTAAACCCACATGATGAAGATTTGGGCCTATTAGGCATAGGGTCTCTGTTCTAGTGCCTAAATAGTCTTTCATATACTTTGAGTGCAGGGTGAGAGATAGAGGTTTAATTTCATTTTGTTACATTTGGATTTCCAGTTTTCCTAGCATCAATGTATATTTTGGCACCTTTGTCTAATAAGAGATAACCGTATTTATGTGGGTTTGTTTCTGTGTCTTCCATTTTGTACCATTAGTCTACACGTCTATTTTGGTGCCAATAATATGCCATTTTTGTTACTATGGCTCAAGGTCTGGTATTGTGATGCCTCCTGCTTCATTTTTCTTGCTAAGGATTGCTTTGGCTATTCTGGGTCTCTTATTTTTCCAAATGAATTTCATGATTGCTTTTTCTCGTTCTATGAGGAATACCATTGGGATTTTAATAGGAATTGCATTGAATCTGTACAACACTTTTGGTAGTATGGCCTTTTTTTTTTTTTTTTTTTTTTTGCAGTTTTACTGAAAACTGCAGTATTTTTTTTTTATTTTTTTACGTTTACATAGGGTAATGATGTTTATTTTATTTTTCCCCTCCCCCCCACTCCTCCCACCCCTCTCACCCCTCCCACCCCTCCCACCCCTCTTTTCCCTCTACACAGTCCTTCTTTCCTTCATTCTTACCGCTCTCCTTAGCCTAACTCTAAACCTAACCCTAAACCTAATGCTAGCCCGTCCCACCCCCCATTATATGTCCTCATCCGCTTATCAGCGAGATCATTCGTCCTTTAGTTTTTTGAGATTGGCTTATCTCACTTAGCATGATATTCTCCAATTTCGACCATTTGCCTACAAATGCCATAATTTTATCATTCTTCATTGCGGAGTAATATTCCATTGTATAAATATGCCACAGTTTCTTTATCCATTCATCAACTGAAGGGCATCTAGGTTGGTTCCACAATCTGGCTATGGTGAATTGAGCAGCAATGAACATTGATGTGGCTGTATCTCTGTAGTATGCTGATTTTAAGTCCTTTGGGTATAGGCCAAGGAGTGGGATAGCTGGGTCAAATGGTGTTTCCATTCCAAGCTTTCTGAGGAATCTCCACACTGCTTTCCAGAGTGGTTGCACTAATTTGCAACCCCACCAGCAATGTATGAGTGTTCCTTTTTCACCACATCCTCGCCAACACCTATTGTTGCTTGTATTCTTCATAATCGCCATTCTAATTGGGGTGAGATGAAATCTTAGGGTAGTTTTGATTTGCATTTCCCTTATTACTAGGGATGTTGAACATTTTTTCATATATCTGGTGATTACTTGTACATCTTCTTCTGTGAAGTGTCTGTTCATTTCCTTAGCCCATTTGTTGATTGGATTGTTTGTATTCTTCGTGTAGAGTTTTTTGAGTTCTTTATAGATTCTGGAAATTAGCGCTCTATCTGAGGTATGGTTGGCAAAGATATTCTCCCACTCTGTAGGCTCTCTCTTCACATTTCTGATAGTTTCCTTTGCTGAGAGAAAGCTTTTTAGTTTGAATCTATCCCAGTTGTTGATTCTTGCTTTTATTTCTTGTGCTATGGGAGTCCTGTTAAGGAAATCTGATCCTAAGCCAACAAGTTGAAGATTTGGACCTACTTTTTCTTCTATAAGATGCAGGGTCTCTGGTCTGATTCCGAGGTCCTTGATCCATTTTGAGTTGAGTTTTGTGTAGGGTGAGAGATAGGGGTTTAATTTCATTCTATTGCATATAGTTTTCCAGTTTTCCCAGCACCATTTGTTGAAGAGGCTATCTTTTCTCCATTGCATATTGTTGGAACCTTTGTCTAGTATGAGAAAATTGTATTTATTTGGGTTTGTGTCCATGTCCTCTATTCTGTACCATTGATCTACCTGTCTATTTTGGTACCAATACCATGCCGTTTTTGTTACTATTGCTTTGTAGTAGAGTTGAAGATCTGGTATTGCAATACCCCCTGCTTCGCTCTTGCTACTGAGGATTGCTTTAGCTATTCTAGGTTTTTTATTCTTCCAGATGAATTTCATAATTGCTTGCTCTATTTCTGCAAGGTACATCATTGGGATTTTAATTGGAATTGCATTGAATCTGTATAGCACTTTAGGTAGTATAGCCATTTTGACGATATTAATTCTGCCTATCCAGGAACATGGGAGATCTTTCCATCTTCTAAGGTTTTCTTGAATTTCTTTCTTTAGTGTTCTGTAGTTCTCATTGTAGAGGTCTTTCACCTCTTTTGTGAGATTGATTCCCAAGTATTTTATTTTTTTCGATGCTATTGTGAATGGGGTAGTTTTCCTAATTTCTCTTTCTGAAGATTCATCACTTATGTATAAAAATGCATTGGATTTATGAGCATTGATAGTATGGCCTTTTGACAATATTCATTCTGCATATCCAAGACCAAGGGAGATCTTTCCACCTTCTAAGGTCTTCTTCAATTTCTTTTTTTAGTGTTCTGTAATTTGCATTGTAGAGGTCTTTTACCTCTTTTCTTAGATTGATTCCTAAGTATTTTATTTTTTCTTTATGCTATTGTGAATGGGGTAGTTTTCCTAATTTTTATTTCAGTAAATTCATCACTGATAGAGAGGTTGTGTTAGCAAGTGGGAGAGTAGATTCAAACTCATATCTCCATGACACTAGAACCCACGTTTTGTCTACTAAGTAGTAGCTCACAAACTTGAGAAATTTATGAGCTAATAGCATTGTCTTTCTTCAGGTAGGATGACATATTTTGCTAGCTAAGAATATTAAAAATAAAGTTGTCATGATTTCACTTTGGAAAGAACTCATACCAAGTGTAAGTGAGACATCGTCTTAGCATAAAGGACAGTGTTAAAGAAGAAACTGTTTTAGAAAAAATGCATCACGGTGACCTGCACACTTCTTACACTGCAGGAAGCTATGGGGCTGCAGATTCTGTCCTGTCCTGCCTTGTCTTCCCAGTCAAGTTCAGTTCCTCCAGGGGAGGGCTTCAGTGAGGTGGGGGTGGTATGAAGAACATCACAGACGTGGAGGTAAACGTCAGAATGCAGAGCTGGGGTTCATCTGGCAAGCATCAGGCACTGTGTACTTTCACTTGGCCTCTCGCCTGTATACATCAGGCCAGCCTCTGCAAAGATGATATGTGGCAGGGTGAGTCTTTCTTATTTGGGTTTATATTATGAGAAATTGTTGAATGACTGTCTGAATTACTGAAATGAATATTAAACGATATTTAGAATTGTCCATATTTCATTTATTTTTCATGAGAGAGTGAATGGGAACACAACATATGTCATGGTATTTTTCTTAAAGACAGGAATTTTTAAAAACCTGGTTTTAACTAGAGAAGTTAGGGATTCATTTTCTATTTATAAAAGCATCATATAGGATTTTTTTCCTGACCCCTTCTAATAGATGAGAACGTGTAGTGTATGTGCAGTTTAAATGTAGCTTATCTTACTCTCTTTGGAATGTATCTTGATGGCAGGGAAGCAGTAGAATCAGAATGCTAACTTTATTTTCCTCACATCCCAGTAGTTAAGTACCCCCAGTTAGCCTTTCTCTAATCTAGGCCAAGAGGGGGGCTTAGGTCGGTTGCAAGAATGATGTGTGCAAGATACAAAGGCCGAGTTAGATACCCCTATCGGTTTCTTAGAGCAGTGCTTGCTGACTTGATCATTCGGAATAGAAGACAACTTTCTGGTGGATGGTATCAGTAAAGACAGTAGTTAAAATAAAGCCAACTAATTTACAGGAGTGGAAATGAGTAAGATTGAAGGTTTTGAGATGAATTCTGGTTTTGGTTGCTGGATCCCGAGCCTGCAGGGACTTGAGACTCGTCTTCTTTTCAGGGGTCCTGCTGTTGAGCCGTGTTTTCTGCACTGAGGCCTTTATGAGGTGTTGGACCTCATTTAACCTCTGCAGCTTTAGCCTGAATTGTAAAAGGCCAAAAATAATTGCTCCCCTTTCCTGGAAGCCATGTGAACATTACTTACTGTATCTATTTTTTCTAATAGTACTCCCAGAGGCCTTATACTTTCGTTCTGTCACATCTGTCAGTCAAATAGGAGAATACGTGATCCACAGCTCACCTCTACAGAACCCTCCAAACACCTGGAATACGTGCTGAAAGACTTCAGGTCAGCTTAGCAAGCTCATACGTGTCCATCTAACAAAAGTGCTTTTTGGAGGAAAGGACATTAAGTGTGTCATTCTGTTGGGTTAGATGCTGTAAGACTGACTAAATGTTGTTATTTCTAAGGATTGTTGGGCATTTTAGTAATGTGTTCATGCTGTTTATAAAACCTATAAATCGTGAAGAAATCTGCATGTATTTGAATCTTTTCTAAGATGCTGTGTGGAAATAGGGCTCCCTGTCCTGTACCCCACCTCGTCTGGGGCAGCGTTTTCCCTGCTTTGGAACCAGTTAGATGGGGTTCCTGGCAGCTCGCCCTAAGTCAGTATGGGTAGGGATGGAATCTGCCAAGTGATAAGTTTCTTCCAGTTTTCAACGTGCAGCATAAATGTTCTACCTGTCCTGCTGGTGTTACTAAGTGAAACAGTGAATTAGATGAGAGGTTTCTTTATCCATCAGGTAATACTCCATCTGAGGCCCAAGAGAGCCTGAGGAAATTACTAGTTTGTTTTCCTTAAACTGCTTTAGAGGGTAACTACCAAAGTTAAATTTGAGAGCAGGGGTTTGATATGCAGCTTTCTTTGAATTGTTCTCATGGCTTTCTTCCCATAAATTCTTCAAAAAATTTGTACTCCCCCATCTTGTAGACCTTGACCTCTTCCACAGGATGATTCATGGAGCGCCCACTGTTCCACACACAGGTGGTGTGGCCAGAACCAACAGATCAAAGTCCCACGTCCTCCGAGTCTTACATCCCACGTCTCCGAGTCTTACGTCCCACGTCCTCCGAGTCTTACACTCCACGTCCTCCGAGTCTTACACTCCACGTCCTCCCAGTCTTACGTCCCACGTCTCCGAGTCTTACGTCCCACGTCCTCCGAGTCTTACGTCCCACGTCTCCGAATCTTACGTCCCACGTCCTCCGAGTCTTACGTCCCACGTCTCCGAGTCTTACACTCCACGTCCTCCGAGTCTTACGTCCCACTTCCTCCGAGTCTTACGACCCACGTCCTCCGAGTCTTACGACCCACGTCCTCCGAGTCTTACGACCCACGTCCTCCGAGTCTTACGTCCCACGTCCTCCGAGTCTTACGTCTCACGTCCTCCGAGTCTTACGTCCCACGTCCTCCGAGTCTTACACTCCACGTCCTCCGAGTCTTACGTCCCACGTCCTCCGAGTCTTACGTCCCACGTCCTCCGAGTCTTACACTCCACGTCCTCCGAGTCTTACACTCCACGTCCTCCGAGTCTTACGTCCCACGTCCTCCGAGTCTTACGTCCCACGTCCTCCGAGTCTTACGTCCCACGTCCTCCGAGTCTTACGTCCCACGTCCTCCGAGTCTTACACTCCTGTGCATTTCTCTGCCCCGTCCTCCCTGTCCTGCTGCTTTAGGCTTAACCTCCTTCTGCAGCGCCATTTTATCGCTCTTCTTCTGACTTGCAGAGTTGGATGAGCACCTGCGGCGTGGAAGGTCCCGAGTCTAAACGTGCTGCTGCCTGAAGTTTTGCCTGCATGCAGTTCTCCACAGAGTTCTAAGATAGAGCCCTTGTGTCAGTCTGCTTTCTGTTACTGTAACAAGATACTCAGGATCATCAAGTTAAAAAGAGGATGTGTTCTGCTCACAGTCTTGGAGGTTTCAGTCCATAGCTGGTTGTTGACCCCTTTACTTCTAGGTCCTGTGATGATACTGTACATCATGGAGAGTGTATGCAGAGGAGGCTTGTTTACCTCATGGCTGGGAAGGGAAAGGGGAGGATACCAGGGACCCTCAATTCCCTGAAGGCATGCATGACTTAGAGCCTCCTGCTGAGTCCTACCTCTTAAAGGTTCTGCCATCACATAAATACCAGGATTTGAACACACGGGCATGTGGGGGTCACCCCAAATTCAGACCCTGGCATTCCCCAAGACAGCCTTGTTTTAGCTCAGCATCTTATTTCAAGGAAACCATAGAAGATATATTGTCCTGACCCTCGGGACATCAACGAGGATGGCGAACCTAAGAGAGAAGGAATGAAGGGACAAGAGACACAAGGAGTGACAACAAGACAGGAGTTCTGATCAAGCTGCAAATTTTTATTGTTCACAGGGGTATTTATATCCTGAGGGAATGAGGGGCATGATGAGGCGCAGGCTGGTTGGCTGTGTTCTTCTATTGGGCTCCTGATAGGGTGCAAGTTCGCGCAGGAGGGAAGGTGAAATCCCAGAAGAGAAGCAGGGACGGTGCCATATGGTCAGCCGGGAGGGGGGAGGGGCGCGCTCCGGGAATCCGTAGGTCAGCTGCAGCGTGTCTGCGCAGGGGAGGCAACGCAAAATGTTCCCTGGGCTGCCGCTCATCGAAGGTTCTCGGAATGAGAACTTCCTCTTGGTCCCTGACAATATATAAGAAAAACTGCTGTGGAATAATAATTCTAGATGTTGGCTTCCAATCAAGATTTCAAATCAACTTTTGAAGCCAACTAATATTTTTATGAATAGTGATTCAAAACATCAAGAATCACCTACTTTGGTGGTTTCTGGACCTTATATGCAATTAGATTCCTTAGTAAGCTATAACATAGTGGTATAATAGAGAATATAATTTCCATAATTGAATTTCAAGTATTTAAACTATCATTTGACCCTTATGGATATTTTAAACATTTGTGAGCTTTGTTTTCCTTCTTTTAGGCCTTTATAACATAAAATATCAATTGTCTTCTGGGATATAGCTCTTTGCCAAACATGCCCTGGGTATCTGAAGAAATGGGGAAATAGGAAAGGAAATATCAGAAAGCTCTGGAATTAGTGTTTTGTTGGGTGGAGGGAGAGAAGACATCTTAACTTTTAGTATCTGAGTGAGAATTCAGTTTTAAAGACTAGTTTCATGCAGGTAGTAACTCAGTGGGAGCATGGACTACCTCGGTCTTTCTCCTCAGTGTCATCTGATTCATACTGCTTTGTGGTTAATTGCCTTTGTTAGTTCCATACGACTGCTGTAACAATCTCACCAGTGTGGTGACTCATCCCAGCAGGAGTTCACTCTCCCTTAGGTCCAGGCGTCTGAAGGCTCTGCTCTCACTGGAGGCTCCAGGGCAGGCTCCTTCCTGGCCTCCTGGCCTCTTCTGGCTGTAGGCACTCCTGGGCTGTGGTAGCATCAGCCAGTTCTGCCTCCATCTTAGAATTCCCGTCTCTTCTTTGTCTCTCAAAAATCCCTCTGTCTCTGTCTTATAAGGACATATTCAGGGCCCACCCTGATAGTCAAGGATATGCTCTTTTGTGGCTGCTGATGTAGGGCAGGGAGCGATTCTCTCTGTCCTCCCTGGTACTCACGTGGGCTCTTTGGCTCAACACAGGAACCAAATTAGCACAAGGCTGATTAACAAGAAAAAAAATACAAGTTTTATTGAACTTATATGTAGAAGAGAACCTTTATAAGAGAGTGAAATCTGAAGAATGACCAAAGCAAGATGCTTTTCTACTGTTTGGAAAGAGAACAATAAATTTGTGAAGAGGAATTATGGGACAAGTGGATCTCTGGATTAGGGTAAATTCTAGGCGTGCCACTAAGAGATAAGTGTGTGTGGTCGGGTGGGGGTTGGAGGATCCTAGGGGAAGATAAAGGTTATTCCAAGGGGTTTATTTATTCAGGTTCATTACAACCCCAATTACCACACTCTGGCAACTAAGCCTATTTTCTAGACTCCTAGAAGATTCTATGGCTTTTGGTATACAGCAAAAGACAGGGCAAATGACCCTCACTGCACCTCACCCTGTGTCAACTTAGTACTCATACACATCTGCTTAGACCATGTATAGTCTCCAAAGACATCAAGATCATTTGTCCACATAATGGGATGCCACTATCTTATGGACAGCCCGAAATATGCTAACCCTTGCCCAACATGCAAATGTTCTTGATGTCTGTTTTCCTTACTATCCTATACTGTGGCCTAAAGTTAACTATTATTAATGTGTCTTATGTCAAATGATAAGAGGATAAGAGAGGGAAGAAAACTGCACCAATCTTGTGTGTAGGTGGGCACTGTGTCCTCAGGAGGCCTGCTAGGCACAACTTTGCAAGTGCCTATGGTTGAAGCCTACAGATCACACAGAGGATTTGAACCTGGAACTAGACTCCTTAGTAGGAGTAGGAGTAGCTGTTTCCTCTTGGCAATCAAGATCAGTCACCTCAGCCATTACAGTAACTCCTATCTTTGCTCATGGATTCAGAGGCATGGGGCAACCAAAGCGGCTAAGTGGTGATCATAACTTCAAATTCAGTGGACGTATTGTGTCTTATGGTGGAACACAGTCCCTGTACAACTGAAACCTCCTGACAGGAGCAGCAGAGTACATGGCTGTGGGGCAGAAAGTAAACAGTTTGGTAGTGGATCACTGTGAGTGACAGTGACTGGTGCCATCCTCCCCAGCTGTCGGTTCCTGTAGCCACGAGTCTTGGGTGTGGGAAAACCAGCAAATTAATCCACATATTGGATGCTGGTTTAGGGCATATACAGTCTCCGAGAGGACACTGCCCTAGCCCTGCAAGATTTCCAACCTAGCTCTGCTGAGTTTTCCAGTATCTTTCCTTGTTCTATCAAGTTGGCTGCTTCAGGGTGATGGGGACATGGTTTGGTTGTTGAATTCCAGGAATGTGATCCCCTGCTACTCTTCATCTGTGATGAAGTTAGTGCCTCGATTGGGAGTGCTGTGTAGAACACTGTGACAGTGATTACATTTAGTGTCCACTTGAATCATGCAAGGTTAGTGCCTTAAGATTTTTAACCTTAATCTTGACTTTTGCCAGATAAAGTGCTCCTCACAGGTTCCATGGATTTGATGCAGACATCTATTAGGAGTTCGTTTTTTTTTTTTTTATTATCTGTCTTATTTATAAATTATTGAGAGGCAGTGAGATTAAGAGATGGTACAGAATAGATGTTAAAGAAGGTGGAATCTGAAGGCAAGCTAATTTGAAACAGCTCAGAAACTACTTTGCAGTGTAAACTTTGGCAAGTTATCAAATTTCTTAAGCCTATATTCTGTAAAATTGGGATAATGATAATATAGGATTATTTTGAAGGTTTAAATTATTTAATAAATGAAAAGTGAGTAGAATATTGCCTGACACATAGTAGGCATGCCAGCAAAAGTTTACAAATCCTGTCACAAGTAGTTGGCTGGGAAAGACTGCATAAGTCCAGCAGCTCTGGAGGCTGCTCTTGGTGGATACATTTGTTGAATTGTTTTTTTGTATTCATGCAAGTTCACTGCATTATTCACCACCTGAAGATACACTGGAAAGACACCAGGAGAGCAGTGTTGTGTGGGTTTTGGTGGAGTGGAAATCTGCAGGAATGAGATTTCCTCCTAGATATACATTTTGGGCACTAATCTCACCGGGACCAGATTACCTTCCAAAGGCCCCACCTCCCATTCCTACTACACTGGGGAATCAGCATGTGAAGTTTTGGGTATACAGATATTTAGTCCATAGCACTATCCCTTCATCAAAATGTGGTGATGTTGCATTTAGCATTTAAATGGTCCCAGTTGTTCTCTTTCAGGAAAATTTAAATTAACTATTTTTGTGAGTGGGTATATGACAGTTTATAATAGAAACAGGTGAAAGCACTTCTTACCTCCAATTTCTCCTTGGTGTTGCAGAGATGGATCTAAAAGGGAAATTAACATTTACTTTTCTCACCTATTTTGTAATTTAATGTGTTAGAATTATATATTTTAGCATTTCCAAAATTGACCTCACTACTTTCTTTCTCATTTGGTAGCTGTGCCACACAGGGACTCAACTTTATTTTCATTCACTGCAGCCCTACCACATAAGTGCTGTTGTTATATCCATTAAATATTTCTCAAAAGCATCCCCACTGTTCTATATGGACATTATTTGTTTTCTCTAAAATTAACTTTAATAAAGTCAGATGTATTAAAAAGCTCACAGTAAACTTCTTGGAGTTTGAATACAAGACATTGTGTAATCTGGGCCCTTGACAATATCAACCTCGTCTCCATCTTTTATTTAAGCTTCAGCAACATTGAAGTCTATTTGTAGTTCCATGCATATTCCATGCCCTTCTTGCATCTGTGTCTTCTTATGTTTGGATCCCTGTCTGGAAATAACAACACCATTTGCTTGCTTGCTTAATTTCTTCTCTTTAAGATTCAGCTCAAGCATTGTTTCAGAAATCATATCTGATCCATTCCTCCCTATGCCTATCTCCTGACCCCCAATATTGGATTCATTTATTCAAACATTCATTGATTTGAATATTTATTGGGGGGGCTAGAGGTATAGCACAAGATCTTGGGTTCAACCTCTAGCACTGAAAAAAAAAAATTAAGATACCCACTATGAGTTTGGAATACATTGGTGAAAACAACAAAAGATCCCTACCCTTGTGGTTTATACATTCGAGTAAGGTAAACAGAGAAAAAGTAAATAAAAAATGAAATTATTTAGGATATTAGAAAAAGAGAAGCATGGGAAAAGCGCTTAAGTAGAATGGAATGAGGCGGAGATGGAAGTGATATTAAACACCGTTGCCCCAAATGTAGTGATATTTTTAAAGAGCAGAAGGAGGTACAGAATTTGTCTATGTTGATATCTGCAAAAAGAGCAGAGGTGACAACAGGGTGAAGTCCCCTGTGTGGAAGTATGCCTTGTTTGCTCAGGAGAGGTCATGAAGGGCATTCCAGATAGGGCTTGTAAGCATCATTAAGGACTTTGGCTTTTGCTGTATGACACTGGGCAGTCCTGGAGGTTTTTGAATAGAAGAGTGAACATATGTTTTGGCAGGGTGCTGTATTGTCACCAGACTACAGATAAATGCAGGTTAGCCAATAAGGAGACTCTGAAAGTATCAGGATGAAAGATGATGATGGCTTGAATGAGGGTGTTGCCTGTGGGGAAGGTGAAATGTCATCAGTTCCTGAACCTGTTTTGAAGTTCCAAACAACAGGAGATTGCCTGATGGTTTGCATGGAAAGTAAGAAAAAGTCACGTTATGATTCTGGGATCCTCACTGTCATTCTCCTTCGTTTGTAGCTGGAAAGAGTTGCGTAAGCCTAGTTTTCATGAAAGTATGGAGGGCCTTAGGAGAGGGGAGAGTAGCAAGAGACAGAGGCTGTTTGGGGGTAAATAATGGAGGTGCTTCCATACCCCAAGAATTTCTCACTTTGTTCTGAAATGGTGAGGACCTGATCAAATACTTCTTAAAAAAAAAAAAAAAAAACCTGAGAAAAACCATGATTGTTCTTTTGGTTCAGATGGCATTTTGCACCCATCCTACCTTTTCCTTGGGTTGTAACATTCACAGGAGAACCTATGAGTCAATAGTACTTCTGGATACTTGCCCAGAGGGGAGGGATGGCAGAGGGATAGGTAAGGAGGCTTCCTTTTGTAAAGTAGTTTAACAGTTCAGCAATGCGTTGATTGAGCTGGAAGGGATGAAGGCTGCCAGCAGCTGTCAGGGTCCTCTTGCTTATAGGAGTCAGAACCCGAGGAGCAGGGCCTCGGGGTTGCCCGCAGGTTCTGTGGAGGTGCTGTCCCAGCCTGGCAGAGGGCGCCTGCAGAGCTGGTCAGGAGGCCAGGAGGCCACTGCAGCTGGGGTGCTGTGCCCATACTCTGTGGTCTCAGGTTCTGGGCAGCCTGGGCAGGGCTGGAAGTGGGCAGAAGGAAGGAATGGAGGAAGAGAGGGAGAAAGAGAGAGGAAGGGAGGAAGTAGGTGGGAGTGAGGGACAGAGGAGATGGGAGGGAGGAAGTAGGTAGAAGGAAGGAAGGGAGAGGAAGGGAGTAGGAAGTAGATGGAAGTGAGGGAGAGAGGAAGGAAGTAGATGCAAGTGAGGGAGGAAGAGAGGAAGCAGGCCGAAGGGACGGAGGGAGGGAGGGAAAGGGAGGGAGGAAGGAAGCAGATGGAAGTGAAGGAGGAAGGAAGTAGGTGGAAGGGAGGAAGAAGGAGGGAGTAAGGAAGTAGATGTAAGTGAGGGACGGAGGAAGGAAGTAGGTAGAAGGAAGGGAGGAAGCAGGCGGAAGGGTAGGGCAGAGAGGCGAGAGGGAGGGAGGAAAGGATAGCCGGCTTCCGGCGTGACATCACCGGAAGTGCTTGCAACTGCCCTGCCGCTGAGGCTGCGCGCGAGGCGCTCAGGATGCGTCCTGGCCTCCTCCAGGCCCTGGCCTCCTGGGTGAGCCTCAGCTGGCCGGGTCCTCCACGGCGGTGCTGCGGCCTAGGCAGGGGCCTGCGCATGCTCCAAGGCCCTGGGCGGCGTCAGAGGCCCGGAGACCAGGGTCTTCGCAGCCAAAGTGTGGGAATAGCCGCCCACCTCTGTCGTCTGCGGTCCCTGCTGTTCTGGCACCGTGCCAGGGCTGTGCTCCGTGTGGGTGGAGGAGGATGACTGGAGGGATGACTGCACCGACCCGCGGGCTGTGGGCTGCGCACCGCGAGAGGGATCAGGGTGAGAGGGAACCCGAGTGGGAGGGACCCCGAGTGGGAGGGACCCCGAGTGGGAGGGACCCAGGTGGGAGGGACCCCGAGTGGGAGGGACACCCTGTGGGAGGGACCCTGTGGGAGGGACCCCGAGTGGGAGGGACCCGGGTGGGAGGGACCCGGGTGGGAGGGACACCCTGTGGGAGGGACCCTGTGGGAGGATCCCGAGTGGGAGGGACCCTGGTGGGAGGGACACTGTGGGAGGATCCCGAGTGGGAGGGACCCGAGTGGGAGGGACACCCTGTGGGAGGGAACCCGAGTGGGAGGGACCCGAGTGGGAGGGACCCGAGTTGGAGGGACCCGAGTGGGAGGGACACCCTGTGGGAGGGACCTGAGTGGGAGGGACCCGGGTGGGATGGAACCCGAGTGGGAGGGAACCCGAATGGGAGAGACCTGGGTGGGAGGGACCCGAGTGGGAGGGACCCGAGTGGGAGGGAACCTTAATGGGAGAGACCCGGGTGGGAGGGACCCGAGTGGGAGGGACCCGAGTGGGAGGGACCCTGTGAGAGGGACCCGAGTGGGAGGGACACCCTGTGGGAGGGACCCTGTGAGAGGGACACCCTGTGAGAGGGACCCTGTGAGAGGGACCCTGTGAGAGGGACACCCTGTGGGAGGGACCCTGTGAGAGGGACACCCTGTGGGAGGGACCCTGTGAGAGGGGCACCCTGTGGGAGAGACCCTGTGGGAGGGACACCCTGTGGGAGGAACCCGAGTGGGAGGGAACCCGAATGGGAGAGACCTGGGTGGGAGGGACACCCTGTGGGAGGGACCCTGTGGGAGGGACCCGAGTGGGAGGGACCCTGTGGGAGGGACACCCTGTGGGAGGATCCCGAGTGGGAGGGACCCGGGTGGGAGGGTGTTGGACCCCCAGGATTGTGCGCGCCAGCAGGAGCAGGAGGCCGCGGGGTTGGCGGCCTCGGGGCGGCCTCCTGGTTCTCCAGTTTGCTGGCTGGTGTTGCTCTGCTGGTGGCAGCAGCACTTTGGCTGTAGGCCTGGTGTACACGTTGAAGGAAGAGTGGCTCTTTTTGTTACTGTGCCTGAACAAGTGTCCTGCAGGGGATTGAGAGTATTTCCAGGGTTGGTTTAGTTAATCAGGATTTATTCTGAGCCGGGTGAGGTAGTGTGGCCTTTCCCGAGAGGGGAAAATGGTGGCTAGCAGTATTCTGAACAAAGGCAGTAGCGGTGGGTATAGGAAAGGCCAGAATAAGTCCAAAGTGCCATGGAGGTAGAATGGACAGCCATCAGCAGGCATTTGCATTTAGGGATTGAAGAAGAGGGTGGATTGGAGGATGGCTGAGATATGCAGGTTAGGTGACTAGGAGGAGAAGGATTTCACTAAAAGAGGTGGGGTACAGAGAGGGAGGAGTAGAGATGGAAGGACGATAAGGTATAGTGATGCTGAGAATTATCTGATGGTTACTTGATTTTTTGTTTGTTTTTTGTTTAGAAGCTAATGGTATAGATGTAGAAGTCATCCACAGAGATGTTACAGTTGAAGAGATGGGGGTAGAGAAGACTTTGAAGGAAAAGAATGTAGAATGAGGATAGAAGAGAGAAAATCCCAACATTTAACAGGTGAGTAGAGGATACTAAGCTAGCCAAAGATATGTAGAAGGGATATTCAGAGAGATAGGAAGCCAACCAGCGCTTTGTAGTTCTAAGTTTTAATCTGTCAGTTTATTAAATTTATCAATTGACCAAAACTTGTTTTATTTAGACATTGAATTGATTTTGACACCAGGCTCCAGTCAACTCCCCATAGCATCCTTGCTAGAATTTTATTGTATTAAAAACTTTATGGTATTTTATATTGGATGGGTTAATTTTAACACCTTTTGAGGATTTCCATGAAGTTCTATTTGGTTGATTTTCATTTCGTTTTTCATAGAGCAGTTGGTCTGCTTACAAATGTATTTAAGTAAATTGATTATTGGCTAACGGACCTTTTTTGCTGTGTTATGTAGGAGAAATTTCCAAGAAAGTATGGATTCAATTAGCAATATCTGATAATACTGAGACCCAGGAAGATGAAGACTGGGATAATCAAGTCTAAAACTGAAATAATGATACCTAAGAATTTGGAGGAATTTTGGTTTTTGCAAAAAATAAGTGGTTTCATTGCAGTGCCAGGGGCTGGAGTCATGAGGCAGTGACTAAGGAATGAGTTAGAAGACAAGTCTACTCTTTTTACTTTGTTGGTAAAAGAAAAGAAGAAGGTGTGTTGGGTTTACCAGGTTTGAAGGAAATTTGGCTGTTGTTGATGATGATATTTCAGGGTTGGTGGAAATGTGATCATATTAGAAATCTATTAGCAGGGGCTATATTTTGAAGACATGAATGTAGAAGGGGAATATTAAGTGAGCAAGGCAAAAAAGGAACTGAACCGAGAAGGAGAGTTAGCTGAGTTAAGAGGGGATGGAAAGTGGGTAGAGGTTCAATGAAATGTCGAAGTGGAAAAATAAAGAGTCCTCTTGGGGGGAAAAAGAGGTCAAATTATGTGTCACAGGATAATGATGTGTCTGAATGCTCAAGAGTAATGAGCAGCCTTGGCTTGGCTGCTGTGGGATCAGGATAGGGAGTTGTCTAGGGGAAATGAGAGAATTGGCAGGATTGCATTTTAAACTGTAACCTGTTAGAAATGCTAGTGAAGAGAACTGGATGTTGAGTTCCCTTGTACTGGGTTTACACAAGGAATTCTGTGGTGCTCACTGAGGTGTCAGTGAAATAACTGGCAGAAGTTTTCAAACTTAATAGGGAGGCAAAGTTAATTCATACGGTAGAGAAACAAACTGAAAAGAAACCAGAGCGTACAACCGAGAGCACAGACCGGCTCAGGAGGGATGAAAGGAAGAAAGATGTGAGGATAGGATAATGTGTTCAGAGAGGACTTTTGTCACAGGAGGGTGAGAACGGTTTTTCTCTTGTCCGTGGTTCAGAACGACGATTGTTGACTCATAAGAAGGAGTATAGAATCAGTTAATTGTGTTTATTCTAATTTAATAGATGAACTTGAAGGAAGAGTAAATATATATTACTAGGATGACAAATGCTTGTGAAATATGGTATATATATATAGTACTGCTGGTGATAGTTGTAAATTGTGGTATAAATGCACGTCATTTTAAAGGGAGTGATGCATAGTGTGAGTTGACTAGTAAATAAAAATCTTGTTCATATAAATATTTATTACATAGGCAAAATTGGTTTTCAGTTAGCAAGTGCAATATTGCTCTAAATATTTCAAATTTGTTTTAAAATGATTTTTAAAGCCAACATTTTAAAAAATAATTATTTTTGGTGAAGTAGTTCTTATAAGACATTTTCTTTCTCTGTGCTGGTTTGAGTGGGGTGACTGTTGGAACCCCACTGACCTAACGTGACCCTCCCCTTCTTTGTATTTAGAGGTATGAATGTCGGCCAATATTTGAAAGCAGTCTTAATCCTCTTCCCAACTCTCAAGCACCTTTTTAGTGGAGCTAATGTAAGAGTTACATGTACTTTTCTAAAAAATTGCTTTTTGTTTAACTCTTCTAAGTGGAGTCAGTGGCCTCACAGCTCCGAAAATATAACTTCAGCATTCGCTTGCATAATTAAGAGAAGTTGTCATATGCAGCTAAGTTGCCTTTAAAAGAACAAAAAACCTCTCTTAAGGTTGGATTTCATCATAATTAGTGTAATATGTTGGATAGTTTGTTTTGTTAATAAGTTGTTCAGAGCTGCTTAGCTCATAACTCTAACCTACACCCTCACAATCACACACACCTTCCTTCCGTTGGGGTTCACACAGTAATGGTTGAAGTGCCAGAAACTGTCAGCTGATAAGATAAGAAGCACATGTCCATTGCCATAAGTCTGGGGTTCCTCCTGGGCCTGCTGACGCACATAGTCTTCTCCTGATGTCAAAGGGTTGATAAGCAGCACCTTGGCTCTTTTCCTGAATTTTGTGCCAGAGCAGGGGAAAAGACTCTTTGTCTGAAAAAAAAAAAAAAAAAAAAAAAAAAAAAAACTCTATTGAGATTTTTTCTTTTTTAAAATTATTGCGTTTCTTGACTGTAAGCCAGATCCTTGTCTGTTTAAATAGTTTAGTATTATTTTTGAATCATTTGGCAGAAATAATGTTTGTTAGCAAAAATGTGGTTAATTCATTATGCATAATATTCTATGATTTGTTGCCCCTTAGAAAGCTTCACATTTGTTATATTTTGGTGAGAAAATAAATGTGACAAATTTGATAAAAAGGGTTGTTTAGTGGGCCTCATGGAAAGTTCTTATACTCTGTGCATTTACCCCTGTCTTAATAAATCTGTGCAGGGGGAAGCTAATCACAGACTAGCATCATTTCAGCAGCACTTAACATCTGATAAGCTGTTTATCTCAACATGCCTATTAGCCTTCACAGTGACACATGGAGACATTGTGAATTCCTGGGATTGAACTGTTCAAGGCTGATGGTTGTCTGCTGCTGCATATGCCAAACATACTAATTCTACTGGTGAAAAACAATCCAGACACAGAACGTGCTCTACAGCCAAACTGTCATTACAGAGATAAAGTCTCAGTAGTATATCATCCAGTAGAATGTCTTCTGTAACTATTTTAATGGCTCATTATGAAATCTAAAATAACAAAGATAAGAATAAACCTGTAATTTTATGGCTACCTTGTTAAAAAGGGGAACGCAAGGTGTGCATATTAGAATGAAATATCTGAAAATCTATACAACTAGTACATCGTATATCAGAAGTTACTAGTCATTAATTGTGCTACCAACTCAGGTTAAGAAATTTGGCAGGTTTTTCATTATAGTCTAAACTTAATTTCAGAATATCCACTTGTTGAGCAAAGTTAGCAGTGAGAATTGTGGTTTGCAGTAACCAGTATCTACACCCAATTAGAACCATAAAGAAGGATAAAATCCATATTTTAAAAATGAAAATGCTGAGAAGAATGGATATCTAATGTCTTTGGTTTTGTTTTCAAGGAAGAAAAAAAAGAAAGGTTCGAGAATTTTGAAATAACCACCGACTTCTTTCAGTGTCATTTTTGATTTAAGATATTTTCTTGAGGCCACTTTTGTAACAATGTAGTGTTGTATCTTTTGTTGAGTAATGTTTTGTTGACTGAGTACAAACTAATTTTTTTATACTTAAGTGCTAGCAATAGCTGACATTTACTGAAAACTATTTTAAGCAAATTCCATGCATGCTTATTTAATCCTTAAAACAGTTCTGTGAAGTGTAGATACTATTATCTCCATTTTCCAGATGAGAAAATTGGGGCACAGAAATATTAAGTAATTTGTTCTACTGATTCAGTAAATGATAGGGAGTTGCATTACTCTATCTTTAACAATTACCATTTTATGATGTAAATTGCATGGCGCTAGAGTGACCAGAAAAATAATGCTTTCTTTAGCATTTGTTACTCACTGTCTTGAAGTGATTAATTGTTGGAGAAAGGAATTAGAGTTTTAGAGGAAATCAGTGACACAGATGAAACTTCAAAGAAAACCAGAAGTGTTGTGTTTGTGTTTAAATCTTTCCCAGTAGCTAAAGATAAATGAGTGTAATTCTGGGCTTTGCTGCTTCTGTGAAATAAGCTCATGTTAGTAATGAGCAAATTTAGATGCTTGTAGTCCTGCTCATAGAGTATGTTGGTCACCAGGGAGAACTTGGCTCACTCACTGTTAAGCAAGAACTAGCAGCTTTTTATGGTGCAGGGTTATGATGTTTGATAGCAGTGCAGCAAGTTGACTGTATAGTAGACAATGTGAAGTTACCCAGCTGTTAGGAGCAAGTGGTGGAAACCTCTGAGGTATTTGCAGCACTGCTTCACACAGTGTAGCATGCCTGTGGGTTATGAGGAAATAACAGAGGCAGATCACCTGTACTACACACTTAAGAATGACAGTGTTTAAAAAAGGTATCACCAGTTTGCCTAAAACCAAACATCTGGGGTAGTGGTGGATCCTGTGTAGTATGAGTATGTCTTAGCTGGGATCAAAATAATGAAATTTCTAGAAGTAGTGAAGTGCCCCCAGTATGATTATGAATTCCTTCTTTTACTCTCATTCAATTCCAAAGCATTTGTTGAGTGTCCAGTGTGTCAAAGTGTAGTGGATTCTATATTTGCAAATTTGTCTATTCACTCAAGTTTATTTGTGATTTCATAATCGATACTAGCTATGCTTGCACTGTCATTTTTGCATGTGCAGAGCATGTAGTGATTGATTGACAAAAATATTGTCACCAAAAGCTGGCAAGAACCTAGCTGCATGTTTCTACTAGAGGCGGTGGTTTTATATTTGCAGATTTGGTGTTTGTGTTGGTTTTATAGAACATAACTACTACTGACAATAATTGACTATAATCAGTAGGCTCAGGGGATAAGAAGATGAATAAGATGTGGTTTCTTCCTTCAAAGATGATGTTATGGTGGAGAGAGACAAGTCAATGTTTAACAAATTGATAAACTGAAGGCCCTATAGAGCATAGATCTTTCAGCAGACTTTGAAAACTCTGTGTTGTATTGCCAGCTTATTATCTTCATTAAAAAAAATCAAATTATTTCCACTTTTAAAATGAAGTAGCATTTCCACTTTTAAAATGAAGTAGCATCTAAGAAGACAATTTTTGAAAACACCATTCATCTTAAAAGAAATATACTGTTTTCTTGATGCAAACCTAGTAACAAACCCATTGTAAAATTCAAGTCTGTGCTTTTCAAAATATATGCTAAAACATTATTATATGCACTACATTCTTACTGAGGGATTGTTTCATTTATCATGATTATTTCTCCTTGTTCATTGTACTAAATTTAAGTATTAGAATATTATAATCAATATGTATATTTCAGATCAGATTGATAATTTTTATTTTTGCATCTCATTTTTCTAAATAATATTTTCCAGTTATTAAAAAGATTAATTTTCCCTTTTAAATAATTTCCGAAACAAGTATAAAATTTTTGGATCAGAGAGTGTTAGTTAAATTGTGTTTCTTCAAGATTCGCATGTTGAAGTTCTAGCACCCAGTGCCTCAGGCCTCGTGATCATGGACCTCTAGGTCATGACTGTTTGGAGATAAGGCCTTTAAAGAGACCATGAAGTTAAGATGAAACTCCACAGGGCAGGGCTCTAAACTATATGACTGTATATTAGTTGCAGCGCTAGCAAACTGGTACTCTCTTTTCTGAAAATCAGAATGTTCTGAGTTCAAAGTACATTTTAATTTCTGTCCTAATTCTTCTTGGCTATTCACTGTTTTATGTGAATATAAATGTGTTTATATTCACTTGTATGTGTAGCTCACATTAGAAAGTTCTTCCTGCTAATTTTTTTCCTCCTCAGAAAACAAAACTATACACCTCCCATTGGGGCCCACCTCCCAACACTTTCATGAACTGGAAACTTAACCCCAGTGCAACAGTGTCAGGAGGTGGGGCCTATTCGGAGGAGTTAGGTTCTGAGACCTCTGCCTCCTGATGGATCAATGCCCATTACTATCGGGCTTGATGCTGGGAAATTGATCTCTTGCTCTCTTTTGCCCTTCTTCTATGGAAAGATGCAGCAAAAAGTTGCCACTACTGCCAAATGTGGACCCCTTGATTATGGACTTCCCAACCTCCAGAATCCAAAGTCAATGAATTTCTGTTCATTATAAATTACTGAGTCTGTGTTTGTGCTCTTACGGTAGCACAAAACAAGGTGAGGCAGCAACTTTTATAAATGTGCAAGGAATTGGTGAGGAAATGTCATATACCTACATAACCACCTTTTACTTTATCTCCCATTATTTTCTAGTTTTTTTATTGTATATAATGTAGACTGCCCTTTTATCTCTTGAGACAAATTGCATCTCAGAGTATTCTTCTGTTGACATTACGTTTACCTCATTTAGCATTAATACTTGAAGGAAATGTGGGGCAGAAAAATGTCTTAAGGCCAATATTGTCTCCAAAGAAAAATCAGCAGCATGGAAGGATCCACCCACAATGAATGACATTCTTCTGGCTCAGCCCCTGTGAAGAAGGCTGCTCTGCTTCTCTCGTCTGTGGTGTAAGTGTGTGATTCCGGCTTGGCAGAGTACTGTCATCGTACTTGTGGTGCCAGCTATTGCAGGGAAAGAAGGCATGTTTTCCTCCCTTTATGCAAATGCTTAAAGGGTTCTTTTTAATGAATCATTTATTAGGTATAAATCATATGGAGAACTAGTCTTTAAAACATCTGCAAATTTGATTTAGTATTTAGAATAAACTTTGTGTTGAATTCTTTTGTAAAGCCGAGATCCTTTTTTAAAGCACATAATCTCATCTTTTTAGGTAAATTAAGATTGATTTTTAGACCCTAGGTTTGGTTTGTGCTAGGCTTCCATTCCCAGTGTCATCCCCCCTCCCGTTCCTGGTACTGGGAATTGAATCCAGGGACACTCTACCACCAAGGTACATTCTTAGCACTTTTATTTTTTATCTCGAGATAGGGTCTTGCCAAGTTGTCCAGGCTGTCTCAAACTTGGAATCTTCCTGTCTCAGCCTCCCAAGTAGTGGGGATTACAGAGTGCTAGGATTTCTAAAGTCCATTCATTTGGTAAGATTGATTAAGGAGAGCGTAGTGTGTCGAATGCTTGACCTGCCACCCTCCAAATGATATGTCCGTGTCCTGAGCCCATAATCTGTAAATGCCACCAATTTGGAAAAGGACCTTTGCAGGTGTGATTAAGTGCAGGATCTTGAGATGAGATCATCCTGGATTACTCCTGTGGGCCCTACATCCAATGACAAGTGTCCTGAAGAGGGAACAGGAGATTATACAGTTAGAAGAGGAGATGGCACTGTGACCACAGAGGACAGAGTAAAGTAAAATGGCCACAACTAGGGAAATAGTAAGAAACAAGTTCTCTCCAGAGACTATGAGAGAATGCATCTCTGCTACTTAAGGCAATCGGGTTGTGGCCATTTGTTCTGGCAGACGAAGGAGGCTGATGCAGAGAGTGCTCCCTCTCATGCCTAAGTCCTCCCTCCGAATACCATCACAGCTGGGATTAAGTTTCAACATAGGAATTTTGGAGGAACACAAGACATTCAAACTATAGTAGACACTTAAAAACAGTGAAGTCAAGATTACTTTTTAAGTGGATTGATAAAGTTGGAATATGTGCTTTAAGTAGTAACCCAGTCCTGCAGTACTTGCGAGAGAAGAAAGAATAAAAAATTCACTTCCCCATGTGGAAAATCCAGTGTGTATTTTGTTCTTACAGCGTGTCTCACAATAGAGTAGTAACTTCTCAGGCACTCAATAGCTGTTTTCCCAGTGTCACTTATTGGACACACATAGTTCTGTGTACTTTGTGGTGCTAGAATACTTTTTTCCCCCTAAGTTCTCTTTCTCAAGAAAATGTCAGTTTTTAATGACATAGGCACTTAGTATTTGTTGACTGATTTAATAACACCTGTGTATTGTAACAGAGCCTCTACTTTTTGTCTTTGAGGAAATAACCCTATTAATTACTTAGTTCTTTAAAAAATAACTTAAAGAAACCCTTCTTCAACAACTGCTATGTGCTGGGTATTGTTTAGGGCAGATGGTAGAAAGGGAAGCTAGAGACCCTGAACTTTCAAAGAAATTGGAATCTTGAGGTCAAAGCAGACAAATGCATCACTGAGAAGATGAAGTAAAAGAAGGAAACATGGGGTAAGAGCTTGGATTTGGATTCAGCATGTCTTGGGTTTGATCCTAGTGTTAGCCATGATCAGCAATATGTGACCAAGGGTTATTTACCTCTTGGGACCCCACACATCATTGAAGTAGATCGATAAATTGCCTGGCACCTCCTAAACAATAATTCATGATTTTTTTAAGTACTGGGAAATGAAACCCATAGTTCCTGAATGTGTGGAGGGTGTGGGGAGATTGGGAATGGTTTCATAGTAGCAGTGTAAATAGATACTTCTGTGGAAGGGAACAGAGACAGAAAAGCACTATCAGAGTGGGATCAGCATGCCTAAGGACACAGGTACAAAAATAAAATTTGGTTGAAAGACAAGATAGTTTTTCTGAGCAGTTTTTAACTTATGGCTAATTTTTAAAAGCAGTTTTGAATGTCTCTTTTACCCATTGTTAGTTATAAGCAATTTAACCTCTGAATCTTAGCTTCTGTGACTGAAAATTGAGGTTGATGAGAATATCAAGAGCCCCTCTAGTGTTGCTCTAAGGATAACTGCTTTTCCAGCATCTCACAGATAGACCTTCTTTCCCAGCTTTTTGTTAAGTAGACTCATGCAATATTTCATCTTTGGTGTCTGGCTTCTTTGGCTCAGCATTATGTGCATCGCTCATAGGACAGCACACAATGGCAAATAGTTCATTCCCACTCCTGTGTGGTATTCCGTCCTGTGAGTATGCTCACTTGCTGATTGATTCTGCCATGGACGGGTGCTTGGCGATTCTGGGTTTTGGCTGTCTTAAGTAGTACTTCCTGGAACATTCAGTATTATTTAAGGCTTCTGATAGGCATAAGAAAGCATTTCTGAAAGGTGGAATTCCTGGGTATAGGATATTCAGGTATTTACTTGAGTAGATGCTGCCACACAATTTTCCAATCTGAGTGTACCATGGCATTCCCAGAAGCAGTGTTTTAGAGTAGGGATGGAGTTTTGAATTGCTGATTTTGCCATATTTCCTTTATAAAAACTGGGTTTGATTTTTATTCCCCTGCCTTAGAAACACCCTTACCAGACATCTGTTGCTGTTTTAGTCAGCGTTTTGTTGATGTGACCAAACTACCTGACAAGAACAATTTAGAGGAGGAAAAGTTTATTTTGGCTTACAGTTCAGACTCTCAGTCCATGGTCAACCAACTCTAACTTTGGGCCTGGGTGTGCAGAGCCGATGGCAGAGGGGCATGGTGGAGGAAAGCAGCTCAGAACCTGGCAGCCAGAGAGCAGAGATGGTGTGGGAGGGAGAGCAGGTGAGCGAGTGCACACATGCTTAACCCTCCGCTCACCAGAGACAATGCAGACCCGAAGTCATGCTTCCAGTAATCTCCTCCTCTAACCACCACCACCTGCCCGCCTCTAGTTACCACCAGTTAACTAAGTGAGAGGGGGAAAGTTTTTGGAAGAAAGCAATCAGGACGTGACAGTCAGGAAGCAGAGAGAGAGCGCTCTGCTACTGGGGACAAATACAAACCCCAAAGTCACGTTCCCAGGGTTGTACTTCTTCCAGCCAGAGCCCACCTGCCTGCTTAAACACTTAGTGTCCCGTATCAGTGGGCTAACCCACGGCACTCACAGCCTAACCATTTCACACCTGAGCATCCTCGCATTGCCTGGCGCATGCCTTTGGGCAGGCCTCATTTCTGTGTGACACTTGCCTTCAGAATCAAGTGTCTCAGTGCTTCTCACGCATTGCTATTTGATGCCGGCTTTTCTCCACATCTTCAGCTCCACTCAGCCAACTGAGGTCCTGTTGTTTTCACGTCCATGTTGTCTGGCACTCCTTTCTAGACTCTGACCCCACAGTGTTACCTTTGTCACGGTGCCTTCTGTGTTCTGTGTTGCTGAACAGATCCTCAGTACCTGTTCAGACGTCACCTCTTCCTGCAAGTCTCTTCTCCCACCAGCAGGACTTATGACCCATGCGTCGGACTTCCTCTTAGATTCTGAAAGCCTAGGGAAGTGAGGACAGCAGTGTCCCACCTGGTGCACACTGTGCTTAGTGGAGGTTCACTGAGTAGTAAACACTTCGTAGCTGTAAGGTGAGCTGCATTACCCCTGGCTTGCTCCACTGTTTCACAGGTGAAGTGAGGTCAGTAAGGCGCCTGGGGCTGTGGCAGAGATCCTGTGGGTGCTCATGGCCGAGTGCCTTTATTAACCTGATTTGTCTTTTGGGGGAAAGGTCTCTGTTTACTGCATGGTTTACAGTTCTAACTTCTTTGTGAAACTGTCAGTGATTCCTTAAGGCAGAGTGCCTGGTATTTAACTCAGCCTTTTTACTAATTGAACTGGGACTTCTTTTTTTTTTTTTTTGCCTCAGTTTTGTGGTCTATAGAAAGGAAGGAGATGGAGGGGCAAGAGGAAGAGAGGAGTGGGGACAAGTAAAGAAGGGGGGAGAAAGGAAATAAATGCTGTGTAGATTAATGTATGTAATAGCACAGAATAGATGCTAGTACTTTTTAAGTGCTATGTAAATGTTAACTATTATGATTTTTGTTAGTACTGAACTACTTGTACACTTTACTTCCTAATACGAACTTAGCACTCAGTGTTTTCTGTTTTGTATTCTTGAACATTTTATAAAACATTTCTAAGATGATAAGTTGAGAACAGGGACTATATCTTAAAATGTCTTGTAATGCCTGAGTATGCAGAAAACACAGAAGTACTTAAATACTTAGTGATTGGTTTTCTGCTACTCCATCTGTTACAATAAATGTCCCATTCACTGATGAAGTGCTGCTATGTTTTGAACTAACACTACTTTTTCCTTTCTTTTCTCAACTCTTTTTAGTTCAGATCAGTCCTGTTACATTTGTAGAACATCTGTAACATAACATACCAAGACATACTACCCAGCAAAGAAGGTTGGGGAAGTAGTGTGATACCAGTAGTATATGTGGTGTTTCAAGATGTAGGCTATTGAATTGAAAATACAGTCAAAGAACAGTGTTTTGGTTTGTGATGGACCACATATTTGACAGTGATCCCATAAGATTATAATGGAGCTAAAAATTTCCTTTTGCTTAATCACGTGGTAGCCAGTCATGTAAAAGGACAGCACATACAATCACATAGAGTACATAACGCTTGATGATGATAACTAGTTATTGGTTCTGAACTGTATACTTCTATTGTCTTGCTAGAGTATACTCTCTCTACACATACAGTTTACTGTGAACAGGGTGCTGCGTTAGGCTGGTAGCAGCCTCATCTGTCTTGTACTTGTCTCATTCTTGACTGCACCAGGAGGTCATATCTGGTAACTGAACACACAGTCGAGGTTTGTGTAAGCTCCTCAGTGTGTTCGCTCCAGGATTACATTGCCTTACCATGTGTTTTTCAGAAGCAGTATAACTGACAGTGTCAGTGGTTGTTTAGTATTTTTACTGTGTGACTTTATTATAGTCATTATTTCATGACAAAATCATAATCTCATTAAACGTTTGGCCTTAGCTTTTTTTCTTTCCAGAATATTTCCGGGAAAGCACAAATTTATTTTTATGATGGAAATGATTAGGAAAATAAATCTGATTTTTAGTTATCATGCACTTAATATGCAACTTTTCTAAGACATTATGTAAAGATTCATTCTTCTTTTTATAAGATGAGTATGGTTTGTTATTTGTGTTTAACCAGTTCTCTTGTCCCTTGTTAGTCTGTACATTTATTCATGTTTAGTTAGCTCAAGCTTCGCAGCAGGTGGCTTTCGGAGGGGTGCAGTGCCTGTGTGGAATCACCAGCGCTCTGACTCACCCTGATCTTACCCAGGCTCGGCTCATCAGTGATGATGCTGACTTGTGCTGTACATTTGAAGGCATGCCTTTCCACTTAGGACCTGCTTGTTTAGTGAGCAGTGTGACCCTGCCTGGCAGGCCACTCAGAATGGTGCTTGGTCAGGAGAAGATAAGAACAGAGAGATGCAAAACTTGGAGATAGCTCTTGTGAAACCAGACAAATTCTAATAAAAAACTTAGGCTTCCTATTAGATACCTCCCAAATGTCCTGTATATTTATCATGCCATGTACCAGTGCTTCCTCAACTGTTGAAGTGTGAACATTAGAGAAGCACGCCAAGGCAGGAGTATTAAGCAGGTTTTATTTAAAAGTAGTAATTATACAGACTTCCCCCGGGAAGGAGAAGGGGGCCATGGCCAATGTTCTAGAATCCCGGAGAAGTGAGCACACCCTACATCCTTTATAGATTAAGGTCTCTTTTGTTCTCCAGTTCTCTCCCCGCTTATCTCTCCTTCCTGCCTTAGTGACTAGGCCTGGTTTTGCAGGTGAGATGCAAAAAGTGAGAAGTGGTTGGGCACAGGGAGGGCCAAAGTGATTCAACCAGGCAAGGACCCAGGGGGCATTAATTAGCAGCTCCTTACCTGTAGTCCCTGACAAGCTCAGCTAAATTTGGTAATCATATTGATTCTGGAGATCCTTGACATTCCATTCTCTCAGGGGCAATTTCCAGAGGCAGATGGCTTTTATGGCCTCCATTTCCTCAATTTGACCTGATCCCCTGTTTCTACACTAACGGCCTGTCCCCAATTCTGGCTTCATTATCATCATGCTATTTAATGCAACTTACTTAATTTTGTTTTTATTTTCTGATCATGATGAAGACAGATTTTTGTGTGTGCATGTGAACAATTTCATGGGTTTAACGTATGTAATTCTAACCACAAGCATGATACACAGAAATCCTGACAGTCCAAAGAAATCCCTTTTATAGTGACATCTTTCCTTTCCTAATTCATGACAATTACCAGCTTGTTATCTGTTGCTATAGTTTTGTCATTTCCATAATGTCATATAAAGGGAATTATACATCATGCAATCTCTTTTCTTTATAGATCACCCAGCTTCAACCATTTTGTTATAGCAATAGAAAATAGAGTAAGGCACACAAGATTATAACCTATTATCCTCAAAGGTTACTTTAGTGTTCACTCTTGGTGTTGTACAATCTGTGTATTTGAATAAAAGCATAATGACATGCATCTATTGTTGTAGTAAATCCTCTACACTCTGTTTATTCATTCTTTTCTCCTACCTTGTGGCAGCCACTAATATTTTTGCTGTCTCTATAATTTTGGCTTTTCCAGAATGTCATATAGTTGGAATCATATAGTATCTAGCCTTTTCAGATTGATTTCTTTTATTTAGTAATGTGTGTAAGTTTTCTTCATGTCCTTTTTCATAGCTCGATAGCTACTTTCTTTTTATTGCTGAATAGTATTCTATTATTTGGACATACCACAGTGTTATGGTTTGGATCTGGAATGTCTTGGAAAATGTCATGTGTTGAAGGCTTGTCCTATTAATGCACCAGTGTCTGGAGGTGAGGCTTTTGGGAAGTGATTGGATTATGAGGACTCCAACCACATCATTGTATTTGTAAGGGATCCCACGAAAACCACGCCAGACATGGGAAATCACATAAGGGAGTTTATTAAGCAAAGTGTCTCCCTGCAGGGTAAGAGAGAAAATGAGAGGAAAAGAAAGGGAATGAGAAAGGGCGTGCGCTAGAGAGAGTGGAAAAGCGAGGAGGATAGAGAAAGTGAGTAGGAGAGAGAGAAGCATGAGAAAAGATGGCGATGAAGCTATCTTTAAGAATTCCACCAGGCTAACGGGGGACCAATAACGGAGAAGGATACTTGCAAGCTGACTGATGAACCCATAGCTAGCTAGGATGTTCAGAGACTGACAAGTGGTTGGGAGGTGGGGAAAATGGCTGCACCGGAAAGAGCAGCTTTGTATTACATTCCCCCGTTTCTGTTTGTATAAGAAAATCTTTTGTTCTTCAGTTCTTTCTGAAGCCTTCTCTCCCCTTCCTGCCTGAGTGACTGGGGCTGGTTTTGCAGGTGAAATGTGAAAAGTCCATTTTCCTTCCAGACTTCCAAAGGCAGATGGTTTTCATGAACTTCATTTCCTCGATTTGACTGATCCCCTATTTCTATATTAACTGCTTATCCCCAATTCTGACTTCATTCACCCCTCTAATTTTAGGAACTCCTTCACTGCTGTAGGGAAAGGGGGTGATAACCAATCTGGCTTCTTCGAGCTGGAAGCGGGCAGCGTGGGTCAAGCAGTTTGGAGTTCTCTTTTTCGAAATTGGGTCAATTGAGGGGTCCATGGTAGAAGTCCGGTTGGGGAAGAGCAGGTTGTAAAGGCATCTGGGGATGGGTGCTTCTATGAGAGAAGAACAAAAAGACATGAGTACTGAAATGAGATTGATACAATATAAATGTTGCAGAATCTGGAACATGCCAATGCATATCATAAAGATGACAGAAGTCAATAATTCCTCACCAGGGGGTAGAACTGAGAAGTTGTTCCCATAACAAGGCCTAGCAAAGACTGAAGAGATAAGGCCTTTATTTGGGAACTTTAACATTGTCCAGGTTATCAGGAATGTAAACACAACATTTAGTAGAGATCTCTATACTTCTGTTACTAGCAAACATAGATTAAGCCTATTTGTGTCTGTAGGCCTTAAACTGACTAAAACTTCTGATTCTGGCAGTCTCTCTTGATAGTTATCAGGCATATTTGCCTAAGAATCTCTCTTTTGTAGCTTTGAGTCTTTATTCTAGTGGGCTAACACAAGTGTACATCTTAAGTTACATTTAAGTATTATTTCTTTTAAATGCCCAAGAATGGCTATATTTTGGTTTTAACTGTTTTGCTAAGTGTTTAAGATCAAGCTGGTCAAATTGACCTGTTCCTGTCTGTTAAAGAGTCAGCTGAGTTCCCACAGGGGTCACTCATAGAGAACTTAAGAGCAGCTTCTTAGCTCCATTAGTGCCATTGGTTAGGCAGGGTCTCCTGGATGAGGTGGCTTCCCTTGAAAGCACCAGGGATGTCTCCCTTTTTCCTTGACCCTCCTCTGCAGCAGGTGCACAGAGTGTCTTTTCTTCTAGTGGCCTCATCAATCTCCTTGATCAGGAGGTTGTGTGACCCAGAGTTGCAAACCTCCTTAGAGAAGTCCTCTTGTTCCCTGGGTTCAGGCTGACTTTGAGGGCAAGAACCAAATATGGGCTTTTCTTGACGTCTGTATTTAATCGCAATCTCTAAGTTTGATCTTAACCATCAAGCAAGTCAGTCTCACCAGTCATAAAGCAAGAGTTCTGGGCTTTAACTTCAATGTCAGTTATTTAACCCCTTTTATCTAATTGGGGTTTACATTATCTGTCCTATAGATGATGGCTTACTATTCCAAGTTAATTTACGGTGTTCGCTCTTGAAGCAGTACTTCTGCAAAATATTGATCAGGCAACAATTAGAGTTTATAAGGAAAATACAAAATGGAATCACCAATAATAAAACAGTTTGTGCAATAGCTATCTTGAATTTTGGCTGAGTTATTCATTATATCCCCTGTTTGAGATCACAGTAATCTTTACAACAAACATCAAACTTTTGAACACAACTTTAAATGAGTTAAAGTCTGGTTTACTTTGGAGCCATTCTAATGTGCAGCAGGGTTATCTCAGGTGAGGCGTGGCTTTTAGCTCTGATGGAAATGCATAAAACTCTAAAGAGTTATGTCAGCAATCTTTATATATGTGCAATGTTAGGTTCCAAAGTTACTGTAAGGTGGGCAGGAACCAGAGAAGGGAGCTGATGAAACACTGGTTATCTAGCAAAAGGATTCCTTCCTGCCCAAGAGCTGTGTGCCTGAGATCAATGTACTGCCACAGCAGTTAGGCACCTTGTGCCCCTGCACAGGAGCACTCCCAGGCACCAGGCATGCCATAGTCATGAGGTCAGAGACCCCAGTCTCAGTCACTGTTGTCCCATTTTTGCTACTGCACATTACACTCTTTCTTAAATGTCATTTTAAGAAGTTTACATATATTGACTCCTGAGTCTATATGAACATTAGTTAACACAATTTAACATTTATCTAAAACATGAATTAAAGAAAGGCTGAGAGAGCTTTTAAGTTTCCTTTTGTGTGGCAAAGTAGTAAAATGCTTTCATGCTTAACCTTTTAACAAATCAGGCTCTCAATAACTTTTAGAAATGCATTTAACAAATTTTACATATACCCTATTAATGACAGGTCCTATACAAAACATTAAATGATAGGTTTACCATTACAGACAAGTTTAATTTGAAGAATAGCAGCTTGATAAATTTTCTGCTTTAAAGGCTTATATACTTGGAAAATATGAACACATTTAGTATGCAAAGAATAATGTTTAAGTATGGTACCCCATGGAATAACTTTGTAAATTAATCAATGTCTCTAACAAACATGTTTGGGTAATCCTATACATGTCAATTCTAATTCATTCATCTTATTGTAAAAAAACCAAGATATCAGAAAAGTGTTAAAAAAAACAAGATGTCAGACAAGTGTAAACAGTATTTGCCATCTCTTTCCTGTTGAAGAAAAGTCCTAGAAAAATTGATGTTAGACATTTTATAAATATCAACATTTTATTAGTTTAACCACCTTGAGACTTGTGAGTTAATTTTAAGGACATTTTACTTCTATCAGTTTACCCAATTTAAATTGAACCCTTTTAAATCACATGAATTAAAAATATTTAGATCCATTTTTAAAATTTAAATTTTTATGCGCGCTTATATTTAACACAAAAGCAAAGGCCTTGTAATGCTTATCTCCATTGCAATGTAACAGATGTTTAAATAACTCTAGAGTTGAATAAAAAGAACTGATCAAAAATCATTAACCTAGGTATGTAGGATCAAAATTGTGAGCTCAAAAATATAGCATTTAAGAAAAACAAAAGTCCTAGAAGAAAAATGATAATGATCATTAATTATAGCATGAGAAAATGAGAAAGAGAAGAGGTGAAAGGGAGAGAAAAAGTATTCTGAGTTTCAGCCCAGGAGAAATTTAAAATGGACACTTTTTTCCTTGGGTTTGAGACTGGTTTCCCACTGAGCATTCTGGCTTCCTCCATTTACATTTCAATGTAAGCCTTGACTGAGATCTGGATCTGAAAGGGGCTAAAATGTTCTAGCAGAAACTTGATGCCTAGGGCATTTTAACCCTTTTTCCTGGTTAGTAATCAGTTCAGGTTTGGGCGCAGAAAATTGTGAAACAATTATCTCCCACTACTTGTGGGGAATAGGACTGCTCATATCATACTCCTTACAGGGACATGCCACTGATAGTTGGGCTGGTTACTCCCTCCACACCGGTGTATGCAGGATCTTGCGTTAGGGGGACTAGGTGGGCTGGGCCAGGGAATGGAAGCAGAAACAGAACAGGATAAAGGAGATAGAGAAGCAGGGGAAGACAGAGAAACTGGGGCCGGGGGCAGGCCTGTGGGAAAAGCCAAGAAGCAAGAAAGAAGAGACTTGAAGTTAAGGAATCCCTTTCCATATGCCCACTCGCTCACGGAAGCTGTGTGCCATTACACAAAGAAATTTTGATGACTTTAAGCCGGGGGTCAGGCGAAGGTTTTCCAGGGTTAAATCTGCCAGATTGGAGGACCCAGATCCCATGGTGGGGACTGATACAGCCAAGTCTGTGGCCAGGGTGTCCCGAGGCCAGAGTATTGGGCTGGAGATGAGGGGCAGCACATAGATTGTGTCGTCACACAAGCACCAATGTGTGTGCTGGGCAAAAGCTGAGAAGGGTTTGAGGACCTGATATCAGGGTTTTCAAGTATGACTGCGTGAGCGTGAGATGAGCCTCAACCCTGAGAGAGAATCTCCACCACAAAATCAGGAATCCACCCGGCAGTTAAGACCGACTAAGGGGCCAGCCATAACTATAAAAGTTGTGGCTGGAGGTACCCCCACACCTCAGCCGCCTCGAGAGCTCCGGATACTCTACTGTTGCTTCTCAGGTTAGCAGAGGTGTGTTTAAGTGGTCTCGAGTGGGGACCTGTCTAAGGGAACTCACCAATCTGAAGTCACCAGTTGCATGCAAAAAGTTAAGCGTCCGGGTGAATGGAAGGTGGGGCTGTGTCCCTGGGGCACTGGGGCTCAGATGGGGTTCCTGGGGCACTGTCTCAGATTAAGAGACAGTGAAGAACCCATCCCGAGTTGTGGCACCAATGTAAAGGATCCCATGAAAACCACGCCGGGCATGGGGAATCACATAAGGGAGTTCATTAAGCAAAGTGTCTCCCTGCAGGATAAGAGAGAAAATGAGAGGAAAAGAAAGGGAACAAGAAAGGGCGTGCACTAGAGAGAGTAGAAAAGTGAGGAGGATAGAGAAAGTGAGTAGGAGAGAGAGAAGCATGAGAAAGGATGGCGATGAAGCTATCTTTAAGAATTCCACCAGGCTAACAGGGGACCAATAACGGAGAAGGACACTTGCAAGCTGACTGATGAACCCATAGCTAGCTAGGATGTTCACAGACTGACAAGTGGTTGGGAGGTGGGGAAAATGGTTGCACTGGAAAGAGCAGCTTTGTATTACAGTATTAATCCAAAAATAACTGAATGGATGACTGGGATGTGGTAGAAACTGTAGGCTCTGGGGTTTGGTTGTAGGACTCATGCCCCTGGCGGAGTGCCCTGGAAACATGTTCTTGCCTCTGGCCCCTTCCCCTGTGGTAACCTGTGTCCCCCTGCCACGAGCCGAACATCTTTCCTCTGCTATTCCATTTCACCATGATGTTCGTGCCTCACCTGTACCCAGAATAATGGAGCCGGGCAACGGTAGACTGAGACCTCTGAAGCCATGGAGCAAAATAAGCCTTTCCTCTGCTAATGTGCTCTTCTCTAGATACTTGCAATAGTGATGAAAAGCTGACTGATGTACACGGTTATCTGTTCACATGCAGAAGATCATCTTGGTTGCTTCCAAGTTTTTACAATTATGAATAAAACTACAAATTTTTTTTAATTAAAATATTTTTTATTTTTACAAACATATTTTGATTCATTGTACACAAATGGGGTACAACTTTTCATTTCTATGGTTGTACACAATGTATATTCACAGCATTCATGTAATCATACATATGTATAGGGTAATACTGTCTGTTTCATTCTACTGTTTTTCCATCCCCAACCTCTCCCCTCTTTTTCCTCTACACCATCTAAAGTTCCTTCCTTCTTCTCTTCCCCCCATCACCCCACCTCGTTATATATTGTCCTGCACTTACCAGAGAAAACATTGGGCCTTTGGTCTTTTGGGCTTGGCCTATTTCACTTAGCATGATGTTTTCCAACTTCATCCATTTACCAGCAAATGCTGTAATTTGATTCTTCTTTATAGCCGAGTAATATTCCATTGTGTATATATACCGCAGATTCTTTATCCATTCATCAATTGAAGGACATCTAAGTTGGTTCCACAATCTAGCTATTGTGAATTGAGCTGCTGTGAACACTGATGTGACTGCATCACTGTGGTATGCTGATTTTAAGTTCTTTGGGTATAAACCAAGGAGTGGGGCTAGCTGGGTCAAATGGTGGGTCCATTCCAAGCTTTCTGAGGAATCTCCATACTGCTTTCCAGAGTGGCTACACCAATTTGCAACTCCACCAGCAATGTATGCGTGAGCCTTTTCCCCCATATCTACGCCAACACTTATTATTGCTTGTGTTCTTGATAATAGCTGTTCTAATGAGAATTAGATGAAATCTTAGGGTGGTTTTAATTTGCATTTCTCTAATTATTAGGGATGATGAACACTTTTTCATATATTTGTTGATCACCTATGTATCTTCTGTGAAGTGTCAGGCCATTTTCTTAGTCCATTTATTGATTGGGTTCTTAGTATTTTGGGTGTAAAGTTTTTTAAATTCTTTATAAATTTTGGAGATGAGTGCTCTGTCTGAAGTGTGTGTGGAAAAGATTTTCTCCCACTCCGTAGGCTCTCTTTTCACGTTATTGATTGTTTCCTGTGCTGAGAAAAAACTTTGTAGTTTGAATCTATCCCATTTATTGATTCTTACTTTTATTTCTTGTGCTATGGGGGTCTTGTTAAGGAAGTCTGGTCTTAAGCCAACGTGATGGAGATTCGGACCTACTTTTTCTTCTGTTTGGTTAAGGGTCTCAGGCCTAATTCCTAGATACTTGATCCATTTCAAGTTGATTTTTGTGCAGGGTGAGAGATAGGGGTTTAATTTCATTTTACTGCATATGGATTTCCAGTTTTCCCAACACCATTTGTTGAACAGGCTATCTTTTCTCCATTGTAAGTTTTTGGCAACCTTGTCTAGTATGAGGTTACTGTACTTATGTGGGTAAGTCTCTGTGTCTTCTATCCTGTACCATTGATCTACCTGTCTATTTTGGTGCCAATACTATGCCGTTTTTGTTACTATTGCTCTATAGTAAAGTTTAAGGTCTGGTATAGTGATACCTCCTGCATCACTCTTCCTGCCCAGGATTGCTTTGGCTATTCTGGGTCTTTTGTTCTTCCAGATCAATTTCATGATTGCTTTTTCTGTTTCTATGAGAAATGTCATAGGGATTTTAATTGGAATTGCATTAAATATGTATAGCGCCTTTGGAAGTATGGCCATTTTGAGAATATTAATTCTACCTATCCTAGAACATGGGAGATCTTTCCATCTTCTAAGGTCTTCCTCAATTTCTTTCTTTAATGTTCTGTAGTTTTCATTGTAGAGATCTTTCACCTCTGGTTAGATTGATTCCCAAGTATTTTATTTCTTTTGAGGCTATTGTGAATGGAGTTGTTTTCCTCATTTCCCTTTCAGATGTTTCATCACTTATGTATAAAAATGTTTTAGATTTATGTGTGTTGATTTTTTATCCTGCTATTTTGCTGAATTCATTTATAAGGTCTAGAAGTTTTCTGGAGGAGTTTTTTGGATCCTCTAAATAGAGAGTCATGTCTTCAGCAAATAATGACATCTTGAGTTCCTCTTTTCCTATTCGTCTCCCTTTAATTTCTTTAGTCTCTGTAATTGCTCTGGCTAGTTTTTCAAGTATGATGTTGAATAGAAGTGGTGAAAGAGGGCATCCCTGTATTGTTCCTATTTTTAAAGGGAATGCTTTCAGTTTTTCTCCATTAAGAATGATGTTGGCCATGGGCTTAACATAAATAACCTTTACAATGTTGAGGTATGTTCCTACTATTGCTATTTTTTCTACTCTTTTGAGCGTGAAGGGCTTGTATTTTGTTGAATGCTTTTTTTGCGTCAATTAAAATAACCATATGATTCTTATCCTTAAGTCTATTGACATGATGGATTACATTTATTGATTTATGGATATTGAACCAACCTTGCATTCCAGGGATGAACCCCACTTGATCACGGTGTACTATCTTCTTAATATGTTTTTGGATGCGGTTTACCAGTATTTTGTTAAGGATCTTTGCATCTATATTCATCAACGATATTGGTCTAAAATTTTCTTTCCTTGATGTGTCTTTGACTGGTTTGGGTATGAGGGTGATATTAGCTTCATAGAATGAGTTTGGTAGGGTACCCTCATTTTCTATTTCCTGGAATACTTTGAGAAGTATTGGAATGAGTTCTTTGAAGGTCTTGTAGAACTCGGCTGAGAATCCATCTGGTCCTGGGCTTTTCTTCATTGGTAGGCTTTTGATGGCTTCTTCTATTTCATTGCTTGATATTGATCTGTTTAAATTGTGTATGTCCTCCTGGTTCAGTTTGGGAGGATCATATCATATGTCTCTAGAAATTGGTCAATGTCTTTGGTATTTTCTATTTTGTTGGAATATAGATTTTCAAAGTAGCTTCTCATTATGTTATATATTTCAGTGGTGTCTGTTGTGATATTTCCTTTTTCATCACGAATTTTAGTAATTTGAGTTTTCTCTCTCCTTCTCTTTGTTAGTGTGGCTAAGGGTTTGTCCATTTTGTTTACTTTCTCAAAGAACCAACTTTCTGTTTTGTCAATTTTTTGAATTGTTTCTTCTGTTTCAATTTCATTGATTTCAGCTCTGATTTTAATTATTTCCTGTCTTCTACTAGTTTTGCTGTTATTCTGTTCTTCTTTTTCTAGGACTTTGAGCTGTAATGTTAGGTCATTTAGTTGTTGACTTTTCATTCTTTTCCGGAATGCGCTCCATGCAATGGATTTTCCTCTTAGTACTGCTTTCATAGTGTCCCAGAGATTTTGATATCCTGTATCATCGTTCTCATTGACCTGTAAGAATTTTTTTATCTCCTCCCTGATGTTTTCTGTTATCCATGTTTCATTCAATAGCATATTATTTAGTCTCCAGGTGTTGGAATAATTTGTTTTTATTTTGTCATTGATTTCTAATTTCATTCCATTATGATCTGATAGAACACAAGGCACTATCTCTATTTTTTTGCATTTCCTAAGGGCTGCTTTGTGGCATAACATATGGTCTATTTTCAAGAAGGTTCCATGTGCTGGTGAGAAGAAAGTGAATCTGCTCGTTGATGGATGGACTATTCTATATATGTCTGTTAAGTCTAAGTTATTGATTGTGTTATTGAGTTCTGTGGTTTCTTTGTTTAGTTTTTGTTTGGAAGAGCTATCCAGTGGTGACAGCAGTGTGTTAAAGTCACCCAGAATTATTGTGTTGTTGTCCATTTGATTCCTGAAATTGAGAAGGATTTGTTTGACGTACAGGGATGCACCATTGTTTGGGGCATAAATATTTATGATTGTTATGTCTTCCTGATTTATGGTTCCCTTAAGCAGTATGGACTGTCCTTCTTTATCCCTTCTGACTAACTTTGGCTTGAAGTTCACTTTATCTGAAATAAGGATGGAAACCCCCGCTCTTTTACTGAGTCTGTGTGCGTGGTGGGTTTTTTTCCCATCATTTCACCTTTAGTCTGTGGATACCTTTTCTATGAGACGAGTCTCTTGAAAGCAGCATATTATTGGGTCTTTTTTTAAAATCCATTCTGCCAGTCTGTGTCTTTTGATTGATGAGTTTAGGCCATTAACGGTCAGGGTTATTATTGAGATATGATTTGTATTCCAAGTCATTTGTGCTTATTTTTGGTTTTTAACTTGACTTGGTTTCTCCTTTGAATGGATTTTCCTTTAAGGTAGTTCCTCCCTTTGCTGACCTACATTGTTGTTTTTCATTTCCTCCGCATGGAATATTTGGTTGAGAATATTCTGTAGTGCAGGCTTTGTATTTGTAAATTCTTTTAACTTTTGTTTATCATGGAAGGATTTTATTTCATCTTCAAATCTGAAGATTAGTTTTGCTGCGTGTAGGATTCTTGATTGGCAACCATGTTCTTTCAGAGCTTGAAATATGTTGTTCCAGGCCCTTCTAGCTTTTAGAGTCTGGGATGAGAAGTCTGCTGATATCCATATTGGTATCCCCCTATATGTAATCTGATGCTTTTCTCTCACAGTCTTTAAAATCCTATCTTTATTTTGTATGTTAGACATTTTCATTATAATGTGCTTTGGTGTGGATCTATTGTGATTTTGTGCATTTGGTGTTCTGTAAGCCTGTTGTATTTGATTTTCCATTTCTTCTTCAGGTTTGGGAAATTTTCTGATATTACTTCATTGAATAGGTTGTTCATTCCTTTGGTTTGTATCTATGTACCATCCTCAGTCCCAATAATTCATAAATTTGTTCTTTTTATGATGTCCCATAGTTCTTGGAGATTCTGTTCATGATTTCTTACCATCTTCTCTGTTTGGACAACTTTATTTTCAAGATTAAATATTTTGTCTTCATTATCTGACGTTCTGTCTTCCAAGTGGTCTAGTCTGTTGGTGATGCTTTCCATTGAGTTTTTATTTGGTTTATTATTTCCTTCATTTCAAGGATTTCCGTTTTTTTTTTTTTTTTTTTGAAACTCTATCTCTTTGTTGAAATGATCTTTTGCTTCCTGCAGTTGCTCTGTCAACTTATTGGTATTATCATTCATTGCCCGCATTTGCTTTCTTATCTCATCCTTTGCTTCACGAATCATCTTAATCATGTATAACCTAAAGTCCTTTTCTGACATTTCTTCTAACATATTGTCATTGGATTCTATTAATATAGAATCTAGATTTGTTTGGATCATTTTCTTCCCTTTCTTTTTTCATGTTGTTCATGTATCTTCCCCTCTAGCAGTGCAGATCTGGGGTATTGCAGTTTCCCCCCTATAGGCTTATAGTGACCCTATAGGTTTCCAAAACCTTTTCTTTAAGGGGGAGATCAATATCAGCAGGTTGCAGTTCAGACAGTATGCAACTCAAAACCAGATAGCCCCATGAGGACGTTAACAATATTGTCATAATAAACAGAATGAGTTCAATTACTATATTCAGTATAACAAATAAATTTGCAATAAGGTCTACAGTTTCTAATGGAGGAGAAGGAGGATGTGGAGGGGTGTAGGATGTAGCTGTTAATGGGATAAGAAAAGAATATATACAAGTTCTAGATCACAAAGTGAGAATATAATCAAAAGAAGTCGGTTGTTAGCATGGGAAAAGGGAGAAAGAGACTCTGAGGGAATAGGTAAACAAAAGGAAAAGAGAGCAAGAAAAGTAAGGAAATAAAAACTAAAATTTTTCAATAAGGAGAAAAAAGAAAATCTACACTCTTAACAGTCATATGGTCTTCAAACCTCCCAGTCTTCAGTAGCTTGTTATATTAGAGGTACCTGACAATGAGCTTCCAGTCTACAGCAGGCGTCTCAGGATGAGATTTGCTCCACCTAAAGATGGGAGATACAGCTTCCAGGATTATCCAAGATAGCCACTGTGGCTTCCAAATGTGTTGGCAAATGGGGAGCTGCAGCTTGGGGCTTGGACTTGGTCTGCTAGAGGTCCTGGAGGCGGGGTTTGGTTGGTCCGGCAGGGTTCCTGGAGGTGGGGGGTTGTCACTCTGGTTGGGGGATCCTGGAGGCAGGGTGCAATCAATCAGTCTGGGGGTCCTGGTGGTGGGGAGCAGTCAAATTGATGTGAGGGCCCCAGAGGCAGGGAGTGATCGGTCAGGCTGAGGGATCCTGGAGACAGGGGTTCAGTCAGTCTGGCCAGGGGTCCTCCAAGTCCTGCCTTTTGTCTCAAAATGGCGGTAGCCACGTGTAACCAAACCTGCAGGTACTGTGACAGTGAACTTCCAGGCAACAGCAGTCAGCTGGTGCTCCACTGGCAGTCTGTGGTCAGTCTACTGACTGCTGTCGGAGGATCGGGAGGTGAACCTCGGGCAATGGGTGATGATGGGTAGGTGAAAGGCAGGTGATGGACAGGCAAGCAGCAGGCAAATGGTGGATGGAAGATGCCAGACAGTGAACAATCTGCCCTCGAAAAGTAGTCAATATGCTGGCTGACTGCAGGTGATCACAGTAGACAAATGGGGTAAACAGCAGGGGATCGATAAGCTGCAAAACCTTCCTCACCAAGAAACAGATATCCTCTGCTTGAAATCCAAGTTATGGAGAGACAAGGAACGCAGCCTCCCTCTAGTCTTTCATCTTGGATCTCCCTCTATACAATCTTTTTTGAAGTGAAAACTACAAACATTTTTATGTAATTTTTATGTGTGGACATTTCAACTCCTTTGAATATCAAAGAATGTGCTTTCTGAACTGTATATTCAGAAAATTGTGAGTTGTGTAAAAAAATGACAAACTTGAACAGCACCATCTAACATTTCCATCAGCAGTGATTATAGTTTTTTGTCACTCCACATTCTTGCCAGTACTTGGTGTTGTCATTGTCCTGAATTTCAGTTACTATAACAGGTGGGCAGTGGTATCTTGTTTCAATTTGCATTTCTCTGATGACATGATGTATGGAGCATCTTTCCATTTTCTCATTTGTCATCTGCGTGTTTGTATACATATATATATATATATATATATATATATATATATAGGTTTTTTTTTTGAGACATCTGTTAACTGTCTTGGACTTTTTCCCCTAATCATGTTATTTATTTATTTATTTTATTGCTTTAAGAGTTCTTTGTGTATTTTGGATAATGGTACTTATCTGACTTACGTTTTTCACATATTTTCTCCTAGGTAGTGGCTTGTATTAACATTCTCTTGTTAGTGCATTTCATAGATCAGAAAAATTAATTTTAACAGAGTCCAGTTTATTAATTCATCCCTTTGTGAATCAGGCCTTAGTGGTGCATATAAAAAGTCAATCCCAATCCCAAGATTATTATACAGTGTCTTTTAGGAACTTTATAGTTTTACATTTAAGTTAATGCTTTGTTTTATGTTAATTTTTGTGAAGCATGTAAGGTATGTACCTAACTTCATTTTTTTACCTGGTTGTCTACTTGTTCCAGCACATATTTTTGAAAAGACTAGCTGTGCTCCCTTGAATTACCTTTTATCCTTTGTCAAAGATCAGTTGACTGTATTTATTTGGGCTATTTATGGGCCTTTAATATTCTATTCTATTTTCTTTGTCTTATTGTTTCCCTAATAACTGAACTGTCTTGATTATTATAGTATATCTTAAAGTTGAATGTTGTCTGTCGTTCAACTTTATTTTTTGACTCTGTTCCAAACTTTAGAATCAGTTTGGCCATATTCACAAAATAACTTGCTATATCTTTAATTTGGTATGCACTGAATATATAGATCAAATTGTGCAGAACTGACATCTTTATAATATAGTTTCTCTATCCATACACATGGTATATCTATCCACTTAATTAATTGCTTGACTTCATTCATCAGGTTTTTATAAAAATCTTATACATCTTTCATATTTCATTTCTTTGGGTGCTAATATAAGTAATTTTTAATTTCAAACTTCACTTGTTCATTCATGTTATATAGGATAAAGGTTGACTTGTGTGTGTTATAAGCCTGCTATAATTGCTTATTAGTTCCAGGAGTTTTTTGTTGTTTACTGAAACCTTTTTCTATGTAGACAGTCATGTCAACTGTGAAGAGTTTTATTTTTTTCTTTCCCTTATGGCAAAACCTTTAGTTTATTTTATTGTCTTTTTGCACTAAGATTCCTTTTGGTTACCTCTTTTCTCATCCTCTTACTTTCAACCCATTACCTGTTCTCGTCTTTGTATCTAAAGTGAATCTCTTGTAGACAACATGTAGTTGTCATGTTTTCTTTAAACCAAGTCTGCCTTTTAATTGGAGATTTTAATCAATTTACATGTGAAAAAATTAGTGATAAGAATGTAGATGTTTCTGTATTTTTGCTGTTTGATTTTATGTATTTTAGTTATTTCTGTTCTTCACTTCCTACATTAATGCCTTTTTCTGTACCTTTTTTTTGGTGGGTAGTATATTTAGTTTCTCATTTCCTTTTCTGTACACATTTTAGTTATTTTCCTAATGGATATCTTAGAGATTACAGTTGACCTCTTAAACTTAACTACAGTTTTTAAAAAAATTAATACCACCTTAACTAACTTGAGTAGTACACAAAAAATTCTATATCTATATAGGTTCATTCCTACCCTTTCATGTTGTTGTTATATTTTTACATAGTGTCCCCAGTAACACATTTATAAGTTTATTTTATACATTTGTTTTGTAAATCACATAGGGAGAAAAAGAGGACTTACAATCAAAATACAATCATATTGGCTTTTGTGTTTGCATATGTAGTTGCTTTTATCAGTGTCCTTTATGTCTTCCTCTGGCTTTGAGTTAGTTCCTGTTGTGTTTCATTGCTGTGTAAAGGACTCCTGTACCATATTTTGTATGCTGATCTACTTGTGACACACTAACTCAGCTTTTGTTTTTCCAGGAGTTCCTTAATTTCCTTCCCTCCCTCCCTCCCTTCCTTTCTTCCTTCCTTCTTTAATTTTCATGGGGCTGGGGATTAAACCCAGGGCCTTGTGCATGCTAGGCAAATGCTCTACCACTGAACTAAATCCCAAGCCCTCACCTTTATTTTTTAAAATATAGTTTGGTTGGATATAGAGTTCTTGCTTAGCAAGTTTCCTTCAGTACTTTAAATATATAATTTTGCTGCCTTTGGCCTGTGTGTTTTATTTTGAGAAATTAACTGTTAAATTTATTGGGAATTACTTGCATGTAATGAGTTGCTTCTCTCTTGCTACCTTTTAAAATTTTTCTGTTTCTATCTTTCAGCAGGTTAATTATAACATAGTTGATTGGTGATTTCTTTGCATTTATCTTTGTTGTAGTTTGTTCAGCTTCTTGGATGTGTGGATTCATTCATTTTAGCAAATTGGGGCCATTATTTCTTCAGATCCTCTTAACACCCTTTTGCCCAAGTGCTTTCCTTCTGTGACTCCCACTGTGCCTGTTTGGAGTGCTGAGGGTTTCTCAGGGTCTCTAGGTTTTGTTTCTCTTCGTCCTTTTACTTCTGTTTCTTAGTCTGGAGAGTCTCCATGCACTCCTCTTTAGACTCAGTGATTCTTTCTTGCCTGCTCTCATATGCTGCTGACACTCGTGAGTGTTTCATTTGTTCCCGTTTTCTTCCATGCTCATTTCTTTGATAATTTTTTATAAATTTCATATCTTTATCTGTATTCCCAATTATTGAGAGAGGTAGTTCCTGGATTCCTTTCAGTCCCTGTCTTGGGTTTCCTTCAGCTCTTCGAGCATACTTAAGGAAGTTAATGGAAGTCTTTGTCTCTAAAGCTCAGTGTCTGAGCCTTCTTAGTGACTGCTCCTGTAAATTTCTTCTGTGAAGTGTCCATACTGTCTACTTTACATGCTTTAGAGTTGTCTTGTTACAAGCCTGACATTTTAAATGTTATATTATAATTTTAGAAAACGGATTTTCCATGTCATTGTTTTGATTTCTTGCTGTGGGTTGTAGTTACCTGTTTAGTGACATTTCTAATCTGTTTTTGTCAACCATTTAGAAACTACTTTTTAAATTTTTATTTATTTTTTCCTTTGTGGTATTTTCAACTCTAGTTTGAAGTTATTTAGCTACTGTGTTGAAAGAGATTTCATTGCATGTCAGAGTAAAAAAGAAACTTAAAAAGAAAGAAAAAAATGTACAAAATTCTCCCCATTTTTGCATATTGACTTTGAGTTGGGGCAGTTCATCAGTGCTTAGAGAAATAGAAATGTCCACATCCACAATGGATGTATAACAGTGAGTACTATGCCTGTCACATGGGGAAGCTTTAGTAATACTTTGTAATTACAATTCAGTGTACAATGTAGATGTCACCAAAATAATTCACTCATTTATTGCAATGTTTCGTGCTTTCTCTCTCCTTCTTTTCAATTTTTTGCTGCTCTTTGTTATTTCAATTCTTCTCCCCTTCCTCTTCCTCTGTTCAAACTTGACATGTAACCAAATAAGCTTTGTGCACTACTGTTCTTGGGAACCTAATAATGTATACTTAAAATCTGTATGTTGCAACTTTTATCGTTGTTGTTGTTGTTGTTTGTTTGTCTTGTCCTCTATCCAGGAGTACCTTCTCAATTAAACCACAGCACAGGGGCAGAGTTTTCTCTCCTTCATTCTCCCTGTCTCTGCTGTTGGTGGCGGGCATCACCTTCTCATTTGATGGTGAACCACTTTGGGCATGCTCCGTTTCTTTTCTCCCTGGGTCAGTGCTTGAAGAGTGTGTGGGGACTTCCTGAATAGTAGCAAATCCCGCCCATGCCTGTGGTAGCATGCGTGGTGAGATGCAAGTGAGGGAGGCTCTATGTTCCTTTTACTTTTTGGTTTTTGATTCTGAATGTTGATACTTTCTTGTGTCCTAGTTTCCATATAAATTTTTGGGAATTAGAAGTACATTACATACATTTATTCATCTATAATGCCAGAGGATATTAATATCTAGATCTCACTAAATATACATATATCACAGGAAGTGTGCTTTTCTTGCATTTATTTACTGGTATATTTAATTTTATATACCACAATTTAATGATAAGTACTGAAACCATTACATATAATGTTACATATGGTAGTTTTTTAAAATTCCACATTATGTAAGGGTAAGCATCATTTTTAAATGAATTAACTGTGAAGTCCTAGATTTCTCAAATGCGCCTTAATGCCTTTCAAATATTTCTTTTCCAAGTGTATAATGTACAGATGTGGGGAGTCAGTGGTGACATCATGCCATCACTATACAATGAAAGAGAATCTTTTAAAGAATGTTCTCTTACTACGTGGATTTAAAATGTTAAAGCAAAAAATATTAGAAAAGTTAATCTTGTGTGAGATTATGATTTACTTTTCAAGTTTGCTACATTGCATAGAGAATAATTTCTTGCTTTAAAACATTAATCCAAAATCTCAGGTCAGTTGAGCAACTAAATATGGCACATAAACTTTAGTACACTCTTTTACAAAATGGACGAGGTACTAGGTTAGTTGATGGGGCTGTAGAAATCCTTGATAGTCCAATGAAAGCTTCTTAACCCTTCCCCAGAAAAGGAACATATATTAAAGAATGTGAAATTCCATGGAATAACCTATGAACAGAGTTCCTGGGACACTGTGAAGTTCATCCATGGGGGTTTCAGAAGGCCTGGTTTGAGAAACTATACTAGCACTTCTCAATCTAAACCACCTCTCTTTGACCCTTTCCCATTTTCTATAAAATCATAAGATAATGCTTTGTTTACTTGAAGAAGAAAATATTAACAGGAAGACCTATTTAACTCCAAATTACAATTTCAATTAGGATATTTCATATTTGTGTTTTAATCATGAGTTCATTACAGAGCACTGAAAAATTAATTTGGGAATGAATAAATCAAGATTAGATTTGTCCTGCCATTCAAGTTCACTGTGATTAGAACGAACCCCTTCCACTGCTAAGGCAATGGAAGAGAATTACATAAACCTTTGGGCTGACACTTACATGAGGATTGCTTAGATCTAAGAGCGTGTCTGTGGAGGACAGCCCCGCACCAGTGTGCTAGGGCCACCAGCACAGAGTGGCAGAGTGGGAAATGTAAACAGCAGAATGAATTGTCTCACAGTTTTGGAAACCAGAAATCCAAGGTATTGGCAGAACTTCTACCTCCTGAGGGCTAAAGGAGAACTTGTTCCATGCTTCACTTCCGTTTGTTGGCTGCTGGAAGAGCTCCTGATCTTTGCCTTCATTTTTATAGTGTGTTTTCCCTGTGTCCATGACGGTTTCTTCTTGCTGAGTTCTTTTCACTGGGACAGCAGCCATGTTGGAGTAGGCCCTACCAACCACATCATAACCTCATCTTAACTAAGTACATCTGCACACCTATTTATAAATGAAATCACATTCTACTTTAATATATGAATTTTAGGGAAATACAGTTCAATCTATAATATATTTCAGTGATTTTTATTTCCATAGTTTCATTGCCCTTTCAAAAAGAAACTTTTTGTAAAAGTCCTGAAGTATGGAGACCAAGACATTTAAATCAACATTGTAGCAACGTATTCATAAGCATAAACAGCCTACTTTTTCTTACTTATTTTTTCTGTGTTTTTTTCTCTAAAACTTCCATCTGTGAGAGATCAATACAGTTTTAATTCTTTCAGCAAACAGTTATTGAAACCAAGGCTTCTCAACCTCAGCACTGTTTACATTTCTCTGGATAATTCTTCGCTGTGGAGGGCTTTTCTGTGTGGTAGGATTTTGGCAGCAGTCCCAGCTTCTACCCTAATGCCAATAGCACTCACCCTTTGTGACACTCCAAACCCAAAATGTCTCCAGATGTTACCAAATATCCCTTGGAGGCAGAATCATCCCCAGCTGAGAACTACTGATGTAGGTTTCACCATGTGCCTGGCCAGATGCGCAGGAATCTAGGTGTTGGTGGTGATAGCTCCTGTCCTCAGGGAGCTGGTGGTCCCCAAGACACGGTGTCTGTAGGGCAGCAGGACCAGCACAGGGCGCAGGGGATGGCGCGGAGAAGAGACCTGGAGAACGGCTTGGGCCTCAGGTGGTGGCAGGAGTGAGAGGAAAGTGGTGGACCAGGGAATCTATTGGCTAAAACAAAAATCAGCTGCTCTCTCAAACACATCTTGAGGGTACATTGCTTTGTGATGTTTAGGACTTTCCTCTGATGACGTATGGATTTTTCATGCATGTCTTAAGTTGTAGTTTTAAAAATACTTATCCAAGTCATCTTGAGGAAGAGCTAATGTTAGATCTGTGCTTTAATGTAACATAGTTAGAGAATGGATACTTTTCATCCTAGGAGGAGCTGATTCGTTATTTTTGTTTAGGCATGTAGATTTAATAACGGACTATATTCTGTTTCATCAGGAATTACATCCAGTGCATGTAAATTTTGCTTTTATATTTTGAACTGTTTAAAGGTAATTGTTTTAATTATTTGATAATACATAGCTAAGTACTAAGTACATCTAGTACTAACTAATGATTACCATGCTACTCCAGTCATTTAGTTTGTTCTGTGACCAGAAACGTGTTGAGAGGCTATAGTCGCTTTTCCTGACATTAACCTCAGAGAACAATTAGAATGCTTTTTATTTTATTTCATAATGCAGTTAGATTAGGAAATAGATTATGGAAATTTTCTTATCTGATGTCAATTGCATTTTAATAATAATTTAAATTTCAAACATTGAAATTTTGAAATAATACACAGTGACAGTGAAAAGTAAAAAAACAGTACTTCTTATAATTTGTAAAATCTAATTTTTTTTACTTTCAAAGTTTTAATTGCTTTAAAGCACTTTTAAAATTGGCATCTCTTAATTTGTGAATGGTACAAAATTATATTAGATTCTGTATCCAGACTGTTAAAGGTAACCATAAATAATGATTAGATAATGTCTTACTCCCTTTAAAGCACTTCCTATTTCATAATTGCATTTGTTTCACACAGTAACTATGTGGGAGTAGCAATTACTATTTTTTTTGGTTCTATTTAGTTATACATGACAATAGAATGCATATTGACACATTTTACACAAATGGAGCACAACTTCTCATTCCTCTGGCTGTACATAGCGCTGAGTCACACCAGTAGTACAATCTTTCATGTATATTGGGTAATGATGTCTGTCTCATTCTGCGGACCTTCCCATCCCCACTACCCAACCCTTCTCCTCAATTCCCTCTGCACAATCCAAAGTTCCTTCATTCTTCCCTATGCACCCCACCATGCCCCCATGATGGATCATCATCCAGTTATCAGAGGAAACATTTGGCCATTGGTTTATTGGGATTGTTTTATTTCACTTAGCTTGATATTCTCCAGTTTCATCCACTAACCTGCAAATGCCTTAATTTCATTATTTTTTTAAGACTGAATAATATTCCATTATGTGTATGTACCACATTTTCTTTCTCCATTCATCTGTTGAAGGGCATCTAGGTTGGTTCCTTAGTTAAGCTGTTGTGAATTGAGCTGCTATAAACATTGATATGGCTGGGTCACTGTAGTATGCTTATTTTAAGTTCTTTGGGTATAAACTGAGGAGTGGGATAGCTGGGTCACTTGGTAGTTCCATTCCAAGTTTTCTGAGGAATCTCATACTGCTTTTCATAGTGGTTGCACTAAATTGCATTCCCACCAGCAGTGTATGAGTGTGCCTTTTTCCGCACATCCTTGTCAACACTTTTTGCTTGTATTCTTGATAATAGCCATTCTAATTGGGGTGAGAATAGTTTTGACTTGTTATTATTCTAATTGCTAGAGATGATGAACATTTTTTCATATGTTTGTTGTTCAATTGTATTCTTCTGTGAAGTGTCTGTTCAGTTCCTTAGCCCATTTGTTTTTTGGTGTTAAGTTTTTTGAGTTCTTTATATATCCTGGAGATGAGTGCTCTATCTGAGGTGCATGTAGTAAAGATTTTCCCCAAAACTGTAGGCTCTCTTTTCACATTACTGATTGTTTCCTTTGCTGAGAAGATGCTTTTTAGTTTGATTCCATCCCATTTATTGATTCTTGATTTTACTTCTTAAGCTTTAGCAGTCTGGTTAAGGAAGTCAGGTTCTAAGCTGACATGATGAAGCTTTGTGCCTACTTTTTCTTTCATTAGGTGTAGGATCTCTGTTCTAGTGCCAAAGTCTTTGATCCACTTTGAGTTGAGTTTTGTGCAGGGTAAGAGATAGAGGTTTAATTTCATTTTGTTACAAATAGATTTTCACTTTTCTCAGCACCATTTGTTGAATACATTTTCTCCAATGTATGTTTTTGGCACCTTTGTCTAGTATGAGATAACTGTATTTATGTGGGTTTGTCTTTTGTACCATTGGCCTATATGTTTACTTTCTTGCCAACACCATGCCGTTTTGTTACTGTGGCTCTCTAGTATAGTTTAAGTTCTGCTATTGTGATGGCTCTTGCTTGACTTTTCTTGCTAAGGATTGCTTTGACTATTCTGGTCTCTTATTTTTCCAAATGAATTTCATGATTGCTTTCTCTATTTCTATGAGGAAATAGTTGGGATTTTAATAGGAATGCATTAAATTTGTATAACACTTTTGGTAGTATTTCCATTTTGACAATATTAATTCTGCCTATCTAGGAGCATGGGAGGTCTTTCCATCTTCTAAGGTCTTCTATAATTTCTTTCTTTAATGTTCTGTAGTTTTCATTGTAGAGGTCTTTCACCTCTTTTGTTGATTGATTCCCAAGTATTTTTTTTTTTTGAGGCTACTGTGAATGGGGTCGTTTTCTTAATTTTTCTTGCAGTGGATTTATTGCTTGTGTTTAGAAATGCATTAGATTTATGGGTATTGATTTTATATCCTCCTGCTTTGCTGAATTCATGTATGAGTTCCAGAAGGGCATCCCTGTCTTATTCCAGTGTTTAGAGGGAATGCTTTCAATTTTTCTCCATTTCAAATGATGTTGGCCTTGGGTTTTGCACAGATCAGTGTTCTCATTTACCTCTTAAGTATTTTTTTTCCTAGCATGCTATTTAGTTTCTACGTGTTGCAGTAGCTTCTATTTTTTATTTTATCATTGATTTCTAGTTTCATTCTGTTATGATCTGATAGAATGCAGGTTAGTATTTCTATTTTTTTGTATTTGCTGAGAGTTGCTTTGTGGCATAACATATGGTCTGTTTTAGAGAAGGATCCATGTGCTGCTGAGTAGAAAGTGTATTCACTCAATGATGGATCAGTACTCTATATATGTTCATTAAGTCTAAATCATTGATTATATTGTTTAGTTCTGTAGTTTCTTTGTTTAGTTTTTGTTTGGAAGATCTATCCAGTGATGAGAAAGGTGTGTCAAAGCTACACTGTATTATTGTGTTGTGGTCTCTTTGACTCTTGAAATTGAGAAGGGTTTGTTTGATATATATGGATGCTCCATTGTTTGGGGTGTATATATTTACAGTTGTTATGTCTTGTTAATATATGATTCCCTTAAGCAGTTTGAAATGTCCTTCTTTATCCCTTCTGACTAACTTTGGTTTGAATTCCACTATGTCTGATATGAGGATGGGAACCCCTGCTTGTTTACGCAATCCATGGGAGTGATATGTTTTTCCCCAACCTTTCACCTTCAGTCTGTGGATGTCTTTTCCTAGGAGGTGAATCTCTTGAAGATAGCATATTGTTGGGTCTTTTTAAAAATCCATTCTGCCAGTCTGTGTCTTTTGATTTGTCAGTTTCAGCCATTAACATTCAGGGTTATTATTGAGATATGATTTGTACTCTTGGTCACTTTGGTTTATTTTTGATTTTTAACTTGACTTAGTTTTTCCTTTGATCTTTCCTTTAGTGTAATTCCTCCCTTTGCTGGTTTTCATTGTTTTTTTTTCATTTCCACCTCATGGAATATTTTGCTGAGAATGTTTTGTAGTATAGGTTTTCTAGTTGTGAATTCTTTTAATTTTTGTTTATCATGGAAGGTTTTTATTTCATCTTCAAATATGAAGCTTAATTTTACTGGGTATAAAATTCTCTGTTGGCATCCCTTTTCTTTCAGAGCTTAATGTATGTTATTGCAGGACCTCTTGATAGTGAGGGTCTGGGTTGAAAAATCAGCTGAGGTCCAAACTTGTTTCCCCCTATACATAATTTGATTTATTTTTCTTGTAGCCTTTAAAATTCTATCCTTATTCTGTATGTTAGTCATTCTCATTATAATATGCCTTGGTGTGGGTCTGCTGTAATTTTGTACATTTGGGTAAAGCTTCTTTTAGATGATATTTCCATTTCACTTTTTAGATTTGGGATATTTTATGATATTATGTCATTGAAAGATGGTGCGTTCCTTTGGTTTGTATCTCCACACCTTTGTCTGTTCCGATAAATCTTAAGATTGGTCTTTTCATGTTGTCCCATATTTCCTGGAAATTCTGTTCATGGCTTCTTTCCATCTTCTCTAGTCGACTTTATTTTCTTTCTTTTTTAAATGATTTTGTTGTAGTTGCAGGTGGACACAGTATCTTTATTTTATTTTTATGTGGTGCTGAGGATTGAAACCAGGGCCTCATGCATGCTAGGTGAACGCTCTACCACTGAGACACAACCCCAGCCTTCGACTTTATTTTTGAGAGTATATATTTTGTTTTCATTGTCTGAGGTTCTGTCTTCCAAGTGGTCTAGTCTATTGGTAATACTTTCCATTGAATTTTTAATGTGGTTTATTGTTTCCTTCATTTTGAGGATTTCTGCTTGATTACTTTTTATGATCTCTGTTTTTTTATTGACGTGATCTTTCACTTCCTGTATTTTTTTCCCCAATACCATCCTTTATTTTGAAGATCAATCTAACTATGTATTTTCTAAATTCCTATGACATTTCAACTACTGTGTTGTTGATGGATTCTGTTGTTGGAACATCTTGGTTTGTTTGCGATGCTTTTTTCCCTTGTTTTTTCATGTAATTTGTGTGTCTTTTCATCTAGCGGTATGTATCTGAGGCAGTACAGTTTCTACCCTGTATTCCTATAGTGTCTCTGAAGGTTTCCAGTACCTCACCTTTAAGGAGGAGACCAAGATCAGCAGCACCCAATGCAAACAATGTACCACCTTAAACCAAATGGCTCTTATTAAGGTGTTTACAGTTTTGGCACAATAAACAGAAGTGATGTGTTCAATTATTGTCTACAATGTAAACAGTAAGTTTGCTGCAAAATGGGTTTATCATTTCAAATGATGAATAATGAGGGAACATAAGAAGTGTAAGTTTTTATGTTTATCAGGGAGAAGGGGAGAAAATAGAGGTAAAAATTTATAGTAAGAGTGAGGGAGGAATTAATAGAGGTTGGTTGTTGAGAAAGAGAATCCAGGGAAAAGATAGTTGAGAGAAAAAAATATATAGATTTTTAAAAGAAAAATATAAGAATACACAACAAAACTGTAATGTACTATTCAGACATCTCATTCCTCAGTAAATTGATGCATGAAAAATATTTGTATTCAAAGATGGTAGAGGAGTGAGAGAAAGAGGTGGGAAGGAAAATCCCAATGGAAAATTGAATGATTACTTTGGTTTTCAAAAATTTTCTCAGCTTCCCTTCTATGCCAGTAGGTGGGGTTGTCTGAAGTTTCATGTTAGCTCCTGTGGGTGCTGAACTGGTTGGGTGGGTGAGCTGATAGCAAGGTGCCCTCACACCCTTTTATAGTCTTCCCACCCACTGTAGCAGACCCCTTCTGTTCCTGTGCACTTCAGGACTCACTGATCTGGAGACAGCCCAGTTTTCTACAGATTTTTCAACCTCTGCTCCCCTGGCAAACTGCCTCTAGTCTCCGGCTTTCCCCAGGGTTTTTGGACCCAGATTGGCCGCACAAATCCGGCTACGTGGACCTGGGCTTCAGCTTCCCCAGGCCCTGCCTTGCTGCAGTCTCATGATCTCAATGCCATTCCAGTTTGTAGAGAGACCACCAGGCATGTGCTCACACCAAGTACAGATCCTGCATAGAGGCAGCCAGATGGAGGCAACCAGCACACTCAGCAGAAAGGTCACAGATGCAACCAAACCTGTAGGTACCCCAGTATATCTCCAGGCCCTGGCCGGTGTCCCTATACTGAGGTGGTCACATTCTGAAATGGCGGCATTGGCAGCGGCAGGCCCTGGCTGGTATCCCAAGATGGTGCAACTGTGTAACCACACCTGGGGATACTGTGACAATGGACTTCCAGGCAGCAGCAGTCTGTGGGCAGTCTGCAGGCTAAGGGTGGTGGGTATGTGAAAGGCAGGTGATAGGCAGGCAAGAGGTGGGCAAATGGGCAAATGGCGGACGATAGGTGGTGATCAGAGTGATCTGCACTCAAAAGGCAGGCGATGTGCTAGCAGATGGGGAGTGATTGAGGGAGATGAATGGGGGGTACACAGCTGGGCATCGGTGGGCAGCATCGGCCATCTGGCAGGGAAACTTTCCACTGCTTGAATCCCGAGTCACAGAATGACAAGGAATGCAGCTTCCCTCGTGCTGGCCTCTTGGTTGTCCTCCTAAATCTAATTTTAATACTTCCAGCAGGCTTGGTATATTGTGGAAGATTTTTCTGGAGAATTGAAGTTAATATGATTAATCTTCTATGACTTGATAGTGGTGAAATTGATAAATCATCGTTACTGTTATGCAACTATTAAAATAATATTCTTCAAATTTTGTAGCACCAGAGTTCTTCAGACTTGATAAAATTTTTTTAGTTTCCTTTATTTAAATTTTTTTTTTGTGTGTGATGTCGGAGATTGAACTCAAGGTACTCTACCAGTGAGCTACATACCCAGCCCTTTAAATTTTTAATTTAATTTTGAGACAACTTTTGTCTTAAACTGCTGAGGCTGCCCTTGAATTTGCAAACCTTCTGTCTCAGCCTCAGGAACTGGCGGGATTACAGGCATGCGCCAGTGCGCCTTATTTATGATGTAGTTTTCTTTTCTTCTTTGGTACTGGTGATTCAACTCAGGGGCACTTAACCACATCGTCAGCCCTTTCTGTATTTTTGATTAGAGACAGGGTGTCACTAAGTTGCTGAGGCTGGCTTTGAAGTCACAACCCTCCTGCCTCAGCTTCTTGAGCTGCTGGGATTATAAGAGTGTGCCACTGTGCCCAGCTGTGATGTAGTTTTCTTATGAATAAAAGGCTTATGTAGATTTTGATAATCCACAAAAATTTGGTTATTTTAATTTACAATTAAAGATAGGTGTCATGACTTTCCTTTTTGCTTCTTACATACCTGAAATACTTTAATTTGTATAACATAAAAAATAGGGTGCATTATTTTTTTGGTACCAAATCCTGGGGTGCTTATCTCCTGAGCCACATCCCCAGCCCTTTTTACATTTTATTTTGAGAATAGGGCCTTAGTAAATTACTGAGGCTGGCCATGAATTTTCAATCCTTGTACCTCAGCCTCCCAAGCTGCTGGGATTACATGGGATGCCACCACCCCTGGCGTAATGCTTGCTACTCTTTTTACATTAGTAAATACTTTTCTTTTGTCCTTATTTCCCTTTTCTGATGTTTCCTTTTAGGCTTTGTGGTCAAATTTCAAAGCCTTTTTTATATTTTAATCAAACCATTCTGTGAACCATATGCTTATTTATGTAAAAATTGACTTATTTTTAATTAAAAGTTATTAAAGACTTCAATACATGATCCAGCAAATAGTTGTTGGGTATTGATTATATGCCAAGCACTACTCTAGGCTAGGATTAATACATTGGAAAAATGCGAACAAAAGTGATACATTAGTAATATACAATAGTTTCTGTAGCTATGGCTCCACCTTTCCTCAGTTTCACTTTCCCTCTGTCAACATAGGTCTGAAAGTACTAAATGGAAAATTATAGAAATATATAATAATACATCTAAATAACTTCTATTATGGTATATTGTTATAAATTTTATTTGTAGTTATTATATTTAGTCTCCTTCTGTGCCTTTTTGTAAATTCAGCTTTATCATAGGTATGTATGTATAGGAGAAAACACTGTACACGTAGAGGTCAGCAAGATCCGTGGCTCCAGAAAACACCTTAGAATGTATCCTCTGAGAAGAAGGCGTGACTACGGCACACTAAAGGAAGAAAATAAGGGGGAGAAAAGTTCTTTTCTTTTTTTTTCAAAACAAAGTCAATTGACAAATTCAGAAAAGGTGACCAGAGAGGCATCACTGAGGAAATAATAGTTAGCCAGTTAAGACCTGAAGGGTACAAGAAAGTGGGCCATTGGGACACCTGGGGCAAGGGTTTCCCAGGTAAAGAATCCAAATGCAAGTTCCCTGAGTCAGTGCTTTTGGTATGTCTGTCTGTGTGGCTGCAGTAAAATGAGGAGGAGGGAAGGAAGGGAAGTGAGGGCAGACATGTGCAGGTCACTTCCTGTGGCCGCCAAGGTTATGTGGTTGATGGACTATTACTCCGTTGGATGTGGGAAACCTTAAAAGACTGGGTCAGAGGATATCATGCTATGACTCATGTTTTCACAGCATCACTCTGTGGCTTTATAGAAAATAAAAGGAAGTGGGCGGGTCAAAGGTAGTACTAGTGAAACCATTTAGCATTCAGAACTACTGAAATAGTGCAGGTAAATAGAATGTGGCCAGAATTTGGTGTCCAGTAATCAGACTCTGAATTTAAGCCAAACAAGACCCAGAGATTCAGAAGGTGGAGTCCTGTGGCTGACTCGAAGATTTTGGCCTGAACAAATAAGATAATGTGGTTTTCATGTACAAAGATGAGGGAGAATATAAAGGAGAAGGTTTTGGACAAGGTTTACTTTAGAAATGCATGGATTAAATAATTCTGGGTAGAATGGCATACTGTAAGAGCAAATAGTCCCTGACATACAGTGATTCAGCTTACCATTTTCAACTTTACAGTGGTGCAAAAATGATACGTATTCAGTGGAAACTATATCAAAGTTTGAATTTCTTTTCCCAGGCAGTATAATGATCTTGTGATGCTTGGCAATGATTGTGAGCTAGCTGTACAATCCCTGTTGGTTGCACAGTCACAAGGATATGCATTACAAGGATAAATAACCAGTACCACATATGTGTTGCTAAGCTATGATATTGGTAGGCAGGTGTATTAAATGCATTTTTGTCTTATCAACCTAGGATAGTTTACTGGGATGGAAGTCCATTATAACTTGGGGGACATTTTTATTTTTGATTAATTTTCTCATTAGATATAATAAGATAACTTCACTCAGATATGTTTCTTCTTCTAAAAATTCATTTTTAGAATTGTTTTGACTATTCTAGGTCGTTTGAATCCATATATATTTTTGGAACAGATAATTGATTTCTACCAGAAAACCAGTAGGCGCTATATTGAATCTGTAGATCAACTAGGGAGAATAAACATTCTGACCATTTCAATAGTCCTGAGTCTTGTAGTCCACTTCATGATATATGTCTTCATTTAACTGTTCTTTAATTTGTATTTATAGTTTTCATTGTATTAGTCTTACACTTGGTTCAAGTTGTATCTACATATTTTATGTTCATTTTTTCTACATTAGTATGTCATTATTTCTACATATTCTAAGTTTATTTTTCATTATTTAGTAGTTATAAAAAGGAATTGATTCTTATTTATTTGTATCCCGTGACCTTGTTATTTGTTCTCTTTTATTTTATTTGTAGATTCTTAAGGATTTTCTACCTGCAAGATAATGTATATTTATTTGCAAATAAAGACTTATACTTTTTCTTTCTGAGATACTTTTTCTTGCATTCTTGAACTTGTTAGAACTTTTAGTAAAATGTTAAATGGAAGTAGTGAAAGCAAACAACTTTGCCTTGTCTCTAGTCTTAGGAGGAAAGCATTAGTTTTTCACTGTGAGGTATGATGTTTGCTGGAATTTTTCATAACTGTACTTTCTTTGGATCAGAAAGTTCCTTCTGTCTCTATTTTGCTGAGAGTTTGTTTCATGAGTAGATGAAACAAGCAGTATGAGTAGATACTGTATTTTGTCTTCTAACTTTTTCTGCATCTATTTAGATGATCATAGGGTTTTTGTACTTTGATATATTAACATATCATATTCTGTTAAATGATTCTCAGGTGTTCAACAAACCTTGCATCCCTGAGCTAAGCACCTTGTGGTTGTCCTTCTTTTTATGTGTTGCTGCATTTGATTTGTTAATATTTGGTTAGCACTTCTGTTCTATACTCATGAGAGATACTGGTCTTTGGCATCACGTATAACTGGCCTCATGACATGAATTGGGAAATGTTCTCGATGTTTGGAAAAACTTTGTGTAGATTGGTATTATTTTCTTCTAAAATATTTGTGATAATTCACTACTAAAACCACACGCTTTTTAAAAAAGTACTGATTTTCAGTGATATTGTTGACTGCCTGATCTCAAGTCATCCTCCCTGGGGTTTACCTTCTCTGTACCTCCTGTGTCTGCTAACTGAGCCTTTGATCTTACTATCACTTAATTACTTATTATCACTCACTTAGGTGTTCTAACATTTTATCCTTTTAAAGTTTAAATTTACATTATCTGCTCATACTTTGCCATCCATTGATGTTTAAAATTTAAGCAAGTTGAAAATACTTAAAAAAAATATTGTAGCACAAATTGAAACAATTTAAGATGCTTATATTGAGGATCTCTGCTTTCTGCTCTTGGAGCTGAATGTCTTTTCCTTGTGTGCGTCATGGGACTGAATTCTTAACATGCATCTGCGTCTCTTCTGGACAACCTGCTTGTGGTCTGTGGGGTGTTACACGAGTGGGATGCAGCCTCCCAGTACTTTCCCAAGTACTCAGTGTGTTCCCTGGGAATCATGCACCTGCTGCCTCCCATGCTGTGGTTACTGCATCATTCCATGCTTGGGCACTAATGTGTAATGGCCGGGTGGAGCTGGGAGATGTCACTTCATGAGTTGTGCATCCATGCAACCATTTTTTTTTTTTACCTTGGATATCTGTTGGCAAACTTTTCTGCTAAACTGGTTAAGAGTAACATAGTTTATTAGGTTTTTATTAACTGGATCAACAATAAAACCCAATAGGGAAAGTTTCATTTGTTTTCTGCTGCTTCATAACAAAACACCACAAATTTAGTGACTTAAAATATCACCCATTTATTGTCTCATTGTTGTATAGAACAACAGTCTGATCCCATGTGACTAGTTTTAAGACTAAAATTAAGGTGTTGACCGTACATAGTTCTCATCGGGAAGCTCTGGGTAAAACTCTGCTTCCAAACTCATTCCTCCTTGGCAGAATTCGGGTTAAAGACTGAGGTCTCTGTTTACCTGCAAGCTGTCACTGGGGTCTCTCTTCAACTCCCAGGGCTTTGCTGTATTTCTTGGCATGTGACTCTCCATCTTCAAGCCATCAAAGGCTCTTCAAATCTTTCTTATACCACAAATCTCAGACTTCTTTTTTATAAGCAGGAGAAAACTCTTTGTTCTTAAAGTGCTCTGTGATTTAAATCAGGCCCAGTTGGATAATCTCTGTACCATAAGACCATTTTGAAGGACAGGATATCCTATCAGGGGAGTAAAACCTTAGTTTTAAGCATTATGCAGGGTACAGAAACCAGGAGAAGTCTTAGGGAGCTGTTTTACAAGTCTGCCTCCCACAAGAGGCTGATCTGCTTTATTGTATCTGTGGTTTTTAAACTTGATGATGTTTATAAACAGGGGATTGATTTGAAAGGCTTACTGAACAACTCAGTTGAGAAGACATACTCATGCTTGTTTTGAATTTCTAGGATGACTTCCTCCTGGGACAATATATAGTTTAATTTTCTTTCATGATTTTTAAAAAAAGTAGTACAGAACAATGGTGGGAGTTAACATTTCCTTTGCCATATTGGATGCAAGGCAGAATTCCTGGGAGATCTCATCCATTTGTACATCTTCAGTTTTTAAAAAAATCAATATGAATGACTTCTAAGTATATCCCTCCTAACTCCTATTTTCTTCTTTTGAGTTCCAAATTTAAAATCCTACATTTTACTTTAAATTACCATGCAGATGTCCCATAGGCAACTGTAGTTCAGCAGATCCCAAACCAAAGTCACTCTCGTTTCCATGAATCCTTTCCTACCTTCTACATTTTGTATCCTGTCTATTGTCACTGTCTGGTCACTACTCAAGCTAGAGTCCAGGTAGTCTCTTTGGACATATCCTTCTCCATCATTGTCTTTAAGTGTTGCCAGTTCCTGTTGGCTAGGGTTGCCATGCATTGAGAGAATTTTTAAAGTATGAGGATAGGGTTGTTATGTTATTGAGCATCAGTTTATTCTTGGTTCATAGTAGGCACTCAGTAGGCATTTACTGAGTGAATAAAAGATTTTCAACATTCAGAATTAGTCATGTGAGCTATACTTTGTTCTGTTGATGTGTCCCTATCAACCGTGGAACATGGTTGCAAATTTTTCATCTTTAGTCATCTTCATTTCCTTTATTTTTCTGATTCATCTTAAAACACAATATAATGCCTGATATATAGATTGACGTCAATAATATTTTAAATGGATTACTTTGAATTTGAGAAGTATAAATTGTAACATTTTATTATAGAAGAAGTCTGGAAAATAACATTTTTGGATGAATTTATAAAGAAGATATGTTTTTAGTAAAGGAAAAATATGACTTTGGCTTATTCTGAGAAGACTTACATATATTTTGATTTTTTTCAAATCTGTCAGTTACAGTTTTTAAAAATCTCTTTTGACAGGTAAAATGATTTGGTTTATAGAAATGCCTAACATTTGGGACTCATATATTTTTACTTTTAGGGCATATTTTGAAACTTTAAGTAAATAAAAATGTAAATGTGATGCTTAAATTATTTTGTCAGGATATTAAATGGACATAAGAAATTAAAGGCGCTATTCTTTTTTCTTACCTAAATCCATTTCTGAAACAGTGACTATGGAAGTTATTATGAGTCTGTCCATATATTATATCAGTCCCTTTTGGGGGGATTTGTCTCTTCATTCTTTTATCCCCACAAGATTGAATTACATCACATGAAACGTGTTTTCTTTCCTCTCTAAAATATTTTAACGTGTCCTTAAATCAACGTATATGACTCTGTTTTATTTCATGGGAGCATTTATCAGAATTTTTTTTTTAAACACTGATCAAGTGCTTCACTGAAAATTCCAGTGGACAGTGACAGACTTTAAATTCCTGTTGTTATTTGAAATGTGGGAGTTGATTCTAGATTTCCAGGCATGGTTGTTCTTGTCCTTTGGTAGCTGAAATATTTTTCCACCCGTCCATGGTATGTGTTGTGGCTAAGGGACAGAGCGTATTTACTTAGCATGAGGCTTATTTGCATTTCATGGCTGCTGTCCAACATTTGAGAAATCACTGTCACTTTTAGGTGACCAGAGTTGATCTTAATCATTTGGCTAATTGGAGACTATGTGGATCATGTCACGCTAACATATATTCTACCTGTTTACAATATCCTGACTTCTTGTTTTTTTGCTCTGTATTGACTGTCCCAGCTCGAGAGTCATTTGAACTGTGTTGCCTCTTCTGAAAGGGAGCTTTGTTCATCCCAGCTGTCTTCAAGGCAACAGTCTTGGACTTGGTTGGTTTACTTCCCTTTTTACCCCTTGTTTTTTCCCTTTCCTGTTACTTTTCTTTAATGAATTTGTCTGAGAATAGCCCTCAGGTTTGCTTGTAGATTCACCTGCAGGTTTGTCCCCCCATACTTGATTTTGACTCTATATTCCTTTAGCTATCTTCATAGCTAATTGGTTGGAGCTAGTTTTGGATACCTGTCCCTGTGTGGTCCTGCTCTTTTTTATTTTTTTGTTTTTGTTTTTTGACAGTACTGGGGATACTGGGGATTGGACCCAGGTGTACTCAGCCACTGAGCTGCACAGCCCTTTTTATACTTTTATTTTGGGAAAGGGTTTCTCTGAGTTGCTGAGGCTGGCCTTGAACTTGGCAATCCTCCTGCCTCAGCCTCTGGAGTAGCTGAGATTATAGACATGTGCTGCCATGCCTGGCCTCCACTTTGGTTTCTCTGAGGTGAGTTTGAGGTACCCATTCTAATTAACATGGTGATTAGCTAGCAGTTTCTGGATTTGACAAGTATCACCTTAAGCACTCATGGATGTATCTGAAGTGTTAACTATTCTGAAACATAAATAAATGAACTGTTCCTAAAAGTGGGCAAATAATAGGTTTGAAAGTCATATGACATTTAAATTGTAGCATGTTTTCTAACTGAATGGCGTTTCTCTCAACCTTAAATCTCATATTTCTTGATATAAATGTGCTCACTATTTTGGTGAAGATGGTGAGTATTATTGAAATAATTACTCATTCATCAGATCTTTGCATGCATTATAATCCTATGGAGTAGTTCTATTATTAGACTCATGTTTTGTATATGAGGGCAATTAAGCTTAGAGAGCTGCTTGGCCTTATCAAGGATTTGAGTATGCGTGACTCAGAGCCCTGGGTCTCCCACCAGGTCACTGTGGATTTGAACTGAAGAAATGGGAATACTGAACATGGCATGCCTGCACCTGCATGTCTGTCCCTGTTGTGGACTTCACTGTGGAGGTGCAGCTGTGAGTCACAGAAATGGTCAATTGTGGTGATTGTAAGCTTATTTCTAATAGTTGTACTTGAAAATGATTATTTTCATCTTTATATAACTTTGAGCAGCTCAGGTTTGATAGTTATATTTCTCTGTTAAAAAGAAAAAGTCCATTGATGTCCTTGGCTGGGAAAACAGTTAATTTCACTTTGGTTTAGAAATGGATCAGTTTGGGACTTACCTTCTGATAAATTTAAGTTATGAATGTTGGAAACAATGTCTTCTCAGCCAAGGTGCCCCTAAGGCTAAATCACACGGGATTATTGACTAGTTAGGTCAGAATACTGCCAATACATTAAACCAAGGCTTAGTAAATGTCTGCTTTTTAGATTATAGGCACACCTCCATTCAGGGAATATACCTGGTTGGAAGGATATTATTCAGGTGATGTATGTACAAATGGGAGGCAAGGATAATTATAATAAAGCATTTATATTTATTTTGCTTCCTGTTTTTCCTCTTTGGTTAAAAATAATGGTATCAGTGTTTATGGTTAACAAAATCTAAAGAAGCATCTTATTAATTCACTTCTGTTACAACTTTAGAGTCATTTTAATGATACAACCATTTATATCTGTCATGTGAAAATCTTCATTCATTGCATACAAAAGACTTTGCTGTTTTAAATACAACCCCCCCCCCCAAATGAAATTTAGCACCTATTAATCTCTTCCCTTATCTGATGAGTGGTTAGAAGGAACTTCTATATAAATCCTTATGGTCATAAACTGTGTGTGTGTGTGTGTGTGTGTGTGTGTGTGTGTGTGTTTTACTGGGAATTTAACCCAGATGTACTCTACTACTGAGCTATGTCCCATGCCCCAGCCCTTTTTATTTTTATTTGAGACAGGTTCTTGGTAGATTGCTGAGGCTGGCCTTGAACTTGAGATCCTCCTGTATGAGCCTCCTAAATTGCTCGGATTACAGGTGTGCACCACTATGCCAATCAGCCATATAAAGAGTGCTTTCATATAAAGGGTGCTGTATAATACATAGGAACATATTTGCAGAATTGGTGTAGTGTTACATGCAGGTTTAGAGAATCTGTTAGGACCTGGGATTGCTGATGAGTATATTTGTGATCTTGTAGAAGCAAACATATCCTGACCACCCCTTCCCAATCTTCTCTGAAATCACAAGAGACAAACAAAGACTTGCTCATTGATTAATCCACTTAATGATGATAGTCCCTGTGTTGGGGGGCCCCCAGAATTACCCCGAAGTTTGGTAGTTTTCTAGGACTCACAGGGCTTGGCATATAGTTGTTTTCATGATTAAGATTTATCACAGTAAAAGGATAAAAGTATGGTCAGCAGAGGGAAGAGGCACACTGGCAGAAGTCCAGGGGAGAGCCGGCACGGACTTCCAGGGGTTCTTAGTAGAGTCCCTAAGCTGTGCTTGACTCCTCCACCAGCTTGTGTGAAGTGTCATTACAGGAAAGCATAGTCAGGCTTTTATTTGGGGGCTGGTCATGTGGACAGGTTCCGCAGTTTCCGACTTTCAGTAGAAAAGGAGGTGTGGATAGGCCACATTGTTTGCACAGTGCCTTTAGTTAGCCATGGACTAGCAGAGAGGGCCAGCCAGGGAAGAGCCTTTCGACAGAAAGGACTCTCAGGCTGCTAGGTTAGTTCCTTTCTGCACAGTTCCAGGCCTGTGCTGTGTGGAGAATGAGACAGATCAGTCTTGCCCTCATGAAGTGTGTAGTTTAATTGGAGAGGCTGAAGATTTATTGGTGCCTGCCCAGTACATAGGCGACTTCAGCCGGTGATGAGTGACCTGACACGTGGCCGCCGTGTCCAGTGCAGCCGCAGTGCAGCAAGGCCTCCGGTGTGGAATGTGCGGGTAGTGCAGGGTCCTCAGGTGGAGTGTGAGACCATGGGGGGAGAGGCAGAGACAAAGCAAGCCTGGGAGAGTGGCGTCACTTCTGTTGACTCCTCCTTTCTGTCCTAAATTAGATTTATTTTTACAACCAGTAAGTTCAGGGAGTTTTCTGCAGAAAATTTCTTTCTGTCTAACTTACCAAAGCCTAAGATTTAGCAGTCGAATTTTTAAATTTATAATATGAGGTATAAAGTATAAAGTACATTTCCAAATTGAAGGTAACACTAATAGAAAAGTCATCAAGTATGATAATCTCAGGCAAGAGAAACTGGGGAAAAACAATAGGCTGTTTGGGTTTATGAGGAGAACTCCTGGGCTTGAATCTTTGTTCCAATCCTGATTGTTGCTCTTGTGGCCAGTAGAAAACTAATTCAATTACATAGTGACTCTGCTTCTTTTTCATATTTTATACCTGAGACTATAATTCAGGTTTTGTCAAATGTTTGTTGAGCGTTTACTGTGTGCTAGATGCGTAATGCTTTGTGGCTTCTCTGAGTTGATGCATGTGATGTGTATAACATAGTATCTTTTATATATGTAGAAAATACTACACTAAGTCCAACTATTAAAAGTTATTTGTTAATAACAAATGCTGTTAGCTGTTATATCTTTTTGATAGGGAAGGAGCTTAAATAGTTTGAGTATAGATGACAGGGAAGTAAATATTCACAAAGGAGAAGAACATGTAAAAAGTTGGATTTGAGAATTCTAAAGGCAAACCATTGATTTAAAAGTTTTTCCTCTTATAATCTTCATTAGCTTCTGAATAATGGAAGGTTTATATGGATGAATATATAGTGTGTGCCTAGAATAACAATTACATGTCATTTAGGAGAATGCATATGTGTACATACATACAGATTAGTAAGAACACTGCTGTTAAGCAACGTGACAGTTCAGAATTGCTTAGTATGGCACACGGTATTTTTGTTTGACAAATTTTGTGTTAATGTGCTAAAATCATTTATCTTGCAATATATACTAAGAAAATTTACTTCTTCTGTTATACATTTTGAACTCTCTTGAAACTAATAAAATTTAAAAGTAAATCTGCATGTGCATTCAGCTCTGAAGTTTGTAGAGCCTATGAGGATTTCTTAGGCTGCCAAGAGTTTCAAGTCCCTGGGTCTCTTCTCACTGGAAACCAAATACAGGAGCTGTGCCATCTTGGAGGGAGCCCTTTATAGCTATAGATTTTTTTCCTAAACATCTATTTGAAGTTGCACTGTTATCTGGTTTCCTAAAGTAGCAATACTTGTTTTGATCCCTGGGTTTCATACATGACAAAAACAAAGCAAAAACAAATAAACCAAACTTTATTAACCAGTTTTACTTAATAACATTCAAATTAAGCAGTAATAATGCCCCTCAAGACTCTTGTATCAAATTAGACCTTTATACTCCTTCACCCACTCCTCAGCGAACCTGCATTTCAGCCACTCATAGTTCAAGCTGTGTTTTGACAGCTGAACTACTATGGTATAATATATGACTGCATGAAATTTAAAAAAATCTACTGTAGAATTGGATTTTGACTTTAAAAAGCTGAAAATGATTTTACTTACTGCTCATACCTGGACTAAACAGAGGGAATTATAAAATTGAGAGTATTGTGTGTGATAAGTCAGAGAAAGATTATTGGTCATGTATCCCTTAGATTTAAAACATAAGGTTAATTGTAATCCAGCTGAATTTGGCTCTAGTGAGATAATGGGAATTTAACTTTCTCCCCTTTTCTATGACAGGGCATGGGACCAGAGGGCTTGAGGATATGACACCTACTTTGGGAGGCAAGAGTTTTCATAAGGTCAGGAAGACCTGGGTGAAGGTAGTGTAAGAGCCTGTGGAATGGAAGTTTGGGGACCAGGGTGCAGGTGTCACCATGGGAAAGGAAGGCATGCTGTACTTGTCATGGGTTCTGACTGCTTCTTTGATACAATAGAGAAGGATTCTTCTCCATAGTCGCAATAGTTAAGACTTGAAAACTACTGCTTATCCTTTTTCCAACAGTGTATCTTTTAGTTATTTAAATTTATCCTCAGAGTGATTAAAAACAATAGTTCTTTAGTCTCTGATTTGATATTTATTCTTAAAAAGAATTTTTGTAGATATTCAGAAATAATAATTAGGAACAATAAATGCTTCAGGATTTATAGATCTTCTTTGTCAGAATAATAATTGTTATGGTAACAGATTTTTAATCTTTGGCTGCTCAAGTTTATCTTACATAGTTTATCTTCCTGTCCTAAAATCAGGTGTAAGCTGAAGCTTTTTGACTCTGATCTGAAATCACAAGTCAAAAATCCCACTTAACCTCATATAACAGGATGCAGTTAAAATACAGGCATGCTAAAATACAGTAGAACATTACTTTGTGTATATATGAGGTGTAATAGAAACATAAATGAATTTTATGTTTTGAATTGGGTTTTATCACAATATATCTTATTATATATATGAAAATATTTCAAAATCTGAAAAAATTTGAAATTCAAAAATACTTCTGGTTCTGAGCATTTTGAATAAGGGATACTCCTCCTGAATTAGAGACTAAGATCTGTGGACTGCATGTTCTGCTTGATACTGAGATATTGTTACCTCCAGGCTCTCTATTAATATAATAAGACAAAGTTTTTATGTTTGTTAATTGCATATATATGTGTATATCTACCAATATAATCTTATATGTAGCCATCTGTGAAGTCACTGTGATTTTATATTGATATCTCCAAACCTATTACCATGTGGATCAATGTCAATTTCTCCTCCAATTCTGGTATGTATAGTGTCAGAATTGTTAAACTATACCCCCATGGGCTAACAGCTTTTTCAACTAGAGCACAGAGCTTGTGTATGGGTTTTTTTGTTTTGTTTTGTTTTGTTTTGTTTTGTTTTTCGCATTTGGTCTTACAGACTACTCGCATTCCCAAAGTTAGGTAGATCAACACCTTATCCCTTCTATCCCCTTCAGTGAGATTGTTTCCTACATTTGTAATACCTTTAAATATTTTTTTTGTAAGGTTTGTTTTCTGTCTTTGATCTTGGAGTGATTTTAAAAGTTTGTGCATATTATAGTTTATTCTTTGTGTTATAAAGTTTTATGGGTTTTGAGAAATGGTTTAGTGTCTTATATTCACCATTATAGTACCATACAGAATATTTTTATCATCCTAAAATATTCCTGTTACATCCATTTTGCCTTTTCCCCTTCTTCTTGAACCTTTGTAAATACTGATTGTTTTACTATCTCTATAGTTTAGCCTTTTTTAGAATGTTGTGTAATTGCAATTATATAATATGTAGACTGTTACACCTGGATTTTGTCCTTTTAGCAATATGCATTTAAGACCCATCCATGTCATTTCATGACTTGTTTCTTGATTTCTTTTTTATTACCTACTCACAGTTATATAGATATACCACCATTTGCCCATGTAGTTTCTTATTAGAAGACAGCTTGGATGCTTCTGGATTTAGTTGATTATGAATAAAGCTGTCCATTAACATTTTCAAACAGGTTTTCATGTGGCTATGAGTCTTTATATCAGTTGAATAAATGCCTAGTATGATCAGGTATTGTGTGATTGTTAGGGAACACAGAAAAGACTATATTTAACTTAGTGAGGAATTTCCAAATAGTTTTCTAAAGTAATTGTACCATTTTGTCTTCTTATCAGCAGCAGATGAGAATTGTTGCTCTATGTCCATGCGACAGTTACTACTCAGTTTTTTGAACTTTAGCCATTGTAATACGTCTGTAGTAGAATCTTATTTTTAACTTCCACTAATGGCAGAGGAGTATCTTTTTGTATGTTTGTTTGTCATGTATTTATTTTCTTTGATGAGTTGTCTGTTTAGACTTTTGGCTCATTTTTAAATTGTGCTGTTTGTTTTCTTCTTGTTTTGAGTTTTTAGAGTTCTTTGTATGTTTTGGATGCAAGTCTTTAATCTGATTTGTAACTTGACAATTAGGACATGAATGATAATGCATTGAGATGAAACAAGATGACAAGGAGAGATGTGTCAGTTACAATGAAACTTCCAGCCCAGATTTCTGGGAAATTGGGAAGTACAAGGAACAGAAAAAGGGTAATTGAGAGTTAAATCTCTTTGGGAAGAAGTGGGAAGATGATTCATTTAGTTTTGACCAAGGTGTTCCGTCTTGAGTTGATAAGAGAGTACACAAGCACAGGAGACGGAAGGAAGACCCCGGCACACATTTTGTTGTCATCCTCATGGACTGTTGAGTAGAAAGCAGAAATCAAGGTCAATTACAATGTTAGGGTAAGAACTAAGGTAATGTGCCATGAATGTGGCAGAGGAAGGTTTCAAGGAGTCAGGTGTGGAATATGTTCAACTGTGGCGGACATAGTCAAGAACAGTATGAAATTTACATTGTTTTCTTGAAGGTGGGGTGGGTTACCAGATTGTTTCAGCCTGCTGTGCCTTTTGCATCTAGGCACACAACTTGCTTCACCAGCCAAGCACACTCTTATGCAATGACTCTCTTGTCCTGAGCATCTTGTAAAATTTCTCAAACTGAATTTTACACCATCAGTGCTCTTTTGCCCTGGGTAGAACATGGATGGGTCATGTTTTTCTTTCCTCTAGTACAGTGTGTGTGTGGAGGGTGGGTGTGGGTGTGGAAACTAGCTACTGATTGCACTGAAAGACATCCTTTGCTTTCTCAGTTATACCATTCTGTTACAGAATCCTAACAGTTGTGACTTTAGTTTCCAGCAGAATTAATTAACACATATGAATTCTGTGCTTTATCTGTTTGGGAAAACATACAGCCTACTCTCTAGAGTCATCAAGTTATGCTTCCTTTCCTTCTTTTCTGTCTTGAAGTACAGTTTTCCATTTCCTTTTTCACCTAAACATCCCTAAGGACAGTAATTTATTGAAGTAATTCACAGAGAAGTTGCAGTATTAAAAAATAATTATCCTTACTAAGAATAATTATTCATATAAGTATTTTGTTTGAAAATCTTATGTATATTCAGCTGTTACCTGTGACTGTGAAAATTATTTCAATGAAATTGACTCTGTACATAGAATATCAATGAACAAATGTCAGAATTCCGAACTGAATGCTGGTTGTACCACTGAGTTTAGTGCTCCAGAGAAAAATGAAGAAATTTGTGTTGAAAGGCACTAAGAGATAGAATGTAGTCACTGAACTTTTCTTAGCACCTGTATTGGCCCAGTGCTGGGTTCTCCTCTTTGCTTCTATTGCAAGAGTTTCACTGAATTTGCATATTGAATCTACAGTAACTGTTCACTGAAAAAAAAAAAAAGCCATATCTATTTTAAGGCTTAGTATACCACATTAGAGCACAACATTGGTTCATAGAGAGCACCAGAACTTATGTCGGAAAACAGCTGTGTAACATGATGTAATATTTGTCATGTAAAACCACTAAAGTTCTAATTTAAGATTCCCTTGTACTATTTTTAATGTGGTAAATATATATATAATATAAATTTTTAAATGTGGTAAATATATATATATATATCATAGAAATGTTGTTTTAATCATTTCAAGTGTACAGTTCAGTGATATTAATTTTATTCACAGTTCTGTGCACTCATCACCCATATACTTCCAAAGCTTGGCTTTAATACCACACAGAAGCTCTCCACCCATTAAGCAAAGACTCCCCATTCCAATGCTTTCCAGCCCTTTCTCTGATAGATTAGAGGTTACTGGATCTTAGCATAATGTCATGTACTATTTTGTGAATATTAAGATGTCGTATAGGTCAATTTTATTCTTTTCAATTCTTTTACAGGTTTGACAGATGAAAAAGTGAAGGCGTATCTTTCTCTTCACCCCCAGGTATTAGATGAGTTTGTGTCTGAAAGTGTCAGTGCAGAGACTGTAGAAAAATGGCTGAAGAGGAAAAATAACAAAATAGAAGGTAAGATCTCATTCAGACTGAGTGTGGGTTAATTTTTTTTAAAAATATTTTTGTAGTTGTCAATGGACCTTTATTTTATTTATTTGTATATAGTGCTGAGAATCGAACTCAGTGCCTCACACATGCCAGGCAAGCGCTCTACCACTGAGCCACAACCCCAGCCCCTGAGTGTGGGTTAATTTTAAACAACTTTTTCTAGCTCCTTATAGCACAGGAACAAGCATTTACTACATTCCAGAAAGCAAGATGTAGACTCATATTAGTATTTTATTCTGTTTAAAAAGATAAAGTTAGAAAGAGGAGAAATGAATAGGAAAAGCTTGATTCCTGACTTTGGAAAAATTTTGGCACATAATTCTTGAGAATTCTACCAAGATAGAAAAATGCAGACGTCAATATTACTATTTATTTTATTTACTCGCTGTTCGGTTACTTAGCTTGGAGTTACTACAATGAAATATCTGAGGTAATTATTTTATAAAGAGAAAAGTTTTATTTAGCTCATAGTTCTGGAGGTTCTAATGCAAGAGCAGGTAGGCCTCTAGCTTTGGGCCTCTGTTGAGGGCACCAGTGACTGTGGCAAGAGAGTATGTGCAGTAGCCAACTGCTGCCATCATGACCCAGGAAGTAGAGAGAGAGAGAGAGAGAGACAGACAGAGAGAGACAGAGAGAGAGAGAGACAGAGAGAGAGAGAGAGAGAGAGAGAGAGAGATTGAGAGAGACAGAGAGAGAGAGAGAGATAGACAGACACCCTCCCCTAGAGGAGTAGACTGGGGTCCCACTGTCCCCTCAAGGGCCTGCCCCCAGTGATATAAGAACCCACCCATCGGCCCCATCTCTTAAAGGTTCTGAGTGACACCCAACACCACTACCGTGGGGACCAAGCCTTTAACACATGGACTTTTAGGGAACATTACCCATATTCAAACCATAGCAAATACTAATAATGATTAGAAAAATATTTATGCTTATTCATAGGCATATTCATATTACTACATTTCATAAAAAAAGTCTTACGTTTTGTATGTGCAGAGTTGGAAAAGAAGAATTGGTGTTTTACTTTTCTTTCACAGGTAATAAACTCCCAACAGAACATTTGTCCTTATGTAACTTTCAGTAGTAAAACAACTTTTAGATCTAAACTATAGAGGAGAGAGTAAAAGAGAGGCACTATTTTAAGTTTTGGATTCCTGGGATTTCAAATGCATTGTACTTTTTAATTTATGCAAAGATTTCTACAGGAGGGTTCCTTTTGTATGTTGTTCTCTTAGTCTGTAAAATGCATTTAAAAATTTTATTTTAAAAATTTTCTTTGCAGTACCAGGTATTGCTGCCAGGGCCTCATGCATAATAGGCAAATGCTCTGTCACTGAGCTCTTAAAATGTATCTCTTTTTAACATAGAGACTATGTAGAAATCAGGCTATTTATGAAAAAAAAATACAGGTTCTGAGGGAATGTGAGGTCAAATCAATTCTCCTGAAATTGAATAAATATTAATATATTTTATTTAAAATTGTAGTTTAATTTTTGCATTGGTACTAAATGTATTCATTTTTGGCCAAACTTGGCTTCTCATTTTTATGAATGTTGATCTTGAAGTGGCAATTAATTCTTTACAATTTTGTTTATCAGAATAACTTCTACATTAAAAACAAAAAATAACATTTATTTTAGAAATTTTGTTAGTATATCAAAGACGCTATAGTTTAAGTACAAAAATACTGTTATGGTGGTACAAGCACAGATAATGTTTTGTAATTCTCATAAATTTTTGGGCTTTCATACTGAAATGTGAAGAGTTTTAAAAGTAAGTGTATTTGAGTATATGTGAGAGAGTGTGTGTGTGTGTGTGTGCATGTGCACATGTGCGTGTATATGCATATATGTGTGGATTGAAAGGGAGCAAGAGAAATGGAAATAAGAGACAGGCATTTTCTTCTCAAAACAATCATAGCCTTTAATATCAAGACAAAGCTTGACACAGCATATTTCCACTACTTGCAAGCCTCAGACAGGTTGCAAACAGTTGGAGATGTTTGGCACTTTCAAAATGTGACTGAACTTTGCCAAAGACACATCATAAAGCTGCAAATTTCAACTTGCTCCTCAACGAGTGACAATAATGTTGTGCAGGAATACATAATATATGTGAATATGAAATTGAGGCCAGGACTTAGAAAATTAAATGTTTACTTACTGCTTTAGTGTTAATATGAAAGTTAACTCATAATTTTTTGTAAATATTTAAATGTGTCACTTCCTATTTTCTGTCTTTCTTTCCCATCAAATCATACTTCAAACTATTTAATACATGTACTGAGGGGTTAAATGATTATTAAGTATAGCAACGTGTAACTGAAATCATTTATTTGGTTTTACATTTTCTCAGTTATATCCCCCTCTATGGGTGAACTGAAGCTGTTGAACATAAGATAGGCCTGTCCAGATGATTTCATTCTGTATCATCCAGAAAAAGAAAAGAAAGGAAAGATCATTGTGTGCTGGAATAAGTAATTCATGCAATGCTTTATACTTCATTGATAATAAACATTTTATTTTTATTTTGTAAGAATTGATAAATCAGCCTCATATGCAGGAGTAGAAAATTGTGTAGAGGTATATTCTTCTTAAATAAAGATCATGTATGAAAATTCAAATTTATAATCAAATGAAAGTTTTAAATTATAGAACTATTTCCTTTTCGAACAGTAGTCCTTTTTACCACGGGCTGGTTTTGAAGGTTAAATCAGTATTTTATTCAGCATATATGTTTGTTTGGTGCTCATAAATGAAACACTTAAAATAAGAGAAAACACATGACACATTTCAGTTAATCTGCAGAAATACTTAGTGTGTCACCATTGTGTGTTCATAGAGAAGTCCTAATTTCCGAGGTCTTTCTCAGATGGTAGCCCTGAACCTCTGGTTGTAGTTAACCAACAAAGGTCCCCATGGGTTCATCTGGCAGATGGTAAAACTGTGCCCAGTGAGCACAAGCCTCCCCAAGGGTCAGGCATCTAGTTCTTGCCAGAGTCCTCAGGCAGTGGCTGTAAGCGTGTGTTGAGGGTGTTTACTCTCTGCCTACTAACACACACCTGCTTTCCTTCCTTCCTGTTATTGGAACAGTTTCCTACTCTCTTCACCTGTCCCTTATTCTCCTACCAAATCCCTTCATCCCCTTGTCCCTTCATGTCACACAGTGAACATTGTTGAAGGAGTGAATGGTTTAGGATTGGTTAGATTTTGCACCTACAAGGAAACCATCATGATGTTTGCCATTACATGTGGTTATCAGGCTGTGCTGAACCAGGGCTGTTTTGATGTTTTTCTGATCTCCCATCTCATTTGAAATCTTCTGGAGGGAATGCATTGTATGATACAGGTTGAGTGTCCCTTACCCAAAATTCTGGGGCTAGAAGTGTTTCAGATTTCAGAGATTTTTGAATTTTTAATATTTGCATAGACTTCACTGGTTAAGCATGCCTAATCTTAAAATCCTAAATCAAAAGGTTCCAGATTTTGGAGCATTTCAGATTTTAGATTTTTTCCATGAGCATACTCAACCTATGTGCATATTTAACTTGCTTAGAGTTCCTTGTACTTTCATCCATTCAACAAACTGTGTCAAGCACTGTTTAGGTACTGGGGTTATTTAATTGTGAAGGCAGTCATAGTCCAACAATTTGATGAAAAGAGTTGTAATTTACTGCTTTCTTCTAGGGGGTCTGAGAGTGGGACCAAGCCTGGTCCAAATTTATAGTTTTTGAGTCAGGGAAGTCTGATAGAGCAAAGAAACTACAGTGAGTCCCTCATTTATTTATTTATTTATTTATTTTTTGATAGAAGGGGTTTGGGAAAAGGTGGACTGCCACGTGTCCTCCATTAGAATTTCAGTGGTTGGTTGTCTTTACTATTTTCAATTTGCTTGTATTACTTTTATACCATTTTCATTTCAAGTACATAAAATTCAATCTATAGTTGAGAGACGAATTGCCTTTTGGAATTGACCTCTGAACCTAAATTCCAAATGACCAATTTTTAAGTGATGTTTGGAAACTGAAGATTGCATTTTTTTTCATTTATAACTTAGTATACTACTTCCGGTAAAGTATTAAAATTTCCTCAGAACAGATTAAGGAGCAATTTTTAACAGGTTTTATCAAACAACTGTGCAACCATTTGGAAAAAAAAATGAAAAGAAAGAATTATATTTCACATTTCATTTCATTAAACATTATATTTTAATGTTAATTTTTATGCAAAGTGAATTTGACGGGACCAATTGATAAGCCTTCAAGTCTCAGATTACTAAACAGTTTTAACATCCACATGCCTCGGTTTATGCAGAGTATAAACATAAAATTGTTAGATACACATTAGGATATAATAAAGGTCCAGTTCTTTGCATTTCTTGTAAGAACACTCTAAGATGGAATGAGATTGCACAGCCCTAGGTCAGTCTTCTATTCCAGTCATGATCAGGACGAATCATAAATTATCTGATAATGAGCAATATCGTACCTCCTTTGACTTGTAATATAAAAAAATTATTGTTCAACATTGTTGGTGGTATTGGAAAGGGTGATTGAAGAAGAGGAAATCAGCATGACCACACTTCGTATCATTTGTATTAGGGTAATATTTGAAATAGGTATATTAATGGAAAAGCAATATTATGATTATAATATTATTTTCCTAACGGAAGCTCTTTGGGACTCCAGAGGGTGATTGATTAAACCCAAATCATTTATAAATTATATTTGAAATGCTTTTTTGTGGCCAGCAATTTTTATTATTTTGTATGTCTAAAATATTCTACAGCAGTCTTTATCACTCTTAGTGTAACTGTAAATGTCAAATAATTAATAATGAAAATATTGATGCTCTCAGCTGCCTTAAATATTTTTCAACAAATCCATGAATGATTACCTTTTTTTACTCAAAAAGTATAGTGGTTATTACATATTTTTTCCATTTCATAATTTGAGAAATGAGATTTAATTTTCATTCATATTAAAGTATTAGCTATTTCATGCTTAGAATAAGTAAGACCTAAATTATGCCCCCCCAAACCTACTATTTGATTGTCTGAAATTCAGATTAAGCTGCATTTGTACTGTTTAATATGTAACAGATGGCTTTTCTGTTAGTATATAATATAGTGGCATATTAAATTAATGAGGAATGGGTTACTTTGCCAAAATATGCAGTGTTAGAAAGTTTAGTAAGCAGAACATTCATAGATGATGTGTTAACTATTAGTATATATCATGAATAAAAAAAAAACACACATCCTTGAAATGGTTTTTATGGGACTTAATTTTGAACATTTTCTCTCTTTTCCTTGCAGTTACTTTGTCTCAGATATTGAGATTACATTGTCACATAGAACTTTCATATCTCATTTTTTGGTAGTAGAAACCAGAAAATGTGTTGAATTCCTTGATCTGAATTATAAATAAGCATGAGTTACACCATCTGGTAACTGCGAAGAGGTGAAGTCGATGTTAATTTTGTCTGCACAGAGCTGTTCTTGATACTTTCTATCTGTTCTTAATGGTGCGTTTACTCTATCATGAACCTGTATCTCTAAGGTTTTCCCTGGGGAGTGTTTGGCCAGGTTACTGAAGTGGACTGGGGACTTATGACCACAACCCTGCAGGAACCCAGCCAAGTAGTTGAGGTTTTGATAACTTCAAAGGTTAAGTCAGATCATCATAAATATAGTTAAGAGATCATGAAATTCATTCTAATAAACACAATACCTTTCTTACAGACTAGATTGATTTCTGAAGCAGTTTTTCTAGTATTTGTGAAGGTCCTTTTAGGAGTCGCTATTATTTTAAGTATTCAAACTAATTACATTTATTAAGTAAAGTCTCGCTTATGAGGGTTCTAACTAATGAAAATGTATGAGCTATCGTATTTTTATATGCTTATTTTCATTGAAATTTTATTTGCTGATTGTGTACATTACAGGAAAAATGTTTACTGAAATTAACTGTCTTTTAAGCTTTAAAGTTTTGTTTCACTTAACATAGATTTTTTAAATTAAGAATAAATGACTTAACCATTTCTAAAAACTTCCTGAAGATTTAATATTGCTGTAAATTATTTGACTTAAGATTGAAAAATTACTTTTAGAAATATTCATTTGAGTAGTGGCTGTTCTTGGAATGTGACCAAGCATAACTTGTTTTTCTGGCTAGTCATTCAGTATGCCAGTGGGCAGCTATTTGTTGAGTACCTACCATAACTGTATAATTGAAGAGCAACTCCTTGTTCTTCAGTAAACTTGCTGCCCACAAGAAGGCCACTATCCTATTATGGAGCTCAGGGAGCAAACACACAATCAGAAAATAAGATATGTCAGTGTTAGTCCACTGTGTGAACTTGAAAAACTCTAGCACAATGTCTAGCAAATAGAATTTTTGAGTAAAATTAAATTTACTTGAGACTTAAAAGTCTACCTTTGTTGCTCTTAGCCAGTCAGCCTGGGCTTGTATGTTGGCACGTGCTGCCTGCCTGCCATGTTCTGGGCTCTTTAGTGTCACAGGAGCAGTATTTCTTGTGCTGTTCCCTTGAGGAACTTGTAGTTCTATTGTGGAAAGAAATATGAAGCTATTAAAGGACAGTAATTGAAGAGTCAAATGTCAGTTGGTGTGGTCACACAAGACTTGTGAGAAGGAAGAGCTAGGAAAATTGGGAAGGCCTTTGTTGGAGTCGCTGATCTAGGCACTTACTCTCCAGGTGTGATCCGAAGACCAGAATGTGAATTGGGTCAAAGTGACATTGTTCTAGACTTGAGGTGAGCCTGCTGCTCTGTGTGTGCTTGAGCTTGTGCAGAAACCTTAGCCCTAGGGCCCTGGGGGCATGAGGAATAGCTGCTGCCATGGACTTGAGGGCAACATGGGCAAAGACAGGGAAAGGGGACTTCTGGGATTGACATCTGGCAGAGGCCGAAAGGGAGGAGTAGGCACAGAGAACTCTAGGTGGAAGCAGTTTGACAGCAGTGGGCTGACCGTCAGCTCAGTCGACAGTCTGGGTGAGATGTGTGTGCCTGGTCCTCCAGTTCTGTTCACTTTTGTGCTGGCATTTTGGATGTGCTGTGCTGCAAGGTAATTTTGCTACAGATTCCATATCTTGAAAATATTTTTTTCTTATTTGAATACTGGTAGAAAGTGGTATTAAATTGTTGTCTTTGTATTCCCATTTTATATTAGCCTGTTTATTTTATTGTTTTGCATTGATTATTATAGGAAAAGTGGAATCCACATAGGAAATAGTCCAAAGTGTTGATAATTAATAGCCTTAACAAAGTATGATATGTTGTAAAACAGTATATATAATTCCTTTTTTTTTTCAAAATAATAACACATGAGTGCATAGACAAGTGCTAACAAAATGCTATATGTTATTGTTGTTATTATGGATTTGTAGAATTTATAGTTATGTTTATATTCTTCTTATATGTGTTACTGTTATAATTAGAGAAACATAAAATACAGAAAGCATCTGGAATTTTTCTTGTTCTGGAGGGTTATGTCCAGCTTCTTTTTGTTTTTGTGCAAAAGATAATGAACATTTAGTCTATATTAACTAATCCTCAGTTATTGGCTGTTTCCTCTTTACTTCAGTAATTAGTTATTACTGATTAGTTTGATTGTCACACAGGAAGTTGATGGATGAACGGGGTTTTGGAAAAGCAGACAGCTCCGGTTTAATCCTGAGATCTCATTTTAGGTTTATAAATATTTCATTTTATTCAAATTTCTCAAATGTCTATCATGTGTTTAGTATTTGCTAATTATTAGATATGGATTCAAATGTAATAGAACTTATAATCTAAAAGGGGCAAAAATTAGTAAGCATAAAATTAGACAATAATTATTTTTTCTTTTTTAATTTTTAATTTGTTTTGCTTGATAGGTGACACTCGAACATATTTATGAAGTACAAATGATGTTTTGATTCATGTATACATTGAATAATGAAATAAATCAGTAATTAGCATATCTATAACTTAAATTTTTGTAATTCTTTGTATTTCAAACTCCTCTTTTTTATTTCCACATGTACATTATTGTTAGAACTGTATTCACCCTATTGCATTACGTAACACCAGGATTCCTGAGAATTCCTCCTAACTATAACATTGTACAAGTGTACCAATAAATTCCCTTCTCCTCTCCTGCCTCCTTCTCCTGGTCTCTGTAACCACATTACTACTCTCAACTTCAGTGAGGTCAACTTTTTAGATTCCACATATGAATGAGATCATGTTTTTCTTTCTGTGCCCAACCAATTTAATTTAACTTAATGTCCTCCAGGTTCATTCATGTTGTTGATAATGGCAGGATTTCATGATTTTTTACATAGTATTCCATTATGTATATATCTCACTTTTTTAAAAAAAAATCTGTTTGTCCATCAGTAGACATTTAGGTTGGTTCTGTATCCTGGCTGTTGTGAGTAGTGCTATAGTAGATGTGAAAGTAGATGTGAGAGGTGTCTGTTAGGTACGTTGACTTGTTTCCTTTGGGAATATATGCAGTACTGGGATTGCTATATATTGGTTGTTATATTTATAGTTTTTCTTAAAAGCCTCCATGTTTTCCATAATGGCTAAACTAATTTGTATTTCTACCAGTTGCTTATAAGAGTTTTCATTTTTCTGCATCCTCGCCAGCATTTTTCCTCTCTTTCTCTTTTTTTAATAGCTATTCTGACTGGAATGAAGTGGTAGGTCCTAATTATTGAACTCAGTTATAGAAGTGCTAAAAAGAAAAGGCAGCATACAGTGAGGGTTAAGAATGTTTTCCCTAAGACAGCAGAATGTAATTGAGACCTCTGAATGACTGCAAGCTGGTGGAGGGAGGGAGAAAATAATAAGACTCTAAAGCAGGAAGGGGCTTTGTCAGAGCATTGTGGAGGGGATGGAGAAGTGGACAGGCACTGGCCACATGGGACCTTTAGGGCATTTTTCAGGATTTCAGACTCAAGAGCAATTTTAAATTTTTGAAAGTTTTGAAAGAGATTTGATGACACAGATTTTAAACGTGTTTTCACAATCTCTTATCTGCTTTGGTATGAAAAAACCAGTCAAGCTGGTCGCTGGGTCTGCCCCCAGAATTTAGTAGCATATGTATTTGATGTTTGTTGTGTCAGTATAAATTGATGATCTGCGCACACCTTAATGCAGCTGGTCAGCTTTCTGAAATTGAAGGAAAAACGTTTATGGATCTATACAGTTGTGAAACATCAAGGCTTTATAAAGTCTCACTGGAAACTTGTTATAGGGCCTGAGTGGCGTTAGTATTTTCAGGTAGAGGGAATGAGTGTTCCTTTTGGTTTTAGTGCAATTTAAAACTTAAAGATATAACACTGAAAATATTTGGTGGGAAGTGCACTCTGAGTGAATCAAATTCATGAAGCAGAAAAGCACGCAGCTGTCTGTCCTGTGGAAACCATGAACCATGATTGAGAAGAACTTGGAGCACAGACCCGGAGTAACCATGCAACCTGAGGGACAGTCTTGTGCTTTGAAAGCAGGGAACGTGAAAGACAAGGCGTGGTGAGGGGAATGACTGAGCCTGGGTCATTGTCAGCACACAGAGCGAATAATGGCACAAGAGCCGTTTCTCTAGGGATGTTTTAGAAATTGAGCTCAGTTGAATGGTTTTAAAAGTTAAGAGTTCTAAAATCAATTAATCGTCCAAAGGACTTATTTTAAAATTGGTGTGATATGTTTCACTTGGAGATTTTCTAAAGGACATAGGAAGAACCAGGTAGTAGACCTTCTCATAGCTGTGAAAGGTTCTTGGAGGGGAGTCGCTGGAGCCCTCCAGTTTCTGTGTGGCCACTCAGTGTCTCCCCTGCATAACGCCCGCCCAGCTGTATGCACATTCTCATGCTGTGGCTCTGAGAAGGATGCTCTAGAAGTCCCGGCAGAATATTGTGCAAACACTGTCAGCATTAGCTGATATCCAGTACCAGGGGAGGAGTGCTGCTAGCAAATTCTACAAATATAGCTTCAGTTCTTTAATTTGTGATATCTGAAAGTTAGAATGGGAACTGATGTTAGACTCAGTATTTTTTCTACGATTTTTTTCTGTGAAAATATTTATTATATATTCTCATGCACATTTTAAAAATGCAATATGTTGCATGTATTTAAATGATTCTGTGTTCAGAATTACAAATCTATTGCCTGGAACAGTATCCTGTTGCATAGGATTCATACTCCAAAGATTTGCTGAATGTAGCAATACATTTAAGTTAAATATGAACATCAGAGTGTCTATGAAAGTGAGGATTGCTAGTATGAATTAGTCAAACCTTTATAAAATGAAATTAGTCCCTGGCTAACAAACATTTATAGGAAGAATGAGTGAGTGAATGAAATGAAGCCTGTGAGATACATAAATTCCCTTTTCTTTTTTAAAGACTAAAACAAAAAGAAATTATCTTTCAACACTCTTAAGAAACAAAATGTTTAAAAGGACAGAGTATATATATGAGATGCTACTATAAGTGAAAAATATATTAATTTACTCAAACGCCAGTGAAGATCTCAGTAGAGTGTTACAGATTTGTATAAAAATACTAAATTTATTTAAAAAATTGTTTTTTCAGAAAAATATATACTTATGTAGCATTTATTTATCAAATTCGAAGTGTGTTACATATATTAATTTAACTAATCTTTACAACAATAATATGAGAACACACTTTTATCATAATTCTCATTTTACAGATGTGGAAACAAGCAAAGAGCTGTTAAGTATTGACTGGGGCATGAACACAGTGCTTTGACTCAGAGCCTGTGCTCTTTAATTAAACTATTACCCTTTTCCTTTGCTCAGTCAAGTTTGCACTGGCTTTAAGGCAGTGGGAGTATCTCCATGCCTTGTGTATAGGAGACCTTCCCTCTGAAAGTACTCATTTAATCCCTCTTGTCATTTGATATGGTGAACTGCTGGCTTCAGTCACCAATCAAAGACTTTGACAGGAATACAAATATCTGCTGAGCAGATGATGTCCTAAAAAGAAATTATTCCAACATGAGACTCATGAGTTCCTAAATTTCCACTCTTGGTATCTGAAAGATGGTGTTAGATGCATGATGGTAAATAGATAATAACTTGAGGGCAATTACTTATTGATCGATGGTACCCAGAACAGTGTATTAATATGAATCTGAGGCTATACCTGTGTTCAGTAGCAAAGAGTACTGTATTTGATTAGTGATGCCATGTTTTACTACTTAGGCCATTTGTGCAGGAAGGGGAATATCATGTCAGTCTTACAACCTTTTTGCCTTCTCTGGCCTAGTATCTAGCGGGGGGCGGGGGGGCGGGTATAGAAAAGAAAATGCCTCTCCACTTGCGCTCCCCAGGTTCTGTATTTGAAACGTGTCTAGGTTGTGCGTCATAGATATGGAGTGCATATTTTGCAGTTGGTTGTTTGGTGATTTGCATACAGAGCTTTCAGAATCATGGAAATAGCATTGGTCTGCTGTATGAAGAAGTGGCTGTACATGTATGTTTGCTCAAAAAATATTCCTGTTTACCTCATGATTAGACATTGTTATAAAGCAGTTATCAAAGACTGCATGACTTCTTTTTTGTTTATCATTATAACAATGGATGTGATTTTAATGAAAGGACAAGTATTTTCAATAGCAAGAAGTCCTGAAATTTCAGAGTTGATTAATTTAGGGACTGAAATATATAATTATGACTCTTCTAAGTTTTCCCCTTGTGGTACCAAGATGGTTGTAGCAGTTTCAGGAAATCACATGCATACAGCGGCCAATGTAGGAAGTGAAAAGAACATTTTAGGCACCCTTGACCCGTCTAAATTGCAGGCAGGTTTGAATGGGGCTCTGTGATAGAGCTCCTCTAAAATCTAAAATCGCTATGATGTCAAAGTGAGTGTTTAAAAAGAGTAAAGTTCCAGGTTTTCCTGTGTCAGTCCCATGATGAAACACCCTGTATTGTCTACTCTGGAACTTAGGGATGGTTTCTAGTCCTTAGGACCATTGCACGTGTACAAGCTGATGCCCTCACAATGCCCCTTCCCATTCAGCCACACATACCCTGTACTCAGGCCCCGCACAACTAGCAATCCGAGATTCTGTTTCATGCTCCCATCGAGCAGGCACACTGACGTGGGTATCGTTTCATTTCTTCCTCTTGTTTTGACTAAATATACCTGTCCTCGAAAAATTTCAGTGTATGCATCAAAGTGCACAATCAACAGCCTGAAAAGGCAACCACGGAATGGGACAAAGTATTAGCAAATCACATATCTAATAATGGATCATACCCGGAACACATAAGAAACTCCTGCAGCTTACTAAGGGCAACGAAACAAACGGCACAATTTAACAAATGGGCAATGGATTTGGATAGGCATTTCCCCAAAGGAATATAGAAAAGACCAATAAATACCTGAAAGCTGCTTGGCATCGTAGGAAAATATAAATCTGAACCAAGTGAGGTGCCCTCTCACACCCGTCAGGGTGACTAGAATGGCATTTTTAAAGTATCCAGAAAATAACAAGTGTCAGTGAGGGTGTGGAGAAATCGGAAGGCTCTTACATTAGGTGCATTAGGGATAAAAATGAACATTCTTTTCTGCTGAGAAGAGAGATCACCGTACCATAAATATCACACAAATCCAGAAAATTCACATCAGGCTGCATTAATTAGCTCCCTGAACCATCCCTGGAGTGGTGTTTTCACTACATACGTTGGCTACATACTCTTCACTCTCCAGATGATGGTGTTGTACTATTATTTTCTATAGAGAAGTTATAGAACTTTTTTTCTGCTAGGATGGTTGAGATAGAGTTTAAATTTTGTTTTGATATTTTAGAAATATCAAATGTTTTAGCTTTTAAAACTCATTATTAGTGCAGGTTGAGAGTCTCTAGCCTGAAAATTAAATATCTGAAATACTCCAAAATCCACAACTTTTCGAGTCCCAATGTCATGCCACAAGTGAAAAGTTCCACAGTTGATCCCATGTGCTAGGTTAAGTCAAAATTCACTCACCTTGGAAATATTATATAAAACCATCTTCAGACCATACATGTTTGAGTACCTGAAACATAAATGTTTTCTGTATTTAAACTGGAGTCTCATCTCAAGATACCTTGTTATGTATATGCCAGTCTTCCAAATTAAGAAAAACAAAACAAATCAAAACCCAATTGGAAACACTTCTGCTCCCAAGCATTTGGATAAGGGATACTGTATCTTCTTTTCTTTTTTTTTTTTTAAATTTTTATTGTAAACAAATGGGATACATGTTGTTTCTGTTTGCACATGAAGTAAAGGCATACCATTTGCATAATCATACATTTACATAGGGTAATGCTGTTTAATTCATTCTGTTATTTTTTACTTCCCTCCTACCCCTCCCACCCCTCTTTTCCCTCTATACAATCCCTCCATCCTCCATTCTTGCCCCCCCCCACTCCCCATTATGTGTCATCATCTGCTTATCAGTGAGATCATTCGTCCTATGGGTTTTTGAGATTGGCTTATTTCACTTAGCATGATATTCTCCAATTTCATCCATTTGCTTGCAAATGACATCATTTTATTATTCTTTATGGCTGAGTAATATTTCATTGTGTGTGTGTGTGTGTATATATATATATATATATATATATATATATATATATATATACACACACCACAGTTTCTTCATCCATTCATCAATTGAAGGACATCTAGGTTGGTTCCACAATCTGGCTATTGTGAATTGAGCACCTGTGAACATTGATGTAGCTGTATCTCTGTAGTATGCTGATTTTAAGTCCTTTGGGTATAAGCTGAGGAGTGGGATAGCTGGGTCAAATGGTGGGTCCATTCCAAGTTTTCTAAGGAATCTCCACACTGCTTTCCAGAGTGGCTGCGCTAATTTGCATCCCCACCAGCAATGTATGAGTGTACCTTTTTCCCCACATCCTCGCCAACACCTACTGTTGATTGTATTCTTGATAATCGCCATTCTAATTTGGGTGAGATGGAATCTTAGTGTAGTTTTGATTTGCATTTCTCTTATTACTAAAGATGGTGAACATTTTTTCATATGTTTGTTGATTGCTTGTAGATCTTCTTCTGTGAAGCATCTGTTCATATCCTTAGCCCATTTGTTGATTGGGTTATTTGTATTCCTCGTGTAAAGTTTTTGAGTTCTTTATGTATTCTGGAGATTAGTGCTCTATCTGAAGTATGAGTGGCAAAGATATTCTCCCACTCTGTGGGTTCTCTCTTCACATTGCTGATAGTTTCCTTTGCTGAGAGAAAGCTTTTTAGTTTGAATCTATCCCAGTTACTGATTCTTACTTTTATTTCTTGTGCTATGGGAGTCCTGTTAAGGAAGTCTAGGCTGACATATTGAAGATTTGGACCTACTTTTCCTTCTATAAGATAAGGGTCTCTGGTCTGATTTTGAGGTCCTTGATCCATTGTGAGTTGATTTTTGTGCAGGGTGAGAGATAGGGGTTTAGTTTCATTCTGTTGCATATGGATTTCCAGTTTTCCCAGCACCATTTGTTGAAGAGGCTATCTTTTCTCCATTGCATATTTTTGGCACCTTTGTCTAGTATTAGAAAATTGTATTTATTTGAGTTTGTGTCCGTGTCCTCTATTCTGTACCATTGATCTACCTGTCTATTTTGGTGCCAATACCATGCTGTTTTTGTCACTATTGCTTTGTAGTATAGTTGAAGTTCTGGTATTGTGATACCCCCTGTTTCAGTCTTTCTGCTAAGGATTGCTTTAACTATTCTGGGTTTCTTATTCTTCCAGATGAATTTCATGATTGCTTGCTCTTTTTCTGTAAGGTACATCATTGGGATTTTTATTGGAATTGCATTTTGAATCTGTATAGCACTTTTGGTAGTATGGCCATTTTGACAATATTAATTCTACCTATCCAAGAACATGGGAGACCTTTCCATTTTCTAAGGTCTTCCCCAATTTCTTTCTTCAATGTTTTGTAGTTTTCATTGTAGAGATCTTTTATGTCTTTGGTTAGATTGATTCCCAAGTATTTTATTTTTTTTTGAGGCTATTGCAAATGGAATTGTTTTCCTCATTTCCCTTTCAGCTGTTTCGTCGCTTGTGTATAAAGATGCTTTAGATTTATGCATGTTGATTTTATAGCCTGCTATTTTGCTGAATTCATTGATGAGGTCTAGAAATTTTCTGGAGAGTTTTTTGGATCCTATAAATATAGAATCATGTCATCAGCAAAGAGTGACAGCTTAAGTTCCTCTTTTCCAATTCATATCCCTTTAATTTCTTTAGTCTGCCTATTGGCTCTGGCTAGAGTTTCGAGGACAGTATTGAATAGAAATGTTGAAAGAGGACATCTCTGTCTTGTTCCCATTTTTTAAAGGGAATGCTTTCAGTTTTTCTCTGTTAAGAATGATATTGGCTATGGGCTTAGCATAAATAGCCTTTACAATATTCAGGTATGTTCCTACTATCCCTATTTTTTCTAGTGTTTTGAGCATGAAGTTGTATTTTGTCGAACACTTTTTCAGCGTCGATTGATATAACCATATGATTCTTATCCTTAAGTCTATTGACATGATGGATTATGTTTATTGATTTATGGAAGTTAAACCATCCTTGCATTCCAGGGATGAACTCCACTTGATTGTGGTGTACAATTTTCTTTATATGTTTTTGGATACGGTTTGCCAATATTTTGTTAAGGATCTTTGCATCTATATTCATCAAGGATATTGGTCTAAAATTTTCTTTCCTTGATGTGTCTTTGACTGGTTTGGGTATGAGGGTGGTATTAGCTTCATAGAATGAGTTCAGTTGGGTATCCTCCTTTTCTATTTCCTGGAATACTTTGAGAAGTATTGGAATGAGTTCTTCTTTGAAGGTCTTATAGAACTCGGCTGAGAATCCATCTGGTCCTGGGCTTTTCCTGGATGGTAGATTTTTAATGGCTTCTTCTATTTCATTGCTTGATATTGATCTGTTTAAATTGTGTATGTCCTCCTAGTTCAGTTTCGGAGGATCATATCATATGTCTCTAGAAATTGGTCAATGTGTTCGGTATTTTCTATTTTGTTGGAATACAGATTTTCAAAGTAGCTTCTCATTATGTTATGTATCTCAGTGGTGTCTGTTGTGATATTTCCTTTTTCATCACAAATTTTAGTAATTTGAGTTTTCTCTCTCCTCTTTGTTAGTGTGACTAAGGGTTTGTCTATTTTGTTTACTCTTTCAAAGAACCAACTTTTTGTTTTGTCAATTTTTTGAATTGTTTCTTTTGTTTCAATTTCATTGATTTCAGCTCTGATTTTAATTATTTCCTGTCTTCTACTAGTTTTGCTGTTATTCTGTTCTTCTTTTTCTAGGACTTTGAGCTGTAATGTTAGGTCATTTAGTTGTTGACTTTTCATTCTTTTCTGGAATGCGCTCCATGCAATGAATTTTCCTCTTAGTACCACTTTCATAGTGTCCCAGAGATTTTGATATCCTGTATCATCGTTCTCATTGACCTGTAAGAATTTTTTTATCTCCTCCCTGATGTTTTCTGTTATCCATATTTCATTCAGTAGCATATTATTTAGTCTCCAGGTGTTGGAGTAATTTTTGTTTTTTATTTTGTCATTGATTTCTACTCTCAGTCCATTATGATCTGATAGAACACAAGGCAGTATCTCTATTTTTTTGCATTTCCTGAGGGCTGCTTTGTGGCATAACATATGGTCTATTTTCAAGAAGGTTCCATGTGCTGCTGAGAAGAAAGTGAATTCGCTCGTTGATGGATGGAATATTCTATATATGTCTATTAAGTCTAGGTTATTGACTGTGTTAATGAGTTCTATGGTTTCTTTGGTTGGTTTTTGATTGGAAGATCTATCTAGTGGTGACAGCAGTACGTTAAAGTCACCCAGAATTATTGTGTTGTTGTCCATTTGATTCCTGAAATTAAGAAGGATTTGTTTGATGTACAGGGATACACCATTGTTTGGGGCATAAATATTTACTATTGTTATGTCTTCCTGATTTATGGTTCCCTTAAGCAGTATGAAATGTCCTTCTTTATCCCTCTGACAACTTTGGCTCAAAGTCCACTTTATCTGATATAAGGATGGAAACCTCTGCTGTTTTACTGAGTCCATGTGTGTGGTAGGTTTTTCCCCATCCTTTTACCTTTTGTCTGTGGATGTCTTTTTCTATGAGATGAGTCTCTTGCAAGCAGCATATTGTTGGGTCTTTCTTTTTAATCCATTCTGCCAGTCTGTGTCTTTTAATTGATGAGTTTAGACCATTAACGTTCAGGGTTATTATTGAGATATGATTCGTATTCCCAGTCATTTGGCTTATTTTTGGTTTTTAAGTTGGCTTAGTTTCTCCTTTGAATGGTTTTTCTCTAAGATAGTTCTTCCCTTTGCTGACCTACATTGTTGTTTTTCATTTCCTCCTCATGGAATATTTTGTTGAGAATATTCTGCAGCACAGGCTTTCTATTTGTAAATTCTTTTAACTTTTGTTTATCATGGAAGGATTTTATTTCATCTTCAAATCTGAAGGTTAGTTTTGTTGCGTGTAGGATTCTTGGTTGGCAACCATGTTCTTTCAGAGCTTGAAATATGTTGTTCCAGGCCCTTCTAGCTTTTAGAGTCTGGGTTGAGAAGTCAGCTGCTATTTGTATTGGTCTCCCCCTATGTGTAATCTGATGCTTTTCTCTCGTGGCCTTCAGAATCCTATCTTTATTTTGAATGTTAGGCATTTTCATTGTCATGTGCCTTGGTGTGGATCTGTTGTGATTTTGTGCATTTGGTGTTCTATAAGCCTCTTGTATTTGATTTTCCATTTCATTCTTCAGGTTTGGGAAATTTTCTGATAGTATTTCATTGAATAGGTTGTTCATTCCTTTGGTTTGTATCTCTGTACCTTCCTCAATCCCAGTAATTCTTAAATTTGGTCTTTTCATGATGTCCCATAGTTCTTGGAGATTCTGTTCATGATTTCTTACCATCTTCTCTGTTTGGACAACTTTATTTTCAAAATTAAATATTTTGTCTTCATTGTCTGAGGTTCTGTCTTCCAAGTGGTCTAGTCTGTTGGTGATGCTTTCCATTGTTTTTATTTGGTTTTTTGTTTCCTTCATTTCAAGGATTTCCATTTGTTTGTTTGTTTGTTTGTTTTTTTTGAGACTCTATCTCTTTGTTGAAATTATCTTTTGCTTCCTGCACTTGCTCTTTCAGCTTATTGGTATTGTCATTCATCGCCTGCATTTGCTCTCTTATCTCATCCTTTGCTTCACGAATCATCTTAATCATGTATAACCTGAAGTCATTTTCTGACATTTCTTCTAACATACTGTCATTGGATTATATTAATATAGAATCTAGATTTGTTTGGATCATTTTCTTCCCTTGTTTTTACATGTTGTTCATGTATCTTCCCCTCTAGCAGTGCAGATCTGGGGTATTTCAGATTTCCCCCATAGGCTTATAGTAGCCCTATAGGTTTCCAAAACCTTTTCTTTAAGGGGAGATCAATATTAGCCGTGCCCAATTCAGACACTATGCAATCCTAGACCAAATAGCCCCTATGAGGACAATAACAAAATTGTCATAATAAACAGAATGAGTTTAACTATTATCTTCAGTAAAAGAAACAGATTTGCAATACGGTCTGCAGTTTCTAATGGAGGACAAAGAGGATGCAGAGGGATGTAGAATGTGGCTGTTAATGGGATAAGAAAAGAATATACAGAAGTTCTAGATAATAGAAAGGGTGAGAGTGTAATCAAAGAAATTGGATGTTAGCATGCAAAAAAAGGAGAAAGAGACTCCGAGGGAACAGGTAAACAAAAGGAAAAGAGAGCAAGAAAAGTTAAGAAATAAAAACTTAAAATTTTTCAATAAGGAGAAAAAACAAAAGAGAAAATATACAGTATAACAGTCATATAGTAATGAAACCTCCCAGGGTTCAGTAGCCTGATGCATGAGAGGTACCTGACATTGAGCTTCAAGTCTCCAGCAGGCGTCTCAGGATGGGATTTGCCCCACCTAAAGATCAGAGCTATGGCTTCCAGGATTATCCAAGATGGCTGCTTTGGCTTCCAAATGTGTTGGCAAATGGGGAGCTGCAGCTCAGGGTGTGGACGTGGTCAGCTGGAGGTCCTGGAGGCGGGGTGTGGTTGGTCAGGCAGGGGTCCTGGAGGTCGGGTGTGTTTGGTGTGGTTGCAGGATCCTGGAGGCTGGGTGCAGTCGGTCTGGGGTCCCGGTGATAGGGCGCAGTCAGTTGGTCTGGGGGTCCTGGTGGCAGGGAGCAGTCAGTCGATGTGAGGGTCCCAGAGGCAGGGAGTGATCGGTCAATCCGAGGGTTCCTGGAGACGGGGCTCAGTCAGTCTGGCCAGGGGTCCTATGGGGTCTGGCTGTTGTCTCAAAATGGCATCAGCCACGTGTACTGTAGGTACTGCAGGTACTGTAACAGTGAACTTCCAGGCAACAGCAGGCAGCTGGTGCTCCACTGGTGGTTGGCAATCAGTTTGTTGACTGTTGTCAGACAATGGGGAGGTGAACCTCGTGCGTTGGGTGATGGATAGGTGTAAGGCAGGTGATGGACAGGCGAGGCAGGCAAATGGTGGATGATAGGCACCTGCCAGTGAGCAATCTACACTCAAAAAAGACATTGTTGATACGCTGGTAGATTGCAGGTGGTCACAGCAGACAAATGGGGTAAACAGCAGGGGATCGATAAGCAACAAAAACTCGGGATACTGTATCTTTAGTGCAAATTTTTAGGTAAATTGTTAGGACTGTTGTCAAAGCTCAGAAAACCTGCCTCAGAGTGCTGTCATTTATAAGATAGAACATTTTTAGGGCTTTTCAAGTTTTCTTTGGAGTGAAAACATACATTAACATACATGCATCAGTCACTGGCGCCCAGTGTCCCCACTTGGGATGGGTTGTACAAGAGGTGCTAGGTGTATGTCCGGGAGGACAAGCAATGTTTTACCTGTGCATGGAAGTGACTGGGAAGCTCATAAATGTGTCCCACTAAATCCACATTAAATACGTCCCCAACTTAATGATTTTATCTGGATCCTGAAAATATGATGGTCATTCTAGTGTTGCTTAACATAAGTGGAAGGGGTTCAGCAGATCAGAGTGAAAAGAGAGAGATGCCTTAACCACGGGTGTTAAGATGTGTTTCTTTTGGCAAATTTTACAGTTAACTTTGAAGCACACTGCTTGGGCTCTCCCCAAGCCTGAAAAGTCACCTACAACGCAGACTTTGTTGGCCAATTCTATTGCCTCCTGGTCATTCTACTTCTAGGCATACAATTGTTTAGTCCACCTGTATACAGCAGGTTTCTGGAGAACATTTTCACATCGCTTATTTTAAGATCTTGGTTTAACGAGGTCTGGATTTTATTTTTTCACTCAGTTTCTTCCTACCCTCTTGAATATTACTAATTATAGTGAACACATTATAATCTTTCTGTAGAAAACTTAATTTTAACAATTTTATTGGTGTGAAAAAGCATATATTCTTCTTGGACAGTAATAGCTGCCTCCCAGAGGCAGCGCTGTAGGCAGGGGTGACCTGAGTAGTGGCAAACGCGGCTGCAGGTCTACTTAGCTTCCTCATGGTGGCAGTAGGTCAGCACTGTGTGCTGAGAACACACTGAATGCCTTCACTGGGTTAGAATCCATTTACGTCTGTCAAATGCGGAAGTACTTGCAGTGTGTTCTAGTCTGTTCTTAAATGCCACTGATGTCAATGTGAAAGTGTTCTATAACTTTTCAAATACCCAAATGTCAGTTTCATGCTAAGTTACGGAAACTGACTAAACGTCTCACCCTCATCTTTTATCCTTGCTATGCAAAGTCCCTTCCATTTCAGTAAAGGTCTTTGATCCCAGTGACACATTAGTATCATTTTAACTTGTGCCCTCTTTTCATCCTTCCATTTAAATTGCTCTGTTCTCATGATTCATGGATCTGAATGAAGAATATTTTGGGCAGGCTTTTTGATCAGACAGTTTTATATTTAAATTTGGGAACTGCCACTAAATATTTTCCTGAATAACTTCATTTACTTACTTGACCATAATTTCTGGAGTCTGTTTCCTTATGACTAAAATGAATAAAATCTGCTTCACAAGACTGATGTAAGGACCAGCACCTGACACGTCATTCACAGAATCACAGCTGTAGATATTAAAAATGATCTTAGAAACATCTGACTCTTTGTTTTTTCTGCATTCAGTTCTGTGCATCCTAACACTTGTGTAGATTCATGTACACGCCACCAAATGCAGAGCACAGAGCACACTCATGCTGCTCCTCATAGTGACACCCTGTGCATACAGCTGTGAATGTCAGCCCATTTGTTCTTGCTCACTCTCTGCCTTTTCCACGTGACAGTGCTTGTGTTGTGTTTACCAAGCTTCTGACCTTGTGCAGCATTGCCACGTGGGTGTGTTGAATGCTCATTTGAAAGAACAGAGATTAAATGGGGAAAGGAATAATTCAGAAGCACTGCAGGTCTCAGGTGAGACTGATACATATATGTATACCCACACATACACAAAACTTTGTATTTCTAACACATTATATTAAAAATACAGTTCTTCATATTAACTGAAAACTGAAGTCTTTAGAGTAATTATATTATTTAATCATATTAAATAATAAAATAGTAATTATATATAATTAGTTATATATAATGATAATATAGTAATTATAATATGTAAATAATTATATTATTTCTTGCTCTTACCATAGAAAATTAGTCTGTTTTCAGTACCCTAGAATGCATTATCTAAAGGTAGGTTTTATTATATTTTTCTGTGGTCTTGTAGCTGTGGATAAGAACATGGTAAGGAGAATAATAATTATGTAATTTGAAGTGCAGAATGCTTTTTTAGGAAGAAATCCTGTTCAGTTTTCCCCACTGATTTCATTTGTATAAGTAGAGAAGAAATCTGTAGCCTGTTTGGAAGCCCCATGGGCTCTCCTGGGGACCTCCCTCCCGCACAGTAATGGAAGTTACTTTTGGACCTGTGAAAGCTGCTTACAATTGCCCTGGCATTTGTAACATGTGAGGTGGTACCACATTGTCAGTGTGTTCCTATTTTGGGCAGAAGCACTGCTGTCAAGTAAGTTTTTATGCACACTAGTGGTTGAAAGTTCTTTGATCTGGATCAACAAAAATGGGTGATAGAACTTCTTTGAGATGTGTGCACTTCTTTGGAAATAATGTCACTCAGAAGTAAGGAGGAGACTTGGAGACTTTGAAGGAGGTTTGCTTTGAAGGAGAGGTGAAAGGAAGTTGTATCAGGAAGGAGAGGTTTTTGCTTTTAACATGGAAGAAGAAAGGGACTGTTCATATGTGGATGGGGAATATTTCATTAAGGGAATTTATTGATGCGGGGTGGGGGGAGTGGATTGCTGGAGGGGTGCCCTTGACCGGGTGAGAGATTGGCATGTAGCACCAAGTTGAGGGCTGACCATAGGTAGGAGGAAACACATTGAATCCCTGGATGCATTAGTGCAGGTGGTGGTGGGAGAGTGTGGGAATGTTCCCAGATCACTTCTCATTCTCACTGCACATGGGGAGGCTGGGTGAGAGGTATCGGAAGTTTGAAAAAAGGGCAAAAGGTGGGAAATAGTCATCTGCAATTGCCAGGTGTCTTCTTTGTATTTTGATGTGGCAGCATTGATGGCCCTCTGGGGATGCAGGTCGTGCCTTCATATGGAGCACCAGTCAGCCTGATAAAGTAGGCATTCGGTCCCACCTGACCAGGGTCATGGTTTTGCCAAGTCAGTGGACTGTGGAATGCTGGGAGAGCAAGTAGCAGTGAGGGAGGGATTGTGGGTGCGCTGGAGTTTCAACTGGGTGAGTTAGGAAGGGAGGGCCGTAGGGCTTAACAGAGAAAGGGATAATAGGAGGTGGCAGGGCTCTTGTGCAGCTCAGTCCCACTGGTGCCCACACGGGTGTCAGTACAGTGGACCTTGCTGAAAGTGAGTGCTGCACTGTACTCCTTGGATGCTGCCTCCCTTGGCCTCCTTCTGTCAGAAGATGGAAGTGGAGGTTAGTGTGGGGCATGTGTGCCGGGGAGTTCTCATGGGATAGACACACGTGATGGGCGGGAAAGGAGGGAAGGAACGGAAACAGGAGAGAAGGCAGCATGGGCGCTAGAGGGGAGGCTCAGCAGGGACTTCTCCACAGCACAGCCTCCCCGATGGAGTTCTGCAGTAGGTGAGCCACGGGGTCACTGAGAAGTGGTGGCATCCTCCACTGCTTCACTGGAGGCAGTCCTGGAAGAGTTGGGCTTTCAGAACAGCCTTCTCAGCAAGCAGGGAAGAAGTCCTTCCTGGCAGAGGGCTCTGCGTGGTACATCGCAGCATCGACCACAGAAACCAGGTCAGAGGCCATGGAGAGTGCTGTGAAATCCACTTGCAGCCAATCTTTTAGAAACTATTTTGGTGTATTATTTGAAAAGGTATGTGATTATTTCAAAGACCTATAAAATATCCTCCCTTTCCCAACTACTTGTTTTTGAGATCAAATGTTCCTCATATATTTCATTCAAAATCATATGTCACTAAAGATTCAATTGCACAAGGTTAGAGAATCCAACTTCTTAAAATTAAGCCAAACTTTAAAGATTCACAAAAATATGAAACAGTTTCCCTTTCCCCGTTATTTTATTTTATTTTGGAAAGTAATTCTTTTATTTTGGAAAGTAATTATTTTAAATAAAAATATGTATGTTATGAGTAATGGATTTATTATTTTTCAATAAATTAATAAGCATGCACTTTAAAATACCCAGTCTTAAAGTTATACTAAATATAAATATTGTACTTATTAAAATACAAATAAAACTCTGCATTCATATTAATGTTTAAGTGTATAAAGGGGTATGAAGACTGCAATTTAAGAATTTTCCAGATTTCCCATGAGTGGCTCTTAATGTAAGACTAAAGTTCTTTAAGAAATTATGGTCTATGGCCAGGCACAGTGGTGCAGGGCTGAAATTATCAGCTGCTCTGGTAACTGAGGCAGGATGATCGCAAATTCAGAACCAGCCTTAGCAACGTAGAAATGCCCAAACAACTTAGCAAGACACTGTTTCAAAATAAAAAAAAACGGGCTGGAGATGTGGTTCAGTGGTTAAGGCCTTTGGGTTCGATTCCTGATACCAAAAAAAAAGAAATAATGGTCTATGAAAGAAAACTTCTAAACACTATGTAATTACTTAATTTAATAAAGCTGTTCATAATGTATATATTCATTTAATTTCCTCAGTTCTATATTAACATTTTATTATTTTCTGACATTGTTAGATATAAAAATATGATGTATTTGTCTAAATTCAGGGCATTTTTGATAATTGAAGACCATTTCAGTATATTGGTGACATTTTTCTTTGTTCAAATTCATTAATATTCCCATCTTAACAGACAACTTGGTTTGCAAATCTAAAAGTGTGTGAGAGGGGATGTTTGGGAAATTACTATTAAAAGTTTTAAAATATTTTTTCATAAAACTTGCAATCAGTGTATATCACTACACAATTAATTTCCATCACACTAGCAATGCTTAGTGCTTGCTTACTGCCCTTTCATGAAAATAATCTATCAGATAGTTAATATTCTCCTTGAAAATCTCTCATATAATTAGCCCACCGCTCAGGTGAATTATCTAGTATAAATATATTTTCTCCTATTATATTATATTTCTTTAACTTTATTTATAAGATAATTAAATCTTTACCAAACCTCTTCATTCACTGGATATCTTTTGACATCATAAAATGAAACATGAGTTGTGTTGTATAGTCTGAATTTTATCTACTCTGATAATTTTCATTGTTTTGAAAGACAATTTATGATAAAACTAGACTTAAAGCAAATTTGTAGTTGGCTACTAAATATTTGTAGGTCTGCTATCAATTAAGAAATATTAATGTAGTGCTGCTTTTCATGTAAGTGAGCTCTTGTTCACAATTCAATTTTTAATTCTAGAGCACTTAAGAATTGCTCCAACATTTCCCCAACCTGTTCAGAGTAGATCTGTGAAATAAATGCTATTTATTTTATTTTGCTTTATTTTTATTGAAAGTTTTATAGCATGTATAGTATCTATTTAATGTGTGGTATTTCCATACATGCATGTAGCATGCACTGATCATATCCATTCACCCTTTATTTTAAAGACTTTTAAAGTGTTTCAAGGATGCAGCTGTGTAGGTTTATACAAATTACAGAAATTACTTAACTTTCTCACAGTGTCTTGTGTACTCAGAATTATACAAATTAATGCACTTGATGACAAATATAAATAGAAGGAATCACTGGGATATTGGAGAGACTTGCTTTAGATGATCCAACTGATAAATTCACAAGAATTTGATGAACTAGCTGATAGTTAAGTCGGTGGCTTGAAGTCAGCTATGGTAATTTTAAATCACAGAAATCAGCAAATGCTACAAATCAGGGTTTTTAAATTTTCCTCAGGGGGAGCTGATTATTAAATTTCAATTAACACAATGTTTAAGTTTTCCAATTTTGGCTCATTACAAGCTACTGACCATGAGGGTCACCCAATAAGAATTTAAAAAAGAAAGAGATGCATAGTTGCACAGTACAATGTAGTATTTCCACCATACAAACCAGTAGACCTGACCTCCAGATCGTAGATAATAGTAAAATATTACATAATAATCAGACAGTGGGGGGTTGTAATGATTTGTTATCTTTGAAAAATAATCTATGTAATTTTAATTTTATATAATATAATTTTCAGTAATGGTTATATTTTTAATAATGGTTAATATTTAACAACCATATCACAAAACTCCTAAAAATTTAAAAATTAGATTGTGGAAGCTTAATTCAGGCTGATTTCAGCACACCATTGGTATATTTATACCACAGATTGGCAAATGCCACAGATCAGAACCTAATGTCTTCAGAGAGACCCTAGTAAAATATTTGCCAGTCCTCTATTGGAAATAAACTCAACAATATTTCAGAATATCTCCTGAAAGAATACCATCCAAAAGAAGAAATATTGCCTAACTTGTGAGGACTTATACATATTTATTTCCTAAACCTATGACCACGAAAACATTTCAGAAATATGACAATACAAAGGATATGTCCCCAAAAAGTTGACAAAAACAGCTATTTCACTGCTCTGGAAATCATTGAAAGTAATGCAGTAATCCAAGAAAAGCATTAAAATATATGTTAACCACTGGGGGAACATGTGGTATTATGTGCCCTGGACCTGCTCTCATTAGCCCTGTCCCTGGATGGTCACAGAGCTTCTGACAAATTCCCTTCTACAACTGAAGGGACTCACTCAACTTAGAGTAGCAGGCAGTCTCTTTACCCTTCATCCCATGGTGTTTTAGAGTCAGTGACTGGGGAACTGACCAGCAGTATGCCTCTTCTAACTCCATGTTTCAGTCAGGATCAGGATTAACCCTGTTCCTAACTGAGGATGAACATGTACAGTGGAGACTGGAGAAGGCCCCCATATTTTACAGCTCACCATGGTTGGTCCTTGGAACTGAACATAATCTGAACTCTGGATATGCTTCCTCACTGATGGATAGACCCATCTGCAGAGGATGGAGGAGAAACAACTTTATGCCAGAGTAGGATGATTTAAATGAAAGGAACAGATTCCTAGACAGATGCAGATCACCAGAACTCAACAAGTACAAAGCCTGATCATCAGACCGGTAGTAATATTTAAGATGTTTAATTCTACCCACAACAAAATGCCTGGTCCCAGGTCACCATCCTAGTGAATTCTGTTAAAAATTTACCAAAGAATAATATGGACCCATTGCAAACTCAGAAAATAAAGGAGAAGGAAAATCTTCCTAACTTATTCTGTGAGTCCTCTGTTGCCCTGTTATCAAAGTCAACTAAGATATCACAGGAAACTATAGATCAGAGTTCTTCATGAACATAGATACAGTAATCTTTAAATAAAAGTAAGAAAATCAAACCCAATGACATATTAAAAAGATAATGCAGGATAAATATCTCTTACCTAAAATGCTTAGGACCAGTGGTGTTTCAGATTGTGAAGGTTTTTTGGATTTTGGAATATTGGCGTAGACTTTAGAGGTTGAGCATCTTTAATCTGAAAGTCCAAACCTGAAATGGTTCAGAATCTGAACTCCAACACTTGAAAGATATTGGGCCCCTTAGGATTTCAAATTTTCAGAGTAGATACTTGTATGAATCACCAAGTAGAATTTATTCCTGGAATACAAAGTTCATTTTATATCAATAAGTCTATTTAATGGAATGGGCCATATTAATAAAAGTACAACCTTCTCATACATGATCATCTCAGTTAATACTATAGAAAAGCATCTGACAAAACTGAATACACATTCATGATAAAAACTCCCAGCAAAATAGAAGGTAGCTTTTTAATTTGAACAAATAGGCAAAGAAATAACCCAAATTGGATTGGAAGAACTGAAACTGACTTGTCACAAATGACAGGTTTTTCTATGTAGAAAATTCCAGATACTCCATAGAAAACTAATAAACGAGTTATCAAGGACTCAGAATATATGGCTATGCAGAACTCAGTTGTATATCTATGTATGAAAAATGGAACATCTGAAAGAAATTAAGAAAATGATTATGATTCACAATAATATCAAAAAATAAATTCTTAGAAACAAATTTAGCCAAAGAAGTGTAAAATTTGTACAGTGAAAACTGTAAAACATTGCTGAAAGAAATGAAAGAATCTTCATGGAGACAGATTTCATGTTCATGAACTACAAGATTCAGTATTGTCAAGGTGACAGTTCCCCCAGAGTGATCCAGTGCACTCCTCAAAAGCCAGGCAGATCTTTTTGTAGAAACTGAGTAGCCATTTGTAACCTACATAATGCAGTGCAAAGGAACAGCAGAGCCATGGTAATCATTGACAATGAAGGTTCCGAAGAGGACGTGAAAGCATGATTCCAGTGTTTACTGTGTGAACGCTGCAAGATTGGTGCTGCCACAGAGGGACACGAGATCAACAAAACACAGAGTCGAGAAGTAAATTGGCCAACTGATTGTCAACAAAGACACCAAAGAAATTTGAGCGGAGTGTTGCTGGTAAGGAGCAATTGGATCTCCATATGTAGGAAAAAGGAAGAAAACTGTACCTCTTCCTCAGATCATATGATAATTGAATATGGGCCATGTGCCTAACTTAAGAGCTAAATTCTAAAATTTCTAAGGAAAAAATGGGATAAAAATCATCATCTTGGGTGGGGAAGATTTCTTACATATGCCACCAAAAGTATAATGCCTAAAATTAAAAAAAAATCATTAAACAACTTCACTAAGGACTTGAACTCAGAATACATAAAAAATTCTTAAATAGGAAGGCACACGCCCAGTTTTTAAGAAGGCAACATAGTTGACTATTCATTATCTTGAAGATATATACGTGTCTAATGAAGGATGCTTAATATCATTGATTATTAGGAAATGCAATGAGAAACTATTCTGTTTCAGGCAGCTTTTTCGCTGCTGTGACTAAAAGACTTGACAAGAACATTTGTAGAGGAGGAAAAATGTATTTGGGGGTCATGGTTTCAGAGGGCTCAGTCAGTAGGCAGCCAGCTCCGTTCCTCGGGTGAGGCTGAACATGATGGCAGAAGAGTGTGGTGGAGGCAGCGGCTCACAGGATGATCAGGAAGCACAGGGTGCGACTCCACTCACCAGATACAAAACATATAAAGGCACGCCTCACACCCAAACTATAGCATATTCTATACTCTTAAATGTAATAAAACTGACAATAACAAGTGTGGTGAGGATACGGTTGAACTCTTAACACTTATGCCTGATTTTGGGGAAATGAAATAGTACAGGTACTTTGGAAAACAGTTTGTCCATTTCTTAAAAGTTATCAAAGTTATATTCACCATGTACTACTCCTGAGGATATACCAAGAGGGAAAGTATGCTCAAATCCAGAAACATACATGACTCTTCATAGCAGCATCAGTCTCTACAGCTGTCTCCAAATGGACATAATTCCAGTGGACATCATGTGGTGAGTGGGTAAAGTAAATGTGACATGCCCATGAAATGTGAGGTCATGAGGCCTTCATTAGATGACGCAGCAGTGAGGAACAAATGCGTGTTCCAGCACGGGTGAGTCTCAGTGACAACACGCCAACTGAAAGGAACCAGAAGTCATCGGTGCACATCGTGAGAGCAGTACAGTAAGAGCAGGTCTGAGGAGGGAGCCGTGTCACTGCAGAAGGCTGGGCCGTGGGTAGACAAGGGATTATGTGGAGATGGCCAAGGGGGAGCTCTCTGCTGGCACTAGAAATGTTCTGAAACTGGATTCGTGTGCTGCTTACAGTTGTGTGAACTCACTGAAGTATGCACATACAGGAGTGACTGCTATGTGTACAAATTAGAACTCGTTAAAGCCGTGGATGCAAAAATACAGGGAACTGTCCCTACTTCAGATGGTGACCAGACCAAGGGCTATGGAGGACGTGGAGGCCCTGAGCTTATTAGATGTCACTGTCAAGGTGAAAACTTGTATAGGAGTCAAATTGCAAGCAACTCGTGCACCAGAGGTGAATGGACTTAGAGTAGTGTGCCCAACGTGCAGTGGGTACTATTCTGCAAGAAAAAGAGTAAGTTATGGATGCAGGCAGCAGCATGGATAGATCTTGAACAGTCATGCTAGGTAAAAGAGGCAAGACATAGATGAGGACTTTTCTATGTGTTGTGTTCATACAAAACCTAGGCATTGCAGTAGGTGTTGCTTGGGAATGGGAATCTGGAGGGATGACAAAGGTCTGTGGGCGTGTTTTTTGATGTATGTGTTAATTGTGACAGTGACTTCACATATATTCACACATTCAAATCTGTCATCTTGTTCACTTTAAACATGCATGTCAGTTATGCATGGATAAGACTTCCTTATATTGAAAAATATAAGGGATGACCTTTTTAATACATGCTATTTTTAAGTTTGAGAAAAACCTCTTTCTTATTCCTGGGCTTTATATAATTGTATTCCTTGAAGTAGTTATTCAAGTGGTTTTCTTTAATATGCATACACTTTTTGAGGTTGTTTAAAGTCTAAAGAAAATGTTTTATTTGAAGTACTATTTTGTACATCTTTATCAATAACAAATTTTATTAGTAAGGCAACTTTAAAACTTGCATAAGATTTTCAGAATCCTCTTTTAAAGGGAACAAAAAACTAAAAAATATTTGAATTATCTTAAAGGTACCCCAAATAAAACAATAGGGCTCATAACAAGACGAAAAAGGGAACTAAAAATCATTCTGCTGTAATTCTGCATTCCTTTTTTTTTGTTATATTAATTTTTGAAATTAATAGTGATAGGGATCCAGACAAATCTGGAAGGAGATGGGACAAATCCTTGGTCAATGCTGAACTCTCTAAAGGGACTTGCTGAACTTGGGATTGGTGTGGTTGGACACTGGTGCCTGTGGTGTCCATCTTCTGGGTGAATCATAAAAGTAAGAGTCTCATGACACATGCTTATAAGGGAAAAATGAGCATTAATTTATAAGTACTTTGCTATCTCATTTCATCCTCCCGACAGTCCCAAGGGGTAGGATATCAGTAAACTTTATTCTTCAGTTTCTAGATCTTTCCTTTTGCAGTGTCCTCCTGCGTCATCCTGGCACAGGGAAGTACAGGTATCAGTCAATTCCAAGCAGATGTCCAGCTTGCCCATGCTGCAGGAACAAAGCACATAGGCTTCATTCCTTTACCAATTCCTTCCACACAAATTTGGATCCTTGTGAGAGTTCCTGCTCAGTCTTTCTGGGCTCTTGTCAGGCATGCTGAGATGCAAGACAAAGTTCCAGTCCCAGCCTGATACAGAGGTGCTAGATGGGGAAACAAAAAGGTCTAATTGTTAAGACTGCAGGGAAGGAACACACTTTTAGCCAACCAGAACTCTTCCAAGAATTGCTAGCGGGGCTTGCCCATGGCATAGGTTCTAAAGGGCTAAAGCTCCTGGCCCCATCTGTACTGTTTAGGGTCACTGGGAGCTGTGATTCCTGGATAGAGGCACCAGGCGTTGCAATGAGAGGAAATAGGCCTAAGAGACAGCCTGGGTCACAATGACAGTATTTCAAGTGTACTGGAATAAACTTCAGAGAAATTATGTCACTTACAGCTGATTAGAATAAAAGTACAAATCAAGAAGATCTGGAAACACACTGGAATATTTTACAGCTTTTTGAGTGACAAAGAACATAGTCTTACTATAGTTTAAAATGCTTGAAATCAAGTCTGAAGGTAGAATTGGTAGGTTTCAGAAGTTTTCCTGAGATTGCGTTCTTCTCAATCAAAGTGTTCTCAAGAACTATAATTTTCATTTTCACCAAATCAGACAATGCGTTTTTACACGGAAGTGATACTGTGTTGGATATGCCCACAAGTGATCACATAGCTAGTATTACTGTTCATCTGTGCTTTCAATTATGCATTATTCAAAAACTCTTTCACAGGAAATTAACCTCTATCTAACTGTTTCCTTTGTGGGAATAGTCCATATTTTTTAAAGAGTGAAAATATTAAAGATACGCATCCCGTAATAGCATCATGGTGTTGCTTATAGACAGAAATTACTGAAATCAAATTAAATATCCATAAGGAAGGGGATACTGAATAAATCATGATATATTTATATTATGGAATGTTCTACATTAATTCAAAATATGGAGTTAGAAGTCTACAATTCATGGAAATATTCTTGCATTTTTAAGTGACAGAGTTAAACTGTAGTATAATGTATATAGTATTTAAATGCCATTTTAATTAGAGAAACAGCAAGTAATTGTATGGTTATGTTTACTCAGGAATGGAAAAAGTGAGGAAAAATACCTCCTAAACACTAATATTGGCTACCATTAGGGGATCAGTACACAATTAGAAAATAAAATTGAAAGTAGAGCAGTGATCTTCCTTTTTTTCACTATGTATTTAGCCTGGTTTATTAGTGTTTTTGTACCAAGTGAATGCATGTTACTTTAGAATATATGAAGGAGAATTTTATAGATTTTTTTCTTAGAATTCAAGATTTAAAATAGTTTTTATGCCAGTCAAATTTTGAATACAACTAGTGTCCACACTGCCCCTTCTGAAACACACGCAGAGCTTGTGGATGCATGCTCATTTTTTCTGAGAGAAGATTTGTGGCATTTCCTCGAAAGAATATAGGCCCCCAACATAGTTATGAAGAATTCTTAGAGAAAATAGGACCGTTTAGAATGTGAGTGCTTGAGTAATGATGTGGGGAAAGACGTGGACAGAACTGAGCCATGGGTGCAAAGTCTGGCCAGCTGTTTACAACTGGCACCTATTCCATTACCATCCTTAGATTTTCCAGATGTCCCACCTGGTTTCCTTTTTCTGTCTGTATCCTGCCTATCTTGTCCCCAGTCCCAGAGAGTGGATTCACGAGGGCTTAACATCTGAGCTTGTCTGGTCGGTGAAGTGGGAGTTTTGGTCCCTTCTCTGACTTTGTCATGGCAGTGGCAGTCTCCAGGGATTATGCTCTTGCATGGGGTTGTTTTTTGTGCTGCCCTAATGCAAGCTACCAGGCCTCCCTGGCTCCAGTAAAGACATGAGTTCCCTGGCTCTCCTGTCTTATACTTTCCAACCAAACCAGTGACAACTGCAGCAAACTCCTGTTTGCTGAGCAATTGTCACTGTCTGGTGTTCCCTGCTTCTTCAGATTCTTGAGCTGACATTGCCTTGTATCTGGAACTCCTGCTGTAATGGTTAATTTAAATTGTCAACTTGATTGGATTAAGAGATGCCAGAGATTAAGAGGCTTCTGGGTATGTCAGTCAGGGTGTGTCTAGGAATGATTAGCATGTGGGATGATGAACTGAAGTGGAGACCCTCTGTAAGTGTGGGCAGCTCTGTTCAATAGGCTGGAGGCTTCAGTGGAATAAAAGTTGGAAGAACAAGGAAACAGCAGCAGATGCAAGCTGGATTCTTTTTGAAGGGGTTCTTGATTGCCGCTGCAATTGCTTGAGGATTTCAGACTCTCGCTCTTTTACCCTTCCAAAATGGACTCTACCAGTGATTCTCCAGGGAGTTTCCAGAAGCCTTCGGTCTCAGACTGGGGTAGCATCATAGATCCCTCTTATTCTGAGGCATCAGCATCTTGGACTGTGCAGCTACTGGTTCTTCCAGCTCTCTAGCCTGTAGATAGCCATTGTGGACTATCCAGCTTCTGATAGTGGAAGCCAATCTATTTTTTAAAAATCCCCTTTTTATAATCATACTTCCTGTTGATTCTGTTCCTCTAGAGAACCCTGACTAATACACCCACCATCTTTGCTTTTTGAAACTCGAGGTCCATCTGGAGTTTCCCTAGATAGGATCCTCTGGTACTGACTATCAATCAACTGAATCTAGCATTTTTATGATTAGACTGAGTTTGGGAAGGAGAACTGCACCCCATTGTGGTTCCTCTGTTGCCCTGTTAAGCTGCCTCTTCCATTCCTCTACACTTTGGTCCTGTATACCAAGTGCTAAGTGCCGACTGATTACTTCAGTTATTTAATGGAAGCAAGCTTTTATGTGGCATTGGGAACACACAGCCACGGGGTATGGTGACCCCAGTGATAACTTGGACCAGCAGGAACGCCAGAAACTCTCTAGAAGTGATTTGTTTTACTCAGTAGTGATATGATTGGTTACTAGATGCCCAATCAGAAAGCTAGCACTGGACAAAATAGAGTTATCTCATGGAATGTGATTATTTAAGTTAGGAAGGAGATTATTTTACACATAGATGGAATGAATCAATGGTGAATGAGGAGGGCCATGGTGTGGAAATGTGGGTGGGCACTGGGGTCAGAGTTTGTATGGCTCCTGTTATATTAGACTGGACTATATGGTCTCTGAGGATCTTTTAGCTATAACATTTTTCATTTTGTAGATTAAAATTTTTAAATGGTTATTAAAGTATTAGTTTAGATGAAACATCCTACTGAGCAAAGGTTATGCTTTTAAAACATTTAACAAAGCAGTGATATTTGTTGAAACCAAACATTAGGGACTTAAATACGTTTGTTACTAGGGAGACACACACAGGTATGCATACAAGAGTGTGTCTATTAGCATTGTGTATAATTTTGGGAAGTCTATATGTGTTTGTGATTGGTTAAATCAAGTAAGATAATTTGGCCAGTGGAATGCAGCATAATGGTCTGTTGTTTACAGCATATATACAATGTAGCATGATTTTGTAACATAATCATAAAATGATTTAGGTACCTACGTTTAGGTACATATATTGATCATAATGTATTTTTAGTTTGAAAGAGCAAATTAAAATAGTTTATTTAGTATGACACTTAGGAAATAGGAATTATATTTATGTGTATTTAAGCACAGAAAAAATATAGGAGATAATTGAAATTTTTATGATCTTTAATTTTGTGTGGTATTGAGTGGCTTAAAATTTGCCTTTCTTTATTTGTATTTTAGCTTTTTTGCTGCTTTGACTAAAAGATATGACCAGCACAGTTGTTGAGGAGAAGTTTATTTGTGGACTCTTGGTTTCAGAGGTTTCAGTCCATAGACAGCAGTCTCCATTCTTTAGGGCTTGAGGTGAGGCTGAACCTCATGGTGGAAGAGTATGGTGGAGGGAAGCAAGAAGGGCACCCCACTAGTCTCTTCTAAAGAGAATTTTTACTTTTACCTCCTTGAGCCTGAGGTGGGTGTGGTCTTGCCAGCTCCTTAGATGCCCTCAAGCCATCTTTCTTATTGTCTCTGCACAGAGTCTTCAGGATTTCTTTAGTGGCAGTATTGTTGTTAACAACTGCAACTTCCTTTTCCCCAGTTTTACTCCTACCTTTCAAGTTCATGTTTTTGAGATCTTTCTGCTCCTGAATATCACAGTAAACTTGGCTAAAAGCCTCCATCAATACCCATGCCACTGCCAGAATGCTATGCTGCCCAGACATTCCTTCCACCACATTAAGAAGTTTATTGTTTTTAAAATCAGCCTCACAGGAAGTCTTAGGACATGGGCCAGAACAAACAGGAATGACCTCTAGTCCAAATTCCAAAAGAGTCCTCCTCTAAACCCTCTTGAGCCCTGTCTTCACTGTCCACCATCCTATGGGTATTCTGGTCTTCTGAGCTCCTACCAGTATTGATTGTTAAGCTCTGCTTACTACAATTTAAAGTGTTGATAGCTGGCACTGCTAAGCATCTCAGTATTCCTCCCACCAAATCCTAAAGAACTGAAAAAGCTTCTTAACTACATGACCAAGTTAGTCACAGCAAGAACCCCACTTCTGGTACCAATTTCTGTTTTAGTCAGCTTTTTTGCCACTGTGACTAAAGGACCCAACCAGAACGACTTAAGAAGGAAAAGTGTGTTTGGGGGCTCAAGGTGAGGCAAAACAACATAGTGGAAGAGTATGGTGAAGGAAGCAGCTCACATGATGATCAGGGAGCAGAGAGACAGAACTCCACTCGCCAGATACAAATATATACCCCAAAGCCATACCCTCAATACCCGACCTCCTCCAGCCACATCCCACCTGCCTTCATTTACCCCTCAATTAATCCCATCAGGTGATTACTTCCATGATTGGGTTAAGGCTTTCATAATTCATTCATTTCTCCTCCGAACCTTCTTGCATTATCTCACGCGTGAGCTTTTTGGGGACACCTCACATCCAAACCATAACAGGTATTTTCAGATATTCGCAGTGTAGTCATCACAGTCTTATAAATATACAAATAATATATGCCTACCAAATCTTTATTTAAGGATTTGATTATAGATGACTAGATTTAAAGACAGTTGCTGATTTAGACTGTTTTGTTCACCATTTCCATTTACTTATGAATGATAACAATGGAGTAAAAGTTGTACATAAACTAGGAGAATATAAAATCCTTTCTGTTCCTTATTGAATCCTGGAGAAGTGCTGTTCTACTCTATCTACATTTGGTTGGTGTACAAACATATGGATCTAATGTTATTCTTCCTCAGAATTTGAAATAGCTTATCAAAACTCTTTGTCATTTTGTATCTTCATCTCAGAGTATCAGTGCACATTCTATCTTTTCTTTCAAATCCTGGCCACCAGCTCTTTCCCTTTATAGTGTAAGTGACTATTTTGGTTTGAATGTGAGCTATCCCCCAAAAGCTCATGTGTGAGACAATGCAAGAACACTCAGAGGTGAAATGATTGAGTTATAGGAGCCTTAACCCAGTCAGTGAATTAATCCCCTCATGGGGATCAACTGAGTGATAATTGAAGGCAGTTAGGGTGTGGCTAGAGAAGGTGGGTCCTTGGGGGTGTGCTTTTGGGGCATAAATTTTGTATCTGGCAAATGAAGTCCCTCTCTGCTTCCTAATTTGATGTCTTAAGCCACTGTCCTCCACAACACTCTCCCACCGTGATGTTCTGCTTCAGCTTGAGCCCCCAGTAATGGACCCGTCTGACTGTGGACTGAGACTTCTGAAACTGTGAGTCCCCAAATATACCTTTCCTCCTTAAAATTGCTGTTGTCAGGTCTTCCAGTCACAGTAGTGAAAAAGCTGACTAAAACAGTGATATTTTGACTTCAAACCTCCAGGTTATCTTTATATTCAGACATCTGGTTTCCATTTCTGTAGTACTGAAGTTTCTGAAATGTATTATCTATGTAATTTTGTATTTGGAAATATTCATTTCAATTGTTTACTAATATTGAGTGACATTTTATCAGCACTTTATGAAAATATTTTTATAAGTTGGAAGAATATATAATGTCATAAATTCTTACAGAGGTTTGTATAAATTTTCTATTCAATATGGTAGTGGCTTCAGTTCTATTATATGGGCAAACATTTTATTATAAATTTATGGTCTGGTCAATATAAAATTTTAGAATTAAAATTCAGTTCACTCAGGAAGGATACAAACTTAGCATTCATTGAATAAATATTCATAATCACCCTAATTATACCCATGGATAAACTTATCTACTATAGCTGGTTATATGTGCAGTTGTTCATTCAACAGGTATTTATCCAGTTGCCTGTGTTGTATGCTATATGTCTAGGCACTGATAATACAGAATTTTGCACATGAAAAACAATTATGCTCTCCTTGAAGTTTCATTGTTTGTGGATGAGGGGAAGACAGGCAATAATATAATAAACTAGTACATTGTTTATTATATTTGAGGCCATAAGAATTATGGGGACAGCCCAAGCCAGTTACGTTAAGGATGGTGAGAAGTGGGCACAGATGCTACCTTTCTTAGTGTTCTGGGCACACAGCTTGCTGTGTTGACCTTGAACAACATGGGCAGCTCAGGCAGGTGGTACTCCTGCATAATGGGAAGTTCTAAAGAATGTCATTTAGAACACAACAAGAAATGAAGAGGTAAAATGCCAAAATTTCAAACCCAAGGAAAGTGCTCGGGGTCAGAAGCTTGTGTGCCAAGAATTTATGTAAATCTTCTCAAACTTTATGTTGAGCTAAGGAGTTAAGCCATTCATGTGCATCTAGTTAACAGTGGAAGACAACACACAGTTAATGTCTGGTTTAGCGGGAGGGAGTGAAGCTGCAGTTTATTGAGAGCCAGCCTTGTGCATGAATGAATGTGTTAATATCATTTAATTTGAACATTATCTTAATAACCATGAGAAAAACAAGTTTGGAAAGGTCAAGAATGCCACTTTGGGTGGGTAAGTGAAGCTGAGGTTTGAGAAGAGATCTGCCCCTGACTCCAGTCCCAAATCTTTTATTTTCCTAAGTATTCTGCCTTCCTAACAGGGAAGGGATATATAAATGTTGAGAAAGACAGGTTAGTTCATCTGTTGCTCCTGCGAGGTCGAACTGGAAGCCGAGCTGGTCTTGGAAGACTTACTGTTCAAAGCAGCAGTCCCGTAGGCTGGGCCCTGTCCGTGCTGCTACTGAAGCAGGCGCCCGGGCGCTTCCCCTGCTGTACCAGCCTTTCAGTACTGCAGCGTGGCCCTCCCTTCCCACTGCCGGGGCCACAGGCCCTGCCCTCCCACCTGAAAGCACTCCCAACTTGCTATTATTATAATCCAGTCCCTTATGCTTATCATCTTCCATCTTTAGAATAAAGCTTCAAAGACAAGGGCTTTTTTTGTTTGTTCGTTTGTTTTCTTTTTGTGTTTTTTGATCTCTGAGGTTAACTGAAAGCATCAAGAATCATGCATGATCCCTATGTGCTTGGTAAATGCTGTTTGAAGGTAGGAAGGTTGTGAGTGAAGAGGGAGCAAACCCAGTCTGGAGCCCTACCAAGGCCAGGCTTGTTGGAGTGTGTGTCTTGTGTGCTACAGATTCCCTGTGGAATTTAGGAATGTTAGAATACTGTGCAGTGTGAAGAACACGGTGAGTTGAATAGTTCTGAAGGATAGCAGTGCAGCGAGTGAGTCTTTCCAGTGACCACAAGGACAGGGAGTCTCCTTGGATACACAATACTTCCCACATGTTACTCCTTGGTATTTTCTGAGAACAGAGGAAAGAATCAGCCTGTCCATGGGAGATTTAGTAAAAATGACCCTATGTTAAGTGTCAAGAAAACAAACAATTAAAATATTAGAAGTTGTTCATAACTAGTCACTAGAATTTTGCAGTTAGGTCATGTGAGTATCAAAATTCAGAATTTGGAATGGAAAATGTAGTTTCCAATCTTAATTTATCACATAGGCATGAAATAGTCACCTCCCCTCTTTATTCTAGATTCTAGATGTCTTCTTTAGTCTTCTTTACTAATCAAAGTTTTTTTTTTTTTTTTTTTTGTACCAGGGATTGAACCTAGGGATGCTTAACCACTGAGCCACATCCCCAACCCTTTTTTTTATATTTTATTAGAGACAGAGTCTCACTGAGTTGCTAAGGCTGGGTTTGAAGTCACCATCCTCCTGCCTCAGCCTCCAAAGTCACTGGGATTTCAAGTGTGTGCCACCACACCTGGCCAAATTTTTTTTTTAATTTTTTGTTTTACATCTAATATTAACATGATTTTCATAGAACTTGAGGTGCAAAGTTTTTAATATTAGATTGCAGCTTTTCCTGATTAGCATTTTTTTTTAAAGATTTTGTTTTGAAACAACTTTGTATGGGTAGAGCAAAGTACAAATGCAGCATCCCTCCTGGAAGAATCTCCAGGTCAGGTTCCCACAGAGTTCACAGTCAAGGAAGGGAACACCTGCTACAGGGCACTCATTTTGCTTTTATATTAAGCAATCAAAATCACCTCAGCCATAATTTCCTGCCTTTGGTTTCCAAAGAGTATATTATCTTTAACTCTTATGTCATGTGTTTTCAGACATAATTTTCTTGGTTCTCTTTTTGCTATTGACTCTGTTTTCTATGCTAATTGCTTATTTTGTTTGTGCTTAGTCATAATAAACTGGCTTTTATTTTTCCTCATTATACATGTGACAGTGACATGCATGTTCTCTGTTCAGGGAATTCCAGAATATGCTGGTTGAATCTCTTCGAGTGCAGGATTCCTCCTCCCGGTCCTGCCTGGACAAAGGAGAAGCACCACTAGTGGGTTGTCCCCCGCTCACTGATGGCAGCCACCCCTGCCTGGGCACGCACTGTCACAGGAGCAGAAGTGGGTGTTGGCAGGCTGCACACATGAGGTTCCCAGCAGCATGAGAACCTCTCGGGGCCAACACAGGGAGGTGTCACAGGCCCATGCAATAACTTTGCGGGGCTTCCTGGAAGGACTGTGCTTCTTTGGGTCCAATACCTGGTCATGTGCACTGGACGTTGATTTATTGTCCTCATACATAGGTTGTGTTTTGGAATCCATCTGTTAGGGAAAATACTCACTTATTCACATTGCAATTTATTGTGATTACATAAATTCAGTAATGTGTAGTGAAAAAAGGTACTCGCAAAGATGTGTATTTACATTTATATATGAAGTCTGTGTTAACATTTTTTCCTTTCAGACTTAAGACATAGAATGCTGTAGAAAAATTTTTAATTGGGATCCATTTGTGTGAGTACATATGAAACTTTAAAAATGTATAGTAAGCCAAGGTAGGCTCCTACAATAGCACTGCACCTCCCTCCTTTCTAATTTGACCAAATCATAGACAGCTTTTCATGTAAATAAATATAAACATTTGCCCTCATCTTTCCCTGTGCATTTTTGATTATGTATCTATATTTTTATTATCAGGCTTTTCAGATCCTTTTATAGTAAGTGGCATGGAAAGGCAGGAGGAGGCAGAGTTGCTTTTTCTTTACTTGGAGAATGCTCTTTGCAAGAAACAAAAACAGACTTTTTCTGTAATAGTTCATGTTGTTAGGTCAGTGTTTCACTCTAAACTAAGGCTCCCCAGGGTGGGACACCTTCCCCAGGTGGCATAGCCAGTGACTGCAGGGCGGGGCTTTCAGAAGCAGTGTGTGTGTGTGTGTGTGTATACCTGTGTGTGTGTGTGTGTGTGTGTGTGTGTATACCTGTGTGTGTGTGTGTGTGTGTCTGTTTGTGTATGTGTACTCCAGCATAGACATGTTTGCTAGGGCAGGTACTGGGCTCAGGAAGCAGCTTGGAACTATCATGATACATGATGTGATTTGGAACTAGATTGTCATTGGTAGGATTGGGTAGTAAGTAGTGAGCCTGAGAAGAATTGAAGGATTAAAGAGCGAGCAAACATGAGGAATCAGTGGCCAGGTACCTTGGACATTGAAGAAGGAAAGAGAATCCTAACCTTGTCAGAACGCATCAGCCAGAGGCGTGGGGCATGCTTTGCCCATGTGCTTTGAGGCGACACAGGATGTGCACTTATGCTGGCAGTTAGACTGGGTTTGATTTGCTAAGGAAAACACAGAGCCTGTGAGCCTGCAGTCCTTGCAGGACAATGACGCCGAGCAGCATGGCATTATGTGAAGACCCCCTTTGGCAAGGGGTCTGCAGAGGTCGAACTGAGCTTCCCCGTTGCTAGCGTTGCACAAATGTTCTTCAGGCCATAGGACGCTCAGACCAGCAGGTGGGAACCTCTGCCAGCACGCTTCTCACACTCTGTTGATCATACAAGAGAAGAGCTCTTTAGGGGGAGTGGGGGGTCTCACCTGGACCAGGTGCAAACCATCAGTCTCCCTTTGAAGTAAATAGTGCTGTGGAGCTGGTGTCAAATGCCCCAACTGCTAGGGCCCACGGTAGAGAGAGTACCATTAGCAAACGTGGTTCACACTTGGCCAGGATGCTGGCCGTTCAGTCCTGAATTCAGCAGGACAGCTCAGACGATTCCAGGTCTGCTGTATTGAGTCCTCACAGCACAAGTGTCAGTGGTCCTTTGCCGTATTCACAGGGGTGGACCCCATCTAGGTACCTTGAATATGCCTCACCATGGCCATATGGGCAGGCATTTTTGAAATCTTGAGAAGGTAATTTGGAAAAGTGTTACTGTGGTGGCGGTATTTCATTTTTCCTCTGCAATTACTGTTCGCTTCTATTTGTTATGTTTAACCTTTACAGTTTTCAAAAAATAAAGTTCTAAGATTTCCTAAGAAGAAGCGTTGCAAAGAGTCTTGAATTTGTTGAGAGTAAATGACATGCTCTGAATTTCAGAACCTGCTCAGGGTTTCTAATTGTGTTTTTCCCTTCATCCCTCAGATGAATCAGCTCCTAAGGAAGTCAGCAGGGTAAGTAATGTAAACATAATTTCTACTACTGTCACAGTGTAGGAAATAAGATGCCCTGTACATTTTCTCAGTATTTTAACATGTTAGAGTGTCAGATAAATCATGGCAACAGCTGAGTGCCCTCTCAAAGCATCACTCTCTTATACGAACTCATCAGCACAGAGAAGTTGCGACTTGGAGGCTGCAAGATTGAGGACAGCTAACAGGTGCATTTAGCATGGCTGACACGTGCTGGTGGGGTTTTCTGAATCAGCAGCCAATATCTAGAATTTGGAAGACTGTCAAATGAATTGGATTTCTGCCTTCTCTTGAAAAGTCAGAAGACGAGGTAGCAGCAGCACAGCATTCCCAGGCGGCAGCAGTCTGCTAAGGCCAGCAGCAGAGGCCACCGTGAGACGCCTCCTGTGCTCATCGAGTTCTCAGTCCTCCAGGCGCTATGTTCCTGATGAGCCCTGGCTTCATGCACCCCCTTTTGGGGAGAACCAACAGTGATGCCTCATGGCTGATGTTGCTCGAGACTTTCAGAAATACCAAAAGCACTGTTTTCATGTCCCAGAGAAATGCTTCATGATGACTTTCAGAGACGTAGTGAACTTGAGAACTCAGGGGATGTGAGTGCTGAGAGCATTCAGCATCTGGATTTAAGAATGCGAGTCATTAGTTATTTCATAAGAAAGAAGAATCTTCTAAATTTGGATTAAATTTTGAAAATAATCTGTTTGAATTGTATCAGATGTACCTAATGTAAGAAATAACTGTTTTCTGTAGATACCAATTTAATAACTTAGTAGAATCACATATGGAGGTCTATTTCTTAAGTTTTGATTGTATGAAGAAAAAAATCTCTAAAATGACCAGGGCCAGGTCTGGGGGCTGGTGGCAAACAGGATTCCCCTGTCCCTGGCAACCTGACAGACTGACGGGCTTCCCTGAGCTTCAGCGCCTTGTCAGGTGCGGCACTTGATTTCACTTCTCTAGAGTTCAGTGTGGGAGAGTTGGCGAGTCTGTGTGCCCCAAGGTGTGCCCAGAGGTGGAGAGGGCAGCCTAGGATCTTTTGCTAGGAGCAACAAAATACATTACGAACGGGTGCTTGAGGATCACAGCGGGATTGTGACAGTGAACCTGAGCAGGGTTGCAGCATCGCTGTTTCTGATTTCTGACGCTGTACCAAGCTTTCCATAAACCGAGTGTTGGAAAGGATGATTAAACTCAGTTAAATCTTGACACCTTGAAGAGATTTTAGATTTGTTGTTATTTTTTGAGGGATGTTGGAGAGGGAATGCTCAAAATAGGATCTGGGTGGTGCTGGACTGGGTGTGTGGCAGTGTGTGACCCAGGCAGCTCTCCAGGGACGAGTCTGAGGAGAGACCTGGGGACATGAAGAGCCTGGCCAGGCGCAGGGCTGGCAGGGTGGCGGGGAGCACAGGGTGCAGATCAGCCTGCCCGGGCCTCCCTTGTGTCCACCTCCCCAACACTCTGACCCCTCTCTTGTGATGTGACTTTTACTGTTGTGCTGATAAAGTAGGTCCAGTTTATAGGTAAAAATGATTCCTGACCAGAAGAAGGAAAGAAAGCACCAGATGAGAGAATCTGGGTGCCGAGTCACTGGGGCGAGTCAGATGGCAGCCAGGTCCAGAGTTCCCGGGGTGGGCTTTGCCCCTCAGAAGCTGTTGGAGGTGGCCTCCTTCACACTCCTGTCCACAGGTGTGAAGGAGAAATCTGAGCTCATTTCCACTTTCCTTAGTAAAAGTGACTTTTTTCATTTCTAAATACTTATAAAAGCCGTAACTTGCTCATAGAATGTATGTCAATGTTTTAACTTTTATTAATTTAGCCAGGTATCTGGGGGGCTTTCTCAGTCACGTTAAAATTCCTTTTAGTTCACGATATTCTTACCTTCATTTCCTGACACTTGGATTCTTCACATTCATTTCATTCTCTTAAGATCACCAAGTACCTGTCTCTTGTTTTCTTCTGTTCTTTGAGTGCTTGTTCTAGAAACACACACATTCATTCTGTGTCATTGGCTTGAACTTCTGCAGCATGGTTCTCTTGGTACTGTTTATACTTCTGCTTAAATTCATAATGGTGCTTTTAATTAAATTTACACCTGTGTTTGGGTGCGTCTCCTCATTTCAGTCTGTCTTGTGATTGCATTGGCAATCTCATGGTGCTCATTCCTCTTGAAATATTTTGAGAGCGCACAGCAAATGCTTTTCCAGAGTTCAGTTTGCACATATCCTTCCTCCTATGTCATCCTAAACTAGCTTTTACCCTGTGTACCCTGGTGTCGTACTCACTCCTCAGGGAGTTTGGGTTCGTTGTTATCTTGTTTAATGTGGCCATGCATGTCAGGGAGGCGTTGTTGGTAAGTTTTCAGTGTTCACTCTGGATGCTGCGAGGTCGGCCACTGGAGGTGGGTTTGCCTCCTCCGGTCTGACTGTTCATGTCAGACACTATTGGAGGGCTGGATAATGAGGTTCAGTGGCCCCGCTTCATTTTAGAGTGACTGATGAGGAGTCCCGTGGGAACCAGAGCTGTGGCCATTCCCAGAGGGGAATGATCACTGGGACTTTTCTCTGGGTCGATTGAAACAAATTGCTGTACTGGAATCCAGAGTTCATTATCTGATCTTCGTTTTAACTTGATCTGGTAGACAGTGTGACTCTACCCATTTCATTAGTGTTTTGTGTGCCAAGTTAAGCAGTCTGCTCAGTTCTTTTGGTGAGACATGAAGCTTCTCTGGATTTCTCTTCCATGTTTGTGTTGTGGACCCAGCCTGAACTCACATCCAGCTCATACCACATTAGACTGCAATCCTATGTCACTGCTTTCCCGCAAATAATTTTTACTTACTTTATAAGATAGCATCCTTTCGTGGGGAGGGGGATTTAACTAAGTTCTTGCAAGCCCTTTTCAGCTGGGCTTCCTTGGTGTGCTGTACAACAAAGGCGTCTTGGAACTCACTGGGTGTCATTGCTGTCTTCTCATATGTACTTTTCTCTGGTTATATAGTAAAGTGAGGGAGGAGAAGTCATAGTTGACAACTTTAAAATAATTATTTTTCCTGGGGGTAACCAACCTGGTTTTCCTATGTGGTAATAACATATCTGTTACTGTACCTAAGAATTAGAATTATCTATTTGACACCCATGACCACACAGCTGCAGATCAACTTTACCCTATGTAGTAATCATTTCTGTCACAGGAAGAAGTGTTATTAGGAGGGAGTAAGGGTTCTGTTTAGGGCAAAAAGGAAAGAAATTGCTCCTGCCTGGAAAGTTGGGGAAGAGGAGGGATTGCTGGTGGCAGCAATGCCCAAACACAGCAGCAGGATTTTCAGTAGAGAGCGGGAGGGAGGAGTGGGAAGACAGACCGTGAACACATGAAGCAACATGGAATGAGGTCCAGGAGGACTGGTGCGTGTTCACACCTCACCTTTCTGACATAAGGTGAAGCACGAGAATGGATTAGCTCAAAGACATTTATGAACTTGCTCGCTCTCTCTCTTCCTTTTTCTTTTATTTATTTATTTTTTTAAAATTTATTTTTATTGTAAACAAATGGGATACATGTTGTTTCTGTTTGTACATGAAGTAACGGCACACCATTTACGTAATCATACATTTACATAGGGTAATGATGTTTGCTTCATTCTGTTATTTTTTCCTTCCCCCCCACCCCTCCCACCCCTCCTACCCCCTTTCCCTCTATACAGTCCCTCCTTCTCTCCATTTTTGCCCCCTCCCACCCACATTATGTGTCATCATCCACTTATCAGCAAGATCATTCATCCTTTGGTTTTTTGAGATTGGCTTATCTCACTTAGCATGATATTCTCCAATTTCATCCATTTACCTGCAAATGACATCATTTTATTATTCTTTATGGCTGAGTAATATATATATCACAGTTTCTTTATTCATTCATCAATTGAAGGACATCTAGGTTGGTTCCACAATCTGGCTATCGTGAATTGGGCAGCTATGAACATTGATGTGGCTGTATCTCTGTAGTATGCTGATTTTAAGTCCTTTGGGTATAGGCTGAGGAGTGGGATGGCTGGGTCCATTCCAGGTTTTCTAAGGAATCTCCACACTGCTTTCCAGAGTGGCTGCACTAATTTGCATCCCCACTAGCAATGTATGAATGTACCTTTTTCCCCACATCCTCTCCAACACCTATTGTTGCTTGTATTCTTGATAATCGCCATTCTAATTGGGGTGAGATGGAATCTTAGGGTGGTTTTGATTTGCATTTCTCTTATTACTAAAGATGGTGAACATTTTTTCATATGTTTGTTGATTACTTGTAGATCTTCTTCTATGAAGTGTCTGTTCATTTCCTTAGCCCATTTATTTATTGGGTTATTTGTATTCTTGGTGTAGAGTTTTTTGAGTTCTTTATATATTCTGGAGATTAGTGCTCTATCTGAAGTATGAGTGGCAAAGATATTCTCCCACTCTGTAGGTTCTCTCTTCACATTGCTGATAGTTTCCTTTGCTGAGAGAAAGCTTTTTAGTTTGAATCTATCCCAGTTATTGATTCTTGCTTTTATTTCTTGTGCTATGGGAATCCTGTTAAGGATGTCTGATCCTAGGCCGACATGTTGAAGATTTGGACCTACTTTTCCTTCTATAAGATGAAGAGTCTCTGGTCTGATTTTGAGGCCCTTGATCCATTGTGAGTTGAGTTTTGTGCAGGGTGAGAGATAGGGGTTTAGTTTCATTCTGTTGCAAATGGATTTCCAGTTTTCCCAGCACCATTTGTTGAAGAAGTTATCTTTTCTCCATTGCATATTTTTGGCACCTTTGTCTAGTATTAGAAAATTGTATTTATTTGGATTTGTGTCCATGTCCTCTATTCTGTACCATTGCTGTACCTATTTTGGTGCCAATATCATGCCGTTTTTGTTACTATTGCTTTGTAGTATAGTTGAAAGTCTGGTATTGCGATATCTCCTGTTTCATTCTTCCTGCTAAGGATTGCTTTAGCTATTCTGGGTTTCTTATTCTTCCAGATGAATTTCATGATTGCTTGCTCTTTTTCTGTAAGGTACATCATTGGGATTTTAATTGGAATTGCATTGAATCTGTATAGCACTTTAGGTAATATGGCCATTTTGACAATATTAATTCTGTCTATCCAAGAACACGGGAGATCTTTCCATCTTCTAAGGTTTTCTTTAATGTCTTTTTTTAGTGTTCTGTAGTTCTCATTGTAGAGGTCTTTCACCTCTTTTGTTAGATTGATTCCCAAGTATTTTATTTTTTTCAAGGCTATTGTGAATGGGGTAGTTTTCCTAACTTCTCTTTCTGAAGATTCATCACTTATATATAAAAATGCATTAGATTTATGAACATTGTTCTTATATCCTGCTACTTTATTGAATTCACTTATGAGTTCTAAAAGTGTTTGGTGGAATTTTTTGGCTCCTCTAAATATATAATCATGTCATCGACAAATAGGGATAGTTCAAGTTCTTCTTTTCCTATTCGTATCCCTTTAATTTCTTTGGTCTGTCTAATTGCTCTGGCTAGAGTTTCAAGGACAATGTTGAATAGAAGTGGTGAAAGAGGGCATCCCCGCCTTGTTCCAGTTTTTAAGGCGAGTGCTTTCAGTTTTTCACCATTTAGAATGATATTAGCCATGGGATTAGCGTAGATGGCCTTTACAATGTTAAGGAATGTTCCCACTATCCCTGTGTTTTCTAGTGTTTTGAGCATGAAGGGATGTTGTATTTTATCAAATGCTTTTTCTGCATCTATCGAAATAATAATCATGTGATTCTTGACTTTAAGTCTGTTGATATGGTGAATTACATTTATTGATTTCCGGATGTTGAACCAACCTTGCATCCCTGGGATAAAACCCACTTGATCGTGGTGCAGTATCTTTTTAATATATTTTTGTATGCAATTTGCCAAAATTTTGTTGAGAACTTTTGTGTCGATGTTCATTATGAATATTCATCTGAAATTTTCTTTCCTTTATGTCTGTCTGGTTTAGGTATCAGGGTGATATTGGCTTCATAGAATGAGTTTGGGAGGGTTCCCTCCTCTTCTGTTTCATGGAATACTTTGAGGAGTATTGGAATGAGCTCTTCTTTAAAGGTTTTGTAGAACTTGGCTGAGAACCCATCTGGTCCCGGACTTTTCTTTGTTGGTAGGCTTTTGATGACTTCTTCAATTTCATTACTTGAAACTGGTCTCTTTAAGTTGTGTATATCCTCCTGGATCAGTTTAGGTAATTCATATGTCTCTAGAAACTTGTTGATGTCGTCAAGATTTTCTGTTTTGTTGGAGTATAGGTTTTCAAAATAGCTTCTAATTATGTTTTGTATTTCACTGTGTCAGTTGTGTCTAATTATGTTTTTTATTTCCTTGTTCATTCTGAATTTTAGTAATTTGAGTTTTCTCTCTCTTTCTCTTTGTCAGTGTGGCTAAGGATTTATCAATTTTGTTTATTTTTTCAAAGAACCAACTATTTTTTAAATTTTTTCTATTGTTTCTTTTGTTTCAATTTCATTGATTTCAGCTCTGATTTTAACTATTTCCTGTCTTCTACTACTTTGGTTTTGCTCTGTTCTTCTTTTTCTAGGGCTTTGAGCTGTAGTGTTAAGAAATTTATTTGTTGATTTTTTCTTCTTTTATTGAGTGGGCTCCATGAAATAAATGTTCCTCTAAGTACTGCTTTCATGGTGTCCCAGAGATTTTGATATGATGTGTCTTTGTTCTTATTTACTTATAAGAATTTTTTTATTTCCCTCCTGATGTCTTCTGTTATCCATTCATCATATAATAGCATATTATTTAATCTCCACGTGTTGGAGTAGTTTCTGTTTTTTATTCTGTCATTTATTTCTAATTTCAATCCATTATGATCTGATAGAATACAAGGTAGTATCTCTGTCTTCTTGTATTTGCTAACATTAGCTTTATGGCATAAAACATGGTCTGTTTTAGAGAAGGATCCATGTGCTGCTGAGAAGAAAGTGTATTCACTCTTTGTTGGATGATATATTCTATAAATGTCTGTTAAGTCCAAATTATTTGTTGTGTTATTGATATCTATGGTTTCTTTTTTTTCTTCAATTTTTGTTTGGAAGATCTGTCCAGTTGTGAGAGAGGTGTGTTAAAATTGTCTAGTATTATTGTGTTGTGGTCTGTTTGATTTCTGGAATTGAGAAGGATTTGTTTGACGTACATGGATGAGCCAATGTTTGGGGCATAGAAATTTATGATTGTTATGTCTTGCTGATTTATGCTTCTCTTAGGCAGTATGAAGTGTCCTTTATCCCTTCTGACTAACTTTGTCTTGAAGTCCACATTATCTGAAATGAGGATAGATACTCCAGCTTTTTTGCTGTGTCTATGTGCATGGTATGTTTTTTCCCATCCTTTCACCTTTAGTCTGTGGGTATCTCTTTCTATGAGATGAGTCTCTTGCAGGCAGCATATTGTTGGACCTTTTGTTTTAATCCAATCTGCCAGTCTATGTCTTTTGATTGATGAGTTCAGGCCATTAACATTCAGGGTTATTATTGAGATATGATTTGTATTCCTGGTCATTTGGCTTATTTTTGTTTTTTGACACGACTTGGTTTCTCCTTTATTTGGCTATTCCTTTAGACTAGTTCCTCCCTTTGCTGATTTGCATCATTGTTTTTCATCTCTTCCTCATGGAATATTTTGCTGAGATTATTATTATCCTGTATTATTCTGTAATGCTGACTTTCTTTTTGTAAATTCTTTTAGCTTTTGTTTATCATGGAAGGATTTTATTTCGTGATCAAATCTGAAGGTAAGTTTTGCTTGGTTGTCATCCGTTTTCTTTCAGGGCTTGATAAATGTTGTTCTAGCCCTTCTAGCTTTTAGGGTCTGGTTGAAAAATCTGCTGATATCCGTATTGGTTTCCCCTGAATGTAATTTGATTCTTTTCTCTCACAGCCTTTAAAATTCTGTCTTTATTTTGTATGTTAGGTATTTTCATAATAATGTGCCTTGGTGTGGGTCTGTTGTAATTTTGTATATTTGGGGTCCTATAAGCCTCTTGTACTTGATTTTCCATTTCATTCTTCAGATGTGGGAAATTTTCTGATATTATTTCATTGAATAGATTATTCATTCCTTTGGTTTGTTTCTCTGTGCCTTCCTCAATCCCAATAATTCTTAAATTTGGCCTTTTCATGATATCCCATAATTCTTGTAGATTCTGTTCCTGATTTCTTACCCTCTTCTCTGTCTGGTCAACTTTGTTTTCAAGATTAAACATTTTGTCTTCAATATCTGAGGTTCTGTCTTCCAGGTATTCTATCCTATTGGTTATGTTTTCTATGGAGTTTTTAATTTGGTTTATTGTTTCCTTCATTTCAAGGATTTCTGTTTGGTTTTTTTTCAGTATCTCTAACTCTTTATTGAAATGATCTTTCGCTTCCCATATTTGCTTTTTTAGCTGTTGATTGTTGCGATCATTCAATGCCTGCATTTGCTCTTTCATGTCCTCGTTTGCTTCCCTGATCATTTTTTTTAATTATGTACATACTGAACTCCCTTTCTGACATTTCTTCTGCCATGATGTCATTAGGTTTTTTTGATATAGCATCTAGGTTTGTTTGGGACATTTTCTTCCCTTGTTTTCTCATATTGGTCATATATCAGTGGGACTCTGAGATATTGCAGATTTCCTCTGTTGGCTTATAGAGCTCCTGTAGATTTCCAGTGTATCACCTCCTAATCTTTAGTAGCCTGATGTCCTGGAGGAACTTGATATTGCAGTGCTCCTGAAGAAAGCTGCCCCTGGCCTGCCGCTGGGTCCAGGTTTTGGGGCTGGCTGTGTGCAGAAAGACTCTCACTGGGCGGGCCTGCTCTGAGCAGCTGCCGGTGGACCAGGCCTGCTGGCGGGAGCAGCCGGGCTGTTCACGGAAGCCTCTTGCTGCCCGGTCCTGCTCCAAGAAGCTGACTATGGACCAGGATGTGGACCAGTGGGAGGGAGCCTGGCTGTTCATGGAAGGGGTAGCCCGGCTGCTCAGAGAAGCCTCTCACTGCCCGGCCCTGCTCTGAGAAGCTGCCAACTGTCCAGGCCTGCTGCCCGGGCCGAGCTTCACCCAGTGGGAGAGACTCACCCAGTAGCTCTGAGTTGGTCCGGGTCTCTCAATCCCCTTCTTGAATCCTGAATTCTGGAGCGACATGAGATGCAGTCACCCTCTAGTCCACCATCTTGGTCCCCTCATCCATTCTCTTTCTTTTTCTTTGTTCATCTCAATGTCAGAAATGTATTAAAAAGTTTCCTATATAGATTCTAGTTTTATTTGATCGAAGTCTGCTCCATCATGGTGACATCACTCAAAAGTCGAGCATCTAAGAAGGGTGCCCAGATATCTACAAACACTGACTGTGGAATTGGGGCCTCATTCAGCCTAATGAGAAGTTGAGTTAGATTTCCTTTTGAACTTTCAATTATTGTGATATGATTTGTATTCCCAGTCAATTGACTCATATCAAAATGTGTTTACTGTAAATTCTCACTGTAAGAGCAATGCTCTGCGTCACACAGAAGGAAGAGAGTTTCTGTGATGTAGAACTTTGCTTCTTTGAGGTGTATGTCTGTGTTTTCACACATTTTTCTCCTTGCTATTCAAATCCTTTTTCTGTATTTGTATTATCTATAGACTCGTTTCTTTGAATCAACCTTTTTTGTTCAATCATTTCGATAAGGAGTGCTGGACCCCGAGGAGTGGGATGGAGCTTCCTTTCTTGGCTTCTGTTCGTAGAATGCAGCCTGAGAGCCTCTGGCCGCAAGGTCCAGGAGGGATCCTGAAGCTTCATTGCTTGAGCCCTTTCATCCAGATGCACAGCGAGCTCTGCAAAAGACACGTCCCAAATGAAAGGGTTGACATAATTGACTCCCTCATACGACCTTAAATAAAGCTTCAGCAGCATCTGATTAACTGTGATCACAATTATGCACCATGTCTAATCAGTCACTGAAGACAAAATGTAGAATTTCTAGAATTTCAGTAAGACTCTGTTTAGAAAGCAAGATGGTATTATTAACTTAAATGAACAAATGACTTCAAAACAAAGAGTACCTATGCCTTATAAAAGTCATTAACTGCTGACCAGCTGAAGACTGCGGCAGAACGCTTCCAGTACCGATTCCAAGTGCTGCCACCTCTTTCTGGTGGTTGTTGCCCTTATTTTTTTTTTTTTCCTGTCAGATATGCACTTCCTTTGCTAATGGGGGTACTACTGGCCTTGCTTGGTAACATAGGCTTGATGAGATTTCTTCAGAGAAGGTGGTCTGGACTTCTCTTCACAGATGCCTCAGCTTGGGCCCTGCCGCTACCATTCTTAAATCACAGATGCCTCTGTGTGTTTGTGAAGCCTGAGCCCAGCCGACAGTGGCCCCGTGTCTTGTTGGCCTGCACATCAGACAGTCTGCCCAGCTGTCTGCTTGCTTCTGTATCCGAGGTCGAGTGTCACACTCCGATTCACCTCAGGGAGGCCCCTTCCAGCACCTGTGCCTTGACTCAAGTCCACCCCTTGGTCTGGAGCTGCTCTCATTCAGTTAAAGTTGTTCAGACTTGGATTTTTAAAAAATCAAAACTGTGTCTCTGAGGTATGTTAAAATGTCAGTAATGTTTGAGCTGGGTTGTGGCTCAGTGGTAGAGCACTTGCCTAGCAGGGGTGAGGCACTGAGTTCTATTCTCAGCACCACACAAATAAGGGCATTGTGTCCATCTTCAACTTAAAAAAGAAGTCAGTAATGTCAGTTGTGAATATTTCTTCTGGCCTCTTTCCCACCATGTATTTATATAGTAGTAATTACAGTGCATATGCTATTTTGATTTGCTTTTCTTTATGATTTACATTATGCCATAAACATTTCAATCTCCTTGTGCAGTCTTAATATTATCTTTAATGACTAAAAATATCCAGCTGAGTTTCTGTGTCACAATTTTTCACTTTTTAATTTTGCTATTCTATCTTTTGACCATGAATAACTTATCTTTTTGTGCCTGACTCATTTTACTTCACATAGTGATCTTTAGTTTCATCCAGTGTCTTTGCAAATAGGATTTAGTTCTTTTAATGGCTGAATAGTATTCAACTGTGTATGCAGACCACATTTTCTTTGTGCATTCATCATTGATGAGCATTTAGGTTTTCCCATTTCTTGGCTGTTTTGAATAGTGCTGCAGTAAACATGGAGGGCAGGTGTCTCTTCAGCCCGCTGACTTCATTTCCTTGGGCTCTATATCCAGAAGTGGAATCCTAGACCACACTCTTGTTGGTGTTTTGAGGCACCTTCATCCTGATTTCCATAATGGCCTCACTGATTTACACTTCCACCACCAGTGTGCAAGGGCTCCTTTTCTCCACATCCTCACCAGTACTTATCTTTTGTCTTTTTGATGATAATTATTCTTATTGGCATGAGATAATATTTCATGGTGGTTTTGATTCACATTTCCCTGATTAGTGATGTTGAACATTTTTATCCCTTTAGTCATTGTATGTCTTTCCCTGAAAAATGTCTGCCAGCTCTATTGCCCATTTTTGAATCAGGGTTTTTGTTTTTGCTATTGAGGTTTTTTGATTTCCTTATATATTTTGGATAGCAACCCCTTATCAGATGTACTATTTGAAAATATTTTCTCCCATTCTGTAGGTTGCCTCTATTAATTTTAAGAATTTAAAAAGAAACTTTTTAAATCAAAGGGGACATACTAATAAAGTGAAGAAATTCCTAGACCAAAATTTAAAATATAGAGATGATTAGTAATATTAATGTAGTTATCTGTGTATATCAATAAAATAGACTAGTTTGGGCAATCTTTACAAGAAGTAAAAATATACAATGATTTGGACTGAAAAAGGCACTATAAATATAGATGATAAGGAGATTTTAGTTACTTAATAGAGAATACTATTTTGTACTATACTGGAAATTTTAGATGAAGTGGTCAGTTGAGGAAATTATAAATTATCAAAGTTGATTAAAAAAGAGTTAGGAAACTTAAATATACTGTTAACCAATGAAAAAACTTAAAATATTAGCAGAAGACCACCTAAAATCTCAAGATTCTTCAAAGCTTTTACTGGATTATTCCCCCAAAGATTAAAGGTGAACATTCCTATATTACATAAAATCTGTATTTCAAAAGCTAGAAATGAACTCATCCCAGAAAAGATTACTGTGATAGAAAAATTAGAGCACTGTAGAAAAAGTTTTGCCCACTACGTCCCAAGTTTTCAATTTTGTGTGAACATGATAAATACCAATTATTTCAAAGTTACTACAAGTGGTATGTTTGTTGCTCAGTGTAAGTTCTTATAGATGTTCCACATCTGGAATGATGGAACAAAATGAACGAAACAAATAAAAAAGCTGCTAATCAGTTTCATTAGTGCAGACATAGTGCAGAAGTCCTAGGTAAAGCAATTCAATAGTGCTTTAAAAGAAAAAATTTCATTGCCAAGGGTGATTGACAAGTAGAATTCTTGTTAGAGAGCTAACAAGAATTGCTGATTAGCTCAGATGTGTGACGTAAGAACAGAGAGGAGAAAGGCTGCCTTTGGGTTCTGCCTGAACCATTGGAAGGGCAGTTGCCATGTCCAGGGGGGAGCGTGCAGAGTGGGCAGAGCACCTGCATTTGTGTGTGGAGTCACTGCAGGTGCTCAGTTTTGGAGGTGTTGAGTTGGAGATGCTTGATGGATTCCCATATGGAGATGTGAAGTTGTAGGTTAGATTTGAGTGGAGTTTGGGTGAATGGCCTGGGTTGGAATCATTAACTTTGAAGACTCAATAAGATGAGTCTTATTATAAGATGAGCCATTAGCACATAGATGGTGTACAGCATCCTGAGCCAGGGTGAGGCCACCTGGGAAGTGAATATGGACCAGCCCTGGGACGTGACATTCAGAAGTCTGAGACAGGAGGAAGAACTTGCAAAGAAGACTGAAAAGCAGTGTCCAGGAGGTGGGAGGAGAACCCAGGGCCACTGTGTCTTGAAGTCGTGAAGAAATTACTTCAAATTAGCGAGAATAATAAGTGACTTCACTTCTCGCTGGTACTCAAGGGGAGGACCTGGAGAGGTGCCTGGGGGTGGAGTGACTTCTGTCAGGCTTCTGTAGACTTTCACTGGAGTGGTTGGAATGATTTTAAAAATAAAAAGAGAAGTTGTAGCTAACAAGTTCAGACAATGGAGTTTTGCCTTAAAAGGGAGGAGAAAAATGGGCTGGTAACTAGATAGGAAGGAGGTTAAGAGAAATATTTTGTTTTTAGCATTTTTATTTAAAAAAGTAGGGTAAATAACAGTATGTTTGTGTATTTATGGAAAAGAACCAGTGGAAAGAGCAAATGCAGTGGCAACAGGACAGCTGCGGAGCACGGAGGGCACAGAGGGCCTCCTGGCCTCCAGCGCCTCCCCACGAGGCTCTGCTTTCCCGCCTCTTCATGACCGGATTCTCTCTGCTTCTTTTCTTACTACACCATGTAAAAAGGGGTTTTCTAACTGGTTATCAGAAAAATGAGTTATAACCAAATAAAACAGAAGAAATAACAACAACAAGAACAACAAAAAAAAAAAACTTGTAAGAGTCAATATTTCTCTCCCAGCGAGGAGAAAATTTGAATTTTATTTTCCATTCGGGCGAGGCATAAGCCAAAAGTAAGTTGATTCACTGATTGTCTAAGGGAAGGATCCTGATCAGTCTTGTTCAGGGCAGCTTTTTATTAATGTTGATATTCATAGAAACACAAATCTGAGTTATTGTAGCCGATTTTTTAGCAAACTTCAGTCCGTTTCAAAGGCATAGTATTAAAACGTGGTTCAGTGTTAAGTGAAGGTGCTGGCAGGACCGTGGAGGGAGCTGCTAGGGTAGCTGAGGGCCCTCTTTCCAGCTGGTGACTGGGGCTGAGTGACACCACCAAGTGCAGAAGTGAGGACTTGTGAGCAAGCACACAGAGAGCTTTTCCTTTCCTTTTTATTTTTATTTTATAAATTTTTAAATTTGTTCTCTTTAGTTATACACGACAGTAGAATGCATTTTGATACATCATACGAATCATACGTAAATGGAGTATAACTTCTCATTCTGGTTTTACATGATGTAGAGTTACACAGGTCTTGTATCATATGTGCACACAGGGTAATAATGTCTGATTCATTCTACTGTCATTCCTACCCCCACCCCTCCCTTCGCTGCCCTCTGTCTGATCCAAAGTACCTCCCCCTCCCTTATTGTGAATCAGCATCCACATATCAGAGAAAACATTTGACCTTTGGTTCTTTGGTACTGGCTTATTTCACTTAGTGTAATATTCTCCATCCATTTACTGGCAAATGCCATAATTTCATTCTTCTTTAATGCTGAGTAATATTCCATTGTCTAAATATACCGCAGTTTCTTTACCCATTCATCTGTTGAAGGGTACCTAGGTTGGTTTCATAGTTTGAGCTGCTTCTTTTAAATCTCCCCGAATCTACAGGTAAAGTCTTTTAAGTCGGGCTCTGGCCGTGAAGTGGGCTTTGGAGAGTTCAAGATAATACTTATCAACAAATACCTGGAAGGCAAGCAGGTATCTAGTCTTGTTGATTATCAACAGATCTGTAAGACTTAGAAGCCAGAGGAACAGGCAATAGATGTTGTGTTCCAGTCAGGCAAAGTGAAAGTCTGACATTTTGAATTCTTAAAATCAAAGAGCCTAGCAAGCATCTCTCACCCAGATGGAAGATCTCATCAACCTTACAGAGGACGAGCCCCAGGACACCTTCCAGTAGAGTCCACACTCTCCTCATTAGGTAGCTTGAAAGATCTTCAGGCACTTGAACTTGTGCTTTGTGACAGTCTGAAATAAAAATTCTCATCATCAATTACGTATTGCTTGCTTCAGTCTGAACTTTGTTTCTGAGGCTTGGCTCCTGGTTGCTAACTGCAGCCATAGGACACTCAGAAGTCTATGCAGACCATGAGTGGAGCTCATGGCTTCCCAAGCCAGATAGGTGCAAGAGGCTTCCCAGCATAAAGGAACACACCATTCTGCTATACGGAAACTGTGTGTGCTGTTTAATTCCTGGAAAGTGTTTGCTAAAGATGATAACATTTGTACATAAGTCAGAGCCCTAATTTTAATGATAGATTAAAACCTTGGGCCATTTGTTGATTAAAGCGTATTCTGGGTTCCATGATAACAGAATGATGATAATGGTATACAGGAGAAATCTTCTTAGTCATCTTATTCTCTGTGGTGGGAGGCAGAAGTCATTAAACCTAAAAAATGGTATGAGATCTTTAGGATGACTGGGGATGTGGCCCTGTGGCCAAGTGCCCCTGAGGCCAATCCCCGTAAACCTTCCCCCACAACATCTTTATAATAAAAAGTTTTTTTAAGTGGAAACTAAGCCCTTTCCACTTTTGCAGGACTTTAAATTACCACCTGTTCTGTCGCGCTATTCTTGGCAGCCACAAACCAATAGCAGATTATAGATTTTGAAAATTATTACAACTGAAGAACCGTATTCAGTTCAAACATCTGGCTGGTCCTGGTCCACTGGATCAAAGACTGTGTAAAGGCTTTTGTTTTGGGCGCATTTCTCCATTGTGTGAAAAAGCATACCCATCCAGTAATAGTGCAGCCATGAGTAAAATCTAGTTGCTCCTAGACTTCAGTTCAGTGTCTTAGATGGTAACAAAGGTGTCAGAGGTGCTTTATTTTTTTCTTGCACTCTTTACAATTTTTATTGGTACATATTTATTATATAGAATTGTGAGTTTAATTGTGGCATATTAGTACATGCATAAAATTTGATCAATTTCACTATTTTATTCTTTTATTTGTTCTAATTAGTTGTACATGACAGTAGAATGCATTTATACATTTTGATAGATCATACATAAATGGAGTGCAACCTCTCATTGTTCTGATTATACATACTGCAGGATCACATAGGTCATGCAGTCATATAGGTACCTGAGGTAATGTCTGTTTCACTCCACCCTCCTTCCTACCTCTGTACCCCTTCCCCTCCCTTCACTCCCCTCTATCTAATCTAAAGTAACCCTATTCTTCCCTAGTTGTTACCACTAGTTGATATTTCCCCCAATAAGGATTCAGACTCCGTCAGAGCAGGAGCCGTAACCTGCCCATGCAATGATGCTGGCAGGCGGCTGGGGAAGTGCATCTGTGGGGCTGAGGTAGACTGCAGCTTTGTTGCCCTCACATCCTCATTGTCACCTGTCCCTGAGTCATTTTTCTACTGGCAGTTTAAGCTTACCACAGATGTTTGCTGTATCAACCAGTGATTTAAAACCATTTTATTTCATGGGTCCTTTTTCACTAAATTAAGATACTCTTCCAAAAGCCCTCTTCATCCTACTGGCCTAACCCTTTGAAAACACTAATGTTCTTTGGGAATATTATATTTTACTACTTGTGTCTTTGCATTGAGCCAGCATGTTTTCAGAAGAGTGCTTGCTTACTTGTAGGTACCTGCACACTTGCTTCTGCCACTTTTAGTATGAAATCCTGTGTCCTGCTTCCTGCTCCTCTGTCCTCACTGGGGTTGTTCTCCTCTAGTTTTGTCTTCATCTCTTCTAGCTTTCTGTAAGGCTCCTCTTCCAAACCTCTGCACTGTGCTACTTTTAAACATGCCCTCCTTCTTCCACAAGGTGTGGCGTACTTCCTCTGCCCTCAGGTACATGCAAGATGAGTGAGGTCAGCTACTCTCTCTTGTTCTTTTTATAATACTAGAATAGGCTTAGGACGAATATCCACTGATCCCCTATTGGCCATTTAGGATTTAAAACCTTTTTTAAAAAGCATTTACAAAGGGCCAGGGTCCTCCTCTGTACTGCTCCCATGCTGTCTGAGCCTCTGGGCTCACAGATGTTTTAAATTGTTCATGTGATTGCTTGTTCCTGGGGTAGTAGAGATTTTTCAGCCTATGGTGTTTTTGTGACATAAATGGTTTTTATTTATAATTTATTTTGCTGTAAAATGCCTGAATCATTCTGATGACTCTATACTTAAAGATACAAAGTCTGGAAAAGTGTTTGGTAGTTTCTTGCAAAGAAAATGTAAACATTTATTTTGTGACCCAGGAATTCCACTCTTGTGTTTGCCTAATTGAAACTTAGGTTCACAAAAGACTTCTTCATCACAGCTTTACTCACAACAGCCCTACCTGGACACAGTCACCTGGAATATCCAACAGCAGCAGGAGAATCAGCAGTGTGTAGTGTCTTCATGCCACAGAGGGCTGAGGCAGGGGAAAGCAGCGCAGGGAGAAACACAGCTTCGTGGAGGGGTCTCCCTGAGGGCCTGCTCAGCACATGAAGCAGGTTCAGAAAAGCACCTGTTCCCTGGTTCCACTTACACACCCTCTTAAAAATGGACTAGCGATCTGAGGTGGATAAAAGCCCTGAGTGGCTGCCTGGGGACAGAGGTTGGGTAGGAAGGACGGTGGAGGGACTTGATGCCGGGCCTATTTGTTCTGTTTTGATTGGAAATTAAGGTAACTGTTATGTTTCAGATTTTTACACTTCAGGTGTTAATTTTACCTAAATGAAAAATATTGACATCTAGTTAGTAGTTTTGCTCTTTGCAGTGGTTTGGCTTAGCTACTCTGAATCTGCCTCTGTGTATTTCTGAGACTCAAGAAAATATGTAGACATTTTAAGGCCATTTATTGATAGCCAGATTTTTCAGCTGTTGGATGAGGCAATTACAAGTGTGGAAATGAGAAATTCTAGAATGTACATGTGGTGGCTGATGGATTCAGAGTGATCAGATTGAGGTCATGGTTTTTAGTTTCTATGTACATATATCTAAATAGACCAATGAGCATGAAATCACATATACATCTTATATATACCTATGTGTGCATTTATGTGCACATATTTATATGATGCCCCTTGATACAATGTCACATTTATGTAAGCTTAGAAGTAGACAGTAGTGAGCAGATACCAATACAGCTCCATTCCCTACTTAAAGAAACTGGAACTTCTTAAGAATTAGAAATCATTGATTGAAGGACTAACAAAGTATGAGTTGAGAAAGAAACGCTGAAGGAACCATGAGGACATTTCAGAAGGATTCGAGCTCTATCTCTGGGCGGTTCCTGCTGGCCAGATCTGGGACAATTGGAGCATCAAATTATACGATGATATTAATAGATTTTGTGCTGCTGAATAAAATAAGAATCTGTGAGTTCATGTTCATATGAATAAGTCACCAAGGAAAATGGAAAGCTCCTCTTCTCAATGGAATGCCAAGTAATGGAGAAGAGAAATGGAATTCTAACTTCATCAGTTGATTATATTGCTGCTGGAAATAACAAATAAAGGAAGTCCTCCATCTAATCTTGAGAAAACATCAGAGAAATCTAAATTGGTCTATATTTTCTTCAAAAGTATCAAGAAATAGGGAAGGATCCGTTCCACATTGACAGACACTAAGGAGACTGAACAACTAAATTCCATAGTGGTCTGGGATTTGAACCTAGACCAGGGAGAAGGGGAAGAGCAATAAAGGAAACTATTGAGACAGTGGATCAAATGTGAATGGATTTTTAGACTTGCTAATATGTGGAAGCAATGTTAATTTCCTGATCATTATAACTTTATTGCAACTACCTAAGAGAATGTTCTTTTGCTTAGGAAATTCACTGATGTGTTTGAGACTATAGGAGCACACAAACTGCTCTTAAATATTAAGAAAAAATATTCGTTACTGTTTTGTGGGTCTGTATCTGTATTCATAGAAATAACAACTTTATTGATAGAATGTACAGAGAGAATGATAAAGCCAATAAGATACGTAAACTGTGTAAACTATTGGTGAATCCAGTATCTTACTCACTTCTCCTGCTGTAACAGTGGATCATAGGCCAGGTGGCTCATAAACAGCAGACATGAATTTCTCATGTTTGTGGAGGCTGCAAGTCCAAGACTGAAGTGCTGTGGATTCAGTGTGTAGGGAGACCACTTCCTGGCTCATGTGCATCTGTCTTCCTGCCATGTTCTCAGGTAGTGGAAAGGGTGAGGGAGCTCATTGGAGTCTTTTATGAAGGCATTCCTTCCCTTCATGAGGATTCTATCCTCATGGCCAAATCAACCTCCCAAATGCTCTACCTCCTGATACCTTCTTTTTGGGATTTAGGATTTCAACATAGCAATTTGTAGGGGGAGGGGACGCAAGTATTCAGTTTATAGCACTGGGTAAGAGGTATACATACGTTTCTTATACTATTCTTAGAGTATTCTATAAGCTTGAAATTATGTCAAAATAGAAAAATATTTAGAAAACAAATCTAAAGACCATGTCAAACATTCAGGTTTATATGAGAAGCAAGGTTCCTTTCTATGCTGTCACTCTTTGTCCAGTTCAACATTTGTGTCCTTGTTTTTTCTTAGTATATTGTTGCCCTTCAGGAACTGTTGGTGCCTCGGGCTAACAGGGATCATTTGATTCTTGAATTGCCTCTAAATTCTTCTAAGTGGTCTTTTAATTTTGTTTAAACACCTCATTGACTTTAACAAGTCTAGGAACACTTATTCTCCTAGCTAGAACGCCTGTTAGTTTCTTTCTGAACAAAGGATCATTAATACTTCATTCTTTACCATTGTATCTCACATTACTTTTCCCTGAGCCAAGACAAAGACTCTCCCCCTGGTTCCCAAACCGTGTTCCTCATGTGGTTGCCTGAGGTACCACAGGAAACTCACAAGAATGATCCAGGATATATTAAAATTTCATGGGCAGCAATGATATCTGTCAGACAGAACTTGACATAGTGCAAGAGTTTGGCATTAGTATGGCTACAGTCCTTTCACTGAGATGTATGTTTGTGAAGCTGTGTTTCCAGTGGTTGTAATAACAGCAAGTACTGCACAAGATCAGTGTGAGGATGGTTTTGTCCAGTGTGATCTAAGGTTTGGGAAATAGTGCAGTGCCCACCATACTTTCCTTTGGAAGTCTATCTCATCTTGAGTTATGAATGTCACAGTTATATCCAGTATAAGTTTTATACAGGTTCTAAGAATAAGGATAGTGAAGGAACTTCTTGAAGGTAAAAATACTATCCAAATACAGCTCTTAACATCTTTTATCAGTATGATATTGCAATTAGTCAAGACACAGAATTGAAAGTTTATTTAGGTCTGTTGACTTTCTTTGTAAGCTTTATCATATGGTTTCTGTAAGAACATCTTAGAAGAGTGTGATTGACATTAATCTTTGTTTCCTCTGCCTTCCCTTTCATAACACTACTGATGAGTAGCAAAATGTCTGTAAGGCTACTGGCAAATAGTAATTATGCATGTTATTGTACATTTGCATGTAATTTTATATTTTACAGTATATTATAGTTCAAATGATTTCATTTACTAGCCTTTTAATATTTGAGAATTAATATTTTATCAAATAGAAGAATAATATTAGTAAAAACATTTTACTGTTAAAATAATTATCCTATTATAATCAGTAACCAAAGCAAACAGGAAATGTTAACATATTGTATTAGGTTAAGGATTAGAATTTGAAGTCTAATATAAACAAAAATTAAAATCCAGGTCATAGATTATCATAGAAAGTTTGTACTGAAAAGTATTTTCAAGACAATATAATTCTCGCACTCTGTAGGCTCTCACATTGTTGATTGCTTCCTTTGCTGAGAAAAACTTTTTAATTTGAATCTATCTCATTTATTGATTCTTGCTTGATTTCTTGTGCTTTTGAAGTCTTGTTAAGGAAGTCTGGTCCTAAGCCAACATAATAAAGATTTGGGTCTACTTTTTCTTCTGTTTGGTCTAATTCCTAGGTCCTTGATCTATTTTGAGTTGAGTTTTGTGCAGGGTGAGAGATAGAGGTTTAATTTCATTTTGCTGTATATGGATTTCCAGTTTGCCAGCTCGATTTGTTGAAGAGGCTATCTTTTCTCCATTGTAAGTTTTTGGTACCTTTGTCTTGTATGAGATGACTGTATTTATGTGAGTTTGTCTCTGTGTCTTCTATTCTGTACCATTGGTCTACATGTCTATTTTGGTGCCAATACCATGCTGTTTTTCTTACTATTGCTGTGTAGTATAGTTGAAGGTCTGGTTTTGTGATACCACCTGCCTCAGACTTCCTGCTCAGGATTGCTTTGACTATTCTGAGTCTCTTATTCCTCCAAATGAATTTCATAATTGCTTTCTTTATTTCTATGAAACCTTTTCCACACACACTTCAGATAGAGCTCTAATCTCCAGAATTTATAAAGAACTCAAAAAACTTTATACCAAGAATACAAAGAAACCAATCAATAAATGTGCTAAGGAACTGAGCAGACATGTCACAGAAGATTTACAAGCAATCAACAAATATATGAAAAAATGTTCAACGTATCTAGTAAAAAGAGAAATGCAAATCAAAACTACCCTAAGATTTCACCCCAATTCAAATGGCTATTATCAAGAGTACAAGCAACAATATGTGTTGGTGAGGATGTGGGGGAAAAGGTACACTCATACATTGCTGGTGGAATTGCAAATTGGTGTAACCGCTCTCGATAACAGTATGGAGATTCTTTAGGAAACTTGGAATGGAACCACTATTTGACCCAGCTATCCCACTTCTTGGCCTATACCCAAAGGACTTAAAATCAGCATATTACAGTGACACAGCTACATCAGTGTTTACAGAAGCTCAATTCACAACAGCTAAACTGTGGAACCAACCTAGATGCCCTTCAACAGATGAATGAGTAAAGAAACTGTGGGATATATATACACAATGGAATATTATTCAACCATAAAGAAGAATAAAATTGTGGCATTTTCAGGTAGATGGATGGAGTTGGAAAATGTCATGCTAAACGAGGTAAGCCAATCCCAAGAAACCAAAGGCTGAATGTTTTCTCCGAGACGTGTATGATGTCACATAATGGGGTACAGGAGGGGGTAAAGGAAGAACTGAGGAAGGATGGTTTGTGTAGAGGGAAATGAGGGATGGGGAGGTGGGGGAAGGAAAGGTAATGGAATGAGACAAACATCATTATCCTAAGTATGTGTATGATTATGCAAACAGTGTGACTCCTTGTACAACCAGAGAAATGAAAAGTTGTACTCAATTTGTGTACAGTGAATCAAAAAGAGACTATGTAATTCATCCTTATTTTTTCTACGAATGAGAAAACATAAAGCCCAGAGACATGAAATGATATCTCATGATAAGCTGTGTCCCAAAACGTCTTCTTGTTCTCATTTGTTTGTGACAACCTATTTCCTGTCCAAAAGAGATAGAGAATAGCTGGTTATTGATCTTAGCACTGCCTATAGGACATTACTGAAGAGCTTATTCTCAGAATTCTCTGGTCAGACTTTGGAGACAGAGTCAACTGTATGTCACTTGTATAAGGACCCTGCTGCTGAATGATTAATAGCCCATCTTAAAACTAGCCAAATCTCCCTTCCCTGAAAAGCAAATCAAGGTATTAAGACAATGTATTTGTTTGTGTAGAAGAAATGTTGGGGATAGACTTTTAGGTGTGAAGATTTTTTGCATGACTGGATTTAGAGGTTCCAGATCTGGCACTGTGACTTTGTCTCTGTCCCTTGGCTCAGCTTTCCTTTGGGTTAGCTTAGTAGTTCTGATTAGTGGTACGAAGAGAGGTTGTGTTAGAGTAGAATATTTCATCTTGAAATGGTTCAAATAGGATCTTGTTTTTTTGATATTAGAAGAAGCATCATGAGCTTTTGGGACCCCACACAGTGCTGGATAGAGACATCAGAATTCCCAGTGTTTCTGTTTTGGGTGTAGGTTCTGCCATGACACTGTTACCTCTGTAAGCCCAGGACCTGAAAAATAGTCTAGAGCTAGAAAAAACTGGAATGTTATGACTGGGCTAAGGGGTGCAAGGAGTGGCACCCACAGGGGATAGCCCAGCAGCGATGGTCATATTCACTTATTTATTTCTGTTGTTCTCTCTGCTTGGGAAGCTCTTATGCCCGATTTCTACAAATCTCACTTCTTCACCCCTCACCCCTTTCCAACTATGTGAAGAATCTTCAGTGTGGGGAGTTTGCCAGTTTCCAAGTTAGTCTATCCCAAATGTGCATTCCAAAACTGGGGCTACCACAGGGTGGTAAGAAACCACTGGGGCTTGCTTTTGAGGTGGACATAAGTTAAAAGTATTTTGATCCTTCAATCTCCATAAGCCCTTCTGATGCACCACAGTGGCATTTGGGTCTCTTAAGAATTAGTGTCAGCATGGAGCCAGCGTCCTGTGATTCCCCCACTCCTACTGACAGTTACCCAGGCAGAGGGTTGCAGGCCTCTTTGGGGAAGGTAGTAGGAAGATCTGTTTTGTACATTTTGGCTGTGTATCAAGATCCTTTTTTTGTTTCTTTTGGTACCGGGGTTTGAACTCAGGGACACTTGACCACTGAGCCATGTCCCCAGTCCTATTTTGTATTTTATTTAGAGAAAGGGTCTCACTGAGTTGCTTAGCACCTTGGTTTTGCTGAGGCTGGCTTTGAACTTGCAATCCTCCTGCCTCAGCCTCCCGAGGCGCTGGGCTTAGGTGTGCACCCCTGCACCTGGCTTCAGGTAGATCTTTCTTGAATTAAGTTTTCCAGTCTAAGAACTGACTAAGTTCAGGGACTTCATTGAGGTATTCTGGCTTTCTGTTGTGCTCATCAAGTTAGATCTTCCTTCACTTAAGCCAGAATTTTTCTTGGTTGACAAAGGAAAAACCAAAAACAAACAAAAACTTTAGTAGGGTGCCTGGTTGCGTTTCAGGAGCACCATGATCAGGTAGCCAATGCTAAAGATCTCTCCTGGTCAAACCATTTGATTACAAGTTTGGTTCTGCCTGTTATGTTAGCGACATCTCCCCTTGTCTCTGGACATTAAGTGCTGCCACTGAGCCCCCGCCACACCATGTACCAGCTTGCTGTATTGAGGGCACACGTGTGGATGGTAGCAGTTCCCACACTCATTCTGGGCCCCACCTGGGACTCCTTACATGTGCAGGGCTTTGGTGAGGACCTTCTGTAGGATGTAACTAGACAATGGTAAATAGAATGCTATTCTCATCGGCTAAGTCTTTGAAGTTAGGGAAGTTCTGGCATTTTAATATCATTTAGTACAGGCCACTTTGGGGACAGAGTTCAGCTAGCCCAGTGCCTGCACACTGAACTCAACATCCCCACTATGCAACCATATAAAAATTGCCTTATTTACTTATTGATGCTCTTCCTGCTACAATGTCAGCACCTAGAGGACAGGATTTGGTTTTGTCTACTCTGTGTCTCTAGTGTCCAACAGAATGGCTACTCTAATAGTTGGTCAGGATGGTCACTTGTTAGATTATTGACTGCTGAGTCCATTTATTCACCCATTCCAATACAGATGTGTATTGGGCATGGTGCTAGTACTTGCACCTGTAGGAGTGAGAGGCATCTGAGTGCTCCAGGGACAGGGAGATGCCACGATTGAGACCTGAGCACCAAGGGCTGGGGAGTTAAGGAGGGAAGCGTTGGAGGCAGACAGTGACCATGTTTGGCAGTGTGGCAGTCCACCAAGGAGGAACTCATCTGTTCTACCCCGCACAGTGGGAAGTCTTAGGAGTATTTTAAGCCAAAGGGCAACAGAGTTTTATTTAACTTTTAAAGTTTATAATGTTTGTTGTTTGGAGAATAGGGTTAGTAAGGCAAGCTTGACATTAGGGAGGTGAATGAGAAGGCTGTTTTTCATTACCTTAGAGAAGAAACATCAGGGGAGGGGGTTTCTCCCTGTAGCCTGCTGTTGTCCTTGGTGCCCTCCTGCAGCCTGGTGCTGTGGTCCGGCTGTGGGCTGCTGCACTGACCATGGCCACAGTGCAAACCTCTTGCTCCTGCTCTGAACCACACAGTGGCAGCCAGTACAGTACCTGGGCAGAAATTTTCTAGCGTATCGTAGTGTCTCTCTGAGCAAACTTTTGTTTTGTTTTGTTTTTCTACTAATAAAGTTGCAGGTACTTATAAAAATTCAGAAATGAAGTTATAATTTGTGACATTTGATATTCTAAAATAAATAAGTAATTTAGATGAAGTTTATAGGTAATTCTAAGTCTTAGAATTCTGTCTTAATATATTCATTTTATATTATAGGTAATAATATTTAAATCATGCTCTATTAAATCATGCTCTTATAAAAGTGTAACAGACAGCTAGTTTTTAAGTTATATATATGTGCATTAAGTTACATATTTTATCAATTAAGATTTTTATTCTATATTATTTAACTATTTCCTTTTTGTTATTTTTTATTCAAAGTATCAAGATACAAATATGCAGGGAGTCGTGTATGAGCTAAACAGCTATATTGAGCAGCGGTTGGACACAGGAGGAGACAACCAGCTTCTCCTCTATGAATTGAGTAGCATAATCAAAATAGGTAAGAAATATTTTATATTACCTGGGTAAGATTTCACCATGTATTCTGTTCTTACATTACCAACACTGGCAGAAAATAACTAAGAGGCTGATGAAATTCATTCATTTACTTTTATTGCTGGACAAAGTTTGAAGTGAAAATATTTTATTATGAAACTAGCTGAGTGAATCAAACCTAAAAGTTCTTAAATTATCTAATCTCAAGTAAGTATCTCCCTGATGTATAAATTAAATATACTATCACTTTAATTAACACAAGAGTTCTTTGGAAAGTATTGTTGTGTTGAATTAAGTGACACATTTGTAAAGGAAACCACTGATTTTTAAAGGAAACAAGCATTTCAAATTTATTTGGGTGTATCCTAAGTAATTAATGATTTATCTTGGGAGTGAATGGGGAAGTTATATCAGAAAAGTAAGATTTTAGAAGGGTGCGCTTTTTTTAGGACCAGTGAAAACTGGATCTTTCCTATTTGGAAGTGAGAGAGCTGATGCCATGAGGAGAGTGACGTTGTCACGCATTCACCGTGTGCAAACACCTCGCCACATGGACTCCATGCTAGCTCTCCTTCTCGTGACCGCCTCGTGGGGGTTTCTGTTCCTACCCCACTTTCCTAATGAAGAAGCCACGGACAGAAGTTAGATGTTTTTCCCAAAGACACACAGATAGAAAGGAGCCCCTGAAAGACTTAGGCTGTTCCTTGCTGTGGTGATTGCTTCAGATGAGGCTGAAGCCATTTTAGATCAGTTACGTTCATGTCAGTGGATACGTAGATGTGTACACTCCTCCCTTTTGGTTGATGTTTATTTCAATTATTCATTATTATGAATATCACCTTTGGTATTTATAATACTTTAAAAATTAATTACAATTCTTGAATTTAAAAAATGTTATTCGAATATTTCAAGTTCGACAAATACATCATTGCATGGCATGTTGTGTGCTGTGTGTGTTTGAAAATGTCACAATGTTGCAGTCACTGATGAGGAATATGTGGGGATACCCTGTTATTGAGTGAAGCCATGTATGGCTTTGTCCTGTCTCTGCATGACACTGGTCATGTTAACAGATCATTCAACAGGCTCACATCTGAGTCTCACTGTAGAGAATTCATACATGTTATATTCTTCCACTGAGATTAGTTTCTTCCTTTTTTATTACTTTGGCAGCCACAAAAGCTGATGGATTTGCACTGTATTTCCTTGGAGAGTGCAATAATGTAAGTATCTATATTTAGATTTTGGTGCTCTAAATGATATAATAAGCTCTTTATTAAAAAAAAAACTGTTATATTATGACCAACAGACACATCATAATTAAGTACTAAAAGCAGTTGTATTTTAATTCCTGATGTGATTATTATCAGTCAAGAATAACATGACATTTATCATAAAATCTTGAAATTAATCACTTACATATTAATTTTTGCCTTTAAGTGACCTATATCAATCATGACCTGTCTAGAATTTGTGTTTTATACAAAAGTCATTTCAACATTGTGGGCTGTCATGCCATACAGGAGAGCCTATGCCCTTTGTATTCATGATTCACAGTAAAATAAAATGGAACAGAAGTTTAACATGGTCTGTGTGATAAGTGCTGGAAAGACAGCTCTGTCAGAGCACTAGTATGGAGCTGCTGACCTGGGTCCCCGAGCTGCTGGCTCTGTACTTCAGGACATTCAGCCCTTGAGGAGTCTCAGCTGTGGCTGTTCCTGAATTTCTGGTCTCTTTTAGGTGGAAAGCAGCCAAATGTAACTCACCTGGGCCCTTTCAAAAGTATTTCAAGATGTTTAGTCACTTGTGTTTGATTTTTGTTATGGCCTTAAAATCAGGTACTTAACATTTTAGCATAATCTTAGTCAACAACACTTTTGTTCATGGCTTAAAATTCACTTCTAAATTTATTAGACATTTACTGTGTATTTCTTATATGTTAGGCATCACTATTTGGGATGAATTTTGGAAATAATGATACCTGCATTCTCAAGTAATCAAAATGTGTACCATTGACATGTAACATGTTTATAGAAATAGAGAAGATAGTGTTCTGAGATTTCTGATACTACTATTGAATAATACAAAGAGTGAAAACAATTGTATAAAAGGTATGGGCTGCAAATGGGCTTAGCAAAGAAATTTAAGAGGGAAAAATTAAGTTCGTTTAGTGATAAATTGTTAGTATAATTTTTGATACCAGTATAAAAATGAATTCTGTAAATAACAATATGGGTGTGTTATTAGGAAGAAAGCTCAGAATTTTCGGACTCTGGTTTGTCTTTAGAACACTGCATGGGTTCCATAAGGGGCATTGCTAGCCAGTACCTGAGTCGTAACGATTTATGTCTAGGGCAGGTGGCAAAGCATGTTTCCTCTGTGTTGCAGAATAAAGCCCTGCTTCCCAATGTTAAAAAAAAAAAAAAAAATGGGCTGATTGAATTGACTACTAGCTTTTCATTCCACAACCATTGTTTCTCCTGGCATTATGATAGCTTCCTGAAGCTCGTTACCCTGCAGGACTCCAAGCTCCTTTAGTGCAAGGACCTCTGCTACAGTGTTGGCATTCCCCTGGCATTTCTCTGGGGGCCTTTCACAGAAGCAGTTGGACAAGAATATTTATTAAATTGTATCATTCAGATTTACTACCACTTCCAAGCACTCTAGCCTGTATTTTAGACAGTGGTAATATTTTAAAGTGGCTAAGCTGAAAAAGTAACAAATGGATATTACTTTTCCTGTCATTTAAATTTATTTCAAATATTTTGAGTTTTTTTAATTTATCTTTTCAATTCAAATTAAATTTATTTTAACAGGCACATTAAAGACATAAAACTATAGATCTTAATGAGATACCATGTGATGTTTCAATCCATGTATACATTGTGTGATGTTTAAATCAAGTTAAATTTATCTTACCTCCTCCAACCTTTACCCCCGCTCTCTGGTGAAGATACTCAGAATGCGTTCTTCTGCCTTTTGGAGTGCCTGTGGCTCTCTGCAGTCACCCTCTCGTGTCTCACTCCTGTCCAACTTAATCCCCCGTGACCAGTCACTCCCTGCATTGCTTCCAGCCTCTGATAACCACTGTTAACTGCTCTCCACGTCTAGGAGGCCAACTCTTTGAGGGTCCTGGTACAAGTGAGACCATACAGACCTTGTCTTTCTGGGCCTGGCTTACTTAAGAATTCCTCTTAGAAAATTATACAATTTTCCATTATTTTATAACCGACTCATTGAGCTCAGTGCAATTACAGGCCTTCGTGTCTTAATACTTCTTCTGAGATGGCCTGCAGGGCTGCCTTGAATCAGCCCTTCTTCAGATCGGAGCGGACAGGTGGCCCAACCTGGAACTCCTCGGGCTTTCTCTCTGCTAAATCTGAGACCCTGCCTGTTCAGCCCACAGAACTGAGGAGAACCCTGAGAGCGAGCCTGCTGTTGCAGGGTCATCCTTCTTAGAGCAGGAGCTGGCCCTGTGGAATGCCCTCAGCGGGGTCTCTCTCCCATCTGCCTAAAGACAGCTCTACTTCTTGCACTTTCTTGAGAGATGCTTTGGGTAGAGAGTTGGGGTGGATGAACTGGATCTTTGAAACTGGCTCCCATAAAGCTTGTTTGTTTTGATTCATTTCAGTTCTTCATCATAACTTTTTTATTCCTGAGATATATTTTCAAGCTTTCCTCTGCTTCTTGAAATTTTATTTTTTGAAGTATATTAACTGAATCTCTGTCATATTTCTTCTGAGTTACAGTTTCTTGCCTTCATTTCTTCCTCCTGCTTGAATGGTTTCTTATTTGCTCATGTGTTTCGTGGTCTCTCTCTATCCCTCCTCCCTCCCTCCCTCCCTCCTCTCCCCTCTCCTCACTCTCCTCACTCTCCCTCTCTCCTCCCTCCTCTTTCCTCTCCCCTCTCTCTCTTCTCTCCTCTCTCTCTCTCTCTCTCTCTCTCTCACTGTGAATCATGTTCTGCTTGGACTTTTAAAACGGATATTCTTGACACTTGCTCGAAGTTCCTCCCCTGCTCTGTTCCCAGTGATAGACACCCATTTGTTTCTACTAGTCACTGAAGATACCATCCAAAACCATTTTAAATTGAATGATCTGGTTGAAGATTTTTGTTTTCATACTAAAAGTAGAATGTATTTAAGTCTCAAATCAACAGGATGCACAGTTATCACTTCCCTGAGTTTTTTATTCTCCTTCTAGTACTGATTTCAAGATCATCTTGTTGCCTTGCATCGCTTTGCAGAGTCAGCGAGTTCATCCTTTAGCTGAAGCTGAGGGGATGCCCTTTTCCTTTCCTGGTCTGATGTTGAGGTCTCCTCCGAGGAGCCTTCCTGCATAGAAAGGTCCCAGTTTCTTTCTTGTCTCCTACCCACCACGGAGTACTCTGTACTGTGTGGCTATACTGTGGTTCATACCTCAAGAAGACGCCATCCTTGAGGTCTGGTTACCTTAGAGAGTTCTTTCATTTACTTGCTTTTAGAATTCTGTAGATTCCTTCCATATGTCTCAGACCAAGTATACTGTAAAGTATTTGTAAAATGCATTTTATCTAGCCTCTAAGTAGTTTTAAAATTTGTTTTTTTCAAGAGTGTCTTTCAGATTATTTAATCCATATTGCTTATAATAGAAGGTGATATACTTCTAAAATGCAGGCTAACCATATTAAATAAATATATAGACTTTTTTTTGCACAGGTAAACGGCTAAGTATTTTTTTACACTTTTTTTGTACATGAAAGGCAACATTAAAGATTATTATCAATCTTTTAAAAATGTCTTCTGGATTTTAAATTACCACTAGAAAATTTGTCTTAACTCAAATTTTAAAACAAAAAATTTAGGTTTGTGACAAAATTATAAGAAATCTAATAGATTGAATGACAATTTTAGTCTGTGTTAACAAATGCCAGTGGTTAAGAACAAGATGTGAAGAATTATAAAATTCTTGCACTTATAAGAGTGTTAATTTTGTTTTCTTCATAAATGAGTCAAATAATTTTAATTGATATAATGAAATATGATTTACATAATATTTAAGTAGGTCAAAATTCCTCAAATAGAATGAAAAAGGCCAATCAGTTATCAGAGAGGAAAAATTTAAGTAAAACAAAGTTAAGAAGCTTAGAAAAAAAAAACTAAATCATAAAACATACTAGAAGCATTTATAATTGTGCAAATCATTATATAATTATAACAAAATCATAAGTGAGCTAGACCCAGCTATTAAAAAGAAACAACAAAACTCCAAATCCAAAAACCTTTTCGATTAAACACAAAACAAGCTGGGCACAGTGGTGCATGCCTGTAATCCCAGCAACTTGGGAGGCTGAGGCAAGAGGATCTCAAGTTCAAAGCCAGCCTCAGCAATTTAGTGAGACCCTAAGCAACTTACCGAGACCCCATCTCAGAATAAAAAATAAAAAGAGCTGGGAATGTGGCTCATTGGTTAAGGGCCCCTGGGTTTAACCCCTAGTACCCAAAGAAAACAAAACTGTCTTCTATTACAGGAAAACACAGATATAAGAAAAACAGATGCCCTACGATCAGTGACGATATTAAACTCAAGCATTAATTTAGAGAAGATCACTTTTATGTGTGAAAGATTTAGTATACATGAAGGTGGAGCTGTAATGAAGTTTGTACACTTCAATACAAGTTAGTTATTTTATTGATTCAAATTTATGAAGCAGAACAATTCAAGAAAACAAGAAAAATGAATGGAAATACAATAGTATTTTTAGTTTTTGACACCTAACCAAAACGATTAGAGAGGATTAGTAATATCATCACTTAGGCTTATCCAAATAATATATATGGAAATAGTATATTATTTTAGAATTTGCCAACTTGGTCTTTTCTGGACTTGCCCCCTAACTCTGATGCATTTATTCCATTTAGGAGTTCTTAGGATTTCCACAAGGCTAAAAACAAAGGAAATGAAATCTTGGAAATTAAATAATATACTAAGAAACTCCTTGTACAAAGAAAACTGCCAAATATATTTAAATGAATATTTAGAGAGTAATATTTAATAAAATTAATTATAGTATTACTAAATCTATCTCTCTGGACAAGTTGTTCATACTGGAATATATGTCTCCTTAAACTGTTAAGACATTTTGTATGTATTTTTGAAGCATTAATAAATAAGAGAACAAAAATAGGTTAACTGATTATGTCAGTGCATATTTGGGGACAAATAAGGTAGACACTATCCTGGGCACTAAAACATCTCTGCCCTCTTGGGGTTTATGCATTTAACCCTTGTAGAGAGAAAAAAGAAAATCTGTGTAAGCAAAGAAATCTTAGACAACACAGATAAACTTTTAACTAAAAGAGAGAAAGCATAATAATATATGTTTATTAAAAAGTAAAACAATAGATATAGTGCAAATGATCAATTTTTAGGGGATATTTTCAGCAATAAATATAAAAATGTAGGACAGTTTTCAGGGAACATATAAATTGCCCTACTAATACTTATGACAATGGATACCTTAATTGTCTAGTGCCGAGGAACAAATTGAAAATAGTGTTGAAGCATTGCCTTTCTAAAACCAGCAGCACTTTATTAGATAGACTGGGTTTGAGCAGCAGCTGTGGTGCAGCTCGGTGCCAGCCAGGGACACTGGTGAACCGGACAGCCTCAGTTCCCACCTGCTGCCACGCAACCCTTTGGAATGCCTGTGCACACCACACCATTTCAGAACCTGAACAAAGGAGGTCTACTTCCTAGCAAGTAGTTTAACTTCGAACCACTTTTGGTTCTGGAGTTGGATATGTATTCACCACTTAATAATTGTGAGCTTGGCAGATTCCTAAACTTTGTAAACCTTAATATTCTCTATTGCTTCGGTGTTATATCAAAGATGCTGTTCATTCAATAAATCATTTTAAACAACTGTGGATTACCAAGAAACTATGCTAAACTGCTGAGTATACAAAGAGTAAATAAGACCTCAGTGCAGGAGAGAAAGAGATCAGCAGTTACCCAATCCGTAGTCCTGTATGCTGACAGTGAGCAGGGCACAGCGGATGCCCTGGGATCTTGAATTTGAAGGGGTTGCTTCATGTAAAAGTAGAATTGATGATGAGCTAATATCTGAGGGGGTATTTGAAGACCTATCTCATAGTAGATGAGAAGGGGGCAAGAGAAATTATTTGAGAAATCCGGAGGTATTCAAGGAAACAATATCATTTTGTGTCTGGGCACATAACAGTGTCTGACATACACAAGGTACCCTTGAGATATGTTTTGGACAAAATTAATTTTCTGTGATTAAATTTTTGCTTCAGTTTTAATGTTTTCATTCTTTTCATTCATTTATACTCAGTCACACATTCTGACATATATTCCACATGATATATAGCATACTTTGTATTATTAGTATACTTTGTCTTGTGTTATCCATGAGTTGCTTATAAAAGCTATAAACTTTATGAACTCTGATTATACTTAAAATTTTCACTTTTAAATGTTACTGAAAGTTTTTCGTATTTTGATTATTTTTGAAATAATTTCTCCATAATTTATAGGATTTATTATTTAGCTTAGTTTAGCAGTTTTTTGTTATTTTTTAAAAAAATGTTTGAACATGAACAATTAAATGCCCATAAACCCCCTAGATTCTTACAATATTAAGCTATAAGAGACACTCGAAAATAATCAGATCTTTTCATATTACTAATGAGTTAACAAACGTGTCTCGTGTGGCTAAGTGACTGTTCAGGTTCATACAGCTCCTAGTCAAAATCTAGTCAACCCTAGTCTAAACCTCCAGAAAAATGTCTTTTCTGGAGTCATATTCCAGAGGCTCCATTTCAAAGTTTTTATGCTTTTCGCAAAGATGAGATGTGCTCTTTCTACTCACACTACCTCTTCCAAGTCATAGACTTTTCCCTTTTCATATTACTTTATTATTACCCCCAGACTGGGAAGAATAATTTCAATTAGTTTTGCGACTTGGGGTACAAATTAGAAAAAAATAGGAGAGCAGAGGAATCCAAATTTTATCTGTAACAATCATAAACGGTTACCTGAATATATTGTATTCTTTGTACTTAGAGCTGGTAGCCTATAGTAATTGTGAATTTTTTTAAATACATAATAAACTCTAGCAGGTCTATTTTTAAGAACTGTGCAAAGTTCACTGTCCATATGTCAAGTCTGGATGAGAGTGGGAGAGGAGTAGCTCACAGTCATCTGCGTAGAGTCTACATTTGTTTACCATCCAGTGCCATCTAGTGTCATGTAGGGAAAATAACAGTAAGCTTTTTTTTTTTTTTTTTTTTTCTTAAAATATATTTCTGAAATTTAACCTGTGGGGAATAGACCTCTTAACAGTGAAGTTAAGTTTTACGAATCAAGTGATCTTTGAATTGTATATGGAAAGAAAGATGCCAGCATACATTTATCAGGTGAAACATCAGATTTTTCCCTTTCATTTAAAAATGAATCTTATGGATAAATTGGACATTGTGAACATATACACATGAGAGTATTGCTGTGTTACAAAATGTTGTTTGGTGATGTTCTTATTCATTCTCCTTTGAAAATAATAAGCATAATATTTTTTGTAGTCTTTTTGATTTGAATATCCCAGTCAAATCCTTAGGTCAAAAATTATATTGATAGATTATGAAAAGTAAAATCCCCATTTCCTTTGTAAATTTCTTTAGAATTTACTTAGTCATTTATTAATGCATTAATGCAGACTCTTCACCAATGAAAATGCAAAATATGTTTTATAAAATAAGTTATGATTATTCTGAAATATTAAGAACTAAGCTGAGATTTGTCTTGCCAAATCATAAAATATACTTTAAACTTATAATAACTTAAACAATGTGTTACACAAAAAAATGTAGTGATAGAGAATTGAGAGTTAAAAACCAGACCCACGTGTATGTGAAGATTGAGTGTGTGTTGAATGTGGCAGTTCATCAGTGGCTTTCCATTGGACTATTTCTGTTAAATAAAGGTAGACTTAATCAACATTTTCCCAACCCCGAATGTGTGTAGTAGTCACCCCTGATTTAGAGGTTCATTATTAATGTTTTGTATCTGCAATAATAACTACCCATAATTTCTTTCAACTACAAAAACCATACAGGTTGTGTTGTACCAAAACATGTAATTCTAACAGTGAATGGTCCTCAGTTAGAAATAAAAGGAGATTTTGAACAGGCAAAGTGTATTGAAGGAAGAAAAGAGAAAGAGTAGGGAGCCACTACTATAGAAGAGAGTATATAGGTGTGGAAACACGTCAGGGACAGGGGTGCATTTCTAGGCCACCCCTCATTTGCCCTTCTGCTGGAGTTTTTGGCATTTAAATAGCAATGTTTCCAATATTTTGTTAGCAGTTCCTCTCAGATCTTCATTTCTGTTTGATAAATATATGAACAGAACAGAAAGCGTGAACTCATCAGCAAAACAAGTGTATAGTTTCCACTGTTAAGAATTATTTACTTTTTGATAATTTGTTATCTGCATGGAGATGTTTTCTAGATTATAGGAAATAATTGAAAGATACCTAAACCTTTTATTTCTAACTTGCCTAATAATCTATGAAATGCCCTTCTACCCATCAGTATAGTGTTTGCTTATCTGTTTCTTGTGCATCATACAGGAACCCTACATAGAGGTAGAGAGGATATTATGTTATTAAATCAATGTTCATTTAATAATTTAGGAACATATAATATATTCTACCATTATTGAATTATGTAGCTGAATATAATTTGAATATATAAATTGAACTTAAAATAGTAAAGGCTAACATGTGTTACATGTCTTCAAACAGACAGAGCCAACACTGTGACCAAAAGAACGAAAAATAAAACCCAAAGCTACTGTAGGAAGTTTGCAGCAGATTGTATTTTCCATTACTGTTCATAGGACATTCTTCTGGAAGAGTTATCTGAACCCCTCAGTTCAGTTTAAGTTCATTTCCTGCAATTCTGTCCTTGGTAGAGAAATGGAACAGTTGCTCAGCATCCTTCTTATAACTGATTTCCTCACAGTTTGAGAAAATAATTGGCAATTCAGATTTTCTTCAAGTTGAATAGACCATAGCCTTGTAGCTTTTTTCTTGCAGCCATCTCTTCTTCCTGCTCCTGAATCATTTCTCTCTCCTCCTCACTTGTAAGAAAGGATGGCATCTGACTTGTATTTGGCCAGTGACAACTAGGTCACATGTATATGGGTGTATAATGAAATTATAGTAATTTTAAAAACAGTGGCACTGACTACTAGGCTTTTAAGAAATGAATAAGGTAAAACAGTATGATCTCTTGAGATTTTTGATCTCTTAAGAGTATACCTTGTACTTAAACATATACAGTTTAATCCTATTTTGAAGAACCATTTATACATATTTTTCACATGCATTGTACTAAACAGAAAATACTCATTAAGCACAGTCATAACATACTTGGGAATATAAACATGTTGACTGTAGCTGCTGTCCTTTGTAATGGTGATATATTGAAAGCTGCTTGGGTTAATCCTAAGCTCTGCTTTCCTGCTCCCTACTAACTTAACCAAGGAACTCAGGTTTATAGGGCTCATTCTCCTGTGATTGTAAGATTCTCAAAGAACGAATGTTTTAATATTACAGAGTTTGAAAACTACTTCTCTGATAAGTTATTAAGTGCATTTAGCTCAGGGTCTCAACCTTAGAACTACCTCAGTTGCAGCAAGCAGTAGTAGGAGTGTGTTTAGGTTAAGAGGATCCTCTGACCCTTCCTGCTTCCAAGTCTTTAACCATTAATTACAGCAGTCCAGCCTGAGGAGAGTAAGTGAGGTGAAGGGGAGTTTGCCTGGAGTGAGTAGCTGACCCTGAGGCAACCACACCAAAACATTCCCACAAACCCCAGATGATTCATTTTGATTGTCAGTTCTTACTTAGTGGACAATAGTTTTAAACTGTGATTGGATTTTGGATTTTAACTGATCCTTATTATTTGAAAATGAATTTATTTTTTAAAAAATCATTCTCCACTCAGTCATTTGGAAAGACCACCAAGATTGGTTTTTCACAGAAGGGCAAATTTTTCATTGAGAATATTCTGAATCTGCAATTTTATGGGACAGTCAGTTTAAGCCATGTGAATAAATCTGAGAAATATTTTTAATGATAGTGAAAAGTGTAACCAGATCCCTTGCTGCTGGTCCTGTCTTCAGGTGTACCTGTCAGATCTCAAGGGAGTTGGATCCAGTGTGAGTTTTACTGAGCCCAATGACAGATACACTTTTTCTCATTTTCCACATTTCAGGTATCAAAATAGAGGCTATTTTACGAGATTTTTCTGTGTCTGCACATCCTTTAAGTCCCATCTCAAACCTGTGTGCTGTGTGAATTAGTCACAGGAGCAACAGTTCTCCCCACATGTCTGCTAATGGGCTCGCAGACTGTTGATGACTTGTGGGGAATAGCGCGGTACAGAAGAGACTGTGCAACGTGTTCCCTTCTTCCTCCTAGAGTCTCTGCGTGTTCACGCCACCCGGCATAAAGGAAGGAAAGCCTCGACTCATCCCCGCCGGGCCCATCACCCAGGGCACCACCATCTCTGCTTACGTGGCCAAGTCCAGGAAAACACTGCTGGTGGAGGACATCCTTGGGGTAAAGGGCTTTTCACTCTTTGTGACATTTTTAGTCTGAAAGATTCAATTAAGTAAGATGATGTATCATTTTGATGTGTAATTTGAGCCATTTCATTACAAAAACTAAAGCAAAATTAATAAATTTATATGTAAATTAATTTTCATACTCAGAAAATCAAATTGTTTTTTGTTTTTTCGAGTGTGTGTTTGTGTGTGTGTGTGTGTGTGTGTGTGTGTGTGTGTGTATGTGTGTGTGGTACTGGGGATTGAACCCAGGGATGGTCTACCACTGAACTACATCCCAACCCTTTTTATTTTCTATTTTCTATTTTAAGACAGGGTCTTGCTAAATTGTTGAGGCTGGTCTCAAATTTACATTCCTACTGCCACAGCCTTCCGAGTTGCTGGGACTACAGGCGTGTGCCACTGTGCCTCCACCAGAAAATTAATTCTTGTATACTAACTAGTAGCTAGATTGGAAGACTTTGTACTTCCATATGTGCCAATATGATTAACGTTAAAATATATATTTATAGTCATGTTTGTCATGTAAATGAAATGATCAGTCTTTCATGCTTCATGTCTTGCCAGGGTGTGCATAAATGAGTTATCTCTTTCTTTATGATAAACTACCCCAAACTTTAGTAGCACCATGTGGTAGCCACTTGCTGTTTCTCATGAGTCTCAGGACTGGCCCCTTTTGCTGATCTCGCTGTTGGCCAGCAGTTATTTGCTGGCTGTCTCTGGGGGCCTCACCTCTCCTCTGTCTTCCCTCTGTTAAGGCTAGCTTGGCATGTTCTTAGGATGTTAGCAGGAGTCCCAGAAGAAATGAAAATGTGTGAGTTTTCAGGCCTCTGCTTATCTCAGACTGGCTGCCCTCCCATTAGCCAGAGCAGATCACAGGAACAGGCCCAGACTTGGTGTTCAAGGGGTAGTAAAAGAGAACATGACTGTGGAGAGACATGACAAATTGGAACCCTTCACTCAGCCTTCCACATTGCGTATTTACAGACCTTTTAATGAAATGTTACTACAAGGAGTACAGACTTTAACTTGGAGTCTAAACTTAGGTGTTAATGTTGGTTTTGCCACTATAAAACCTTGAACAAATCAGGTAACTTGTTGCTTTATAAGAGAGGAGAGAGAAAATGAATGTGAGACCAAGGAAGGAGAGAGGTTAAAAGTAGATTCTATATAGGTTCTCATTTGAAAATGTTCTATTATATATGCAAGACTTCCAAAGATCTGTGAACGACAAGGAGAGATTCATGCTTTTCTTGATTCCTGAAAAGTTGTGATTCATGCCTAATAGCTTCCTTCAGACAGTAGAAATGGAACCCAGAGACCTGGTATTCTTGATCTGATTCATTCCATTTCCCTATACTTCCTTTGAGTGATTTTGCTATGGTAGAAAATGATTAAAGTCAGAGAACCAGTTTCCATTGCTATGATAAGTAATTGATAATTATTAGATGATTTGAAGTGCTTAATGTGGGCCTTTGAGGTCAGTGAGAATGACTATTATTAACATGCTCTTTTATAACCTTAAAAATAGAAGAAAAGAAATATTTATACTTAATTGTCTTCATGTGATGTTTACATCTGTATTAATTTTTACTCTTGTTATACTGTGAAGCCGTGGGACAGTTATGGCACAGAAGGAGATGAAAAAATGTCAACCTTTGCCATTACTTTTATTATTATTGCTCTAAATTTACATGTCATTTATTTATTAAATTTATATAATACAAGGATAAAGAAGCATTAAAGCAGTATTGGGGTATAGGTTCCACATTACAAAAAATAAACCTTTTAAACAAGTTTATTGTAACTGTCATGATTTGGTTTCCCATAGGAAAGGCCTGCTTATTACCAGTTATAAATATCGTGGAAGTAAGAGCCATAATATAATGATTCTGTTTTTTTCACTGAATTTATGTCTTTTCCCTCTTTTCAGGATGAACGATTTCCAAGAGGCACTGGACTGGAATCAGGGACTCGCATCCAGTCTGTTCTCTGCTTACCAATTGTCACTGCGATTGGTGATTTGATTGGTATTCTCGAGCTGTATCGGCATTGGGGCAAGGAAGCCTTCTGCCTCAGTCATCAGGAGGTGAGCCTGAGGAACTGCCGCTTAGCACTTTAGGTCACCAGATCCTGATGACACCAGTGAATATTTAAAATCACAATTTGCTTAACAGTGTGTTGATACTGATACTAATACTAATAGTTTTAAAGACCTGATTTTTGTCCTGCAGTTGTTTATAGTAGAGACTCTTTAGATTAGAAATGTAGTCTTTTTTTTCCGTAAGAAAACATTTTAACAGCTCGACATGGGGGCACACGCCTGTAATCTCAGCAGCTCAGGAGGCTGAGGCAGTAGGATGACGGGTTCAAAGCCAGCCTCAGCACCAGTGAGGAGCTAAGCAACTCAGTAAGACCCTGACTCTAAATAAAATACAAAATAGGACTGGGGATGTGGCTCAGTGGTTGTGTGCTCCTGAGTTCAATCCCTGGTACCAAAAACAACAACAACAACAACAACAACAAAAAACAAAAAACCCCACAACAGCAAAAAACATTTTAACAATAAAAAGTATGACATAATGTGAACCAAACAAAGTAGTAGAATAATTTTGAAGATTTTTTTGTATGCTCTTATTGTGTTTGTCTTCTTAAAAATATCCTCTTCCTGGATTGTGTCTTGAGAAAAGTTTCTAGTGTCAGATACATCAGGAAAATCATGAGTTCTCTTTCCCATTTGTTGACTTGGAATGAACTCATTAACGTAAACCCTACTTCTAACATGGTGTGCCTCCCACATCCAGGATGGACCAAGCCCTGCAAGTGGTTTGACCCCATCAATGGTCTTGCTACTCCAGCTGTCCCTCACTCCTCCACACACTGGACCTTCGGGTGTGGCACTGTGGGTCAGAGAATCTGCTTGGAGTGTGTGGCCCTGTCCCCCTCACCACGCCTCCTTCACACGCCTCCTCAGAGCTCACCGCCTCAGGGAGGCCTGCCCTGAACCCTTGCTGTGCGTTTGAACAGCTCCGTCCAGTGTCCCTTTGCTCTGCCCACTTCGTTTTCACCGTGGCACCTGTCACCCATGCACGCCCTGGGACCTTTGCTCTCCTTTCTTGCTCTCCCCACTCCCAACACTAAAAACCATTTTGTTGTTGGTGTTACTTACTGATAAGTCTCGTAGAATAGTCCCTGGCACCCAGAAGATATGTGTTAAATGATTCAATGGTGAAAGAAGAATAGCAAGTCATTTGAGAACTTGCCAGCTAGTATATATGCAGATATTGACTTCTTAGAAAGTCTTATCATTTTAATGTGGTCCATAGAGGCCTTTTCAATAGTACTTTTGTTAAAGTGAAAAATAATCATTTTATGTTAAAATAATTTGACTATAGCCCTCTTATAAATCAATTATGTCCCATTTTATCAAAAATTAAAATGGACAAGAGAGCATTAAAGTCAATTAAATAGAAGAGGAAATATAAGATAAACTTTGTTAATATTTGGTATATTTGGCAAAATGTACAAATGCTCAAGGACCTCAGAAAATTCTTCATTTTGGGATGCCTATGACTAATAAAAACTTGTTTTATATATATATACATATATAAGCATATATGTGTATGGGCTTTAAAATTTTGTTTTAATTTTTAATTTTTTTAGGTTGCAACAGCAAATCTTGCCTGGGCTTCAGTAGCAATACATCAGGTGCAGGTGAGTTTTTAGGATGTTTTTCAGGGCCTTCCTAGGAGAAAACATTTATTTTCACTGAAGGATTGGAGACTGGAGTAGAGGTTAATATGTGACCTCATGTTTAGTTTGGGATTTTAGAATATTTTGTTATTTCTTAAAATGTTTATTTAATCCTTCTGTTCACTTATTCTTTGCCTTAAACATCTTGCGATTGCATGTATAGTAAAAATAAGATGTTTAACACAATGTTTAGCACACTTAAGTACTCAATAAACATTAATAGTTATTGGCATTATTATTACATTATAAACCAAGTGATTGTATTACTAATAGTATCCTAGGCATTTTATTCTCTGTAAGCCAAAATCATTTGTAACTAATAGCCACTGTTTTACATGGCAGGTATGCAGAGGTCTTGCAAAACAGACTGAATTGAATGACTTTCTCCTTGATGTATCAAAGTAAGTGCTCATTTCTAGGGGTACAATGCCCCTTCATGATTAGTGGTTTGAGTGCAGGTCCTGGGGGGTAGGTCACTATCTGCTGCCTCCAGTAACTAAAGATCAGCCTTTATTATATGAGTAACTGGAAAAAAAATTGTATTTTGGATTATAAAATCATATCCTCATACATGTTTATCTTGTAAGCAAAAGATTGAAGATGTATATGTGATGATCTTAATTTTCAATTTGATATTCATTTTCTTAAAAGACTCTTAGAACACATTAAAGCTAAGTATTTTTTACAAGAGAATACAGACAACAGGAGAGAAAATGATATATTTAATTTTTTTTCCCTAGGAAGTTCTTTCCAGAATTTTCCAATGATGTCAGTTTAAACAAGATTACTAATATTTTATTTTTAACTTTTCTGTGTGTAGTGTCTCAGACACCTTTTTGAGAAAATGTTCCATTTCCCTGAATTTTGCTATAAAAACTCCCTCGGGCTAGTAATAAAAGCATTTACACATACATATTGATTGAATTCCATTTTCCTATTGGTTTTGCCTGCTACATGGGAGATCTTCTGTATATCTGACTTCTCATGAATCACTGAAACCTAAAACATGCCCCAGGACAAGGTAACTTGGGGTCATTTCCTCTCAGGCATGTACTAAAGAGCTGGTCACCTGTTTGCCCTGGCCTCTGCAGCAGCTGGGAGGTGTATTATCTCTGCACATCTCTGCAGTGACATGTAACAGTCTTACCACCAAGAAGAAGCTTTTTTTGGTCACCTATGCTGACTTAGGAGAACAGAATTCAACATTAAATCTCCAGGATTCATGATTTTATTACTTCAAAACACATAGAAAGGAAACTTCTGTATCTTCCTTGGCTAATGTATTTTCATATTTTGCAGGTGTTCCAAAATCAAACAAATTTGTCTCATGTGACACTTTATTCCCTCCTGTTTTTCCCCAATGGGAAATTCATTTGCATCACCATCTTCTTTAGGTAGTCTATTCTTTAGTGTACAGAGTAGTCAAGTGCATTCTAAGTCTCAGTGATTTCAAGCTGAATAATTTATCCTTTATATCAAAGTCATCTTAATTGTGAGAATATTGCTAAATGTTTATGTACCTAAACTGAAAGTAGTATGTTCATTTAGCCTTTGCCCATTGACACATCTTTCTGGGGTTTGCATTTTAATAAATATGCCATATACCTTTAAAACATATACTTGCCATTTATAATAATTAGAATGTGTTTTATTTATATAGTCATTAGATTTTAATCATTATTTGGATTCTGATGTTTCTTCTCAAATGAATTACATTGCTTTCTCAATAAGATTAAAGTAACTTTTAACTCCAGCTTTTCAGTGATAATTTACATTTTAACCACATTGATGAGATTTAGAAAATTCATTTTTATTTCAGGTCATTAAATAAAAATTATTTCATGGGAATATTAAATATGGTTGCCCCAATTTTAGTCCTGCTTAGTGTTAGTGAAATTCTTCAACGTTTCTCTCCACTTCAGTACTTAGCAATAAAGTAATTACTGAATGTAACCTCTGGAATTAGTCCTTCTGTGAACACAGTGATAAAGTGTGATTTATATCTTTCAAATAATATTGTTTTTCCTATAAAAAATACATATTTTTACATTTATAGACAAATACAGAAAATGTGTTTCAAGTTTAATATGTACTGTGATCTAAATAAGGTTACTTATCAGACTTTATGTTCCTTTTTTTCAGAACATATTTTGATAATATAGTCGCAATAGATTCTCTACTTGAACACATAATGGTAGGTAGTCTTTTGTCTTGCAAATGATTCTATTTAACCATTTGATCCATAGTCTTAATGGTGTTCTTTGTGTATTAGACATAAATGCTCTATTAAATATGAAAATATGGTGCTTCAGAATATATGTACATCTGTTTGTCATGTCTGTTAAAATCTGGGGGAGGAGGTTTGGATTAAAATTTTTGAAAACATCTCAGATTTTTGTTATTTAATGGAGAGCTGTACTTTGTTTTTTTTTTTTTTTTTTTTTTTTTTTCTTTTTATTGTAAACAAATGGGATACATGTTGTTTCTCTATTTGTACATGGCGTAAAGGCATACCATTTGTGTAATCATAAATTTACATAGGGTAATGTTGTTTGATTCATTCTGCCATTTTTTCCCTTCCCCCCCTCCCCTCCCACCCTTCCCCTCCATCTATACAGTCCTTCCTTCCTCCATTCCTGCCCCCCTCCCTAAACCCAACTCCAACCCCAACACTAACCCTTCCCACCCCCATTATGGAGAGCTGTACTTTGAAATGACTTTTGGTTCCTCTTTATATTTTCCCAGAATATCTTACATGTAGGTCATATTAGGGATTCCCGATAATTCTCCATCTTAAATTTTCTTCTGCATGGTTTTTGTCTAATTGTTTTTCTCCTGAAAGGTTAGCAGGCACCGTGACCTGGAAGCTCTGTGAGGTAGAGCTCTGGCCATGTTCCCCAGTGCTCATGCTTGGAACCTTCCCTCTCTGAATGGCTTCAGTCCCCACACACCACGTGTGGTACCCCATGGATGACACCACTTGTGCCCTGCCCTGTGCTTTGCTCATTTTTCTTCTCACTTTTCTGATCTATTTCAAAGTACAGTTATCTTCTGCAATAAGGGTTTCTCCATCTGGAAGTTTACTGGTGCCCAGTGATCTGCTTTTCTTTGACCTCATAACAGACAAGTATAGACTGTGCTGTGTTCAGTGTGCTAAAGAGACAGTATTTGCTAAAGGCTGTTAGAAATACTTGGAATTATTAAGTTCAAAGTATTCTTTATATTATCAGTTATCTTGATGGTTTTACCTGGACATAAAAGAGAATAATTGATGGATATTAAAAAATAGCTTTGTCTTATTCTGGCAAAATTTAATGAATTTGTAAATCAGGGAATTAGAATTAAGAAGAAAAAAATGTAAAGATATAATGTGAACCAACAGGGCTTATACTATAAGAAGCACTTACTAATCAATAAATTAGTCCTTTATTATTACTACATTTAAAAAAATAGCTTTATTTAGAGGTGAAAGCACATGGAAGGGACTACAAAAAGAAAAACCTCATGGACCAGAGATGTTTTATTCAGCACTGGAGGGGCACATCTTTGGGAGCAAAGATGGTTGGGCCACCAGAGGGTCTGGGTTTTATAGCAGAACCAGGTCATAGGAGGAGTAGGCCCTTTTGATGGGTTGGGGGCAGGGAAGAGTTTTGGTGGTGGGATCATTTAGGGAGGGCAGGTAGTAGAATAGGAATGTAAATTCCTTTTGGGCCTATTGTCCAAACCATTCCAGACTCTGAAAGGGATATATGAATTGGGGTGTCAGGCTCATGTCTGGCTGCTTCCTGCTGTTAAGGGATGAAGTATGGGGACCCCCTTTGAAAATTCTGGGAGAGGTGGTTGTAAGTCAAGAGGGGAGTCTATGGAAGGAGCTTCAAGGTAACCATAGGCAGTCTTTCCTTGTTGTGATTTCAGGAACTCAGATTGTGAATGCAGGAGAATGGCTTTGAGATGTTCATAGGAGCCAGTTTGGGCTAACTGGCTTACCTTACTAAGAAGCTGTTTCTGTATACAATTAAAAATACAGGGAAGAAAAGCTATTATGAGAAAGATGAATATTAAGGGCAATATAAGCGGGAGTAACCAGGAATCAGGCAGTTCTTGCCCCTATTTTCATGTCCTATGTGACTGTTAAAGATCATATGTAGGGGGTGGAGTTGTGGCTCAGTGGTATAGTGCTTGCCTGGCATGTGTGAGGCCCTGGATTTGATTCTCAGCACAACATATGAATAAATGAATAAAATAAAGGTCTATCAATATCTAAAAGAAATATTTTACAAAAAAAGATCATATGTAGAAAACATATGGAGAAGAAAGAAATTTGGGTGGGGGGAGTCAGTCAGTGAATGCCCCTTGGAGCCAGAGACCAAAATGAGGTCTAGTGTTTGAGGAGGAGAAAAGTGAAGGGGGAGTAAATATGATGAATTTAATTTGTCTCTGAGTGTTGTTAAGAAAAGGTGGAAGGACATTTGAGAAAGTGTCATTAGGAATTTTGGGCAAGTGGATCAACAGATTCAGTTATATGTGAAAAGGGGTTCATTAGGAAATTAAGAGTGAGAAATCACGGGGACAGAGGGGTTTTTTGTCAGGAGAGGAGTGGCAGGGTTTAATGGAGGTGTCTTTCTGGAAGGTAGTTAAGGGATCCAGGAGTTGTGCATGTAGTACTTGGACTCTGGTTGGGGGAAGGGAGAGAAATGACCGATGACTGAGATGATCTGGGAGGGAGTATGTGGTAAGAACAGTAATAGGTTGATATCATGCAAATTTTGTGTCCTCAGGGATCAGGAAGGCTGCTGTCGCTAAAACCTTGAGGCACTGGGGCCAGCCTTGATCAACTAAGTCTAATTGTTTGGATTGGAATACAGTGGGGTTCGGGTGTTCCCTGACTTCTGGTTAAGAATGCCCAAGGCTCGTCTGTATTCTGAGAAGAGTGACAGGAAGAAAGACTGATTAGAGTTCGGCAAGTAAAAGTTGGATATTTAAGAAGAGAGTCTGGAGAATAGGAATGGTAGAAGAAAAAACAGGGAGATGGAAGAGGATCTGAAAGATTCCCTGTGGACACTTCATAAAGGGATTTGACTATGAGGGAGACTTTTGATATCTAAATGCAAAAATAATTAAAAAGGCCTAAGAGGGACAACATGCCCCTTTTGGTTGATAGTAGCGAATGTCCTTAAATGCCTGGAGTGTCTTTGGGGGTATGGTGTGGGAAGTGGGGGTTAATAGGATGCCTGAATATTGCACCTGAGGGGTGCATAGCTGGACCTTAGGTTGAGAAGCGTGGTAGCCCCAGGAGGCCAGGGAGTTAAGGAGGGCAGTAGTTTGATGTGTGGAATGTTCTAGTGAAAGTTTGCAGTGCAGGAGATCATCTACATACTGTATGAGGTGGCTAGGGGAGAAATTTAGGGTGGCAAGGTTGCACTGGAGAGCCTGGCCAAAGTAGCGAGGGCTGTCTTGGAAGCCTTGTGGAAGAACTGCCCAGGTGAGCTGCTGAGACTATTTAGTGTGTGGGTCTGTCCAGGTAAAGGAAAAAGTGGGCGTGAGGCAGGATGAAGGGGAATAAAGAGGCATCTCAGGTTTAACACTCGGAAATGTATGGTGGAGGCTGGGATATGAGATAAAAATGTGTAGGGATTGGTACTACAGGGTATGTGGGGACAACACCTCATTGATTTTTCTGAGATCCCGTACTAGCCAGAATTGGCCATTGGGTTTTTCACTCTGAGAGTGGGGGAGTAATGAGAGTGGGCTGCTATGAGGAACTGGCCTCTAGTAAACAGGAGAAGATGGGTTTTAAACCTCTGAGGGTTCAGGGGGTTGAAAGATATTGGGGAAGGGTAACATAGTGAGTGGGATTTTTATAGTTGGATGTGAACCAGAGAATGGTGTTTAGCTATTTTAGTTTGAGAAGTATTCCAGACTGGAGTTAATCCTATCCAGAAAAGAACATTCAAGGAGGCTTAGGGGGCACAGGGACCAGATCTGGGCTAGAATGTATTAAAAAGATGAACTTTAAAGAGGGAATAATGATGGAGGCTTTTAATTTGTGGAGGAGATTTTGACCCAGTAGGAGGATGGGGCACAACTATGAAAAAAATGGGATGATAAGAGGGATCCAAATATGCAAAAAATGGGAAGTGTGTTAGAGGATATGTAGGGGTGTTCAAGACTGCCATGGTTGGGGTATCTCCTTAAAGTGGGACCATGCCATTGAGTCACAAGGGAAAGGCTTGTCTCAGTGTCACTCACAGTGGAATAGCAGGCCTCCTCTGCGTACCACCTGAGGCTGCAGGGTCGGTGGGGCCCACACTCCCTCGTTCCATGGCTGTACCTGGGGAGGAGTGTCCTTCCAATGTCCCTATTGCCCACAGTTGGGACAGGGATTGGTGGGGGGTTAGGGTTAGGGTAGGCTCTTGCCCAGTGTCCAGTCTGCCCACATTGGAATCAGGGTTTGGGTGGTGGATTAGGGGTCTGGCCAGGAATCATAGGGACTTTCCTAGGGCTCTGGATGGTTGAGGCCAGGAGCTGATATTTAGCTTTAAGATGCTTATCTCTCTCTTTTTTGACCTCATCTTCCCTATTGTTAAAAACTTTTTGAAAGCAGTGTCTAGAAGTTGGATTGGGGAGTCTTGGGGCCCTTTTCTAACTGAGTTTTCTATGGATATCAGGTGCAGACCTGCTGATAAAGTTAAAATGGAGAAAGAGAAAGCCATCAGGACCGTTCAGGTCTCGGCTGGTCTATTTGGTAACAGCCTCAGTAAGCGGGGCCAGCAAGAGGCTGGGGCTTTCATCAGCTTCCTGGGTAATTTCCCTTACCTTGTCCCAGTTAACCTGGGTACAAGAATTTTTTGTTATGCCTTCAAGGAGGCAAGTAATCATGTGCTGGAGTCTAATGACTCAGGCAGCTTGATGCTGATCTGTCCAGTCTGGTTTATCTGTGGGGTGGTAACCTCTGCTGCAGGATGGATATGGGTTTTGTGAGCATGACAGTGATTGGCATGGTCCTTAGCTGCTTGCCAAATGTGCGAGTGCTAATCATTTGTTAGGGTGGAAGCCAATATACAGCACATGTCTGCCCAGCTAAGGTGGTAAGCCTGAGTCATACGGGTGAACTCCGTCCTATGTTTCGTAGGATTTTCAGAAAATAAGCCTAATCTGTCCTCTATTTGGGACATATATCCCATGGAGAAGGGGACATGTACCCGGACTGTCCCTTTGGCCTCTGCAACCTCCTAGAGGGGAAATAGGTATTTTGCTGGGAGAGTTTTAGACTGTGTATGGGGAGAGGATGGCAAAGTAGAGGGGGAACACAAGTGTGGGGTTTGAGGAGTAGGAAGGCAGTGGGGGCTTACAGGAGCAGAGCCTGATGAGGAGGCAGTGGGACTTTGAGGGGGATCCTGATTGGGGGCCTATGGGACTTTGGGGAGGGGGACCCAATGAGGAGCTGTAGTACCCTGGGATTTGGTCTCTGAACAGAAACAGTGAGAAAACTCTTTGGTGAGGGGGCAGTTCCCTGATCCTGGAGCCTCTAGGGAGCAGAAGTTTCTGTTTCCTTCCATGACCTCTGGCTGGGGCTTTGCTCAGAATAGAGGATACTAACCAACTTCTTGATAATGCCAGTGTGTGTGTCCTTAAGATTTCTTTCATGTTACTCACAGAACCATGATTTCATATTTTGTTCCTCAGTTTATAGTGGGAGGCAAGCCTGTTTGTTCTCTGGGTGATGTCTCCACTAGAGAAAAGAAATAATTTGGATTTCTGGACTAGGACAGGTGACGGGTAGTTTTACTGTAATTAACTGAGACAGATTTTTGATCTTTTTCCTGCCAGATGAGTATCTGGTCATAAAAGATTTCTCCTTCAGGGAAACTTGGTTCTTCTTATCAACATTATTGGGGGCCTGCATTTCTCCTCTGGGGAACAGGTCATTTTCTAAGGAATATCCTGTTCTCAGAGGCCAGGCAGGGCTGCAGGTGAATTGCTTCTTGGAAGAGAAAGCATGTGGGGTCAGCATTTGGCATGTTCTGTCCTCCCCCCAATCCTTATATGACTGATGACAGAAGAGGGACTAAAGGTGGAGTGATCCAGGCGGGGGAATGGAGCCACCCGGGGGGCATCCGTTCATTAACTGCCGTGGGGGAATGTCCTGAAGGTATTAACATTTTATTTTCTCCTGAATTTAGTACCCATTATTCTTGGCCCAGTCATTCATCACTACACTGATGGTTCTGGCTGCTTGGAGCTGAGAGGGGCGATGTGGGGAAAGCAGTTTAGGATTCCCTTTTAAGAATGTCTTGGGTTAGTCGGTCCATGGCAAAAACCTGCTTCAGAAAAAAACAGGTTGTGAAGTCATCTGGAGGGTGGGTGCTCCTGAGAGAAACAAAAAGACGAGCCCTGGAGTAAGATCAACACGAAGTGCATTTCCAGAGTCATCAGGAATGTGGGTCAGATTTGGGACATGAGACCTTCATGCAGTATTGGGGTGGCCTAGGCCAGCTGCCTTCAGTTGTCTCACCCACCAGATTTCTCCCACAGAAAAGAAACTGAAGCAAGTCAGGGCAGACATTCCCAACACCTGGGTGAAAGGGAATCAGTCCACCTCATTTGACGCAACAGGGCAGAGGGTGCTGTGGCACCCCACGGTTTGCCTCCGGGAGTGCATCCCTGGGGCTCAGACCTGCGTGTGCGCTTCCTCCCATGGTTCAAGCACCATCCCAGCGGGTTGGGCGCAGGCACTGGTGACTGTCAGAGCAACCCAGGCCATGTAAAGGCAGGGGTGGTGGCAGCCAGGGGCTTTTGGGCAGGGGGAGAGCGAGAGAGAGGTAGCATAACCAGCACCAGTGGACTGCCACCAGGGGCAGAGGGACTGGCACTTTCCCAACACACACCTCACCACTGGCAGCACTTATGCACGCCAGTGACCTCTCCAAGTAATGGGAAGGCCAGGGTGGCATGTGGGAACAAAATGGCAGAAATTGACCTCTGATTCAGAGGTCTCATGGAGAGAAAGAAAAACTGGAGGTTCATTGGAATGGGGAGTGGTAAAAAGATTCCCAAAACATCCTGTTTCCTGGCCACAAAACCAAATGAAAGCATATGGAAAGCACATGGAAGGGAATACAAAAAGAAAAATGGAGGCAGACATCATGAACCAGAGACGTTTTATTCAGCACTGGAAAGGCACATCTTCAGGGGCAAAATGGCAGCTGGGTCACCAGAGAGTCTGGGTTTGATAGCAGAACCAGGTCATGGGAGGAATTAGTGACTTTGGAGTTAGTGGGCCCTTTTGACTGGCAGGGTCAGGGCCAGGTCATGGGAGGAGTTTTGGTGGTGGGATCATTTAGGGCGGGGTGGGAGGGCAGGCAGGGAAATAGGAATGTAAATTCCTTTGGGGCCTATTGTCCACATCCTTCAAGAGGTGGTGACATGCCATATAATTCATCCATTTAACATATTCAGTGGGAAATTATATTACTACCAGGCATCGGACCAGTCTTACATTCCTGGGGTAGAGCTTATTTAGTAGTCATGTGTTCTTAACTCATACCGGTTGTTAATACTTGCTTTCACATTTTGCATCTATGTCTTAACTAAATTGCTTAATAGGTTTTTTTTGGTCATTGTATTGGCACTGAGTTATTCTATATTTTAAAATAAGAAGCATTCCAAAAAATAAAAATAAAAAAAGCAGCATTCCATTATTTTCTGTGGACTAAAATGCTTCAAATAACACATAAATAATTTATTTCTTTATGGTTTGATGTAGATTGATTGTAAAACTGTCAGTGCTTCTTAGGGTCCAGGTTTTCAACTCTCCTTACTGTGTCTTCTGTGGCACTGGACCCCCAGGCTTTGTTTTCCCATTTCTGCAGTGTTTCTTGAGTTTCTGTCACATTCCTCTACTAAGCAGTAGGTGAGTTATAAAACAGTGAGCAAAACCGTGACAGGCTGCCCTTGTGTACCTTGTAATCTAGGCGGGGACATGATGTGCATCAGGTATCACGTGAAGGTAACATTGCTGTGGCACTCAGGGCTGGAAAAGGGTAAGAGCTGGTGCTTGGAAAGCTCCTGGTGAGGAGAGCTGACCGCTTTGGGGAGCCTGTGGCCAGTTCTACTGATGCTGTGACCCAAGTCTCAGGGACGTATGGATGTGACAAAGCAAGGGAGGCAGAAAGAGGAATGGACTTGAGGGACTGGGGGAAGCAGTCCACTCCTGAGCAGAAAGGTCCCTCCTGGAAAGGCCAAGTTACCAGAGCTGGAGGGGACGTTGTCTTCAAGGCTTTTCAGCCAGAGCCTTTTAAGCTGGATTTGTGCTTTGCAAAGATAACCCTGGGTTAGAAGAAATGAGGTTAAATGAGGTTTCAGAGGCCTTTTGATAATGATAAGATGTCTTGTTTCCAGATGAGCAAATTTAGATTATCTTTAAATTCCTAGGTGATTATTTACTCTCGTTCTCAATGGGCAACTTTGACATTTTGGGCGAAGCAGTTCAGCCTTAACAGGATTGCCCTGAGCGTGGCAGATGATGGACTGCACCCTAGTCCTCGAGAACTAGGTGCAAGAGCAGCTGCCTTTCCCTGCTCCTAGCAACAACCAGGAGAGGCCTCCCCTTGTTTTCTGATGCCCTGTGGCCAGCTGCTAGCTAAGACTCAGAGAACTAAGACTTCCAAATTAAATTTTTAAATTTGTTGGCATTTTATATTTTCTTCCTTATCTGAAAACACCAACTACTTAAACCTACTTGAGTGAATAAATGGGAATTTACTGGCTCGTGTGACTGAAAATCCTGTGAATATTCAGGCTTCTACATTTACGAGCATGGGAACTTGAATTATATTTTCAGGGATACATCTGCCTCTGTTTCCCTGTCCAACTGACGTCTCTGTAGTCCTTACTCTCAGGCAGTCTCACGACGTGACGATGATAGCCCTGCCAACCATAAGCTTACATTTAAAATAAAGATTACTGTCAAGGTCAATAAGCCCTCAGTGTCTGTATCATGTCATGCCTTCACAAAAAGGATACAAATTGAACTCTTTCACTTCCTCCTTTTCACCTTTCTTACCTTCTACTTTTCCATATTTTTGGATGTGTGAATGTTTATGAACACACATACCACATACTAGGTGTGTCCTTTATCTTATCATTTCATCTATAATTTCTTAAATACAGTTTACTAACAAGTTTTACAGTTTGATTATAATTTTGGTGATTTCTTTGCTCACTGCTGTTTCTTGGAGCTCACCCTCCTTTACTTTCTCATATTTGTGTGTTTATATTTTTGCTTGAGCACATTCCCTTTTCCAACATAGTCAAAAAGTTAGTAGTGTCCTGAGTATGCTTCTAAAATATCTTTTATTTGTCTGATGCATGGGTGCTAGTTTGAGTTGGTATAGTACCAAAACATTTCTAGGTAATTTTGAACTCCTTTTCAGTATCTGAGTCTCATTTCAAACTGAGTCTCTGGGAGAGTGAAAAGGTGAATGTTTGTTTAGAGTTGTTCATCTTAAAGTCTTTCTTATTACCTGTAGTTGTTTTTTGATTGATTTTCTTGATTTTTTGACCTATGAATGACATTATCAGCATAATCTCTTTAGATATGTATACTCCACATTTTTCTTGCCTAATTGCATGTTAATAATTATGATATCGTATCTTTATCTTGTCCTTAACTTTAATCTTAACAGCTTGTTCTGGTATTTTGCCATTTGGTATGGTGTAGTTTTTATCATAAGAGATTGCTGAATTGAATCACATACCTTTGACAGCCAGGATGATAGTCAGAGAGCGTTCTTTTTTTTTCCTTGTCTTATTGCTGTAGTGAATTAGAGTTTAGAATACTGAACAGTTCTGAATAAAATGTATTTTTAAACATTTTAACATTTGTTAACTTTGATAAATTTGATTTACTGTGATTTTTATTATTTTTCTAATGTTCCTAAACTGAAAATCTATGATTTTGTTTTTTATATTTTCTTGTCAGTTTTCAGTATCAGTAATGTGGATATTGGGGAATGGATGGAAGGGAGGAGGGATAGATAAAGGAAAGATAGTGGAATGAATCTTACATAATGTTCCCATGTAAATATATGAAAACATCACAGTGAATCCCACCATCATGTACATCCATAAGGATGTACCTCTAACCTAGAATAAGATATATTCTATGCTTGTATAATTATATCAAAATGGATTCTGTTATCATGTGTAACTAAAAAGAACTAAAAATAAATTTTTTAGAAACTAGAAAATATTGTTCATTTCTGAATTTAGAATAGTTTAAATTCATGGAAATTTGTTGGATTTTATTGTTGTTACATTTGTTTTGTTTTTTGTTGTTACATTTGTTTTGCGGTTCTGGGGATGGAACCCAGGGCCTCACACATGCTAGGCAAACACCCTACCGCTGAGCAGCCGTTTTTATTTAATTTTGAGACACAGTCTTGCTAAGTTGCCCAGGCTGTCCTTGAACTTGTGATCTTTCTGCCTCATCCTCCCAAGTACCTGGGATTACAGCACCTGGCTGTTGAAGATTTTGAAAGAACTCATGGTTGAAACTATGGGTTTGTTTCTTTTATGGGGAATCATCTTTATGATTCCAGTATAATTTATATTGTTCAATCCCTTTTTAACTCATTTTTTTCTAGAAAATTATTCATCTCATCCAGATTTTTACAAGTCAGTGTATTTGGTGCTGAAATATGCATTAAGCAACAAACAAGACCTTGGTCACTAGGGTTATAATCTTAATTGAATATAATTGAACCTTTAATATAGAGGCTTGTTATCATTACTGAATAATTCAGAATGTCATGATTTTTCCATATTTGTGAACAACTCAGTCTTCTTCACTCTCTGGCTACTTTTATACCATTCATCATTCCTCAAATAAGGAGTTGAAGAAGCTCATGGAGATCTTTTAGTGCTACGCCATGGGTTGGCAAACTTTTTTTTGTACAAGGCATACAGTACAGTTGTAGGAAATGGATGAATAAATGAAAGATGAAATGAACACGTCATTTTCTGTTTATAAGTGGAAGTGCATATTTGTTATTAAAGCGTGGGCTAAGGAAACAGCTAGTGTGAGTTTTAAGTACTAGATCAATCCCCCATTCACTAGCCATATGGGGACAGGTAGCTTACCTGCCAGTGCTTCAGTTTTCCTAATGGAGATAAAAATTTTCCCCAACTTAATATTGTTATTGTGAGGATTAAGTAAATTAATGCACATAAAGTGTATAAATATGTCTGGCCTATGGTCAGTACTTAATAATAGTTACAAATTCTTAGACATTGTAGGAAGTAAATTCAGCTAATGCAAATATCCAATTGTAGGTCTCTTTAGAGGTCATATTTCATATTTTTTTACAACTGCTAGTCACAGGCACCAATCATTCACAGTGCAGTGTGGCCTTAGTGTTGACAGAGGCTCAGAGTAGGCACCAGGAGAGGCCTGAGAGTTTCAGGAAGAGGGTTAGGATGGCATAAGGGCTGTTTGGGGAGTTAGGCCAGTAGCTGTTCACCAATCGGTGTCAGTGGAGGTGCATCCAACACAAAACAGTGGAGGTGCATATCAGTTATTTATTTTTGTTGTTATCTACTAGTATTAGCACACAGCAGTCACTTATATACTATCTGTATGCACACACACATAAAAGCTATTTTATATCTATACCTTTGTACACTTCTAATGCTAATTTTCTACTCAGTATAGAGTGGCTGAAGTTATTCATTTCATAATAAAGTTTACCATAAAGTCTTTGAACTTCTTATTGGCTTACCCTTGTTTTGCCTTTTTCCTTTAGATATATGCAAAAAACCTGGTGAATGCCGACCGTTGTGCACTCTTCCAGGTAGACCATAAGAACAAGGAATTGTATTCAGACCTTTTTGATATCGGAGAGGAGAAGGAAGGAAAGCCTGTCTTCAAGAAGACCAAAGAGATAAGGTACAGCTGGAGTGAGCGTGCTATGCTCTGATCACAGTGTGCAGGTGTTCTGTTACCCACTTTTCTGTGCCTATTCACAGGTATGCTGACAATACTTGTCATACTGTGATATCATTCCCACCAGGACCCGCCTCCTGAAGGTAGTGCTTCTGGGAATGACATTGCAGTGCCAGCGAAACCACGCCTAGGAAGCTTTAGCGTCACTCCTGGAAATGCCGTCTTCCGGAGGCGGTCCTTTTGGAAATCATGTTGGAAAAACTTACTAGTGCTCCCAGGTAGGTAAAGTATGCTCCGCCTGGAGTCTGCAGGTTTCCCCATGTTTGGGAGCAAGGGTGAACTTAGCTGATTCGGCCCCCACCTCTTTCCAGCATATGGACTGTCTCGCAGTCCAGATATTACAGGAAATTGATCTGGTATACTGATGACTTCAAGCATTCATTGATCCATTGGTTTAAGCAGCATATACTTCCATTCCATTCTGAAACTAAAACCTTCTTTGTTCTTTATGTGGCAGCTATTGTCACTTAAATGAACAGCGTGAGGGTTATTTGTTGGTGGAAGACCATGGCTCAGGCTTCTCACAGCTGGAAACCTGCAAGGAGCACTGTCACAGACTTTAGAACCAGACGTGGTGGCACAGGTTGGGAGCTGCTTCATACTGTGGTTCCTTTGACTTTATGTGCCTTGTTCAGCTACTCTTCTCTAATACTGCACGTTCTCCAGTAAGACGCTGTTCCCCATTCATGAAGAACTGCCGTTCATTTGGACGGTCTGTCAGTGTAGGGAGACTCTTCGTGGGAGCGCCAGCCGTGGCCTGCCTTAGAGCATCTCCACTGTCTGACTGGCACTCCAGTTCTGTTTCTGTGTCGTCAATAGATCCAGTAGTCCTGTCACATAATTCTGACCTACGGACACTACATAGGTGTTTTCAGTTATAAAATTTGATTTCTTATTTTGTTTGTCAGCCTAGTATAGTAGCTTAATTGAAGCCATTTCTCTTTCTTAAGGTCTGAGTGTTCCCTCACCCTGCTGGAACTGATCTGATTTTGAAATTAATAACTCAGAACCTGTGTTTACAAGCACAGGAAAAGGATCATGTGGCTGCCATGACTTTGAGATGCCTGGCCGGTGCCAGCAGGACTGTCAGAGCATGCTCCTTAAACACGGGCTTCCACCCACCAGAGCTGGAGTGAAAGTCCCCACCCTTCTGCTTTCAGCAGACAGACACGCATACACTGTGAAATGGCTCTGACACTTTGCTCACTGCTGTCTAACTTGTGCTTCTGCTGTTCAAAGCACAAGAAAACAAGGAAGAAGACAACTTTGAGTTTATGCTTGATCCAATTGTCGATGTTTTAATTCTTGTTTGTGTTGTGTGTTTTTTGACTTTGCTTGATAATCCTTAAGGTGAAGCTTCATTTCAGTAATGATTATTTCCTATAACGCTAATAATGTGATATTATGGAAATTACATTTGAACTATTAAAAATCATAGATATTGTGAATTGTAGACATCTTAACTAAATTTTGAAATGAATGTATGTATGGTGATAATATAGTAAGACAGTATAAGAAAAATACTTATTAATTGGAGAACTTATTTATAAATGAAAACATATAGATAACAAAACTGAAAAATACTGATATAGATAATAAAAATGTAATTAAATATAACCAGTTAATGCTTTTATTTTGATTGTTTTTAAATGTAACAAGCTAGAGAAGCAAAAGTGCTTCTTACCTATTTCTAAATAGTACTTGGGTTATAAACAACAGGAAACCCAGGTCTGAACATCTCAAGTTTCAGACCTGACCTCTGAATGGGGTTCTGCATGTGGTGGAGAGCACAGTGCTGTACACCTGGGAATCCTTCATTTTATAAGCATTTCAGCTGCTTGCTGGTAATTGGGCTGGTTCATCAGCCTGTATTCCAGTTTTTATTATGACATTACTATTTTAGGAATGTTGGCAAATTAGTGAACCCATGTAGGCCTCAATTCCCATGAGAATCCACTAAATTTGTGTGAAGCATATTGTAAGTAACAAGGTACTTTGTATGTATAAAAGTTTATTATTATTGGTCAGTGCTGGAGATCACCAGTTAATTTTAAATTTGGATTTGTGATCCAATTATATTACATTATATTGTAATTTACATCTTAAAACAAGGTCTCAAATGGTCACTGTGTAATGTTTTCTGCTTTACTTTTACATGTTTTATAAGACAGTTTAGGATATGTAAATGTAAAATTAATATGTACATTTTAAATAAAATAAGCCTTTTTAACTCAATACTTGATGGTAATGAAGTGTTTCAGAATTATTCTATACCAGTAGTATTTCAATTAGCATGTTTCTCTCTTTTGTATATGCAGATTTTCAATTGAGAAAGGAATCGCTGGTCAAGTAGCAAGAACAGGGGAAGTCCTGAACATTCCAGATGCCTATGCCGACCCACGCTTCAACAGGTGAAAACAATGAGTTCCTCCCTTAACAATCTTCTTAGTTAAAACATCTTCCAGGAAGCCCTGATCCTATGTGTCTCAACTCATTTCTTTCCTTTTTGCTTCAAACTAGCCCTGTTACTAGCAGTTGGTATATGCAGGTATTTATGAAATAATGGATTCTCAGCTACTAATATGTAACAATATCCAGCTATAGATGTTTATAATGTTACAAAAACAGCAAAGAGGCAGGAGTTTCAACTGATGGAGCTCTGGTGGTTTTTCTCATTATAGTTTCATCATCTTATACCATATTCTTTATCAAATCATATGCTAAAATACTACACAATGCATACTGATAAAATTGTATACTTTTGATATTGATAGGTCTGATTTTATAGTCTGTCATTTCTTAGGTCTAGAGTAAAATTGGGTGAGTTCTGAGCCTCATTTTCTTTATCTTTGACATGGGTATAATACTGCCTATATCTTTATTTGAAGATGATGGATAATGTCTGTTAAAAAGTCTTACCAGACATAAAGTAGAAACCCAACAAACCATAGCTTTTATTGTGTATTATAAAAATGGAATATTAAGGTGACTTGAAAAGATTTTTATTTATTTTGACTTTCTTTAGAGAATTATAAACCAAATTATATCAAATGGTTTTAATAAACCTCTAGAAATTGAGTCTTAAGATGGATGCTAGGGAGTAATAGTTCAGATATAGTGACAGTAGTGCTTAGTTAATACAAACATTTGGTTTACTTTAGAAGATAAATGAAACAAATTATGCCAAGATTTTTCATGGAATTAATTGATTAATGTCAAATATGTATGACTCATGTAAGCACAGCTATAATCTAGTAATATATTTTAGCAATAACTTAAGAGTATACTAAAAATCTTATTTTTTCAAGAAAATGAACTTGTCATTTCACTGCTTAAATATTGAAAATGTTTATATATCTTATGCAAAATATTTATGTATAAATGTGAGTCAGACTATGAAGAAGATGAAAATACAATCAATAGATTAGAAGAAAATAGTGGCAAAACATATCTGACAAAACATTTGTGTCTGGAATATGTAAAAAGTCTTCTGAATATTAAGATAATGCAGTTTAATAAAAAGGGGAGTTGATTTTAAGAGACACCTCACCAAAAAAGATATCAGTATGGCTGCTAAACACATGGGAAGTGAGCAGGGTGTACATGTGTCAGTGAGACCCTACCACACGCCAGGGTGAGTGGTTGAGGTTATAAAGGAGGATAGCAGCAGGGGCGAGGTGTGGATGAACTGGAGCTCTTAGACTTTGCTAGCGGAGTGTGTGCGGGGCCAGCCCCTCAGGCAAACCGTCTTTCAGCTGCTTGAAAATTAGAACCTACGCCCACTGCATGGTCCCTGGGTCAGCGCCACTCCCAGGCATCACAGCAAGAAGAACTATAACGCATGTCCGACCAAAAACCTGTGTGCAGATCTTCAAGGCAGCTGTGTTCGAAATTACTGGCACAGGCTAATAGCAAATAATATTGCCCACTAACTGGTGGATGGATAAACAGATGCAGTTTATTCATTCAGTAGAGGCTACTGCCCAGTAGTGATAAGTACTGACGGGCACATGAATCTCGAGAGCTGTGTGCTACCTGAGGGCAGCCAGGCACCGAGGTCTGCGGTGACCAACTACCCTGTGTGGGTTCATGGCTCCTTATATGGAATTCAGTCCTGTTTTCTAAAAACATTTCCTTAGATCAGGAGTCAGCATACGTTTATTTATTAAGAGTCAGTCAATAAGTAGTTTTGGCTTTACAGGTCATAAGAGCTTTGTCACAGGTCACAGACAATTTATAAATGAATGATATGGCTGTGTTTCAAGAAATTTTTGTTATTTTTGGTAAAACAGGAGTGAGCTGATTTGGCCTGTGGTTTATCAAATTAGATCACATAACTATGCCCAGGTTCAAAGGAACAAATCACTTTACCGTATTTATGTTTTTCCTCTGAATTCCTCGACTCAGTGATGTTGGATGCTGAAAACCCATGAAGGGCAGAATCCTCCTGTAGAGACTATGGTGAAAACTCTCAAAAACAAAAAATAAACAAGTAAAGGTTCTAATAAAACTTTAAAGTGTCATCTTGTCCCTAAATCGAGAGGCTCGCAGTGCTGTCCCCTCTCTTTGTCATAGTAGCACATCCATTGCATATCTGAGTCGAGACTTAGGCTGTCTTATGTGGTTCATCTTCTTCCACTTGCTGCTTTCCCTGTGGTGATGTCATTGCGCCTTCGCTTTGCAGAGAGGTGGACTTGTACACAGGCTACACCACCCGGAACATCCTGTGCATGCCCATCGTGAGCCGGGGCAGTGTGATAGGGGTGGTGCAGATGGTGAACAAGATCAGCGGCAGTGCCTTCTCCAAGACTGACGAGAACAACTTCAAGATGTTCGCTGTCTTCTGTGCTTTGGCCTTACACTGTGCTAATGTAAGTGCTGCCTTAAATACCACTTAACTACTGCTCTTAATGCCAATAAACTCTCTTGCCTTGGTTTCCATTTATGTGTCTTTACAAACTAGGAACAATGATTCCTGGCTGTACGTATTTTAGGAAATGCCTTAAAATTCCTTGGAAGAAATAAAAAGATCTCCTAATACTTCACATTTATTTCCAGGTGTGAGTTTGTTAAAAATAAAGATGAAATTAATGTTTAGGAAAGATGTTTAAGCATCAGACTTGTATTTCATGATATCTGCCGAAATGAATAGGAAAGTGTTGTCTAAACCCTTCTTGTGTGTTGTTTGCCCTGCATTTGAGAGTGTACGAATGACAGCCGGTAGCTCCTGTTTCACGCCAGTCAGGGCAGTGTTGCTGGTTGCCTCACGCCCTGCCAAACATGCTGTGAGTGTTGACCCATCTAACCCACGTGCCGTCCTGCCCTGCTCACTAAAGCGAGGGGGGTCTCTCTTCAAAAGAGATCTTCTGATGATCTTGCTTTTACATCATTGTATTTTAAGGGAGTTGAATGTTTCGTAGTATGTGAACCCTAGTAATCCTCTATGGCATTACTAGAATTCTGAAATTTTAGAACCTCTCTATAAAAGTAAACAAGAATAAATGAGAGGTACCACCTTAGTAACTTTAAAAAATTGCTTTTTGGGACTAGGATTAGGTTTTGTAGAAGCATCCGTATAACTCATGGAAACAGCTGAGAAATAAATAGGAACAAAAATTTTTTTAATCCAACTCTGGTGACTCTGGATAACCATTTTTAACCTCACTAGGGCTGTTCAGTAAGAACACCCATCTCTTCCCTCACACCAGCATGGGGCCCTCCCAAGGACATTGTTACTCAGCTCATCAAAAATAAAACACTACAGTTCTATATAGTTTTGCCTCACATATTTTCAGTATCTGTGTGTGTCTCTCATAAATAAAAACATGGATAGCTTATATTTTTCTTAGTTTAAAAGTGGCAGAGCATCTAATTTTAGTATATTTTGAATATCGACTGTTAACATTTTAAAATGGAATCTTAAGAACTAAAGCAATTCAGTACCTATTATTGTTCTTCTTAAAACCACAAGACCTTATGATTGGAAAATTAAGCACTGTTTGTTCTATGCTCTGAACAGGTACTTATATTATTTAACAAAATTGTACTCTATTATGATATATTTTATGTTTTATTATTGAGATAATAGTCTAAAACCAAACACAAAGAAATGGTAAAAATTCATTATTAATTGTTATGATACATATTATTACCAGTATGTTTGTCAAAACAGTATATCACAAAATTTTGATAATTTTCCAAAATAAAAAAGTAAAAATATTATTGAAAATGATATTTTAATGAGATGGGAGTGCCTTAAAAGAGCAGTAGCTAATATAACCTTTCATGAATTTTACATATTGTTAGAATAAAATGGGATTTAGCATCATTTTTCTAAACTTTCAATTTTTTTTTAAATTGCAGCTTTTTAAATGTTATTGTATTTTTAAATACCTTTATTTTATTTATTTATTTTTATCTGATGCTGAGGCAAGTGCTCTGACACTAAGCTACAACCCCAGCCCTACATTTTTAATTTTTAAGTTATTTCAGATCAAAAGCAACATTACAAAAATAGTACAGAGAATCCCCTTATACCATTACCTTTATTCCCCCAAAGTTAAAGATATGTATCATTTTTGCTCTGATACACTTTCTCCTTCTCTTTCCCTTTTAGTTACTATCTTTCTCTGAGCTGAAAGTGTCTCAGACATAATGGCTAGTAATGCAGAATGCTTCCGCTTGTACTTTCTAAAATCAAGAACATAGAATCCATTTAAAACATCAAGAAGTCAACATTGGTACTCTATTCGATTACTTGGACTTTGGAGTGGATACCAGGCTGAGTGACTTAAGTGACAGGAAGTTATTTTCTCTGAGTTCTGTTGCTAGAAGGCCAAGGCGAAGGTGTGTAGGGTCGGTTTCTCTTGAGGCCTCTCTGGGCTTGCAGACTGCCCCCTTCTAGTTCTGTCCTCATGTGGTTTTTCCTCTATGTGAGGTATTTCTGGGTCCTGAACCCCTCTTCTCATGTTGTATTGGGTTACACATAAGACATTGTTTTACCTTAGTTACCTCTTTATAGGCCCCCTCTCTAAGTTTGGTTATATCCTGAGACACTGGGATTGAGACCTCGAATGTGAACTTCGGGGTAATGTGGTTCAGGTGGTACGAGGTACTGCACTTTGCTCGTCTGCAGACCTCTTGAGTCTCCTTTATTCTGAAACTATTATGTGGTCTTTGTCTTTTATCACCTAGATATTTTAAAAGCTGTAAATCTGGTATTTTGTAGAATGTTTCTTAATTTGGTTTTATCTGATGTTTCTTCGTGTCTACATTAAGGTTATAATTTTTGATGTTTTTATGGTGCATTATAATTATACATAGCAGTGGGATTCATCATGACATATCTGTACATGTATACTTTGCTCATTTCGTTTCCCAGTACATCCCCTTTCTCTCACCTCCACTCTCCCCTTTAACTTTTCCCTCTACTCTGCTGTTCTCCCATTGTTATACTTTGAATATAAGCAGTGTTCAGAAGCAAAACATTAGGTTATGTAAGCTATAACCTAATCAGTGCATTAATCCATTTGATGAATAATTTGAATGGATTGGTGGGTGGTCACTATAGGCAGATGAGGTGAGTCTAGAGGAAGTGGGTCACTGGGGGTATACCCTTAGGGATTGTACTTTATCTCTGGTTTCTCCCTCACTCTCTGCTTCTGGGCTGCAATGAGCTGAGGTGGTCTGCTTCACCTCAGGCCCAGAGCCAGCCATGGACTGAACCTTGGAAACTGTGAGCTAAAATAAACTTTTCCTTTTCTAAATTGTTCTTGTCAGATATTTTGGTCACATGAGGGAAAGCTGACTGACACACACTTTTATTTATTTTTTTAATTGGTACATTATAATTACATGTCAAGGTGGGAATCACTGTGATATGTTTATATGTGCACATAGCATAATTTGGTTGATTTCATTCCTACACTTCCTCCTCCTTCCCTTCTTCTCTCCCTCTCAATTCCCTTCCTCTACTCTACTGTTCATTCTGTTTTCATGAGATCTCTTTTTTACTTCCTTATTTCTCTCTAACTCCCTCATTTGACCCTTGACTTCCTGAGTCTGGCATATTTCATTTAGCATGATATCCTTCAGTTCCATCTTTTCATCAGCAAATGATATAATTCCATTCTTCTTTATGACTGAGTAAAACTCTATTATGTATATATATATATATATATCACATTTTTTTAATTCATTCATCTGTTGACAGAGACCTAGGCTGGGTCATTTGGTGGTTCCATTCCTGGTTTTTTGAGGAATCTTCACACTAATTTTCATAGTGGTTGTACTATCAAAAACATATTAGTGTTCCTTTTCCCCCACATCCTCACCAGCATTATTAGTTTCAGTAAGCTAGCCACTGGTTCCCTCAGTGTGTTGGTTTCTCAGAGCTTCACCTGTTGAGATATTAATGTCACTGACCTGATATTTTCTGGGTAAGTTAGCTTTGGCTTTTGAGCGAGCGTACTTTCACTAGGAAAAGCACCTCATTGTATGCATTGTCCCAAGCAGTTAATCTAATAACCTGCAGGCTCCCTACCCTTCCTGAAAATCCTACTTCTTTCTGGGAAATATACAGAAGTATTTTTACAATAATAAATATGCAAAAGCTTTGTGCGGTATGAAATGCCCTTTAATTGTTGGTTATTATTAAGTAGGATCTAAGTGTGTTGATCCTGGAACATTCCAAATATTTCTGCTCTTGAACAAATTATGTCCTTGATAGAAGCAGGTTAACCTTCATGAAAATTAAAGGTACATGCCTCTTTGGCAACACCTCCCTTTTATTTATTGACTTAACTGTGAGTTGGAAATACTATCAATAGAAAATAGTCATCTATTTTGGAAGAGTTACTGTCAACATAAAGTAACCATTTAAAAAGATTGATTCTTTAAAACTAAAAGAGTTCATTAATTTGGTCATTCCTATTATGGTTTTAAGAGGCATTTTGATATGATGCAAGAAGGTAAGAGGATAGTAACTTCTGTTACATCTTTGTCCTGGGAAAAGAAGCCCTTCAAAACAGACTAGCTCTATACATTCTGGGTGGGAAGATGTTTACCATTAAAGAGACATGGAAAAAATGAAACCAGTTGGCTACAGGGTATAGTAAGTGGTTCAACCATTATTCATTTGTGAATTCAGCAACCAACTATTGAGTATCTTTTTTTATATTAGATATTAAATGTAAAAATGATAGAATAAGAGCAGCTGTTATTTGATTCAACACTTTACTCTGTGATTGGCATTGTTTTGGATACTTTACATATAAAAAAAATCTCACAACCATCTATGAATGAGAGTATTGTTATCTCCACTTTACACACACACACAAAAGAAACAGTGGACACATGAAGTTTAATAATTTGTCCAAGGTCACATAGTATGTGACAGAGGCAGAGTTTGATATAGATGAGCTCCCCAGTATGCAGCCCTCCATTTGACACAGTTCTTTCTGAAGGTTGCTCATAGGAAGAAAAATATTAAGAAACATTTTTAAGTTTTGTACATAAAATTTAGAATAGGTAGTCCTTAGCAGGGTATATCATTCAGGGTTTTCCAAAGAGATAGAACCAATTGGTTATATAAAGAGTGATAGATGATTTAGAGGGAATCTATTTAGGGAATAAGTTCACATGATTACAGTGGTTGAGGAGTCCCAGGACAGGTCCTCTGTTAACGAAGAACTTGGGGTCCCAGCAGCATGGCGCTGGGCCAGGTTCAAAGGCCTCTGAATCAGGGAGGCTAATGGTGCAATTCTCATAAAGTAAAACTAATTAACTTTATTTTGTAATTAGTGTTACCTTACATCTAGAGTTACAAAACAGAATAATAAAAATAAATAAAAGTTTAAATTAAAAATTATATACATTATACTATACATTTATAAATAAAAATTAAATTAAAATTGATGGTCATAAATTTGTAAACTGACGATAAAAGCCTTAAGCATCAGCATTAACTCGTAGGAGTTACGAGAACTTTATGAAGTATTTCACACAGACTGCTTGCATGCCACGTGCCATCTAAGTGCTCGACAGTATTCATAGTGGTCATAGCAATATTTATTCTACCAAATGCAGTTACTTTTCCTAGCAGCTTAGCCGTAGAATTACACTGAACTACAGGATATGCGGAATATCACCTTCCTCCCAGAATATGCAGCTCTTCAATTGAGGTGTGGGAGGAAATCGAATGCTTCTGCCTTGATGTATTGTTTAGGTAAGTGATACAGAAGAAGCTTCACTTTCTTAACCATTTGCCCAGGAATGGAGCTTTCAGAAAGCTATGTCACCTATGTCAGGTGGTCCTATTCTGTGGCGGGCCATCTACAGAGGGGAAGACAACCTCTTAATTGTTTCTAAGAGCAAAAGTATTGAATCCTGATTTGACACTAAGAAAATTAATTTTTGAAAAATTATTATTATGCTATCAGCAGTTGTGTTGAAGGATTTTTGCCTAACCTGAGGTCATTAAGGCATTTCCCTCTTATTTTCTTCTAGAAGTTCTGTACTTTTAGATCTTACACTTGGGGCTCTGTCCACTGGAGTAAATATTTACATGTGGCACCTTTGGATATTCCATTGTTCCGCACCACTTCTTGTAGTCCGTCCTTTCTCTGCTGTTTGCCTTCATCCCCTTGTTGAGAACCAGCAGAATATATGCAGTGGCCTGTCTCTGCGTGCTGTCTTTGGCCTACTGTGTCTTTGATGCCTGTTTAGTACTGTAGCTTGATAATAAGTTTTGGATTGAGGTAGTGGAATTCCTCCAGCTTCATTCTTTGTTTTCAGAATGGTTGTGTTTCCATATGAATTTTAGAATCTGTTTCTCATTGCCTGTAGAAAAACCCACCAGGGTTTTGATGGGGTTGTGATAGCAGCAGGTCAATTCCCAGGGTGGTGGTGTTGGACTCCCCAGGTGTAAGTGTGTAGGTCTGTCTACTTTTCTTGCAGCAGTCTCATCATTTATGTCACATGTTTCAAAACTCTTTTTAGGTGCATGACATTTAGGATCGTTAGGGCCTCTTGATAACCTGACCCCTTTATCATTTGAAACAACCTTTTCTTTATCCTTGATAATAGTCTCACTCTGAAATCCACCTTGTCTGGTATTAATAAAGCCTCTCCCTGTTTTGCTTGGTGTCAGTGGTATATCCCAACCATCCTTTAACTGTACTTGTTTATGTTCAAAGTAAGAGTCTTATAAGCAGCATGTAATTTGTTCAGGCTTATTTTTTTTTTCTACTCGAAAATCCTTGCCTTTTAATCTTGATATTTACACCATTTACTTTTGAAGAATAGCTGTAAATCTACCAACTCTATTTTCTGTTTGTTCTATCTGTTCTTTATTTTGTCCTCTCCTTGCCTTTAAAATTGAAGATTTTGTGACTTTGTTTTATGAATCAGGTTTCAGTTGATTAAAAAATCTTCATAGACAATTTTCATAGTGTTTTATTAGTTTTGAACCCATTTTGTTAATATATAAAAATGCAAGTGATTAGTCTGTAGGATCAACTGATTGACATGATGGGAAATAGAAACTTATCTGAATTTCATCCAAATGTATTTTTAGTACTTAGGAAACAAGAATATGACTGTGATGTTTGAGAACAATCTTCATTCAATTTGGATTCACATACTTTTGGTAGAACTAAAACTCTAAGCACTGAAATAGTGGAACTGAGAAGTATCAAAGATTGCCAATCAATAACATATTTAATTACCAGGATTTCATTTAACAAGTCTATTTAGTGAGAACAAAGAGTCTGGTTCAGTAAATAAAATAAAAATTTAAAGCATATGCATTTTAATTTGTTTTTAGCATCTATAACATATTAGCAGAGTGTATGCATTTGTAATGATGAGGAGTGTATGTTCATTGAGAGTGTATCTCCTAAATTCTTCTACTGATGAAGATCTTCATAATCAAACATTTAGAAGGCACCCCCTGGACTAGAGGACTCTGAGAACTAAGCTAAATATTTTAAAGGGTAACATAAGAAAATATCGTATTACTTGATCCATTTAGCTTCATTCATATTATTATGCAGAATGTGGATGTCTTCTCTGTAGTCCTATATTAGATGTGGGGGAAAATGTAAGACATTAAAAAGTTGCTCAGTCTTCCATTATAGTACGTTTTCACTCAGTTTGCTGTGGAGGGCTCTTGGGTTTCTCCTGTAAGTTCTCTCTTCTAAGTAATCTCATCTACTTACAAATTCACATGTGTAAACATTGATCCTTCCCATTGACTGGCTCTTTTGCTTGTTTAATTGTATCTTACATATTAGTTTGTAAGTATTTGCAAAAGTACATTTGCACCCATACAAATACACAAGATCTTGAGTTTGTATGTCAGCACGTTGTGCCTTTCCATTTTCCATTCATATGTTTACCTTTTTAAGTGCATAGTCTGACTTTTATATACACATTTGTGTTTTACATTTGAATTCACTACTGTAACGCCAATATAATCCCAAATCCAATCTTTTTAAGAACAGGAAAAAATAAACAGTGAAATCAACAAGTAGGAAAGAAATGATAAAATCTTCCTAAGAAAGTTGAGTTTGATAGGCAGGTGACATGTAATTAATAGAGTTTTTCTTTCAGCAGATTTAGAAGAAGCCTAGGTCTTCTGTTCCTTAAAATTATTAATATCCATTCATTTTGTAATATTAAATGAGTATGATCTATTTTCAGCATTTTTATTATTAAAATTTTGAAAGTATAAAACATGTACTGTACAGAAGACAAATGGTCATTTCGCTCCCTAAAGATTATGGCTAATAAAAAAACATTTGCTACAAAATTAAATAAGACTTAAAAGAGAGATATAATTAGAAAAAAAAAACTCCTTTGTTTCTTCAAGTTCACATGTGAACAGAACTTCAGTGTACATTGAAATTTGGACAGCAGTAACTCTGCCTTGGTTTCAGTTGTGATTCTGATTCTTCTATGCCAGATTCTGAACTTTGATGCTGGACCACCTTGAGCATTGTTCAACTTCATTCTTTGCCTGCCTCCTAGATGTACCATCGGATCCGGCACTCGGAGTGCATCTACCGCGTGACCATGGAAAAGCTGTCCTACCACAGCATCTGCACGGCTGAGGAATGGCAAGGCCTCATGCGCTTCAACCTCCCCATGCGGCTCTGTAAAGAAATCGAGCTGTGAGTATTTTACTTAGTTTCCTAGCCACAGATTCTCTATCTCATTGGAAAAAGTAAACCAGGTCGTAGAATTAGAATCACAGTTAATGTACATTTTGAGATGAATTAACCTAAATGTTAGCATTCATTATGACTCTGTTGCATACTTTACACCATGTAATATTTAATGTTCAAAATGGCATTTAGTGTCAGATACATAAAGTGTTCATCTACATATAAATTTACATTTCCAAATTAAAGTCAGTAATGTAATAATAATTAGTTCAACTTGTGCGTTTTGTTTTCCAATCTTTGCTAATTTAAGTTACCAGTGGTGGGACCTGTGATAATCTTGTATGCCCATTGTAATGCACACCAAAACTGTTTATCTACATAGAAAATCTTCAGAAATGACCCAGAGCTGATAATTTTGCCTTCCTTCTAATTCTGCACCATACTGTTCATTCCAGTTGAATATTAGTAACTAAATTAGTAAGTGAGAAATAGATAGTAATATAACTTTGGATATTTATATTTATGAAATTCTTCTTTCAGGTTAAATAGGAGAATAATTTCAACTCCAAAAAATACTTCCAATAAAATTTCCCCCTTTGAGTTATGTAGTATCAGTAGGCTAACTTTTTTATTTATTTCTCTGATAACAACAGCAGCATCTTTTTTTAACAGATTGTTTAATAGAAAATTAAACCAGAGACATCCTAAGTTCCTAAGGAAATATGTGAAATCTCCCAAAAACTCTGTCACAGACAGAAGTGCCTGAGAAAGGGAAATGATGGCCGAGATCCCAGGGTCTTTTTGGTTTCTTTTCTTTTGTTTGGGGAGGTGATTAAACTCAGGGGCACTCAACCACTGTGCCACATCCCCAGTCCTGTTTTGTATTTTATTTAGAGACAGGGTCTCACAGAGTTGCTTAAGGCCTCGCTAAGTTGCTGAGGCTGTCTTTGAACTCTTGATCCGGCTGCCTCAGCCTCCTGAGCCACTGGGAATATAGGCGAGAACCACAGTGCCCAGCTTTTGGTTTCTTGATAGAAAAAAGTTTTAAGTGATTTTTCTTTGCTTTCTGTTTGCTCTACTTGCCATTAATAATAAACTACTCTTTTAATTTCAGATTCCACTTTGACATTGGTCCTTTTGAAAGCATGTGGCCTGGGATCTTTGTCTACATGGTTCATCGATCCTGTGGCACGTCCTGGTATGAAGTCTCTGAACACTTTCTATTTGTAGTCTGCAGTGACATGATTCCCTCCTTCTTCTGCTCATGCACCTCACCATCTTCTTTGTTTATAATCCTCTTAAAATATGGCATATATGGATTGTTTCTAAATATTCAAGTTAAAATGGGCTGGAATTGTTGGACAAAAGTGCAGCCTTTTCAGCTTCTCCATAGCGACTACTAAGTTCCCTAGCAGTCTGGTTGAAGCCTTGTTCACCACCACACATCTGAGAGGCATCATAGAGATGGGTTACAGGGTGTGCAGCTGAAGGAGGCAAAGCTCGCTTCTCACCAGAATTACCTACTTTAAAAGTACTTAGAATGCTGTGCATAAACACAACATTGACTATATATCTATCAGGTTGCTTGTAAAGTAAAAGTCTCCAGATTCAAAGTACAATACTTCGTCAGTAATTGTAGTTCCATTTCATTGCAAATCTCTCCCACTGTGGCCTGCCTGTTCTATGGGACTTTGTGATTTCAGATCTTATCTTCTACAGCTTAACTATATAAACTTAGAATGTAAGCACTGATTTTCTTTTGCACCTTTTGACTCATTTGGGTATAAATGCCTCTCAGAGTTTATATACATTCTCTCTGTGTGCGTGTGTGTGTGTGTATTCAGTTTGTGAGTCTGAATATGGTTCTTTAGAAAACGTTGGCTTGATAGATCCTTCAGCAAGATGATGCTGTTTTAGTCTTTGAGTGCTGTGGGGCAAAGGGAACGCTGGTAAACACGAGGTGTCATGGTGGTTCACAATGAAGACTGTGTGCTGGTTCTGCTACATATCCCTGGTGGGACAGTTAATGTAGCTGAACAAAAACCACAAAAGAGTCTCCATTCTCTTCCTTCTTTTTGGCTGGAGAAAGAGGAGGGAAGAGATGAGTCATTTTCCAGTGCTCATGGTTCAGTCAGCGTGGGAATCCTTGTGGTGCAGATGTGTAAGTGGCAGGAACGTGTGACTCAGCCAGACTCCCTTCTGAATATTAGTCGTTCTCTGCTGGCTTTGGTCCTAACAGCTTTTTCTCCTCACAGCTTTGAACTTGACAAGTTGTGTCGTTTCATTATGTCTGTGAAGAAGAACTACCGACGGGTTCCTTACCACAACTGGAAGCATGCGGTCACGGTGGCACACTGCATGTATGCCATACTGCAGAACAATTACGGGCTCTTCACAGACCTGGAGGTGGGTGACACACCCTTCCCCTTCACATTGTCTCAGTGGAGCCAGTGATCTGGTTTGGACACGTTTTCCAGTGCTCAGGGTTCACTCAGTGTGGAAATCCTTGTGGCGCAGATGTGTAAGTGGCAGAAATGTGTAGCTCCCTCATTGTCACTATGATATGCCATGGCGATGTGCTGTTCCAGGACAGATTCTATGTCAGTAAGTTAGAACAGCACTTTTTTTTTAGATCATTACCCAAGAATTTAGCATTGTTTTAATAAGAAAGTAGTTAAAGAAATTTCAACTTCATCAAAATATCCTTCAAGGAAACACTAATTTTGTAGTCTTTCTTCCTGACTGAATTTTAAATGTTCTGAAAGGATGTAAACAGAGTGAATTCTATATGCCCTGGATAATGTGGACACTTCCCCCCGATTAGAGAACTCAGAACATTAAATACAGTGAAAACATAAATGATTTTTGATTTACTCTTGCATAAGGGAACGAACTCTCAGAAGTTTAACTGATCTACCTGACTTACAGACAAGTTGGTGTATTAGTCAGGGTTCTCTAGAGGAACAGAGTCAACAGAAAGTATGATTATAGAAGGGAATTTATTAGATTGGCTTATACAACCAGAAACTGGATAGTCCACAATGGCTGTCTGCAACTGGAGAGCTAAAAGAACCAGCAGCTACACAGTCCAAGAGGAGGAAACCCCAGAACAAGAAGGATCATCAGTGATACCCTAGTCTGAGACCAAGGCTTCTGGAAACTACCTGGAGAATCACTGGTAGAGTCCGTTTTGGAAGAATGAAGAAGCGAGAGTTCCTTATCCTCAGAGGACCAGAGCAGCAATCAAGAACCCATTCAAGAGAGTGGAACTTGCATCTGCATCTGCTTCTGCTTCTGCTTCCTTGCTCTTCCACCTTTTACTCCATACAATTGGGCGGTGCTGCCCACGCTTAGGGAGGGGCTCCTCTTCAGTTCACTATCCCACAAGCCATTCATTCCAGGATACACCCTCATGGACACACCCAGAAGCCTCTTAATCATTGGCATATTTAATCCAATCAAGTTGACAGTTCAAATTGACCATTACAGTTGGTGATCACCAAAGTTTTCAAAATAGAATTACAAGATTTTAAGACTTCCTCTTCCATGCAACCACTCTGGGCAAATTCCCTAACTTAAAATCCCAGTCAAGCATTGAGCACTAGGGCACTCCTTGGCTCAAGAGATGCTGATCCCACAGCTAGAGTACCTGAACCTCAAGGATGTCCCTCTGACCACATTTGTTCTGGTTATGCCTACCAACACCCTGATCCAGTCCCCCTCTATCCCCTCTATAAACTGATGCCACACTTCAGGTGACATCTGGAGGATATGCAGAGGAGGAAACCATTACTTGAACTTCTTTCGACATCACTTTCAAACGAGAGCCCAGTATTCCTGAGACCCAGCCTCTTTTCCATTCTGTCTGTCCAGATTCACAGTCTGAGCAGCAGTCCTGAAAGGTGCATTCCTAAAGGAGGAGAAATAGCCATTTCAGAGAAGGAATCAAAAGTATTCCTTTAAAAATTTTTTTTTTCTAGTGGAAGCCGAGTTTAAACTAACAAATAGTTATTATTTATCACTTTTCAAGAAAGACCCAGATGAAATCTGTTATTTTTCCGTTTTTAAACAATTTTCAATTCTACCAACCCCATTCTTTTGGAACTTTCAACATTTTCTCTATTTAATTCCTTTTAAGGAAGCAACTTCTTTGTTTCCTTTTGCCACAAGATACCTTAGTGAGTTTAAGAATTTTACAGATTATACTTTCAAGTAGAGTAGCAATGAAATATTTTAAAGATTGAAAATTTAAAGATAAATGAGGAAAATTTTATTGATGCTGTATTCCCAAATTATTTCTGGGATTATATCTTTCCATTCCCCTCAAACTCAGGTCCGTTTGGCTAAAACTCATCCCAAAATAACCTGTGTTTAAAATATATTTTAAACAGGACTTGTATTCTCTAATAGGACTATTAGAAATTATTTGATGTCAGTAAGGGAAAATGTTTAACAAAAGAATTCTTTATAAGTCATTTTTAGATTTGTGATTTTAGCACACACTTTATAAAACTATTGAAAGCTATGCCAATAAAAAGTAGGAAAACCGAGCTGGGTTGTGACTCAGTGGTAGAGCGCTGGCCTACCATGTGTGACGCACTGGATTCAATCCTCAGCACCACATATAAATAAATAAAATAAAGATCCACAACAACTGAAAAAAAATTTTTTTTTAAGTAGGAAAACATTGGGAAGATTGGAATATAACAACTTTTTTCTATTGTGCTAGATTTTAAAACCTTGGAATTTTTTACTAGTTAAATTATGTGAGCATAACAGCATAAAATATGGAAACAATTCAAAACCAACGTGATACTCAGAACCTTAACCAATTCAGTTATCTTAATGCCCCACATGGGGGATTGGTAAGGTGACTCTGCATCTGTTAGGGTGCGCAAGTGACTGGTGAGACTTCCTTTCCAGTCAGGCTGCGGGAGAAGGCACTTGTGCTGGGTCAAGATGAACCGGGAGCCGGTGTGAAAGGCAGACTGTGCCTGGAGAGTGTCTGCCCGCTCCGTGGAGACCTCCCTGAGCAGTCCCTGCTCTCAGCAGGCGCGGCCTCAGCACCCAGGGCCATTCCTGTTTGAGAACACAACTTGACATGCATCCGTCTCCACGGCCATTGTACCTTCCCTCTCTTGGTCATTTCCTCTGCATGTGAGCACGACGCTCCTACTTTCACATTCAAACATCCCTGTGGTCTGTTTCTCCGTGTCTTAACTCTTCTTTGCAACACAACCCATGAGAGTTGCTGTCCAGTCTCTCTTCAAATCCTGTCTTCCCATTCTTTCTGACACCAACTCTGATCACACTTGACCAGTCTGTCCTTACCTTTCTTTGAATAGCCAGTCATAAATCCTGTTGACTCTGCCTAAAAAATGCATGTAGATTTTAATCATATTTTATAAGCATCTGTTGTTATTCTCTTGTTCTGGATTTCTATTACATTTTGCCTCAATTACTGAAAAAGACTTCTCACCCAGTCACTTTTTTACCTTCCTTGAATCTGTTCTTAATATAATTGTCAAAATGATCTTTTAAAAATGAAAATCAGTACCTAGCAATAAATCTAACAAAGGAGGTGAAAGACCTCTACAATGAAAACTATAGAACATCTAAGAAAGAAATTCCCATGTTCATGGTTAGGCAGAATTAATATTGTTAAAATGGCTATACTATCAAAGCAATATACAGATTCAGTGCAAGTCCCATCAAAATGCCAATGACATTCTTCCCAGAACCAGAATAAAAATTCCTAAAATTTATTTGGAAGCCAAATAAATTGCCAAAGCAATTCTAAGCCAAAAAAGCAATGCTGGACATATTACAATACTTGACTTCAAATTATACTACAGAGCTACAATAACAGAAACTGCATGGTACTGGCATAAAAACAGACACATAAACCAATGTGCATATAAAACAGACAAATCCACATAGATGCAGTCATTTGATCCTTGACAAAGATGCCAGAAACATACATTAGGGAAAAGGCAACCTTTTAAACAAATGGTGCTAGGGAAATTGGATTTCCATATGCAGAAGAATGAGACTAGACCCTTATCCTCTCACCCTGCATCAAATTCAACTGAAAATGGAGCAAAGACCTAGGAATTAGACTAGAAACTATGCAACTCCCACAAGAAAACATAGAGTCAACACTGTAGCATATAGGCACAGGCAATGATTTTCTCCATAGGACCCTTAAAGCTCAGGAAATAATGCCAGAAATTAATAAATGAGATGGCATCAAATTTAAAAGCTTCACAGCACAGGAAACAATTAGGAATGTGAAGAGAGAACCAACAGAATGGAAGAAAATCTTTTCCAGCTAGTCTTCTGATAGAAGATTAACATCTAGAATATATAAAGAACTCAAAAAGCAACACCAAGAAATCAATTAACCCAGTTAATAAATGGGCAAATGGATTATTTTATTTATTTATTTTTATGTGGGACTGAGGATCTAACCCAGTGCCTCACACATGCTAGGCAAGTGCTCTATCACTGAGCTACAACAGCAACCCCTGGGCAAATGAATTAAATAGACACTTTTCAAAAGAAGAAATACAAATGGTCAACAATTATGAAAATACGTTCAACATCATTAGCAATTGGGGAAATGCAAATCAAAACTACACTGAGATTTCATGTCACACCAGTCAGATTGGCAGTCATCAAGAATACAAAATAAGTGTGGGGAGGATGTGGAGAAAAAGAAACACTTTTACACTATTGGTGGGATTATAAATTAGTGCAACCACTATGCAGGTTACTCAAATGGCGAGGCATGGAACCACCATGTGACCCAGCTTTACCACTCTTCCATATTTATTCTAAAAGATGAAAGTTATCGTAACATATCAATATTTGCATACCCATGTTTATGGAAGTGCAGTTCATAATAACCAAGCTATGAAATCAGCCTAGGTGTCCCATCAGTGGATGAATGGATAAAGAAAACGTGGTATATACATTCATTGGAGTTTTATTCAGCCATAAATAAAAATGAGGCCGGACATGGTGGCACATACCTGTAATCCCAGTGGCTTGGGAGGCTGAGGCAGAGGAGGATCAAGAGTTCAAAACCAGCCTCAGCAAAAGTAAGGCACTAAGCCATTCGGTGAGAGCTGTCTCTAAATAAAATACAAAATAGGGCTGGGGATGTGGCTTAGTGGTCAAGTATCCTGAGTTCAGTCCCCAGTACCACCCCCCAAAAAAGAAAAGAAAGATGAAATTATGTCATTTGCAGGAAAATGGATGGAACTAGAGACCATTATGTTAGGTGAAATAAATCAAACTCAGAAGGTCAAAGATCATATGTTTTCTCTCATACGTGAAAGCTAGAGAAGCAAAGAGAAAAGAAAGGTGGGAGAGAATCTCATGAAAATCAAAGGTGGGTCAGTGGGGGAAAGAGAAGAGGGGGAAGGAGGAAGGGAGAGAAGGGGAGGGATACTGGCCAGAGTATGTCGTTGCATTATGTGCCTGTACAGATACGTAACAACCCTTCCCATCAGACGTACGAGGACAATGCACCAATAAAAGTAAGGGAGAATTTCACAAAGTGAGAGTCAGACGGTTAGTGAGAGCACCATAGCCATCCCCCTCACGAGGGCAGGAGCGCAGCTTGCCTTCACGCAGACGCCTGTCCCTCTGCTGAGCCTTTCTCCCAGCCCTCGCTTCTCTCCGTCCCGCTCACACCCTGGCTCACAGTTGACCACCTTTCCAGGCCTGTTCTGGCTCTTTTATTTAATACTCAGCCTGCCTTCCTCCATCCCCTCTAGTCCTTTTAAGACCTTCTCCATAGTTTGCCATTTCTTGCTTGCTGTATGGTTTACTTATTACTTATGATAGTGATAGCGTTGTTAGGATCGAGCATCGGTTGGTTTCACATGGAAGAGAGCTGAAGCTGCCCTCCAGTGAAGACCTGCCCCACCACAGTGCTTCAGAACATTTGATGCCTCCCGCACCTGTTCTCAGAGCTGAGCAGGAAGATTCAAGAATAATCAGACTGTCAGGTTCACATGCAGAAAAACAAAGGGGTCAGGAGAAGCCAGGCTCCCGAAGCTTGCAGCATCCCTGGGGTGCTGAAAGCGTCAACGGCAGACAGGAGCGAAGCGAGAGGGCGCAGGGCTCCTCTCCCGTGTCCTGTCTGAACGTCTCTGCTTATTTTGAAGCGTAAAGGACTGCTGATCGCCTGTCTGTGCCACGACCTGGACCACAGGGGCTTCAGCAACAGCTACCTGCAGAAGTTCGACCACCCGCTGGCGGCTCTCTACTCCACCTCCACCATGGAGCAGCACCACTTCTCCCAGACCGTGTCCATCCTGCAGGTGAGCCCGCCCACGCGCCTGCCCAGGGCCTCAGAGGTGCTTTGTCAGCTTGCTGGAAAAGCTGTTGTGGTATATTGTTTATAGTCAGAACTAACTGATTGTGTGGAACTTTTGAATAAAAAAGTCCTCCACAGAGATGTTGAATATATGTTTTTTCTTTTTTTAAATCTGCTTTAGATGTTGATGGACCTTTATTTTATTCATCTATTTATATGCGGTGCTGAGGATCGAACTCAGCGCCTCACACATGCTAGGCAAGCGCTCTACCACTGAGGCACGACCCAGCCCCGAATATGGATATTTTTCAATTACACTTGTTTTCCAGGTATTATGCCAATAATATATGATATTCAAAAGCGAATTTTTTTTCACATAGCTTAACTATATGAATTATCATATTCTTGAACCAGAATGTATTCAGCATCTTAAAAGTTAGGTACATTCAAGGTTTTTAAGTGTATTGAATTCCTATTTTCTTGCATGAGTGTCTTTATTTTATTGCTTTTAAAATGTTCCAGGTGATTGATCTAGATGATGGTAGATCTCACTTCAGTAAAAAGTTTTTATGGTTCTTCTTCCTTAAACCTTTTTTCTAAACCACACTGTAACAAGGTAGCTACTGTGTCAAGATAACTTGAATCCTAACACAGAGAATTTTTTAAATTATGATCTGTGTTTGGCTTAAGGATGGTGGACCCTATCTTCCCCTCCCACTGCCACACCTAAAGAAGGAAAAGGAGTCTGAATGGGCATTCTGATGTGGCGTGTCTGCAGGAGGTCTGGAGTTTCCAGAGTGGCCTAGCAGAGTGCCAGCAGCGACTCAGCAGTCGCTGGCCGTGGGCAGATCACAAATAGAAAGGCTTTTCCCCTCGGTGCAGGTTTTCTGTCTTGTGTAAGCCCCCAGGTTTTTACTTTCTCCCCTCAGCTTCTTACGGCTTCTCTAGTGCTCCTCGTTGGGCCTGAGTGTCCAAAGGGTTGGTGGTACTGCATGCTTAAACCTTAAAACCCAGCGAAGCTTAGCATCTAGGTACTGAGAAGGTAAGTCATGAAATCCCCGATGTGCAAATGCTATTCCGAATAGCCGCTGGGTGGAAGATATGCTAGATATGGAGTTATTTTAGTTATTTTCAATCTATAACCCCAGGTAGCTGATGTTGACTTGCTCATAGACGAGTTCTGTTCCTGAAAGCAGTATGTGATCATTGGTCCTCTTTTTTAAATGATGTATATTCGAGTAGATAAATGCATACATACAAGCACACTTAGAAACTTAACGAGGATAAAAAGGGTGTGTAGACACGTATGTAAGTCACACTTTTTGTATGTAGGTAAACACTGTAGAACTTCATTGCAGTTACATTCACTTTGACCTCACTTACTCATTATTTGAAGGTATTTTTTGTACAACTAGAAGGATAGATGCTGGAAATGACATCCATGCACCTTCAGTTAGAACTCACTGAATTAGCATCCTGTATCCTAAAGAAATTCAGATGTTTGATGATGGCAGTGCTTCTAGCAGTGTAATCTGAAATGAATTTTAATAGGTTCATAATGTTTCTTTAGAAAGCCTATTTAAATGTAATAGAATTAACTTTGAAGCAGGCCGGCATTGGAAAGCAGACTGCCACCAGACTAAAACTAACCCTGTGGTTGAGAAGTTGTGGGAAGTAGTCTGGAGCAGGAGCAGCCAGACCCCCGAGCTATTGCTGTCACAAATGAAGGTTCAGGATGGTGTGCTGCATTCCCATAAATCCTTGGTGACGTGGGGGTTCGCAGCGCCTGACGGGTGTTCCTAAAACAACTGGGACAGAGTAAAGGAACTCATGGTGGAAAACTAGGTTCAAACAGGCAAACCTTTGGCATCCAAAGTTGCTGGAGGAAAGCTTCCAGATATGGGAGATGGAATCAGTGGCCGGCGCGGACTCTTTGCTCTCCTGTTAGAGATGGTGAGGGGCTGCACTCCTGGTGAGGCGGGGCAGGGAGGAAGTGCCAGGCTTAGCTGCGGAGTCACGTGCAGAGCACCGCGAGTCTAGAAATGAGCCTGAACGCTGAAGTGACTGGAAGGCACGGGTGGCAGGAATGCTGGGAGGCCCCTTCGTGGGGCAGAGTGCTCGGTACAGCATTCCCTCTTGCTCTGAGAGCAATGTGATTATAAGGCAATGTGTGCTCAGGCTCCAAAAGGCTGGCTGCCTTCAATTTAGGGATTTATGAAGGACAAACAAGAGTCTAACAGTTAAAGAACAAAGCATCAATTAGAGGCAGTTTGTGATACAATTAAATAGCAATGTTAGAATTTGATTCTATACCATCTGCATAGCCAGATTAAACAAGATGGGCAGTTCAGTGGGAAAGGGTTCCCGCTCAGGCGCCCACAGGGCTGTGTGAGTGCTGATTTCCATTATGGCTTCCACTGTCACCTGCTGGGCAGTCTGGGCAAGCAGAGGGATACTCCTGGCCACCTTAGCAGCGGCCACAAGCAGGCAGGAGTCAAGTACCTCCGCCTCACTCACACACACAGCTTTCGGGCAGGCAGAAGAGCAGGGAGTGTCTGATGGTCACAGTGAGAAGGGTGTGGTGAGAAGTTCCCTGCTGAGGAAGCGGTAAGTCAGGAATAAATTAAGAAGTGTACAAGCAGAGAGAAGACAGACACATTCTTAGCTTTTGCTGCGCATCCTCTTCTCTCTTGGTTCTGCGCAACAGGGATGTCTTGCTGGTGAGCGAGCCCACCACTATGAGGGCATGGTGGACTTCAGAGACGGAGCTGTTGCTTAGTCTGCAGTGCATGCCCAAGCCCCTCTGACCACGCAGCCTCCTGAGGCCTGTCACCCACCCTTCCTACCTGACACTCCCATTTCAGGCTTCATGCTATTCTGCTTTTAATACCTTTTGCCCTCACCTCCCACCATTTCTCCAAGCCTGTCTCTCGAATTTATCCTCCAAATCTATGCTAAGGTGTTATTCTCCTGTTGAAGTGTCATCATAGCTCTCTGAAGCCTTAGGAATGAATTCCCAGTTTCCTAATTGATGCATAAGTCTTTTTTGAATGGCCTCTGCCTATTGCAGGACCACAGTATCTGACAGACTTTTGTAAATCCACCCCTTTCTGCAACCAGCTTCTTATTTTTTAGACTCAGTTTGGGCATGAACTCCTCTCGTGGAAGGACTTACGGAATCCTCATAGAGCAGGGCACAGCTTCGTGCCTCTTTTACTTGACCCCTGAGCATCTCGAGCATATGTATGTCTTAGATTTTTTTTTTTAATTTGTATTGAAATTTTCTGCTTTGAGAATAGCTTTTTAATTCCTTTGAATTGCAAATTGAGGAAGGCAGTTAGTGCCCCTTACTCATCTCTGTACCAACCTCTGAGTCTGTTGTTATGTGCAGAGATGGGAATGTGAAGGTAGAATACGGGTTTGGGAGAAGTCAGAGTGGGCAGAACAACTGGGCAAGGCATGGAGAGCAGAAAATGCAGGCTTTATTTAGGAGAAGGTGAGTGGCGTGTCTCCTCAGGGCAGAGGGCTCCCGGTAGTGGCCCAGCAGCAGAAGGCCAGCGAGATGCCTTCAAGTGAGATTCTTCTGTTTGGGCATTGACATCCAAGAAAGCAGGTAACTTTGTTGTCTTACCTAAAATGAACATATTTTAAACATTGTGAGAGAAGCATTATTATTGCTGTATTAGATCAATTTGATCAGTTTTCTAAATGAAATGTTACTGATCATTTTGAATATTGAAACTATCCTTTTTCTGTCTTTTGCCCTCTGTGAATACCCCATGTTAAGTTCTCAAAAGTCAAGTTTTAGAAAATGAACTAATTAGGAATATATAGTCTCATTATTAGATAATATTCTTATTAATCTTTAATTATCCAATGATTTTGAAATATGACCAAATTTCAGAAAGTTATCTATGTATATTTTCGGATCCCATGACTTTGTCATTACTTTTTATAGCAATAGTATTTATGTGTATCAGCTAGAGTCTCATTCTATTCTATTCTATTCTATTCCAATCATTCTATTTGTAGAATTTACCACTATCTGTTGGAATAATAGCAAAATTTTGCTTACATTCAACATGATCTTTACTAATAAACTAAAATATGTGACTCGGAGGCAGCTTACATCCTGTCCTTCTCTGCCAATGAACAGAAATGGTCTTTGACCATCAAATTCATTTGGGGGCATAGCTTTTTCTTCATTTAATTTTTCTTCCCTCTTTCCCTTAACTCTTCACTACAAAGTCATGCTGGTGGATTTTATCATCACCACCATCATCATTTTATCTATTGGGTATTTACTGTGAACCAGAAATGTGTTTTGTACGTGTTAATACATTTCATTTTTTTAGAATAACCCTATAAGATACTATTTTTGTTCATTTCCATTTTAAAAATAAGAATAATTTGCATCAAAGAGATTAAGTAACTTGTTCATTTGTCACATAGCTAGTGAGGAAAGGATAAAAAGCAAGAATTGTTTGTCCCCCAAAGCCTGTATTCTTAATCAGATACTATAGTGCCTCATAATCTGTGGTTTGAAGCAGTCAGTGATTGAACAGCAAAACAAGCACTCTGTGTTAAGTTTTAAAGGCATTGTGACGTGGAGTGCTTGTTGCAGAGTATTGTATCATCAACTTTATACTTTTCACTATTCGATTTGCCTTGGTTGTATACAAATTTTTGTGGCTTTCACCAAATATCATGATTTCTGTAGTCGCAGGAGCTCCATATCACATGCTGCTGCTTCTTCTGCTGTAGCACTTATGTCCTCTCTTAGGAAAAGCCTCCCATGTTCTCCCATATTCCTCTATCTAATTCAAACACAGAGAATATGCCACTCTATTTTAGTTGCATACTTATATCCTTACCTCTTCTACTATACTGTGAACTCCTTAGAGAATCAACTTTATTGTTTATAACCTTGGATATCGTAGGTATTAAACTACAATGTCCATATATAACATGGAACACTACAGACTAAATATCTGCTAAATAAATGAAGACAGATGGTAGGGTTTTCATTTTGGGTGGGAAGGACACAGCTGTGGAAAGAAAGAAGGGGTTCCTGATGCTCCAGCAGTGAATAGACCAGAGAAGGTGCTTAGAACTGTCATCAGGACTGGAGAGGCCTCAGGGAACATCTGTTCAGGTGGGTCTTGGGTGGCCTTTCAGCATCAGAACAATTTCAGCAGTGTTCACATTCTCTACCGTCTCCAGAGCTCAGCTGCTTTGAACATTTATAAACAGCCCACTTACATACTTCTGCAGAAATAAAAATTACCTGCTGTTCACCCATTTCACAGTTTTAAAAATATTCCTGGGTATAAAGAATCTGCAGTCTGCTATTTCATGCTTGATGTAATGCAAAGTAGTATCAACTAAATTAAATCAACATCAACTTCAAACTGTGTAACCTGAACTTAATAATAATAAACTTATCCATGATATATACAAGTATTATATTATTTGGGGGGTTTTATTATGTGTTAACTAATGTGAAATTGGAACTTTAAAATGATTTCTAGGTGCTGGTGACGTAGCTTAGTGGTGGAGCATTTGCCTAGCATGTTTAAGGCCTGTGTCTCAATCCCTAGTACAGTGGACAAAAAGACGGCATGGGTGATTTAGCAGTTGATCTTTCTGGAACGTTTGGTTGCTAGTATCTCCCTTCCTTAGTTTATTTTGGTAGGGAGCAAAATGCTAGATTATTTTAAAGAGGTAGTGGTACTACTTCCTGTTTGTTTACGTATTCATTCCATTTACTCTTGCAAAATGTCAAAGCCCTAGTTAGAGCTTTTCATTATAAAGGCTTCTACTGAACTTTTCCAAGGTGGTTTCCTTTGATGTCAAGAAGTAGTAAAGGGAAAAATGAATCTAAAGTAGCCAACAGAATACACAGAACCCTTAAAATGGATCTTGCTTGGTCTTGACTCACAGACACTGAGCATCTGATGAACATAAGAGTAGAGCACAGCGAGCTCAAGACTGAATTCATAGAACCCAGGCTTAGAATTTTTTTAAGAATTTCAACAGGATACTAGAATATTCTTATATATTACAGTTTAGCAGATTATTGTGTAAGTGTTGGGATGGAGGAAATAAGACACAAGCCCAGGTCCTGAAGCATGAAGTGTGCCAGGATGAGTCTCCGGAGGTGGCCTGCTGGGAGCATCAGCAGCGTCTCTCAGTGAAGTGAGTTTGTAAAGTGGCACACACAGGTCCCGAGGCTGTGAAGTGGCACACACAGGTCCCGAGGCAGGAAGGCGGAAGTAGAGGCCAGCTGCTTCACCAGAGTTACCATCGAGTCAAAGAAAGTGGAGTCTGAGCTGAACCAGAGTGGAGGTTTCCTTCCTAGAGATTCTACAACAAAATTGTTTCGAGTTGAGTTGCTAGGTCCTGGAGCTGGCCTCCTACCCAGTGCCAGATCCCCTCTCTGTCCCCAGCAGTCACCAGCCACCTGTGCTGGAATGTCCCACGCCCAGCATCTCCGGCACCCTCCTTGTGGGAACACGACCTGCTGAAGTTCCTCAGCTCACCCCAGCCTGTTGTCAGGGAAATACCTACAAGAACCGAGTCATTTGCAGTGTATGTCCACTTACGAGACCTCAAGAGCAAATCTCATAGAAACATTCTGATGGTTGAAAACTAGTGGTCACACACAGCTTTACCTCAGAATGTGAAGCACACAATGCCTTAGTGTGATGTCCGATTTTGTACAGAAGCATACTTTAATGATTTCAAGTTTGTGCTGTGTTTTATCAGTCAATAAATGTAGATTAAGTGAAATAAAAACCAGTTAATCATAGGGATATTGACCATTGATTAAAAAAATCATTAAAAATCGGTGAACCCACAAATTGAATACATCTTAATTGTCTCAGCATTGTTTTAGTTTGAACAAAAACTTTTACTAAAAATAAGTGCTTAAAATTCTCAGAGGAAGAAACTGTTGTGAAAAATTTCATAGGATGTTTCATAGTTAGAAGAAGAACTCTGAGATAAGAGAATGGATTCCGACCACCTCCGTCCCGGGGTGGCGGAGGGTGCTGTTGGTTCTCGCATCTGCTGGTTTGTGTGTTGTGTGGATGCATTGTTACCTGTAAAGAGTTTATGAGGTACAGAGAAACGTTAGACTGAGGTTAGGCACATTTTCTTTTAATAGAAGTTGATGGCTACTTCTTTGTGACAATATGCAGTGCACAAGTGTAAATAGATGCCTTTTGAAGCCCACTGAGTTCCAGTAGGATGTAAACCTTAAGGTTTTAAATTCACTTAACAGAATAAAACTTCAACCTAAATATCTTGCATTTTCCAGTACTAATACCTATCAGAAATATGCAAAAACTAGATCTATTTAAGCCCCTGGGGTTTTGTGGTAGTGAATGACATCTCTGGAGTTTAAATAGTTCTTTAAGTGGGAGCTTCGTCGCAGCGCACAGAGAAACCACAATGCCATTCCCTGGAGTCCGTCAAGGCTCCTTTTGCTTCCCTCAGTCGTAATTCTTGTGCCAGTGGCACTACCGATGCCGTTTAAACAACCGCGCGTGCCTGAGGCTGGAGCGTTGTGCTCACTGGTGTGTTCCTCTGTATTTCTCCACAGTTGGAAGGGCACAACATCTTCTCCACCCTGAGCTCCAGTGAGTACGAGCAGGTGCTGGAGATCATCCGCAAAGCCATCATCGCCACTGACCTTGCCCTTTACTTTGGGAACAGGAAACAGCTGGAAGAGATGTACCAGACTGGATCTCTAAATCTTCATAATCAGTCGCATAGGTAAAAATGATTTTATGTAGTTTAGAAGCCCAGAAAGTATTATCTGGAATTAATTGATATTTAAGAAGTGTAATTTGGCATAAGTTTATATTTGACAGAAGAAATGTAAGATAATTTGCTTTTCTGTTTCATGTGCATATTGTTTATTTTGGATACTTCCCTTTTTTTTTTTTTTTTTTTTTTTTTTGGTAAAATTTCTGATAGTGTACCGTTAGGATGATGGAGATGGAAATGGAAACTAGCCACTCGGAAATTGGTGCCTTTAAAGGAAAAGGTCTTGCCTTGAGTTCACCAGAGTGTGAGATTTGGCCATAGCTTCATAGGCCCAAAAGCCCATGAAGATAGATTCACTTTTCAGAATCCAGATCTTATCCACCAAGCTAAAGTGACTAATGTATAAGACTGGAATTTCATTTTATTGGTCTGCTAGCATGTTGACACACAAGGACCACAGTATTGGCAATTTTTGTGGTCAGAATCATTTAGGAAGCCAAATAACAATCATAAGTTTGTTGATGAACATGGAATCAGAACAAGTAAAATTAGATTCATTGTATCTTCTAATGGTATCAGGCTAAAATGGCCTGATTCTTTTTTATCTGAGGACCAACTTCTTGCCCAGTGGATTCAGAACTATATCAGATATGTTCTTCACAAATCTCCCACCCATCTGTGCGTCAGATCCAAGTTCATTGCTCATCTGCCTCCCTCCTTGGCAGTTGGTAAGTGGTTGCCAGCCACTAGCTTTTACTGCTGTTACTCCCCTGTGGTGGTTCCATGTCTGACTAATCCACCTCAAGTGGTGCCAGCTCTGTCATAGGCTTATGAACACGGTTTATGGGTTTGATGCCAGCCTGCTATCTTAGTTCACTAGCTTTGCGTGTCCCCTCTGTAATTCATTATATACTGGTCTTAACATTTCTTTCCAGGGCACAGACTCTGTTTTCCAAATTCTTAGAAGAAATTTATTCAGGCATCCCAAATGCAGCACATTAGTTTTACAAATGGATATAGATATAAAATAAAGTTTACCACTTTAAGAATAAATATCATTTTATTGACATCTTTGATTAAGCAGCAGTTGTTTGTGATTCACTTTACCTTCAAACAGATGTAATCAGATCTTTTAGAACCTGAAGCTTATATAATTTGGGGGACTTTTTTAAAGAAGACTAATACAAGACATCTTACTTTCACACAGAGCAGAGCCCCTCCCAGGACCACGCAAGTGGTCACCGCTGGGAAGGGCCTGAGTCCTGGCACGTCTTCTGCCTTCATCCACGTGCCACGTGTGCTCTGTCTTGTCTCCCACGGGTCGTGTGTGGTCCTTGCACTGGCATCTGGAGAAACAGGTTTCTGTTCACAGTTCTCTTTTTTATGACAGTTATAAGTTTAGGAAAGTATAGCCTTCATAAAGTATGTTATGGCTTCCTGAAACCCAAATGCTTCCTTTTATTCCTTGAACATATTATTTTTACTGAATTATTACAATAATTACAATTATCATTATAGAATAGAATACTTAGGCATCTAATTGTATAAATATGATTTTGTGCTTAATGCATATATATTTGGTGTTAGTATGACCTATCATATGGTTTTGTGTGACTAAGTAATTTTGACACATAATTTTAAACGTAATGCTTATTTGTTTTAACAATTCAGGATGTAGGTGTACACCAGGGACGGCATCATTAGCTACTCCACATTCCAATACCAGCTGCGTGTTTGCTGTAATGTCCCCCATGCACCTTGCTGCCTTTCCAAGGTGCGTGTGTGTGTTCAGTGTATACGGTGCATACTTGCTCACATGCTTTTCCTCTCACCTTTTTTTTAAAACAAAACTGTGATTATACTATAGTCACTCCTTTTTAGATTGTGTAACATTACATATGGAGTACTATATAAAAATATTTTCCATATTGATGGTCAGTATTTCCAGAATTTTGCATTATACATAATGCTGCAGAAACTCTGACTTGTGTAGTGTTTCTTACTGATGCTTTAAAAAGTATGTAATATACATTTCTAGAAATTTATGCATATATTAAGTTTTCTAAAAAAATTCACAATCCTTCAAACATAAGGGTGAAACACATTTCTCATTAACTATGCCATTCATATCGCTAATATTGCTTCCTGTGATGAACATATTTTCATGTTTATTTGTAATTTATTATTCCCAGTTCTGTGTATCTGTTCATAATGTTTGGTTATTTTTTGATGAGTTGTTTACTTTTAATATCATTTTACATTCTGCAATTTTACTGAGGATATTAAAATTTTCTGTGATATAACTGAAAATATTTTCTTCAGGTGATTTTCAAAACTTTTATTTAGATTTTCTTTTTTCTTTTCCTTTTTTTATTGTGGTACTAAGCGTCAGACCCAGAGCCCTGTGCATGCTGGGCAAGTGCTCTACTATGGAGCTGCATCCTCAACCCCCCATTTTCTGATGAATACAAAGTAATTTAGTTTCATGAAGCCAAATCTGTCATCATTTTTTTAATCAAATCTCACATTTATATAAATAGTATATAAACTTTTCTTCATGTATTTTTATAGTTTAAATTTTTATATTTATATTTTAAGTCTTCAGAAGTTGTATTTTTGTAGAAATTATTTATCCCTGATGGTTGAATTAAATCCCATTTAAAAACTTGGAATGGAACCACCATTTGACCCAGCTATCCTACTCCTTGGCCTATACCCAAAGGACTTAAAATCAGCATATTACAGAGAGACAACCACATCAATGTTCATAGCTGCTCAGTTCACAATAGCCAGATTGTGGAACCAACCTAGATGTCCCTCAATTGATGAATGGATAAAGAAACTGTGGTATATATATACAATGGAATATTACTCAGCCATAGAGAATGATAAAATTATGGCATTTGCAGGCAAATGGATGAAACTGGAGAATATCATGCTAAGTGAGATAAGCCAATCTCAAAAAACCAAAGGACGAATGATATCGCTAATAAGTGGATGATGACACATAATGGGGGGTGGGAGGGGTTAGTGTTAGGGTTAGAGTTAGGGTTAAGGAGGGGGGCAAGAATGGAGGAAGGAAGGACTGTATAGAGGGAAAAGAGGGGTGGGAGGGGTGGGGGGGAAGGGAAAAAAATAACACAATGAATCAAACAACATTACCCTATGTAAATTTATGATTACACAAATGGTATGCCTTCCCGCCATGTACAAACAGAGAAACAACATGTATCCCATTTGTTTACAATAATAAAAAAAAATCCCATTTAATGAATAATTAACTTTTCACTGAGTTGAATATATTGTTTTTATGCAAACTTGGGTAATTTTTTGACTCAAGCTATTTATTTCTAATTATTTAATCCTTAAATAGAATTACTGTTTTGATTACTGTAACCATGTCAAAATTTATATTGCATACCTAGTAAAATAATCCTTACCTTACATTTACTTTTCAAAAAAATTCATGGACTTTGTGACTTAATAAATGTATCTAGTGAAAGTTTTATTCAGTAATTTTCAAACTTACACAGACATAGAAATAATCTAATGTACACTCATACTCACTATCTAGATTCAAGAACTATTAACACTTTACCACCTTTTTCTACTTTATTTCTGTGCTATTCCAAAGTAACTTGTGTAGGACATCATGAACATTCATTCTCTTCATCATGGACATTTAAAAAAGAATATTCTGCTTCAGATTTTTTTCAATCAGAAATTTTCACATTAGCATTTTATTTATAGTTATGTTATATTTATTTATTTGTTTGAAGAGGATAGTATATTCTTTCCTCTAAAAACATGGTATGATATTTTAGCCATGAATAAAATTTCATATTTTGTTTATAACCCTTTTATAGATATTTTTGAAAAAAATTTATGGATTATTTTATAGCTTTTACCACTGGTAAATGTGATTTTTTTTCCTTTTCTAACTGGAAATACAGTTTCCAATATAAATAAAGTTAGGAATTTTTGCTTCATATGGTTTGAAACTTTTATTTGGTGCTCCCACATTTAGATTCATTGTCTTCTTGATCCTTTACCCTCTAGTCAGTGTGAATTTTTTTTTTTTTCCTGTTAAAGTGATGTGACATTAGATTCTGGTATTTTGTTTTTGTTATTGTTTCTTTAAGTCTGAAAGTGTGTCTCTCTTTCATATTGTTTACCTTTTCTTTCTTTTTATTTCATAATCAGCCTGACTAGAACTGCTATTGCATTGCCAAATATAAGTGACAAGAACAGACCTCCTTTTCTTGTTCCAGTTCTTAGGGGGAAAGTATCCAGTCTTTTGCCATTAAATATGGTATTAACTGCAGGTTGTTGCCGGGGTCCAGCCCTAGCAGGAGTCCATGGGTTCCACACTGGTAAACGGGGCGCTGGGAGACAGCGTCGGTGATGGATGGAGAGTGAAAGACACAGACTCTAGTTCTGGTGCAATCAATCCCACTTTATTCTGGGGAAGGCTGGGTTTATATACATTTTTCTTCAGGCTATAATGGCAGTCTTGTGGTTAATATTAAAGAAGTTTCCATAGCATAGGCAGAAAACAACAACCTAACAGATCATCCTTACCTAATCACAATTATTTTAAGAATATCTAACTACATTGATGAGCTAATACAATGTTTATTTCCTTAATATCTAAACTCTATGTGACCTAAGACTATTCTTATTATTCTCGCGGTTAAAGTGATAGACAAGTAATCTCATGTGACCATTTCTACTAGGTCCATCTGGTTAATATCTAAATTGCTGAGTTAAGGGTTACAAGAGGGCAGCGGTCCCAATGGTTATTGTGTGCCAACATTTATTATAGGGGTGACATATTCTTTGTAGGAAGGAAGGAATGTTGTGAAACCTTATTTTTTTACCTTACTACCACACATAAATAAAACCATCGTTAAAATTTAACCAGCCTGTTGGAGACAAAGGCAGATCTATAACTATTTTCTCCAGAGGCTTTCAGGGACTCATTACACGGTTGCAAAATTATTTTTAATTTTGTTAGTGGTAAAGACCCATTGTTTTTCAGATTGTAGGTAATATTTTCTGGAATTTTTGTTGTATTCCCCTCGTCCTCTTAAGCAATCTGTTCAGACTGAAATGAGTAATATATTATCAGAAAAACATAGCAGAAAAAACACCATGCTCCGGAGCAAAGCATCCGGCAATTCCTTTTAGGATGAGCCTTTGCAATCATCCTCCAGAGGATCTTTGTCAAGCACTGGATGGAATTCTGGATGCCCCCACAGGTTGTTCGCAAATGGATTGTACATGCTGAGAAAGTTTTAATTATAGTTGATTGAGTATTGTTTTCCATTATGAAATGTGAATGGATATTGGAATTTTTTTGAATGCTTTTGCCACATCTATTGAGATTATCAAGTGGATTTTTGCTACTTATTCTGTTAACATAGTACATTGCATTCAGTAATTTTCAGATATTAAGCCAATCTTGCATTCTTATGATGTCTTTTGTATATATTGCTGGATTTATTTCGATGGTATTTTATTAGTATTTTGATAGGACTTTTGTATCTATATTCAGAAATTATATTGGTCTGTAGTTTTTCTGTAATCTTTGTCTGGTTTTGCTATGAGTGCAGTATTATCCTCATACAGTGAGTTGGGAAGTATTACCGCCTCTTCTATTTTTTTGAAAGAGATGTGGAATGTCTATTAATTCATCTTCAGATGTTTGAAAAAAATTCACCAGTGAAGTCATCTGGGTCTAGATGCTTCTTTGTGAATATTTACTTATTGGATGATTTATTGGATAGAAACAGTTGGAAATTTAAGAATAGTATAGAGAGAAGTGACTCCTGACTAACAGGGTACAGCCAGTACACATGGTAGTGCATGTTTCTTATCAAAACAAGGAGAAACCTAAAACACTGCCAGCTCCACATCTCATGCCCATTAGAAACAGTCTTCAAAATTGAGGCTGACATAAATACATCTCATGATAAAATCTGGGAGAACTGTTCTCCACAGATCTGAAATACATGAAATGCTAAGAAAAAACTTCAGAGGAAATTGTGAGAATCACCAAAAGTGGTAAAGATTTGAGTAACTAGAACAGATTAATTGTTCTTTCCTTCTAATTTCCATAAATGTATGTTTTAAGCAGAAATAATACCATTCTAAGGTGATGTTTGTATCATGTGTAAGAAGTAAATAAGGAAGCAATAGCACAAAGGACAGGAACATAGATTTATAGTATATAAGCTTCTTATGTTTTTGATGGGTAAAGAGTGAAGTGTTAGGTGAAATCATATTAATTTTATGATTGGTGTGATGGGTATACATATTATAATCCCTAGAGAAATCAGGAAAAACAATAAAACTTTAAAATACAGAGGGATATTTACTAGTTACTTATTTTTGACTAGTAAAAACTATGCCTGATTAATCCACAAGGAGGCAGGACAAGAGGAAGAAGAACAGAGACAATGGGAAGATGCTAGGCTTGAACCCAATAAAACCAACAATTAATTTAAAAGTAGATGGACTAAATACCTGAATTAGCCAGAAATTGTCAAACCAAATAAAATGTCAAGACTTACTTCTATGTAATCTATGAGATACATATACCCTGTAAATACAAAGCCAATTTGAAGTTAGGTGATGGAGAAAAGATAAATCACGTGAAAAGCATCAAAAAAAATAAAAACTAGTGCGGCTGCATTAAAGTTAGACATGAGCAACATTGCCAGATATAAAGAGGGCCAATTTTCCACCAGTCCAAAATGCATAAGCACCTCCTAGCAAAGCTTCAGACACACCCAAGAAAACTGGCAGAACAAAAAGCATAAGAGGCATAACCAAAATCTTGTTAGGGAGTTTTGCTCCTCTTTAAGTGACTTTAAAAGCACTGTATTGGAGTTCTGCAAAGCTACTGGAGGTCTGAATATCATCAACATGAATTAACTTTTCTTTATAGAACATTGCAACTGTACAACTCAAATTCTTTCCAGCTGCACATGAAAACACAAGATAGACGCTGTGCTGGGATGTAATACAAATCACAATGAATTTTAAAGGAATGAAATCATAGAATATTCTTGGAATTAAATTAAAAACCACAATAAATTATCTATAAAAGCCCAGCTGTTTAGAAGTTAATTAGCACACTTCTAAAATAGCCTGTAGGTCAAAGGAGCAGTTACAAAGGAAATCAGAGATTATCTCAAACTGATAATGAAAATCAACTATATCCAAATTTGTAGGATACAGCTAAAACAGTGACAGTAATTTAAAGTAGCACTTTAAGCAGCTAGGAAATGAAAGCAAATTAAAGCCTAACTTGAAGTCAGTAAGTGTTTAAGATAGAGTTGAACAGTAAAACTTATAGCAGGCAAGAAAGGGAGAAAAGTTTAAATGCAAATAGTTGGTTTTTAAAAACAATTAAAATGGATAAGCATTGGTAATGCTAAATTAAGAAAGAAAATACCAATCATCCATATTAACAGGAAAGTGAGGATATCACTACATTTGGAAGACTTTAAAGGGATAATATAGTTACTACAAATAATATCTTGCTGGTAGATTTGAACTTTAGAGGAGATGGATAAACTGGATGAATTCCTTGAAAAATACAACTTACCACGAACCAGAAAGGAACAGAAAATATGAACGTGCCCTTAAAAGAAATTTAGTCTTAAAAGAAGTAAGCAAAAAGGCCTATCAGGGGTGGGGTTGTAGCTCAGTGGTAAAGTGCTCGCCTAACATGTGTGAGACACTGGGCACGATCCTTGGCACCACATAAAAATAAATTTAAAATGATATTTTGTCATCTACAACTAAAAAAAAAAAAAAATTTTTTTTAAATTTTAAAAACCACAGTACCATTAAAAAAAAAAAGAAAGAAAGAAAAGGCCCATCAGGGTCATAACTCATGTTAACACTCTGAAATTCTATTTTAAAAAGTCTGAAAAATCTTTTGAAAAGTGGAAAAGGGAACAATTCCCCATCTATTGTATGACTACTACATAACTCTGATAACAAAATCTTAACAAAGAAATTGCAAAAATACTTAAAGTCAGTTTTCCCTCAGGAACATAACCGCAAAGTTCACTGAAAACTATAAGCAATTCAGTCATATAAAAAGGACAATATATCATGATGAGTGATTTTTGGGGATTAAAACACTGATTTATGTAGCTCACCACAATAAAGGAAAGAAAAGGCACTACAGTTCCATTTCAATAAGTGCAGGAAAAGCATCTGACACAAGTTAGACCTCCACCGATCGGGAGACGGCCTCAACAAGGAGCACAGGGGAACTCATGTGACTGGTGGAGTTCATCTGTGAAGACACAGTGGGCCTGTGGCCACAGCGTGTGAACACACGTGTGAGGCGGGAACCAGCCGAAGGCTGCCCACTTCCACCACATCTGTGATGCTTCAGCCGGAAGTTCTACCCCGTGTACTACTGCAAGCAAAAGAAATTAGTGTGAAGATTGGAAAGGAAATCTAACTTTATTATGTTCCACTAGTGTTATTTAGAGATCAAATCCAGGACCTTGCATATGGTAAACAAGCACTCTACCTCTAAGCTACATCCCAGCACACATCTTTATTTTTAAATGGTAGACCATCTATAAAAACAAAAACAAAACAAAACAAAAGAACAAAACTCTTCAGAAATCTTCGAGAGAGACACCAGAATTATTAAGTGCATCTGGCAAGTTCACAGATTGTGTGGCTAACATTTATTTAAATAGATTCTATTTTTGTACATGAACAACTATCAACTAGAAATTAAAACTGGGCTAATGGTATAACTCAGTGATAGAGCACTTGCCTATCACGTGTGAGTTCATCAGTGCAAAATAAATAAATAAACCAAATCTATTTGCAATATCATTAAAATATGGCCTACTTGGGAATAAACTTAACAAACAATGTGCAGATCTCTACTAAAAATACAAAAATATTCCAGAGAGGGAATTAAAGATTACCTACATGTATGTAGAGATACATCATGTTTCAGTATTGCTAAGTTACAAATTACCTACAAATGTGTCTCCAAAAATGTAATCCTAGTCAAAATCTCTTTATTTAGAAATCGAGAAACTGAAAACAAGTCTATGTAGATAAGCAGAAGGCCTAGGATAGTTGAAACAATTTTGACAAAGCAAATATCAAATGTGGAGGACTTAAGGACCTCTTTGAAAACTTAATGTAAAATAGCAATATTCAAGAGAGTGTGTATTGGTGTTTGGATGGATAAATAACCTGGTGAGACAGTGTATAGAAGATTCCAGTGTCTAGGCTACTGATGTCCAACCAAGCTGTTAAGGTCATTCTTGAATTACTGGGCTTTCAGTTGGATTATAGATTTAAATTTAAAAGAAAAAATTATAAAATTTCTAGAACTAAGCCCAGAGGAAAAATCTTCATAACCTTGAATAGACAAACAGAAAAATCAGACCTGCAGATAAGCAGTGATAGATTGGAATTTGTTTTGTAAAAAGGTTGAGATTTTCAAACCATACCTTTAAGGAAATAAAGCCACAAAATATTGCAAAATGTTCTCTATTTTATAAAGGTCCTATATAACTCTTACAAGTCAGTAATAAGACCCCCAAGTAAAAATTACATGAAAGGCTTTTGCATAATTTATAAGCCAATAAACGAGACATTTGCTCAACATCTTTAATCATCAGATACAAATTCAAACCACATTGATACCCCACTGTACACACTAGAATACCCAAAATTGAAGATCAACCACACCAAGTATTGGCAAGGATGTGGAGCAACTCAGATATGCATTCCTGGTAGGAGTACTGAACTTAACACTGCTTTGGAAAGCCTCTTGGAATTGTCTTGGAAAGCTCAGTCTGTTCTTACCCTGTTGCCCAACGGTCACCCTTAGGTATTTACTGCTAAGAAATGGAGGCCTGGAATCACACCAAGACATGGACAGAAAGGCTTACAGTAGCACTCCTCCTAAATTATCCCAACTGGAAGATCCCGAATATCTAGCAATAAGTGAATGAGCAGACAGTTTCAGGCATGGATATGAGGAATACTGGACTATTCAGCCACAAAAATTATGAACTGCTGATTCACATGACAGTTTGAATCAGTTGCTAGGGATTGAACAAAGGGCCTCATGCATGCTAAGCAAGAGCAGCACCACTGAGTCACAGCCTAAGCCCCTACAAATACTACATTGAGAAAAGTGGCAAATAGCATTTTTATGAAGTTCTAGAATAGACAAAACAAACCAGTAGTAGAATTCGAGTCAACAGTCCTTCCTTGGCAGGGTGATTGACAGGAAAAGGGGGCAGGTGTCTGAGTGCCAAAAACATTCTTTGTTGTCACCAGTGTGGCAATTACCAGTTGTGTACATCTTCACACTCAGCCGTCTAAAGCATAAACTTCAGGTTTATGCAGTTTGTTGTCCATAAATTACACCTGAATTAAAGCATATGAAGCCAAAATGTTGGATCTAGATATCTGATGTGATAAAATATGAAACATTTCAAGTGTTTTCTTCTTAAGCAAGGTAGAGTGTATGAATTGTGTCAAGTATGTCTTTAAATGAAATCATCAAGAGATTAAAATAGTATGATCATTAATTCTCCAAGTGAGAACAATTCTCCTAGTCCCTGGGAGGCAACTAGGAATTGATGAGCTTATAGAAGCAGTCACAGAATTTGGCATTATAATGGGTAAGCTTTTAATCCACTTTAGTATTATTAATGGGTATAAAATTCACACAGGTGTTGTAGCTTTCGGGGCCTCCATAGATTTTGTTTTTTTGTTTGTTTGTTTTTGGTACCAGGGATTAAGCCCAGGGGTACTTAACCACTGAGCCATATCTTCAGCCCTTTTTATATTTTATTTAGAGACAGGGCCTCTCTTAAGTTGCTGAGGCTAACTTTGAACTTGTGATCCTCCTGCCTCGGTCCCCCAAGTTGCTGGGATCACAGCAACTTGTGCCCCCATGCTTGGCCCATAGATTTCTTTATGGGATAAAACCTTGTGTGTAAGGAATTACCCAAGAAGACCACTGTGAGAGACCACACAGCTTTTGGTTACTGGAAAGCGTCTCACAGGCTCAGAACCCTTCTTTCTCCTCTACCATTTTCTAGAGCTTCTTGTCACACTCGAGTTAAGAGGATGTCGGTTCCTGTGACCACTCCACCACCTGTCCTTTGCAAAGGGCAGTCTGCTGCACAGTTCCATGGGAGGCAGCAGTTGTATCTCAAGTCACTTCTCCAGAGGACCAACATCTGCAGCCAGGGGTTCGCTGCAGGGCTAGGAATAGCTTGATTGGAACTACAGTGAGTGGGCAGGTGCCATCTCCACCTCCCACTGGCTTTTGTATCCCACCCTTGGTTTCTTGTTTGGGCAGTCTGGCTGAAAAGAAACGCAGTGGGACCCAGTCCCTCACCTGCTGCCATTGTTCTTTAGAAGGAAGGTGGCGTCCAGGGGACAGCTGCCTCCAGACTCCTTGTCTTTATTCATGATAGCTCAAGTTCTCTGCTTATTACTTAAAAATGAATACTTCTCCAAATTTATTTTTCTCTGTTAATGTGTGATTTGAAACTAGAAGTATATTTTTAGATCAGTGTCCTTTGTTTTACTAGTTACCTTTGCTTATTAATGTGATTCTTCGATTATAAATTCTGGTTTTTTGAGACAGTTTTGATTTAAACAATTGCCTCAACTTTCCCTCCTATTATGGCATTGTGTTTTCAAATTGATGAATTTTATTTTTGCAGCAATTTTAGGTTCATGGAAAATTGGCTGAAAGTATAACCATCTGTAAATTTGGCAGAAAGTATAACCATCTGTAAGCTTCTTTAGTGAGGTGTCAGTTATGGTCTTTAACTCACATTTGAAAGAGATTCTTTGTTTTCTTGTTATTGAGTTTTAAGTGTTCTTTGCCCTTTATCAGGTATGTGTTTACCAGTATATTTTCCCAGTGTTTGGATCATCTAAGAAATACTATCATGTAAATAACTATAAAGATTCCCACAACTTCAGATAAATTGGTTCATTAAAAGTATACATGACACAGAATTTATCATTGTAACTATTTTTAAGTATGCAGTTCATATACTAACTACCTTCAGAGTGTTGTTCAGCATACCGACCATCCACCTCCAGAGCGCTTTCATTTGTAGATGGGTACCGTGTGCCACCCTCCTCCCAGGGCCTGGCAGCCACTGTTCCACCTGCTGTTTCTGTGATTTTCACTCTTCTAGTCACTTTACAGGTGGACTCAGACAGTTGTCTTTTGATGACTGACATTTCATTTCATATACTGTCCTCAGGGTTCATCCATGTTGTAGCATGTGTCACAATGTGCCTCCACTCTAAAGCAGAATAATATTGCATGTAGACGCCACAGTTGCTCACTCATTCACTCTAGTGAACACTCGGATTGCTTCTGTTTTTTCTTCATGAATAATGCTGCTATGAACATGGGTGAAGGTACATCTTTCTAGAACCTGATTTCCATTTTTTCAGGGAGATATACAGAAGAGGAATTACTGGGGAGTATGGTAGTTCTGTTTTTAACTTTTTGGGAACCTTCATTCTGTTTACCGTAGCAGATGTACCAATTCACACCCCCACAAAGCATGCACAAAGGTTCCAGTTTCTCCGTATATGTACCACTGTTTCCTTATGCATTTATCTGTTGAAGGGCATCAAGGTTGGTTTCATAGTTTAACTGTTGTGACTTGAACTGCTATAAACATTGACATGGCTGCATCATGGCTGTATGCTGATTTTAAGTCCTTTGAATGTATGCCACGGAGTGGGTCAAGTGGTAGTTCCATTCCAAGTTTTCTGAGGAATCTACATACTGCTTTCCATAGTGGTGGCACCAATCTGCAGCCCCACCAGCAATGTATAAATGTACCTTTTTTCCCACATCCTCACCAACATTTATTGTTGCTTGTATTCCTGATAATTGCCATTCTAACTAGAGTGAAATGAAACCTTAGAGTAGTTTTGTATGCATTTCTCTAATTGCTAAAGATGTTGAACATTTTTTCTTATATTTGTTCATTGATTGTTTATCTTATGAAGTGTCTATTCTGTTCCTTAGCCCATTTATTGATTGGGTTATTTGGTTTCTTGGGTGTTAAGTTTTTTGAGTTCTTTGTATATCTTGGAGATGAGTGCTTTACCTGATGCGCCTGTGGTAAAGATTTTCTCCCAAACTGTAGGCTCTCTTCTCAAATTACTCATTGTTTCCTTTGCTGAGAAGAAGCTTTTTAATTTGAATCCATCCCATATATTGATCCTTACTTTTTACTTACTGCACTTTAGGCATCTTGTGAAGGAAGTCAGGTCCTAATCTGACATGATGAAGATTTGGGCCTATTTTTTCTTCTGTTAGGTACAGGGTCTCCGATCCAGTGCCTGAGTCTTTGATCCATTTTGAGTTGAGTTTTGTGCAGAGTGAGAGATAGAGGTTTAATATCATTTTGTTACCTATGGATTTCCAGTTTTCTCAGTACCATTTGTTGAATAGGCTATCTTTTCTCCAGTGTATGTTTTGGCACTTTGTCTAGTATGAGATAACCACATTTATGTGGGTTTGTCTCTGTGTCTTCCATTTTGTACCATTAGTCTACGTGTCTGTTTTGGTGCCAATACCATGCCATTTTTTGTTACTATGGCTCTGTAGTGTAGTTTAGGTTCTGGCGTTGTGATGCTTCCTGCTTCACTCTTCTTACTAAGGATTGCCTTGGATATTCTGGGTCTCTCATTTTTCCAAATGAATTTCATGATTACTTTTTCTAGTTCTATGAAGAATGTCATTGGGATTTTAATAGGAAATGCACTGAATCTTTATAATACTTTTGGTAGTATGGCCATTTTGACAATATTCATTCTGCCTATCCAAGAACAAGGGAGACTGTTCCATCTACTAAGGTCTTCTTCGATTTCTTTCTTTAGTGTTCTGTAGTTTTCATTGTACAGGTCTTTCACCTCTTTTGTTAGATTGATTCCCAAGTATTTTATTTTATTTTATATTTTTGAGGCTATTGTGAATGGGGTAGTTTTCCTAATTTCTTTGCAGTGGATCCATCACTTATGTATAGGAATGCATTTGATTTATGGGTATTGATTTTATATCCTGCTACTTTGCTGAATTCATTTATGAGTTCTAGAAGTTTTCTACTGGAGTTTTTGGATCTTCTAAATATAGAATCATGTTGTTGGGCAAATAGTGTAGTTTGAGTTCTTTTCCTATTCATATGCCTTTAATTTCTTTTGTCTTTCTGATTGTTCTGGCTAGAGTTTGAAGGACAGTGTTGAATAGAAGTGGAGAAAGAGGATAACCTTGTGTTGTTCCAGTTTTTAGAAGGAATGCTTTCAGTTTTTCTTCATTTAGAATGATGTTAGCCTTGCACTTAGCATAGATAGCTTTTACAATGTTGAGGTATGTTCCTACTATCCCTAGTTTTTCTAGTGTTTTGAACATGAAGATGTGCTATATTTTGTCAAATACTTTTTCTGGGTCTATTAAGATAATCGTATGATTCTGGTCTTTAAGTCTATTGATATAATGTATTACGTTTATCAGTTTCCATATGTTGAACCAATCTTGCATCCCAGGGATTAAACCTACTTAATTGTGGTGCACTGTCTTTTAATATGTTTTTGTATGTAATTTGCCAGAATTTTATTGAGAATTTTTGTGTCTATGTTCATCAGGGATATTGGTCTGAAGTTTTCTTTTCTTGATGTATCTTTGTCTGGTTTTGGTATCAGGGTAGATATTAGCCTCATAGAATGAGTTTGGAAGGGTTCCCTTCTTTTCTATTTCATGGAATAGTTTGAGGAATATTGGTGTTAATTCTTCTTTGAAGGTCTTGTAGAACTCAGTTGGTCCTGGGCTTTTCTTGGTTGATGGGTTTTTGATGGCATCTTCTGTTTCATTGCTTGAAATTGATCTGTTTAAATTGTGTATGTCCTCCTGATTCAATTTGGGTAGGTCATATGTATCTAGATATTTGTCAATGTCTTCAAGATTTTCTATTTTATTTGAGTATAGTGTCCCCAAGATTTTGATATGTTTTATCACTATTCTCATTTACCTCTAAGTATTTTTTTATTTTCTCCCTGATTTCTTCTTTTATCCATTCATCATTCAGTAGCGTACTATTTAGTCTTCATGTATTGGAGTAGCTTCTATTTTTTATTTTATCATTGATTTCTAGTTTCATTCTCTTATGATCTAATAGAATGCAGGGTAGTATTTCTATTTTTTTGTATTTGTTGAGAGTTGATTTGTGGCATAACATATGGTCTATTTTAGAGAAGGATCCATGTGCTGCTGAGAAGAAAGTGTACTCACTCGATGATGGATGAAGTACTCTACATATGTCTGTTAAATCTAAATCATTGATTATATTATTTAGTTTCTTTGTTTAGTTTTTGTTTGGAAGATCTATCCAATGGTGAAAGAGGTATGTTAAAATCACTAGTATTATTGTGTTGTACTCTATTTGATTCTTGAAATTGAAAAGGATTTGTTTGATGTATATGGATGCTCCATTGTTTGGGGCATTTATATTTATGATTGATGTGTCTTGTTGGTGTATGAGTCCGTTAAGCAGTATGAAATGTCCTTCTTTGTCACTTCTGACTAACTTTGGTTTGAAGTCCACTTTGTCTGTTTGAGGATGGAAACCCCTGCTTGTTTACGCAGTCCATGGGAGTGATGTTTTTCCCGACCTTTCACCTTCAGTCTGTGGATATCTTTTTTCTAGGAGGTGAGTCTCTTGAAGACAGTATATTGTTGGGTCCTTTTTTTTTTTTTTTTTTTTTAATGCAATCTGCCAGTCTATGTCTTTTGATTGAAGAATTTCAGCCATTAACATTCAGGGTTATTATTGAGTTATAATTTGTATTTCTGGTCATTTTGGTTTATTTTTGTTTTTTAACTTGACTTGGTTTCTCCTTTGATTGACTTTTCCTTTAGTGTAATTCCTCCCTTTGCTGGTTTTAATTGTTTTTTCTTTTCCTCCTCATGGAATATTTTGCTAAGAATATTCTGTAGTGCAGGCTTTCTAGTAGTGAATTCTTTTATCTTTTGTTTATCATGGAAGGTTTTTATTTCATCTTCAAATCTGAGGCTTAATTTTGCTGGCTATAAAATTCTCAGTTGGCATTTATTTTCTTTCAGAGCTTGATCTGTTTTTCCAGGACCTGCTGGCATTGAGGGTCTGGGTTGAGAAATCAGCTGAGATCTGACTTGGTTTCCCCTTTTGTACATTTGGGGTCCTATAAACTTCTTCTAGTTGATTTTCCATTTTGTTCTTTAGATTTGGGAAGTTTTCTGGTATTATGTCATTGAAAAGATGGTGCATTCCTTTGTCTATTCTGATAAATCTTGAATTTGGTCTTTTCATGTTATCCCATTTTTCTTGGAAATTCTGTTCATGGTTTCTCTGTGCAGTCAACTTTATTTTCAGTAGTATATATTTTGTCTTCATTGTCTGAGATTCTGTCTTCCAAGTGGTCTAATTTGTTGGTGATACTTTCCATTGAATTTTTAATATGGTGTATTGTTTCCTTCATTTTGAGGATTTCTGCTTGATTCCTTTTTATGATCTCTGCCTCTTTATTGAAGTGATCTTTCACTTCCTGTATTTTTTCTCCAATACCATCCTTTATTTTGAAGATCAATCTAACTATGTATTTTCTAAATTCCTATGACATTTCAACTACTGTGTTGTTTATGGATTCTGTTGTTGGAACATCTTGGTTTGTTTGCGATGCTTTTTTCCCTTGTTTTTTCATGTAATTTGTGTGTCTTTTCATCTAGCAGTATATATCTGAGGCAGTACAGTTTCTACCCTGTATTCCTATAGTGTCCCTGAAGGCTTCCAGTACCTCACCTTTAAGGGGGAGACCAAGATCAGCAGCACCCAATGCAAACAATGTACCACCTTAAACCAAATGGCTCTTATTAAGGTGTTTACAGTTTTGGCACAATAAACAGAAGTGATGTGTTCAATTATTGTCTACAATGTAGACAGTAAGTTTGCTGCAAAATGGGTTTACTGTTTCAAATGATGGACAATAAGGGAACATAAGTATTGTAAGTTTTTATGTTTACGAGGGAGAAGGGGAGAAAATAGAGGTAAACAATTATGGTAAGAGTGAGGGAGGAATTAATAGAGGTTGGTTGTTAGTTTGGGAGAAATGAGAAAGAATCCAGGGAGACAGGTGAGAGAAAATATATATACAAATTTTTAAAAGATGAAAAAATATAAGAATACATAACGAAAATATAATATACTATTCAGACATCCCATTCCTCAAAAAACTGATGCATGAAAAATGTCTGGATTCAAAGATGGTAGAGATGGGAGAGAGAGGACAAAAAAAAAGAAGAAGGAAAGTCTCAACGGAAAATTGAATGGTTGCTTCTTTGGCTTTCAAAATTTTTCTCAGCTTCCCTTCTCCACTGATAAGTGGGGAGTCTGAAGTCTGATGTTAGCACAGTTAGGGCTTGACAAAAGTGACTCCATTTTGATTCAGACAACTTCCACAGCAATCAGGCACACGGGTCTGTTGTTCTCAAGTCCACTGAACTTTGCCCCGCTCTTTCTTTCATCTGAGGCTTGCTCAGGCTTTGTGCCTATCATCCTGGAGCTAAACACCACCCACATTCCCTTGCCCTTTGATGGCAGTCCTCAACCACTTTTCTTTGTCCTCACTGGTGGTCCTTGCCACTTATCCCTGATGTTTGCTCTGATGTCATTTATTGCTAGGTCTCTTCTAGTATTGGCATTATGGTCACAACTCCACTTAAAGACAGTGGGCCTGTGGTTTGCAAGTCCAAAACTCAGGTTGAAATTTAACCATCATTGTAACAGTACTGAGATGAGACCTTTAAGCAGAGATTTAACCATGATAGTGGTCTACTGTGTCAGGAGTGGGAGCCTGGTAGAAGGGTGAGTTTGGACTGATCTTCTGTCTCCTGTGGTCCTCACACCCTTCTAGCATGTCACAGCACGGCAGGAAGGCCTTCAGTCTTGCACTTCCCAGCCTTCAGGACTGTGAGAAGAAATTTCTTCGTAATTTGCTTATTGTGTTGCATTCTTTTATAGCAAGAGAATAAGAAGTGGGTAATTTTTATTATTTTTTTTCATTTTGAAAGTGAAATAACCATAGAGCAGTTATGTATGAAAACTATCATGTGTCTGTCAAAAAACTGTTGAAAAATTCATTTTAACATTACACATACTTAGTGCAGGTATCACAAATATCTTACACTTGATAACGAATAAGTCCTTTGAACTTTATACATAGCAGAAGCCAATAAGTGACCTTATGGTCATAGAAGTGAATTAGTGACTGTGTTAGGTCTGACTTATAGGGGAGGCTGACTAGGGACTTGGGAGGCAGGCAGAGGAAAGTAGAGCACCCACAGAGGCCTCTGTGCCCATGCACTGGCTTCCCATCCCACGCCCACCTGCACTCCCACAGCTGAAAATGGAGGTCTTGTTTGGAAGTCAGCTCTGGACTGAGCCAGAGAGGGAGGAAGGAATTCCTGTGTTTCTTACTGAACCTAGTGATCTTGGTCTGTTGTCTAAGTGTGACCAGACTTACTACTGCCGAAGGCCCTTCAGCAAAAAGAGAAAAGATGACCATCTGTTTAAGCTGTGCTATCAAGTTAAAGTAGCCTTTCACATTTAAAAATCATAAATGTATGTTTTTGGTAGGTTTTTTAAGTTTTTTTTTCCCCTTCTATTTCATATTGGATCAGCCTTTCTTAAACTTGTATTTCAAAGATAAACTAATTTTATAATTTGAAAATTGTGAGATTATGAGTAAAATAACATTTATGATTTTTGTTATACTTCTAAAATCATCAGGAAATACCCAAATGAAAATGTTTATTCTCTTACTCCAGGTAATGTTTGTGCCCTTCAAAGGCAATTCCTGTGCCCTACTTCTTTCAAAGTCTTAATTTAGATTTAAGTGCACACCAAAGAAGGCTTTAGCATTAACTCTTGAACAATTCCTTAACTGCCCCTGCTGTGTTCCCTGAAGAAGAGCAGGTGTGTCTGTGTGCATGCTTTTCCTTAGCCCATAAAATAATTTCCTCTGGCCGTTTCCATCTGTGACAATAGCCATTGGTCTTTCCAGCTGCAATAAACCTGGGAGGACCTGTCTGCAAGTTCCGTTGTGCTCAGACTGAAGAAATTGAATGTGGGGAAACCAGTTTCCAAAATAAGTCTGAACATCCTCATTTGATTTGAAGTCACCTGTGGTACCTGGTTTCCCAAGGAAAGAGCTCAGACACGAGTTTTAATCATGGCAGATCTCTGCAAGCTTTGCTTGAGATTCATTTTCCATTCACATAGGATTTCTTTTTCTCCCTTTTAATGGTTTTTAAAATAATCAACATTTGGAGGGTTCTACAAAATCAAGAGTTTAGAACTTAAAGTATGTTTTAGTGAGGTAGTCACTCTAAGCTTGTTTGTGTTTATGTTTGTATTGAAGAGTTATTGTTCATGTCATTGGAAACAGATTCTAAAGTCTGTCTGATTTTGATTCTGCAGCTCTTCACAATGTTTTCAGAGAAACTGCTTCATCCTCACTCTAGTTTAATGCTTAGTCAGTAAGGACATAACATATAGTAGTTACTGTAGACATTTAAATTTCTCAATTCAGTGATTTAAAATCCCTCAAAGATAGATTTACAAACAAGATGAAGAATCATTAAAATAATAACTGAAGGGAGAAAGATTTAATCTTGTTTCTTGTCAAATACTACTTGTGACTATTCTGAAACAAAATAGAGAACTTAAAATGAGGGTGGATGGCATGTCCTTAAGAAGATGCGTGGGCTGCCAGTTGCTTGCTGAGCCCCCAGAGTCCCCTTCCTGGTCCACCCCAGCTGTTCTCAGCACAGCTCACGTGGCGTACTGGTCTGGGCGCACATCAGTGTGCTTTTGAGTATGTAATACAAAAGAAGTTTCAAGGAGAATTTGCCAATAAAATGTCAAAAAAATCTAAGTGGCTAAAAAGGAAGACAGATAAACAGGACATGCTTTTTAATTTTTTTCCCCATTTTTTTGTAACAGTTTTGTGTTGGGCTACCCAGACACTTGAAGCTGAGCCTAAAGATCTAACAGCAAGAATTTTCTTAGATAAATAAAAATTTTGGCTTAAAACACATTTTTTCTGGACTGGGGCTGAATGTGGCCTGGTGGTAGAGCACTTGCCTAGCAGGTTTGAGGTATAGGTTTAATACTAGCACCACATAAAGATAAATGAATAAAAAAAGGTATCATGTCCATCTACAACTAAAATTTTTAAAAAATTTAAAAACCATTTTTCTATTTCTGTGCCATACTGATAAATGGACAGTAATGTAGTTTGATATTTAAATAGTTCCAGTATGCTGGGTAGCTCAGCTGTGGGTGGCAATGAAGAGATAGGAGGGTTGGAGGTGAGACGTCCTGTCTCCTCGCCTGGCTTCGTCCCTGTTGGCCTAGGTGAGGCAGAGCTAGGGGTTGGAGTCTCTCATGGGCGAGCCCATGCTGGGTCTGCTGCCTCCTCCTATCCTTGTCTCTTTAGAAGTGGGACCTCCCCTGTTACTGACCCCTCAGTCTTTCCCACTTCCCAGTCCCTATAACCAGCCCACATGTTTGTGGATGGTCCCTTCCTGTAGCCCCTCTGTTCTCCTGAGTGTGACATCTGCTGCAGATTAGCAACCTAGCTGCCATACCCTGCGTAACGTTACTGCTTTACAGCTAGGCTGCATTGTTGTTTTGTCCAGTTCCCACTGGGGAGGCAAGGACACCTCAGAAGTCTCTGCTGTGGCCACAAAACCTAGTGCCCGCAGAGCTTTTTAAAAGCACTGCACCTTGCAACTCCAGCTCAGAGAGGAAATGGTGCTGGCCACCCCATTCTTTCAATTTCTGGGTGTTCACACAGATAAGCAGCTGCCATTACAATTACACAAGAACACAGTCTATACTTCCTTCAGGCCTCCACCTGAAATCTTCTGTAAAGTAGTAGGTGTCTCCTCCTTGGCTGCTGCCCGTCCCCACTCTTCTCGCACAGGGTGTGGACCCTGTTCTTGGCCAACTCTCTCTTTGGAGTGTATGGGGAGGCGGGGAGCTTCCTTCCTGCCCATCAGTAGTTCATCTGAAGTCCTGCAGCCTCGGTGGCTTCTTTTCCTCCCTCCTGGAAAGCGTTGTGATCTTCTAATGGAGAATTTTAAAGTGTGCTGGCTCAGAGTAGCCAACTGTGCACACTGCTGGGCAGTGTCCACATGTCGGAAGAGCCTGTGTTCCCCTTTGACTCCACCAGGTCTAGGATAAGGCACGTGGTGTGGGAGGAGGAAGGGAAAGAAGACTAGGCATGGTAGCTCCTGTGGGTAGTCACACAGCGCCGCGTGCTTCATCTTCCGAGTCTGTCCTCCCGCTCTCTGCTCATGCCCCTGTACCCATGCTGCAGGAGTGGGGTCTCTAGTGGGAACCGCCCTCGTGTTCTCCTGATGGCCCGCGGGTCTGCCCTGCCCACAGTTCCCAGTCCCTGCCCACCCAGAGGGCCTGAACCCATCCTCTTTAACACGTGCTACTACCTGGCCCCTGGAAAAGCCTCCAGTGTCTCACCTTCAAACTTAGAACAAAGCGAGCTGCGAGCCCAGCGCTGGCCACTTTCTCCAGACTTCAGTGGTCAGAGAAGTGCCCACCTCGTTCCTGATCTCTCTTTCCTGCTGCTTTTCCTCCCAGTAGGCCATACTCGATCCCCAGGTCTTCCCATACTCCTCTGCTAAACCCTCTCACAGGTCTTGCAGGGGCTGCCTTTTTCTTTTCTTTCTTTTATTTTTTTCATTTTTACACAGCACCAGTTGCTGCATGAATTTTTATACCTGTTTATTATCTACCTTTCCCTACTAGAATGTTCTAGTATCTTGTTCTTTGCTAAAGCCGTGTTGCTACATTCAGGCATTCAGAACTTTTTGGATTAAATGAGTGTAGCCACAGGCATTGTGCTGGGCTCCTGCTTCATAGTGTTCAGGGACGGGGTGTCAGAGGCCATGCCAAGAGTGTGTTGGTAAGGCACTAAGAAGTAAGCATCCAGAGCAGCCAGGTCACCTTCCATTCGTGAACAGAACTAGAACCTTGATCCTAGCTCCCATTAAGTGACCATCTAACTAATTTATAATCAGGAGTAAAAACTGAGTGTATTTATCAAGGACATTTCATACCAAATTTCTAATCTGCTTACTTTTTTGGTTAACAATAAGTGCTACTAAATTGTTTTGTCTTAAGTAATTTTAACAGAAAAATAAAACTATCATAATCTTTCTAATTCTCACAGTGACAAATTTACATGTGCAAAGATTTCCAGTGAAAAAATTGCTTTCATGTTTTTTAATGCCCAATTCTATTAACTTTTTTTATAAATTTATGAAATAAATCTTTTGAGATTAAAATTTATATTATTTAGCAAAGAAAAACAAATGTTGACTTTTTTAGTGAATATAAACAGAATGAGATTGAATTACTTTAATCACATGAAATAATTATTTGTAAATAATTAGTGTTCTCTTTCTGTTTAAATGAATCTACATGCAGAGAAAACAGATAATATACTTGTTCTGATTGATAATATGGATAATATACTTATTTCCTTAGAAGCCAAATACGAAAATATTCTTTTAAGCCATAAACTACTTCATTAAGAAAATATTATAGTTCCCTGATAAAGGGATGTGGATTTTTCCCGTGTGTCTATTTGGGATTACAGGCAGGGTAATCAACTGTCTAATCTGTGAGAGATGTGTCCTTACAGAAAGTAGGATTGTAAAAGAGAGAATTAGTTGAATGGAGTAAAGGAAATGGGCTGATAGAAAATAATAGAAAACTTCATTATTGATGTCAAAGATGTGGGTAATAGGAAGAAGCAGTCTCCCAGGCATCTGGAAATTCTATCTTTAGGGAGCACAACTGGTTCATAATCCTCTGCCAACTTGACAGATGGACGCTTCTGCTATGCTGTCTACCCTGGCCCTTTTGTAAAAAATGAGTCAATAGACAAATTAAAATTATTGATTAACTACTGCTTGGTTCTTCCTTTAAGTGTTGACTTCCTTCAGATAATCATATATTCCTAGAGCAAATCTAGTGTGGGTATATATCTGTGCAAAAGAAAAGAGTGAGCCATTCTCAGAGAACTAGAAAGCCAGGTATGGAGCGCACCGATGGGAATGCCAAGCAGCTGAGAGGAGAGCTCATTTTATGTGGGCTAGAGGTTGGGAAGGCCAAGCACAGGAGTGTGTGGCCCAACGCTGTGCATGGGGACAGAGAGCCCTGCATATTGGTCCTTCCTGGCCTTGTCCTGAGCTGCCCCCTCGTAGAGACCTCACCACATCTGCGCTCTTCAGGCTTTCCTTCTGTAAATCCAGGTATTGGGAGAGATTTTCTCTCTCTTTATTCCCATGCTAAATTTCCAGACTCCGTGAACATGAGACCTGGTCTGTAGCCTGTAGCCGTGTGAGTGCACAGGGATGTGGAAGGCGCAAGCACAGCGCATGTTATGTTTCTTTTCATCGGTAACATTGAGGCAGCAGAAGGTCCAGTGCACACCTCGTGGTATTAGTGATCGGAGTAACTGCTCTCTAATTATTGGAGACGCTGTTCCTCAGTGCCATTTGACTGTCCTGCCTGTTGCTCATGTCTGCTTTTTAATGCTACCTCTCTCCCATCATGAAGAGTACATGAAGAATACTTCACTCCTGGAAATGCACAAGTCTCTCTCGTCCTTACTACGGATGTGCCGGTGCTGTGCTGACCAGTCTTGTATTGTGTTCTAGAGACCGTGTAATTGGTTTGATGATGACTGCCTGTGATCTTTGCTCTGTGACAAAACTGTGGCCAGTTACAAAATTGACAGCAAATGATATATATGCAGAATTCTGGGCTGAGGTATGTCCTTGATTCTTATATTAACATAGATAATATCAAGAAATGGGAAAATCAAATGTATGGATAATTTATTTAATATCTTACGTGCTAATGTTTTTAGTTATTTCTGAACAATACAATCAGTCCGATGAAGAAGGACTTAGCAATTATGCACATAGAGTGAGAATCATGATTCTATTACATCTTCCTTGAATATGTATGTAAATTCTCTACTCTTAACTGAAAGCATTTAGGAATTTATTCCTGAGAAATAGTGCAGGAATTTCCCTTACTATTACTATTACTATTTCCCTTACAGATCTTGTGTTCATTAAATAAACCTTACTGGACATCTACTTCAGGCAGTAGACAAACAGGAACCCATAATTCCCAGGCTGTATTTACCTGTAGGTAGAAATAGACTAATCATTTTGCACCCCAGACATACGAGAAGGTGTGAACATGCCAGTGGGCAAGACACATGACACTGTGAGTCTGTAGGTCACATGGGATTTAACTCCTGATGCTCCTGAAACCAACACACAGATGGATTCGTTAGCATCTTCCTCTGAATTAATTGTTTAAATTATCAATAATGTGCATTTTATTCCTTAATTTGGTTTCTGAATTGTCTGTAAGAAAGTAAAATTTAATTCTCTTGTTCAAACGGATCACAGATACCTAGGTCTCTGCATGTTCAAAGATTACTTAATGAAAAAGAGCGATAAATCCTTTGGGTTCATCTTTGGAGTAGAGACGGAAATGGCAGTTTGGAGACCAAGGAGTTGTATGGTTGAGGATCCGCCACTTATCTCACTTATGCAGGAGAATTAACAAAATGTAAAATTAACAAATCACTCACCCACAGGTTGACTCGGGAGGATTATGATGTTGAACTGTTCATAGTGGAAAACCAGAGAAGGTCCTTCCCTGAGGCCCACAGCCCGAACCGATTATGTGCCTATCATTGCTTTTCTGGACTACCTCCTTACGCCTTGTGCGTGTTTACTTTGCAGGACTACTTTTTGGGGGGCTTGGTACCGGGGTTTAAACTCAGGGGCACACACAGCCACTGAGCCACATCCCCAGCCCTGTTTTGTATTTGATTTAGAAACAGGGTCTCACTGAGTTGCTTAGCACCTCACTCTTGCTGAGGCTGGCTTTGAACTCTTGATCCTCCTGTCTCAGCTCCCGAGCCGCTGGAATTACAGGTGTGCACCACCAACCCCGGCACTTTTGCAGGATTAGCTTTCTTTGCTTTCTTGTGTGTCTCAGAACCTAGTTACTGTCAGAGTCATCTAAGGAGATTGTTTTAGATGTTCTTTTCTGAACTATAATATTTGATTTATTACTATCATAACCAGCTTGATTTTCACATGTAACCCAGGATACAAGTATTTTCTATAAATAGCACATAGGAAAACCCGTCTGAAGCCAGCTATTGTTTTGCACATAATTTTACCTAAATATATTTCATACTTTACCAACTATGTGTTCTAAAATGTAAATCAACAAGTGACAGAAATGCAAGGTGACTTTTCCCCTTTATGCTGCTCATTGGTTTCTGAGTCCACTAATAGGGTTAAACTCCCAGCATACTCCTAGGCACAGCCTTCAAGGACCTTGTAGTTTGTGCAGACAGGAACCTTAGGTCTGATCTGTGCACCCTAAGGTTACAGTTCTTCCCCAGCCCCACCTCACGCTCCTGCTAAAGCCACCACCAGTTCAGTCCTTGGCCTCTTCCCCTTTCCACCTGCTTCCTTTCAGAATCCAAATCTCAGAATCTGAATCACAGTGATCAGAGAGCCTGGTCTTCAGCCACCTTGCTTGTATTTAATTAAAACCCTGCTTGGCACTTAGTATGTGACCCCAGGCAGCTGGATGATGATAATTCTGATTATGTCAGTACTTCTTCACATTCTCTGCAAGTGTTGTGACAGAAGCTCAATTCAGCAGCATGGAGCAGAGCCAGTGCCCCCAGCCACTGCCCTCTCCTGGCCCTCTGTCCTTGGGAAACCCTGCTTTTAGATCTGGTCCACAGCACATGGTTGCTTTCCTTTTGGGCATTTGTCCTTGCTTTAAGAAACACTCAAATCAATGTTTATTTAAAAATCTGTTTTCTAATTGGACTTGTAAAATTACTGAGAGTAAAGAACTTAATAGGATGCACTCACTGAGGATGGGCCAGAGAGAAAGGTTTGAGAACACTGATGCTAATGTTTAGAGTGGCGGCAACAATGTAGAAGGGGCCCTCTGGCAGGCCGTGCTGTGCAGAGGGCGCTCAGGGGGCGCCAGGCCCTACTTCAGCACATCCAGGAAGGGTCCGTCTGCACTTAGGATTCTGAAAGCAAGCGTGATTAACACGACTAGACTATTAAAGGAATGTGAGGGAAGAGTGGGAAGTAGGAAAAGAATAGGAAGCGTTAAGGAAGATGATTTTAACAAGTTTTAACAATTAATAAAAAGCAAGATAATTTTTTAAATCTATAAGATGAGGATAATGTATTTATTTCATAGAGTTTCATGAGGATTACATAATAATATTTACAAATTAGCCCAGAGCCTGTAATGTGAGAAATCTTTATACAGATATTACCATAATTATAAAATTAGTGATGCTGTGTGGCCAGTTATTTGGTGTCCCTTACTGACGCCAAGCAGACGGTCCTTGAGTTTTCTTCTCTCGAGTCCAGATTCACCTGTTCCCCGCTGTCCCTGGCTTAGCTCCCTTCCTGCTGTTCGCTGTTTCTCCCTCAGTGTAACTTCTGTTAACTGCCACGCAGGGAAGTCCAGGTGACTGAGTGTCTGGAACTGCAGCGTAGAACAGCATCCGAATGAAAGACCAGACACTGATGCCTTTAAGATTTTCATTGTTTTGACATTTTTATTTTTAAAATGTTTTATTAGTGTACTATAGTTATACCTAATGCTGGAGTTAATTTTAACATAATCATACATGCATGAAATATAATTTGCTCCATTTCAGCCCCCAGTACTTCCTCTTGAGACAGTAACCATATTTTTGTAAAAAATAAATAAATAAAGGAAACAACTCATTAATTCCAACATTTCATTTATTTGAAAATTGAGAAAGAATAATTTCTCCCTCCTCTTTATTTTAGGGTGATGAAATGAAGAAATTGGGAATACAGCCTATCCCTATGATGGACAGAGACAAGAAGGATGAAGTCCCACAAGGTCAGGTATGAATCGTTAGAGTCCACTTGTTGAAGTCTGAGAGCTCACATGGCTGTGAGATTGTTCACACATAGGAAGCCTGTACCACCCTGTGGAGTGCAGGGACAGGTCTAGTGACAAGGAGGAAAGTTGAGGATTTATCCTACAGGGGCTGAGCACTGGAAGAGGAACTGCTCCCTTGAACCACCACTCACTCGCCTGAGCCTTCACATGCTCTCACACTCTTAGGAATCTTACTTGAGGGATGGAAAGTGGGATCCAAAAGTCTGTGCTTCCAGGAAGGCTGGGGCCACCCCTGACCCTGCAAGCCAAGGCGGGAAGTCTGGAGGGCCTGGCCACCCGTGGGCAGGAAGGAGGCTGTGCTTCTGGACAGACCAGAACTGCTGGAGACAGCCTGTGTTCACCCCGGCTTAGTGACAGAAGACCCACTTAGGAAACCCAGCTCTCTGCTGATGCCATTGCAGCCGACAGACTCTCCTGACTTGAAATCCAGGGATGGATGAATTTGAATTGTTAACACATTTGTCATTGGCTGAACTAAATTTTTGGTTTTTTGTTTGGTTTTGTTTTTTTGAGATTAGCATTATGGATTTTGTGTCAGTTCCATTTTCTTTTCTAACAAATAATGCTTAGTATTTTTAAAATTTTGTTTTAACAAAAATTGACATTAATGATCCTCTTTATAGGATGGATCCTCTTTCATTATGATCCATGTTAATATTTTAATGTTGTGAAAGAGATTTTATAATGTGATACATGCTTGCATGTGATATTTTTCTCAGTTATGAGACCAACTTAAACTACCAATCTTCTAATGACACAATAAGAAAGTAAATTATGAACAAAAACTTCTAATGTAGAATTTGTTTATCAGCATTTCAAAAAAAAAATCACACTATGGTGGTTCTGGATAGGTTCTCTGTTTTTCCTACTCTGAAAATTTACTACTGTGGGCAAGTCCCCAGCTCAGAGAGGATCAGCGCAACAGGGAGGCTGAGTGGTTTGCTCCTGGCAGTTGTCTTGGGTGGCTCATTTTTTCCCCTCTTAATTTGACAGTGTATCTGACATACCTGTCGTGCATTCTTGCATACTCGCACACATGAACAGGATTGCCTTCTAGCATTGCTCATGGAATTTTCTCCTATTTGGGGTCACAGTGACTGGTTGTTGCTAGCTGGTGCTTGCTTTCTATGTTGTGTTTCAAAGTCCTTTCTTGCCCTGAGCTTACCTAGACACTCTCCAGTATTTTCTCTAGTTATTTCTTTTTTGTTTCATCACTTTACATTTGATTGTTAATTCATTTGGGTTTGTCTTGTTACATAGTTTCAGAAAGAATCTTAACATATTTTCCTTTCCAAATGTTTAAACAGATACCCCAATAGAATATATAGGAGGGCTGAAAATTTCTTGTTGATATGCTCAGGGTTTAGGTTCTATTTTTGTGTTTTACTTAGGAGAATAGTTTGTTTTAAAATTGCTTGCTTTTTGCCAAAACTTTGAGTCCTTTTATAGTGTGAGGGAATTTTAAATAAAATATCTCTGTGATCAGCTAATATTTTACCAGCTATGCTGCTCTTAAATTATTGAGCACTGTGAACTTATTCTTTGTCATAATAATGAAATCCTCTACTTTCCAATAATCAGTCTGTTTCTTGGGATTTTCTACCCCATGACATCTGCTAAACATTAGAATCAGGGAATCTCTGCATGAGGTATAAAGCTAAAAGTGGAGAGGCACAGACATCTCCCAGGAAGATGGCCGTGACAATAACTCTGCCAAGGAGAAGGCAAAGAGGAACCATTCTTCCCAGTCCCTTGATGCATGTTCTTGAAGTGCAGTTTTTTTGTTTTGTTTTGATTTTTGTTTTTTAAGGAAACTGGTAAACTGGATTTCACCTTGTGCCTCTTGTCGAGTCATGCTGCGCTTAGGCAGTTGTGGACTAGGTGTGAACAGCTAGCCAGTCCTGGGTGGGCCTTGATAACCTGCCTTCTCTGGCCAACATTCTCGTGGTCTTTTGCATCTTGCCTCCAATATAACAGTCTGAAGTAGCACCATCTATTTGCAAGTGACTTAAAATTTCCAATAAAGTGTTCTTTAACATATTTTTACCATGGAATTTAGAACTTTTAGACCTAGTGTTTTGAGAAAATAATAACCCTGGAGAGCTGTGATACAGTCTATAACATTTATTACAGGTAAAAAATAAAGGAAGAAGGAATGGGTGACTATCAGGTGCCCACACAGGACAGTGCACAGCGGGGACACTGCGGTGACACCTGAACGTCAGGCTGGATGCGATCAGACCTGTAGAGCAGCAGGCATAACTCTGAAACTTCTGCATTGGAATATTGAGCTCAAGTTAGACTCTGACTCATATCAACAGATCCCCTGTAGCTTACCTGGGTTTTAGATTTCAGTGGATACAAACTTTTGTAATGTTTTAATTTCTTATATGTTCTATTTCTAGGATATATTTTAATGTATCTTAAACTGCATTCAACAGTAGTAGTTGTTGAGCCCAAATATCACATGCAGCAAAACTGGAAGATTTAATTTTATAGTTAGACTTGAGAACAGAAACGTTAGGTCAACTAGAATCACTAATGGGCAGTTCTGTTTCTTGTCCATGACTTTGCACGGAGGCAGCTTGGGTTCTACAATGCCGTAGCCATTCCCTGCTATACCACGTTGACCCAGATCCTCCCCCCGACGGAGCCTCTGCTGAAAGCGTGCAGGTATGTACAGTGGTTCAAGCTGTGATGTTATTTAGAAGAACAAGACAAGTCCAGAGCAATACATCCAAGACTCCATAGGATTTTTCATTCCATCAGATGATGAAAGTGTCTTTTCTGCAATTGACAATAAATATAATTCGAGGGGCTCTGTGTTTGCCTAGGTATCAAGTATCCCTCTTCAGTGGTCTCGGAGGGTCCTGGCTAGCCAGCTCCGCAGGCTTCTCCTCCCCTGCAGTTAGTTCCCATCAGCGGTGAAGGTTAGACACACGCGATGCTCAGGCAGTTCACCCCGCAGGACCGGGAGGGGAGCAGGCCTGAGACAGAGTCTGGGGTCAGCTGCGCAGACCCTATTTGGGGTGGGGCTCCTATTTAGGGTGCCTGTGCTGTGTGGCCAGGCACCAAGCTTCTCTCCTAAAGGAGCGTTGGCACTTCCTGGGAGAGCATGCTCTGCCCCAGCTCTGTGAGTGGCGTCTGCTGATGGGGCCTCCTCCCCAAGTCCTCTCATAGCCACCGTAGTTCCATTAGAGAATGCGCAGAGCACACACGAAGACTCCGCCCACAGAACCTTTCCTTACCTGGAAGGATCGGGAGGTGGTGTCCTGCAGAGGTTCTCACCCAGTCCTGTGTTTTAAGTCTGGACGGTCATCTCTGTTCATGGGTGCCTGTTAGGAAAGAGGCTTATCTGAAGTCATGGTTAATGATTTAAATGGGAAAAGAGGAAACTGGAATGGGGAGCCCATTCCTCTCTTAGTAATTTTTTCTTCTAAAAAGAAATTTAATTCATCTATTATTTGTTCTAGCTTCAGAGTCTCTCTGTCCTTTCCTCACTTTGTTTCTGAGGACTGAATTCAGTTAGGAACATGGAAATTTTAAAAAGATTTTTAATTACCTTTTAAAAGATGTTCCCTCTGAGGAGAGCAGGTGAGTGAGTGCCCTGATGTTCCCGACCACTCACCACAGCCACTGGTAGTCCTGGGAATGGACGCACCAGAGAAGACAGAAGACTGACACGTGCCGACCGTGGCGAGCAGAACCAGACCTACACAGGGCTCTCCCATTCTCTGCTGTTGAAATTTACTTTGTGGACTGTTCTTTGAGGACAACAAGCAGAACCTATCAGCAACATAGAATGATGATGGGTTTTTCTATGTGAGAGATGGTCTCTCTTTCCTTACTGCTCCTGGGGGGATTTTGGACCCGCCTTGGTTTGGTGGAGCCTCAGCCAGCCTGAGCTGTGGTTGGTTCACTGGAATCCGCAGTGTGCACAGGGCTCACTGTGATGGGAAGCCGGCATTTGAGCCAGGACTCGTTCCTAGTGGTACCCCGTCGTGGAAGAGACGTTGGAATATCAAGCTGACTCCAGCACGTAGCTTTAAAAATTCCTAAGTAACACTCAGAAGCCCTTTCTGATCTCAAATTCTCTGCTTCATGCCAAATATTCAGAAGTGGCAGGACTGGACGGGTGCCGTGGCGCCAGCCCAGTGGTGGCGGTGCGTCCCGGGCAGCTCTGTGAGTGTAGCACACAGCTGGCGCGGCAGCCGGAAGGCAGTCTTCTGCAGCACCTGGCTGAACGCCATCTTGTTGAGACCCCTGTAGTCTTACCAGCGCTTAAAACACTCAGCATGTGTCATCGGTATTTGAGGGACATTCCAAACAGCATCTTTTTCCAGTGTGTCAGGAAACCTGGAGTCTGGGAAAGTGATAACTGATGTTATGGTATGGAAATTAAAACTGAAGCCCTCTTCAGGCTGTACTTGAGGGAACCCTTTGTCATGCTGATAAGAGAAACTTGGGGAAAGAGTGTTTGTTTTTTTTTGTGGGGGGTGGGGAGGGTACCAGGTTTTGAACTCAGGTGCACTCGACCACTGAGCCACACCCCCAGCCGAATTTTGTCTTTTATTTAGAGCCAGGGTCCCGCTGAGTTGCTTAGCTCCTCGCCAAGTTGCTGAGGCTGGCTTTGAACTCACCATCCTCCTGCCTCAGCCTCCTGAGCTGCTGGGATTATAGGTGTGCGCCACCGTGCCCCATTTGGGGAAAGAGTTTTACTGTGCTCTTTATGAGTTTTGGTTGCCAATGTCAAAGTTCCCTTCTGATTTTGACTTTGAGTCAAGGTGGGAAGTGTTCCAAGAACTCTGCCAAGTTAGCCATGTAGAGCAGTCTGGTGGGCCTGCAGCAGTCGCCATCCCACGGTCACAGGCTAACATGCCTGTGACATTCAGACCAAGGAGCAGGAGGCAAGCAGAGGGCTGCGGGAGGCACGGGCTTCGCTTCAGGTGGGAGGTCACCAGAGCACATGTGGGGTTTTCCGGTAGCAAGACATTTAAAAGCTTGTGCCAGGCAGTTTATTTTTATGTATGGCACAGTATTCAGAACGAGGACCTCAAGTGTAGTGAGGAGTGTCAGCCAGCCTCCAGGAGGAGCCCTGTGTGTCACCTGCAGGTCAGCACGTTGTCCTGCTCTGCCGCAGCCGAGTGGCCTCCCACACTGGCGTCTTTGCCTCTGCTCATCCTGCAGAGCCCAGCAGGCAACTCTGGGGCTCGCTGCCTGAAAGGTCAGTTCCTCCTAACACCTAAGCAGGGGCACATCCTGAGCCCTCGAGTGGCTTTGTCTCTGAGGCTGACTAGGTGGGACGCTGTGCCCAGTGCCGGTGTTTCTGAGGCTCCTTCCGAAGAAACATGGCGGGTGCTGTCCGACAGCCACACCCCAGGGCACAGGAGCCTTGTGCCCAGTCATGCTCAGGGCTGTTTGGTCAGCGTTGGAGACGGAACGCAGAAGTTCTCTTTTCAACTTCCCCTCTGTCTTCTGCCCCCAGGGACAACCTCAGTCAGTGGGAGAAGGTGATCCGAGGGGAGGAGAGTGCCCAGTGGATCTCAGCCTCGCCAGCAGCCCCAGAGACCTCTGAGAAGCTGCCCGGGAAGACTAATGGCTGACAGCAGGGGCCAGTCATCCCACCCAGCAAGTCTCATCTTGCTTCTTTGACTTATTTCCTTTTATTTTTGAGGGGGGAAAACCTACACCTGGACGCTGGGATGCAGACCTGTTGAGAAGCTGACGTCAGTTGTGTGTGCGAGCAGACGTCCTGACGGTGCCGGCACACCCGCAGCCAGCGCGCAGCAGCAGGCCCGGGCTCGGGAGTCAGCTGGCCAGGACCCCAGCTGCCCTGCTGCCCTTTCCTAGCAGGCTGATTAGCCCAGGCCTTACGGAAACAGAACCAGACTGCCAGGGGTGCCTCCACGCGCCTTCCCTGGGGTTTGACGCCTACTTTGTGGTGTTCTGCCTGGCTCTTGCACCATTGTTGCTTTGACGTCCTTGGTTATAAATAGGTTTTTACACTTTACTGTTGTGAATGTTGGTGTGTGACCCCCGTGGAGGTGACCTGAGTTGTAGCCCGGCGCCTCAGGACCAGAGGCATGGAAATTACAGAGTAAGAAGTGATGGAAAAGCCAGACGCCTCTCGGTTGTAGTCGAGGGCCTAATTGAACCAGTTGACACTAAGGGAGGTGGACGTCTGACCTTTGGAGGAGAGATGTAGGTGTGCATTCCAGTAAATCTCAGAACTTCAAGTCTTAGTTCAAACAATGTCAGAGAGTTAAAAAAGAAATCCTCATTGTATTCTTGGCAAATTTATTGAACCTTCATATAAAGAACAAAATAAAAGCAAGGCATACAAAACTTCGAACGAACAAGTCTTGTGAATGTAAAATGTGAATGATTTAATAATGATTCCTTGAAATTGTCACTTTGTCCTGGCAAAAGTTTAGACTCATATTCAAAATGAAAGGTTTACTCTGAAAGTTACTTCATTAAATGACCATGCATTTCCCTTAAAATCAAATGGCACCATGACGTTTTGACATTCCATAGCTTCACTCTGGTCTGCTGGCATCCCTCTTGTTCTCTCTCTGCACTGTGCAGTCATCTCTCAGAGGCATGCTGTGAGGGAACAGTCACAGGGAGGCCACAGTGCCCTTGCACTGTCCATGTTTGTTTCTGTCCTCTCCTCCTGGATTAAACATCCACATCAAAGCCTGTGTGTTGGATGGTTTCTTCTGTATGATTTTTTAGTAGACTCACATCACTGAACAGTGTTAGTGTTTAGAAGACCAACAGAATTCTCTGGACCCCTTCTGCAGCCATTAGAGAGCAGACAGACCAGTTCATGCTAATGCTTTCAAGATTCTTAGCATGATGGCACAGTGGCATCTGAACCCCAGGGAATCAGGGAACAAGAAGTGACAGCCAGTGCATAGCAAATAGTCATTCTCTGTTCTCATGGCAGAAACATGGAATATTGCTTTAGAAAATAGATTTTTAAAAAGAGGCTTCTAAATATTCAATACCTTCCACATCATTCATATGAGCTTGATTTCTGCAAAATCAAAGCCTTTTCCGCCACATGGCTGGTCTGTTACAGTGGAGCTGACTGCACGTAAACAGTGGTGGTGTTCACATTGACACTGTGTGTCCCTCACAGCCTCTGAGGCTGCCGCCGTCACTCCATGCAGCTCCGTTTGCTCTTGTGTCATACACAACGACTAGAGAGGAACACCACTGAGCAAGATCTCCACACTTCATGCACGTGTGGAGCACGTCACACATACAGCACGTGAGGGAGAAGGAGAGCGAGGGAGAAAGGGCAAACGTATGAAAATAAGTCGTCCCCACTCTTTAAAAAGTGACTTTTGTGTTGGGAAATGTCTGTTGCTTGATAAGTTGACCAAAGTGTGATTATTCAGTGAGGATAAACTTCTAAAAAGTTGATGGTTTCCTCCTAAATTTATGACATGATTCCATATAACTTTCCTTCCATAAATTAATCATCTGATTTAATCTGTAAGATGAATTGTAGGAGGGGGTATCATTTAAGATCATTGTTTAATTAAAAGGATTTTAAAGGCACGCTGAATCCTGTTTCTTGATCGGAAAACAGCCACTGGGCAGGACTCGCATGGCAGCTTTTACATTTTAAGGTAGCCTTTCTGATAAGATGATCACAGGAAGTTCTTTTAATTTGATATGGCCAAGTGTATTGTATGACCTCTACTCTGAACAGTTTTCCAAAGGAGTATGGTGGGTGGTCCATCCATTTCTTGTGAAATCTTGTCATAATAGGGGCACAGCTTGAACAAAGGACTGTATGCCAACTTCAAGTGTTTCCGTCACTCTCGCCGTGTGTGAGGTTGATTTAGGAAGCACAGATAGACCTAGAAAGGTCCCAGGATGCACTGATATTCAGTTAATAATTCATCTTGGAAAACATACGGTCAGGAGCATCTTTGCATTTTGGCAAATATGTTTAGCAGACAAACTTTAGAATTCTGTTTCTCATCTTTTTCCCAGATCTTTTCTTAAAAGGCAGGTGGTTTTAATGCCAGATTAAGGTGGGATTTTAGATGGGCTGAATTTTCCCTGTCTGATATAAATTCGGTAAGCAGCCACGACTAATGTAGAATGGCCAGTTTGTAGAAATTTATATTGTTTATGTTGATTAGTAGTAGACAAGTTTATGGTTACTTGCAATTATTCCATTATCTTTCCAGACTTAGTGAACATTTTTTTTTAACCAGAAATCCTGTTGGAAATATAAATGTATGCCAGCAACATCATGAATTGTTGAACTCTGGCAGTGGAATAAAATTCTATAAAAATGCAAGCATCTTATTAATTAGTAGTTGACTTTGTGAATTAATTAATTAGGAAAACTAAAAGAAAAAGCATTGGATGTAACTGGCTAACAAACATGGCCCTTTCTCCAAGCCAGGGGCCCCTTTATCTCACCCCCCAGCTTTTGTTACTGCTAAGACGAGACTGAGAGACCAACCTGGGGAAAGAGCCTGCTGAGATTCCAGCCAGCAGGTCCTATCCTGGCTCCTCCTCATGGTGACCCTTACAGTGACATTCTAGGGAACTCAAAGCCAAGGAAGGAGAGTTGATCTGAAACTAAATTTGTTCAGCGTAGGTTTCCCTTTTTTAGCATGCTTTAAAAGCATTTTTGTTTTTAAATTTGTACAATCTTAGTGAATTTTGCATTATTGGTATATTCATATATACCAAATATATTTACACAGGACGTGCAGAGATGCACAGATCCTTGGATACCTGAGTTTTCAGTTTGCCATGCTGTGTTTCTGGTCTTTTAATTCACAGTCAAGGTTTGAGCTTTAACAGTACTAAATTATTTACCACGCCTTGGCCTGTGCCCTGACTTTAACACTGCAGTTGTCCTTCCTCTCTCCTGGTCATTAATTTGCTTTTTTCTTTTTCTTTTTGCTTAAGTAAAACTGAAAACACTTAATGGGCCACACCCTGGTTGATTTGATGAAGTTGAGTGAACAGGACCATTCTCTCCTCATCAGATTCCTGTCCTTTCTTTGGCTTGCTTGACATACACCCTGTCACTGCAACCAGTTAACAGCTCAGATTGCCTTTACTGAAAGAGCTTCCAGGGACTGTGCTTGGGATGTGGTTTTGTTGGTTTGCAGGTGCATAAGCATGATTTAGATTTTGAAATCCCTTCTCTATATAGCTCCGACGTATCTGCTTTCTACACTTTGCTGGTTTTATCTAGGTTGTAATTCTCAAGGACTCTTCATTTAGTCACCTTAGTGGATCCCTTCTACTGCAAGTGTTCATTTATCACTCACTGCACAACTTGAGTTGGCTGCGTGTGCTACCAGTCAGTTCCCCACACTTAGCAGCGCATGGCTGTTAGTTTCACGTGTGTGTAAGTATTAACCTGATACACATTCGCTCACTTTTTTACACATTTATACTAAAAGTTTAAAATTAGTGGTACCCGGTGCAGTACATATGGTTTTTGTTGTCTTTAAAAAAACAAAACAAAACAAAACAAACAAACAAACAAACAAAAACTGCATAGTTTGGTTGCCTGAAGCAATGGATACATTTTATGTGATAAAAAAAAAAAAAAGAAAAAAAAAGGTTCAATGGTGTTCTTGTTACAGATTAAAAAGATGGAACAACAAGAAAGACATATTAATATTACTCAAGAAAAAAACATTTAAAATCCAAAGAAGCACCACGGTAGTCACCTAATTTTTCTCTTAAGCTGGCAGCAGACACAGTGCTTTTTGAGTTGTGCAGTCTGCCTGCTCTTTCCTGCCTGTGTGAGATACTGTAACAAACCTGGCTCTGAGGGCCCAGAAAAGGACCAGTAGGGAAGTCAGTGTGTACATTTCAATGCTCAGCTAGTAATTTTGAGGCACTATATATTTGCAGAAGTTTGAGCAAAACATTTTTATTCCTGATGTAAATTAAGTTCTAAAACTGTAATATTCCAGGTCACCTAAAATATCAATCTATCATGGGTATTGCAACCTGTTTTTTTCTTAGGTCACCCTAATAACCCAGTTCTCTGCTGTAGCTCAAATACCCAACATAAGTGACAGCTGGGAACATTTTTTCCACACAATCTGTTGTATGGTGTATGCTGCCTACCCATTTAGTGTGCAGATTGAAAGTACAGTTGATTCACCAATAGAAGGCATTTCTCATTTCTAAACAATGTTCCTACCTGTTCGAAATTACGTACTTGCCTAAAACACTGTGAAAGTTACCAAAATTTGTACAAATGCAGCATCTTGATTCTGAGAAGAAAAGGTGACTTTCTCTACATGAACATATGAACAAAAGAGATGCTGTACCCACACCTACCAAGGCATCTAAGAGTGCACTGTGACAGGTTCCTGCTGCCCAGGACCTACGGGAGGCCCTCTGACAGGCTGATGACTTGCAGGCAGCGGATCCAGCCAAAGCCTACTAGGCTCTCTTTTGGAAGGGGAAAACAATTCCAAGTTAACAATGTCCAACCTTATTGTAGTTGATGAGTTAGTAATTTCCAAAAATGACTTTTTATGTATGACATAAAAATCTTTGTAAAATGCCCAAGTGCAATAATTTAAAGAGATCTTAACTTTGCATTTATAAATTATAAATATTGTACATGTGTGTAATTTTTTCATGTATTCATTTTCAGTCTTTGTATTTAAAAAAAATCTTTACTGTTATGTTTGTATAATAGAACAATAATCATTTACTATAACCTAGACAAGGTGTAAATAAATTCCTAATTCGAACAGCCAGTGTATATGCATATGTGGGTGTTACATGGCAAAATCTAGCTTTGTTTTACTTACATGCTTAGAGCTGCAAGAAATCTTTTGTCGATATGTAATTATACATATAAAGTATATATATGTATGATACATGAAATATATTTAGAAATGTTCATAATTTCAATGGACATCCTTTGGTGTGAATAATTGAATACAGTTTTTAAAACATCATCTTTCATGGTTTATCGTTCGCTCTCTTTTGTGGGGATGATGAGACGTCTCCTGAAAGTGCCTTGGAAGACCCCAGGCCTCGTTAACCTGGAGGATCATGTCCACCCTGAATTAATGGCCTCATCCACTTTCCAGCAGAAAAGATGAGCCAGCCTAAAAGGTCAGATTTCACAAGCTCCATCCTATGATTTTAAAGTTTCAAAAGTTGGCTGGGGAACCTGGTTTTCAGGATGACTGCTTCTGATTGCACAGCTCAGGACACTGCGTGCTGACCCAGGGCTCCCCAGCCAGCTCCCCTGGTCATGGAAACTGCCAGCCACGTCACACGCGCACAGTCCTTAGGGGCGCACCCTCATGCAGAGAGAGGCTGGGCAGGAAGCTCACAGTGACTATGGGCGCATGTTTGCCAGTGAGTATAGACATTTTTCAGACTAGAACCTCACAGAAGCTTAAACAGTGATAAGTACACTCGTGGGTTTACCTTTAAAGCTCTGCTTATTTTGGCTATCTCTGCTTGCCATCAGGTGAGCAGGTAAATAGTAAATATTTGAGACCAGAAAGTTAAAATTTAATTTTATCTCCAGAACCCTCCCTAACCTTAAACATTCCAGACCCAAATTTGGGAGTCAAAGATTACTGGGATAGACGCTGCGTTGTTAAGTATGAATGTCCAGGGCTTGGTGAATTCAAAGGTAAACATAGGTAGCCCTCAAAGGGGCTTCTTCCCCAACTCCAAACTTCCTGAGGCACAACTGGGCATAGAGTGCAGACAGAATTCCTGTTAGGTGGTCATTACCTGTGGACCTTAATAAAATGTCTCCTGTGTTACTAAGGAATCCCATGAGCCAATATACCCACACAATTATTTGGCAATTAAAATTACTGATGGACACTGCAAAGCTGGTTTGCGTTTGAGCCCTCATCTGAGTTACACATACATTTGATGTTCTGTCAACTGCAGGAGAGTAATATTTCTCCATTGTACCTATTTCCTAATGCGCAAGGACCCGAAAAGCAGCGCTTTCAAACATGTATTTGGCAAGTATTTGGGCACCTGCCATTGTAAGGAAGGAATGCAGGGAGGGGACACTGGAAGTGGGAGATGGACAAGACGTTTCAGCAAGCTGGGATTTGACTCCATCTGACAGAAGGCTGTGGTCCCTGCCGTTCCTTCCCGGCACCTGTTCTGTTCCTTCACGATTGTAGTAGCAGAAAGTTGGAGGGAACCCTTGCATTTAAAGACAGGACAAGCTCACATTTGCAAGATGATTTCTCAAATTTTTCCAAATTATGCACAGTTGATATCATTCCCACCAGAAGAAAGCAAGCTTGACAAGTTGGGGACCAGAGCAGCATGTTCTTCCAGCTCTGCTGCCCTCCCCTTCCCACACAGCTGCGCATCCCTTCCAGCCATCCCCATCCCGACAGAGAAGAGCTTGACCTGAGGGTACGCAGGAGCCAGGGCAAAGTGGCTGGGAAACAGGGCTTTGTTTGAAAGAGCAACTTAGCAAGTGACTCTTAGGTGATGTCCTGCCTTCTTGATAGGGGGCACTAGTTAGGCAGAACTGCCACCTGCAGTCACATGGGGCTCACCTCTGCTCCCGAGCAGCCCACTGAGTGACCACACTGCCCATTTCCCATCCTGCCAACTCGTCCCTGTGACAGAGGTGGGCTTCCTCCTGAGAGAGAGAAACACAGTGCACCACAGAGGATGGAGACTTGAGAGAAAAGTAGTCTGGTTTAAGCAAGGTATTTCCAGAGGACTAAAGACCCCGGTACTGAAGGAGGTCTGAACTAGGGAAGGAAGAACCAGGAGGAAGAAAGCAGCTGAAGGGGTCAGTGCGCCCGCTCCCGAAATGGCCCAGGCTGCCCTCCACCCAGAGGGAGAACCTCCACGGGGCAGCTGGGGCAGGTAGAAAAACCCACAGTGGAAGTCCCACCAGTGAGCCACCATGACAAGGGAGCAAAGCAGAGCAGGCGATCAGCTGCTCCAGGCTGATCTTGTGGCTGTGACATGGGGACACAGCTCAGGAGAGCCACACAGGTTATGTGGTGGGAGGTCACACGGGTTCACATCTCCTCCGTGAGCATCACCCAAAGCACATACTTGGAGAACGTCTTGGGGACAGACGGAGAGGCCCACACTGAAGCTGCCACCAGCTCCGCAGTGGTCCTGGGATTCCCGAGGAAAGGGACCGTGAGCAGCTCTGACTCACTTGCAGCCGAGTGAGCTCAGGAGGCGGGGAAGCGGCGGAGTCTGCCTGACCCAGACTGAGTTAGTCTTCCAGCTGCAGACAAATGAGGACATCAGGCAAATCAAATTCACTTCTAGGAAACAGTCATGCTTCTCCCCATTTGCATTCAGAGCCAGTGAAACGTGAATTTGGTGTTCTGAGATGGTATATTCTGCCTCTCACATCCAACAGCTGAGAGCTTTCTTCAGTACGTCGCGAGGTTAAGTGGCACCGGCCCTACGCAATGGACTGAAAGTGGCGGAATTCACTCCAGAGCTGCGTTAAGGGTGCGCACAGTGAGGTCCTGTGACCCAGGGCTGATTTTCCTCATTAAGGGAGTTGCTTTTATTTTAGAAGAAAAATGCTACACCTGTTCAGTGATTTAATGCCCCATTAAAATTCATGGGCCCGCCTCACCTGCAGGTGTAGTTGAGAAAACAGAACCAACCTGTGTGGATGGGGCAGCAGGAAGTAGGAGAAAGAGACGCGGTGAGGACTTGGCTCACAGAATGCAAAGGCTGAGAAGTAGAGGATTTGCCAGCAGTAAACTGGAGACCCAGGGAAGCTGGTGGTGTAGGCTCAGTTCTGAGACCAGAGCCCCAGACTTGGAGAGTCCATGGGGAAGTCAGGGGCTAAGGCCTGAGAAGCTAGGGTGCAGGTCTCAGCCTGGGGCAGGACGACAGCAGAGAGAACCAGCCTTGGCCCTGCTCCTGTTGTGTTCAGGCTCCAGGCATTGGGTGAGGCTGCCCTCCTCTGGGAGGGACCCTGGTTAGTCAGCAGTCACTCTGCACCCTCCCACCATCTCTTGGACATCTAGTTTCCAGGGATATGGGGTTTTTTTTTCTTTCTTCTTTTTGCAGTCCTGGGGATCAAACCCAAACCTCAAACCTCCTCTACTACAGAGCTAAAACCCTGCCAAGAGATGGTGCTTGAACATGGGGCATTGGAGAGTTAATTAGGCCCCAAATGGGTGCTTTTGTGAATGGCATTAGTGAATAGGTAAGAGAAACAGATAGTAAAAATGGAGGCCACCAAGGCCCCCCCAAAAGTTTCTTTAAATATAAAGGCTACTGCATGAAATTAACCTGTAGAAACTTTCCAAACATTCCAACTAACTCCTTTGCCCGGGAGCAGCAAGAGAAGAGAAGCAGGATGGATCTGAATGAGGCTACAGACTCACAGCTAAAGGGCACAACCACGCAGAAGGTCAAGGGCTAACCCAATAGCCTTGACACTTTTCCAGCTTCCTCTAGCACACATAGGTCCATGAGCCCCCCTGGCAGCCATATGAACCCCCAACTAGCACGCCTGATCGGCAACGTGCTACCAAGTCCTCCTGCTGGGTGAGAGTTGTTTCTCTTCTTCTCACTTAAATTCTCCTTCGCTGTCACCCTCCATTGCCCAAGGTTTTTATTTGAATTCATGAGACAAGAATTCAGCAAGAAGTCCCTGGCAGGTGGCTGAGGTCTGCTGCAACACCGGAGAGCTAGAAACACGGTTAGACCCGCCGGCCTCCGAGCTGCTGAGTCCGGTGCAGCCACTAAAGCTGGAGGGCGTCGCTGCAGTGAATACCTGCCGCGCTGCAGAGGCTCTCACGCCGCCAGGGACTCCAGCGGCAGAGGCCGAGAAACAGAGTCATCAGTGCCATACAAGAGCAAGAAGGAGAGCTGACCACTGTCCCGTGCCAGCGAGGATCAAGGAGAACTCACACACGGCAGCCCAGAGGGACCGTCACCAGAACGGGACTGTGCCGGCTCTGGGTCTCTGACTTCTTGCCTCCAGAACTGTGAGAAATAGATGTACATTGTTGTCAATGAAGCCACTCAGTTTATGGTGTCTCGTGATAGGAGTCCAAGCTAGGACAACACATTTTCAATCATTAATGTCCTCCAGAAACATCCCCACGGACAAATCCAAAATAATGCTGAGCTACATATCTGGGCACCTCATGGTCCAAACTAGTGATTCAAAAGGTACACATCACACCAGGAACGTTACTGTCTTCTATCAGGACTCTGTTGTTTGCAAAACAGCTCTAACTCCAGAGTCCTCCTTGGAGAGCTGGGCGTGATATTTTTTCTGTGGGTTTGTTTTTTTATTCTGCGTTCCCGGCGCCGGTGGCCAGCTGCACACGCAGGCTCTGCTGCAGACACGGCGGCTGGCGTGAGTGGAAGCGGCTGCACGGCAGGCAGGGAGCGTGCATCCCCGGGGGAGGGGAGATGAGCGCAGAGCCCAGTCAGCACGGACTGTGTCATGTGGTGACAACGGGGCAGCAGGAGCGGGAGAAGACAGCGCAGACACCTCCAGGAAGAAGGCACGTTGGCTGACACCTACTCAGAGCTACGCGGGCGGCAGCAGCCTCAGCCCCGGCTCCACGGCGGCAGACGGGAAGAAGCATCAGCAAAGCTGACCATGAAAATCAAGATGCTTATGCTTCAAGGACACCACGAAGTGAGTGACAGGACAGCCCACAGACCGGAAGAAGCATCCACAAACACTCACATGTGAACAGGCGTGTGTCCAAAGAATGGAACTTTACAACGCAGTAAAACAGGGGACCCAATAATAGTGGACAAAGGGTCGAATAAACCTTCTTCAAAAAGTGACCAGTGATCACATGAAAGGTGCCCAATTAAAGCCCCGGGACTAGTTTCTCACCCTAGGATGGCTGAAATAGAATCGCTGGGCAGCAAGTGTTGTCGGGAATGGGGAGAAATTGCAACCCGCAGGCACTGTGGGATTGTAAAATGGTGCAGCCACATTGGAAAAGAGTCCAACATTCGATCCCAAGGTGCATCTCCGAGACAAATGACGGCTTACGCTCATTTATGAACATAAAAACTCGTTCATAATGCTCCTGCATGGGTCCTCAGAGTGTCCAAAATGTGCAAATGGTCCAAACTTCCACAACTGGCCTAACCACGTGGTGAAATAGTATTCAGTCATAAAAAAGGAGTGGGGGTTGATTAAACACGGCAGAGATGAGCCTCTAAAACCCTGGACCAAAGACCAGTCATCAAAGACCACAAGCTGTCAACACCATCTCTGTGAAATGGCCAGGGTAGGAAAGCCCAAGAGCAGAAGAGTGGACTCATGTTCCCCAGGGGCTGGGTTGGAGTGCCAGTGAACATGGGTTCTTTCTGTGGTGGTGGAGGTGTCCGGGGACCAGGGTGGGGGCAGCTGCACAGGACTGAGCTTGCCGTACGCCCCTGACTGCTCACTTCCACAAGGATGCATCTTACTATACACTGCACACCACTCAAAGAACTGACCGGAAAGGCAGTGGCTCCCACGGATGATATCACACTCCAAAACCAAAAGACCCGTAAGTTAATAACGACATTCAGAGTAAGAGGAGGAATCGATTCGTCAGCCTCTCTTGGACGTGACCACTGTACCCACTCCTTTCTTGAAGAGTGGTGACTAGAGAAAAAGACCAACCTTCCCCTCTAGGGGACTCGATCCCTCGCCCAGGAGGGGACGCTCTTTCTTTGCAGAGTGACATCTCACCATGGTGGAAGAAATCGCCATCTGCAACCACCCAGAGTTAATGGCTTCAGACCAGGAGCATCAGCAGAGGTGACAAGTTCCTGGGGAGCCGGGGAGTTTCATGGCACCAGAGAAGCACCCACAGGGAGCGATCCCCTTCCCACCCTGGCCCTGTGTCCTGCTGCCTTGCCAGTGACTCTGAGAGGGAGCAGGAGGCAGCCGCGGACTCCGACTGCAGCCTCCAGTCCGCACACTGGAAGGTCTTGCCTGTCTTGAGGCGCTGCCCCAAGTGCCCAGGGAGCAGCATGGCTGGCCAGCCTGGCTTTCGCTGGCACTTCCGAGACTCATATAACCCCAGGAGGGCTGGACGTGTCTGGGAGCTGCACTGAGTCTGCTCCTGGTTGGTCCGTTTTCCGGTGACTGTGGGTCCCCTCCCGCAGCTGTGTCCTGGTCTTGCCTCGGAGCAGGTCACAGAGGCCTCCTGCGAGAGCGGCGGCCCTGCAGTCCACGGCCCGGTCTCTCCAGTTACCAGCATTCCCTGCTCCACGGGCCCCACTCCTCCAACATGCCCAAGCCTCTCAGCAGAAGCAAGTGGAGCAGGTGAACCCAGAGCACCTCCCAGCCAAGGTCGTGCTAAACAGCGCCCGGCCTGGCTGCCGCCTCCCCTTGGTGTCACCCTCGGCGAGCCTCTGTCTCTGGGCCTCTCCAGTCAGGTCTGTGCCTCCCTCACCTCTCCTGATGCCAAGGACTCTTCTCTGCCTCTGCTTCCTTGACTGGGGGCTGCGGTGTATGAACATGGTCCCCAAAGAGGGCCACATCTTGATAACCACAACAGTGTGCGCGTCACATAGCGGGGCACAGGAAACCAAGGCAGCGGATCAGCAGGCCTGTGGAGGCCACGGGCCGGGCAAACTCCGGGTCCTGGCCTGGCAAGAGGGCAGCAGGAGCCGATGTGCGGTGTGTGCGAGAGGAGCGGTGTCGCTGGCTTCGCAGGCGGCTGGAGGTCTCCAGAAGCCGGAAAGGCAAGGAAGGGGAGGACCCAGCCCTGCCGACCCTCCATGGCAGCCCACAGACCCACATCAGGCTGTCAACCTGAAGAACCGGGAAATGGGAGTTCAACCAAGTCACTAAGATGGTAGCAGCCCCAGGAAGCGAGCGGCCTTCCGCCCCTCCCAGCGACATCACATTGAACTGGCAGCCCACGTGGGCAGAGATCAACGGGCAGCCGTCTCTGTCCATAGCACCGCTGGGTGGCGAGCTGGGACGGTGCGGATTGGCGTGAGCCTTCGGAGGACAAGCTGGTGAGCCCTGTCAACATGGTGCGGGCGTCGCACAAGCCAAGAGCACAGAGCAGGAGCCCTAAGACCAGCGTGGCACCAGCCGCGGAGTGGGGAGAGCGTGTGTGCCCAGGTGACATCTGTGCGCTCCATAGGTGGCAACGCTGCCACCAAGTGGGCGGGAGGCCGCTGTTCAAGGCCCAGGCTCTCGTGGTGAGAGGCGGAGCACCTTTCCTGTTTCCTCTCCCGCGAAGGCTCTGTCCAGCTCCCTTGCCATCTGTGGACCTCGGCCTGGTCACACCGGCAGGGCTGAGACACAAGCCGGCGGGCGTGGGCCCCCGGGTGGGAAAGGCTCGCTCACGCGTGCTGGACGGGAGGCCAAGCGGCGGCCCTCTGGACAGCAGTGTGGACATTCCTCAGAAAACTCGGCGTGGGCCTCCTTCTGACCCAGCCGCCGCTCCCTGGTAGGCGCCCGCAGGATCTGAAACCGGCACAGGGGGAGGGGACGGAGAGACGAGCACGGGGGACACCGGGTGGAAGACAGCTCTGCAAAGCGAGCCCCTGCACTGCCCGCCCGGCCGAGGGACAGGAGGTGTGCCATTCCTCACACGCTGAGGGGGGCAAGGCCTGGCACTCAGGGTGGGTGCAGGAGGGGTGGGGGGCCCTCTGGTGCACAGCTGGGTCCAGCTCAGGGCTTGCCCACCCCTCGCTCCACGCTGGCCAGCACACGTCCTGCCTCTTCCCGCCCCTAAGCAGCTCCGTGGAGGAGAAAGGGAGGCAGGGCTTAAAGGGGCTTCGGGGTCTATAAAAGAGTCAAGCCCCCCAGGGGCCCGGCTCTGTGCCCCTCCCTGGAGAAGCCTGCTACCTCGTCCCGCTCTGAACTCAGCCTGCTTCCTGCGCTAACCTCACTGTTTCTGGGGCGTTTCCTCCTCAGCACCAGGCGATGAGGACCTGTTCCTGATCCGTAAGCCTGGTGTCAACACTGCAGTGACACAGCAGCTCGAGTCACCGTAGCGGAGCGAGGGAGCCAGCCTAGTGCCCTTCCACAGATGGCTGGATAAAGAAAATGTGGTCTCTATACACAATGACCTTTCCTCAGCCGTAAGGAAGACTGAAATGATGGCATTTGCTGGTCAATGGACAGATCTAAAGACTCTCAGACTAAGTGAAATAAGCCAGTCCCCAAAACCAAAGGCTGGGTGTGTTCTCTGATATGCGGCTGCTGGCACACAAGTCGCGGGTGCGTAAAGGTTCCGTGGATTAGACAAGGGGGTGAACGGATGGGAGGGGATAGCAGAAGGAAAGACCGGGAATGAGCCTGACATGATTTTCCCACGTACATAAATGAAACAGCACAGCAAGTCCCACCATGGGACACCCACAAGAACGGGGCCCTGACTAGCACAGATGCATCCCACGCTTGTACAATAAGATCGGAATGGATTCTACTGTCACGTATGACGAAAAAGAACCAAGAAACCAATGGTCCAGTGGCTCTTTACGTCCTGGTGTGGAACGATTCCCAAGATGAGTTCTGAAGACACAGGAAGCCCAGTGGGGACACGGAGGAGACCGGCTGCCACCTGATCAGGGAGGAAGCAGAGGCGAAGCTCTGCACTTGGTGCACTGTGAGAGACGGGTCCCCAGGGCCTGCAGGACACACGCCAGGCCGGCCGGCCTCCACCCTCCCCTCAGTCTCTCGCTGAGACTTCTCTTCCAGCCCAGCCCCAGAACCAGGTTCCCAGCTGAGAGCTCACTTCAGTGGGCCTTGGCGACCAGGTCGGGTGGGGCCGGCATCCCGCAGGAGAGGCTGTGTGGCCAAGCACAGAGGACGCCGAAAGGCCTGCTCCGCTCTTAACACGGAGAGGCTCGGGAAGCTGTGGGGAGCCGTGGGTTCCGGGGGCATTCTTTTCATCCATCTTTTAAACTTCTTGAGTCTCACAGTTGTTTCATCCTCAAATATCACTTAAAGTTATTTTGCAGAAAACCACTATTAGGGCAAAATATGGGCCACACCTGAGAAGGTCTGAGGCAAGCGGAAATGACTCATGTGGGCAGGAAGGTGCTGCCGGGAGGCCCCACCTGTGGGGACAGGCAGGGCAGCGAACTTGGCCTCCGTCCTCCTGGCAGACAGACCAGATGCTCGGATGCTGTCCACAGGGTACACTTGGGCCAAAGTCTCTGTTGCTTTTCCTTCCTTTGTGTTTTGGAGCCCTGGGGGTGGAGCCAGGCAAGCGCTCTGCCGCTGAGCTACACCCCAGACCTTGGATCAGAATCTCTGGATTCAGAGAGATGTTAGAGGGATGTGGAGTCGACACAGTGTTTCTTTAAGTGTTTTTAAGATGAAAAACACAAAAGCACATTTGTTTTCTGATGGATGTGTTCTGATAGGAAAGCAAAGATGGAAGATGAGAGAGAAAGGAAGAGGAAGAGGGACACATGACAGGGACAGAGGGCAGGGACGCCAGAATCGGGTTACTTCTGGCCTTGGGTGGGTGAGGGCTTTCCTGGTGCTGCAGCTGGGGCTGGGGGAGAAGGGTGGGAGGGGCACCAGCGAGGGGTCTGGGCGACTGCCGCCCACAGTGTGCACAGAAGGGGCCCCATCAGCACCCACCTGCCCACCTGCCCCGGGCCACGGGGCGGCAGCGTCATGGGCCCGCCAAGGAGACTGATGCTGCCTGGCTCTTGCTCGGAATCTCCATGACTCCTTGCTGCGTTCGGACCAGAGACGGAACTCCCTCCTGCTCCTGCGCCAGCCCTACCATCACCCACGCCCCCATCCTCCTACCAGGCCAGAGAATCTGGATTTCCATTCTATCCGACATTTCCTAAACACAGCATTGTTTGTCCAGAGCTTATGGAGCATGATGGTGTTTAAACAGTTTTGCAGGGACAGTGATGTAGCTCAGGAATGGAGCATTTGTCTAGCAAGGCAAGGTCCTGGCTTCCACCCCCAACCCCACAAAATAACGGGGAAAGTTTGTTCATTTGTTTAGCAAGTTCTTGTACGTGTGTTGTTTTCTTTTAATAGAGCATCATGGTTATGCCTCATAGTTGGGTTCATTTTGAGAACATTGTACTGCCTGGAATTTTACTGACTCCATTTCAGTCCCCAGCCCTCCCTGCCTTCCCCCCCCCTTCCTCGGCTCCCTGGTCTTCCTCTCTCTCATGTACTTGTTTTTGACAGGGGCTTTACAGTCATACATAAAGGTGTGGTGATGGGCCAACAGTCTGGCTCCATGAGAATGTTCTAGGCCAGACTCTAAGGGAAATAACTAAACAGACTCCATTTTGCTCTAAGACTCCATGTTATGTAGGAAATAAGCTTCTCCCGTGGGAACACCCCTCCTCTGTGCCCATCATCAGTTACTTAGTGTGACATGTTTAACAATACAGAGTGACAATTCCTATGTAAAGAAAAATTGCTCTCTTTTGATCCCTATTGCTCCTAAACAATGTACCATGTGAACGGTGATTGTGTGGATGTTAGTCCATTCTTTAGTTTGTACCTAGGTAAGGGTCTTTTGACCCACTTCCCCCTCTGTCGATGATCTCATGATGTTAATGTGTAATTTCGAATCATAGCAACAGACACTTATGATTGATGTGATTTTTGGTATAAGAACCCCTACAACCCTGTGGTTGGGGCTGTTCTCCCAATAGCCATTTTTTGGGGTCATTGTGTGAGACAGTCAGCCGGCCAGCTTAATAAAAACTCTCAAATTTGGACTTCTCAGTGGTGATCAGTCTGTTCTCAAGTTGCGCCCCCAGAGTGTGAAACCGTGCTATATTTATGCACACACACAGCATGCTGTGGTTAAACTCATTCGCATTTCCCCCCATCCTGTCCCTCCTCTTACCTTCCCTGTAGCTTCCTGACATCCACCACCCCTTTTCCCCTTGTTTTGCTCTAGCTTTTCCATATGAGAGAAAACGTTTCAACTCTTGATTTTCTGAGTCTGACTTGTTTCACTTAGCAAAATGTTCTCCATTTCTATCCATTTACTGGCAAATGCCATAATTTCATTCTTTATGACTGAGTGAAACTCCATTGTGTATATGCACCACATTTTCTTACTCCAGTCATCTGCTGACAGGAATCTGGGCTGGTTCCTTAATTTGGATATTGTGACTTGCTCTGCCATAAATAATGATGTGCCTATATTCCTATAGTATACCAATTTTGTTCTTTTGAATAAATACCAAAGAGTAGGGTTGCTGGGTCATGTACTAGTTCCATTCCCAGTTTTTTGAGGGCCCTCCACACTGCTTTCCAGAGTATTTGAACTAATGTGCAGTCCCACCAGCAAGGCCTGAGTGTACTTTTCCCAACATCCTTGCCAGCATTTATTTTTTGTATTCTTGATGATCACTATTCTGACTCGAGTGAGATGAAATCTCAGACTAGTTTTGATCTGCATTTCTCTGATTGTTGGGGATATTGAACATTTTTTTCATATATTTGTTGGCCATTTGTGTTTCTTCTTTTTAGTTCTTTTACCCATTTATTGATCAGGTTATTATTCTATTTCTATCCTGTCCTGTCATGTCCTGTCCTATCCCATCCCATCCCATCCTATGCTATTTTATCCCATCCTATCCCATCCCATCCTATGCTATCCTATCCTGTCCTGTCCTGACCTGTCCTATCCCATCCCATCCCGTCCTATGCTATTTTATCCCATCCTATCCCATCCCATCCTATCCTATCCTGTCTTGTCCTGTCCTGTCCTATCCTGTCCTGTCCTATGCTATTTTATCCCATCCCATCCCATCCTATCCTATCCTATCTGTCCTGGCCTGTCCCATCCCATCCCCTCCCCTCCCATCCCCTCCCCTCCCATCCCGTCCCATCCCCTCCTATCCCGTCCTATCCCCTCCTACCCTGTCCGGTCCTGTCCCCTCCCCTCCCATCCTATCCCATTGGCCAAGCGCTTGCAGTTCTTGCGCATCCCGGACCAACCCGGCGGAGGAGGGCATGGCCACGAAGCCCCATCCGCCGGCCTCCTCCTCACGCTCCTCCTCTTTCCTTTGGCGCACACTTTCTAGACCCTGGAAACGCAGGAACGAGAGAGAGACTCTGACCCAGGACCAGGTCGCCTTTCCCACAGGAGCGGAGGCTCCGGCGGCTTTCCGGGTGCCCGGGGCGGACCCGCCTTCTCCGCGCTCCCAGCCGCCCGGCGCCCGCAGACCACCGAGCGCGGCGCAGAGGACGGCGAGCGCTGGCGAGGCCACGAAGGAGCCGCCGGGTGCGGGGAGGCGGGCGAGGCTCGGGGACACGTTCCCGCGTCCCCAAGACAGGGGACACTCAACGGCAGCGAGGCGACGGAAGCTGGCCGGATCCGCGGCGCGAGCTGGCCAGCTGATGGCCGTCTGACCGCAGGGAGCATCTCGCGCGCGGGGCCGGCAGACCAGCTTCCGCGCAGAAACCCCACGATCCAGATGCTTCCGCTTCCAACACTGGGTCTCCCCAGCAGGAGAGCCCAGGTGCGAGCCCGGCCTGGCCTCCACCTGACCGCCGGCCTTCTGATCCGGGGTGCCAGGGAGGATGACCAGTGTGACCGTGCTTGCACGCTGCAGGAGGGATGGCGACTTGGGAGACATTTAGGCCCTGAAAGCAGTTATGTTCTTTCTCATCTGAACCAGGACCGTGATTTCAGGTAAAATTATCCAAATGCTGTTTTTTTGCCAAGAAATAGGTGTGCAGGCAGCAGGGCTGAGCCCTGGAGGGGAGCCGCTCGCCTGGGCCACCGGCTTGCCTCCCAGAACCCCACGTCCTCTCTGCCCTCCTGCGGAAGGGAGGGGTGAGTACCTTTGCCTCACCTGTCTGCCACCCCGGGGCAGGAGCAGTGGGGTGAAGGGCAGCCAGCTTGCTGAAGTGCTGAGCAACTCTGAGCTCAGAAGTGGCCCTCCTTTGAAATTAGCTGAAGTGGGATGCACAAGGTCACCCCAGGCCAAAACTTGGGGGCACCCAGCAATGTGGTCTTTTCAGATCAGATTTCCAGTGGCGGGATGCCAACCCCGGGACCATGGACTGGAGAGAAAATCGGGAAACTGCTTATCTTCTCCCACAGGTTAAATTACACCTAAGGTCATGTGGCTTCATGGTTTCCAGAACATTGTCACTTAAGGTATCCGATGAGTATTAAAGGACACAAGGAGAAGCAGCTTGTGCCTGAACTGGCCCAGCGCTGCCTGATCCCACTCTCAAGCTCCGGAGCCTTACCGCTTCCTCAGGGCAGCCTAAGAGTGGGGCTGGCGTTAAAGTGACTGCTAAGAGCAAGTAGAGTCACCATCCCGCTGCGAACTAATGCTTTCAGGCTGAAAATATTTAAATGAAGTCACATGTTTAGAAGTGTGGAGAGGGGCTTTCCCTTTCCCTCCTCCACCACATGGGCTAACCTGAGGAAGAGCATGCTCCACCACGTGGGCTAACCTGAGCTAACTTTGCAGTGGAACATGGGCATTTACCACCCCCTCTCCCTGCTAACCGATCCTGGGCAAGTCGCTTCACCAAGGAACCTCAATTCCCTGCTAGGGTGTCCATGGTAATAACACCTGCTATGGTTTAGGTGTGAGGTGTCCCCCCAAAGCTCTTCTGTGAGACAGCACAGGAAGGTTCAGAGGTGAAATGACTGGGCTCTGACAGCCTTCACCCAGTACTAACTGGGTGGTACTCGTGGGCAGGTGGGTACAGGTGGAGGAGGGAGTCCCTGGGGTGTACCTTTGGGGTTTAGGTTTTGTGTGGTGAGAAGAGCTGTCTCTCTGCTTCCTGGTGCAGTGTGTGATATCCTGGCCTCTCTCCTCCACTTCTGCCGCCATGCTCTGCCTCATCCCGAACCCGATGAATGGAGTCAGCCTCCTATGGACTGAGACTTCTGACACGATGAGCCCCCAGACACACTTTTCCTTGTATTGTTCTTGTCAGGTCTTTTGGTCACAGCATCAAAAAGTTGGCTGAAACAGCACTACATAGTCACACCCTGTGGTCATGTAGTGCCTGACCCCACTCTGCACTAGAACTCTGGGTAGAGTTGGAGGGGTTGGTGCCCAAACAGCAGCCCGTCACCCCACCTATTCCAGGTTCTGGGGAAGACTTAGTGCAAGTATATTTTCAATGGTTTCATTAACAAAAAAGTCAGGCAAGCCAGCAAACACCTAGTGCCCCATTAAAGTCAGGAGCACAACCGAGGGAGGGGTGCGGGATTCCCCGCAGGCGCCCTGTGGCCAGCTACAGAGATCACGGTGGGGGCGGGGCCTGGAATGTTGATGGTTCCCTTGGTGACTCCAGGGCCTCAGAGGCCGCACTGGCGAGGGAGGCCATGGCTGAGGATTTGGAGCCAGAATGTAAGTGGACATGGAGCGCTTGTGCTTGGCTTCTGATGTTTGTCCAAAGTGTGCCTAGGAACCGTTTCTCTGAACCTGTTTTGAAAAGTTAAGCCTCTCTTGTGACTGCAGACCAGCTCCAGGATCACTGGCGTCTGGGGTTGGAGTCAGATTCAGTGATAGGTTGTCTTCTCAGATCTAGTATTGACAGGCAGAAAGACGCAGGCGAGCGGGGTGCGGTGAGCGTGTGTGCACGTGTGTGAGCGTGTGTGCACGTGTGCGGGTGTTCTGGCTCTGTCTGGGAGGTGAGGAGGAGGAGGGATGAAGGCCGACTTCTAGATGCTAATCCAGAGTGCTGGACTTCAGGACACTTCTTGTGCACATTGCCAACCTGACCACGGCCCTGTCCGTCCCATGGGGAATACCCTGCCCTCTTGTATCCCCCAAAAGCTCCTGTGAGACAATGCAAGAAGGTTTGGAGGAGAAATGATTGGGCTCCAGCCTCACCTAGTCAGTGAATTGATTCTGATGGGATTAACTGGGTGGTAACTGGAGGCGGGTGGGGTGTGGCTGGAGGAGGTGGGCATTGGGGGCGTGGCTTGGGGTATATATTTTGTATCTGGCGCGTGGAAAACCCCCACTCTGTGCTTCCTGATCAACATGTGAGCTGCTTCCCTCTGCCATGCTCTTCCGCCATGATCTCCCGCCTCACCCTGAGCCCTGAGGAGTACTCCACTCGACTGTCCAGGGCTTAGACCTCTGAAACCGTGAGCCCCAGATAAACCCTTCCTTTTCTGTAGTGGTGCCGATGGGCTCTTCCAGTCGCAGCAGCGAGAAAGCCGACTGAAGCAAGTGAGGTCAGAGGCCTCCAGGAGGGGCACCCTTGCCCTGCACACGGGGTCTTCTGAGTGGACACCCTCTCCCACCCCAGTGGTTCAGATGAAGTCCAGGGGGAGAGGAAGCTGGGTGGAGTGCGCAGCCTGAATCACACAGTATTTCAAAGGAAATGTTATTTCTTTGGGAGGCGCTGGGCAGTTTTGAAGCTCGTCGGCGGGCAGGATTGAGCGCTGCGGCAGCTGGCCCTCTGGACGTACACTCACGTTATTTAGGGTCTGTGCCCCAAGCTTACCTGAAGGGGATCGTAATGACATCTGCCTCCAGGCCTGACGTGAGGACGCTGTGTGCCCCTCACTAGCTGTGATGTCAAAAGGCACTTCCAGCCTCTGAGGTCCTTTTCCTTTAACGTTCAATAAAGAAACCCCAGCCTTCCTCCCTTAACCCTGGGAGGCTGGGAGGCCTTGCTCCCTGCCCTGGGGTGATGCACCCTGGTGGCCTTGTTGAAGCCTGCTCCTGCCGATTCCCAGTTCCACATCACTTCCCTCCGCCTCTGCCAGTGACGGCTTACAGCCCAAACATGGAAAAGCTGAGCCTGGCTTCTGCACAGGGTCCCAGTGCACTCCTTTCTTCTGCTGTTGTGACAAATTCCCTCAAATGTAGTGACTTAAAACAGTGCTGATTTATGGTCTCCATTCTGTGGTCACCGGCCTGTGTGAGCTGGCTGGGCCTCTGCTCAGGTCTCTACTGACATCACGGTACCGCAGGTGTGCTCATCTCTGGAGCCCTGGGGAAGGACCCCCCAGGCCATCCACCTTGTGACTGCCTGCTGTCCATCTCACAGGGCCCTCTGCCCAGAATCCTCCCCTCTTGTTGGAATCTCTGAAGTCCCTCCCAGTCGCTTCTCCCTGTGACTCCTGCCAGCGAAAATTCTGTGCCTTGAGGGGCTTGAGTGATTCGGACGGGCCTGCCCAGATGATCTTGGACAATCTGTTTTAAGGACCATTACCTAAACTAGTTCTGCAAAGTCCCTTGCTGTGAACCTGGAGCCTGGAGGTTGCCATTCTTCAGCCCGCAACCTGGCCGTAGAGAGCAAGTGAGGTCTGCTCGTTCTCCCGCTTCCCGGTGGACGTGTGCTCTCAGCTGTGACCCACCCTGCAGGACTGCTGCAAGTCTGTCTTCTGATGTAGGTTTTTGTGTCGTTACTTAAAATTCTACAGTGATTCCTTTCCACATTGATTAAATAAAGCAGTGGCTGTTCACTTTTTCTGAAGATTTTAATGCAAATAAAGTTCCTTCCCTGAGGATTTGTAAAAATGATTACAGATCAATGTACAAAGGCAGAGTGTGTCCGGGTCACGGTTCAAGTGCATTCTGTGGGGTTTGGGAAGGGTCAAGCAGCCCTGCACAGTTTCCTAAGGGAGCACAGGTGACAGGAGAGGCCCTACCGCCTGCTGACCCTGAGGCTCCTTGGCTCTCCTCTGGCTGGGCCTGCAAGGTCAAGGTCTTCAGAATTCTCTGAATTCTTTCCACTAACTTGTTCCCCAGGGTGTTTGCTAAATGTAGGGTGAAGGAAATAAGGATTTTCTGGAAAGAGACCATGAGCATGCTGTGGACCCCAGGCTTCACAGAGGCCAGACAGTGGCAGTGATTTGTAAGGATGGTGAATTTGAAGACCTCTTGTCTCCATCTTGACGCACAAGATGAATTTCTAAACCAAAAACCCTGTCTAAAAGTGTTAGGTGCTAAATTGTTGGAAATATTTAAGGAATCTAAACTTTACCCAAAAGCCTGTTACTGGGTTTTCCTAATCAATACACACTCGAAAGGTCTCTCTACATGTTTTCAGATCATTTGTAAAATTCCTACTTTCCGATGGGTATTTTATACTTTTGGTTTTTGCCGTCTGGGGTGTGCAAAACCCAGTCTTCAGTAAGGACAGTACTGTGATATTCAGGCCAGGACAGACCAGGCGGTAAATAGTCTAAGAACTTGTCAGACAGCAGTGGAACCTGGATTCTGCAGGTCTTCCTGCAGTCAGCCGGAAACGTGGGCCACGTGGCAAGCCGATCGTGCTGGTCAACCAGTGGAGGCTTCCAGTCCTTTCTGAAAATTTCTGGAATAAACTGAAGGGAAGATAATGGCCTGGTTTAAGCGGTCTCCCTCCCCGTTCCCACGGAGTTGATGTGGCACCTCTTCCCTGCTTCCCTGTCGCTGCCTCTGATGAACGACAGTGAAACATTGAAGCATTGCTCCCTTAATATTTTATCTGTTCATAAATGGTGTCTTTGGAGCTCCACGCTGGTCCATTGGGACTTCTCAGAAACTCCACACTGGCAGCGTTTGCACCAATATACAGCCTTGGCGGCCCTCACAGCGGGAGAGGGGACAGCGCGGGCAGGCTGGGTCCTGGCTTGGCCTTGTCCTGGAGGTGGGGGAATTTCAAAGTGCTCCACGGTCTCTTGGCTTCCTGCTGTTCACACCAGATATCACCCCCAGATCTGTGGACAAGAGGAAACGGACAGAGCTTTGGTAGTTGCCCGTATCTTGGGGAACAACTGGCCTCAAGAGACCGCACGCATCTTGTGCTCACAAAGCTCAGAGGCTGTTTCCTGAAGTGGGTGAGAGGCTGCGGGTGGGAAGTTGTGGCTGCTCAGAGACAAGGAGCCTGGCCAAGGAACATGTGCAGGGCTGGGGCAGTGTGCAGGGCTGGGGGCAGCTCCCGTGATGACCAGCTACTGGGCCTCTGTCCTATAACCACAAGGCCTTGGAGTCTGGCAACAAGAAAAATAAGCCTGGAAGTGATTTTCCCCCCAAACCTCCAAGAACTCGGATGGCCACACCTCCGTCTCGGCCCTGTGATGTTCCCATGGAGGGCCAGGCCCAGCCGCGCATTCTGCCGCAGGACTGGGAGCTCAGGTGGGGCACCGCAGACGCTGCTGTCTGCGTCATTTCTTACGCTGCAGGGAAGCCGTCGCTGCCCCTGATTTTTCTCCTGGCCTGTTTCTTCTCTTGGGTGAAAATAGGTTCCACAGTGCATCCTGACTTTACAGGCAAAGCTCTCGCCTCGACTGGGCACAGATGTGGGGTACGTGTGGCTTGGTCCCAGAAGGCACTCGCCTGCCCACTTTGCATAGGCAGTCATGGAATAGAGCAGAGGGTCGAGATGAGGCTGTTTGCAGAGGGGCTTGTGGTGGAGACGTGGTTGTAGGGATCACCTGGGCCCCCGCAGGCTCAGGTGGCCCCTGGAGGACTTGGCAGGCCTACTTACCACCCCCAGTCATTGCAGCTACGTGAACACAGAGGCCTCAGCCTTGCTGCACAAGCGAAGGTTTTCTTAGTTACGCCTTGCAGGTTCTTCAAGGTGGTGGTGTTACCGTCTGGGGTGCTGGGTTCGCTGTCTGTGTTCAGCAAAGAAGTGAAGAACGGGACACGGGATGGCCAGCAAGAGTGGGTCTGCTGACAAGAGACAGATACAGAGACTGACTTCCCCTAAGAGAAGGGGCCTGAGCTGGGAGTTGGGGGAAAGTTCCGGCCTGTTTTTTAAGGTCTCTGGAATTTCCTCCTCTCCTTGTCTCCTCCCTGTCCATGCGCTCCTCACACTGATTGGTGGCCCCTCTTACATATGGAAGTGTCTGTCTGATCAGGTCCCCCACTGTGTCCACTTTCCTCAGGCAGGAGGCTGACCTCAACAGGAGACACTCCCATGCTCCTTTGTTCTGGCCCTGCCCGACCCTCACTGGCCCTCCTGCCCTGGCTGCCGAGGTCCTTCCTGGTCCCCTCAGCATTGCTGGCTTGTGGACACCAGGCTACGCAGCATCCTAGAAAACAGCCCTCTTTCCTCATTTGGGGAAAGAACATGTTAAAGGGACGGATCTGGGCTGACTGAGGACCTGTCAGAAGGGTTTCAAGCTGTAGACCTTTAACAAGAATGGGTTCAAGGCTGGAGCGTCTACTCTGTTTCTTTACCCAAAGTGATTCCACTGGGAGATCAGTCAGCCATGTTGGGTCAGATGATTCTCCTGACTTTGCAGGGAAAGAAACTGAGGTTCAGAGAGCTGATATGCTATTTCTGCACTCACATAGTTAGGAATTGGCTAAAACCTAGGATTTCCCATGATTTCATGTCCTGGGCCTGGCTCTTGAATGGAGCTCTCCTACGGGGACAGGTAAGGAGCAGGGCCTGTGTGGAAGGAGTCAAGGGACTGTCCACAGACTTTTCTTTGTGGGATCAGGAGAAGAAAGATGAGCGGCCTGTCCCGTCACTCAGGGTGTGGTGGGGTCTGGGAGACTTTTAGGGAAAAAGCGTTTCCTGTGTGTCCCCTGGCACGTCATGTGCAGCACGTTAAGAAGAGACTTTAAGCCTCATCTTGAGGATGGTAATGAATTTTTCGGACTTTCCTTCCAGAACCTTTGCTAATATCATAAGAAATACTTTGTCACGTTAAAACACTCGGCCTTCCTCTTTGTCGGCCTCACAGGCTCTCTCTGGAGCTGCTCCTCGCAGCCTCCCGCGTCTTGATGAAGGGCTGGGGCGGGCGGAGCCTCCCTCTCCGCAGGGCCTCCTTGGGTGTGGCTGTGCCTGCTCAGCTGGCGCCGGGCCCGTTCTCAGTGCAGCTGAGCTGACACTGTGCTGCTGTCCTCCCTGAACAGTCTACCTGAAGTGGAGACACTGCAGGACCCCAGGCGTGAAGACGCTGTGCAACCTCGGGAAGCTGCTGGACAGACTGCAGAGAGACCACAAGGAGGACATCTTCCTCTACGCCTCGGGCCACCTCAATCCCAGCAAGCTCTACCGGCCGCCCGGGGCCGCCCTGCATTTCTGGCGCAATGCCCACAGGCCGCTGGGGGACCTGGCTCCGGGGATGGGAAAGCCACCCGACAGGAACGTGGAAAGGATGAAAGACGCCTTGGCTCATTTCACCATCAACACAGCTCTGCTTCCTGACGAGGCGGGGAACGCGCGACTGTTCAGGTACCTGAACCCACAGGCGCACGCGGCGCAGACTTCCAGAGAGGACCTCGCTCCCAAGAGGGCTGACGGCTCTCCCCAGGGACGCAGGAGGGAGGAGCTCAGGCTGCCCGAGATGAAGGTGCTGCGGTACCGCCAGGCGGGGTCCAGCCGCAGCTGCGCCCTGCCGGCCCCGGGCAGGGACGAGCACCAGTACACCAGCTCCTACCTGGCCGGCCTAACCAGGGCTGACGGGTACCAGAAGTTCCTGAGCTTCCAAAAGCGAGTTCTGGTGAAGCAAGATCTCCTGGAGAGTGGTTTCACAGGGGCCAAGGTGGCCACGGGCCATGAGAAGAAGCTGGAGGAGGTGAGGCGGGCAGTGCCGTCCACCCGGGGCGGCCCCGGGGCCCCTGGGCTGACTCGCCGCGGCTCATCTGCATTTCCAGGCAGAATGGGCCCCGCTGCAGGTGTGAGGGTCTCCTGGTCAGCAGATGTTAGCAGTCAGGGCAAACAGGTCACGTGTGGACTGGTGAGCTGGAGGCAGGGTCCCAACCAGAAGCGCTGGGTGCTGTGCAGCCAGATGGGATGTCAGATGCAGGACAGCAGAGGGTTCTGAGGGCCGCCACGTCCACTGTCCACCAAAGGCTGCGAGAGGCAGGAGGAGGGACCAGGGAGATGGTGGTACAGCCGTCCTGGGAACCCCAGAGGGAGCTCACGGCAGGAGGTGGACTCGGGGAGAGGGCAGGGCCAGAGGCCATGGCTGTCCACCAGTGAAGTAGCCAGGCCTGGGGGCCGGGGTCGAGGGGCTGGTGGGAAAGAGAACAGGCCCGGGTGTCGTAGGGGCAGAGAGGACCACTGAGTGCAGGCAGCAGGGGCGGCAGGAGGAGAGACGAGAGCGGACACACGGGGAAGCTGGGGCAGGGCCCTTGGTAGCTGGGGGCAGGGTGGTCCTGGTTGGCCACCAACTCCACTGAGACCAGGATCTGGGAGTAGTAGCTGTGCCCTTCTGATTCCTCAACCTGAGAAATGACTCAGAGAGGACAGAGAAGACACCCTGAAGCGGGCCACTCTGTTTGTCCCCAGAAACTCCAGAGAATATGCACGTGCTTCCCGCAACAGCTCGGCAGGCTGCAGGTCTTCGGAGAAGTGTTTGAAGATGTTTGCAGCAGTTCTTTGATATTTGGTGACATCTTGAGAGAAGTCAAGGTAGAGACATGTACATTTTCTGCATGATAACAGTGAGAACTGTGTGTGAAGTTCTGCATCCGTGGATGATCTTGCAACTCACGGGAATCCTGCCCATTCAAGTCCCGGTCTCTCCAGGGGAGGGGCGTCCCCCACAGAGACTCCAGGAAATGGGCCAGTCAAGGCCATAAGCCCCCATTAGCTCACTGCCTAAGCCCAGGTTTGTTTGGTTTTCCAAAATCTTCCTAATGAATCACAATACATGTGTGGCACGTAGACTTTTGTGATCACACAAGTGTTTCTTTACATGGAGCTTGATGCAGTGACAGATTTGCTGTGACTTCCTGATGACAGTAACCCGGGGGACCTGAGCTGAGTTGGCTTGCTTCAGGAGCAGGCTGTTCTGCGATGTCCCCAGCCATCAGGGATGCTTAGCAGTGGCAGTGTGGCGCTTGTTCTGCAGCTCACCTTGGGCTCGGGGCAGGATCTCTCTACGGTGTGAGATCATTTTTGCGTCTGCGTTGTTCTGTGGTAGCATGTTGAAGTGCTCAGTAGTTGAAACAGACGTGTCTCACAGACTGTGAGGTTTTACACGTTCTGGTGTGTGTGGTGTAGTACACTACAGGAGCATTTTGTGTGCTTTGGCTCTTGAATGATGTGGGTGGACATCCTGAACCTCTGTGTTCTGTATGCCTGTGAAGTAAGCTTCGCACTGCAGCCTGATCTCCTGACTCTGGTCCCGTGGACGTCTCTGTGTGCACAGGACGAATATGAGCTCTACATGACCATCCTCCTGCACTCGCAGCCCACGGAGCAGTACAAGGTAACGGTGGCCGCGCAGCACACCCCGGCGTCTGTTCGCTCACACTCCACCTTCACCAGTGGTAGGAAACATTCCGAACCCGAGCAGCACCACTGGTTCCTCCGCAGTTCACCACAGCCCATGCTTTTATTAGGGAAGAGCTTCATACTAGCTGAAGGGTGTTTGGTAAGGAACTTTCCTTTCGATGGACACAGCCCTGCTTACAGCCCCAAGGCCCCGGGGCACACGTACACTATTTGGGAGTATAAGGGAGCCAAGCCAGTGGCCGCCAGAGCATGGCACAGGAGTTCTGTGGGAACTCGAGGATGCGGTGCGGCCCACCTGGTCCAGCTGCAGCAAGCCCAGGGGCTCTCATCCAGCTGTGGGGGCTTCCCAGGTGGTCCCTCCAGAGTTTGGGTGAATGTGCATTGGTTCCAGCAGGAAAACATGCGATAGGAACAGCCATCACTTACCAATCCCAGAGTGTCACTCTGCAGTTCTGGTGTCTTTGGCATTTAGAGTTAGGTGAAGTTCAACTTGTCTTATAAATGGGGAGACCTGGACTCTCCCTCTGCACCTGGAAACATGGAGGCCAGTTCTGCTGTCCCACTCAGTGCACAATTGCGCCCGGGCCTTCTGTGGCTGCAGCGTCCAGCCTTTCATGCTGTGTGGAGACCAGTTTTTGTTTTTCAGGACTGAGCAAGACCTCCCATCACTGACTTGCCCACTGCTCGCTTTTCAAGGTTAAGTGGAAAATGGTCATTTGGGTCCACATCCTGGACAAATGTCCCACCAGGGCTCTCGATCTTTCCATCCCTAGAGCCTGGTGGAGTCTCTGCTGCCTGCCTTCGAGTATGGTGCTGCTTTATGCTGTGCACACGAACTGAATCACGATGGTTCCCACGGGTGGAGGGGATGCCTGGGAGCTGGTGACCGGGGACCCCAAGAGCTTCACTCAGCATGTCCTCTCCCCACACAAAGCAACCTCAGAACCCCCTGCCACTTAAAAAATTTCGTAGGGAAAGAAAACATTAAAATATGTACAACAGTGTTCACCCGAGGTCCACCTGACCAGGACATCCCCCCACCGTCCAGCTCCCTCCGCTGCTCCCACTGGACCTGGTTTAGCTGGGATTCCTGCCCTAACCTGGCATCTTGAATACACAGTGGTGTTAAAGGGGCGTCCTCCGCCCTGCGTGTGCCTCACTCTCTGTTCCTTGCCCTCCCAGACTTACCTGGCTGAAGCGAAAGCGCTGGAGAAGAGGCCTGTGCGGACGGGGGACGTTGACCAGGCCAGGGAAGAGCTGAAGAAGCTTGTGGAGGCCACCAGGGCAGCCTTGGAGCGCAACGACAAGTGAGCCTGCAGATCCGGGTCTCAGGTTGGGTGATGCTTGCTGACCAAGGTCGTAAAGCTGAGTGACTTGCGTATAGTCCCGAGCGACCCAGGTTTGCTGTGTTGTTGGGTGTGACGTGACCCATGGCCAGTGTGATTCCTGTTGCCCGGCCTGTCTCACAAGCCATCACAAGTGTTTCTGTGGCAGGAAGGTCTCATTTCTTCCCTCCTGGCGCCTGGAGACGTACTCACAGGTGTGAGGGTCGCCATCAAGACACCTCATTTTACTTGGCCTTCTCACTTTACTTGGAGAATTCTGCAACCTCTCTGCAGTCTTCCAGGGTCAAATAAGAATCAAGTGGGATCTACTGTCGGCAAAGACTTAAAAGATTAAAACAAAACCGAAATCACCAAAATGTTCTCGAGAAAACAAGCCTGCACGTAGATCTCCTTCCGCCCTTGCCTTTGCTCTGACCCATCCTGAGGCCTCTCTCACCATGTGGCTCTAAGTTCTTGCCCTTCCTGAGGGCCCCAGGGGACATAGTTGTGAGTTCCCAGTAGGCCTGTGACAGGAGCCCTCTCCATGGCCTTTGGCCGCATGCTGAAGTGCTGACCGGTGGCTAGGTGTCCCCTCACCTGAGTAGGCGAGTTAGGCTCAGGTGTGTGCCTCAGGCGAGATACAGAGGAGATGACTCAGCCAAACCCAGGAAATGTCACAAGAAGGTTGTGACTTAGAATCCCAGAGAGCAGTGAGCAACATGCTTGTGGGCCATGGAGTCACCTGGGCTTGCTGAACTGTGGGCAGAGAGGACTTTATCTGGATCCAGAGCATCACTTCAGTTGCCCACAGAGGCCTGTGTAGGGAGCCCTGGTGCAGGGTTCAGGGCTGCAGCAAAAATTCTGTGTGGTCTCAGTGACAGAGAGGAGGTCACTGTGGCACGCTTTCATGGTATGGGACAGAGAGACCAGTCAAGCAGGTCATTTCTGCTGTCCTACCAGGCATGGTGGCACATACCTGTAATCCCAGCAGCTTTGGAGGCTGAGGCAGGAGGATTGCGAGTTCAAAGCCAGCCCCAGCAAAAGCAAGGTGCTAAGCAACTCAATGAGACCTGTCTCTAAATAAAATACAAAGTAGGGCTAGGGATGTGGCTCAGTGGCTGAGTGCCCCTGAGTTCAGTCCCTGTCTCCCCCCCCCCCAAAAAAAAAAAAAGAAAATATAGGAGGTGGGCACGGGGAGTCTGGGAGGAGCTGGAGAACTGGAGGCTGTGTCAAGGCTGAACCAGCTGCTGCTCTGGTGACTGAGAAACTTCGCACCAAGAAGAAAGTACAAAGACACCTGAAGTCTTTTTTCTTCTTTTTAAACAAATCTTTATGTCTATTTTTATTTCAGAGATAATGGAATTTTAACTGTGTCTGTGGGATGTGATCATCATGCAAAACGGGATGTCTGTTCCTGCATCAGTAGGAGCTTCCCTTGATTCGCTGTCTGCCTCACAGTGTAAAATGCTAGTTGTCTTATATTTTGCCTTCTTTCTTTTTGGCAATCACAGGATAACATCAAACTCCAGAAACAATCGCGTATTAAAATGACCAGTTTTAATGCTTTACGTGGTCCTGGTGAGAAGGCCATCTTTTACTTGGTCACCTTGGTCAGCTTGGGATTACACTTTATAAACACTTTACATTCCCTTTTGTGTTGGAAAGTGAGATGATACAATTTTATTTCTCAGTAGAAAGAAGCCTTGTGGTATAAAATAGCTAAAAGAAACAAAGTAAAAATGAGGCGCTCATACCTCACCGCTTTTTTATTACCAATTTGTAGACTCAGAGACGAATTAGAGGTGGAGAGCAAGCTGCTTCAGTGCGCTAAGGAAAGAGCAGGCAAGTGCGGGTTCCCACCCGGGTCCTCCCTTCTGTTGAGCCTGCCCACACTCCACTTGGCCAGCTTGTGACCAGCTGGTGTCCAGTCCCTGGCCCCTCCCCAGCCTCCCCAGGGATGTTCCCTCAGGTCTCCCTACTGCCCTCTGCTCCCTGGTCTTGCTGTCTGTCATCTCCTGCTGGCCCACACCATCAGAAGGCAAACCCTGGAAGAGTCCATGGGTGATCATTTACCCCTGAACCTTACACCTAGGGCAAACCAGTGTCTGCAAACAAGGTGGTCAATAAATACTTATTAATTCTGTGAATGAAGTAAAGCAGGAATAAAGGGAGGCATACCTCATTTTTAGAGCAGATTATTTTTATTGGCCTGCTTGGTATTTGAGGTACCTCATAGGTATATATGATGTACATCATATTGTTAATGGTACACAGTACTATTAATGGAAGTTAGATATTAAACACAATAATAGTTTGCCTTCAAAATATATTTCCAGAAGCAGCTGAGAAGAAAGTAATCGATGAGGAACAACTTACTCTTACGGAGAAGGTTGAAATTCAGAGATGTGAAATACTCAAGAAATGGGATGAACTTCAAGCCCTTGAAAAGCAAATTAAAACGACGCTGGTGCACACCGGAATGTCCAACATTACTGAGAATAAGCTTAAAAGCATAGAGGTATGCAGTTTATCTGCTTAAATATTTGCATTGTTCTTTTGCTTAAAGACCTTGATGAATGCAATTTGATTCTGTCATAGGGTAAAAATACAGTCAAATTTGGCCCAAATGTATTTTTATTTCAAAGGGTTTGTGGCAAACAATTAGAATAATTAAGAACTAACTGAAACAAAAGCAAAGGTGATTAAAAAGTCATAGAGCTATCAATGACCAATACCTGCAGAATCTGTGCAGAAATTGTGCAGTCTGATCAATACACCCTCTCTCTGTAGAAGTTATAAGTGATGTGTAATTATCTTTTTTCCTCTTGTGGCTATATAGTCACATATATTTTCCCAGCACTATTTTTTTAATCTGAGTAATTAGAATTGTACTGTGTGCAGCAGGTGGTGGTGATCTAAACTAGTCTGAGTTCTTAACTGATCATCATCTTGCCTCACTGCCGTGATTGCTAATCCTTTCCAACATGTTGGCTATCAACATGTTGATAACTCCCATCCATCATTTTTCACAATTATCTTGGATGCTCTCATTCACAGTACTGATTTTTCAAGTTCTAGTAATAAGACTCTGGTATTCTGATTGTGCTTACAATGAATTTAAAAATCCGCTTGGGAGAAAGTGATAGTTTCACAATATTAATATTCTTATCCAGGATCATTTTAACTTCATTTCATTTATTTCTGTGTCTTGGTCTTAAATAATTATTATATTTACTCACATGAATTTATAGGACCTGTTGCTACTATAATTGGAAATGTAAAAATGTTTCATGTTACACTTGGTGATCTGTTGTTGCTGGTGCACGTGTTAATTACCAATACAAGCCTGCCTTGGAGATGTTGTGGATTTGGTTCTAGATTCCCACATGAAGCTATTATCATAATAAACTGATGACATGAATTTTTGATTTCCCAGGGTATATAAAGGTTATGCTCATGCTATATTGTATGTATATTAAATGTATAGCAGCAGCATTCTCTCTGTAAAATATGGACCTTAATTTAAAAATACTTTATTGCTAAAAAGTGCTAACAATTATCTGAGCTGTTGGAAAAATGGTACCAATGAACTTGATTGGCACAGTGTTGTCATAAGCCATCCATTTCTATCAATTTGTAAATAAAAAATGGAATATTGATGCAACAATAAAGTGAAGCACTAAAATGAGGTATGTCTGTATTTGCATATACTTTTTTCTTTTTTAAATTATTGTAAACTGGGCAGGGTTTTTTAAGTTTCTGAGACTGGACTTGAACTTACTATCCTCCTGTCTCAGCCTTCAGACTTGCTGGGATTGTAGGCATGAGTCACCACGTCCAGCTTGTATTTGTATTTTCATACAGCCACTGAAAAGTGAGGAACTTTTCTATTCTGGAATTTCCCTGAGTTTTTTAATTTTTTGAAGTATTAGTCCCATCTCTTCTGGTTTTTAAACTAGAGGGCCGGGATCCTTTTCCTTACCTCTTGTCCTTCATTTTATTTTTTGTTTATTTCTATGTTTTTAAGTATTGTGCTTGAGTACTCTTGAAATTATAATGACACCATTTACATGATATTTTTTATTCCATAAATAGAGAAAAATAATTAACCAGTGTCTTGCTTTTAAACCCTTTCTCCTTCAGAATGAAGCTATAAAATTGGAAACATCAAATAGGATTCTAAAGAAGAAATTGGAAGTAAGTTTTCTTGTCTACCTGAATCAGTGTGATCAGTAGAAGTGCTTCCTAAAGTGCCTGCTTGCCCTGTGTCATGGACAAACAATGCACACCTTCTTCCTCTAAATGACAGCTTCCTGTGATGCTCCCAATATCTGACTGTGCAGACATTTCTTAAAATAGATAGGTGTAAGCTGATGTATAAATGAAAACCTAGCATTAAGGATTTTGTTTTAATTTTTTTAATTTAAAAATTTTTTTACTTAAAAAAATTTTTTTGTACATGTAATCGGGTAATGTCCTTCTCATTCTACCGTCCTTCCCATCCCCACCACCCAGCCCCCCCACACTCCCCTCTGCAAAATCCGGTTCTCGTTCTTCCCTACCCACCCCAGCACTGACTTTGAACAGTCGAATGTGCTGATCATGAAGTTCTCTCTGACCCACCCACACTTTACGTTCAACGTGAGGCGTTTATTTGGTGACAAGGAATCTCAGGCACTGGCCCAGGACTGGGCCGTTGCTCAGTGGTAGGCATCTGCCTTGCATTTGGAAGGCCCTGGGTTCCACTCCCAGGAAGACACACACACACACACACACACACACACACACATGCACGCTCCTGCAGAATACATGCTCACGATCTGTAGCTTAACATGCCATAGATCTGTGCCTACTACATGTGCGGTTGCCTGTACTGAGCACAGTACGGATCCGTATGCCACACCTGATTCCAGAAATGCTGATTTATTTGGATTCGATTTCATGGTCATCATACATGACCACAGGATTTTAAATTCTCTGTAGGCCAATGAAAACCATGTGAAGCAGATCATGAGGAAGAGTAAGATCAGTGAGGAGGAGCAGCAGTAAGTATATTGTCCTGAAAGAACTGTAGCTATGTCCTGCTGTCCCCAAACATCACCAAGGCTTGGAACTGGAACAGAGTAGGCAGGGCCTGGTGCACACTCAGGAATGCCAGCTTCTACGCGTGATGGCCTTTCCTGCTGAACAGTGCTTAGTCCCAGATTTAAACCTCAATACGTACGGATTATTTTGCAATGTTGAAATTAGTTCATTAGAGCTGAAGAGTGGGCGTGGATCCTCGTGGGAGGGACCAGGAAAACAGGGGTGCATGTGGCTATGAATGTCTTTCTTTTTTAAAATTACATGGCTATTTGTGTAAAACCCTGTGTATAGATCACTTTGAAATCTCGATTTCAAATTCATGGCCGATTTATCGGCCTGCTATGTAGGCAAGACTTGCTTCACATGCTACCCCTTTCAGAGTTGGTGCTGCATTTCAACCCCGGGACTCGGTACAGTTGCAAGCAGCAGAAAACCCTGCAGGTGTACAGCTGGGAAGGCTGGTTTGTACGAGCAGGGAAGTCACCGTTAGGTTCAGTGGTGGCATCCAGGAGCTAGGGGTGCGCAGTCCCTTCCTGAGACCTCCCCCAGGTCTCAGTATGGCTGTCTTCAGGGATTAGGTGCATGATCCAAAGAGCAAGGAAGGGGATGAGGAGGACACATAACCAAGAGCCCCTCATACAGGGCCTCTCAGCTGAACTGAGGGGACAGCGGTTTTCAGTGACCCACCAGCACCTCAGTGGCCAGCTCCATGGCCCATTGCCCCCCTTAGCTGGAAAGGAGACCAGAAACAGAGCTCTCCACTCTCCCACTAGAGACAGAGAAACCCAGGAGAGAAGGGTGCTGGAGTGGGAGCCAGGCTTCGTGGCTGCCCTTCCTCCTGTTATGCTGGGTGCTGTGGAACTCAGGGTGACGAGGGTACGAACGCGGCCCCGGGCAGCTCCTGGCACAGCTCTGGCAATGGGAACGAACGTGCCTGCAGGTTGTGCACAGTCTTGGTGGTAGATCTGTCACTGTGTCACCCTGCCCTCCATCTGGGAGACACTGTGTGTTGGGGGGAGGAGGGGCCTCCAAACAGAGCAGGGCTTCCTTGTGTCCAGTCCCCAAGCTCTGCGTGAATATCCTTCAGTCAAAAGCAGATGATTGCAAAGTCTCTGTCTTCAGATTAACGTTCCCTAAAATAGAAGTTTATTTGAAATGTTCTTTCTTCCTTAATGCATATTTTTCTAATCTATTATATTCACTTCTTATGTATTTTAAGGAAACTTTGGGAATTTATTAAAGAATATGTGAAATTAGAAGAAACAGAAAATAACTCTCAGGCAACTGGAGAAATGCCCCATGAAAATGCAGAAGTGTCATGTGGATAGCCTGGATGTTTGCAGATAGAGAAATCAAGACGCATTCCATTTTGTCCACCTTACCCCTAATAAATTGATGTGTTATAAGTGTCCTCATCAAGGTGTGGATAAATGCACGTGCACATAGGGTCAGGGTCGTTGTAGTTCATGCGCATGCGCCTAACAATACTAGTTCTCAGAGGATTTCCTGCTTTTACTTAATAACTTTCCACTGGAGGAAATACTTCTGAATATTTATTAGGGATAAAAAATTTTGCTCTGCTGAAGTAGGGATTGAGTTTGTTTATCTGCCAACAGTTTTGTTTCACGTCACGCAGTGCAGTAGTGCTCTAACTGATACCCCTTTCATTCAATAACCCGTGTGGATTGGAAGCGATCGCTGATCTGCAGACGTCAGGACTTCTCTTGAGAGCTGGCACACACGCATCTCAGCTGGCTGGACCCTCAGCGGCACCCTGGGACTCGGGGTTGTTTCTCCCCTCTTTGCCTTTGATATCATCTAACTTCTAGGGCTGGATGTGAATTGGATTCCCTTGGACAACCATCCAGGTGGCGATTTAGAAGTTCAGATGTAAGTGGGTGCAATGTGAATATGAGGACTTCAGTCCTTAACCTGGCACAGGAGAGGAGAGAGAGGGAGAGAGAGAGGGAGGAGGAGGGAGCAAGGCTTGCTGGGAGGCTGTGCTGCCAGGGTCCTCTGAGAGCCACTGGCTTCTCTGGTCATGACTTATCTCTGCTTTCAAATGTAAATCGGTGGCAACTACTTAAAGTTTTAGCCATACACAGAAATCAGCTGGGCTTTATTAGCGTTGTTGAGTTATCTACATTCCAGTTATGTTCTGTTGATTATTGAGTCCACTCGGATCCTGCTAAGTAGGTTACTCCTCATTACACGGGGCGGGTGGGGGGGTCTTACAGACCCGTGAGTGTGAGGCAGTGAGTCAATCTCCTACAGTGCCTGGTAAGTGACAGGGCTGGAGGGAGCCCAGGCCTGGTTGACGCCCCTCCTGAGCTCTTGGGGCCTCATCATGTGGAGTCATTCACAGGAATTTCAGCGGAGAGATGTGGGAATGAATTCAGGCATCTTCAAAGAATGGCAGAGAGACCCTGAGAACTGAAGACAGACAAAGGTGAGTGGCTGTCTTGCCGAACTGAGGCCACTGGCTCAGGAGGTACAGGGAGTCTTCAGAGTGGAAGTGAAGAGCTGGGTGAGGAGGCAGGGGCTCTGGGGGTCCCTGTTCAGGGACTCTGGGCACCCCGTTCTGAGTGGGTCTGTGGTGGGTGAGGAGACTGGGAAGTGCCTTTTGTGGGATTGGCCATTATTCCGGCTGATGACACAAAACAACAACAGCAATGCTGTTTTCGAGGAGATGACAGGTGGGTTATGATAAGGCTTTGTCAAGGTCAGAGCCCGTGTGGGCATCGGGTCTGCGCTCCCGAGGATGCAAAATTCTTCTTTTTAGAGCAGATGAGGATCCTCCCATCCATTCTGTTACCAAAGAAACTACCATTCTGTCAGCATTTGGTATACTTCAGAGACTTTGCCAGTTGTAAGGAGGACAGAAATTAATAACGTTTGTACAGAATGGAGAGAAGAGCAAAGAAAGCCTAATAAAACCAAGTGCGTGCTGGGGTGTGGGTGGGGCAGATCCTACATTTGCTGGACCAGGTGTAAATGATGAGAGTTTTGGAAAAGGGCCTGGACCAGTGTATCTTTAAAAGAGATCTTGGACATGGGACTGATGTCCTGACTGGATGTGAGTCCATAGGGGTAAAGGGACTGTTCTCTGAAGTCAGGAAGTGAGTAAAGGGCATCGTTTCCCTGGCTCCTTGCATTTGAGCAGGACCACGTGACTTTGGGTCAATGTCAGGTGCTGGTGATTGTGCACCACAGGAAACAGGTGAACTCTGGGAAGACTGGCCAATTTGTAAAAGGAAACAAAAGGGAATAAGGAGTCTACTGTGGATGAAAATCTGACCTTTAATCCACACATTTCAGAGATGAGACTTTAGAGAACCCCTAATCTGATTCAGGTTCTGAAAGTGAAGGGGAGATCCAAGCACGGCCTTTCCACCCAAGCTCCGTATCCTTGAGGAAAGCATCTTGGAGTGGAGACTGAGGAGGGGCCGTGGGAACAAGATGGCAAAGACGTAGTTCTAGGAGCAACACGGAGTCCTCTGTGGACGCCTGGCCTGCCTGGAAGCAGACACTCCGCGAGCCTCCTGAGTTTGAGGGAGTTCCCCGTCAGTGAAACCAGGACCCTCAGGTAGGAAAACCCATGACTGCAAACCCCGAAACGGTGTGGCTTCCTGACCACCCAAGGAGAGGGGACAAAAGGAAGCTGAGGAATCCCCCAAGGGGCATATTTACCAAAGCCCCTGTGCACATGTCCAGGGAGGAAGGTCAACAAGGGTCAACCAGGGACAAGGACGATGAGAGAGCTCCCTCCAGGGAGCAGGAGCAAGACTGGGCTCAGAGCAAACATCTGCTTCTCGGTTGGGCCCTCGGTAGTGTCTTCCCTGAAGAGTTTGAGATCTCGGTGCTGAGGACGCTGTGTGCATCCTGTTTTTCTCTTTATGTATGAAAATTTGTGAGCTCACTGCAAGTATCTTGGTTCGCAGTGTATCTTTCAGAGATCTTGGACATGGGACTGATGTCCTACTGGATGCGAGTCCATAGGGGTGAAGGGACCGTTTTCTGAAGACAGGAAGTGAGTAAAGGGCATCGTTTACCAGGGGTGTGGCCCATGAAGCCCTCCTGCGGGGATGGTGGAGGTCTCATGGTGCCAGTGATGAGGCCAGAGGACTTTGAGTCCCTGTCCACCGGCTCTTGAGCAGAGCCTGCACGGTGGGTAGCATGCGGGCTTTATCACCCAGGCCACTGGTTGTGAGGGTCGACCAATTTCTGCAGCACAGCGTGGTGTCACCTGAACTGCTATAAACATTTACCCTAAAGAAACTCACGTGCATCTGCAGAATATCCTCTTTCTCATCCACTCCATTCTCTACTTGTCCATCAGCGCTGCATCAGCTAAATGCCTGGGTGCCGATGCTCACTGTGTGACTGTGACTTGCCGTCCCTGAGTTGGGCTGGAACCTCCTGGAGGTCAAATCTGTGATGACTGCAAAGAAATTGGAGCTACAGAGTTGGCACAGATAAATCTCTGAACCGTAATTTTGGAAGAGAAAAGGTTTAAAGAGAATGCATACATTGCAGCACCACTGATCTAAGTATAAAACTAATCAGTTCATATAATTAAGCTAACACTGGCCTGAGGCCTGCTCGCCACGCCTAGGATGTGACTAGTGTAGGGAAGAGGGCAGGGAGGAAAGAGGGGAAGGGGGTGGGCTACCTTTAGATTTCAAAATCATGTTTAATTTCTTTAAATACCGAAGGAAATATGCCAAGAGATTAATGTGTGTTTAATCCTGACGGTGAATTCGTGGGCTCGTAGATGTTTGCTATATTACTTTCCATACCCTGTGCAAGGCTGCAGATGCATGTTCTTGCTGCATGAACTTATCCAGTTCTCACATGACCTCATGTGGTAGGCTACAGTAACTGCTCTTCTTTTATAGAGGAAAACTGCTTATTTTAAATGTTTCACATTTTCAATCTGCTGTAGTTTACATACTGAAGGAGGCTCCGGTGTAACCATTTGTAAGTGCTATAAGAGAGTACAAAGGCATTCTGGAAGGATTCTTTAACCATACCCAAAGGGGAGCCGGTCAGAGAGGAGGAACCACCTCTGAGTGGTGGGAAATGGTGGGAATGGTGTTTCCAGGCAGGGGCCGCGTGAGAGATGGAGCCGTCCGCTAGGACAGTGATGAGGGGGCATCAATGGTGATCACTAGGGTTGGATCTCAAATGTCCCCCTTGAAACTCCTGTGTTGAGAACATGGTCCCCACGCAGCAAGGTTCAGAGGTGGACTTTTAGGCAATGATTGGATCACAAGGGCTCTGATTCATCTGTGGATTAATCTATTTAATGGCTAAATGATTCAAATGGACTTACTGGTAGGTGGCGGAAGTTACAGGCAGGTGGGGCATGACTGGAGGAAGTAGGTCACTGGGGTATCTGCCCCTTCCCCTCCCTCTCTCTCTGCTTCCCACCTGCCGTGAGTTGAGCAGCAATCTGCTGTCATGGCTTCTGCCATGGTGCTTCTGCCTTGGAGCCAGCTGATCACGGCTGAACCTCTGAAATCATGAGGCAAAACAAATCTTTCCCCCTCTAAGGTTTTTTGCAAACATTTTGATCACAATGACAAAAAGTTGACTAATACAGCAATGGCAGAGGAGGTAATGATGATGGTGGAGGTAATGGCGATGGTGAAGAAGGTGGTGATGATGGTGGAGGTGATGATGGTGGAGGTGACGATGGAGAAGTTTATGATGGTGATGGCGGCAGAGGTGAGAATGATGGTGAGGAGGTAATGCTGGTGATGGTGGTGGAGTTGAAGTGATGGGCTTTGTCCAACTGGTTGAAGGCCATATGGCAATTTTAAAAAATGGGAATTTCTTTGAAAGACATTGTGCCCTAGGATGGCAGTATCCACTCCTGCCTGAGCTTTATGCCAGCTGGACACTCCCCTGCAGATTTCAGACTTGCCAGATCCCACAGTGTGAGCCAGTTCCTGCAAATATCTACTAATCATCCATCCACTTGCCTCTCCTAATTATATATCCTGATTATGGAATCTCCTAATTGTTCTTTCCTCTGGAAAAACCTTATGGATACAGGCGACTGTGTGGGTCACGGGTACCTTGGGGTGCTGGGGAGTGTTCGGGTGTGGCGAGGTGGCAGATGAGGTGGGTGCAGTGGGATTTGCTCGTGGAGAGGACACAGGTGAGAGGGTCTGTTGGGCATGAAGGCTCCCTCGGTGCTGCTCTGAGCCACTGAACAGGATCCCCTGTGGGAGGCACTGTTTGGAGGAGGGGGACAAAAGAGTGAGGGGGGAGGGAGCTAGGAGGTTTTAGCTATATGTTCAGATTCTGATTCATGCTTTTATTTTATTTTAATTTTTGGTACCAGGGCTTTACCCCAGAGGTGCTTAACCACAGAGTCACATCCCAAGTCTTTTTTATTTATTTAATTTTTACTTTGAGATCAGGCCTCGCTGTGTTGCTGAGGCTGTCTTTGAACTTGTGATCCTTCTGACTCAGCTTCCAGAGCTGCTGGGATTATGGGCATGCCCCACTGTGTCTGATAGGATTCATGCTTCTAAAATTAAATTACGTTTTATCAGTTTAATTTTAACTACTTTGCTCATTAAGATGAAAATATTAAGTAAACCCATTTTAAGTCAAGACACAGTTTATAAATTTAAGTATATCGGAGCTCACTTAAAAACAACCTGTTGCTGAGATTGATTGTCCCATTTTAGTGAAAATCCCTTTGAAGTTCCTATTTTTCCGTAGCATTTGCCTCTGTCTGTAAGTGTTCAGTGACACTGATCTTGTACCTGACGTGAGGTGTGGGCTCGTTAAAAGATAGACGAGCCTGGTGAAACGCCACACTGTCTTCCACAGTGGATTCCAGACTGTTCCAAGTCAGTGGTTCTCAATCTATCTGCACATCAGGTCGTCTGGGGGAATGCAATGTGAAGACCTGAACCTCAACCCAGACAATTAACCGGGCACTGCCTGCACCTGGCATCAGTGCTTTTGCTAAGTTCCTCTGGTTATTCTAGTGGCCCAAGTTGGGACGTGGGACCTGGGTTCCCCGGAGCCTCTTATTGGTCTAGGGTGGGAACGAGGCCTAAGCTGACATGTCAGACCAGAGGGGAGAATTCACTGCAGCTGGCAGGGGTCCTTCAGTCCTGTGACTGACAAGGAAGCGGTGGCCCGGGGTGCTGGCAAGCAGGCATCACCTTGATGGTCCCTGGCCCTGTTCTCCTGGAGCCTGCCCACCTCTGGCCTGCCCAGTTGTGAGGAGACAGTCCATCACCGAGGCCCCACCGAGACCCGTCCACAGCCCAGCATCCTCCGCTGCCGTCCTCTCTCAAGCGGACGCATCTGGAGGGGCTGGTCCTGTTGCTGTTGGATTCCCGGCTTCCAGTCGGGGGTGTGGTCTTGGGCTTCTGCCTGTGGCACTGGCCTCGACCTGTTTGGCTGAGATTGAGATATTTCCTGTCTGCTCCCTGTTCCTCCTGTGGCACCGTCTGTCACAGGCAGCCTGGCCCTGGCTGTACATGCTGGCCCTTGATCTCCAGGCCTTCGCTCTGCAGGGGCAGGTTGTCCTGCCTGGAACTCTTCCCCTTTCTGCGACAGTATCTAGGTGTCACTTGAGGCATCAGCTCAGACGTTTGCATCCCCTGCAAAAGCACCCTTCTCCCTCCAGAGTGGCACCGTGTCCCTTCTGCACTCTGGGGAAAGTGCCTGGAGGAAGGAAGCTCCCCGAGGAAGGGGCCACGGCCGTCACATCTGGCCTTGCCATAGCTTCCTGTGCTTGATATGTTTCGTTAACTCTCGAGTGTTGGTCTGTGTCCCCTAGATTTCAGTCTTTACCCCCGTGCCTTGGATGGTGATCTTATTCAGAAAGAGGGTCTTGGCAGATGATCAAGTTAGTATGGGGTCACTAGGGTGGCCCTATGCCCGTGTGACTGGGGTCCTTATAGGAGGGGGAAGTCTGAACAAGGTGGACACACACGCTGGGAGATGCCACATGGGGCAAGTTCTGCCGGCCCATCCTGGTGCCTGGTCACCTGCTGCCCACCCACGGGGACTCTGTGGGCCCCCTTGAAAAAAGGGTGGCTGCGATTGTTGCTGTCCCCAAGGAGCATCTCTTCCAACTTGACCTCACACCCATGTAGTGAGAGGAGTCATCACCATCGTCACCCACCAGAGAAACGGAGAAGACGGAGAAGACGTGCAGTGGGCCTGGAAGCGGGAGGAGCTCCACCAGGGCGCCTCTGGGACAGTGAGGCTGCAGGTTGGGAGGGGCTTCTGCTTCATGCGTAGGAGGGTCCCCAAGACAGGGAGCTGCCGGGGCTCTTCCTGGTGACTTTCCAGGCAACGAGCTGGAGAGAGGCCCCTGGGCTCCAGATGCCAACCCGCCCACGCCAAGGGAGCGCCAGCGCAGGAGCCCCGGCCAGCAGGCAGGGGATCCACGCCCAGCATGCAGGCAGCCAGGCAGGGGTGGCAGATGCGGGAGGGACCTGGGGTGCGCCCGGGCCTCCCCTTGGACGCCGCCTGCAGGGGCTGGCAGCCACACGCTTGCCCTGGGCCTCTCTGCCTCAGGTGTTTCCTGCTCACAGAGCCCTGCTGGCTTGTGCAGGGCCCCGGGGACAATGATAGAGCCCAGAGCAATCCCAGCGGGAGAGACGGGAACTGCTTCTGTCACAGAGACCTTTCCGGGCGGGTGTCTTGCTCCTTCTCTCACAGCGTCGCAGTTGTCCACAGCAGGCCTGCCATCTGTCTGTCTGGCAATCCTGGACTGCAGCGGCCATCAACGGCAAGGAAGAGGGCGGCGTGCAGGCATCGGCTGTGGGCCTGAGCTTATTCCCCCAGGGCTGAGCCCGCTGTGGAGCAGGGTGGATGCCAGAGTCCTGGCCCCTCCCATCCTCGGAGACCAGCCTCTCCCTTGCTTAGGACAGCTCACAGGGATTTCTGTCCCTTAAACCCAAGAGCCCCGGCAGGGCATTCTTAGGGTAAGATCTGAGCGCTGGTGCCGGCCGTGCTGTGGGAATAAAGTGGTAAGGCGTGGGAATGGTTGGGAGGCCCCAAGTGAAGGGCACTGCAAACGGCGAACCGGTGTTCTTGAAAAGACTGGAGATGTCACCTATAAAGCTTCAGTGGATGGAACCCAGGTGCCTGCGTCAGCTTCCGGAGAAGATGTGCATCCCGGGGTGGGACGTGGCTCTGCAGCGAGCACTGGCTGCTAGTCAAGCTGCATGAGCGCATGGCTTGGCTTGGCTTCTGCCCTCTGGCTTGTGCCCCTCTGTTGCCCCCAGGACACTCTGTCCTGCCTGCCTGCTGTCCAGGTTTCCTTCTGCCTCCCAGTGGCCACGCCGAACTCACCATGAGGAATTTTCTGCTTTGGGTAATTTTTTTCTCCTCTTACTGCACCTGCAAGAAGTTCTTAGATTTTTACCAAGAAAGAGGATTTTCATTTTGTAGACAGAATTGCCTCTCTTGAAAACCTTGGTTCAAGCGTCTGACCTCAGGCATGCTTGCTGCAGTTGAAGTGCATTGCTTTTTGCTGCTCATCTTTTTGGAGTAGACACCTGACCATCAGCAACTCTGGTACTCTCCCAATTTTGGACACATCACTGAGAATATGAAGCCGAGAATTAAAAAAAAAAAACACAGGCTTGCTACAGATCACACGGTGTTTCTGGGGTAGACTTTTCTTCTGGGAGGTGCACCGCTGATCAGGACTCACACCTGTTACGGTGCAAATGGGGTGTCTGCTGCCCCTCGGCAGCCTGACCATTCACACAAGGCCTTTATCTTATTGACTTCTTGGACATCCAGAGTGTCTCTGCTGTTGGAGAACATTAGAACTTTGCAATCTAAAGAAAATTCAATAAGGAAGCCTTCACTGAGCATGTTCTTGCCGTATTTATGAGCAACGTCACTGAGCATAGACACAGATCAGTCACCTTGCAGAAAGAGAATGAACACCTGCAGTAGCAAAGTGATTTTTAAAGTCAGGACCACAGAGTTTTGGCACCTAGCTGTCCAGGGCCCACCACCCTTGCCCATCGTTGTGGCAGGAATTCGAGGTGGCGATGACACCTGCTTGGTATTATGTTCCCTTTAAAAATGACTCCCTGGCCTTCTCTGCAGAGACGGTGGAACCTCACTGCTGCTCACCTGCCAAGGCCACAGTGCCCTGTGCACGTCATCTCTGTGCTCTGTCTGGGCGTGATGGTCGCCTGTCCCTGTCCCTTTCTCCCCTTCTCCCCTTGGTGCCCATAGCCTGAGAGCTGAGGCATCCTCCTAGACCTGAGGCAGCCACTGGGACCCTCTGCAGAGCTGATTCTGGTTCTTAGGGTGCCCTTGGCTCCCCACAGTCTCCTCACACCAACTGCTTTCTTCTCTTACTCTCCCTCTGTTGCAGTCCAAGGCCAGGACCCTGTCTGTGGTCCCTGGAGCTCCCCAGCACACAATGATCCATTTCCTGCACCATTCCTGCCTGGAATCCTCAGACTCCTTCTTGTGAACTGAACTGGGTCTGCTCAGATTTGCCTGGGCTGGGTCTCAGGACCAGCTCTCTCAGAATCGCCTTCCTTGCCTCCTCCCGTACCTGCTAACTCTTCCCCCACATCTCTTTGTTATATGGACTTAGAATTTTGTGTATCACCTGTGTGCCTCACTGCGTATCTGCTCACAGAGTTCTGGGTCTGAGTTGAGTTGGTCCACTCGCCCACTGAGCCTACAGCAGTGGTGGACGCAGTGGTCACCAACACTTGTTCCAATGCCAGGTGCCTTCTGCATATTGGTTTATTAGTTCTCACGAGAGTTGGTGCTGTCCACTGGAGAGAAAGTTTTTGTGTGTGACATATGTGGGCGACTTTTAACCCCCAAAGGCAACCCGATGACCCCACCACATGACACATGGACAAACAGCTCAGTTGCCACAGCTGGCCATCGGGCACACGATGGCTTTGTTGGGTATGGATGGAGAGTCTCTGAACTGTTTCCCAAGGAAATCCTGGACCCCAGGGAAGCAGTGCACCGGCCTGCCTAATGAGGCCTGGCCATGCAGAACCCGGGATCCAGGGCTGTGGCGTTCCCGTCCAGCTGCCTCCATCTTCCTCAACACCAGTTTCCCTGGGGGCCCGCTCCATGGCAAATTGTCTCCATAGGGTGTCAGTACTGATGTGCCCAGGCCTTGCTGACGGGCGGCCACACCAGTTCCCTCACTTCCCGGAGGAAAATAAGACTGCAGTTAGCTCCGGGGTCCCGCGTGGAAGGAGGAAGGCAGACCTGGTCCGACACTGTGTTGGGTCTTCTTCGCGAACCCCTCTCTGCCTCCCGTTTTCTGTCTTTTTACTGATTTGCCACTGATGTTCATAGCTGTGACCAAACTTCGGGTGGTCCTACAGTCACGACTGTTGCCATTATGCTCTGCAAAAAATGAACACAAAAAAACGCATATTGAACGCAGACTAGAATCTTTTTTTTTTTTTAAACTTTGGAAAGAAGTAGGTGCTGCAAAGTAACTTTTTGTTACTTGAGACAAACTACACGCAATGTATGTGGAAGCTTTGTACAACCTACGGTGCCTGTTTCCTATTTCAAGGTGAAATAGTTGGAAGAGACAACTACCCAGCCTAACTAGGTGGATGGGGTACACTCTGCCTCCACGGTAACCACATGTGGGTAGATGGACAAGGTCTGCTGTCTACTTAGGGACTTGTTTTACCAGTCTCCCAACCTGTGCCCATCTTTTGTTTTGCTTTCTTAGGTTTTGGAATGTACTTTAAAGAAAAACTAGAGAACTAAGGCTGTCCCGTGACGAAGTTCCTTCCACCTTAGAGCCACAAGCAGGCCACCCCTGAGTGGACCTGTGCTGCTGCTCCTGGAACCAACATGTGCGATGCTGCTCGTTTAAAGACTGGTCACTGCCTCCGTCTTCCCCGACACCAGAGGAGGTGGCAGGCACTGAGCGGGGCGCCGCGGTGGCCAGACGTCGCTGGTCAGTGCCTACCCCTGCATTCTCGCTCTCAGGGAGAAGATGGAGGAGGGCGTACTTCCTATCACAGGCTCACATATTCATTCTTTCTTTCTTTTCCATTTCCCTGGAGCAACTTATGCCAAGTAATAATGAAGATTTTTATTTTTCCCTGAGTTGCGTGAAGGCTACGAGGTAGGAACAAGCAAGTCCTGGGAGCGGCAGCTTTAATTTATCTGCCTCATTCGTTCTTTATTTCTGTGGCCATTGTCCCTGTTTTCTATTTTATGACCTGTGAAGTATTCCCAGGCCCTGTCACAAACCCAAGAGTTGATGTATTGGTGGGAACAGCTCGACATTCCTGATGTCTTTGTGATTCCTTTTATTAACCCTTTTGTACATGTGATGAAATAGAGAAAACGATGACACATTGCTCTAATGGTTTAATGAAGAAGGAGAAAGCAAGACCTAGCTTTGGGGCTGAAGATTCTTTCCCGCTGTGTGGAAGGCCCTTACCGAAACATGGATTAAGGCTGTGACCCAAAAGTTTTGTCTTAGTTATTGTACCTGACTTTAGGATAAAAAAAAAAAAAAGAAGAGTTTTTGGGTTTTGGCAAGTTGTACCTTTCCATCTTGAATTGTGAGTGAGCCCGGTCTGTTTACCTGTGATGCGGATGTTGTAAAGGAGAACTCACCACTGGCTCTTACTGTTGAACTGACAATGCCTCGTGCATGCATGATCTTTGGAGAACTGCTGTAGGCCCTTCTGATGCTGTCTGTTGGAATATGAGTTTCAAATGCCCCCCACCCTGCAAAAGAGTTGGTGCTGTTATCATCTTCATTTCATAGAAGACCGAAGTGAGCCCTGCACAGCCTCCCAGCATGACCAAGTACACAGACCCTGACCCGGAGGGGCCTGGGCCCAAGTCCACACTTCTCTCCATCCCTGCACCTCAAGGATGAGCAGGTGCATCCCTTGTGGGAAACAGCATGGGTTCCTCAAGCAATTAGAAGGAAGTAGAGCTTCCGTAGGTCCAGCACTCCTGTCTGGGTACACATCTCAAAGAACTGAGACGAGCGTGGCAACGAGACTGTCGCTCTCTGGGTTCCAGGCAGCGGAGTTCAAGTGGCTTAGACAAGGAAACCACCTACGTGTCCAGGGTTAGTGGACTGAGCATATGGGCCAGTCTCAGAACAGGAGATCCTGTCTTTTGTGACAACGTGGACAAAACTGGAAGACATTACGTTAAGTGAAATAAGCCAGGCATAGAAAGAAAAATACCCCATGATCTCACTGATATGTGTAGTCTGAAAATATTAAACTCACAGATGCAGAGACTGGAGCCTGGTTGTCAGGGCTGGAGGCGGTGGGGGCACAGGAAAGGCTAAGAAGGCCCAGCCAGACAGGAGGAGTGATTCCAGAGCTCCACTGCACAGTGTGGGCTGAGTTGATAATGCATTGCATACTGGACAGTTGCCAAGAGGGCAGAACTTAAATATTACAAAAAAAAGGTAAGTGTGTGAGGTGACGATGTGCTCATTAGCTTGATTTAATCAACCCATGATGAGCACATATATGAAAACATCGCATTGTACACGGCCATGTATAATTTTTATTTGTCAATGATACCTTAATAAAGCTGGGGAGAAAGATGGCAGGTGCCTCCCCTGCCATGCAGTCCATGCTCCTGTGGTGAGTCACTAGCCCCAAAGCTGGCCTGGGCTCTAGGGGCGTCTTCAGCCCTGTGGGTGGACATGAGCCAGAGTGGTTTGTGCCATATGCACAAATACTAAGAGATGGTTGAAATAGCACAGTCAGATATGAAAGTTCTCAACTTCCATCTTCCTAACAGACATAAAAGGTCAGGGCTAAGGCCCAATCTTATGTCTTCTCAGCTTCCCTTATTTCTCCTCAGACATGTGGGAAATCCTTGACCTGCAATGCCCTGTCCTTTATGTTCCACTTCTGTGCTTGACCCACAGGCATCCCTTTCCCAGTAACCCCCAAGAGCAAAGAGTGCAATCCCACATCCTAAGGTTGAGATTCTAGTCACTGATGGGCAGACATCATAACTAAATGTGTGCACACAAGGATTTTGCCTAAGTGCAAATTCTTGGTTGTGGATGGATATTTAATATAAAAATTAAAGCACAAACTATGACCATGGTTAATAGTCATTAGAAAATATCGACACGGTAAAATAGTGATGTTTTAATGGTTTTCTAAACATGGATGCTTGCTCTCTCCTGCGGGGCTGCTCTCCGTGCTGCTCCTGTTCCTGTCTCAGGCTGCCTGTGGCTCCCCCTCGCCTCCTCCCTCTTGCTTTGCCGTCGCCCTCACAGTACTCAATGCCATGCACACACTGTGCCCTTCACTCGCTCATTTCCACTCTCTCCCTCCTGGAACATGAGCTTCTCCAGGGCACGGCAGTTTTTGTTTGGTTTTGCATCTTGTGCCTCGAAGAGTGTCTGGCACATGGTAACATGATGTTGAGTAAATATTTGATGAATGAATGCATTATTTATCAAAGTGTGCTTCACACTTATTTACATAACATTTTTCATTTAAAATCCTTTTCTAACCTTGATTGAACCAAATTAAAAAAATATTCTGTGACTAATCAACAATTAATCTTCTAACACATGGACTTAAAGACTGAGCCAAAATGCAAAAGCATCAAATAAGATTTTCTGAAAGGGATAATTAGCTTGCTTTTTAAAGTAACTCAATTATGAACTCTTCATGCAAAACATCATAATTGAAAAATACATTGAAACATGGGAACTGCTTTTTCCTAGAAAATCTAAGTAAAATTTTTGACCGATATAAAAATTGTGTGATATTTTCTAATTAAAAACTTTTGGAACTTCTTCAATGACTTCAATTTGGAAATAAAAACGAATACATATGAAATGTGATTAGATATTATGCAAACAGAAATAAGGAAATAAAAAACATAAGGTGGAAAATCAGGCAACCAATAAGACAACTATTTCAGCTAAATTCCAAATCAATTTCACGATGTTGCTAGGTGAGGCTCACTGAGCTGGTGTCTGTGGAGAACGTAAGGAAGAATGAAATAGCCTTTGTTTGGGTGGCCTGGACCTTCTGAGTTGGAGTGGCAGGTGCCTGGTATTGGAAAGGACCAAGAGAGAAAAAGCATAAATTGAATTTTAATACTCAATGAGTTAAGAACTTTGTGGGTATTTGGGAGTCAATCTGGGAGCAAGAATGACAATCATAAATAATTAAAATGAGGATAAAATAGCAAAGATGTTTCTATTTTAATACACTTCACATAGGTTCTGATAAGAAGTCTTCTGTCATTCTTAACATTGGTTCTCCATATCTATTATCTATCTGTATCTCCATATCTATTATCTATCTGTTTACTCTGGTAGCCTTGGAAGTTCTGTTACTGACTTTTAGCAGTCTGAAGATAGTATCTTAAAGTTTGCATGTGGATTTTGTAATTTTTGACTGGATGCTGGACATCATTTGTAGACCAGTAGAGACTGAGGCGAGTGCTATTTATGCTTGTAAACGGGCCATCTCTTCTACTCAAATGCCCTCAGTGTGGGATGTGGGGTCACCCTGACCAGTAGCTGAGCTGGACTTGGTTTTGCTCTTGTCCTGGTCCCCTCTATTGCACCAGCATCTTCACTCTCCTAGCATTGCCTGCTCATGGTGCTGCTGGTGTGCTGATGGGTGTCCTTAGTGTGCCACCTCTATCCTCAGATTTTGTCCTTCTCTGTACACCCGTGCTGGGGGACAGGGGGATACTAGTTTCCCAGGGCTGCTATAACAAACTGTCACACAACTGGTGGCTTAAAACAACAGAAACTTACTTTCTCTGGGTCTGTGTCCAGATTTTCCTCATCTTACAAAGATGCCAGTCATTGAATTAAAGCAGTAACCTCGTCTTAACTTGATCCCATGTCCAAAGATCCTATATCAAAACCAGGTCATGTTCAAAAGGTACTATGGATCAGGACTCAAATACAGTCATATGTCACTTAACAATGCAGCTGTGTTCTGAGGAAGGTGCAGTTAGGAAATTCCTTTGTTGCATGAATATCACAGTGTACACACAAGCCTAGATGATCTAGATCAATCCCTCAATGTGACCTCTCGATGTGATCAAGAAACTGTAGACATGAGAGAAGTGATGCTCTGCTGGGGTAACGTGATGTGCTGTTTTGTAGAATGCTTTTTAACTGTAAGTAGAAGGCTCATACTCTAAAATAACATTAGAAAGTATCATGCAGTAAATTCATAAGCCAGTAACCATCATCGTTACCATTTTCAAGCATCATGCACTGTGCATGATTATGTGTCCTGCCGATTCTCTGACTTCCAGCACATTGGGTCTGCTTCTAACAACACCACTGCAAATGTGGGAACAATGCCATGTGCTATAGCATTATGATGACTACGCTGTCACTGGACGATAGGAAGATTTCAGCTCCATTGTAATCTTCTGTGATCACCAAGCCTTGTCCATCCCTTATTGACCAAAATGCCATCGCACAGTGCATGACACTCTTTTGGGAGATGAAGTACAATCCACAAGAGTTTCTGTGCATGCCCTCATCCCTCCCCCAGGGGGACTGTGTCACTGGTTTCCAGTGCTGGCCAATCAGAGGAGGTTTTGGAGGCATTCTTCTCTTGTCCCAGTTTGGCCTAGGTTTTAGTGCACCCTGTGTGTCTCGGGTGTCTCTGTCAGTACCTGGAAGAAGGTCTCATAGGGAGGAGATTTTCTTTCCTTGCTCAGTGGCCTCTCCTGCCTTGGTAGGTCCTGAACCGGGTGTTTCCCCTGCACCTTTGCAGGGTAGAGGAACTGCTCCCTTAACACTTGTCCCAACCACAGTGCTCATCTTAGTTATGATGGAGACAGTGCCTCTGCTTCATTTTCAGAGGAAAGGGAGTCCAGGAGCTGGCCTGTGCCTTTTCTACAGCTGTGAACCATCCCCTTCTCGGGCTGTACTTCCACGGAGGGCTTCCTCTGGCCTCCACCCTGCCTGCAGACTTCCTGTGAGCTCCTAATGGAGTGGGCATTGCCTCCTCTTGTGTCCGTGGTATCCAGTGGCACTACACTCCCATGCTTGTCCACAGGTCTTTCAGAATTTTTATAAGGTCTCGCTAAATTCTTTGTGTCCGTGGTGTGTTTCTGGTGTCATTTTCTCCTGTGCTGTGCCACAAGTTGTCAGTGCACCATCTCCCCTGTCCTTGGAGGGTCTTGTCCTCCCTGAGGTTTCAGGCTACATACTTGCTCTGTGAGCTCAGCTCCCTGATGGGTTAGGAAGCAGTCACGGGACTTTTCTCCATGGCCAGGATAGGCGGGACCTTCTTTGTTATTTTCTGCATCTGGGGCAGAAGTGGAACTCCTTCCTTCAGTAACATTTCCAATTGTAAAACTGTACTAGTGATTTCTGATGGATTTTGTCAATAAAGTAACTCTTACAAAAACCCTGCACCACTGGAAAATCTTGACAACTCTTTTGAATCTTGCAAAAGTCTAAATATTATCAAGCTTTCCTGTGGAACTCTTTTAATTGCAGATATCTAACTTGATAAAAGTTAGCATTGTTAAAGCGCTATTCCCAAATTGCCAAATAGTTCTCCATGTCCTTCAAAGGTAAAGACAAAAGTTTTATTTTCTGGTCAGGGCGGAGAGCACAGAGAACCAAGCAGTTCCCTGTAACCCTCAACCACGACTGGGAGTTGGAATCACCTTATAAGGACTAAAGTCATAAAGAGGTGGGGGGCAGCTGGAGAGACAGTTATAATCACAAGGTACATTTCATAAAGTGGGAAAGTTCCAGATTTTATGTTCTCAGAAATCACATTTTCCAAAGGGCAGAACTTACATTTTCTGAAAAACAATCTTGCATTAGTTTCATGATCAAGGATCTTGGGGTCAGGGTGCAAGTGGTGGGGCTGGAGGTGTGAGCTTCTATGCAAGCGAGCTCCTGTGGAAGGGGGCCAGCTGCACCTAGGGTGGGGTGTGCTTACAGGGTACGTCCTCAAAGGAAGTCAGGCCTCCAGACGCCCCTCTCAGACTTGTGCCACAGCCTGTAGTGACTGAGGGGCGATGCCACCCACAGGTGCAGGCAGGCCAGGGGGTCCCTCGGGCTTGATGGGTGGGCTCAGATCTCTGCTGAGTGGGACTCTGGCTGCCAGTTGGGGCTGCAGGCTTTGGGGCTTCCTCTGCGACTGTCTCATCATGAATCTGCCCACCCCTGGCTTCCAGCTTGGTGTTGTTCTCCTGTCTAGTTGTTTAGAATAGCTGAAAGCATTTTCTGTTTTGCATTCCATTTACACTCATCGTTTCCCACTCAGGACCTTCTGTGGAGCCACTTCAGTTGAAAACATAAAGAGATCCTTAGAGTGAAAGGGTGAAATAGTCATCTCAGATCCCACTCTCCTTCAGGGTTGCTTCTGATATATTTGTGGTCGCCCACTGGAGCGACTCAAATGAGGAGAACGGGTAATAGAAGTAGCTTTACAGGATGAAATAGAATAAAGGAGGCAGAAATGGAATATAGGCGTTATTGAAATGTTGGTGAATGACATGAAATATCTCACTGAAGGTTTCCCTTAAGCTGTTGCTTACTTTTGAAAAGCAATGTTCTTTTTATATAAATTGGCTTGAGTCGCATGTCTCATTGAAATCTCGCATGTAGACATGTGAATAAATGTATTTATTGCTATTGACTTTGCCATCAGGAATTTAGAGAATTCACCAGAAGTATCAAACCTCACTCAGCAACTCATTTTAATATTCATGGATTCTTACATCATTTATTTTGTAATAATAATTGTAATAATAATGAAATTATTGAAGGCTTAAGTTTTTTTTTTTTTCTTTGTATTCTGGGGAAGCATTACTTTCTTCCTATTGCTGAATTATCTATTGAGTCTCTTCTCTACACTATGTACCCTGATGAAAAAACTTCCACACCATCAAGTTGTTTATATTCTAAGGTGAATGAAAAGGTCTAAACTCAATTTGTCACATTTCATTCCAGTCAGTGCATGAAAGGAAAAGTGTTCATGTAGCTCTCTGTGTGAAGAGTTGTGACATTAATTTGTGTTTCTATGATATTTAACCTGTTCAGAAGGAATGTCTAGAGTTCCCTAAGGATTTTCTTCTGACTGGTTTGACTGTTACGGTTTGGACCTTGGGTGTCCCCCGAGCTCCTGTGTTAGTAGAGGAATGTTCTGAGGTGAAATGACTGGATGTGGGAGTAGTAACCTGATCGGTCCATCCCGGTTGGTGAACTGGGTGGTAATGTAGGCAGGTGGGGCCTGGCTGGAGGAGGTGGGTCACCAGAGGCATGTCCTGGAAGGGAGCATCTTTCCTGCGGCCCCTTCCACCACCTGCTTTATAGCTGCCTTGGGAGGAGCAGCTTCTACCTCCATACCCTTCTGCCATGATGGTCTGCTTCATCTCAGGTCCAGAGCAATGGAGTCAGTTGACCATGGACTAAAACTCTGAAACTGTGAGCTAAAATAAACTTTCCCTCCTCTAAGTTCTTCTTGCCAGGTATTTTGGTCACAATGACAAAAACATAACTTACAGAGACTTTTTCATCCATTCAGATTGATTGATTAACTGACTGATGGTTTTGGCTCTGAGAACACATAGGCAAAAGTCACTTCCAAGCTGCTCCTCAGCCAAAAATGTCTGTTGTCTAAACTTCTATGTGAACATTATTCTCTAGCTAATTTCAGCATCACTGCAGAACACTGTTTGATTCCCCTCTATTTCCTATTGATCTGTGGAATACTGAAAACCAAATGGTTTCAAGGAAAGGTTACTAGATTTCATATGTAGTACATTTCACACTTCTCCTCTTATATTGTGAATTTTTAAAGTTGAACAGTTCCAGGTGCCTCAACATCCATACACAGAGGCTCTGAGCTTTGCACCCCGAGAGCCCAGCTGACCAGATGCACCAGTGTGGCCAGGCTAGCTGGCAGATCCCTGCCACAACTTCTTGTCCTCCCTGATGGTGGCCTAGTGGATTCAAAAACCCCAATCAGATCCCCTCATGCCTTTAGCTTCTGTCCTCACTCGGACCCCCTGCCCATGGGTACTCGCTATCTCCTGGCTCCCTATTTGCTTGAATGAGCCCCCTTCCTGGGAGCCCATCCCATGTGGTCTCCTAAGCAGTGGGCCATGCCTCCCTCTGTGGGACCTGTGAGTATAAATCCTTTAACTTCATATACGTCTCCAAATGTGGCTTCCATGGCCAGGTTGGAATGATCTTCCAAGGCCTCACAGGAGGGACTTTCTCCCATTTATAGCACATCTCTCTTTAAAAGTCACCAGAATATCTGAGCACACCTACAGAGAAGCACTGGCCAGGCATGTTTGTGGGTGGATTTACAGCCATCATTGGTAGGGAACTCAGGAGTGTTCTTGCTTTTCAGGGAATTCTGTTACCCTGCAGGCTGTGCTGGAGAACTTGTGTTCCTGGGTTTGTTCATTTCCTGGGGAATTCAGAGGTGCAAGAGACCCTGGATCATGGACCACTGGCTTTCCACTCTGACCAGCTTGCCAAGGAGTCAAGCAGTAGAGAAGGTGGCGATCTGTCTCAGTAGGAAGTCAAGCAAAACATGCCTTGGTGATGTCCTCAGGGAGGCTGGACTACATCATGGACAATACTCCATCAGCTCTTACTCTTTGGGTCTAGTAATAGTGGCCATATTTGGGAGAGCTGGTATGAAATTGCAGGTTTTATAAGTTTCCTGCCTGGAGGTTGTGTCACCCTGGTAGCTGGTGGATAGTACAGTTCATTCACCTCGTTTTCTGACCAAGTGAGCCCACTGCAAATGCTGTTTCTTGGGGTCCACTGGCCAGTGCCATCAAGATCTTGGATTAGGTGAAATCCAGATTCCTGCCTCCTGTTCTTCAGATACTAGATCAGTCTCTGGGGCTGAGGCCTGAGAATCTGCCCCTTTGGTCTGCTTCCCAAGTGAGGATGTCTACCTCATCTTTGGGGGCTTTGATTTCCATATTTTAAATCAAGGGGTTAGTCTGCACATGGTTTCAAAGCTTTCCCCATGCAGTGCAGTCACAGGTCAGGGAAAGCTTAGAGGCTCCAGGAGCTGGATGGGAAAGGACGGAGCTCTGCTAAGGCTTCCCCAGGGCTCCAGCTCCCCTTGCAAACAGCTCGAGTTTCAACACTGGCTTCCAGAACCACAAGAGAATGAATTTCTGTTGTTTTAAGCATCCAGATTGTGGTAATCTGTTAAAGCAGGCCCAGGAAGCTTGATTATCTTTCAGTGACTCACAAAATATATCTTCCTTTATGAATTTTTACCTTTATGAATTGATGAATTATCTGGGATTAGATTTATTCCCCTTCCATAAAAGTTTGAAAAATCAATGAACAAGTGCAGCCAGATATTACATAATAGACAGTGTGATACTGTGTTCCCCTTGAGAAGGGAGCAAGTGAGCTGGTCCTTGGAGCAGGGTGGGTAGTCACAAGCACATGGCCTTACCAAGCCTGAGAGACACAGACTAGCAGGTAGAGAGACAGCAGTCTCCAAAATATCAGGACAGGGTTACAGGAAGGTGGGGAGTTACACAGAGAACTACCCTCAGGAGTCTACCTATGGGACTCTCTGAGCCTTTGTGAATACTAATCTGCCCACCTGTTGTGTGATGCCCCATGAAGCCTGAGAAGAGCAATTACTGGGGACCTATGAGGTGGACAGTTCTCAGAACTCCACAGGGCTAGGGCTAGGAGACCCCAAATCTCATTCTTTTAGAGCAAAAGACTTTTGAATACCTGTGACAGCCAGTAGAGAAAGCAGGTCCAAGCTCACAACTGGATTAAACAATCCCTAGAACAAAGTCCACTCTACAACGGGCCTTATTAATAGCATCAACTTGATTTAAATCTGTCAAAAATGAAAACAAAATACAAAACAAAAAAATCAGAACACTTTTTAATGGAAGAAAACATAATGCAAACAAATAACAATGTAACATTCACTGTATCTAGCATTCTGTAGAAGATATCAGGCAGGGGTTTGAGCTCAGGTGTGAAGCACTTGAATATCTGAGACCTGGGTTCCATTCCCAGCACCAAAAACAAACAACAAGCAAAACCACACACACACACACACACACACACACACACACACACACACAGGAAAAATAATACACATAAAGAAGAGGCCAACTGTGACTTATAAGAAGAAAATCAGTCAATATTAACACATTAACCAACCCGTAATGACAAGGACCTTAACATAGTATGCCTCATGCTCAAAAAATTGAAGGAAAAGATGAATGCAATGACAACAAATGAAAAACATAAAAGAGAATCAAAGATCACCTCTAAAGGTGAAAATATGTCACTGGAGTGGCTAGCAGCAAAGTAATGAAAGGGAAGACTAGAGAATCAGTGGTCAGAGGAGGAGAACATGTCCACATGAGGTCCAGAGGAGAAAGACTGAGGAAACGTAGCTGATCTTCAGTGTGAATGGTGCAGACAGGCTAATGGACAGAACTGGAGGACCAGAAGAAATTAGGGAAGAAAGACATTTAAAGAAATGATGATAAAAAGTTGTTATAATTTAATAAAACTGTAAATCCATAGATTAATGAAGTTAAAAAAATTGCTCACTAGGATTGATGAAGAGAAAAATCTTATAAGCAGTTGGAGGAAAAAAGACGCATCTACAGAGGGCCCAATATAAGAAGTTTTACAGACTCATCCACAAGTGTTATGTCAGCGAGAGACAGTGGATCCTCCTCAGATGTCGAGGTGCAGGACAAGGCCCTGTCCAGCTAGGATGCAGTAAGAAACAAAGCTATCTTCACACGAACACTTCTTAGGAACAAAAAGTAAGCATGCTCATTATTTGCTGAGCTACATGATGAGAAATGTTGAGGAAATTCCTCAGGCAAAGAAGTGATTCTAGAGAGAAATTGGAATGACAAGTACCAGGATGGTAGAAGTTTGACTAAGTGGGATGCATTTGCCCACCCTTTCCTCTTTAAAAGTGATTTGGCCATTTAAGGAAGAAATAATACCAACATGTTGTAGCGTTTATATGCAGAAGTTCAAAAACTCAACAGTGCAGAGAACCGAAGGGGAATGAAGTGTATTACTCTGCAATGCTCACCTCAAGTGAAGTAGAAGAGTATTATTTGAAGGTAGGCTATGATTTCATAAAGGCACATTTTACAAACCCTAGTGCAACCACTAAAGATGTGGCATGCAACAGCAAAAAGGGAAAGAGAATAGGGAACAAGTATAAAGCAAATGATTGTGACTGCAGATGCAAGCTGACTACACATGCAAAGAAGTCACAGTGAGACAGATGGTTCAAACTCTCCAAGGCATTCTGGGGAGACAGCACAGTCCAGTGCTGTCCACTGGGAGCCTCCTTTAATATCCAGGTGTGGGAAAGAGATGCCTCAGGCAAACACTGTGGGAACAAAGCTGGGGCGGCCATAGTACACCAGGCAAAGCAGACCCTTAAAGAAAGGGGCAATGACAGGCATGTCCTCACGATGAAGGGGTCAGTTTATCAAGATAGGATAACAATCCTAAATCTTTAAAGTAAAATGATGAACTTTATCCTGGGGGGGGAAAAAAAAATCTCTCAGCACATGTACCTGAGAAAGGGCTGATAGTCAGAATATCTGAAGAACTCCAACTCAATGATGATAAGAAAATCTACCACATCAAATACCAGGCGAAGGATCTGAAGAGCTACTTTGTAAGAGATGACACCATAGATGTCTATTATGTGGCAATGTACCTACGAAAAGACGCTTGTCTTTAGTCACAAGAGAAATGCCACAGTGCCCCTGCCCGACCTGCTCACAGGATCAGGACTGACATTGGTGTTTCCCAGAGGAACAGCAGTAGGTATGGACATACACTGCTGGTGGGAATATGAATAACCATGGTGAAAAAAGATTTGGCAACTCCATAGTTACCAGACATTACAGACGAACATGCAGCTTACTGCTTTACCGAGAGAAATGACAAACATGTCCACCCGTTTTAGTCGGCTTTTCATGGCTGTGACCAAAAGACCCTACGAGAATATAAAGGAGGGAGTGTTTATTTTGGCTCATGGTTTCAGAGGGGCAGCTCATGGCTGGCCCACTCCATAGCTCTGGGCCTTAGAGAAGGAGAGCATCTTGGAGGAAGATCGTGGCAGAAGAGAGCAGCTCATGACATGGCACCCGGAAGCAGAGAGAGCTCTGCTGCCAGGGACAATGTATAACCCTCAGTGGTCCACCTCCTCCAGCCACATCCCACCTGCCTACAGTTGCCACCCAGTTGATCCCTATCAGTGGATTAATCCACTGATTAGGTCACACCTCCCAACCCAATAATTTCACCTCTCAACATTCTTTTTTTCTGCGGATTAAACTCAGGGGCACTCGACCACTGAGCCACATCACCAGCCCTATCTTGTATTTTATTTAGAGATAGGGTCTCACTGAGTTGCTTAGCGCCTTGTTTTTGCTGATGCTGGCTTTGAACTCTCCATCCTCCTCCCTCAGCCTCCAGAGCTGCTGGGATTACAGGCATGTGCCACCACGATCGGCTTTGACATTCTTGCATTGTCCCACACATGAGCTTTTGGGGGACATCTCACATCTAAAACATAACACCACACAAAGACTCGTGAGCAGATATTTAGAATGAGTTATTTATAATTATCCCACACCAGCAGAATCCCCTCAGATACTGAATGATAAAATTCAATCTGTCTACTATGAAATGATACAGCGATGAGGTGACTTGACTTACTGCTACACCCACGCAAAGCACACGGGAATCTCCCAATCATGGTGAGCGAAGGAATTCCAGGAGCCAGGAGAAAACACTGTGTGATTCAACTTACAGGAGAATCTTGAGCAGGTGTCTGCAAAACAAGACGGGCCGTGGCCGGGGCAGAGCCAGGGCGAGCGCTGACAGCGAGGGCAGGAGGAGTTTGAGCTGGTGGAGACTTTACCCGTAAGGGTGGTGACAAGTCCTTACACTCGTCATCTGTTGCACTGCATGCTCGGAATACGTCAATCGGTGAATCTGATGAGCAAAATGTGTCCTGGGATTTTGCTGAGTTACAAGTAAGTGTTCAAAGACCCCCATGAGCGTGACTGGGTGGGGCCCGCCAGAGGCCTCTGCCACCCGTCTCTTGTCCATTTGAAGTGCGGACTGCCTCTTCTCAAGCCATGAAGGGCCCGCCGTGTCCACTCTGAGCGGGAGCTTCTCCTGTGAGTCACAGGGTGTCAGGGCAGCCTGCTGGATGACCTGCAGAGAGGCTCCCCTGAGACTCAGAAGTACACAGAGGACATTAGGATTCTAACAATGGCCTTTGCCGTCACAGACTACAGACTTCTGTGTCACTTCATGCCCAGCGAGGCTGTCCACTCATCAGGGACACTGGCCAGGTCGTGTCCTTTGACGACCTTCTGAGGGACTTGGGTTTTTCTTCACCCCAAAGGCCAAGAGGACTCCTTAGCAAGCACCTGTGTGGACGTGGGGTGATGGCGACCGCCGGGCACATTCAGCAGACCCTTGCTTGTGCATGGAGTGGGCGTTTTTGAGATGCATGTGACCATCGTGTCGTCTCATGCACGCTGGGCGTCTGCTTTCACGCGATCGTCAGCAGTGGGTCCAGAGGCTGCTTTCTGGTGAGCGCTGACTTGGAAAGCTCTGGTCACTGCTGGCTTTCCCAAAGTCCTTCCCTTCACATCTGCTGCACCTCTGAGGACAGCAAAGGGCCAGGAGCAGGACAGTGGGACCTTATTCCTCCTGTCGACTCAGATGGGGTGGCAAGGGCAGGCCACTTCTGCTGTCCCCAGACCAGCAATGACCGATGGCAGGCTATTCATCCCCAGCCCCTGTGTAGGAGGGAAGGAAAGATTTGAAGAGAAAACAACACCACACAGAAAAGAACAGACCAAAATAAGACCACGAGGCACAATTCCAAATCCCAGGTCCTGCAGCCAGAATGCATCTCCGGAGAGTGCATGGCTTTAGGAAATGACTGAAAGAAAAATTGTAACTTGACTAAGAAGTTATTCTTTATGTCACTCAGAGTCAAGACAGTTTAAACACACAACACACACACACACACACACACACACAAATCCAGACTTTCCAAAATAGCACCACAGTGATTTGTAAAAGGAACCCCTCAGCGTGTTTTTCCTGGAGATATTTATAGACTTTGAAACAATTCTGCTTTAAAGAAACTTTTGAGCAACAAATAAGAAGTGACTTATCTAAAACAATAGAAGATAAAAATTATATTTGCATCTTAAAGACAAAATGTCAGCAATCCTGGGCAGGGGGTGCCTCCGAGGGCTGAGTTTGCCTTGTCCTTATCTTCCTCCGTCCCGGATGGGTGACCTGGACTGAGATCACTACGGACTAGGAGAGATCTTACCCAGGAAGGCCAGGCGAGTAGCCCATGGTCGGTGGAAAGCCGCCCTGCCAAACACTGTGAGAACTTGAAGGAAAGGTGTTCTGTCTCCAGAAAAGGTCAGGACTGTGACCCGTCCACTCAGGACTGGCTTCTCCCGAGAAGGGCTCTGTCTGTAACGGGGAGAGCTGCTGCCGGGCGCTGGCTTGCAGCAGGGGTCTCGAGGGGGGAGAGCTGGCCTCCTGGAGGTGGGGGGGTGGGAGGTCCTCCCAGACCCCCAGGCCTGTGCATTTGCCGGGCAGCACTGGCCTCCCGCACGGCCCTCGGCAGCGCCTCCGCTGGGCTGCTCCCCGCCCTGCCCTGCGGGCTGACTGGGCTCTGGGGTGCTGGCGAGGAAGGGGGCTGAGGGTGCAGCTTTCAGACTTCTGCAGTTGGACGACCTGGCCTCGGGAAGTCACGTGGACAGGCGTCTGTGTGTGCCTCCACAGCCACAGGGCCACTCTGCAACCACAAAGACCCGTACTTCTGGCTGCAGTGCCACCACCAGGGAAGGGCTGTGGCCTGGTGCCTAGGAGGCGGAGTGGCCGTGCTCACAGCTGACGGAGAGCCTGGTCGTGCCGTGAGCAGCGGGCTCCGGGAGAGGACGCGGACCCCCGGCTTACACCCTCAGGGTCGGAGCCTCTCCTCTTCCTTCCTGCAGGGAAGGGTGGGTGGAGGTGGCTTAGTGTCTCAGGTCTGTCTGTCTGTCTGTCTGTACCAGGAGGCGTTCCTCAGGAGGAAGGTGCAAACCAGAACTGCAGTCCTGTGGGAGGAGGGAGCAGGGGAGAGCAGGCTGAGGAGCAGGCCCTTCAGTAGGCGGAGATGCCGGCAGGCCCTGCGCCTCTGTCCTGGACCCGCCTAACGTCGCACCAGACAGGAAGGGTCCATGCACCAGAGGATGGCTGGCAATCACTTCATCTCCAGGGCTTCTTAGAGTCTGGTGCTACCACGTTGATACATGAGGGCGCTAGCCCTTGACGACGCAGAGCAGTTAACTGCTGTGTGAGAGGTCACGTTCCTGCAGGGACAGTGACCAAGTCGGGAAATGCCAAGGAGTTCAGGTCCAGATGGGCGGCCCCGTGAAATCCCTGTGGCTGGCAGTCTTAGAGAACCGAATGGGGGGCCAGGTGAAACTCAGCCCACGGCCCGTCTGGGGCTGGAGTGATATCGGCTCACGCGAGCCCCCGGCAGAGGAACCAAAGCCCCGTGTCTGCTGGCCACAGCCGGAGCGCCCACCCAGCTGAGGGCAGTGATGGTCTGGAGAACCATCAGAGAAGCGTTCTGAAGTCGACTCCGATTTCCCAGCAGAGGCTTTTCTTTGTGTTTGGTTAGAAATGCTGCCCGTGGCACTAGTGTGGGGGTGGGGACAGATGGCAGATGGCAGGCCTGCCCTTCACTCCTGGCTCCAGGAGGAGGTGCGCGTGTATTTGGTTTGAGCTGGTGGCAGATATAAGTATACAGGAGATGTCAGACAGACTGGGAAGGTGTTTAAAAAGGCAGGCTCGAGAGCGGCTGGGAGCCACGCACATCCACATCCGTCCACGCTTTCCGGAGAGCAATTTGCAATACTTATTCAAATGAGCACAGCTAGACGCTCCCAGTTCACTTCTAGGAATTTCTCCCATAAAGCAGTCAAGAGGGGCACACTGACATTGCAGGATGGTGCTAAAATACTACAAAATCTTAAAAGGTGCATATAAATAAATCATTTAATATAATAAAATATTGAGAAGCGACTAAACACCAAGATCTAGGAAAATGTGTAATCCTTGGAAATGTAAGACTCTACTCTCTGAGTGATGGCTCACAGGAGAATGTTTTTCTTCTTACTTTTCTTTATTTTCCAAATTTGATGCAATTTTAAAAAGGAACTCTGGCAAAAATCTAAACCAGACAGTTACAAATTTGATCTGTAACTTATAAGATAAAGAAATCACCATTTAAGCATTCATTATTTACATCAAATCCAAAAGACAAAACATTGATCAAATTAAAGATGTCAAAGAAAAATTCCAAATATTTAAAAATAAGTGCTTATAGACAGGAAACTATTTACTTCTTTGGTCATGCAAGTAGAGTTATTAGCATTTTTAAAAAATTTGTATTCTATCAAAATATTAATGCTATCTCTTAAATTGACTTGATGGCAAAAATGTACTTTATTTCCTCAATTAGACCGGACATAGTTTCCTATAAAGCAATTTAGTGTGATAAATACATAGTTTTTACCTAAAGCATTTATTCTCATGCTCGTATGCTTCATTTACATACAGAGTTGTGGCATAGTCTTGGTGCATTTTATTGTCTTCTGTTTTGTGAAACTGTTTTGCTACTCCACGCCTCTGGTAATTTCAAGAGAAGAATTAGTTCTTAGGATGTGGCCAGCGGGTTTGGCTCTGAACAGGATGTGGGGAGATCTATGGTCCCCTAACTGAGGAACTGGGTGTTGGAAATTCTCTCCGATATTCAGAGTGCCTGGTGTTTCTGCGTCTCCTCCGGCAGATTCATTCCACCTACCAGCCTCCCGTCCATTTCCCACGCCTTGCTGGACTCCGTCTCTTTCTGATTCTCCTTTACTCGACCCTGGTTCTCACTGCTTCAGTGCTTTTCAGTAAAGACTTGGCCCTTTTTTTTCATTTGTGAGCAGGCCATTTCTCTAGTTTGCCAGAGAAGTTTGCATTCTGGTAAAGAAAGTATTTCGCCCTAGTGAGTGAGCGTCCTGAGCAGCTCTCAATGCTCGCACGGTTCCTAAGAGGCATCGAGAAGAAATGATGGCCAGCTGATGGACGTGCCCCCGGTGGGTCAACTGCAGAATGTGAGGAGCCGGGGCCTGTTAGAGGGTGGATGTGGCGGGACGCCTTGCGACTAGGTGTGTTTAGTTGGCCTTGGGTGCGGCTGGGTGTGTGTCTCTGCTCAGGGTGTAGGACACCAGCAGGAAGTGCCTCGTGCGTGAAGTCTCACTGCATTTACATTTTCATGGTGATGTTTGAAAAGAAAACCTCCTTCTTCTCTCTTTCACATGCCCCCGTACAGACGTGGTGTGTGTGTGTGTGTGTGTGTGTAAATGTTTACCTATGGTATTTGCTTACTTATCCTTTTTTACATTCAGACAAAATTAACCTTTGAAAACTTGGAAGTAAATAAGAAGAGTAAGAATGCAGCATTCAAATGTAAAAGTGGCAATTATGGTAAGATGAAGCATAAATATTGACAAACTATTTTTTAAAATCTGTATTAAACAGATTGAGGTTTTTAGTGATTATACTTAAGAAAATAAGTTTTAAAATTAGATGTAATAAGGAGTTGCCCAGAGCTTTTACCAAATGATTTAAAGTAATGTTTATTATATTCAAATCAACTTTCATGAGGAAATAGACTTCTCAAATAAAAGCACATCTTTTCTTCTGATAGATAAATTAATGTATGGAACATTTTCCTCAAATGGATTTGGGTATAATACTCAAAAATTAATTTTGGTTAATTTTTACCTAGAATTATCTTACATTTGATTTACTATTAAAAACACAAGGTGTGTTCCATAAATACTTGAGATTGGAAAAAGATCATGCCTTGGATGATAGGCGAAACTTCTCCCACTTTCAGCAGGAAGCAGCTTGGAGATGTCACCTCCCACTTTCCACAGAAATGGAGTGTAGAAATTGACAGTGGGCAAAAGTAACAGGGTCCACTTCATGCTTTGACCACAGCCCTGGCTGCTCGGCCACTGCAAGTGATTTTTAGAATGGACAGGTTTCTTTCTCCTCCTCTCTCCCTGCTCCTCCCTAATCTCTCCCGGCCCTAATCCCAGGGGTCACAGGATTCCCTCTCTTCCCCATCCTAGGCAGTTCCCTGGCCCTGAGCACACACCCACCACAGGAACAAGTAACCCAGCCTTGGGGTGGCACCAGAAAGATCTCAGAACTGACTATCTCCCAAATCAACAAGTGAATTACAACTCCCAGAGAACACGTGGACTGCAGCCTTTTTAAAAGCCTCCTGTTCCTGCTGAGGGGCAGAATCACAGCCTCCGGGACAGGAGGCACTGTGCTTCTCCTTTGCTAGCAGAACATTAAACCTTCTTTTTCCTTTTTCTCAAAAAAAAAAAAAAAGTGGTAACATAAAAAAAAATTAGAGAATATGAGTTATCTACCCCAATTCAAAACAATGCTGTTTTAGAAATCTTGTGGCGTGATGTCCTATTTGACTCACATAGGAGGATCTGCTTTCTGGAAGGTTGCCTGCCAGCCTCTTGCTCCCTGCTCTTCCTCCTGGACAGCTGTGAGCCCTTCCCTCCTGCTTCTGCTGGCCAGCGGCTGCTGTAGTGACTCTGGGCCAGGGAGCTGCGGGTTTTCCTCAGTCTGCAGAACGCAGGCAGAAGCGTGAACTCTGCTCCTCATGTTTGCAGGACTGACTTCATGGGTCTTCCTTTCTCCTCTCCGACCTCATTGATCTAACTTCAGGGGCTGTGTGTTGCTCCAGGAGTTTGAGCAGCTGCTCAGGCGGGTAAAGCCCTTGCTCTCTGCTTGGGCCTGGACGCCACGAGGTCAGCTGCTCAGAAGGAGGTCGAATCCCTTCCTGCTGTGAATCTTGATGGGCACGAGCTGCTCCTCTTGCACTGGGGCTCTCGGGTGGGTGCACCCTGGGAATTACTGTTGCACTGACAGGAGAGCCTCACCCTCTGTCCTGGCCGGGGGTCGAGGGATGGAGGAGCTTCTCACCAGGGCCCCCTCCCTGCAGCACATCTGCAGCGATGGCACTGAGGCTGGGTGCTCTGACAGGTGTCCTCTGAAGAGCGGGGGGACAGGTCTGGGGGCAGCACTCTGCTCCTCTGCTCCCCGTGGCCTCCTCCGGCCTCTCTGTGGGCCACACTGCCTGCATCCCTGCGGCACCGGCTACTTCTCTCTTCCCTGCGGGGGCTGCCACAGTCCTGCCTGGCGGCCAGGTGCAGAGAGTTCTGAGGAAGGCCTCCCCGTGGGCTGCACAGGGAAGGGTCAGGGTGTGCGAGTGGAGGGGCCTCGCAGTCCCTGGCAGCCCACAGCAGGTTCCTGGCTGCCTCACTTCAAGAGCAGCCTCAGGGAGGCGTCCCGTAGTGCGGGGCAAGAGAAGCCTAGGTGGGGAAACACACATCTTTTCTCTTGAGAACAGCAGCAAACAGTTCGGCTTGTACGCCCTGATTTTTTTCAGTCTGTGGTCGATATGGGATTTCCCGCCTCCATGGTCTGTGCCCACTGGAACTTCTGGGCTGAGGCTGGTGGAGGCTCCTTCTCCACAGGCCACCTGCTGGGGTGCAGGTGACTCGGAGCTTGCCTCTGGCAGCCCCAGTCACCCCTCTGCCCACCCCGGGTAGAGCAGGCAGGTGACAGGGACCCTCACACGTGTGCCCTGGTGTCCCTGGCACATGCCTGATGCACGTCCCTCTCCTGTGGAAAGAGCGCTCACTGCGGGCTTTGTGCTGGGTTGGGATCTTAGGTGCCCCTCGCTGCTGAAGGCTTGGTCACCAGCCTGGGGTGGTGTTGGGAGGCTGGGACTTTAGGAAGTGGGGCCTGGTGGAAGGAGGGATTTGGGGACTCCACGCCTGCTCGTCTTTCTCTGCGCTTCCGGGCTGCCCCAGGACAGCTTTTCTGCAGGATGTGCTCCCTGCCTAGGTGCTACCTCACGCAGGCCCAAGGCAGCAGGGCCAAGCGACAACCCTGAGCCAAAATGAGACCTTTCTTCTTTTAAGTTGGTTTGCTCAGGCCTTTTGTCATGGTGAGGGAAACCAGACAGGCGCTCCTTGGGCCGGGATCCTTCTGAAGCAATCCCTTACTGCTGGCAGGATGCACGTCCCCCTACGCACTCCCGACTCCGCGGGCTCATTCTGTGCTAGGTGTTCGCTCAGAGCAGTCTGTGTTTAAGTCGTTCTCTAAAGGATCAGAAAGCCAGCTAGCTGTTGCTGGAGGCAGAACATGCACCCAAGGGTCCTTACGGGGACTCAGCACTACACACCAAGAGCATACCAGCATTCTTTCCAGTTGGGAAGGGCTCACTGTTGGCTGTCCTGGGGCCTCAGAGTTGGTGGTAATCATTCATTCCAGGTCAGGATTCCTGAAGCTTAGATCTTTCCAGTTGCAATGTGAATTTTACATCTCTCCCTCCCCAACACACTTTTATTTTATTTCATTTTTAACACAGAAGAGTAAGACAGCCTTTAATAAATTCTCATTTGTTGAAGGGAAGTGAAAGCGAGGGGTGGGGGGGAAGCATTTGGGACCTTCTGAAAAGGACTGATTTTGCCCTAACATTTCCCACGTGATTGAAGTTTGAAGGGTAACACACACACACACACACACACACACACACACAGGCACAGACACACTTCCAATCATGAAAAGAATTTGAATTAAACCAGGCATCCTGTGAAGGGATGGGACTCAAAAGAGACAGGGTGACAGGCCTTTTCTTTATTCTCTTGAGTTAATTGTGTCACTTGACATGCTGGTGTCAGGAATCCGGAGATCCTGACAGGCTAATTCAAGCCTGTGGTTCCAATGAAACGTACATAAGGTGCTTGTTATATTTAGTGACAATCGGTGTCGCTTTCTGTTTAAAAGCAACCCAATGATTGGGACGCCTGTGGGTGCAGGAGCCTCTGGGGATGAGCGCAAGGGCTCTCTGGGGTTCCTTACGGGGGTGACCAGGCAGGGAGAGGCCTGGCTGGAGGACGAAGGTCCTGGTGACAGTCATGCCCGCAGCAGTGAGCTCTGGCTCGCACCCTGCCTCCGCCAACTCCTCCGGGCAGCCTCCCGGAGCCTCCGACGGTGATCCTACCTGGTCGTCCGTGCAGCCACCGTCGTTTTAAAGCAGGCAGCTTGCAGCTGGAGCTCGGTGGCTTTGTGGACGGACGTGGCGGCTTCAGAACAGTGAGCCGCGGAGGCCAGGAGGCCCGCGCGCCGGCAGGTGGCGCTCTCGGCCCGCGGCAGCCGCGGCCACCCGCGCTGCAGCCCGCGCCGGGGGTCCGCGTGACCTTTCCGGTAGGGACCAAGGTGAAGCCAAGGGTTGAGACAGGGTCCGGGCCAGCCTTTGAAAATGCCGCACGCACGTGAGCAGCCACTGAGACCGACCCTTAGAAAGAACCCGGAGCGAGGACGCTGCAGAAGGTACTGGATCAGGGTGCTGGTTGGAATCCTGTCTAATGTGACCCGAGAAAGTGGGTACACGGAGCTGTGTATTCCGGTCACAAAGTGACTGGGGCTTTCATTTAATTATGGGAGAGACGGTCGTATAGGGGGAAAAAAAAAAAGATGCGACCTATTTCTCAAAGTGATGCGGAAGATACTCTGAGTAATGTATTTCCTAAACCTTGGTCTGTTTTCTTTCCTCCTCTCCAAAGGAATCTTAGCGCTGGGAACAGGAGGACTGTTCCGGTCAAGGTAGTATGTAATTACACTGCCAGATGGGAGACGATTTCTGCCAACCACGCTTCTAATTTAGTCCTTTCCTTTATCCAGCACTAAATTGACTCTACTTAATAGAGTCACACCCGCCCAAACCACCCCTGGCCTGCATAGCATTCTGATTTGGACCTGATTCGGAGCATTTCAGACCAGCCACAGCTTCACACTGAATGAAGATGAAATAGCTGTATGATAAGAATGACTAAGCTCCAGAGAGACTGCAGAAGACTTAAACAAAGTGTAGACTAGTCTGAAATGGTCCCCTGACCCTGAAAGGGCTTGCAGGAGGACCAGAGGGAGCTTCCCAACAGGCTGGCTGTTGGCTAGGCTGCTATTTCCTAAATGTCAAGTCCAAACTATCCCAGCAAGAATTTTTGCTCAAAAACCTTTATAGAGCCAATTTAGTTCCCCCTTACTGAGAATGATCATCAGCTAAAGCTTTCCTTAAGCCCCTTTCCTCCAAATCACTGTGGTTTCAGGGCAACGAACTGTAATGCAGTCACAGATGTGCTGTTTTTCTGAAGTAGTGGCCCAGTGTGCAGGACCTGGGATCTGGCTTCTCCCCAGAGAGGTGTGCTAGTTTCAGTTGGTTAGGGAATAGTAAAGATAGAGGCAGAAATGAAAGAAACAGGTCTTGATAAACTGGGGGTGGGGGACTTGTGAATGAGAGAATAAACACACCTCCAAAGAATCCCGGTGCTGCTGAGGTCAGGAGCCTGGTTCTGGAGGCCAAGCTCGGAGGCCCCTGCTGTGTGCGGCCTCTTCTGTCTTACCAGCGTGACCGACCAGGGTCCAAGTCAGAGTCCCGCTTAGGGAACCTTGGCGATTTTCCAAATGGAATTTAGGGTTGGTTCATTCTGTAAGCACCAGTAACTAGACTCTCCACTAGTGTGAGTCCCCAAACTGACACTGCGTTATCTCCACGTCTCTGAGTTCACTCATCCTGGTTGAACTGCACCACTGCTACAGGCGCGAGCTCTTTGCCTGGCTTTCTTCCCTGGGAAGAGGCTGGACTTGCAGGTGGAAGCCCTGGCTTGTGTCTCCAGTCTGTCCTTTGCTGGTTCTGGGCTCTCCCCCTCCAAACCTGGTCGGCACTCTGACACCATTTTTGGAATGTTCTCTGTATGAAGTTTCTCCTCTGCCCACTTCTGGACACACTCCAGAAGTAAGGAGAGGAGTCCTCAGGCTCTTTGATCTTCTCTGTGCTTCTAGAAGGTTGACCTACTATGATTTCTGAATAATCTCATGTATTTCAGTCCTTACCACCTGATTGTATTACCTTCTTCAAATGGTGGATGACCTGATCAAGGGCTGTGAGCGCATTCTGGCATCTTCTGGACAGAGCTGGAACCCTTCCGCCTGGCCACAGCGTCAGCAGAGGACCTGTCAGAAGTGGACTCAGGACGCTGTAGTCCTGGCTTTTTTTCCTCACCGGATGTCCATCTTCCTTTCCCACCCTTGTTATGCAAAGATGCTCATCTGAACACCTAACCCTTCTGCTGGCCTCTCTGTGTCCTTCAAGATCCCCTCCTTTAGTTTGTCCATTGGCTTTCTTTCCACTTAAATTTTCACGGCTGCTCCTTCTCCCTGTCTACCGATATAGAGACAAAGAGGGCTGGTCTTACAGTGAAATGCCGTCTAGTGTCTTCCAAATCCAGATGATGGCCTTTGCTCTGGAAGCCACCTCAGGAAGTCAGCATCTCTCCTCTGCATTTTGGCAGAGGTCACGTAATTGGTTTCCTCATTTCCATTCATGACCCTTCTATTCTGTTCCCCAGACGTCAATGTGAATGTTTTCTTTTAAACATGTACTTGTTATGTCACTTTCTGGCTTAAATAGTCCCAGGTGCTCCAATTCTTCCTAGACCCCTAAGCCAGCTCCTGCCGTGCTGTGTGGGTTCCGGTCCTGCAGAAGCAGGACTCTGCAGCCTTCCTCTGTGCTGCCGTCCTGTGTGGCTACCGTAGCCACCCTAGTCACCGTGGGCATTAGAGGACAGGAGCTCTCTGCTCCCTGGAGACCTCCTGCTTGCCGTCCTCCTCCAGGACCGCTTCTCCCCAGCTTGGCTGGTGGCTCCCCTCCAGCCTTACAGAACCTGTGCCCACTGGCCTTCCTCTGCTTCTCTGCTAGAGCATGGGCTCCACCCAGGAGTGTGCTGTCAGTTCGTGCTGTGTTCTTCGGGTGCACCCAGAACCATGTTGGGTATATTAAATGCTCTCAGTAAAGATCCTATCGAACTACTGGATCAATACCTGAACGGATGAACGGATTAACCCCTGACCTCGACCAGCTTCTGCTACATGCGTGATGCCCACTGAGCCATGCTTCTGCTGCTTTCTGAATATCCCATCCCACTCTCTTCTGTTCTGCATTCGGACAGACACAGGGCTCTCTCCCTGATTCTCTTCACTCCCTTCCTATCCCTTTTAGACTAAGGTCATCTTTCCCTGTTCTGAGTCACTGTGTATTAACTTGCACTATTAATGAAAGGTAACTTGTCATGAAAATGTGCTTTATTCTCTCAACTGGTTGTGCCTTCAGGACACAAGCTAGGTTTAATGTCTTTCCAATTTGCTAGAGCTCCTTAGTGCTGTGATGTTTGACTGATAGATTTGAAAAACACGCCTCTGAAAGTGACTAACATAATGCTTCTCCTCTCATCAAGTTGAAAGGGTCACATGAGACGGAGCGCCGGGGACTTCCCTGATCTGTGTCTATTTTGCTTCAAGAGTTCCAAGTACTCTGATCAGAGAAAATAGGATATTTCAAAATAGAAATGACATGCCATGTCCTTCAGCAGGTGTGAACAATAGGGGACAACCTGACGGAGGGAAACGTTGCACGGCCAATCTTGGAGTTTCCATCTTGTGAAAAGAAATCTCTCCTTTTTCTTTTTAATCTCACAGATGGGGTGGAAGCTCATTACCTAAGATAATCAGGGAAGGGAAGTCAGTTGGGGACCCAGACAATTGCCAGGGTTGGATCAGAAGAGGTTCTCAGATGGCTGTTGAAGACAGTAAAGCACAGTGGGGTCGGTGCACAGTGGCTGTTTGGCTTGCTTGTGCAGATGCCGAAATGGTGCTGCAAAATGAATTTGTTTACCATGTTGTGATCGTGCGATGATGCGGTCGTGGAGGGGTTGCCGGGCTGGCTTCAGTGCCACTCACTGTTGGAAAAAACAGTTATGAAATGGGTCCAAACGGTCCTGTGGTTAGGTTTTGATTCAACTCGGCAAAATGATATAAGCCACTTGTTGACACTCGAGTGCTCTGAATGCATGTGGGAACGAAACACCCGAGAATCTCGCCCTCCGGGGTCTCTATGCTAGTGAAGCTGGAGCGGCTCTAAGAAAGAGCTAAGGCGCGGAACGTCAGGCACAGTGCGCTGGAGGACGAGGGCTGCGGAACAGCGCGGGAGATGGGAGAGGCGGAGGGGTGGGAATGGAGACAGCAATCCTGGTGGCCGGTGGGTCTGTCGTGAAGTAGTCATTGGAACGTGCGCATGGGTCTGTGATCTTCTCCGTATTTTCCTTTCCCAGGTGTCAACTGTTGTGGGATGAACATGGGCTAAACAAAATTACCTTGATTGTCAGTCTGCATCCAATATGAACCAGCTTGTTTCTTACCGAGAAAAAGTCTGCCCTAAATCCATCTGAGGAAACTCACAGGAGCATCGACAGAGTGGATTAGGGGAGAAAAGCCATCTTCAGCTGAGTCATTAGTATATTGATATACTGTTGGTTTTCCGGTTCCCTTGTCTAGTGGGAGCACTGGTAGAGCTGACCTGGTGGTTGCAGGTGACAGTGAATCTGTTGGGTAGAAGGGTTGTCTCTGACCTTCAACCTCACTTATAAGACCCAGAAGAACGCTTAATTTAAATTAAGATCATCATAGGCTGACCTGAATCACATGGGGGAGTGTTTCCAAATGGATTGCTAAGCAATCCAAGTCTGTGCTCCGTCAGCAAAGCCAACACAGCAAAGCTTGTGTTGATAACCAGGAACACTCATGGGCATTCAGAGAGTAGGAGACTAGTTTCTGCCACTACAAATGCTTTTTGTCACTATGACTCTGCAGTATATTATAAATCCAGGTATCGTGATGCTTCCAGCATTGCTCCATTAGCTCAGGATTGTTTTGGTTATTCTGGATCTTTTGTGTTGCCATGTTAATTTTAGGATTGTTTTTCCTAGTTTGTGAGGAACTTTTTGATAGGATTGCACTGAATCTATAGATTGTTTTTGGCAATATGGTCATTGTAATAATATTACTTCTAGCTATCTGTAAAGAGGGTATAATTATCATTATAGATGTCTTTTCCCTCCTTGGTTAGGTTTATTTGTAACAATTTCATCTTGTTAAGCTTTTGTGGATGGAATTGTTTTCCTGATTTCCTCAAGGGAAGCCCCAGCCTTGCTGGATCTGCTGTCACTGGTCTGTTTCTTTCAGCCGTATGTATCTTGGGATTTTGTCCAAGTCTTAGCCGTTGATGGGCCCGTTCACTTGGGTCCACGTTTTTGTCTCTGTGGGATGTCTGATCCCACAGACAGGTGAACGGGCTCGGGTGGTCATGGTAAGAACGCTGATATCCCTTCATCTCAGTCTTTGGGATGGAATGGTGAGTTAGAAGGAGGATGGACGGGTCCTTAGCAGCGCCTCTGTCCTGACGCTGGGTTGTTGTAATAAAGCGCCGGTGACTGGGTGGCAGGGGAGCAACGGACATTGACTCCTCACAGTTCTGGAGGCTGGAAGTGAAGACGGGGCCACAGACAAACGTGGCGTCTGGTGTGGCTTCCTGGCGTGTGCACTCCTCCTGGTGGTGTCCGATGGGGAGGGAGCGGGGACGTCCCCAGGGGTTCTCTGCTCCCATTACCACAGCGCACCTCAGGGTCTCGCCACGCGCCAAAGCCCCTCCCCTGATACCATCACCTGGGGCTGGATTGTGGTGTATGAGTTTGGGGGCACAAACGTTTAGACAACTGCACATGGCGAACTCTCAGCCAGCAATACCAGTGGCTAAGGAGGAGAGAGGTCACTGTAGGAAAGACGGGCCCGGAGCGCACGTCTGCCTCAGTTCCTTCCCTGGCTTACCTAACTCCTGTGGTGGTGGTCTCATGGAGGACCTCGACCGGGCATTATTCTGGTGATCTGCCCGCTTTCTTTTCCTGTTTTTTGTTTTGCAAGAGATTAACGTTTGAATTAGTAGACTGAGTAAAGCAGACCGTTCTCCTCAGTGAGCCTGGACCTTTTCCTAAGGCTGGAATAGACAAAAATCTGACCTCTCTGAGCAGGAGAGGGATCTCCCCTCTTGCCTTCCTTCAGCTGGACATTGGCTCTTGTGCCTTCAAACTCAACAGAAGTGTTTGCTTTCTGGGTCCGGCCAGCCTCTGCACTAGGATGACACTGGCAACTCCCTTGGGTCTCTGGCTTGTGAATTGCAGATCTTGGTTGTGAATTGCAGATCTTGGACTTCATCAGCTTCTGTAAGGTTGTGAGCTAATTCCTTGTCATCTCCCCCCGCCCCCACACTGGCCCTGTTGCTCTGGAGAACCCTGACTGATACGACACCCTTGTTATTCCTCTTGTCCGTGAGTGTCTAACTCACACAATGTATTGAAACACAAAGGTCATTTGACTATTGCATGTGGAAACTCATGGGTACAGTTTTGCATGGTTATTGCAAACTTATTGCAATAAGGTTATTGGTCAGTTTGGTCCCTAGGAAACAAGAGAAGAGCTCAGAAGGACTGAAGGTGAGGGACAACTTGGGGTTGTGGCGGTGACTGAAGAGGAGAAAATTATGGTCGCAAAGAAAGGGTGTGGGGGTGCAGATTTGCGGGAAGAAGCTCAGAAGTAGTTAATGAAGTGGCTCAAGCTAACATAAAGCTAGAGAAATCCCATGTGTTGGAGTACGTGCCGGAGGCTGTGCGCAGAGGGGCGGTGTGAGAGAGAAGCCTCTGTCCACGGCCAGCCCATGAAGTGGGTCCTGCTGGGTGTCCTCTCAGAGGAGACCTGCACAGGGATCCTCCCTCTCTGCAGGCTGCACGTGGCCCAAGCACCTGGAGCACCTGCCGTGCCTCTTCTGCTCAGAGCTTTTTTTTTGTTTAATTATTTTTTAATTTTTACGGTCTGCATTTTGATTCCTTGTACACAAATGGGGTACATCATTTTGTTTCCATGGTTGTGCACCATGTAGATTCAAACCACCTGTGTAATCATACATGTACACAGGGTGATGATGTCTGTCTCATTCCACCATTTATCATACCCCGCCCCTGCCTCTCATTTCCCTCTACGTAATCTGAAGTCCCTCCATTCTTCTCTCACCCCCAGTCCTCCACCCCCGTTATATATTTTCATCCACTTATCAGGGAAAACATTTGGTCTTTGGTTTTTTTGGGATTGGCTTATTTCAGTTAGCATGATATTCTCCAGTTCCATCCATTTATCTGAAAATGCCATCAAATGCCATAATATTGTTCTTTATGACTGAGTAATATTCCATTGTGTATATATACCACAGTTTCTTTATCCATTCATCTGTTGAAGGGCATCTGGGTCGGTTCCACAATCTAGCTATTGTGAATTGAACTGCTATAAACATTGATGTGGCTGCTTTACTGTAGTATGCTGATTTTAAGTCCTTTGGATATAAACTGAGGAATGGGATAACTGGGTCAAAAGGTGGGTCCATTCTAAGTTGTCTGAGGATTCTCCACACTGCTTTCCAGAGTGGCTGCACCAATTTGCAACTGCTCAGGGCTTCAGTACAGTGTTGGAGACCCTCATGCCCACCTAAGGATCGACCCTCCCTTTGATCTCTGGGTATCCGCTGTCTCTGAGTCACCAATTTCTTCCTTCCCAGGGAATTGCTCCTGTCGGAATTCGAGCATGCTCCCGTGCAAATCCCCTTGCTTTGTCTCAAGCGCCCTTCCAGTGGAGAACCAGTTCTGCCCTCAGGGCAGCAACGCCTGCACTGTCCACCTCCACGTCTCCAGCTCTTACTCTCTACCACCTAATCTAACCCAGCCTCATTCCTCAACATCTGCCGGATGCGGCTTTTGTCAGGATTACCAGGGACTCGTGTGACCAACCTGGGTCACTTCTCTTTGCTGCGTATTGACTGTTCAGTGGTGTTGATGCTGTGCCATCCTCTGTCAAGAGCAGTGGTTCTCCACTGGAATGGGCTTTGTGGCAGTGACACGTCATTGTCACAGGCAGGAAGCACTGTTGGCATCTCGTGGTAGGGCCAGGGAGCCATGGTCACCTCCTATTTGTGGCTATCTGATGACTTCCTGTACTTCCTGTTCTTGTCTACTGGCTGGTCTGCTTGGTAACCACTCTCTGTTTTTGGTAAGGTTTGGTTCTGGACCATTCGCTATCTTCTCTCCCACCACGGATGATCAAATAGGTTTCCATCCTTAAATAACATTCATCTGCTGATGCCTCAGGTTACACACCTGATGGCCTCCTACATCTACACACTTATCTGATATCAGCCTTTGAATGATGATATCAAACTTAACATGTGCCAAGTGGCATTCACCCTGCTTTTCCAAACCTGCTGCTTTTCCTTGTCTTAGTAGTAGCACCGCTGCTTAGCTGGCATGCTGGGCCTAGCTCAGGCTTCAGCCTCGTCCTCCCGCACTGCCCTTTGCTCAATACCTCAGCAGCCCGTAGCTCTGTTCACCGAGTACTTCTGATTCACCTGGACCCCCGCCAGCACCATGGCTGTGGGTCTAGACCACCGACTCTGCCTCTGCTCCTGCGGTGACTTCCCAGTGGTCTCTCTGCTTCCATCGTGCCCTTTACAACCTATCCCCAGCAGCATCCCAAGTCCTATTTCCAAATGTAGCTTGGGCTAACTCACGGTGACTTCCCCTGCACCCAGCAAAATGACTCCCTCTCCTCTTCAGGTCCACACCCGAATGATCCTGCCACTGCCCATCGCTGCCACTGCACTTGCTGGGCGTCAGCGGCCGTGGTGTAGACGGCAAGGAGGGCCCCAGATGTCGCCCTCTGTGGTCTGTCACCCTCCAGGGTGGCTGTGAAGCTCCTCCCATGAAGAGATGACGTCTGCTTCTCTACCCCATGAGTCCGCTGAGGCTCTGCGAGAGCGAGAGGCCCCTGCAGACCCAGTGGCTGGTACTGACACAGGAGCCCAGCCCTCTGCAGGTGCCTGGATGGCCGTCTCCAGCAGAGGGTTCAGGTCACTCATGCCTCTGCACAGAGCTACGGCAGCCTCGGGTCTGCTCCTGTGGCCTTCTGAACGTCCCTCCTCGGGTCTGCTCTCACTCCTCCCACGACCTGGGACACTTGCCACCCTCTTCAGTCACAGCTGCTTCTGCGCCACTGAGGTCAGAGAATCTCTTGAAACAGGTTTGGTGGAGTCCCCACAGGCCCTGGGACTGGGGCTGTTCGTCAGGCCCCTCCTGTCCCTGTGCACGGGTGTCTGATGGAGGCACTGTGCTCACCTCGCCTGGCCAGCGGTCCTTTAGGATGGCCTCTCTGGTGCTGGTTCTTGGGCCCTGGAGGACCTGGAAGGCACCCATCTTTCCTCACTCATCCATGAAAGACGGGGAGCTCCGTGCACCCACTTCTGGACTCTTTTCCATGAGGATCGTGGACTCTGCCTTTCCAACTTTATGAGATAAATGTCAAGCTCCCCTTCACCTGGCTCCCAAGGGGGGAAATGGCGCCTTCCCTTGGAGGAGATGGCGATGCTCCTGCTCTTACAGACCCTCTCCAAGGAATCCTCCCTCTGGGCCTTTGTCCCTCTCTCACTGGTCTCTGATAGGTGGGCCACACAGAGCTCCTGAGCGTTTTTTGTCTGCAGCCTGTTTGCTGTGAATTGTGCACCACTTTGGAATTCTCTTGTCCTCAGCAGAAATCCACACTGGGAAAGCCGAATTTCATACGTTTAATATCTTAGCTCCTTCCAAGATAGCTCGGGCCTGGTCCCAGAGCATGCCAGCGTGAGCCGAGGTTGTGAGGACAGCTGAGCGTCAGGGGCTCAGGGCCTGGGCGGTCTGCAGGTGGGGCCGGCAGGGGCACTGCTGGCAAGGCGCCCAGAGGACCCAGAAGAGCACGCTTGGTCCAGCGGTCACAGGACCCTCAGGGGTGGTGTTCTCACCTCACAGTTGAAGAAACAGCTCACATGATCAATTCCCTTCGCTGTCTCCCAAGCAAGAGAAGGCAGATATTTTGATTGGTAACACTGATAAAAATACTATCACCAGTAAACATGTATTTTATTTTGTCTTCAATCTGATAAACAATTTTAATTACTCTGCCTTGTTACTGCTCTAATGAGCAGGGTGGTAATTAACTGGAAGACTCCATACGGCGTTCACCCTAACTTTGCATTTCACAGAGTTCTCACCTGCCACACCAGGGGTGAATGACCTCGGTACTGAAGGGAACTGATCACTTAGTTCTCGTCCTGGTTTTCTTATACCTTGGCCCGCCAGCGACGTTAGAAGTAGTGATTCGTGGCAGTGCACCTCGTGCCCCAGGTTTCCCACCCCTCTCCCTGAGTCCTCAGGCTCGGCTCCACTGCACGGTCGGCTTCTGTGCTGTCTGCCCGTGGAATCCTGGCTCTCCAGCAAACATTCATTTGGAAGGAGGTGAAGACCCAGGCAGGCGCGTTTTATCTGAACGCACACGAGGATGTACGAGCAGTGCGAGCGCTCAGTAGTCCATGTGGAGATAAGAGCTCCTTTTCCTCACCTCCTAATTCATCACTGCCCACTGGAATGTTTATCCAGTGTTGGGAGAACAGCCCCAAACATTCATTTTCTACTTTGATAGCCTGACAGTTACAGGTGCCTGAGTCGAATGGCTTCTATTTTTTCCAGATAGGCCCACCGTCATCGTGTCTCTTGTCGGTTGACGAGATCACACTGGAGGCAACAGACCCAGCTGGGCTTTAAGATGTATGATGTGACCTGTGGCCTGGGCAGCTTGGTGGGCCTGGACCTGGCCTCCCAGCCCCCAGGCTGGGCCTCTTCCCTGGGACAGAGATCTGAATGCATCAGACTCACACTCTCAGCCTTTCACCTCAGAACTAAGGGGATGCAGAGTCTCAACCAAAACTATTCACAGCAACGCTGCCAGCGCAGCCGTGGCAACATGCCGCTGCCTCCAAACCTGTCTGCACGCACGACGTCAGAGGGTCACGGTTGCTTACAGCTGCAACTCCCTGAGACCTTCCATCAGGGTAACGCCTCCATTTATCTCTGCAGAACATCCGGTTTAGAGAAATGAAGTGTCCGTCTGAGTTAAGGCGTCAGGACTGAAGCCAAGCTGAGATCTCTATTAATGAACCCCCGTGCTAGTGTTCAATCTGTTTTAATAGAGTACACATCAAATGCACTTGAACGCAGGGGAGAAGAAACCGTCTGGCTTAAAAAATGAGAAACACATTCCTGTGGGGGCACTTGTTAATATTTCCTGTTGTGTGTGACTTGGCAGAAGAGAAAAAAAAAAAGCAGCCAGCATGTCATGTGGCTGTGGCTCTGAAGTCCACGTCGGGAGGAGCGGTGTCCACGCACAGCACCGCGGCTGTGAGTCCTCCTCCCGACAGACGCCAAGAGCAAATCCTAAAACCAAAGTGGCATCGGGAACACCCAGTCTGCACAACGCAACCCCCTGAACGGAGAGCTGACCTCGTCACGGGAACAGGTGCACCCCGTCTTAGGAGAGTGTTTAGGGAAGCTCTGCGAGGATGGCTTTCGGGTGCGCTGACTCAGGCTGCCCTGGCGTTCACCACCTTCGACGCCCTCTGCGCCCCGACCTGGCTTTATTGCAATCCTGACCCAGTTCTTTACATCTACTGCTTGACACGCATTAAGAGGCTTCGTATGGCCGTTGCTGGTATGAAGCAAATGCAAAACACCAGAGAAGAAGGGCACCGTGGCACAGGTGGCAGCATGTGCAGAGTCCCCTGGACGGTCCTCGGAGGAGTGCTCTCCCTCACCCTTTCCTGTTTCTAGCGTTTTTACTTCGCCACTGAATGAGCTCCAGAAGACACGGAGTAAATGTGACTTAGAGTGGCGAGAGGCCGCACGGGCTTGGGAGCGGCCCTGTGGCTAGTTGTCAGCAGCTGGAAGTGTGGCTGCGGTGTTGTGCTCAGCACGTCACCCAGGCCACCATGCACGAGCCAGCGTGCTCACGGACATCTGAACACACCAGCACGACTCGCCGCAGGAAAAGGAAGCGGTCCCGGAAGTTCCCAGGTGAGGCCGAGGGTTAGTACACTGTGAAGAGGATGGATTCCCAGAAATCTTCCGCTTCTGGAAGGAGCCGGTGCTGCAGTGCTGGGTGCCCCCAGGAGGGAGGGACGCTCCGGTCACCTCTGTCAAGGCAGTCCTCCCTTTTCTTAGTGTTCACTGTAGGTTATCTTGCACAGCCAACTTGTTCTAGAAAAAAATGTCGTTTTTGGAGGAAACTGCATTAAACTAAGAAGCATTTGTCTCTTTGCTGCATTTTCTAGTGTTTAGTGTAGGATCATAAACATTCCAAAAAACTGCTAATTAAAAAGGTTTAGGCTATTAGAACCTCTGTACTTTCTCCAAGTCGTGTCTGTGGTCTCTCTTATTTCTGCCTAGATTGCTATTGTCACCAATTCACAAGACGAAGCAGGAATGTAAAACCTGCTAAATGACAGCAGATTATATAGCTGCCCTTTCCGACCTGTGACCCTCTCCTCAGTTCACAGAGCTTCCAACCCCAGCTAAGGTCCCTCATTAGCAGTGTTTGGGCTCCCTCAGCAACACAGGCACTTTTAGCTGTTTTTGTCGTGTCCACGATGGGACCCTGAGATAATGATGATGAGTAAGTAGTTTTTCTTCGGGTCAAAGGCCTTATTGAGTTCCTCCTGTGGCGGCTCCGAATCAGCTCATGAAGGAAATGGGTGATATAGATTCCTGCTCTGCAAAGACACTCAAAAGCATTAATTGCTGACAGTCATATTCTTTCTGCCCTTCTTGTAGAACAGAGGACCTGACAGTGAGCGACTGCTTCACTCTGGTCAGAGTGGTTTTGCTGACCATTTCGGGTTAGGTGACCTGTCTTTCCACACATTCACCCATTCCTTCCTTCATTCTCCCGTTCACACACTCATCCGTTCACCCACCACCCCAGGACACACTCACTCGTGCACGTGTTCACCCACACATCCGCTCATTCACACGCTGGCTCCTTCGCTCACCCTGACTCACCCACACATCCGCTCATTCGCCGCTGGTGCGCACGTTCGTTCACACGCACACTCACTCGCTCATTCATTCGGTCGCACATCTACTTGATTAGCATTTGGCACTTTGGGGCCCGGGATATTGGGTAATACAGCTACAAGCTGAATACCAACAGAGCCCCACTGTCGGGATGTCAACTGTCATCTGGGTTTCAAAGGGACGGGAGACTTTGCTTTAAAAAGTGGGTGAACATGTCCATTTTCAAGAGACGGTATGAAGACAGGGAGAAGCGCGCGCCCGTGGGGGCGGGGGGCGCCTCCGGAGGCGCGCTTCCCACTTCCTCCTTGTCCGCAGTCCTCCTCTGGCCTCCACGGCATTCGGGCAAACAGCCGGGCGCAGGGCTCCCCGGGGTGGTCGGGGTCCCTCTTCATCCTGAGTCACACACCTTTTCTTCACCGCGGGCGCCTCTGCCCGGTGCGTCCTGTGGGCGAGGGGGAGCCGGGACACAGCTGGTGGGGCACTCGGGTCGGGAAGGCCGCTGGCAGCCAAGAAGGCGCACCCTGGCTTGGCTCAGCTCCCCCAGCCGCGGCTCTGGCTGTTCTCTGACTCCCAGTCTCTCTGGAGGAAAGACTGGAATAGGGACAGCATGGGCGGTGGGACAGGGTAGCTGGCATCTTTTACTTGAAGTGAATCAATGTCGGAAAATATAAACCCCAGGAGCACACGGCTTTCCTGGGCAGCTGTGCTGAGCTGGGCCCGCAGGCCGCGGGCGTGGGGAGCGCACGGCGGCCTTTCCGCTGCAGCCAAAGACCTGCCAGACGTCTGTGACTCGGCCTCTGCTCCCCCAGGCCTCCGCGCCAGCAGGGCCTCCCCGGGCCCTGCCTCCCAGGTCTTGGCCCCTCTTCTCCCGCTGTGGGTCTGCCCACTCCGTACCAACGGAGTCACACCGCCGAGGCCGTCCGTCCGTGGCCCTCAGGAAGGTTTCAGGTTCACCCAGGCTGCAGCGCGTTCGCGACGCTTTCTTACATTTATGGACAAATAACATCCTCGAAGGCGGCTGGCCGCAGTTTTGATCATCCTCGCCATCCGCTGAGAGGCCTCGGAGCAGTTTCAGACGCAGGCCTGACCCTCCGAGTGGCGTGGGGTGGAGTTGCTGCTGCTGTGGTTTGAACATGCTCGCCCACATGTGCTGAGAACTTGTTCCCAATGCAGTGGTGTCAGGCTCCTGGGACCCTGCCTGCACCAGTGGGTCCATGCAGGCTGTGTGGAGGGCTTGAGGTTGGCCTTCCATCTTTTGCCCTTGCCTTTGCCCCTGGTGACGTAGCAAGAGGACCTTCTTGATGTGGGACTTCTCGGTCTCCACATCTGTGAGCAAATGAAGTTTTGTTCATTAAAAATTATCTGGTTTCAGGTACTCTGTTATGGTAGCACAAAGCAGGTCAAGATAGTTGTGGGTCCTTTGGCCACTATGTTTAACGTTTCTAGGAACTATCAAACTTTTTGCAATGCATCTGTGTCATTTTACAATCTGACAGACAAAATGTAACAATGACTCTACGTCCCATCAACACTGTTATTACCTGCCATTGTTATCTGAGCCATTCTGCTGAGCCTGAAGCACTGTCTCCTTACAGCTGTGATTTGCATTTCCCTGGTGATTAATGTCATTGAGCATTTTTTATGTGCTTATTGAGCTTTATATGTTTTTACAGAAATGGCCATTCAAATCTTTTGCCCAATTTTAATTGGTTTTTGTGCCCTCGAATTGTTGAGTTGTAAAATTCTTTGTTTTAATACAAATGACTTTTCACATATATGGTTTAAAAAGAATTTCTCCCATTATGAGTTGTCTTTTCACTTTTTTGAAGATGTTTTTTGATGAGCAAAATTTTGAATTTTGATGAAGTTCAACTTATTTGTTCTTGTTTTGGTTGTTGCTTGTCATATGCAAAAAGACTAGGTAACCTAAGGCAGTGAAAATTCACACTTGATGTGCATGATGCAAAGAAAGGGTTCAATTTCATTCTTTTGCACAAAGTTATTCCAGTGCCTGAGAATCACTTTTTCAAAAACACTATTTTTTCTGGTTGCATTGCTCTGACTTAAAAGACACAGGTAAATTCAAAACACTTTCATGATAAAACTCAACAAATTAGGTTTAAAAGAAATGTACATCACCACAATGAAGGTCACGTATCACTAGTTGCCAACTACATCCTATCAGGTAAAAGTGGCTTTTTCTCTAAGATCAGGAACAAGATGGCATGTACACCCTACCTACTTGTATTCTCCACAGTTTTGGAAGTCCCAGACAGAGAAATTGGGCAAGAAAGAGAAATAGATGGCAATAAAATTAGAAAGAAAGAAGTTAAATCTTGTTGTTCATAGACAATATAATCTTATATATGTAAGAAACTCAAAAACCATTATAACTAAGAAACAAATTTAGTAAAGTTGCAGGATACAAAATCAACATACAAAAGTCAGTTGCATTTTTATACACTAATGACAAACTGAGAAATAAGTTGATAAAATGATTTCATTTACAATAGCATGAAAAAAATAAAATACTTGAATACTTGGGAATAAAGTTAATTAAAGAGGTTAAATATCTGTACATTGAAAATAATAAAACACTGAACTGATAAAGGAATCTGAAGAAGATATAAATGGATGGAGACCCATCCCATGTTCATAAATTGGGAAGAGCTGATATTGTTAAAATGTTCATACTACATAAAATAATATATAAATTCAGGGCAGCCCTATTAAAGCTCCAATGATTTTTTTTCAGGAAAATAGGAAACCTATCCTGATATTAATATGGAATGACGAAAGGCCCCACCTGGCTAAGACCATCTTGATCCAAAAGAAGGAAGCTGGAGACCTTGCACTTCCTGATCTTACATCTGCTATAAACCTGTCGTTACCAAAGGACCACGGTACTGGCACAGAAGCAGATTCGCAGACGGATGGAACAGAGCAGAGAACCAGCAGTAAGTCCACACGTTAATGGTCAACTGGTCTTTGAAAGAGATACCAAGATCCCCAACAAGGAAAGGACAGTCTCTTCAATACATGGTGCTGGGAAAACTGAATATCACCGTGGGGAGACATTAAATTGGATCCAATAAAGAAAAACTTAAAACGGAACAAAGACTTTATTATAAGACCTGCCAACAGATTCAGCACGGTGCTCCTGTGGGCGTGGCTACGGGGGACAGACCAGCCACAGCCAGGCCCGCAAGGATGTGGGAAGGGCGCCCTCCCATGTTGGTAGGCGGGGAATGGAAAACAGCACTGAGGTTCTTAACCTAAAACAGAGTGTGACCCAGCAGGTCCACCTCTACGGCGCTATGGTGTAGATGTGAGGTGTCCCCCACAGAGCTGCCGTGTGACCCAGCAGATCCACCTCTAGGGCGCTACGGTGTAGATGAGAAGTGTCCCCGGAGGCTGCTGTGTGGCCCAGCAGGTCTACCTCTAGGGTGCTATGGGCTAGATGTGAGGTGTCCCCCTTCCAAGGCTCATGTTCGGACGATGCAGGAAAGTTTGGAGGTGAAATGACTGGGACGTGAGACCTTAACCTAATGGGTGCCTTAATCCTCTGATAGGGTTTGACTGGGTGGTGACTGTAGGGAGGTAGGGTGTGGCTGGAGGAGGTGGGTACTGGGTGCGCCTTTGGGGTGTATATTTAGTCTATGGAGAAGGGAGTCTCTCTTGCTTCCTGGTGCCAGGCTCTGAGCTGCTTTCCTCTGCCACTTTCCTCCTGCCATGATGTTCTGTCCCAGAGCAATGGAACTAGCCCTCTATGGACTGAGACCTCAGAAACCATGAGCCCTACATAAACTTTTCCTCCTATAAAATTGTTCTTGTCAGGTCTTTTGGTCACAGAAGTGAAAAAGCTGATTAAAATGGTATCTACCCACAGGGAATGAAATCAGTGTGTTGGACAAATGTCTGTGTTCAGTGCACAGTGTATTCACAATAGCAAGACGGGTCTGTCGGAGTGAACAGACGAGGAAAACGTGCTATCTGTGCATGATGGAGTACTATTCGACCTTTAAAAAGAATAAAATCTTGTCATTTTATCATCATGCTTGTGAAATGAGCCAGGCACAGGAAGAGAAATAGGGCTCTAAGTACTGCAGCTTTCTTTCCTGCTCCTTTCTTACCCTCCCCTCCTCTGGAAACCCAGGATGTGTGAGTTGGATGCCTAATGGGCTCCATGTTACTCTGAGGCTTTGTTTATCTTTGTTTAAAACATCCCCCTTTTCTTCTGACTGCACAATCTCCATCCTTGAGTTTGCCAGTTCTTTATTCTGGAAGCTCAAAACTACTATTGAGCCTTGCTAATAAAATTTTCATTTAATATTTTACTTTTCAACTCCAGATTGTCCATTTGACTGTTTTATAATTTCCGCCTCTTTATGTACACTCTGAAAAAGCGTCTCCACTGTGCTTCTTACACTGCTCTAAGCACCATTTCCTTTAGGTTTTGAAAAATTTGAATTGCTGCTTTCGAATCTTTGCTAATCTCCCATCTGGGCTCTCAGTGGGCTTTGTGGCCTGATTTCCTTTTTCCTTCCTGAATGGGCCAGGCTCTCTTGTTTCTTTCTCAGTCTCATCATTACTTTTCGTGGAAATCTGGCCAAGCTGGGGATAACGGTGGCACCTGTGGCTGCTGGTCCCCTCCCAGCAGCACTGTGGTTGTTCCTTTGGTGACTTGTGGACCACTCAGGTGAAGTTGGCTTCCCCGAGAGGTGCAGCCTCTGAGGTGGCTCCTCGGAAGGGCAGCCGGAGGCACCCCCGAGGACAGTGGGCCAGCGAGACCTGACCTCTGGGTCAGACTCTCTGGTGCACTTGCTGTGGCATCCAGTCCCACTGTTGGCTGGCTTGTCTGCTGTTCCCAGCAGCGTCCGGGGGTGTAAGTTGCACAACAGTCTGGCTCAGTCGTCGTTTTTGCAGGTAGTTACTCAGCCCTTGAGGCTGGTTCTGACCCCTGAGGGCTCTTCTTACTATTCTCTTTGTGACATTCTTTTGTGGTAAGCCTCTGCCTGAACATTTGTTCAGTTTGTTTGCCTGGAACAACCTGCCTGCTCCTCCTTGCTTCCCAGCAGAATCTCCACTGTTTGTAGATCACCCTTGGGCTTGCACTTTCAGTAATCTTTCCCAGAACAACCCCAGGCAAAAGCTCATCTGCTTTCTGTCACCATAGACAATGCTTTTCAAAAACCACTTTGGATGTCTGGACTCATGTGTTATGCTCTTGTGTCCAGTGTTCTCTTACTGTGGTATAGCTCATATCAAGAGTTTATCCCTTTTCATAGCTGAGTAGTATTTCTTTGTATTGAATTTCCACCATTTTCTTACTCATTCATCAGCTGACACTGAGTTGCTCTGACTTTGGACAGTTTTTGAGAAAATCCACGAAAGTCATTTGCACAGTTATTTGGGCAGATGTATACTTTCAGTTCTTTTGGGTAAAAACCTAAGAAGACACTGTTTTCCAAAGTGGCCATAGAATATGGGATTCCTGGAAGCCATGGATACAGTTCTCTTTGCTCCATTCTCACTAGCACTGGGCTTTGTCAGTCTTAAATTTGGTCATCCAAGCATGTCCACAGCAGCATCAAATTGTAGCCTTAAACTGCATTTGACTAATGTCTAGTGAGGTTGAGCATCTTTTCATGTATTTCCTTCTCTCTCTTTTTTTTTTTTTTTTTTTTTTTTGGGTGCTGGGGATCGAACCCAGGGCCTTGTGCTTGCAAGGCAAGCACTCTACCAACTGAGCTATCTCCCCAGCCCCATGTATTTCCTTCTCATCTTCTATGTCTCCTATTTGGTGATGTGTCTGTTCAAATCGTTAGCTATTTTTTATTTTCTCATTCTAGAATTATAATACTATTTATAATTAGTGAAGGGTTTAAAAATCTGTTTTCATTCCCTACATTCCATCCTACGAACTCAGATTTTCTTTCAAAATCCAAGCACAACACTGAACTTTCCTCTCCATGTTGGAGCCATGACTATACAAATGTAATCGCTCTCTCTCTCCAGAGAGATAAAGGTTTTAGAAGTCTTTTTCCCCATTTGTGGTTTGTCTTCCACTTTCCTAAAAGCATCTCTGTAAAAGGGCAAAAGTTGTTTATTTATCAATTTTTTTTTCTTTTTTGGCTATGCCTGTTGGTACTACTAAGAAATCTTTGATTAACCCAACGTTTTCTTCTCTTTTTTAATGGGTTCATCTTAGAATTTGACTTGTGATTCATTTTTACAGCGAGAGGCAAGAATTGCATCTTCCTTTATTTTTGAATTTTTCTGGCCTATGAATGTCCAGTAACTCTGGCGTCATCTATTAAAGAGACAGCATGTTACCTCCAAGCAGCCATGGCATTCTTGCTGGGAATCCCCTGTCCCCTCTCTCCTGTTCTTCCTTCCTGTCTCTGTCCTCTGGCCAGCACTCTGCTCTGGTCACTGTAGTTTGTATGATCTTGGGATCAGCCGATGCAAGTTCCCCCACTTTGTTCTTGGTAGACGCGCTCTGGCTGCTGGGAGCCATTAGGTTTCCACCTGAACTTCAGAATCCGTGTGTCCATTTTCATGTGAGGACTTGCTGAGGTTTGATTGTGCTGTGCGGACCCTGCAGGTCAGCGTGGAGGCGCCCAGGCCGCTCACGTGCAGCGTCTCCTCTTGTTCAGTGCTCCTTTAATTACGCAGTGCACTATCTCAGCACTGTGGTGCAGCTTTTAGGGAACAGGAACTGAACGTAGTTTTCATAATTTGTCTCTAATGATTTAATGCTGTGTTATTTACTATCAATGTCATTTCTCCAAACATTGATTTCTTATTCACTGCTAATATACAGAGATACAATAAGCGTTTGTATATTGATCTTTTATCTTATGATCTTGCTGAACTCAGTGTGGCAAGAAGAAGAAATAAAACCACCCATAATGTAAAGAAGATGCAGACGTCTCTTTATTTGCAAATAAGATCATGTACATGGAAAATACTAAGGAATCTCTATTAATTTTTTGAATTAAGAAGACAACTCATGACTGTAGCCATGGGTCCTAAACATGGCCCATAGGCCAGCTGCCTCAGGAACCTCAGGAGAACTTTAAGATCACCCTCTCTCCTGTGCGTCTCCTTAGAATAATAGTGTTTTAAATGCTGGGGAGAAGTCCTTACTGTTATTTTTAAAATGTCACATGAGGACATATGACCATGTCTACCTCGTCTTATTCACAGTGTTTGGGGAGGCCGTTCAGGGGGGAAGCCCAGGCCTTTCGCAGGTGCATGTGTGGCTACCGTCACATCAGTGAAGAGGCAGCTTTGTGGGTGGATCTGGAGGGGTGGTGCAAGTTCAGCTGGGGCCTCGTGAGCACCCCAGTGCACGTCCCTGACAGGCATCTGAGTGGCAAAGGCTGGGGACATGTGGATGGGACTCGCGCACCTTGGACATGGCGAGAGATAGTGATCATGTTTGTCCAGCAATGGCGCCAGTGTGGAGAGGGAGTTCGGTGTTTGGCTTTGATTTTGAAAGCAACCCAGAGCTGGTAGGATGCAATGTGCCTGCAGGATGCCGGAGCACTCAGGGGCACCTTTGAGGTGTCCTCCGTCAGGGCAGGGCGCCTCAACAGGTAGAGCCAGCGTGTATTCACTTCGCACCTCGCCTTGTTACCAGAAGCACTTCAGGTGACTTTCAAAGGTAGGTAATTTGTGGAGACATCAAATAATTTGGTGATGACAACAAGGAAGAGGAAAAGAAGGAGGAGGAGGAGGGAAGGAGGAGGAAGAGGGGGGCAGATGGCAGACAAGGCTGAAGCCACAGTGTGTCCATTACGGGCCTGCATTTCACCAGTCAGTCTCAAGACACTCTGGCCCCCCATTTGACAAAGACCCCTTTTCTGAATACACACTGGGTGTTCCACAGCCACCAGCTCAACTCCCTCTTTCTTGTCCCTCTTTCTGGCTGTCTGTGTGTCTATACCCACAGCTCTGTCTGTGAGGTTGACCAAATGGGAATCAGAAGTATTCAAACATAATTTCTCCTTGCTGCTGACGTGCACTGTGCAGCTGGGCGCATGGTGGACAGAGGTGAGCAGGCTGTTCCTCGTCCTTCTTCACCAAGGACAGCAGTCTGACCCGCAGTCACGCTGCATTCACCTTCTAGCAGGGATTAGAAGCAGATGGTTTCAGCTAGACGAGGGCGTGCACAGGTTCTGCACAAATGCTCTGTTTCACGCAGGGGGTTTTGGTGTTTGGGGATTCCTCGCGACCCCCACTGCTGCCGAGGGACAGCTGTAATGTGCATGTTATAATGATCCCACCCCCAGTTCATATGTATGTTTGAATCAGAGTTAATTAAATACAGTGAATTAGGAGATATGATTGATCAATTATTTAGAATCCAGACTGATTTGGGGTTAAGATCAGGCGACTTTTCCCCGAAGGTTGTCATTTAGAACTGTACTCTATGTAATACAATGAACAAATCCTCAGCAATATCTTTATAATAATAACTGAGTTTTGCTACAGAGGAATGTGGAGGGTGTCACCACCACACACTCCTGGTCCCCTGCTCCTCTCATTGCTCTGTGGTTTGGTGGAAGGCAGAGTAGGTGTGAATGGGACATCTGCTCTGTCTCCCTGTCCTTGGGTGGAGCTGCCTGCTGGGATACAGGCCTTCCTCCATTCCTCTAAGATACCGCTTCGTGCACAGGAAGCCTCCATGCTCCAGAGGAGCTGGGGGTCTGGTGTGTTACTGCCTGTGGGTGGTTGGACTCGTCTTCTGACTCGTGAGTCAACCTTAGCACAGGTTGAGCATCCTCATCCCAAGTCCCCAGCCTGAAATGCCCTGGAATCTGAAACCTTGTGAGCACCAACATGATGCCAGAGTGGACAAATTCCTCAGGTGGCCTCACACGATGGGTCACAGGCAGAACGCGGACAGGGTCGTGGGTATGGCTCAGTGGTAGAGTGCTTGCCTAACATGCAAGAGGCCCTGGGTTTGAGGGTTGCATCTGGAAAAAAATTAGATGCACTAAAATTACTATATAATGTTACATTCGAGCTGTGTGTGCAAGGTGCATATAAAACCCAAATGAATTTGTGTTTAGATTTGGTCCCATCCCTAAGGTGTCTCATTATGTGTATGCAAATACGACAGAATCCAAAAAATTCTGACAAGCTAACAGTTCCAGTCCCAAGCATTTCAGATGAGAGATATGCTGCCTATAACCCTGTTGCCTGAAGGTGCTTCTGAATGAGCTTATCAGTCAAAAGGTGATGTGTTGGATTGCCACCTGTTTGCTTGTTTGCTTATTTTTTTCAATTGGATCACATCACTTTGGGGAAAGACGTCTACCTACTGAGACTCTGAGAAGAGCAATAATTTTCACAGAGGTGTGTCCATTTTTAAATAATTAATATAAGCTGATGTCATAAAAAGAAGATATGATTCAGTATAACAATTCTACAGGAATGGAATTTGATATAGGCAGGCAGTATTTTGCCTGATTTTCTAGATGTAGGAATGAACAGTTGGTCCACATGGCCTTGATCCATTTTCTTTGCTAGAAAGTAGTCAGAAGAGTTCATTTTTGGAAATTAGGAGACTTTCATTGTAGTTTCACTGCTGCCTCTGGTTTAATGATTTTGGAGAGTCCAAGGACATCCTGGGAACTCGCACCTCCTCTTCCTCTCCCTGGCTCTGCTTCTGCCCTAAAGATTCTGAGCCCTGAAGTCTCCTGGACAACTGTTGAACACAGACTTGGTCCAGATTCACAAAACCAGGTCTTTCCCACTTCAGAATCCCTGTTTCCCTGAACTTTCCAACTGACAGATGGTATTTTCTGCACAATTCTTCATATGCCAATGACCATGACTTCCCAACATCCTCTGGAAGTATTTCTCTGTAAAGATTTTCAAAATTGTGTGGTGATATTGCATCTATGGGAGAATACAGCAGAACATGATGCTGTGTTTTAAAAATCAACCATAATTTGAAGACTCCGAAAAAGTAGAGCCAGGAGACCTGTCCATTTTGCTTGGTGCGGAGAGTGAAAAGTACCTGTGGTTTCAGCGGCTGGTTGACAGATCCAGGTTGCTGAGACCGGGACCCTACTGGGTTCACTTCAGGACACTCGTGACTCACCCACGCGTGGTGCTTCATAGAGGAACAGAGGCTGCGCACGACCAGGAGCCCCAGGCTTCACAGTGGAGCTCTGACGGTGGGTCCTGCCGGCCGCTTCTCCTAGACACGAACAAGGAACCTGTTAGACTAAGTATCTTGTCAGTCGGTAGCTTGCCAATTTGTACAAGTGGGGTTTTTGAAGTGACATCTTGGAGCAGCCCCACAAATGCTTTGCTGATGTGCCATGCTGATCTGAGGAGCACCTCCTATGGAATCAATAATGTGGTGGGCCAGCCTGCTTCTGAGCCAGTGACGGCAAGAGTGGAGTGGAAATTTGGTAAAAGAGGGGATTCACTGTTTTTTCCCTTCCATGAAAGGGTAAGAGAGAGATCATCAATCCATTTGTCATTAGCTGTCAGACCTGCCTACAAGGTACAGTTAAGACCACACTTATTTTAAATAAGAAATGGACTTGCCATAATTTTAGTAAGAAATGTTCTTGCCAGATTTTAAACAGGAAGTGGACTTGACTATTTTAAGCAGGAAATGGATGTAGTTAAATCCAAGCCTTGCAAGAATGCAGAAGATGCTTTTCAGAAAAGTGAAGCTAGTTTTCTAAGATAAAAAGCTAGAAGACAATAGATCCAAAAAAATAAGGTCATTTGCATTGTCAGAATAATAACTAGATATATTTTTCCTGTCAATTTGTGGTTGTGTCTGTGAAATATTATTTTTTCATCTCTGGCTGTCACTTCATGAGTATATCATATCTGATGGTTTCCTAACTCATGCCTCAAGTGTCCTACCCTCATGTGCATCATTTCCCCACCGGCTTATCGAGAGTGATACTGATGCCAGTGAGTGGGTTTCCCAAGTGGAGTGAATTTGGGTGACATGAGCTTTGACATGGAACCCCAAGGCACTGGAGACAAGGAAGGTCCTGAAATGCGAAGGAGCCCTCCTTGGCTACTTAAGTGCGCCTCTGGAAAGATCCCAGGGTGATCCGGTTTTACATAAAGCCTTAGGATACAAGACCATGTGAGAGACGTGCTGGCACTGAGTCTGGGACCCTGGATTTTTGCAGCAAATGCCATCATGGCCACAGGATTAACAGCACAAGAGTTTTTTTTGTTGCTGCAAAGTAGGTAATATGTGCTGAGGTTCAAACGCATTATAGACCCTGGTAATTAAAGGCAGAGATCCTGGAGACCAAGTAAGTCATCACTCCAAAACACAGGGGGGCAGCAGTACCCGCTGATGTTCTTTCTGTTAAGAAGCTTCGAGCAGGGAGAAGCCGATTCCGCTGCTGCCCTGCAGCTCTCATTTCCTGTGCTTTTCCTTTATGGAGGAAGAAATGGGAGGCTGAGTTGGGGCAGATCTTCAGTAACCAGCGATCATTGAACACAGTTCAGCTACTGAGCGTAGATCTGTGGGGAGGGGTTCTTGGCTGGATACACGTCGGTGTTGCATCAGAGATGCGATGAGACATAGGACAGGCCCCTCTCCAGGTGGCAGGTGGCACAGTAGTCTCTTGGTCCCCTTTCAGAGCAAGGTTAGAACCTTCACACCAGCAACTCCGCTGTGCAATCAGATCATCCTCATTATGTTCTTTTAGGAAGCTGCAGACAGGATAGGACTTGCACAGGAAAGCGTCCGTCTCCCTCTCACTCCTGGGCCCTCCACTCACTCACTGCTGAACTTTGAGCACCCGCCCCACACAGAGCTCTGAGGTGCCTGTAAACAAGACAGCAATGGGGCCCATGCTCAAGAACGGGGCAGGCCTATTTAATGTTCTCTGAAGATATAAAAAGGGGTACATTACCGTGTCCCTGTGATGAACCTCGATGTGTAGGTCACGTCAGAATATGCAGAAAATATTTTCATTCCACCACAGGCAACACCTTTAGAGAATCAGTTTTCAAACTTGAACGTGTGAAGATGATGCTTTACCTCCTGGCACGGTGGCCCCTGGGTGCTGCAGTGGCCACCTGCGTGATTCTGATGGCTGCAGTGGAGGTCAGGATGCTTCCAGAAGGAAGCCTGCCACGCACTTGTTGCCACGCAACATAAAATTGAGAAATTCTTTTAAAAATCGGTCACTCAATTAGCCCCATAAAACGGTCTCTTCTCTGTCTTTCGATGTCTTAGATTTTATATATTCGTGTTAAAGACTGTATCTGTAGACATTCTATTCCATGCTTGCATGGTTATATCAAAACAAACCCCAATATTATATAGAACTATAATGTTCTAATACATACGACTAAAAACATTACCTGTAAACCTTGTGTCTGTAAACATCAGTGTTGAAATCACAATACTTTTTACAGTTTTTGTGGAAAAGGAGACTCATCAAATGAATCTGATCTCTTTTCTGACAGGAGACTCCCAGCAGGGCAGGCAGGTGAGGGCTCAGTGCGCAAGGCCCCAGGTGGGCTTTGGAAGGAGGGTGTTCGGATGGCAGTTGGGTCACGACCACCTCCAGGAAGCGGACACCGCGGGGGTTACAAGTGGCCTCACGCCGTGCAACAGGGTGGGGCGGGGCTGGCCAACGCCATCCTCCCCGGCCTCGTCTTTCATCCTGGGACAAATTGAAGCATTTTTAAAAGGGGGAGCGAGAGCTGGTTCTTGACTAAGGACTTTGTTCTGATTTCAACTCCAGTCCTCGGGTCTCCCTGATGACCTGCACAGGGGGAGACCAAGGGTAGGAGTCCACGGTAGCTTGGACAGGAGCCCACTGCTGGGGAAGCGCTCAGCAAATGCCGTCTACACTAGAGGAGCAAGCCAGAAGTGAGTCCACCAGGCCTCAGCCTCAGTCTCGGTGACTTACTCTAAGTGGCAGAATCTCATTCTCATTGATTTTGTTCTATTGTGCTCAATTAAAATCTGTTCAAATGCTGGGCTGTTTGGAAAAGCAAGGTATCCTATTCTTAGATGGATATGAAGAACATTTTAATTCAGCAATTAATACATTTTTGAGGTAATCAGTCATCTCGAGAATACAAATTTTCATATTTCTTAATAGCTCAGCACCCAGAATGTGTGGATTTGGACAGAGAAGGATGAAGGAAGGGGACAAAGGTGGCAAAGCCAGCGGGGTGTGTGCCCCATGGCCGGGTGTGATGGTGCCCCTCTTAAGCTGCCTGGAGCCTGCTATGCCCAGAATCTGGCGCCACCTGGAAGATGACTCTGGAGCCCAGCAGCCCCTCAAGAACTTGTGGCTACACAGACACTTTCCAAGGGGGCTCTGGGAATGGTCCAGGTGGGCACTTCTGGCCCCATTTCTTGTGAAAGCCAGGCGGCTGGCTGGGGCTGGAGGACCTGCTTCTGAGCTCGCTCACACACCTGCGGGCAGCAGCTTCAGTCTCCACGCGGCTGCTTGTCATGTGCTGATGAGAGAAATGGGAAACATGAGAGGGAGCGGGGGGAGGGAGACGGAGAGAGACAGGGAGCGAGGAGCGGGCACGTGCCGGTCCCGGCCAGCCTCAGGAGCGACGCACCTCTGCTCACACCACGTTCTGTGTTCACGACGGCAGCCCTAGGTCAGTAGTAGGCAGGTTCATCGGGCTCCTGTCAGAGCGACTGTGGGCCAGACAGAGTTGAGGACCCTTCTAGACGCTGGTTATTTGATCTATGAATTTATTTTTTTGACCTCATTAAAGAGGAGAAAGAAAATTCTAATAAGCTTCCTTTCAGATTAAAAGGATGCCAGGTGCACCTCCTGACATCCACATTGATAGAACTTACCCAGTAAATCGGTCCTCTTGCCTTGGCCTTGGCAGCCTTGGAATAGAAATTGCCGGAGGCCGGGAACCACGGTGTCTTCCTCTGAGCTACAGGCTAGGACCTGACACCTGCACAGGGCCAGAGCCTGAGATCAGAGGCCCCTGCTGGCCAGGCAGGCACTCTCTGGATGGGACTCAAGTCACTGAGCCCTCTCTGCCCAGATGGTAGGCACATAGCAAGTCTGTGGGCAGAAATGAACTTGGGCAGAGGAACTGAGGGTAAATCAAGGGGGAGATGGGTCCAAATCTTGCTCCTCAGCAAATACACCTCTGTGTGTGGTTAAGAATCTGGGCGTCCTTGTGTCTGCTGCGGTCCCAGAGCACCTTCGCGCTCGTTCCGATCATTCAGGCTCTGGCTGGAGCCCTGCTCTGCCAGGCTTCTGCCTTCCGCTCTGCCAACCCAGGGCAGTTGCATCTAATGAGCTGGAGGCCCGCTGCAGGATAAGACTAGTGATTATGCTAGATTATGTTCCATCCTCGGGCTGTAAGAGGCTTACGCAGCAGTGGAGATCTGTGTAAATGTTATTAACTTCAGCTAATTAGGACCCCTCTAAACCTGAGAAATCTGGATCCAGAAGCAGACATGAGAACACTTGGACCCGTTTACTGAGTTGCAAAGCAGCTTACAGTGCCTGTGGCTGGTGCTTGTTTAAATCCTCAAGCAGCAGAGGTTTCAGCACAGGATATTCCAGCTAGCCTGCGTGCAGCAACTGTCCACACAGTACCGGTCTTCGTCTGAGTAGCAGCTGTGCCTGTGACTGCCCAGGCGGGGCCGGCTGCTCCTGACCCGAGGCCCAGAGCCCCTCTGAGGCTGGAGGCTGAGTAAAGGGGCGTCATCTGGGCAGGAGCATCGGGACGTGGGTGCCACTGCTCCTGGCTCGAGGTGATGTCGCATGCCGGGGAAAGCCTCGTCTTCTCCATTCCACCTCCTTCATTTGCTTTAAGTTTTCTGTGCTTTGTGGTTATATCCCAAGCATCGCTGCCCGTGTGGCTGTCCTGCAGTGTTTCCCTGGTGTTGGCTTCTGGGCGTTTCATACCTTCAGGTCTTGCTTTAGGGTTATTTTGTGTGCAGATGAGACATGGCGGTCAGGCTTCAACCTTCCGCACGTGGTGTCCAGTGTTCCTGCGCTGTTTACGGAGGGGCCGGTCCTTTCTCCAGTGTGCATGTCCTGCACCTTTCCTGAGAATCAGTTTTCTGCAGATGCCGGTGTGTTCTCGTGCTCACTGTTCTGTTTCCCTGGTCTCTGCGCCTGTTTCTGTTGGTACCTTGTCGTTTGGTTATAATTGTTCTGTAGCGTACCTTGAAACCAGCTATTACGATGCCTTCAGCTTTGTCTGTTTTGTTTTGTTCAGGATTTTTTTTTTTGGCTATTTTGGGTCTTTTTACTTCCATATGAATTTTAGGATTTTTTTTTTTCTAGTTCTGTGAAGAATGTCATTAGCATTTTCTTGGGGACTGCAAAACTGTGCATCCCTTTGGCTAGTATAGACATTTTAACATTAATTCTTCCAATTCACAAGCATAGGTCTTTACTATGTGTGTGTGTGTGTGTGTGTGTGTGTGTGTGTGTGTGCGCCTTCTTCAATTATTTTTAATCAGTGTTTGTGACCTCCCTTATAGAGATGTTTCACTTGCTTGGTTAAATTTATTCCTAGGTATTGTATTTTTTTCCTGCAGTTATTGTGAATGGGATGATTATTCATGATTTTGTTCCCAGCAAGTTCATTCTTGGTGTTTTAGGTGTTGATTTTGTACACTGGAACTTCAATTAATTTGCTTATCAGTTCTAATAGTCTGATAGTTTTGGTGGAGTCTTTAGGTTTTCTGCACTTCGACGCCTGCCATCTGCTCAGGGATGACTTGCCTTCCCCTTCCTGTCTGCGTGCTTCCTTTCCTTCCCCTGCCTTGTCGTGATGCTAAACTCCCTGTTCTGTGATGAAGGAAGGTGGTAAGAGGGGATGTTCTTCCTTTCTCCAGATCTTGGAGGATACACTTTGGGGTTGCCCCAGGCAGTGTGACATTCTCGTGGGTTTGCTGTATATAGCCTTTATTATGTCAAGTTACAATCTTTCTGTACTTAATTTGTATAATTCAGAGTTTTTATCAGGAAGGAGGCTGAATTTTATCACATGGTTTTTCCGCATTTATTGAGATGATCACATGTTTTTTATCCTTCATTCTATTGATGTTATTGCATATGTTGAACCATCCTTGCATCCCTGGGATGAGCACAACTTCACCATAATCTTCATTATTTGATTTGCTAGTATTTTCTTGGAAATTTTTTGCATCTATTTTCTTCAGGGATATAGAGCTATAGTTTTTTTTTTTTTTTTTTTTTTTTGGTTGTTGTTATGTTCTCATATGATTTTGGTATAAGGGCAATGCTGGTCTTGTAGAATGAGTTTGGAAGGGTGTTCTCCCTTTTAATTCTTTGGAGTATCTTAAAAAGAATTGGCATTAGTTCTTCCCTAAGACTTTGATTCTCTCCAGTCCTGGGCTTGTCTTTGTAGGGAGATATTTGGTTAATGCTTCAATGTCATTACTTGTTATTGTTCTATTCATGAAGGAGATGGAAATGCTGTAAATTATTGATTCTGACTCAATAAATATATATATTTAGCAAAATTCCAAACAGAATTTTAATGTTTTTTCTTTTAGAACTTGACCTTGACAGATATTTTTTTGAGACTCATAATGGAAAAGCATAAGAGAATAAAGCTATTTTTGAAAGTTAATGTGGGCTTCTTGTTTTATTGCATGGATTACCCAAGGTGTATTAATTTCCAGAACAGGACAAAGTGCTGGTAACTGTAATCAAGAAGTGGTTCAAGGTATCCTGGTGCAGCTGTCCCCCACTCTTACGCCCTCTGCCTCACTGTCCCAGGGTGGTCTTTGTGGACACTGAGAGAGAGATCTGCTTGCTCTATGACTCAGGGTCAGGGTGATGGGCAGAAGCACCTTCCACATCCTGTTGACTCCTAGCTAGAGTGTGTAAGCAGTTACTGCAGTTGCAAATCATTCATCTGTGCATCCCTAAATTAGGCAAGTAAGCTCACAATGAGTCTGAAGGGAGATTTCAAGCTTTAAACTGTTCAGGGGAGTCCTTAACTATCCCAACTCAGCTTGATTTTAGATGGGGGTCAGGATCAAACTCTTAAGCACCCACAGAGTTGGCATAGAATGTTCTAGTGCACCATAAAAAGGTCCCATTCATCTGTTTTGAATGTATTATGAAGCTACAATATTTAAGACAATAAATATTTGTCCTGGACTGGTGAAGATCTAGATGGATATCAAGTGAAATTTGCATTAAAAGTGGTGCTTCAAATCAGTGAGGGAAGGGCAAATTATTTAGTACATTATATTTCAGTATGTTCTGGATATTTTTGTTTCCTGAGTATCACTTTCCTTTTGTGGGAGAGGGTTTGAGAGATTTAGCCCAGAGGCACTTTACCACAGAGCCACACCACTACCTCCTCCCCTTTTTATTTTTGAGTCAGGGTCTCACTAAGTTGCTCAGGCCCTTGCTAAGTTGCTGAGACTGGCCTTGAACTTGTGATCCTCCTGTCTCAGCCTCCCAAGCTGCTGGGGTTACACACATGTGCCACCCCACCTGGCAACATTTTCCATTTCATCACGTGAATAGCTTTTAATTTTACTTTTTACCAGGGCCTCCTCTGATGGCGACAGTGTAGTGAGATGCTGAGAATACCCGCAGGTAAGGGCAAACATCATTGCAATTCTCTGTTGAATTTTTAAAAGTATAATATCCTGCATGGTTTTGAGGTCAGAGATGTTGAAGAAAGAGGGGAAATAAAGATGAAAATAATGCATTTTTGTTGTACCTTAATTTTTACTGGTAGCTCATGAAATTTATCAAGGAACCTCTTTTTTGCTTGACTCTTAGCCTTTTGCTTTTTGATGTGAGCTAGTTTTTCCAATGGTCTGCTATAGCTTGTCCAGTCGTGGGCTTTAACGCCATATTCCTTTCAGCTTCTATTTTTGTACAGCCACATTTTGGTAGGCATGTTTTAAAATGCTCTTTAAAGATATAGTTAAATGTATTTATTATCTTCATAAACATAACATTTGTTGATTATCATTTGTGTATTGAGCAATGTGCTCAATTCTGTCTGCTAAGTCAGCTGCTGGGACAGAAGGCTCCTTGGAGACTGAGCAGAGGTATTCTGGTCATTGCAAAATTGTCTATTTTGTCATCATTATCAACTAATATATTGACATTCTGTGTTGCAATCTGCTGGGCTGGCCTCCAGAAAACCAGGTTAGTTTAAACCAGTTCCCCAGAGCTTTTGTGATACACTCCTCATCCTCCAGAGTCTAGAATAAAAAGAAAATTTCATAGCAGAGGTCAGAAACAAGATCCCACCACCAGCTGAATTAACTGAAGGTTGGAGGAATCAGCTTTGGGGGATGGTCAGGAAAACCGAATATTCCCCACAATCTCAATTATGATATTGGTATTACAATATTGAGTGTCCTATTCTCTGTGACTTACGGTGTTCTTTTAATGACCTTTTTTTTTTTTTCCAAATATACTGCAGATTGTAATGGACAGGTATTTACAACAGAGAAGCTGGGGTCAGCACCTGTGCGCCCCTGCCCTTGGGGTCGGAGCGCTGGCGGGTGATGGCGCTCACTTGCGGGTCCCCATCCTACCACCTGGCGCCGCACAATCTCCCGTCCTAGCTTTGCCCACTAACTTTCCATCTGCAACGTGTCTGTTTGGGAACTGGAGGAGAAATGCCCCGATTCTAAAGAAGAAGAGGATACAAACAAGAACTCCGCCACCCGTTCTACAGTCACCTCCTGTGGGTGGGTGTGTCCAGCCGTGGGTGCCAGCGGCCGGTGGGAGCTGGTGAGGTCAGGGCGGGATGCTCGGTTCCAGACGTCGCAGGGCCATGCGGACGCCCCCTGCCCTTGAAGTTCCTCACATGAAAACCTAGAAGCACCTATTGTCACGGGAACGAATAGTTCTTAATTTTGCATGTACTAATTTGGGGCCACCTGAGCATTTGTGGGTATTTCCTGCGTGGATTTCATTAAGCAAACAGGAAACCTGGATAGGTGAACCATTTGACACTGAGAAGCAAAATGGAAGGTCCACTTCCACACAGCGTGTGGTGACTCAGGTGACTGCTTCCTCTGAGATGGCTGATCCCCAAGGCCAGGGAGAGTGGGCCTGGCACTAACCAGGGTCCCTCTGGCTGGTGAGGGCAGAGCCTACGTTGCCTTCTGCCAGCTTATCCCAACCCCAGCACCACGTGTAGGAATTTTTCAGGTTTGATGCCCTGGAGGAGAGGAATCACCGCCATTAAACTTCCCAGAGGACGTGCTCTGGCTTCAAAGCGTGCTTTGTTTTAGGCACTGTGTGAGGCACCTTTATTATTTATTCTGTGAAGATAACCCTCTCCAGCTGGGGGTGGAGGCACAGCCTGTAATCCCAGCAACTCGGGAGGCTGAGGCAGGAGGATCGTGAGTTCAAAGCCAGTCTCAGCAAAATGGAGGCACTAAGCAACTCAGAGAGACCCTGCTCTAAATAAAATACAAAATAGGGCTGGGGACGTGGCTCAGAGGTCAAGTGCCCCTGAGTTCCATCCCTAGTACCTCCATCCAGAAAAAAAAGAAAAAAAGAAAAGAACCCTCTCCATTGAACACCTGGGGAAAACATGAAGGGAATTTAATTGTTTGTGTTGGCCACATAAGCAGTGAGCAAGCGGTGAGGCTAGAAAGAACATGGGATCTGCTGTCTGCAGATGCGACACTGCTCCCCAGATCGCTGACTTTGCATGGTACTGCCATCTGCATTATGACTGGTGCTAGTTAATACTAACCCAGGGAGTCGTTTCCCAAGTACTCCTGGAAGTAATGTGTGGTGCCATCTAAAGAGATGTCTGCTGAGACTTGAAATTCTCTTATCTAGAGTGATTATTTTGGAAATTAGTGACTCTTTAATCTGCTGGCATTATTAACCTCTCATGATAAATTAGTTTAACTGATAACTGAAATGTAATGATTTTCTAGTTCCCAGCCAACTTATTGTACTACATGGTTCCAGTAGTACAGAAATAAAAATCAAGAATTTTGTTATTCACAAGTAGAAAAATGTCCATGTGGAGTAGAAATTAAAGTTCTAACACATATTCAACCAGAGTTACAGGAAAAGAGAATACAATGAAGGGGAAGAAGTAATATTCAATGATGATTGGAAAATTTCTAGCATTGAATAACCACACAGATCTTGAGTATGAAAAGGCACAGTAAGTCTTGATCATAATAATGAAAACACATTTACTCATAGGCACATTATCAGAAAGCTGTGCAGCAATCATTGAGGAAGGATGTGCTGTGTACAGAGGAAGGACGAGGGATGTGTGCTCTACAGGAACCAGCAAGGTGTTAAGAAGGGACCCTGAGTTACTGTGTAGGTGGGCAGCCGTGCCTGCCGGAGTCTCCTCACGGCTGCAGAGGAAACTGGGACGCCATGGAGCAGCAAAGGGAAAGCCCACATGGGGCCCCACCACGCTCAGGTGAAGGACAAAAACGCCTCAGTCACCTGCAGGTATAAAAGTAGGTGTCAAATTCCAAAAGGGCTCCAGCATTATTGGGAGCCATCAAATAGGGAGAAGAGGCGAGGGGAGGCCTCAGAGACTCCAGAAAACAGAAGAGGGGATGAGGAGACAAGAATGAAATATAGACCAAGGCATTTTCAGAAGAACAAAGTCCAACTCTGGCAGCCTCAGGCTCAGACTGGCCACAGCGCAGGACTTGAAAATGCACAGTGCTGATTCTGTGGCTTCCAGGAAACGGCTTCCTGGGGCCACCCAGCTGGACGAGAAGTGGTGCCTCTCAGCGATATGTCAGTGTGCAGAAGAGGAGCAAGCAAAGAGTTTGCAGGCTCAGAGGAACATGCAACACCTTCCCTCTTACCAACACAAACATCACCCCTGAATAATCTGTGCCTCACCAAACTGACAGAGGGAAGGTTTTTAAGCTGGAAATCCTAGCTACAAATGCTTAGGAAATAAAAAAAAAAAAAATCAAAGCAACTTTAAAGCTTCCCTGAGGGAAATTAAAAAAAAAGAAAATGAAAATTATATTTGCATTGATGAAAATTCTCCCATGCTAAAAACAACCATGGAGCAGAAGACAACTCACACAACACTCTGAAGAGAGTGAAATGTCTTCAAAACAGCTTTTGGGGTTATGTGTGTATGTATATACACATGCACTCTATCTGCATGCACCTAAATATATATACACAGATAGTCTGTATACAACACATAACCCAAATTCCTGTAATTCCTGCATATATGAACTTATTCACCACTCAGTGACGCTCTGTCTGGATGAGCTGCAGACACAATGGTCCCATACCATTACATGTCTTGGGGACATTGGGCCATCCTGGGCTGTAGATGTGCACTCTATGATGCTTGCGCAATGATGAATCACCTCATGCATATCTGAGAATGTGTCCTTGTCCTAGTTAAGCAGCCCATGACTGTATTTATCAAAGTTAATAGAAATTGGGGAAAACATGGAAACAAAAGACAAAAACCATCTCAGAAGTGGAGAAAAATTGTTAGATGCCCCAGGATGAATCTGTTAAACTGACAGTTTAATAAAGAACATAGAATAGAGATAGAGAAACAACAAAGAAGATAAAAATTTTAAAAAGTAACAGTAAAGTTGATCAGAGAAAAGTGATTCAAAGGAAATAAGGAAAATATGATCCTAAACTGATACAAGTGAAGATCTCAAAGGAGTAAGACAAAACCAAAAAACCAGCATTGTAATCAATAGTGCAAGTACATTTTCTATAAAAATTAGAAAAAAATGTAAATCTATGTAAAGAAAGAGGTAATTGTTTTCCTCGGAAAATTGAACTAAAATTATTGAATGGAGATGTTATCTAGCCAAAATATTCACTACAATCTTTAGAAAAATATAACAAATTACTTAGTTAAATGAATTAGAAGACCTTAGGACCTAACCGGCCTGCCAGTACCCAGACTTTACTCAATCAGTGCTGCGTGTGCAGGCCCTCGGGAACGCAGGGCCCAGCCCGTGGCTTGTCTCAGGCCTCTGCTGAAGGACGTTTGTCATCCAACTGGGGAAGAGATCATGGGAAACTGCGGAAAGGACCAAGGGATAATCCTGTGTTTCTCATTGTTGAGCTAGATTAAAACAAGAATGCTGCATGTTCTAAAAAAACAGAAAGAAAACAACTGGCAAGTAAAGAAACAAAGGGGGCAGTAGAAGAAAATCACTGACCAACAGGTAAAGAAGTGAGAGTTACAGAGCTTTGTTTAGACCCCATGCATGAGGGAGAGAATAGTTCAGTAAGAATGAAGAGGAGGACTACAGCATTATAAAACGTACATGTGTACACTGGAAATTAGGACAAAACATGAGCTTCCTAAAGTGTTGAGAGTTTTGAAGGTAATAAAAGACTCGTCACATAAAGAAATTGTAACCATGACACAAGTCAGTTATGGTTTGGATATGAGTGTCCCTGCAAAGCTTGTGTCTGAGACGATGCAAGACCATTCAGAGAAGTGATTAGCTCATGGCAGGTGTGACCTGATCAGCGACTTGTCCACTGACCGAGATTAACCCGCTGGTCACTGTGGGCAGGTAGGCTGTGGCTGGAGGAGGTGGATCACTGGGATGTGCCTTCGGGGTTTATATTTTGTCATTGGTGAGTGGAATTGTCTCTGCTTCCTGGCTGCCATGTCCTGAGCTGCCTTTCTCCACCATGTCCTTCTGCCAAGATGTTCCCCTCACCTCGGGCCCAGAACCATGGAGTCCACTGACCATGGACTCAACTTCTGGAAACGTGAGCCCAAGTAAACTTTTCCTCCTCTATCTATTCTTGCCAAATCTTTTTATTCACAGCAATGGAGAAATTGACTAAAACAAATAGTTGTTATAACAAAGTTAATGATGGCTTGAGGCCAATATATCAGTGATACATAAAAAAGTGAGTGAGTTCACTCACCTAATTAAAAAAAAATGTTTTCATAATGGCACTTAAACTGGACCAAAATTTATTCTGTAAACACTGATATATCTAAAATGCACTGATTCAAAAAAAGGAAGAAAAGAGCTGAAAATAAAGCAATGAGCAAAATTATATCAGGTAAATGGGAACAATGAAAAAAATGATTTTGTAATCCTAATTCCAGACACAGCATTTGGGGAAAAAAAATAAAAAATGAAAAGAACACATAACTGAAAGTTCATAATGATAATTTGGCAGTTATGAATGCCTGTGTACCAAATAGCATGTAGCTATGAAAAGTAGAAAATATGAAAGAAGCAAGAGAAATATGAACACTAATAACAGAAAATTTAACACACTACTCTTGGCAAAAGAGAGGTCAAGTGCACAACACTTAAGTAAGAACATGATGAATCTGCACAATATCTGGAATATAGTAGATATGATTTATGTTTGGGAATACATGTATATATATATATGAATATATGTATATATACATATATATATACACATGTGTATTTCTGTATCTATCACATCACATCACATCCTGAAAATAGATAATATACTTTCCCCACAACTGTACATATACCATTAAGGTAAGCAATATGATCATGTATGTTACCACAAAAGCATGGTGGATCTTATATAGTAAGAACATTACAAAGAACACTCTCCAATCGAATATAAAAAAGCTAGAGATTAAAAAATAGCTAAAAATATGCTTCCAAAACTCCTTCTATTGAAATTTAAACCTTCCATTAAACAGTTCTTTGAAGTAAGTGGAAACATAAATTGAAATTTAAGAATTTCTAGAAAAATTAACAACTTACATATCAGAATCAATAGGATAGGTTTAAAACAGTGGCTAGAGGAAAATTCATAGCCCTAAAATGGCTCTAGCAATAAAAATAAAAAGTAAAAATAAGTGAATTGAATTTCCAATTTCAGAACTTATTAAAAGAACAAGGTAAATGAAACAAGGCACAATAAAAATAATAGAGGTAAAAGAAAACACTAGCACTAAATAGAAGAGAGACTATTGAATCAAACTAATAACTCAAACTCTTGGTTGTTGAAGATATTAAAAATTCCACTGGCCGACTTGATCAGGAAAAATGAGAGAATACATAATTATAAAAATATCTATTGACATGAGGAAATTTGAACTAATATGACATTCTTATACCTTTATGAAATAATTTCTCAGGAAAATAAAATTCATTAAAGTTGATTCTACAAGAATCAATTCCCATAACAGAAATAGAAAAAGTCATCAAAGTGTTATCCCACAAAAAGTAGCAGGCCCAAAAGACACCACCAGGGAGCTCTGCCAAGCATTAGAAGGCTGGATAATCCTAAAGTTTAAAAGAAAATTGTTGTCAAACTTAGGAATTGAGCAAAAACTTCTAAATTCATCCTATTAATCAATTAATACAGACATCAGTGAATATAATAAAAGTACATAAAGATAAATTCTGCTTTTTTGTTTTGTTTTGGTACCAGGGATTGAACTCAGGGGCACCTGACCACAGAGCCACATCTCTAGTCCTATTTTGTACTTTATTTAGAGGCAGGGTGTCATTGTGCTGTTTAGTGCCTTGCTTTTGCTGAGGCTGGCTTTGAACTCTCAATCCTCCTGTCTCAGCCTCCCAAGCTGCTGGGTTTATAGGTGTGCACCACTGCACCCAGCCTGACTTCGAATATTGACACAAAAATACAAATTACAAAACTAATAGATTGGAAAAGGATGAAGAAAAGAAGTGATCACAACTAAGTGGAATTCATGCCACTATGGCAAATCTGGCTCAATATCAGAAAATACTAATGGATGTAATGTAAAACATGATTATTCCCAGCTGTGTTTAAAATGATTTTGGCAAAATTAAACTACCATCCTATTAAAAATTTCAAGAAAATGAGTTTGGATGGGTATTTTCTTAACCTCCTTGATTTTAATACCAGAGTCTCAGCAGGGAAACTAGACCCATCCTTCCATGGTCAGGACAGGGCACAGATGCCTTGGCTTTTCCCATCACCGGGAAACCAGGGCACTCGAGCAGGAGAGAGCAGGGGCAGCGTGGGCATCGTAATGGCAGTGCTACCATGCCTGATGCTGATCCGGCAGAGTGTCCAGAAAGCCTTCGGGAGGCAATCATGAAACCGACTCAGACATGCAGTAATTCATCAGGGCTGAAGATGTAAACTTTACACACAAAAATCAACGACTTTCATATGCAGAGAAAATAGAAGACAATGGAAGAGAAACTCCATTCATAAGAGTAACAAAAAAGCATACTTAGGACTGAATTTCATACCATACGTGAATTAAATTCATCCATTAAAAGCACAAAGAGAAATTTTAAAGAGGAAAAGAGAAAATCCCCTAGAACAAAGAATTGCTCTTGAAAAGCTCAGGGCAGGGAGAAGTGTTTTCCTTCATAGACGGTTCGCTGTCTGCTCAGTGCACAAAGTCCACTACCATGGTGTAACTTTTTTGAGAGGAAATGCTATGCAGAGAATCCAGCGTGTGTCGGTTCGTTGGTGGTGGAACTTTGAACTCGTGAGTGGAAGTCAGCTCTCTTGCCTGGCCGGAACCTGCAGTTTTCTTTTAGGAAGGGTCTTGATGCGCTCTATCTTAGGAAGCACGTGTTACCAGTTGGACCGTCTCTTCCTCGTGGACCTCCACAGACGGCGAGCTTCCAGCTGGCCGCGCAGCAATCCGACACTCCAGCAGGGGCAGCGTCTGCTGCCTGCGCTCCCTCTCCAGGACCTGCTCACCACGGCCAGCGGCACCCGCACCCGCCGTGGCATGAAGCCAGGCACCAGGAAATTTCTCAACCCTGTCACCCCAGCTTTCTGGGGCTGCTGATGTGCCATTCATTCAGGCAGCAAAGACCGGTTGTGTGCCTGCTGTGGCCCTTGTGAAAGGGCACAGGTCTCCCCTTACAGCGCCTCCCATTGGGGTGGGACTGAACCATACAGCGTGTGGCGCACCCTGGAGGGTCGGGCCTGGTGGTGGTGGGGAAGCGGGCACAGAGCCTCGCCCCACCTCCGCGCAGGGCGGCTCCACCATCAGGGTACCTGGAGCAGGAGGAGGGTGCCACGCATCGGGTGCAGGGGCAGCGCCGGCTCCCCTGTCCATAGCCACGGGAGCAGACAGTGACCATGGCGGCCCATCTCTCGTAGAAAGCATGTCTTCAAGTGTCTGCAGCTTTTGTTTATTCTTGTTAAAGAACTGATTTAAAATGGCTTCAATGAATACAAAGTCGTGTGTTTAGAATTTCAGAGCCTAAGGTATTCATGTGGGTGACAAATATGAGGCTCTCTAATTAATAGTTCAAGCCTAGTCCGGTGGCTTCTGAGACTCCTGGAAATACACTTTTTCTGAAGAAATGTAACAGGGAAATGGATAAAGCCCCTCTGTACAGAAGCTTTTAAAGTTGATATAATCCCATTTTTGATTCTTGTTTTTATTTCCTGGGCTAGTGGAGTATTTGGGAAACCATTGTCAACATCAATACACTCAAGTGTTTCCCCTCTGTTTTCCTATAGTAGCTTCAGATTTTCAGGTCTTACACTGAGGTCTTTGATTGATTTTGAGTTGATTTTTCTGACAGGGTGATAGGCATGGATCTAGTTCATTCTTCTATGTGTGGATATTGTTTTCTAGCATCGTTTGTTAAAGTGCTGTCTTCCCCAACCTGGGCATTTGGCACTGTGGTCAAGATGCCTGGGTTGATTTTGGAGTTCCCTGTTCTATCCCGTTACTCTGTATGTTGGTTTTTATGTAAATACTGTGCTGCTTTTGTCACTGTGTCACTTTCGTATCTTTTGAAGTCAGGTCACTTTCCATCCTTTTATTTTCAGTCTGTGTACGTCTTGCCTGTGTGCTGAGCATATCACTCGATGTTGTTTTTGAATCCAACCAGCCAATCTGCACCTTTTTTTTTTTGGTGCTGGGGATTGAACTCAGGGCCTTGTGCATGTCAGGGAAGCACTCTACCAACTGAGCTACATCCCCAGCCCTCAATCTGCACCTTTTAATTGGAGAACTAGACCATTTATATTCAAGGTTATTGTTGAAAGGCATGAACTTTTTTCAGCTGTGTCTTTCCTTTTAGTTGTGTTAAATAATCTGTTTGTTTCTTTCTTATTCATCTGAGCTTTGATGGTTTACTGTATTGCCTGATTTTGTCCTAATTCTCATTTCCTATCTACTCTTTCAGTGAGATCTATCCTTTCCGAGGCTCTCATGATTTTGTCGACTTTGCTTCCTCTTCTGGGTATAGGATTCCTTTAAGTATCTTCTGCTCATTTAGTGATCATGAATCCTTTACTCTGTGTGCATTTTGGAAGGTCTTTATTTCTTCTTTGATTCTGAAGGATAAGTTTGGTGGATATAATAATCTTGGAAGTTGGCAGTCTTTCTTTCAGGGCTTGAAATACATCATCCCATGCTTTCCTGGCATATAGAGTTTCTGCTAATAAATCCTCTGTTTCCTGAAGGGTCAGCTGTACATGTGACTGGACACTTCTCTCTTGCGGTGACTTTTAATATTCTGTCTTCATTCTGTACTTCTGGCAGTTTCACTATAACATGCTGTGAAGTGGTTCTTTTTCTGGTTATGTTTATTTAGGATTCTAAAAGTCCTCCTGTACCTGACTATCCCTATCCAGTATGGTTACTGAAGTCTGAAGTCTCTGCTTTGGTTATATTAGTGGTTGACTAACGTGGGCTGGAATTTCTTTAAACATCTTAAAACAGTAAGCTCCAGTGTTTGCTGAAGGCTCTGTGTGGTGGGCTCACGTTCAATGCTTTCATTGTTTTCAACTCCACCATAGTCTTCACTTCTTGTCTGTATGTAGCTTTAAAGTTTGCCAGAGGTAAGAGTTTTGGGCCATCCTGGGTCTTTGCTGAGGAAGCACACAGCCCTCCATATGCATGTGGACTTCTACAGTTCCAGTAGCCTGATTGAGCTTTTCAAGGTGTTTTATGGAGATGTCATTCTTCAATTAAAAAATTTTTTGAACTTCTTGTTTTCAACAAGTGTTATGCCCCCTCAGCAGCTGTGATGTGCGGCAAGTGGTACTGATTATTCCCAACAAATGCCTGGAGGAGAGGAGTGCACAGTGTGTGAGTTCCAAATAGGTAACAACAACAACAACAGCATCAACAATAGTAACAAGAGCCTGGGAAGTGAGATTTTTCAGGTTCTTCCAAGCAGGTCACTCAGTGGTCCTTCCTGGAGGACAGTGTCTCAGAGACCTCTCATATGGTTCTTCCGCATCCAGAGGTGGCAAGGTTCTTGGTCTTCAGTCTCCTCTGCTTTTGAAGTTAACTCCAGTGGGGTGAGGAAGGTAGGGGTGGGGCAATAACACAGGAAGCCTCATGCCCTCCTGGAATAGATTCAACTTGGATTGTTGCATGACTTGGTTTCAATTCCAGTCTTCCGAAAAGCCTGATCTGCCATTTTTGCCAGTGTCCTCATTGTTTTTATGGATGAGCATGGTTTCTGGGGTCCTTACTCTGCCATTCCAGATATTGCCTCTCCTCTCCTCATTTTTCTTACCTTACCTGGAATGAAGAATATGTGTCTGGAGGGAGAGTGGAACCTCATGAAAGAGAAAGAAATGAGTCTTTATTTTAAAAAGCAGTGTTTGATTTTTGTTCCTACTGGTATTGTTCCTCTTGTTTATAAAGGAATGCGATTGTAGCAGAAATTTCAAAATTAAGTCATCATTTTTTAAAATATTTTTTTAGTTGTCAATGGTCCTTTGTTTTATTTATTTATATGTGATGCTGAGGGGAATTGAACTCAATGCCTCACACTTGCTAGGCAAGTGCTCTAACGCTGAGCTACAACGCCAGCCCAAATTCAGTCATTGAAAACCATAAATTGATAATATCTATTGTGTTGACTAAATAGGTTTGCTAGGGCGATCTTCTGTTAGGTTAATTCCTAATAACATAGTGAATAGATCTGTAAGCGATAAGGCTGTTAAAGATTTATCTTGCAGGAATATAGTGGGCAGAGCAGAGCTGGAGGCTGGAAGGGTCAGGAGCACAGTGTGTGGAATGGTGTGGAGGCAGAGGAGGCAGGACCAAAGCAGAGGCTGAGGGGCTGCAGGTTACTGCGTGGAACTGGGAAAGGGATGTGGAAGTCAGGTGTCAGAGGGCCTTTGGGGGTTTGTTAAGGAGCCAGGCCCTTTGAACATGTGCAAATAGTTGGTGGAATCTGTCTTGTCCAGGACATTAGAAAAACTTCCCTCAAAGATATATTCAGTCTTTGCTTTTAAGAAGTGGGAGTTACACACTGTGGTTTCCCTGGCCTGCCGGCTCTCAGCTGGCACGGCGAGATAGCACCAGTCCAATTTCAATTTCGCTATCTCTTCTACAGACACATTAGAGCATGGCCAGCAATAGAAATGGAAAACAGCCCACGGCTTGCAAACACCTCTGGAGAGATGCCTGTGTCCCAGGGGCGGTTCACATCCTGGCGAAGAGAAGACCCTGAGCAGAGCCACTCATTTCCTGAGACTTCAAAAGCTGCAATGGATGGAAGTAAAATGCACAGAAGGTTTAGTTTAAAAATTGCCTAATTACGTGCTGTGGTTTCACAGACCTTCTCCATGACAGTGACCACACTTGTCTCTTTGGAGCAGAACAACTGCATTGCAACTCTCCAAGGTTTTGGTAAAACTCTAACATAGAGAAATGAAAAATATTGGGATAGGCAGTGTTTCCATCATGACATTCAGGAAACAAACACCGTGGGCGACATCGTAAGCAAGTCCCTGCTACAAGCCGGGGTTGCTTGAGCTGTGCGCAGTGGTCACCACCAGAAGCCCCAGAGGCAGGATCGCTCTCGGTTCCCTGGAGCCTGAGTGCAGGTTTAACCTGGGGACGGTCCACAGGAAAGGGTCGTTGTCATGTGACTAGCAATCCCATCTATGCAGCCACTAAGCTGAGACTCAGTAGAGACGTTCTTCTTGGTGGAATGTAGCGTACCTCATGGGTACGCATGTTTTAGAGAAACAGCTAAAATCAAGAGGCTGGTCCTGGGCCTGCAGAGCACCCGCACAGTGGACAGCAGGCTGTGTCTGCGGTCGGACAGCCTCCTCTCACCGCATTCCCTCCACCTCCCACGTCTCCTCCCTGTGCAGCTGCTCACAGCCCCACAGACCCTTGTTCCCAACCTCCACAGAGACCTGCCACGGCCACGGTTCCTGCCTACACTTACCCACCCGTGTTCCGACCAGGGGCCTCAAAAATGGCCTCTTCTCTGTAAACTCATGCAGTGCTGAAAGCTGGAAGTGTCCATCGTCCCCCCTCCACTGGACCCAGTGCAGACGTGGGCAGAACGACACCAACGTCTCACTCCATTTTAACCTGGAGAAGATGTGCTTTCCTTGTGAGGAATTTTAGATGAATGCTGTCCAAAAGAACTTTCTGCAGTGACCCCTGAACACTTGACATTGGTTGGTGTGACTGAAGAACTTTTATTTTTGCTGTTGATTATTTATTTATACATGAATAGACCTGAGCTACTAATAGCCGCTGTCCTGGACAATGCAATTCTGGATAAACTCAGCATGTAGATCAAATCACAATGACCATTTTTAGTATGTTGAGAAAAATGTTATTTCATTTATGATTGAATATGTACCTCTTTTTGAGATTTAGGTCAAGACCCCTAGAAAGAATGTCTAGGTTGATTGCTTTCAAATTATGGTATTGTCTTTTATAGTTTTAAGTGGATTTTTTGTGAGGTATAATTTACATTTAATAAAATTCACATATTTTTATTGTGATGAGTTTTCACAGATATCTGTGATCATGTGGCTACACCAGTCGTGGCTAAGCACCCTCCCTCCCCCAGCACTTCCCCTGCGTGTCTTTGTGACCGTGTCCCCCACCTTGGTCCCTGGCCGCTGCTGTTATCCTGTCCTTAGGACTTTGCTGGGTTTTTTTTGGTCTGACTATATTTCTTCATAATGTTTTTGAGATTTCCCCAGTTGCCGACCGTGCCACTGGTTGGTTCCTCTGTTTGAGCATACTGTTCCATTGCATGGATTCTGCATGTTTTGTGTGTCCTTCCGCCTGTTGATGGATATGTGAGTCATGGACATTTTCTTACTACTGTGGACAAAGTGACTGAGAATGATTTTCAGACTTATTTTGGGTACTTTGGAGTGTCATGATTTGGTGAGATGTCACCCACAAGCTCCCGTGTGAGACAGTGCAAGAAGGTTTAGAGGAGAAGTGGTTGGATTATGAGAGCCTCAGCCCACCAGTGAACTAATCACCTGATGGGATTGAGTGGCAGTTGAAGACAAATGAGGTGTGACTGGAGGAGGCGGGCATTGGGGGCGTGGCTTGGGGTATATATATGTGTATCTGGCAGTGGAGTCTCTCTCTGCTTCCTGATCACCATGGGAGCTGCTTCCCTCTGCCACTCTTCCACCATGATGTTCAGCCTCACCTCAAGCCCAAGGAATGGAGCTGGCTGTCTATGGACTGAGACCTCTGAAACCGTGAGTCCTTAAACTTTTCCTCCTTTACAATTGTTCTTGTCATCTTTTAGTCACAGTGGTGGAAAAGCTGACTAAAACATGGAGGATTGGCAGGTGGTGTGGGAAAAGCACGCTGAGCATTGTGAGCCACTGCCACGCAGTGTTCTCTGGTGGTCCCGCCACCTGCCTTTCCGCTGCCAGAGTGAGGTCTCCAGTTGTCCATCTCTGCCAACACATAGGTAGCAATCCTTTCATCTTACCGCCCTCGCCTGCGTGAAGGGCGTCCGTCTTTGCAGTTGGGGCTTGTGTTCGACCAGCAGCAGTTGAGGCGGATCCCTTTTCCCTGTGATTTAGGCTTGGTGTATACATATCTGTGGGAGCTGAACTTTCTGTTTCAGTATTTTGGCCATAGTCTCAGTTGGGTTGTTTGTCATCTTACCCTTGATATTAAGAATTCTTTATATACTTTAGATGCAAGATGTTTATTGGATATATACCTGAAAAATATTTGCTTCTGGTCTAGAGATTTTAAAGTGCTTTTTACAGAGCAAAGTGCCAGGAAGTCCAATTTTCAACCATTTTAATCATTGATGTGTTTTGTATACTATATTAGAATTTATTTTCATCAGTTTCAAAATTTAGCTGGTTAAGATTTGCACTTATTTCTATGATCAATTTTGTCTGACTTTTTAAAAAATACCTTTATTTATTTATTTTCTGTGGTGCTGAGAATTGAAGCAGTGCCTCATGCGTGCTAAGCAAACACTCTAGCCCCACAACCCAGCCCCAATTTCACTTGTTCAGAGTGTAAAGCAGAATGAACTTTTCTTCCCCTCCCTCTCTCCCTTAATTCCTTTGTTCCTTCCTTCCTTTCTTTCTTATTTTCTAGTCTCATTCTCTCCCTCCCTCCCTTTTTATTTCTGTTTTGAATACATGCAACCAGATGTTCCTGTGTTAGTTGTTGAAAAGGTCTTCTTTTACCCACTGAGTTACCTTGGCAACACTGTCAAAAATTTGTTGAATACATATGTACGGGACTATTTTTGTCCTCTGTTAGGGACCCTCTATTCTATGTTGTTCACCTCTATATTCACCCCAATATCTTTTTTAAATTTCTGTTAAAATCAGTTAGAGAAATAAAGTAGGGACCTGGGTTCAATTTCCAGTACTGGGAGGAAAAAAAATAAAATCCAAAATAAAAAACAAAACAAAAAAAACCTGCCAGAGTCAATGGTGTATGCAGCTAAGAAACAGGATGAGTGCTCACCTTCCACTTAACTCAGTTATGAAATTTATGCTCTGAAAAAGTATTTGTTGTGGTTTTTTAAAATTTCATTTTGGAGAAATGTAGGGTTTCCCTATACTTTCTTCTTAATTTTGCTGTGAGCCTAAAACTGCTCTAAAAAAATTACAAAATGTCTTTAGAGAAGTCAATGAGCAGCTGGCTGGGGGTGCTCAGAGGGCTGCAGTCCTCCTCAGGGGGCAGAGGTTCTCCTCAGGGGGTTGCAGTGCTCCTCAGGCAGCAGTGGTCCTCCTCAGGGGGCAGTGATCTCCTCAGGGGACAGAGGTCCTCCTCAGGAGGGCAGTGATCTCCTCAGGGGACAGAGGTCCTCCTCAGGGGGCAGAGGTCCTCCTCAGGGGACAGAGGTCCTCCTCAGGGGGCAGTGATCTCCTCAGGGGACAGAGGTCCTCCTCAGGAGGGCAGTGATCTCCTCAGGGGACAGAGGTCCTCCTCAGGGGGCAGTGATCCTCCTCAGGGGACAGAGGTCCTCCTCAGGGGGCAGTGATCTCCTCAGGGGACAGAGGTCCTCCTCAGGGGGCAGAGGTCCTCCTCAGGGGACAGAGGTCCTCCTCAGGGGGCAGTGATCCTCCTCAGGGGACAGAGGTCCTCCTCAGGGGGCAGTGATCCTCCTCAGGGGGCAGTGGTCCTCCTCAGGGGGCAGAGGTCCTCCTCAGGGGCAGTGGTCCTCCTCAGGGGGCAGTGATCCTCCTCAGGGGACAGAGGTCCTCCTCAGGGGGCAGTGATCCTCCTCAGGGGGCAGTGGTCCTCCTCAGGGGACAGAGGTCCTCCTCAGGGGCAGTGGTCCTCCTCAGGGGGCAGAGGTCCTCCTCAGGGGACAGAGGTCCTCCTCAGGGGGCAGAGGTCCTCCTCAGGGGGCAGTGGTCCTCCTCAGGGGACAGAGTTCCTCCTCAGGGGCAGTGGTCCTCCTCAGGGGGCAGAGGTCCTCCTCAGGGGACAGAGGTCCTCCTCAGGGGGCAGATGTCCTCCTCAGGGGGCAGTGATTCTCCTCAGGGGGCAGTGATCCTCCTCAGGGGGCAGAGGTCCTCCTCAGGGGGTAGAGGTCCTCCTCAGGGGGCAGTGATCCTCCTCAGGGGGCAGAGGTCCTCCTCAGGGGGCAGTGATTCTCCTCAGGGGACAGTGATTCTCCTCAGGGGGCAGTGGTCCTCCTCAGGGGGCAGTGATCCTCCTCAGGGGGCAGAGGTCCTCCTCAGGGGCAGAGGTCCTCCTCAGGGGATAGAGGTCCTCCTCAGGAGACAATGATCTTCCTCAGGGGGCAGTGGTCCTCCTCAGGAGACAGTGATCCTCCTCAGGGGGCAGTGGTCCTCCTCAGGAGACAGTGATCCTCCTCAGGGGGCAGAGGTCCTCCTCAGGGGCAGAGGTCCTCCTCAGGGGATAGAGGTCCTCCTCAGGGGACAGTGATCCTCCTCAGGGGACAGAGGTCCTCCTCAGGGGGCAGTGATCTCCTCAGGGGACAGAGGTCCTCCTCAGGGGGCAGAGGTCCTCCTCAGGGGACAGAGGTCCTCCTCAGGGGGCAGTGATCCTCCTCAGGGGGCAATGATCCTCCTCAGGGGATAGAGGTCCTCCTCAGAGGGCAGAGGTCCTCCTCAGGGGGCAGTGGTCCTCCTCAGGGGATAGAGGTCCTCCTCAGGGGACAGTGGTCCTCCTCAGGGGGCAGAGGTCCTCCTTTCTGAACGCCTCCTGAGCTGGGACCTGCCGCGAGCCCGGCAGCCACCTGTGGTGCCACGTGAGGTTTTTCAGTTCTTCCACAAATGAGAGGTGAGAAAACCTGTATGAATCAAATAAAATGTGGTACTTTTCCTTTGAAGTGGGGCTTGAAATCTTCAACCTGGTAGAAACTCACATAAAAACTTGGGAAATAAAGAGTTTTTCACATCTTCCATCTCATGAGCTAATTAACTACCTTAACTATCTTAGGGAAAAATATTAGTGACTCATCTGAGAGAGATGAAATTTTAGGCCGAAATCAGCCAGCTAAAATAGGCCGTCAACAGTGAAGCTGTGGCAGAGCGGGCGCCTGGCTGGGCGGCCTGCCCTCAGAGCCCGGGGGGAAGGTAACTGCCGATGTCTGGCATGGGGAGGCAGGGCCTCTCAGAGGCTACTGGGCCTCGAGGTCTCCACCCTCATGGACAGTCTGGTGCTGCAACCAAAGGACTTCCAAGATGCAGTGCTCCCTCTTGGCTCCTGTGCTCTTCCACCACGCGAGGCAGGCCGCTGTCCTTCAGAGGAGGCGGCGGTGCGGTGCAGGAGGCCATCTTCAAGGCTCAGTCCTGGGTGTGGAGACCGGGTGCTCACCGGACACCAATCTGCTGAGGCCTGGTCACTGGACCTCTGTCCTCCAGGAGTCCACCTGTCCTGTCCATTGTCCCATGGATGGTTCAGAACTCGTCCCATTCTGTGGTATTCTGTGACAGCAGGAGAGAACGGACAGGCCTGGGACACACACTCCCAGGAGCTCTCAAGGTCGTGGCTGCCAGAAAGCGCTCCCAGTGCCCTACCCCTGGGTTTCCCTGCCTCCGGGTTGCTTCATATGCCCATCTCGAATGGTCCACAGCTCCTGTTCTGTCTCCTCTGCAGCGTTGCGTTATGTCTAGAGATTTTGGGTGCAGGGCTGGGCAGACACTAGTACCTGGAGGTGGCTTTGTCTATGGACGATCCCCATTTAGGGTTCGCCTGTCTGCATTTGCCTGGCACATCCTTCCCATTAACGTACAGCTGTTCACAGAGGAGGCTCTGGGAACGGGCTCGGGCTGGCGCTTACTATGGAAGAAGGCGCCACCTGAGACGGACTGGCCTTTGGTCGTGTGTTCATGTTTAGGTCCATCAGTCTTATCCTGCTAACGGATCAGAACTGTCCAAGGGGCCATCTCTGCTCTCTACGCTCATTTTATCTTTTTAAGAACGATTCCAGCAGTTTTGAGCTTTTGTTCATTATTGAGGAACTAACGTGTGGTTGACGGGGTGACAGTGCGGGGAAAGCTCGTTGCAGGCTTTTGGAGGGTGGCAGAGGTCTGTCCAGAGGGGAGAGGAGCTGATGCAGTGGGTTGTCACGAAGAACAGTGAGAGGTGCGACCTCCGCACTGCGGCAGCAGGATGAGTACCACAGCCCTGGGGAGTTTGGAGGGAGGACGGCGGTACTGGGAGGCGAGGCTGGCAGGCTGCTCGTGGGGCGCAGGGAGGTGGGAGGGACCCGAGCTCACCCAACATGGATTCTGAGTGGGTCTTTGGCTCAGAGTCCCCGATCTCCCCGGGAAGAGCAGAGTCCAGTCTGTGGTGGACACAGACTTGTGTCCTCATTACATTTGCTGGGTGACTGACAAGTGGCTCATTCTTTGTCGCCAGCACCCCGCACAGAGCTGTTTCCGTCTGCGGAGCCGGGCTGGTGGTCTCAGAGCACGGCCATGGTGGAGGCCAGGGGGAGGTCTGTGCCCAGTGCCTGCCCGGTACCTGCTGGGCAGTTCAGCAGAGCTCTGCTCCTGCAGTGGCATCTAAACTGCTTGCCTACCTCAATCTCTTCTCCCGCCTCTGAGCACCCTTGATTTAATTGCTCCCTGTTCTGAATGCTTCAGTGTTACCTTATTACACAATAAAATAAACCTCTCTACCTGGAATTCCTTCCCTGGCTTTTATAATCCGGCCTCTGCTGTTCGGCTGCTTATTAAAACCCTTACTCACAGATGCTGTTTCCAAACACTTCCAGGGAGTGAAATACGTCATGGCCAAAGTTACAGAAGTTAAACGGAACATACAAGAAGCCTGTGGTACTGGAACGCTGTCATTCCCTAGGCAGGACCTGCATGCCTTCTTATCGGTAGCATCTTTTCCCGCAGTCACATCTGGCTCAGAGAACCGTCACGAGGCTCCAGGAAGCCTCCCTGGTCCCCGCTGCAGTGGATGGACACAGGCAGAGCCTCTCCGCCCTCTTCTTCCTCCGCTCAGCCTCCAGGTCTCTGTCTGTGTTTCTGCTGCACCACGCTTGCCACTGCTTTGTACCGAGAGCCCTCCCTGACACAAGGGGCCAGGTTTCAAATGACTTCTCCCAGCTGTGAACATGGCTGAGCTCATGGCCCGCCCTTATCAAACCTCTCCTAAGTGAGCGTAAGCTAGACTAAGGAACGACGCGGAGCTGGACTGGACAGAGGAGGAGGGCGGGAGCGGTAAGCCTCATGTGGCCCTTCCTGTCCTGAGCTGGATGGCCCCCGCACTGGGTGGTTTCAGGAAGTTCCTTTCCTAAGGTGAATTGCTTGCTTCAGCAACAGGTCCTATCTTGGTTCCTTTTTATTAGCATTTATTAGCAGAAATAAAGTGTTTTTATACACAGTTTATACACACTGCATTTCTTATTAAGAGTGAGACTCAACTGCTGCCTGAACGTGCCTCTCATTAGGAAATGAAATGTTAAGGGAACTCACCTTGAAATGAAGCCATGAGCTAGCAACTTGCTCACGTAAGCCCAGATCTCTCAATGGCCTCTCCTGCCTCAGCATCGTCTGTAACAGGAATTTAGTAGTGAGCGTGGTTTTTATTTTTGGTACACCTGGAGTGCTGTTGTCATAGCTATAGGCAACACACACACACACACACGCACACACACACATACAGGCAGCCAATTTACCTGTGTGTGTGTGGAAGATGAATCTGAGGTGAGTGTCATCTGAAGTATTGAGGAGTTTCTAAACTCAGCTGGTCACTTCTACAGACTTTCTTTAAATTTAGGGTGTGCTGGACTCTGGTCCAGGACTGCGTTTTGATGTACCGTGTAGCTTTAGATAAGAGACCTAAGCACTACTGTGACTTCTGACCCATAGGCACCCTGAGAAATGTGAGTAGCTTAGAATTAAGGGAAACAAGGAGGAAGGAAGTACTAGATAAAGCTGTATCTCAAAAAATTCATTGTTACAACTTACATCATTCATCAGTTACATATTTATCTCCCAAAAGGGACAAATTAAAATTAAGCAAAATTTTACATGTTTGTTTAAAAATAAAGTTTTGGAACTGGGGTGGGTTTGACCTCTAGTGCTGTAAAAACAAAAAGCAAAACCAGAATGAAACAACTCCCAGAGGAAAAAAGGGGGAGAACTCTGCAAGATTGTTAAGGCAGATAATTTCTATATCTTAAAACGGCAGATTCAGTCCACAGTGTTAAGTGGCTGGTGGGGCGTGGCTGTGGAGGCTCTGCTGGGCCGCACTAGGAACATAATTAGAAGAAAGCATTGATTGAGCTTAATAAAGAAACTGTTCTAAAAATACCATTTCGAATCCCGTGTGAACAGTAGGAGATAAACTAGAGAAAACCCTGCATCAGGGACTGTGGTTTGGACCAGACTGTGTTAATTACAAGGAGTGGGCATGGAGGCACGGTCTTGTGCCGTGTTGGCACGACCACCGGTTTACAATTTGATTTTCCTTTTGCCGATGTTTTCTGCTTCGTGATGATGTTTGCAGATCCCACACATTTGCAGAATGGACAATGATCATCACTTCGCAACCTACAGAATTATTTCATCATCCATCATATATTATGTCTGGTCATGTTTTTAGTGAATGCACACAATGCTTCTGATAGGTTGGCTCTCGAGTTGGTAAGGTACCAGGGTTGGCTGCAGGGATAGCACTGTGCCCGCCCTGCGATGCCCGTGCAGACCCCGCGCGTCAGCAAGACCAGGCCACTCCCTGTGACGTGGCGCCTTCCCAGCTCCACCCAAGCAGCTCCGCCTGCCTGCGTCGTCTTGCTCTTTCCCACTGAGGGTGCCTCCTGGTGTGCTGAACACCACGCTGTCTCCTGTGTGTTTCAAAGAAAATAATAGAAGCAGTACACGATTAACCAAGAAATGGGTGAATTAAGAACTCCATTTTACCCCATATGTACTCTAAAAAGGATTTCCAGTGTTTTCGATCCTCTTACCTTAGTTTATATCATTGCATCTCTTATACCTTTTATTATTAAATTATTGAAGTGGATTCTCCCTCAATGCATAGTTTTAATATTTTATGAAGAATTAATAAGGGATAGATTTCTTTGGGTTTTCCAATTTACTTAAGCTTTTAAATTAATCTAGGTATTGAAAGTTATTCAATATGATACACATAACTTGATTGAAGATTGTGTTTTGGAAAAAGTGCAATTTTAAAATTGAAAATCTCCAAACTTGATCTGTGTCTCTAATCCTACATTAACATGCATAAAACTAAACACCAACCTAACTTTAGTGTGACTTAATTGGATGTGACACTTGCATTCAAACTCAGGGTACCCTCACATCCAGACTGAAGAACTTGAACACCATTTCTTACCGTAAGGCATACGGGCTTCTTAGAGAAACTGGCAATTCCAGGTCTGAGGGTGGTAGAAGCTTTGGACATTTGGTGGTGCCAGAAAGCATCCTGGCTCTAAAGACCAACAAGTAGCCTTCCTTTACGTTCTTCCATTGATAATATTCAGTTCCGTGCTTGATTTTTACCTCCATTTGCCTTGGGAATGAGCATCAATTTAAATATTGTTGTGCTAGTCACTGTGACAAATACCTGAGAAAAACGACTTAAAGGAGAAAAGATTTATTTTGACTTCTGGTTGCAGAAGTTTTAGTCCATTGTCAGCTGACTCCTCATCTCTGGGCCTGAGATGAGGTGGAACATCGGGGTGGAAGGAAGTGGCAGAGGCAAGCTGCTCAGCTCGTGGCAGCAGGAAGTGGAGGAGAGAAGGAGGAAGGGCCGGGAGGAGACGCGCCCTTTCAGGGCCTCTTCCCCACCTCCCAGGAGAGTGTTCACCATCCCCGGGTTAATCCACGGACAGGTCAGCGTGTCCCGGTCCAATCCCACCCCCAAAGCCCACCTCTTCACATGCTGCCCTGGGGACAATGCCTCCCGGACGTGGATCTCTGGGGGATGCTTCATAGTCAAACCATCACTGACCATCAAGGAAGGTCAGTGACCTGTACTTTATGCTGAGAGCTGTCACTATCAGATTCGAGCCTGTCACTTTCCTCTTCAAGGAACCCAGGGTAAAATCCGCCCGAACACAGTCTCTTCTTACTTTCTATTTCCCCCTGAGTTTTTCAAATGCCAGAGAGACTGCAAGAGTCGTTGTTCCCTTCTGTGTCCCTCTTCTTCCAGACGGCCACAGGGAAAGCGTTGGGCCGCTCGGTGCGGGCTGGGCACATTGTGTCTCCACCTGTCCGCTCACGGGCACTTTTTAACTCGGGTCAGGCAGGAATCCAGTTCCAGAGTCCAGCCCAGCGGTCGGAGGAGCCCTCCTGGCTCAGGGCCTCAGTGTGTGCCGAGACCTACTGAGGGAATGGTCTGCAGGGAGGAGACATGGGTGTGAAGCACCAGCAGGGAGGGGGCCGCTGAGAGCAGGGCCTCAGGATGCCTCGCCTCTGACCGGTCACAAAGAGCCCGCGCGTGAGTCATCAGAGAGGCGCCTCCGCGTCCCTGGGTCAAGGGAGCCGGGCTCCCAGAGTTACAGGCGGGTCCCCAGGGTGCTCGTGGGAGGTGGCGGAAACCTCGGGAGCAGGCCTGATGGGAAGCCTTTAGTCACTGGAAAGGTGCACCAGAGTCTGTGGACCCGCCCACCCTCTCTCTCTGCCGCCTGGCTTTGGATATGCCACCTGATCTGATGGCACTTCTGCAGGATGCCACCCCCCCCAGACCCCTGCACATATGGGGTTACCTGAGCTTGGACTCGAACCTCGAGAGCCAAAGTGAGCTTCTGGTTACTTCACAAAGAGCTGTGGCGGATGTTTCATGGCGGTGATTGGAAGCTTCTCTCCATCTCTGACTTGCTCTCTCGTCTCTTGGCCTCTCTGTCTTCTCGTATTTGTGCGCCTTTCTGTCTTGCTCTCTCGCTCTCTCTCATTCTCAGTCTCCATCTGTTTCTGTCTCTGTGTCTGGTAAGTCTCTCCCTCTCCCTGCCCTCCTGCCTTCCCTCTGTGTACCCCTCTCTCCCCCTAAACCTAGTTTAGGGGGCCAAAGAGCTGATGCGGGTGTCGGTTGCTGAAGCCTAGGTGCACGGCTGGCTCTAAACCAGAGTCTTCTTTCTTGCCAGTCATCTAGCAGGACAGTGAGCGTGCTCTTGCCTGCAAGCGCCTGGTGCAGGGGGTTTTTGGTAAGAAAGTAGCCAGCCTCTGAGGTCGGTGGTGGGGAATCTCACCCCTGCCAAGGAGGAGGGCATGGATTTGTTCACTGACCCCTTCCCAAACCCATAAGGAAAGAACTAACTCACAGGCTATAGTGTCTGGATATAGTTTTGAATTTCACTTTGGATTTTGGGCTTCTTCCCTGCAGACTTGTTTTCCTCTGCTTTCGGATCCCTCAGTTGGCAGCCTGGACTGTGTGGAGCCTGTTGATACCATTCAGATTGCAAAACAAGTCCCAGTTGGAAAGCAGATGCTTTGGCTTTATGATATTCTTTATTGTGATGCAAACATTTTCTTCGTTTGACACTTTCTGTTTTTGCTTGGTTTGACCCTTGTTTTATTTCCTGAGTGATAGACTGAAAAATCTGTCATGGCTAAGAAGTGCCGTGTTCTAGAAAGATTAATGCATAAAATACCTTGTATTTATGGACGAGCTATTTTAAAATTTTCATTAAACAAGGAGTCATGAGGACTCTTTCTGAAGTTTCAACTGAAGGGTCCAGATATTAAATCAGTGCTGCCTTCTTGCTATTTCACCAAGTTTTGGGTCCTTTTCCTGAGCAAACAGGCAAAAACTAACCACTAGTGCAGGAAATGAGCTAAAAAATATGACATCATATAAAACAAATGCCAATTACCTCGCATTTTCTTTTTCCCCTATTTTCTCTTTGGGTCCAATTAGGCTAAAATAGTAACAGCAAATACAAAAATTAAGGAAGCCTCACTATTCCCCAGCAGAGGAGATGGGTCCTGTGGGTGCCCCACTCAGTCCTGCGTGGAGCCTGTGGGGGGCGCTCATGCTTGTCTCTAGAAGACCAGCAGGCGGAGGCCAATCCTGTGGCAGAAAACTCTTCAAGATACCAATTCTTGAAATAATAGCCAAAGACATATACATGTGCTTCCAGCTGCAAGTTTTTCTTTCCTCTTCCTTCATATTTACCAAGTATGAAAATTTACAAAGACTTAGCAGAGAAAAGAAGCAAAAGTAACAAAGTATTTCTACTTGGAGAGGTGAACTAACTGCTATGGCTCAGGGGGCTGCAGAGATGGAGAGGAAATGTTGGCAGAAATAGGGTACACACCTTCTTTCTCATGATGCTGAGGGAAGAACAAGTTGGTAAGACTGTTCACAATGATCATATGATTCTTAACCTTCATTCTATTGACGAGAGGAATTACATTTATTGATTTCCGTATGTTGAACCAACCTTGCATCCCTGGGATAAACCCCACTTGATCATGGTGCACTATCTTTTTAATATGTTTTTGTATGTGATTTACCTGAATTTTATTGAGATATTTTGCATCTATGTTCATAAGGGATATTGGTCTGAGTTTTCTTTCCTTGTTGTGTCTTTGTCTGGTTTTGGTATCAGGGTGATAGTAGTCTCATAGAATGATCAACAAATATATGAAAAACATGTTCGCTATCTCTAGCAATTAGAAGAATGCAAATCAAAACTACCTGAAGATTCCATCTCACTACAGTCAGAGAATGGTGCTTATCAAGAATACAAGCAATAATAAATGTTGGCGAGGATGTAGGGAAAAAGGTACACTTATATATTGCTGGTAGGACTGCAAATTGGTACAACCACTATGGAAAGCAGTATGGAGAGTCCTCAGAAAACTTGGAATGGAACCACCATTTAACCCAGCTATCTCACTCCTCTGTTTATACCCAAAGGACTTAAAATCAGCATACTACAATGACACAGCCACATCAATGTTTATAGCAGCTCAATTCACAATAGCCGAACTGTGGAACCAACCTACGTGCCCTTCAACAGATGAATGGATAAAGGAAATGTGATGTATATACTCAATGAAATATTACATGGTGCTAAAGAAGAATGAAATTATGGCATTTGCAAATGCATGGATGGAGCTGGAGAACATCATGCTCTGGAAAATAAGCCAATCCCCTTAAACCAAAGGCAGAATGTTTTCTCTGATATGCGGATGCTAATTCACAATAAGGTGGGAGGACTAGGGAATAATAGAGGTACTTTGGATTAGGCAGAGGGAGTGAAGGGAGGGGAGGGGTAAAGTGGTAAGAAAGGCAGTAGAATGAATCAGACAGTATTACACTGCATGCTAGAATGAATCAGACATTATTACCCTGTATACATAGATGACTACATGACCATTGTGATTCTACATCATGTGCAACCAGAAGAATGAGAAGTTATATTCCACTTATGTATGATGTGTTGAAATGCATTCTACTGTCATGTATAATTAATTAGAACAAATAAAAAAAATAAAAGACTATTCAAGAGAAAAATATAGCTGTTTTTTCCAAAATAGAAAAGGAGAAGGAGAATTACTTTTATTCTCCTCCTTTAAAATATAAATAAAACACACATGTGCATGCACACACACACACACACACACACACACACGGCCACACCCACATCGGTTGTGACGGCACTCCAGTGGGACTATTGTATAGCATCAGATGGTACAGTCTAGAAACAACCCTGCCAGCGGGTGATTTACGGGTTTTCTCACTATTTTCAAATGAAGAAAATTTACCAAGGAAAAGCACTTCAGTATTACAGGAGAAACAGACCATTCTTTTTAGGGTCACTGAGATATGTCAAAAATTGCCACCCAGGTTGAATATCCCTTATCCAAATGCTTGGGATCAGATCTGTTCCACATTTCAGATTTCTTTGGATTGTGGAAAATTTCCATATACATGATGAGATATCTTGGCGATGGGACCTCAAGCTTGGAAAAATAAACACAAAATTTATTTACGTTTCAGACGTATCTTATGCATATTGCCTGAAGATAACTGTATATAGGACTTTGAATAATTCCATGCATGAACCTTTGTTTTCTGCGTGAACTTTTCTTCTTCGGGCACCATGTCGCCACTGAAGAGTTTTGATGTGGGAGCAAATTGGATTTCAGATTTCTGCATTAGGGATGCTTAATCTTCACTGCATTTACTGTACACTGTTTCGCGGAAACACCTCCTCATTTTCTCTCTGTGCTCCGGGGAGACTAGACCTCGATTTGCAAGGAGGTACGCCATGCTGCAGGATGGTTGCAGGGTGGGAGGGCAGGGGCACAGGAGTGTGCAATGTGTACTGTTCCCCAGGGCTCATTGGAGTGCATTTTAGAATGTCACAAAATGAAATTTGAAGCAACGTTTTCTTAGAAAGTCATCACCCAAAAAACCCTCAAGAATCTGAATTCTGCGTGATGGCTCTTCTGACCTACTAATAAAAGAAACACGTGTTTCCATCTGATGCACCACTAGTTTACTAGCTGATTGCAGCTTAGGCCAGAACGACCCTTGTCTTAGCTGGTGGTCAGCCTCGTCCCCTGGCACAGTCTTGTTTTGCTGTTTCAATATTCTGACTAAGTCATAGACAAGAGTAAGAGTAGCCATATTCCTATAATTAAAATGCAAACATCTATTTTTATGCAAATTTCCCCATCTAAGAGAAATTTCCCCTCGACAATGCTGGCACATTATATATGATGATAATAAATAGCAATTTATGCCTGGCATTATGGAGAAGTAGTCACAGAAAGGTCTGTGATCCCTGAGGACCAAAGTAGATAAAACAGGATCCTGCAATTAGCAACTAATGTAAGCCCCAGAGAGGAATAAAGAACGAGAGGAGGTGTGCGCATTTTTCTTCTGGAAGGATTTTAAGAGGACCAAAGCAAAGAAGGATATTAAAGTGGTGAGATAATGGTTTCTTTTATATGTCTACCAGGATAACAGTGACCATTGTTATCTGTGTAAAAAACATTCATTAAACATCTAATGACGCACTGAAGGATAATGATACTAATTCAACATTTTAGCCCAGAAATCATTTACAAAAGTTGTTACCACTATAAAATCCACCCTGCAAAGTTAGAATCGGCTCCATTGCCATTTGCTAGAACACGCCTCCAACAACTTGAGGCAGGCATTCTACTCTTTAGAGACACGAAGTCACTTTCTTTGTGGAATGTTGTGATAGTCTCACTGTCATGAAAATTGCAATGCCCAGTTTATTATTATGTTCATTTCAAAGGAATAATTTGAATTTATTTTTGAAGATCTTTGAAACATTGAAGAATGTGTTTAAAAAAAATGGCAGGAGTAACCACTGTCATAAAGTCAGACTGGAAATTGCTGAAGAAATCAGATATTTAGTTAATTTTTAAATTTCTAAGATCACGAATTCAAAATAAGAATTGTGGAATGTTTTCATCACTAACAACCAATCAATGAGATAGTGACAAATCATGATCACACAGCTAGAATAACGGGCACATGGGGCAAACCCTGTGTGTCCGACCCAGAACTTGAAGCCAAGTGCTGTGCACACTTGGGAAGACCCTTCCTGTCGTCTTGTCCCCACAGCCTTCGTACCCCAGACCCATTTCCTCTCCACTGGTTACCTGGTCTCCATTCTAGCACATGGGTAAATACTGCCGAGTGGAATATCACGCAAAAGGAATCAGATATACAGATTCTTTGTACTTTACTCTGTCCCTTGAATCATGCTTGTAAATGCCAAGAGCTTCCAGGGGGAGGTGCTGTGGGGTTCATTGTCATTCCTCTGTAACGCCCATCCTGTTCCACAAGTGATCACCATAAGCCACAATGTATCACGGGAGACTTTCAGCAAAACTCAGACTGAAAAAGGTTCCATGGGGCCTGTTCTGTTGGAGACCTTTGGGGCACACATACCTGTACTTGCATTGGGCATTTGTTTACTTGTTATACTTTGGTGCTCAAATTGTCCCAAATTTGGCCCAGGGGTGTGCTTGCAGCTTGGGTTCTTTTGACATGTCTTTCTATACTTTTTTTTTTTTTTTAACTTTCTGGAATAACAAGGTATTCCTTGCATAGTTTTTAATTTTCTTCCACCAGATCTAGAATTAATCCTTTCTTCAAGGAGCTATGGCTCCTTTTGGTAGAAAATGGCATTTAAAAACAGAGTATTGGTGCCACCAAAGGCATGGGGGCTCCCAGACCTGCAGGAGATGGAGATACAGGGAATGCATGAATATATGGATAAGATAGAGAGAGAAAGAGTGTGTGTGTGTGTGTGTGTGTGTGTGTGTGTGTGCAGGGAATGCATGAATGTATAAGTATGTGTATGTGTGTGTGTGGTGTTTGCGTGTGTACATCCACATTTGCCTCTGCATATGCATACATGTGGGGGGGTTGCTGGTATATTTTATAGGCCCTTTATCAGGTTAATTTATTACCCTCTACTCTTAGTTTGCTGACAGATTTTTATCATGAGTAGATAGGATTTTTTTGAATTGATTGACTTAAGTATATGAATTTCTCCACTGATTTGGAGAATTTCATTGATTTTTAATTTTAATATGACCTTGCTCTTGAAATCATTTCAATATATCTTGGTGCATTATCCTTTTAATTTGCTCTGTGATGCAGTTTGTTAAGAGAGTATGTGGTTTAGGATTCTGCATCTACAATCATGAGTGAGACTGGAATTAGTTTCCTCCCTGCAAGGGTCTTAGGTTTTATTATGAAGGTTCTGAGTCTTTGGTTATTCTCTAGAAGAGTTTTTTTTTTTGTGTGTGTGTGTGTGTGTGTGTAAGATTATCATTGTTTCTTCCTTAATTATTTGAAGAATTTATTGGTAAAATTCTGTTACTGTAGAACTTATTCTGGGAAAGTTATAATTATGGGTTTATGTATTTAATCACATAATGTTATTCAGAATTCTCTTGTATTTAGATATATCCTAAAAAGTTGCTTTCTTAAGCATTCTCTAATTTTGTCCAGATTTTCAAACTTATTGATTACCACTAAAATAACAGCAAGCTGCTGGTCACTACTCAGTTATTTGAGGCTGTGATTTCAGTGGAGCCAAACAATAGGTTGAGTGGAATTTTGAAAGTAAACTTAGATAATGCAAAGAAAGCTGGACATTCCGATATAGTCATTGTGATATAGAGGCTGCATGCAACCTGATGGACAAGAGACCTGTCAGTCAACTCTGGCTGATCTTCAGGCTGCACATAGCAGGAGGTGAAAGCCAAAGCTGCCTCATAAGCTGCCTGAAATTTGAAGGTGTTCATCCCATACATACTTATTTAGCAAAGGGCAGAAACATGCAGGCAAGGTGAAAAATCACTCCTGTCCACCCCTCATTGTTGAAATTCTAAATTGTACTCACCCAGGTGTGACCCATTGGAATATGGTCTTAAAAATAAAAACAGGATTTTTTTTTAAAAAAAGATTTGTAGAGAATTCAGATGCTACACACTTCAATATGTGGAATCCACAGATTTAGTACAGGAAAGTAGACAAGCAAGTAGTTTGCAACAAGAAGAATTAAAATAAGCAACAAAAAGGCAATGTGGGTGTGTGTGGCTCTGTGAGTGAGTGGATCTCATACTAGAATTGTTAGATTATCCAAAATGTTTGGTTCTGACTAAGGTTAAAGAGCAAAGCAACAAAAATATGCCTCATTAACAGTAAAGGAGTAATCAATAGTAAATGTCCTTCAGGGACTCAGATCAGTAGATAAAGAATCTCTGAAGAATTAAAGAAAAGTGTGATAATAATGCCCCCCAACAATACCAATGAGGATATATAAATTAGATATAAATATAGATACAATGTATGTTATGTATTGCATACACACAAAACACAAAGACTTTTATATTGAAAAGTAAATAACTGAAATTAAATCTTCACTAGGTGGACCGAGCAACACATTTGAGCTAGAGGAAGAAAGAATCAAGTATTTATATCTGTCAAGGAGAAAGTGAAAAAAGATGAACAGAGTTCCGGGATTTAAGGGATAGCATCAAATATACCAACATGTGCATCCTGAGAATTCCAGAAATAAGAGGGGAAGATAAAGAGACAGGAAAAATATTTGAAGAAATGCTGTCTAAACACTTGTAAAACTGGATGAAAAATATTAATCTATGCATTAAAACTCTAAGACAAAGTACAATAGACATTAGGTGTCATAAACTCCTGAAAATCTAGACCTAGACATCATAATCAAACTGGAAATAGTCAACAATAATGAAAAATCTTGAAAGCAGCAAGAGAAAGATGATTGACTACAAACACAGCCTTCTCAACAAGGTAGAGGGCTTGCTTCTCATGGAAGCCTTAGCTAGCAGGAGGCAAGGGGTGACATAGTTAAAGAACCGAAAGAAAGACAATTAGCTAGAATTCTGTGTAGCAAAACCAGCCTTCGAAACCAGCCTTCAAAGCCGGTGGGAAATTAAGATATTCCCAGATAAACAAACAGACAGAATTTGTCACTAGTATACCTGTCCTATGAGAAATGCCGAAGGGAGTCCTTCAGGCTGAAATGAAAGGATAGTAGACAGTAACTCCAATCCATATGGTCAAATCTGCTTTCATGATACCAACATTAAACAGACAGGAAAGGAGGGCGCTTCCTCAGCTTGATAAGGACATGTGGAGAAAGTGCCTAGCTAATATACTCCGTGGAGAAACACGGAATGGTCTCTTCTACAACAATACCCACTCTTGCTTCTTCTATTTGACATTGCATTAGAGGTTTTGGCTAGTACAATTAAGCGAGAAAAAGAAATGAGGCATTGAAATTGGGAAGGAAGATGTACAACTATCTCTATTTGTTAATTGCATGATCTTATAGACAGAAAGTCAATAAAGATTCCATATTAAAGCTTTTACAACTAATAAATGAGTTCAGCAATTTGGCAAACCAATCAAAAATGGGCAAATCACCTGAATAAGATACATTTAAAAAAGCAATATGCAGGTGGTCAATAAACAAAAAAGAAAGATGTTCACTATTGCTGATCATTAGGAAAATGCAAATTGGAATCAATGTGATATCACTTCATGGCAGTAATTAATAGAGATAGACAATAACAGCTGTTGCCTAGGGTGGGGTTAGTGAGACCCTCATACGTTACTGGTGGGAATGTAAAATCGACAGCACTTTGGGAAATTGCTTGATAGTTTTCAAAGACTAAACACAGGAACACTATATGACAAAGTTTCCACTCCCTGTTATGAATGAAGCCAGTCACAAGAGACCACACGTTATACAACTCTGCCTGTGTAAACGTCCATGAAAGTCATATACGCAGAAAGAAAGCTGATTAGTGGTTGCCAGGAGCTGGGGAGACAGGAATTGAGGAGGCTGCCAATGAGGGCAGAGTCTCCGAGTGTGTAGGAGGTAGTGGCCACACAGTGGTGCAGCTGTGCAGCCCTGTGACTTCGGGGCACCCCTCAACTGTATTGGCAAATGTGTGCCTTTTGAGATATGCGGAATAAATCTCAATAAAACAGTCTAGATTTTTTCCAAAAAAATTAGAGCTTCTGGATTATTTCTTCTTCATCTCTTTTTCATACCACGTGGAGATGCTGCAGTTTGAGGGTGTCCCCAGAGTTCTCGTGTTGGAAACTTAATCCTCAATGCAACAGGTTCATAGTGGACTGTTAAGAGGTGAGGGGGCCGTGAGGCTCTGCGTCCATGCGTGGATTAGTACCCTGATCACAGGAGCGCAGGGGTGAGCTTCTGCTTCAAGGGCGAGCCAGCCCCTTCCCTCTCTCCCTGACTCTCTGTGCTGTGACGTGCTCCGTCACCGTGCCATGCCTTCTGCCCACGGATGACTCAGCCAGAAGGCCCTGGCCCCGTGTGGGCTCTCGATCTTGGGCTTTCCAGCCTCCTGGACTGTCCATCTGTGCGTGGCTCAGCCTCTGCTGTGCTGTGACGGCTGCACAGACGGATGGAGCAGCGTGGTTCTGTCAGGCTGTAGAGCTTTGCTCGGGCTGGCGTTGGCGTTGGGTTTTGCCCTATCCTCAGGGGAAGTCCCTCTGGTTCCTTAGCCACAGCCTGAACGCTGACCTCTCAGCCTTCTCCTGGCCTTCCATTCCTCCGGGTGAAACTGACTGGAAAATGTACTCAGCAGGTTTGGAGGTAAGAGTAGACTCCCCGCATTGTGCTTCCCTTTTTTAAAAATTTTGATTCATTGTACTCAAATGGGGTGCGACTATTGTTTTGCTGATTGTACACGAAGTAGTTGCACCATTTGTGTGATCATACATGTGCGTAGGGTGATGATGTTTGTCTCGTTCTGCTATTTTCTTTCCCCCACCTGCTGACCACCCCTCATCTTCTTCCATATAATCCGTCCTTCCTCCATGCTTGCCTCCCTCCCACCACCTGTTATGTATCATCATCCATTTATCAGAGAAATCATTTGGGCCTTTGGTTTTTTGGGATTGCTTTACTCGCTTAGCATGATATTCTCCAACTCCATCCATTTACCTGAAAATGCCATCATTTCCTTCTTCTTTATGGCCGAATAATATTCCATTGTGTTTATGTACCACAGTTTCTTTATCCATTCATCTACTAAAGGGCATCTAGGTAAGTTTCACAATCCAGCTATTGTGCATTGAGCTACTATAAACATTGATGTGGCTGTGTCACTGTACTATGCTGATTTTAAGTCCTTTGGATATAGGCCAAGGAGTGGGATAGCTGTGTCAAATGGTGGGTCCATTCCAAGTTTTCTAAGGAATGGAATCTCCACACTGCTTTCCAGAGTGATTGCACCAATTTGCAACCCCACCAGCAATGTACGAGTGATCCTTTTTCCCCACATCCTCGCCAACACCTATTGTTGCTTGTATTCTTGATAATTGCCATTCTAATTGGGGTGAGATGAAATCTTAGGGTAGTTTTGATTTGCATTTCTTTTATTTCTAGAGATGTTGAATATTTTTTCATATATCTGTTGATTGCTTGTAGATCTTCTGTGAAGTGTCTGCTCATTTCCTTAGCCCATTTGTTGATTGGGTTATTTGTATTCTTGGTGTAAAGTTTTTTGAGTTCTTTATAGATTCTGGAAATTAGTGCTGTATCTGAAGCATGTGTGGCAAAGATTTTCTCCCACTCTGTAGGTTCTCTCTTCACATCGTTGATTGTTTCCTTTGCTGAGAAAAAGCTTTTTAGTTTGAATCTCTCCCAATTATTGATTCTTGCTTTTATTTCTTGTGTTTTGAGAGTCATGTTAAGGAAGTCTGGTCCTCAGCTGACATGATGAAGATTTTTTTTTCTTTTACTAGGTGCAGGGTCTCTGGTCTAATTCCTAGGTCCTTGATCCATTTTGAATTGAGTTTTGTGCAGGGTGAGAGAGAGGGGTTTACTTTCATTTTGCTGCATATGGATTTCCAGTTTTCCCAGCACCATTTGTTGAAGAGGCTATCTTTTCTCCATTGTATGTTTTCAGCACCTTTGTCTAGTATGAGATAACTGTATTTATGTGGGTTTGTCTCTGTGTCCTCTATTCTGTACCATTCATCTACCTGTCTATTTTGGTGCTAATACCATGACATTTTTATTATCATTGCTCTGTAGTATAGCTGAAGGTCTGGTATTGTGATATCCCCTGCTTTGCTCTTCCTGCTAAGGATTGCTTTAACTATTCTGGGTCTCTTATTCTGCCAAATGAATTTCATAATTGCTTGCTCTATTTCTATGAGGCACATCATTGGGATTTTAATTGGAATTCCATTGAATTTGTATAGCACTTTTGGTAGTATGGCCATTTTGACAATATTAATTCTACCTATCCAAGAACATGGGAGATCTTTCCATTTTCTAAGGTTTTCCTTAATTTCTTTCTTTAGTGTTCTGTAGTTTTCGTTGTAGAGGTTTATCACTTCTTTTGTTAGATTGATTCCCAACAATTTTTGTTTGATGCTATTGTGAATGGGGTAGTTTTCCTAATTTCTCTTTCAAAGGATTCATCACTTATGAATAAAAATGCATTAGATTTATGAGCCTTGATTTTATATCCTGCTACTTTACTGAACTCATTTATGAGTTCTAGAAGTTTTTGGCGGAATTTTTTGGCTCCTCTAAATATAGAATCATGTCTTGGGTAAGTAGAGATAGTCTGAGTTCTTCTTTTCCAATTCGTATCCCTTTAATTTCTTTGGTCTGTCTAATTGCTCTGACTAGTGTTTCAAGGACAATGTTGAATAGAAGTGGTGAAAGAGGGCATCCTTGTCTTGTTCCAGTTTTTAGGGGGGATGCTTTCAGTTTTTCTCCATTTAGAATGATATTGGCAGTGGGCTTAGCATAGCCTTTGCAATGTTGAGGTATGTTCCTACTACCCCTATTTTTTCTAGTGTTTAGAGCATAAAGGGGTGCTGTATTTTATCAAATGTTTTTTCTGCATCTATTGAAATAATCATGTGATTCTTTAAGTCTGTCAATGTGGTGAATTATATTTATTGATTTCTGAATGTTGACCCAACCTTGCATCCCTGGGATGAAACCCACTTGTTCATAGTGCACTATAACATGTTGATGTATGCGATTTGCTAAAATTTGTTAAAAATTTTTGCATCTATGCTCATTAGGGATATTGGTCTAAAGTTTTCTTTCCTCAATGTATCTTTGTCTGGTTTTGGTATCAGGGCGATATTAGCTTCATGTAATGAGTTTGGGAGGGTTCTCTCCTCTTCTATTTCATGGAATACTTTGAGGAGTATTGGAATGAGTTCTTCTTTGAAGATCTTGTAGAACTCAGCTGAGAATCCATCTGGTCCTGGATTTTTCTTGGTTGATAGGCTTTTGATGACTTCCAAAAATAATGTTAGGTCATTTGTTTGTTGACTTTTCCTTCATTTATTGAATGTGCTTCATGCAATAAATTTTCCTCTAAGTACTGCCTTCATAGTGTGCCAGTGATTTTGATATATTGAATATTTATTCTTGTTTACCTCTAAGAATTTTTTTTAATTTTACCCCGATGTCTTCTGTTATCCATTCATCATTCAATAGCATATTATTCAGTCTGCAGGTGTTGGAGTAGTTTCTGTTTTTTATTTTATCCTTGATGTCTAATTTCATTCCATTAGGATCTCATAGAATACATGGTAGTATCTCTATTTTTTTGGTATTTGCTAAGAGTAACTTTGTGCATAACATATGGTCTGTTTTAGAGAAGGATCCATGTGCTGCTGAGAAAAAAGTGCATTTGCTTATTGATGGATGAAATATTCTATATATGTCTGTTAAATCTAAATTATTGATTGTGTTATTGAGTCCTATTGTTTCTTTGTTCAATTTTTGTTTGGAGGATCTGTCCAATGGTGAGAGAGGTGTGTTAAAGTCACCTAGTATTATTGAGTTGTATTCTATTTAGTTCCTGGAATTGAGAAGGATTTGTCTGATGTACATGAATGCAACATCATTTGGGGCATAGATATTTATGATTGTTATGTCTTCATAGTTTATGGTTCCCTTATCCCTTCTGACTAACTTTGGCTTGAAGTCCGCTTTATCTGATATGAGGATGGAAACCCCCACTTTTTTACTGAGTCCATGTGCATGGTGGGTTTTTCCTCTCCTTTCATCTTTAGTCTATGGGTATCTTTTTCTATGAGATGAGTCTCTTGAAGGCAGCTTATTGTTGGGTCTTTCTTTTTAATCCAATCTACCGGTCCATGTGTTTTGATTGATGAGTTTAGGTCATTAACATTCAGGGTTACTATTGAGATATGACTTGTATTCCCAATTATTTTGGCTTATTTTTGGTTTTTAACTTGGTTTGGTTTCTCTGTTTGGTCAATTTTGTTTGCAAGATTAAGTATTTTGTCTTCATTGTCTGAGGTTCTGTTTTTCAAGTGATCTAGCCTGCTGGTTATGCTTTTAAGTTTTTAATTTGGCTTATTGTTTCCTTCATTTCAAGGATTTCTGTTTTTTTTTTTTTTTTTTCCTAGAATCTCTATCTCTTTACTGAAATGGTCTTTTGCTTCCTGCATTTGCTTTTTAACTGTTGATGGGTGCAATCATTCATTGCCTGCATTGGCTCTCTTATTTCATCCTTTGCTTCTTGGATCATTTTAATTATGTATATTCTGAACTCCCTTTCTGACATTTCTTCTGCTATACTGTCATTGGATTCCATTGATGTAGCATCTAGGTTTGTTTGGGACACTTTCTTCCCTTGTTTTCTCATGTTGTTCATGTATCTTCCCCTCTAGGAGTACAAATCCGAGATATTGTAGTTTTGCCCCTATAGACTTACAGTGTCCCTGCAGGTTTCCAATACTTTACCTTGAAGTGAGAGATCAATATTAGCAGCACACCATACAAACAGTATGCATCCTTAACTCAAATAGTCCCTATTAAGATATTAACCATATTATCCTAATAAACAGAGATTATGATTTCTATTATTATCTACAGCTTAACCAATAGGTTTGCAATAAGGATCACAATTTCTAATGGTGGACAAAGAGGATGGGGAGGGGCGTAGGATATAATATTAATGAGAGAAGAACTGAGTCTATAGAGGCACTATGTCATAGGAGTAGTGAAATCAGAATTAAAATAAGTTGGTTGTTAGCATGAGAAAAAGGAGAGAGTCACCAAGGAGACGGATGGATAAGAGGAAAATAGAGAGGGTGAGAGAAATATTAATGAAAGAAAAGTAGGAGTAATAGTAGGTATAATAGGAATAATTCTAATAATACTACTAATAAAAACATTCTACAATAAGACTATACTGTTCAAAACTCCTAGTCTTCAATAGCTTGATGCCTGGGAGGAACTTGATAATGCGGTGTCCCAAGAAAGGAGCTGCCCCACCAGGGATGGTGGTCTCCAGGTCAGGAATAATCCATGCTGGCCGGCAGAGGCGCCCCCTCATGTTGATAGATGGTCAACCGCAGGGCGGGTGCTAGACCTTGGGCCAGACTGGTCTCCGTGCTGGAGACAGCAGGTGGCGCTGGGCTGGACCTGGTGCGCTTCCCTTTCCTCAGGCTCTGAACCTCTCATCCTGCGTGTATTGGGTACTTTCCAAAGTCTTAAGAAAGCGTTGCTTTCTGCCTCTCTTTACATTGCATGTTACTCACAAGTTGATCCCGTTGGGTGGGAACTGAAATTCCTCCTCCAAGGGACCACTTTTAGTAAAGAATTTCCAGAACCCTACAGCAGATGTGCCCTCTCCCGAAAGCATTTGAATCTTCACTGTATCCAAGTGATCCCTGTGGGAGCTTCCTGTCCTAGCACCCCAAGCAAGCCAGTCAATTAGAAAATCTCCTGCATGGAACCTGGCTATAACACCAGTGACTTGGGATGCTGGGGTTGGAGGACAGCAAGTTCAAGGTCAGCCTGGGCAACTTAATGAGACCCTAAGCAAATTAGAGAGATCCTGTCTCAAAATAGCAAATTAAAAAATTGGCTGGGGATATAGGTCAGTGGTTAAGCATACATGTGTTCCATCCCTGGTTAAAAAAAAAAAAAAAAAAAAAAAAAAACTCTATTGGATAGAAGTTTTGTTACTCCCAAAGCAAGATGTCTCTTCCTCCCTGTTGAATCTCCCTGTATTTTCATTCCCTGAAATGAAGCTAGTTCACTTTTTTTTCCTTAAGAAATAAAGAGCTGGTGTTCTGTGCAACACATGGAGATTGCTGGGTTCCTGTACGTGTTGGTTTGGAGAGTTTATGTGTGCATTGCTGTTCTCCCATAGCGTGGGAATCATGAAGAGCAGGAGTGGAGTGAAACACACCCGGATTCATGTGTCAGAAAGCTCCTTCTGACCACAGGGCAGTAGATGAAGTAGAGAGGGTAGAATCAGATGCCCAAGCAAGGCAGTGAAAGGCTGGAGGGGAGGTAGTCAAACCACAACCAGAACAGTCACAAAAGACCTGGAAAATGAGAGAAGACTGGCTAAAGGAATGTGTTGGAAGGAGAGCTAAGGACCTGGTACGGATGTGAAGAAAATGAAATTAGAAAAATAAAAATTTCCGTCAATAATAGAATAATAGGAATTGGGATAGGGAGGGTAGGATCAAGGCAGAAAGTACCTGTATATGCCGTATTGGGATCAGTCACTGAAAATATTGGTGAAAATCACATTTTAGTCTTTGTTATGTGGTACAAACATGAACGTGCAACATTGGAAGAGTCAGAATTCACTCATTTTTGTTCTCCTACCTGATGAGTTCTTCAGCTTGCTGTGGGTTTTGGGATGCAGGGAATACTGTAGTTGCACATGTGTGGCCTTGGGGACCTGCTCAGCTCCTCACCAGCTAGCAGGTGCTTCCAGAAGGAGACAGCCCGGCCCGTGATGTGGTCCTCCCTCCTCTAGAAAGGTACAGTGTGACTCCTGCTTCTGCTCACCTCAGCAAACAGATTCCATTTTCCAATTATGGTTTAGATGATGAGAAAAAAATAGCATGTGCCAATCCACAAATTAGACAATTTCTGGGTGACCTCAGTTGTAAAGCAATGACCAAAGTTTTGACTGGAAAACAACCCAGCTTCTTATCTGGAACAGTACTCAACCACTTAGATTCTTGTTTTGTGTCTTTATCTCTACACCATTGGAAAGTACAGCCTCATGTTTCATTACGATGAGGAGAATTGCTTTCAGGGTGTATACAGCTGTGCTCTTGAACTTGTGACATTTAAAGGGCAATAGAATGCTAACGTGACTAATAAAACAGAAGCATGGTTTTATGACATTCTGCATGAGGATATTGGTTTCTCTTTATCTAATAAACTGATGAAATTTGACAATTTAGTGTGTAGGGATTGAAGTGGGGAATTTCTGTGCATTCAGATTGAAATAACAGTGAAACGAAGACATTTCTTACCTTCCAGTAAAAAGATTGTCATGTTCTTCTTTTTATAAAAAAAATACTATTGGGAAAGAGGTGAAGAAGTGGGTTTCTGAGAATGTGGTGGTCTATCCTGACTTTTATTTCACTTGAGAAGGTAGAAAGGGTTTGCAATACAAAAATAATCCTTTGGTAATTGATTTTTGTGCTTTCATTGCATAGAATTGGTTTCGGGGCTGGTGTGTTCCAATGTGCCATTAACACAAGGATATCGATGACTGAAACACAGGAGCTCTGCAAGCTATCAGTTGCCATTTACTCTCAGTGCTTTTATTTGGCATACTAAAACCAGGTCTCAGTGGCTGCATGGATTGTGTGTCCCAGGCTGAGATGCAGGCCATGTGGTCCATCAAATGTCAATGCACTTAAATGGGAATGTTGGGTAAGAATAGTTGAAATAAAGATGTTTCAGGAGTTCTGAGACATAGCGATACTTGAGATAAAGCCCACTTTGAGAAGAAAAGACTGCACATTTACTCACCTACTTGTGTCTTATTTCAGAAAGCATTTGGTGAACTGTAGAGGGAGACCAGAGTTGGTAGGGAGGTGGGGTTGGGGCCATGGCTAGGACTGTCTCTGAGTCTGGGAACTCACAACCACTTTATGAAGGAGCAAATAGATGAGCCGACCCTTTGGATTTTCACTTTTTCTCCCCACGGTCCTTCTGTGGGAGGAGGGGACTTGCTTATGGTCATCAAGATGTGGAAGAGGGCTGTCGATGAGCCTGCGAGCCCTCCAGCTGACTGGTCCTGCAGGGCAGGCAGGAGCGCTCAGAGTCTGGTGAAATGGCTCTCCTGACCTGGACCACCTGATTTTACCTTGCTCCTCCTGAGTGCCCTCTGCTCCTCTCCCTGGTTAGGGCCTGGGCGGTGACCTCTGTGTATGTGGAGTCCAGTTGCCATCTGGGTGCTCTGGGTTTGGCCGTGAGGCTGGGCAGGAGGAGACTGGAGTCTGTGGTGCTGGTGTCCTTCTCCTGCTTCCTCCCTCCTGAGCTGGGTAGTCTTACGGTTTAGATCTGAGGTGTCCCCCAACAGCTCATGTGAGACCCTGGGAGGGAATTTAGGGGTGAACTGACTGGGTTTGCGAGCCTTGATCTAACCCACTTGAATGGATTAGCAGGGTCATAACTGTAGGCCGGTGGGGTGTGGCTGAGGAGGTGGTCACTGGGGTGCGCCTTCAGGGTCAGCGTTTCGCCCCTGGTGAGCAGAGCTCTCTCTGCTTCCCGGCGTGAGGTTCTGGGCTGCTTTCCTCTTCCACCCTTCCACCTTGGTAATCCGCCTCACCTCAGGCATGGGGCAGGGGACCAGAGCCACACACGGGCCCCTCTGTTGGCTGGCACAGCTCAGGCGGGGAGGGGGGCAGCCTGGAATTCAGGTCACCTTCCAGAACTCTGCTGGGTCGAGGGCATCCGGGGCCATCACCAAGGGGAGCATGAAGTAGTTGGAGCCACAGTGCAGCACGGGCACACGCCACACGCCCTCTGCGTCGCTCCTGAAGGGCTATCTTCCCCGGCGGCTGCAGGTGCACCTCCCCAGAGGCCTTGGGTGCCCTCGTCCCCAGTCCCAGGTGCGTGGACCAAGAACAGGCAGGTGTCTCAGGTGACAAGTCTGCTCTCCTGGGAATCTGGAATTCTGATCCCAGACAGGTGCCCTCTGTGTCTGACAGGCACTGATGGGCATGTGGCAGGATGGTGTGAGGAGCGTCCCGTGGGTCAGTCTGAATGCCCAGGGCATGGGTGGGGGAAGAAGGAGCACAGGCTTTCAGCCACACCCGAAAGATGACCGACATCCACGCCAGGTGGTGGCACAGAGAGATTTGAATGGCAGATTTTGGAGGAGGGGAATCAGTTGTCACTGTGTCCCAGACCCCTCCATTTCTAGAGCAAGGGAGGCAGGGTGAGCTTGAGCAAGGGAGCAGAGCAGACAAGGAACAGGAGGAGAGTGGGATCCCCAAGGAAGTTCGTTCTCTCAGGTAGGGTCCGGAGGTGATGGCCCAGGGCAGATCTGGAAGGTTCACGGGCCAGGACCCAGGCTCCTCCTAGGTGGCTGCAATGGTTTATTTCAGGTGTGATCTTGTCTGGACTATGTTGCCTGATTATTTGGTCCAACACCAGTGTACACGTTGCTGTAAAAGTAATTTTTAGATGTGATTAACATTTGTAGTCAATTGGCCGTAAGCAAAGCAGATTATCCTCTCTAGTTTGGGTGGCCCATCTAGGCGGCTGAAGGTCTTTAGGGCAAAGACCCACGTTTCCCAAGGGAGGGATTCTGCCCCTGCACTGCAGCGTGGACACCATCCTGAGCTCTCAGGCTTTGCACTCAAGACTGTGACCTCATCATCTCACCTGAATCTCCAGCCTGCCAGCTGGCTCTGCGGAGCTTGGACCTGAGGGCCCCAGCACTTACCAGTCAATTCCTTAAAATCCCCTTCTCTCATGCAGGTACCTGTCTCCTGTCTCTCTCTGAAGACCTCCCCTGTTCCGTGGGGCAGCAGCAGGAAGCTCATGGGGATGAATTCATGGCGCTCCCGGGATTGGGAGGGCCCAGACTCGCCCCTGGAGAGGCGTACTCAATGACCACAGGTTCCTGAGGGCCCAAGTGGGGTCCTGAGTTTGGGGTTCCTCCCAGCAGAGGCCGAGTGTGGTCACCTTGCTGGGCAAAATAACAAAGTGGAGCCTCAGAGACGGTCAGTGGGGCTGTGTGACCATGCCAATAGCATCCATGGCCACCAGAGCTGGCCAGCCTGGGAGAGCCGACCACAGCTTCAACAGAGAAGAGAGTCAGCGATACCAGGGAAGAGAGGACGATGCCACCACACGCCCCCGCCCCAGGCAGGCCTCGCTGACATCAGGAGGGCTGCCCCTAGAGCATTCCAGGTAATCGAAGATTGACTTAAAGTCCTGAAGCCTATTTACCAAAAGACAGCTTTAAACCAGAAATGGTGGCGTGCAGCTAACATTTCCATTATTAAGAATAAATGGAGACTAAAATCAATAACAGAAATGATGGAAATTGTATATTATCTTCTTTCTTTTTTATTTGGGGTGAAATTGACATAAAATAAACTTTTTTTTTTTTTTTTTGCACCAGGGATTTAATCCAGGGGTACTCAATCCCTGAGCCACATCTCCAGCCCTTTTAAACTTTATATTTTGAGACAGGGTCTCACTAAGTTGCATAGGGCCTTGCTAAGTTGCTGAGGCTGGCCTTGAACTTGCTATTCTCCTGCCTCATCTCCTGAGCTGCCGGCATTAGGTGGGAGCCACTGTGTCTGGAAAATTAACCATTTTAAAGTGAAGAGTTCAGGGCATTTCCACTTACAAAGCCATGCCACCACTGTCCCTCTCTGGTTGGAAAACATTTTTAATCCTCCAAAGGAAATCCTGTGCCCTCTGAGCAGTTTGTCCCCCCACCCTCCCTGTCCTTGGTGTGCAGGATCCTGATCTCTCTCTGAACGTACCTGTTAGTAATGTGCCTTATCTGCATTGGACATCCCAGTGTAGATGAATGCCGTGTGATTCTTGGGCTGAGCAGTCTCGTCCAGGTTCATGGTGACGTGGCCAGGACTTCACTCCTCTCTTGCTGAATCATGCTTCCGGGCACTGCTGTGTCTCCATCTGATCGCTCACCTGTGGTGTCAGGCTGCTGTGATCACGCACGTGCGTGTGCTTGCTAATGACCTGTTTTCAGAGTTTTCGGAAGGATTTGCTGGAGTGAAATTGCTGATGGTTCTGAGTTCAAGTTCTGAGGAAACGCCAGCCGGCGTTCCTGGCACCTCTGAGCCACGTACCCGCCTGGCAGCCGCGTCTCAGGGCCTCGCCAGCACCTGTGATTGTCCTTTTCCTGGGTTCAAATTTGGGTTATTACCTGCCTCCCAGGGAGCGTGCAGTGTGAGCTCCTGGTGACCCAACTTCAGCTCCTCTTGCTGACGTTGCTGAGCGGCTTTGAGTTGCCCTCTGCCGCCAGCCTCTTCCCGGAGGACGTGCTTAGTCAAGTCTTCTCCCGCGTGTGGGTCAGGTGGTTTGCCTTTTTGTCTTTTGGGGCTAATATTACTGGATGCCAGACCCTGATTGGATGAGCAACTTGCATGTATTTTTACTGTTCTGTAGATGGTCTTTTATTTTCTCAAAAATGTCCTTTGATGCGTGAACAGTTTTTAATTCTGTTTTCACCTGTTTTCTTTGTTGCTTGTGCTTTGGTGTCGCAGCAAACAATCCAATGTCAAATGCAAGGTCGTCATGATCCGCCCCTGTTTTCTTCTAGGAGTTTCATGGTTTTAGTGACCTGCGTAGGACATTGGTCCACATTGGGTCTGTATGTAGTGCGAGGCAGGACAGCAGTCCTTTGCATGTGGAAATTCAGTGGTCCCTGCACCATTTGTTGCAAAGATGAGTCTTTCCTTGTTAAATTGCCTTGGCAACCTTGATGAAAATTGTCTAACAGGAAAATCATATACATTTTTAGAGCATTCAAGTTGGTACTGAATTTGGTTTCTTTCTTCCATTAAAGTCAGGAAGTCTGAGGAAACACCAAGCTGACTGAACACTGGGAACAGAAAGTGGCATGAGAGGTGGAGGCTGGGAGGGGCGGCTCCACCTTGCACTGGGTGGCTTCCTCCTCCAACCTCTTCCTCAGCGTCAGCTACTCCACTTGCACTGAGACTTTCCTCAGTCTTGGGCTACTCCACTTGAACTGAGGCTCTCCTCAGCCTTGGGCTACTCCTCTTGGACCGAGGCTCTCCTCCTAGATGAGAGCAGCGAGTGTAGGCCTCAAGTCGACCAGTGCTCTTGTTGCCCCGGAGATGGTAGGACAGGAAGGTGGCCATGCCTGGACCACTGCCTTTACCCGCAGTCTGAGGCCGTCTGTACCACGTGGATGTGGGCAGGTGGGACAGCCAGATCATGTGGCCCTCCCTGGACTCTGAGCACTAAGCCCCAGGCCAGTTTTCAGGCGGGGGTTCTAGACTCGGCGCCAGGGGACGTTTCTGCATCAGAGCTGGCCTGTCAGAGAAGTCTAATGCGCACTGGCCGGAAGTCCTTGGTGCCCCACGACATCCCCCACCTGTTGATTTCGTCCGGCATTTTTCTGCCTCACCTGCATCCGTTTGCTCACAAGGTTTTATTTTTTGATTGAAGAGTAGTTTTAAACAATGGGAAGATGCCATGTGCCCTACATTAACAGATATATTATTATGTTACTTGCTTAAAGTAGTCCTTTGTACTTTTCCCTCCAAAAGAGCCTCTCCTTTCATTTTAACTTTTTCAAAATGACCCTCTCCCTCGAGTTTTCATAAACATGTTTTATTTTAATAGAACTATTGAGTTTGAAACAATTTCAAACCTACATAAAAACTGACAAGCTGGAGATAGACCTGCATGTCCTTTGTCCAGTTGTACCAGGGATGTGCCATTTGCCCTGTTTGATCTGGTGCTCTCTCTCTTTCTATATTTATACATGATGAAAATCACTTAACGGGAAATATAACGTACGCCCACACATACACACAGTGTATATGCATGAGTTACAGTTAATGCACATTTATAAATGAAGTATGTAGAACACCACATATATTTTATTTCCCTGAGCCATGAGAGGGTGTGTGGTCTGCACACCATCCTGTGTAGTACTTCAGAAGGCAACTCTTGGGAAGGACATCCTTTAAACCATCATAGTACAGTGATCAAAACTGGATATTCAACCTTGTTGCAAAGTTGCTGTATAATCCATGGAGCAGAACATTTCAGGGAATTCTTCGGTTTGAGCCAGATGCTCCCGGGAGGCCGCACTTCAACATGTGTACGCCCCTGGAACTGTTCAGAGTCTCCCTGGCTGTTTCTGCTGCTGTTCATGCCCAGCCTGTGTGCTGGCGTGTCCGGTGGAGGTGTCCCTCCCGGCTCCACAGCCCTACAGCTGTGCCTTCCAGACGTGCCCGTCGAGGCGTAGACCCGTAGACCCGGAGTCAGCAGCTGTTTGGAGAAGACTGGCACCCACGAGCTCATCAGCTTCACGAAGCTGCTCAACTCAGAAACCCGGACGGGGGTTCCTCTCCTCTCTACCCAAACACGCAGTCACTTTTCTCCACGCCTGGGCTGCAGCAGTCCTGCCATCTCTGCGTGGTCCCACCTTGAGGCTCATTGCCGTCCTCTGATGAGGTCAAGCCATCTGCGCCTCCCTGCCTCCCGGCTCATCCCTTCTACACCACTGCTGGGAGTTCTCCATAACTGGCCCTACGAGTCCAGTACTGCTCTGCTCAATATTTTTATGAAGAGCTTTCTCAGAAAAACCTAAATCCCCTATCAGGGTGACTATACTCAACTCTTATGCACAGTTGAATTTTTATTCAGATATCACACATGCTTTTAGGGCTGAGAGTACCTCGATCCCGGTTGGTTGTTTTGGGATAGACTAGACTGTGAGACTTCAGACCAAAACAGGCCCTATCTCCAGAGTGGCCCTGGGATGACCACACAAGTGCTCTCCAGAGAAAGCACATAAATGACAAAATACGACGTCGATGACTAAAAATGCAGCCAAAAAGCCAACGTGTTGGTTGAAGCTGAGGAGGCAGGAGGGCCCAGCTGCAGGCAGGATGGGGCAGTGGGCAGTCCCACCAGCATGGTATGGGTATTTGGCTGGACCCACAGTGGGCTGCATGAAGGTCGTTCCTCAACCAAGGAGCTGTGTCTTAGGCAAGGGCGGGGACAGGTAGCTTCTGGCTATGGAAGGCTGTGCTGTGGGTGGAGGTATTCTGAGCAAGATGGAACCCTGGCCCCCGGAAGCCACAGGTACTGGAGTTATTTAAACAGGATCCAGGCACAAGGTCACAGCAGAAGCCCAGCAGTAAACTAGGTTGCAAGATCTAAGAGTGATATGGAGTGCCACCTGCTCATGCCCTTTGTTTCTCTGAGTCAGAGATGGGGCAGGTTGGGCTCAGGCTGACCCTGAGGAGGCCAGCGTCTAGAATCAAAGACAGCCAGAGCAGGGCGCCTGAGAGCCAGGTGCAAGTCAGCTATCGCAGACTGTTCTAGAAAGCGCCCACGCCTTCATAAATAAAGCCACTCTTGCGAGCTTTTGTATTCTCATAATCTCACCTGTGCCCCTTAGTTACTGGAACAATTGTTTATGATTCTGTTTTATTAAATATCTTTCAAGGCTAATTAAATCTGTACCCTACTGATTTGAAAATGAAGACTTTTAAAGTAATCTGTGAATAGATTTTTAGTTGAGCATGTGAAAGAAAATGAACGAGTGAACATCTATTGTTTCAACCAAGACCTACTGACATTTGTTCTCAAAATGAAGATGTCTCCAAGTAGCATATTGCACAGAACTTCAATTCTTTTGGTGTTTCTAATCCTCCTTTTAAAGAGCCAAAAGAGGAAAAATATAAGGTGGAAAATTAGAAAATAATGAAGGCTTTGTAAAAATAGCTGCTGCTGAAATTCAGGTGAAGCACACTTGGGAAACTCAAACAAAATAGAATCAGTGGTTCCAGGTGGCGTTGGACATGGCACTGCAGCTGAATTAACTAAGGAACATATTCTACTACTAAAGGTTATTTTTAGAGTAGAAAAACAGAGACCTGGGAAGGTATCAGAAGATCAGAAAATAGAAGTGGGAAACATCTTTTTTAAAAAGAAAGAATAACCATGGTAATTGCCCTAAATGTATAATTCTTGTTCACTTTACAGGAAATAGTAAGATAAAATAACTCAGAAATCTGGAGACTACTCGAGCAATTAAAAATAAAGTTCCTCAGCTTTCAAAGTCTGATGGAGATTCTAGAGGGAGTTTTGTCTCCTCTTTTTCATCAGCTTCCACTCTCTTCCCAGTATGTGATTTCCCTCTCCTCCCACCTCCTGCATGGCCATTTCGACTCCTGCATTTTCTGCCTCTTTCTTTCTCCCTAAATGCAGCCATTCCCAGTCCTAGCTCATTGTCAAGTGTAAATAAGACCCAGTCTAAAATACCCATCACAGGGCCTCGCCCGCCACACTCCAGAACGTGCTGATCTCTCCCTCCGGGCTCCTTCCTTCCCCTTTCTGGCCTTATTTCCACGTCTCTGCCTGGTCACTTGGTCTTCTGACTACGCTTCGATTCCAGTTTCCTTACTCTGTGACATCCATTCATTACGGGTACTTCGAATGTCTGCACGGTGAAGACCCCAGGGTGGGAGTTCTGACGGATGTGACGTGGAGTCACTCCTTGACAACTGGTCTCCTACCCCAGGCCTGGAAGCCCTTCTCTGCTCTCACCAGACGCCATCTTCTCCCCTTGCCTCCTGCCTGGGTAAGAACCCTGCCAGTCTGTCCACAGGGCCCTCGCCGGCCACACTAAGCTTCCTAAGCAGATTTCTCCAGGAAAATTCTTCGGAATTTGAATAATTTTTTTTCTTCATTAAAATAGGGTTAATTGACCAAATACATTTGGGAGTTACTAATTTAAGTGAAGCTAATTAGATTCTTCACCACAGGATTTCTCAGAGCTTTTAATGCCTGATCTGCATGTGGGACCCTCAGGTACAGGCTGCAGGCTGCAGGATTCAATTCCTATTTGTGTGTAGACCTGCTTTTGTGGATTGGCAAATGGGCCTCCTGTGTGTTCTCCATTCACGGTGCTTTGTGAGTGTTTGGACTCTATGTCTCCTTCCTTCAGTTAAGTTGGAATCTTCTCTGGTTTTGAAGATGCACTTTGTGCTGCATGGCACCTGGCAAAGCGTGGCTCACCCACCTAGGGTCCTGCACAAACTACCATCTCCAGTGAAGCCAAGCTACTGCTTAGCCAGCACATTGCATGTGTGAGGTACAGAGGAAAGACCAAGTAAGCTGCCTTCCAGAACCACTGGCCAGCTGACCATCTCAGCAAATGTGGACTTAGTGACCTCCAGAGGCAGGGCCACAGGCAGCTGCCCCATCCTGCACCTGGCTTCCAGAAGCAAAACCAAGTGTTCACCCTGAGGGATCAGAAACTACCCAAATACACGTAACAGAAATAACTGCAATGTTGGTGTTTGCTGAGGGATGGGACATAAGCATATTTTGCAAAAACAAAAACACCCAAAACCAAAACCAAAAGTCAAGCAAGCAGGCAGACTTGATACACCTGTGCACAGCTAGCAGGTTCACCTGGTTACAGGTGGAAGGGGTGATTCTGAAGTTTCAAAGACAAACAGACCAAAGACAACCATAAACCATGTGATTAGGAGCAGATTACCTAAGCTCAGTGGGGCCTTCATATGCCAGGTAGAAAACCACAACCTCACATGAAATTGGTGCATTTATTTTGTCCCTATTTCCACAAAAATGTATCCACATTTGACCAGAATTACAACTTAAATTTTCAGCTTTTTTAAAGGCACCCAAATAAGAAGTGCCCTATTCTGAAGAACAAACAGATTTCTAGCCCTGCAAGGAAGCAGAAACACCGGCATAGCGTGGACGGGAGGGAGGGGATGCAGCCTTGTGGACCAGGGCGATGGTCCTGATGTGGGAAGGAAAAGCCACCCAAATAGGATGGCACTAAATGAGAGGCAGGAGGCAATGCCAGGACGCTCGAGTGACAGGAAGCCGCAAGGCGAGCCACTGGCCAGCGAGGAAGGGGTGCGGGGTCGTGCGGACGTGGCGATCGTGGTGATCAAGGCCACAGAACACATTCTGAAAATACGGGCATGGATGATCGGGTCCACGCCAAGTGCCCTCACACGTGCCTGGCGTCTGCTTGCTCTCTAGGGAGGGAGAGAGTGACGGGCACCAGCAGCTCACCCACAGGGAGGAGCTCGCGGGCATTCCTTACCCTGGGAAGCCGAGCAGGGTAAAAATGAAGCCTGCTGTCGACTCTCAGATGAAGTGGAGCTTCACTTACACACCAGCGAAGTGGCTTCTTCCTAATGCCTACCGCAGTCGTAGGTGGATGTGTTTCGTAGCCATGTGTTTACTCCCTGAAATCTGACCTGACCTGACCGTGACCTCCGTGAGAACAAGACCTCGCCTGTCTCCTACCTGATCACACCTGAGCACCGGCACTCAGCTTATCACACATTTAATGTCTGCTAAGTAACGCTTTGTGGTATAGGGATGGCACCCAGGGCCTCACGCAAGCCAGGCAAGTGCTCTACCCAGCTCTGTGACACACCCCACGGCCCCTGAGTCGTTATTAAATGGATCAGTGTCTGTCAGGTTGAAATGCTCCATGAAAGCAACTTCAGAAAGACAAAACCTCCATCAGTCTTCTAAGCATGAGGGCGTCAGGGACTTGCAAGGCTGCCAGAGAAACAGAAGGTTTATTGAAGCCGGGGCAGTCGGAGCTGCACAGCAGGGGCCACCAGGAAAGGCGCAGGGTGCAGGTGAGGCCCTGTTACGCCACCTGCATCCCCTCAGTGCTGGACAAGGATTCCGCTGAGTAATAAAGGTGTTTGCAAAGTCTCATCGTGTTGGGAATTTGGTTGTGGACTTTCTTTCCTTGCTTGCTTAGTATGTGTAGGTTTACTATTAATATTTTATGTGTTTTCCCTGAAAACAGGGTCTTAACAGAACCAGGGTTAGAAAATAAAAACCAGACTTCTAATGGGACAGTGATTTCAGATTTAGTCATTTGCTATGAAACTCTGAGTCACCAAGACTGCTATGAGAAAATACAAAAACAGACTCTAGCTGCCGATCCCCTGTTGACTATTCTCAGATGACCTGAAACACGTAGGCAAATAACTCCAACCCCATCAGGAAGGAATAACAGGAACAGAAGAAATAGTGTTCCTCAATGTTAAGTTCACACAGGATAAGATGATATCATATATTTGTTAGCTTAAAATGTCTAGCATTTATTAACTACAGCAGTAGTCACATGACTGACGTTTATTCAACCCTACTGAACTTGCTTTAACCTTTACGATCAGTTAAATATTAATATGTCTTATTGTTTAGTTATAGGTTATCACAAGTAAACAATTACTAGAATAATTAGAATACTTCCTTGTCTAGTCTAGTAATGAGCATACAAAATATTTTTGTTTTTCTCCTTGTGACTTTTTCCTGTTCTGAAAAAACATGTGTAACTACCTACCTTTTAATGTATAAAAAGCTGGCTGGGAAAAATAAAATTTAGAACATAGCATCCATTCCTTGAGTTTGTGTTGCTTTGTTCTCCACCTCATCGATGCCTACTCCATCACCTGTGGCCACTACGACCCCTGCTAGGGCTGGACCCCAGCAAGGCCCGGCAGGTGGGGAGGTGCAGGTGAGGCCCAGATGAACCGGGGGGCAGGGTGCAGAGGGTTCTGCAGGGACTGTGGACTGAAGAGTGGCTCCGTGGATGTACTTACATGTGATCGTGTCCCACCTACAGGGTATCACTGTGCTGGCGGCGAGGAGCAGTGGCTGGTGGCCTGGTGTGGTCATGCATGAGGCACGGAAAGCATGTTGGGGCCGGGTGGGAGGAACAGAAGGTAGAGAGGGGATGGTTCAGCGAGGAGGGGTCAGTGCTGTGTCACCCCAGGGTGGTCAAGGCTTGGACCCCTGCCTCAAGCCACTGGGAGGGGTGGAAATGTAAAGAGGCGGGGTGTTCTGGGAGGTCGAGGGGTCTGGGGGCGTGCTTTGAGGGGACAGTGAGACCCAAAGCCTTCCCCCACCCTCTCTTTCTCGCTTCCCGGCTACCCTGAGTTGAGGAGGTGGCCCGATCCAGGCGTTGCGGCTCTCGACTTGCTGGCTTCTCTGGGGCACAGGGAGAGAGATTCTTTACCCTGTACCCAGGAGAACTGGGTAAAACGTCAGGACGAGAACAGAAAAGTGTGCTGCCTTAGGAGGAACGACTGGCCCACCCTCGGTTTCTTTTTGAGGTAGAAACACGCAGCCTCCCTGAAGTCCTGCCTCAGAGTGCGGCTGAGCGGGGGCCCAGATGTCGTGAGCGGGCGTGGGAAGGCCTGGTGGAAGGCAGGCAGCAACCTGAGCTTCCGTGAGAGAGCGCGTGTGCAGGCAGGAGGTGCTGCACGTCCCCAGGGGTGGCCTGGCGGGTGGGGTGTCAGGGTCCGTCACAGGTGTTCCTTCCCAGGGTCATCCGCTGCTCTTCACACCGCAGCTCTTCACACCGCAGCCTGCTCCCTTTCTGCCTGCTGAGGCCCAGCAGCTGCCTGGTGTGGCGCCCTCTTCCTGAGGGTCTCTGCTTGAGTGTGGAGGCATGGCGGTCCTGTCCCGGGGCAAGCCAGGCCAGCTTCCTCTTACCTGGAACCTGCACCAGGACCTCTAGAAATGGGAGACTTGATCCCACCAATCTTGATCATCAGATCTGTTTTTCTCTCATGAACTTTCTCTGTGTGTAGTTTTGTCCTTGTAACTAAAATAATAAAAAATACTCTATTGAAGTGAAATAATCTTGGAAATGCTTGTCTTATTCAGTGCAGCTAGAATGTAGACCAAACAGAAAAGAAAGCATGATCTAAACCCATTAGCCCTTTAGTTAGCATTACTTAATACTTTAAATATTTTGCATATTGGAGGAGTAGCCACTAGAAAAAGTCTTTAAATATATATCATAAATCTATAACGAATTAGCCTTACTGTCATATATTCTATGCTAATATTTAGAAACTAGCTGCCCAGAACAACTGTAGAGGAGGAAAGGTTTATTTAAGGGCTCTTGGTTTCAGAGGTCTTAGTCCATCAACAGCTGGCTCCACTCCCTGGGGCTCAGTGAGGCGGGACATCAGGGTGGAAGTGTATGTCAGAGGGAAGCAGCTCACATGGTGGTCAGGAAGCGCAGAGGGAGACTGCACTGGCCGGATACAAACATATACCCAAAGCCAGGCCCAACGCCCACCTCCTCCAGCCACGCCCACCACTTCAGTTACCACCCAGTTAACCCCTGTCAGGGGATTAAGTCACTGATTGGGTTGAGGCTCTCGTGACCCAATCATTTCTCCTCTGATCCTTCTTGCACCGTCTCACACCATCCAAACCATGATGCTAGTTCTGAGTGACGTGTTTAAAGTAATGCTGAGCAATAGCTTCACGGCCCACTGCTATCTCACTGTGCGTGATGAGGTACCCAGGACCAGAGGAACTCTATGCCAGCCTTGAATGGCCATGTGGGCTGCCACCAGGGGTGACTCAGGGGGACAGCAGAGGTCCCAGAGAAGCTGAGGACCAGGCAGCTAGGCGGGCTGTGCCCACACAGCCTGAGGAGTGGCCAGCCCGGGTGCAGGTGGGAGAGGATGTGTGTGGGTGGCTGGAGGCAGAGTCCGAGGCCTGAGCTGCCTGTCTCAGATATATGGAGGCTGGGGCTGATGGAGGATTTTGTGGACAAAGGAGCAGGCTGGACAGAGGGTCTGCTTAGTGTTTAGTGTTGGGCGTGGGGACCAGGAGGCTTGCAAAGGGAGGACACGGAGGGCAGGAAGGTCTCCTTGAGTCCTGAGAGTTGCCAAAGCCTGGGGATGAGACTGCGGACTTGTCCTCTGACCAGACTGAGGCAGAGCCACCAGGGTACAAAGTCCCCTGCCACCTGAGCATGAGCCTTGGTGACATGTGAAGTCTGCAGAAGAGGCTGCTCAACTGCTGGGAGCTAAGGGAGGCCGAGAGGAATCCGGCATCGATGACCTTCCTTCCACAGGACGGAGGTTCTCCCGCGCCATCTGAAGCAGCTCAGAACGTCGGGTCTTCACCCAACATGCAACCCGGCAGCATTACTGCAGCCCAGTAAGAGCGAAGGTTGGAGCTGCCGTCACGTTTCCTGAGGCGGTCAGGGTGGTCCCCGCCGTGCTCACAGGACCCCCGCCTGCCCCGCGCCTCTGAAGACACGTGTAAGACGCAGACATGAAGGGGTTCTTTTCCCTCGTGGTCTGAGATGGCCGGGAATGGGGACCCACAGGCGACTCACAGCCACCTTGGTCCTCGATGCTGGCGTGGCGCCCTGACCTGCACCAGTCACCTGCTGCGCAGGTTTCCGGCGCTCACCCCGCAGCACCCGGTGTCACTGGAGCCCCTCCTTTTAAAACTGCTCCAAAAAAGTCAGGGGAGAGCGAGCGGAGGCTCTCCTGGGGCCGGACGCCCGAGAAGGGATGGGCATGCGGAGGGAATGTAAGGCGTTCAAACCGGACACAGGCCAAACAGCTCAGCAGCAGCTTCAAAAGGGGTTTCAGGATGGGTGCAAGTGAGATCCAGACTCGGCCCTCGGAGCTGGAGATGCGCACATCGTTAGGACGGCGTGGGGAGGTCCTGAGCAAGGTCCGGAGAGGCCCGCAGGGCAGGAGGGCGCTACCTCCAGCCTGCCGCCCCCACGCACCTGCACTGCATTCTTGGGCCCCCTCACTTGTCACTTGGGCTTCAGAGTCGAGTGTATTTAGGTTCGTATTTGAGTTATTTGAAAATTCCTGATGGGCAACTCTCAGTTGTATTAAATAACCAAGTCCCACTTCCTAAGTGCTAGTGGTCAACACTGGCTGGAGGCACCAAGTAAACAGCACTCTTCCAGTATGGTTCCCTGTGTGAAAAAGTTCTGTTTTTGGATGTATAGCAGCTGGCTTTAATCTACTTAGCGGAAGATATATGAGAAGTTGGCTGGCAAAGAAAAATATCTGCAGTTGCTGCTGATTATCGTGCCTTTACTTCTTCCAGAATTGGGCACTGATTGCCAATTCTCAAGACAGCGTGGTGCTATAATGCCATTATCCACTTATGTCTTTCCCTTAAAATCTGAATATCTGTTCTTAAACAGTAAAGAAAAATCCTTTCTCTACCAAATCAATAAGAATTAATACTACTATTATATTTTTAAAAGCCAGAAAATGAAATTTTTTTCCTCTAATGCAGACTGCATAAGCTCCAACTATTTCAAAATAAGGTTTATTATCTTTCTAAAGAAGAAAAAACATATTATTTCTGCTTGGTTTGTCCAGCAAGCCGCATAAAATGGGTTCAAAGTTGTGTTTGTCTCTTTTCCCTGGTGAAAATAGCTTTCAAATGAACTAAGGATAAAATAAGGCAGGCTGTGACTCACTGATATCAATTTGTGCTCTCATTATTATTTTTTTTAAATCTACAGGCCAGTGGAGAAAAAAATAATTGTAAAGGAAAGGCATTAAGATAGTGCAGGCCACATCCCAAAGCTATTTCAGACCAGCACATCGGCTCCTGGGAGCCGTTCAGTTCCACCTGCACCCTCCTCTGCATGCTTCTCAAAGCAGATCTCTTGGGGGAATCATAGGATTTGAAAGATTCCAGTTTGCAATTTTGTTATCCGGAAGTAATTACCTGTGGTAACCAGTTCAGTAAGTACTGAGATACTAAATATCAAAGGTTGGAACTGACTCTCTAGAATTGAAATTTGTGCTTATGTTCAGGAAACTTAATTACCATTAAGATCTTAAAAGTTCATTAGGAGTAACAATCATGGCTGTTTGTCTCCTCCAGTGAAAGGTTTTTGTACTACTCAAGGAAGATTCCCTAAGATCTGCTACACACTTTAACACATATATCCATATCCTTTAGAAGTTTATTTTAGGTCATTACTTGTCTTAAGAAATGAAATGGGGCTGACTGGATGGCCACTGCCTGTCAATCAACATAGAAACTGCATCACAAAGCATATGGTGGCAACTTTATGCACTCATTCATCCATCCTCCACCCAGGTACCCCTTCTCCATCTCTCCATCCTCCATATAGTCATCCATCCTTCATCCATCAATCATCCATCACCTATTCATTCACTCAGCATCCATCTATCCAACCTCCATCCATCCATCCATTCTTCCTTCCACCCACCATCCACCATCCATCCATCCATCCATCCATCCATTCATTTATCGATCATCTATTCATCCACCATAGATCAATCATCCATCCATCATCTATTCATCCATCATCCATCCATCCACCATTTTATTTATTCAATAAACAACTTTTAAAGTTTACTATGTTTTTTTTTTTTTTATGCTATGAATTGTTTTTAGTTTCTGGATGCAAAGAAAAAATAAAAAGCATCTTAATCATGGTGTGGGGGGGAAGTAAATTTATAAACCGACAATTATAGTGCAGTTTAATTATAGAAAACCATGAGAAGTGAGAAATATCCGTCTTAGAAATATGTAAACTTGAAAAGTCTTGCTCTGCCTATAGTGGCTTTCATAGAATATTTAAGAAAATGATCTTTTGTTCCTCCCAAGAATAATTAAATATGCTATAGATCACACCCGTTTACTCTCTTTTATAAGTCAGGCAGTAGAGACTCATGTACAAAACATGAAGATTGCTGTGACTTGAGGATTTTGACTCAGATCTCAGACTAATAATTATTAAGAATGAGAATAATAAAAATAATAAAAGTTGTGAAGCAATTTATGTAATTGAAAGTAAATTTAACACTTAACCTTAGAAATGCAGACCTTATATGAATTTTGTTTGCAGTAGTTTATTTATGCCAATAGACATTTTCAGAGATTGGCTTTAAGTGAGAATGCATGGTGTCAGGAAATAAAACTGTTAACCTTGCTATCACAGGAGAATAAGACTCAGAAGTATGCCTTTGGAAGAGAAATATGTCCCCAAAGCAAAAAAACTGCAACTCTGAAATATATTCAATATCAGAAAACTCTCTATGAAAGAAAGCAACATGTTTCAAGCAGCATATTGTAGCTGGTGACTGTTAAAGCAAAATGCACAGGGAGTTTTATTTTATTTTTTTTAGGATTACGAACATATGTTCTTTTTCCAGAGAAAAGCAGCCAATCTTCACCATTCTGTAGACAGTCCTGCCATTTTGTGAGGTTTCAGAGAAAATGACATAAAAATAGATTATAAAATGGCAGCTCCATGCTAAGCCTCACGTTTTTAGTTATTTTTTTTTGTTATAAATATTTATGGTGAAACACAATTGATTATGCTTCATAAAACTGTCATAGTTGCTCACATAGAATTCCATTCCTGTGATTCCAGTTAGGCATGCATAAGCTTTATGGGTCTATTGTCAGCCTATTTTCTTCTGGCTACAAAAATTGCCAAAATTTGCAAGTATTGTAGAAACCATATTCACACAGTAGAGTCACCTAAAGGAATTATGCTTTAAATTGACAATTCAGTTGTCAAATGTGTATCTATATATCACATATGTCCTGATTTTTCCATTTGTTTCTGCAATAGGTACATCTCCAGGGAGAGGGACATAAGCCAGTTTAGCTTCTATTTTCTAATGCAGGAAAACTTTAATTAGGTGTAAATGAGTTTGATCAATGAATAATTAACTCCTATTAAAGTTTAAGTAGACTGCCTGACCTGGCCACTCTATTCTGAATGTAATCTGGTGTGAGTCTGATAATTAGTGCTAAAGGAATTGACGCCAGAGGCTCTGCTTCTCAGTCTCCGGACCCAGCCTGGTTGAGTCAGCTATAAAGTTACTTTTGGTGTCAGCTTCTCAGGGCTCCATAGAGGATAGTGTACAATCTTACAGAGAAACAGAACCTAAAGGAGGTATCACTGCGTTTGCATTTGGTGGGCAATCGCCCTTACAGAGAGGTGGTTATCCTTGATGGAACCTGAGTTCTTCAAAGTCCATGCTTCTTGGAATCTTAAATTTTAGGATTAACTCTCAAGTTTCATGAAGCAATTGTTCATGCAGTTGTTCATATATACATTATCTTTTATTTCATACCAACACTGGATTGGCAATGTGCTCCTGCAGTTAAAAAAACATGAACCAATTTCAGTGTCAGGTCTTGGAGGGACTTAGAATGTAATAGAAAAATGCATGGAAAATTTAAATGCAATGTGACAAGTGCTGCATTAAAGGTTCGTAAAAGACTTCAGAAGCATGATGATGCAGCCCCCAGCCACACCTGGATGGAGAGCAGTTTGTGAGCCTTTGGAGTGTCTGTTCTAGTGACACTCCATCATGTACCATGTCCGAGGATGTGCAGGGCAGAGCTGGGAGCAGGTGCAGAGATGCTTCATGCTCTGGATGGCGTACCTGGGTGCAGTGTGTAGACAACATCACTTCTCACCTACATATGTTGATAGCTTATTCTCAATTATCAGAGTTAACCTTTAAAAAATAATTGGGTAATTATAATATACATGGTGATAGAAAGGACAAAGGTCAAAATAAAAGAAGAAATATTTCCTTCTCCTCTTACGGTATATAATTTACTGCTGATAACATGAAACTCTATTTTATTTTTTGGTACTGGGGGTTGAATTCAGGGGCACTCGACCACTGAGCCACATCCCCAGCCCTAATTTATATTTTATTAAGAGACAAGATCCCACTGAGTTGCTTAGTGCCTCGCTTTTGCCAAGACTGGCTTCGAATTGGCGATCCTCCTGCCTCAGCCTCCCGAGCTGCTGGGATGACAGATGTGTACCATCGTGCCAGGTTGGAACTCTATTTTAGAGAAATTGAAGTACTGAATTTTGAGAAGCCCTTACTTGTTATGCTAGTTGTTTTACAGAAAAGAAATAATTCAAACAAATACTGATGGTTATACAAATCTGAGGGTTTCAAAAAAGATAAATGTTTAGGGTTTATGCTGTTTCATCTTATTATTCATTAACTTTGAGCAAAATGCACAAAAATGACTTTTGTGGACATCTCTAAATTTTAAAGTTAAAGCTGTTTAAAGTTGTGGCTGCCTCTTACTTGCTTAGTAACCATTATATTACGAATTTGAATCTTTATGTCTTCCCATTTTTCACTCATCACACATGTGATGAGCAGGGTCTGTTGTCCCATTGGAAAATCAGAAAACTGAGGTTTAAGAACTTGCCTAAGTTTATGTCCCTGCAGAGTGAAGGGACAGGGATTCAAAGCAGGATCTGCTTGAAATTAACGGCAATTATCTTTTCTATTATGAGTTGGATGCCCATATAATTTATTTTGCAAGTCAGAACACTTGTGAAAGGGGTCACTAAAAACTGATTAATAATTATTCTGGGAAATCAAGATTCTCACATCCCTGGAACTCTGGTTCTCCCAGTGCTGCCCGCCACAGACCTGTGCTGTTTGTATTTTACATATTTTGGTTGATCACACAGATACTCAGTATAACTATACACACCCCCACACACAGACACACACACAACCACACACACAGACGTACACATGGCCTCTTGGCTTCTAAGTGTAGCCTGAGCAACCTTGGACCTGATCTGAATCTGCTTCCTGTTTATCTGGAAGAAGTGGAAGAGCAATCTATTTGCATTGAGTGCTTCAACTGTTTACTTCTGACACTGAGGAGACCTGGGAGTGGGGACATTACCCAGGAGCTGAATCAGAACTTGGTGGGGTGGTTCCAGGTGGACATGACCCTGGGGTCCTAACTGCCCACCTTCTTGCCCACTGGAGGGGCACATTCCTACATTTTCTGCAGATGGAGAAACCCACGCCAGAGTTGGGGGACTACCAGTCCTCGGTATAACACTGTTTTAGGGAGAGTGCCATTTCGTAGAAGTGTCTGGGGTTACTTAAATAAAGGTAAACAACACCTCCTGCTTTCAGGGAGATTATTTGACCTGGACACCTTAATGAAATAAAAGAAATCTTAGTTTTAGTCAATTTCTAATTCAACTTGGGTGAACAACACTGCATTTGATTATTTCCTTGTCCTTCGTGCGCCTGTGGAAAGAGAAGGAAAAAGAATTGTAATATATAGGTTACAGAGAGTAAGGATAGGGATAAAGCCCAGCCCTGAAATACTCTGGAGAATTCCAGTTGAGTAAAGGTTAATTTAGATGAGCACACAGCCTGTGTTTGAAATATGGTCTTAGTAAAAAAGAATCACCTTGAAACAGATCAAGCGACAAGTCGTACCAGAACCCTTGAAATACAACCCTTAAAATACAAGTCCACACGGGGACTTCTGTAACCTGCGAACCATCTCGCGCAGTCGCGAGGTCGCGGCAACTGCACGAACCTCCAAACCCGCGAGGCAGGAGTCCACGCTCCCTGCAGCCCCGGGCAAGGCGCTCCTGTTTCACAGGGCGTGTGTGGCTTTCCTGGGATGTTGGCTCTTTGTGTCACCTCAGGGACTGTGGGCTCCAGGGCCGGCAGTGAAGGACATTTGGCGGGTAGATGACTTGGGAGGGGCTGAGCCCGGGAACCTCCTCAGAAGCGGATTCGGGAAGTTGCCAGCTCTCCGCACAGGTGACCTTGGAGGAGGAGTCTGAGATCTTCACCTGGGAAGAGTGGGGGCCGTGGCTCTAACCCAGAGGACCCTTGTGGAGAGGAAGCTGGGCCAGGGGAACTTCTGCCAGTGGCAGACGGGGTCGAAGCAGGGGTGCCCATCAGCAGCTAGCAGGGCAGGGCCTGGCTCGTGAGGACAGGCGGAGACACACTCTGAATTCTCTCCCATGTGTCAGGAGGGGCTTCCACGCCTTCTCAGGCCAGTCACGGCAGAGGAGGCCACACAGAAGACTGAGCATGTGGTGGCCTCTGTTCTCCTGGGCCACCCCAAGTGCAGAGGACACGTGCCGGTCTCCACAAGCCCACTCTGGCTCAGCACCAAGGATCCAGTCTGGAGGAAACCCTCGTGATGGCAAACGCCAGGAATCCTTCAGCCCGCCTCTGGCTTTGTTCAGTGCCAGACAATTCATGCTAGAGAGAGGCCTTATTTTGCAGCAGTTACGGGCAAGTCTCTAGCCACAAAACCAGGAAGTCCACCCTGGGGAAGGGCCTTGTGACTGGAGAATGTGGAGATTCCTTACTTCCTGCTTGGCCTCTTTGAACAGTGGAGTGCAGGCTGGAGAAAAGCCTTGTGTCTTCGACAAGCTTGGGGAGTTCCTAGCCACATCTCCAGCTCCATCACACCTGGCGAAGGTCCTCTGTGCACAACCAGCATGGGAAATGGCTGTACGCATCTCTTCCAGCCTGGGCAGTTCACACTGGGAATGGACAAGTGCAGCAAGCAGTTGGTTTTCCACAGCTATAAGCAAGTACCTGAGGCTGGGTGACACATAAAGAGGATCGTCGAGCACAGACGTGGGGGCTGAAATCCTAGATGGGCAGCCCCATGGGTCCAGCCTGTGTGAGAGCCTTTAGGGATGTCCTTTTGGGGGCCTGGGTGAAAGGGAGGAAGGTGAGTGGGGAGGAGCTAGGCTCCCTGTGACAACTTACTCTCATGGGAACTAACCAGGTCCCCTGAGAATTACTTTAGTCTCTTCTGCCAGCAGTGTCCCCAGTGACCAACCACCTCCTAACAGGCCTCACCTCTGAAAGTCACCAACTCTCATATTGCCACACTGAGGACCAAGTCTCTGACCCTTAGAGACAAGCCACACCCAAGCCAGAGCACCACCAAAGGTCCATGTTGGATGAGCCTGGTGAATAAGTGAATGCAGTGTGGCATTGTTCCCGAGGTCTGACCTGATCGGCATCCGAGCCTGCCAGCCTAGGTGTGCCATTTAAAGGCAGCAGGTGAGAGAGAGCCTGTGGAGCAGACCTAGACGCTTGAGGCACCGAGAAGCTCACATTGGAGACAACATGGCGGAAAGAAGCTGATGTCCACCTTTATTACACAGCAAGGCCCTTCGAGGGTGGGTGTGTCAGAAGCTTTCTGGAGCCATGTTGCAGAGGGACTCATTTATGACTTGGCTAGTTTTGTCATTTTCAGTGCTGGTGTCTGCAGCCATCATCCTGCTGCAGTGCCCAGCATCCCAGGGTACTCAGGCAAACCTCTGCTCCCTTTCTGTCTCTAGTCCCTCGAGAGGATCATGAGTCACTGCAGCCTGTTGGCTGTGACCTCCAGGCTCAGTGGGAGCCATGTTTTACAGAAATACTGGGCATGCCCGCAGGGAGAAGTTGGGGGGATAGCAAGCCAGAGGGAGGACGCCCACCTCACGGGTGCATCAAGGACCGTTCCGATACATGTGGCTCTGCAGGATGCAGGGCCTCCCGTGCTCAGCATGAGTGACGGAGCAATGACCCAGAGCTGTTGTGGGTTCTGCAGTCCTCGTGCACTGCTCAGGTCGTGGCTCTGCACACAGGGAAGGAAGATGGCACGAGGGAAAGTATGTCCCATGGCCTGGTGACGTTTGTGACAGTGCTCCAGAGCCTCAGGTGGCGTGGCCCTCATTGGTTACTGGCCTCTGCAGCCAAAGTTGAGGACAGAGATGATGGCATGAACATGGTTTACAGAATCTTCTAGTTTTCAAAAATAAGAAGTAAATCTATATTTTCATATGCAATGTTTAATTGAGCATGACTAATAAACATAACATTTATATATATGTATATTAGCACACACATTTGATGCTTACAGACTCACAAATTTTAAAATGTGTATCTGCAGCTGAAGTCATCACCACAAAGAGAGCGTGAGCAAATCCATCCTTCGCTATCACTCTTCCTCACCCCTGCCCCAGCCCAGAGCCCCAGGAAGCCATCAATCACTTCCTTTCCTGTCCAAGGCCTCCTCTAGAATCTTAAGGTGCTTAACCCTGGTCTGGTTTCTTTCATTCAGCAAATTGTTTTTAGATTCTCTGTGATGTGTATAAAGAGTTCGATGTATTTCTGAGTAGCATTCAATATAATGAGTGCAACACAGTCTATTTTTATTAATTGACATATGGGTTTCAGGCTTTTAAAAACTCTGGCCATGAGCGTATGGGCCTTCACATGAACATAAGTTTTCACTCCTTTGAGCTGATATCCAGGCTCTGGCCTCCTCGGAAAGCACCTGGATGCTTGGCTTCCTCTGCTGAGCTGCTTTTACGGTGGTTGTACCATTCACGTTTCCACATGCATGATATCTGTTTAGATCTTCACCTGAAAGGGTCACAGTAGGGATTTTTAAGATCTGCCACTCCAGAAGATGTGTGTCAGCATCTCACTGGCTTGAATGAGCATTTCCCTGAAGACTCATGATGTAGAACACCTTTTTATCTCTTCATTAGCATCCATGCAGCTTCTTTGCTAAAATGTGAATTTGTGTTTTTCAATGCTGTTGATTGATATTTCTGTTATCAATAAGAAGAAAGTAGTGCAATAGCGAAGAAATGTTGGAACCATGGTTGTCCCTCGATGATGCTCATGACCTCTCTCCTTAGAAGACCACTCCATTAAATTGTGCCGTTCAGAGTGTAAAGTTACAGATGTGGCTTATTTTCAAATTTCATCTGTGTATTCACTATCTTTTCAAATAATAAATCAAGCTCTGAAAAAATGAGTTAAAAACAAAAAATAAAAGTGCGTATTCTATTATTAGGACTTGCTCCATAGGAGCACACAAAGATCAGTGGTCAGGAGGCTTACTCCTGCATTTTTCCAGCCAAAAAAAATGTACAAACAAGCACCTGTCAGCAGGGCACTCGTTAACTATCTCATTGAACCTCATTGCGCATCCACGTCAAGGAACTCCCGGCAGCACTCAGAGACGGCAGTGTGCGTGTCCTGTGGACGTCTCCAAGCAGCCCGGCCACGGACCCAAGGGCCTTAGCATTCTGTGGAGCAGCGCTGCCTCAGATTTAGACCTTGTCTAGTAATTTATGACGGGTGTGCATTCCTTTATATTAAGAACTAAATATTTTAAGAGAGGAGACATTTTTAAAAATTGTATCATTTAGGAAAAGGAGTGAGCTTGTGGGATACGCCGATTCCACAGGGGCACCGTGGATGTTTTAGTGATCTATTAGACAAATTTTGGTGTGATTTATTTTTGTTTTAAAAAGTAATTTGCACTCTGCGGTGCTAGTCATAAAAATACAGTGTCTTTCCGTGAAAAGACCACACGCTGGAGCCAGGAGCCCGCAGCCCGCACTCTCCCCAGGGCCTGGCCAGAGAGGTGTCGCTCACACCCTGGGTCTTGGTTCGACAGCATCTGCGAGGAGCAGGCAGAGGAGACTTCAAAGCATGGCAGAAGGAAGAGCAGCGAACCAAACCCTGAAGGTCGCTCTCAAAAGCTACTGGGCAGTCCGAGTCTTCCCAGCCCTTCGCACACCTCTGCTTGTGACTGTGGTATTTTTGTTTAGTCGCGTTGGCCTGTAGAGGGAGAAGCGGCCATGCCACACCTGGCGAAGGGCCAGCGCTGCTGCTGCTGCTGCTGCTGCTGCTGAGCGTGTCAGGAGACAGCCAGCCGAGACTCCTGGGAGCTGTGGTTCCTGCCCCTGCGGGTGTCCTGAGCCAGGCTCCTTCCCTGGTTTCCTCTCTGAGTTTCAAGCAGCCTCTTCATGGATTTAATCTCAACCTACCTGCCCATCTGTACTGTGCCACTGAGTGTGTTCCTTTGCGGTGCTTTCATGGGGCCGGGGTGTGTGTGCATGTGTGTGTGTGAGTGTGTGCACTCGCGTGCATCTGTGAGGCCTCTAGCTGCAAGCTTCGGTGGTTTTAGCTCTTTCACCTACGTGAAGCTTGACTGATTCCATTTCAAAATCAGAACCAGGAAGTGGCGTTCAGTGAACGGGGACAGTGAAGGGACAGTCTGCACTTCAAGTGACAGTGGCAGACTGTGGTCTTCCATCCGAGGCAGCGCTCTGTGAGTGGAGCACTCTGGACCTGAAACACGCCAGGACTGGCCAGGTGCTGCATCCTGGGTCAGTGTCCACTGGAAGCTGGTAGTCCTGGGCTCTAGGTTCTGGTTTGCCTGGACACTCTCAGTCTTGAAAGACCCAGTTTTATCAAAGGAAAAATGACCAGACTGTGGCCTGCCAAGTACTCAAAGGCTGGCAGGAATATTGATCTTAAATTCAAAGGGGAAAGAGGATTCTATTTGCCAAAATTTTTCTTTCTGGCAACTCTAGGACTCCTCTAATTTGTGCTAACACTTGCTTATTGGAAGAGCCCCATGCAATGGCTCCATCTCTGCTCCTCTGAGTAGATTTCTTTCCAGATCCTTCCTTCCCTAGTGACCCATCTCCAGAATGAGAATTCCTTGAATGGACAGCAATGGAAATGCTTATATTCTGTATCCCAAACCTCATTTCTACAGCCAGCATTTCTTTAGTATATTTAAAATTTTTATAAATTGAAATTCATTTGCACATTAAATTTTATTTGTCAATAAGTTCCCCAAATTTCTTGTTGGAATTATTCTAACTATGAGCATCAGTTGGATTCAGACTATTTTCTTTTACAGAGAGCCCTGAGAGCCAAGAGCCTTGAACGTCTAGAAGTGTGGGCCGGTGTGGTGGAGATGCTGCCCGTGAGGTCCTCGGGGCTGCAGGCCGGCTGGTTTTAAGACTGGAACACAGCCCTGGGGAAGACCAGGCATGTATCAGCGGTGGGACTGGGGATTCGTACCTGGTGCTTTTGACTAAAGCCCATATTATTTTTCACTCTAACACCCAGCAGTACTTTAACTGAGAGAGGGAAGAGGCAATTCTCCCTTAAGACAGGATGGAGAGGATGGAGTTGAATCAGGACCTAAAAGCCACCACCCTTATGGTTGGTCACCTTGCCCACGTAGTTGAGATGATCATTTCCTACAAAGCAGAAGAGTTCCAGCCATTTATTTATTAGAGTTATTTATTAGAGTTATTTATTACAAAAAGCCTTCCACTGGAGTTCCCAGAGAAACAGAAGAGGGGGTTTATAGCTTGATGTACAATCAGGCCGAGTAGACCCACGACCATCTGCCGGCTGCAGGGCAGGGAGGCCTCAGTGGCTCAAGGCAAGGAGCCAGAACCCTGGGACAAGGGAGAGGTCAAACAACACAGCCTCGGGCTGAGGTGAAGGGTCTGGAAGTGCTGGACAGCTGCCGGTCAAGACCATGTTCAAAGGCTGAGGAACCTGGAGCCTGGTGTGCACAGGACAGAGCAGGGGAGGAGTCCAGCTGCTCCAGAGGCTGGGGCAGGTGCGAAGAGAGCTTCTCCCATTTGCCCTGGCCTTCCATCCAGGCCCCGCCTCGTGGATGGCGCCATTGACGTTCAGGGTGGTCTCCACACTGGGTCCACCTGCTGGTCTTCTCTGGCAACACCCTCACAGACACAGCCAGGAGTTTGCTTGATGAGGTTTTTAGTCATCTCTCAATCCAGTCATGTTGACACCTAACTCAGTCATCAATGGCCCATTTTCCCTAAAAAGGGAAAATTTTTGCAGAAACTAAGAAATATATGAGGAAGAGAAAGATCAATTATGGACCGTATGAGGGTAATGTCCAGTTATTAAAAAGAGGAGGATACTGTTACAAACTGCCAAGGACAATGCAGAGAATAAAAAGAGTCTGGCTCAGAAGATGGAGAATTAAAAAGAGAGCAAAGAGCTAAGGTAGGTGTGCACAGGCGGGAAAGGAGGAAAGCCAGAAACCATCAAGGCAACCTGTCGCGCCATTCGTCAAGCTCAGCGAGCAAGGAAAGCAAGCGGCGCAGGCGGGAAGGCAGCGGGCCTCACTGGGGAGGGGTAGGCAGCCACATCACCTGTGGGGTCCACAGCCCACCACGAGTCTGTGTTTTCTGAGTGCTCTTGCTTCATCTGCAGAATGGGGTCAGGGCAGCAAAAGGGTACAGTTTAGTAGAAGAATGAAGACGTATCTCGACTCATGGAGTGGAGAATATTGCACACTCTTGGTGGTAAATCCTAAGTTCTATGTCTTAATAACACACACACACACACACACACACACACGCACGCACACGTATTATATACACATAAATTTTAAAGTTGTGATATTTTAATATTGTGGATTTGGGCAGGGACCGGAAGCATTTGGGTAGCTAACCTTCCCAATGAAGAGCTTCAGGTGTGGAAATGTCTCACCCCAATGGTGCTTTTTTCTCTAGTCGACATGTTTAAAAAACATATATTTCAATTTTCCAGATTTGAAACACAAGTGGAGTATGGTCTAGGGTTTGGGGAAGTTATGCCACATCATTAATCATCAGAGAAATGCAAATTAAAGCCACAATGATATGTATCACCTGACACCTGTCAGAACGGCTACCATTGGAAAGATGAAAAGAGCAAGACTCAGAGAGCAAGCCTAAGGCTGATGGAGGTGCGAATCATTACGGCGCCGTTACAGAGAAGAGCGGGGGTCTCTCAAGAACAAGCACATGACAACACACAACAACACATGACCCAGCAGGACCACGTCTGGGTAGATGTTGGAAGGGGAGGAAATCAGCGCGTGGAGGGATTTCTGCTTTTCCACTGCAGGGTGACTCACCGTAGCCGAGATGCAGGAGCCACCCAGGTGCCCCCCGGCAGGAGTGGACCAAGGACTGTGGTGGGCTGCTGCCCGAAGCCAGACGCCAGCCTTGTCAGCGTGACAACAGGAAAGACCCTGGAAGCCCTCTGCCGAGGGAAGCCATCCAGGTGCGAAAGACAAACACTGTGCTCTCCCAGGTGGAAACTAGAAACCCAAAACCCACAGAAGCAGACAGTGGAATGGAGGGTCAGGGTCTGGCTGGGCCTGAGAGGAGTGGGAGAACGTGGGCAGAGCGTGCGAAGTTTCGGCTTGTTGGAGTGAGTTCTGGAGACCTGCTGTACGGCATGGAGACCCCAGGTAATTATAATGTAATGTGTACTTGACAATTGCTAGATCACATCACAAACGTTCTCACTACCAAGCAAAGCAGTGGATCTGCCACTACCTTGAGTTGATGATCTCATTACACACACACACACACAACTGTACATATGTGTGCATATACATGTATAAACTATATGTGACGTATACATATTTATATATCATGTTTACCCTATGAAAACACAAAATTTTTATTTACCGGTTATACCTTCATAATGCAGGGAACCATTGAAGTCTGTCTACCTGTGGGACAGAGAAAAGAACAGGTAAAATTAGGCTGGGAATCGAGAAGTTAAAATAGGGAGGGTGTGGCAGAGACCCAAGACAGAAGCCTGGGGAGGGGTCGTTCATGAGCATCACCTGGAGGAAGACGGGCAGATGGGGGCGTTCAGGACAGGAAGGAGGGACAGGACAGCCCCCTGCAGCTCCCCAGGTCAATGAAGAGGAGAAGGACACTTCAGGAAGAGCATTGTCCTGGGGGTGAAGAAAGCAGAGAGGAAACCAGGTTCACTCGGGGAGAGGGCCTCCAAATGGACTCTTTGCTTGGGAGAAGGATAAGTAAGAGCCGAAGCACAGAGAAGAAGGGGGCCGAGCAAAGCCAACAATACTGAAGTCCAAGGACAGAGGCCCGTGCCCTTGCAGACAGAAATCCTTTAGGTGGCTCTGTCCCAAGGCTGTGACAATGATGCGCGATGTCAGAGCGCGCTGGTGGACGCCTCCGGGAAGCCCTCTGCGCCTGACTTCTCTGCGGCTGCCCCTACGGTCACATGGCCTCTCAGCCCTGGGCTCTGATCGCTTCCAGAATAACGTGGTTTAGAACCGCTGCTTGGCCTCCACCTTCTGCCCGCTTATTACTCAGTGTGCTCTGTGCATACAGACAAATCGTTCTGTAATTGTTTGTTGTCTCACTGTGCGTCTCTCGGACCACAGTTTAGTGTCCTCGAGATCAGGACTTTGTCCTCCGTCTACTCTGCATCCAAGTCCTGCGTCCTGTTCCCACACCCCTGGGCCTCTCTTCTGCTTGATCCATGCCTGCATACTGCACTCTACAGAGTGTGATCTTGTGACCCATCCGGATCTGGTTGCTAACCAAAGGATCTGAAAAAATTGACAGCATCTTTTAGAGCATTAAGCAGACACCATTTTACTCAAAAAATTATAGGTAAATGGGATTTTTGAATCATCATGTGAAAATTTTTCAGACTTTAAAATTGACAGAGTGCACTGCATCTGGAAGGAGCTCTGTGTTGGAAATCAGTGAAGGTATTTTGATTATGACTGTCTTACTCGTGTGACTGGGTGATTTAAGTAGCCTTCTTTGAAGTCAGTTTTCTGATCTATAAAAAGTACTGCTCTGCTGGATGATCTCTGAATTTTTTTCCAGATTTTGCTAGTGTGTGAGAAAATTGCTTATTTTTAGTTTCTAATTGTTTTCTCAGCTTTATTAAACTATGATTGACAAAATTAGGTGCTCTTATGGCATACAATGTTTTGATTTATGTATATTTGTATATCATATAAATAATTGCTTGTTTTTTAGCTTGCTTTTGAAAGGCAGGAGTAAAGATAAATGACAGATATAAGGAGGCAGCTGAATGGTAATGAGGCAGCCAGAGGGGTTGCAAACGGAAATCAAGAGGAGGACAGAACACACCGATCATCCCTCAGCTCTCCAGGGCTTGGAGGACTTACCTTCGTTCCCATCACTCCTGACCCTTTGTGCGTCCAGGAGCGAACCAGCAGTCCCGTCCCCACCGGCCACTCCTCGTGGGGAGGACTGCATCGTTCCCTCCTGATCGAAGCCCGCTGCTTCGCCGTGAGCGGCCCCCTCACCCTTGCTGGTCACGGACTTTCTGCTGCTGAGTTAAGGTAGGCTGGCATGGGCGTCGCTAAAGCAGAGCCAGTCCTTGGAAAAGGGAGTCGGAATAACTGGGGAGCAAAACCGAAGCGAAGCTCGAACTGCTGTATCTTCACGAGAGATCTCGAAGACTGCTGTCCTGGAGGCCACGGCACGAGTCACACTAGGCTCGCTTGCTTACCGTCAGTCAATGCAGACCCGCTGACTCTTGAGGGTCCAGGCCCCTGCCACTGACTGACTCTTGCAGGGCCCTCTGGGGCTAAGCCCGCCCTGCTCACACAGGCTTTGCCACGGTCACTGCCCACCAATGGTGACCTCCCAGCTTTTCACTCTGCTCCTCCCTCAGCTTGCTTTCTCCTCCTTCAATGTCCTATTGCTCAACCATTCTCCAAATAGCGTGGGCACTACCATGGAAGAGCTCGGTCCTCGAGAGCCACTGTCCTTGCTGCCCCAGGGTTGCACCACTAAGTGCATCTTAATAGGTGGCTTTCCACAAGGACGTGGGAGTGAGCTCCTCAGGAGGGGCCAAGAGAGCATCAGAAGGTAGTGTGAATTGACTTCTTCCCTTGCAGTAGCTCTTCCTGAAATGAAATGAAGAATCAACAGGTTTCCAGAACAAACAGGGGAAGACTGTTTCGGGACCCAGTACATTTTGCAAATGCTGGGTCAACTCAAGTTCAACTGGTGTCCTCACTAGAGGGCTCTTCAGAGTTTCCTGTGCACCAAGGGGGACTCAGGTTCCCAACCCTGTAACCTAAGCTGTTCTAATGGGCATGTGTTTTGTGTGCACGGTTATGCAGGGAACATGGGTGGGACAATGGTAATATGGTGGGGAGTCTGGCATTAGGTAGGTGCCCCTGAATGTGCACCAGCCAAGACAGGAGCATCCATTCTATGGATAAGAGCAGGAGTCCAAGTCGTGTCCTGGAACCTCAGTACTTTATATTTCCCTGCCTACTGGTCCACTCCTCAAAGAAAAATGAAGCAAGAAAGAAACCGATTGTCTCTTGATGAACTCTAAATTACTAAGATCTACACACTTTTCTCACCTCTCCCCTGTCCTTGTCAGAACAAGCTCATGTCTCCCCGGGATGACCTACTGGTGTCCATCTTGAGTCCTCTTGGGTTTCTCTCTGCATGGTTCTTTTAAGTCGTTTTTGCTTAAAAGTCCGTACTGGCCACCACCCAGAATCTTCCATACAGCTCATTAAGTCTTATGGCTCCATCCCCCTGTGGCCTCACCCCCCATGGCTGCCTTCAGCTGTGTGCTGAGCTGCGGCGATCCTTCGGTGTCTTCAGGGCCTGTCCTCTTCCCTGCCACAGGGCTGCCAAACATGCTGTCCATGCCAAACATGGAACCCAGCCACCTGGCTGCTCCCATCCTCCCTGGGGCGTGTGGGTGGCTGCTGCTTGCGCTCTGGATTGCACCTCAGAAGTAGCGTCTGGGTCTCCCTGATGAGGGTAAACGCCCCCCACCGGGGCACCAATGGCACCTCTTTGACTGTGGAACCGTGGACCCTCATTTCCATGGGTTCTACATTCATAGATTCAACCAACCGTGGGTCCAAAACAGTCCAAATAATTGTCTACAGAGGTGGACAGGCTTTCTTCTTGTCATTATTTCCTAGACAGTACCCTGGAACGGATGCTTCAAATCATTTCATTGTGTTAAGGATTGCAAGAAATCCGGAGATGCCCGGAGCACGAGGGAGATGGGGCAGGTCAAGTGCAAGCACCGTGCTGCCTGACCGCAAGCGCTTGCGCCTCCCACAGATCCGAGGGCTGACCGCACTCGCAACTGCACTGATGGTGCATCTGCTTCTGTGACTGCCTCTCTCCAGACAGTAGGCTATCCAAGGTCAGAGGCCTCGTCCATGCTTGCTCACCCTGTGTGTGGGGCCCAGCACAGTGCCTGCCCTGAGGAGTACTGAACACAGCCTCTGCTTGCTGAGGCGAGCCCTGGTTCTTCTACAAGGCGATCTTGGGAAGCACCTTGAACTCTGGCTGAGGGGGACCAGAGTTTAAGGTGACATAAACGTGACCGCTACACTCCAAACCGCAACCTCCGTGTGTTGGAAGATCCACTGCATGCCACACACACGCGTGTGCTTCTCATCTGTTCACGCGCAGAGCTTCAGGAGCACATGCAGGTGCACAGGAGGGAACACACAGCCCTGCAGGACGGCCGCCGCCAGCGTGTTGGGCTCCAGCTAAGTGGACTCACTGACCATGGGCTGAAGGCAGGTCCTGGACTAGGCGCTCCGTGGCATTTCAGAGAGGTCTCCTTGCCTTGGTGGCCTATCAAGTCTTTCCATCTGAAACCTCCAGCCCGGGCGGCAGCAGCTTGTCTTTCCTGGAGACGGCTCCCCACGGAGAGGTTCTCCTCAGTCCTGCACCTCCGTGTCCCGGCTGCCCTTTCATGACCTTGTCCCTCGCCCTTCCTGCGGTTTGCTACTGTCTTTCCTCAGTATCAGGCAGGTCATTTCCTTGTTTTACGACGCTCAAGCACGGATTCCTCACTAGTAATTACTTTGAGCAGAATTTAGCCTGATGCAAGGGAAGGAGCCACTGTCCTTTCAGATGGCCTCAGAGGGGGACAGGATGGCTGAGAACGCGTGGCCATGCTGTTAGGCAGCCTGGGCCCTGATCCACCTCTTCCAGGAGAACCAGGACGAGATGGACCACTGCTGCCTGGCCCTGGCCTTGCCCTCTGACCCCACGTGGCCATTCCCCCGCTCCAGAGTGGTCTGTCATTCACGCCTGGTGCTTCTCGAGACTGTCACTCACTCTTTTGTTCTGCTTTGCTTTGTTCTGAAGCTGCTGCCAAATGAGAACAATATTCATTTCCTACTGTCCTGCTGACACAGAGAAACTAAAGCATGCCTCTATCACATCTTTTCTGCTTCTGAGTCACTCTAGGAATTGTACTGCAGACTCAAGGACGGTCCTGCTTTCCTTTTGGTCCTCTTTGTCCTGTAAGCCTGGCTCTGAGTACAAGAGAGGTCCTGAGATGGAAGAGGATCTCAAATGCTAGTTGTATTATTTTGAAGTGTTTTCTATAAATGGATGATGTAAGCATGCACTGGGCGTGTGAACTAGGTGATCGGTAAGACTTTTCAATGTGCAGCTTTTAGGTGTAAAACATAGATTTCTGGTTCAAGTCTATTTCTATCCAAAATAAAAATATCTACTCAGTTACTTCAACTGTAGTGATTTTCTGGTATGATTTTGTTTTGTGTTTTGTGGGCATAGTCTTATTAGTTAATTGGTAGCTCTGTTAGTTAACTTTTACTAAACAATAAACCGTCCTAAACTTTGTGGTTAGAATGATAAACACTGCTCACTTCTTGTGATTCTAGAGCTTATCATTTAATTCAGTTGCAAATGACAGAAAATCCAAACCGATTTATAAGAGATAAGTGTTTTGTTGTTGTTGCTTTGTTTTGTTTTGGCTCAGTGTGTGAAATGGCTGCATCTGTAGCTTCAAATGTGTCACCAAGAATCCATGTCTGGCTGGGTTCCTCTGTGGCAGCTTCTCTCCAGGCAAATCCTCTTTGTTTGAGGAGTAAGAACATTCCTAATACCCTCGAGTCATATAGTTCCTACACCACGGGATGCTCTTTGCTCAGAGCATCCACATCAGTTTCTAGAAAGGGCTGATGATTGACACTGTTCCACCAAGTGCCCAAACCTAGGAGTCCACAAACAACCACTGACCACCAGACGCAGCTGATTTGAAAGGTGAGGGATCTCCAGCACAGTGGTGCCCCTGCCTGTGAGGAGGGGGAGGGCGTGGTCTGCCCAGCAGGGAAGAGTGACCTCTTTCATGGACCCTCTCACCTGGTACACAGTTAAGACCGTGTCTTCCATTTTTTTTTAATAAAAATTTTGACCTTTCTGTTCTTTTAAGGGAAAAGGTGCATCATCTTGATTTTCTGGCACTTAAATAATTAACAGTTATTACAGAAGATCAGTCTTAGGGAACAGTAAAAAATGGTCCTCCAATAGCCTGTAGGGTAAGAAGGACTTTAGAGATGCAAAAACTACACAGCACACAGAAACCCAGGGAAGAAGAGGGACAGCCACCGGCTTTTGATGACAATTCTGTTCCCACATTTAATAGACTCTCTCATTGCCAGAGCAGTGGATGGCCCCTTTGTTGATTTTGGGAAATTTTGGATCAATGACTGACTCACTGGGGTACATTTCTTTGGGCGTTAAACATTATTTCCTAAGACTTTATTTAGGTCCTGTACTGTTGGCCTTCAGTAGCTGTAATAAGGTTGGGGCACAAAACGTGTAGTATGCTGCTGCTAGGCCTGGTTCCTTATGGTGCTGGTTACAGTAGACAGGAAGCAGGCTTGATCCTACTGACACGGAGGCCATGCATGAGTCCAGAGCTGAAAATCCTAATCCGATTCTGACCAGGTTTGACCCTGGCAATTCACTTCACTACTATGGTGGGGGCAGTTGTTCTGCAAAATTAAAAGGTTGAATTTAATCACTGCTGAAATCCACCCTGCTACTCACAGAATATAACATCTAGAAACTTTATGTGAAGGTTGCAAATATATTTGGATGTTTCTTTTATTGGTGAACTATACTTCCATATTTTTTTTTCTTTTTGAGAAGCCTGTTAAGGTTAAGATGCATTGGGACATAAATTTAATCCTCAGGATTCCAGAGATTCAAAGTGAAGTCCAACTTTAACTCCAATAGAGACAGGCAAAATGTTCAGGGAAGAAAAATGAATGAGCCGGTCATTCCTGAAACAATTGCTCCATTGCTGAGGTGCAGCAAGAGCTGAGCCACGGGTGCCTCTGGGCACTTCACACGTGCCCTCTGCGAGCTGCTGCCAGTCCCTGCCCTTGCAAGGGTGTGTCACTGTGCAGTTGTGTATGCTCCAGAGAGAGAAAGAGAAGGGAGGGAGGACGGGGCAGAGGGTCTCCTTCCACCTTGCTCCATGTTCCCTGGGGGCGCCTCCTGTCTTTATCCCTCTCACTACTCTCCCCAGACGGGGTCAGTCCTCCCCAGGGAATGGCTTCTTTCCGCTGATTAAGTGGTAGCTTTCTGCTCTGAGCAGGGCATGTAGCTGCTGGGAGGGGCATGGCTGTCCTTGGCCCCTGATGGAGCGCACACTTGCCCACACACCGAGTTGCTTCCACCCCCTGCTTTGCTAAAAATGAAGGCAACGTTCTGACTTTAAGCTGTTCATTGTTGTGGTTTTCCAGTGGCTCCATGACACAGGCAGGGAAAGAGTTACTATATGTGGATACCTCAGACTCCAAGATGTGGAGGGGTGTGTGTATGTGTGTGTGTGTGTGTGTGTGTGTGTGTGTTATCAGGAAACAGAGATGCTCCAGCTGCCGTCTTGCAGCTGCCTTGGGAGGGTGCTGACCTGGAGCCTCCTTCCTGGGAAAGCACTTCACACTCAGGACTTGGCACCAAGCATGCAAGGCAGAGGAGTCACTTGGGAAGCCACCCCTTGTTGACCTGAAGATCGGCCAACTTGTGGAGTTGTTGATCTGGGTTGTGGGCCCTTTGCATGGCCCTTGCTGGCCATCCTGTGGGCAGGTAATGCCTGCAGGACAGCTGGCCTTTGGCCTGCTCGGCACAGGCGCCCACGCACACTGTGTGCTGACGGGGCCCAGGTGCCATGTGGGTTGGGTGGAAAGGCCATCATCCAGGTGAGCCCCACGTGAGTCACGTCACTCGCTGTTTCTATTTCTCGTTGCCATTTTTCAAGTCCTATTGTCCCAGTTAAGAGTAGATCAGAAAGGAAACCGGGGACAGGGAATTAGTAAGTATTGATTTGTGTCTTTCTTCTTTATGTCTGTGGCTACAGAAGGAACCCTGTAGACATTGTCCCTGCCTCAGGCACTCCTGCTTAAGAGAACTCGCAGGACACCTGAAGCAGCTGGGGACACCTGAAGCAGCTGGGGACACCTGAAGTGGTTGGGGACACCTGAAGTGGTTGGGGACACCATGATGCAGAAAAGCTTCAGGATCGACTCTTGGGGCTGCAGGAGAGGATTTTGCAGATGTTTTGCTGGGGAAGGTCTCAAGCACTTGTGTAAATGAGTGCCACCTGTATACACGATGCAAAAAAAAGTACTCGTGCCTGTGAAGAGCACGGCGTGGGTCAGAGCAGCCTGAGGGCACCCCCTTTCTCCTGCTATGGTATGATGCCGTTTTCCCATACCAGTTTGGAACGGAGGTAGACGTTTTGACTGTCATATGAGGAACCGGTATTTTTAACCTAGCTAACTTTGCATTAAGAAGACTCCTTGCCAGGAAATTGGATAATTGAAGTTACCAAGATAATAATCTCTGTGATTTTGTAAAATGCCATGTATCAAATATATACTGCAATGATTTCCAGTCAATTCTTGGCATTTAATCATTTTGAGGTCTTCAGCAGAAAGTCCTCCATTCTTTTCCGACTACTGAGGTCAGGATGATGTGAAGGACCCAGCACGCTGGTGAGTCTATTTTATTAGCTGGTTCATATCTGCTTTCTATCTTGGGAATAGTACCAGAGGCTTTCTGCTAGAGACAGGCAGGAAAAAACAATGTTGGGTAGAGGAAGGAAGAGGTAGGCATGTGTCAGGAGAGAGCACATCTTTGCCCGTCTCTGAATTTTCAGGTGCTCTGGATGGAGTGTCAGGCATGAGTGCTCTCCTGTAAGGTACTCAGATGACAGGATATTACTGACTTTTACTTATTTTTGGTGAAGAATTAAGTTACTGAAGTAAATACATGAAATGGAAGGGCACTTTCTTTCCCATGTTTTGGGATACGTGTTACAAATACACTTCTGCTGAACATTTGATTTCTATTCCCCTGAAGATAAACCTTTCACTCTTTGATTCCTTCATTCCGCAAGTGATCAGAAACAAACATAGGAAGTTCATATCTGTGTATTAGCTGGTGTTTTTCTTATGAAAGACTAAACTTGGATAATTTTATATTGATTGAATTTACCCTACAACTGATCTGCACTATTGAAAAGGCTGAAGGTGCACTTATTGCCTCATTTTTCAACTTGGCAGGTGAAAGGGAAAAACAGGTCAAAAAGCAGAAATTAAAGAGCATATTGATGAAGCCAAAGCAAGCTCTCAGTTCCCAGAGATCCCAATTTCTTGCCAAAGTGAGCCTTTACATTTCGATTCTGCTGTGTCAAATCTAAGTGTTATTGACCTGTGTACCTTCCATGTTCCCTGGCGAATTCACTACACTGAGATGAATTAGCCCAGGAAGTTCTACCAGCTCCTGATTACAAAGCCGTGCACTGTCGTCTCCGTTGCCCATCAGGTGACGTCTGCCACCATCCCGACAATCTCGCTGCTTCCTCCTGTTCCAAGTCCTTTCTATCACACTTTCCTTCAGGTGGATGAGAATGCCCTCTGTCCTCGTCTCCATTCTCTCAACCACGCCCTTTAGAGTGCAGCATGACAGGCCATGATGGCTTTAAAACCCACTGCGTTTAATACCGCTTTAATTGGGTGGTAATCAAGCTCATGCAAATCCCTCCTTGCCCTTTTCTAACTCATTGTCATGACCAAACAGAAGGTACAAGTCAAGAAGTGGAGGTGTTCATGCCACTTTGAGGCCTGTGGAGTGGAGCCTCAGAGGCTGAGAGAGAGGCTCTCCCTAGACAGGGCTTCCTGATGTTTGGAGAAAGGTCAGACTCAGGGATAAAGGGCAGCAATCTTCTGTCCACTGCCAGAGCAGCAGGCCACTCCCTGGAAACCAAGATGCAGTGAGGAGAGCATGTGTGGACCACTAATATTGAACTTGCCACCCCCCTGCCTCAGCCTCCTGAGTTGCTGGGATTATAGGCATGTACCACCATACCAGGCTTCCAGAGGAATATTAGTCTGTAACAATTTTCATTTCTTATAATGTCTGCATCTGATTAGTTTCTGTTAATACTGTCCTTATCAAATGAATTGACATGTTTTCATCTCTAATATCTAAAAGTTAGTAGTTATATTTTAGTGTTTGAATTAATTTATGAGGGAAACTCTCCAGATCTGAACTTTTCATTGTAGAAAGGATCTTGATAATGAATTGAAACTTTCAAATAGATAAATGCCTGTTTGAGTTTTCTATTATCTCCTTCAGTCAGTTGTAGTTGTCACATTTTCCAAGAAAATTTTGTGTTTTACTACTTTGTTAAATTCATTGACCCAAAGTCCTTTTCTTTACATTTTTTTCCTTGAGGTTTTAAAACTTTTTCTTCTTGTTTATGTTAGACATTTTAATTATAATGTGTTGTAAAAAGGTTCTTTTATGATATTGTCTATTTTGGGTTCTGCATGTCTCCTGTATCTGGATGTTCATTTCATTCTCATGGTTTTGGAGAATTTTCTGCAATTATTTTCCTGCAGACATTATCCATTCCATTTCACCACCCTCTTCAATTTCAGTGATTCTTAAAGTTGGTCTCTTAATGTTGTCCCAGACTTCTTGAATATTTTGGTCACGATTACTTCTTTTCTTTTCTTTAATGTTGTATGAATGTTCAAGGCCAGCCATTGTGCCTTCCAGCATGGTCTCCTCTGTTTGCAGACTTTCAACTGAACATTTTATTTATTTTATTGTGTCTTTTATTTCCAAGATTTCTGTATGGTTCTTTTTCAGTATCTCTAGATCCTTATTGAATTTTTCATTCATACCCAATATTGACTTCCTAATTTCATTCAGTTGTCTTTCTTTGTTCTCTCTGAATTGATTAATCTTTTCTGTAGTCATTTTTTTGAATTCTTTTTCTGATATTTAATACACTAAATATCTTTGTAGTCATTTGGTGATCAATTATGAACTTCAAGGCGGCATCATGTTACATTGTTTTTTTCATATATTTTGTATTCCTTATGAGGGTTTTATGCGTCTGTTTAGATGGATATGTCTTCCATCCATATGTGTGGGTCTCTTTAGGGCACAAACTTCTCTTGCCAAGGTGTCCTAGAGGGAAGTAGGTTGAGACTCCTCATAGGTGTGGTAGCCACAGGCTTTGTGCTAATTCTCTGTTTTGCTGTACTACTGAATGTCCACAGGTGGGACTGGAAGAGCCACTCCTGGCCACTCCTACTTGAAGCCTGGTCATTAGTTTGGGTTTTCATCTCTTTTTGACTTTGTATTAAAGTGTAGCTGAAATTTTGAGTGTAGTTAATTTGTGTGTGGGGCAAGGTGTACTGTCTTTTGGCTAGTTTTAGTTCAGCAGAAAAGTCTCTACTTTATGAACTTGTGGTAGTATCCCTGTAGATTCCCAGCACCTCATGGGTAAGAGGGAAACAAACAATAGCAAAATATTTGATATTTGCAGACACATATATATTTTTGATAATCTTTATTTATTGGTGTGAATTGAGCTTTCCTTTGATAACTTTGTCTTCCAACTTGAATTTCCATTCCTTATAGTGCATGCCTGCTAAAATGCCTTTTTATCTTCCAAATTCTTAAATGTTATCACTGAATTGGAATTTGGGGTTGACTTTCCTGTTTCCTTCCTTCCCTCACTTTTAGAATGGCAGCTCATTTTCTCTTGCTTCCATGTTTCTGAAAAGTCAACTATCTTTTGTATCATTGTTTTCCTGCCTGTAATCTATTTTTTGGCTAATTCCAACATTTTCTCTTTATATTTTTATTAGTTTCCCTATTATGTACTTAATTATGTTTTATTTTCAAAGTTTTATTTATTTTTTATTTTGAAACCATTTCAGTCTTACAGTATCTTACAGAGAACTATTAAGAATAACCCATAACATATGTAAAATTTCCATATGAACCTCACTTAGAGTTCTGAAATATTAACTCTTATTATAAAAATAGAATACATACTGTAACAATTTAATTATATATGTTATGTAATTTTTCTAAGCCTTTTAACATGTAGTTTACACTTGTTCTCCCCTACAAGTGATAGTTCAGTGTTTATTTGTAAATTAAGGACATTTTCTTATGTATCTGTAGTGCAATTAATTGTTATAATATTATTTGCTAATTGACAGCCATAATATAATCGAGTATCTCACTAATGTTTTTTATAGCAAAAGAAAAAAATTGGTCAGGATCCCAACCAAGATCACTCACTACAGTTTGTTCTCATGTTATTTTATTCTTTAATCTGGGAAAGTTCATTGTCTTTGATGTTTTCAATGAGTGCAGGCTACTTACTGTGTGCACCATCTTTTAACTTGGGATTGCTGAATGTTTTCTAATGAAGGGTTCAGTGCATACATTTGTAACTTGGATGGCAGAATTAGCATTGTATTTAGTACCCTGTATCTGGGGGTGCATGGTACTAATTTCTTTCTTTCTCAATAATGTGAATTTTGATAATTTTGTTTAATTTGCATCTTCCAGTTCTCTCTGCTTTAAAGTTTTTGCTTTGTCTTTGTAATCAATAAGTTTCTTGAGAGGAGATACTTTAAGATTAGATTAATATTCTGTATCTGATCAACTATTTCACCTACTATTTTTAGTGTCTGTTGATGATTGTTGTCTGAAGGTACTACTGAATGAAGATTAAATGATATTTTCTGATTCAAAGATTCCTTTTGAATTCATCCTTTGGGATTTTACCATACAGAAGTTTTATATTTCTATTACTGGTTTATTTACTTCAGTATGGAATTATGGATTCTGGATTTATTTTATGTGCTTCAGTCAATGGGAACCCTTTCAAATGAATGTCAGTGTCCTTCTGATATGGTCCATGATTTCTTCAACACTCTTCATTGTAGACATAACAATATATTTTAGTATCACTTTGTACCTTCTAGTACCAGCCCTGGAAGTATTTTCTCCAGTAAGGCCTGGTTTCTATTTGGAAATACTAAATATTCCCATTGCTATGGCATGTAACTGCATTTAGTTTCCTTCGGCAGATAGAGCCAGGAAATACATAACACACCTCTACCTATCAATGGGAATTGTACAAGTACATTTATATTTACATCCACCTATCAAACCATGGTTTCACACTGATTTCTCCAATTCCAGTTCAAAAGGTCTATTTTCACCTTATCCTTCTCTACTGACACTGAAAACGCTGCCTTTACCGAGCCAGGGCTCTGACTTGTTGGTGGGTTCTGCACATGCCTAGCCTGTGCTCCACCACTGACTGACTCCCCAGCTCCACTGTGGGTTTACTTATTTGCTGAATCACAGAATTGAGAGGATGCAATGTGAGAATCCTGAGCTCATTCCCCTGAAATAACACAAATCCCTAATAACTGGAGTTCAACATTGTTTTATATCACTTTTCTTGGTTCTGCCTGGGGGTGTATAAAAAAGTGTCTACAAGTTTCTTGGGTCTCTCCTTTCCCAATTTCAGTTTGGTTATATCTGTCACCTTAAGTGTGATTTCATTTATTTCTGGAGGTGTTTTAGTTGATCGTCTATTTGTTGTATCTGATACATCTGAAAGTCAGACCACACAAACTAGTTCACTGGACTGAGGTTCCCTCCATCCATTCTACCCTTCTCCTTCCATACTTCATGTGCATATCCTGTTTCTGCATGCATGAGAGAGGAGATAGGTTCTTATTTCTTAGTTCTCCTTCTAATGTAAAATGTCACAGATTACTGATATTTTTATTTTCCTTTCATTTAGAAAGAGCCCTTGGAAATCACTTCATGAAGGTTCACAGACATAGTCCTCATTCTTTTGTAAAGCTGCATGGTATACCCTGTTGAGTATGCATCACTTCTTTCAATTCCTGTGTATGGGGATTTTGTTGTTTCTAATAATTGGCAATTGTAAAAAAGTTGCAGTGAATAACTTTGTGCATATCCATGTGGAGGTGCATCTTCAGGATGAATTACTAGAATCAGGATGGCTAAATTAGAAGATAAATGCTAATGGGGTTTGCTAATATTGCATGAACCAGTCTGCATTTCAATCAGCAGTGCCTGTTTCCCCCAATCCCAACAAAAGTGTGTTACCATACTTCATGATAACACTTGAGTCATTTTTTGTAAAATTTATTGTGGTTATAATTTAAATTTAATGACGTGCATCCATTTTAAATGCATTTTCTGATGAGTTTTGAAAACATACATCAAGGTATCCACTGGCGCAATCAGGTCAGAATATTTCTGTCCCAGAAGTTTGCATGTGTCTCTTAGCAGTCAATCTTCCTCTCTAGCCTGACAGCCAGTCACTTCTGGCATGCATTCTGTCGCTGTTCTAAATCAGTTTTGCCTGCTCTGCCATTTCATACTGATAGAGTCGCAGCATATGCCATTTCACATTCGACTTTCACTGAGCGTAATGTCTTGATATCCAGTGCCGGGTTACTCTTGTTGGGACCTATTACTTACACAGATATACCATACCAGTTCACCATTCTCCTGACAGACATTCAAGTTGTTTTGGATACATGAATAAGTCTACTCTGAGCACTTACTTAAAAAGTCTTCATGAGAGCAGTTGGTTTATTTCTCTTGGCTAACAGTGGAATGACGGGTTCAGGGTGTGGGCATGTGGACTCCGCAGGGCACTGTCAAACTGCTTTCTAGGATGTTTGAACTGTCCTTCTCCCAGCACCCAGAGATCCATTTGCTCTGCCTCCTTGCCAGCACTGGGTTGTCCCGCCTCTGTGATTTTGGCCATTCTGGGGTGTGCCGTGCCATCTCACTGAGGTCCGAATTTGCATTTCCTTGAGCAAAGATGTCCAACATTTTCCCAGATGTTTTGATCATTTTTACATATGTTCTTTTATTAAGTGCTTCAAACATTTTGCCAATTTTCACTGTTTTTATCTTATTTTTATGTAATGAGAATTCTACATGTATATATTCTGAATAATGTTGTCAGATAGATGCATTTGCAAAACTTTGTGTTTGTGGCTAAATTTCCATATTCTTAACACTGTCTTTGAAGAATGGAAGTTTTATGTTTGAATTCAATCCGGTTTTTTTGTCGTATAGATTTTGTGTGTTCCTGGTGTCATAGCTGAAAAACCTTCATGCACACACAGATTTTATCCTATTGTTTTTCCTGTCCATTTTATAGCTTTAGCCTTTACACTTCAGTCTATGGTTCAGTTTTTGTTCAGTGTTGTCAAGACCATTTGTCCACAGATGTGGTTTATTTCTTTGATTCTTAATTGCTTTTGAATGTACTGCAAGGGCATAATGCAAAATTGTCGCAATGTTTCCCAGTGGAGGTGAAATAACACATAAGATTTGTGGAGGTAGTGACATCCCACAAGCTTGGTCACCCAAAGTACAGAAATCCACCCAAAGGACTGGTACTTGCCATGGTCAGTCACTACCCCCATCCTCTTAAGCTTCTGTGCGACCCAGAACACCTGGGAGGTCCACCCCTCCACGCACAGTAATTCATGACTCACTCAGCATGATCGGTTTTGTAAAACTTGTTCTTTTAGTATATTTTGAAAAGGGCTGGAGAGGGTGGAGCTAATGAGTGCAGTGTGCTCCAGCTCACACCCCAGGGGCAGGGCCAGTTCTGACCCTGCCTCCTACTGAGGGATTTCGTGAATGGAGCAAGTTACAGATCCGTCCTAAGCCCCAGTCTCCTCCTCTAAAAGGTAAGAGCAATGGCAAGATACACCATTTCATACCTATTATTATCTAGTAGTATCTATTCCACACTAAAATATTATATATGAAGGCCTTGGCCCACATCAAGGCATACATAATGATAACAGGAATTTTAATGAACATGTTTTATCAATACTTTTATTCTGCTGCCATTCAAGCATTTCATCTTTTGAAAAATCTCCAAATAATTCAATGCTCCATCTCTCTGACATGTGCAAGGAGAAATACTCATATAAACTTTTTAGATAGTCACTGAAATAATCTGATTTTCTGCTTTCAGACATCAAATCTTTTTGGTGCTTGTAACATCTTAATGTGTTCTGCATTGAAAAATTCAACCTCAGGTTTCACAGTGGAAATGAACCCATGAAGAAAAATCAATTCTTACATGCTTGGAGTTAAGCAAAACCAGGCTGCACATCATGTGGTGGGTCAACGCAGTGCTGAGGTCGGGGGTCTGCTCATTCCCGTGCACCTTTAATTGATCATAGCCACTGAAGCAGATGACTTGCAGCTTTTCAAATAAACTAGTACCGTTTTCTTGAGCAATTTCTTGATCCTCGGGACATGACCAGAAGCATCATATGCATTTCTTTAGAGAGTTAATGTGATCTATGTGTGCGTCATTCATTACAAAATAGATCGTTGCTATAAAAATAACTTTATGAATCAGAAGAAAGGAGATTTTTTTTCCTCTGAGAAACATTTATATTGACCAAAGCACTTTTTAAACATATCAGGTACAAACTAATTTTTATTTGTTTTTGCTCTGTAGGCTAAATTAACCTGCCACTTCAACTAAGGGGTTCAGTAACTTTACAGGGTTAGTAAACCCTATGACTAATTAAGAATGTCTTTGAACTTGTCAGTAGTAGTAGCTTCACATCACAGAAACACACCAAGTAATTTCAGTGCCTTCAAGTCCCCAGAAAATTACCTAAGAACATATCATAACAGATGACTTGGTAAAATTAAAAATACCCCAAAATACAATTTTTGAAAGGCCTGAAATCTGAGAAAGTGTTTTATTGATCATATAGCAGATACCCACTATTTCTTCAGTTACAGTTAATATTACCAACAGGTACACTGACATTCTAGTATATAAATCAATCTCTCAGACATAATAAATCATTTTGCCCAAACTTGGTCACTTCTAAATAAGCAGATAAAAAAACAGTTACAGCCAGGTAATATTTAAGATTTTCTTTTAAAATCAATACTGCTGCTGCTCTACTGAAATTAAGCAGGGGCTCTGGGCAGTGAAATTTGTGCTCAAATTAGATGGGTTAGATCCCCTACAGGATTTGAGAATGCTGAGGTCCGGAGGTGGGCTGGGGCCACCTGCCCAAGGACTGGCAAGGACCTTAGCCACAGAGGTCTGTGAGTTTCTTTCCATGGAGAGACTCCTGTGCCTAATGAATTTCAGGTGACTCCTCAAAGGGCTTTACTTGTTTTATTAGCAAGAACAAGATATTATAAAATTTATCTGTCATCGGGGATTCAGGTTCAATGCTTAACCAAATACATGGAAGTGAAAGACCTCTTCTGTCTTTTCTGTTTTCTCTCACCAATGTCTAAGATTTATTCTCCTTGAATACCTTGAATAGTTCTCTATTTATTAAATATTTACCTTGGAATCAGAAAATGGATGTGTAAAATACATGGTATTTAGGATAATGTCTTTATCCCAAGTCCAAAGGCATTATAATAATCAAACTCCTTTTCCTTATTCCAACAGAGGGGTTTTGGATGCAAAAGCATGTTGGCAGGATGGGGCTGCTTTGGGGATAATTGAACCTCATAAGGACAGGCTTGTAGAATTTCACAAGGAAAAAAACCCAACTTATTATTAGTTAGTGTGCTCAGTAATGGGCTTTCCAATTATGGGATCTTTGAAGAGGTGTCTTCTTGCCATGAATATCCACCACACCCTCCAGGTTTGAGGAAGCTAGTTAGCATCTACTTATCCTAGCAAGAAAACCAGACGCTCACTGAATGTAAGTGCACCAATTTGAGAGGAAATTATTGGCAAAGCTCAAAGATGCATAGAACAATTACAGGGCCACTCTAGAAAAGACTAAGTATAGATTTCTAGATTTAAAGTTGATGGGATTATTTCCATTTTGGAATGAAGCCATAAACTTATTCATTCAGCAACTACTGACTGGATGCCTACTGCAGACCTGATGACCTCCTTGCTCAAAAGAATGAGTGTCCACTGTGTGAGATGAAAGCCCTGCACACAGGAAGTTTGCTTCCTGCTGGAGAGGATAGAAGGAAAAGGAGCCAGAGAGTGGTGGAGACAGCACACAGTTCCAGAAAGAGTCTCTGGCCTGGCAGGGATGAGGGAAGTCCTCTGAGCAGAAGACAGGTGCAAACTGCTCGATATCAAATCTGAAACATTTATTCAGGTGTCTGACTCCTGCTTGTCGAGACTGGCTGATCCCCAGTTCTCAGATTTTCTTTTATCTCCTTATTGAGCAATTTAGAGAAAACCATATTTAATCCTAACAATTCTACATTATGATTGAGTTATACATCAGGCATCATTGTTATAAAACAAATCAACATCATCATCTCCATTGTTATGGTCTGAATAACAAATTGGTCCTGCCAAAGTTCATTCTATTCCCCAGAGAGGTGGTGTTAGGCGGTTGAACCTCCGGGAGGTGATCAGTAATAAGGGTTAAGGCCTCATACATGAGATTAGTGTCCTGATGAAAGGACGCAGAGAACCCACCCACCCTCTTTCCATCATGTGAGGACACAGAAGAAGTCACCAGAACCCAAACACACTGGCACCCTGACCTTGGATTTCCAACCTCCAGAACTGTGAAAAAGAGATGATGCTTTCTATGGCATTTTGTTATAGCAGCTTGAGCTAACTAAGATATGGTTTAATGGAAAGTCAAGAATTTTCACTTTTAAAAATATTATCTTCATCACCATCATCACCATTAATAATCAAAGAATTCTGTGTAATGCATATCAGTTCAGGAATAGGTGGTCGATTTGGAGCTCTTCTTTTGCTTATAGTCACTTGAGAGCCTTTGTGGGCAAATGCAGGTGTGTGCACGTGTGTGTGCGTGCACGCGCGCTTTGGGAAATATTTGGGAGGTATTACTCTCTATCCTTGCCTTTATAACCTTGGGGCAGGTAAGAGCAATTTTGTAAGAAAAGAATCTAGGGACTATCAATAGGAGAGAGCTTAAAAGTTTGTGTTAGAACAACAAAAGTAGCTACAACAAATGAATTCCACTATTTCAGTGCATGACATGCCAAGAATTTTCTGCTTGACCACATAAAATTCAAGGTCAATGGATTTACAGTTCTAGGCTCCTGAAGATCTTGTAGCTCTACTATCACCTAGGGGCCTTGCTACTGGATGGAGAAAAAGAATGAAGAATATGCATCTCAGTTTTTCCTGCTTTGCTTTGTTAGTGACAAATATACTGCTGTCCATGTACATTTTGCAAGCCTGTGCACATGGCCCTCCTTGGATGCAAAAGAGAGGGGCTGGGGAATGTCATCTGTGGCTATTGCCAGCAATTTCCAATGGTGACTCTATATAATGGAAAGAGATGTATGAACTTTGATATTTACATTCTTAGCATGAGATATCGTCAATCTTATTCTCAAGCAGAGTATTCTAACCTACCCCCAAAGGAGAAAATCCAGTGTCCAACCCAGCCAGTACTTGCAACCCAAAGTCCAGAAACGCTGACAGATGATCATTGTTGTTCCCATTCAAATGAGCTTCTCAGTGTCTAAGAAAGAAACTTATAACCCCATGGAAAAGACATCTGTGTCTCCCCCACTGTAGCCATGATGTGAGACAGGCACAGGGTAACTACAACATAATCTTGAGGAAAGAGATGGATAAAAACACAGGAGGCAAGCAATACTTATTCATTGATCCATAGCATTTAAGAATGAGTGTTGTCCAGGTTTTCCAGAGAAGCTATGACTAACAGTGGATGAGTTCTTTTGGTTTGCTCTAATCCTGCTGTCTGAGAGACACTCTTATTGTTCCTCTCCCCTGGAGTTTCCATGGTGTTTTTGGTACAATGACTGTAGTATTATTTGAAATGAGATATTATAATGCCTTCAACACTGTTCTTTTTGCTTAGAATTGCTTTGGTTGTTCTGTTATTCAATATGAATTTTAGAATTTTTTTCTAGTTCTGAAAAGAATACTATTGGTATTTTTATGGGAATTGCATTGATTGCTTTTGGTATTATCATTTTAGCAATATTCTTTCTGCTTATCCATGAGCATGGTCTTTCTATCTTCTAGTGTCTTCTTCAATTTCTTTTTTTGTATGTTCTGCAATTTTCCTTAAGGATGTCTTTCACTTCCTTGACTAGATTTATTCCCAGGTGTTTTATGTAAATTTTGAAGCTATTGTGAATGGAACTGTTTCCCTGATTTCTATCTAAGGAAGTTCATTATTGGTGTATGAAAAAACTGTTGACTTTTGGATGTTGACTTTGTGTCCTGCTACTCTGCTCAATTTATCAGATTTAGAAGTACTCTGGTGGAGCCTTTAGGAGATTTTAATTATAGGATCATATCATCTACAAATAGAGATACTTTTTCTTCTTCCTTTCTTATTTGTAATAATTTTCTTTCTTTCTCTTGTCTATTTGTTCTAACTAAAATTTCAAGTTTTAGGTTGAATATCTGGTGAGAGTAGATACCTTCTCTTGTTCCTGATTTTAGATAAAATGCTTTCAGTTTTCCCCATTTAACATGATGTTGACTTTGGGTTTGTCACTTACAGTTTTTATTATGTTGAAGTAAAGTCCTTCTATCCCCAGTTTATTCAGGGTTTAACAAAGACATTTTCTCCCCCTTTTTCCCAATTTTATACATTTTATTTACTTTTCTTGTCTTATTACCTTTGCTAAAACTTCCAGTACAAGGTGGGAAAAGAGTGATGAGTGGGAACATTCTTCTTGTTTGAGATTTTGGTGAAAACATTTCTAGTTTCTCACCATTAAGTATGATGTTAAGGATAGGATTTTTGTAGATGCTGTGCATCAATTCAAGAAAGGTCTTGTACATTCCTAATTTGTTGTGATATTTGTATAATAATGGTTGTTGTGCTTTGTTAAATAGTTTTTCTGCATCTATTGATATGATTATATAGTTCTTCTTTTTGAGGGGGCATGCTGGGAATTAATCTTTGGGACACTCTACCACTGAGTTAAGTCCTTGACCCTTCTAAACTTCTTTTATTTTGAAATAGTTCTCAGTAAATTGCTTGGTCTGGTCTAAACTTGGTGTCTTTCTGTCTGAACTGGTATTACAAGCATGTGTCACTGTACCTGGCTTATTTTTTAAAAATTCAGTTTGGTGATGCAATAGATGAATTGATTTTTTAATGTTGAGTCAGTCTTGCATATCTGGGATAAATTGCACTTGGCTATGTTATATGATTCTCTTAATACATTGTTGGATTTGATGTGCTAATATTTTGTTGAAGATTTGTATCTATGTTCATTATAAATGTTGGTCTAGTTTTCTATTCCACTAATATTGTTTATTCCACTGGTTTGCATACATGGGAAATGATGGTCTTATAGAATTACGTAGGATGCATTACTTTTGCTTCTGCCTTCCAAATGAGATTGCAGATTTGGCATAATTTCTTCCTTAAATAGTTGATAGAAATCATAGTTAAAACTCAATTGGGTTTAGTGCTTTATCTATTAGAAGGTAATGATTATTGGCTCAATTTTTAAAAATAAGTGTGCCCATATTCAAATTGTCTACTTGTTTTTGCATAAGTTTTAGAAGATAATATTTTCAATAAACTGATCCATTTTATCAAGTTTGTCAACATAGAATGTGTGTGTGTGTGTGTGTGTGTGTGTGTGTGTGTTTGTGTGTTTGTGTTTTGTGTTTTCAGGGCAGAGAATCAAACTTAAGCCCTCATCCTTGCTAGGAAAATGCTTTCCCCCTGAACTATACTCCAGCCTATACCATTGTTTATAATATTCTTTCATTTTTTAAATGTCCACAAGATCCATAGTGATGGCCTTTAGTTTCTGTTATTATTAACTCTTGTCTTCTCTATTTTTTCCCTTAGTTGCCTGGCTAGTGGCTTATTGGTTTTAATAATTTTTCCAAGAATCAGCTTTCAGTTTTGTTGACATTCTTTATTGATTTGTTTTTTCCCTTATTTCATTGATTTCTGCTCTAATATTTACTTCATTCTGCATACTTTGGATTTAATTGCTCTTCTTTTTCTAGTTCTCTAAGGTACTTGCTTAAATTATTAATTTTAGATCTTCCTTCTTTTCCAAATATGCATCCAATACTATAAATCTCCCCAAAGCACTGCTTTTGGTGCATACCATAGATTTTGTTGTGTTTTCATTTTCATTTAATTAAAAACAATTTAATTTTTCTTGATATTTCTTATTTGTCCTATGTGCTATTTTGAAGTACGTTGTTGGATCTCCATGTATTTGGAATTTTTTTCAACTACCCCCTGACTGTTGTGGTCAGAGATCAAATATTGTGTAATTTCTATTCTTTCAATTTGTTAAATTTTCATTGCCCTGTGTGTATTCTGTGTTCTTTGTGAACTTGAGAAGAATGTATATTATGCTAGAGTTAGGTGATGTACTCTATATATGTTGGTGCGGTTTGGATATGAAGTGGCCCACAAAAGCTCCTGTGTTAATGTAGAAAAATTCAGAGTAAAATGATTGAATTATGAGACATGTCAACTAATCAGTCCATCCCAGTTTGAATGGATTGGTGGTAACTGTAGGCAGGAGGGGTATGGCTGGAGCTTCCCTCTACTATGTCCTTCTGCCATGATGTTCTGCTTCATGTTGGGTCCAGAGCAAACAAGTTGACCCACCTCGGAATGAACCTCTGAAACCATGAGACAAAATAAACTTTTTCTCCTCTAACTTATTCTTGTCAAGTATTTTGGTCACAGCAACAAAACCTTAACTAACAAATATGTCAATACATGCCCTTAATGGATGGTGTTGGTTTTAGCAGTGTTCTATTGATTTTCCCCTGGGGTTTTGGACTTTCGAACTTGTCCATGCTGAACCCTTGGCACTGTGTTAATTATGATTCAATTTCTATACCCTGATGCTGGTTCTGTGCAGGTTTCTGCTCCTAAGTTTTTTTTTTTCTCTCTCTACCACTCAGCCACATCTCCAGTCATTTTCATTTTCAGTTTTGAGACAAGGCCCCACCAAGTTGCTGAGCCTGCTCTTGAACTTGTACTCTTCCTGCATCAGCCTCCTGAGTCCCTGGTATACAGTAGGTTTGATTCTCTGTCACCACATTTTATTCCCTTCTATTTGCGGCCAAGCTCGTCCTGTGACCTTCATTCTCTACACATCTGAAGTGTTAATTTTTCAGTTGTTTTCAGCTTTTCCCTAGTCATTTGGAAGTAGGGATGACTTCCAAGCTACTTACAGACCATATATAAATTTGCTTATTTTAATAAATTAGTAAGAAAGCATTCAATATTAATAAGGCATTTCATTACTCCTAGTGGGCCAAGATTGAAGAATCAATTTGCTCCGATTTTAATTTCTTCATTTAAAATAAATAAATTGCTGGGAAAATGGGAGCTGGATCACATTTATTGTCCTGGGGAGAATAAAATGAAGATATTTACATTAAACCACTAAGTGTTTTTAGTAATAGATAGAACCCATATATTTGTGCTGATTTCTAAATATTAAACGAGTCTTTTGGTAGAAAATCCTTGTATTGCAAATATCACTTTAAATTTATCTATCTTTATTTTACCAGTATCTCTAACACCTTACTTAATCCCTAATAATCTTATTTTCATACTAAAAGAATTGGAGTATGACTGGGCTCAGTGACCCTTGCCTGTAATCCCAGTGGCTTGGGAGGCTGAGCAGGAGAATCGTGAGTTCAAATAGCCAACTTCAGCCACTTAGCAAGGCCATTAGCAACTTATCCCACCCTGTCTCTAAATAAACTATAAAGAAAAGGCTGGAAATGTGGCTCAATGTTTAAGTCCCTGGCACTGAAAAAAAAAATGAACTATGGATTGCATTTTTAAAATACATTTTCCCTAGACTAAGAATTACTGACAGGCAGTAATTTAAAAAAATATTTTTATTACATATTCTTAACCACAAATTTTTGGAAATGTGAGTGATGCTCATCAATGTTTTCTACCCTGAATATAACTATAACTGAAATTTTTGGGGGGGTATTAGGGATTGAACTCAGGGGCACTTGACCACTGAGTCACATCTCCAGTCCTATTTCATATTTTATTTCGAGACAGGGTCTTATTGAGTGCTTAGAATCTCACTTTTAGCTGAGGCTGACTTTGAAGTCATGATTCTCCTGGCTCAGACTACCGAGCTGCTGGGATTACAGGCATAGGCCACGTGCCCAGTTAACTGAAATGTTTTAATGCATGAAAATGTCTTAGGACACCTATTTGTTTTCTAAATAAATACTTGGGGGAGTTGAGGACACTCTTGGACAGCTATAAATTGAACTAAAAGAAGCTTGGCTTTAGGGTGGTTTGGGTCCTTTTGACTTCCTGGGTAAAACACTGTGTTGCGTGCTATGCAGGTTTGCTTCTCAGAGCTACCCCAGGGTCGGGCCCATTCTGGGTACACGCAGCATGGCGGCCACGTGGAGGGCTAATAGGCATGTGCACACTCACAGGGGGTGGTCCTCTCTCCTCTCCCACAGTCAGTGTCTTGATAGCAGAGAGGGGAGGAAGGCTGGAGAGTCACTGTGGAGCGTTTTCTATTGGTATACGCTGGGATTCCACATAAAGACAGAATGTGTCAGTAAACACATTTGGAGTTTGTCTTCGACCTTTCCTTCCTTCCTTCCTTCCTTCCTTCCTTCCTTCCTTCCTTCCTTCCTTCCTTTCTTTCTTTTTTTCTTTCTTTCTTTCATCTTTTTCAGTCAGTCCTCAGGAAGATGAACAGTGTTGATTTAATTATCTTCTAACCCACTTTAGACTATAACTATATGCATCCTTATTTCTGTGAGTGAATGAACAGTTCTATTACTAAAACTATTAGATTTGGAGAGGTTATTGATTTGGAGTTCTCGGAACAAGAATGGTCAATATACTATTTGGTATTTTGGCTCATTTAGATTCAAGACTTCCTAGAGATAGTAGAGTCTGAGGCTTTTGAATTAAAGATCGTAATGGCTAAGCAACCTCACGAAAGCCCTAGCTTCTGGAATTTAGAAAGTAATGTTGGAGGAATCATGTGATTACTAAACACACAGAGGTGGTTAGCACCAACACCGTGAGCAGTTGTCTTCAGTTCTTGAGAGATTGTTCATTGTGTTAATTGACTTCTTTACTTGAATCTTCTAGGTCATGTTTTACTCAGCCTAATAAAATTGGTGTGCTTCCCAATTAGGCTTAAAATTGATCACCTGACTATGCCTAATAGAAAGAACTGATGATTTAAAAAAGAATCAATCAACCTTTATTGAATGTCGACTACAAGCAGGGAACTATCGTCAGAATCAACTAGCTCTACTGAAAATCAGGTTATCTTTACAAATGATTCTGAAAGATTTAAAGTAGAATTAAATTTGAATTGCTAATTTCCATCCAAAATGGAAATGACATTCAGCTTGGCAGTGCTGGACACCTGGCCCTTGTTTTTAGGAAACGTACCAAGTCAAACCAACTGGAGATGGGGCAGAGCGGGATGCGGGGCTGGAGAAGGCCCAAACAGAGCCAGTGTTACCAGTCTTGAATTTATGGCGCTCTGGTGGTCTGAATTCCTCTAAGCCCTGGAAGAATTTTAACCGGTTTAACACCGTCCATATGCCAGCAGGCTACAGGGCTCCAGCTGGCAGAGGCAAGCATTTAGGTTGGTTAGTGCATAGGCCTGCAGGTCCACAGTGGCTGCCGGGGCCACCTTAGTTAAGAAAGTGCAGCCAGGAGACCCCCTTCTGTGTACAGATCTTGGGAGAGGATTAGAGGAGTCACAGAGAGGCTCTGGGCTGGTGACAGCCATTTTCAAAATCCTGGAAAACTGCTACACGTAGGGGGAGAGGTTTGAACCTTTTATTAGAAATGTGAAAATCTCCAGGGAAATCATGATCCCTTCCAATGAAATAAGGATCCCTTGAGAAGATGCTGCAGAACTGTCTCTGCCTCACATCACGTGGTCCGGCCTGGGAAGGTCGCTCGCCTCAGGACGGCACACATCGCACTTTCTTGTTGGCTCTGCTTATTCACAGTTGGCAAATGGCTTGTTTCTGATCCCAAATGTTGCCTTTGGGTATTTTCTCGTGGGGCCCATTTAGGTGGAGGGAATGCTATTTCTTTGATGTCTCTGTATAACAAAATTTGGGAGAAGATGTGAATAGAATTTTCAGGGCAGAGAAAAAATCCCAAAGGTAGGTTTGGTGGACCCTGGTTTTGCCATCAATGTCTCCCCTTTTCTGGTCTCTCGAACTTATTTCTAAAAACTACCCAAGTTGATCTGTCCTGTCTCAAGCATGCTCTTCAAAGCTGAGCCCACTGTTTTTGAGATGACCTGAAAGACAACGCTTTCTTAATGATGACGTGATCCTGGTGGTGAGGAAGCAGGAGGGGACCTTTACTGACTGGGGGGCTATTTGTATTTATCATGAGAAAGTTAGAGAAGCATATGCTTAGAAACGAGGCTGGCGGAGCCTCAATCTGGGGAGACAACGTCACACAAAATGTAAGACCCCCAAAGCCGACCAAAGCAATCTGTCTCTAGCCCTGATCCCAGTCTCCAGTTCTTCCTGGGTGGCTCCCAGAGGGATGCAGGGCATCCATTCCCAGACTAGTAGGGATGTCCAGACCAGGCTGTGAACACACTCAATTTTGAGAGAACTGCCCTTTACCAGATGAAAACTGATAGACTGCAGGTGCAGCACACAAGATGTTTAAGGCACGGACGCTTTCCTGCATCACAGGACAGCAGTGGTCAACCATCATGGCCTATTCATCCAGAGTCACAGAATGGTCAACAACAAGATGGACACTAATATGAACTATGACCTTTGGGAGAGGATGATGTAGCACTGTGGTTTTGTCACTTGTAACAAGGGTTCCATCCTGACAGGGCATGTGAAGAGAGGGGGAAGCTGTGCGTGTGTGGAGAGAGGGCTTATATGGGAAATCTGTACCTACTGTTTGTACTGTGAACCTAAAGTTGATCTCAAACAATAAAGTCTTAAAAGCAAAAATGATACATACAAGTATCATACACACATACAGTGATGCATACAAGATCCCATAAACAGTAGATGAAACCCACTAACTTTGGATTTCTGACAGATAGGTTTCATTTTAAGCAGAAACTTATTTGTCAAGATCTCTTCTCCTACTGTAAGATAAATGTTATTCCTAGAATGTATGATGCATGATGGCTAGGGGTTCCTGACAGGTGGCACTGGTGAGGAGACTGCTTGTGTTCTTAGGATGTACACACTGTATACACACTTGGGGATTTATGCCATATTGGGGTGAAATCCCCTTGAGTATAATTTGTTCAAGGAAGAGCAAAGTCACTTAGCTAACCAGAATATAGAAATACAAAGAGGCATACAGAGACATGTATGCATGAATCCCTAGCACTAATACTCTGCCAGGAAACTTCACTTTCATGTCTCTAATTGTCTTTTTTTTCATTCTAGATTCTTTATCCTCTTGGGTCCCAGTCTTCATTTCTTCACAATGTGTTGCTACTGGACTCTTTCCAAGTCCATGTGTCTGGATCTCCCATTGCTGTACAGGAACCATAGCCTCTGCCACTGAGCATAAGCCTGCTCATTTGCACTCCTTTTCATACTCCATTCTTCTCCAAGGACTGATAATGGCATTCAGATCCTGGGCTCTGGCTGGTTCCAAGATGGTGCCCATGTAGCCTGAGTTCAAGGATGGCTTTACACCCATGATAAAGGTAAAGGGACTTTTGCATTTATAATTAAGGTTCCTAATCAAAGATTTGGAGCAAATCAAAACCCATGGACTGACCTGGCTTTATCAGGTGGTCCCTTTGTATCAGGTCTGGAAGGCAGAGTTTTTTCTACCTGCTGGCCTTGAAGAAGCAAATAACCATGTGTTCTGTACATTCAAGGAAATGCATATTTCCAACTAAGCACATGAGTTTGGGGCAGTAATTTCCATGAATTTTAAAAGGAGACCCCAGGCCCAGGCCAAACCTTGTTTGCATCCGTGCAGAGGACTCAGTTAAGTCATGCCCCAAATCTTTATCCACATGAACTGGGAGAACATAAATGGGTATTATGTTAACCTGAAAAAGTGCACATGGCAGTTTCAGACGAATTTGCTACATAGCAGTAGAAACGAATATTGCATCATGTATGGGTTGCTAGCTCAAAGAGTTACAGCTCATCTTTGATATGACATTGAAATCTTACCTGGTGTGGTCTCCAGATGGCACTTAACTGATTGCAATAGGCCATTTTAAACCTCCCTAAGACCACAGCTTCTGGATTTGGCAAAATCAGTGAGTCCATATAGGTGGAAGCCCATTGCAAGCACTTCTTTTGCTAGGACAAAAAAAAAAGTGTTCTTGGTAGATGTGAGATTGTGGAGCACCAAAATGGTGAATATAGCTCTCTGCAGCCTGATATGGTGGTGGTGGCAGAACATCATATCCAGGTCATAGTGCATTCTGGAAAGGACAAAACACTGCAAAGGAAGAATCATCCTGCCACAGGTGGCTGGCTCCTGCCCAGGATATGATGCCATACTGTAGCTAGCATGGTCTGCTATTGGCAGGGTGGATGGCCGGTAAGTCCTTAACCAGATAAGCCTTGGTGATAAGTGCACTGTTTGGATCCTGCATAGCTCCGTTTCCTACTACCACGGTCACTTTCACACAAGTTTTGGAAACAACCAGGGTGTTTAAGACTTGAGGGAAACCCACAGTTCATCACAGCATCCATCTGATTTCGGAAAGCCTTCTCTTCAGGGGCACTCTTTAGAGAGTGCCCACACAAAATCTTCCTTCACACGCTACACCCATTTGGAAGGGTCACCCACAGGAATCTTCCCAAGAATTGTTGGTCATTAAATTTTCCATCTTTTCTTTTCTGTTTGTATCAATTAGACAAAGTGTTGATTTATTGTGAATCAGTATAGATTCATTTCTGCTATGGGCGAATGTCTATGTGTCCCCAAAACTCATGCTGAAATCAGAACATTAGAAGTAATGGTGTAGAAGGTGAGGCCTTTGGGAAGTGGTTAAATCATTAGGGCAGAGCATTCATGCCTTGGCACTAGTGCCCTGACCAAAGGGGCTCCAAGGAGCTTTCCATCCCTCCTCTGTCATGGGAGGACACAAGAATATGACTGTCTACAAAACAGGAAGCAGCCCTCACAAGACAGCAAGTCTTCCAGTACCTTAATCTTGGATATCCAATCTCCTCAACTTGGAGCAATAAACTTCTGCTGTTGAGCAGCCACCCAGTCTGTGATATTTTGTTGTAGCAGCTGGAACTGATGAACATGAAGGGTCCAGTCATCCTCCAATCAGGAAAAGTCAGTGATCTGATGTGATGCATCACCTGAAGTTCTCCTTAGCTGGGGATTGGCTTGGAGACTGTTTGTCTGTGCCATCAGTAAGTAGGTTGTAATGGCACAACAACAGAACACACGAAGAACCACCATAGCCAGCTCACATTTGCCTGCCTTCATTAACAGGCACACAGCACTCTGAATCTTTTGAGTAGGCATGGAATGATGGTGACCATGAGGATGTGCCACCTATTCATGTAATTCATCTATGTCTTCAGGATTGAGTGTGGCCTCAGGAACACCTCTGCCTTGAAGTACCTAATGTAAGGGCAAGGCTTCGTCCTGCTTGTGGTTCAATTGACATCTTGTCTTCAGAGCAGTGAAGGCTGTGATGTTCTGGGGAAGGTGCAGATGATCTCATTTCCTGCAGATGAGGTGATGAAACACAGGAGAGAACATAGCTCTGGGTTAGGCAGTAAAGCATCCCACTGCCCGGCAGTTCAAATCTCACGTAGGCTTCTAGACATGCCTCATTGCTTAAAAGAGAAAGCTTTCTCAGACATGTAGTAGAAACTAGGAGCATCAGTTGCATGATTTGTTCAAGGAAAAAATATCATATCTGGGGAAGCAATGGAAGTTGGAGGCATCATCAGTTAGGATTACAATAGTCCCCAATGAGTCTCCCAAATTTTGTCAATTTCTGAAAAGATCTACAGGTAAATTAAAGGGTCATTTGACATCAGTCATGATCATAGCATCTTTCACTGTAGCACTAGTATCTGCAAGCCCAGGCGTGTGACGTTGCTTTTGCCTTTCTGTTTTATCATGTGTGTTATTTCCAGGGGTAGCGGCTTAACTCCTTCGGTCATGATAATTGTCATTCCACAAGTGAGGTACTGTGACATTTGGATTTGCACTCACCTGGATGGATCTCAGCATCCATCCATCCTTGGGACTTATACCTAATATTATACAGAATGCCTAGTTATTTTTCTTTCCCTATTTGCATTATTTAGTTCTCCTTGGCCAGTAGGCAAGGTGTGGAGAAAACTTTATGGGGTATGCTTGTGATAGTGGAGCAGCTGGAGTCCTCTTCATCTGAGGAACATTGGGCCTGTGATGTGTGGAGAAGCTCTTCTTGTTGCAAGGTTGGATGTCGCCTCCCCAATCTTACTGTTTTTCTGATTACATAGATCAAAGAACATTTGGGTAAAGTGACCATCTGTTTTGTCACCAGCAGTGCTATGAGTCATTTTGCACTGTGAAGGATCCCTGAATTAGAGCCTTCTCATTGTTGTTGGAACCCTGGTCTCATTATAGTAAATGACCCCTTTTATTCCTGGCAGATAAATGATACCACCAGGATATACTCATGGGGACTCACTATCTTCTTTAGAATAAAGAATCCTTTCTATCGGTAGGAGGTAGGGCAATCTCCAGGAATAAAAGGGGCTTTCAAATTCATCCAGATGTACCCAAATGCCCCTTACTTTTCTCAGAAACTTTCTCCACCTGAATCAATACACTAATTTTTATACAAGGAACCTGGGTATCTCCTAATTCAAATATTATAATAAGGCAACTTGCAATAGTAGAGTCCAGTATAACTTCAAGTTGCATCAGATAAGATACTATCTAGGCCTGTCAGAGCAATTCTCTGATTCTCTAATTGGACCTTGATTTGAAAGTTCAAAGCTCTGAGATTATTAATCTCTTTCTGTTAATCTTCAAGATAGTTGGAAACACCCAGCACATTCCACAGTTTAAAAACTTGTGGTAAAATATACTGAACATAAAAATTTTTCATCTTAACCATCTTTAGGTGTACAGTTCCATAGTACATATCAAATCTGAAAATATCTTTTCATCTTGCAAAACTAAAACTCCATGCCCATAATTTTATATTCATAATTACTATTATGAATGTCAAAAGTAGCAATTGTTAATTCTCACTAAGCCATCATCGGGCTTCCATCCCAGAGGATCATAGGAAACAATTACAACAAAAATTTTGTCAGTGCACATCCTAAACAGATAGGATCCCATCATTTCTGGCAATGAGATCATTGTCACTTTCAAACTATAACAGGTCACATGGTCAACCCCAGGGTCACATCTTGAGGGAAAATATACTGTTATCCTGGTCATATACTATAATACTGAGTCTGTCTCCAATCAAGGTGGTGGTACGGATACATAGAAGAACTTTAAAAACAACAGATAGGCCTCAGGATGAAGGAATGAATGGGGAATTCCGTTTACTACAGAATCCCTGGATGAGCATTTGCTACTAGGGCTGCTAGAACCTCTTCCACCTCCACCACTGTTGTCTTTGAGGTGACCCCAAGAGTCCTAGTTCCAAAACTGTTAATCACTCACAGTGCTGCATTGCACAGCTGCCCACATAGCCTCCCCTGTGGCCATTGAGAGTGCCATGTTTATTAAAAAAAAGCGGGGTCTCTGTTTCCATCTAGGATGCAAATGTTCACAAGAGGCTGTCACTCCCTCTCAATAGGAGAACAGACCAGAAAATCATATTTTTGAGTTTATCAAGTTTCTGATATTGCAAAATAACCCAAGGAACTAAAACATGAAGGGTGACAATTTCCTCTAAGTTGAGTACAGCTTGCAACTCATTTTTTTTAGAACATGAAAGAAAGAAAAAGAACATCAGAGACGTGAACAATTAGAAAATTGCTGAAATCATGTAGCATCTGGTATTCAATCAAAAAATTAAAGTACAAAGACAAATGTACAGGTACACCATATACACAATCAAGAAAAATCATGTTTCATCAAGGTACAAATTAGTCAATAAATCTGGATGCTTTAAAGCCTAGATGTTGAAATTTTCAGAAAAGTATTTTAAAAATGATTTTAGGTAATATGGGAAACAATCTGATAGAAAAGAGGTCTGAAAGTGAACAGATGGAGAATTTCAGCAAAGATGTAAAACTGATAAAGAACCAAATAGGAATGTTAAACATGAGAAATATATCAGAAATGTAATTTGTGTGTGTGTATGTGTGTGCATGCACACACGGGTGTGTGGAACTGAGTATTGAATTCAGGGTACTCTATCACTGAACTATACCCCAGCATTTTTTATTACTTAGGTCTTGGTAAGTTGCTTAGCTTGGCCTTGAGCTTGAAATCCTGTCTCAGCCTCCTGAGTAGCTGGAATTACAAGCATGTCCCACTGGACCTGACATAAATGGAGAATGTTTTTGATGGCCTTACCAGCAGATTAGATTCAACAGTACAATAAATGACTAGATGAGCAAAAGAAATGATCACAAGTGAACATTTTTTAAAACTCAGAGTATTCAAGATCCAGGCTTCAATATCAAACATCTAACAAACATAGATTTGGAGTCCTAAAAGAAAAGAATGGGACAGATATAATATTTAAAGAAATGACTGAAAGGAAGATGATTAGAAAATTTCCCCAGATTAATAAAAAATAAAAACACAAAGACTTAGGAACTCAGATTAGTACAATTATGTTAAATATAAATAAGAAAAACAAAGATAAAACAAAGATAAGGAAAAATTATGAAAACAGAATAAAAATACATATTATATGCAAAAGGTGGCAACAAGAAAGACCACTAATTCCTGTCAGAAATAATGGGAGCCAGAAACAATGGAACATCTTTAAAGTGCTGGAAAAAAATATTGTCAACATAGAATACTTTATCCTTCAAAACTCTAAGTAAAATATATGTGAAAGTAATGCTATATATGTATTACTGCCCCAAAATTCTATTCTAAAGGAAAATTTAAAGATTAAATGTAAATAGGATTGGAAAGAAACCTAGTAGATAGAAAGGAATGAAGAGTATCAGAAAGGGTAAATTTGTCAACAAATACAAAGAGCATTTTTCTATTTTTACATATATTTTTAAATATCACAAAGTATTGTCTGCTTAAATGCATAAAAACTAAAAAGAAATGTGAAATTTATAATATGTAATAATAACATATCAGAAGAGAAAAAGGGTGGGAGGTTTGTTACTCAAAGTATGCTATCATGAAATTCTTAAATGTCTTATGAAGACATAGAATGTTTTTTGGTATGTTCTGTGATACATTAATGAAGTATGCTTTATATCTATGTGCCAACTGTTTAAACAGAATGCAGTATCATACTGAAATAATAGAGGAGATAATGAGAATATAAAAAAAGATTACCCAAAACTTCAGAAAAGGAGAAAGAAAGGAACATAGAATAGCTGGACAAGTGAAATTAAACACAAAGATGACAGACTTCAATGTAAATAGAGAATTGATTACAAAGTAATATCATTACACGTCACAATTAAAGGCTGGAGATTGAGACAGAATAAAGGAAATATTAACTATATGTTTTTAAAAAGTACACTTTAAATATCAAAACATGAGTGGTTGAAAGTTTAATTGTGAAAAACTACACCATGCTAAAATCAGCAAGGAAAGGTGCTGTGGTCTACCAGTAGCAAACACAGTAGACTTCACAAAGAAGAATATTGCCATTGATAAATTAGGTGTTTGAATATTATGGAAGGGCCAAATAATCAAAATGTAAACACAGTAAAAATACCTGAAGCAAAAATACACATAACTGAAGATCATCACTATATGTTGCACTAAAATGCATCTGGAACATCACACATGTATCTTTCATGATAAAACATGTATAGAAAATATGAACATGAAATAACTGAATAGCACTATAAATGAGCTTAACCTAATTGATATTTCCAAAGCATTGTATATACCAACAACAATATTTATATTTTTTAAATCAAAGTGTATGGAATATTCAGTAAGGTAGACCATACATTAGCTATAAAATGTGTATATGAATTTATACTATTTGAAATATGTACTATATTCTCTGACTTTAATATTTTTAAGTTAAATATCAAAAACTTGGGGGATCTACACAAATTTTCAAAAGAAACATAGTTTTTTAATGTTGTGGTGCTAAGGATCAAACCCTTGGTCTTGCGCATGCCAGGCAAGTACTCTACTAAGCCACACCCCCAGTAGTATAGCTTATACTTTTATTAGGCGGGAACAAAGTCCCCAAATCAACAGTACTATCATCCACTTTAAGAAGTAGTAAAGTAAGTGCTAATTAAACCCAAAATTAGCAAAAGGAAGGAAATAATATAGAAATCAATGAAATAGGAAACACAAAATAATAAGAAAATCAACATGCTCAAAAGTAGTTATCAAGCTATTTAAGAAAAAAAAATGCCATTCCTACAGACTCTTTTTCTTTAAAACAGAACAGGAAAAACGCTGCTCACCTTATTTTATGAATTCACTGTAATCTTGATCCCAAACCAAGCAAAAGTGTTACAAGAAAACTACTGATTAATATTCCTTAAGGACATAGACACATGGACTCCACAAGTCCAAGCCTGATATTTGTGGATGGAATTAAAAATAGGTATAAATGCTGGTAAATCATGAACAATTAAGTCTTCTCCTAGGAATGCAAGGCTGGTTTTATACATGAAAGTCAGTTCACCACATTAACAAATTGAATGAAAGCAATGAGTCACCTCAACATATGAGAGGGAACTGATAACATTCAATACCTGTTTGTGATAATTTTCAACACACGAGGAACAAGAAACCTCCTCAAACTGATCAAGGGCTTCTGTGGAACCCCTTCAGTGGATATCACGTAATCAAGAAGTGTTTACGGCTTTAGCCCAAAGATCAGGACTGAGGCAAGAATATCCATCCTATTTCTATTTGACACTCTGCTCGAGGTCATCATGTACAACTAGGCAAGAAACGGGAACAAGAGGACGGGTGGACTCAGTGTAGAGTGCGTGGCTCACATGCACAGGAGCTGCTTGCAACACCAGCACTGCAAAAAAGAAAAAAAAGCAGAGTTAAAGAAAAGGAAACATGAAGAACGAGGAGGAAAAAGTAAAACTGTCTTCATTCAGAGACCTGGTCATTTACTTGAAATTCTCAAGCCGTCCACAAAAGAACTAAGAAATACGTGAATTTAGCAATGTGGTGCAATTGTCAACAACAACAAAAATAAATTGTATTTCTTTTGACTCTCAAAGGATAATTTGAAAGTAAAATTTGAAAAACATACCTTTTAAAGTAGTATGCAGACATCAGGTAGGCATAAATTTACAATAGGTATGTAAGATCTCTACATGAAAACTTTCACCAACATTGCTGAGAAAAAAATTTAAAAGACTCAAATAAATGGAAGTAATGCCATACTCATGATTGAAAGATTCAGTATTGTCATAATATCAATTATTTCCATATTGGGTTATTGATACATTGTGATACCAATCAAAATCACATCTAATTTTTTTCTAGAAATTATTGAGTCATTTAAAAGATGCATTTTGCAGCACAATGGATTTAAAACAGTCAACAGTCTTAGAAAAGTTGAAGGAGTTATAGTCCTTATTCCTAACATCGAAACTAGTCTAAATTTATAGTAATGAAAAAAGAATGTTACTGGTGAAAGAACAAATAGGTTAAGATATTAATATTCCTATTTTGTCAATTAATTTTATCATAACTCTCAAGAATGGAGGATGTTGAAGTAGATTTTGAATGTGAGTACATCCACACATGCACACACACACACACACACAGCAGAGAGAGAGACAGATAATAAAAAAAAATTGACAAGGAAACCAAGAAAATAATTCTCTTGCAATAGAGATGTGTTGGAACAACTGGAAACTCACATCAGGCAGAATGAAGAACTCTACTTTAAGAACGCCACCTTACCATCAAGGAGCTCTGCCTTACGTTACACACTTCAGTCGTGCTACTTGGGACTCTGTTAGTCGCCTTTCCATTACTGTAGCAAAATATCTGAGATAGTTTACTGGTGAAGAGAAAAGGTTTATTTTGGCTCATAGTTCCCAAGTTTCCACTCCACGGTCAAGTGACTCCTTATCTTGGGCCTCGGGCAGGTCAGCACACCGTGGCAGAAATGCATGTCAGCAATGTGCTCACTCTTGTCATTGGCAGGTCTGCAAAAGAAACCGTACGTGGTTGACACCGAGGCCTGCTGTCAGTGGGGCTGTCGCGGGGCCTGCTAGCACCATGGCTGCAATGGCCTCGGAGTGTGTTCCTAGCTGAACACAGGGAGGCAACCCCTGGAAGTGAAACCCCGTGTGCTCTTAATAACCCAGGTTGGAACCTGTTTTGTTTTGTTTATCCTGAATCATTCTGTCCTGGTAAGTGTTTGAAAACAGCGTGCGCTTCTGCATCTCTGATTCTGTGATGGCTGTGGCCTGGCTGATTTCTGAGATGCTCTCGAGGCGTTTTTCCTTTTGTCGTGGCTCAGAGCCCTTGACCTCTGTCTGTAGGTGCTAATCTCTTCATCAGCCATGCCCTGCTTGTCCATACCTGTGTCCCCTTCCCTGGCCAGGCATGAGAACCGTTTGGCTCTTTCTGCTCTGCTCCTTTTTGCTCCTGATGTTTGCTCTAAATTTGCCTAAGAGCATCCAGCAATACCATGTCATGGCCCGGATGTGTTGCTGACTAGAAATCTTCTCTGCCAGATAAACTAGTCCATCACCTCTAAGGACGGCCTCCTCACAGCCTTCAGCCTGGACAAGATGCTTTCCACTCCCTTGCTTTGGTGTCACAAGGGTGGCCTCCAGTACCTGCAGTGCTGCCGCCATTGAGGTCTTCCCACCCTGGCCAGCATCGCCCACGAAGCTCCACTTACAGCACTCTGGGCTTTCTCCATCTTGCTCCTGCAAACTTTCCCAAACTCCTCCTACAAAGCCTTTCAAGATTTTCTATCCTACTCCTCCAAACTCATCTAAATCCCTCACATATATTCCAGGTATATAGTTATAGCTGTGACCCTAATTCTTAGTACAAATTTTCTGAGTTAATTTTCCATTACTAATTTAAAAAACTGAGATAATTAACATAAAACAGGAAAGGCCTATTTTTCTGAATTCTGAAGTTCCAGCCCACGATTGAAAGGTCCCATACCTTTTGCCTTCCAGTGAGACAGCACATCACGGTGGGAGCAGGTGAGGGAGCAAAGGAAGTCTAGGGAGAGACCAGGATCTCACAGCTTCCTTCAGAAGCAAGTCTCCAGTGACCTAAGGTCCTCCCCATAGGCCCAGTGCCTGAAGTGACCCCCAACAGCAGTTCCCTACAGGCCACACCTGTGACACTGAACCTTTGGGGTCACTCACATCCAGAGTATAGCAAGTCCTACATGTAAATGCTTCAAGGAGAAAACAAAGAGGAATAACTGAGCTTAGGGTAGGAGATCATTTTTATCAAGCAAAAAGGAAGAATTTGCCAGTCTCAGTGACGCATGCCCACAATCCCAGCAGCTTGGGAGGCTGAAGCACAAGGATCTCTAGTTCAAGGTCAGCCTCAGCAACCCAGTGAGATCCTGTCTCAAAATAAAATATAAAAAAGGACTGGAGATGTGATTCAGTGGTTGAATATCCCTGAGTTCAATCCCTGGAACAAGGGGAAAAAAGCAAGAATTACAGAAGAAAATAAGAGATAGATGAGACGTCATTGAACTTCTTTAAATTATTTATAGCACATCACAAATTTGATATAATTATCATAAGTTATAATTTGTAGCTTTTCATTATCAGTTTCCATTATTCCTCATTTGGCACTTATTTGGTTTGCTCTAGCTTTGTCCATTATCAATAATTCCACAATAAATACTCATACAAGCTTTCGTGTGAAAGTAGGTTTTTGTTTCATTTGGCTAACATCTTTAGGAAATCATACATAGGTAATTATATATTTAACTTTCTAAGAAACTATCAATATGTTCTTCAAAGAAGATTAGTCATTTTCATTTAACCAGCAACATATAAAAACCCAGCTATTCTGCATCCTACTAAAATCTAGTTTGTGAAATTTTAAAGCCATTCTAATATGTGGGTGGTGGTATCACATTGTCCTTCTAATCTTCTAGGTGACAGGACACGTTAGGGACCTTTCCATGTGCTTATTTATCATCACATACCATTTTTCCTGAAGTGTTTGACCCAATCTTTGCCTATTCTTAAAACAGAGCTTCTTTTCTTAGTGACTTCTGGGAGTCATTTTTGTGTTCTATGTGTTCTCGGTTAAAGTCCTTTATCAAATATATGATTTGCACATTTTTTTCTCCCAACTTATGACTTGTCTTTTCATTGTCTTAATGGTATTTTTCCAAAGCTGGAAATTCTTAAATTTGATGAGGTTCAGTTTTTAAAACTTTTATATATCTCGATGTTGGTGGTGTATGTACAGTGACTTTGTGTCTAATGCAATGCTACAGACTCTCTCTTATTTTTCTAAGTTATGGTTTTCCATTTTACATTTAGGTCCATTTAATTTTCATCCAACTTGATGCTCAGGTTTGAATTATATAAAATGACTTACTTATTTATTTTTGCATATTGATATCCAGTGGTTCCAACACCATTATTTTTTTAAGGAATATGCTTTAGTCCCTGAGTTATATTTTTACCTTTGTAGAAAATCAATTCACGATATGTGTAAGACTTTTTCTTGATTGTCAATTTTGTCTTATACATCTATACCAGAAGTTGGCAAATTACTGCTCATGAAGCAGATTCAGCCCACAATTGTTTCCATTGTAAAGTTTTCCTGGAATCCAGCCTCATAGTCTGAGCATTTACAGCAGCACCTAGGGGCCTCGAGCCTGGAGCACCCACGGGCTCTTTTCAGAGAATTTTCCTAGGGCTGCTCTCCACGTCCATCCTGTCTCCCAGTCAGCATGGCCTTGACAACCATGATGGTGGTAAGTCTACAATTAGGTGGGGTGAGCTATCTATTTTGCTTTTCTTTTTCAAAATTATTTTGTAGACCTCAGTTCCTTTGGCATACCATATACTTTTAAGAGAAGGCCTGCTGATTTCTATAAGGAGTCCTGCTTAAGATTTTGATGGTTATTACACTGAACATGTAGACCATCTTGGGAAGACAGGTTGACTAATACCCTTGTGTTGATATTCACTGGCCCAATATTGACGTAGGCTCTCCAAGTCTCTCCTGGTGAATACCTGGAAGATATGGTTTATTCTGTTCTTTTATTTTTAATATGCCAGCATCTTAAACTTAAATATTTTAGACAACTTACGATAGTTGCTTTATAATCTACTCTAAAAAATCTTTCTTTTAAAATGTATTCTAGACATTAATAGAATGGTTGACATCATTGGTCTGAAGGTGGTTATCTTAATATTGTTAATTACTATTAGCCCACTTTTTGTTCTGTGGCTCTCATTTCTTTTCTTTTTAAATTTTTATCTGCTTATAGTTGGTAATTCATATTATTTCCATCTTTATCATATTAGCTACACATCTTTGTTTGGTATTGTGATTTTCGTAGTTTCTCTCCAGTTCACGACCAGTTATGATGAGCATCTTTAAACAACTGCGATTTGCCTTCAGAGAGCACCAGGGCCCTTCCCACGCAGGAAGTACTGTTCAGCCGTGCAGCACTGCTCTCCTCGCCGGTCTTTGGTGCTACTGTTGACTTCTGTCATGACTGATACAATGCGTTTTTATTTAGCTTTCAGTGATTCACTGTTTTTACCAGTTAAACCTGAGAACATTATGCTTTCTCATGTATTTGCCATTTCCAAATTGCATTTTTCCATCATGTAGATTCTTGTTCTCTCACATCTAGAAAGCTTCCTTAACATGCATGTTAGGTGTGTATTTCATGTAGGTGACAAATTTGTCCAAATTTGCTTGAAAAATCCTTTCTTTTGAAGATATTTTTATGGTATATTATGATTTCATTTTATGATACTTAAGATATTTTGTGGGTATTTTATTGCCATGGTATGGCAATCCCAGTTTACACTTATTTTCTCTGAGCACTTTTGAGGTTTCATTGCCCTGCAGAATTGGTAAACTTGCACATTACTTTCTTTTTTGTGACTGTGAAGGAAACCAGCTCCTGCTTCACCTTCTCGTAGAATTCCTCTCTGAAATCAGTAAGGACATTGTCCTCTTTCCTAGTTACTTTAAGGACCAAGCAATTTTTAAACTAAGAACAGAGTAGAACTTATAAGAGTTTCCTGAATTTATGAGGCAGTGGCCACGCTGCAGACATCATGCCTCTGATTCTCACTACTCGTGTGACTTGGGCATGTTAATGAAGCCCTCACTGCTCCAAATTTCTTATATAAGCTTGATTAGAATTAAACTGGTTATCTGCCTCATAAACTGTGTATGAGAAAAATATTCCTATATAATATGTTTTATCATATATAGTTTGCATGCTACATATTTATCATATAAAACTATGGATAACATAACAGTTGAGGGTTTCAACCACTCTCAGTGAACATTTAAAAACATTATGTCGATGCTGAAGATGTATGGGCTTTTGTTATTGTTATTCCAGGAACAATATAGGACATTAACTTTTTGCTGAGCCTTTACATGGCATTAAGATGTTATAAGTAATCTAGAGATGATTTAAAGTATGCATGGGCTGCCCCATGTGCTTCTAATTCAGAGTTACTTCATTTATTAGTCCTGTAATCCTAGATTATTATTTCACTGTTGATGAGGAGTCCACGGTATGGATGTAACTGCAGGCCAGGGTGATTGGCCATCTCCTGGGAGCTGGTGGAGGATGAGGAGCCCTGTCAGGGGTCCAGGCCTGTTGATAGGGAAGGCCAGGGGTTCTTGTCAAACTGACTGAAGGGTTCTTTGCTACAACAAGACTTTATAAGGAGTCACACAGGTGGGCCAAGGAGAAGCTACAGGGCCTGACTAGAGCCTGGCCAAGCAAGAACTGTGTCACTGGTCACTTTCTAAAAATGATCAAACTTTTCTGACCCTGTTGTTTCAAGTTTTTGTTGTTCATGTTAAAGTTTCCTTTTGTCCATTTATATGTTTATTAGTTTATATGTTTATTTTTGCATTATAATATTTGCAAAAGTTTGGAAGGAAAGGGGGAGTGTAAATGCATCCCATCCATTATTTTAAACCGTATTTAGTATTTAGTTTCAACCTTTTGAAAAATATCCTTGATTTTGTGGATTCCTTGGAATCACTATGCACTCACCCTATTCCTGGCTGCATGTGAGGAATGGCTCATGTACAGCCAGCCTCTCCTCCACATTGACATCCCTTCTGTGCCTGTCCCATGTCCCTGCTGAGTCCTCCCTGGACGCTCAGGGACTGCACTCTGCAGTTCTGACCCTGCAAAGAGCTCTCACATTTGTAGAAGAGGAAGACAGCACCAAGGTTGGATAGATCTAAATTTATGTCGCCGTTCTACTGATTTAGCATTAAAAGTTGTATTTATTAACTGTTATACTCATGTGATATCTGAATACATACACTATGATATATATTTGCACATGTGCACATATGTATGAGAGAGCTAAATAGAGACAGTGACAGGGGCAGAGGGAGGGGGAGAGAAAGAAAGAGAAATAGTAGTGTAAGTGATATTCCAGTGATATTTCTGATTTATTCTGACACAGTGAAATTGACTTTGGTTTTAAAGCCACAGTTACTGATGCAGATCATATGCATGCATAATTTTGTACCTGAATATATGATAGGACTTCATCAGAAGTTCATAAAATTTGAAGTATAATTTAAGAGCACTGAACATGGGATAGTTTCCATGAATAAAAATTCATGCTTATCTACAATGGGCAGAGGGGACACTCTTTTGCAAAGTTGTTAGTTTTCTTTTAGTGAATGATTTCTTCTCTCTCTTTCCTCTAGGACAATGTCTTCAAAATTCTGCAAATCAAAACATTCCCAAAAATGCCTCTTAGTAGAGGTAATTTTAATTTACTCCTTTAAATAAGTATGGATTATTTGAGCAGTACAATATAGCAAAGATAGAATGTGCATAAATACATTCTTCATGTTTCTTTTTATTTTCTCATGACCTGATTTCTCAAACTTCTTATGGCTTAATTTGATAATATGGTCACATGTAATATATATTTCTAAAGTTGGTATACTGCAACTATTATATGACATTTAGCATGTTTGCAAGACTACATTTTCCTGTTCTTCACATACTAACCTAATTGAGAAGTGTTATGGATGCATGGCAACCCTCGCCCATCTCTGATGCTGATGTGGTGGGACATTTACTCAGTAATCTCACTGCTCTAGGTACAATTTAAATGTGCACAGAGGTTAATATTATAGGACTCTTGGGCCATGCAGTTGACAGCTTTCCACACACTTGAATTTTGATTTTCCTTCCCCAGGACCCTACATTTTCATTAGCAACTGATGTATAATTTACAGATGTAAGTGAGGAGCCTCAGGCAGTTGCAGAGAAAAGTGGCTCTTTTCTGATTTCATTTTGTCTTCCTGTTCATTTCTACAGTTTCCTATTCAGTCCAAGCACAATTATGCCACAGAGTAGCAAGAGGACAATGTGAAATTCAACAGTCACGTTCTTTCTCTAAGATCACGTAGAAACTCTGTGTTGGGTTGAATTGGTTGAAAGTTTTTAGAGAAGTGTAATCCTTTTCAGTTGAGTTATTTTACCAGTTGGATTCCTTATGAGGGCAATAAAAACTATAATTAAACATAAAAATGGGGAACAATCCAAATAGCATTATATATAATCTTGCACAAACACCCTTCTTATATTCTTATTCTTACATCTCTGTTTTTGCTGTATAAATTTATTTCCTTTCTCTGCCAACTCACTGTTAAAATGTTTTATGTGCTACCTCTGATTCAGTGCCGAAAGCCCACAGGACCTCAAAAGTCACAGCGTCTCTGGGAGGTTCAGTATTAATTGCACAGAAAATTGTTACTGGAAGCAAGGAGCACCATGACGAATGGTCTGGCTGGGGCACAACCGTGGCGCTGTCTTCTTTGCGGTGGTTATTAAGCCGTGGGGCACCGTGCGGCTCATCTAGAGAGCTGGCATTCAGAAGATTTTACTGTGGTGGACTGGTCCATCCCTTTCCATCGGCAGCACCCCCTTCAGTTGATGAGTTTATCCTGTTTCTTATTCCTCTCACTCTTCTGCTTTCGATGCCAATTCCGTGATCCATCAGGCTGCTAGAACAACTACAGCAAAGTACCACTGACTGGCTGTCTTATAAACAATGGAAACTTTTCTTCTTACATTCTGGGGGCCCAAGGTTAAGGTGCTGGCAGATTCTGTGTCCCATGAGGGCTTGCATCTGGGTTGCTTGATGTGGTATCTGTGACTTGAGATTCCAGCATGTTCCCCCATGGTGGGAGGAGCAGGGCCCTCTCTGGGTCTCTATAAGGCACCAGCCCACTGAGGAGGATACTACCTTCTGTCATCATCGGCTTCCAAAGGCCCCGTCTCCTAGCAGGATCACATGATGACCAGGTTCAGCATGTGGACTTCAGGAGGAGCAGGCTGAGACTCGAGCAGCAGGGGAGCATAACTCAGTGTCCAGTTTTAGGACAGCTTTGTTAATTATGGTAGGAGAAGGGGCTGTGTTTCTCCCTGACGCCATCTTTACCCCCACACTCCACCTGCTCCTGCTCCTGCTGCCACACAGGCACCATATGCAATTTCGTTGTTGGACTTGGCAGGAAAGATGAGAAATATTTAGAAATGAACCATATGAAAACACCAAAATCATCAAAAGCACAACTAAAATCTGATTGGACCTGGAGTTCTGTGCAAATCAGTGAAGAGAACAGGGTTATAACTCTGGAGAATTATTCAGTGGTGCCATTGTTAGCGCAGTTACACTTAAAATAAAACCAGAGAATGCCTACTTAGATTTCAATTTCAGATAAACAGTAATTGTTTAGTGAAAGTATGTCCCATGCAGTATGAGAGCTGTGCTAAATACACTAATCCTTGCGCTGCAGATTTATTTGTTGTTTAACTGAAATTCAAGTTTAATTGAGTGTCCTCCAGTTTGGCTGGCTATCCAGCCATTATCTATAATGACTTTTCAAAAGACAAAAAAATATAGTTTAAATAATATGATGAAGTGTACTTCTTCTTGTCTTCAATAAAAATTTCAAGATTTCAACCTGAATGGTTCTTCAAGAAGCTTATCGTCTTGGAAACAATATCTTCATTTTTGTTGTGTTTTCTTTTGGTAATAAAAAATTGTGACCTCCCTCAACTCTTCCACAATAAATCTAGTTTATATTTAGTTTAATAGAAAAAATTAAAACTATCTTTTTTAAAACTGCTAATAATTTTTATTTATACAGTTATTTGAGCAACTGTTTCAATTCAACTGTAATTTTAGTAAAAACTTTAGTCAAACTTATTTTTCTGATAGCTTTATTCTAGGACCAGTTCCTAAAAGTCCAAGGGAAATGTTATGCAACTATAAACTATAATAATTACTACGAACTTATCCAATTGAAAACAAAAGTAAGAGAAAATGGTGCTGAATGTCTACCTGGTATAAATAATCTCAATAATAAAAATAATTCTAATATAGGTTGAACACCCCTAATCCAAAACTTAAAATCCAAAATCCTCTGATATCTTAAACTTTTTGAGTGTCAACATGATACTCAAATAGTCTGGGATTTTTAATTTTCAGATTAAGGAGTCTCAATCATATGAAAATATACCAAAATCTGAAAAATTCCAAATTCTGAAACACTCTGAGTCCCAAATATTTTGAAAAAGGACACCTAACATGTATAAAATGATTCACAGTTGACCTCTGATTAATGTATATGGGGACTTATATCTTTATCCACACCAAATTTCAGACATTTTTTGCGTATACTAACATAAATGTTGCTTGAGTCACAGCACATATATACCCCAATAAACAAGCTAAAATGAAAACAATATACTCCAAAATATAGGAATTCTAGTTTTTTCTTGATGCATCTCATTTTGAAGGAGGTATAATATGATTAGTTTTCAATGTATTAGATAACTTCACAAATTCAAGAGCAGATGTTTATCAGTCCTAAAAGAAAAAGAAGGAGCTGAGGGAGGAAAAGGGAAGGTGGTGATGGAGGAAGGGAACGGGTAGATGGAAAGAAGTTGAATTACAAGTAGCAATTGAATTCAACAAGGGCATTTTGAAGAGGAATTGAAGAAAATATGGGTATTGGTATGACCAGTCAATGCAATATTTGTGATGGTTAACTTTATGCATTGATTTGAGTGGTTAATTGGATGAGAATAATCTGACAAGGGCAACTTAAAGGAGAAAAGATTTATTTTGACTTATGGTTTCAGAAAATTAAGCCTGGGGTCAGCCAGGCCCATTGCTCTGGGCCTGAAGTGAAACAGAACATCATGGCGGAAGGTTATGGTGGAGGAAACCTGCTCAGTTAATAGCATTTGGAAAGTAGAGAGAGAGAAAGAGACTAGAGAGAAGACAGGGCATCTCCCAGTGACCCACTCCTCCAACAAGGTCCCTCCTCCCAGTAGTTCATTCAGGCATCAATGGATTCATCTGCTGATGAGGTCAGAGCCCACATGATCCAACAGCTTCCCAGGAGTTCCACCTCTGAACCTTGCTACATTGGAGAGCGTGTTGTCTACACATGAGCCTTTGGAGGTCATTACAGATCTGATCAACAATGACCAGTAGCCAACATGAGCATATTGGCCTCAGTGAGGATTCACTGAGGAAGGTTCCTGGATACAGGGAAGATTTTCAACTTGCCTGATTTGCCATAGAAACCATTTCCTGACACCTGTAGACCATCGTTTTGTGGATACAAGGTCATAATTAAGGTAGAGAATACTTGGTAATCTGAAACAAACAGTAGCTTCATGGACTCACATATCTGATGTTCACCAAGGACTCCTTTGGGTAGCTTTTGGTAAAATGAAGCTAAAGTATACTTGATGATAGGCACACCTGTATGATACTACCTGGGAAACTCAACATTTTGAATGCAAACATCTACTCAATTTGAACTCAAGCGAGAAGTTCTTATGTTAAAACATTTGGGAAGGGGTCAACCTGGACTAAAACTCTAGGGGAGATTTGAGTGAAATCAGTACAGGTTTGGAAATCCCAGGACAAACCAAATTTGCATTACTTAAGAGATGGTTACATGGAAGGTGAGTTTTTGGCTCATATTGGATGCTCCCATGTATGTGACTTGTCCTCTAGGTAGAAGCGGAGTTACCATAAGGAAAGTGACTTGAGATGGTGGCAGTGGAAGCACACAGAACAAATTTCCAGCTCCTCTAACCTAGCAAAGTCTACAAATTGAAAAGGAAATTTCTTGAGGATAAGGGTCTCAAGAGTGTCTTTTGGGGTCTCTACTGACTCAGGTGGATGTCAGTCTATCGACAATGGTAGGTGTGAAGTTGAACCCCCACCTGTGTGCTCTAGTACAGGTCAGCTCCAGGTGTCCTGGAATTCTGTGTAGGACCTTGAAGAGATGCCTCCAGGTTCCACCAGGTGGGACCAGGAGGAGAGATGTCACCAGGTTCCCACTCTGCTTAGTATTAAGCAGACACAAGGAGATCTTTTTGCAGCCTTTTGGAGCATTTGCTTTGGGGAACACCCTACCCTTCAGAATTCTTTGAGATTTCTGGAAACTTCTAGCTCCTCAAAGTTAAATGTCTGTCCTCTCTACTCAAGGATGCTACCATTCGGTGTCTGGGATTCTTCTTCCTGCATCGTGTTCTGAAATGTGCCTCCCGATATGAATTCCTGGGAACGTAAGGGTCACCTTGTTTGTTTCATTCTCAAAGGCGTGATAGTCTGAGGGTGACTGTTTTCTAATATCTGCAAATGTGTATTCATAGGATAATTGGAAAGGTAAATCTGGAGCCTCACCTTTAAGTGTTCCTAGTAAATTCCTCTGACATGGCTGAGATGATACAGGAGGAACACTGTGTGGACTCATCAGCCCTGACATGCGAGGTCAGATGAGACCCTTGCAGCAGATTCCAGGCCTGAAACAATGATAGCCGCATTAGTCTGACAGGCTACTGGGAAATCTTTGTCCACCTATTTATTTTTTGATTTATGAAAAGGCATTTATCAAATGCCCTTTGGGTACCTACTCAGCAATGAACATAAATTTAAAATACAATAAACCCTCTTCTCTATAAATTTTTTTCTAACATACTGAGAAAAGAAAATGCTACAGGGAAACAATTTAACAGAGGAAACCATATGAGCATTAGACAGAGTCATTAAAAGTCGTACACTGGGAAATATGAGTGGGTTTCACTGAATACTTAATCAAAATTAATTAAAAAGAAATCCCTCACAGGCTCTTATTGACTCTCTGTGTATGCCAGCACAGTATTAGATCCTATGGCAAAGCAAGGCTCTGTTGGTCTTTCTAAATAACATATGCCTGCTATTGGTATCATGTGCGATGTAAATGAAATATGAAGTTTAATTGTGCATAAAAAGTACATAAAAGTTATAGCCAATATAAACTTTGCAGTATCATGAAAGAATTTGCAAATATTGCAAAAAAAAAGTCTTTGTGATTTACTTTTACGTTTTTCCCACTTCAATACCAGTGACCTGAAGATAGGTTTGCACTGTCAAGGTTGCTTTTGATAGGAAGGGGTGAGAGCTGAGGAGGGAGGGGCAGGGCATGCCGGCATGGCCTGGACATTTCTGGACCACCAAGAGAGTGGGGTGAGCCTGGGCCAGCATGTCTGATGGCCCGCAGGAGGGGGAACAGGTGTCGAGAGAGCTACTGAATGCTTTTGATGGGGGAAATACGAGATAGAGCCCAGGGCTGTTGTACCACCGAGCTCCATCTTTAGTCTACCCAGCCCAGGGTGGCCTCAAACTTGGAATCCTCCTGCCTTAGCCTCCCAATTGGCTGGGATTACAGGTGTGGGGGATACTCTCTTTCAGTTACATACAGAGTTTTCCTAAAATATGAATGATAAAAATAGAGATATAAAGATGACATAGTCATAGATGCTGATAGAGAGCTAAATAATACTATGAATTTTCTTTTATATTTTCCCATGTTATTAACTCATAAACATAGTTTTCAATGTTCCAAATCTAATGAATATACTATACAGGTTGACTATGTCTTGTCCAAAATGTTTGGGACCAGAGCATTTCAGATTTCAGTTTTTTGGATTTTGGAATATTCATATATACACAATGAGATATCTTTGGGATCCGACTTGAATTTAACAAAATTCATTTATGTTTCACATATGCCTAGTATGCATATAAAGAGAGAAATTTTATATAATATTTAAAATAATTTTGTGCATGAGAAAAAGTTTCACGTTGTGGAATTTTTCACACAAAAACCCAGCACATAAAAATTTTCAGATTTTGGAATGTTTTGGGATGTGTAATTTTGGATTAGGGATGGTCAACCTACAATTTGCTTCATTTGAGTGAATGTGTTCTCTGGAAGATTAAATGGAACTGACATTGGATATTTAATGAGAGATTCCTAATTATGGACTAGAGTAGAATTTTTAAAGATCTACTAAGGGAACTGGAAAATTATCATTTATTGTGTTCTTAACAAAGATAAATCACATCGGGGGCAGTAGTTTTATAGCCAATAACTTTGAAAAGGTAACAAAATTCATTATTAGAAACATACATTTTATTCAAAAGACGTTTCTGGTTTTTTAAAATAGGACTTGTTTTGTATTTTAAGACTTTAGGTTTTCATAGGCGTTGAACAGGAATTTGAGATGATATAAGGTCGTGACTAACACAGCCTAGTCATGCAGAGTCGGCCCCGGGTACCCACAGCAGACTGATTCCAGAGCTCCCGAGAACGCTGGCGGGCGCGCCCGGGCGTGGCCCAGGGGACCTGCGTGGGAAGGTGTGCGTCCCAGACTGACCTGCCGGCGGCTCTGGCCCAGGGCACCCAGTACGCGTGGTCGCGCTGTCCTGCTTGGGGACAAGGGCGAGGCCCGGTGTGCACAGGGCGGGTGCAGCTCTGCCTCGACGGCTTTCTTGCGCAGTTGACGGCAGGCACGGAACCGGGACGCGAAGGGCCCGCGTGCCTGGCGCAGCGGGCAGCGCGCTGGAGGGTGGAGCTTTCCAGGTTGCAGTGAAGACAGAGTAACTGGGAGGCGTCAAGGGGAGTGCCCCGGGCGGTGCCAACCAGAAGAAAGGGGGACGCTTCTGCTGCTAGGTCGGCCTGAAACTCAAGGGCCCTGCCCGCCCGTGGCCGGAACGCTCTACATTTTTCTGAAAAGGTTTGGATTTTTATTGTTTTCACACAGCAAAAAATGAATAGGTTCTTGTTCGAGAAAGGGGACACGCAGAGACATTGCAGCTTCACAGTCGGAGGCCCTGGGGTCCGGGGGAGGCCCTGGGGCTGGCACGGTCCAGCCGGGGCGCACTCGCTGCTCTGTGGGTCCGCCATGCTGGGGCTGGGAACGTGTCCCTTTCCTGATTCCCCTGGAGTCCTTTGTGACCAGCGATGGCCCACCGGGTGTCCTGTCCTCTCCGCGCTTAGAGGCGGGGGACCTGGGCAAGGAGTGTCGCTTCTCCCGGGCCCTCCCAACGCCCTGCAGACTCAGAGGCTCCTTGGGAAGCCACAGGACGCTCAGTTGCAGGGGGTGAAACGGAAGTGGCCCTCAACCTGGCTCAGAGCAGGACGGCTGGAAGCACTGGACTCTGCAGCAGGTCCCCCCGGGTTTGTTGCTCGGCCATTTAGATCACTAACGAGAGGGGACATTTTACTGTGATGATTCCAGGGAGAAGGACAAATTAGCGTTGCCCAGCTGCCTCCTGGAAGACTCTGGTTAAGCAGACACTCCGCCCTGAAGATGAGTCACGGTCTCCAGGGGAAAACAGAGTTTCTCCTGAAAATAACAGTCTGTGTGGGATTAGAAATCTGTCATCTTTCTGAGCGAGAAATGTTCGAAAATGAAGGGGAACTCGCCACAACGCACATCTTTGGTTTTACTGTCTGGCTGAGGCTGGTCTTCCCCTGGCTGAGGAGGCAGCTAGGGTGAGGCCACCTGTCCAGAAGCGGGAGCTCCTTTCCTCTAGGATTCCACAGCAAGGCAGGCGGGTGAGTGTGCACACTTGTGCACCTGTGAAATATCGTTCTACGTATGCATGGGCCCATGTGTGAATGTGCATGTGTTTGTACGTGTGTTCAGTGTGTGTGCATATGTGTGTGAAATTACGTGTACATGTGTGTAAATGCGAGACTTGTGTGCACGTGTGTCTGTATGCTTGTGCATGTGTACCAATGCAAGGAGGTCTGTTCACAGTTTCGCTTGGGTGTGCATATGTGTGAGAATGTGCAGGCCCAGGTGTGAACGTGTGCACGTGTGCTGTGTGCACACCTGTGAGTGTGTGCCTAGTGCTGGGGCTTCTCCAGAGGGAGCGAACGTGGCGTGCTGAAACGCAGTGCTTTCTGAGAGCAGCTGCGGAGCTGACGTGCTCGGCCAAGTGGAGAGGCGGTGGTGTTCTGGAAAGCACTTCTGTGAACGCTTCCTTCCTTTCCTACTTCCACTCCTGGGCTCTTGGAACTGGAATGGAGCAGAACGGGTCATGGAGAAAGGGGCTTTTGGAGCTCTTTGGCAATTAAGCTTTTCAGAGCAGCCAGGACTCACTCGATGTTCCTTTACAGATGCTTGTGTATCTTAACAGCACTTATTAATACTTGTATTGCTCTACCTCGTGAGTAAGCCCCGGGAGAAAGCAAGGGCCCTTTTTTTTATAGCTCTTTTCATGTCTTTTGTGTTCCTCTGGCATCTAATTCAAAGTCACCATAAAACGGACACTTGAAATGACCTCAGCCAGTAGTTATTGTGTGCAATCTGCCAGTCAGCACTAAGAACAGGAACCCCAGCAGTGAGGGGACCGGGCAGTGCTTCGGGATGAGGCCCTGGTGGAATGTACAAGACGCTAATTGATGCTGTTGATATGGACAAAGCCCAGTACAGAAGGCTAACGCCGTTCACTTTACAGTCAAATTTTGAGCTATGATTGAGGATTTTTGTCTAAGAGAAAAAAAGAAAAAGTGGAATTTAAGTAAGATCATGAGGCAGTTTATGGTGACTAGAAAAGACTATATTTTGGAAAGGGTTTCTTGTTTATGGTACATGTGTGATGAAGAAATCAATCAATCAATCAATCAATGCCAATGGCTCTGTTATCTCTGTATCCGTTCATCCATCATCTATACATTTTTCAGTTTTTGATGGCTGTGTAGGCTCTTGCCAAGGGCCGGTGCACCAGTTTTAGAATTGTACCTTATTCTACAGAAAGGCGGGAACTACTTCAGATATTCCTGCAGAATGAGGAGGAATTCTAGGACCTCTTCTCTATTTTGTGGATGATAGAGAGCTGGTGCAGATTCAGTGGAGAGGTTGGCAGAGGAAGTTGACACAGGGAAAGCCCAATCCACGTGCAAGGGTCTGAGCAGCAGAGCAGCGGTCCAGAGAGAAGGCACGGTGAAGAGATAGTGCAGGGATTCCATGAGTAAGGCGATTTATTTTATTTATTTTATTTAGCAAATGAGGCTGAGAAGCAGCCTCCCTAATTGAGAGATCTGCATGAAGAAGCAGAAGTCTGAACAGAAGCAAAGAGGAACGCATGGGGGAAGGGCTGCCAGGACCAGGGAGGAGCGCAGGGGAGGCGGGGAGGTGGCAGCAGTGGGCAGAGAGGCGGAGGGCAGGGTGTGGAGCACAGCCCGGCAGAGGGCCTGCCCCCTGGGGAGGTCCTCGGGTGCACTTCCCTCTTCAGTGGCCCTCATTTCAAAGACAAGGAAATGGAACAGTAGAGGCAGAGTCCGCAGAATTGCAGACACGCTGTAGATCTGTTAAGTGCAGCTGCTTCTAGCCTGCACGACTCGGTCCACCACAGTGACTCCCATTTTTTACCAATCTGTCTTTAACTGGAAAAAAATAGCTTCTCCAAAGTAAGGCTTTTGGGGCTTCTTAACAAAGGGCTGGTAAGCCCACCATGGAGCTCCGTGGGGGACAGCAGAGAACCTTCAGGGATGTTGACTTAGCAGCAGGAGGGAACTTCCTGGAAATGGGGAGGGGCCCGGGGGCTAGAGACATTTGGAGTTGTCTTCAGGGGTGAGGAATTAGGAACCAGGGGAAGGTTAAGTGAGAAAGGTGAGAAGAAAATAAATCTACTTCAAATTTTTGCATATTAAATGCAACTTTCTAAACAGGTGATGACTTGGTGGGCCTTTCTCATCTCCAAGGAGTCAGACCAGCAGTGGTATCCCTGAGGATTAGATGTTACATTATACACATCATAGGTCAGACCACTTCTGTTCTCCAGAGTTACTATGAAATGAAAGCTACCTAGGTCTCTTTTTTTATGTTTCCAAACAATTGTTTTTCTTGAAGTCTTGGTTTAAGAGCCCTAAAATTAAGGAAATCTTGAGAGATTGTGCATGTGGGAACTGAGACCTGGGTGCCTCCAGGGTGATGGTAGCTCCATCAGGAGGAAGCAGGCAGGGGCTGAGCCTCCAGCCTGCATGCACAGCTCCTCCCGAGCATGCCACCCCCAGCTCAATAGTGAGAGTCACGGTTAGGTTTTTTGAGCTTATCAAGAGTTACTGGAGAGTTGAATTCTGAAGTCTGACAGTCTTTCCAAGGAAAGAAGTTGACGTTTCAACTTGAACAAAGCTGTGCTTTGTCATAAGGATAAGGCCATCATGGAAGGTGATGAGAAGAAAGCAGATCAAATTCTTACAAATTCCTAAATGCTAGCTGTGGCTCCTCAGACCACCCAGGAGCCCTGGACACAAGAGCCGCCTGAGCACACAGCCCTTGCCCAAGGGAGGCTGGATCAAAGTGGACTTTGGAAGCTGATGACAAGGTAGGAATATTGAGAAAAACCCCCATTTCACACGAGGCTCAAATACAGAATATTAGGCCACAGTGATCCACAAGAAGAGAACTGAAATTGTGATGCACTGCAGGTGTTGAGAGAAGCAGTAAAGGCAGGTCCTGCTTCACTAACTAGGTTAAAGCCAACTCCACACCCAAGGTCTCAGAGAAGGAGAGAGATGCCAGTAGTGCCCTTCAATCAACACAGCATCCTGCATTCCAAAAAATATGCGAAATATAATGAAAACATAGATGAGAAAAATCAGGTGTTAAGGCATAAAGCAATATACATAGGACAAGTTTGAGGAAGACCCAAATAGTGGAGCTACCATAAGTATGCTTATGGTGTTCAAAATATAATGGAAATAAATACATAGTTCAATGTATACAAATAGATGGGGAATTTCAATAGAAGGTTGAAAAACCTTAGAAAAGGATGAAAAAGAAATACAAGGAAAGTGATCCCAGACTATCAGAGAGGAAGAACTCTTTTCATGCAGTAACCAGCAGAATGGGTACCAAAAAAAAAAAAAAAAAAAAAAAAAAAAAGAATTAGTGCACTTGAAGCTATGTAAAGAGATAATATGAAACTAAATTACAAAGAAAAAATTATATTAAAAAAATCACATTCAAGGGCAATGGGACAACTCCAAAAGTTCTAATACAATTAAAATCCGAATCCCAAAAAGAGGAAAGAGAGAAAAGAGAACAGAAGGGATAATGAATGAAAATTTTGCAGATCAAATGAAAGGAATTAAACCACAAATCCAAGAGGCTCAGAAACTATGCGCCCAAAACAAAATGAAATATGTCTGGCAAGACACAACCCAGGATGACATCGGGAGATCAAAGGTGGGAGCACAGAGCACAGAGGGGCTCAGCCTCCTGCAGAGGAGCACAGAAGGCTGACAGCAGACTCCAGTCAGGTACGATGCATGACCCCTGGGAATGGAACACACCTTAAACACAGTGCAGGAGGGAGAAGTTGTCAACTCAGAAATCCTTCAGCAAAGGAGTTGCAGGCTTTTGATGAAAACCACATCTGTGACAACCCATGGTCAGTGACTTGCACCCCAAGGAACTTGGAGACTTTTCTCCAGGCAGAGAAGCATAACAGCACATGGAAATTTGGATTTAAATGGAGATGATGATCTGTAGAAATAGTAAAATGAGGATAAATGTAATATGTGATTTTATTCCCCTTAATTGTTTAAAAAGAAAATAATTTAAAGAAGAACTTGGAACACTGCATTATAAAGTGTGTGACATACATAGAAACGAACAGTGTGAAAACATGCAGGAGAACCTGGAAAAGAACCAGTGTCCTGTGCTCCCTGCGAGGTGGGTCAGATTCCTGGACTCCTGGGGTCAGAGTGTGGTTGGCTGTATCATTTGTACCCTTTGTCAGTCACTAGAAATGAAATCATAAAGCATGCAATCAGCCTGCAGAATAGAGGCAAAGGACAGGTAGGGAAATAGAAACACACAGTGAAATGGAACCTTGGGTTCCAGGCATTTCAACAATTATATTCAATTCAATTGATCTACCGTTTTACTCCTGTATTTTTGTTCAGGAGAAATGAAAACTTGTCTGTACACAAGACCTGTACAGGCAGGTTCAGAGTGTAGAAAGTCTCTTCCTCAGCTCCGATGGTCCTTATGTGACTGCCGTTCACCCATGGTTGTCAAGCTGTAAAACCCAAAGGGTGCATTTCACCAAGCAGAAACTACACCTCATTACACCTCACGGAAAAATCTCAAATGTAGAAGGTAAAAATGTTGTCCTGCAAGCTGTAAAAAATGAAATATCAAAATATACAAATATTTTTGTTTATTAAAATGTTATAATTTCATTTCATTTCATTTTGTCATTTATTCATGGTCTGTCTATACTTGTCTATATGTGTTATAAATAAGCTATAAAACAAATAACTTAATGGAATTTTGGTGACTTATTCCCTAGAAGTTACACATTCACTATTAAATAATCAATATTATTATTAAGACAAATTAAAGAATACAATAAATTTGTAATATATTGTGACAATTTATATTAACATTTTTTTCAAGTTCTGTGATCTTGTTTTCCTTTAGATAAAACCTAGATATGTAGCCTTGGTCCGATAGTTTCCTGCTCCTTGTTATTAAATCCCTATTATTAGATCACTGTGCTGTATAATTTATGGCACGTTAGAAAGGAGGAAACCAGATAGCAGTCTAGGAGTAAACTGTGGTACGTTGGATCTTTAAGGGCACTTTGAGTTAATCGACTGCTCCTGGAAACCCAAACACTAGAAACGCTCTGCTGTGTTCCCTGAGGTCTGACCCCTCATGTGATGGGTCTTCTTTTCTGCCCCAGAGTGTTTGTGTGGACTCATTTTATTCCCCAGTACTATCAGCCTCAAAGGCCTATAAATTGGGTTTCCTTGCCTTAGATTTTATCAGACCTCTGGATCACATTCTAAAAATGCAGGGAAGGAGTCCCACTTGTAAGGCAACCAGCCCCAGATCCGGTGACTACTCTTTCATTTTAGAACATATTACCACTGACATTAGAAAGCCCACTCAAACTACCCTGAAACACTCAGAGAAGGGGATCATTAGTGTTTTTATTTGTAGAACTTATGAAATTGACCCTGTCTTTATCATCATTTGCAGACCTAATTTTAAACTCCTTAGAGTTGGAGATCCCTTCTCCTCAAGAAGGGTCTTCGTTGGTAATCAAATCCTACATGCGCACACTCTCACTCCTCTGAGACACCAGCCAAGTCCTGTTTATGTCTTGGAAAGGTAGTAAAACCCTATGACCTGGGGTCCTTGCAGTCTTGGCAGCAGGAAACAGCACTGGTCACAGAGGACAGGGTGTCTGGGAATCACCTCACTCCAGACCCGGCAGTTGCCTCTGGAGCTCTATCTTTGGGGATGCATCTTTGAGCAGGCAGAGCAGAACACCCCACTCCTTGAATCTAGGTTTCCCAGTGATTTCTTCAAGCATACATTGTGAGAAGGTGGAAAAAGTAATTACCGAGAAGAAGGCTGGCAAACACAGCCTAAGCTAAGTGACTAGGGTCAGCATCAACAGTGATGGTCACCTGAGAGAGGCGCGCCCTTCGCAGGTGGCATGAGAACAGCACTCTATTTCTGTGGTCTTCCTCCTCCAAAGCCCAAACCCCAGTACGATGATCAGAATAACCCAGACAATCCCCACTAAGGCACACTGTAGGGAGTGCTAACCAGAACCTCAAAAACAAGGATGGCCTGACAAACCGCCACAGTCAAGAGGTGCTCAAGAGGGCACACTGGCTCAGTGCCATGCATCCTGATGGATGCCCACAGCAGGAAAGGATGTGAGGAGAGCTTGGGACATGTGAATAATGCACAGACTTCAGTTCATAACAAAACGTGTTGTGGCTTGGATCCTTAGTGTCCCCCAAAAGCTCATGTGTTAGGTGTTGCAAGAAGGTTCAGAGGTGGCAGGATTAGATCATGAGAGAAGAAACCTCATCGGGGGATGCATCCATTTCATGGTGGTAACTCTAGGCCGGTAGGGCCTGGCTGGAGGAAGTCGGTCACTGGGGCCTTGTCCCTGTTTCTCTCTTTCTGCTTCTCGACTGCCATGAGTTGGGCAGCTTCCTCCACCACCACCTTCCATCTTCCACCATGGTGCCCTTCAGGCCTAGAGAAGCGGGGTTGGCTGAGCACGGACGGAGAACTCTGAAACTGCGAGCCCAGAAGGAACTTCTCTTCCTCTGAGTTGTTGTTCACTGTTGTGACTTGCTCACTGATGAAAAGCTGACTAACGAACGTGCCGTATTAACTTAAGAGGTCAGGAACAGGGAAGACTGGGACGGGCTCTGGGAAAACCTCTGCATGTCTCCATGGTTTTCTGGATGTCTGACTCTGTTCCAAAGTAAGCAGTGCCTGGAGGTGGAGGGCTCCTTACGTCGCCCTGCCTGAGCCTTCCTCTGTTTCACGTTGCTTACTGTTTCCCGCTTTCGATGGGGTCGCATTGCCTTATGCTCACTGCTGGCACTGGTGGTCCTTTCCAGTTAGTTTCTGGCAGAAGCTGTGCCCTTATCAGGCTCTCCTGTCCCCATACGCCCAGGACAGTATCACCATGGGGTGTGGGTCCCACCAGAATGTTCACCTATGTGGAATCATGTCTGCAGTCAGTACTGAGGACAATGCCTCATCACAGCAATTCAGTGACAGATCCAACAGCAGAGACCCTCCTTGCTTACATTCCAATTTATTAAATTTGTCATTAAACTTGAGTTACAAAATAATAGCCCTGCTGGATCACATACAGTAGCAGACAGTTTGAGGCAATTACTTGAGATGTTGTCGATTGATTTGCTGATATTGACCGTATTAGCTGGTTTCTCAAATGGGAGTCAACGCTCTTCAAGGAGGAGAATGGACATCAAAGGAATATTGTCCTTGATGTACTGTATAGCACTTTTTATAAGCAAATATTTTCACTTAAAGAATTCTGTAGATTGAGCAATTGCATCATTTTCTGAAATGTCTTTGCTCGTTCTCCTATTTTTTAGTATGGAATATCTCTTACCATGCTTAGAATGATTTAGTAGTATACATTCAGTGCAAGATTGAACATTTGTTGATGATTGACATGCAGAAATCATGTAGAGCAGAAAACTGCAAGCCTGTTCTTCCTGAGTGGTAAGAACCTCCAGATCCCTTCTTGGGAGACAAGTCCATTTTGTTTTTTGATTGCAGGGCACTATTTGGTGCACTGAGGCATTATATTAACATATGGTGTGCAAGCTTCTTGAAAAAAGCTCAGTATATGAAAAAAAAGGAACAACTTCATTTTTTGGTTAGAATCAGGCCAGAAATTTTCTATAATGTTTAGATAGCAAAAGTTTTAATGAAAGTTGTAGACAGATAAGCAGTTGTTTATCAATATGTTGCCAAAAATTTTGCTTTTGTTAAATCTATGTGGTAGCTTTAGTTTGTGATATAACCCAGAATATAACCAATGAACTAACTAACCAACCAAACAAAACTATCCCTGCCTTACACTTTCAAACCCATTCTTTCTGAGACATGAGATGACTATATTCTTTAACTAGACAAGATTTATAACATTCATAACAAAAGCATTTTGGTGATGTTGTAGTGGAATTATACTTGATATAGGGAAGTGCTCAGTTTGGAGTTTAAATATCCTCCACACACCCACGTATTGCTGGCTTGGGAGGTGGTGGAAGGAAGTTAGCTCATTTTCAGCATGTCCTTGAAGGGGATATGAGGATCCTGGCCCCTGCTCTTCGTTTCTCTTTTTCACTTTCTGGCTACCATGAGTTGAACAGGTCTCTGTTCCCAAGTACTCCTGCCATGAAGTGCTGTGCTCCTACAGACCCAAAGCAACAGGGTCAAGTGACCAAGGACTAAACCTCTGACATCATGAGCACCAGTACATCTTTCCTTGTTAAAAGTTGATTGTCTCAGGTATTTCGTCACAGTAAGGGAAAGCTAACTAGCACAGACGTGAGTCCATGTGTTAGCCCGCATGTAACTCCAAGTGGGAGGTGAGATAATGATGCTAAACTGGTGGAAGAGTCCTTGTTTATTGAGCACCATTAACAAGAGCACTGCTGTCACACACACAGTAATAAAGCTGGTGAAGATGAAAATTAATACATTTTCTTAAATTCCTCAGAGATCCAAAATCATAAGTAAAACAACCTGAAAATTGGAGACAGAAGCCTACAGGGAGAATAAGAACTCAAATATTTTTGTACTTGGGACCGGCATCACTGAAATAAGTTGGTAGGTGATACAGATAGAAATTCTTGATGAATGTTCAAAAGCTGAGTGTGAGCTAGACCGAGACCATGAAAACCCTGTGGATCGCAGATGTTGGGACTTGCACCCCACTGCAGGCTTTTCCTTGGAGACCTCACAAAGACTAATAGAGAACAGCAGGAGAATCCTGAGCAAGCTTCCCTTGGTGCTCTGTGGGGAGGGAAATAGATGCGACCACTGAAATTCTGCAAGGACCCATCTCCCTCTGCTCAGCCCAAGGAACAAAAGGTGTTATCTGCAGGAGGAAAGACAATGAAACCGCAGACTGAGGGCACTTGTAGAAATCTCACAGAGGAGGGAGAGGAAAAGGAAACAAAAGCCCTACCAGGGGGTGGAAAGAAGTACGTGGCAGCACCAACATTGGGGCAGCGCTTTGTCCCATTTTCCCAGATGTGGAACGTTATAGAGACTTAGGCAATGGATACTATATACACCATAATTGTATGATATATAGCATAATTACACTACAATAAAACAGTACTATAATAGAATATTAATATGACAATATATATGAGCTCTATTTTATAGCAGTTGTGTGAATTTTATGGAAGCATTTGCAGAATTGGAGACTTGGGACTTGATGGGTTAAAGCTGGGGGCTGTGACACTTGTAAGTGCCACACCCTCAATCCAGAATCACAGTGTCCATCTGGGATGAGGAGGAATCAGAGAATCAGAAAACATTCTCTTCCACCCACTGTGCTACCATGCCAACAAGTGCGGAGAATACGTTACTCTGGGATACAGCTGGGGCAGAGGCAGAGTCTCCCTGGGAGGCAGAGCAGATGGAAGGCCTGATGCCAAACGGAGAGACACAACACAGATAGATTTGCACAAACCCCCTACTAAAAGCTTAGCATAAGGAAAGCTGTGCTCCCGTCTAAGCATTAAAAAACACGCCCCAGTAGTTGACACACATGCTGGCATGCAACAAAATGTTATGAGGCATAACGAGAGACAAGAAAAAATACAATCTAAAGAGGCAAAGAAATCAGCAGAAATTAGATATATTCTCTGAATCTCTTTATATGAAACAACGTGTCTACATGTAAGTATGAGCTGTGGTGTCAAAATAACTTATTAATATGTCTTATGAACGGATGCATGCTCCCCACCCATACATTGAATTCCTAAGTCCCAATGCGATGGTGTTGGTGGGGGACTTTGAGATGTTATTAGGAATAGACAAAGTCATGGGTGTGGGGCCCCCTTAATTAGATCAGTGTCCTTGTAAGACCTGAGTGCTTCATCCTGTCAGTTCTCCACCACCTCCACCCCTGCCTTCCTCCCCTCTACATGAAGGAACAATGAGAAGAAGGCCATCTACAAGCTAGGAATATGTTCCCTACCAGAAATCAAACCTGTCAGCACCTTGATCATGGATTTCTCAGTCTCTAGAACTATAAGAAAGAAATCTTTGTTGTTTAAGCAACCAGTCTATGATGTTTTATTACAGAAGATTGAGATAACTAAGACAATATGTTAGGGACTTTAATGAAATGGTAGACAATATGCAAGTTCAGACAGGCAATTTCTGCATGAAGATGGAAAACAAAACACAGGACCAGAGAAGAAGAACTATTTTGTCAGGCTCAAAGCAGACCCAAAAAATGTGATACAAAAACGATGATCACAAACATAAAAGTATAAAGGATGTTTAAATTAAAAGTTAAATGAATGAAAAATAAAACAGTGAATCCAGAGTTTTTGGGAAATTTTGGGAAGTTTTGGGAAATTTCCAAAGGTCTGACATATATATGATTGGAATCTCAGACATCAGAACAAAGTTAGATAAATATTTGAAAAAGAGGAGACAGGAATTATCTGAAATTATTTACAGATACTAATCTACACAGTGGAGAATATTCATCAGGATAAATACTATCCCCACAAAAAAATAAGTGAAACGAAACAAAGCACCAAAACACAAATAAGTTCTGTCCATCCTCCATCTCGTTCACCATCGCCGCCATATTGCTACTCTCTAAATCCAGTGGTAACACCAGTATTCCAATCATTATTAAGTGGCAAACAACATTTTTCACTGTATCACTTATTCCCGTTCAGTACCCATATATCCCATAGCACATTCCATTTCTTCAGGGGATATTTACTACATGAGTGTTTTTAGGGAGGGCATTTTTATTCAATTAGCATACTTAAATAATATTTAACTGATAAAACTAGTTTTCTTCACAAAATATGTTTCCTTCACCTCTCTGAAAGAATCAGCTATCTTCCTTTAACCACCATTTTTTATTGTGAAATCTCATAGTTTTTCTGTTTAAGGAGATCAATTTTGTATTGAAAGCCTTGAAACCCTATTTTTGTCTTTGTTCTTAAATTTTATTGTAAGATATCCAGTGTGGATTTTTGAAATCTCTGTGTCCTATATAGCAATCTATGCCATTTTGTCATCTGAGCCTTTCATCTTTCTTTAACTGGGAATTGGGAAACTCTCATTTTCTGTTGTCACTGTAATAAATAACCATATATTGGATGGCTCAGAACACCACCATTTGTGGTCTGTAGGTCAGAGGCTGCAGTCTAGGTGTGAAGGGTTGCCAGGGCCTCGGGCTTCCAGCTTCTGGAGTGTCTAGTACCCAGGGCTTGTGGCCTTCCTCTCACAACTCTGTCCTCTTGGAAGCATCTTCATTCCTCTCCCACACCCAGATCTCCTGGCCTCCCTGCTGTAAGGACATGTGTGATGACATTTAGGGTCCACCCAGACAATCCAGGATAATCTTCTCAAGAGCCTCCATCTAGTCAGATCCATAAGTCCCCTTCTCCAGGTGAAGCCATATTCATAGGTTCTGTGGATCAAGATAGGAACTCTGGGGACCCTTAATCCTATTGCATCATTGATTGTAAGTTGTTCCTCCTAAGGCATCTGCATTTTAATAGGGAGAGGGAAGTGGGGTGGAGAGAGAACGAAAGATTAAAGAAGGAAAGAAGGAAAGGAGAAAGGAAGGAAGAAATTAATTAAGGGAGAGAGGGGAGTCTTTCATTCCAAGAACTTTATCTCTTCTGTCTGCCATAAACATTCAAGCATATTGTTGGACCATCTGCTTGAAACAAGAGAAAGGGAAAACTGGGAGAAAAGACTCAAACTACTTTCTGCCGTTGGAAGTAACAGATCTGAATTTAAATCTAGGCTCTGCCCTTGCTGACTGAGTCAAGGCTTCGTGCGTAAAACAAGAATAACGATGCCTACTTCACAGGATGTTAAAAAAATGATGAGCTGACTTCACTGTATCACGCAAATGTAAGTTATTGTTTCTACACAGATGGGAAAAATCATTAACTTCTTTATTATTTCTGGTATCTTTTTTCCTGGTTGTTTTTGATTTGTGATATAGAAAATTATAAAAGGCAAAAGATTTATATGATCTGAAGGGAAACCAGAGTAAATTGTGAATGATTGAGTTGGGAAATGTGTTTTGTTCTCTTTTAAAATTGAGCAGAACATACTGTTCTAAAGCCACTTTTTAATTTTCATGAAATAGCAATGGATTGACCTCTACTAGATTATTCTGCTGCAAAGCTCTGTGAGACTGACCTCAATGAGGCAATTGATTTTTTCATAGCTCCTCACGAAGCCTGTTAGGCAGGTTCACTGTCAAGTCCATGGCTGTGTGGAGAGCCATTGGCCCTTTTTATGACTGGTGATGTAAAAGGTTCATTAGCTCCCAAGACCTACACAATGCCGACCTCCAGGCTGAGGGGCCAGGGCAGGCCCTGAGCACGCTTTTTTCTTTCTGCTTATTAGAACCTTTTAATGGGTAGTAAATCACCACTTCCATTGGACAGCTCTGGAATCCTTTCCCAGGGAGCAAACATGCACAAAGGCACTAGTAAGTGACTCTTCCCCCTTTGGTGTGATTATTAAAAGCCCACAGGGCACAGACAAAAAAGCTTTGGAGAGATGAGTGGAAGGTCAGCTAGGTTGGAATTTTGTAGCTGCTATCTTCACTTGCCATGACATTGAGAAATAATCAGAAGTGGTCAGTGAATTCTTATGCAAGGATTTAGTGTAGATATTTTCCAACTTAGGTGCAAATACGTTTCCTATGTTTCAGCTAGATTTTCCTAAGTAAAGGATGATTGGGGAGAGTTTTTAATTTAGAAGCATTCCAAGACAGAAAAATCAGTTAAAAGCTGAAGTAATTTTTTTTTTCTCCTTTCCTTATGTCCAGATTTTCGGTGAAGTACAACTAAAATTCACCAGTGACGTGGGTGCTCTGTAAACAGGCAAGTTAATGAAATGCTGGGATGGTTTCAAATTGCCTGTCACTCCCAGGGACTCTCGGGCCTTCACTTTTGTCCTATAGGTAAATGTTTTGTTCACTTTTAGACTTTATTCTTTTCAAATTATGTAAGTAGTATATATGCTTTGGAAAAACAATATGTACAGGATAATATAAAACTAAAATTTTCTAATTTATATGGTATAGGTCCTCAAACATATTTATATGCAAAAATACCTGTACAAAAAATCGCTCATTCATTTCATTATGTTGGAAACAGTCTTTCTGATTATTGAATAAACATCTGTTTCATCATATTAATGGATGTCTATTATCAGATTGTGTGCATTCTATAGCACATCTTTAAGAAATGTCCTATTGACTTCAGCTTTATTTTCTCCTTCCTTCTTTTGACCCCCTTTCCTTTCCTTTCTTTTTTTTTTTTTTTTGTTTTGTTTTGTTATTTAAACATTAATGCATTAAGTATCCACAAAGGTAGACAATTGGATTTATTATTTAGACACATGGTTGGATTAGGCTTCAGGTTGAAATCAAACTTTATTCTGTAGAAAGAGGCCAGAACTTGACATGCTTCCTAAATCAGCTGTGGCCTCTCATTCTTCCTGAGCAACGGGGAAGGTTGCTCCTTGGGTTCTGTGCTGATGAACCCAAGTGCAATTTGTGTCACACTTAACACTGGTATGGAATGCAGTACACTTGTAAATGACGGCATCAGGCATGATTCAACCTGAGATTACCTGTTTGTCTAAGCATTCCCTTGGGATAAGTCCTCAAAATAGAATTGCTTCTCCGAGGGACTGTGCTTTGAGAACCACAGGATGCACATCACTGGGCTCCAACATGTCTGCTGATTCACACAATGAATAGTACATGCAGGTGTCGATTTTCACAAAATACTGGGGTTTCTGTTGAAGATATTTTTAGTAAAATTTATCTCATTATTAATCATTATTAATTTCCATTTCTCTGGTTACTAGTGAGATTGCCTTTCCCCCCAATTCCCGTATGTTTGCTGAATATCTGTATTTCTCCTTTAGCAGCTTTAGTATTCATGCAGTAGCCTGTTTTTCTGCTGATAACACCTCTATAAGTAGCAAGAATTATAACCACTTTTGTGATATGAAAAGCAATTTTTTTTCAGATTTTCATTTACTTGTTGCCCTGCTGGTGTTTGGTTTTGCAGGGTTACGAGGGTTTGGAGGCATTCTGTTATCAAGCCTTGAGCCTTTCCCTCTAGGTTTCCTGCCAGGGGGATCCTGGCTGGGAAGCATGTCTCCACGCGCTGGGAATCAGAAGGCACTGTTTGCTGGCTTGTTGTTTTGTGTTTGTCTATAACTGCCAGGGAATGCCCTGCTTTTGTGGGGAGATTCCAAAATGTGATACACCTAAACCAACTACACTACATATCAATGTAAGTGTCCAAATACTGCTGTGGTTTTAGGGATCGATAATTAGTAAAAATATTCCCAAGTGGCTCCGACTTTTTCTCATGGCTTACTACCCATTATGAGTCAAGATAACTCAGCTATATCCCAGAGTCAGGCTGGGCCCATTTGCTATTCATGTCACCTAGACTTTATTAGAATAGAAGGCAGCAGAAATAGTTCCATAACACCAAGGTCATATAAACATTAATCTATATTTTCTGCCTTATATTATCTTTAGTATACAATTAAAATCTTTATACGAATACTATTTGATAAAGTTAATAGGAAAATCCATTTTTTTTTAACTTTTTAAGTTGGCTAATTGGCTCAAAAACATTAAAAAATATCCACTTTTCATTGATTTGAGATCACACTGATCCTTACCTATGCTGAATATTAAATTCTGCTTTTAGAATTATAGTTTATATTCTGTTCCAACGTTCTGGTTGCTTTTGTTGCTGTTGTTATTGAAGTTTTATGAAACATGGATGAGTATACTTCATTTGTCAGAAATTCATTTGATGTAGAAGTCAAAGATATGCATGCTGGTTGATGTCGTGTCTCCAAGGAAACAATCTGATTCCAAGAGACAGGAGACATGCGTGTGTTTGCTCTTCTGAATTACATTCCAATTAATGTTTCCTTGTGTTTCTAATAAATTTTCCAATGATATTCTGCATTACAATGAAGACACAATAAATCATCCTTTATTTAACTTTAATTACTACAGAAGGGAGCTCCTTTCGAGTTTAGCAACTTTTTTGATATTAATATTTTGCAGTATTAACATTATCGAATATTAATATCATGACTTGTAGACATAATATTATGATATTTGTAGGCATCTTCAGAATGTAATTTTAATCTCTTAGGTCATATTTTAGTTTAAATAGATTTTACATGACCTGAAACTATGTTTTCCTTAAACTAGGTTAAATCTGCCTTATATTGAATTTCACTTTCTATCTCAGCCTGTGTGTCAGTCAGTCTTCTGTCACTGTGACAAATACCTGAGAAAAATGACTTCGAGGAGGAAAGATTTCTTTGGGTTCACGGTTTCAGAGGTTTCAGTTCCAGGTTCCGTTGCTTTGGAGCTGAAGCCAGGCTTCTCATCATGGTGCAAGGGTGTGGAGGAGGAATGCAGACGCCTCCCGGCTGTCAGGAAGCAAAGGGACAGAGGGAGAGAGCGACAAGGAGCTGGGGACGGCGTCTAGCGCAGAGGGCGAGCCCAGTGCCCTGCCGCTCCTGCAGTTCCCGGCCCCGCCGGTAGTCGGCACCCTGCCAGCGGATGGATGTACTGACCAAGTCAGAGCCTCCTGATCTGAGCGCTCTGGACACTGCCGCCTGGGGACCAGCCTGCAACCCAGGAGCCTGGGGAAACCCCAGGTCCAAATGGAAATGGCATCAAGTTCTCTGCCCTTGTTAACTCCACAGACCCTTTTCATCCCTGTCTGAGTGCTCATTGTTCCTGAGGCGTTGGGGCAGGTTGTCATGTAGATTTCTGTACAGACCAATTTTGCTCAATTTGGTTGTTTGGCTAATGATATTAGTCCCTGGTTTCTCTGAAAATGATATTTTTATTAAAACTAATAGAGATTTTACAATCAAGCAGTTGCATTTAAATTTATAAAACAGTACCACTTTTCTTTCTGTGTGAAACTGGGGATAACTTCACTAATTCAAATAGATTTGTCTTTAAAGTGGGAGTAATATTTAATTTTCAGAATTTTTGTGAGCAATAATTGAAATAAAATATGAAAAAGCACTTAGTAGGATATAAAGCTCAGTTCATAGAAATGATTATGTAATTTCCCCCTTATTCTGAAAAAATAAAATGTTACATCATTGAGAAGATTGGATAATTTAGTTTCATTGGAGCATTAAATCAATTTAGAGATACTTGATACTGTTAGAGAGTTGAAGTTTTATTTGCACTTAAAATTTTTTGAAGGAATTGAAATTCTGATGTGAATGCTATTTCTAGTTCTTGCCTGAGTTGAATTTTCCACAAAATTGGTACCATTGGTTCTCTTTTTAATTAGCATTATTCATTAGGAATAATTTTTAAGTTAGATGACTACGAGATGAAGGAAAACGGAAGCTTTCCTTTAGATTTATGCTTTGTAACTTAAACTCTTAAGCAATTGCAAGAGTTTGCTTTTTTCCTACAAAATAGGTCAAAAAATGCTTGTTAAATTTCAAAATATTTCACCTTGCTGAATATTAAACTTTACAATTTTAGAGTTTGTTCATAAGACAATGTAAGTTTCTCAGAGGAAAAAAATGTTATTTATTACATGAAGCTATGGATTTATGAGACCCTGTGACACTGGGGAGAAAAACAGCTATCATTTTACAAAGTAGCTTGTTGAGTAACATCAAAACATTAGCATGAACAGCTAAAGACCCTGACAGGGACAAAACTGTGTCAGGAAATGTGCAAGCATCCTCTCCTCCACTGTCCCCCCTCCCCCTCCCTCCCTCTCCCCCTCTTGTCCCCCTCCCCCTCCCTCTCTTTCTCACCTATCTCTTCCTCCTCTCCTCATTCTTCACTCCCTTTTTCTCTTCTCTCTGTCTCTGACTCTCTCTGTCTTCCCCCCTTTCTCTCCCTCACACAGAGTAGCAGGAGACACAACAGCCCATCTGCCTCTCCTGCCAAGCACAACTTCTCAGGCTCTTGGTCTTACTGTGTTCATGTCTAGTGGTGGAATCTATATTTACCGGATGAGTTGCACCCAATGTCAAGGGCTAATTTTAACTGTATATGGAAGGCATTTATTATATCTAGCTCCACAGCATAAAAATTGCCTTAAGTAGAACAATGCTTATTTATCCGATTCTGAGAACTTGGCTTCTGCTGTCTTGTCCTGACTTAGGACACTTTCTGGTCTCCAAGTCCTTCTCTGACCTGGTTCCACTTTGTTCTAAAGATACACTTTTTCTCCTTTTCCTCTTGCCACTACCATTCCCTACCTGCCCAGTTCTTGTATAGCAGCCCATTAAGGTGGACTGTGGCTGGACTTTACTGATGTCACTGGAAAAATCACACCTCTCTCTTCCACACATAAAATCTTAGCTATTCAACCCTTAGCATGAACTGGGCAGGGGGCACCAGTAAAGGTAGCTCTAGCCTCTGGAGAGCTGATGGGAGGTGACCTCATTCTCTCTCCATGCCAGCTACTCAATATGTACTTGTAGTCCCATTTTTCGTCCCTTCTAGTCTTTCCTGTCCTGTCATAGCTATATTGATCTACTTGCTTCTGCATTGTACGCACATTTTTGAGCATTGCTTCTTTACACCTAGTTTTTAGTTTTGCCAATGATTATTTTATTCCCCTGAAGACACATTAATCTATAAAAATAAAATTGCATTCCTACCATCAGAAGGAAAATCATAGTCTTTGAGGTATTTCTACAAAGTGTAGTCATGTGCTACTGCAGTAGACTTTTTTGATATAACATTTAGATACAACACACAGATACAGTGTATAGAATTTAGAACGTGTCATAGCACATGGTAAAACTACAACTAATTAATAGATGCACAGTGGACCTATCTAGAACTTCTGGCTTCAGCTCTGCTACATAAAGACAAAAACTGAAGAAACAGAGTTTCAAAAACCTTTTAGTGAATTCCTCAGAGAACTGAGATCTCAGGGAAAATTAGCACTCAACACTCTGGAGTGACAGGCAAATCCAGAGTTATAGTTGAGATTTACTTACCAGCAATAGAAAATTAAACACAGCTTATCTCCTAGAAAGAGAATAAAACTTTACCCTAATGTTATTTACTTTAGGTACTATTATTTCATATTTATGTCTTTATTTGCATGAAAAATTTCAAGACACAATAAAAGCAAGGAAATCACAGCCCAGAGAGAAGACAAACATCAGCGCTAAACACAGATGGAATTATGAGAGAGTTTAAAATAGCTATGATTAATATGTTAAGTACTCTCATGGAAAAAATGAGACAGCATCCAAGAACTGATTCACCTAGCAACAGTATCCTTCAATAGTGAAAGAGAAATAAAGATTTCCCAAGAAAAACAAAAATTAAGAGAATCCATCAAGAGCAAACCTATACTCAAAGAGATATTTAAAGAACATATGAGAGAGAAAGAAAATGATGTCATCAAAATGGATCCGTTTAAGTGAAAGACGCACACCAGTGAAGGAGTAAGTAGACATAAAGACAATACTCCATGTTTCTGATTCTTAAAGATTTGATTATATTCATCCTAAACTGTTTAATGAAATAAAAGTTACCAGGCTTTTGAGATGACAGTATAGAACTGTTTGCAATTATGACCACAGTGTCATGAAGGAAGAGTTTAAGACGACTTGTTTATGAAGTACATGTTACCCCGGAAGTGAAACAGTGTTGTTTGAAAGCGGAGTTAGTTGTGAATCAAACCACTAACTTTTCTTTAAAAAGCATTAAATTGATATTTCAAAAGAAAAGAGAACTGGAATCATGTGAAGTGTACAGTTAAAACCCATGAAAACAGAAGATAGTGAAGATAAAAAAGAAACAAGGAGCAAGTGCTTTGAATAGAAAATAGGAAAACAGTAGGTAACTGTTTTCCAAATATATCAATAGTCACTTTAGATGTAATCTTAGTTTCACATGGTTGTAACTGAATACCAAGGGCTGGATAATTCATAAGGATGGGGCATTTATTCCTCACAGTTCTGGAGGCTGGGAAGTCCAGCAGCAAGCTGCCTACCTCTGGGAGGGCTCTCCTCCTCCATCATCTGACAGGGAAGGTGCGGGGCAGAGACTGATGGAGAGCACAGGAGAGAGCAGAGTAGCCCCTGATGATGACCACAGACCCGCTCCCACAGCAGGGCACTGGAGCACCCGGGGCGCAGCCCTCAAGACCTGTTGACATCTTGCAGGACCCCAACGCCCAAGGCTGTCGCATTGGGAATTAAGCATCCAACACACGCACTTCAGTGACATAAGATGAATGGTCTCAATGCCAGTTAAAGGACAGGGGCAGTCAGAGTAGATAAATAAGACTAAACACAAGGCCCAACTATTTGTTGTCCACAATAAATCTACTTTAATTATAAGACATGGACACATTCAAGATAAAGAGATGGAGAAAGGCATAGCACGGTGGTGCTAATACAAGGAAAGCTGGAGTAACTGTATTAACTTCAAACGCAGCAGTCTTCAGAACAAGGAGCTCGCTGGGGATAAACGGGGGAGTGGATCTCTCCAGGAAGTCAAGATAGTCCAAAAAGTGCACGCACTGAGCGGCCCTGCACACAAACCCACAAGCCCAAAGCTGATGGAACTGCCAGGAGCGGTGACAGGTGCACGCTCCACCTGCACGGAGATTCAGACACCTGCTTCAGGCACCGAGGCCCCAGGGGAGGACCAGCAGCAGGAATGTAACAGATCTGACCAGCACCGTCACCAAGCCGACCTAGTTGAGATCACACCACATTATTAAACAATAGTAGGGCACATGCACCTCTTGAGGTCACACAAAATGTGCCCAGATGGATCACGTTCCACATAAAACCCACCCCACCAAATACAAAAGGAGGATCATAAAGTGCTACAGCAAAATTTAACTTAGACTTTAATAGCAGAAATAATTGGGATATCTTCAAATATTTGAAGTTGAAATGAGACATTGCTAAATATCATGTGGGTCAAAAAAAAAAATCTCAAGAGTAATAATTTTTTAACCAAAGGACAATAAGGATACAACTTGTTTAATTGTATGGAATGTAGTAATACTGGTGCCTAGAGGGAATTTTATAGTATTAAATATATAAATTGAAAAATAAGACAGATGTAAAATTAATAATCCAAAATTCTACCTAAAGAAAACAGAGAAAATGGAGCAATATAAGCCTAAAAGAGGATTGTAAATAAAAAAAAAATTAGATCAGAAATCAGTTAAATCAAACACAAGACAGTAACAGAACTAGTCAATGAAACCCAAAGTTGGTTCTTGGAAAAGACCAATAAAATTGAGAAGATACATGTATCAGAAATGAAAGAGGGTTTATCACTACTGATCACACTGATGTTAAATAAATAATAATGAGATTCTATGAAAAACTCTTTGCCTGTTAATTGGATAACTTGGATGTAAAGGACCAATTTTTTGACAGACATAAACTTCCAAACTCTCACAAAGAGAAACTTATAATATGACTAATTCTACATCTATTAAGGAAATCAAATGAATATTAGTATATTTGCACAAAGAAAGCACTGGACTAGATATTTTCACTGGTGAATTCTACCTAACATTTAAGAAATAAATGATGCAATTTCTCAATAATTTTTTCTGAAAAAAGATATAGTGGAAGCACTTTTCAACTCTTTGAACAAAGCTAAAATTTCTTCACTATGAAAGCTGATAATGATATTAAAAGGAAAATAACAGAGCAGTATCTCTTCTGAGCACAGATGCACAAATCATTAGCAAAATATCAATTCAGTTCAATAATGCATAAAGAGAATGAGCATCATGACCATATGGGGTAGATTCTAGGGTCAAAGTTTAATCATCATTCAAAAACAAAGCAGTGTGACCCAAGGCATCCATGGGCTGGAATCACACAATCATAGCAATAGAGAGAGAAGAAAAAAGCGTTCCACAAACCCCTACACTCAGCTGTGATGGAAACTCACCAAATTAGGAATGGAGAGGAGTTTCATCAACTTTATAAAGAGCATCTGCAAAAAAGCTAAAGCAAACATCACACTTAATATTCAGAAACAACATATCTCTCCCTAAATTTGGGACAAAAATAAAAGTCTTTTCTCATCACTGTTGTTAAGCCTTATACTAGAAATTCTAGCCATGAGAGAAAGCTACATAAAAGGCAAACAGATTGGAAGGAAAGAAAGAAAACTGGTTTTCATTTTTTGTAGATTTCATGATTTTCTATGCAAAAAAAATCTCCAAGATTTGAACTCACACACACACACACACACACACACACACAACACACACAGAGACTCCTGGAACGAGCAAGTAAGTACAGTAAGGTCACAGGGTACCAAGTCAACTGGTTTCCTCTATACCAACAATTAATTACTGGAATTTGGAATTTAAAACATCCCCCCTACACACACCAAATAAAATCTTAGAAAATACGTACAGAGTTGCTATGTGGAGAACTACGAGACTTTGATGAAGGAATTCACTGGAGATATTAAAAAATGGAGAGCTCTTCTGTGTAAATGGAATGAGGCATTTCAATACTGCTGAAACTTGCCAACTTGATCAATAAATTCAATGCAATTCTAGTCAAAGTACCAACAAATGATTTGGTAGATATCAATAAACTCATTCTAAAGCTAATCAGGGAGAGGTGAAAGACCCAGAAGACCCAATGCAACTCTGAAGAAGAATGAAGCTGGAAGATCAGACCCTCCCTGCGGAAGTGTGACAATCCAGAGGACCCTGCAGAGACCAGCAGAGGGCCACAGATCAGTGGAGCAGAGTCGAGATCCCAGAAAGAAGCAGACGCGGACATTGTCACAGATCGAAGGCAATCCAGTGAACAGAGGGTAAGCCGGCAGTAAATGCTGCTGTAACAATGGGCTGCCTCTGTGTAAACACGAGACTTCACGCCTCTACATAACATCAACTGTAAATGGATCTTAGACCTAATGGTAAAATGCAAAAGTACAAATCTAGAAAAAATAGGAGAAAATTCAAGAGACCTAGTTTTGTGATAGAATTGCTGGACTGTGCTGAAGGACAGAAAGCCAAACCCAGAAAACAAACAAAACACCAGCAGCAAAGGATCTCATGCCCTTCCAAAGATGCCCTTGGGAGTACAAAAAGACAGTGACTGAGAGAAAGAAAACTGCAAAATACCTACCTGAGGCATTATTGTGTCCAAAATACCCAACATTCTCAAAACTCAAGAAAAACTCAAAAGACATGGACAGAAATCTCTTCAAAGATGTACAGATGTAAAATTAAGTATATGCAAAGATATTCAGAACCACTTGCACTGGGAATTGCAAATTGAACAGAAAATGATCCTTTGCCACACGTGTTGGAATGTCTGAAATCAAATCCTGACAACACAGATTCCATGAGGAATGTGGACCAGGAAAGCCCACTCCCTGTCAGTGAGTGCAAAACATGTGACCACCTGCCAGGACAATGTGGCAATTTCTCCTGCCTCCAAATTTCGCGCTCCCAGTTGTTTAACCAAAAGATTTGAAAACTTATCTTCTAACTAAAGCTCAGATGTGAATTTTTCCATCGGTTTTATTCATAATCTCCTCAAACTGGAAGCAACCAATGTCCTTTAGAAGGTGAATTCACAAACACACCGTGGTGTATTCATATAACAGAGTATTAGCGACAAAAAGAAGTATGCTACCAAGCCGTTATAATGTACGTCTGACCCTTCAAAGCGTGTGGCTAAACAGTCAGTCTGAGAAGACAAGGTAGCGTGCGCTTCCACACATATGACACAGCACAGCAGAAAAACCTTTAGTGATGACAAAGGGGTCAGGGATCCCCCAGAGCATGGGGTAGGAGGGTCTCAAAGAGATGAAGTGCAGGATTTCTTTGAACACTGACACTGTTCTGCAGGAGCAGTAATAATGCATATGTGCCCTGAAAACCTGTTGAACTTTACAGCAGATAAAAAGTGAATCCGAATACACTTAATGCACACAGATTTTAAAGAATCATTTAGGGGTCAGGGAATTACAGAACATATGGCAGAATGTGCAAAAACAACCTAACTGCATTTCAAGAGTATCTAAGGACATCTCTGAAGGGGTGTGGAAAGGTGGTAACCAAAGTCAGTTTAGAAATTAGTGGATTCTGCAAGAGGAAGTTCTAGGTGCCTCCGTACAGGCACACTGGAATCCAGCTGATAGAGTTGCTCCTTTTAGGTTAACAAGCTGAGGCCACTCTCTGGGGACGCTGAATGGGACAGTAGGCACTGGGACAGCAGATAGCAGGCACAGGTCTCTCACTGCTGGGTGGGAGGAGGGAGGCTCCAGGTGAGGGAGGGTGGAGGCTGGAGCAGCCCACATGGAAATGGACTGGGCGGGGCACATGACTCAGCACACGCAGAAGCAGGCGGTTCCATAAAACATGTGGGGCCCCCACCACGCACCAGACTTCATGCCTGTATTCTCTGCTTGGTCACCTGAGAAGACCTAGGTGTGGTGGACAAGGCCAAGAAAGCACCGCTAGTGCACCGCCCTGAGCTTCCAATGCCATTCTCCAAGGAGCAGACCAGGGCCTCCAGCAGAAAGAGTCGATTCTAGAACTGGGGCAGGAAAGATGCAAGAAGACATGGAGCAGCCTGGGGTACCCAAATCAAGGAAATATTAAAAAAGAGAAAATCCTCCCTTACCATAGGCATACATCAAAGCTAGTCAGATTAGTGATTTGAGCAAAAGCAAGAAACAAAACAAAACAAACAAACAACAAAACCGAAATGTAATCAAAATTCAAAATAAATATCCCTGGGTCTATACTGAAGGAATAACCAGATGTGGCTCAATAGACCGATCTCCCACACAGAACAATCCAGTAACGGAAGACCACGCAGTCTCCCTCCAAGAGACTGAGTAACTCCTCATCTCCCCTTCCCTGGGCGTGGGCTGGGTCCTGGACTTCCGGGCAACAGTGTGGAAGGGTAGGACTTCACGTTGGAGACCTGAACCCGCTCCGCCAGCCTGGGCTCAACACTGGCCGTGATATGGATGACCCACACACCCTTGACAGGATGGCACCGGTACTTTTTCTCTAGGTCTTCCCTGAAAACAAGCTCCCCCAGTCCAACCATGACCCAAAGGACAAAGTCACACTGAGGGACATGGTACAAGTCCCAGTCAGCCCTCCTGGGTGGGAGGACAAAGATTCAGTCGAACTTGACTTCTCTCCCTTGGGTTCAGGGCCTCTGATTCCATCCTTTGTAAATGTCCCTCTTGCTTCTCTGACTGACCTGAAGGTCCACTGCTCCTCTTTACCCCAAGAAATGAGATACCTTGCTCGGATTTAACCGGCCGAGGTCTCAGGCACTGCCCAGTGTGCCTGCTTTGGGGACTCATTGGCTATAGCCACCCTCTCAGCCAGGATGCCCTTCGTCTGACATTCGACAATCCCTCACTTTTGTCCCTCTGTAGGGTTTGACCTCTCTGGAATCCATCTGGCTCTGGCAGCATGGGCAGCGGTCAGGAAACACCCACCGCATGCCAATGGCAGGGTCCTGCACCTAGGGCTCCAGGCCTGCCCTGTCGTGAGCTCGCCCTCTGCTGATGATCAGCGTCCCCATGTGGGTTTCCTGTTCTCCTCCACAACGTGAGCCCCTTTGTGCTTCGGGAGTCACGCCTGCTGAGCCTTGCCCCCAACCTTCTTCTTCCTGCTCCACACACAGGGGTCCCTGCCTCACCTCCTAGGCTCCATTTAAAAATCATCCCCTGGAGGTGACTTTTCCTAAGTAACACGGGTCGCCATTGTTTTCTGTGTCATGAATTAATTTTTTTCAGCATCACTTCATCTGTTTAATTATTTTTAGATTTGATTAGTATAGAACCTCCTCTCTGGAATAGAAAGCACTCTGGAGGGTCGGTCATCTTCCTGGTGTTCCTAGTTGTATAGCCGGGTCCTCACAGAGCGTGTGCCCTGAGCGGGTGCTTCATAAATACTCACGAGACCACGCCCAGATCTTCCTGCTCTGGCGACTTGACCTTCCTGAAGCTTCAGATCATAGCAGGAACTGAGGGGTGGAGACCTGCAACTGGAACTCTGGGTACACACAAAGCCGGCTTGGAGGACTGTTGACTCTTTAGTCTCGGAATTTCTAAGATAATTCTGAGTCTTCATTCCAATCTCGGGTCACCTTCCTGGGTATTGTTTTGATTCCCAGCATGGTCATGTTTTAGTCTCACAGGACGACCCATATTTGAGTTCTTCTTGTGTAAAACTCACCTGCCATTGAACACAATCTCTTCTCAATTTCCAGCTCCATTCTTGGACCTTCACCTTTCACCTGACTAGGGCTGTCCAGTGCCCTGTGACCCTCTGTCATTCACCTCTCCTGCTTTCTGGATGGATCAAATATCTATGTCTCTATATCCACCTATTTATGTGTTTAACAGGAAATAAACATTTTAAAGATTATTTGGTCTTTCTTCATTTGAAAGACAGCTAATGATTTGGCATATTTTATTGATAAAATATTATCTTGTCAATATAAATAAATGGAAGCAAGCATATGGATATTTACTAAAAAAAATAATAAAACCAGCTGAAAAATAGTTGGAAGTCTAGAAGCCGACTAAACTATTTTTAGGAACTTCCTTTCTGCTTAAAAGAGAATAGCTGACCAAATGAAAAACAAAAATCATTTTTACCTCTATTTTTTAAATCCATGATAAAATTAAAGTTCTCAAATTTCAAGCTTAAAGAGGAAATTTAAAATCTTAGAAATGACTGTTACCTCAGGACAAGGTGCTCAGAAATTGAAAGTAAGCATAAGTCTTAAACACTGGCTGTGTTTTTAAGACCATGTTGTGAAAGAAACCTGGGTAACAGATTCTTTGGGAACAGAGTTGAAAAGAATGATGTAATTAAGGCAGAATGGGGGGCGGGAATGCCTGACAAGCAGAGCAGAAGTAGTAAGAGTAAATCAAATGGGTTCGTAGGAACAATAAAAATAAAAGAACTAGAGGTTCCACTACATAAAGAGACTAGTTCATTGTAGGATTTAAAAAAATAAAAACAGAATAACAATCTTCTCAAAATCTCCCCAGAACCTGAAGAAGAGGGAACATTTTGGAATTCATTTCCTGACACAGCATTCCTTTGATGTTCCCACCAAACAAGGGCAGTGTAAGGGAAGAAAGTTAGAAACCAAAATCCCCAGGAATATTGACTCAGAGTCCTCAGCCAAGTGCTAGCCAATCAAACTCAACTGCAGGTGAGAAGGCGTTCAGTCCGTGGCCTCTGGCAATTTGTTCCTGGAAGGCCAGGGTGTATCTCTAGACATTTTTGTGCTGTAACAGAAAATTATTGATATTTATTTCTTACAGTTCTGGAGGCTGGAAGCCCAGTATGAAGGTGCCAGCTAATCAAGGTCTTCCCGGTGTGATACCTCTTGGCAAAAGATGAAGGGAGAAGGGGAAAGGGAGAGACGGCAGGGGCTGGGCTCACCCGCTGAGAGGACCCCCCAGGACAACAGCACAGTGTCTCTTTAGGGTTAGGGCTATGATGGCCTGATCCTTCATAAGTGTCCCACCTCTTAACACTTCTTGATAGCAATTAAGTTGCAACGTGGGTTTCAGAGGGAGCAAACATTCAACCCACGGCAGCTGGTTCAACATAGAAAGCCCATCAGCGTAATGCACCACATTGAGAGAACGAAGGACGAAACCACCTGGTCTTGGCAGTTGAGGCAGGAGAAGCACTCTGCAAGACCCAGCATTCTTCCCTGATAAAAATACTCAGCAAACTAGGAATACAAGGAAGCCACCTCTGTATGATAAGGGCCACAGCACATGGACAGACATGGCACTCATGGGGAAAATTAGGACGCTTTTCTAAGACAGAAAGAAGCCAAGGCTCCCTGCACTCACCACCCCTTTAATTAACCTGGTGCTGGAGGACCTAGTCTAGCAGTCAGGCCAAACTAAGACGTGACCTGCATCCAGATTGGAGGGATGAGGAGATGACGCGGTCTCATGGGTAGAAACCCCTCGAGTTCCCATAAAAACTGTCAGAATGGATGTATGAATCAAGAAAAATTGCAAGATGCAAAATCAACACAAGAAGTCAGTGGCAATGCTGTGCACTAACAATGAACGACCCCAAAAGAAAATTAAGAAAACTACTTCCAGCAACATTAGAAGAAGAATACCCCTATAGAAAACTTAATGCAAAAGCAAAAGGCCCACACTTTAAAAGTGACAAAGTATTGCTAAACAATATTAAAGAAGACACAAACAAGCAGAAAATTACTCTAGTTCATAGATTGAGAACTTAATATTGTTAAAATGTCCAAACTACCCAAAGTGACCTGCTATTTCAACACAATTGCTGCCAAAATCCCAATGGCATGTTTTTCATAAATAGAAAAAGATCATCCTAAAATTCCAAATATCCCAAAATAATTTTGAGAAAGAACAAAGCTGAATACCTCACACTTACTGGTTTCAAAACAAATTAAAGACTACAATAACCCAAGCAGTATGGAACTTACAATAAAGGCAGATGTGGAGACCAAAGGAACAGAGCAGAGAGTCTGGAAATAAAGGTTCACATATTTGGTCCCAATGACCTTCAAGCAAGAGCCCAGGAGCATACAACAGGAGATCATGGTCTCTTCAACAGATGGTGTTAGCAAAACCGGACACGCAAATGTGTGAAGATAAAGAAAGAAAGGAAAAGTGATGAAGCTGGACCCTTACCTTTTATTATCAGAAAATGGAAGCCAAGTTGGATTAAAGGCCTAAAGTGCAGGACAGGAAAAATAAAATCCTAGAGATAACAGAGGGGAAAACTTGATGACACTGGACTTGGCAGTGCCTTCCTGGATGTGAAAACAAAAGCCCAGGCAACAGTGAGAAAATAGAAGTCAGGAACATGTCCATCTTGGAAGGTGCACAGCCCAGGAGAGGCAGCGAGGAGGCACCGTGCTGGACGGGAGGCGGTGTGCGTGGGCTCTGAACCATGAGAGTGGACGTCCAGAGATACCCGACTCACAGACCCAGTCACAATGGCTAAAAGCGAATGATTCAATTAGAAATGGGCAAAGGACTCGAATAGGCACTTCCCCAAAGAATGCGTTCGAATGACTCGAAAGTATAAGAAACAAGCTCAGTACGACTCATCAAGGGGAGCTGTAAACCAGAACCACAAGGAGCGCACCTCTCACCTGTTGATGGCATCTGTGGAAACAAAACAAACCCAGAATTCTAAGCCTTGGGAAGGGTTCCTTGTGTTTGCTGGATGGGAAAGTGAAAGGATGTAGCGTCTATGGAAAAGAGTTTAGGGCTTCTCAAAAAATTAAAGTAGAATTACCATAAGACCCAACAATTTGACTTCTGCATATGTATCCAAAAGAAACGAAACCGATCTCAAAGAGGTGTTCCCACACCCAAGCTCATGGCTTCATTGTTGAAAACGGCAAGAGGAGGAAGGGACCTTTGGATGGATACACAGGTAAAGAAAACGGGCAGTGGAATATTATTCAGCTGGGAAAAGAAGGAAATCCTGTCAGAACATTATACAGATGAGCCTTGAGGACATTATGCTTAGGGAGATAAGTTGATTACAAAAAGACAAAAGTGCCTGAACCGACTTACATGAGGTATCTGGACTTGTCAGATTCTTAGGAACAGAAAGTAGTGGGTGGTAGCAGTGGAGGAACATATTTGCTCAATGGAGGTAGTATTTCAGTTTTGCAAGATGAAAAGTTTGTCTGCTGTACCACATTATGCACAGCACTTGTACTTCCATAACGCATGTTAAAAACTGGTTACAATGACAAACTGTGTTTTCCCACAATAATAAAAAAAACTGCAAAAAGAATTTAGACTTTTTTAAAGTTTGCTATTACATCAAACTTTATTGCTGTATTGTGAGATTTCATCTTTGCAATAAGATGTCTTATGACAAGGTACATTTTTAATAAAATTTGGGGAAATTAAACTTCATTTTCTTTATCTGATAAAATGTGATGTGTCACAAACATCTCAAAACAAAGGGAAGCTCTGCTACCTAGGAGAAACTCACTTCAAGGAAAATAATATCTAAAAACAAATTTAAAATTAAGGGGTGAAAAAGACCTGCCAGAAAAATAGAAAAAGGCGGTATCAGTGGCAATATCACTGTTACAAAAAGCATTACTTGGAGTAAATCACCCAAAGGTGGCAAAAGGAAGCCGTCAGCCAGAAACATACCACCAGGAAACTGTGAGCAGCAAATGAAAATAATTTAAATAGTAAGATAAAGAGAATTTCATGGAGAAACTACCAATACACAGACCTAATGGCTTGTTTATGAACCTTTGCTCGTGAACTCATGGTTTGGCCCAAGTCCTGCAGCTACCAGCGGAACGTGCAGGGCAGGGCCTCGTGCGTACTCTTTGCCCACTGGTTTTGGAAGGTGCTAGATGTTTTTCAGTGGTCTCTTTTATTTATCCTGGGATAAATGATCACAAGTATTAAGGGTGTGTATAGGTGAATAGACAGAATAGTGGACCAAAAATATCCAAGGATAAAGACAGAATATTAAGTTGATGAATTAATGAACTTCATCATGTTTCTGTCAAATTACATTTATAAATTTGCCATTCACACAGAAATGAAGTGTGTCTGTGTTATGGTTTGGATGTGAGGTGTCCCCCAAAAGCTCACGTGTGAGACAGTACAGGAAAGTTCAGAGGAGAAATGATTGGGTTGTGAGAGTCTTAGCCCAATAGGCGAATTAACCCCTAATGGGATTAATGGAAGTGGTAGGGAGTGGCTGGAGGAGATTGGAATTGGGGTGTGGTTTTGGGTATATATTTTGTATCTGGAGAGTGGAGAGACTCTCTCTCTCTGTCTCTCTCTCTCTCTCTCTCTCTCTCTCTCTCTCTCTCTCTCTGTCTCTGTCTCTGTCTCTGTCTCTCTCTCTCTCTTCTTCCTGATGATGCGAGCTGCTTCCCTCTGCCATGTTCTTCCACCATGATGTCCTGCCTCACTTGGAGCCCTGAGGAATGGAGCTGGCCTTCTGTGGACTAAGATCTTTGAAACCATGAGCCCTTTTTACAAGCAGTGAGTAACAGGAATCAAGTTTGGTTCCAAGAAGTGGATTTTATTCACACAATGCACACTCAACTCAGCATTCCTAATGATAGCAAGTCACAAATACTTTGAAGATTCACTCCCTTGTTCACCTAGAGTCCAGTCCCCATGGACTTACTCAATGCAACGTCTCTTAGCCAAGAAGCCAGTCAGCAAGACCGAGGGGATTCTTCTCAGCCGCAGCCTCTCTCAGCTTCTCGGATGTCTTTGATGTCCTCGGATGTCCCCGCCCACACCAGGTGACTTACAGGAAATGGAAAGTGGCACATGGTGGAGGGAGTGGGCAGGACGCCTGTGCCCATCCGCCATCTGCTACCTGTATTTGCGAGTGACCTGGGAGATGGCTTCGTTCTTCCACATCCATTTTAAGTTTTTGTTTTCAACAGAAAAAAAATAAACAGTCTGAATTAGGTAACCTTAATGATCAGATTTGGTTTTAATATTTTATGATTTTGAGGAGATTATCTGGGTATATTAATAATTTAAGAATAAAGCTTTTTATTGTCCAGAACATTTATAAGCTGTAGAAATACATTTCAATTTTATATGCATATATTCGTGCAAACAGCAAGGAATGTATTATACAATTCAGTAAAAGAACAAATGAGTCACTTATTCCTCCTGACTCTGACCTTTCCAGTGCCATAGCGCTCTCCAAGACTAATCACAAGACCCCATTGCTCCTGCATTTGCTTTGAAGAAAGGTGGCTTGACAGTTGGATATAGTGACCTGGATACTGAAAGAAATGAAGAAACTTTCAATCTTATGGCTGGCCTGGTATCACAGTTTTAGAAGGAAATAGAGCACCAGACAGTAGCTCGGTAGTGGAGCTCTTATCCAATATGTGTGAGGCCCTGGGTTTGGTTCCCAGCACTGGGGAAAGGAGAAGTTTCCTATCTCATGGCAATGATTGTGCAGTGAGCCCTGAGCATTGTGCAGTTGTTCCAATGTTTTAAATTATGAGGACAGGGCGACTTTGCTAATTTTAATACATTGTTTGCTTAAATACACAGTTTATAATTTCTGAATTATTGTAAGACTTAACATTACGAAAAGGTATTAAAATATAAATGTTCGCAAACGTATTTTTGCTACACTGGAATGAACTATTGATTTGAAGTGGGTTGGGGAAATGACATGGGATGGAGGAATCTGAATCCACCTGAGATCATGTGTCACCAACCTCTGAGTGTGCCCTGTACACTTACTGATGCGGATCCATAGGTCCTGCCAGGCACTGGGCTCCTGGAAGCTGGAGGTGCATCCAGGAGGGCACGGAGGCTGGAACTGCATCCGGGGGATGCTGAGGACGCCGCGGGAGGCTGAGGCTGGAGGCCCTTCGGTGGCTTTCTCCATTCTGGGCAGCGCAGCATTTCCCTGCCCTCTGAGCTATTGCCACCCTGGCATGGGTCTCTGACCCTGCAGTTTGTTGCTTTCATCCTGGGAAGAGGAGCACCTTATTCTGGGCTCAAAACTGTGGTGCTCACTGGAAGAACAGAACCAGAAGGACTGATACACACACAGCCCTAAACACACATGCTCGCCTCTCAGTCCTGGGGTAACGTCTGCCCAGGCAGTGAACGAATCTCACCTGTCTCCAAACAGCTAGCTGTGCCAATGGCACGAACACCCGGGCCCTGTCAGAGGGGAGGGCTCACCGAGCTTGCCAAGTGCTGCCATGCTGAACTGTTTGCTCAGTGATTGGCTTAATTCTAAGGTTTTGCTTCCTTGTGGAAGGACACTAGAATCTCCAGGACACTGTCTGGGAAGCCAAAGCTTGTGTCATCAGGAGAGTTAGAGCTCTAGATTCTTGTTGTCGTCTTTCTTTTTCTCAGATGAAGTCCTCCCCTGTTCTCCAGCTCAGAGGAGGATACCTGATGGGAGAAATCCTTTTTTTTGCAGCAGCAGATGTTACCTGGAATTGATATTCGATTGCAGTATTGTAGTCCTCATACTTGAAATAAAGATTTCGATATGACATGTGCAAATCACTTAGGGACAATTCTCTTCCAACATGCGGGATAGCACACATCCTCTGGTGCCACCGGCTGCTGGCTGGCCTATTTCGCTATGGTCAGCACAGGGAGTGTGCATGCACAGCCGTGTCCAAGAGGAGAAGCTGTGATCCGTGGGCATTTGTGAAGTTGGTTGTGGAAGTAGTAGGAGGGGCTGCGGAATGCCTGGGACACAACAGGGTCTGATTTTCAGCGGAAACACAGTCTTTCTTTCTGGGATCACTGTTCCTTTCTTCCTCTTAGGGTGCAATTGTGCCTTTCCTGTGGGAGACACGACATGGTCTGTCCTTGCTCTGAGAGGGGGTGAGCTTGTGTGGTAGTTTCAGGCCTGCCCTGGAGGTACCCGTGGGTTTGGAGGTCACGACTACATACCTGCTTACATACTGAAAAGGCGGAGGGGCCAGGATTCCCAGGAGACAGAGAGATCAAGATTCTTAGTTCGCGGTTCCCCGCCCGCCCCGGGACTTCTCCTGTCAGCCGGCTCTGGTGAGAGTTCATGGGAGGTCATGCTTGTCTCTGAACGTCTCGGCAAATATCAACAAGGCAACGTAACAGTTTGCTTTTGGAACTGGTGAAGCTGGCAGGATTCCCTTACTTCGTCCTTTCCCAAATCCGCACTCCAACTCTATCCTTTAGGAAAACTCAGGGAAGTGAATCGTAACTTGTAACTTAATGTTTCAGCTTTCTACCCCTGCGCTCCTTTCTTTGAGCCCACTGATGTCCACATTCACGTGCGGGCGCAGCAGCACGGCCACTTGCTGCACGTCTCTCCTACTAGCTCCCCATACGTGCAACCTGTGTGTGGCTCTGGGTCAAGGGACGGGTCTCCCATAGCAGACAGGCTGCCAGGCTGTCCGGGGCTGACTGGCAGGCGCACTGGTAGTCAGCGTCCTGGATGGACGCTTGGTGGCTTCCCCACCGTTCGTACTGGCTTCCCTCTTCCAGGTCACCTTGCAGTTAATGAAACAGAGGTTGGAACTCTTCATGTCCAGGAACAAAGATGGGCAGCTTGGTGATTCCAGGCACCGGACATCCCAGGAGCTCTCCAGGAGACCCCAGCACAGCCAGACTTACATCCCAAGGGGGTCTAAACACGTTTGCACGGAGAAAGTTGCTCCCCTTATCCACGTAAGGCTTCAGTGGATGGAGGAAAAGGGAAAAGCGAGTGTGGGCGGGTAACCAGCTCTCTGTCTACTGCTCACACGGCCCTGGTGTTTTGTTCCCCCCTGTCTGTCACTTATGAAAACAGCAATGTATGAGTGACCTTTTTCCCCACATCCTTGTCAACGTTTGTTGTTCTTTGTATTCTTGATAATTGCCAGTCTGACTGGGGTGAGATGAAATCTTAGTTTGGATTTGCATTTCTCTAATTGCTAGAGATGTGGAACACTTTTTCTTATATTTTTGATCAATTGTGTTTCTTCTTCTGTGAAGTGTCCTAGAGATTAATGCTTTATCTGAGCTGAATGTGGTAATGATTTTCTCCCATTCTGTAGGCTCTGCTGGTGGGAATGCAAATTGGTGCAACCATTATGGAAAGTGGTATGGAGATTCCTCAAAAAATTTGGAATGGACCCACCGTTGGACCCAGTTATCCTACTTCTCAGTTTATAACCCAAAAGGACTTAAAATCAGCATAGTACAGTGATGCAGACACATTAATGTTTGTTTATAGCAGCCCAATTCACAATTGCTAAGCTATGGAACCAACCTAGGTGTCCTTCAACAGATGAATTGCTTAAAAAAATGTGAGATATATGTTTTATATATATATATATATCATATATATGTGATATATATGTGATATCATATATATGTGATATATATTTCATATATATATATATGAGATGGAATATTATAACCTTAAAGAAAAATGAAATTATGGTATTTTCTGGTAAATGGATGGAACTGGAGTATATCCTGCTAAGCTGAATAAGCCAATCCCTCAAAAACCAAAGGCCAAATGTTCTCTCTGATATGTGGATGCATAGTTACTTTAGATTGGATAGAGGGGATTGAAGGGAGAAGAGCCGGTATAGGAATAGTAGAATGAATCAGAGATTATTACCCCGTGTACATAGGTAACTATGCGACAAGTGGGATTCTACATCATGTATAATCAGAAGAATGAGAAATTATATTCCTTTATATATGATTTATTCAAAATGCATTCTTCTGTCATGTGTAACTAATTAAAACTAAAAATTAAAAAATTAAAAAAAAGTAATGTAAAAGGAAACTACTCTTGAAAAACAGTAGAAAAGACAATTTAAAAATTGAAAAATAATAAATGAAAGAATTGAAGCAATTGCCAAATCCAAACCCAGGACGTTTCTCTGAGGCTGGGCATCCTGGCGAGGCCTTGGGCTTCTTGCTTTGGAAAGAATTCCGTGCCTGAGAGGTCAGGTGCCTCTGCCATGTGCCCTAACATTTCCACTCCTTCCCTGTAAGTGCCCCCGAGGGACCTTCTCCTGGGTCCTCTGCCATGGATTGACGCCCTGATAAGCACGGCCCATCCCTTACCGGGCAGGGCTCTGTGGTCAGGCCTTGTTCCTGTACTTGTTGGAGTTCTACTAACTTGTGACAAAGATACACTGTATTATTTGTTATCTGAAAATTTGTTGTGTGGATTTGAGGGGAAAGCATTGTACAGCAGTGTAATTAAAATCATGAATATGTTTTAGGACAAAATGTCTAAAGGAGAAAAATTGGGCACTTCATGTTATAGATCAAGCAATTAAATTAGTATATATAGTAATACAGGTGCACAGTTAGAAAGTTAAGTGTCACGAAGCAAATGAAGTCCCACCTTCTGTCCTAGCCTCTTCCCTAAGGTGGGTGTTGACTTTGCCCTGTCTTTTCCCACTGTCCCGGCATGGCTGGCCACCTGTGATGTGCCTGTCTGTCTCCTCCCTGTGTCCAGCTCTACCATCTGCTGTTGACCTGTGTCTATTATTTAATCATCTATCTTCTGTGTGTCTTTGTACATTGTGTACAAGGTTTTAGTCAGCTTTTCCATTGTTGTGACTAAAAGATTTGACCAGAACAATTTTAGGGGAGGAAAAGGTTATTTAGGGGTTCATGGTTTCAGCGGTCTCAGTCCATAGACAGCAGACTCCATTCCTGAGGGCTCAAGGTGAGGCTGAACGTCATGGAGGGAGAGTGTGGCCAGGGAAGCAGCTCACATGATGATCAGAAAGCTGACAGAGACTGCACTCACCAGATACAATATATACCCAAAGCCACCCCAAATCCCACCTCCTCCAGCCTCACCCCACCGCTTCAGTTAACAATGAGTTAACTCTCTCAGGGGATTCATTCACTGATTGCGTTAAGACTCTTACAACCCAATCATTTCTTCTCTGAACCTTGTTGCATTGTCTCACACGTGAGCTTTTGGGGGAGATGTCACACCCAAACCATAACAGAAAAAAAAAATAATAAAACCTTTATTAGGTCAATTTACTATATTTGGAAGAATTTTCCATTTCAAACCAAATAGGCCCTTCTCAGTCTTTTTAAATGTGTGGATATGCACACACTCACACACACATACACACACACACACACACACACACACACATGCACACTGGTGTTTACATGATGTACGGTGGAGTTAAAAATTCAAAGGGAAACACAAGTATGAAATAATACATCTGATGTGCTGTCTTCACTTCTGTGTGTCTTCAATTCAGTGACCACATGACATATGAGCAGTCTCTTACTTAAGAACATTCCCTGGGCTTTAACTTCTTATAATCCTAAGCTGTGATTTGAATAAACACATTCACACATTGCATAAAACAGATTTGGTTGATACTGTGCTAATTTGGCCAGTTTGCTCTCCTCCACCCACATAGACCATTCACTCAGCAATGTGACAGCCTGCATCAACCTGGCAAGTTACTGAGTAAACCGTTGGCACTTATTTGGTATTTCACTGATTATAAAATGCGTAGGTGAGTAAATATTGTTTCAATGTTAAATAATTACTTGAGTCTGAAGTTAAAATTCTAACTTCATTTAAAAAAAATTTGAAACACTTTCTAATTGGTTATCAATAGTATTTTGAAAAAGTAGTTTTAAAATAATTTTAGAACTTATTACCCAATTTCTTTTAATAGTTCTTGATTAGTTCTTTTAGATTTCTTGGGGAATATATATATATATGTCTGCATGCACACACACACATATATTTTGTGCATGCATATAAAATATTTATATACACCCGATATATATATTTTCAACATATAATATGTAATATATGTAATTATAATACATATTTCTAAAAGTGCAATAATATAAATTTTGTTTTCTTCACTCTTATATGTTTATTCCTGTTATTAATTTTATTGGTTAGTGCAACAAGAACTATGTTAAATAATATAGTAAGATAAATATTCTTGTATTGAATCAAATGTCATAAGAATTTTCAACTGCCACTAAATGTACTGATAAATTGTTTAACTGGGAGAGAGAGAGAGAGAGAGAGAGAGAGAGAGAGAGAGAGAGAGAGAGAGAGAGAGAAATATTATGATTTTAATTTTGGTTTGTGTATTTTTTTTTCATGTCATTACTGATATGTAAGAATTTTTACATGGAGTGGAATCTCGTGAAAATCAAAGGGAGAACAGCATAGGAAAGGGACCCAGGGGTGGCGTGGGGTTGGGAGGGAAGGGAAAGTGCGGCGGAGTGATCTTGGCCAAATGGTATTGCTGCAGAGAGGCCTGTGTGAACACGTAAAAACTCCCATCGCCAGGCACAACTGTAACACACCAGCTAAAAAGGTGGGAATCATAATTTTCCCCAAATGCCTTTACAAATCAATTGTTGCCATTTGTTTTTTCTCCTTTGATCTAATTAGTGCTATATTAACCACTTTTCTAAAAGTAATGCATTATTGAATTTCAGTAATCTAGCTCACTGAGTCACAGTGAACATATCTTAAAATATTACTAAATTTCATCCTATTTTATTTCACATATTTTTATAACCAATCCTAAATAAGTACTCCATTGATCTGCAGTTTTATGGAAACAGGTTTCTTTTCCTAAAGAACTAGTAAATGTGTTCATTTTCCCTATGGTAACAAATAGTCAAGTCAGTATTAGTGATTTGTTATTGGGAGTTTCAAATGATTTTCATATGAAAATATTTAGATCTAATTTCTCAAAAAAGGACATTAACTTAAAATTTTCTCAATATCTTTAATTTTTATTTTAGATTTCTGTATTTCTGACAGAAATTTTTCAAAGTGATTTCACATAAAGTAATCTTTAACACATGGACATATTTCAAAATTAACTTTACAGCTCTAATTTTTTTTTGTTTACACTGAGTTTTTAAAATAATTATTCCCCATTGGTGACTGATTATTTTATTACTTATTTATTTATTGCTTGTTTTATGTTTCTTTCCTTTTGGTTTTCATTTTGCTTCTGATTTCCTGACTTTCTTGTTGTTGCTCTTTAAGTAATAAATGAAAATCCCCTATGTGTTACATGTTAAACACTTTTTTATATAAAAAAAGAAACTTTATTATTTATTTGTGTAATTATTTTTAACATGGATTTTCCTATGCATATAACTTTTGTCATATTCAATATGCTTTAGTCTATAAGTGTTTTCATTATCCAGTAATAATTTATGCATCTTCTTCAGTCTAAATGTTGGTAGGGTTTTAAAACTTCCAGATTGTTATTTTTACTTTTTTCTGTTTTCATTATGATTTTACAATTTTATTTCCTATGGGCAGCAAATATGATCTACATTCTTTTAGATTTTGGAATTTATTGGTCTTCACTATTGTGCTTACAGTTTTGGTTACATATTATATAAAATCAAAACTTATTTCTCTATTGAGGTGTATTTTATTAAATGACTATGGGTTTAATGTTATCAAGAATGTTGTTTTGAGCCTTCACATATTTTCTCACTTTTGTTACTTTGCTTTCTCAGGAAAATTAGGATTGTGATTTCCTGCGATTCCTGAAATGCATGGCTTCCGGAAATGAAGCAGACTGCGGGGGTCAGCGGTCACCAGACACCCACCTCGCTCACCTGCCCCCTTACTGCCAGTGTCCCTCGGTCTCATTAGCACAGGCTCCTGCGCCAAGCCCAGTTTTTGTTCCTTTTTGTGAACATTTGCCTGGAGATTTTCTGTCCACTTTTTATTTGGTCAACTTTTTGTGTTTGACCTATAATATTTTATTTTTTGATTTGGTCTTTCGGTTGACTTTAACAAGGAAATAAATTTTATATTTATTTATTGATATAAAACAGACATTTAAATTTAATCCTGACATGTTGATTTCTTATATTTTGATTACCTTAAATTTAATTAGATGGTATATTTTATAAGGTCAGGTAATATTCATATTTTGAGGGGATTGGATTATTGCATCTTGAATTTACAAGACCACCCTAGGAAGAATACGGGTACTACTACACGCACACATATGATCAACTTTTCAAAGGCTAACATGACTGCTTCAAATACTGGAGTCTCAACACACTCTGCAAATGAAAACTGTTTCCTGCATTAGGTGCCACAGGGTTCTGCTAGGCAATAACGGTTAGTATTGCCTCTGAGTGCTGTCAATATTATACCCTTCTCCATTAAATTTAATGTCAAGAAAGAAGAGATGTCAGATGAAGTCTTCAACTATTCCTCCCCTAAGTATGTTGCTAGGTCTTTATTAAAAGTGTAAAATCACTTTCTGAAATCAATTTCCAAGATTGTGAATGCTATATTATTAATCATGCTGTATATTATACAGAAAAAAAATGGAGTCATGGCCAAAAATTAGTTACTAAAAGTAGTAAAAGAAAAAAAATCTGTGTATTCTCCAAATAACTTATGGTGTTTTTGCCAATTGACAGAAATTTCTTGTTATTAAGTGCTAATTAATTTGTTAGCTGGTTTACTTTATAGACTTTCTGGATGTTCTCTTCTCTCATACATATTTTATTACTTTGGCAAAGTAATTAAAGTTTCCCAAATAGCTTGTGATTTGCTGTGCATGTAGCTCATCTGTGAACTTGGTGTGAGTCTTCAGGAGTCTGTCTCTGAAGCCGCAAGCTGCACTGGTGAGGGGCTCTAACTGCAGAGCCGCTTACTGCCCCAGCCCCCAGGTCCTGGGAAGCCTGGAGCTGGGAAGGGCTTCCCGTGGACAGACCGGGAGGAGCCCCTTCCCGTGCTTCCAGGGCTCTGCTGGGTGGACCCACCCTACAGTGCCTCCATGTACACTGGCTTCCCCAGGTCTGGGTGTGGCGCTGACTCCCCTTGAAATTTGCTTTCCGTTTATCTCACACCCTCTCATTTGAATTTGGCAATTGCACTTAAAGAGAGATTTAAAATTGATCCAATCAATAAATACCATTGCTGCAGCAGGGTGCCTAAGGGGAAAGGTCTCATCTCACTGAAAAGACACCTGAGATGGGATAAAATGGTGAGGCCTGGCTGTGAGGTGGGGTCCTTTTGTGCATTACCGTGTTCTGGACCTGAGAAATGAATGCGGGTGAAGCCGGGGTGATCAGGGCCTGCTGAGGGAGCAGCCTGGGCTGGGGGCCTCCACAGACCCTGCACTTCCGCGTTCTGGAGACGCCATCTCCCACTGCTGCTGGCCAGGGCGTCCTTCTTCTGTTGGAGAAATGAGGGCGCTTTGCCTGCAGGATTTTATCCAAACCTCTTAGCAAGTCCCCCGACACCATCATCTGCACATTCCCGTCTTCTCAGCCCCGGCCCTATAAGAGGAACCGGGGCTCTTTCTAGATCAAGGACTCTGCGTTCTCACTTGGAATTTTCATCTGTGTCTTGGTTTTTCTTACTGTTATTCATCCTATTTAGAGTGTGGCTTCGTTTTCTCCCAAAATAGTTCTTTCTTCTTGAAATTGACAGCTTTTATGTAGCTGTTAAGAGTGTGACATCATCCTTTAATACTCTAGCTTCCAGTTAGAAGGCCACCTTTGTTGTAGAGCTGACAAAGCAGTATTTTGTTTATGCAAGTACCAGTATACCACAGTGAAACAGGCATTCTGTAAAATTCATATGCACCAAAAAGTAAATAAATAAAATGGTATTAATTTAAAAGGTGGCATTTTGTTGTCACCTTAAATTTGAATTTAGAATTAAAACTCTACTTAGGTTTTTCACATATGGCAACTTTATTGAATAACAGGCACTTGGATGTTAAGTTGAGAAAGTTTTTTTTTTTCCAGTATTGGGGATGGAACCAGAGGACATTTCATGTCTGAGCTACATCCCCAGGTCTATTTATTTTGTATTTTGAGCCAGGTTCTCACTCAGTTGCCGAGGGTCTCACTATGTTTCTCAGGCTGGCCTCCAACTTGCAATCCCTCTGTCTCAGTCTCCTGAGTAGCTGTGCCTATCATATGGTTAATTTTCATATGTGTCTTCTTTGGAAAGCTTGTTTTCAAGATGGACTTTTGTTCCTGGTTTAACTGCACTTTCCTTATGGAAGACTGTAGCCAACGTGATGGAAGGAACTCCCTAACGGGGTCTCCACCCTGCAGAGGGCTTGTGATTTTAGTAGATGAATGAGGACTGTGAAGTGTTGTGACCATAGCTGCAGATGAGAATCTGTAAACACATAGGCACGTATGCAACGGACGACTTCTGATTTACTGAGGCATTTCGTCCTAGTTTTATTCTTGAAACGTTAGGATTTGTTTTTGATTTTAGGTACCTCAGCTCAGAGTTAGATTCATAGAAGTGAACATTTTATATGTGTTTATGCATTGCTAATGTCACGCAGTCCACGTTGATGCTATCATGCCTTATGTAATGCATTGAGGGCTTGTGGGGGCCAGGGAGGGTCGATGTCCTTGTCTCCCTTCCATTATGGGCTCAGCTACTCTCGCTAGCTTCTTCCATTTTTCTGAATCAGTGCCGTCATCCATACAAGAGATGAACTGGTGTCTTATCAACTTTTGGCATTAGCATCTGTGTCCTTCATTTTATGAGAAGAGATTCATCCCATGTTTTACACTAGACTACAAACATTGAATTTTAAAAACTAAAATAATAATGTTTTAATGACACTAAACCTATTTTAAAACTTTTTGAAAATTTAAATAAAATGGAGCATCATAGATGATAGAATCTAATAACTGGGATTGACCAAATTACAAAAAATTACTCACAATAAAATTCCACAAGGAGAACAGATGTACTGATACTGAATTATTTATGTAGACATATTACTTTTTATTAATGTATGCAAACATGGAAGTAAAAGAATATTCCAAATTTGGAATTAAACTTTCTAAATATGTTACTGTTTCAAATCAATGATCAATTGATCCATTCCTGTGAGTAATTATAAACTTTGTATATATATTTGTCCTGGGATTATTTTGATTTTCTCTCTGTTTCCCTTTGTTAAGTTTTTGAGGGTCATGTTTCTGCTGAGCCATAGCAACGTGAGTGGGCACTTGTCTATATATTAATACCACCTGGAAGTTTCAAACATCTGGGCATCAAGCAGCTATTTATTTTATTTAACACTGACCTTTCACAAATCATCAACAAATAAATAAATAATAATTTCACTTGAAATTATGGGTCTTTTCTGCAGCATCATTTTTCTTTGGACTTTACTTAATTTTCTTCCCATGAAAGTACAACAACTGACCTGTATTGGCAACTTATTTCTCATAATTACAAAGTAAAATCCAAACTTTATTTCTTTAAAATTCCAAATCTCCTAATCCAGGAAGAAATAATGAATTTCCATGTGAACTGATATCCTGTACCTCTGCTTGGTTTTTTAAAACAAGATATTTAAATAAACATATAAGACATTATATACTTGACCATATAGTATATATACCACAAATACAAAATTGCTTGGTAGGAATGCTATCTCCTTCCACTAAATTTGGCAGTTACTCAGGGGATATCTAGAACACTTACAAAATTATCTTTAAAGCCTAAAACACATTTGTCTGAAGATTCTAAGTGGTGGCAAACTTTTATCTCTTTTGTGTGTGTGTGTGTGCTTTAATATCCAGTTGTCAACCAGAGCAAAAAACACTTGGTGGCCAATGCTAATACTATTGGAGACTGGAAACAAGATGTGCTTATAAAATAATAAAATGTGTTTCGGCCATGCTTGTGAAAGTGCTGTAAATAACAACACCAGTTCAGGCTGGCTTGGGGTCAAGCCATCCATTAGATCCAATGGTCAAAAGGGCTATCTCTCCCACGGTTCCACTGGGAGTCCAAATGTCACCCGTGCCTCTTTCAGCCCCTCGGCCTGATGTCAGCTTGATGGGTGCTGGTCTCTGACTCCACTTAAACACACCGAGAGTTCTAGACTGGCAGGTTCTAGTTTGGCAAGAGGTTGCCTCTATTGGACACCTTCAGGCAAGTGCCACGGTTCACTGTCACGGGATCCGAATGGGGCTGTAGGATGGAACTGCATGATTCGACAGATGCCAGGCCAGGTGTTCGCTAAGTCATTTGGGTGAGGGGAGTTAGTGCCTCATTAAACATCACCTGTTACATCCCGAGGCTAGTGTCCGAGCCCCACCTCAACACCTGGACCAGGATAGAATGCTTGCCTCTTCAAAGTGAAATTGCTACAGGTTGGCCATCTGTTTTCCTAAATGCGTGGAACCATAGGTGTTTCAGATTTGGGGTTTTTCAGATTTTGAAATATTTGTAACATACAATGAGACATCTTGGGTATTGCATTTAAGTTTTAACATGAAATTGAGTCCTGTTTCACATACGCCATATAAACACAGCCTGAAGTTGGTTTTATACAGCACGTGACATGCCCTACATTTAAATGGCAACCTATCACAGTGGTCAGGTGTGAAAGTCTCCGCCTGTGGCAACTTGCTGGTGCGTGAGAGTTCATATTCTGGAGCATTTCAGACTCCATTTCATAGGATTAGGGTGCTCAACTGTGTTACCTTAAAAAGCACAGTTGACCTTGAGAGGCAACAGTAATCAAGAAGCCGACCAAGGGAAGCCGACCGAGGGAAGCATTGAAACAAAGTTTTTGGCTCATATAGCTAGAAAATTCCTCCCATTATTGTATGGTAAGAATTAGGGTGTGAGTTTAGATATGCAGGTCTATAAGATAAACTTAGTTTTAAAACTCACTTTATTGGAAGCATTAAAGAAATATGTGGATTCTAACACACACTGTAGAACAACTTCAGATACGGAGCCAGCCTCCTTCATTGTTATCACTGTGTTTTAAGGAAGCTATACTTACTTAGTTAGCTACAGTTTGGTGTTTAGAGATTCACTTGATTTACAAAACTAAATGGTCTTCACTTTTTCATTATTGTCAATTTAGGTAAAAACTGTAGGGGATATTTTCGGGTGTTTATCTTAAAGGTATCACTGTTTTGGGTTTTAATTTCTCTTCTAACCATCTAATTTTTGCTTTTTTAAAAAATACGATTCTAAGATGAAGGCTAGTAGGTGAAGAATTTACCCCTGTATAAATGAGAATTTAGTGTCCATTTCTTTTTTCCCTACTGTACATTTAGATGAACTCTTAAAACATCTTCTGTCTTAGGGAAGTCATTAGACAACTCATCATGATGTTTTCCCATTATAAAATAATATAATACCACTTATTTTCTTAGTTCCTTTTTGTCTAAAATACATAACCCATTATCTCATGAAGGTGTGCTGAGGAGATACAAGGAAAGGAATGGTGGAAATAAGAGAGGGGAAGTTGACCTTCCTCACCAAAGCAGCAAGAATCGGCCTGGAGACTATTCAGACCTTGCAACATGCTGAGCTTGTGGTGTATAGTGAGAGCAGTTATGCTGGCTGTCGTGGTATGTATTATTATCTTCAGATTTGTCATGGAAATGTACAGAAGGCAGTTAAATCTAATAAATATCATGTTTGGTATAAAAGATATGATTTCATTATTTCTCTTTTTGAAAAAAATGCAAACTTGGATATGAAATATTAATCTAATTTTTATTGCATTCAATTTACTTTTTATTCATGTTATTTACATATTTTATTTTAAATAATATTTAAATATTTTAGGACAAATAAACTGAGAAGAGGAAAATTATTGCTGTGATATGCAATTTAACAGTTACATCTGACAAACTAATCAATTTATCATAGTTGATACAAGTGTTAAGTGATTAATGAGCATTTTATGAATTTAAACAGGGATTTGTCATAAGTTGCTTATTTGTAATTCATAAAGCTGCCAAAAATATTTGTAAAATATTTTATCAAAATATATTCCTTCCTCTATTATTTTTATTTCCCCTTTGAAATTTACTTTCAAATTGCTTGAGTGTTGTGTGTTTAGATCTTCTACACGTTAGGTGACAATTATTTTTCTAATAGTCAAGATTAGAATTGTAAATAGACCATGGCATAAATTTCATCTACAACCTGTGCTCAGATTCTTAGCATACCAGAGAATGAAGTCAAATGCCACAGTTTAAGAACTTACTATTTTTAGAAAACCAAACTATGATGGATAGATCTGAGCTTACTGAGTGTTATCATTTTAAATATATTCCAAAGGTCTACAGAGATTTCCCAATTGCTTTTGCAGTAGACAAAAATGAAATAAAGGAAATTCATTAAAAATGCAATCAAAAAGCTATATTAATAATAAATTTCAATAAAGCAAACAAAAAATTAATATTAAAGAGTTAAATTGTACTAAAATGTGCTCATTAGAGTAATTGCTAAAAGAAGATTCAAGTTATTTAAATCACAAACTCTGTTTAGTAAAGAAGATTAATCCTGTGAAGTCAGTTTTACTTTCATAGCAAACCAGAGAAAGGCATCCCAAGGAAATAAAAGTATAGCCCAATATCCCTTGTGAATATGGAAGCAAAATTCTCAGTACTACACTAGTGACCAGATCAGCAACATGCAAATCTTACTGTACATGAAGAGAAAGTGGCATTCACTTTAGGGATGCAGAATTTGTTCAAGATATGAAAATCAATCAGTGCGACACATCATTTTGATACGATTTAGGGCAAACAGCCATATCATCTCCTCAGTAAATATAGAAAATACTTAAAATAAAGTTGCCACCCTTTCATGATTAGAAAAACATATAAGGGGGCATTCTCAACCTGAGAAATGCACCTACTAAAAGTCTACACTACTTATTTATGAAAAAATAAATGCCGCATTCTCACCACTTTCAAATTTATGTTAGAGGTTCTAGCCAGGACAGTTATGCAATTAGGACAAATTAAAAAGACATCCAGAATGTAGAGAAGAAGTGAAACTACCTCCATTTTACAGGTAGCATGCTTTTGTGTACAGAAAATCATAAGGAAGACACAGTAAACTCAGAACTAAAAATGGAGTTCCAGACGGTACAAGGAGACAAGTCAATAGCCAAATGTCAGTCATGTTTCTGTACACCAGCAAGGTATGACCTGGATTAAAATTTAACAAAAATATTAATTACATTAGCACCAAAAATACTTGGGAATTCTTAGGAATAAATTTAACAAGAGGTACAAGACTTGCACACTGAAAACTATAAAACATTGCTGAATTAAAGACTAACTAAATGAAAAGACATCCTATGTTCATGGATCAGAATAACTTCATATTTTTAAGATTGTAATATAATCCAACTGGATTTCAAGATGCAAAGTAATTCTAATAAAATCTTTGCCACTTTGGTAGAAATGGAGAAGCTGATCCTAAGTTCATATGAAAATAAAAGAAATCAGAATAATCCAAGGAATCTTTAAATAAAAGTTGTAAAGCTCACGCTCTTTATTCACATTGTTTATAAAAGCCAGTGATCATCACAGTAGTGACATATGGCTACATATATACAGCAATGGAACAGGTGTAACTTAAAGTCCAGAAACAATCTTTTACAGTTGTGCTTAATTGATTTTCAAATAGGTGCCAAGTCAAGTGGGAAAATAATAGTTTTTTCACCAAATAGTGTAGGAACAACTAGTCAAACATTTGCAAATCAATGCAGCTGAACACCTACCTCAAAAGTAATACAAAATCTAACTCAAGGACATTCATAGACCTACAAGTAATAACAAAACTATAAAACTCTTAGAAGATAATTTAGGAGCAAATGTTCATTTCCATGACTTGAACAAAGTTTTCTAATCTATGAAGTCAAAAACATAAATAGTGGTAGAACAAATGAATTTGTAAGATTTCCTCAAAAGTTTAGAAAGTTTGGGCTTCAGCGGTTATAATTAACAAAGTGAAGAGAAAATCTGTGCATTGTGGGACATATTTACAAATCATATATCTGATAAGGAACACTTTCCCAAAATGTATACAGAACTCATATAACTCAACAGTAAAGAAGATAAATAATCCATTTGAAAATGGCTAAAGGACTTAATACATAGTTCTCCAAAAAGAGAAAGAAATAGAAAATAAGTATGTGAAAAGATGCTCAGTGTACTTAGTCATTAAGAGAATGTTAAAGAAAACCTCAGAGAGGTATCACCTCACCTCTATGAGGACCAGTGGAATAAAGAAGACTGTCAAGGACAAGCACCTGAAGGATGGAGGAACCTGTGCTCTCAGACGCTGCGGTGGGATGTTAAAATGGTGCGGCCACCATGGAGAACGTCTTGGGAGTTGTTCAAAATGGAAGACATATTCACCATACCCCCCCGCATTCCAGTCCTTGGATAGTCACTCAAGAGAATCAAGAACACGTTTCCACATGAAAAATCTGTGCAGGGATAACAGCTGTGTCAGATAAAAAGACAAAAAGCAGAAACAATTTAAATGGCATCAAGTGATTAATGTGCAAAGTGTGCCAGATCCACAGAACCCGGACTTTCAGTGGTGAACGTGCAGGCGTAGTGACAGCTGTGGCATGGGTAAGCCTCGGGGTGGAGGTCGTCGGAGGCTAAGGGTCCACACCGCACGATCCCCTGCACACAGGCCCCTCCAGGCCTGGGATGCAGATCAGAGGTTGCTGGCACTGAGGCCGGGAGGCTGCGGAGGCTGCCTAATGGGCTACTGAAGTCAGGTCGTGCTAGTACCACCACCACCTCTCCAGCTGAGCACCTAAGAAAGTGCATTTCCTGGTTCTTGAATTATCACTCAAAAAGGCTCTAAATTTAAAAGAATGAAATTAGAATGACGTCACTGGAGTGTGGACATGTTTATAATTTTACTTTTTGTGGCCAATCTGTTGGATTATGTGCTGACCTGCCCATTTTCCAATACCGGTTTAGCACGTTTGCTCATTTATGATCAGTAGGAAACTACGCCCTACGTGAAGGTGTGCACACACGCCAGCAGCTACACTAACACAAACAGCCAAGCACGGTGCTGGTGCCACCATCCCCAGAGCACTGGGTTTCAACCGCCACTGCCGTGAGATTCAGACCCCAGAAGGCATGAGCAGGCTGAGGCCAGTGCTGCTGGACCACAGAGCTGACCAGCGTGGCCGGATGCCTTCCTCAGGCACCTTTAGAAGATGTGGATCCCACGTCCAAGCTTCCTACCCGTGCCCCTCGATGGGACACATGTTCCCTATTAGGCTGAAGAAGAAGCTCCAGGGAGTGAGGGTGATACCTCCCCCTCCAGGGAATTCACGGGCGTCTTGACAGCTCGCAGACAGAGAGGTCTCGTCACAGGCACATCAGGACTCAGGAACCTGGTCCACAATATTTCCATCCAATGTCAGGGACACCAGCCCTGGCTGAGAAGTCGGGCTGCCCCCCTGAGCTGCTTGCTGGATAGACAGCGTAATGAGACCCGATACAAAGAAGGGCAACTTCGAGAATTCAGGGTTCCCTGGAATTCAGCTCAGAAACTATGTTTGGAAGCATGTAACCTGTCACACAGGGGTAGTGTTGTGTGTTTAATAATGAAGAGCAGATATCCTCTCAGCACCAGAAGACCCTTGGCAGGATGCCACAGGATAGTTCATTATCTGCAGAAATCCACGCGGGGCCTGTGAGTGTAGGGAAAAGGGCGATCCTGGAAGAGGTGTCCCCACGTGCAATTCTGCACACTCTGACTGAAAGGCTGTATTGGAGGTAGAAACCAGGAAAAGAAAATCAGCACTCGCTGGTGCCTGTTCTCCAAGCAGAGCACAGGTGTGACTGCGTAGGACGCAGTGTGGCAGGACTGTGGCCAAGCCGGGCACACACAGCCAAGCGAATTAAAGGCATAAACAACCAATACTTGCTGGGTTGCAGCAAGAAATACAGGAAGAAGGAATATCACTGGATGTGCCCTTCATACGTGAGCAGACAGTAAAGGGAGGATGTTCTCCTTACTGGGTAGCCAGGGCACAGGCAGCGAGGGAGGAGGGGTTTGTGGGAAAACGAGGGATAACGTGTGAGATGCCGGTAGAAGAACGACTTTGGCAACCCAAAGCCAAGTTCCAGAAGCCAATGTGACGCAGGATTCTTTTGCATATTTTTCTCGAAAGGGTTAACAGACCTGTTTCTTAATTATGGAAAGCTACTAATGCACAAGAGCAGAGAAAAAGTTATATATCAATCACACAGCTTCAGAATTGATCAACTCTGGTTACTCTCGTTTTATCTGCACAGAAAAACACACATACACACGTTTTTCTCTATCTCTGAGATTATTTTAAAGCAGGGGCAGAACATCAATCAATTTCATCCATAAATACTTCATTGTGTGTATCTACAAGGTATGAACTCCAGAAAAGATAAAAATTTTATTATCTCACTGAAAACAATAAAAATTAATTTACATATTAACACTGTGGCTGGTGTTCAATTGTCTTCTAATTTTTAAACTCAGTTGTAGAATCAGCAGCAGAATCACATTCAGACACTGAAGTTAATGGATGTTTGCTTCTCTTTTAATCTGCATATGTCCCCGGCATGTTTTCCTTTGGGGTTTTATTTGTTGAGGAAATGGGCCCATCGTTCCACAGATGTGTGGGGAAATTACATTGCTGTAGTTGTCTCTACTTCGTTCCTGTCCCTGAATTTCCTGCAAACTGAGAGTGAGCTCTGAAGTGCAACTCCTAGACCAGACCCTGGTCAAAGGGTGTGGCCGCTTCCTTCCATCAGGAAGTACAGGACCTCTGGGCTACCCTTCCCTGCAGGATGGCTGCTGTCCACTTGGGATTGTAACTTGATGACCACCCACTTATTATTTATTCACTCTTCATTAATTTTCTGGGACACTTTTATCAAGAACAACTTCTCACAACATTTGGCTTTGGTACGATGAAAATTATGTAATAAACAGAAGACAAATACTTGCTGTGTTGATGATCAGCTGGCTTAATTTTCCTTTACCAGTTCTCAAAGGCATGAGTAGGCTCCCCAGGATCCTGACAAGGTGACCAAGAGGTCATTTATTTCTCAGTCCACTGTGGTTGTGATACTGATTGTATCATTTGCTTGTTCCAAATTTGACCATGTTAAGTTGTTGAGAGTCTCTGTGATTCTTTTAATAAATATCTTCTGTGGAAATAAAAAATGCAGAGAGAATGCACTTTGATTAACACAGAGCCCTTGAGCTTTCACATCCTAGAACAGTTTCAGGGGAGGGAACAGGAACAGCCCCCTCAAAAATGACCATCGCTTACCCCTGAGGCTTTGGGAGATGCTGTGATATTTCTACCCACTTCACAGAACCACATCCATTCATCACAAGGTGGGGAGTAAAAAGGTCTCCTGGGAAGAGCTTGGTTAATTTTCACCTGGTAGAGTCGGATCCAGGGCACAGGTACATGTGGACAGAGCTCTAAATTCCAGGACTCAGCTCGCTATTTGCAGAGGGTAAGCAATTCCTGAAGGAGGATGTTCTTTTCTGTAACTAATTCTCTTAAGACCTCCCATCCCGCCCTCCGTGCTTGGCGCAGTTCTGTTCTCTGTACCCCAGCTCTGTGTTGGACTCAGCACAGTGTGCCAGCCTTGTGTGTTTCAGGGGATGAGTGAGGCCTGTTTTAACACTGTCTGCACAAGACATTTGCAAAGAGGACTGTAAGCAGGGCTGAAAAGCAGAAGCCAGTCCTTATCCTGCTCCAGGTGTGGCCTTTGGTACTGATATCTCTTCTCCGTCAGAATTCCCTAGGCAAGTCACAGCCTCCATTCCACAGGCAGACCCCGAGGCTTTCGGCGAAGCAGGGCGTTGAACGCTTCATGCCACCAGAACGAGATCTGTGGAGCGAGTAGCTCACAAGGAGGAGCGGTCCTTGGCCTGTGGTTTTGAATGTTCTAGTTCATGATTGAGTGTCCCTATACTTTGGGCCTCTGGAGAGACAGCACACGGTGACAGGAGGGTGAGGGAGAAGCCTCTCACCTTGTCAGCTGTGGGGAAAGAGCAAACAGGAAGAAGAGTCTGGGGTCCCACAGTTCTCTTCAAGGGCATGCCCCCAGTGACCTGAGGACCCTGACCAGGTAGCGACCTCCAAGATGCTCCACTACCTCCCAGTAGCACGGCTTGGGACCGTGCCTTTCACAGGTGGTCCTCTGGGAAACTCTCCTCTAATCCATGGCCCTGTCTGATTCGAGGGGCCCGCGACGGGCAGTGGACTGACCCCACTCTGTAATCCTTTCTGGTGTGGACCTCCTTCCTAGTGTGGAGCCTCTTCCCCAGGCTACAGGGCAAAGGTTAGACGGTTAGCCTCTTAAAATAGACTGGAAATGTGCCCAAGAAATGTGCCTAAGAAAATATTACCATCCTGACATTTCTCAATGATGAAAGTCCATGTGTCCAAGATTCAGTTCTGTTAAAATGATATGCAAACGCGGGAACCTTAGGAAAGGCCAAGAGACACTGGGTCAGGGCCTGTCCACTCTGCTGCCATCAGTCTGTGGTCACTCAGGGCGAAGGACGGTGGGCTCCCACCTTCATGACTGAAGTCTCAGATCCAATGACAAGAAAAATCGGGAACAGCATCTTCCCCTGAGGCATGGAACATAATTCTTCTGGAAAGCTGTTTCTTCCAGGGCTTTCTGGTGAAAGGCAGAACCATCGGAAACATCCCGTGGATGTTCTGACTCGAGTCTTTTCACCCCACCTGGAATGTCAGTGTCACACAAGAGGAGGTGACCATTGGCCCTGGCCTCTTTCTGGGGTCACACGCCACTTCTGCCCTCAGCCGTCTTCACAGAGCTCTGTGCAGGGTGTGTGTTGGTGGTTGAACCAATTGCCAGAGAAGAAACAGGCGTATTGCATAAGAAAAGGGGCCTGGGTTACCTTGGGCCGCTCGCTCCTGTACTCTGCATTCCACGGTGATTTTAGCAGTAACACTTTTCACTGCAAAAATGCACTGTTTGTTGAAGCTTTTGCCATACATTGATAATTTGATGGCTACTGCAAATACAGGTTTTTTGGGGGGTGGGGTGGGTACCCAGGATTGATCTCAGGGGCACTCAGCACTGAGCCACATCCCCAGCCCTATTTTATAGTTCATTTACAGACAGGGTCCCACAGAGTTGCTTAGCACCTCGCTGTTGTGACACCGGCTTTGCACTGGAGATCCTCCTTCCTCAGCCTCCAGAGCTGCTGGGATTACAGGCCTGTGCCACTGTGCCTGGCACACATATAGTTTTTAATAATTAAGACTAAGATTTGCCATAGAGACAATTTTGAACTGAGTTTTCTGCCCTTCAGCTGATGTGTATTCTGATTTACCCAAACCAGAAAGTCACAGGGAAGATTCATGAAGCAGGGGACAGACGGGCTTTCCCTCTCTGCTTTAGCACTGGAGAGAATCCTCACCCAGAACCCAGGCTGCCCGTCGGATGGCCCCCCCACCTGCCCGCTGTCTGCAAGGAACAGCTGCAGCCATGTGGGTTCCTGGGGCGGGGAGAGGCCGCGGCTCATGCCTGGTCGTCTTCTGTGGTCGCCGCTTGGTAACTGAAAATCAGTGTATCCATGAGGAAATGAACCCCACGCACGTGGTCTTCCAGACACAAATGATCTCCTTGCTTCCGTCCTTGAAGAGCATCTCTCATCAGGTGTCCCGGGAGTGTGCTGGGGGGGGGTGGGGGCGGTCCCGGGTAATCTGGGCGGTTTGTCGCTGGATGATCACACGTTTAGAGAGAGCAGCAGTGCGGAATTCCCTTGCTTGGACCACAGGAGATGCAACTCAACCGCTTCATTTTTCATTTGTTCGTATAAGGAACCTAGAGTTTGGCAGCTGAAATGGAGTCTATCAACTCCAGTGCTCTGCCCTGCCCCTAGCGCCAGGCAGACTTCTGGAAAAATCAGGGTCTGGGGAGGGATGATCTTCTTTCTCCACTGTCAGAACTTTGTCAGAGGAGAGATCTGTAGGCAGACCAAAGAGGTGTGAGGGACGGTGGCGATGTCACACCGGCAGCCTTCACATGCACAGGTAACACAATAGTCTTAAAAATGATGTCCTGGAGGGTTTCAGGAAGGCCAGGGCAGGCCAGCCCGCGCTTCCCTAGGTGGCTCCTGTCTCGGTCACCTGAAGACAAGGTGCGCTCCTCACCTGTGTCCATCCTTGGTGACGGCCCCTGCAGAGCGAGCTCCCCAGACTCCTGACGCCTGCACTGAGATTCCTCTGTTCTCTGTTTCCTTTCCGCCGGGTCAGCTCTGAAGGTGCAGCCCAGTTCTCTCCTGGGGGCTCAGGTCTGGCAGGCCCTGCGCCTAACAGAACCCAGACACTCATGTTTTTAGTTAGTGACATTTCCGTTGTCTTTAATCTTGAAAACTACTTAGCAATTTTAGTTCTATGAAAGTGATGGTTCCTGGTTGTGGGTCACTGATTTTGGTCATTTGGTAAAATAATCGCATTGCATAATTGTCCTGAAGAAAACAACAATGGCAGGATATTTGGCTCTCAGTTTTACCATGTTTGCCATTTCCTGACCTGTGACATCGAGTAACATAGGTCTGCGGGTGGTGGGTTTCCTCATTTGCTTTTGCTGAGAGATTTTATTACTCTTTCACTTTTAAAGTATGATAACTTCAATGGATACACAATTCTGGGCTTCCATGCAATGGCTCTTCTCCCTCTGTAGGTGTGGTGCTTTTCCTCTGACTTGTCTCAACATTTCCCTTTGTCTTTATTTTCTGCAATCTGAATGTGATCTGAGTAGGTGTAGATTTTCAGTATTCTTTTTTGGAGTTCTATGAACTTTGGATCTGTTGCTTGCCATCTGTCAACAATTCTTAGCCACGATTGCTTCAAATATGTATTCTTTCACTTTCTCTGTCTCTCCTCCTGGAATTCCTCTTGTGTGTTACGCCTGCGTCATTGGTCCACAGTTTCTGGACAGTCTGTTCCTTCTTTCCGCTCCTTTGCCTCCTTGCGTTCCAGTTGTGGAAGCTCTCTGGACAGACCTTCGAGGCCACCTGTTCTTTCTCTGGCCATGTCAGTCTACCCACGAGGTCGTCACAGGCACCCTTCATTTCTGTTACGGTGTTTCATTTCTAGCTTTTCCTCGTGAGTACTTCTTGGAGTCTCTATATCTTTGCTTGCATTACTCTTATTTTCATACCTGCAGCTAACTTTACTCTAGAATTTGTAGCGTATTAGTCAAGATTATTTTGAATACCTGAACTGATAATTTCACAATCTCTGCCACATCAACACTGGGTTCTGACTCTTGGTTTATTTCTTTGTCTCTTCAGATTATTTTTTCTTTTTTAATTTGTCATGCCTTGTGATTTTTTTGTTGTTGTTGTTGTTATTGTTGAAATCTAAATATGATGCACTGGATAAAAGGAATCTAGGGAGTTAGGTTTTAGCATATAATTCATGTTAATCTGGCTGGGAGTGAGTCTTAGTTTACTGTACCTGTGGTGTCAGAGTCAAAGTTTCATCTAATGTCTTTTCTGGTGTCTTTGAGACTCTTAAAATAGGGTCTAAGCTTGCACTTTTTCAGCAGTGATAAACCAATGCTATGCTGGAGGCCTGTGGAAGAGTAGGTAAGTGATAGAGGACAAAATTTTCTACCCTAAGAATACGTCCCAGTCCTTCTATTTATTGTATATGTTTTTGGTGCACAACATGGTGTTTGGAGGTACTCATATAGCAAATGATTTCTACTGGTGAGCAGCTGGTCACATCTGCAACCTCCCATAGCTGTCTCTGCTTCACACACACACAATATAGGAAATTCCAGTTATGAAATGAAAAAGGATGATGGACATAATCTGTCTATATTAGTTCTCAAAATAAATATGTGTGTGTGCATATACATCACATTCATGGGAAAAATGAAATGAGAAAACTTAAAGTACTAACTATGGTATGGCTAGAATTAAGATATTGTCAAGTGTTATTTTTCTCTTCATGTATTCATCTACATTTTATAATTCTGATAAATATAAATATTAAAATACTAGAGGAAAAAGTGTAGCTTTCCAGTTTGGAAACACTCTGTGTTTTATAAAGACCATCTGCTTTCTTAATATCTCTGTTCAAATGTGAACAGCTGGAGATTCATGCAGTATGCCCTGCGATGTGTTTGTGGTGCTATTCTTAGGGTGATCACTTCAATGCTTAATAGTGCTCCCCATCTTTGGGCAGAATAGGGCACAGTGTCACTCTCATGCTGAGAGAGAAGTGGACTGCAGCTCAAGAACTGTGAAGGGAGCGGGGACCGTACCTGGCCCCCCGGGGGCTTCCTGCTCCCACCGGGGCTCTCTGGGTTTCAGTGTGTGTGCAGAAGGCTGTCCTTCCCCTCTTTGTTCTGCAGCTCCTGTAGCTCATCCCACACTCTTCTGAAAACAGACAACAGCCAGAAGGAGTACAGCCCCTGCTGTGGTGGAGAGCAGGGTGGGGAGGCAAGTGCTGCTGCCAAGAGCCTGGAACAGGAGGGAGGAAACCCGGGGACCCAGATGGGCATGCATTGGCCTCACTGGATCAGCACACTCTCTTGGCAAATTAGACCATTGCTATTTTCCTTTATCCCATGAGGGTTCAGAGTGGTTTCATAACTTTACGAATGTGGGAGAGATCCCAGAAGTTTACCTGGGAGCTCATGGTCTTGACATTTTCCTGCATTGTTGGGATAACTTTAGGGATATTGTTTTTAACTTATACCCCTTTCACAGGAGTGTTGCATGCGGGTCCTCAGGAGTTGGGTTTGGGGACTGGTTCCAGGAGGTTCAGATGGAGCAGAATGCAGAGAATTCATGTGACCTGTCAATTGGTCCCCTCTTCCTCCAATGCCACAAATCAGGAGCTTCTTGCAACTGCAATGTTCTGTCTCCTCCCTTCCCTGCAATGTCTTTTATGCACTGGAATATCTTGTGGAGCGTGACTCCCCTCAGCACAAGAAAACCATCACTGGTTTAGAGACTAAAATTCTAACCTCAACTGGATTCGTGTATCTTCAGATCAGTCCTCAACCAACATTCACAACCGTTTCTCATCACTCTCATGCACGCACCCCTGAGCCAGTCATTAACATGGACGTCACCTTGCCATTCCCAGGAGCCCATCTGCTCTCCCATGCCCTGGAGTCTCAAGTTCCTCTGTCTGCCTGGGATGTCCCACATCACCACGTCTTTCAAGAATCAGCAGTCTTATCCCTGCTGATTCTACTAATTCTCAGTTGTTAGTAGTGATATCCCTCCTCAGCCAGGAAACATGGTGTCCATCTCTTTTACTCTCAAAATGTGTAAATGCTTTCAAGGGAGCCAGTTCCTTTCTCTATTCTGGGACAGTGCAGGAGGGGAACACTAGGCATGGGTGCTTCTGAGTCCATGTGACATGCAGCCTGTCACTCATCCTGTGTGACCTTGGGGCATTTCAACTTCTCTAAGACAGAGACCTCATCATCAAAATGAGGACATCAACACCAAGGTCACTGAGTTCTCTGGATGAAGCATGGTTTTTATTGCCTATTTGCTGGTAGATGTGGATGCTCAAAAAATGTGAGTTAGATACAAAGTCGCTGCAACTTGACTGGCTGCACTGTTCTTGGCTGCTTTCTGTACACAAGCTCTTCTAGCCCTAACTGAGCAGTGAGGGGAACCAGTGTCATCTTCTTCACCATGGAGCTGAAAACACTGAAACCCAGAGGGTAAGGGACCCCTCCACCACATGCAGACTTAAGAGGCACTCAGTCCGTCCTCCTGTGGTTGGACTGTGGAGCCTTCTCTTTTAAGGAGAGCAGTCAGGCAGTACACTTCCATCTGTAACCCGAAGGACCCAGGAGAAGGGGAAGGGTAGGGCTTTGATTTTTTTTCCCCATAACCTGTTATAGGCATTTAGCAACAATTCAGGGAACTTAAAGAAAACCGAAGCCGGGCATGGTGGCACTTGCCTGCAGTCCCAGAGGTTGGGAGGCTGAGGCAGGAGGATCACAAGTTCAAAATCAGCCTCAGCAACTTAGCAAGACCCTAGGTAGCTTAGTGTAGTGAGACCCTGTCTCAAAATAAAAATAAATAAATAAATAAATAAATAAATAAATAAATATTCTGGGGATGAGGATCAGTGGTTAAGTGTACCTGGGTTCAATCCCTGGTATCAAAATTAAAAAAAAAAATAATAATAATAATAAGGAAAGTGAGCCTGGTCGGTTCTGGAATGTGAGATGGCATTCTTGACCTCCTCAGTCCAAATAATCCACTTCAGATGCAGGAAGGGGCAGAGCGTTCACAGCCGTGCCTTGCCTGTGTGTGCAAGCAAATGAACCGAGCACAGCTTGGCAAGCCTGCGCTGCTAACACTGTGTCCACTCCATAAAGTGCAGCTAAGGTAACTGCTTAATGACTCCATCAGGAGGGGGAGACATCGTGAGGAAGTCCGGCCCTTTAACTCCTCACCTGAGAAAAGCCCAGGGCACTCATCACATCCACGGTGTCCTGCACCCTGGCTGGGCAGCTGTGTGCCCCTGACCCTGGCTGGATGGCTTGGGGACAACTGGTCTCCACGTGCTCCTGCACCCTGGCTGGGCAGCTGTGGACCCCTGGTCTCTGTGTGCCCCTGACCCTGACTGTATGGCGTGGGGACAACTGGTCTCCATGTGCTCCTGCACCCTGGCGCGCAGAGGTGGACCCCGGGTCCCCAGATTCTCTGCCCTTGCTAAGGAGGAGTACGGTGCCCTCCGATAGGCCTGCTGGTCTGCCCCAGGGAGTGCTAGAGATCTACCTTGTCCCTTGTGCAGAGGCCGTGTCACTGATATATCATTTTTATGACATTAATTTTGGAAATGTGCCAGTGTGTTTGGTATACTTTACAATATAAAACAATAATGTAATCTGCTTTATTGGATGACAAGAATATATTTTTTCTATCCTAATATAAATAATATTTACTGGACAATAATTCAGGGACTTGCAAACAAGGATGAGACACAAACTAGAGAAGTAAACACACTAAACGTATTACTGAAGATGGGCGCAGAGGAACCGGAGACCAGACGCTTTGACCTCCGGGTATTTGTAAACCTTCCCACGCGCTTTCCCAGCGGAGCCCGGCGTGTGCGCTTTCCCTGGGCGCAGCGTGAGGCCTCCCGCAGCCCCTGGGCTGGTTCTCCAGCCGCCCATCGCCCAACGTCGCATGGAAACGTTCGCCTTTCCCGGCTCCCGCGGCCGAGCGTTGCTCCGAGGCCGCGGTGACTGAAGCCTGGACCGTGGCCGGCCGCTGCCTGCGAGGATCTGGAGACCCGCAGCCTCCCGGCGGGCCGGGGACCGCGGTGGCGCCGCGCACCCAGCGCTGCTGCGCTTCGCGCACCACCCTGGCCCTGGCGGAGGCCGCGCTGGTGACTCTCCCCATTTTCCGCGGCGCCTCGTGGGGAGCTGGTTTCAGGATCGACTTCCTGGGTGCGTCCTCTCGCAGTCCCATTAGCTAATGCACGACAGAAACCTGTCTCCACCTGGAGGCCGCCGTCCGTCCCGGGGAGAGCCTTAGGAGGCATTTCGAAAAAGAGAGAAAAGGAAAGAAAAGGCTCTGTCGAATTTGTTTCAGCCTCCTAGAGGCTGGGAAGAGGGCAGGGCGGGCAGCGGCTCCCCTCGCAGCGGGTCTGCGTGCCCCGCGCAGGAGAGCTGCCCAGTACATTCTCGGGTTTGAACTAAATCATGTTCCTGCCAAAATGCAAAGACTGCACTGATTTACTGCACGAGGCAAAGTAGAACCGCAAAAGGCAAAGTAACAATTTAAAATAATTACCTCAAATTTATCACCCGTTCTCCTAGTTCCGCTCCCGTCTCATGTGCACAGTGTTGAAATTTGTCTATCAGTTTACACACAGCACCGGGGTGCATTCAACTGCACCTGCGCGGCATACGATCCCCGTGTTTCTGCCCGTCTTTGGCACGTCTGCTGCTGAAAACGAATGAGAAAACAAAGAGAGGGCTAAGTGACAGGTCTGTGGATTCTGTGGATGCTGAAGGTAAGCTGTGACCTAAAATGGGAACCGTTCGCTTAATGAGCGACAGCAGGATTCTGTGTGCGGGCTCGCGGCGGGGTCTCGCCTGGACCAGCAGATGGCAGCAGAGCCCTGGGATCGGCCTGGCACAGGCTCCCACCGTTGTAAATGCCTTCCTTCATTGCCATTCATCTTCACTTGTCAGAGTCTTCATAAGTGCCTTCTGTAGAACTGACCCTGAAATTGCATCATTTAATCCATAATCATATATTGCCAACATCTCTTCCTTTTACCGCTTATCAACGGCATTAATTCAGAGGAAACAGGGACCGCTGGTAGCTTTAGGCAATTCTTTGCAAAAAGGAAACATTCATAAAGTCAGGCACACTGCGAGGGTCAGCCCGCCCGCTTAAAATAGAGGAATGGATTCTACAGCAAAAAGAGAAGCACGCCAAAAAAAATTACTAATCATGGATTCTGTGCCCCCCCACCTCCTTTGCTCTTTGCTAACACATTTTGCTCAGCAATCAGAACACAGGTTTAAGGTATGTTTGCTTAGGTGGTGGTTAAATTCAACCCACATTTCGTAAGATTCTACCTGAAGTACTATTTTTAAATATACCAGGAATTTACATGTAGGACTGAATTACGCATTGTCAGAACTAAGCCCTGTAAGAGCCCAATGCATTTCAGCTGCCGCTTAGTGGTCTGATGAGTGTAGAGTGGAAGAGTTCTCTCCCAGAAACGATAGGATACTGTAAATCGACAATTGACTGCTGTTGGCATTCCACGGATTCAATTAAATTAGGGTTGAACGATGAGCTGTAAGGGGAAGAAGTCCCACCCTGAAACGCTCTAAATTTCCGGGAGCCAAGGGAACGCTTTGCTCACTAGAAGGGTGGTCATCACCTCCCAAGACTCTAGATGGTACTACAGACTCGCCCTGCAGGTTCCCTGCCACCCTGGTTACGATCTTTCTTTTATTCCACTCTTTTCAGGATCCCTAAGGTGCTTGCATCAGAGAATCTACTTTAAAGAGCAGAATTATTTTTTAAAGGCAAGGTTGTAAATGAAATCATGGGAAATCAACAGTGTCTGAGAAAGATAAGATGGATGTGCTTACGTGTGTTTAATTTTAGATCCCATATTTAGATTAATTTTTAACTGACTACCACAGTCCAAAATGTTCTAGAAGTACTTAATAGTATTATGCTGCCACATTAATGAATTATGCTAAGTTGAAATGAGATTTTCCTGAAACGTACTAGCAAGTGAAAGGAGGGATAATGTGTTCTGAAGTGGGTGGTGGGCTTTTTCTCTCTGGTTACCTTCTGTGTACCTGTGTGGTGGTGTGGGTGGGTGGGTGGTGTAGCTCTGTGGCTGTGCCCCCTTTAATGAAGACGCCTTTCTCGGCAGGGGGCAACGTCCAAGGGTCCAAACCCAGGTGCACACACACGTGCCTGCACACACCTGGACCAGGTTTCCTCAGTGACTCACGGACACACACACGATTTTAAAATCATACTTCTGCTTTCCAAGAACAAGGTAAAAAAAGACTTTCTCTCTCATCTTATTGCATGATGAGGTTGGCTAAAGGAAAGCAGGTACGAAACTAAAAAGGGAATGAAGGATAATTAGTTACAGAAAATTTCATGTGTCTGTTTTCAGAGCTAGCTGGTCAGAACAAGACTCTTTCCCACGGAGCCAATGGCTCTTGGAAGAGGACCTTCCTACCAGCGCCTGGCTGTGTGCATCGAATGGCGCCCACTGGCGTTCACCTTGGCAAGGGGCTTTGAGCAGGGATGGTCTTTGCAACAGCCTAAGTCCTTTTCCCAGGCTCCTGATTCCGTTTCTCTCAGTCCATCTCCCTCCCACTCATCCTGCACCAATAACAAACTTCACGTTTACCTTCATAGAATAATCTCCTTCTTCCCAACAAACACATTCACATGTGCACGCACACACACACACATGCACACACACAAATGGCCATTGAAAGTTCACTGCATGCCATAAAAGTAATACATCATCCAACTTTAATTCATACATCATTTTCTGAGAAAATATTATCTTTAACTTTACTAATCAAATTTTTGAGATGTGGGAATCAAGCAACTTGCCCAAGGGTTTTGATACCTAATAAGCAGAGAGGAATTAAAACCTAGCCCCATCCAATCCTGCACTGCTAACAACTGTTAAAGGCCACATCATATTGCATGAAAATCTACTCTCCTAAAAAAGTGCACTTACTTCTTGTGCTTAGGAGTCTGGTTAAGGAAGTCAGTCCTCCGCCAACATGGTGAAGATTTGGGCTTACTTTTTTTTCTATTAGGCACAGGGTCTCTGATCTAATTCTGAGGTCCTTGATCCATTTTGAGTTGAGTTTTGTGCAGGGAAAGAGATAGGGGTTTAATTTCATTTTGCTGCATATGGATTTCCAGTTTTCCCAGCACCATTTGTTGAGGAGGCTGTCTTTCCTCCATTGTATGCTTTTGGTGCCTTTGTCTAGAATGAGACACCTGTTTTTATGTGGATTTGTCTCTGTGTCCTCTATTCTGTGCCATTGGTCTACATGTCTGTTTTGATGCCAATACCATGCCATTTTTGTTGCTATGACTCTGCAGCATAGTTTAAGGTCTGGTATTGTGATGCCTCCTGCTTCAGGATGGATTCAAACTAAAAAGCTCCTTTTCAGTAAAGGAAACAATCAATAATGTGAAGAGAGAGCCTATAGGACAGGAGAAAATCATTACCACACGCACGTCAGGTAGAGCACTCATCTCCAGGATATATAAAGAACTCAAGGGGGCTGGGGTAGTGGCTCAGAGGTTGTGTGCTTGCCTACATGCATGAGACCCTGAGTTTGCTCCTCAGCACCACATAAGAAAATAAATAAAGGTATTGTGTTCACCTACAACTAAAATATATATAACAAATAAACCAATCAATGAATGGGCTAAGGAACTGAACAGACACCTCACAGAGGAAGCAATACAATTGATCAATAACTATATGAATGAAAAAATGTTCAATATCTCTAGCAATTAGAGAAATGCAAATCAAAACTGCTCTAAGATTTCCTCTCACTTTAGTCAGGCTGACAATGATCAAGAATAAAAGCACCAATAAATGTTGGTGAGGATGTGGGGAAAAAGGTACACTCTTACATTCCTGGTGGGACTGCAAATTGGTGGAAACATTATGGAAAGCAGTGTGGAGATTCCTCAGAAAATTTGGAATGGAACCACCATTTGGCCCAGCTCTCACACTCCCCGGTTTACACCCAAAACCTTAAATCAGCACATGACAGTGGTGTACCCACACCAATATTTATAGCAGCTCAATTCACAATAGCCAAACTATGGAAGTGAACTAGATGCCCCTCAACAGATGAATGGATAGAGAAAATGGAATATTACTCAGTCTTAAAGAAGAATGGAATTGTGGCATTTGCAGGTAAATGGATGGAGCTGAAGAATATCATGCTAAGTGAAATAAGCCAAACACAAAAAGCCAAAAGTTAAATATTTTCTGTGATATGTGGAGGCTAAGGGGAGACTAGGGAAAAATAGAGATTCTTTGGATTAGGCAGAAGGGAGTGAAAGTAGGGGAAGGAGTATGGGGTAGGAAGGACAATAGAATGAATGGGACATCATTATCCTATGTGCATATATGACCAACTGGCCGGTGTGATTCTACATCATGTACAACCAGAAGAATGAGAAATTATACTCCATTTACGTGTGATTCGTATGATGTGTCAAAGTACATTCTACTGCTATGTATAACTAATTAGAACAAATTAAACAAGTACACTTACAAAATTCCAACAATTTAAAATCTCTTCCCTGGGTCCTTCATCCACTTCCATCCATTTACTGCCTCATCACTGTCATTAATTCATTAGCAAAATCGCTTCCTAACTGCTTCATGCCAGTGGCTATTTTCTGGGAGCTCCTGGCAGTGGGAATACAGCCGCATAAGCTGCCTGGTGCAGTTTGGGGCGTGGACTGTGTGTTGGGCACTTTAGGAAGCCTTGAGCACCGGTAACCAGACTGTTCTATTCATCTTGAGGAAGTTCAATGGATAGCTATGTGCAGTGCAGCACATTTATTTTGTTTATTTCCTGAAATTATCTGTGTGACTGTTAAAAAATGCAATTTCTGCCTATGCAACAGACTGTCTCCAGAATGCCCCACTGCCAGTCTGACTTCAGCAGCCTTAGGCTCTAGGCTGCCCTCTGTGATAGGCCCACCCGAGAAACCCAGTCATCAGAGTGGTTCCTAAAGACCCAGGTTTCTTAGACAGATACAGGGACCAGACTCTTCTGTTACCCTGTGGTCTCTAAGCATGTCCTGGTACCAGGCAGAATTGTGCAGCCCCAGGCTTTAGGCCTGATATGGACCTAAGTCTCTAGGCCTGCCCAAACATGGACTGACCCTCACACCCCCAGGCCTCATGTGCACCCTAGCACCAGGCCAGCTGCTGAAGCCTTGGTCATTAGGTCAGCATTCATGAACCTAATCACCAGGCCAGCCTCTGCTTGTGGAGTGTCAAGTCCACTCGCTGCCAGTCCCTACAGGCTGTGGCTTTAGGTCTGTTACAGCGTCAGGTCACAGTCTTGGTCTTGAACACCAGAGGACACCCACAGACCCAGGCCTTCTCAGTGACTCCCCCTTCCTTGCTGCCCCACATTTCAGAGTGTGCCCTAAAGCCTGATACTCTAGTAAACCAGAGCCCAGGCTGGCCCAATGAGCCCCAGAGCTGAACAGGTCCTCATGGACCCAGTCTTCAAGACTACCTGTATATACTCAGGTCCCACATTGACATCTTAAAACTAGGAACCCAGACCGGCCTTCTCAAATCTGTCCCCTAGGCCAATCTCTGATCACCCAGCCTTGAGCCTATACCAGTGGACACACAGTTCCAGACATGTCCCCATCATCCCAGGCTCCAGTGGTCTCTAGGCACCAGGCCAAGGCCTGTGATTTTAGGTTCCAGACGGGGCCTTCTGGATGGAGGGTCCCAACAAATCCCATGCTCTAGAAGACCCTTGGTCTAGCAGATTTAGGGTCTAGCCCCACCCAGGTATACCTTGGTGATAGGCTGGACCCCATATACTGAGGCTCTAAGACCATTACTGCAGACCCAGTCTCCAAACAAGTCCCATGGACCCAGGTCGTAGAACCACTCCCAAAAACTCAGGTCTAGGTTCTGTCCTAGTGCTCCCAGGCACCAATCTCACCCCAAAACCAGACCAGACATTTTGGATTAGGGCACCAGGCCCATACCAGAGCCTGATAATATCTGTTGACTCATACTCAAGGGCCAGCCCAATTTTAGGTTGGCTTCTATAAACCCAGGCTTCAGACTGGTCCCCATGGGTACAGGTTTCAGGCTTGTCCTCATGGATCCAGGCTCCAAACCCATCCGTAGAGATTTGATCAACAGTCTCACCCCAGTGGATCTAGACTTCAGGTCCAACTCCATGGACCAAGGTATCAGGCTGACCACAGGCTGACCCAATTCCCAGGCCAGCCTGCATAAACACTTCAGCAGCAAACAAACCCTAAGACCATGTCAGATAGCCTGCACAGAATATGTATGGGCTGATTGGTGAAGGGCTTTATCAGACCAAGTCAGTAAGCAAAGAGTAAATTTAGTTCCTGTTTCTTCAAATGTATCAACAACAATACGAGGCAACCATAAGTATGGGAAACCAAGGAAACACCACCAGCAAAAGAACAACTCCCAGTAGCTGACTCCAAAGAAACAAAGTTAAATTTATTACCAGGCAAATAATTTGAAATGAATATTTCAAGAAAATTTAGTGAATTTCAAGAAGATATAGAGAAACAAATAAACAAAATCATGAAAAGCAGTAAATAATCAGAATGAGAAATTTAACAGAAACTAAAATTTTATCTTATGAAATCAAATTCTGGAGTTGAAAAATACAATGAATGAAATAAAAACTACAATAAAGAGCACCAAGTGCTGAATTGATTAATCAGAAGAAATAATCTGGGAACTTGAAGGTAGGTTATTTGAAAATATACAGTGAGAGGAGAAAAAAGAATGAAAAGGAACAAAATTTACAGTAGTCATGGGACATTATTAAAAGTGGAAATGTTCAAACTATGAAAGTAAAGAAAGCAGAAGAAAAAGACAAATGGATAGAAAGTTTATTTAAAGAATATCAGAAAACATTCTGTATTTAGAGGAAGATATAAATATCCAACTTCAGAAAGATCAAAATCTTCCAATCAGGCTAAATACAAACAAGACTACACCAAGACATGTTATGATCAAATTGTGAAAAAAGAAGAACAAAGAAAGGATGCCGAAGTAACAAAAGAAAAGAAGCAAATAACATATCAGGAATTTTCAATAAATCTAGCAGTGGATTTTTCAGCAGAAAGATAGGCCAGGAGGGAAGCAGTATCATATTCAATGTTCTGGGGAAAGAAACCTCAAAACACTACCAACCAAGAATACAGTACCCAGAAAATTGTTTCTTTAGAAATTAATGAGAAATAAACTTTCCCATACAAACAACTGTTGAGAGAGTTCATCAACATCAGACCTGTTCTATAAGAAATACTAACAAGTTCTTCAATTTGAAAAGAAAGGATGCTAATTAGTAACACAAAACATACAAAAGTATGAAACTCACTGTCAAAAGTAAGCATGAAGTCAAATTGAGAATATTCCAATATTAAAATGGTGGTGTGTAAAATACTCATATGTTTAGTATGAATATGAAGAGACAAAACTATTAAAATACTAATAACTACAAAAGTTTCTTTAGGGATACACATTGTGAAAAGTTGTAAACTGTGATAACAAAAATTTAAATTGTGGGAGGTAGAATAAAAGAGTATTTTTGATGAAATCAGTTAAGTTGTTTTCTGATTCAAGTGGATGGTTACAAATATAAAATGTTTTTTGAAAGCCTCATGATAACCACAAGCAAAATCCTATAGTATAAGCGCAAAAGATAAAAAATAAGAAATCAAAGACTACCACTAGGGAAAATCAATTAAACAGAAAAATGTGCAAACAAAGATGTGCAAAACAAAAGAACAATTAACAAAATGGTAATGATAAGTCCTTGTCTACCAATAAGTACCTTGAATATAAAAGTATTAAATTCTCCAATCAAAAGACATATAGGAGCTGAATGGATTAAGAAAACAAGACCAACTATGTTCTACTTACAAAAGACCACTCCTGTATGTGCACATATAGAATGAAAGTGAAGGGATGGAGAAACATATTCCACACAAATGGAAACCAAAAGAAAGCAGGGGTAGCTGCCCTTCTATCATAAAATTAGTCTTTAAAAAAATGTAAGATGAGAAAAAAGATCATTATATAATAACAAGGGGCGTCAGTTCCTAATCAAGATACAATGCTTGTAAGTATACAAATACTCAACATTGGAGAATCTAATTATATAAAGAATAATATATCTAAAGGGAGAGAAACTGTAATAGAATAAGAAGAGGGAACTTTAATACCCACTGTGAACGATGAACAGATCATCCAAACAAAGTACATAAAGCAATATCAGAATTATACTGTACATTACACCAAAATGGATCTAACAGATATGTGCAAAAGTTTCTGTCTCACAGCAACAGATTGCACATTTTTCTTAAGCACATGAAGAACATTCTTCAGGATAGATCATAGATTAGGCCATAAGACAACTCTTACCAAATTTAAGAAGACTGAAATCATATCAAGTACCCCTTCAAAACACAGTGGAATGGAACTAAAAATCAATCACAGGAGAAATTTTAGAACATTCATAAGTATGTAATTATAACCACAAAATCAGCATGACTCTAAAAAAAACCAATGGCTCAATTAAGGAATTAAAAGCAATATAAAAACAGCATGATACAAACAAAAATTAAACACATACACATGCACACACATATACACACACAGCATACCGCAACTTAAGGGCACAGAAAAAAACCACTCCAAGGGAGGAGTTTATTGAATACCAACACCAAAAAGGGAGAAAGCTTCCAAGTGAACAACCTAAAGTTATTTCTCAAGGAAGTAGAAAAACAAGAACAAACAAAATCCAAAGTTATCAGTAGAAGAAAGTAAAATGATTAGGATGAAAATAAATAGTATATAATAGAAAACAGATTTAAAAACTGAGTTGATTTTTTAAAAAGATATACAAGGTCAACAAAATGTCAGCTTGCGTAATGAATAAAAAGTGAGGATTGACATATATAAAACAACAGATTGAATTGGAGATGATGCAAGTGATATCCCCCAAACAAAAGAATTATAAAAGATTATTGCAACTTTAGACCAACATATTGAATAACTTAGAAAAAACTGATATAATTCTAGACACATAATACCTATCAAATCTAACTTTTAAAGAAATAGAAAATAAGTACAAATAAGGAGATCAAACCTGTCATGAAAAGTTGCTTATTGAAGCAAAGACCAGAACCCAAGGGTTTTATTGCTAGAATCTACCAACCAGTTAAAGAAGAACTAATACCAGTTCTTCTCAAACTCTTCCAGAAAATAAAGTTAAAGAATATTTCCAAACTAATTTTAAAATTTCTGCATTACCTTGATACCAAAGCTAGAGAAGGACACTGTAAAAAACAAAAAAAGAAAAAAGAAAAAAAACAAACAACAAAGAAGAAGGAGGAGGAAGTGGAGGAGGAGAAGAGGAAGACAAAGAGGAGGAAGAGGATGGAGGGAGAAGAGGAAGAGGAGAAAAGGAAAATCACAGGCCAATATTGCTGATGAACACACATGCAAAAATTCTCAAGAAAATACTAGCAAAACGAATCCAGCAGCACATTCAAGATATCAAGTGCGACCCATCCCAGGGGAGCAAGGGTGGTCCAACATATGCAGAGCAACACGTGAGGAATAGCACGTTAACAGGATGAACAGCAAAAAAAATCTACCATCACCTCAATGAATGCAGGAGAAGCGACAAGATTGAACATTTTCTGTTGTTAAAATTCTCAACAGATTAGGTATAAAAGGCATGTACTTCCAAACAGTGCAGCTATCTTTGACAAGCCCACAGTGAGCAAAGTACTCAATGCTGAAAAGTAATGGTGATCTTCCTCTAAGATCAAGAATAAGACAAGGATATTCACACTCACTAATTCTATTCAACATGGTACAAGAAGTCCTCCACAGAAAAATAAGGCTAGAGAAGGAAATAAAAAGCATCGAAATTGAAGAAGATGAAGTAAATTTGCCCTTCTTTGCAGATGACATGTCTTAGGCATAGAAAATATAAAGATCCTACCAAAAAAAAATGCTAGAAATAATGAATGAATTCACTGGAGTCGCAAGATATAAAATAAACAGAATAATCAGTAATATTTCTACACATTAACTGAGAAAGATATCAAGAAAACAATCCCATTTGCAAACAATGTACACTGAAAACTATGAAACTTTGAGCAAATGATTTGAAGACACAAATAAATGGAAAACTATCCTATGTTTATGGATTTGAAGAATTAATATTGTTAAAATCTACACAAAGTGACCTACAGAAGCAATGTGAAATGGAAAAGAACCAAAGTAAGGCCGTTTTGTTCTGGCCTGACTCCATTGTGTGCTTGCTTATAATGTCTTTTCTCAGCCTCCTGAAGCTGTATCTATGTTGACAGCACAGGAGGACCTTTCTGTGTCTCTGACTATGGGCCTGATGTATAAAAAATGACTCTAAAACATATAATCAAAACAATAGTGTCATGTAATCAAAACATCTGTCTCCACAGGGTCTTCCTAAACTACATGTGCCTCAATTGTCTTGTGTTTTTTGCCTGTATAAACTCTGCACTTCAAATACTCAGGCACTGGGAGCTCTTTGAGGAGCTAGCCTGCTCCCGGCTGCTGCATGCTCATTAAAGAACCCGTTTTCCCCCTTCAATTTGGCTCAATCCGTGTGGTGGTTTGCAGTTCTCTCAGATTCCATAACAAATGCAATCACCATCACAGAAATAGAAAGGAACCATCCTAAAGGATGTCTGTAACCATGGATCAGCACAAGAGTGAGAGTACTCCTGAGCAAAAAGAACAAAGCCGGAGGTTCCACAGGACCTTACCTCTGAATCTGCCGCCAAGCTGTGGAAATTAAAACAACAGGACACTGGCATAGGTAGACGCATAAGCCAGTGGAAAAGGAGAGAGTCTGGAGACATATTGGACACATTCACAGTGAACTGATTTTAAACACAGCTGCCAAGAACACGGAATGGGGAAATAGACTGACGACTTAAGGACAATGTTGAAAGCACGAGGGGAAAATGGCGTGGGGCGGGAGGGACTGTGCAGTGTTGGTCTGGGTAATAATTTCTTGGAAATAAATACAAAAGCTCAGGCACGAGGGCAGAATAGACAAACGGGGTCATGTGGAGCTACAGTGTTGTTGCACAACCAAGGAAATAAGAGTGAAGTGACGGCTAGTGAACGGGAGGAAATATGTCCAGACCATATGCCTCATAAAAGATTGATATTCAAAATACACAAGGAACTCAAACAACTTGATAAGAAAGCAAATAAACTAGCGAAACACAATCAAAGGATCTGAATGGACATATCCCACCAAAAAACATACAAATGGCCAAGAGGTACGTGGAGAGAGTGCCGGCAGTGGGCTGGATGTGTCCCCCCCAGTGACATGTTGGGATTTGGCTGCCAGTGATAGAGTGTTGGGAGGCAAGGTCATTAGATGTGATCAGATTGTGCGGGTCCTCCCTCGTGAATGGGATCAAGACCTCAAGGCTGACCCAGGATCAGTCCGCCTGTCCCCCTGTGACTTGCCTGGATGGCTTCCTCTGTGAGGAATGGACTCCACTAGCACGGCACTCACTAGCACACCCCTCTTGGGTGTCCCGGACTCCAGAACCGAGGGACATCAATTTCTGTAGTTTCTAAATTATCCAATCTCAGATATTTTGTTATAATAGCAAAGACACTGTTATAACAGACTAAGACAATGTTCAAAATAACTGAAATCAGAGAAATGTGAATTAAAATGACAATGAGATATCATTTTACACCTGTTATGATGACTAGAATCAAAAAGAGGACAGATAACTAGTGGTAGAGAGGCCGTGGAGGAAAGGGAACCCTTATACACCATTGGTGGGAAGGTAAATCAGGAAGCCATGAAGGAAAACAGCATTGAGGTGCCTCAGAAAAATTGAAAAAGAGCTGTGGTAAGAGGCAGTCATCCCACACTGGAAATATATCTGAAGGTGCTGAAATCAGTATGTCCAAGTGATATCTGCACTCTCGTGTTCATTTAGGCATTGTTCTCAGTAACCAAGATATAGAAGCAGCCTAAGTTTCTGTCAATGTAAAATGGATAAAAAATCATTCATTTCATATGTTCTAATAACTAATATGCATTACTTATGTGAACATGCTTATGATGGGATCTTATTGGGCCTTGAAAAAGAAGGAGATTCTGCCATGAATCTGAAGGATGTTATACTAAAGGAAATGAGGCGGATGTAGAAGGAGGAAGTCTGGCACGGTGTCCTTACCCTGGAATCTAAACGTTAAACTTCCTCAGTGGGGCGTGGAAAGATGGTAGCCATGGGCTGGGGACCCGTGTGGATGTTGGCCAGGTGCTGGTGAAGGGGACACAATTTCCCTGGAGAGACAAGTTCCAGAGAGCTAACCTGTGACATGTGGGAAGAGTTAAGAGCACTGCATTGTCTTCGAGAAAGTCGCTGAGGGAGTAGATTTTGCGTGTTCCCATCAGGGACAGCAAGCCCCCCAGCAGCGTGCAGAGGTGATCATCGGCTCAGCCAGTCCAACAGGCGGGTCCATTTAAGGTTCACCTTGCACCTGATAGCATTTAGGAATTTTGTGTCAGTTTAAAAACATGAATGAAATACAAACGGTGGCTCCTCCTGCGAAGGACGCGGTGTCCACCTGTGCTCTTAGTTTAGGTTTGTTCATTGCTTCTTCTTATTTTTTTCGCCCTTGCCTGTTTTAGAGAGAGCTGCTGACTCCCTCCTGGAGTAGAGGACTTAGCATTTTCTTCTCACAGGTTTGCTAGTTTTGCAGGGTTGTTTACAGATGTCCTACTGACTACCTTGCTGTTTAGAGCTGTTCCCTTTTCCTGGAGAATGGGCAGTTGCTGTCACTGCAAGGCTGCCCTTCCCTGCGGGTTGGAAACCGTTCCTCAAGTCCCTGCCCGGAGCTTGCCCCACCCATGTCCTGCTCCATCCTTCTACTTTTCCTTGTTTTATGCTTCCTGTTGTTTTAGATGCGTAAGTATAAATAGCACAGAGCTTTAGAACTGGGAAATCTAATCCCACAGTTTCAGTCTGGACAGGGGTATTTAGCTGTTTCTTGTGGCGAGTCCTTTTTAAGGATCTCCCCACTGTCTCACTGTTTTGTTTGCCCCCTGCTACCTCCGTGACCCTCTTCCTGCCCTCTGGCTGGTGTTTGCGATGCACTAGGCAGTAGCGTGAGTGTGTGCGAGGGGCAGCTGCTATGTGAGCCCTGGGACTTGGGGGCGTGTGCGGCTTCTCTGCAGCCCAGTGTTGTCCTCTGCAAACCGTGAGTGAGCTTCTCTATCCTGTGGGGTAGTTATGAGTACTGAGTAGAGGAGATTTTGAAAACTGGCTAGTAAAATCCCAGTCCCCTGCCCTGTTTGTGACCCACATTTCCTCCTCCAGGGCATGCATGCTGCGTGCAGCAGCCTGGCTGCAGAGTGGACAGTAGACACGGGAGCTGTTTGTTGTGTTTGAACAGTTCTACCCTGCATTCACCACATTCTTCCCAACAACGGCAAGCCTGGAAATGAGAGCAATAATCGAATGCTCACAGGCGACATTCCGCAGGTAATTCTCGGCCCACTCCGAAGGACCATTCTATTTCCACGGATGTTTCCCTCTCAGCATCTCTTCTGCTAAAGCTTGGGGTGGTGTCTCACTTTGCTCAAGAAGCCCAGGCCTCCACAACCTCAGCACCTTCCTGCAGCCTGGACACCCGTATCCCAAATCGCAGTCTGCTGAGAGCAGGAGAGGAGGGCTCGGTGACCTGGTGCCCTCTCTGGAGGCCACGTGAGCCTACCTGGCATGACATGGTTATGGGTGGAGGTCCTTCAGACTGGAACCTGTCTTGGCACTGAAATGCGTCCTGGGAGGTGAAGGGTCAATGGTGCACCTTGAGGAGGAGGGTTCCCTTCTCCGGGTTGAGGGCCAGCCCCTTTCTTCAGCCGGTGACCTGCAGAGTGGAGAGAGGGCAGCCCTTCAGACCCAGGCAGCAGGGCGGGCGCCAGTGGAGACGGAAGGCACCTGCGGGATGCTGTGCTTCTCTCTCAGACCCGGCGAGCCTTGCAGCTTTTGATCAGCAGCGCGAAATAGCACGTGAAGATTCATACAAGGGAGAGAATGTGCTTGTAGTTGCTCTTCTGAGCAGTACTTTCCCCAATCATATCTCCTTTTTGGGGATTAAAAACTGAAATAGATATGAACTGATTTGTCCGATGCTGGCAAAGAATGTATAAAGCTGGTAACTAGTCGGCAGACATGAGAAAGAAATCTCAACAGTCCTATAAATTTTGTGGTTCATTATTTGTTATTCATCACATAAAAAAACACAAATGAAAAGGCCTGACCTTTCCCAGGCAGCCGCCCTGCTCCCACAGTAGTCAATAGGAGCAGCTAATAGCCTGCGATTTAAGATCTGCCGTGTAATGATACATTTGTAAACACATTTTTTTTTTTTCCCAGAGCAACGTGAGTAGCAATCTACTGGCAGCAGGTATAAAAATAAAATATCTCCTTCCTGCTGGTTGTTATCCCCTCTCCTACAATTAGAATTCATAGGAGATTCGTCCAGGGAAAGACGCGGCCAGGGCTGGGGAGGAGGCACAGCAGGGCATTGTGATGGGGTGCGGACACTGGGGTGGTTCAGGGCCCAAGAATCTCGCCAGCTGAGAGCCAGCGTTTCCAGAAGTGCCGGGTTGAGGACTGGCATCTGCATCTGCCACGGAAGGGCTGCTAGCATGTGGGTTTGCTGGAGAGGGTGGCAGGTGACGGTGACTTTGTGGGAGGGGGCTGAAGCCAGGTCTGCTCTCAGTGGGGATGTTCAGCCTTGATCTAGGGAACCTACCTCCCGGTCTACCTTCCGGTTGTTCGTCCCAGTCTCCATTTGTAAATACGCACATGCACTTGAAGATCCTTTCAGAAGAAATAAAATACCTATTTTTGTCATCTCGAAGGCGTGGGTCTCATAGGCCCACTGATCTCCCCTTGGATGTGAGCCGGCAGTCTCTATTCTGATACCTGCACAGCTGGCCCTTCATCAGGAAGCCTGCCAAAACCATCAGGGATGCTTAACACAGGCTTCAGCCAAGTATGCGCCATCAATTCAGACAGCAGAGGCGGGAGTGAGCGGGAAGGAACGGTGGCTTGCCCTGGACGGTCAACTGCCTTTACTCCCGGTGGGTGGACGCTCACGTGTGCTCACACACACGCACGCGCTGCTCACTGGAAACATTAAGAAGAAACACCATGGGAAAGCTCTCTTCTCCTCTTCTCAACCCCCTCTCTCGGTGACCGAGCCCTGGTACACACACTGGCAGGCCCCGGGCAGCGCTGCAGAGGAAGGCGCGTCCACCCTGCATCCTTCCCTGAAAGAATCAACGTCTGGCGGAGACGCCGAGAAGCCAATGGGAAGTATCATGAATCCTCAAACAGATAAAAGGGTGGATGCAGAAGTGAGGATCTATGACATTTCTAGGAAGGGGTGCTGAGAAGGCTGTGGGGTTGTGTCCTGCCCCCCTACTTTGAAAAGAGGCAGGGGCTTGGGAAACAGCCAGGACAGACGAGGAGGCCGTGAGTGGCCTACAGAGTCTGAGCTCACACCAGGCCTGGACTGGGCGGGAGTCAGGGGTCAGTGCTAGAAGCCACATCTGTCCATCTTGCCTCCACAGTGGGGAGGGCCACTGAAGGGCGCTGGGCTCTCTCGGCCCTCTGACTCTTGTGGTATGACCTCCAGTCACTCAGGACAGGAACGTGTTTGACCGGACGCCCTCCGATTCCTACCTTCCCTGCCCCACCGCCTTCCTATTTGCTCCTCCACTGACTCGACTGGGATTGCTTCCAGAAGAAAGCTCTACACCCCTCGTGCTTTTTTCTTAGTATCTAGTGTGGGAAACATGATCCACAAAACAAAGAAGGCAGTGAGAGTACTTCCAAGGATAATGTTGTAAGGAGCGAATCCTCAGGCTGGAGCGGAGGGTTGGAATCACAGAGCGGGGCGAAGGGAGGGACTGGGGAGAACTGTAGGCTTCCGCCCCAGCGCTGGCCGGTGGAGCTGCACACATGGAGAGGAGAGCAGAGGAGGAGGAGTAAGGCTGATAGGACACGCCTGCGGGGTTTGGGATGGTGGGATTGAGGACCCTGGAGGTCTCCAGCCGTGGGTGGTGCTCACGACTGCACTCATGAGGCGGAGGCTCAGGAATTCTAACTAACAGAGGTTCCGGACCACCAGGGTGAAGGTGTTCATGGAGGAGGAGAAAGCCCCCTCAGGGCAGCGGGGGACGCCAGCATTTAACATGGGAAAGATGATCCTGCGCGCTAGGAGGAGAAGAACCTACTAACACTGGAGAGCTTGGACATAAAGATGGTGCAAAGAGGAGCAAAGAGGAACTTTGAGGGGAAAGATGACCAAGGAATGCTGCATACAGCCAGGTCAGCCATGACAGAGACCTGGAGGGTTCTGTCCTTGGCGTGCAGAGTCCAGCCTCTCCAGCACTGCAGCCCAGGCACGGAGCAATCGGAACACATTTGGCATGGCTGTGGAGCAAGGCTCTCCAGATGAGGGGGCCGCAGGTGCCCTTCACGATTCCTGGATGGTGGGGAGTCTGAGTTCAGGAGAGCCGGGCTGGGTTGGTCATTCGGCAATGGCTCTATACAACAGAACCGCAGCAAACTCGACTTGCTGACTCTCAGTCCTGCCTGCGTGCATTTGTGATCGCCTGTGAATCCTTCCTGCATGTGGTCACGTGATCATGGCCACACGTTTGCAGACATGCTTGGTGCGCTGGGCCCTTCCATTGTGGGGCAGCGAACACTGACGGAGGTGGAGGACGGTAGGCGCTCAGGGCAGGGTGCTCTGTGGTGTAGCTCAGGCGCCAGCGACGAGTTAAGTGCTGATGTGAGGTGGGAACCCTCCTGGTTATCAAACTGATCTGTGTACTGTGTTTTGTGTGTGACTTTCCAAAAGGACTTAGAAAGAACTAGACACTCCAATCCCCCAAAATCAAAGACTGCATGTTCTCTCTGATATGCAGATGCAAACACACAATGTGGGCGAGAATAGAAGTTCATAGACAAAGGGGGAGGAAGGGGCGGGATGGGGATAGGAATGGGAAAGACAGGAGAATGAGTTGGACATACTTTCCCGTGTTCGCATATGAATACACCACCAGTGGAACGTCACACAGTGGAACGTGTACAGGTGCAAGAGTGGGATCTTATTGGAACAAGTTATGCACCATGCATGTCTAAGGTATCAAAATGCACTCTTCTGTCATATATATGTAAAAAGAACAAATGAAAAAGGAAAGAATGGGGCCCTAGACTTTTTCCTTGACAAATATTTGAGGGCTTGTTCTGCTCTTTTCTTTGGATAGAGGAGACATTTTACACCCTCCCCTCTCCTAACCCATGCATTCCATTTCAGAGAACTCTATGGACCCAAACCTGTGGGCATTTGTCCGTTTTTCTGGATAAACCTGCTTCTCCTTCACAAAATGAGTGAACTCAATATCCTCAGTTCACCTTGTTCAGCGATGCAGTTGCTAGTCACTTTAGAGAGGGCGGCAGATGTAGGAAACTTGGATTACTAGAGGTAGGACAGGTCCCAGGTGTGTTGTGGCGTGCAAGTCACCAGGTGTGCAGTGTTAGGCAGGCTCCCACAAGTGCTGAGATGCATGTGATTCCAGGTGTGCAGGTCCCAGGTGTGTCGGGGTGTGCAGGTGCTGGTGTGTCATGGTGTGCAGGCGTTCAGTGTGCACAAGTTTCCAGCTATGTTATTTTGTGCAAGATCACAAACGTGCAAGTTCCCTGTGGGGTATATGGCTTTTCTCTGTAGACTCCTAGCTGGCAACTGGACTCTCAGGGAGCATAGTGAACACAGGACAGTTGGCCTACCTCAAGGTACACAGGCAGGTACTGAGGACAACCCAGATTCATACACTGTCTGATCACTCACATTTGGGGCAGCTGCCCTGCTCTCTGCGGGGTGCCTTGTGCCCTTACAGAGAAGCGCTGGCGCTCTTCCAGCTCACGCCAATTCACAGCAATGTTAATTTCAGCTCTTCACAGTTGCAGCTGTGAACAACTAAAAAAGGTCATTTTTCTATACTTGAAATATAGAACACATATTAATTTTCCAGTAGATTAACTTAATGATCAAAACTGGAAGAGAGAGGAAAGCCTGTTTTGGGGAGGAGGGAAGTAAGACGGCACTTTGTCTTCCTGAATCCACCTTTGGACAACGGCTTCCTTCCCCGCAGACGTCCTGGGGCCCCGAGGCCTGTGTTGCCGGTGTGAGCTGACAGCAGGACCACGTCCCTGGGCTACCCTGTGGCAGGTGGCACACAGCACACACCACCGTGTGGCAGACTGGGCTGAGCAGGCTCTGAAGGCAGCTGCCACCTTTGCCATTGCTTTTATTGTCTTTTCTTTATTGTTGCTTTTGCCCCTGGAGATTTCTAGAGTCATTATTATTGTTGTTGTTGTTGTTACTATTATTTTATTATCATTTAGTTCAAATACCAAGGTCTGGGCAACTTGAAAACTTGGCGCGCTTTCACTGACTTCTCTCACTTCTGAAATTCCCTCCTTCAATTTTCCAGGATGCATATACCATACGCTTTCCCCAAACACCACTCAGAGTGGGATGAAAATGTTGTGTAACCATTTTGATCAAATCCTTCACAAAATATTCTTATTAAACTGCACTGAAAGCATCCAGTCACTCGGTAAACTTGCTCCTTATTTGGAGAATTCAACCAAAAAATTGAAAATATTTGTGTACCACATTATCTTAGTTACTGCAGAATAAAGTAAACAGTTTATAAAGGAACAATCAGGGAGAGTAGAGAAAGTGACGTGAATAAGATCCTTGACCACAGCATTTTGACAGAAGACCAAAACCTCGCCAGCCACAGAGGCCTGGAAAGCCAGGAGAGTCATACAGTGAGGACAGTGTTCTTACCTGTCTCAGAAATATTTTATAGTTTTCTATGTTCAGGAATGTCATGTTTTATGTCAAATCCTGTTCATAATAATGTTTTATTTATTTTGATTTCCATTGTTCATTGCTAGTACACATACAAACAATTGATTTTTATTTCTTATTTTTGAGGTGCTGGGGATTGAACCCAGGGCCTTGTGCTTGTGAGGCAAGCACTCTACCAACTGTGCTATATCCCTGGCCCAATCCAATTGATTTTTGTAGTTATTTTCTACTATGCAACTTGGTGGACTCATAAACTCATAAAGAAGAATTTTCTTCATAGAGTATCAGATTCCTTATGCGAATGACATTGTAATCTGTGAGTAAGAATGGTTCTATTTTTTTCCTTTCTGATGTAGATGTTTCCTTTTTCTTGTCTGATTGCACTGGCTGAGATCTCAGTAAAATATAGAATATAAATTGTGACAGAAAACATCCTGGTCCAATTCTGTCTTTTACAGAAAGACAGGTTTTTGTAGATTATCTTCCTCAGATCAAGGAAGTCCCTGCTATCCTTTTATTACTGCTTTCCTGAGAGGACCTATTGGGAAAGGTTGTTAGATTTTTGTAAAACACAAAAGTTCCCCTCCTTGATTTATAGTGGGACTATTTTCTGACAAACCCATTATAGTTTAAAAATACTTTAAGCCAAAAATACATTTGGCTGGACATATCAAACCTCAGAGCTTAGCCTAGCCTGCCTTAACACACTCAGAACACTTGCATTAGACTACAGTTGGACAAAATCATCTAACTCAAAACCTGTTTCACAAGGGAGTGCAGACCCTCCCTGCAACCTGTTGATGCTGTAGGGAAGGTGGGATACAGAGTGGTTTAGGAGGTTTCCGAGGACCTTTTCACACCTTCCCAAAGCTGAGAACTCCTGAGTCAAGCCGTCATGAGTAGGGGAACTTCTGTACCTTCACCATGTCTATGGAGATGTGTGTGTGTGTGTGTGTGTGTGTGTGTGTGTGCATGTGCGTGTGTGTTTGGTTTAGTAATATGCTGAATTGCATGAAAGATTTCTGAGTAGTAAACCAACCCTGACCCCTTTGCTCATGATGTTTTTCCTTTTTAATCCACCATTGGATTCATTCCTGAATCTTGTTAGCAATCTTTGCACTTTGCGTTTACAAGGGAAGCATATCCTAGTGTAGTTTTCTTCATTTTAAATGTCTCCTTCTGGCTCGGGCATCAAGCATCTCATTTGGCAGGAATCCCCTCTCCTGTAAGCTCTTGAGCAGCACCAGTAAAATCTACTCTGCGGTTTGGTGCATGAGCACGTCTGAGTAGCTGGTCCTGCTGTCCTCAGGGGTCCTGTGTGGTGCTGGTGCGACCTGTCCAGCCCTTCCTGACGGGGGCAGCAGGGTGTGTCTCCCTCCATGGCCCTCCTTTCAACAACGCCCTTCATGTCTAAAGTGCATTTCCTGTAGGTGACATATAGTTGGATCTTGCTTTTTAATTCAGTATGACAATTTGTCCCGTGTAATTGGAGTATTTAGGCCATTTGTATCTTAATGTGACTATAGGTAGAGTTATATATAATTTGTCATCTTTCTATTTGCTTTTAGTTTATTCTATTTGTTCTTTATGTCCATTTTCCCTTCTTTTGACGCAGTCGGGCATGTTTTATGATTCCACGTTATCCCTTTGATGGCTTATTAGCTCTGTTTCCTTGTTTTATAATACCTCAGCGTTTATAGCAACGTCTGGAAATGCCCTGATTTTCACATTTGTGAACAGGTGTTTCTACGTGGACGTCCACGTTGAGAGGTGTTCCTTTTCCTTTCGTTCTTTCCACGATGCTCCTCCACTCCCTTCTCGCCTGCCTTCTTTCCCATGAGAAGCCCCCTGTGGTCCTTAACCTCGTCCATCCCTCTCTTCCTGATTCCCCTGCCCCGCTGCTTTTAGTCTTTTCAGATGATTCTTCTCCCTGCATCAGATCTTCGTCCCCCACATGTACGGCTAACACTTGTCGTGGGCCCTCTGCCAACGTCCGCTCGCCGTCTCCCTCGCGCGGTTTGGTTCTGCTGCCTCAGGCCGGCGTGGTCTCTGCTGCTTCTGCTCTTTCCCCGCAAACCAGGGAGGGACCGCATTCTGCCGGGAGCCCCTGCAGTGCCTTTCCAGGCAGCTGGGGAGCAGCGTTCTTGGCCAGCGGCCTCTGTTCCTCTGCTTGTGGGATCGCTGTCTGTCATTCCCTGTCGTCTGGTGTCTGAAAGTCACTGAGTCTTTCGTCTGTGTGTCTGCTGTGGTTGTTTCTGGCAGGAAGGAAAACCTAATATCTGCAAGTCTATCTTGAACAGAAATAAAAATGCCATTTTTAGTTTGGTTTTAAAGTTTACTTAAAGTGTGAAATGTTTGATTCATTTCACAATTACCCAAGAATTTCACTCTCACAGGATTTTTCTCGGATCAATACGTATTGGTCCTGACAATCTGTAGAGTCGTGCGACATGCATTTTCCTTGAAATCTCCTAGGACCATCAACACCATGCTCTCTGAGTTCCGCCTCTCTGAATTTCCCTTGGAACTAAAGGGGAGTGCAGACTACTTAATTGAAAAATACTTTCACTTAAATTTTGTTGAAGTCCAGAAAAATATATGACCATTCTGGCTGTTGATTGCTACATAATACAAACTTCTATTAAAGTGGCTTTAAAAGTGACCCTCATTTTAACTCTCATGATTTTGGAGCTTGACTAGACTCCAAGAGGGTCTTACTCTGGGTGTGTCCTGCTGCACCTGGACTGAGGTCACTCTGAAGTCACACGCGCTTGCAGGCTCATCTGGCTGTCATCGGGCACTGCAGCAGGGCCATCCGTGGGAACACCCACTTCTCTGGCCCCAGACTTCCCCTCTGCCCCTCATCACCTGGTGAGCAGCTCTCAGGAGTGAGGATCTCGAGAGGACCTGGCCTTGGAAGTCACATCTCGTCACTTCTAGAGTCCCACTCAGGGAACACTGAAGGCATGAGGGTCCAAGTCACACTGCAGGAAGCGACTGTAGTTGGGAAAACTTTTGAGGTCTTCATGGGAAGCATGATCTGCCACTGACCCTCAGCAGACTTCTTGAATATGGTAATGGCCCATCGTGTGCACCATGAACAGGAACGTCCAAATGCTCACGCCGGTTTTCCTGGATAATGAACCAAGTGGGACTGAAGACTCCTCTTCCCTGGGGTGGGAGGGGAGCAAGGCTCTCTCTCCTGAGTACTCCATCTTGCCACGCTGTCCCCAGGTGCTGGGCACCGGTGTCCTAGATAACTCCTGCGGGGTGTTGGCACCCATCCAGTCTGCCTGGGGTGCCAGGCAGCCTGTGCCCTGCCCTTAGCGCAGGTTTGCTTCCTCATGTTCCTCCCCTGGAGGGCAGACTCCACGCCCTTCCACGGGCGTCCACGGCACAGGTTGCCTCCTGGTGAGGCGATGACATCAAGTTTTCCTTTTCTCTAGTGAAGACTTTTCCTTTAGCTACATTACATGATTTCATGAAATGTTTCCCAGTTCCTGGGGCATAACTGGCAGAAACTCAGAAGGAAATCATCACAGGACCCCCATGTCAAGGAGTAAAGGGGTACACATGGGGTCTGCACCTCACCAGCAGCATGCACAGCAAGACAGGGCAGAATCACACCCATTCCCTCATTTTACTGGTGTATTTGCTGCAGTACTGATACCTGTGATTCACAAGGAACAGTAGGGCTTGCTTGGCAGATGTCTTCTCCATGAGAGTAAGCATCGTACCTCAAATGCTTGCTTTGTTTAGTGGCACACACCTGGCACATACCAGCCGTTCAGAGAACTTAGTGATGAATGAACGAATGTGTATGCAGGAATTATTGCTTATTCTTACGGCCAAAGTGCCAATTTGGATGTGCTAGAGGACACCTTCCATTCTGTGATGAGTTCTTAATTATTTTAAATTATGCTCTGAACACTATAGTTAACATGAGTCCCAGTGGTGTGGACTGACAATGTCCTGTGGCTAGGACAATGTCCTGTGGTTTGTGGGCATGTGATCCACTGTGAGACCCTGGAGATGACAGTCTCTCTTGAATGTAAGATGAATTTTTGGAGTATGTTACCCTCAATATGTTAAGGTCTTACATACTTAAAATTTCTTCATGGATTAAAAAAGAAAGAGAACTATATGCCTATAGAAATAGTGGCTTAAGAACATGGAAAATGATTTCTCTATAGAAGAAACATAAAGACTGATGAGCATATGGAAGCTTTGTTAGTGTTCTCTTCAGTGGAGATGACTAGTCAGGTTGAAAATGATAAAATGAATGATAATCTCCATTATTGATGACCCTGAAGTAGAAATGCATTATTCAGAACTTCCATGAAGGTGGCAGATTGACTTAAACTTTCCAGGGGAACAACTTGACAATATTTACTTAACTTCTTGATCCAGCAACTCTATAGAAAAACAAGCCTCCCAAATAGGGTTTTTCTACTAAAACTATTTCTAGTTTTATGATGTCAGAAAATTGAGATATTTTAGTGTCTGTCAAAAGGCATTTTTAAAACACCAGCGCACCTGCTCATGGAATATGATATAGTCAATTAAAATTTGGTTATAGACTGATATTTTATAACATGCACATTTGTCATAGAAAAGATACATTTCAAAACCCTGGGCACTGTCTGACCTCTTTCCAAAGAAATGGTAGCACCAAGGAAAAGACTGTGCTCATTACAAACTGCTGACAGGGGACGTCAGGAGGGGTCGAGTGTGGTTCGTAATCTTCTTCTGTTGTTTTTCTATAAGTTCTCATTTATACAGTGTAAATGAATTAAAACTTGAATAGAAAACAATAGGAAAAACCCAAACAAATAAAGACCGCAAACAAACAAACAAACAAACAAACAAATAAAGACTGAAGCCCGGAAACTGTGATACTTCATCTGAGAGTGGTGTCCTCACCAACCGCAATAGCAGGGGAGCCATCTGGAGCCACGACTTGGGGACATGAGCACGGAAAACCTTCCCAGGTCCCTGCAGTCTCACTTGGGTAACTGCTGCAGCCTGAGTTAGAGGACTGAGTGACCTCTCCCGTCACGGGTGGGCTGCGGTCGCAATCAGAATATAAAGGATTACTAATTAATTGACGCATCCGTTCACCAGCTCATAACATTCATCCAGTTTCTGCTGCTGGGCAGGCGGGTGAGGCCCTGGGGTACCGGCAGGAGGAGCTTCCTCCGGAGGGATTGGTATTTGCCGTGGCACATCGTTGTCATGCATCTTGACCACTCAGTCGAAAGACATTTTAAAGGAGGATTAAGGTTGATCTCAAAACGGTCTCATCTGTTAATGATGGACATTGTTGCACTCGATGTACTTTTTCTTCCCATGGATGACGGCTTCTCAGGATGGTGGCTCGGTAAGTGCATTTACACCATCACAGACCTTCCCGCTTCATGAAAGGAGAATCTCAGGCCGGCTTCCTCGCTTTCCTCTCACTGCTGCTTCCAGTCGTCTCCATGTTTTCTCTGTTTACAAGTATTATTCTACAGTGTTTTCAAATGGTATGGAATCCAAACATGATCCAAATCGATGCTATTATTTTTAAGCAGAAGAGGTCACATCGTGTGCAAGCAGTTCTCAAGAGACAGAGTGCACGGTCTGGGGACACAGGGCAGAGAGTGCGTGAGACGCGGAGGAAACGCAGAAACAAGATCCAACTCCGACCTTGATGTGAAACGTAAAGTCCCTTAACGACGGCATGCTATCTCTCCGCAGCTCTGAAAACCTGTGTGGAGAAACACTAAGGTGAAATATCCATAATCTACCAGGAAGTCTGATGCAGGTATATAAGATCAAAGATTTCTTTTCTATCCCGAGAGCTAAAGTGAGAGGAAATCTTCCAAGTTTCCTGTTTAACCAAGGGAGCTGAGCAGTGTGGATGGCCAAAGGCTGTCTTCCGCTCTTTGATATGCAGCAGATTTAAGTCACTGTCTCTCTAATCATAGCGTTGAGTACTGTAATAGACTTTTCTGAAAGTAGATAAAAAAAATCTTCCCTTATCTTTTTTATGACAAAAATTCAGTGCTATATAGAACTAGAAATGCTTTTCAAGCTTTCTGGAGAAGTTCATCCACTGCAGAAGGTGAGTAATTTGACATGACAGTAACATATTCTCTCGGCAGAGAGAATAATTGTATCCTGCTGTACTCGGCACATTGGAGACAATCAGAAAGATCCACCAGGCTTTATCTAAATGCAGTCCAGCAAATTACACTAATGGATGCTTGGTGCTAATTTGACATTCAGGAAATCCATTGTTTTGACTTCACATGATTGCAGTCGCTGAACTAGTTTGGGAGGGATCTCTCCTTGTCTTTGTCTCTTGCCTGTGAAGGAAAACTTCATCTCCCACCAGCATGGAAGCGGCTCCAGTTTAAGAAGCACAGATGGCGGCTTCTTAGAGAGGAACCCGGTCAACAGTGGAGGCTCTGCTTCTACTCTCTACACCTCCAACGTAACCCGTGTTATGCCACCTGATCACTTCCAGTTACAAGTTCCTCCCAGGCTGAGAAATGGATCCCGTGGTTTTCCATTTGTCCACACTGCGGATAATCCGGGTCGCAGACATGAGATTTTGATATACAGGATATTATCAGCGTCGGAGACAGAGGGGACAGAGTAAGGGAAGCTCGCGCCCAAGTGGGAACACAGAGAAGGAGTCGGCTCAGGCTCCGAGGACGTCCAGGGAGGCGATGGAGGTCAAAGTCCAGGGAAGCGAGCAGACAAACAAGTCCTTCAACATGCGGACAGCGATGGGCCACGGTCTCGAAGCACAATGATCAGAAATTGATGACGAAACAGAATATTGAGACTGTTGCTGACCTGGATCAAAACCCTGCAAGAACCCGATGACACGAGGCGGTGAACTCAGCACCCAGGAAAGCAGTTCCGTTGTCACCAGTGAGGCCAGCGACCCAGAGGCCCTTCTGGGGTCATGTCAGCCTCCTGCAGTTTCTTGAAGGGAGACGAAGAAGTGAAGCTGCCCTGGGAATCCAGCACTGCCGTGTCCATCCTGGCTCGCAGACTTGACAGTGACGGTCTTTATTAGTCCAGGGGCAAGGGAGGTCCGTTTTTACCAACAGTACTCCAGGTCCTATTTATTTGACATACAAAAGATACTAGACGCTTGAATATAAGGCGGGATGTGTTATTTTAACCATTACCCTCAAGCCTTTTTAGAATATTTTAGTTATTTAATCTATTCGTCTTTATGTGCTTTCTGTGATTGAACCCAGTGCCTCACACGTTTGGGGCAAGCGCTGCACCACTGAGCCACAACCCAGCCCTCCTCACGTCTTTTAACATGTAAAAGAAATATACACAGACGCATGAAATTAAAATGTGTTCATTGACACTGGAGGTCTGTTCTGAGAGTCAGGGGAGAGAACCCGGAGCCTTAATTAGGTCATCAAACCTGCACCTGTGGACACAGAGCGGTAAGAGGAAGGTCCTTGCCCAGAAATGCCATCCCTCCAGTCCCTCCACCTTCAGACGCTTTCTTTGACATTGTTAATGAGTAACTTTCTACTCCTTACAGCTGTCAATCTCCAGAGGCAAAAGTATTGCTTTGTAAAGAAGCGTGACCTTCACATGTTCCTTCCATCAGAAGTATGTGAAGAAGTACAGATGGAGCAAACTTATGTATTCTTTTCTTTGTGGGGAGGTACCAGGGATTGAGCTCAGGGGCACTCAACCACTGAGCCACCTCTCCAGTCCAATGTTGTATTTTATGTAGAGATAGGGTCTCAATGAGTTGCTTAGTGCCTTGCAGTTGCTGAAGCTGACTTTGAACTTGTGATCCTCCTGTCTCAGCCTCCCCAGCCTCTGGGATTACAAACATGTGCCACTGCACCCGGCTTGTATTTTCTTTTTAGAATTTCTATAATGATTTATTATACATTTCTTTCCAAAATGTTCCAATCATAATTTCATTTGGGAATAAAAGTTTCTTTTGACTATAAACAGTGCCAATATTTACATGTGAACCGTAAGTTCAGCTCTCTTGGACTTTTTTCAGTATTGTACAGTGACAAATAAATGGATTAAGAAAGAAATTAGGCAGGTGGGTAACTCCTTCACATACTCATATTGGAGAACCACTGAGACTGTAGCAGTCTACCTAGTTTTGAATCTTTGACTTTGAAAAATTAATGAAGAATAGAAATACTACCTTTTTATTGCTTGTTCTATTTACTTATACCTGAAAGCAGAATGCATTTTGATTCATTGTACACAAATGAAGAACAACTTTTCATTTCTCTAGTTGTACATGATGTAAAGTCACAACATTTGTGTAATCATACATGTACCTAGGGTTAGGATGTCTGTCTCATTCCACCATCTTTCCTACCCCTTGCGCCCTCCCCTCCCTTCATTTCCCTCTACACAATCCAAATTTCCTCCATTTTCCCCTTACCTTGCCCAACCCCCATTATGTATTATCATCCACTTATCAGAGAAAACATTCAGCCTTTGGTTTTTTGGGATTGGCTTGTCATACTAAGCATTATATTCTCCAACTTCATCCATTTACCTGCAAATGCCATAATTTTATTCTTCTTTATGACTGAGTAACATCCCATTGTGTATATATACCACAGTTTCTTTATCCATTCATCTATTGAAGGGCATCTAGGTCAGTTTCACAATCCAGCTATTGTGAATTGAGCTGCTATAAACATTGATGTGGCTGCATCACTGTACTATGCTAATTTTAAGTCCTTTGGGTATAGGCCAAGGAGTGGAATAGCTGGGTCAAATGATGGTTCCATTCCAAGTTTTCCAAGGAATCTCCATACTGCTTTCCAGAGTGGCTGCACCAATTTGCAATCCTACCATCACATCCCCCCACATCCTCACCTTCCCCCCACATCCTCACCAACACCAATTGTTGCTTATATTCTTGATAATCTGGCTGGTATTAAAAACTAATGTATTGAGCTAAATAACACGTGTTTTCTCTTACACTGTAAATCTGCTTCACAGTCCATATTGTTTATAGTGACTGGAGGTTGGAGGTGACTCTGTCCCCCATGATCTGCCCTGGCCAGCAGGGTTTGGAGAGGTGCTCCTCTGACGCCCCACCTGCAGACCTTCTCATGAACCCACTTGTCTTTTTAAGCTGCTCACCAGAAGTGCCACTGCGGCAGGCACCGATGGCCACTACCAGCTCCTCCCCGGTTGGCTGTCAGGGCCGGGGTGCGGGAGCCTCTGCAGCGTTTACCGTCACGGAGTCGTGGCTCCTTAGTGTGTATGCTGTCTGGTGTTCTCACCCCAGATACTCTGGAAAGCAATGGAATGTGATGAGATCCGGGATCCGAGTGTGTTTCTTCCAACCCCTGAAAATTCCAAAAGTACAAGGATTTTTCTGCGCGGATTCAGGGTACTCGCCTCCAGGGACTGGAGTTGCTGGTGGCCACCGGTGACCGAGATTGAGGGCCGTGGCTTTCTGGGTGAGGGGAGACGCTGGCATGATTGCGCCTGCACAGCTCCTCCCGCGGCTGTCAACCCCGCTTTGCTTCGGTGTGAATCCCTAGGCTGTGTCAGGGCTGCTCTTGTGACAAGGACTTCCACCTCTTCATTTCTCTGGACAGAAAAGGCCCTGGCCGCAGCCTTTCCATCTTAGATCATGAACTTCTCAGGGACGTGGACCCTCTTGTCTTAATGCCCTTCAGATCAGACAGAGCGTCTCGGCAGGCAGCTGGCCGCCTCTGCACGAGGGAGCTGGCACTGCCGCTGAGAGGCTTGGCACGGCATCCAGAGGCCGTGTGCAGCTCGCCTACCTGCGAGACGCATCCTGGCCCCAGACCTCAGCTCTGACCTCGGGGTGCCGTTCTCCTGGAGGTGAAATAAGTTGGGCATTTTTACCCTGGAGCGTCTTATACACCCACACCCTGCCTTCAAGATTGCAGATGATGGTGGAGCTTTAGGAGCCTCAGAGAAGAGCTCGCATGTCGCCGCTGTGCTGTGACTAAGTCTCACGGCTCAGTCTGGAGGCCTTGCTCTAAGTAAGCTGAGCTTACTTACTTGGAGTCGAGCTTTGGAACAGCTTCCTTGCCCTCTCCAGACTGGCACCCAGGTCGTGTGGCATCCTCACCGTCACCCAGGAGAGTGTTGAAGTGCAGCGCCCAGGCCTCTGCGCCCCTCTAGGCTGGCGCATCAGCCTCCGTGCCCATTAAGGCTGGAGAAGCAGGGCTCTGAGCTCCCTCCTCAGCGTCTGAGATGGAGACCTAGTGACTCCTTTTGCTTCTGCCTCTTGAGAGAAGTCAGACAGGGCCCTGGTGGTGGCTGCTGGGATCTGTTCAGTGCGTGTGGCCAACCCAGTGGAGACTGCGCCCGTGGACTTCCCTTCAGCCAGAGGACTTCCGAGTCTCAGGGCTTGTCCTGCGGCTGCTCCACACCTAGGGCCTCGGCTGCTCCTTTACCTGGTTGCTAACATGATACAGAGAAGCCTTTATTACCCGAGGTCGTCACTAAGAATCACTAAGAACAAAAACCGCCAAAGATGCTTGTGTCCCCAGACCCTCTTCCAGTGCTTTGACACCTGGATGTCCTGTTGCTTAAAATTAATGCAGAAGTTGTTTGAGATTTTGGAGCAGAGTGCTCAAAAACTCCTATTTAAAATCAATATACTCACTTTTGTGAAAAGTCAGACAAACATACTATACTTTGGAAGTTGGAGTGACTTGACAATGAATTGAGCATCTAGAAAACCACTGTGTGAAGTCCCTGGGGAAAAGTCACATCCTGACCTCCTCGCCTCTGTTCTACCCTCATGGTTTCTTGTGTGGAACTTTAAGGTTTCCTGACTATGACAAAAGTACCACTGGTATATATATAAATGGACTTCCTCAGGTCATGTTGATACTGCATGAAATTGTCATTTGCAATGTCCCTACAGCTGACTCTTCAAAGTTTCATTTTCAGGATCATGTGTGCGTGGAGCAGAGTGTCATCGAATCGATCACCCCAGGGCCAATCTTCTCACCTTGGACTTGCCGGCTTCACCTGGCAATAGTATGCAGTTAACAGGTAATTCCTTTTCTAACTGTCTGGTCTGTGGCCAGACTCTGTGGTGTAGGGTAATCTTGAACCTGCTTGTGGGGGCTTCTAGTGTGGAGGCCTATTGCGACCGCTTCTCCTGCAGTTAGATGATCTAGTTTCCCATCTTGTAGTTTTGAAGAGCTTGGCTTTATGCAAAGAGCTACATGTGACACAGAAGTTTAAAGAATCTTTCGCTATCAATCAGTCTATGAATAGAGACACCACGTTTCCACAGTATCCATCGTGACTTGATTCTCCACTGACCACACATCTCCTTATTGTTCTCTGTGAGGCACTGTCTGACATGCCCTTGGCACTCTCACTTCACTACGTCCATATACGGATGACTGTCTTCCATAACTGATAGAATTGAACACCGGCACCATTTCCTGGCACTCTAACTGCAAACGCTCCCATCTCCTGCTTCATCGTGGACAGGGATGGCTGGCCAGGAAGACTGATGTCTGGAGTGCCTTTTGCAAATTTCAGGATTCTCCTTCTTACTGAGGTGCTTGTGTGGCCTTGATCTGCTGCTCTGCACAAGCTCCCAAGGAGAAGGCACCAATGCCCACTTCCTAAGTGAAGATTCCTGCAGCTCAGAAGTTTGCAGAGTCTCCCTTAAGAAACACAAGCCTGTCATATGCACCAACTGTGGCCACGCGCAGGGGATGCAGCAGGACAAAGCCATAGGGCTGGTGTCCACCTGGTTCTCACAAATAAGAGGGCAAGCAGGTGTGAAATCATCACGAAAATAAATATCCACACATCCAACTGCACATCAGCGCTGCTTAGAGACAGACCCTGGAGCCCAAGGGACTGGCTTAGAAAGTGAGAGAGCCGTGGCAGGTCACAGCTGAGCTAGTGTAGTGAGGGGAGGCCCCCGCCAGGCTGTCACTCCCTCCCAGGCCCCGCCCACCGACGGGCAGGATGTGGGAGTGGAGGGAGGAGAGGCTGCTCTGGAAAGGCCTTCCAGGTGGTGATGGTTCTCGAACTACCTTTCAGGTCAGGGGCCTGAACTCCGAGCCTCTGAGGATGCGAGCGCTCCGGGCTGAGCACAGGTGAGAGGTGGCCATTGCCTTAGCTCCTCCGTGGTGCGGGGGACCCGTCTGAGGCCATCCCACCTGGGCTGGGTGCGAGACTTCGGTGCACCTGTGGGCTGGGCGCCTGAGAACAGGGCAGGGGCCCGCCGGCGCTGGAGGCTGTGACCAGATTCCCCTGCGACTCCGGGGATTTGGGAGACGCGCCGCTGGCGGGTGATGGGCAGGGGACTGGCAGATCGTGGCTCTGCAGTGTCTAACTTCTCCCCAGACCCACAAGGCCATATGCACATGACGGCCTCGAGTGAGCCTGCGGGCCAAGGCGGCACGCCCCTGCAGTCGAGCCAGGGCCAAGCGGGCAGTGCCCAGCAGGAAGCCCGGCGGGAGCAGCGCACAGCGAAGGCTGCGGGTCCTCAAAATCCAGGGTGGCCTCAGGGCACTGCGGGAGGGATAGAAGGGTGACACTGGCTTCTGAGCCACTGCGCCATGGTGGACCAAGGGAGGGCCGGAGACCCCGGTACAGTTGTAAGGGGTGCTCTCTGAGGCTCCTGCTGGAGATCATTGTAGATGATTACTACACACACACACACACACACACACATACACACACATGCACACACATACATATGCACACACACACACATGCACACACATACACACATGCACACACATACACACATGCACACACACACACATAGGCACACACAAACACACACACACATACACGCACACACATGCACACACGCACACACACACATGCACACACATACATACACACGCACACACACATACGCATACACATACACGCACACACATACATGCACACGCGCGCACACATACACACGCACACACATACATACACACACATACACACATGCACACGCATACATGCACACACACACATACACGCACACATGCACACACACATACAAGCATACACATACATACACGCACACATACACATGCACACATATACATGCACACATACACACACATACACATACATATACACATACACACACACATACACAAGCACACACGCACACATACACACATGCACACACGCATACATACACACACACACGCACACACATCATACACCAAAGGGAGAGGAGAGACTATCCACTGAGGATGGAGTGGGATTCTTCATCCGGGAGGGGAAACACCTCAAGTGAGTGTCCCAGGGAGTAAAATGTTTGGCATATTCAACAAAAATAAATTTTAAAAGGAAGTCATTGTGACAGGTCCAGAGATAAGAAGCTTGGAGCAGAGACGCTGCAGGGCTGGGGAGAAGGAGAGGGAGGGAAGGAGACACAGTCAGGCCGATCTAGCCAACAGGAAGTGTAACCTGAGATCCGTCTGATGGCGAGAGCTTAGACTAGCAAGGTCCTGACGATGTCAGTAAGATTTAGATTATATGCCAAGAGTAATGATTTTAGCTGAAGACACTTTATATGTGCTTATTATGTTTGCTCATTATAGAGACCATTCTGACTGCTTTGCAGAGAAGGGATCAGGATTACTCAGGGGCATCAATGGAACAGGGCCAGTTAAATGACTACCGAATTAGTCAGTCCGGGCCTGATGCTGAATCGGTAGTCGCTATGAGACATGGTGGGTGAATAGATTCCAGATATGTATTAGGGATGGTCATGAAGGACTTGACTTGAGGACAGAGTGCGGGAGACAGAGAGAGATACAATAACGGTTTCTCCCGGAAACACTGTTAAAGTAGGTGAGCAGTTGAAACTGTAGGCTTTGGTTGCTTTTTAAAGACAGCTGTAAGATCAATGGGAACACCTGAGTTAGCAGTGCATTTGCAGGTTTGGAGGTTTGAGGTGGAGATATGCATTAGAACCATCAGTGTCCACGCCAGCATGTCACATAGGGTCACACACCAGGGCTAGCTCAGGTCTCAGAACCCAGAATCCAGCTGGGAGAAAGGGAGCGCCAAAAAGACTGAGGATGAGTTAGCAAGGAGACTGAGGAGAGCTGCCACAGGGGACCGGGAAGGACAGCGCGTGGTGTGTGGCACTGCACGTCCGGAGGGACGAGAGAGTTTCAGGGAGGAGCGAGACGGGCAGCTGGGGCAAATGCAAGTGAGAAGTCACGTAAGTACCTCCATGTGTCCCCTGGAGTTATCAGTGTGAAAGCCACTGGCGACCTTGGCAAGAGTAGTGCAGATGCCCACAGTTGGGTACATGGTCACTGGTGGACAGATGTCCACTATTGGGATGTGTCCACTGTTGTTGGGCACAGGTCCACAGGGGTAGATGTCCACCTTTGGGCACATGTCCACTGGAGGTGGTTGAAGAATGACTGGATTTTGAACAAGCAAAGGTAGGCATTTTTATTTTCTAGATATTGACAATAACTCATCATATCGGGCAATTTCTTCCATGATTTAATTGTGGAGGCTCATGTAGGAATTCTCAATTTCTTTTTCCAAATTTTAGCAGGTATTTTTTAACCCCTGGAGTTTTCGGTGCAGCCCTGACAAGCGTCTGTGATGTCGGAAACGGACTGGAGAGTGGGCTCTTCACGGCGTGCCTGACAGCACTGCAGGCTGAGCCTGGCTGGACCCCTTCAGGGCTGAGCCTTTGGCTCTCCTGAGCTTTGTGTCTCATTGATCATGCTCGTTAGCGTGAATGAGGAAGTCTAACTGATTTTCACTGAATGACAGAGCATTAAATATCACACTTGCCTTCCTGGGTTTCTTCTTTCAACTCCCAATCTCAACCTCAGGCAGATTGTTGGGCAAGACTCTGCAATGCCTAGTGTGCTACCCATTGTCTCCTGGGCAACGTTTGCTGAGCATAAAGTAACACATAATTAAAGCACATGGTTGGTGCTTCTCAAATAGGATCCCTTATTGATATCAGTACTGGAAACAGAGGTAAGTGCAAATTCCTGGTGCAATAACAAGCAGAAGAAAAAAATATTTTGCATATATCATTTGTGCAAGTTGTGCTATAAAATTCACAAATGCCTACTCCCTAATGCCTGTGCGTGACACTGACACATTCTTACAGCAAAGATTCAGGGACGGACATCTCCACACTCCTCACTGTTGACAAGGGTGGTGCAGAAGAAATTCCAGCTCATCTTGGGCAATATTTACAAATAACCGCAGCAGGGCTCTGAGCTGCTCATGCTCACACTCACAGGCCGAAGCTCCCACAAACCTCTCGGCTGTGCTGTGAAGGTGTCTCCTACCTCTACCGTGCAATGGTAATTGTTGGAAGCTTATGTAGGTCGTTTCTGGAGAGTTTGAGGCCAAGAGCTCAGTGTCTGTAGAGTGCAGCACACTGTTCCTTAATCTCTTTGCTACTCAAAACAATTGTATTATCATGGCAGATAGGGCACATTTACCTTCTCAGCCCCAGAGCAATTCACAAAACAGACCCACCACAGTGAGTCAGCTAAAGCGATTCATCTGGAGATGCGAGGAGGCTTTCCGACCTCCCAAACAGAATCTCATGTAAAATGAAAGAGCTCGGGAACCCGGGCAGACTCAGGGCCTACAGCACATTTCATACAGAACACGGCATTATTTTAAAATGAGGACATTCTGATATTTATGGAGTACTTATTTCACACCCTGGTTTTTTACCAAGAAAGAATATGTTTCATATAACTTATTTTGTCTAAAAATCTATAAGATAAAACTACTTTCATGTTCAGGGTGTTCATGAGTAAAAACTCAAAGTGAAGAGCTGTGTGACCCGCCCCCTTCGCGCACAGATGAATCGCAGAGCTGGCTTTGGGAATCACGGCTGCCTGCTCCAGGGCCCACACTCTCCCCAATGCCTTAAATTTGTAACTGAAAAGCCAACATTCATTCTTCAAATTTTAGTCCCCATAATTAAATTTCTGCAAATTCATACTATTAAAATAATTAGAGTTGTATTCCAATAATTATCTTTTTACGTTGTGCTTCACTTTTTTATAAAAATGAAATATTTTATAATAAAATTCATCCAAATGTCCAAAAAATAGATATTTAACTAATAAAAAAATTGTATTATTTTATCTTATGGAGCCAAAATATAAACATTTTAAAGTTTTGTAAAAAAAGCTTTCAACACAATATCAAGAAAAACAGAACACAAACACGACGTCTTGTACACCAACCAGCATCTGTTAACTATTTCATAGGCACATTGAAGTCTCCTATCATATTCCAAAATGTATGCACTGAGGTTTGGGGGTTGTGTTGCTGTATTTTCATCATTGCTTTTTCTTACTTTTTTGTGATTTCAGATTTTCTGTAACTTTGTATTGCTTTTAAAATGAAACCATTATGAAACTAAAAACCAAACAGTGATTTTCTTCATATATCTGTTATTTAATTAATGAAATATTATTGCATCAGTTTTTCTTGAGACCAGAAAACTGACCATTTATGGAAAGGAGTCCCCGGAGTCCCTGAATGTTATTAACCTGGACTCCTCCAACTGCTTCCTGCCCTGTGCTCGGAGGCCTCCCTGCAGAACCGTCTCCACACACCGAGTGACCCCACCTGTCCTGGGCTTGCTCTTCTAAGCTTTTGATTCCAGCATCTGATTTCTTTGTTATTTTTAGCAAGTGCTGTAGCAACCAAAGCATTTACAATAGTGTGTCTCAGGGTCTAAATCAAATTCAATAACTTTTAAATCAGACAAGGTGAAATGTTCTGTCAAATCCTACCACTGTGAGCTTTCATAGACCCAGCGCAGGCAGGCAAAGTGACTGATATTGATTGTCTCCTCCTTACTTGGGAGGCAGTGGGTCTTTGTGAAGTGCGCGCAGGTAGAACTGGTGAGCTTTCCACTGAAGTTCCTGCCCAGTATTGGATTCTCGGCAACTAATAGGTTCTTTGGGGAAATGCGTTGCTTCCCTTATTCCCAAAGCGTATCTGTCCCAATTCCAAATGCTGTGAGTAGCTGTATGGAGTCTTAGATTTTGGTTCATCATACCTTGGTATTAATATTGAATGCTATTAACTGAACCCAGAAATGGCACAGGTGTGAGCCTATGTAAAAGTGCCCCAGCTAGTGGACTCGGTGGCCAGGTCAGAGGTGACCTGCGTGTCTGAGGCAGCGTGGAGCGCTGCCTGTGCCCTCGCAGTCAGTTACAAATCAGTGACACCAATCGTCCCTGCACCCTGTCTGTGTGGACTGGGCACTGCACTAGAGGTTGGGACCAAGAGGAAGGTGCTAACGTTCTTGTTCAGGGAGCCGTGGAGTCTAAAAGTCAGTTCTGCAGTTTCCAATGGCCGGATCATCAGGAGTGTCCCTCCCAGGGCTGGAGGGCAACCCGTGCACATAGGTACATAAACAGGCAGACGCCACACACCTTGCCTGCCTCTGTCCCCTGCCTCACATCTGTGTGACAGGCGCCGTGCTGCCTTCTCACTTCACTGTCCCGGCCATCTCCCTTTCCCCAGTGCCTTAGTTCAAATCTTCGTGTCTTCTTCCCCAGGCTGGTCTATGATCATGGCTTTCTAATCACTGCCTTGTCCTAGCTGGGTCCCCTGCAGCGAATCCCTCATGATGACGTCAGATAGTTCTTTCTAAAGTATGTCTGACTTGTTCTCCTTGCATAGAAATAGCTGTGTCAGTCATCTCGCCATCATGGCAAATAGCTGAGGTAATTAACTTACAAGGAGAGAAAGACTATTTTGACTCAAAGTTAGGGAGTCTTTAGCGCAGGATTGAGTGGCTCCATTGTTAGTGGGACATCGTGGTAGAAGAGCATGGCAGAGAAAATCCTCTTGCCTGGTGGCCGGGAAGCAGAGGAGTGCCCCACAAAGCCCTCTGAGGGAGCACATCACCCACCCAAGGACCACTGGGTCCCGCTCTCAAAGTTTCCTCCTCCCAAAGCCCAAGCTGGGCAGACCAGGCCCCCAACACAGGAGCCTTTGGGGCACATCATCATCCAAACTGTAGCAACACTGAGTGTTCACTGTCTAGAGCAGGGACTGTGTGCAGTGTTTCCTTAGCACAGAATGCACACACACGTCTGTATATCTATGTCTGTGTCTGTGTTTCTCTCTCTGTGAGTGTGTACACAGTCACACTTGCCCCATCAAAATATGAAAGCAACAAACTCTAAATAAAACTTTAATCATGATTTAAAGTAATAGCTCCCAAATAATTTAATAATGTTCAAATACATAAGCTTTCTGGACCAATGCAGGGGACATTTATTTTATTTCCATTTTCAGTAGTATATGCGATGAGTCAAAAACATCATCCCATTACACACAAAAAAGAAGCAGAAATCTTACACTGAATCTCTGATCGTACCAGAGCACAGTGAGTGGAACAGACATGCAGTCACGTGCGACCCAGTTCCAGGAGGGAACACACAGGCCACCCTGTTCAGGCGATACCACGCGGAGCTGGAGAATCCCTATCGCCCGGTCACACTGCCACCACTGTAAAACTGCAGCACATCCTGTTACTCACCGTGTGGGATGGGATTTGGAGCTGGAAGACAGCAGGATGGTCTTGGTCCCGGGTCAGGCCTAGGCCTATGTTTGTATTTGTTTCTTAGTTTATAACAGAAAAAGTTTAAGAAGAAATAATAATTTTAAAATAAGCTACTCCATAGGCCTCGGTGGGCAGCAGGCACTGCCATGGGGGCTGCCGTGGGGGCTGCCACTGCGGCGTGGGACGTCAGCAGCCCTTCCTTGGTGAGCGCTCCCCTTGTGAAGCAGCGATGAGTGAGGTCCTCTTGGTGCTCCTCTGTCTTGTCAGGGTACATGTCCCCTAAGTCCCACCATCCGGAGATGCGTGTGCAGTTCTTCCTCTTGAAATCTGCTCCTGGGAAGCAGCAGAGAAGTCACCTCTTTTCAGGTAGAAGACTATGCTCTGCGCGTGGGTAGAGGGGAGACTTGTGCAGATCGAGTGTTTAATATATCTTTGAGGCAGTATTAAATATTCGCTTTTCTACATATAGTAGATAATGAGCTAAATTCTCAAATTTCTCCTGACTTTTAGAGACATGACAGGATGAGAAGTTTCAGGCGGTGAAGCGGAGCTTGCCGGGAGGTTGGTGTGGGGCCCTTGACACTGTCCAGCAGTGTCAACCCAGGGACTGCGAGAGGACTTCAGGCATCTCCTCTCAGGACACCCCCTCTCCACACCTAACTGCTGCCGCAGTCCATTCTTCACAAGGAAAAGAGAGAAGAGTCCGAGACTTCCCTTGAATCCCAAGCTCAGGTGCACCTGTGTGTGATTCTGTCTTGGCTCCTGTCAAACAGCAGGGGAGTTGCCCGGCTCTTGAAAAGAGGTATTCTCAACCTTTTACTCCAGAAACTTTTAGGGTTATCTTTCCTAATTTTATCACAGCAGAGATACTATGTATCTATAAAAGGTCTGTCTGTCTGTCTGTCTGCCTATCTATCTATCAATATCTATCTATCTACACCTGTGGTTTAAAGCTGAAAATAATACTTTGCCCCAACCTCAAAGCGTTTCCACCTTTGGCAGAAGCGGGGACCCCGCTGGGAATGGGTACTCCAAGAGCACAGCCCCCTGTGTGGGCGTGTGTGGGGAAGTAGACAGAAAGCACAGCCAAGGTGGACTCAGCTCTGGAGGACCTATGCTTGGGGCGCATCACCTCCAGACATTTCCTGAAGTTGGGATGGGCGCCCTGGCTCGTTCCTCTCTGGCTGGCTTGGCAAGGGACGCGGTGCCGCTCTCTCACCCTCTGGCTTTCTCAGCCTCATCTTTGGTGGCTTCATTCATGACTACAGTTGTCTGCCCTCAGCAACATGGGCTCCCATGCCTCTGCCAACTCTCAGGACATGTGCCCTCCCACAGTCTTCTGCCTGCTCCCATCAGCCTCGCGAGGATTCACGGACTCCCGGTTCAATCAGTGCTTTCAGAAAAATGGTAGGCGTTATGCTGGGTCTCCAGAGAGAGCCACCATGGAGAGAGAGTCCGGCTTCTTCTACTTCCCATGAGTAGACGTTGACCTTGAATCAGGAGTTGGGTGGATCCTAAGTAACTTCCACTGAGCGTCCACAGTGTTAACTTTGGCAAGATGAGCCTCGCCACGGCCTCGCGGGGCCAGGATCTCACTCTCGTGGTCACTCCTCTGCACCCCAGTTCATCCCACTCTTCCTCTCCAAAGTGTCAGTCACAAGAACATGTAACTCTCTTTATTTTCCGAAAGATCCCTCTGCTCCCACTCTGCCCTCCAGCCAGCCTGGCCCCCCTTGCAGACTGCACTCTTAGGGTGAAGCATGCCCTGCTCACGGGTGGGCTGGCACTTCCATGGGACGGTTCTGCTCGAGTGTCTATCCTTTCCAGTACTAAGACTGCTGTGATCAACATCTGTAATGTTAATTCTTTTGCAAAATCCAACCCTAACTCATTGCTCCACTTCCAGGGTGAGGTTCCTGCAGCCTGGGAGCTGTTTCAGAAGAGGTCGCCTCATCCTTCCTCTGCCGCTCCGCCCCCTTGGCTCACACTGCCTTGGGCACCCTCCTGTTCACCCTGCCATTTTGCATTCCCATCAGCAAGGTGTGAGAATTCCATTTACTTTTGCAAGTTTTTATTTACCACTTTAATAAATGCACAATGGTTTCTCCTTGTCTTTACTTGCATTTCCATAATAACTAAAGATGTGGGTCACTTTTTAATGTATTTACTTACCATTCTGTGTGTCACGTTTGTTGAAGGCATTTAAAAAAATTGGATATTTTTTTCTTCTTCTTTCTTTATTTTGAGGTATTGGGGATGGGACCAAAGGACCTATCACATGTTTGAGAAGTACTGTTCGGCCGAGCCACACCCCTAGCCTCTTACGTGTTGTGATTTCTTCATGAAACACAAGCCCTTGACCAAATGTGTGCCTTGCAAACATTTCAGGCCAGACCTTCGGCTGTACTTTCGTTCTCTCAGGAATGCCTTCCAAAGACTGGAACTCTTGATTTAAATGAAGTTAAATTCATAATTATTGTCTCTTACAAGACATATTTTTGGTATTATATCTAACAAATCTTTGTCTAAAAATATAACCATTGGGTTTTCCTGTATGTTTTCTTCCAAAAAAGTTTGACATTTAGATTTGTGATCCATTTTGCATTGATTTTTATGTAAGATGCCTGATATGGATTGAGAATTTTCTTATAAATACCCAATTCTTGTAGCGCAGTTGTTGAAAGGCCATCCTTTCTGCATTGAATTGCCTTTGCGCCTTCGTCTAAAATTGATTGAGTCTCCATATGGTTTAATTTCTGGACTCTATTCTGCTCTATTGATCCTATATATAAGTATGTCCTCTAAATATACTGTGTCTTGCAGCTTTGTTAAGTCTTTAAATCAGATGGTGTAAGTTCTCAAACTTTGTTCTTCTATTTCATAATCAGATTTTCTCATTTTTTAAATTTCTGTATAAACTGGAGAATCATCTTAGTCATTTTACAGAAATTCTTACTAATATTCTGTCTCAAATTGAGTTGAATATATAGATGATTTTTATAAGAATTGGTACCATAATTATATTGAATCCTTCAATTGGTCAATGTGACATGTCTGTCCCTTTATTTAGGTCTTTATTTTCCTTCTGTATTTCATCTTTTTCAGTACACAGATCTTGCATGCATTTTGTTAAGATTTGTACAAAATGATTTCATGGAGTTGGTGCATTTTAAATGACATTTTGTGAGTTTTAATTTAAAATTGTTTACTGCAATATTTGGAAATTTGTTTGATTCATGGTGACCCTAGACTTGTTTATCAGTTCTAGTAGTTTTTTTGCTGTTCTTTGTATCTAACATGTTGTTTTCTGATAAGACAATTTTCTTTCTTTCTTTCCTATCTGAATGCCTTTTCTCCTCTTTTTTCAGAATTGCACTGCCGAGGACTTGCACTGATTGGTTGAATTGGAGTCAAGAGTGGACTCTGCTGGTTTCAGATCTTGGGGTGGAGCACTCGGTTTTCCACCACTGCTCCTGATGTTATCCGTGGGATTTCTGTATGTGGCTGTTACTGAGCTGAGGAGGTCACTTGGCATCCTACTTTGCTGATAATTTTGATAATAAACGAAAAGCAAAGAAGAGCATGATGAGAATGGAGGAAGGGGGATTCCAAACTTTAGAGGCAGGGGTAGAAGGGGAGAGAAGGAGGAGCTCAGGGTTCCTAGGCCAGAGCAGCAACTGAAGCCAATGAATCCAAGGGAAACGTACTATTGGAGTTTGAGAAAGCTAGGAATAACCATTGAGTTTCATGGATCAGAGGAGATTTTAACCTTGGCAAGAGCAGTTTCAGCGGAGAGATGGGAATAGAGGACTCATGCATTAGAAGAAGACACAGAAGATGTTAAATAGACAATTATAGACTTGTATTTATTTATTTTTTTCTGCAAAGGGGACAGAGTAATGGGGAGAGTGGGAGAGTCCTGAGGAAAGAGGAAGGGCAGATTTCTTAATCTAGTACACACTTCAGTGTGACTTCATGCTGAAGGCACGACATGACAGAGGAAGTGAAATTAGCGATGGCTTTAGTCAGCCCTTTCACTGCTGTGACCAAAAGACCTGGCAGAAACAACGTAGAGGAGGAAGTTTATTTGGGGCTCAGAGTTTCAGAGGTCTCAGTTCATAGATAGCCGGCTCTTTGTTCTGGTCTGAGGTGAGGTTGAACAACATGGCGAAAGAGTGTGATGGAGGAAAGAGGCTCAGGACATGGCACCAGGAAGCAGAGAGCTCCACTCACCAGGGATAAACCCCCAAAGTGCATCCCTGGTGACCCACCTCCTCCAGCCACACCCCACCTGTCTACAATCACCACCCAGTTAATCCATTCAAGTGGATTAACACACTGGTTCGGCTAAGACTCTAATAGCCCAACCATTCATCTCTAAACCTGCTTGCAATGTCTCACACATGAGCTTTTGGGGGACAGCTCACATCTAAACCATAACAGTGACGAAAGGGAAGGGATTGGAATGACCATAGGTGTAAATTCTCACACAAAGCAGCAGGGAAAGGCAGTCAAAGCTGTTGTCCAGAAGGAGCAGGAGCTTTTTCTGGTTCAGTGAATGTGGAGAGTGGTGTTTCCCTCACACTGAGCAGAAAGACTCATCCAATAAATAAGGGAAAGCAGACAAAGACATGCATCCCTTTCACTTTCTGGCCTCACCTGCAAAACATTTACAAAATGCATTGTAGCTATGGAGGTATCTCAAGGTATCTCAACAGTATAAATGGTCAGGCAGGTCAGGGGAGATTAACAGAGTTTGAGCTCCATCAGAGAGTGGTGAGGCCACCCTTTATTTCCAGTATCCTGCTGAACCAAATAATCCCAACCCAGAGGTGACCCAGTGGTGGGAGCCCAGAGAGATCCAGGAAAGGGCCAGTTCTCACCCGGGCAGTGGGAAGAGAAACTTCTGGATCTCTCTGAGATTTTTGACCCCCACTTTCTTTACTTGCTCATGCCTGGGTCCCTGGCTGTCTCAGAGGCGTCACCTGGAAGATCTGCCAGGAAGGGAGGTGGGTCAAGTTTCTGCAGGAGGAAAGCCCTCCCTTGTTTGTTGAACTGCGGCAATGCCAAGTCTGTGGCTGGCAATGCTCGCTGAACATCAGCCCACGGCTCAGGAGCAGGTCACAGAGAGCAAACAATGGAAGTGGGCAGCCGATGACCAGGGGATTGCCAAGGGCAGCCCAGGGCAGGAGCAGGGCCTGGGAGACGATGGGAAGGGAGGAGCCCAGGAAGTGGCCCCAGAGAACACTTCTCTGAACCCTGCCTCGTCCCAGTCTGTGTGGCTCTCGTCTTAATCAGCTACCAAAGGCAGGGGAACCAAGCTAAAGAGTGGCCTGGGCAGGCCCAGCCGATCAGCAGGAGCCGAGCAGAACAGCACTGCACAGCCCTGGCTAAAGCTGGCATGTCAGGTACCACCCCAACAATGGCAGGGTCCCCACAGAATGTGACCCAGACCCAGAGCCTCTGGGTGATATTCAGCATACCCAACACACAAGTCGCAACTACTAGCATTCAAAGAACCACAAAAGACTCTCCTCACTTTGGAATAGCTAATCAAACAAGATCAAATTTCAAATTTTTTTACATGATTACACATAGAATTGCAGTGTGTAAACTGGGGAAGGGGACATATACTTTGGTCTCCATGACAATGAAAGATCTGCTACTATCTTCCCATTCTGCTTTGAGTGATCTGAGTCAAAACCTTCAAAGGAAGTATCCACAGTCACACACCTAATAAGAACGTTCTGGAATTGGCTCATCTCCTGTCATTCTCTCTCATTGTGTGGTGACACAATCCTGCCTCTCTAAGAAGCCAGTCAGAAGCAAGGACAGAAGGTGCCGGAAAAAGAAATAGAGATCAAATTATTTGCTGGAGGTTTCTTCTGACAAATAAATGGATTTTATTTGAATTTTTAGTGCTCCAGAAGATTCCTTTTAGTAGAGATTCGCAGTAAAGTTGGAGGTGGAGACACATTATGGGAATTGTACTTCGTCACTGTCTTTGTGGACCTGCAGCTGAGCGGGAGATTTACTCTTGAAGGCAGCAGAAGTCCAGAAAGCTTTGTAGCCCCATGACCTTTGCTGCGAGCTGAATTCTGTGACCTCTCCGTACTACACACATGTTGAAGTCCTTGCCACAGCACCACAGAATGTAGCCTCACGCGGAGATGGGATTTTAAAGACATGTTATAATGAGGTCATTAAGGGACTTACTGGATATGACCAGTGCCCTTATCAAAGGGGGCAGCTTGGACACAAGCCCACACACAGGGAGCTCACCGTGTGAGAACTAGCTCTGTTGTCACCCTGAGGAGCTACCACAGGCTCCGAGCCACTTCAGCAGCCAGCCGGGCTTCTCCACCTTGGCCTTCCAGGCTGCAGACCAGGAGGCAGGGACTTCCTGCTGCCTAAGCTGCCCTGGCTGCCGGCTTTGCTCTGGCAGCCGGAGTGGGATGAGAGTCCAGGTGATGGACACTCGGAAAGAAATTGCAGCGCTGGCCCTGAAAGGGGAAAATGGTGAGAAGCCAGGAGTCCAGAGGCAGAGGGCTGGTCTCTTGATATCTAAGGACAAATGGAGGAATTAAAAATCAGTTCACATCAGAAAAATTCTGGGCAACGACCCTGCACCCAACGCCCCCACCCCCCGCCACCGGTGGATGCGAATCCTCACAGATCCACTTTTCTAACTAATGTTCACTCCTGCAGGCCTTTGGCCCGACCCCAGCTGACAGCCCCTGGCGGGTCCCCGCAGGCCCACCACAGACACCAGAGGCGGAAGGAGTTTGTCATCCAGTGACAACCGGGAGGCACCGCCAACCTTGATCTGTGTTGTACCCCAAGTGGTCATCTCGGGAGTGTGTTCTGAGTTTCACAGATCGGTAAACACCCTTGACAGCTGTCTGCCATGTGTGCTGTCACCTAGGTCTGCTCCGTATGGGACAGGATGGTAGACTGTGGGGGAGTGACCAGGATGATAAGAGCAAAAAGAGGAGCCTGAAGGGTATGGAGACCAGGCTGGGACCCCCCAATAAACCAGCAGAAAGCAGACTCGTGCCTCAGGGACGGTGGAGCAGATGTGGCACGTGTTTCTGTTCCTCTGTCAAGTCCAAATCGCTCCCGGGGGCCTTAGGTATAAAGCGAACACAGGGACCCTCTGAAAAGCAGAGGCCAGGAGAATGGCCCAGAGCCCTCAGGAGGTGCGGCCTGCATGAAGGCGAGTCCTCGGAGTTTTCTTTCCCTTCGGTTTCCCAGACATGGTGCTGGAAACCTGGAAGCGTCAGAGGGACACACACAGGGAGCCACAAGGAAAGCCAGCTCTTTTCAGGGAAGGGGCAGCCTGAAGTACCCCTCGTGGGCAGGAGACCTATCACAAGCGTACCATGCTCTGGTTCATGGGTGATGGTACCTTGTAAAAGGTGGCAGGATGCAGCCATTGGAGAAAGCTGATGAGGGGTTCTGTAATGGTTAATTTGAATTGTCAACTTGATTGGATTGAGAGATGCCAATGATTAAGAGGCCCTGGGTGTGTCCATGAGGGTGTGTCTAGGAATGGTTGGCATGTGGGATAGTGAACTGAAGTGAGCCCCTCCCTAAGCATGGGCAGCATCGCCCAATAGGATGGAATAAAAGCTGGAAGAACAAGGAAGCATATGCAGAGCAAGCTCGGGACTCTTGAACAGGTTCTTGATTGCTGCTTCAATCGTCTGTGGATATCTGACTCTCGCTTCTTCCCTCTTCCAAAGCAGACTCTGCCAGCGATTCTCCAGGGAGTTTCCAGAAGCCTTGGTCTCAGACTAGGGTAGCACTGTTGATCCTTCTTGTTCTGGGGCTTCCGCCTCTTGGACTGCGCAGTTGCTGGTTCTTCCAGCTCTCCAGCTGCAGACGCCATTGTGGACTATCCAGCTTCTGGTCGTGTGAGCTAATCTAATAAATCCCCTTCTATAATCACACTCCCTGTGGATTCTGTTCCTCTGGAGAGCCCTGTCTCATACGAGTCCCTTTGTCCTTTTTCCAAAAACTCCATGGAATTCTACAGTCACCTCTAAGTAGATATGTAAACATCCGAAGGAGAGAGAGAGTTCAGTAGAGCAGTCAGCGTGAGGGCTTCAACGTGCATTTGTCCGCAGCCCCTCTGGCTCTCCTGTGAGCTGTCCGGCTCTGTCAGTCCTGCCTCTCTAAGGAGGTGGCATGGGCCCTGGGACCACTCGCTGTAGCACTTCCAGGTCAGTGACCTTGGGCAAGTTGCTCGTCTTCCCTGGTCTCAGTTTCTTTATTTACAAGACAGCATTTTAAAAGCGTGCCCGGACAGGGGATGGAACTCAGCGGTGGAGTGCGTCTCACATGCCCGAGGCCCTGGGTCTGACCCCAGCACTCCAGCCAACCAATCATGCCCAGTTCAATGTGCTCTTGCTGGTGAGGATTGAACTAGCTAATATGCAGAAATGCTTTACCCCAGTGTTTTCCATAATGCACGTGAATGGAATCTGAGTAACTATTTTTGTTTTTATTTAAAAAAAAATCTACACTGACGGCAGATACTTATCTTTCCCAGGGTTTATTTTCTGGTGACATGTCAAGTACATTTGGTGACTAGAAATCTTGTTTAATTGAAATTAAAATAAGTTCTAAGTTTCATAGTTGAATTTTTGAGAAGTGTTTTGTTTTTAATTCATCCACTGTTGGTATCTTTTTTTTTTTAACTGATAGCACAGTTTTTATTTCTCAAATTCTGGAGGCTGCAAGTCAGGTGCCCAAGTGGAAACCTTCTTGTGTCCTCCTGTGGCAGAAGGTAAAAAGGAAGAAGGGCTTCTTGGAGTAGCCCCTTCCTAAGGAAGGAGACTCCAGGGCCTAATCATGTCTTTGAGTTCCCACCTGGTAACACATCACAATGAAGAAAAACCTGAATGACATCCCATGCTCCCCAGAACATCCAAACTTCTTGGAATGACTCAGAATGTCTGCAAGATTTCACAAGACATGATTTTGTTATAAAACAAGAGTTCAGCTTAAAACACAGGGAGAGGGCCCCCTTCTCTGCTCCTGGTTGTGGGGTGGGATGTGGTTTTACAAACCCTCACTAAGGTTCTGCACGCTAGTTCTGACTGCCCATCTTCCACATTGCCATGGGGCGGACTCACAGTGAAGTCCCGAGGGTTCTCAAGTCTGGAAATCAGAAACATCACAGGAAATACACGAGAGACTGGTTCTAAGTCCATCGAGAATGCCACAGTCCTCACATGCTCAAGTCTCTTTTAGAAATGCCCAAGTATTTCCATGTCGTCTGCCTGTATTGATGGTTTCTGGTGCCTAATACGATGAAATGCAATGTCACTCTCGGTAACACTGTATGATCTGGGAAACAACCACGAGACAAGTATCTGTCCACAGATATACGATTTCTTTCCAGATCATTTTGATTTGCAGCTGTGGGATCGTGGAGGGAGAAGGATGGGTGCAGGGCCAACTGCATTTTCTTGCTTTGCATCAAGGGGAGGAAAAACTGCAGCCAAGATGAGGGCTTACAGGAGCTGAAATCCTACAAGTCAACGTCTGGACACCTCTGACCTTCAGGCTGGAAGACTTTCTTGGAGAGCATTGGAGCACCCGCCTACTGTGTGTGGGGCTTTCAGGAAAAATGTGATCAAATCTCATGAAGCAACTCTTCTCTCTTCTCACCCATTTGCAAGGCTGCATTACACCTGAAGCTCAGTTGTTTCTTCTCATGTCTTCTTGAAATGAATCATGAATGCTTCTTGTGAAGGGAAGCCGATGCCTGGATTCCAGGGCAGAGAAGTGTTCAGGCCCTGTCTTCTGCACATTTCAGTGCAGCTCTCTGCAATGGAATCATGGCTTCTTGCCACACTGATGAGGTCTTCTTTGGGCAACATATCCAACTGAGAGATGTCACCAACTTGCTCTCGCTCACATTTCCACACTGGAGGCTGTTCCTCTTCATGCGGCCTCCCTCTCCCATGGCAGAGGTTCCTAGTCCATCACCCTCCACTCTTGAGGGAGCCTGCTGGCTGGGCACCCTCTTTACCTCAAGTCTAGGTCCCACGCGAGGCTGCTGCTGCCCTGGACAGGACCCTTCCATGCCGCCCACCATGACCTGCAGGCTGGGCTGCAAACCCACCGCCAGGGCATGACCTATGGCACTTCTGCCTCGAACCACTGTTGGTAATTTTGAGTCTCTGACTACTAATATAATAAAAGCCAGTATGAAGATTCCTTTGCCTATTTTTGAACTGTTTCCTTGTCTTGGAAGCTGCAAAGAAATATGCAACACATTTTGGATACTAAGCAATTAATAAATTCCAAAAAATACTTTGTTTTGCACAAGGCCAAGGTGTAATTCTAGCTTGCATAATATTTATTATTCTTTATTCTTCCTAAAATCAATGGCACTACATTTGTTTGTATCTACTGAAGTTAGAGTTGGTAAAGATTGAAAGAAAGAACACTTTTATAGTGAAATTGATAAGGTATCAGAACATATATGCATTCGTTATCTTCTAAAACAGCAGATAGACACGTTTTTCTGCAGGTTGTAACTAGGTAGGTATTTCCCACCAGGTAGACTTAATCTGCTAAGGAAAAGATAAAATTTCTCTATAAAATATTTTTATAATTTTTAAATTTGCATTTGCTTAATAAAGGACTTGATTCATTTTATGATGATACTGAGAGGTTTCTCATATGAAATTCAGTCTCACAACTCCACTTGAAGCATGTAGAAAGCATGGTCTTTCTTACCCATTTCTGCTCATAACTAGTGAATAATTTGAGCAACAGTTTCAAGACATCATTTCCTATGAGTTAGATTTAAGGCGATGCAGCACATATTCCCTTAGTGGCTACCACACACATGGTAGATACCACACACATTCTAGATGCCACCGACGTAATTATGAGGGAAAGGCTCGTAAGTTTCCAGAGTCATGGGGACCCCACATTGCAAGGCAGTCAGGCGATCATGACCCATTTTGGTAAATGCTCTTATGAGGAGATGGAAGCAAAGTGAGACAAAATGCAAAAAGGTCTCAGGTTGACACGGGGGTAGGGATAGAAGGGCATGCCTGAGGAGTGAAGCCCAAGGGAGACCCAGCTGAGCACGCTGCAGCCTCTATACAGAGACCATACAAGCAGGTGCAGAGCACGCACAGTCACACAGCTTCTGAAATCCACCCAGCAAAGCTGGAGGAAGACTCTGAGGGTGCTGGTGGAACTGAGCCCTGGGATGTCAGCCCTGTGATGAAGGCCAGTGAAAATGTACCACAACCCAATCCAGACTACCCGTGACCCAGGCTCTTCAGCAGCCAGGGAGAGTGTCCCTCCTGCAGGTGAAGGATCACCTTCAATGGTGGTGCCAGCTGAAAGCAAAGGGAGCAGAGTGGGTGGTGGAGAAGACAGGTGTAAACCTGACTGTGACCCACGGCCAGTGTCAGAAACCGGGGCTGTACTTATGGTGTTCCTCCTTATTTTCTTACGAGTTGCGTATCCCTTTTCTAAAATGCTTGGGGCCTAAAATATATCAGATTCTGGAGTTTCTTGGATTTTAGGATGTTTGCATAGAATTTACTTATTAAGCATCCCTCACATTCAAACCTGAGACACAAAATACTCCATGATCCAAAGTCATGGGTATGTCATGTCAGTGATCAAAGAGTTTAAGATTTCTGAGAATTTGAGGAGAATTCAGTTCTTTGAAACCCTGAAGACGGCCTTCACCCAAACCCAACCATGTTGGCATCCTCAGTTGGATTTCCAGCGTCTAGAACTGTTAGAAATAAATTTCTGTTGTTTATAACTGGTCTAAGTATAGAATCATATCAATGGCAAATAGTGATAACTTGAGTTCTTCTTTACCTGTCTGTGTACCTTTGATTTTTTTGGTCTAATTGTTCCGGCTCTGTCTAGAGTTTCAAGGGTAATGTTGAATAGAGGTGGTGAAAGGGGGCATCCTTGCCTTGTTCCAGTTTTGGAGGCAATGCTTTCGATTTTCTTCCATTTAGAATTATGTTGGCCTTGGGTTTAGCATTTATGACTTTTATGATGTTGAGGTATGTTCCTACTATCCCTAGCTCTTTTAGTGTTTTGAACATGAAGGAATGCTATATTTTGTCAAATGCTTTTTCTGCATCTATTGAGATGATCATATGATTCTTGTTTTAAGTCTGTTGATATGATGAATTACTATTATTGATTTCCATATGTTGAACCAACCCTGAATCCCTGGGATGAACCCCACTTGATCGTGGCACACTATCTTTTAAATGTGTTTTTTTATGTGAGTTGCCAGAATTTTATTGAGAATTTTAGCATCTATGTTCAATCAGGGATATTGGTCTGAAGTTTTCTTTCCTTGATGTGTCTTGTCTTATTTTGGTATCAGGGTGATATTAACCTCAAAGAATGAGTTTAAAAGGATTCCCTCCTTTTCTATTTCATAGAATAATTTGAGGAATAGTGGTTTTAATTCTTCTTTGAAGGTCTTGTGGAACTCAGCAGAGAATCTGTCTGGTACTGGGCTTTTCTTAATTGGTAGGCTTTTAATGGCATTTTCTATTTCATTACTTGAAATTGTTCTGTTTAAATCATGTATGACTTCCTGATTCAGTTTAGGCAGGTCATATGTCTCCAGAAATTTGTCAATGTCTTCAATATTTTCTATTTATTGGTGTAAAAGCTCTCTTTTTTTAAAAATTAATTTAAAAAATTCATTCTATTTCGTTTTTGCTCTATCCAGGATTTTACTGGTTTGAGTGATGCTCATCCCCAGAGGAGGATTCACTGATTCAAATGCTTAGCTCATCTGGAAAAAAAATCACAGATAAAACCAAAATTAATACTTGGCCTGATATCTAGGAACCTCATGATCTAATCAAGTTGACACAAAAAACTATCACACCATGGAAGGATATAGGGGAAATGGAGGACATTTGGAGTATGAACAAATTATGCCTTTGCATGAAAACATCTCAGAAAAATGGATGCAGTGTTCTTGAAGAAGATGGAAAAACAGAAGCACATAGACCCAAATAATAGGCTAGAGGTGAGAGCCATGGCTTGGGTTGCTAGAAGTTGGCAGAAGTTGATGAATTAGACCATTTTTTTAAAAGGTGGCAGGGAATGAACCCAGGGGTTTGCACATGCTAAGCAAGTGGTCTGCTGCTGAGCTACACCCCTGGCCAGAAGGCGACGAGTTAGAGATAGTTAGCAGGTAAGTGCAGCAAGCTTGAGCATGCTCTCTCTGGGGCAGTAGTAGAACAAAGGTGAAAGACAGCACACCCAATTCATGCAGCTTAGTGCTGCCGCTGAGCCGCTCTCTTCAGGTACACACTGCTGCTCAGAAGTGGCTCCCTACGGGGACACTTCCCTCCTCTGTGCATTCAGATGTGGCCTCCTGACTCCTCTCAGCAGTGACTCCAGAAGGTCGATGTGAATCTCTGCCAGGCTAAGGGATGTATAAAGGAATCATGCCTCCTGCACCTCCTCTTCTGTCTAGGCAGACGAAAAAGATGCCTTTTGGAATAGAGGTGAAAGCGTAGCTGACCCTCTTTCATCCTGGATCCCTGAATGATCATGAGGAGCACAGCCTTCCATTCCTCCATGTGGTTTGGGAAAGGAACATGGACAGTGGATTGATAAGACAGAGAACTGGTTAGCGGGTTCGGCTGCTGAAAAATATTGGAAAAGGAAGTAGAATTATTCTAAGAGAACAGGAAGTGGTACCTTGAAATTAGGTGCTGTCAAATAAGAATCGTGGCAGTGGTCACAAGGAGACTGGTGGGAGCTGACGTGGACTGGAAGAGGGATCTGCCTATGTGCAGCGACAAATCATCTGATAAATGTCACCTGTCCAACTCGAGGAGCAGCCCCTACAGCTGCGAGTAGTCTGGGGTGAGAGGTTGGAAATGTGTTTTAACAAGGTACTTTTTCCTTTTACCAATCCACCAGAAAAATAGGGGAGTTTAGGAGAAACATAAGGACTTTGATGTGTTTGAAAATCCAGCTGCTTCCTGATTCCAAATGGAATAGACAAGACTGAAAAGAAAGAGGTCGGGACCACGAGGTTCTTAAGATGTGTAACTTAATCAAAGAGATTCAGCCCTGGCCGTCTTCCTCTGTCCTAAACCTGATGTTCAGATTGTCTGAAGCTACGAGCCATGAGCTCTAGAGGAACAGAGCCGGGGAAAGGAAATATCAGCTTCGAAAGTCAGCGTGTGGTCGTCACGCCTGTAGCAGACGGGAGGCAGGGAGATGAGAGAATCACTAAATCGAAATTAAATGATAGCTTTAGGATGCAAAGCAGTCCTTGGCCCTTGGACTACATCGTGAGAGGTTGGGGGTGAGGAGGGGTGTGTGGCCTCCAGGAGGAGGGACACGAGTGATCGTGACACACCAAGACGGCCACGTGAGCAAGGATGGGGGAGCTTCCCACAGAGATGAGAGAGCAGGGCAGAGACGGGGTGACTGCTTGGGAGGGCTGGGGCTCGTCTGGGGCATCCCCAGGCTTTGCCTTCATTCCCTCCTTGTGGGAAACCTGCCTGGTCACCCTAGGGCTGCTCGCACAGTGATTGTTTCCAGGCGAATCCTGTGATAGAATAATGTGACAAAGAAGTTGAAGATACAAATGAAGCATGGTGGTTGTGATGGGGGATGATTCCAGGCCCACCGAGGTGGGAGGAGGGTAGGAAGACCTGGCAGGGGAACAGCGAATGGACCAAGGGGCTGAGGTCAAGCTGCAGCCCAGGCACAAACACTGAGGTCAAACAGGAGTGTGAGGACAGAAGAGATCGTCACTGAAGCTGGGATGACTTAGTCCAGGAAAGCAGGAGAATTTAATTATTTTAAATTAATTATCCTGACACCAGGATTTCTCTTAGAAAGACAACTGAATTCAATTATGAAAACTCTTTGATAAGCCATAGTGTGCAGGAAAGTGATTTAAGAGGTAGTTTTGACTCATGGAGGGCAGTATGTTTCATTTGTAGGCCATGCATGTGGTAAGTTGCAATTTATACTGTAAGCGAATAATATCCTAGATTAACATAATGCTCACAATCTAATTTAGTGCCCAGTGTTTAAGAGGAAAGAACACACACGTGTGCACACATGCACTTTCCTTTATTCATGCAAAGAGCTTTACGGCATGGTAAAATAAGTCATGAATAAGCACATTGTGGGAAAATGTCAGGTTCCTACAAATGTTTTGCTTGCTGGACAGCAGGGTGTAAGTTGTAATGGCGCCTTACGCCATGAAGCCTGGACGGATCAGTGTGGCTCTCCTCTTTTCCTGACCCTTCCTGCAGACAAGAGTGGTCGAGCAATGGAGAGTGGGCACCACAAGCCAGCATTTGCACACTCTGGGTCACACCCACGCGGTTCCTGAGCAGGGACACAGCTCGATGTGTTAATGCTCTGGCTTGGGTCTCCCCACCTTTCCCTGTTGATCCTTTATGGGAGGACATCAACCCGGCTTGCCTTCCAAGAACAGCTCTTTCCTTCACCCTCGTGTGGGTGGGAGGGGTTGGTACCTGAACGCCTACCTCCAGGAGGCAGATGGGGAGGAATGACTTTGTTTTAATTTCACTGTGTTCACTGCTGCGTAACTGGGGCCTGTAGGGCTAGAAGGTGTGGGGATGCAGAGGGTGACTTTCCGTTCAATTCAGAATGTACAAAGTACAGAAGGAAAAATAACATGAAAAGAACTAGTTTACTGATAGGGCAGGACTGAGGCTTGGGCCTAAATCTCAAGGATTGGGCTTGTTTATTCTACACTTTTGTGAGACAAGAAATCAGTTCTCACCTGCCAGGCTGTTTGCAGAAGACCCTTCACCCCCACCTCTCCATCAAGGCTGCGTGTGATGGTACAACAGTGGGATGGAAGAAAACGCCATCGAGGCTAAGTTAAGTGCAAGCTGAGCTCCTGCACGGTCTCCCAGCCTGCAAAGGGGACGAGCCATGGGCACAGCAAGGGCTGGCTGTCCGTCACACGCTTTCACCCCTCCAATGACTGCAAAGTGATCTGTAGACAGCACGACCTGTGTTCACTGTTTAGAGACCCTGGAGTGCATAAGGGGGATCTGTGGCTGGCAGTTGCAGGAGAAAACGTAGGGTTAGGTTTCAGCCTTGACTACTTGAGCAGGCTTGCTTTCAACGCCACAGAATCTGGAGGAACACAGCGCAGGTCTCACTAAGCCTGATGGGTGAAGTCACGTTACGGTGGTCCATTACCCTTGTCATTTGCTTATATTTTTACAGAGGGAACAGGTTATTAAGGAACACTCAAGGGAAAAAGGACTTGCGGGGAAGAGACATCCATTTGATTGTATCACTCATGCCCGTGGTTTTGCTAACCCAATTTGAGGATGTATAATTGTAAGGAATGTTGTAGAGGAACATTACCAGAATCAGCACTAGGAAGACATGAACAATATACTGTGAACTTTTTCTTGAATCCCTCAGAGATTTTGGTATGACTTCCATCTTCAAACTAAGGGGAATGATGCTGGGCTTTGTTGTTGATTAAAGGGTCTCACTAGAAGTCAGGAGCAAAATCTCTTTGGCCCTGCTCTACCTGAAAAATTCCACTCTTGAATCCACCCGCATTGGCCTCTGCACAGTAGACCCTTCCAGCCTGTGCATGAAGGGTGCCAGTACATGGTGACTCAGAGTTCAACAGGCATTGCGTTGACCAGATGTCGCAGTGTACAAGTTGAGAGGCGCTGGGCATTCTCTAAGGATAAATGGCAAGGTCCTGCCCTAAATAGGAGAGCCGTGTGGGAACTTCTCTGCAGTTTTGTCCAAAACAACATAATGAATTTCCAACCAGCGTTGAGTGTTATTGGCTTTTTCAGCCATCTATCCTTGTTTTCCTTTGCCTACAGTGATGACAGTACCACCAAGGACAGCTCATAAATATATAAGCTAGGCACGGACACAGAAAGCTGGAAAGAGCATCGCTCTCACCCCAATGACAGGAAAAGGCTACACATGATGTAAAGCCACGATGCTGCGTTAGTTACAGGAAAGCCAAGACCACAGGTCAATCAAGAAGACTGAGGCTCAGGAGGGGAATCTACCTCCCACCCCTGACAAGTAGAGATGGAATGTGCAGAGGCTCTGGTGTGGCAGAGTCCTAGAGGGTGTGGTGACTGTCACACAAGTAGGTAGAAGGAAATCAGTTCAATTTTTAGTTGGTTGCTAAAGTCTGAGTGTAAACAGGGTGAGAATGTACCGTCCTTGTAAGAACCAGCAGGGATGTGTGCATTCACTAGTAGGTTCTTTTTCATGCACCTCTGCCATGTGCTTGTGAGTGTCATTTAGGGACAGGCAAGAGACCAATGGGGAGTTTCTGGTGTAGGTCTTCAGGAAGGAATAGTTTTTCCATTGTTGTTGTTTTGTTTTTGCCAATGAAACACAAAACCCTGGTCCTGCATGGACACTTCTTTCAGAAGGATCCAAAGTATTAAGCACCGAGGGAATAGGGAAGCAGGTCCTGTCAAACCCAGATCTCTGCTGCCAGACCCAGAATCAAAGAAAAACTCTCATCCTAAGAGAAGCACCAGTAACACTACAGAGTTCATGCTCTTCCACCTGCATGAGCAGAAGCTTCCCACTGCTGTGGAGAGGAAGAAAATTTGGTCTTGCCAGAGATACCCCAATACAAGCAAGGCAGAACAAGGTCGTCATAGACAGGAAGGTCAGGATGCTAACAGACTTGTCAACAGAACACAGGGAAAAGGACTTCTCTAAGACGGATCCTGGATCAGGACAAGGGAATAGAACCCACCTTTCCAAAGATGAATATTAAAATAAAAATGATTAGTATGTTAATGGATCCAGGTAAAAAGGTAGCCAGCATTCATGGGACATGTTAGGAGAGAGAAATAAATTGTAAGAGCAAGATTGGTTCAAATTCTAGCAATGAAAAACAATAAGAGAGATAAAGAATTTCTTAGATGAATATTGTTTTAGCCAGTTTTTTTGTTGCTGTGACTAAAAGACCTGAGAAGAACAATTGTAGAGAAGGAAAAGTTTATTTGGGGACTTATAGTTTCAGGGGCCCATAGAAGGCTGGCTTCATTCCTCAAGGATATAGGTGAAGCACAACATCATGGCAGATGAGTATGGTGGAGGGAAACAGCTCATAAGATGATCAGGAAGCAGAGAGAGACTCCACTTGCCAGATACAAAATATATACCCCAAAGGCATGGCCCAATGACCCACCTCCTCCAACCACACCCTTCCTGCCTTCACCTATCACTCAGTTAATACCATGAGGGTAATAATTCACTGATTGGGTTAAGACCCTCACAGCCCAGTCATTTCTCCTCCAGACCTTCTTGTATTGTCTCACACATGAATTTTTGGGGAACACCTCACATCCAAATCATAACAGATGTATTAGTAGACTTGACATAGTTGAGTAAAAAATTAGTGAATATGAAGCTCAGTCAAAAGAAATTACACAAAAGGAGCAGAATAAGCTTGGACTTGCAAAACAATGTCAAATGGCCTAACAAATGGATAATTGGAATCCCAGAAACTGTGGGAAATTGTGTGAGAGATTGAGTAGGATAAAGGAACTATATGAAGAAATAGTGGCTGCAATTTTCCAAAAATAGCACAAGATAACAAAACACAGATCTAAAAAACACTAAATCTAAACTAAATCTGAAGGAACCCATTACCAGCCACATTTACTCCAACAACAACTATGAAAGGAAGTTTTGGCAAAAAGAGTAATATACAAAAGGGCAGTGTGAGATGATGGGAATATGGTGTGCGATACACATTTATCAAAACTTATTGAACTGTATACTGAAAATGACTATTCATTGTATGTTAGTTATACCTGAATAAAGGTGTTATCATTACCTTGATTGTATCCAAGGGAATAATAACAATTCAAAAAAAAAAGAATCTTGAAATAATAAAAATGAATATAAGCATAAAGATAATTTTTCTTTCCTTATTTTAATTGATTCAATGATAGATAATTGTCTGTCTAAGGCAAAAGTATTAATAATAAAATTTGAGGTTACCAACTTCATAAAGAAAAATCTATGACTAAAGAGTCATTTGAATCAGATTTTCCATCACTGTGTTGAAAAGATGTGACAAGAACAACAGAGAGGAGGAAAAGTTTATTTTGGCTCATGGTTTCAGAGGTTCAGTCTGTGATCAGTTTCCCCGTTCCAGGCCCACGGTGAGGAAGAACCTCAAGGTGAAAGGACACAGGAGGAAAGCAGCTCAGGACAAAAGTTAATAATTTTTATGTTTTCTTAATGTGGACGGAAACTTTTATTAATATATAAACCCTTCTTCGGCTTTTATGACACTTTCTGATTTAAGCTTTCTTTGGTCTGATTTTAGTATAGCCATTTCTGCTCCCTATTGCATAGAATTTTTATTTTTTTCACTTTCAACCTGCCTGTGTCTTTGGATTTAATATGAATCTCTGGCAGGCATTACAATAAGGAGAAACTTACATTCTGTCATTTTTCTATTGTTTTATGTATACATTATAGATTTTTTTTGATACTAATGTTTTTATTACTTTTTTGTGTTTAGTCAGTTTTATAGTGTAACATATTAATTGGCTTTTTATTTCCTTTTGTGTATGTTATATAGCTATTTTCTTATTGATTACCAAGGTAATTACATTTAACATCTTAAAGTTTACAGTGCTTTAATTTGAATCTGTATCTTCTTTACTTCAATAGCATATGAGAACCCTGCCAATTTAAAAGCTTCATCTACATCCTCTTTCAGTCATTATGGTCATGAAATTATACCTTTTACAACTCAGGTCCAAAACTATAGACTAATAATTGTTTTAATATATCAAGTTTTGTTAATCCCCTAAAAGCAAAAAGTGAAATTGCAAATCAAAATTATAGTTATGTTAGGTTTCATAGTTTCCAACATACTTATCCTTATGAAGATTATTATTTTTTTGTATGACTTTGAGTTACTGTCCAGTGTTCTTTCATTTCAGCATTTAGGTCTCTTTTTAACCTTCCTTCCAGTGCAACTCAAGTGGTAGCTAAACCTCTCAGTGTTTGTTTGTCTTTATTTCATCCTTACTTTTTAAAAGATTTTTATTTGTTCTAATTAGTTATACATGACAGTAGAATGCATCTTGGTACATCATACATAACTGGAGTATAACTTCTTATCCTTCTGGTTGTACTTGATGTAGAATCACACTGACTATGTAGTCATATATGTGCATAGGGTAATAAAGTCCCATGCATTCTACTCTCCTTCCTACCTGATACCCGCTCCCCTCCCTTCCCTCTCCTCTACCTAATCCAAAGTCCCTCTATTTGTCCTCACTTTGAAAGACAGTTTTGCTGGATAGGCTTGCTTGACAGGTTTTCCTTTAGCACTTTGTATCCACCCATGGCCTTCTGGCAACCAGGATTTCTGATAAGAAATATGCTAATGATTTTACTCATAGTGCCTTCTATGAGGAGTTGCTTTTCTCTCACTGCTTTCAAAATTCTCTTTGTATTTTGACAATTTAATTTTGATGTGTTTCAGTATGGACCTTTTTGAATATGTCCTAGTTAGAGTTTGTTGAGCTTTTTGGATATTTATACTCATATCTTTCATCACATTTGCAGACTGTTATTTCTTCAAATACTCTCTGACCCTTTCCCTCTCTCTTGTCCTTTTGGGATTCCTGAAGTGCCAAGGTTGGTCTGCTTGAAAGCATCCGTGTCCCTTAGACTCTGTTCACTTCTCATCAATAATTTTTCTTTCTGTTCCTCATATTTAATAATTTTAATTGTCCCGCCATCAGGTTACTTGATGCTTTCTTTGGGCTGTTGACTTTTTTTTCAATTGCCTGCCCTGGGGCTGTGGTGGGCATTGATAACTTCTCCAAGCTAAAAGCTGCAATTGACATAAATCATCCACAATTTACCACACAAGCCCTCACCTGCAAGTTATCAGTCTCCTAAAAAGTCCAGATTTCCAACATTGGTACCTCAGATAGAATCTGTCAGGAAGGCTGCTGTCCAGGGGGGAGACATATTTGTGGTTCTTTGTACTCCACCACTTCTCCAGAATCCTCTTCAGTAGTTTTTTTACTGAACTAAATTTGCACTTAAATTTGTCCCAGTAATAATACTCCTTGCTAGATATTTGCCCAACAGTCATGGATATGTACATTCACAAAAACATATTTAAAACTATTTTAAGGGAAATGTTTTATGTGATCACCCCAAATTGGAAAAGACCTCAATGTTTGATGACTGGATGGTAACCGAAAGAAGATCAAAGAGCCTAGCAGCTCCACCCGGGGGTTTCAACCAGAAGCTTGGCTGACATGGGAACAGCAGCGCTCTCTCCTGGTTCTCTGAGATCCTCTCCACCAGTTGAGCTGCTGCCCAGCCAGAGCACTGACAAGAGGGACTCTGCCACAGCAAGTAGCCAACCTGTGAGCACTCTGGGCAGAGACAAAAGGGACTGAAGAAAATGGAAGAGTGGAGCCTGGAACCCACAGGACAGTAGTTGTATCATCAGCAACATTTGCGTCACTCGAGAACGGGATCAGAAGGAGCACGGCAGAAGAAATACTGACGAGAGTAGTGAGTGAATACACTCCTAACTGGATAAAAGATAGGGCCACACAGGAAGAGTAAGTCTAAGATATTTACGATATTTACGGACAAGTATTTTGCATTCTTCCTTTTCCCCCCAAAACACCTCTCTAAGTCCTTGTGTTCAATGGTCCACAGGCCTCAGTCCCTGCTCCATAAGGAGCAGATATAAAGAGGGCAAATCAGTTTCCTGATGTGAAAGCAGTGACAAAAGCAAGCTGCGGACACAGAACAGGCTCCTGTAGAGGTCTGACACTGCCGTCAGTGGAGAAGAGGAAAACAAACGGAAGAGGGGTTTCTGGAAGGTGTGAAATCTCACCTGTGCAGACAGCAGGTGACCCATGTGCTCGCTAAATACTGAGTTTACCAGCAATAGACTCTGTGTTCCTGTGTGTCCTTGTTTTGTCCATTGTTTTCATAACAAGCTCACAGACCATATTCTGAACGACTGTGTTTTCAGAAGTAACTACTGTAAAACTCTGTGCTGGAGGCACACCACAGCTCTGGGGAGCCCTGGATACAAGTCACTGTCCTTGCCTTTTTCAGAAGAGGGGTGAGCGAGTTGACCACCTTTTTGGTCTTCCTTTTCGGTACCCTGCATTGTACTCTGCCTGAGGGGAGGCTGGGCACCCCGCAGGCACCTGTGTGCCTCCCCCTGTGCTTCCTACTTGTGGGCTCCAGGGTAGGTTTTAGACGAATCAGATGTGGTGCCTCCCAGTGAACTGCTGAGCTCCAGACGCTCACAGCAAAGGCAGCTGGTGGGAAGACTATTCCAGAAGGATCAGAAGAGCCTCCATGGCATCTCATGGGAGTACATAAAGACATCTCCCCAGAATAGACTCAGAGCCCTCAATGTGGCCACATGAGTTAGCATGACCATTTGTAGGCTTAGCTCTGGAAGATTATTTAAGCCATTATTTGTTAATGGAATAATACTGGGTGACTCTTACTAAGTGCTCACTTCTGACCAAGTTCTCTACCTGTGACCTCCTCACTCCATGTGATGACATGTGCCATATTCCTGTGAAAGAGCTCTCGCTAGCATCCTGACTTGGACTTGAGGAAGTAGGGTGCAAAGAATCGAGAGCCATGTCTCAGGTCATGTGGGTAGTAGTGGAGCCAGTGACTTTGTGGTCCTTTATTGAGCTACACTGGACACAGGGCATGACCTACTTGTGAGACACTAGTGAGAAATCCAAACTCACCAAACCCTGAGAAGACAACAAGGATTTCTACCTACTGAGACCTTGCATGCCGAGTGGTCTAGTTGCTGTGATCTTTTTAGCTATATCACTGCATGCAATCACGAGTGCAAGATGAAGTTGTTACTGTAATGTTCATTGCTTTAAGTCAGGCATAAGGAAATGGGAGCTTTAGAGATGCCGATGTTTTAGAGATTCTAAAATAGGAACATTGTGGCCGTGACGGCTTTATGGGACCACTTGACCAGCCCGGGGAATGCCCGGTTCTTGGTGAACATTCTTCTGGTTGTCTCTGAGAGGGTGTTGATGGGACTTTAGCATTTGAATCAGAAGGACGAGCAGAGCAGATTACCCTCCCAGGTGGGGAGGCCTCAATCAGCTTGTTGAGGGTCTGGGAAGAATGAAAGGCAGAGGAAGGTAGAATTTTCTCCCTACCTGACTCTGTCATCTTCCTCTGCCTCAGACTGGGACATAGACCATCAGTGATCCTGGTTCTCCAAGGATGGCGGATGGTGATGGTGGGACTGAACCTCCACAATGGAGTGATCCAGTTCCTTATAATGACCCTCTTCCATGTGTCCATTCATGTCCTACTGGTTCTGTGTGTCTGGCAACCCATGACTAATACATGTATTGAGACCAGAGACACAGTGTAAGATCATAGTGTCCTGCCGTGGTCACATGACCTCACAGTCACTCAGGCCACATGAAGGTTAAGTTCTGAGGGATGCCAGCAGTAATAGGGATGCAAAGGGGGCAGGGGCTGGAAGGTCCCTCCTGCAACCTCGGTTAGTGCCTCACACCTCCTAAATAAGCATACTAAGAAATGCACACATGCCTAACCCCATAAAAATCCTACTACTAAGGTTTCCTCTCCTGGGTTCCTCTATCTTAGGGGTGAAGGGAGCTGGGACCAAATCCAGCATCTCATGCATGATAAGAAAGCACTCTACCTCTGAACCACAGCATCAGTCTTTGGGCCCTTTTATGCAGAAATTTAGGAGCCAGCCTAGATGAGCAATGTGGAAGACATAGAATGATAATTTCTGGGTTTCCTTCTTCATCTGTCATCCTTCCTCTCTTGATGGACATGAATGTGTCACACGCGCATGCACATGCAGGCCCCATGCATGCTTGAACACACACGCAGCACATGCTGGAGAGAGCGGCGTAATGGCATAAGACATCAGAACAAAGAATGTTGTTCAGTGACACTCAGTCTGTTCCAATCCTCAGGCTATATCTTGACTTTCAACCCTCTATCTTTCATACATGGAGAATTCACTTTAAAGTACATACAAATCATATTGTATGACCGTTTTGTACTTGATAATGCAGCTAGTCTGTGCAGGCTGGGTTAATTGAGTTGTTCTTCATTCCACACACACTGTCTCCGTTACTCTGTGGAAGAGATAGTACCTGTCTCCAGACTTTTTTGGTATATCTCTGTTGAAATCCCTTACTTTGTTAATTATGCTGGATCTGGTCACTCAGGCACCTCTGTGTCACCTCAGTGCCGGTGAGGTGTCTGCAGCTGCCAGGTAGCATGAGTGGTTTCCAGTGTCTGCTGCACAGAATCTTCCCAAAGTCCCCGTTCTGGACACGTTTGCCTGTGGAGCTCCCAGTGGGGCGCATGGGGCTCACGTCCCAGCGACAGGTCACTGAACCTCTTCAGCACGGCACTGACACAGCCTTGCTTTTACATTCCTTATCACCAAAGGAAAGCCTCCTGCTGGCGAGGCAGGCTGGGACTGAAGACTGGATCTCTCCACCTCTAGAGCCCAGAAAGGAACATGGCGACCTCAGCCACTCCTCCTTGGCTGCTTTGCACACGGAGCGCTGCTTGGAGTTTGGATTGTTTTAAACGCTTCCGCTCACTAAGCAAGGTGGCATTCCAGGCTCCTCTGTTCCTGCACACGGAGGCCTCCTTCCTTCTACTTCTCTTCTACTCAGGAAAATAATAATAATAATAATAATAATAATAGTAATAATAAGCTTTTCGAAAGCCTTTGTAAGAAATTTTGTTTTGCTTCTCCAGGAAATCATGGGAAATGTAACTGCGCCTCAACTGGTGATCTATCAGTCTCAAGTGATAAGGTTACAAGACCAATTATGAGTCGTTTTTTCTTAGGTGAGCTACAGGGATTAACACAGAGGCCAGGGGAGTACACTTCGTTCCAAGTGCTGACACATTTTAGAAGCTGCTTATTGACACAGGTGCTCTTTTAAAGGATTTCTTTAAAAAGCAGTTTCTATGGCAACTGCATCATGCCTAAGATTTAAAAAAAATAACTTCGATTCAAATTGGATAGTTTCAATTTGTATTTAGATGATTCAAATAAATTCCAACACATACAATCTGTGCTAACACTCCACCCTGTTCGGCCCTTGCATTGGGCTTGTTTGACAGCCCTGTGTGCCTGTCTGACTCACTGAAGGAGCGAGTATGGGACTCTACATCGACTTTAGTTTTTCCCTTTTTCTTTCAAGGGCTCCCCAAAATGACAGTCAACCATGAACATATGAGGATGTACACTTCCTCACCCTTGCCAACTAGAATATTACAAAACTGACTAAGATTTCACATTTGGTAATATTAGAGAACTTTGAGAACTTGAGATGTTTTATAAAGTACTATATTTTCTTTACTGTAACTTTGTGTTTTTATCTTATCAGTGGGTCACTTCAACACAGTTTTGCTGATGCTTCCAATATTCTTTTCTTGTTCTTTATGTAGAGCACACTTTCTTCAGGCCCTTACCACATCCTCTAACTCCGCTTGTCTCTACATGTTAATGCTCCCAATTTTAATGAAGAAAAATCATTGGTCTTCGTCAGCTGCTGTGATCCTGGAGACTTTCTAGAGCCCTTCCTCCCTTTCCAACTTCATGGCTGAGGATATATTTCTAGGCCGTGGATTCTCCTCCATGCTGTATTCAGTTACTGCAAATCCTACACTGCTGCAGTAACTTGAGCCAGGAGGTGTGTCTGGTATTCCTAAGGACTCGCCTTTCCTTTGCTTTTCTGAGCTGGCGCTGGCTCTGGGTGCATGGGTTGCACAGTGCACACTCGGGCCCCTGGGTCAGGTCCTTGGTCTCACCCTGGGAAGTGTTGACTGTGGTCCACCTTCTCTGTGGGATAAGTTTGGAGACCTTCTCTCTTTGCCATCTTGAGTCCTCGATCCGCACACGTGACACGCACCTCCCGGCTCACTTCTGTGTTCTTCTTGAGTGCTTTCTGCAGTTCTCTGGGGCTGCCTAGTTACTTTAGGCCAGCCTTAGTGTTTTTGCCACACGGTTCTCTCATGGCCGTCTGTTGGTGAGTGAGCTACCTACACATTCGTCCTCCAAGAGACCACTTCTTGTCAGCTCTGGTTTTCAGGTGACCACCTGAATCTTCTACGTAGATGAGGGTGCCTGGATGCCTTGCCATTCTCTTTTGTTTTAATCTTCACACTTAATTTTTCTGATTTATTTGGTTGGAATTCTAATGCGATATTGAACTGGTCTCCGCCAAGTTGTTAGTAATACAGGAGTTTTGGACTCTCCCCAGAGCGCTCCTTCTACGGACAAAAAGCCAGGAGAGCTTGAGTGACTGGAGAAGCTGGCAGTCATGGTCACGTCATCTCTGATTTATTTTTCTGCATTTAACAAATTACTTCCTACTTATTTTTAATGCTGCTTGGAATCATTTCTCACCTAGTTTTTAAACTTTGTCAATTTATTTTTAGGTTAAAAATTTAAAACTTTTTTCTAATCTGCATATCTTGCTTAGAATGCTGTGTTTTATTTAACTTTGGAGAGGCTGCAACACAGATGCTGTCTTAGTTTGTTTTCTGCTGCTGTAGCAGATTACCACAGACTGGGGAAATTATAAAGCAAAGACATTTTCTCACGACTCTGGAAGAGATTTCTGGGCAGCCCTAGAACATGGTGCTAAAGGGGGCAATTGTGATTCTCAGTGGGTGTGGGGGAGCCAGAGAAGTCCAGCTGCACTCTTCCTGTTAGCAGGAGCCCCCGTCATTGTGCGCTCTCTCTCATGTGATCTACTTGATTCATAAGCTCTGTAGATCCCGTCCAAGCCTCTGTGTTTCTTTTGACTTTGTGTGTATGCCACATACACCTAAGTCACTTCTAAATTTTGGTGGTTTGCAAGTTGGTTTCTGATGCGTCAGGAAATCCCAGGTCTATTTCCCAGGTAAGGTGCTGGTCCCTCAGCGGTGGCTCTGTCACTCTTATTTCATTTGGCTCAGCATTAAGCTCAGATCTTTCAGAATGACAGCACTTTAAACTTTGCAAAGGATCCTCAGAGCTGTGTGCCAACTTTGTCCTAATGGCTTCCTGGTAGCCAGTGGAAGATGCAGAGAATTTAAGAGCAATTATGACTGTTGCTAGACACATCTGGATACATGCAATGTACCTGGCTCTAACCCCTGGAGGGTCACAGCACTCCCCTCACCCTTGGAGGTGTCTTTCGAGAATCCCGGGATGCCCACAGCTGCAGAGGGAGCTGATCCCTATAGGAGCTGTGCAGTTCCTGCATACACATACTGTGACACGGTTCGATGTGAAAATTAGGCATAGTAAGAGAGTAACAAGGATTAATAAGATAGAACAGTTGCTGAACAAGGTAAATGAAGGTTTACTTGACCACAAGTCCTGATGTTTTATGACAGTCCTTTTGTTAAGTGAGAGAGCCACCAAGTGACTAACAACTGGTGGCTACTGTGCATGTCCTGGACAGCTCATGTGGCAGGCAGCATGGACAGGAAGGGGCAAGATCTCATCAAGCATCAGAACAACAAGCCATTTAAGACTTGGGAACAATGAGTTCTGGAATTTCTCCTTTAATGTCTTCTAACCACAGCTGACTGCTGGTAACTGAAACCAGGGAGAGAGAACCCGTGGATCTAGCAGGACAACTGCTTTTCCACTTCCACGCTGTCAATTCTTCTGTATGTCCAGTCAGCTGTGGATAACAGCTTGGGAGATTTCAAGACTGCAACACAGTTTCTGGATTGCATAGAAGATCTTTTCTTAATTTTCTCTGAACCTTAAAATTGTACACTTTTGACAGCAAGCTCAAATATGAAATCAGATCTCTTTTTTTAAAAAAACCAGACACTGAACTCCCTCTTGGTCAGTTAGGCTGTTATAACAAAGTACCATGGAAGGGGGACTTACAAACCCCAGAAATTTATTTCCCACAGAAATGGAGCCCGGGAAGTATAAGATCACGGTGCAGCGGGAGCTGTGTCAAGAGAGGGTACAGGTCCCGCTTCATGGAGGGGTCATTTCACTCACACAGTAGAAAGTGAGAGGGGCTCCCTGGGGTCTCTAATCCCAATCACGGAGGCTCCACTCTCATGAACTCATCATAGTCCCCAAACCACCTCCAACACCTTCCTGTTGGGGATTAGGCTTCAGCATGTGATTTAATCTAGAGCCACTGCAGAAACACAGGCCCAAGACATAGGGACAGTGACATGCCTCTTGTCCCACAATCTTTCTCTGACAGTTTGTAAACAGGGAAAAATGTAGAAAGCCATATTGTGTTCTCAGTATTGGGAGCAAAATGGGAGCAGCCCGGGTGTTGCATTAAGGGGGCTGCATTGGTTGAATCCAGAGAACACCCCCACCAAGCTGGGGGGTGGGCACCAGCTCTGTCAGCACAGGAAGGGCTTCGTGTTTGGTCCCGACAGGGGCGGAATCACTTGCATATTCATAAAAAAAAAAAGTAAGTTTTCTTATTTATTTTAAAATTCTTGTTTCCTTTGTTAAAAAATATCAATCAACCAAACCTAAAAATAAAACATTGCTCAGGGGCATGGTGACCGCCTGTTTGGGAGTATACTGGCGGACAGGTGGCCGAGTGTGGTCTTGGCCTTGCAGACCCAGCTGTGCTTCCTGTGCTGTTCTGAGATATCCATTTCCTCTCTGCTGCCATGGCTCTATTTCTCCCCCTTTCTTACTGGATGATCTATGTACTTTCCATTTCCCCAAGTGCCCCGAGCAGTCCAGCTGTCGGGCCATGTGCTGCGTCTTCTGCTTGTTCTGTGATCCGGCGCCGAGCGTCTTCCTCTGCCTCCGAACACGGTTGCCCATGGACACCGTTCTCCAGCACATCTCTCACTTACGAAGGACTTGCACTTGCTGCTTGAGGAATTTGGTTTAGCCTGGTGTGCTCTGCATCTCAGGTTAGGTTGACTCTGTGTCACCTTACACTTGCCCCAGAAGTAAAATTGCAATCATCTCCTTATTCGTGTCCCCCACCCCGCCTTTCTCTCACTGGCATGAACCACAGTGATTCCTTGGAAGACATTCCTGCTCCTTGACTTCATAACTGTGGGTCACTGGGCGATTTCAGGACAGCGCAAGCTGAGTCTTCATCTGTTACGTGTGGATGCCAGTCACTGAGCATGTGTAGCTCAAGCCTTTTCTGGCTTGTAGTATGAAGTTCTGGTGACGCAGGGAGGACACGTGCTGCCCTACCCGTATGGCGTACCCTGCTCCAGTTTAGCTTAAGCCTGCTGTGCTGGGGCCAGGTCCGAGCTCTTGCTCTTTCCCATACACATCCCTGCCTGTTACATGGGCTCCCCACTCCAGCCCACGTCATGAAAACTTTTCCCCTAATTGTCAGATAAACATCTCAGTCCCTGTAAGTCCCGCTCACCCACAGTTGCCCATGGGGGTCGCCTCTCAGCAGGGTGCTGCTCTCTCATTTACTGGAGTATTTCTCATGTGAAAGCACAACCTGTTGGCCTCGAGCCAGCATCCCGTACTTATAGAGGTGGGGTATCGTCTTCCTATCACCAAGCGCGTGGCGGCCACACCTGGCTGGACACACCTGGCTGTCTCTGCTTCTGAACTGGAAGGCCCTTTCCCTCCACACCATGTGCCACTGACTGGTCCTGGGGATGTCATGATTTCCACCCCTGAGGACGCTGCACAGACCCTGATAACAGTGACCAGGAAGATAAGCGGAAGCCAGGGAACACTAAGGACGTGAGGGTAGCCGACTGCCATCTGTTAGGGGCTCTCGCACATGCAGCCCCATGAGGGGCAGAACAGGCCATGCTCACCTGCTCCTTTTTTATCTCCCATGTTTACATTCATGTCTCTCCGAGTGTCTCTGTGCGCCGCAGGTTGGAAAACTGAAGCCCGAGGGACATGCTCTGCCCGCGGTGGAGGTGGAGCAGCGTTCCACTAGTGGCTGTGAAGGAGGCGCTTCAGCAGACCAGCCGAACGACGCGGTCACGTAGAAACGCCGCATTAAATACAGACCACAGCATCTGTTTCAAGGCTACAAAACACCCAGGACTTGAGAGGCCCACGTCCCCTGAGAAGCAGGCCATTGGCGAGGGCCCGGCCTTCCATGTACCTTTTGCTTTGGACATACTCGCAATTCACAGCTGCCTCAATGGAGAGACAAAGCCAGCCCCAGGAAAGCCCAGCGCTTTCATTATAGAAATAACAACTAGGAAATGAGCCAGATAGAAATAAAAGCAGAATAAGATGGCGGAAGAGTCAATTAACATTCGATGGATAAATAGGGCTCGTTCAATCTGCAGAGCAGAAAAATATTGATGAAAGGAAATAAAGCAAGTGGAATCCCGGGGGTTCATCAGAAGCAGAGGTTTATTCACAGCACCAGAAAGGGGATAGTGAGATCAACCAAATAAGGTGAAATTTCTAATGACCAAAAAGTTATCAAATTTTGTACACATAAATTTCCAAATTCAAGAAACTCAGGAAGTTCCAAGTAAGTTAAGTTCAGAGGGTATATATAAATCTATATAAATCACAATAAAACTGTTGGAAACAAAGATAAGGAAAAAGTCTTGAAACTGTAAGAGAACAGAGTACATTTTACACAGCAGAACATTCATCAAATGGGTGCAGATTTCTCATCAGAAAGCTTGTGTACCAGAAGACGGGGTCCCTGAACTGCTGAAAGAAAAACAATCGGAACTGTCAGTCCCATAGTTGGTATCCAGGGAGGACAGAGCAGAAATTTCAGAGAATTGGGAATGTCATAGAATATGTAACCAGCAGATTGTGCAAGTAAGGTTGAAAGAGCACCGGAGTTGAGACTGACCTGCTGCACACACACACACACACACACACACACTCACGCTCACACGTTCACTCAGGAATGCACTGGCAGGGGTCTTGCATCTGCTCATCACAAGCAAGCAATGTCCTCCTGCCATTTTCCTCAAGCACAGCCTTTATGACATTGTCTCTTTGTCTTGGGAAGTTTTGGCATCTCAGCCTTTAGAGGTTCCAGGGTTGAGTCTGAGTTACTAGTTCACATTCCAATCTAGTTCAACAAACATGTGCAAATGGCTTTGAACATCAAAGACAAGGTGTCAGGGCCACTTGCCTTCTTCCCAAATGGCTCTTTTGTAAATGTAAATAGAGGAGCCTTGTTAAGGACCAACATCTGTCTTCACCCACTAATTCTCCAGACAGCAGGCCTTACACCAGGCTTTGCAAACACTCTGCAGACCAAAGCTAGACACCACCTGCTTTTGCCAATAAAGTCTCCCTGGAACACAGCCTCGCCCAAGGGGTGGGTATTGTCTGCTCTTGTGGTGCAGCAACAGAGCTTAGTAGCTGTGACAGAGACCATATGGCTCTCAAAACTGAAATATTTATTTTCTGAATTTCTAATAAAATAATTTGGCCCTCTGGAGAAAGAAATTATAAAATTTTGTTACTTTGCTTAAAAGAAGTGTAAGCAGTCATCTTCTGTATCTTGATAACAGAAGAAACATTGCAGTGGTACTTCCAGAAAAATAGAAAGTCTTTCCAGTAAAAGTAGTCTATTAACTCTTAGGTTGAAAACAATTGGCAATTCCATACTCCAGATTACAAAGAAAGACATGGCATCTGATCTCAAGATGGTAGTTTTCACCAGGTATCTCACTACAGTGGGGCATGAGTATAGTTACAAAGGCAAGACAGCACAGTGTTTGTAAACAATCCAAGCACAAGGCAAAATTTGTAATTTTCCAGAAAAATGAAAGGAGAATTTATTACCAGCAGCAATACTACAAAAAAAAAAAAAAAAAAAAAAAAAAAAAAAAAAAAAAAAATGGCTTCAGAATGAAAGACAGCCTGGAAATGCAGAAAGCAGTGCAGAGCTGAGAGAGGTTGTGTGTCAGATAAAACTAAATACACACTCCTGTGTGAATTGGTAATCTCATGTTGCACTCAAAACATATGGAATTAAGGGGGCAAAATTGATAGGACTTGAAATGTTTAAAATTTTCTTAATTTGTATCCTGGAAAGGCGGGAAAAGCATTTCCGAATATTAGGTTTCTATACTTCTCTGATTTACAATGCTAAAGGTAACCAAAATATATATTAATGAAAGAATACAATGATACAGTCAAAGGGAATGTTTTATTATCCAAAGAACACAACAGAGAGGAAAAAGGAAAATAGTACAGAAGGTACACAGAGATTCCAATGAACTACCAATGAAGTTAGATGCAATGGACCAAATGATTAAAATGCAAAGATTATCTAATGGAATTAAACACTGCCAAAGAAATGTTGAAGAGATATCCTTGAATATTAAAGTCACAGGAAGCTTGGAATTCAGGAAAAATGAACAAATCAAATACTACCTCAAATAATAGTTGAGTAATAGTAGGTCAAAGAAAACTTTGAGGTGAAAAGAAGTAGTAGAATATAAAGAAGGACATTAAAAAATATCATGTATCAACCTATTGGGACAACTCTGCCCTTACGGGTTTAGAAGGATCTAGCCTGATAGCTTTAAACATAATACAATGAACGATAGGACTAAAGATAAAGGAAAAAGCTACAGCCAAAGTTGCATCATCTAATGTATCCTTAGTATTCAATAAAATGAAGAGGTGATGTGAAAGCAGGAAGGAGAGGAAAATGTGCATAATAGCAGTGAAGGTGACCTTTAGCACCCAGGGGGGACAGTGCAGGACTGACCACATGCTGACCATTGTCCTGCCTCTCCCTGGGGGTGGAAATCATTCCTAGGACCTCTCTGAGTACACTGAAACTACCTGCAGTCATTAGATGGCAAAGAGCTGATCTATAAATGTTAGAAAGTTAATTAGTATGTTTCAGGATAACCCATGAGTTCAAAAAGTGGCAATGGAAAAGAGAACATATTCTGAGCTGAAAATCATTAAATAGGACATTAAAAGCTATGGCCTCTATAAATGTATCGTCTGTGACCATTTCCCTATATTACACTTCAGTTCTGAGTTTCCCTAAGAAAAACATGACCACAGTAGATCAGAGTAGCAAAAGAAAGACAAGGTAAGCTATTGTTAAGATACTAGGATTTTAATTTACAAGTCCAGGTCAGACATCACAATGTTTCAAAATAACATGGTAACTGTGGAGGTAGTGATATGTAGACAGGCTGTGAATGCAAATTCTTAACAAAAGATCAGTATGCAAAAATACAAATCAATCTTATAAAACGGTTACACAAACTAAAAACGCATGTTAAATAGCTAAATGAAGGAATGCACAGTGGAGAACGTCCGAATGCTTTGCAAGCATACAGAAAGGTGTTCAACCTCACGTTGGTAAGGACATGCACACTCTCCACACGTAGACATGCCGAGGGGAGAAAGACAGAAACATCAAGGGCTGGCGAGGCTGTGAAGTAGCTGACCATCTCATACGCCTCTTATAGAAGCCACAGTTTTTAAAATGTGTTAACTGTGCAACTAAAATTATATATATTTATATCATTCTGAAATCTACTATTTGCCCAACTTAATTTCATTGACGTATGCCAAAAGGCCTTTAGAAGTATGTTTGCAACAGCCCTATTTCTTCATGAGAAAACTGGAAAAACCCAGTTGCTAGTGGGTACATCCACTGTGACCTCCTAGCATAATGACACATTGCCCAGCAGCACTGGTAAACAGTGGGTCTCCTGGGCAGCAGAGGAAAAGCAGTCAGATAGCCAAGTTCTCCAAGGTAACTACATAAAAATCAAAATGCAGAACCCACTGATGGTTTATTGGTCAGCAGAGGTTTCTCTGGAAAGGAGGTAGAGGGCAGCCACCCGGTAGGTCAGGAGGGAGCTTCGGTTAATCTGGAGGCTACCTGGAGGTGATCACTCTGCAAAATTCATTTAGTGGCACACCTGTGATTTTGAACTACATGATGGGAAGTTGCATTTTGAAAGTTTACCTAATATTGTGTAATGAAGGGAGTTAGTTTTCACTTAAACAAGTAGAAGGTCAAAATATTGAATTTTAATAACTTCAAACAATTTTTAATTATTTAGAAATTTTCACTGTTAATATTACTGATTTTTAGAAACTGGTGAACATTCTTAGTTTTATTGTAGCATAATGTTAATGGTATTACATAGTTTTAAATCCATTAGGCAATGGCTAAAATAACCCCAGAATGTAACCATTTAAGCATTCTGTGTTGACTAGAGAACATCATTAATAAGAGCACAATGCACCTTTAAAGTAAGTCAGAGCTAAAATGTAAGCAGTGGACCATGTATGAGAAGTCCAGAAACTAAGATTTGTCTTTGTTTTTTATATTTACATAGTTTAACATGCTTTACAAATGATGGCAAACAGATTATTTGAATAGTTAAAGGCAAGAGTTTTTGAGAATACAAAATACTTGGTTAGGGAGGAATTTAAGAGATTCCAAAAAACCTGGAGAAGGATGTAATAAAACTAGATAAACAGAGAATTTGCTATAGAATTAAATCCAACATGCACACTGGAGGACTGTTTTTAATGTAAATTCACTATTTGTAATGGCTGTAAATAGCTAATATATGCTCATGCATATTTCACCCACAGCGTCTCATTTAGGCAATTATTGGGCACCTGCTGTGTTCTTTACTTTTTATATACATCACCTTGTATTTCAAAATTATATAGAAAGGTACAGATACTCCTTGAAAAAGGGACACACAGACTGGATTTATCCTATTATGGACTGGTACTTGTTATAAGTGATGTTGCATTTTATAGAGGTACTGAAGTAGGAATCAGTGAACACACAAATAGAAAATAAAACAGTCTAAATGGATCCTTGCTAAATATCACAGCTGCCATTTCATACAAGTGCAAAAATAATTAATACACCACACAAGAAAAACAGTAAGTTATCCAAGAAAGAAATGGAAAGTAGGTCCCCATCTCAAGGATAACAAAATTTTGTTCCATATGGTTAGAGAAATTTCAAAACCATCTTCAGGTAATAATGCTCATTCTTATCATTAGTTTATGCATTTGAAGATATTAATAATAGGAAACCGTAGGACAAGGGAATAAGGGAAATTTCTGTGCTTTTTATAACTTCTGTAACTCTACAGTTCTTTCAAAATAAGAAGTCTTATAAACAGGTAGTGCAACCAATATGTGACTCCTCCCCAATTAAATTACATATTAATTATGAATTTAAATGTGAATAGCAAAATATAATAGGCTTTTGAAAATGATCTAGGATGATTTTAACCTGTTTTGCACTTGGAACAACTTTCTGAAGTGAGACAATAAATATTAAACATAAGGATTCAAAAATCCAACTACAATAAAAATAAGATTCTCTTTAGATCTTATTTTCTTTTATCTTATTGCCACAGTTTTCACAATAATTTTAAGAAGCAGAGGACCAAGAGGTCGATAGCAGCTAAGGGTAAACATTTACCAACATTCGGAAATCAGATATAATTTCAGGTCTACCTAATTCCAAACTCCTTGCTTTTTGTCCCTTTCTTCCCTGTGAGGATATTTTAAAAATAATGTGAGCAACCTCTAATCTAAAAAAAAAAAAAAAGAAGGATGATATAATGCATATTCACACATAAATAAAAGAAAATATTTCATCTTTAAAACAAATTAAAAAATGAAAGGACATGAACCTAGAATAAAATCATATAATGATCAGGGACAAATTGCATTCCGTGAAATCACGAGATGTGTCAGAAGAGAGGATGGTCCAGCTGGAGGCTTGCACCCACTGAAATTTATGAGAAGACAATTTTAGTTGGTCACAGTCCACATTTTTTAGCTTTAAAAGTTTGGAATGAGGCATAAGTAAGGGTTTTATATATATAAGAGGCAAGGTGCGTCTGACAGGAAGACACAGATGGCTACGGTGCTTCCTGAGTTGGATTAGCACAGGTACCTCGCGAGGTGTGGCTGTCGGCATCATGATTTTCCGAAACTGTGAACAACTTTTGGTAAACATCTGAATCAAAGGGTAAGATACAACTTCCATGATATAATTATACTTCAGATAAAATAATATGTAATTAGATGGACATTATTTGCATATCATATAATATGAATATAATCATATATAATAATATAAAGTTCCAGTGAAATGCCTCATATTTCCAGGGAACACTAGGGTCTAGGCTCAGGCACTGCCATCCCAGGAATACTGCAGGGATATGTGATCGCTCAGGCCCTAATGGGGAACAGCTCTACCTGCGGGCGGGCCTGTGTGTTCCAGCCCTCCAAGGCACGCACACAGATGGGATCCAGTTCAGCTCAGAGCACAGCGCCCCCTGACAGCACCCATAGGCAGACATTTCTCAAGAATGTGAGCACCCTCTCGGAACACTGCTTAATTTAGGTAGGCTTGCCAGGTGGTTTAACAGAATCAGCAGAATCGCAGTTCCTTCTGTTTGTCGGTTGTTTTCCACCTTGAAAGAACTTTCTGAGGCCCTTCCCCTCGCCCTGCCCTGCAGCCATCTCTACTCTTCAGAGGAACGCAGCTGAGAGTGGTCTAGTGACTGTCTCTAGTCAAACCTGCTCACACAGCGAGGTGGGGCTGCCGGCTGCTAGGGAGGCTCACCTCCCGAGCCCTGGGTGTCAAGGCATCTGTCTGCACAGTCAGGCAGCGCGTCTCCCTGGGATCTGTCCCTGGTCCGGCGGCAGCGATCGCTTTTCCCACGTCTGTCTAGAGCGCAGCCAGCCTGTCTTGGAGATGTGTGCCCGGCATTTCCTGAAGTCTGTGGGATAGATCGAGGAGCTTCGTTCACTGTTGAAGGCGCCCATCTGCTACAAAGTGCTGGCACATTTGTTCTGATGGCAGTGCTGGGAAGAAACCTCACAGGGCCCCAGTGGAGGTGGCAAAGGACAGAGAGCAGCTACCAGCATGGGAGCCCCTCCGGGAGAAAGGAAGTCTCTGCAAGGACTACGAGGCTAGCACACGCCCAGGAGAGCCGTGGGCTTGTGGTGCCTGAGTCAGCAGAGCAGGAGGCACAGGAAGGTCCAGGTGTGCTCCCCAGAGGGGGAGGTGGTGGCCACGTGGGGGACACCAGCACTGCAGCAGGCCAGCCTCCCTTTTGGAGCAAACAGCTCTGATATAGAGGCAAACTCCCTGCAGGAGACTCTCATGCTTCTCTTGGTCCCACAGGAAGAACCAGCTTGCTCTGCCACTGTCGGCATGGAGGTGTCGCTGGTGAGGAACTGGCACAGGCTAAATGAGGGCTGAGGAAAGGAGGTGTGGTGGGCAGGATGATGCCCCCGCGTCCACACCAGAGCCCCTGGTCCCCGTGAATATATGTTTACATGGTGAAAGGGAATGAAGGTCGCGGATGAAAACTCAACTTGCCAATCAGCTAACCCAGGGGGGAAGGCGATCCTGATTTATCAGGTGGGCCCAACGCAGTCACAAAGACGGTGTAAGTGAAAGAAGGAGGCGCAGCCCAAGGGAGCCTCAAGCCAAGCAAGGCTGCGGGCCCCAGGCTGGAAAAGCGAGAGTGGATTCACTAGAGGCTCCAGAGAGGCTCACAGCCCCACCCAGACCTGGATTTGAGCCCAGGAAGACTCATTTCAGACTTCTGACTATGGACTGGAGGGTGGTCACTGCGTTGCTACCGCCACATGTTTGAGGTCACTTCGCAGCAGCGACATGGAGGTGACCTGGGGTGGGGGCTGTGGTGTCTTCTCAGTTTCTTGCATGATGGCAGCAGAGTTGTGGGTTGTCGAGTGTAGCAGCTGGACTGGGGGTGAGCGAGGAGGAGGCGTCCCGCTGCGTGAGTCTGCTCTGTCTGTTCAATCCTGTCCTCATTTGAGCCTCTTCCAGCTTAGAGTCGATGGTGACTGTGATCTAACAAGTTCTCCTTGGGGAAAAAGCCCAGTGTTTCTTGTGGGGAGACACTATGAATGGCATCCAGGTAAACTGATTCTTGCCTAAGAACGAGGGATTTTTGTATTGGTCATTGCATTTCACATTTGTCAAAGGTGTCATCATTTGAGGAGGGAAGATGTGAAGATGCATGCATTAAGCAGGCCAGGGGACTAACTGCAGGGAGCTGAGACCAGCGAGCTCCTTTGTCTCATTCATCGTTGCTGAACGGGTTGGAGGAACCGTGCTCAGTGAGGAGGTGATGGAAAGGGGCCGAGCTAGTTTCATTCTCAAGAAGTTAATCATCCATGGAGAGAGAGCCCCACGGATGATTCAAATGCAGCACAGCAGAAGCTCCCTGGAGGCACAGATGGAAGGCGGGAAGCAGCCGGTGCTGACAATCACCACGATGGGCCAGTGTGGGGGTGCCCGCGCCCTCACGGCCCCCTGCGCACGGCTGTTCTTGCCACGGCTGCCACAGTACACTGTTTAAATCACTTCCTGGTCCGTCTTCCCTGGTTGCTTTTTTTGACTTATGATTTATTTTTCCTAGAAGAGTTCCTCACCACTTGCTGTGGGCTGGAGGTTTATGCCCCCACTGCCCGTGTATTGGAGCCTAACCCCCAACGCACAGGTATTAAGAGGTGAGTCCTCTGGGTTGGACTGGGCGTGAGAGTGGAGCGGAGCCCTGCTCCCTGTGAGCGCCGCAGAAGGCTCCACCCAGGAGGAGCGCAGATCCTGCTGCTGCCTTATGTTCCGTGTTCCCATCGTCACCTGCCAGCCTGTGGCATGTCCCCAGCAGCCAGCGCGGACCAGCACCAACCCACTGCAGGTGGACCCCTTCCCACGTGAGCAGTGAGTGAGCTCGGTGACCACAGGGTGAATGGAGGAGAAAGCCAGGCAGTGGGTCTGGTGACCTCTGACGTGGTGGGTGTAGGACAGAAGGGAACAGTCGGTGGGCCGAGGCAGGAGGATCCAGATGAAACAAGCCACGTCGTTCTGTTTGGATTCCAGTCCAGAGACACCTTTACCAACATTCTCCTACACAAGCTTCAGCTTTGCTCGGTGTCAAGGGACAACTTGCTCATGAGCTATCCTTTCTCTCCACGTGCACAGCAGCTCACTCAGATGACCCAGGACCACGGACCTCAGCATCATGGTTCCCAGAAACGGGCTGTTGAAAAGGAGCCCGGCTGTGTCCCTGGACTCAAATGCCTGGCTACCTGGACCCCCTTTGCCTCTGGGTGTCCACCCACTGTCTTTCTTCCCTCCATTCTTTCCTTGGTTGACCACAGGTCTGGCCCAAGCTGCAATCTCTGCAGGGACACAGAATCTAATAGCAAACTACCAGCAGCGCCTGCTCTCAGGGCTCCCGGCCCCCCAGCCACTGGAACCGGACTGGTCCCACTCACTCCCACCAGTTTCAGAAACCCACCGGCCCCGCTCTCTGTTGGACGCTTGGCTGGCCTGATTTTCCTTATGCATGTGTGTGTTTTCTGATCCTCCATGGTGCTGCGAGTCCTGTCCTCTCACTTCTCTTCTTCAAGGGGAAGTTAGAGGAGAAAGAACTCCTCCTCAGGACGGCTGGGAGTGCTTCCACCTCAGTTCCCCCACCAGGGCCTGCCAGGGAGGAACTCCTGGAGCCGGCCCAGCCTTGAAACCTCATGACCCAGCCAGAGGAGGGCTTTCCCCACCAGCACAAGAGCTGAAAAAGTTTTGCTTGAATATTCAAGTGACAAGTTACTTAAATTGAATTTTTGGTACTAACATACTGTGGGCACTAATGAGCTTCTATGATGGTAGCTAATTATAAGAGGTATATTAGATGGTTTAACAAGGTAACTTTTGAAATGTTAAGCAATACTTTGTATTTTTATGTGGTTCTTAAAATATAATTTTGGCATATATTTTATAAGAGAAAAAAAAGAATTTCTTCAGTTTGGGAATTTTACTGGGATCTTGAAGTTGATACGAATCTGATTTCCATATACCAAACAACACACTGCAATTATCTCTTAGACCTTCTTATTTATACTATTAGCCACTAGTTTACAGATTTGCAGAATCATCCTTCCCAGAATTATAAAATGTAATTTTCTGCCTCACTAGTTATTTTCATATAAATACTTGAGAATATTCAGGGGTTGTATTTATAGCACAAGAGAATTTTCTAGAAACATTAAAACACAAAGTTCTAGCATTTGTACCACATTCTATGAGTGCCTTCTGAGCTAAGGGGTAAATGCTGTGGTGTCAATTTGGACTTGGCATTAATTCCTCTATTGTCGTAGTTGCTCATACATACATTTATAGATCGATATGCAAATGTTTACCGATTGGTATTTTTATGAAGGCAGTGCGAAGGCTTCAGGTGGGGCATGACTGTTGGGTCCTCTTTCCACCTGAACACGTGAAGGCTGATGAGACAAGTGAGTTGCCTCTGAGAAGGGAAGCCCCACTTCACACGCCGCTTGTCACAGGAGCCCCATCTAGCACAGACTGAACTGCACACGGCAGTGCCACATGTAGCTCAGCAGAACTGAGCATGGGGTCTAAATATCTGGGCAAAGCAGGAAAGTGTCACTGAAGAAAACCATCAATATCCCATAAAACTCACAAAATGTGATGTCAATTTTGAAATATATCATTATCATTATTACATTTTTGAGTAATAATATGAAATCATAAATTTTCCATTAAGATTGCAAACCAGAAACTATCTCACCTTGAAGCTATTGTTTTTGGTTTCCAGGCTACCGGCACCCTGACCCAAGCTTTCCACAGCGGGAGTGGGAAGCCGAACACAATGACATCCCTTCAGCACCAAAGTGCTCAGGCACTAGGGTTTTAAACCCGCTAAGAAGTTCCACCGCTTTTCTTTTTCTGATGAGAAAAGATCTAGGAATGGAAATATATACATTACAGAAACTCCAACAACCGACCTTCTTGAGAAACCAGGCTTGTATCAAGGTAAAGTTTTTAAAGATAAGTAATCTTTTATTTATCCTCTTTCTGACTTTAAGTGTTATCAGTGTCTCCTGCACAGGAAACCTCAGAGCACGTGGCAAGAGATCAATACTGAGGAGGTCCTGAACAAGGACGCTGGGCATCTGGATCAGGGCTTGATGAGGGCTGTCTACAGGGTGATTGACAGCGTGACACTTGGGCGACTGTGAGCATCATCAGAGGAAGGCAGGTCAGCGCAGGGGGGCGGGCGGAGAAGACGAGGTGACATGCGGAGTCCCGTCCTCGGGCAGAGCTGTAGCAGCAGGCCCGAGTCCGGGTTCCAGGCGGTGCTGGGAGAGGGCTAGTTCATCTTGGACCAAAAGGCAGCCGTCTGAGAGGAGGTCTCACGGCCGCGGCAACCGCTGTGCTCCTAATAGTAGTGTCTGTGGGCTGCAGGACCTTCCTTGGGTGTTGCTAGAAGTCACATTTGGAGAGCACCCGGGGAAGGACAGTTCTTTGAGAAGGCAGCTTCTGGGTGGTTGGACACGTAGTCACTGCCACCTATTGATAAGAATAACTTGTCATTAAAGGATCAGAATTGATCTTCCTGTATGTTAGCACTGATGATCTGTGGTAAGATAAACATTTCGAGGAAAGTAAACTGCAGATAAGCAAAGGCCAGAGAGAAAGTTCTATGAATTTCGCTATCAGAACAGTCCTTAAGATACAAAGTGGACCTGCAGTACCATGGAAATAATGATAAAATAAGATTTTGCTTATTCCACAATATTACAGAAAGTTGGTGACATTTTTAGGGCATGAAAGGCCTCAAACAATGGGCCTGTTTGGTACATCTTTCCTACCAAAACGATCACTTCAGTCACACTCTCCTGGGAGTCAGAACTGTGAAGAGAGGGCTTGAGGCTGGGGACATACCCATCAGCATTTCAAACGACTTGGGATTTCCACAAAAATCAGGTTCTTCCTTTTGTGCAATACTTTAAGCCTATGCTTCAAGCAAGGCTGTGCAGGCATTGGTGATCAGGGGCTGGAAAAGGTCAGTTCCTGTCCAGGCTAACGAGGCAGAGCGACCAGCCATCTCTCAGAGCTGAGCTGAGGAGGTCAAGAGCAGGATGTGACCTGTGCTGTGGCTCAGGCCTGATGCTCGAGGACTGAAGAGGAGGAAAGTCTCCCTGTCTGGAGAAGAGAGGACGGTGAGGAGTCTTCCGCAGGAGGGATGCGAGAGTGGAGCCTTGGACCACCCAGAGGACTCAACTGCATGGGGATGCTGTGGAGAACTGGTTCTGGAGAGCCCCAGAAGAGAGGACGGCTAACCAGGGCCGAGTGAGACTGGGGAGCAGGATGTGCTCAAGGGCTGACTTCAAGTACTTTGGTGTCAGAATCTTCATACTCACAAGCTATTGAGGACGCCAAGGGGCTTCTGACTTGGGGACTTATATTGACCCATAGCACCTTGATGAGAAATTAAAGCAAAACTTAAAAATATATATTTATTAACATATTTTAAAATATAATCCCTACATTTCTGGTAACATAAATGACTCTTATGAAAAATTATTTCTCAAAAGAAGAAAGCCGTCAGAGGAGTGGCATTGTTTTCCCTTTGAAATCAACGGGCACAATGGTGGGCAGCCGGGCCCCCCTTCTGCACTGGATCTCCTGAGTGGGGCAGCTGCAGGTGGAATCTGTAAGGAGAACTGGGCCTCATACAGACACGTAGCAGGAGAGGGGCTGGGCGTTTTCATAGACCTGTGGATAACTGTGGACACTCTTTACTATGTCACCCATGCTCAACAAATGGGGGCTTCTCAGGGTTTGATTGCAATGTATAAAATCTCAAACAGCATCAATAAGATTTTGGATTAATTTCTTATATTGGTCTGTTTTGCACTTTGGATGGATCGTTTGTCCATGGATAATTGTCATGGCTTGGAAATTATTCATTTATTCAGGTATGTCAATTATTTTGAATTTTTCTAACATTTTTTAGAAAGTCATTATATTTTTTAAAGCACATTTGTTAAATATCACCACATGAATTATCAGAAAACTCTGAAATACTGAGAAATAGTTGCATTCATTTGAGCTGGACACTTACATTTCAAAACTCTAAATTTCACTTGAAAGCTAAAATTTTATCATTGACCATAAATACAATGCTATTTTCCCTCTAACAGGGAACTCGAGGTACTTTTCCAGAAAATGACAGTTAAATACCCCAGTCTGAATACCTGAAGTAAGTCTGTGGATCATTCTTTTAAAGAAAACTGTATTTCTTGTAAAAGCGTCTTACACAGTGTGCATCTCGAGCTGTTTGGTAGATGCCTTGTCTGTGACAGGTCATCAAAACCCCCTCATCTCCCACCTCATTAGTAATTTTAAAAGACAGCATTCAAAGTGAGAGTTGAAAAATTAGCATATTTGACTTTTTTTTTTTAAACCAGGGTCGTGCTTCACCTCTTTCTTTCTCTTCCTTCCTTCCTTCCTTCCTTCCTTCCTTCCTTCCTTCCTTCCTCCCTTCCTTCCTTCTTTCCTCCTCCTTCCTTCCTTCCTTCCTCCTTCTTTCCTTCCTTCCTTTCTTTCTTTCCTCCTTCCTTCCTTTCTTTCTTTCTTTCTTTCTTTTCTTTCTTTTCTTTCTTTCTTTCTTTTCTTTTTCTTTCTTTCTTTCTTTCACAATGAAGAATCTGGTGAGTTATTTGGAGCCACTGCCTTGAGTCTTGCTTCTAAGGGCCCAGCAGATTCACTCTTATTCTTTGGCAGACAAATAATAGTACAGTTAAAAAAAAAAAAAAGCCAGCCTGTCATTAATATCATGAAGTGACAACCCCTGGCTCCTGTGCCCCAGGCGGCATTTCTGTGAATAGCCCCCAGGAACTCACGTTGGAGCCCGGGATCCGTGAACTTGATGAGCTGTGCGTCCTTGACTGGGCGTCTAAACAATCATAGGATGCCTTAGCAGGACACTCCAGTGGAGGATGGCAGAAGAGGAGGGAAGAGGCACAAGGCAAAGGAGAACATGGGTCGCTGAGGCTGTGGGTGGACCACAGAGGCACCTTGAGCCAAGACAAAGGGCGGCAACTAGAAGGTGCTTTAACTGGAGGCTGAGAAGAGCTCTCGGCCACGGCCAGCAAGGGAACAGGACTCCAGTCCTGTCTCTGCATGAAGTTGCTTCTGCTGACAAGGTGCAGTCTGCAAACTCTTTCCCCTGTGTCCCCAGGAAGGGAGGCAGACCTGCCAGCACCTTGTAGCCAGGAGAGGGCCTGAGCAGGATTCTGGCACACCTGTGGGCCCCTGACCCATGGGGAACTTGAGATGGTAAACGAGGCTGGTTTGGGTCAGTTAGCCCCCAGCAGGTGACTTTGTTCCGCATGGGTGGAACATTTGGAGTTAGGAATGAGTACACCCAAACTGGGTCGTGGGGACTCTCTGGGCTCATAGCCAGTGCTTTAGGAACATCTGGTTTAAGAATCTGCTGTGGTTTCAAAGTGACGCCTAAGAGGTATTGTGTTGAAAACCCCAGCTGAACGCATACTTGGGAGGTCGTGGAAACTATAGGTGTGGGGCCTAGTGGAAGGAAGTCAGGTTACTGGAGATGTGCCCTTGAAGGGGATATTGTTCCCTAGCTGCTGCTTCTTTGTTCCTGATCACTGGGAGGTGAACAGCTTCTCCATCATGAAGTGCTATGGTCACAGGACCAATGCAACTGGGTCAAGTGACCATGAATTGAAATCAGAGTCAAAATAAGTCTTTTCTCTTTTTAAGTTGTTTATCTCAGGTATTTTGTCACAGCTATAGAAAGCTGACTAACACAGAAACATTTGGCAGAAACATAGGGGTGAACCTCAATTGGACTCTATACCGCCTAATATGTTCATATAGGAGTATTTTGATGCCACCAATGCTTTCATGTGCTGATGAATTCAGATGCTTAGATCAACTGCATGAAAGTCTTATCATTTTGAGATCACAAACTTTACAACCTGTGACCTATCCTATAGATGTGTTTCCTGTAGCCCACATACCTACAAAACATAGACCTTTAATTTACGTGGCAATATTTAAATATCAAGAAGTATAAAAAATCCAGGATCAAGACTTATGAATGTTTTCACCTTAAGAAATGATAAATTGGGAGGAAGCACATATGATTAATCTGATTACACAATAATACATATAGATTGAAACCACATGGTCCCCAATTAATATATTCAATTTTTGCATATCTATTGTATTAGCTAAAATAATTTAAATTAGAAGGGAATATAAACAAATATAAAAACCCCGACTTCTGCCTTTTCTAAAAATACACAATGCTTAATTCTTAAAAATTTACTTACAACAGATAAAAAGAAAAAATCAAAAATCATAACTGATCAGTTTAACAATTACCCCTAAACGAACACAGCCATGAAACATCATCAAGAACCTGTAGTTCAGTCTAAGAAGTGTCCCGGGACCATGGTCATCCTTACCTGCTCCTCCTCGGAAGTCTGTTCCTACCTGTTGAATAGCGGTTGCAGTTTCATCCATCGTGTAGGAGACAAGGGATCCCCTGGGTTAGAAATGATCTTCTTTTCTGTTTTACCCACAGAGCAAGTTTTGCTTGTACTTAGGAGTGAAGTTTGGGGCAGATAAAACACATTTTCAGTTCACTTTCAGCGATGGGATTTTTCCAGTAGTTTTTATTCTTCTACCAGTGGTACCGTTCCGTAATTACGATGTATAATTCTAGTGGAAAAAAAAAAAAAAAAAAAAAAAGGAAGCCATCCACATTATTTGGAGATTAAACCTGTTGGTTTGGGCTCCCTGGAAGCTGGACTCCTGAGGTCAGGGAGGGGATTTTGCGTACTGCTGCCCCACACGTGGATCCCTCCAAGGTTAGCTTAGGCCAGAAACAGGCTCCAGGGGCAGGTGACTGTTCTGTGCCGAGATGTCCCAGGACTTGGTCATCACTTGAAGGAGCCTCTTGGGCAGCCGACACATGGCCAGCCGACGGGTCTGCAGCTCATTTGTGACTTTTGCAGGGACCTTTCCATGACTTGGGTGCTCACAATCAGCTTCCTCCCATCCTAGCCAGGGGCTGGAGTGTCCCCCCGGCCTTTGGCTCCCCAGCCTGCGTGGAGGGCGTCCTTCTTTCTCCATTGCAGGCATTTAATCTGGGCAGGTTCCAAGGTCAGTCCCAGTTCCCTCCACTATCTGGGGTCTGGTGGGCACATTCGTGGCCCAGGACACAACACGGGAGGGAAGTCAGGCTCCAGGGCTCCCCAGTGGCTTCCTGGCCGCCCTCGTGAGTTTCTAAGGACCCGGTCCTTCAGAGGGGCAGCGGAGCAGAGGGCAGCTTCCCTACCACACGCTCCCTCACCTCCCACCTGCTCTCCTGTCCTCAGGGAGCGGAGGGCTGGGACTGCACAGCACAGGCTTTGGGAACCGCTTCGGAGCTCAGCCTGGACAGGACCACAGCTCACCGCGAGCGAGCCAATAGGAGTCCCTGGTGCCTCATCCTGCGGCTTCAGAGGGAGGCAGACTGGGGACCCGGGCTCTGGAAAACACGTGACCATCCTGCTTCAAAGCGAATTCCGCTTGGTTCCACCTGCAGGTTTGACGAGCAGGCCTTCTATGCCATCAGTGCCTCGGCGGGTACAGTGCAGAGGCCTGATCAGGATGCCCTCAGCGCCTGGCACCGGCTCGGAGTCGCGGACCTGTCAATCACCTTGCTGCTGGCGCGGTGTCGGCACAGCGCTGCCCCAGGGCGCCCCCCGTCGCGTTCACAGTGCGCACATAGAGAGAATTTTTTCGAATACTTTGTGGGAATCCAAATATTAAGTATATTTTTTAAACGAAGTTAATTCAAAAAGAATGTATGAGAAACACAGCAAAAAAATAAGGTGTTTTTTTTTTGCCTTAATTTGAGATTTCTTGGCATGAGTTGCTGACTGAGGTACTAGAATTAAAAAGCTAAGTGTGAAGATCATTAGGAAATTAGCAGTGTGGATAAAAGGCAAATTACAAACTGGGAAGAATATTTATAATATGACAGCAAATGATTAATGCTTTATTATTTGAAAATCCTCAGGAAATTAGTAAGAAAAAGACCAATGACTCCATTAAATTTGGCAAAACACATAAGTAATTCACAAATTATCATTATAAAATCCAGCTTGTAAACAATCTGAGAAATTCAAATACAAACAAACCAAGAAGCATTTTTCATATTTGAAGTTGGCAATGGTAAATAGAAAAGGTGTTGGCAAAGACTCACTCTCCTGCAAAGCTGGCGAATCAGAAAACCGAAGGTCAGAGAGCTCAACTCGGCAGAGCTGTGACAACACTCCAAATGCGCCAACCCCTGACCCATGAATCTCATGCCTGGAGATTCATTACTGGGGTTCCTGCTCTGGTCCTCTTTCACAGAACAAGGTGACCCAAATTAGCCACCTGGAACACACCCATCTTCTCCCTCCTCCCTGGTCTCACTAGGTCAGACCAGCAGAGTCTGAAGGGCAGGCAACCCTGAGCCAGGAGGAGCAGAGGACTCCTGCTTCCATTGCTCAGACTAACACCCTGAAGACTTCCTGCAGGGATGCCAGGGACCTGGTAGGGCATGCGGCGTGTTTGGGTGTGGAATGCTCCCAAGGGCAGGTTTTAGAACTCAGTCACCAGCCTCACGCTATCTGGAGGTGGCAGAGCCTTAGGACTTCGGCTTAGGGGAGATCTTTCAGTCTCTGGGGCATGTTCATGAAGCAGATTGTGGGAGCCTAGCACTTCTCTTTCTTTGCTTCCCATCCGCCATGAGATGGGCTGCTTTGCTCTACCAGATGCACCTGCCATGATGTGCTACTTTGTCCCAGGCCCAGAAGCAATGGGACAACCAATCATGGACTGAAACTGCCAAAACTGAGTCAAAAATAAGCCTTTCTTCTCTTTAAGCTTATTTTGTCAACTGTTTTGTTATAGTAATAGAAAGTTGAGGACAGATGCCTGAGTATTACCCAGAGAAGATATGGCTCCTGCCATCACTGAACAACAAATATTTGTTTGGTTTAACACTGACATCCTGGGTGTTTATAACTCAGAATAAGGTAGCCAACTGTTACTAAACATGAAATTGGAGAGATAAATCAGCTTTCCTCCTCTTTCTGATTCTCATACTGCTTAGGGTAGAACCTTACACAGAAATTGGGTTCACCCAAGTCCTCCTGAAAATTTTTGACTAAAATAAGATTCCAGATACATATATTGTACATGAAACACTGAGTTTTGTTGTGTTTGGCTTCACAAAAATGGACTGTGCTGCATGATATAATTTTGCATCACTATTCTATCTTTAATTATTTTCATGGAGATTTATCCTGGCATGCTATATTATATGAACACATTTCTCTTTATGTAAACATACACAAGTCTACATATAATATATATATATATACATTTAATAAAGATATACATAAATAAACCTTTTATATATAAAGATATATTTATAAAATATATTTATGACATATTATTAATTTTTATATACCATTACATATAAACACATTCATGTATTTTTATATATAAAGATATATTTAAAATATCTATCTATATACATACAGGTGGATAAATCTATTTATCTCCAAGTTGTTTATCTTTGACCTCCTCAGATAGAACTGTCGGGACCCTGCTTGTGTCCTAGTACTCTGATCTCCGAGGGTTGACTTGAGGAAATCATTGTCAAAACACAGGTACGTGCTTTTCCTCCTCATCTTGTTAGCCGTGCAGGCTATTTCTGGAGAGTGGTAAGTGCCGCTTTCCGCTCTCATGGGTAGCGTCTGGAAATACCTGCAGCACATACCACGGAGCACCAGTGCAGCGGGTGGCTCAGGTCTGACCGGCAGAGGTATGTGTGCTCCTTAACTCTGGTCCACATCGGTCCGGCCACCTGTGACCGGTCTGTTCCTGGGCGTCACGGCCTCTGTGCGGTGCTTCTGTTGCTCACGGCATTGTGGTTTCTCTTCGTTATCTGTCCCCTTTTTGCAAATTCGTAGTGACCATTGCATCCCATAACTATCCACGCGTTGCCATGGGCATTGTTTCTCAAGCTCCCTCCGTCGGTTTGCATTTTGCTGTAGTTCATCATGCCAGTTCTTCTTTGCACGGCGCGTGGGCTTCAGGCCTTGGTTACAGAGAGACTCTGCTCACCCCTCTTCAGTCTGGTGCGTTTTCTGTGGCCATCCACTCTTGCGAGTCCTCTGTTCACCGTGCTGACCTTCGCTGGGTCCACGCTTTACTCTGGCACGTGACTAGGACGTGTGACTGTGCAGCCCTGTGCTTGTCCTCCAGATAGTCGGGCTGCGGCTGCTCCATTCATTAAGGAATCCATTGACTCTTTATGAATCATGCTAAGTCTGTGTCTGTGTACTGACATCCACTTCTGTGGCACTGATTTATCTCTCCAATTTCACGTTTCAGTAACAGTTGGCTAGTTTATTCTCCGTTATCAACACCCGGGAGTGTCAATGTTTTAAACCAACGAATGTTTTGTTGCTCATTCTGCAAGTCTGATGCAACTCCTCCGAGATGCAGGGGAAGGGGGTCTGTTCAGACCGGCCCTCCCATCCTGCGCAGAGAGAATGGAGGAGCTGGCCGCTCACTCCTCGGTGTCGGCTGGAGACGCCCTGGGAATTTGTGCCCGTGATTCACCGGCCCACGCGAATCACAGGGCCAGGTCCTTGAAGGCGGTGGGGGCGTAGGGAAGAGGAGGGTGGCGAGGCCGCCGCTTGATGGGTGCTCTGCTCAGCGCGCGCTGCTGGATGGCTCCCGGGTGCGTGGGTGGGTGATTCCTCGGCCACCTCGTCCTGGACTTTGGTCTCTTCCGGTCCCTCACCACTGCAGCTCTGTCGTGATCTTCCTGGAAACCCAAGCGGACTCCGGTGTTCTCCCTTTCCCTTAGGTGTGTTCCCCTTCCCTCCGCATTTCCACCTCTGGGCCCTCCGTGCTGCATCACAGGTAATTCATTTGAGTTATTTCCTGTTCACTAATTTTTTTTCCTGCTATTATTTCAACCATATTCCTTAAAACTTTTATTTCATTTGAGAATTTTTCATTTGCAAACATTCTAGTTAGTTATTTTTTCAAGTCTGCTAAGGTGCTTTGTAGTAAGTACTGGGTTTAATGTTATTTTAATAATATTAATGTTATTTGAATATTTACTGTAATATTCATATTTTTAATATTATTATTTTGTAATATGTACTAGATTTTTAAATTAAAAGAATGTATATCTCTTTAACCACTATAAAATAGGTGCTGCACTATAAAATAGGTGCTGCAATATATATGTGTGATAGCAGCAGTTACCACATAAATCTATTTTTAAGGTTTTTCTTAATTGTCATGATGTCTTGTGTGTTGTATATTTTTTTATTGTTAACTATTTTATTGAATTAGTACTTGCAGAGATTACTTAAGGCATAGGATGAAAGTGTTATCATAGGGTAGCATTTTAATTTTTCTTTCCCTAGCACCTGTGGGTGTCTTAAGTTGGGGACCACTTTAAATTAAATCTATAGCTACAGTATTTTGGACCCCATTCCTTAAGAATCAGGAGCAAAGTGCACAGGGCCAGTAGCATGACAAGAAGCTGGAGAGAGGGTGCAGAGGGGACTGAGATTAACCCTCATTGGGGGGTTCGGCTGCCTGTGGCCTCCTTCCATCAGGTCTCTTGAACTGGGATCTCCTACCTGATGGGCTCTGGTCTCTTCTTTCCCCTATGCCTAGTGAGGCCAGAAAACAGAAGGTCCAGAGGCTTCAGGTAATGAAGGTGAGTTGGTTGGGCAAGTCATCCCACAGGAAACAGTTACACACAGGTGATCTCCCTCTGGAGAGATAAACAGATTAACACACACACACAGATACAGTGTGTACACACATACTACTTGAGTGTACTAAGAAGCTGATGAAGAGCTTACTTTTGAAAACTATAACTTTAATAAGTAAGAAGTACAATTCTTTAGTTTTATGTCTGAGGGCACTCCTGATATTCCATGTCTACAGGGGTGAAAACCACTGCCCTTACCAGCTCAGGTGACAACAACAGAGTTCAGACGGGGTGAACAGGTAGAATTTGAAAGGGTATGTCTTAGAAGTGGAAGACGGGAGCTGATGGCACCCCAAACCTGCGCATAGACTCTGCCCTGTACGTCACTGGTGAGAGCCTTCCTGTGGGTGCTCAAGGAGGACTCCAGGTCCCAGATGCAGAAGTCACTTCCAGAGGCTCTGAGAACCGCGTGGAAGAGCTGCTCACCACGGGAGAGCACGATTTTCAGTTAATCCCGGCAAATTAACTGCATAGTAGAACAACAAGAAAAATCCTCAAAATGACGCACTTAAGTTCAGAATTCTGGTCTTATTTAAATACATTGTGTCAAGTGAGACTTAGTACATAGTCAAATAGCAGTAAATGTCCCCCTTCTTACAGTACCAGGCAGCTGGCAGATATCTGCAGCTGCTGGCTTGGTAGAAGGAAGTTGTGTAAGTAGCTGTTATCAACATGGTCAAAGAAATAAAGCACTTGCTAGGAAGGACCAGTACAGGATTTTGGACAGAGGAATGGAAAGATGGAAGTGGAAAGCTACAGAGCAAGGTACAAGAATTAAATGAAAATTCCACTAGATGCACTCAGCAGAAGATTGAGATGATGGAGGGAAGGCTGAAGGACTCAAACAGAAATTACCAGGCATTACCTGGTCCCCAAAACAGGAGAAACCAAAGAGAAATGAACAGTCTCAGAGCCTGTGGCTTCGAGTCACTGCATCAACATGAATGTCACTGGAGTTTCAGGAAGAGGAGGGCCAAAAATACATGTGAAGAAACAGTGACTGAAAACTTCCCCAGAGGTGGCAAAAACCATCACCACACAGATCCTCGAAGCCTGGCAAAACCCCAAGCAGGATCAACAGAAAGAAAAGCTCACCTGGGCCACCACAGCCTAACCAGGCAACATTGAAAATAAAGAAGACAGAGGAAACAAGAGAAAAACTGCACAAGGAGAAGCAAGTATAAGATCATTCCTTGTTTTAGTCAGCTTTTTTGCTGCCGTGACTAAAAGACCTGACAAGAACAACCGTAAAGGAGAAGAGTTGTTCTGGGGGCTCACAGTTTCAGAGGTCTCAGCCAATAAGCAGCAGGTGCCATTCCCCAGGGCTCAGGGCTCAGGGTGAAGCAGAACATCATGGCAGAAGAGAGTGGAAGAGGGAAGCAGCTCACATGATGATCAGAAACCAGAGAGAGAGAGAGAGAGAGAGGAGAGAGAGAGAGAGAGAGAGGACTCCACTTGCCAGGTACACAATATATACCCCAAAGGCAAGCCCCAGTGACCCACCTCCTCCAGCCACACCCCACCTGCCTTCGGTTAGCACTCAGTTAATCCCATCAGAAGATCAATTCACTGATTGGGTTAAGGCTCTCACAACCTTCTTGCATTGTCTCACACATGAGCTTTTTGGGGGGATACCTCACATCTAATCCATAACATTTCTGAGTCGCTTTGAGAAAAAGTGGAAGATTGAAAATGCTGGAACACGGTATTAAAAGTGTTGAAAAAGCAGAAACAAAATTATCTCAACTATGAACCTATCTGTATCTAAACTCTCTTTAAAAGTGACATGCAAAATACATTCTCTGATATCAAATAAACATAAATCACGAATGTTTGTCTGCAGTAGACTTGCTCTATATGAAGTGTTAAAATGAAGGTCAATAAGCTGATCCAAGATGCTAAATCAGAACTTCATGAAGTAACAGAGAGTAACTGGAGGGGTGAGCACAGAGCCAACACAGGAGCATGGTACACACGGGTGAGCCCTCTTCACCCGACACACACACACACACACACACATACACACACCCGCATGCACACACACGCGCATGCACACACACGCATGCTGTGCGAGGGTTAATCAGCAGAAGGGCAGGAGTTGGTCTGACTCTGGTTAAAATAAGTGATTCCACCACCTTGGAGGCAAGGGGTTGGGGCAGGGTGTGTGAAATGGAACTGATGTTGTCCAGGGGTCCCGTGGTCCCCTGGGGCTCTGCCCTGGTGGTTAGCTGACAGAGACCCTGTGCTCTGGTGAGAGCAGGGCTGATGGGTTCAAGGGCCTCTCACGTTGGTTCGTTGAGGTCTCTTCTCCAGTATCTCAACATGTGACTGTACCTGGAGACAGGGCCTTCAAGAGGTTTATGATCTGAAAGGAAATCACCCGGTAGGCGCCAATCTAATCTGACTGTGTTTCTTGCAGGAACACAGAACACAGAATTCAAGGTCATATTTTAGGGTGATTTCGAGTCCCATCTCCAGTTACCCTGTGGTTTTCCAGTGCTTATCGAAGGAGCAGAAGCCTGCAGAGCAGTGTTGTTCTCTCTGCGAGGACTTCCAGGACTCTAGCCTCATGGCCATCTGGCTGCTCTGTGCTCTCTGCTCAGGAGTGACCTGCCCAGCCTCTGTCCCAGCAGAGCCAGTTCCCCGGTCCTCACAGGCCAGAGCAACACAGTTGAAATGTCAAGTTCGTGCTTAGCTGTCTTGAAAATGTGATTAAAACAGATTTGTGAGAAATTCAGAACCAGGAGGGACTCTCGGCCTTGTGCTATAAGAAATTATTGAGAATCTTGTGACTCTTCAAAGTATATGAAAAACGTCGGCTTTTTGTTTTATTTTGATCAGAAGTGAAAAAAATAGCAAGTGAACGAGCAGCGGAGAAACATTTTAAAGTCAACATAACAACTTCAAAGGATGGTAAAGCTGGCGGGGGTGGGTGGTGGGGATTAGAGGAGTAATTCCATGAGGGGTCAGGTGAGTGAGTCAGTGCAATTCGTGCAGGAAAAAGTGCTACTGTAGAGCTGGTTCCACAGTCAGGGCCTCTACATTGTGAATTTCATAAAAACCATAAATAACAAATACATTAAAAGAAGCCAAATAATACTTCTAGTCTTAGGATTGATGAAATGTATTTAAATAATATATAAATATTAGCTAGCATTTATCATAAATCATTCTACAAATTTTGGTAGTTAATGGCATTATTAGAAAAATATAGAATGAAGTTGTATTATGATTCACGTAAGATGCTGAAATAACCCAAGACATTATAGGTATCACATTAAATATTGAATCAAATTCATCATCCAGAATATAACAAAAATATAAAGACTTAACAAGATATAGCTTTTTCTTTTGTTCAAATTTTGATTTGCATCATTGTGACTGTTGAAGTCTCCTCTAGAATAGCTTACTACATATAAACTCATAGGACAGAAGGAAAAAAGCCAACGATATTACTGTTTTCCTTGTTAGACAATTTTCTAGGGAAATGCCAAGATGACAAGAATGTGGAAAGAATTTCAGCAGGTGTAATACATGTCCATTTAAATAAATGGTATTGATTTCTACTTACCGTAATCTGAAAGCCAAGGATCATTGACAGTCTCTCTATTGGCTTTTTTTTTTTTTCAGAATCTGTTCTAGGAGATAGCAATTTGTTATGATGATCTGTTCTATTCATCGGGACTAGAAAGAATCAGACATTTGCCAATGTATGTTCTGAGCAGCATATTTCTCTAGTGCAGGTGACATGCTGTGGATGAAGATTGGTCTGCAAAATCAGCTACTTGATTTTGATTGTACACTAAGTACAAGACAGCGTTTGCAATTATTTTATAGAAATCACAAAGTGCAAGAAGGAATTTGCTTTTTACTGTATGCATGCTTACTCTGCATCCTTTTCTGAATATGTTATGAGCTGGGTTGTACTTTAGGAAGCATAAAATGCAAATGGCAATAAAATACATGCACATAAATTCCAACAATCCTACCTTAATGATAATGAGTTGCTGAATTTTTTCTGGATACAAGTTGTGTGAGTCAAAATAGTCTACCTTATTCTATAACAACAAGCGATCTCAGGGAATTAAACAGAAAACCAGTGTGTCCTTTTACAGAGATAGACTGCTCTAGATCTGTGTGAGTCCTCATACTGTCCCCTGGGTAGCTGGCTCTTGTAGGCTGCCTCCATCCACACTTACTGATGGGCACCTTCCTGTTGGCTAGTTCTATCCCTGCACCCTAGGAAGAGCCAACTGAAGAGTGAGCATAATTAATAGGTGCATCAACCTGCCAGGGACCTCGCCCCTCTCATGTCTCTTGTGGGGACTGTCTCATGTACCTACTGTCAAGGGGATGAAAGAGTAATAACCACATACCCATGCAGTGGAGAGCTGGATTTGAGTGAGCAGCAGGAGCCTAATTTCTTTTCTGCTCTTCTGAATTCTGCCTCTCAAGTGCTGCAAGACTCCCAGGGCCATAACAGAATAGTAGTTAGCTAATACTCAGGTTTCCTGAGAGCGTGGCACTCTGCAAAACACTGTAGATACCACACCTGTTTAGCCCTTAAGAAATTCTGGCCCATAGGAGAGAACACACCAACCTGTGGCACAGAGAATGCCCACCAGCAAATTATAGTACAGCTTTGAGAACATGCTCAATATATCTTCAATTATGAAACTTGGACTTAAAAAAACATGTCTTAAGCATTATAGGGAAATGTTCAAATACATAACTGATTTTAATTTTTTTTATTGGTTTATTCTACTTGTACTTGGAGAAAAATATAAACATTTCTCTACTTTTTAAAAGTTATGTATTTTTTCAAGTCACAAAGGATTGCATACAAAAGACTAGAAATTCACTGCATTTCAGTCATGCACATTGCTAATACATTATTTTTTCAAGGCTTCTAATTTATATTTAAATGCAACATGGACTTTTTTTTCAGAGTACACAATCCCTGTACTGTGGGCTTCAATGTTGGAATAATCACCGAAGAATGGTCTCTGCATGGGTTAGAGTTTCGTTAGAGGTGTGTTGTGATTGTACCTGAGTAAGGAGGGCCTGTGATAAATATACCAGTGGCAGTTTTCCATTTAGATGAACTTTCCCCAGTTTCTGTTTTTTTCTCTAAATTCCTCTTCACCAAATGATGTGAGAACCAGATCAATCCCTGAGCAAGTAGCCGTGGTCAGGATGAGATCTTCTTCATGCAGCCTAATGGGATTGGTGGAATGAAATTTCCCCAGTGCACTGTCATGCAAATCAAATGTCACTAGAAGAAGACTTTGGTAGCCAAGTGCTGGACACCTCATTAGGATACTTGCTCTGGTGGTTAGGGCGCAGTTTGTACTTTATTTGCATTATGGTTTGGATGTGAGGTGTCCCCCAAAAGTTCACATGTGAGACAATGCAAGAAGGTTCAGAGGAGAAATGATTGGCTTGTGAGAACCTTCACCCAGTCAGTGAATTAATCCCTGATAGGATTAGCGGAGTGGTAACTGAAGTGGTCTGGTGTGTCTCGAGGAGCGCGTAATTGGGACCTGGCTTTCGCGTATGTGTTTGTATCTGATGTTTGTATCAGAGGTAGACAGACTCTCTCTACCTCTGATCATCGTGTGAGCTGCTTCCCTCCGCCACACTCTCCTGCCATGATGTTCAACCGCACTTTGAGTCCCGAGGAATGAAGCCAGCCTTCTAAGGACTAAGACCTCTGAAACCACGAACAACCTAACTGAAACAATTTGCATTCGGTTTTCTTTTTAATGAACTTAAACTGAATTCAAGGAACACCGAGGTTCACTTTCATAGCTCCCTGTTGCTGAGTTCTTTTTTCATTTCAATGCATTTTGCACTCGGTGAGTGCATTTGTCTTCCTCCCAGCCTCTCACCAAATATTTCACAGTAAGGTTCTGCACGTGCACACCAGTGCCTTTTAAAGGTTTTCACTGGGATGCTATTAAAGTTTCAAATACATATTTTATTTCTCAGATTCAAAATATACATGCACTTTCATGATTATTAATTACAATAAAGACTGCATTTCCTGGCTGCTTGATGGAACAGGGTCAGCTGGTGACTTTTACATTCATTGGTCTAAAAATGGGCTCTTTAAAACTCTCTAAATAAATTTCCTTGAGTGTTCAAAAAAAGGAAAAAAAAAAGAAAAAGAATAGTGCCAAGGGAAGAGAGAACAAATACTGCCAAGAACCTAAAACAGACGAGGCTGCCAACAATATATTAAGCACAAATAACAAAGAAATACGGTGTGCCTTGCTACCTTGCCAGCTTCCAGCCGGTCCCCAAAGTCCTGTCACATTCTAATGTTGGCAGAGGGGGAGGAACCCACAGGGCAGATTGAAAAGACCTATGTGCCAGTCCACATTTCAGCCAAACAAAGTGCGGGTTAAGCAGCTCTGACAGAAGGTAGTTTAGAGGAAGAAGTTCAGTTAAAAGAAAGGCACGGGAGAGAGAAAAAAGAATATTAGTCAGGGGGCTACGGAAGCTTCCTCAGGGAGATTTTGATTGCTTCCTGCTACCCCACTTCCCAGCACTGACAGTTTATATTCGGTCCCTAAGTTAGGGAGATGGTGTCCAAGGAAACTTGAGGTTAGTGCTTCAGGGAGCCCAGGGCTGGCTGCATGAAATGGAAGACACCTAGGAGGTGACGCCTGCTGGTGCTGCTTCACTCCGGGGCTCCACTATGGCTCCATCAGCCCTGTGCCTGGGCTTCCCAGTGTGCAGGGCTCAACCAATGCACGGTTTTTTCAGGCTCTCTGGTACATTTTTCAGCTTTCCTGCAGAGTTCACATTTAAAGGATAAAGAAGTGCATTTCTGTCACAAAAAGTGACTGGGCAGCTGGAGGGAACAAATAGCCTTATTTACTTTAAAAAGATGGGCTTGTGATTTAAAAATGCAGCAATCTGAAAGTGTCTCCCTGTTTCCTTTGAGTAGTGACAATAGCTCTGAAACATTAGCTTCCATTTGGGGGACCAGTAATGGAGAGGTATCAAAGCAATCCTGGAGAGTCTGGGAACATGTCATGTGGGTTTGAAGATGGACCTCACGCCTGTTTCGTGGGGAGCTTCTCAGGACTTAGGTCCTGATTTCTTTGTCTAGACTCAGTGTATACCATGTTTTCCTGATTTAATCATGACTGGCCAAGAAGTGTGACCGTTGCATAGTGAGAAATAGAAGATAGGTACTTAGATTGGGATGGGTTAAGATTTTACACACTGTCCATCATTTTACTAGGGTGGTTTGTAACTTGTCTCATGTTGGTGTTGCCTATTCTTGAATTAATGTTCCATGTGCTATTCTTATCTTGGGTAAGGTTCTTGGACCCTTTATGCAAATAGGCATTTGAGACGGAGGAACAAACAGGAAGACAGGAAATCATGGAGGCCACTGGAGGAGGTTAAGTAACCTAGGACAAGAAACACAGGACGGCTTTGTGGAAAGTGGCCTAGCCCTGGCCAAAAGCTGGCCTGGCAGTCAGAGGTGTGACGTCACTGAGCCAGCTGGCAAACTGGATCTCCAGATCTGCTGCTCCTCAGTCACCCATGTCTCAGGCTCCGAATCTTGGCATCAGAACCCTGAGCCCCAGCCAGCAGCTGGACCATAGCATCCTGACCCCAGAATTCAGTGGGTCTCAAGTCCCTGTTTGAGTCCGTATAAACCTCACCTGACCACGGTTCTCTCGATTGCCTTCACTTCCATCCAAGCCCTCAGTTCCTTCCAGCAATTCCCTGTCTTACCAATCAGACCCTGTGCTTGGTTGTGGGAAGGACTGTTTCCCTTCACCTTCACTTCTTTGTATTTTTGGAAGAATTGTTGTACCAATCTCTACCTTGATGTTCCCTTTGCCGTCTCCAGTCTCTGTCCCTAAAATCCCCTAACCATGGGAACCAGCTGAGTCTGAGTTCATGACCTCCACACAAGGCTTTCTGTGTCCCCATTAATCTGTATGTCAGTTGTTGGGCGCCTCTTCCTCCATTTCAATGTCAGCCTTCTCAGGCCTTCTGCCACCGCGTCACCCCACGGAGAAAGTCAGGCCCACAGTGTGAACTCAGTTCCCAGGCCCAAGAGAAACAACTCTACTCACATTCAGCCAGACTCGCCTTTCCCCAGGCCCTTCTCAAGAGCAGCCTACCCTCTGCTGGCGTCTCCCTCAGGCCACATCATCTCTGTTTGGGGATTCAGCTCCAGGCCCTCCCGTGTGTCTCCGCCTCCTCTTGCTGAGCCGGTGGTTGGCTTGTGGACTTTGCTGCTGCCTACCCCAGGCCCACCCTGCAGCCTCCTGTGCACTGGACCTCTCTACACAACTCTTTTTGTAAATGGTTCCCACTTCCTGTCCTCCTTAGATCTCCCTGGATTTCCTGTCACTTGGTCTGCTTTTCTCTGCCATTCACCCTGCTGTGACATTCCTTCTGGTCGCAGGCCCTGTTCTCCTTCTATGCTGCTCACCTCCAGTGCCATGGCTCCTGGTGCTACCACCAAGCATCGCCTGATGGACAGAACCTGCACTGTGCAGGGTGAGAGTCAAATCATGACGCGGTGGATGGTGCAAGCTAATTTTCTTACCATAAGGTCTATGTAATGATGCTTTATTCATTTGCTGTATTGCTAAGGACAAGGTGTAACAGGATAGATGTGACGTGACATGGTATATCAGAATAGATGTGACATGATGTGGTATATCAGATAGATGTGACATGACATGGTATATCAGGATAGATGTGACATGACGTGGCATATCAGACAGATGTGACATGACATGGTATAACAGGATAGATGTCACATGACATGGCATATCAGACAGATGTGACATGACATGGTATAACAGGATAGATGTCACATGACAGGTAAAGTGGACATGTGCAGATGTTTCTTATAGTTTGAACTCTTATGTCTCAGTTAATCCATTAGAAAAATAAACTGTGAGATATACCAATTTTATGACATACTTCAGCATTAAAATATATACACAAAGATATTAAAATGATGTATATCGGGCAGCATGAGGGTTTAATAATTATAAATAAGATGTAATTTTTTTAATTATTGAAATTTAGATATCTTGGAAGATTTTATCTAAGTAATATCTTGAATATAAGCCAAGATAATTTTAAATATAGCTCTTTTTCTTTTGAAAATGTTATAACAAATGGTTACAAAATATAATTTACTTGAGAGTACTTGTACAATTTAAATATGTGTATGATGAAGTATTGATAATGTTCACTTATAAGGGTTGCTCATGATTTAATGAGGATAAGACCTCAAGCAAACTTGAACATATAGTCCATACAAAATAAATACAGATAACCAATGGACATGGAGAAATTCAAAACTGCAGAAGCGATGAAGGATTTGATGTCTGAAAACAAGGGAGTTATTAGTGTGTTAGTGCAGCACATCTTTAATGGCCAGGCATAAACAGAAAGCAGCATTTGCAGGGTGGTGATGAAATTCAGCCCTACAGTGACTCTTAAAGATTTCCTCAGAAAAATAGGAATGATATATGCAGAGAGGCCTGTGGTGGGATGCTCACCCCAGCAGTATTTAAATAGTGAAAGAAAATAAAAATAAAAAGCAAAGGTCCCACACATCCAGTCATAATATTTTGAAGATGAGGAAGCCACCAAAACCTCGGCAGAAGAACAAGAGATGGGAACACCTCGTTCATGCAGGTACCCACCTGCATGGAGACTGTCTCACCTGCTGTGTGGAGGGTACTTATGATTTATACATTTCAAACATTAAACATTCCTCTGACCTGAGAACTTGATCATAATCTGGTATACATATTGCTTTTACTAATGAGTTAGGTATTGCATGTACAGTGCTTTCTTAGCAAAATTTAGATAATGCAATAGAGGTTTTAATAATAGTAATATTCAGAATAAAGCTTTGGTGAACATTTTTCCTATCAATTTAGTTTGTTTCATGCAAATGTTTAGCCGAAGAATGAGATTAGCCTCATGGAGAAGCCCAGTTTACTACCAAATGCTATTTGATGTTGGCTATTTTTCTCAATAAAAATTATAAATGCAGATACTCAGAATACTGCAAATTTGTAATGCTTTTGACTTCCATTTGGTCAGCAGCTATCAGAATACTTCCAAATTCACTGAAAATAAAACCATGACAGTGACCAGGGTGCACATTTGTGCTGTCCTGGCTGGCTTTTCTAGGCTGTAGAGGCCCAGAGGCAGACTGGACCAGCATCCTGATGGAACTGGGTGTGTTACTCAGCTCTCAGAGGGATGAGCATATGTGATCAGTAAGAGTGAGCTGTAGACGTTCATAAACACTTCAGCAGATTTGTATTAATAAGTTTTGTAAAAGTGAAATGAAGCATATGTTACACAAAAAAGCAGAATGTAGAAAAAGTAAAGTAATATAAATGTAATAGAAATATATTCAAATGTGAATATAATCATAATAATGAATAAAAGTAACAATATATTTTAAATTATAGTTTTATCATATGCCTGTGTGAAACGGGTGCATAAAGCAGTACAGTTAAATAGTGTTTGATTTAAAATGTCAGATGGTTAGAAAGTGCTATGATATAAATCAGGGTCCGTAATAGGGCAAATGGCCCAAATGCTCATAGAGCTCTAGACAATTCCACAACTAAAGAAACCCACAAAATATTTAAATAACAACTATGTTTTGGACTTTGTATTCTACATATGCATGTGTGCACACACATGCAGACAAATACACACAGTTCTTGTGAAATCTGCACTACAGTTTGGTTTTTGTCCAGTACACTGAAGCTTACATGACTAAACCAAAATCATATACTGAGTGTAAGAGTTGATATGGAAACCTGTTAGTTACAGTGAAAATTTATGTATTACTTTAGAACTGTGCTGAGAATACAGAAGGCATTCACTGAGTATTTGCTGAGAGAATGAATAAATCAGTGCTAATTTCAGCGAGCCCTTATTTGCCTCATTGTGGTTGTTGGACATCTATTTATTCACTTCAGGTTCTGAGGGAACCTGAGGAGCAGAGGTACTACAGTGGGCCTGACTGTTCCTGTTTCTTCTCCCAGCCCCACGGAGCTGGAGCAACACAGATTCTCCTGACTGGCACATCCTTGGGTTCCTAAAGATAGAATAATGACTCTTCCCCCTGAATCATGATTAACATGATACTGATAGCTCTTCCCCAAAGTGACAAAAATCACTCAGAGTTGGCATTGCCTTCCAGAAATAGCATTATATGCTTAAATGAAATTAACTATGATCGTGCAAACACCCCGAGTTGTTGAATTACATGAAAAGCAGTAATAAACCACAGATATTTCCATTTTTAATTTTCAGGAAAAAACAACTCAGTATTTAAAAAAAAAAAAACAGTGCATATCAGCAAAGCTTAATTTAGTATTTGAGAAGTTTGTAGCACATCTTCATGTTGACTGAAAGACATCAGGAATGTAAGATGAGGATATGTACCCAGAAACTATAGCCTGAAGAATGTTCCAATTTTTCTCCTATCCAGTCTTGACATAGATTTAAGCTGAGGCCATTCACAGTTTGGAAGACCCTTGTTCCTGAAAGTTGTTGCTTCACAAACACACAACCAAGTGTCAAGTATGCATAAATGAGTTGGTGCTTCTAGTCATCCACACAGAGTTCTGAGTGGAAGCATGCTAGTCTACCGTAGATCACGCTGCTGGCCTCTGTCGGCAGACGTGAGAGGACATCCTTGCTGGTTCTGTGGCTGGATTGGTTTTCTCCTGGCATACACAGTGACTCCTCCTAATCTGTTCCAGAGTTCTTAAAATCAAGGTCTCTGAATTTTTGTCTGTTTAGATGGTGGTTATATTTAGAAAAACCTTGTTTGTCCTTTACACAGGATTAATATAGGGCAGGAAACACCATTTTTGTTATTTTCAGACTTTAGTTACTTAGTAATAGTAAAATATTGAAGAAAGAGTTCACCGATTTTAAAATCAAATACTATAACAGGTCACAGCATTCAAGGGAAGTGCTCTCTGTGGAGAATCGCTTCTGCCATCATGTTCTGGTGAGCAGAAGGTCGAGATGCTTTAGGGTGAGCACCACAGATCTCCAAGGCTGAGAAGAGGTGTCACAGGACAGTCAGAAGACTTCATCTAGATTTATTTTAGTTGCTTTGAGAAAACAATAATCAAAATCTCTGTTTAAAAGTAGTTTTAATGTTTTTGTTCCATAACTAGAAAATAAACAATGTTTGCAAAAGGAATTTGATCAGGGAGTTTTGTGATTGTGGCTTAAATAGCATGAAAAAAAGTAGAATAGAGAAGAACAAATTTGTAATTTGTTTTTGAAAACATGTGGTATTCAGAGATCAGAAATTCCTGAAATAGATTCTACCAAGCTGCCATTAAAATATGAAAATGCAAAGAACTATGAGAACCTGGAAGAACAGTAAATACAGGTCTGACTGGAATGTGGGAGGACAGGCCTGCCTGCAGTTGAATAGAACTGAGTTTTCTTGTAACCTGTCTCAAACCAGGTAACATTCAAAAGAAAACCAGTCCGATACAATAAATGAATCAAATCACAACTTGAATGGTGACTGTGGATTTCACAGGAACCTCAACAAAATTGTAATTCAGAACAAAATGACCTAAGATCATCTTCATTCAACAGAATCTCCCTCAATCTCAACAGAAGCTACTCATGCCTCTTCTCTATTCACTTCATCCTAGAGAACCTCGGTCCTCCTGACCTTCCAGACATGGTCTATCTGATGCCTTCAGACAGCGCTGACCTGGGGCTTTCTCACGTAGGTCAACTGAACCTCTCCTGGTGGTTCAGTCTGCCACTCCCCAATTACCCTCCTTCAAATGAAGACCTGGAAATAAACAAACACATAAACTAAAGAACTGCACACATGGAGACTTGCTAAGAAGGTGGGGAGAGGGTACAGCTGTTCTTGCAACATCCCACTGAGCACAGCTGGACTGGGAAAACCACCTTGGCTTCCCAGAGTTTAGCTTCAGGAAACAGAAAAATCTCAACCTCCAGGAATGAGGTGAAAATATTAGTAAACAAATAGGATCTAAAATCTGATCACTGAAGACTTTTCATTTTTTAGAATTTTATTCATGCACAGAAAGGAAGCATCTCTTCACCAATCTTCTTCGTGGATCTACTGCCATTTGCCAAAGCTAACGTATAAAGACTGATTGTGTTTACCCTATTGTGGAATGTCACATGCTAGTCACATTTTCAACATGGCAGGAATGATAACATGAATCTTAATGAACCTAGTTATTTTTGGAGGACGTTCAACTTTAGGTCCTCAGATATGATCTAGTTATGTTTTAGGATACTTTGATAAAAATACCTTTAAAGACATAGTTTTCCCAGTCCCATGAATAATTCTTATCTGTTAAAGTGTAATTATGTAGTATCAGAGGTTGACAAAGTTAAAAATGTTATTAAGCACTGCTTTCTTCCACAGGGTTCTTTCATTTTTCCCATTTTTCCATGTATGAATATATGTACAGGTGTGTATGTATGTACCTGACTCTCTACATATGAATACATGTATGTACATTAGGATGTATTTTTTTTTATTTTGGCTCTTGTTAGCCATCTATAAAAAATTAGCAGGTTTATAATGAACCATATGTATCCAATGTTTACATTCAATACTTAACAACATGATTGTTATTCTGTCTTTAAAGTATCATAACAATTTTTGTGAAAACATTTTAAAGGAAATCCCATATAATCTATAATTTCACTTCCAAATATTATAGCATGAATCTCTAGTAGGTAGGATTGTATCAAAAGCCCCAAATGGTTTTCTCTAACCCACTACAATTGTCTTTTTTCATAACCTATCAAAGAGTCCACGTAAAATTTTATCCAATTTTCTCAAAATGTGATTTTTATTTGGTTCATATGAATCAGTTTTCAAATAAGTTTTACCCATTGAATTTGCATGATATTTCTCTTAGATCTATTTATCTTAGTCTGTTCACTCTCCATTTACTAGGCTTTATTTATTCACTGAAAAAGTGTGAGTTTAGAACATTGGAGTTTCTCCCGTTTTTGTAAAAATTGATAATTGGAGCTGGAGGTTTGATTAAGTCATTTTAAGCATCTTCTCCATAATTGGTGTATTTGTCTTTATTGCATTATACATATTTGATTTTCCCAATATTGGTGATGTTGATATTGCAGATTGATCAGTCACATTTATTGTGTAACAAAATCGTATGCGTTTATTGAACTAATCATACTGCGGAGCAGTCTGGAAGTTGCAGTAGACGCCCACTTAGGGATTGACGGGTCTGAAACCATTTCCCACACATGTCTGCTGGTTATGTCTAGTGCAAAGGTGGGAAACCTTGTTTTTTTTTTTTTTTTCCAAGTACAGTAAGTATTTTGCTTTGAGGGCTGTTCAATACATGTCATAATTCATAATTATTCAGTTCTTCCATCAAGCCCCCCACACAGCCATAGATGATACATAAGTTGATGAGCATGGCTGAGTCACCATAAGATTTTATTTATGTAAACAGATAGCCACCACAGTAGGTTGTGATTTGTCAACCCGACCTGGTAGGAAAAGACAGAGGAATATAAGCGGTTTTCAGGACAAACAGGGCTGAACACACTAAGATACAGAACACAGTAAAAGACATGGAACAACCTGATGACCTTAGTGTTCCATCTGATGGAGCAGAGGAAAGAGCCAGTGGCCTGAACACTGTGCAACGGAAGTGATAGAACATAAAAGGCCAAAAAATGAATAAATCCAAAGTCAAAGAGTAGAAATAACAGATTGTGGCAGATGTGCGGAAGCGTTCGAGGGTCTCATGTTATATACGTTTGGAATCCCAGTGAGAGAAAAGAGGAACTGAGCAGGAAGAAATATTTGAGGAAATAATGAGTGGAATTTTTTGGTATTAAAATGGAATATACCACACATGCATCTAAGAATTTCATATAACGTCAGCAGGAAACACGCACACACACACACATGTGCACACACGGGCAATCTTCAAGGCAGCCCTTAAGAAGACATTGCTTACAGACGACCACCCCAGCACCCTTCTCACTAGGAACTACCCAGTAAGACGGAGGACGGCCACTTTAAAAGACACTGAAAGATAGAACAGACCACAGATTTTATCCAGGAAAACAGTGTTTTAGAAATGAAAAACTATCATAAATATCTATGCCCCGAACATTGGCTCATCCACGTACGTCAAACAAATCCTTCTCAATTCCAGAAATCAAATAGGCCACAACACAATAATACTAGGCGATTTTAACACACCTCTCTCACCACTGGATAGATCGTCCAAACAAAAATTGAATAAAGAAACTATAGATCTCAACAACACAATCAGCAATTTAGACTTAACGGACATATATAGAATATACCATCCAACAAAGAATGAATACACTTTCTTCTCAGCAGCACATGGATCCTTCTCTAAAATAGACCATATTTTATGCCACAAAGCTACTGTTAGTAAATACAAGAAGATAGAGATACTACCTTGTACTCTATCAGATCATAATGGATTGAAATTAGAAATAAATGACAGAATAAAAACAGAAACTTCTCCAATACCTGGAGACTAAATAATACACTATTATATGATGAATGGATAACAGAAGACATCAGGAGGGAAATAAAAAAATTCTTAGAAGTAAACGAGAACAAAGACACATCATATCAAAATCTCTGGGACACTATGAAAGCAGTACTTAGAGGAAGATTTATTTCATGGGGTGCATTCAAAAAAAGAAGTAGAAATCAACAAATAAACGACTTAACACTACAGCTCAAAGCACTAGAAAAAGAAGAGCAGACCAATACCAAAAGTAGTAGAAGACAGGAAATAGTTAAAATCAGAGCCGAAATCAACGAAATCGAAACAAAAGAAACAATCGGAAAAATTAATAAAATAAATAGTTGGTTCTTTGAAAAAATAAATAAAATTGATAAACCCTTAGCCACACTAACAAAGAGAAAGAGGGAGAAAACTCAAATTACTAAAATTCGGAATGAACAAGGAAACATCACAACAGACACGAGTGAAATACAAAACATAATTAGAAGCTATTTCGAAAATCTATACTCCAACAAAACAGAAAACCTTGAAGACATCAACAAATTTCTAGAGACATATGAACTACCTAAACTGAACGAGGAGGACATACACAACTTAAATAAACCAATTTCAAGCAATGAAATAGAAGAGGTCATCAAAAGCCTACCAACAAAGAAAAGTCCAGGACCAGATGGATTCTCAGCCGAGTTCTATAAAACCTTTAAAGAAGAGCTCATTCCAATACTCCTCAAACTATTCCATGAAATAGAAGAGGAGGGAACCCTACCAAACTCGTTCTATGAAGCCAATATCACCCTGATACCTAAACCAGACAGAGACACATCAAGGAAAGAAAATTTCAGACCAATATCCTTAATGAACATCGATGCAAAAATTCTCAACAAAATTTTAGCAAATCGCATACAAATATATATTAAAAAGATAGTGCACCACGATCAAGTGGGTTTTATCCCAGGGATGCAAGGTTGGTTCAACATTCGGAAATCAATAAATGTCATTCACCATATCAACAGACTTAAAGTTAAGAATCACATGATTATTTCAATAGATGCAGAAAAAGCATTTGATAAAATACAGCATCCCTTCATGCTCAAAACACTAGAAAAAATTGGGGTAATGGGAACATTCCTAAACATTATAAAGGCCATCTACGCTAAGCCCATGGCTAATATCATTCTAAATGGTGAAAAACTGAAAGCGTTCCCCCTAAAAACTGGAACAAGGCAGGGATGCCCTCTTTCACCGCTTCTATTCAACATCGTCCTTGAGACTCTAGCCAGAGCAATCAGACAAACCAAAGAAATTAAAGGGATACGAATAGGAAAAGAAGAACTCAAACTATCCCTGTTCGCTGATGACATGATTATATATTTAGAGGAACCTGGAAATTCCACCAGAAAACTTTTAGAACTCATAAGTGAATTCAGTAAAGTAGCAGGTTACAAGATCAATGCTCATAAATCCAATGCATTTTTATACATAAGTGATGAATCTTCAGAAAGAGAAATTAGGAAAACTACTCCATTCACAATAGCATCGAAAAAAATAAAATACTTGGGAATCAATCTCACAAAAGAGGTGAAAGACCTCTACAATGAGAACTACAGAACACTAAAGAAAGAAATTCAAGAAAACCTTAGAAGATGGAAAGATCTCCCATGTTCCTGGATAGGCAGAATTAATATCGTCAAAATGGCTATACTACCTAAAGTTCTATACAGATTCAATGCAATTCCAATTAAAATCCCAATGATGTACCTCGCAGAAATAGAGCAAGCAATTATGAAATTCATCTGGAAGAATAAAAAACCTAGAATAGCTAAAGCAATCCTCAGTAGCAAGAGCGAAGCAGGGGGTATTGCAATACCAGATCTTCAACTCTACTACAAAGCAATAGTAACAAAAACGGCATGGTATTGGTACCAAAATAGACAGGTAGATCAATGGTACAGAATAGAGGACATGGACACAAACCCAAATAAATACAATTTTCTCATACTAGACAAAGGTTCCAACAATATGCAATGGAGAAAAGATAGCCTCTTCAACAAATGGTGCTGGGAAAACTGGAAAACTATATGCAATAGAATGAAACTAAACCCCTATCTCTCACCCTACACAAAACTCAACTCAAAATGGATCAAGGACCTCGGAATCAGACCAGAGACCCTGCATCTTATAGAAGAAAAAGTAGGTCCAAATCTTCAACTTGTTGGCTCAGGGTCAGATTTCCTTAACAGGACTCCCATAGCACAAGAAATAAAAGCAAGAATAAACAACTGGGATAGATTCAAACTAAAAAGCTTTCTCTCAGCAAAGGAAACTATCAGAAATGTGAAGAGAGAGCCTACAGAGTGGGAGAATATCTTTGCCAACCATACCTCAGATAGAGCGCTAATTTCCAGAATCTATAAAGAACTCAAAAAACTCTACACGAAGAATACAAATAATCCAATCAACAAATGGGCTAAGGAAATGAACAGACACTTCACAGAAGAAGATGTACAAGTAATCACCAGATATATGAAAAAATGTTCAACATCCCTAGTAATAAGGGAAATGCAAATCAAAACCACCCTAAGATTTCATCTCACCCCAATTAGAATGGCGATTATCAAGAATACAAGCAACAATAGGTGTTGGCGAGGATGTGGTGAAAAAGGAACACTCATACATTGCTGGTGGGGTTGCAAATTAGTGCAACCACTCTGGAAAGCAGTGTGGAGATTCCTCAGAAAGCTTGGAATGGAAACACCATTTGACCCAGCTATCCCACTCCTTGGCCTATACCCAAAGGACTTAAAATCAGCATACTACAGAGATACAGCCACATCAATGTTCATTGCTGCTCAATTCACCATAGCCAGATTGTGGAACCAACCTAGATGCCCTTCAGTTGATGAATGGATAAAGAAACTGTGGCATATTTATACAATGGAATATTACTCTGCAATGAAGAATGATAAAATTATGGCATTTGTAGGCAAATGGTCGAAATTGGAGAATATCATGCTAAGTGAGATAAGCCAATCTCAAAAAACTAAAGGACAAATGATCTCGCTGATAAGCGGATGAGGACATATAATGGGGGGTGGGAGGGGCTAGCATTAGGTTTAGGGTTAGGTTTAGAGTTAGGCTAAGGAGAGCAGTAAGAATGAAGGAAAGAAGGACTGTGTAGAGGGAAAAGAGGGGTGGGAGGGGTGGGAGGGGTGGGAGGGGTGGGGGGGAGGGGAAAAATATAATAAACATCATTACCCTATGTAAACGTAAAAAAAATAAATAAATAAAAATAAAAAAAAAAAAAAAAAAAAAAAAAAAAGAAATGAAAAACTTTTCAAGCTCTGCTAAACAGAGAGAGCTCTTACGACCGGAGCTTCCCTAGAAGTGGTAAGTGAAGTCATCAGGCAGAGATGAAGACCACAACCCTGCAGTGCCACAAGAATGGGATCAAGAAGTCGATCCTGCCCCATCCTGCCTGGGTGCCCACCCTTCCTTTCCCCAGTGTCCACGCTGTGTACTGGCTGTCCACTGGTCACATGTGCAGTGCAGTGAGGTATTTTGAGAGCGAGGGCATATTCACATAATTTTATTAAAGTAGGCATAGTAGTTACTTTTTATTAAATTATGTACTGCTATTAACCTTTCATATATCTAATCTGTATATTAAATTAGAAGTAGTATATATGGAGATCTTGGAACATAACCCCTCAGATAAGGGAGTGACTACTGTAATTTAAAAAATTATTATATATACATACATATGTATATATATATATATATATATATATATACATATATATGTATGATGCAAAATAAGGCATAAAAGGAGAAAAAAGGAATAAAGAATAAATGACAAAATAGAAAATATCTGGCAATGTGTTTAATGTTAATCCAAAAATACCCATAGTAACACTGAATATAAATGCTTTTAAAATATCATACAAAATGTGATCTTTGTTAAAAAAAGTCCTAATTATAGTTTATTTATAAGATTCAAAATAAGAATGATAAAATTTACTTGTGTCATTGTGATTGTTTTAAAGTCCAGTAATGCCACTAATTACCTCTTACAATGACTTTGTTCCTTTCATAATTACTCAAATTTGATTTTCTTTTCCCGTGAGGATCAATATAGAAAAGCAAAGCTTACACAGGAAGCAACATATCTTACTGAGGTTTCAAGCATTTTATCCACACATTGTGTCACAGTATGAGGACAAAGGGGGTGCACAAACCTGGTCAGTGTGCTGCATCTTTAAAGGGGGAATTTGAAGTAAGTGTAAGTGAGAAATAAGCAACTTTCATACGAGACATGTAAAGTACAAAGCAGAACATGTGATGTGCCACTGAGAAGTGTGACATGGAGCCCACTCAGGTAAATGCATTTTGAATATTTCTATATCCAGACCTTGCCTTAGAAAAAGAATAGAGTGAAGGGCCAGCTAATGAGAACTTACAGAAAGTAAAGTGTGTGCAAAAATAACGTAACTGACCCCAAAGTGAATGAAAGAAGGACAAGGAAAAATGTCAGTAGAGAAAAATGGAAAGTCAATGGCAAAATGTGTACTTAACTGTAATCACATCAATTATTATACTAAATATAAATGGGTTAAACATACCAATTAAGTGAAAAGATTGTCAAATGGTAAAAAAAATTACTCAGTTATATTCTGAATAAACGTCACATTTAAAGTTTAAGTACAAAGTAGACTAAAATGATAATATAGTAAAATATATCATAGAAGTAGTAGTAGCATTGCTACTTTACATTAATAACAGATTAAAGGACATTGGAGAACTATCAAGTATAAAAGATCACCAAAGACATTTTCAATAATAAAAGTGCACCTGGAAGCACAATCATAATTAAAAATTTAACACTCCTCTTTAAGGAATAGATAACACATATTATTCAAAAGAATCCAACTACATGAGTAAGCAAATAAAGATAAGTTTCAGTGACTTTGATCTACTACAGAAATAGAGGGGACATGTCCCTACTTTTTGTGACTTCAGCATGATCTTTATTTCTAAAACACAACAAGCACTGTGTAAGGAAATTAAAATTTCAACTTCTCTAAAGAGTTAAAAAACAATGGAAAGCTAAATCCTAGGTTGTAAAGGGTTGTACATCACAAACAAGTGAGGTTTATTCCAAGACTCTAAAATTGGGATAACATTTGGCTATTTATTATTAAATGTTCTAATGCTCATTGAAACTAAAAGTCATATTATCTATATAAAGTTAAAGTCTTTTTTAAAAATTCCACTACATTCCTGATTAAAAAATGTTATTAAACTAAGAATACAAAAGTACTTTTTCATCTGAAAAGCATAACTACCAAAAAAAAAAAAAACCAAAAGCCAGTATTGATACCGCCGTTTACCAGTGACGAGTTCTGCTCCTTCTAATGTTGAAGATTGAACACTAGAGAAGCAGCCAAGGCAAGCATATTGAGCAGGTTTTGTTTAAAAGTAATAATACAGACTTCTCCCAGCAGGAAGAAGGGGGCCATGGCTGATGTTCTAAAAGTCCCCAGAAGTGAGCGCACCTACATCTTTTATAGGTTAAAGTCTCTTTTGTTCTCCAGTTCTCTCCCCCCTTATCTCTCCTTGCCTATGTGACTAGGCCTGGTTTTGCATTAAGTGAGAAACCATGGGCAGGGGGAGGGCCAGGGTGATTCAGGCAGATAAAGGCCCAGGGGCCACCAATTAACAGCCCCTTGTTTGCAGTCCTTGATAAAGGCAGGTAAATTTGGTAATCAATGGCCTCCAGAGATCCTTGACATTCCATTCTTCCAGGGGCAGTCTCCAACCTCCATTTCCTAGATTTGACCCGATCCCCTATTTCTACACTAACTACCTATTCTTAATTCTGGCTTCATCCTCCCCCCTTTTGCTTTAGGAACTCCTAACTGCTGTAAGGAAAAGAAAGGGGGTGCCGATTGTTCTGGCTGCTTCGAAGCTGAAAGGGGGCAGCGAGGGGCAAGCAGTTTGGAGTTCCTTTTTAAAAATTGGGTCAATCGAGGGGTCCAAGGTAGAAGTCTGGTTGGGGAAGAGCAGGTTGTAAAGTCATCCGGGGGTGGGTGCTTCTATGATAGAAGAACAAAAAGACATGAGTACTGAAATGAGATTAGTACAAAGTAAATGTTGCAGCATCTGAAACATGCCACTGAGTATCATGAAAATGACAGAAGTCAATCTCTTACCAGGTGGTGGAAGAACTGAGAAATTGTTCCCATAACTAGGCCTAGCAAAGGCTGGAGAGGACAAGGCCTTTATTTGGGGACTTTAACATTGTCCAGGTTATCAGGAATGTTAACACAACATTTAACTCTTAATGTCATAGATGTCTCCAGAAAATATGGTTAAGCTACTTAATGTCATCTGATTTTTGTAAAATATCCCTTTATCGGTATAACCTGTGTTTAGTAGAGATCTCTGTACTTCTGTTACTTAGGGCTAGATAATCATATGAGCAAACATAGATTAAGTCTACCTGTGTAGCTTAGGAAGGTCTGCAGGCCTTAAACTGACTAAAAACTTCTGACTCTGGCAGTTTCTCTTGATAGTTATCAGGCATATTTGCCTAAGAATCTTTCTTTCATTTGTAGCTTCCAGTCTTTATTCTAGTGGGTTAATACAAGTGTACATCTTAAGTTACATTTAACTATTATTTCTTTTAAATGCCCAAGAATGGCTATATTTTGGTTTTAACTGTTTTGCTGGGTGTCTAAAGATCAAGCTGGTCAAAATGACTTGTTCCTGTCATGTTAAAGAGTCAGCTGAGTTCCCACAGGGGTCACTCCTAGAGAACTTAAGAGCAGCTTCTTAGTTCCACCAGTGCCAGTGGTTAGGCAGGGTCTCCTTGATGAGGTGGTTTCCTTTGGAAGCATCAAGGGATGTTTCCCTTTTTCCATGACCCTCCTCTGCAGCAGATGCACTGAGTGATTTTTCATCCTCTAGTCTCAACAATGTCCTTGATCAGGAGGTTGTGTGACCCAGAGTTGCAGTGCTCCTTAGAGAAGTCCTCTTATTCCCTGGGTTCAGGCTGACTTTGAGGGCAAGATACTGTTTTTTTTTTCTTGGCCTCTGTATTTAATTCCAATTTCTAAGTTTGATCTTAATCATCCAGTAAGCCAGTCTCACCAGTCATAAAGTAAGAGTACTGGGCTTTAACTTTAATGTCCATAACTTTACAGTTATTTACCCTTTTATCTAACTGGAGTCTGTATTAGTACTGGAAGTTACCACTATCTGTTCTATAGGTGATGGCTTATTATCACAAGTTACCTAGGTTGTGTGTTCTTGAAGCAGCTACTTCTGCAAAACATTAACAGGTAACAGTTTTACAAAATGAAATTAGCAAGAGTAAAAATACATTCTGCTTGTATAATATCTATCTTGAATTTTGACTGAGAACCACATTATATCCCCTATTTGAGATCATAGTAATTTTACAACAAAAACCAATCTTTTGACTATAACTTTAAATAAGCTGAAGTCTGACTTATTTTGGAGACATTCTATTATGCAGTAAGGTGGGAGGCAGAGCCTTATCTCAGGTAAGGCATGGCTCTTTACAAATCTTAAGTGTTCTAATTCTGATGTTGATCTTTGCTTCTTCCTTAAATATCATTAAGTAGTTTACATATACTGTTTCCTGAGTCTATATAAACTTTATAATTAACATAATTTAACATTGTATCTAAAACATGAATCAAAGAAAGGCTGAGAGAGCTTTTAATTTTCCTTTTGTGTGATAAAGTGGCAAAATGTTTTCATGTTTCACAAAATTAACCTTTAAACAAGTCAGGCTCTAACTTTTATAAATACATTTATATTTGAAATTCTTTATCTCAGTGTAAAAAGTAACAAATCTTACATATACCCTATTGATAACAGGTCCTATAATAGAACATTAAATGATAGAAATAAATCCTCAATAAAATTTACTTGTTATAAGTTTAAGATCACCATTACAGACAAGTTTAATCTGGAGAATAGCAGACCTTGATAAATTCCCTGCTTTAAAAACTTGTGTACCTGGAAAATATGAACACATTTAATATACAACTAGTGACCATTTCACAATTACCTTGACACTTTTATCTTACCAAATTTAGTTTTTAAAGAAAAATTTAGACTCTGTAACATAGTACAATAATCTAACAGTTGTTTAACCATAATTGTATAAACCCTAATTTTTAAGACTAATTGTTCTAAAGAATAAAACTTAATAGACATAAAGTTAAGAGTAAATTAGTTTCTAAGAAATCCTTGTCATTTTACCATATAGACAGGTTGGATGTCAAAGAAAATTACGAGACCTTATTTTCCATTACTTTTGAAAATGAAGCTACTTTGCTAAGTTCCTCACTGAGATATGTCATTGGTTATTGAGCTGCCTATGGCTGCTTATCCAGGATTTATTTTCCCCTTTGTGACAAACAGGTTAAATCTTGCTTCGTAGGTAAGCTGAGGACAGGAGCTTGAAGTAAGGCCCCTTCTTGATATTCCTGGGGCAGAATATTGTTCTATAGTGGCTATTTTCTGTAGTATTGAACCTGTTGATGACATAATTAAGCTTTATTTTTTGAGATCTTTTAATTCCTAGTAGCTAAGAAGTTTAGGAGCTCCGTAATGTCATTTACTTACTGGAGAACAATCACAGAATGTTTTATCTCTGAATTTTGTTAAGTCCTTAGCTAAGGTTTGTCCAGAACAGGTGAGGGCCATCTAAATCCTGAGGTAATACTGTCTAGGTTAGTTGAGATACAGTATCTGGTTCCTCAAAGGCAAACAGAAATTGCCATTCAGAGTCTAGCATAAACAGGAAAAGTCATCTTTTAAATCTAACTTAATAAACCAAGCAGCAGTTGGAATCCAAGATAAAAGTGTATGGATTAAGAACTACAGGGTGGGGGAAATTACTGCTTCATTATTCTAAGGTTTTGGACTAGGCAGTTTGCTTTTTAACTCCTAAAATGGGCAAATTGCATGGACTATTGCAAGGCATTAAAAGTTTCTATCAGTTTGAATGATCTTTAATAAGTCCTTTTTCTTGCCTATATGTTCCCTTTTCTTTCTTTTTGATGTCTATTAAAAATGGAAGATGTAAGCTCGAGAAGATCATCTGAGGATTGATCAGGGCCACGTGCCAATTTTTGTAATTTCGTCTAAATATTTGGGGCTGACTAAATGATAAATGTATACTTTAAAAGTAGGTGGCCCTTTATGGATTCAGGATTCAGAGTGGTGTGTTTTCTTATTGCTTTCCTAAGTCTCTCCATGAAAATAGCAGGACTTTCCTGAAGGCTGCATAATAGTTTTTTTAGGCATCCTACTCATTATTCGAATACCAGTTAGGATGGTTTCTGTGAACTGCCTATTCTCTAGATGGTTAATAGCATAATTTTCCAGGTGAAGTCAAATACCTGGCGTAAGTTTTGAAACACCTCAATATTTATTAGGATCCTTCAAAAGCCTCCTTAAATTTATTTTTGTCTGTTTTAAGTTGGGAGGGTTCCCTCGATTTTCCTCCCTTAGTGGGCGATTCCTCAAGGCTTTTCCTCTCATGGTAGAGATTATTGCTGTCAAGCATGGTAACATATGAAAGGCACTTTTCTTGATCATTTGTAATTTAGCAGTATGCAGACTAGTGGTGAACCTGGCAATACTGTTGAGAGAGAAGCTCCCTTCTGAGTTAGAAGTATTAGGGACGTCTCCCTAACTTTGAGCTTCCTTACGGTCCAGAAAAACCTGTCTCTCACTACCTGGCTTAGCCAAAGTTATTTCTGACTTTCTTCGGCAAAGTGCTAGGGTCCTAGTTTGCCCTGTGCTAGAGACCCTGGGAGGATTCAGACTTAAGGGCATTACTGCTTTCCTCCTGCCACTATAAATTCCTAATTATGAAAAACGATGACAAAAGTAAAAAGTGTGCCTTTTGCCTGTCTTTTTGCCCTGTAGACTAAAGGAATCTCCGGAGGGTGGGGAGACATCTATTGGTTATTAGGCGTATAACGCCCTTTGCTTGGAGGGTCTCAGTGGAGGGGTTCTTAAATGCCTCCCTCTTGCAGCTTAAAGAGAACACCGTGAGCACATTTAAGCACAGGAACAGTAATGGGGAGACTCTAGATAGACTAGTGAAGGCTAACTATGCGAACAAAGGGAACCTGGGCATTTTCATACTAATCATCCCAAGCCTTAATCCTAGAGCTTGAATTCCTAATGTCTGACCACAAGGGAAGGGGAGCATCCAGGAGGGAGTGGATGTGCGGGAGTGTTGTGCACTGTATGGCCCATACGGAGGCAAAGGTGATTGGCGCTTTCCCTCAGTGCCATTGTCTACTGATCACCCTGGATCCCCCTCAGGGCTGTCGGGAGGGGGAGTCCGGAGAAGGAACTTTTGGGGTCCACCCGAGAGTAGCCCGGGCCAGGGAACCCCGCAGTTGTTCCAACCCTTCCTCCACCTCCACGCATCCTGGGCAAATCAGGACCAGGGACACTGTGTACTGGCGGCAATTGCACTCCGGGCCTGGACAGAAAAGTAGGAAACGGCTTCAGCACAGTCCAACATGCCTACAGAGCAGGTGATTGGAAACTTGCCTGGGCCGGGAAACCTCTCACCCGAGTCTTAAGAATGGCGGCTGCACTAACTGCATTTATGTAGCCGACGGGTGCCCATTTTGCCCTCCAAAAATAAAGAGACAGAAAGATGCACCTCAAACAGATGTGGGGTGCGTGGAGAGAGAAGCTTACTTACCTTGGCGTAAGTCTCAGTGGGACCTCCAAATCTGATACCGCCGTTTACCGGTGACGAGTTCTGCTCCTTCTAATGTTGAAGATTGAACACTAGAGAAGCAGCCAAGGCAAGCATATTAAGCAGGTTTTGTTTAAAAGTAATAATACAGACTTCTCACGGCAGGAAGAAGGGGGCCATGGCTGATGTTCTAAAAGTCCCCAGAAGTGAGCGCACCTATATCTTTTATAGGTTAAAGTCTCTTTTGTTCTCCAGTTCTCTCCCCCCTTATCTCTCCTTCCTGCCTATGTGACTAGGCCTGGTTTTTCATTAAGTGAGAAGCCATGGGCAGGGGAAGGGCCAGGGTAATTCAGGCAGATAAGCGCCCAGGGGGCACCAATTAGCAGCCCCTTGCTTGCAGTCCTTGTTAAGGGCAGGTAAATTTGGTAATCAATGGGCTCCAGAGACCCTTGACATTCCATTCTCCCAGGGGCGGTCTCCAACTTCCAGAGGCAGATGGCTTTATGGCCCCCATTTCCTCGATTTGACCCGATCCCCTATTTCTACACTAACTACCTGTTCTTAATTCTGTCTTCATTATTGTCAACAGGGAAATTGTGAGAACATTCTTCATCCATCTGAGAGCAGGACAAATAAAAAAATGCTTGTGATTCTTCTTATTCAGTCACACACTGAGGGCTAGCCTCTGTTCAGAGGCAAAGCCAAAACAGAAAACATGCAGAGTCCTCACAGATTTTGAAGGTGGAATCCAGCCTGTCACTATTTGCAGACCACATGATCGTGTTTCTAAAACTTCCTAAAGAATCTACAAATAAACGAAATCGCAGTAGTCCCCTTTTCTTCAGCTTCCCTTTCTGGGGTTTCAGTCACCCGTGGTCCACTGTGGTCAGAAATTATCACATGGAAAGTCCCAGAATAAGACAGTGTAAGCTGTCAATCGTGCAGGACTTGAGTCCTGGTGGAACCTCGTGCCTTCCCTCAAATCCCCCTGGGGCCACCACAGATCATCCCTTTTGCTGCTCAGCATGTTGCACATGCCACCCGCCTGTGTCACCAGGTAGCTTTCTCAGCTGTCACAGTTCTGTGCTGGTGTGTCTTCCTGCTTGTGTCAAGTCACCGGGATCGCACTTAATAATGACCTAAAACCACACTAGTGGTGCTGCTGGCAATTCACAGAGGTCAATAGTCCTGTGGCTGAGGTCACCATGATCCCAGGTAAGCGCAAACCTTCTCCCTTGAAGTCCTGGGAGTAAAACCAGTGATGTGTCTGGCCAGCACACCTCCGACCTCCCTGGGGAAGTGCTCAGCTCAGACGGAGGAGCTCTGGAGGAGCTCTGGGTGCCGGGCAACGTGGGAACGGAGAATGCATTCCAGCGGATCAAGAAGTGTCCCACGAAAGCACAATGGCCTCCACAGGGAGGCAGGGTGGTCACGGGGACCAGGAAAAGGTCTTAGACTGAAAGCGTACGGGTTCCTGGAGAGGGGCCATCTGCCAGGCAGAGGCAGAGTCCAAACGCTGATGAAGAATGGGTCTGGAGCAGGCTCGCCAGCAGATTCCGGGAGAACCCTGGAATCAAAATCTCCCTGTAGTACTCCTGGAAGTGTTGCTCCAGAGATGTGCTCCTTCTGTGACCACAGGTGACCTTAACGCTGCCTCCCCTCTGCGGATCATACTGTGTAACGTTCTCCTTTGATGTCTGCAATTGAAAGCACTGGAGAAATGTTGGTGATGGCTACGTTGCTCTTTCTACTTCAGTTTCTACACCACGTTCTTTTTCCTCCGTAAAGGACTCGGCAAGTCCTTCCACTTCTCCTTGACAGTGTCTCCCTACGGCACTGTCTATGTTCTTCCTCTTCCACACCAAGCATGTTGGCTCTCACCGCCTCAATACATAGACGATTGGCCCGACCTCTCCACCCCGCCGGGGAGCCTTTGAGACCCTCCGTCACACCAGATGCCTCCAGCAGTCGCTTGGCATGTCTGTCTTGAAATCATCATGGCGGCACTGACGGATCTATTGCCTCTGCAGTAGTGAAAGATCTTTAGCAGTGCCGTTGTGTCCAGATTAGGGTCTGTCAGTTGCTGAGGGAATGGGATCGGATGTCATAATGCAACCTGCATTATGCCCAGTTCGAGAGGCTACAGCAATGAGATTGTATGTGGTGGTAAAAACTCAAAGCTGGCATTTTTATTTCCATAGGAAAGAGACTCAGGATGGCCTGGTTCACTGTTCTGAACAGGACTTTACATTCCCAGTGGCTTTTCACTTCTGGGAGGAAGCCCTGGTAGATTCCTTCCATAAACAAGCTGGGTGTCACTCACACTTCCTGATCATGTTGCCTGAACATAGCCAAGTCTTGGTTTGGGTTTTGGTGTTAGAGTGTGGGTTCTTTGCTCAGTGCACTACCTGGGCTTCAACCTAGGCCCTGCGGTGTTGGTGCTTCTCCACAGGAGACTGTCCTTCCACGTCTTACTCCCTGGTGCCTCCTTTGCACTTTGAAGAACGAAGCTTCTGTTGTTCATCTTCCTCCAGAAAAGCCTGACTTGATCATAATTGAAGATAGGACTACTCTGATTTATAAATTTTAAGAAACTGTTGTACAAAGGTCATCATCAAAATCAACTGTATTTATATTAGCAACTGACAATTGGAAAACATGATATTTTGTACTATTTTATTAATAATATCAAATACTGCAAGTAAATCTAGGAAAAAAGGGGTGACATTTCTCAATTGCATGTTCAAGGATTGGAAAATTCAATATTATTAAAAAAAAGAATTATCCCAAAATTGATATATGAATTTATTTCAATTTCAAACAAAACACAAAACTCAAGGAAGATGTTTTCTTTTTTTTTTACAAATTGATACAACCATTCTAAAGTTATTATGGAAATGCAAAGGCACAAAATTAGCAAGAAGTCTTAAATTCGGAGCACCAACAGTGCATCAGTATGGTTCACGACAAAGCTCCATGAATCAGCACCGTGCAGGAGCAATGGGGCTGCATCACTGTTGTCTCATGGAAAAAATGAGATGCGGGAAATCCCATCTCAGAGAAAACACACATTGAAATTCCACTGTGAATTCAGATTTAAATGAGTATTAAAAAAGTTTTCAAAAAGTAGAACATAGAAGCTTGACCTTGAAGTCGGGTCAAAAGAGATATTAAAAGCACTAACCATAAGAGAAAAAATAGAAAGTGGGGTAGGGTAAAAAATGATCAGCAGGAGTTTACACAGGGAAGAGGCCGTGCCCACAGTGAGGAAGGGCATTCCGAAGGCCCACCATCAGCAAGGGACATGGTGGGAGCAAACAGAGAAGGCTAACCAGTAGAGAAGGCCAAAATGACACTCTGGGGGAAAGACGGACAGAGCTTGAACAGGCTCCTAACAAGACAGAATATGCCAATTTCCAGGAAGCACGTCAACTGGGTCATCTCTCAGTCACCATGGAAATGAAAAGTACATCCTTTCTGGGTTATCACCACACACCCACCTGATCAGCCAAAATGAAAAATCACTAAAAGCCAACCCGTGCTGCCAAGAAGACGCCATCAGATGCTCACGCAGCGCTGACGGAGGGTCAGCCCACAGAGGACTCTGGCAGAGGGAGGATGGAGGGACGCGCAAATCCATGATAGTGGGGTCAGGGTCAGGAACCTACCATCAGCAGACGATGAGGGTGTGAGTTCAATGTTTGACTCTGCGGTAACGAGAGAATGATAGCATTCAGTAGAAACCATACTGCAAACTAAATGCATTTTTTACATTTTCAACTTATAATGGGTTCATCAGGGTACAATCTAGTCATAAATCAAGTAGAATCTATATAAACTTAACGGAAACAGAAAACTTTGTTCACCTGGAGACACATAAAGGCATGTTCACAGTAACTGTTTTTTAATAGCTATGAGAGAAAATTGACGGTCACTCAAATGACTTAAAAAATTCAATACGCATAACACTATTTAAAAAGATTTTAGCCTGACCATATTGCTAGAAATATGGCCAAAAATCTATGGAATTACTTATAAAAATAAAAAACTGGAATCTAAGTGACAAGGGGAAGATTACCATGGTGAGATTTATTCTTAGGACAGAGTACTCTATGGTCATTAAGCTTCACATTCACAAAGATAATTTAATGTCAAAGGTTAATGATTCTCAAATGTGATCTGAAAACCCCTGAGGTGGCAGTAGATGTTCAGGGTTCTTAGGAGATCAGGAATTTTATGAGAGTATCAAGATACTTTCCTTTCAACACTCCTTCTCTTGCATGTGTATAAAGTTTATCAAGATGGTTCAAAACCCAGAATCCAATTAACATTCAGGAAACTACTAATCATTACTGTGTGTCATTTATATATCCATGTCGTGATGTTTGGGACAGAAAATAAAATCTCTTTCCCTCTCCACAAGCGTACATGTGTGGGGTTAGATCTTACTCTAGAAGCTATGTTATCAAGTCAATTGATTGCAACATTCGAGGCAGATGCAGACAGGTGAAGCCAACTGTCTTCCTTTAAGTCAGATGTTAAATAGATTTGTGACAGTGTGACACAATGTCTCCTTCACACAAATATTTTGTGGGGAAATACAGATATGAGGAAATATATTATTTTTCTCAATATGGGATAAATTTTTTGTATTTTAAATGACAAATTACAAATTTTACTTTCTCAGTTTTAAGTTTTGTTGTGGTAAACTCAACTCATTTTATACAAAACAAACATACAGTTTACATAAACCAAAATTCTTGGTCAACTGAGTAATCATTAATAGTATTGTTCTGGGGATCAGAATGAATGAGAACCACCCACACAGGAGGTAATAACACCAGAAACTAAGCAAAAGCCCCACTGTGAACCCCAGCCTGGGCTGGGCCCTGCGCACAGGGAGTGAGCAAGGGATCGGGACTTCTCCATGACGCTAGGTCTTTGTTCCTGGCTAAGACAGTGTCAAAATGACACCCAGCTGGTGGCTTGCTGAGAGGATGAACTGAAAGAACATATTTGATCTTGGAGTACTGTAAACTCCCATTTTGTAATAATTACTTACTTTAATTACTTTACGAGAAATGTTTAAATTTTATTTTGCTTTTTATATATTGATAATTTGTTAAGGCAAGGATTGCAAAGAGAGAGGAGAGAGAGAGAGACGTTCTAATTGCAACAATTTAACAATCTATCTATATCTAATCTTAAAATGAACACTAGAAATATGCTCACTTGTTTTAGTGGGAAGAGTGAATATACTATTTTCATATATGTGAGGACTATGTGAATTTGTTTCATATTTAATTTTATCGATCAGGCTTGATTTTGGTATCCTTAGAAGACAGCTGCATTGGGGTTAATCTGTTAGCATGAAGGAATTCCAACCTCATTTTTCTTTCACCGATACTTCATGTGGACTGGACACATGACATTACTAAGACAGACAACCCCCCCCATAATTATGGGAGAAATAAGGCCTTTCACGTAAAATGTCAACAAAACAAGCAAAGTTAAGTACCTTGAGGAAAAAAAGTAATACCACTGTTACTGAATGTCTGGATTTTCCTTTGATTTGAGGACAGCTTTTCTGTACTCCTTAATATCCTGGCTGAATGTGGAGGATGCTTTTTGGGGAGGAAATGGTACTCCTTCTTTGCTGTTGTTGTTCTAAATCTTCTATAATATGGAGATGCTCCAGGTGATTCCGCAGTGTTCCTTTTTCTCCACATCTGA